>NC_092345.1:55567328-60367328 GCF_963676685.1 Mytilus edulis
ATCCGTTTTTTAAATATTTCATGCAAATACGGGAGGAAAATAAGACAGCAAAAAAAAAAAATATAGGTAGAACATACAAAATTGCTAAATTTAAGTTGAAGTTCAAATCTTCTAAATCGACTAAGAATATACAAATCAAGGTAGAAAACAAAACTGTTGGAATCTCATAAACTCCGAAAGGGTAGAGATCGGATAAGTCGACATGGTAAGCATCTTGCTTGGATTCATGAAGGGTTTACCAAAAAGTGTCCACAGGGAGAAAGGACTTAGTGAGACCGGAAAGGGTTATAAATTAAGTCTTGTAAATATTCAGAGGCATGACACTCAGTCACCATATCCGAATTATTGGATTTGATGTCCCCATTCTCACAGGACGTGCATCCCTTGCAGCCATATCGACGCTCCTCGTTATTAGCCTATCTGTATTTGTCAACACATGATAGATGCAGAATTTATAATTCATGAGAAACAAATGATTAAAATCTGTGATATACATTTATAAATGTATAGAGTGGACATTAAATGCTTCGTAAGTATGCATATGGTTCCAAGATTAACATGGTGATTATCATAATGTCTCTTTTCGTGAACATACTTTTATATAAATGAAATGTTTACAAATAACTTACAGCCGATTACATCAAGTGTGAAGGTAAAGGTAATATCTTTGGTTAGCTTTCTTGCTAGCTGAACCGTGAAGTCATTATTAGGTTAGGTAAACTACTCTCCTTTATGAGTAGACTAGTCAGACATATAACTAATCTGTCTGTCTGTAGGACTAGGATACTTCGAAAGGAGGGTAGAATACCTTACATAATGATGACTTCGCGGTTCAGCTAGCAAGCAAGCTAACCAAAGATAATGCAATCAGCTGTAAATGTGTGTATGCGTCAATATCGTAATCATTCCAAGATGTTCATCAAAACTTATCACAAACTTAAACTTTTTTCAAATGTCTGAGATCCGCTATACATACTGTGTTGCACCATCTTACCAGCACACGTCGATGTTGTTGTCTTAGGATAGCGTCATATAGGGTTATCTGTTCCAAGTCAAAACAGCATGAAAGCGATTGTGAATTATCTTCTCTTTCACCTTGCTAAATACGAAGCTCATCGAAAAATGCATGTTAAAACAAAGTACTGTCATCTCAGTACCAGAATCTATGACAAACTAAACGATTTCAATATTGAAATTTTCCATTTTTCCCACCTTAGTAGACGTATACCAACTTCACCTGTACATGAGATATACAATTCCCAACTCATTCGATATTAAATAGCTTGGAGCTGCTACTCAGTAGAACGTGTAAAACGTCATCAGTGTCTGAGCAGAAAGTTGATGCACCAGGGATATGTCAAAGAACGTCTCGTCCTTTTTCTAAAAAAAGTGGAAGAAACCAAGACCTTGTTGATAAATATTCCGTATCAACTTTCACAAGTGCTATGATAATTTGTTGTAACATGTGGGTTCACTTATTTTCGTGGGTACCAATTTTCGTGGATTAAGGAAAACTCACATATTCGTGGATATTTAATTTCGTGGTTTTGCAGAAGATTGCATACATGCCTATAGGAAATTTGTCATTCGTTGAACACTTAATTTCGTGGTTCACCTTTACCCACGAAATCCACGAACATTGGTATTTAACGAATAATAATGAATCCACAGTAAAAAGTAAAATCACAAAATAACTAAGGCAGCAACCATTTGATTTTCTGGGGGGGGGGGGCTATGGTTTTTTTTTCTGTACAAACTTTTTTTTTCGCCTGCGGCGAAAAACAATCTATTTTTTTTCGCGACAAGTCGAAAACAATTTTTTTCTTTCAATTTTAGCATTACATATAGTGGCAGCTGAGAGTGAAACAAATAATTTTTTTTTCTCAGAATCAAAAACAAATTATTTTTTTCTCCAAAAACTGGAAACAAACTTTTTTTTCCAAAAAAAACCATAGCCCCCCCCAGAAAATCAAATGGTTGCTGCCTAAACTCGAAACGGAAAGTCCATAATCAAATGGCAACATCAAATGATCAAACACATCAAACGAATGGACAACAACTTTCATATTCTTGACTTGGTATAGGCATTTTCAAATATAGAAAATAGTGGATTGAACCTTGTTTTATAGCTAGCTTAACCTCTCACTTGTATGACAGTTGCATCAAATTCAATTATATTTACACACTGCGTGAACAAAACAGACATAGTAGATAAAATGGTTGATTTAGAGGTACAGCAGTCATCACTGTGTCACAATCTCAATTAGAAAAAAAAAAATTAACAAAGAAGCACAACAAGAATCTATCAAATTTAACAACCACATTCATTGCTTACTTATATATGTATATTGAAATCAACCCATAAAGGATTGAAATATTTGAAGTCCTATGACTGAATTCACATCAACTCTTAGTGTAGAGTGTAAGAATGTAAACGTCACATAAGAAGAAATATAAAATAATTTTGTCGTTCAAAGTATTTTCAAAATTATAATTTCACATGGAGAATGTTGGTAAACAGGGTTGAAAAAACAAGAATCCACATATGGTTAATACCACAACTCGAGTAAATAATTTTGTCGTTCAAAGTATTTTCAAAATTATGATAGAACAATCACATAATGACATTATAAGTAATATTAATAATAGAATAAAGACAAATAAAAGAACAATATAACACGTTATTAAGATAATAAACAACGTCAGTACGTAGAATTTATACATCAAGACAATCAAGACAATCATGTATTATCATGTATTATTTGTGAAGCTGATACGGAATATTTATCAACAAGGTCTCGGTACCTTCTGATGATTTTTTTTTTTAGAAAAAGGAGAAACGTTATTTGATATACCCCTAGTTCGTCAACTTTCTGTTCAGACACTGGTAACGTTTTTTAGTCTGAGTAGGAGCTGCAAGCTCTTAAATGTCGAATAAGTTGCGAAATGTTTATCCCACATGCAGGTTAAGTTGGTATATTGCTACTAAGTTGGGGGAAATTGATAATTTCAAAATTAAAATTGTCTCGTTTGTCATAGATTCTTGTACTGAGATGACTGTGTATATCAAATTTGAGATATAGATCTAAAAATGAGGCAGAGGAAGCCGTGTCTGTTGATTCTTTATTTTCAAGTTAGTTCTGGGGGATATATCAATAGAATCAAATCCGAAAAGTTCGGATTGTAATTGAAAGAACATCATCAATATATCTGAAAGTGAAATTAAATAATCTGGCTTCTTTGATCTTCTTGTTTGTGACAAGTTTCTGAAGGAACTCCGATTCATATGAAAATAAGTAGAGGTCGGCAAGGTACGCACAGTTCGTTCGACAATTTGTTGAACAACTTTACCTCCAAATTCAACAAATATTACCGTTTTTTTTTTTTTTGGCTAATTTGTTTTGTCTACATGCCTTTTTGTTCATCTTTGTTGACATACGTGTTGGGTTTTTTATTGTGTTGACTTCTGTACCCGTTTTTTAAAAACATTTTGTTCACACATCGTTGTAAATATAATGGAATTTTATGCGACATTCATACAAGTGAGAGGTTTAACTAGTTATAAAATCATGTTTAACCAACCATTTTTTTACATAAGAAAATATCTGTACTAAGTCAGTAATATGACAGTTGTTATCCATTTGTTTCACGTGTTTGAGTTTTAAATTGATTTTGACATTAGCTTAGGGACTTTCCGTTTGAAAAGTTCCCCTGAGTTTGATATTTTTGTTATTTTCTGTTTTGATAGAGATTAACACCCGTTCTTTAGTAACGTGAAAAAGATAGCAAAGGCTGGCCGTTTTAATACCGGTTTTAAAATAAATATATATATATATATATATATATATATATATATATATATATATATATATATATAACTTTAAAAAAGGATATCATATATATATATATATATATATATATATATATATATATATATATATATATATATATATATGTCAAATGCGTTTTGTTTGAATATACTTTATATGTTTTTAGACCCTTCTACAACGAAATTTGTTTTACATGCACACGTATAAAAATTGCGGTTTTTATCCAACGCAATCATAGGTTTGAACGTAGTTTTCAATTTAGACTCGTTTATATATATATATATATATATATATATATATATATATATATATATATATATATATATATATATATATATTAAAGAACATCAGTTGTTCGACCTGTTAGTCAAATGCGTTTTGTTTAAATATACTTTTTCACTTTTTTGGTCTTTTGGAAAATGTTTTTTGTGCTGTTTTTAGACCCTTCTACAACGAAATTTGTTTTACATGCACACGTATAAAAATTGCTGTTTTTATCCAACGCAATCATAGGTTTGAATGTAGTTTTCAATTTAGACTCGTTTATATTTTTTAGTTTGGGCTTGTATCATATTTTCCCTCCGGTTTATATGATCCGTTCATCCTGCATTTACTCTTAAAATTCAAGAGTCTATCTAAAAATGAGGGTACTTTTTCTGAAAATGAGGGTACTTTTTCTGAAAATGAGGGTATTTTTTATATGGCCTTCCAAATACCGTTTCGATCCCTAACATCACTTAAGAGACATTTATTGTCGAAATCCGGATCTGGTGTACTAAATAAATATTGACACCGTAGGTTTGTGGCATAACATCGTGGCCACAAGTTAAAAAAAAATTTTTGTTTAGTATTAAATTTATATTAAGATCCATTTTGTTACATCTTGTGATTAATTTTATTTGACAATCGCCAATGGCAGTCAGCAGGGTTAAAGAACATCAGTTGTTCGACCTGTTAGTCAAATACGTTTTGTTTAAATATACTTTTTCACTTTTTTGGTCTTTTGGAAAATGATGTTTGTGCTGTTTTTAGACCCTTCTACAACGAAATTTGTTTTACATGCACACGTATAAAAATTGCTGTTTTTATCCAACGCAATCATAGGTTTGAACGTAGTTTTCAATTTAGACTCGTATATATATATATATATATATATATATATATATATATATATATATATATATATATATATATATATATATACAACTCGTCTAAAAATCAACCCAACAATGTTAGATCATACTCAGACGTACTTATATATATATATATATATATATATATATTATATATATATGCATCGAGTGAATTGTGTCTCCTTGTTGAAATTGCTCCTTATCACTTTCTCTTTTTTTATTTTCTGCGAGATAGTCACACTTTTCATTGTTCATACCTCTTTCAAACTTAGTTTGAGCTACTTGTTAACAGTTATATATTCATCTGTATTAATATTATATTTAAAGGACAATAATTTGTTATCCTCAATACATTTTGTTCTCAGTACAAGTGTGGACACATATGAGTGTGGATAGTATGTTTGGATGTTTGACAGTGTCTTATGACAAAAGGAGTTCTATGTTTTTCCTATATGGTGTTATTAGTTGTGTTGCACGATGACAAACAATCTGAGCATTAGGAGTGTTGTTTATTTATTATTTAGTTTTTATGTTCAAGGCGGGCATGGAAGAGACATTAATTGCATTAGTTACCAAAAGATTTTGATAGAATATGTTCCACATCTTTGATTTTGGATACATTTTGTAGCTAGGAGAGCAACACATAATACATTTTTCTAGGTTCATTTTTTCATGTGTTTTTTTTTTCTAAATGGGAGATGATATCTAGATTTGAGAACATGATATAAGGAGCCTGTAATTCAGTGGTTGTCGTTTGTTTATGTGTTACATATTCGTTTTCAATTATTTTTTGTACATAAATAAGGCTGTTAGTCTTCCCGTTTAAATTGTTTTACATTGTCATTTCAGGGCCTTTTATAGATGATTATGCGGAATTGGCTTTGCTCATTTTTGATGGCCTTATGGTGACCTGTGGTTGTTAATTTCTGTGTCATTTTGGTCTCTTGTGGAGAATTATCTCATTGGCAATCATACCACATCTTTTTTTATATGTATTTGCTTACTATTTGTATGGTTCTATTTATATTACTTTGTGGAGGATCGTCAGTATCATTAGTAAAAAAAATTGTTAAAAGGTCGAATTGTTCCTCAGATTAGAATACATTTATTGGTTTTTAGTAATGACAATGCCTGACAAGATGCTAGGGGCTAGATGAGCTAGGAAGTAAACTTCTGTGCTGATTTTTATCAATTCTTTGATAATATTTCCTCCAAAGCTGGTCGAAGCAAAAAAAAATTGACAAATATGAAAATGATTTCACCAAAAGAACTTTTTTGAGCATGCTTCAAAGACTCAAAACTGCTCCAAAGGTAATCTAAAAGAATTTCAAGCATGTCAAGTGGATATTATCAACATCTACTTAATTAGTCTTAATATGTCTAAATATCTAAAAAGTTATAGTATTCAAAAGGTATTGCAAAATTATTCTCTTTTCATTTTTGTTTGTTATATAGATACAAATATAAGTGATACATGTACCACAAATACAGTATTTTGTTGTGGTATGAAAGTGTAGTAATTAACATTTACTGTTACAATGTTAATTCACACAAATTTATTAGAAATAAACAATTGAATGAAAAATGTTGAACATGTACAATGAAACATAGTTTTAGAAATCAATTGGGCCAGATAGGCCTTATAATTTTTTTTAAACATAATCGAATGACCATTTACACTCAGGACCAAGTCATCAGTAGGCAGTACAGATGTATTAAAACAACCTAGCATCATATTGTTAGTAGCGGGAGTAGCATTGTCGGGTAAATTTGTTCTTTTTATAAAATTTGGTCAAAGGACATATAATGTTTGGTTCAAATCGATATATGCTTTTTATCTCCCTATTACTTACATTGAAGAAAGAGGTGATACTACTTTGACAAATCCTTGTACATGAGAGTTGTCTGTCAAATCTTTATTTCACAAAGAATGAATTGCATAACAATGAACTTAGCTCAAAGCAAAGTACTTTAATAATACACTTAGACAAAGAGCTAAATCCAGTGATATACTTTGTACTGCAGGTTCTTCATGAACATCCATTGACCAAAACCATATCTCAATAAAATGCCATACTACATGGTTGGATCAGAAGTCCTGAAAAAGACATGTTTTTTTATCGTATTTTAAGTATGCACAGGTTAAAACTTTCTTGTGGTATAATCATTCAGTATCTAGCAACTATCAATTTGCTTCATGCACACATTGATATAGGTTGAGCGCTCCTCTGTTGGAAATAAGAACACACCTCCTGGCTCCACCTAATTTAAGTCAACTGATGAAGAAACATTCAAAACTATAAAATGTTATCCAAGACTTTTCAGTGTCTATTTACCATTGCCACTGAAACAGTGATATATTTGTACACATATATAAGACCAAAACTGATATTCGGTCTTTACTACATCTTCATTCCCCAAGTCATTTTCAAATTTTCCAAATTTAGCTATATTTAAGCTAACTTACTCCTCACACACATGTATAGATTATCAGTTTTTCTACACATGAGTATCGCAAGATATTTGATAGTGAGCCGCAATGAATATTTTTAGCGAGTGAGCCCAGCTAATGAGCTAAAATGAATCAAATTGTGTAGTCAGTCAGAGTTGTTGATATTTTAAGGTATCTTTACAAAGAAATTTGAAAACCTGCAAATCTCAGTGGCAATTCAGCACTTTTCATAAAAGGGTGGCCTCTGACTTTCCAAAGGGCTGCCCACTCCTGTCAAGCTTTGATGATTTCCTATATAATCAACTAAATTTTTCCCACCAATAGGAGGATCTAGGGGGCAGACCCCTCCCCCCCTTTTCGTTGGAAATATTTTGTTGATTATATAGGGAATCACTGAAGCATGACTGGAGCGGGCCCCACCTTATGAAAAGTTCTGGATCTGCCACTGCCACCCCCTGGGTCTGTCTATGCATCTGTTTATGGTTCTGCGTAATAGTACCAATACTGTTTTTTTTTCACCTTCCTTACTTGGCCCTAGACAGTTGCTTATCTGGTTAAGGTTCTATCACTAGCTTTTTTTAGACTAGAGATTTCATGCGTACAAATTAAACCGGACCTCAAACACATGTACTACAGACGAAAAGAGACAAATAATTTTATATAATAACCTTGAGTTTACTTCGACTACTGATATGCAAACCAAAAAACAGACACAAAAATATCATAAAATAGCGATAGAAAGATTGATTGCACTTTGAATGTATAGTTCAGACTGAGACACGTGTTACATGAGGAGCTGGTTTGTTTACAAATAATAATGTCACGTGATCACTCACTGACGTCACAATTTGCATCGATCTTGCAGTACACTAGACAGTTCGCTCAAACAGTACCCATTATCATGCAACGCAAATGTGATTGGTTATCAAATAATACAGAAATAATGCATGTACAGTTTTAGAAGAAATTAGTTCATCAAATAGATTAGATTTTCACTTTTGACACGAATAGGTCGGGTTGACATTTCTGTCATCGGGGATAATATTGAAATAAATGGGATTAAACTGACCGTCAAAGATGTCTAGAGAAGCACATCTGGAGAACTTTGACATAAATAAGCCATACTTACCAAAATTACTCTATATTAATAAACCCTATGTCAGTGAAATTTCACAATGATTACGATAAACAATTTTGATACTGACGATGACGCTGGTCACGGTTAAATTGCCGCAAAAAATATTCTTACTCCTATTGCTTTACGTAATAAAGTTTGTATAGAATTGAATTTGACTGAAGTTCAGCATACAAAAAAACGTGGATATGCAGAAGCATGACAATATATTACTGATAAAGTGTGTATATATTTCTGTAAACGAAGTTGCCTGTATACTTCACTTGAGCGAAAGGATATCTCTATTTGTGAATCGGTTTATTAACCCTTTGAACCCAGGGTCGAAGTTCAAGATGTTAACATATTAACGGAAATTTTTTGGGTTGCTTTTGCATCATTGAGGCCATCTATTTTCATTGCGGGGTTTCACATATTTCAAATGAAATTATAGAAAAAATAGAATGTTGTTAGCAGAATCAAAACAGAAAATGATGAACACTTGATTATTTTTAGCAATACATAAATTGGATTGAGGGTCTGTGTATTCACATTATTTGTAAAACTCTCCTTAATTATTCCTGTGAAGCGTGTGCTTTACATCGAGGCTTGCTATGCTTTACATCGACGCCACAGTGCTTCAACCAATCAGGGAATGTTTATTTGGGGCATTCGACCTATTCTAACTCAGATTTTTGCACATTTTAATCCAAATTATAGAAAAATGGAATATTGTTAGTACATATAAAATAGAAAATGATGAATACGTACTTTTAGTTAAAGATGAATTGGATGGGGGTTCTGTGTATTCACATTATTTGTACAACTCTCCTTACTGATGCCATATTTTGGAATTTCCATGACCTAAATGGTTCGCGAAAATTAATATTTTTATATATAGTATAGTAATTAAACTTCAAAAAGTAAATCGGTTCAATTGAAGTATTATACGGCGGCTTCACTGTTGTGCCTTTAAAATACACCTATACTGCACGTACAAACTATGCTAGAGAAAAAACGATGATTTTTCAGTGTTATTTTCAACCCTTTTCAGATGCATAAAGCATTATATTTAGGACTATTTGGAAATGCCTTTAAATTGTATGAAGATCAAGAATAACTGTATTTACCAATTTCATTCACAAATTATTTCTAGAACGGGTTTGTTGTGACGCCTCCGGGTGTGGGAGCTTCTCGCTGCATTGAAGACCCATTGGTCGCCTTCAGCTGTTGTCTCCTCTATGGTCGGGTTGTAATGGGTCTTTCCCGCATAAGCAATTTCACACAGCAAAATATAATGAACATGTTTACTTTTATATAAAGTTTCTTTAATAAGGGAGTTTATTAGTAAATTGAGTTGTTTTCGCATCACTTAAGTAATTACATGTGACGAACTAACATATAGGTCCAAGTAATGTGCAGTGGCTGATCCAGGGGAGGGTTTTCAGTTGGAACCGCCCCTTTTTTGGGGTGATCAATGCATTTGAATGGGTACATGGTTGGACCCCCTTTTCACAAAATGGCTGGATCCGCCCCTGATGTGTTTCAGTTTAGATTAGAGTAACTGAGACAGATCCAACCATTTTTTAAAAGGGGGACCTCATCCAGGATAAGCAGAGGCGGATTTAGTAATTTTTCAAAAAGGGGGACCTAATGTAGAGGGGGGGGACAGGGGTAAGGGAGACAGGGAGAAAGGGGGTAGGAGAAAGGAGAAAGGGGGTGGGAGAAAGGAGAAAGGGGGTAGGAGAAAGGAGAGGAAGGCTGGGAAAAAGGAGAAAAAGTTGGAGAAAGGAGAAAAAATAAAATATCTCTCCTTTTAAATTTTTTTCTAATATTTCAAGAAAAAATATCTCAAAAGGAGATGTTTTATTCTAATGGGAGAAAGGAGAACGGGGGTAGGAGAAAGGAGAAGACGGGTGGGAGAAGGGAGAAGGGTAACCCCCTGTCCTTCCCCCTCAATGTAAATTGAGTTTTTCGCATCACTCACTAAATAACATATAGGTCTGAGTAGTGTGCAGTGGCGGATCCAGCAGGAGGGTTCCCGGTTGGAATCGCCCCTTTTGTGATATCCCTATCCAAATGAATTGATCGTCAACAAAAAAGGGAGGTTCAACCTCCGGAATCCCCCCTCCCCTAGATCCGCCACTGACCAGAGACTTAGTGTGTACAAACCTGACGTAAAATTATGTACTATTGAATAATAAATAATATCACATTACCTCCAAAAATCAATAACTGTTACAGTACATTTCACATGTTTCAATAATCCAAAAACGATGTTTATGTAAGAAGTTCCTGCGCAAATGTCATGTGTTACCGAAACGGGAAACACACAAAAGAATTGTTGGTGCATGTTGTCATTCGCATTCCGATTAATTTACACAATTCAATAAAATGTATATGTTAACATTATCTATATTGGTTTTGAATTTAGTTACTAGATCAGAAAAATGATTTGTTTCTCGCAGACAACACAAAATAATATACATATTAACTCGACACTTAATCTAAACATCCCTACAACAAAATGGGACGGCCAAACAGATTTCCCAATTTTGATAAAGGTGAAATATGTAGAATAAGAATTGTGCACTCTGGAATAAGATCATAAATAAAGCCCTATATAAAGTGTAAACCAAAAAAAATAATGTATGAAATCATTGTTCATTACATCTGCTTGCATAATAATATTGAAGTTGAAACTAACAACGATCACGTGTATCCTGTCAACCCCTGAAAAACATAATATTGTCTTCTTGACTACTTCCGCAAACCGTGGCCTGGTAAAATGATATATTGTTATAGTGTATGTTAATAAAAAAGAGCAATGATTGGCAGTGGGAAACACGTCATGCTGATGCTCTGCGATATTGGTGTGTATTATTGTTTATCTTTAATTCTGTTTTTTTTTCATTTGAAGTTATTGGGCAAGAAAGTTAAAAAAAATCTGCTAGAAGTTTTAACTGTTAAATTCGATTTGATCATATTTTCATGTACATGTAGCAGTATAAAATAAAATATCAGGGAGAATCGTTTATGAGCACTAAACACACAAACTGACATTTTTAGAATTATCTATTTATTTTCCGATCTATGTCATCCAATTAACAATTATTGTAGATCAGCCTTTATATTCAATTATGTAAAATGGAGAAAAAATATCTTCATTTCTTTCAAACGATCCAAATGTTTTCCAGTATAATAATAATATAAGGAGAACTAAATGTGATAACCAAATCAGGTAACTATACACAAGAGTATAAATGAATGAAATTAACTATCATAGGTCACCGTGCGACTTTAAGTTTATAATCAGCTATAAAAGGTCCCGAATGTGAAAAAAAAACAACGGCCTGCTTTTCAACCAACGACAACGACTGAATTACAGGCTCCTGACACAAAAAGAATGTGACTGCCTAAGCATAATTCATGCTTGTGTGTGCTAATCCCACCCCTTACCTGAATACAGTGGAAAATTAACAGACAGTTAGACAGTATTGTTCTTTTATTTAAATTTTCACTTTGAGATTGCAAGGGAGCGTTTGATGTGTTCATACATCGATGTCAATATAATGGAATTTTATGCGACATTCATACAAGTGAGAGGTTTAGCTAGTTATAAAACTAGGTTTAACCCACCATTTTCTATTTAAGAAATTGCTTGTACAAAGTATGTACCACATTCTTTTTGTCATATGGTTTTGCCATGTGATTAGGGACTTTCCGATGGAATTTTACTTTTTTTTTTAGCTCTTTCATTAACACTTATTCTTTCATTAACCTTACTATTTGATAACAGTATAAATCAATATTCTAGTAGAATAAAGTTAGTTAATGCTACTCTGATATTCATGGCTGCTAGAGAAGTTGTTCAGACACGAACCATAAAATTGAGAATGGAAATGGGGAATGTGCCAAAGAGACAACAACCCGACCATAGAAAAAAACAACAGCAGAAGGTCACCAACAGGTCTTCAATGTAGCGAGAAATTCCCGCACCCGGAGGCGTCCTTCAGAATGCATATGCCATAAAGTTTTTTGTATTTTTTGTACTTTCGTTTTTCTGTTTTTCAGTTTTTTTGTTGTTTTTTTTTAGTCATGGCGCTGTCAGTTTATTTTCGATTTATGAGTTTGAATGTCCCCCTGGTATCTTTCGTCCCCCTTTTTAAACAGTTGTGGCAAACAAGAACTGGCTAGTACTTCTGTTACAATCATATTTTGGGGGTGGAAAAGCCGGCTTTCAGCGAGATTGTGGAATGATCTTGGTCAATAATAATCAAACGCTTGAGAGTTGAAATGTCTATCATATAACTTCTTTTAGTCTATTTTCAGATCAGGTGAACTTCTTCAAGGCTAGCAATAACACCAGGTTAAACCAACCAATTTCTAAGGACATTGTCTGTATCAAGTCTTGAGTATTCATTTCGTTGGTTGACATAGTCGGGCGGTTTTTTTGCCAGGTTTTATGAACATTCCCTTCTTTAAATTTACTTTGCATGTTTCTTTAAGAAAACGTGTTGGAAAGCGTTATAAAGGGAATACTACGATAATTTCTTTTATATTCCACATCAACTTCACAAATACTACACGATGGTCTTAAAGTATAGATTCTAGGTACTGACGTTGTTTATTATCTTTTAATAACGTGGTTTATCATTCTTTTATTTGTCAATAAATTATTACTGTTTGGTCTATTTTATATATCTATTTTACATTGCTCGGTAATTATACATCCCGTCATTGTGTGATTGTGATATGGTAAAGAAAAATGGTATTTTTGTCTTTTGTTTTTGCTTATGAGTTTTGTCTATTTCCTTTTTTGTTTTCTTTGTTGACATGTTTGTTTTATAGTGATTGAGATTTTAATACAATGTTCACTGCTAATCCTCTATTTTTTACATTTTCATCAATTATGTCTGTTTGTTTTGTTCACACATCGTTGTCAATATGATTGAATTTATGTGACTGTCATTTTAGACTGAGGTTTAGCTAGCTATCAAACCAGGTAAAACCAACCATTTTCTACGTAAAAGTTCGAAGAAACCTAAAATCCATTTGTTCTATTACAACTTTATCAGCCTGTATAGTTTCGACTACATGGAGGACAAAAATAATAAGATTTTAAGATCATCGTATTTGCACAACTAACTCATTAAAGGCAACAGAAGTATACCACTGTTCAAAAGTTATTAAACGATTAAGAGAAAACAAATCCGGGTTACAAACTAAAGCCGAGGGAAACACATCAAGTATAAGAGAAAAACAACGAAACAACAGAATACTCATTGCATAAATTGCGTTTTCGAGAAACAATCATATAATCAAGTAAAATTTGGGAAGACCACTAGTTTTAAGGTTGTGTAAAAAATATTTCCCAAAATATATGCTCAGTCAAGTTATATTTTCAAACAGAATTTCAAATGAAAATTTTTGAGTTTTGCACCAAATAGGATGTAAAAGAATCCATGTCATGTGTATCAAAGAAACACAAAAAAGGAAAATAGATAAAGTACATTAGCAAAAATGAAAGACAAGAATACAAAAATTATCAAAGAACAATAAACAACGTCAGTACCAAGAATATATACTTGAAGACCATGGTTACGAAATATTTATTTGGTAGCTTCTGATGAACTTTTTAGAAAAAGTACGAGACGTTCTTTCACATACACATGGTTCATCATCAACTTTCTGCTAAGACACGGTTGACGTTTTACAAAGTCTGAGTATAATCTGCAAGCTCTAGAATATTGAATAAGTTAGGAAATGTATATCATATATGCAGGTGAAGTTGGTATTATATTAACTCATCATAGATACCAGGATAAAGAAAAATATTTACGCCCGACGCGCGTTTCGTCTACAAAAGACTCATCAGTGATGCTCGAATCCAAAACAGTTAAAAAGGCCAAATAAAGTACGAAGTAAAAGAGCATCGAGGACCAAATTCCTAACAAGTTTTGCCAAATACAGCTAAGGTAATCTATTTCTGAGGTAGAAAAGCCTTAGTATTTAGAAAATTTAAAAGTTTTTTAAGTTAATTTATAAATATGACTATATCAATGACAATTCATGTAAGCACAGAAGTGTTGACTATTGTGCTGGTGATAACCTCGGGGAATTAAAACTCCACCAGCAGTGACATGAACCCAGTGGTTGTATATTGCTTCTTAGTTGGGGAAATTGAAAATTTCAAAATCAAAATCGTCTCATTTGTGGTAGATTCTGGTACTGAGATGACTGTGTATGTCAAATTCGAGTTATAAGTCCTAAATTGAGGCGGAGAATGCCGTGTTTGTTGTTTTTTTTTTAATTTCTATTTCTGAGGGATATATTAATGGAACCCAATCAAAAAAGTTTGGATTGTTAATGGAAAGAAAATCATCAATTATTATACAATGTATCTGAATGTGAAAATAAATAAACGGGCATGTTTGATCATCTTGTTTCTGACAATTGTCTGAAGAAGGTCCGATTCAAATGAAAATAAGAAGAGTTCGGCATGAGAGGCGCAACGCGAGTTCGTTCCCATAGGAATGCCGACAATTTGTTAAAAAAGTCTACATCCAAATTCAGCAAATATATTGTCAAACAGAAACTCAAGCATACTGATCACTTGTTCCTGTGTAGCATGTCTTGCCTTTATGTTCACTATCAAGTTAATAGTATTAACAAAATCGTATGGAATCCCAAAGAAATAACTGTATAGCGTATGCTACCATTTTTATGTCGAAAAGCGTTGTAGATTATTTCTTTTAGACGATTTTTCAATTTCACATGGGAGAGGGTGGTAAACAGGGTTGAAAATCAAAGGTTTAAATAGAACTAATTTCATAAAAAGATTGAGATTCAAAACTTATCTAGAAGTTCTTTAGAATTTTTTAGAATCCACATATGGTTAATATCACTTCGCGAGTAAGTAATTTCACAGTATTTCTGAAGACCCTCTTTAATTGTGGACAGAATTTTTTGTCAATCTTATGGACAATTCTTTAGTCGAACATGGAGATGGTCGGCAATATACCGTTGTTAGTACGGAATTTTGTAAAGCTTATGTATCCAATAAAAATAAGGTAAGTCCTTCGATTTGTTGTTCAATGTAATGTTCATTCACGCCATGTAGGACTTATGATTAGCCAAAATCTCATTCTTTTCAAATGATATGTTTTAGTATGTGGGATTACATGAGTGCTCATTTATTCTTAATTCTTTTACTTTTTGGAACAAATATTGCAGAATTTTCTAGATATATTTCTTTATGGTTCTTTTTTTTTTACAATGAAAGACTTTGAGGAGCACGGCCATGATATGGATAGCCCACTAATCAGTCAGTGCCACGAAGAAGGATCGATAATTTCAGAAACCCTTGTTAGAACACCAAGTCAATTACTTAACACCTCGGATACGTGGTCCTAGGACGTCTTTGGGCTCCTCTAATCCACAATTAGTTTTGAGTTCATGCATACGGACCACAACTGATACGATTCACTGTGCGTGTTCATAGAACAAATAATAATGCAGATAAGGGAGATAAAAAAAGTTTAAATTACCTACAACTGTGTAGAGCTTTCATACCAAATTGAACTGCTCTTAGATGATCTCATTTCCTCACCAGTTTAACACTATTTGAAATAATTGATAATCAAGTTGTTCTTCACAGACAAAACATGACTACTGTATTTGAAAATTACAACACCTTCTGGTTGCGATGACAAACTTAATGATAAAGGTATCATATCTTGTCATTCTTGCCACTCGGTGAATACTAGTATGGTGAACATTTTCAACTCTGCTCATCGAACTACGACATAGATGAATACATCTAAGTTCGTCGCCATGTTCCATCACAATGTATTCGTGGTGTCTTTATTGATGACTTTCTGATATTTATACAGAAGCCGTTGGATGCACATCGCATCCACGCGAAGCTATATCAACTATTCCTTTCGAAACTTTAATCTCTGTTGAACGTTTTTTGTTGTTGGAAATCTATTTTACAAAGCACAATTCGTACCAACACAAACCTCTGAAATTGCTTATCAGACTTATTAGACCAGTTTGCTTCAGAAACGATCGAACGGAGAATCGGTCCTTTCGAAGGCTTTCTTTTGCCAACAAAGGTCTTGGTATCATTAATGTAGGCAATATCCTTCTAAAACTATATTTGGTATATAGAATGTTGTATGGTATTAGCTCATCTAGCCCTGTCGATTACCTTCAAATATACTCAATGAAATAAAACAACAACAACATAACAATTGAGCAGATTTTTATTTAACTGACAGCACAATAATTGGCACGCCTATAAATAGAAAATTAAATACTTCCTTTCATGAACAAATCCTGTTAAATATGTGGACTATCACCTTCTTCAAATAACACTTGATTCAAATTTACTTTCAACAATTAAATAATCTAATCGAAGAAAAATTCGTATCCACATAGTGACATACATTCGTATACATATATCCTTAAAAGATTTAAGAAATATATGATAATACTGAACCTTATCGTTGAACATTTTAACAAACAAACAAAAATGGCATGCTAACATCGGGCTGTCATGATATAATACTGATTGTGCAGGTACATATAAAATATTTAAAAAAAAAACAACAATAACAATTACAAGTGTCGCACATGCGACAAAAATATAATACTTTGATTTCAACATACAGTTCAACTTCAAGACGCAGTAAAAAATGACGAACAAATAGCTATCACAGATTGAATTCATAAAACATTATCATAATAATATTATCAACAACGTAAAACATGAGGAAAAAAAATAGACTTTAACCATAACACTGAGAAATCATTAAAAATCATTTCTTTTTTGTAACTGTGATTTTTCTCGTAGTGTGCTCAAAAGAAAGAAAAAATGTATGTGATATACCATACATTCATAAGTGTGATCATGGAAGTATAACCTTGACTTTTCACTTCCATTGTGTGATAAAATTCTTTAAGTAATTTGTAACACTCTATAGAATACAATTTTGCCATGATGCACTACATTACTGTGCAAACATAAATTAGGCAAAAACAACAACATGCAAAACAGTTTAAACTTTTCCGGAAGAAGAAAGCATGTCATGTCCGAACGGATTTCAATATTAGTTCATTTTACTGCTCGTTTTACCAAAGAAAGCATTGTGTTGTGCTCTTAAATGCTTTTGAATGTCATTGATAGAAACGCACAAATCTTCATCCATGTAAAATTTGACCACTCATTCCATAGAAGTTATGTTTCTTTCCATTTACTATATTTTGTCGTAAATCGGGATTGGATTCACTAAACCGAGAATGAAACTTACTTCGCACTGCAGATTTAGAAAATGTATCTTGTATACCTAAAAGCGTTGACTGAGGTCTAGGTACTCCACTTCCTGGTTCCCAAGTAAATCGCATGTCGTCCTTGTAACCTATATGATTATATACTGGAAATTGACTTTCATACGCTGATTTCAGAGAAAACGAATGTCTTAAATTTGTTGGAGCTACATTTGAAGAAAGACTTCCGAATTCGTCGCGATATTCTGTGTCTGCAAGTGAAGTGGCAGCTCGTTTTGGTTTCCTCATGGCCATTACAGTACCCTGCTTGGATTCTACAACTGTTTCTTGAACAGGTGGTTGAATAGAAAAGATAGTAAATTTCGGCGGTTTCTGTTCATTGAACGCATTATTCTCCCTGTTATACATAGCCTGTGTGCTAGTGTATTGAGTTGGATTTGCCTCGCCCACAGACGCAATCAACTGCTTTTCATCAGAAGTCAACCCATTTGAATTTGCACCGAAAACACGAAGAGGACCGTTTCCTGATGCACTAGCTACAGTAACGCTGTCGGAGAACGAAACACTTTTTCCACTACCATTTTTCAGACCAGATATTCCTCGAACATTAGATAATTTTTGATTTGATGTTGACATGACATTAAGTGGTTCATTTCTGGCAAAGCGTGGCAACTCGTGTTCCTGTAGAAACTTTTGTGTATTGTAGTTCTCTCCCATTTCGCATTCTTTGTTGATAATTTCCCCTTCTTGAACCCTGTAGCTACTAGAAATGTCAGTTGGTTGCAGTTTCTGTTTTTGTGATTGTTTCAGATCTTGTAATGGTCTTAAGACTTCTCTTGAATCCCTACGATCCCCGGAAAGATTTGCATTTGCTGAAGTCAATGTCCTACTGTATCTTAAAGCGTCATTGGCATCTTGATTCATACGGGTTGGTAGATCAAGGTCATCAATGCCTCTGTATGAATGAAATGTGTCCATAATTTCAGCACTGCTTTCTCTTGGATTCATTGAATGAACTAGTCTTTCGGGTAGATAATTAGTTCTATATAAACCTGCTCGTTCCTCATTGTACTGCCCTTCGTGATTGTAGAAAGTTTTGGGTTTTTCCGATACATTTGCTTTTCCCATTTTATATTGAAGAGATGACAAATCTCGATTTGGTTTCTGAGCCTCTAAAACTTGGAACCGATTTCTTGCCTCCATTTCCTGGAATTCTTCATCCTGTCTCTCTTTTGTCGTTGTGAGATAATTTTCTTCTGTAGCTTCGGGTTTACCAACTGTTGGGCGATAAGGTATGTCTTCAGCAGGCTGTTCTTCTTGTGCCTCACCAACCTTCTCCAAATTTGGATCTGGATGGGCAAGATCATTTAATTCTTTCCATCTGATACCTTTTTGTTTCGGTTTCGTTGGTTCTGGAAGACTTACATATTCTTTGCCGTTCCATAATCTGTCTTCTTCCTTTTCTCGGAGAGTCATCATCCTACAAAGATAAAAATAAGAACACAATACTAATACAATATGGAATTTATAACATCTTTATTTTATATGAAAGATAAACAAATGAAAACAATGCACACGCCACTACTTTCTGAAATAAACTTTATCTGGTATATTTGAGCACAAAAGATTTAAAAGTCTAATGCATAAAAGTGAAAGACAATCAAAACCTAACATTCAAAGTGTCTGCCTAGCAGACGACACATTTTTTTCTTTATCTTAGAACATATTAAGACAAATTCGTGTCTTCATACACGTCTTTTGTTATCACATAAGCAACACGACGGGTGCCACATGTGGAGCAGGATCTGCTTACCCTTCCGGAGCAACTGAGATCACCCCCAGTTTTTGGTGGGGTTCGTGTTGCTTATTCTTTAGTTTTCTATGTTGTGTCATGTGTACTATTGTTTGTCTGTTTGTTTTTTTCATTTTTAGCCATGGCGTTGTCAGTTTATTTTCGATTTATGAGTTTGACTGTCCCTCTGGTATCTTTCGTCCCTCTTTCAAGACATTATTTAGTTTCAAAATATTTCTAAACTCAAAAGTGTCTCGAAAACAACTAAAGACACTGATTGTTTTAATACTTGTCACATTTAAATATATATCAAGTTCGAGTTAAGAAACCTATTTAGAATTTATTTTGAAAAACAAAGTTACCAAGAACATGAATAGACCTTCTGTTTTTTTCTATGATATTGATGGAATGTATCATTATTTCAGTCATCGTCCTTAAATGTAGCAACATTTATGTTATGTTTTCTAATTCTGTCGGTTTCCAAATAAGTGCTTACATAAACATTTCAATAGTCGGTTGATGATGCAAAACTATTCATGTGTCTTAATATTGAGAACCGCCCCTGATTCATGATTTAGCGAGTTTAAATTTTTATCTTTATTTATTTTGTACTTTTCTGTTAAGGTATTTTCTTATGACTTATAATTGATAACACTTGCTGACACTGTATAATACAAGTCCTATACTTCATTGTTTTCAAATAATATAGTGTGTATAAGAAGATGTGGTATGAGTGCCAATGCGACAAATCTCCATTCAAGTCACAATTAGCAAAAGTAAACCACTATAGGTCAAAGTAGGGCATTCATCACGGAAACTTGGCTCACACTGAACAGCAAGCTATAAAGGGTTCTAAATATGACTAGTGTAAAACCATTCAAACAGGAAAACCAACGGTATCAATGTATCGATAAAGTAAATAACAAGGACAACTAATAGTATCAATGTTGTTTGGTTTTTTTTGGCAGTTTTTTTAATGAAAAGTTCAATTCCGGTAAGTTTTGGCATATTAACTTATTACTGATTGATAAAATAAACAACAAAAAAACAAACGGTGAGCGACACAGTGTAAAACACAAATATATACGTCAATTTTAACTAGTTACCGTTGGTATGAAGTATTCTCCCCGCATGATGAACCAGGTTTTTGTTGTGGTGGTTTAGGTATGAGTTTTCTGGAGATTCTCCCTTCGAATGGCCTCGGTGGGTCAAAGGTATTCTTTGATCTGGGATACTGAAATATATATTATCTTGAAATAAACACAATGAAATCACATTTAATAACTTTAAATAGGATAAACTTAAGACTTACATCCAAGTTACTAATTCTTAAACTGTTCAAAAATAATATTAATGCAATTTTTAAAACATTTCATTAAATATTTAATACGATTAGTGTAATCCAAATTACGCAAATCTACTTCCACTGAATATTCTTGATTACTACTAGTATACATGTATCTGACAATAAGTACAAAAAAGGCCCTTGCTTTACAGATATTAAACTGTGTCTACAGCTTATAACATTTATATTAAATTGTTTTCAGTGGTCAAAATAGGATGAGCGATATCTAAATGGTGACGGAGTTCGACACTACTGAGCCTCCAATTTTTAAGTGTACAAAGCTAGCCTCTTTTTTCATTACTATAAGCAGTAAATTGGTGTACTGGAATTTAAACAAAAAAACAAAGAAGCTGATAAATGAATATATCTATTTACCAAATTACTGTCGTCGACGCCGTAAGTGCCATAGACATTTAACTTGTTTTCCAAATTATCAAGTGCCATTGGGTTCGATGGTCCAATGCCCGTATGTTGTAAATCATACGTCGTCTGCCACTGGTCGCGTTCAATATTTCTTAATGCATTGGCAGTGTTATTAGACAGTCTCATTTCTGGTCCACGATCCTGCAGATTTGGAACAACTGTTTTGGGTGGTATTGGATAGTACTGTTGTCGGCCTCCGTTAGCTTTCACAAGCTGAAAAGGTAACCATATATTTTTTAATTTCTCTATACATCCTTTTACAATGAAATAAGTAATAGCCTATTATTTGAGCAATAGCACATAACGTTAAAAATTGAAAAATCACAAATAATAAAAGAACATTAGTTTTTATTTTCTAAATTTTATTGTCAATATACGCGCATCATTTCTTAAAAAGATGTCGTTAACAGCGAAAATGAAAGTAGACTCCATATACTTAATATTATGTTTGCTACCTGATGAAAACCTCTTTCTCCTTGCCATTCTAAACCTAATTTTTCAGATTCCTTTGGCTTTGCTTGAATTTCATGCCGAATACCAGACCCTGAAACAGACAAACCATTAGAATATTACAAACGTCAAATTGGTTTAATATTCTATTTCAAAATAATGTTTTCAGAATGAATATTTCATGGCATAATGCAAACTTGGTCATTAAAACTGATATAATGTGGTTTTGATGTTTGAATGTTTACAGGTTTTCGTCAACAGGGGCCGAGTGGTCTAAGTAGTTGCTACTGTAATCACTAGTCAGTAAACACTGACGTTGTGAGTTCGAACCCCGCTCGTCTGGGTGCACTCGACTTCAATCTTAATTGAAAAATCAAATCGTCAACCAATATTCATCTATCTTATTTAAGCCACCAATACTCTTTAAATTTTGTTTCATTTCCCCACCTAAAATAATGCAATGACATACAGCAAAAATTCTCCATAATTTAAGTTATCTGATTGAATATTTCAATTGAATTCAAAAATTATAAGAGAGAAACAAATAGTAAACCTACCTTTTGTTTTACTTATTATCTGTACATCAAATGCAGTGGCTGGCATTTCTGCGTTGATTGGTTGTTCATATCTGGCTGCTACGCCCCTTTTAGGGTCTTCTGATGCATCAAATTTAGGAAAAACAGAAAACCTTGGCATATGAGAACTGTATGGATGTTCAGCCGGGAAATCTCTGTTTATCATAATTCGTCTACAAATAAAATGAAAGATTATGGTTTAAACTTCTTAGATGCATGATTTTTTTATAAGTTGTTAGTTAACTGCAAGTACTCTCAGTTATGTACCTAGTGTCTTTTTGTCGTTGGGATGTACAAGTACCCGGCCACGTCCATTTGTATTGTTATCCATTTTATTTTATAGTTCGTTCTAATGTTGTACTGTTATACCACTGTCCTGGGTTAGAGGGAGGGTTGGGATCCCAAAACATGTTTAACCCCGCCACATTCTGTATGTATGTGCCTGTCACAAGTAAGGAGCCTGCAATTCGGTGGTTGTCGTTTGTTTATGTGTTATATATTTGTTTTTCGTTCATTTTTGGTACATATATTAAGCCCATAGTTTTCTCGTTTGAATTGTTTTACATTGTCATCTCGGGGCCTTTTATAGCTGACTATGTTGTATGGGCTTTGCTCATTGTTGAAGTCCTCATGGTGACCTACAGTTGTTAATTTATGTGTCATTTTGGTCTCTTGTGGAGAGTTGTCCCATTGGCAATCAAACCACATCTTTTTTTTATACATAATACAATATCTAAATGTTTTCTTCATATTTAATTTTACATTGTATATATAAGTTAAGAGATGATGACTGGCTGTTGAACGTTCAATGGCAAATCAGATGAACATCCAGGCCGAGAATTTAAATTGCGTTATTTGGTATAAACAGACACAATGGGTATATGAAACTATAAACAAGTAAATGAACGTCCATATTTATTTTATAAAACTATACATACCCCATCTGACTTTCCTGTGGCTTTTGCAACCTACAGATAAGAAAAAAATATTAAATTTTTCAGTGACACTTTATTAATGTAATGTCTTTAATCAAAATCATATTGAATACACATTTCGGCATTTTTTCGTATCACCGAAAGTCACTTTAATAAAACTACTTATTAAATTTTGCAAAATACGTTACAAAATGTGCATCCATCAAATCTTTCAAATACACTCACTGATTGAAACAAATTTGGTGTAGTTGTATAAACAGCAGTGTATAAAACTGTATTATTTTACTGATGTCTAAAGATGGATGCTTTGTTAACAAGATGAAGATACTGTATATTTCAGATTGACAACAACGTCATTTGTTCCAACAAAACGTAAAGAAAATAGCGTGCACATTTAGCTTCAAATTATCATAGTCGTCTGTGACAAATAAATTAATTTCAAGCTTTAATATACAATTAAAGGGTCATTGCATGAATACTAGTAAATTTTTCCTCGTAGTGAATATATGTGAAAATAAACTCAGCATATATACCAGGATTAGAATTTTGGTGCCAGACACAGTTTCGTCTGTAAAAGATTCATCGGTGACGCAAGATCGTGCAATAGAAAAATCTACAGGGATATTAACCTTTATCCGTGCTGTAACCCTATATTGATATATGCATCTAACAATTATACTTACAACTGGTCATTGGTCCTAACATTACTAAGTTTTAACTGTGTCAGTCCATAATGTTGTTTTATAGGTTCTCCACTGAAGAAAAAAGGGAGTATTTTTAAAACAGAGATGCATAGAATATGGCATATATATGAAGAACTAGTAAATCGAATCCTGCATTCTAACTAAATACTACATGCCGCTTTGTTAATATACGTAGGCGAACAAATACAACTATGTGTCGATGGTCATTTTTTATATTTCGCATGTATTTCCGGTCTTGTTACTTGACAAACTATCTCAAAGAAAAATAAATCTTTCATTTATATGTATCAATTTTATTATTTATTCTTCCGCGATGCTTGGTTAAGTTTACTTTAAATCGCACCCCAGACTTCAGAATCAACTTATTCGTAGTGCCGCTGATAACATTTTGAAAAGAATCCAAGGTTCAAACTTTGTCAAGAAAAAAGGCTCAATATAACGAAAATTAGCAAAAGTTACAAAGTCAATAGATCATGACTGAAGGGGGCAAATAATCTCAATGATGCACCAATCCTGACAAAAACAGCATACCAAATTTCATAAACCCATCGGTAGCGGTTTCCCTTAAACTGACGTAATCACAATCTTGTACATTGTTGCCACTCGGCCGCAGACAGGAAAAGTATGCATAAGCTGAGTCTGGCCTCCGAGACTTCGCCCAGGCAAGACAAATAGTAAATATGGATGATGAACTGGGGGCATTAGAAGTGTAGTGCTTCAAAATAGTGACCTAAAAAAAAATCAGATAACAAGATCGATTTAATATTTAACATACTCGATGTGATTTATTGTTTTAGGCGTAACTAGATACATACCAAATAAATATTTAATCAGTTTAATAGATCGAAATTAGGATTAAACAAACAATTGATATAAAAATATGTCTTTTCTCAGTTGTATTTATTAGGATACGCCAAGATGTGTAAACTTAATAACTTTAAAATAAAAACTCGATAACCTGGCAAACAAAACAGACTAGAAAAGCCATCGAAGAAGCCACATGTTGGACTTCTATTTACACGAGTGCAAGAACTCCAACGTTTGTAAGTTCGTGTTTATTAAAAAGATCACCGTTTGACATCATAGGCAAATCGTCGTTCAACAGAAAAGTTTTGAATATCATAGATAAAAGATGCATATGCAAGACAACAGAACAAATCTCTAGTAGTATACAAATTAGATTCCGGATAGAAATAACAAACACATCTAACTGCTGTCGAAATTTACATGACATCTCTGATAAAACTATTTTTTGGCAAAATGATACTTCTATACATAACATAAATTTGACATCAACCTACAAGTACAAGCACAGTCAGTAGGGATCAAGCCCACATCTGCTCCACTGTCTTATAGAAAGGTAGAAACCTACGACAATAATGCACAATATGTATTTCCTTAAGCAGTGTACACCTTTGTGCATATTTACAGTATGTTTTCTTGACTAAAATGCGTCGTAGGGTAAAACCTCATAAGACATGCCGAGTTCACATGAAACGTGCATAAACCGATACCAAAACCATAGAAAACTCTGTAACAGGGACATGCAACTTCAAGTTAAAGAGTGTTCCTTCAGTATAACATGATGCCACTCATTACTCAAATATCAATACACTATATATACATGCCTAAAGACAATTATGACTGTAATCTCATTTTTCTATGTCATGTGTACAAGAATCTGGATGTATTCTGTACACTAGCTGTTGAACAAAATCCAAGATTATAAACTAGCATTCGGGTAATTACTTATTTTTTGGGAGTGGTATAAGGTTTACCAGACTGGTATGTGTTTATTGATACGAGACAGCAATCCCTAAACATAAGATACCCCACAAACCAAAAAACATTAAGATACCAATGTGAAAATTCACTTCATATTTTTAAACAGACAAAATTTCCTACAAAACAAACATGGATGAATGCTTTTATTATTAATAATTGAAACAAAAGTTACTTAGCATGAAATTAAATATGACTAACGTGCACATGGTTCACCTGTGTTTGAAGAATGGGAATTAATTACATGGTAAAATGAGACGTTACAAGACAGCAACCAGACTGAAATTATGTTTTTATTATTTTTATATACGTTAAATCCGAATTTGATTTCATTAAAACTTAAATTGTGGGTGAACGTCATTATAAAACTTTAATTTTTAGCTTTAATGTCAATCACATCTTAATCTTAATCTGTTCATGTTCGCCACAGAACAACATCTTAGGACAATAATCCAGAATGAGTCACATTGCACTGAAAACCCTGGACTCCTTAATTTGTGTTCAATTGCCACAAACTAAAATTTCTTACAAAGGAAAGCTACATGAATATATGAGGACTCAGCTTAATGAAGCTGATAAATTTCGTATCCACTAGATAGTCTAAATCTCAAATAATTCTGGGGTGGGTGGTGCGATAATGAAAAAATAGTGACTTCGTTTTCTTTCTTTTATACCACACAAATGCCAAATTTCATTTTGCTTTACACACTGAACAGCAAAGATGTGTATACCCTATTGAATTTTTTTTCCCCTGAGCAATAATTAAGAGCCAACAACCAAGAGATGATGGGAAAACTGTTTTTCGTAATATTTGTATGACAATCAACGCTAAATTACTGTGTTAATAAAAGGAGATTTTTTTGTGAACGTACATTAGCAGTAAAAGGGTCCATTTTTGATTGAACACACAGCGTAAATCTGAGAAATATATATGTGCAGTTTCGTCCAAAGAAATCTTTATCTATAGGGGAAATGTGGACCCTACAACCACAAAATGATGAACAAGCAAAACTACTTGGTTCCCTTTTAATACAATCACTAGGTCTGACGACAGGAGGCATTTGAGTTTCATTAGTATCAAATACCTATGGTGTCTATGTAGACTGTACATGTATGTAATGTGCATGTTACATTGTTTTGTTGTTATCTGCATATGCAATTAGTCCTTAAGTGGGCGTGATATTGGATATAGAATTGTGAAAGACAGATTGGTGTGGCTTTTAAAATAATACTTTACGGAAAAATTTAATGTCGACTAGAGTGACTAAGTTAGTGTTTTGCTTGAAATGTTCTTAATAAGCCTTGGTTTGTCTCCAATATTAAGGCATTCTTTTAAAAATATGTCTTTCAGATCTGGTTACAACACTTAAAATCAATGAAGTATCAGCTTTCGACAGTTGTCTATTATCAGTATAAAACCTTGTGTTATCTTTGATTAGAATCTTAACAAACAAATAAACAAATTAATTTAAGATTTAAACTACTAAGTATATCTAAAAACAAGATCTTTAACTTGATTGATCAAACATAAATAAAGATGGTGGAAAAATCGAAACGTGTAAAACTTACGAATATTGCCATGTTGGTGGTCCCGGGATATAGACATTCACATCCTCTTTGAACTTTCCCGAGCCCCATTCTTTCGGGACACTAGGATCGTGTTCTTGAGCCCTAAAAAGCTCCAAAGATGTCATTATCCACAACTGAAATTTACACCCTTCAGTGAAACATACAGTATCCCTTTAGATCGCGTCTCGTTGCTAGGCTTATTGTTATGCTAATTAAATATTTAACACAGGTTGTATTTTAAACACCGAAAGCTTCCGAAGTTTTAATACATATATCAGGTGTATTTAATAAGTTTAAATGATCGATATTTGAACAATACCTACGGTGATTTAAACCGAAACAATCCCCTAGAGGCTCATATAAGTCCAAAATATCGTTCCTTATTCTACATGTTGGTCGATCTGTCAAAATGTTATTTTTTAAAAAGATTTTTGCATTGTTATACATTTATTTTAATTAAATAGTCGTCAATATTTTGGCCGCTAATTTGAACCTATAGGTAATACTTACAGTTAAACAAAAACGAGTTTGATGGCAATTTTTTACGATGTGTTTTGTAAATGTTTTTTTTTTCTCTCTCTCGGTTTACATTAAAAATACTCTAATTATATTTATTTGATAAACTCAGTTCTTTCTGTTGAAGTTGCTAGAATTTGTTTAGGTTAACAATTATATGCTTATATTGTTTTTTTCTCTTTCTTTTGTTACCTCTTCTGACATCCGACTCAGACTTCTCTTGAACTGAATTTTACTGTGCGTATTGTTATGCCTTTACTTTTCCACATTGGATAGAGGTATAGGGTGAGGGTTGAGATCTCAAAAAATATGTTTAACCCCGCCCCATTTTTGCGCCTGTCCCAAGTCTGGAGCCTCTGGTCTTTGTTAGTCTTGTATGAATTTTAATTTTAGTGTATAATTTGGAGTTTAGTATGACGTCCATTATCACTGAACTACAAAATGTAGTATACATATTTGCTTAGGGGCCAGCTGAAGGGCGCCTACGGGTGCGGGACTTTCCCGCTGCATTGAAGACCTATTGGTGACCTTCTGCTGTTGTCTGTTCTATGGTCGGGTTGTTGTCTCTTTGACACATTCCCCATTTCCATTCTCAATTTTATTAGTTGTTTTTTTAACAAAGGTTTGGAACATCTATCTCTTCCATTGAATCTGTACATAATATTCACGACCATGTCGCAGTAATGGACGACTATTACACGGGAACGCGAGGCAGACTATATCGGACCTGAATCTATGGTACAAAACAACAAATGTTCTTTCAAGACATACCGTGATATTCGGCCGAAATGAAATGAATAATTTAGTCGTGTAGCCGATATCAAAACAAATAATTAGACCTACTTGACGGTAGCACTAAATGTCAAAACGCGACGAATGATATATTACATCTAAAAGAACTTTAGTTGGCTTTAAGTGTTTTCGTGAATGTTATTTTTTCACTTTTGAATCAGATTATTTCCTTTTAAAACGTAATATTACATATATTTTGATAATAGAGTGTTTTCTTATTGTAACATTATTTCTATTCATTATGTACTAAGAATTATTTTTTACAAACACGTCATCCATTGGTCACCCATTATCTTGTTTTGCTAATCCTGTTAATTCTTATTGTATGTTTATTTAGTAAGGGTCATTTTATAACCCTATTTCTATTATAAAATTGTAGAAAAAATCTTTTCTTTATTTTGCTGTTTAAATTTGTTTTTGGAAATTATTAAATATTTCAATACCAAAAACTTTTAAGGTAAGGGTCATTTTATAACCCTATTTCTATTATAAAATAGTAGAAAAAATCTTTTCTTTATTTTGCTGTTTAAATTTGTTTTTGGAAATTATTAAAAATTTCAATACCAAAAAATCGTTCGCAACAAAAACTAGATTTAATAGTAACATATGTACTTTCCATCTAAAATAGTATTGAAACTGGCAATCCCTCCCTCCATTCTTTCCAAAAAGGAATTCCAAATTGTAAGTACAACAACTGAGACGTCATAAACCATTTCAATTTTCTTTTCTTTTTACACAACACTTGACTTCAAAAACTATAAAAACATAATTTAATTATTAAACCAACGCACATGTCAAAGATCAAACTCCTAGTCAAGTGTTTTAGGAGAAACAAGTTAAATATAGAACAAAACATATCAAAACAAAATTTGATGGTCAATAAACTTTTATGTTGTAATTTTGTACTAAAGAAATACCTAAAATGTCAAAACTCTAACTTAATAATTAACTTTACAATGTAACTAAACTTTAATAGGTGCAAACCATAGCTTATTTCAAACCAAAAGCAATACAGTTTATAGCCAAAAAGTATCGAAGTGGAAAACACTGATACAAAATTAATTTGTTGTCCACAGAAATTTTATATCAGCACGTATTACACCAGTTTAATATATAGGACATTAAGAACGTTAGGCCATTTTGTATTTTCACATTTTTACAAGGACTCTCATGACCATCTCTTAGCTTTGTTTTGTTTTATTTTTACGATGTCTTGCGATCTTAACATTTCTACATTGAATATGATTTCTTCTGACATATGTACTTTGTTTTCAATCAGGTCGAATAGATGAGTGTTTTAAGGTACATCATATAAACTTCCAACCAATTTCATGAGTATTTTCCTGTGCGTTGAAGGCTTGTTGCTGTATAGACATACACCCATATCCGGCTAGCTTTTATGAATATGAAGTTTGACTAGTTCTAGACGCTGAACCATTTTACTGATAATATGAACCAAAGCTTCCTCTCATCGAGATAGACACAACACCATCGAAGCGGTATGGACTCGTTGTATATAAAGGTACAAGATATCAATATGATGAATGATCATCTCATATCATCAGAACATGAAATTCAATTAAAATAAGTTTGCATCTACTTTCAATGTGATCCTTTGTAATATAATATTACAAAAGATCACTATATATGTAATCCAGATGTTTTAGTGAACATTTAACCGGAACTTAAAACTCATTCAAAGGCCTAATCACTTTTGTAAGTCAACTAAATATTTTCTTTAAAAGACCATTATTGAACACGTTACTGATCGATCGTCTGTGGAAGTGCTTTTGTCAGAGGTTATGGACTCTTTCCTTGGATCTAGTGACATGCTTTCTTATGAACAAGTCACTGTATTACTCTATGACAGCCCTTGGAAAACACCGACGGCTGTTATTAAGACCATTGCATCGTCGTCCTCCTCATCTCTTCATTTTGATGATATTAAATGGAAAATCAAATGATTATCTGCGGATCATGAATGGCCTCAACTGAACATCATTATATGACCTTCCAGATGCTTATTTTTTGCTGTTACCGCCTCTATATCGATCCTTTTTTAATCATTTACATCTGATTTAACTAATCCTGGACAAACCCGAGATCTCTGATGCAATCAAAACATATATTTTATGTTTGCGACAAGATGATCATTCATGAAAAATAAGACCAACTTGGTATACACAATCTAAAATTAAACGATTAAATAGAGCAACTGTTACGATCGGAAACCATCGATATCTTTCATCTCTTATTCGGAATGAAAGCTGCAGTGTTATTACTTCTACCTTATTCTTTAATGACCTTGGTTAAGAAATTAAATCCCATTACTATCATGAATAATTTAAAGACAATCTAGTTTTTAAAAAACGATCAATTTCCGAACAACAAATCCCATTGAACTAGCTGTTATATTGTATATAATATATTTTAATCACTCCTCTCGTAGCTGAACGTTCTATTAGAAAATAAACAAATTTGCATTATTTTCTGTACACATATTATAAAATAGAATTAAGTCGAATTTAAACAAGTACTCCATACCGAGGTCTGAAAATTGAACATATATTCATCAAGATAATATGCATCTTTGCTGAAATATGAAACTATGAAGTTTGCCAGATACTGATGACAGTTCAAATACATGTCACTGCACAATTTCAAATGTAGGACACTACACAATTTTAAATGTAGGTCACTGCAAAAGTTCAAATACAGGTGACTGCACAATTTCAAATATAGGCCACAGTGCAAATGCATGTCAGCTAGTATTCACATGTAGATTGTCAGTAGCAGGGGTGTGGAAATATTTGCTGTGGGCACTTGTCCCTGGGCAAGTAAAACTGTAAATTTCACTTGTCCGGAAAAAAAAGTTACTTGCCCTGATGGTCCCAATAACTATTGAAGTATTTCATTGTTAGCTAACAATTCTTAGCACTGTTTTGCATCACACACAAGCAAATGAAATCCATTTGTTAAAATGTGTAAACATTTAGGAAAGTAGTTAACATCTATGAGACAGAAACCTTACAGCAAACCAACCAATGAAATGACATGCAAAGGTCATTTTTGCAGCATTTTTTGAATAAGAATTGTAGCCAGTATGTACATATAATGATATACTAATTTAAAAGACAGTGAGTGAAGAAATGAAAATTAAATAATGGATAAACTATTGATTTTTTGGTGTTTCTTTCAACTGACACTTGTTTTTTTGTTTGTTTATAATTGTCTTAATGGGCAATTAAAGCATCCCTTCTATTTACCACTCTGACAAAAATAATGTTGACCTTTGATCTATAAATATAAAGACAAAAACATTTTTTTTTCTAACCCGAATAATCCAGTTGTTATATTACGATCACTTCGATCACTCCTCGAGAAAAGTAGTGGATAGAGGGCGCTGAATTATTCGAGTTATTTTTTTTCTGAATTTCCATCCTAGATAGCCAGGTGCAATCTGATAGTGATACATTGTAGTCACGATGTCCTAAATTCTCGCTTCCGTATTTTTTTTAATACTCCTTATCCTCCATTTGCTTTTTCATTTTTTTACTCTACTCATTACTCTTTTTGTCTTGCTTGTCCACTTTTTTCTTAAGAATTTACAGGGGAATATAAGTAAGGAATTTATCAACGATACAAAATCATATAAAATTACACTTCCGGTCATGATGGATAAAACCTAATAGACGATCCCGGGTCAAAGGACAAAACCAATGCAATGTTATGCGACTCGGGTTCGCATACTTATTTTTATTTATTTTAGTAATCAATCTATTTCCGGTATTATGTAATATTTATCGTCATAAACAATAGTTTTAACTCGCTGACCATTGATTTATTTTACATAAATTAAACATCTTTATACATTTTGAATTTATTCTATGTTTTTGTTGGATTTGAACTTTGTCTTTTATAATTTTTTACTTGTCCACGGGCAACCCAGACAAAAATAATTACTTGTCCGATTGTTTAAATGTACGAGTCGGGCGAGTCGGGCATAGCATTTCCACACCCCTGAGTAGGTTAACAGTATTGCTAGTGGAAATGTTGGTAAATTGTGTATATTTGGCCAAGGACGTTAGTTATACGTCCTTGATTTGGCTAAATAGGGACTTCATAATGCCATTAATCTTTAAAAAAAAAAGTGCTTTTTATTGTACTGATATATGTTCTTTGATGCATATTATGAATGAAAATATAAAGAATAATATCTATTTTTGGAAAATATACAAGATGCTATATCAAATGTTGAGAAACACATGAGAAATATAGGGTGCAAGTTTGTTTTTACTTCAATAACAATGAGTTTCCAGAATGGAACAATCACAGGAAATCAATTGGTAGAAGTGTCAAAATAAAGTACAAGACTTATTAAGAGAGAATGAAGGAAGAGCCACATATGATTCTATTCACAGTAAACTATTTATATTTATTCATATTTTGTGTTTTAATGCCATTTTTAAGCACTGCTTTTTGGCTTTATTCTGGCGGCTAGTTTTTATAAGCAAGAGTGAGAACCACTAACCTTTGATAAGAAAACTGACAATCCTAGTAAGATTGAGATTGGAGTCGAGTGCACCTGCATGAGCAGGGTCAAACTCACAACCTCAGTGTTGACTGGCTACTGATTAAAGTAGTAACTACTTAGACGACTGGGTCACAGTAAACACATAAACGTATATATTATCCAGAACTTTAAGAATGGTGTAGTAGCCCCTTCCTTTCACTCTTTTGTTCATAAGAGGAGTAATAGTAAAATTGGTAAATTCATTTGTAGTTAGTTGATGAGGTACATCCTTATTGTACCATAAGAGCCTCATGGTCACATTATATGAAAGCCCTGATTGTGACAAAAATGAGATAAATTTATAAACTATTACATAGTGTATTTCCTGAGATACCTTTGCTTGATAGGGAAATGTGTTACTGTTTCATCATATTCAATATGATATTTCACTGAGACTAAAAAGAGTTCAAATATATGCCACTGCACAATAAGCTACATGTAGTATAAAATTATGAATGCACCAATGTAAAGAAAAGTTAAATCTATATTTTTGAAGTTCATAACTGCTTAATCCTTACTTAATTGACGATTTAAAGCAGAAACAATATTTGTAGGTAGGTTAATTTTATTATTTAAAAAGTCTTTACAGTTTCCTGAAATTCAGTCAGTAAAATCTGTTTGGGGAATTTTAATGTTAAACTAACAAGGTTTGATCTAGCTTTTCTGTACTTTTTATATAGTTCTCTAGCAGTCAAGGGACCCACAACCATAAATGGTCTTACCGCCAATATAACTACATGGGATATGTTTGAAGTGTTTTGTTTATTAGATCCACAGTTCTGAGCTTTTATTTAGATTAAGATATAATATCTAGGTGATGAACAAATATTTATTTTCAGAATGTATATATTTAAACAAGTATGTATTTATAGTTAATAGAAGTGGAACCAAGTCACTGTCTGTTATTTGTTTAAAAGTGAAGATGGTATATGCTAAGTCCATTGTGATAAAAAGAAAGAGGCAATTATATAATTCAAAATGTATAAGAGAAACAGTCAGCTGGACAACCATTTTTCTACTGACACTTGTCTATTCAAATGAAAACTTCTTATATTGCTTTAACTACCCCATCAACTGATATCAGCATTTTAACAGTCTTGTAAGACCCAATACAAACTATGATAAACAGAGTCATCCTCTCAAGATAGTTAAATTTACAATTAATAATCTATCTTAACTTTGTTCACAACTTTAATGGTGGTGAGCCAATTTGGGTTTGACATATTGAATAAACCCTAGTCTATAGTTATAGACAGAATGTTGACTATCTCATTGACAGATACCACAAGCCTCATTTTATTCATACATATAGGAACATAAAACTGAATCATCTCAGATCATCTGTTGCTTTGGATACAAAATAAATAAAATTCAACAGCTTCCTTATTAAGCAGTTTAATTTATAATCAAATTGCACATTACATATTCTATCTATACATAGTAACAATATGCAGGTATATTTACATTAAATATGATAAATGATAGCAATTTCAAATAAATAAGTGCATTTTGCAATGTTTACATAGCACTTTTTAATTGAATTTAAATGCACTTTCATTCAATTGAAAATCAATATAATAGTAATCAATTATAAAATAATATGAAAAATGATGGGAAAATGTTTGTTTTAAGGTGAATTTGATATAAAATTTAAAGTAATGTATAAAAAGATTACGTTTATAACACAACCACTCTTAATTTTTATTTAAAATGAATTAAATATGGATAACTATTTCTTAAGGAGAATAATTTTATTCATTCCAAAAATATTCAATCTATTATCTTTTGTAACATTTTATACAGAATCATTTCGTCCCACATGAAATTACATAGGATAGCAAAAAATCCTGGAAAAATCTATATTTGGTTTTGTTTTCATTACCTTCTGCCATTGGGAGTTAGCAAATAGGATTACAATACATGCAGACATCAACTATATGTTTTTAAGAAATCATACTCATCAAGCTCCAACAGTTTCTAGCTAGGTACATCCCTCATACTTTCAAGTAAACAATGCTGACACACACATAAGACTTCATGAAAACAATAGCACTCTGTTCAGCAATTTCAGAAATAATCGTTATTATGATAATAAAAATAATTATTCATTCAGAAAATGATAATTCCTATATCATCCATGTTATTTCAGATGAATACATGTTTGGTCCTCATCACCTTAGGTACATTACGTCATTTTTTTTTCTTTTCTATTTGACAAGAAATTGCACAAAGTTTATGCTACCAGAAGTTTTTGCTATGGCTCTTATCAATCTTCGTCATCACTTTCAATAATGTTTTTCTTCTGAAGAACTCTACGTAATGGAACATGATCATCCTCTTCAGAATCATCTGAATCTAATGGACCTTGACTGTATAGCGTAGCTGGGAACGACTCTGAAACAAGACAAAATGTTATAGTCTATTAGGACCTTGACTGTATAGCGTAGCTGGGAACGACTCTGAAACAAGACAAAATGTTATAGTCTATTAGGACCTTGACTGTATAGCGTAGCTGGGAACGACTCTGAAACAAGACAAAATGTTATAGTCTATTAGGACCTTGACTGTATAATGAAGCTGGGAACGACTCTGAAACAAGACAAAATGTTATAGTCTATTAGGACCTTGACTGTATAGCGTAGCTGGGAACGACTCTGAAACAAGACAAAATGTTATAGTCTATTAGGACCTTGACTGTATAATGAAGCTGGGAACGACTCTGAAACAAGACAAAATGTTATAGTCTATTAGGACATTGACTGTATAGCGTAGCTGGGAATGACTCTGAAACAAGACAAAATGTTATAGTCTTATAGCATAGGATCAGATTCCCCTATGTTATATGTCATCTAATGAGATGCAGATTTTATAGATATTCTTATCTCTGAAAACCTGGATGTTGCGGACAAACACTCAGCATGATTGTATTACTTATAACATGTACAGCAGTAATGCATATCAATTTGTAAAATTGGAAAGTAAACATTTACATTATGTTTAACTATATTAATATAGTATGTATAATAAATAAATTAATTAACAAAAAATCTAACAAAATGTACAGTTAAATAGATTTTTAGTGTTTTATATTAATTAAGCGTACTTATATTATCAATCTTAACAAATTTTTCCTTATTCTAAATTTCCCCTTTAGAGAACGGATTTTACTTTATTTTTTGTTGTTGTATCTTTACCTGCTGGAAATGTAAACAATTATACAGTCCATACTTTAATGAATAAGTTTCACAATAATCCTAATAAAAAGGATTCTCTGATCAATAATCCTAATAAAAAGGATTCTCTGATCAATAATCACTGGCAGATTCAATTTTGAAGTAAATTATCTGACTCAATAGAATATACTATTTTTGTATTCTATTTTTGTTTAGAATGGTAGATTTTGGCATGGAAAGACAAATTTAACTAAAAATTAATTAATTTTAATCTAGAACACAACATAAAAATTAATATTCCAAATATATGATTTTTGTCTTGGGTTAAGAGTGTATTTGAAATTTATATATGTATTTGGTTGAATAAATCCCCTGCATCTGATTGGATCGCATGGTCAAACATTTAAGTTGTTGATGTGAAGCCTACTTGAATTCAAACATTATAGAGTCTATATCATATACTTGAAACATTTGTCAACAATTTTTGTATTTTGGTATGTTGAAAATGTTATCCAGCTCTATTAGGTGCTGTTAAAGCCATTTTGATATGATATTGCGAATTTTACATGTTTTTGTACAATATTCCATCAATAGATATCTCAAACCAAAATCAAATTAATTTCTATCCGGAAAAAAAATTTAAAACTAAAACTTCCAACACATTGTTGTTTCGGTTGAAAAGGCCCTTCTCATTCATTTTTGGGATGAATTTTTCAAAATTGCAGTTTTCTGTTATTTTTAGTCTATCATTTATTTTAATTGAACATGTCATTTTATTGTAAGATTCTTAAAGAACATAAATGGAGCTGTAAAACTGTGAATTTGAGTATAAAGAATAAAAGAAGAGAAGGACTCTTGTGTGAATTAGATTCAGAGTAAATTGATTCTGCATTCATACAGTGCAAGATGCATATTTTCTTAATGAGTCTTATTGATAAAATAGTACTTTATACAAATATGTCATTTTCTATAAGATGCTGTCCTTTTTTTGGCTCTAAAACTGTAAATATTCATCTATAATATTCTTCCAGGCTAAGTTAAAATAGACTCTTATAGAAAATTTAAAAAGAGTTTGTAGAAGATTTTGTTGCAAAGGGTACCTTTATTCTTCTTTTTATAGAGAATTATGTAAGAGGAATTTGTGTGGAATTCTTTTCAAAGAGTACTTTCCATTACTATTTTAAATTAATATTTCAACCAAGAAAGAATATTCTTCAATACTTTTTTCCTATAGACAACAAGGGATGGCCTTTAAGTGTATATTTATTTTATAAACATTCAGAAATGTTACTAGTTATAAAAGAATGTTGCATCAGTTTTTACTAAATCATATATAATTGAAGTTATAAAAGACCAAAAGTTACTATTTCATATTTCCTAGTAATTGTTTGTTTAATACACTACTGCTATGGGAACAAGTTTGTCCGCAAGTGAGACTGATTAATCAGTGAGTAGATAAGGTTAACTATAAATAGAACAATCAGATAATCTGAACCTATGCTATGGACCTTGACTGTATAATGAAGCTGGGAACGACTCTGGAACAAGACATAATGTTATAGTCTATTAGGACCTTGACTGTATAATGTAGCTGGGAACAACTCTGAAACAGACAAAAATTTTCTACTTTGTTAACAATGTTAATGCTGATAATTCATTGAAAAGTATCATGATTAGAGTTGGAACAGCTTAAGATAGTATCAATTTAGAAGATGAGTGGTTCACTAACTTTTACAAAAATGTTATCCTCTGATCTTCAGGGCTAAATGGAACCAAACTTGGTCACATTTATACTAGTGTATTGTGTTTTAAAAAATGTGTCCGATGAAACCACCTGCCAACAAACATGACATTAATACATCCCCACACCAAATCAGATGAAGCTGTAAAATAAAAGATCCTCAACACTGAATTTCCCTAATCATTAGAATAGTTGCCAGTGTTTCTTTTTAGTTCTGTTTGGCTTGCTCAAAAACTGTACTTTCAACACACCAAATTTGACCGTGTACAACCGATCATATCCTTTTGCGATTCACAAGCAGCAGATAGCAATTTTAAAATTTTGATTGATTGATTGAGGTATAACCAACAACCTACCACACTTCATGTGGTAGCCTTTTCACTATAGGATTATAAACAACTGGTGTTTATATGTATATATTTTTCTCAGTATATTGTTTACATTCCCATACTTTAGTCCCTACCTGATTGTTTGATTGTAGCAAGAGGTGTATCATCATCTTCACTTTCCTCCCCATCTGATATCTTCTGACGTTTGGTTGGTTGTACCTCTTCATCACTACTATCCCCAAACACTAGGGGGCGCTTCTGTGACTGAGGTTCTTCCTCAACATCAGAATCTTTATTCTCTGTATTGTCCAGCGATATAACTGGTAGAGGCTTTCCATTATCACTGTGAAATTGAAGATAAATGTTTATATTGTATGATTCCATGATATGAGCCTGTACTTGAAGTATTTTCATTTCCAAATTCAGCTGTTTTCGGTTATTTGAATAGCCTATTTTTCAGACAAAACTAACCAATTAATTATTAGCTGAGTATGCTTCTATCAGAAATGAAAATTTTGTGTATTCAAAAGGTCAATTGTCATGCCATGGAAATAACCGTTTTGTATTTTTATTTTTATCATAAGATAATTTGGAAATGTTTTGTGCTTCTGAAAAAGTCTGATGGATGGACGGGCAGAGAGACAGAGATAAAACAGTAAACTCCCAATTTTAGTTGGGGGGTATAATGAACTTAACAAAAATATTTGAATAGTACCTGTCTTCACTATCTGAATCAATTAAACGTTTGATCCTCCTTTTCTTTTTTGACGAAGAATTACTGGACTTTTTGGCCATTTCTGTATTTGGTGTAGTTGCAACAGGTGACTGAGGGATATCTGTTTCCATGGCAACATTTGCTTCATTCTCTACGGGAACATTTTCATCATTTCCTAGAGGAACAATTTCTACATTTTCCTCATCAGATTGTTCTGACTGCATCTTTGCTTTCCTAATCAAATATATACAAAAAATGTATAGTTAGATAGTATCAAGAGTTTTAAACAACACTAGAACACACCCGTGATATCGCGGGTCTGTGACTGAATTAAAATATATAAATATGCGTAAGCCTTATTTTACTATTGGTATTGTCATCTGATAAAGTCATGCTGATTATATAAGATGGACAATTTTCTCTGCTTTCCCCATCCTTCTGTTTGAACCCGTCAACCTGGAACTTATCAGTTATTGGTATTATTATTTATTTGGAAAACAAAAGGTCCTGGAAAGGAGTATTTTTTAATCAACAGCATTGTCCTTTATGAGTTATAAATAAAGTTGAATTCTTTGATACACTGTTTTGCGTCATTCCAGCTAACTTATTGAAAACTGTACCTATACTCCTTATTTTAAGTCCAGATTTTTAGTATTCATATTGTCGTCTTAGAAAGTCATACTGATTAAAATACTACAATTGGGAACAATGTGACAATTATTGAATTTAGTAGTGTCAACCCTGTGATTATGACCCGTGTATATAGCAAAATCCTAAATACACCGTTTGGTGGTGAGCCTGTCAGATGCGAACGTACAGATAAGGTAATAGGTAACAGGTGAATATACTATTGGTATCGGTATCTGATTAGACTCGAAACTTGTTAATTATTGGCAATATTAATTATGTGGAAAACAAAAGGGTCTGGAGTGGAGTAATTTTTAATCCACACCATTGTCCTATATTAGTTACATATAAAGTTGAATTCTTTGATTTGTCGTTTTTACCCCATGACGGCTGACAAATTGGACCTCGTTATTTTAGTATTATAGATAGGCAGATCCAGGGGGGAGAATTTGTTTGATTTTATAGGGAATCAATGAAGCATGACTAGAGCGGGCCCCCCTAAGGTCAGTCAGTGGGCCCCCCTTACAAAAAGTTCTGGATCTGCCACTGAACAATACTAACTAGAAAGTTTGATAGTGTAATATATATTTTTCAAGACTGCATACATGGTCCAGCCTTAATGCAAATAAGTTTTGTTTATGCAGGAATATACTAAAGTAGATGTGGTTCAATTCAAATTTTCTTTTATATATGAACATAACACAATTGATTAGAAACTACTGCAATGTTATACAATTACTGTCTTTTGATGAGGTAAATATGCGGTTTTATTGACTTTTGAAAAAATGATATTCACTGAGGCCTATGGCCGAAGTGAATATCAGTTTTTCAAAAGTCAATAAAACCCCATATTTACCGAAACAAAAGACAGTAATTGTTTTATTCCATATTCCGAGAGAAGAAAATGTATTTTTTTTACATGAAACATTTTACCACAACGTTGCATGTAAAAGCGCGTGACGTTTAGCGCGGTGAATAACACTTTCTCAGGTGAATATGCTGTTTTATTCAAAATCCAATTCATATAGAGAAACCTACTAAAATAATACCAATATGGAATAATTCCATTTATTCAAAAGGACGTATCTGTTTTAGTCATGAAAAACATGGTTTATTTATTAGCTGTTAGTTATTTCCAGTGCGTTTAGATGGGTACAAAGTGCATAATTTTTTTGTTCTTTATTTGTATGCTTAGTACCAATCTAACCTATGAAGTTCAAATCGTTTACCCTTAGTGTGACTCAATGACAATGCAAACATGATAAACTTAATCATAACCAGTCTGCAAATGTGTCACAGTTAAACAATACAATCTCCTAGTTCACTGAATACCCAGAAAAAGGCTTTAAATAACAGTATAAATGAAATACCTTCTTTCTCCACCACGTTTGGTCTTTCTTTTCTCTGCCAAAGCCTTTAGCATATCATTCTTTTTCTTTGACTTCTTCTGTTTCTCTTCTTTTCTACTTTCATTTTTCTGAACCTTATCATGCTTCTTCTTTTTCTTATCTTTCCCCTTTTTATCTTTCTTTTTATTCTTTTTTTTTTCCTTCTTCTGTGGCTTTTTAGCTTTAATCATGTGAGCATTGATTGCCTCTCCATTATCATTAATAGTTATGCCATCAATAACTTCTTGTAACTCCTGTCCATTTAATTCTGCTGGGATTCTCCAAAATGCTTCCTACATAATTATACAAATATTGAGAAAACATTGATAGATTGGTGTTTAACACCACTGTGAGCACTAATGTGCTATTTCATTGCGAACTGTTTTTCTTGGTGGAGGAAGGTGGAGTGCCCGGATTTAACTACCAAAATTTGGAAGGAAAACTGACAATCTAAATCAACTAAGATAAATGTAAAAAGCACATGCCATGAGTGGGATTCGAACTCATTACCTGTGTTGACAGACTAGTGATAAAGTGCTTCCAATACATAGATCACTCGGCCACCAAATAAGAAAACATTTGTGATTTCTGTGTAATAACTAGTAGCTCTTATTTGAACTCAATTAGGTTCTTCATTTACTGGATGATATACAAAGCAAGTGATACCAAATTCTGTCTTCTGGAAGACAGCTAGCTAGCTCTTGTTTGGATATAATCTCATTTGCTATACTTCTAAAAATTCCATAAAGGACATTTTTATTGGTGAATACCATAATGAAAAAGAATAATTGAAGACCTACAACAAGAAATAATAAAATTTGTAAAGAGTCAATGGGAACCCACTGCCTTGTTTCGATTGCTGGTGTCTGTGTTATGTTAGCATATATAATATCCTTTACAATGAACTTGTGAAAGAATGATTGCACCTCAATAAATTAAAAGTAAATATTTTTGATATGCATGAATAAACAAACCTGTGCATTTGAAGGAGGTGAAATACCAATTTGTTGAAGAAATGACAAAAACATCTGATCCTCCATGGCTGTTTCATTCTCTTCTGATAATGGAACAATTGGTACAGAGACTTCTGATGCTAAACAGGAGGAAAGAATGAAAAGTGCAAATCTTTATTAATACAATGCAGCAAGACACTTAAAATTATAATCTATACTACTAAAGAAAGAGACCAATTTTATTGAGATGCAACTCCTCTGAAACCATTCAATGTCGGAAATATTTGTGATATGACATATAAATGTACCGATGTGTACTTTTTATCAAACAAATCCTTTCTTCCACAGAAAACACCAATTTTTGAGAAAATATCAAAATTCAGAGACCATTATTAATCCGTAACTTATACACTTTCAGGCATGCTTAGTCCATGTACTGTCCGCTAAACACATGAAAAAATGAAAACAATGAGAAGTTGATTGGTGTTAACATTTGTCCACAATTTTGCAGGCATCTTCTAGTATAATGTTATTGTATTTGTAGTACAATGGTTATCATGCTGTATAAGCCATCTATTATATCAATATCAGTCACTTTTAAAAAAGCTTTTTCAATATCACTAATTCAAGGTGATGACCCAACACGAAGTCTTTCTGTTGCGTATGTAGTTCCTCTAGAAAAATGTGAAATATTTTTGTAGGAAGAACAGACATACAACATATACAATGTGAATGCAATATAACCTACAACAGTACTCCTAGCATGGGGTATTAATAAATATACTTTATAGAGAGGAGCATGATTTAAAGTACTCATGAACTTACTTCTACTTTCTAACACTCTTTTCAGGGCTCTCTGTATCCACTGTATTTGTGAGCTATAGCCTAAAATTATGAACAAAATTATAACAAAACCTTTTGTTACATATCTTAAAGATATTTATTGACACAAAAAAAAAAACTGATAACATATCTAACATTTCTGTATTTGGTATATTGTAAATGAAAAGGCATCATTATATGTTTGAGAACTAGCATAAGTATTCTACAGTGATATTTTTGGTGAAAAACAACAATTAATTAATAATTACCATTTTTATGAGGCAAAATATATGTTCAGGGACTGAATTTTCAGCTCTCCCTTGACACCATTTGTGAGTATGGTCTTGAGGAAGCGATGATAGTCCGTCGGATTGGGGCGATAAATGGCTGACCCGTGTTAAGAGAGAGACATATCTCTTGCATGTAAATGACATCCTTGCAGATTTCTAAAAAGAGCACTCACATCCACAAAGTCGAAAGGGATTAATATAAGTTGCAATAACTTGTTTCCCAATCCACTATAAATAATATGTTTAAAAAAAAATATTAAAAAAATATATGTTTCTTTCCCACCTCCTGACAATACCCTATGAGCTTGATAACTGATCCTAAATCATCATTATTAAGTTGCCTTGCTAAATAATAAATTTTGAAATAGCCTTTTGTTAGATTACAAAGGACTGGATCATGTTTCAGAAGACTTATTCAATCAAATTTGTAATTATTTACTAAAATCATGTAAAAAAGTTGTCATACCTTGAAAACTTGCAAATAATTCATTGTGTATGCACATATTACTGGATGTTCAGTGAAGTGTTAGTTTTGATCAGAATAAGGGAAGATGTGTTTAAACAGATATGTAGTTAAAATTCCTAAATATTGTAAAAAAAAAACCCCAAACATCCTACTTTTCAAACCTATTCTTTTGTGACAGGAGGTATTGAATCCGACATGTTTAGGGGAGGGTTGAGATCTCACAAACATGTTTAACCCCGCTGCATTTTTGCGCCTGTTTCAAGTCAGGAGCCTCTGGCCTTTGTTAGTCTTGTATTATTTTAACTTTTAGTTTCTTGTGTACATTTTGGAGTTTAGTATGGTGTTCATTATCACAGAACTAGTATATATTTGTTTAGGGGCCAGCTGAAGGACGCCTCCAGGTGCAAGAATTTCTCGATGCATTGATGACCTGTTGGTGACCTTCTGCTGTTGTCTGCTCTATGGTCGGGTTGTTGTCTCTTTGACACATTCCCCATTTCCATTCTCAATTTTATACTTGTTTTTGGCCATAGATAAATCCTTATTTTCATAAAAGAAGGACAAAAGATATCAGAGGGACAGTCAAACTCATAGATTGAAAATAAACTGACAACGACATGGCTACAAATAAAAAGACAAACAGAAAAATAAAAGTACAGACAACACAACATAGAAAACTAAAGATTAAGCAACACGAACCCCACCAAAAACATGGGGTGATCTCAGGTGCTCTGGAAGGGTAAGCAGATCCTGCTCCACATATGGCACGGCCATGTTGCATATATCATTACAAATCGGGTAAATAGTCTAATTCAGTTGGTCAAATTCGTGAAAAGGGAAGGGTATTGTAGTTACAACTTAAGGAACATATCCGATATCATCTGTGAAATGGTTACATGTATTCCATAATGGTCAATCAACTCGTGATGGCGTCAGTAAAATTTACGAAGGGATGAACTTCACCATTTGGAACTCTTGGTTTAATAGCTTCCTTGTGATCAGCAATCCTCTATCAAAGAAATCATGATAGGAAACACAAGCCTGGGAATATTGTATCAATTGGGAGATATATACTCTGTTTGCAGGAGCTGTTGGAATGTTGCTACACAGAAATGGAACTTTACAATTGGGAAGCTGAAATCATCATAAAAGATAACATATTTTTACAGCTTAGTAAAAATTTACTGTGTAAAGTTTGATTGAATTATTTAATGAAAATTACAATACACCAAAGGCAGGTTAACATGGTTGTCTCTATCGTGTCATAATAAAGTTAAATCGTAACCATAATAATGGTTTTAACATTTTTCCTTCAATAATAATTTTTTTTTTAGAATTTCACCTTTTTGAATAAGATTTTGCATAACAGCAGTCATGTCTGGAGAATCTTGAGGAGTACTGTCATTTTCTTTATCACTGTCCATTTCTTTGTCACTAACATTTGAATCTGAATCTGATTCCCCATCTGAACTAGAATCTAAAAAACAATGAATCAAAGTATAACTTGAATTACTTCCCTTTATACATTAACACTGAGAGCTGTACTAAAAGTAAATCTGTTATTGTGTAAACATTTATTTGTAGAGGAGTTATAAAGGCATATTAACATAACATATATAAATAACTTTTCAGCAAAGGTAATTTCCAATTCTGATTTAAAAAAAAATTTTTTTTATTAATTTATGTACAGAGTCAAACCAGTGCTTTATTTTCTATGTACATGTAATACACATGTGTACATGTGTCTTCACCAGATTAAACAAACATTTGTGAAATGCAAAATGGTTTCATGCAAAATTGTATGAGTGAAACTATTAATCAGATTTTTAAACAGTTAACTCTTTCACAGGTAATAAAATTTAAAAATATAATGATTTCTTGCCATTTTATCAATTGAACAAGCCTCAAAGTTTAATCCGGAATCACAAAAAAACTTATGAATAACTTGAAACTTCCAGTTTTATATATTTTGATTTTCACAATAGAAAGCTGTGTTTGATTCCTGAGAAATGTAGTTAATAAAATAATTCAATATTAAATTGTAAGATTCCATAAATTGTTCTTGAAACTGTTTAGAAAAACTGCAAGAGTAATGAAGTAAATGCAGTAGAACCCTCCATACAACTTTCTTAGTGCTGTAAATCTAGTATAAATCGAGAGTTTGAAAAATAGACCCACTTTTAAGTCATCTCAAATGAATCAATTTGTGTGAAGTTTTGCATATTTGTATATTTTTTTATTGGCACATACCACTTTTGTCAACATTTCTCTGACTGACAACAAAACCTCCATCTTCCTCGTAACCATCTCCAGAATCACTGTCATAGTCGTCTTTCTTAGATTTCTTCCCACGTTTCTTATATAACTCACTACGGTCATTCACAAGTCCTAAACCTAATAACTTTTCAATAACACGTTGTTTAGAACGATGAACTGTCATGGCTGACATAATATTTCCCAGTGGATCTGAAACCAAGGTTAACTGTACAATTTGATTATCAACTGTTATGTGCATAAAACAGTTATGTGGCTATTCTCTTTTCAGACTTAATAAAAAAAATAAAATCTTTTACATTAATTAGTCAATTAGTCAAAAAACAGCAAATGTTTCATTTTTTATTTAAATTGCTTTTAACTAGTAGCTATGTTATCAAAATGCATAGAAATATATTTGTGGGAAGGAATTTTCACAAAACTTTAAAATGGGAATGTAAGTCTGATCCAAAATCTTACAATGAACCCCATGCTTTCATCTCAATATTAGAAAACAGTGTTCATTTACACACTGCTACATGTCAAACCAATTTCTGCCTATATTACAATAATAAAATTAAGTATAAAATATGTGTCTAGTCTGCATAGAATTCTAAAGTAATGAAGGAAATCAATTCAAAACAAACGAAAGGAGACTTTCACTTTTGAAACAACACCTTGTTGGAATAAAAAAGTTAATTTTGCATTCAGTAAACAAATAAAAGCTAAACAAAATCCTTCTCACCTCCAGTTGTTTGGTTATAATATACATGAAAGACAACATATTCAGCTAAAGCAAGTTTGTGATAAGATCTGGATTTAATTTGTTATGTACAATGTTATATCATAAAATAAATACAAACATTAACATGTAAAATTGTCAAGTATTTAATTGTAAATCACTAAATGTATGCATCTGAATAGTAAATCTGTACTTAGTAGGTACCGTAATGAGTAACTTCTGACTATGGTTGACATTGGTTCATGTCTGTCCATGTTGGGCCTTTTACATCGGAATATAAGGTCTGTTCATTTCGAAGCCTTTTATAGAGTACTGTACAGTATGGCTTTTGCTTTTTTTGAAGCGGTACAGTGACCTATTATTGCATATATCCACCACATTTTAGCTCTGATGAAAAGTTGTCTCATAGTCACTTATACTTGGGGTTGAAGGCATAAAACTTTGCTCAGTGCTCGGAGCACAAAAATCATGCTCGAAACAAGGAATCCAACATTTTGATTGGTTGATTTTCGTGTACGAGTACAAAAAACTGACTTGAAAGTTTAATGACTGCAAGGCCTTATCTCATTATTTTTCTATTATACTGAATATGAATAACTATTTTACATCAAAATTTCCTTTAAGTTTACCTGCTGATGATTTAAACTCCTGAAACATATTTGTAAGTTCTTCCTCATCTTCTTCTGTCCATGGTCCTGCATGTTTTCTCCTGAAAAAAAAAATTACATAAAATATCTGCATTTGTAGCTTGCTGTTTGATGTGAGCCAAGGCTCTGTGTTGAAGATCATACTGTGATCTATAATGGTTTACTTTTACAAATTGTGACTTGAATGTAGAGTTGTCTCGTTGGCACTCATACCACATCTTTTTATATCTATATATCCTGATTTGGGATGAGAGAACTGACGGACACAAAAACCAGTCAAGAATATGCCAGCTTGCTATTTACAAATGACACATTAGCTTAATTCATGTAACCAGCAATTCAGTTTAACAAATTATCTTAGAAAAGGGGACTTGATTAGTCTTTTGTGAAATATTCAAAGAGAAAAATTGGAAGTATTTGTTCAATGATATCAATGCTAAGATATTCACTTCTGATCCCTTACCCTGGTTGTTTTCTCTTCAGTTCTTTAGCACTACCAATCAAATTTTGTTTCTTTAACTCACGAATAATCTGTCCTCTGGTTTTACTGCCGTCTGATAGTCGTTCCATGATACACTCAGCAATATCTTTTTCTGTAATGTATTTTAACAAAAATATTTGAAAAATTTGCATATCATTTCGAAATGTGGATTTCAGTCAAAACTTTGAAAATAAATTGAACTTTAAATCTTAAAATATCAAGTTACAAACAAAAGAAGAGGGATCTACAAAACTGAATTTGATCTTATCCTTATAAAAAAAGTTTCATTTTACTTTGACATAAGGTTAAGCCAGAGAACATCAAGAAACTCCTTTTGACTGTCAAAGAATATTTGAATTACATCTTACCATTATCTTCTAACTGACTATATTCCTCATACAGACTTCTGACTTCTGTCTCTTGATCTTCTGTCCATGATGAGGGACCCTTGCTGTAAATAAACAAAGTTCTTCAGTTTCTTGTTTCATTTCATTTGTTTATTTACTGAATAAAACCTTTTGACCAATATGAGATTTGAGTACTTTTATTTAAAAATCTAAAACGCAGAAAACAATTCAAAATTATTTTTTTTCAAATCAGTGCAGATTTACTTAACAGAAATAAGTTTTCCAATTGTGCATTTTACATGCATCTGTTCTCCTGAATTTATTTTCAGGAAGTATCAACAAGAATGTTATGCACACAAATCTTTATAATGTAGACAGGAATAGAATATGTTTTTTTTTCTATCAGGACAGACTTGAGACTAAGGTTTGTTAATGTTTAAACTCCAAACTCGATAGCTTGGTTTAAAGCATCTTATACAATGGATTCATTAAATTTCATTGGATACCAATACACCTTATCGCTAATCCCGGCTGACCCGGCCGCTTGAACTTTTGACGCAAACAACAATCACTTTTCCATTGTGGCGTCAGATATTTTGTTTTATGACGTCAAATTTTATGAGAACCTGTGTGATATCCAGTAATGGCGGACAAATAGCAATAAGGTGTATATTCTTGGATTTCAAAGTTACAGGTGAACCACAAAATTAAATGAAGGACAAAGTTTCTATAGGCTTGTACATGTTGTATGTAGACTTCATCAACCCCACGAAATTAAATATCCACAAACATGCAAGTTTTCCCTAATCCACTAAAATTGGTATCAATGAAAATAAATGAATCCACAGTACATCAAATAAACAATGTGGAACAATCTTGTAGTGTGGAAAGGATGATAATGCAACTCCATCTTTATCACTAAGAAACGACCAGTTGATGTATCACCCATCTTATAAACACAAGAACCTATCATACAAGTAACTTATGACACAACTAACTGTCGTATGTACCTGTCATATAAGTTACATATAACTGTTATATAAACTATTTATGAACACATGTACCTGTCATAAGATCCATAGCCATCTACACATTCAACGGATTCTTTTCCTCCCTTCCAGAACAGCATCTCCATAAAAATTTTCTTATTTTTCTCAGCACATTGTACAAATTTCCCAATTACAAAGTGGCCAAACTTCACTATTTCCTACAACAATCAATGAAAATTAGAGTCTTTTAATTCATGTAGATGTCAACTGTGCACAGGTAAGGTTCATAGAAATCAATCCATAAAACTGTCCTGGTATTATCTTGACAAATGCCTTTGATAGATAAACTGAACCTTGCCATTTTTACTGCAGAAGTGATATGTAAAACTTATAGTTTCAATAATAAATTAAAGAAGAATATAACTGAGGAAACAAATGTTCCTGCTGCAAATCAGTGGAATTTTCCGAGTAAAAAGGGGCATACCTCAAAAGGTATATGACTCACTGTCTTAATATGAAAATTTGTCTTCAAAGTTTTGGTTCTAAGCATTGTGTATGAGTTTCATAACATTTGGATGAGGAAAACTTCAGCTAGAGTGTCGTAATGAAATGGGACAGAAGAAAGAGTTATCAAGGATAACACTTCATCCCCCACTGCCTACAAAAGGGGGGAGGGTACAAAATAAAATAAATTTGTTACAATGTTAAAATAAAATGTACCCAAAACTAACTAACACAGTAAATGCTTGATTGGTGAGAGTCAAACTGAAAATAAGAAGGCTTTTCTAAGATCACATTAAGATTAATTACATTGAACAATCACGACATAAATCTACTACATTGTAGTTACTTTCATCCCTATATTTCTACATATTCAAAACTAGGTTTTTTGTGCTCTTTATTCTAGCTGGGTATCATACTTCTATCATTACCTTATAGCGTGCTGCCTTAGCCAGAGGTGATAACAGTATTTTCTGAAAAACTCTGAAGAGTGAAGCCTGGAACACCATTCCCATATATCCTAAGTCTATAGAGATTCTATGTAACATTTTGATGATACAATGATTAGTGTGTGTAGAATTCTTCTGGAAGTCAGCTAACAACAGTACATAAGCTTTTAGAACATCACCTTTACAAAACCTGGAACAAATTGAAAAGTAATAATTACTCGAGTTCACATACATAGAGCAATTTCTAGTAGAATCTGTTATTGACAATTTATTTTATTAATCCAACTCAGGAATTTTTTATTTACTCGCTTTTTATTCATTAGTATTCAGGGGAAACAAATTCTTATGGATTTCATAGGTAAACATTGTTTAAATGTCATTTCGGGGCCTTTTATAGCCGACAGTGGGGTATGGGCTTTGTTCATTGTTGAAGGCCGTACGATGACATATAGTTGTTACTTTATGTGTCTTTTGGTCTCTTGTGGAGAGTTGTCTCATTTGCAATCATACCACATCTTCTTTTTATATTGACATGCCTACCAATTTAAATGTTCAATGAAGTATAAGTTTCGTATTGGCGTGCATGCAGAAATAATGTTCAAAACCACGAAATCAAATATCCATGAAAATACAAATTATCTCTTAATCCGTGAAAATAAATGAAACCACAGTAAATGCTTTCAATTTTTTTCATGGAGAAAAAACTTTGAAATTCTCAGCATGCTCTTGACTTTTTTTATGTTTTTAGTAGCTGTTTCATTGACACCTTCTACCTCCGTCTTCTATAATGAAAAAAAAAATCAAGATCAAACAGTTTTCTATTAAAGGAGGTTGTTTTCACAATCCTTATAAGCTGAAAGTAGCGGGAAATTTAGTAAGAATTCGTCAACCTCATTTACTATATACTGAATGCACTTGAGGCATGTCAGCTAACAGATCTCTTTCAATCAATATATTGTACTTTATATATTTATCCTTTGAAATATTATTTTCAGTTGTGTGTCATATGCACTATCAAAGTTATTTCATCACGTCATCCAAAAATGACATATTCAACTTTTCCTTAGAAAAGGTGGGCTGAGTTAATATTTGATTAAAAAAACTTTTCTGAAATTTCCTGAGTGGACTCCTTAATATATGAAAACATTTACTTGTTCACGAAAACTTTAAAATCAAATTCTTGCTCTGCTGTAGCAACTGATTCCATCTCTTCCTCTTCAGCTGAAACAAAAATAAATAAAAGATTACATTTAATACTACTAAGATGTCAGTTTGGTATTGATAGAATTTGTTATATCTAAATCTACTATATTGTACTATCAAGATGGTAAAACTAGGACAAGTACCAGAGGGGTCAGACTCATATTCTATGTTTTAGGAACATGATTCAACGTCAATAGTTGTAATTGGCAAAATCTGAGTCAAGTGCTATATCAAATTTATAACACCCATGGCTAAGGTTGCACAAAAAAATCTTACAACTAAAAATGGTTAAAACTTTAAAGAAATGTTAATGGATTATCAAAATATATTGTTGTGAGAAATTTTTGTGAAATAAAGGTCTGTTCCTTTAATGATGGTACATCAGATGTAACAGATTTCTACATGTATTTATCTCTAAAAAGTCATCAACTTAGTGTAGTCAGATATAACCATTAGAAAATTCCACTTTAAAGTTCATATAAAACATGAGTTTTAAAATAAACACAATCTTATTTCAGTTCAATTGTTACTTTTAAATTCATAACTAACTGAAGTTTTCTATGGTTCTTATAAATCTTATAACTGAAATGCAAATTTAATTATTTGACTAAAAAATATAATTCAAACAAATATTTCACATTGCAAGCAGAATACTATATAGCAAAATTTGAAAAACATTGTTGACCTCCAACTTAATGTTACTACAACCCTTTGCTAGTGTAACAATTATGCCATAGACTACCTTTGAAGCAAATTCAAATAGCCAATTTTTTGTTAAAGTTATAATGCACTTTACTAATTAGTGTTATCTGCACCTTGTAAGTATATCTATAAATATATATATTACCAAGACACTTTGTAAAGGAAATGAAAATCACATTTTAAGAAGAATGAAAAGGAGGTCAAGTGATATAATTCACTACTGACATACATGTATATAAATATATATAACAGTTTTTGAGAAAAAGAAAAACAAAACTTCCCAGTATCATATGTATTTCACTATTTAAAAAACAAATATGAATAAAATTCAAAACAATTATCAATAAAATTGAGAATGGAAATGGGGAATGTGTCAAAGAGACAACAACCCGACCAAATAAAAAACAACAGCAGAGGGTCACCAACAGGTCTTCAATGCAGCGAGAAATTCCTGCACCCAGAGGCGTCCCTCAGCTGGCCCCTAAACAAATATATACTAGTCCAGTGATAATGAACGCTCAAACATTCAAATATGTTTTAAATGATGAACACTAATACAAAAAAAAAGTTAAATATGTGCCACAAGGAGAATATGTAGAACACAATCTATACAGACTGAAGAAAAGAAAGGAATATTCACATTAACTTAACCAGTTTGCCACTTTGGTGTACTGTTAGTAGTCCAAAATTTGCAAACAAGATTTTTTTCTAATGAAATGATTTTTAAATAAAGTCTATTTTCAACATAAAGTGTAAAAGGACAATTATTTTTTTAACATCATAAATACGGCCAAAGGAAAAACCCTGCCAAAGTTTTGCTTTTTCAAATTTTTCAAGACAAGACAAGACAAACAAAGAACAGGAAAAAAGCAAATTGTTTTGAGGAAAATTTGATGTTTTGATATTCTGTAATATTCTGTAATCTAATTTCATATAAACAAACAAATAGGACAATTTAAATAGATATACCTTATCACAATTGACAACAAAAATGTTTACATTAAAGATAGATTTTACCTTCAGCTCCTCCTTCCTCATACTCTTCAACAACATTCTCTGGAACATTATCTTCTCTTGCTGGTCCTACAATTAAGTGGAATTTATAGTTTTAGTGTGTGATGTAAGTGTAGTTATTTCTAACATAAAGTATAGTTAACGATAAATTGTTGCCTGGAAGATGCATTTCTTTCTCCTAGTTCTCAAATTAGAATTTCCATTCAATTATTGCGAACCCAATGATACTTTTCCACAGATTTACCTGATAGTTAACTGTTCATCTAAACTGTTGGCAGTTCTATTGTTCCATTGGACAAATACAATAGCTTTTGTTCTCTGTGTAGTTTATTCACTGAGACCTATACATTTCTTCTAAGAGAAATATATGATTAATTTACCTGAGTAAAAATTCATCTGCTAAATAGATAGAAATAACAGGTTTTACATTAACAAAACTGCTTGTGATTTCCAATATAGTTCATTGACAATAAAATAAATGCCAAAATAATAATAATGATCAAAAAATATAAACTGACCCAAGCACAACTCTAGTTCATGAGTAACTTGTTAAAAAGAGCCATCTTTCACACAAAAAGTTTAATTGTGAAAATGCCTTGTCTAGATCAGAGATAATATTGGGGAAAAACTTGAGGCTCCCAGCAGTCATTGTTCACCTGGCAGTATGGCATAGCATTGAATGCAAAACATTCGTTTCTATTTGAATGGAAAAAAAATATTGTCTGGATGAAAAGTAAACTCCCCTAAGTGGTCCACTGATGATTTTAGTTAACATGTTAATTGTTAGTCGAACGTGTCCAGCTAATTGTATTCCTGTTTTATCTGATTACAAAATAATAGGCACCCTTGTTTCCCTTGCCTGATATCACCACAGTTTTAGCAGGTTTCACAACTTGTGCATACATGCTAAAATGTGCAATTAGTGCACATTCTCCATTGTTACTTTGTTTGCCAATTTTGCAAAAAAAAAAAGGTGGGGAATGTAAAAAATCAAACATCTTCTATTATAAATAAATCAACATTTAGTCATTTCAGTTTTCCCATTTCACAAATTACCCAGGAGTATATATTCTCCATATTTGATCTGTAAATAGATAAACTGATAGTTGCAAGGTTGAACTTTTAGGCAAAACCTTACAAGTAATCACTGCGAGACTTAATACATGTACTAACTTGTACTAGCATGAGAGCCACCTTGTCTAGTACGCATTATATAATTCTAAAATATGATTAATGTAGACCTATGTCACGATTTCACAGTATATGATATTGATAATGTAAGTGTTTTCCTTGTGATTTCAGCATTGTTGGGAGGTGTCGTCAAAACAACTTTGAAAGATGATCCTTTAAACATTCATTAGTCCTGTGGTTCTAGTAGTAATGAGTAGTAACAACTTTTTGACCTACAACATCATGTGTACTGTTTAACTGTAAAATTAGTCTTTATAGTAAACTTAACATTTACTCCCTGGTTTTAAAATATAAAAATATAAAATGCTAGATCAAATTCTATCTTTGTGAACTAATAATAATCAATAATGAAACTAAAAACTTCCGATTCAGTAAAATAAAACCTAAAAATAATAGCTTCAAAATTGTCAAGTACCTTCTTCAAATGGTCATGAACATCTTAAACCTCTTAAGAAACACTCTTAATTAACACCAGGAAATGGCTTCTCATTTCTCATTAGAAGTACAATAAATGTTTTGTCAATCTACATGTACATTTAACAATAGCTCGAGAAAATGCACAGGTGTCTTCTAGCCTGTTGGATTTTAATAATTTGTTGCCATGGAAGCGCTGTTAAAAAAATTGGGTGTCCTGATGACTGTCTGTGTGCTGGAAGAACTTTTGACTGCTCAGATAAAGATTTATCTGTAATACCATCAGGGATATCTAATGCAGCAAAATCATTAGATCTGCAGAAAAATCAAATAGCAGATTTATCGTCCAACCCGTTTTCAAAACTTCAATTATTGAGGATACTGAATCTTGGATTTAACTCGCTCACTCAGATAAGATACAACGATTTTAATGGATTAGTGAATCTAAGAACACTAGACTTAAGTTTTAATAGGATAAGTACAATACATAAAAAATCTTTTAGGAATTTGGAGAAAATCAGTGACATTGTGCTCCGAGGGAATGAATTAACAAATATTGATGGAATATTTACTGATATGAATGGGCTGGTACGGTTGGATCTGTCGAATAATCAAATAGACAAGATATCTAGCAAATCCTTCAGAAACATGACAAACCTCCGCTATTTGTTGCTTGGATCAAATAGAATAACATCTATTGAGGTTAAAGCATTTAATGACAATAACTTGATCTCATTTATTTCACTAACTGGGAACCCTGTCATTGATGTTGATGGTCTATTCATCAAAAACAATGGGTTGTCTTTTATAGAACTGACCAACTGTTCGCTGAAAACTTTTCCTAAAGGATTACCACGTATGACCAGATTTTTGTACCTAGATCAGAACAATATCACGTCTATAACAAAAAAAGAAATTGAACCAGTTGAAAGTTTAGTTAACCTCTTCATCTCTGAGAATCAAATCCAGTTTATTGAAAGAGATGCATTTACAGGTTTAAGAGGTTTACAGGAATTATGGATCAATTTTAATCAAATAAATGAAGTACCAATACCACCTTTAGAAGCTAAAAAGTTACATATAGACAATAACAACATAGCACATGTTCGGAAAGATGATTTTCAATTTGGGTCTAAACTGGAGACATTATCTATTAAGAATAATCAAATATCTGTTATTAACGCAGAAACATTTGAAAATCTGACAAATCTTCTGAGTTTATACTTGGGTGGAAACAGTATAACTGTGTTACCAGATAATGCATTTAAACCACTGCTCCTTCTAAAGGATCTCGGTCTGACTGGAATGGATTTTGATTACATAGGAAAAGATGTGTTCAATAAACTTAATAACTTAGATAAGCTGATAATGTCTTTTGTAATGATTGGTGAAAATGCTTTACAAGGAAATATATTCAAACATCTATCTAATCTAAGAATACTAGACCTACAAGATAGTCCTAAACTTGCCAGCCATGTTTTAGAATCCGAGGATATAATGAAATCTTTATTTACAGTTGAGGATATCAATTTAATGGATAATGAAATAAAAACTGTGAATTCAAATATAATGAAGTATTTACCAAGACTACATACTATTCGATTTGAAGGAAACCAATTTCACTGTGATCTCCGTCTGCGATGGTTATGGAAATGGATTGATATGCAAAAATATAAATTTGAAAATGCTGACTCCCTTCAATGTTTTTCTCCTCCTCAGCTACAAGGAAGCACATTTTTGAGTTTAAAATTCGACCAGTTTGTTCCAACAACGCTTAAACCAGTGGTGTTATCAACAAAAGGACAAGTTATTTCAATAACAACTAAATCTCCACACGTTATATTAAATTCTACAAATCTAGGAAATGAAACTTTAAGCTTTGAAATGATAAATGATACTGTTAATGAAAATATGGATAGCTCATCTCTCCCACCAGGATATGTGCCAAATCAAAAAGATTTAGTCCGATCTCAAAACCAACAGGACAAAGACTACGAAGAAAAAATAAACAAAATTCTAATTATAACTGTGGTGACTACTCTAGCTGTTGTGTTATTTGCAGTCATTGTGACAACTGTATCGTGTCTAAAGTGCAACCGAAAGAAGGATTCTTATAATCGTACCGATACCTTCCCAGACAATGATGTAACTTTTTACGTTATAAGTGATGAGGCACCCCCACTACCCCCACCAAACACCACAAGGAAAGACAGAGGATCAGTGAGTTCAACCCGTGACATTACTAATGACAATGTCTTTATCATTGACAATGACAGTTCATAATTAAAACAGAAGAAAAAATATACAACTATTTCATTTCAAAACACTGGATTGGTCATGTTAAAATATGAATGTGAAAACTCATAAGACAACAATAAAATGTGGAAAGGGAGTATTTCTTTCATTGTTATGTAGTAAAAAAGTTTATCCTCCACTGAATATAAACTGCTGAAATTGGCAATATATATATTTATTGCTATTTTGTGCATTTTTTCTTTTGATCTTTTTTTGTGATAATTTTTCATATCATGCTACTCGCTTGAGATGGAAAATTATCGCTAGAAACTAAGGAGGCATGTGGCGTTGCTATAAATAAAATTGACGTCGTCGTCAATGGTAAAATAGCGATAAACAGATTATCATTGGTCATCTCAGGATCAAGCCAGAAAGACAATCTCGTTGAGATGATCAGCGATAATCCATAAATATATTATTTCAATATTCATTTTTACATCAGTGATGATTCATGTTTATAAATATACAAAACATTACACCCTATTGCATACACCATTCCTAAAAATGGAGATTTTTGTTTGCATCAGACTATTGAGTTCTCATCAGCATTAATATAAAGAACAATCAAAATCATTTTTGTGTAGGTAAATGATATTTTTCTTGTTTGAATTGTTTGACATTTTGTCATATGTGACTACATGGTATGGATTTTGATCATTGTTTAAGTCCACAGAGTGTCTCATAGTTGCTTAAATCCACTTCATTAATACTCTTGTTTTAAAGTTGATTACTCATCTCCTTAATTTATATAGAAGCCTCTTCTGGCTGAAATATCTAACCTAGCTTAAATATTCATTTCCAAAAACAATTTATTCTTAAAATACAGTGAATAGATATAAGAAGATGTGGTATGAGTGCCAATGAGACAACTCTCTATCCAAGTCACAATTTGCAAAAGTAAACTATTATAGATCAAAGTACAGTCTTCAGCCCCAATATAACTAGTGTAAAACCATTCAAACAGAAAACCCAATGATATATTATATATAAAACATGAGAAACAAGAAACACTTGAGAGCCGCATCAACAAACGAAAACCACTGAACATCAGGTTTCTGACTTAAGACAGGAGCAACCATGCAAACAAAAGCTGTATAACAAAGGACTCGCTAGGGATCAGAGAAAACTAAGCTTATAATTGAAGTGAACTTTAAGTTGAGTTTCAATATACATAGATGTTACTAAGACAGGACTAGGGGATGACCTAACAAAACAAATGGGATTGTACATCAAAAACTTGATTAGTTTAAACCAAGGATAACAGAAAACTCTGGTGACTGATCCATGACCTGATCAGGAAATCTTACTATTGAACAATAGACCACAAAAATATGTCAAGGTCTAATGAATCCTGTCAGTTTACATGTGCACAATACCATATAACATATACTGAAAACAATGATTCTCTGGTATCTTTCGCCCCTCTTTTTTTTACCTTTTGTTTATAGTATCTGAGAAACTGAAACAGATACAAAAACAAAAATTAACCTTGAAACAATGAAGTGGTGGTCAGTTTTTATTGGAGTAAGAAGACAGAGTGCCAGGAGAGGACCACTGAGCTTCTGTAAGAAAACTATTTAAATTAAATTGGAGTTTAGCCCACCTGCCATGTGTTGGACTTGAACTCAACAATTATTCTAATGTGCATATATGTGTTGTACAGTGTTTAATTGACCTTGGCCTCTTTTTCATAGGTCATTGGTCATTGTTAAGCTTTCAAGGCTTGTATATATACAATTATATAGCTGCTTAATTACTTACAGTATCTAAGAAACTGATCTGGTCATGAAAACTTAACAATGATTAATAAACCATGAAGATGAAGTCAAGTTTAATTTAATACTGTGAGACAGACAGGTATACCTTTTATCATCTTATTCAACAAATGTAGTATTACATACAGTATCTGAGAAAGGGACCTAATAATAAAAGCTTAACGTTTACAAAGAAGCTGTGAAAATGAAAGCAAGTTTAAATAAACCTCGTTAGTGAAGTATGTCAAAGTTCTCAAAACTAAGTTTTTGCCTGCCAGTCATTGGAACTGACTGCTAAAACTAATCAAAGCGCGAAAGCGCTGTAAAGGCAGTTAATTACAGGTTGTGTGTATTTCTAGTCCAGTTATATCATTATCTTCCATAGAACAGAGGTGGTTTGTAGTATTTAAGATTTAGAGTTCTCTTGTACCTAGTTCACCTATATCTATAGTCTACTGTTTACAGTATATTTTCTGTACCTCGCCATGAAATGCATTTTTAAGACATAAGAACTTTTCCTTTTTAATGTAAATAAAACTATTTTTAATTATTGATTATATACACATATTCAATTACTCCTATCCTATGAAAAATAATTCACAAAGATTGACAAGTCTCCGTTCTGTGTGTATTGCTAGAACATCAAGTAACATAATGGTTAATGTACATAGTAACATGTCAACTCTTTTGAAGACAGAACTTTTTTAAAATTCTCCCTCCAAGCAAAATTATTTTTCAGTATAAACATGATAAAGTTATCTACCTGTATTAATGACCTAGAGACTCTCAAGAGCCTGTGTCGCTCACCTTGGACGGTCTATGTGAATATTAAACAACGGACACATATAAAATGACAAAATTGTGTTTTTGATGATGGGGATGTGTTTGTAGATCTTTCTTTACTGAACATTCTTGGTGCTACAATTATCTCTATCTATAATAAACATGGCCCAGTATTTACAGTTGAAAATATTTTTTAAAAATTAACAAAAAATACAAAAATTTATGAAAATTGTTAAAAATTGACTATAAAGGGCAATAACTCTTTAAGGGGTCAACTTAAAATTTTGGTCATATTGACTTATTTGTAGATCTTACTTTGCAGAACATTATTGCTGTTTACAGTTTATCTCTATCTATAATAATATTTAAGATAATAACCAAACTCTGCAAAATTTCCTTCAAATTACTAATTTGGGGGCAGCAATCCATCAACGGGTTGTCAGATTTGTCTGAAAATTCCTGGGCAGATAGATCTTCACTGAAGAGACAATTTCACCCTATGTCAGATTTGCTCTAAATGCTTTGGTTTCAGAGTTATAAGCCAAAATCTACATTTTACCTGTATGTTCTATTTTTGGCCATAGTGTCCATCTTGGTTGGTTGACCGGGTCTAACCACACATTTTTTAAATTAGATACCGCAATGATGATTTTGGCTAAGTTTGGTTAAATTTGGCACAGTAGTTTCAGAGAAGATTTTTTGTAAAAGTTTATGGACGACGAAACCAAGTGATGAGTCAGGTCAGGTGAGCTAAAAAGGAGTTTTTAATCAAGGTAACAATGACATCTGGTGGCCATAAAAGCTGTCTCATTAGCATTTTAACCACTTCCCATATTTGCTTTTAAGACAATAGAAGAAAATTATTCAATGCAAAAACAAAACTTACTTGTAAATATGAAATTCTCTTTACAGTATGAGTTTTTCTCATTGTTGGAGATTGTACAGTAGTACAGTCCTGTAACTGCTTATACCCATTTCTTATCCCCTTTAGTTTGATAAACTCACAGAATATCATATATTTACATTGTGCCACATCTCCTTATTTTTATATGCATTACAATAACATGAACAATTGTAATTCAAATCTATATATCAAAGCAAAATGAATTTCACTACTTTCATTCATGCATCCTTTGGAAAAATATAAGTTCTAAAATGACACAATATATGTTTATTTATATAAAAATAATATTTAGTTTTCGACTCTTAACAGGTATAAACAAGAATGTGTCCCCAGTACACGAATGCCCCACTCGCACTATCATTTTCCATGTTCAGTGGACCGTGACATTGGGGTAAAAACTCTAATTTGGCATTAAAATTAAAAAGATCATAGCATAGGGAACATGTGTACCAAGTTTGAAGTCGATTGGACTTCAACTTCATCAAAAACTACCTTGACCAAAAACTTTAACCTGAAGAGGGACAGACGGACAGACGAACAGACGAACGGACGCACAGACCAGAAAACATAATGCCCCCCTACTATCGTAGGTGGGGCATAAAAATGCACAGCTGTGTCATGATTTGTGAAATCTGTGCTGAAAACATAGGCATTTATGGTGTTTGAGTAATTCCATCTGTGAAGCTCAACATTAGCTCGTCAGTTGGTGGTGGACAGTTATAAATCTTTCCTGCAGGATGAATGTACATCTGTTCAGGAAAACCAATTTCACAAATCAAAACTTTCCTCTAGATTTCTCCTACAATATTCATCCAGTTTAGTTCTTTTGGTTAAACGGGACACCGTCCTGATTTTTAATTTTGTAAACCATTCAGTCTCTTGCTTACAAATGGTGCATGAAAATAGGATGGGAATGCATGGCAGTAGACAAGTCTCTATAAAGTGGGTATGTGCCCTGAAAAAAGTTTTATAACATTAGCTTTTTTGAAACTTGTGAAAGACTTGTGCAACACACATACCTAAATAACTATAACATAGGTGGAGAGCATCATTCATGTCAATGTTTTGTTCCTGTTTACATTGTCATTGATATTTTTCAAGAAAGCCCGAGGCATAGCTCATGAATTCTTGTCATTACAACCGAAATTTACATAATTACTGCTAAAATAATTATCAGTATAATATATCTCTTGTAGAAAAACGATACAATTGTAGTATTAACCAAAAAATGTCAAACAGATGATATTGAATCGTAATCCCAAAAGTTATGACGTCTTGAATTCACCCCCCTTTTTATTCTAAAACGATAATTGCGGTTGAAAACAGACTTTGGTTTACTTGCATGGCGATTATATAAATAACAGTATATATTTCTTAAAGAAAATAAAGTTTTACCATGAATAGTTTCCTGAACGTAGTCGTTTTCAGTAAAATGTGCCTTGCAAACAACAGCTGATTGATATGGGTTCTACGATTGCATCGCACATGACAATCTACGTTTGAGCCAAGGCGTTGATCCAACTTTTCCTTCTTATTAAGTCATTTAGAAATGCAAGTCCTCCTCTTAAATGACACTCAGGTACACACCAACAAGGACTAGGCATCGTTAATTGTGTGATTGTTTTGCAGTGCAAAAACGGAAGTTAAGGACGGAACTGACTGGTCTCACTAATAAGAGACGAGAAGAATTTTAGAGACAAACAGCGACAAGAAGTTTAATTTAGTGATGAAGCGACAATAACTAACAAGGGACAAGCGAATCATAATTCTCTCACGAGGCTATTCTCATTTAATGTGATAGGGTGAAGCTACACCTATCAAATATGTCCCTATGAAAAATGAGAATTTCACTGTTAGAAAGGAAATGATATTGCATGGTTTTGATTCAATAAATTCTTTAAAAGGAAATTGAAATTTTTTTGTTTTGATGGCCAATTTTTAGCGTGTGCATAAAATATATTTTTTTTTATATCTAATAAAAACTAATCCCTTTCTTCTTAATAAAAACATATTTTTATCTATCAATGTACAGTAATATAAAAAATGTTTTATAACCGCCCCTATAATAAAAAATAATGCATGTTTTTTTTAATATCTATGGGGAATAAGTTGTTGCAATGACATTTTTTTTATTTATGTATAGTCGCTATATAGTCTTCTTGACGCTTCTTCTCGCTAAATTAATTATATTGTCGCTTCTTATCGCTATTTTAATTTTATTGTCGCTTCTTATCACTTTTTGACGCTTCTTGTCTTTAATTAGTGGAACCCTATTCAGGAACGATAATTTCATATTTTACATAACTGAGACCGAAATAACTATAACGTCATACGGCTTCACGTACAGAAATACTTTAAATTGTATATAATGCAATATAATTCACGGCCAGTCGACTTTTAATTATAATATCATGTTATATCAACGAGTGAAATGATTTTAAAATATCTTTAGATCGCAAATAGTACTCGAAATTGAACGGACCTCTTTCCACACGGAATTCGAATAATGATAATTTGTAATCAGATTGACTGCTTATAATGCAAAAGACACATTAATAAACAGATTTTTAAAACGAACAATACACACTGATCGTTTCTTTATTTCCCAATGTAAATGAAAGGAACAAAAACCAATACATACCACAAAAAGTAGAGGAGAAATTTAAACATTTCCGGATCTATTTCTTGCAAAATGACCCCCAGCAAAGATTTGCGTAAGGAAAGATGAACCTCATGACTTGAAAGTCAGGCCTTAAAGCACTGCCTTTAAAAATTGGTTGCTCTCGTTAAATATTTGTAACCTGTGTTTCCAGTTTTTATGATGTCATTGTAAATTATTTCTATAGATGCCAGTCAAAATTAATTTTTCATAAAATGTATCTTTAGATTCTGAGTTTTTACATAGTTTGTAATTAAAATGTTAATCTATGGATTGTTTTTTGACAACAACTTTTCAGTGGTCTTGCAAGAATTAAGAGCCCAGAGGTGTAAAGTACCATAGTTTCTCAACACAAGCAAAACAAGAATGTGTCCATAGTACACGGATGCCCCACTCGCACTATCATTTTCTATGTTCAGTGGACCATGAAATTGGGGTCAAAACTTTAATTTGGAATTACAATTTGAAAGATCATATCATAGGGAACATGTGTACTAAGATGTGTACTAAGTTTCAAGTTGATGTAACTTTAACCTCATCAAAAACTACCTTGACCAAAAACTTTAACCTGAACTTTGCACTATCATTTTCTATGTTCAGTGGACCATGAAATTGGGGTAAAAACTATAATTTGGCATTAAAATTAGAAAGATTATATCATGGGGAACATGTGTACTAAGTTTCAAGTTGATTGGACTTCAACTTCATAAAAAACTACCTTGACCAAAAACTTTAACCTGAAGCGATCGGACGTACGGACAGACGGATGGAGGCACAGACCAGAAAACATGATGCCCCTCTACTATGGTAGGTGGGGCATAAAGAAAGACAACCTCTAACTGTTTTCGTTACAAAACACAACTTTCTTCATATGGAGATGTATGATTGGAGGATTTGTATGACCTGAATATTGAAAATAATATCTCTTCTCTTTAAGATATGAATCTATACCTCCTTCAAATCAACAATAACATCTAAAACCTCTCAAAAACATGACTTCCCTTTTTAAGGAGATGTATGATTGAATGATGTGTATGCCCTAGGCCTGAATATGGAAATTAAAATCTCTACTCTTATAGATATGAATCTATACATCTCTCAAATGATCATTAGCATCTGAAACCCCTCAAATCAAACTCGTGTTTGACTTCAGGAAAAAAATCAATTTACCGGGACTACATACTATTCGATTTGAAGGAAACAAATTTCACTGTGATTGCCGTCTGGTCTGGTTTTGGAAATGGATTGATATGCAAAAATTTAAATTTGAAAATGCTGATTCCTTTCAATGTTTTTTTCCTCTTCAGCTACGAGGAAGCACATTTTTAAGTTTAAAATTCGACCAATTTGTTCCAACAACGCTCAAACCCATGGTGTAATCAACAAAAGGACAGGTAATGTCAAAAATAATGAAATCTCCAAACGTTATACCAAATTCTATAAACATGGTAAATGACAATTTAACCTTTGAAATGGTAAATAAAACTGAAAAAGAAAACATAGATAGCTCTTCATCCCCTCCTGGATATGTGCCAACAATAGAAAATCAACAGGACAAAGACTATGTAGAAAAAATCAACAAAATTCTAATTATAACATTGGTGACATTCATTCCTGTTGTGTTTGTTACTGCAATTGTGATAACTGTATTGTGTTGGAAGTGCAATCGAAAGAAGGATTCTCATAATAGAAACATTACATTTCGAGACAATGATGTAACTTTTGAATGTCATCAAGGATGAAGCACTTAAACTTATCCTACCAAACCCACAAGAAAGAACAGAAGATCTATGATTTCAAACCATGATATTATTGATGACAATGTCTAAATCAGTGACAATAACAATTAATTAAATTCATATAAAAGCTAAAGAATAACAAGAGTGCACACACTGAAATGTCTCGCCTTCTTTACTAATCATTGATATTATGTTGATACTCCTAAATATAAAGCTTTATTAAGACTGTCACATAAACTTAACATGAACCATGAAAATGAGGTCAAGGTCAGTTGAACCATATGCCAGGCAGACATGTACAGCTAACAATGCTTCCATACAACAAATATAGTTGACCTATTGCTTATAGTTTAAGAAAATAGACCAAAACACAAAAACTTAACACTGAGCAATGAACCGTGAAAACCAGGTCAAGGTCAAATAAAACCTCCACGACTGACATATAGATCATAAAATATTTCCATACACCAAATATAGTTGACCTATGACATATGGTATTAGATAAGAAGACCAAAACTCAAAAACTTAACTTTGACAACTGAACCATGAAAATGAGGTCATCTACCCACTAGACATGTACACCTTACAATCATTCCATACAACAAATATAGTAAACCTATTGCATAAAGTATGAGAAAAACAGACCAAAACACAAAAACTTAACTATAACCACTGAACCATGAAAATGAGGTCAAGGTCAGATGACATCTGCCCGCTAGACATGTACACCTTACAATCATTCCATACAACAAATATAGTAAACCTATTGCATAAAGTATGAGAAAAACAGACCAAAACACAAAAACTTAACTATAACCACTGAACCAAGAAAATGAGGTCAAGGTCAGATGACACCTGCCAGTTGGACATGTACACCTTACAGTCCTTCCATACACCGAATATACTAGACCTATTGCTTATAGTATCTGAGATATGGACTTGACCACCAAAACTTAACCTCGTTCACTGATCCATGAAATGAGGTCGAGGTCAAGTGAAAACTGTCTGATGGGCATGAGGACCTTGCAAGGTACGCACATACTAGTTATCCTATTACTTACAGTAAGAGAGAATTTAACATTACAAAAAATCTTAACTTTTTTTTCAAGTGGTCACTGAACCATGAAAATGAGGTCAAGGACAATGGACATGTGACTGACGGAAACTTCGTAACATGAGGCATCTCTATACAAAATATGAAGCATCCAGGTCATCCACCTTCTTAAATATATAGCTTATAAGAAGTGAGCTAACACCACCGCCGCCGCCGGATCACTATCCCTATGTCGAGCTTTCTGCAACAAAAGTTGCAGGCTCGACAAAAAATCATTCATTAAATTTTCAAACTGATCATCTTTTTATACTTTTTATTTATCTTATCGTCCAATCATAATAAACTTTAATGGGTTATGTTATATAATAGCGAGATAATTTGTTATATCTGTAGGACATCTGATGGCCTAGTGGCCTATGTAGTTCATATAGAATGATAACTATCATGTCAACACTGAGGTTGTTAGTTGGATCCCTATTTATGTCTAGGTGCTTTGACATTGATCTCAATTCGCCATTTCAGAATCTAATGCATTCTGGGTAATATTTCCAAAAGCCTAAACCAAAACGTTGTGATTGGTTTAAAATGTGATAAACAATAGAAATTCGACCAATGACAACATTATTTTCATTTTGGTGTAAGAACAATGAGATTACCCATTGTCCTCCATATTTTGAAAAGGTCAATTGACTTCAATGCTAGTTTTTGTCAATTTTCCCTACAGATACTTTGGCTCCCTCCACCAATAGAAACCAGCTTCTGCAAAATTACAATGTCCAAGGTGCTAAAAGTGGTGTTGCAGACCAACAATCAGTCAATCAATCCATTAATGAAAATTTAAATGATATAAAAAAAGAAGATGTGGTATGAATGCCAATGAGACAATTCTCCACAAAAGACCAAAATAACACAGAAATTAACAACTATAGTTCACTGTACGGCCTACAACAATGAGCAAAAGCCCTAACAGCATAGTCCGCTATAAAAGGCCCCGAAATGACAATGTAAAACAATTCAAACGAGAAAAATAACGACCTTATTTATCAATTAGCCTTTTGAATCCATTTGCAAACAGACATTCTATAAACTGCGTTATCACATAATGGTGAAAAAACAGTATCTTTAATAAAAGTACCTTATAAACGGTAGCTATAATTAGTGCCTGCATTTCTATGGTCAAAACAGAATCATTTTACAACACATTCAATAACCCTGACCATGATAATGCAGAGGTGGATCTGATTTAGTGAATCATGTAAGTCTTTATCGATCACCTATAGCTAGCAGCCAAGTTCTAGAATGTTCAGGAATCTCCTCGTCTTGAAGTAAAAGATGTTATTTTCTAATGTTTATTTCACAAACAGTTTGAATGTAAAAAGGGACTGAAAATAGTGGCCAGATCATTTCACAAATTGAACCAAAGTTAAAACTCTAAAATGGTGACATACAAGGAAACTTAAGACAATGTTTCCTGTTTGTAGCCATATTGGTTGGCTTATAAAATAGAATGGATAGATACCATCTCATATATTTTGAAAGTTTTTATATATATACAGTCAAACCTGTTTTTAGAGACCAGGTTTTTGCTTAATACAGGTGGTCCCTTAAGCAGCTTTGACTGTATGTGTCAAATTGATTATCAGTGACACTTACGTGGTAGAGTTGCCATGAATATTTCCCTCAGTGCCATGAACTCTTCTTCTGGTGATATATCTTCTGATCCAAAATCATCCCGTTCAGGCCAAATCTCTCTGTAATATACATATATTCACTAAACATGAGTTGGAGGATACAAAGAAGACATTCAAAACTTATAAGTTGAAGACAAATTGAAAGCACCATGGCAGATAACAAAACAAGAAAAAGTAAGAGAAAAATTCTGAAAACACTACGAAGAAAACTAGATTTAGCAACATCAACCGGGGTACCCCACTAAAGACTAATGTTGAAATCAGGTGCCCTAAAAGGGAATGCAAATCCTGCTCCTTTAGTGGCACATGCCATGTTGCTCAAAACATGACAAGGAAAAATAAATTAAGGATCTATAAAATCTGGATAACCCTGTAAAAGCATGTCAAATAATTTTGTGAATGATTAACTGACTTCAATTGCTATTCAGTTAATGTAATTCTTTAGCATTGATGTTGGTTTTGTTTTTAGATCTATGGGTTTTGTAGAAGCTGTATCACTGACCTGCCTTCCATAAGTTACTCCAAATAAGACACATTATGAAGAAATGTGTCTAAGGAATAACAAGTGAAACTGCGAGCTACTGCTCACTGATGATACCCCGCCGCAAGTGGATAATATTAATAGTGTAAAAATATGCAAGTGTTCGGTAAACAGGAAGTTGTCGAGTGATGAATCTGAAAACGCATCACACGGTATAGCTGACTTATAAAAATCCTGAAACCAAATTTCAGAAATCCTTGTATTGTAGTTCCTGAGAAAAATGTGACGAAATTTTTAACTTGGTTATCATGTGTAAAATCATACAAGTGTTCGGTAAACAGGAAGTAGTCGAGTGATGAATCTGAAAACGCATCACACGGTATAGCTGACTTATATAAATCCTGAAACCAAATTTCAGAAATCCTTGTATTGTAGTTCCTGAGAAAAATGTGACGAAAATTTTCAACTTGGCTATCATGTGTAAAATCAGACAAGTGTTCGGTAAACAGATAGTTGTCAAGTGATGAATCTGAAAACGCATCACACGGTATGGCTGACATATATAAATGTTGATACCAAATTACAGAAAGGGTGGATGTGTAGTTCCTGAGAAAAATGTGACGAAAGTTTCATGGGACGGACTGACTGACGGACGGACTGATGGACGGACGGACGGACTGACAGACAGAGGTAAAACAGTATACCCCCCCTTTTTTAAAGCGGGGGTATAATAATTTGATGTCATCTAACATAATTCTGATATAATACCATCAGAAGATTTAAATGTTATAATACACAAACTTCCAGCAGCATGAAGGAAAATAAGTCAACTTGTCATCACTGTTAGTTATAAAAATGAACATAAGATAAGTAGTTGCACCTGCAGCAGTTGGGGCATATAAATCATGAACTGAAGGCAACAAAAAATGATTCAAAATATGGGTTAAATAAAAAATATCAAGTATACAATACTTCATAACTACTTGAACTAATGATCAAACTATCAGTGTTGGTTTCAAGTTCAATTTTTTTTTATATCACTAGAAAGATTTGCAATAGCCTATCCTTCATTTTTGTTCTTACTTAGCCAATGATAATAAGAGCAATAGGGTTGCCTGTATTTTTCATATCTTACTTGGTAGATCTAATAATAGCAATAGGGTTGCCTGCATTTCTCATTTCTTGCATGGCAGATCTAATAAGAGCAATAGGGTTGCCTGCAATTTCAATTCTTACCCAAGAACAATAAGGCTGCCTGCATTTTTCAATTCTTACCTGGCAGATCTAATAAGAGCAATTGCTTCCCCTGGTTTTTTCTCTCTTAATGCATCCTGTATCTTTATCATTGCATCAATTCTGTAATAGAAATATTTCTTAAATCAAACAAGTAAAACTGCAAGCTACTGCTCACTGATGATACCCTGCCCAAATATTTCAGTAAACAGGAAGTTGTTGAGTGATGAAACTGAAAAAGCATCACATGGTAGGTATAGCTGACTAATATAAACCCTGAAACCAAATTTCAGAAATCCTTCTGTAGTTCCTGAGAAAAATGTGAAGAAAATTTTCAACAGGACTATCATGTGTGAAATGATACAAGTGTTCGGTAAACAGGAAGTTGTTGAGTGATGAATCTGAAAACGCATCACACAGTATAGTTGGCTTATATAAACTCTGAAATCAAATTTCCAAAATCCATGTAGTGAAGTTCCTGAGAAAAATGCGACAAAAATATTCATTTTACCGACTGATGGACTGACGGACAGACAGAGGTAAAACAGTATACCCCCACTTTTTTAAAGCGGGGGTATAATTAAACTATTTATCCAAATAAGTTTTGTTTTCCAAGTCCCTTCCTACACATCAAATCAATGGTTTCATGAAGCCTCATTTCAAAAATAGAAAAGGGCTTTCATAATTGAAAGAGCAAAGAATGTGTCCCAAGTACATGGATGCCCCATCCGCACTATCATTTTCTATGTTCATTGGATTGTGAAAATGGGGTAAAAACTCTAATTTGGCATTAAAATTAGAAAGATCATAGCATAGGGAACATCTGAACTAAGTTTCAAGTTGATTGGACTTCAACTTCATCTAAAACTACCTTAACCAAAAACTTTAACCTGATCTCGACCGAAAACTTTAACCTGAAGCAGGACAGACAGATGCACAGACCAGAAAACATAAAGCCCATAAAAAAAGGGGAGAAACCTTCTCTTACCTTTGTTGATCTTCCTGAACTTCAGAAGCAGCATCAAATGGTGATATATCAGTAGGTATTTCTCCTCTTCCTTGGAACAAGGCAGACAACTCTTCTGATACTTCATCCCATTTGTCATCAAGTTCTGTCTGAGTAAGATCAGGAACAGGTTCTGATGCTGCAGAATTAAAGGGAAGACAACTTTTAAGTAACAACTTATATGAATACACATTTATACTTACAAAATATATTTCAGCGAGTCCTTTTGACCTGTGTTTAGATTATGCCAGGTTTTTCTTTTCTATTTAGATTTATAGCCAATACTTTTCTTCAAGAAAAGCACCAAGGAAATTCACTTTGCTTTACATAAGTAAAAGAGATTTTCCTCTGGTTTTACTAAATTACATTAATATTCTACTGGCTTCTGAAAGATAAAACCACTGACTAATGTTAGAAGCAGTGTAGAGTACCGTATAGCAGGTTATTTTCACGGGTGTAAAATTTCTCGATTTTCATTGAATAAGGTATACGAAAATATTTTGTGGTTATTATTTTGGCTGATTCAAAATTTTTATCAACACCTTTGTATGTACACTTTTAATTTGGCGGAATTTAATTTGGCGGAATTCATTTTTGCAATTTTGTTCCATCCGTGAAAATAAGCGAACATTTACACCCTGCGAAAAATAACCCGCTTTACGGTATCATGAAACTATTTATATTCTCAATACAACAGATAAACAAGACAGATATAAGGTGCTGGTAGTAAGTAATTGCTGTTCACGATAAATCTAAAATGTGGTACATAAGCAAGAACATGTAAAATTTCCATCTAGGATTAAGTTACACTTCATAGAAATTATTTGGATACAAATAAACCAAAGGTTATGAGACTAAGAGGCTCATAAGAGCTTGTAATGCTCAATAGAATATTTGTCTAAATGTTAATGTTTGACATAAGAATGAAAGTATTTAGCAAGAATAAAATATATTGAGTTGTATGGAGGTATGTTATAGATATATATATGTATGTATAAAATATGGTTAATTACACATCATGACCAACAATTCTTTTCAATTTGAAAGCTTTTGGGTAGACAGTATAACAGATGCAGAATTACTACATCATAACAAGCAAAAAAAAGTTTTAAGTACCATAACTCTATCCCAAATTGTCAAATCAAAATGGTAAGATAGTAGCATTCACAAAGTGTTATTATGGTACAACATGGGGAAAATAGTCAAAGTCCCATAACTCCTGCCAAAATCAATCAGAATGCTAGATTTTATAATAGCTAAAAGACTATCTAGGAACTCACTACCAAAATAGAGCATTGTAGTACTAATCTTTGATGGGATTATCTTTGATGCATACATGTAAATAGTAAGTATATCAGTTATATTATAAATTTATGATTAAAAAAACCTTGTGCTGTTGGTTTCTTCTTTTTCTTTCCTTTCTTTGTCTTTTTCTTCTGCACGACAAGATGGGAATTTGTCTTTGTGGCATTTTCCAACATTTTCAAAAACAAATGTGTTGTTTCAATCAAGTCTTTCAAAAATGCCCTGCAAAGTATTATTCTTCATAATTAAACTCAATTAAAAAAAAAACAATAACAAATTCACCAATGTTGTAGCAGTGCAGGTAAACCAGAAAGTTCAGGTACATATGTACATAGGTCTTTTTATTGTTTGAGAAGTGTGATGGTGTCTCATTTTATTCATATATACTGTGGATTCACTAATATTCATTGGATACCAATTATCATGGATTTTGTCTAAAAAGGTGACCCCTAAACTCAAATGTTCAGCCAATTGCAAATATTCTATAGGCTTTGTTTGTATTATGTATGGCAGGACCACGAAACAAATATCCACAAAATGGAAGTTTTCTTCTGTCCACAAAAATTGATACCCATGAAAATATATGAATTCAGTTCTAGAACTCACCCGCAACATCAATGGTCTGTGACCGAATTAAGATAACCACCGCCTTATATCTAGTCAGAGTTTTTAGTACTCTTATGGTCATCTGATGAAGTCATGGTGGTTATAAGGTGTAAAGTATTCTCTGCTTCTCTCCTGACCTGGTTTTATTACTACTCATGGGAAATACATGTGATATATACTTCTGGTATCTGTATTGGTTTCGACCCAGAACTTTCTATTAATATTTTAGTAATATTAATTATGCAAAAAAAAAAAGGAGGGCTTTGAATTGTGCATTGTTTAATCAACACTATTGTCCATTATTAGTTGGTAATAAATTAGAATTCTTTGATTTGTGGTTTAGTACATCATGCCAGCTAGCCAATTGGATCTCGTTATTTTATGGTATAGATATAAACGAAAAATTGAATTTGCATTCATAATATTTCTTAAATATTATTTTAGGTCTTCTTCCATGTTAGCAAACTTTTTTTATAACAAATAAATACACTACAAAACAAAAAAATACCTGGACTGTTTACTCTGATCAAATTTCTTCAATAAAGTCAGAAATATATCTCGGAATTCCATCATGTAAAATATATTGCCTAAAATAAGAAAAATTCAAATAAATTTAGTGGTTTGAACTAATCATTCCTCCAGCTGCAACTTATTGAATCTAGTCTTAAGAAAAAATGCTTTTAAAATTAAATAAAATATTTCTCATAGTTGTGGCCTGTTAATATAGTTCTTAGATGAAGAGATATTTCTCTTTTAATGGATTCTTTAACAAATAAGAGATACAAAATATATACTTTAATTAGATCAGTTTATCCAGTAATCAAACAGTAATGCAAAAATTCCATTAGCAATTCTTTAGGTCATCGATTATTTCCTAATGTCAAATAGATACACGAGATATGTCATGTTCAATAATATACAAAACTCACACTTTTTGCCTGAAAAAGTTGTTATTATCCTAGGCCTCTAGGTTTAGTCTAAAATATTTTGTAGTTTGCAAATAAAATTCCTATTCTTTCATTTTTCAAAATATTTACCTTTAATGACCTTTGAGCTCTCCATTAATTGTGTATTTTTAGATCTGTCCATCATATCCAAATAATGCAGCAGTTCTTGGTATGCTTTTAGTGCCAAATGTACCCTGTTTATAAAAAGTTATTTATTGACATTATATATGTGATGAAGTAACATACATGTATTTCTTTATAACTGTAAAATTCTCACCAATGATAATGATTTAGCTATAAGTATTCCGAAAACTGAATTTAAAGTGCAATGGATTATGAAATATATAGAGATTTTGTACATGGGACACAGATGATGCTCCACTTGCATATAACGTTATAAGAAGACATGACTCAAGAACAGTAAAAGTGACACTACCCAAATTTGAACTGGGATCTGTGTCTTTTATTATTTAACATTGTGTAAAAATTTTATATCATTTGGCTGAGCAAACAATTAAGGAACAGCAACTATTTTAGGATGTATGAACGAACGGACTTACAGACAAAGGGCATACTTCATGCCCCCTTTGCCTCGGCAAGGACATAAAAATTTCACAGCCACAACATTTTTTTATGACAGAGGAAAAGGTATGATAAGGTAATTTTTTATAGCCTCTTCAATTAAAAAAATAAATAAATCATAAATCAAACAAACTACTTAAAAAGATGTGCACCATGGCTACACAGTGCATAAACTACCATAATAAAAATCATTTATGAGATCTAGTCATTAATAAAAAGAAATTTCTCATAACTTCTTCCAACAAATAGTATTCAAATATACTTATATCCCACCTCTTGGCCCAAATAACTGCCTCTTTCTTCTCCATCATAATCATCTCATAATACTGGAACAACTGGACTTGAATGTAGTGGAAAGTCTGTACTGACATGGTCTCACTAAAAATCAAATATATAGGACATTAAAATTTTAGTGTACAAAGAGTAATGGTAACTTATAACATCTTCCATTATATACACAAGAGTGCTAACGCTGAAATGTCTCACCTTCTATACTAATCATTGATATTATGTTGATAGTCCTAGGTATAAAGCTAAGCTTTATTACAACTGTCACATAAACTTAACATTAACCAAGATAACTAAACAAAGACCAATGAACCTTGAAAATGAGGTCAAGGTCAGATGAAACATGCCAGGCAGACATGTACAGCTAACAATGCTTCTATACAACATATATAGTTGACCCATTACTTTATAGTTTGAGAAAAATAGACCAAAACACAAAAACTCAACACTGTGCAATGAACCGTGAAAATGAGGTCAGGGTCAAATAAAACCTGTGTGACTGACATAAAGATCATAATATATTTCCATACACCAAATATAGTTGACCTATGGCATATAGTATTAGATAAAAAGCCCAAAACTCAAAAACTTAACTTTGACCACTGAACCATGAAAATGAGGTCAGGGTCACATGACATCTGCCTGCTAGATATGTACACCTTACAATCATTCCATACAACAAATATAGTAGACCTATTGCATATAGTATGAGAAAAACAAACCAAAACACAAAAATTTAACTATAACCACTGAACCATGAAAATGAGGTCAAGGTCAGATGACACCTGCCAGTTAGACATGTACACCTTACAGTCCTTCCATACACCGAATATACTAGCCCTATTGCTTATAGTATCTGAGATATGGATTTGACCACCAAAACTTAACCTTGTTCACTGATCCATGAAATGAGGTCGAGGTCAAGTGAAAACTGTCTGACAGACATGAGGACCTTGCAAGGTACGCACATATCAAATATAGTTATCCTATTACTTATAATAAGAGAGAATTCAACATTACAAAAAATTTGAACTTTTTTTTCAAGTGGTCACTGAACCATGAAAATGAGGTCAAGGACATTGGACATGTGACTGACGGAAACTTCGTAAAATGAAGCATCTATATACAAAGTATGAAGTATCCAGGTCTTCTACCTTCTAAAATATAAAGCTTTTAAGAAGTGAGCTAACGCCGCCGTCTTAGCCGCCGCCGCCGGATCACTATCCCTATGTCGAGCTTTCTGCAACAAAAGTTGCAGGCTCGACAAAAACCTTTCAATTTGATTTTGGTAATTATGAAAAATACAAAGGTGCTTGATGGCTTTGATATTGATGAAATTACGAAGTTACTGGTTGTCCATAATCCAACATAAGATGGCCATTGAAAAAAGATATTTGTATCTAAGTAATAAAACATTTTATATATCGTGAGGAGTAGCAACGGAAATAATTTGATTAAAAACATATCTTACAATAAACATTGACATAAACATTATACTTACATTTTTTGAAAGCACATAAGTTAAAATTAAGAAGTCAATGTTAGCTTTTTTGTATTCCTTTTTAAAACTTGTTTAAAGCCTTGGTTCCAGAACTTTTAAACAGTCAAAATGCAGGACATTACAAACATTTTAATATTTCAATTCTATTCTATTGCTTTGGATTATTAGTTAAATAACTTACCTGACCAAATCTACTTGTTTACTATGATGGCGACAAAACTCCATAAAGAATCTCATGGCCCAGAGGTAATAAGTTTCATCATGATCCTGGGTTTTCTCTCTTGCTAAAATGTCCTGAAAAAACAGAAAAAGGCTCAATGAATGTCATAAGAGAATAAGATAATATATCTTCTGACTTTATATAATGGTTTCACAAGAAATCAATGGAATGAAAGTTGTGATAAAAATGAATGTGTTTTTATGCATATCCTCACTCACAATTCAAAGTGACAGTAAACAGGAAGTAATGTGCAAACAAATTATACCTAACCCCTTTTCAGGTGCTGACAAAATATGAAGTAATTCTGTTTAGTAGTATTTGTTACACTATACTAGTTAAGATGTTCAAAAACCTACTATTTCTACTACAATATATATAACGGTGAGTAAAGGTTATGTGTTGAATTGGTACTTTGACCTATAATGGTTTACTTTTTACAAATTGTGACTTGGATGGAAAGTTGTCTCATAGGCACTCATACCACATCTTCTTATATATATATAGAAGTTAGAAATAAAAAGTACAGGTTCCAGCCCCAGCGCCGGGGAGGAAGTTACGAATCAAATCTACTCTAACATTGTTAGGTTGATTTTCTAGGCACTTTATATATATATTTATATATATATAACTTGTCTAAACATCAACCCAACAATGTTAGATCTGTAAATTTGCTTTCGCAATTTTTTTGTTCTTCCCTCGCCGGGATTCGAACCCATGCTACTGAGATATCGTGACACCAAATCGCCTGCACTGTAGCCGTCCCGCTAGACAACACGACCACCTGGGCTTCATATATAACATCTAAATTGACAAAAAAAAGTTATTGTGGTTACCTTAACTGCATACATCAAAGGGTTGTAGCAATTGTCTAGGAACTGTGCACAAAACTCCTTCAATCCAAGACGTATACTTAATGTTGATCGTCTGCTAACCTCCTGTCCTTTGATTGGTTGTCTATTTTTAGGTTTCTTCTTTGGTTTTTTGGTGGAGTCAAATGTCATTTCATTTACATCTTTCAGCGGTTTGTGATAAATAACTTCCCTGTCACTAATAGACTTCATGTTGTGTACAACAAAGGTTCCACCAAATCGAGAATGTCTATTAACATGATTAAATAATTTCAAACATGATAAAAATTGTTATTTTAAGATTTTAAATTTGTTTTTTTTATTCATTGAAGAAGGTTCGATTTCATGATATTACTTATCCTATTTTTGATTGGTTAAACTGATGTTATACAATGTATCCTATATATATATTTTTTATTTTGTGAAAAGGTTTTGTTCTTTTTTTGTGTGCAAGATATGAAAAAAAAATATTTTGCAGGCTATTCATAAACAGATTATCTTTACTTTTCAGGAAAACTGATTGAAAATCAGCAAATGAAAATTAGCAAAGTCTTATAGTCAGAAACAACGGAGTTAACAGATAATTTTTGTTCTGTTTTAATGAGAACACAACTTTGATTTTAAGAGTTACAATTACAATAGATTTTTTTAATAAACATATATTGAAAATTGTAAGTCACATATAATTTCTACCTTGTACTAAATCTCTTCACATTTGCTAGTTTTTGCAACTTTTCCTGCTCTCTAACCATCTCCAACTCTCTAAAATGTATAAAGTATAAGTACATAAATAATGAAATATCTAAATTGAGTATGTTGCAGACCAAAAAAAAAATCAAAATTCACAATGGTGGCTTTCCTTAGTTCATACTGGTATAACTAGAATCTAACCCTTCAAAGTATTATTGAATGTCCAATGAAAATTATCATTCAAAACGAAATTGCATTAGAATTAGTGAAGACACATCTGCCTTCTAAAATTTTATACAACCAACTCTCAGCACCAGTACATACCCTTTTTTAAAGACAAGTATTGAATCATTTTTTATTACTTTCTACAGTTTATCAGTTCTGTTTAGTATACAACTAGGTCTGGTGTTTATTTAAGTAATTTTGAAACAAACAACTTTTTTTAAAAATTGAAATGTAGTAAAATCAAAATTGAGAATGGCAATTGTCTGAATGTGAAAGTGACAACAACCAGAACAAAGAGCAGAAAACAGCCTATGGCCAACAATGGGTTTTCAACACAGTGAGAAATTCCTGCACCTGGAGGCAGACTTCAGCTGGTAGTAGTATGTATATAAATCAAAAGATTGCAGAGTAACATTTATTTACCTTTCATCTTTCTCTTTCTCTGTCATTGACCTCTGTACACCAGCGCTTGCTAAGATTTCTGGGTTCTATAAATAAAAAGTATAAAAAGGATTACTTTTGATTTGAGGGTACAAATTTTAGTGGATTAAGGAAATCTTGTATCTTCTTGGATATTTGATTTCATATAGTTGTCAAAATTACATGCAATAGCAACTTTGTACTTCATTGAACAATTGAATTCGTGGTTCACTTGTACCAACAAAATTTGGTACCCTACAGATAATAATGGATCCACTGTAACAACATTAAATTGGTATCCTACAGATAATAATGGATCCACTATAACAACATTAAATTGGTACCCTACAGATAATAATGGATCCACAATAAAAACATTAAAAGAGGTAAATAATTGGCATCATCCATCTATGAATGTTCTGATCAGAACATATTATAGCCAGACCATGGCTGATTAATGAATTAGGTATTGGCCTATACATATCAGTTGCATATCTTAAAACTCATCTTGTAATAGACAACTACTTGATAATTGACATTGAAAGTAGGTCAAATACACTTCATTGAATAAAGCCTGTATCGCTCACCTTGGTCTATGTGAATATTAAACAAAGGAAGCAGATGGACTCGTGACAAAATTGTGTTTTGGTGATGGTGATGTGTTTGTACATCTTACTTTACTGACAATTCTTGCTGCTTACAATTATCACTATCTATAATGAACTTGGCCCAGTAGTTTCAGTGGAAAATGTTAATAAGAATTTACAAATTTTTCAGAGAAGATTTTTGTAAAAGATCACTAAGATTTACGAAAAATGGTTAAAAAATGACTATAAAGGGCAATAACTCCTGAAGGGGTCAACTGACCATTTTGGTCATGTGACTTATTTGTAAATCTTACTTTGCTGAACATTATTGCTATTTACAGTTTGTCTTTATCTATAATAATATTCAAGATAATAACCACAGATAATTGTTAAAATAGAAATCTAAATCTAAGTCACCAATTTACCTGTTCCCTGAACATTAACGAGACAATTTCTAGAATATGCATGGAGAAATTCCTTTCATCTTCAGAACTGGCTATATATAACAAGAGATCTTCTAGTCCTGTACAATGTATTGCCCATATAACCTGGTCATGGACAGTAGCATCATCGTCTGTTCTCTAAATAATAAAAAGTTCATTATATAGTTAATACTTAAAATCTATGGCTTGAGAGGGTACAGAAGACCTAAGGGAGATAACTCATGAAATTAGCTGAACTTTTTATATTCCTGTCATTAGGTTAAGGTAAATGTTTTTTCAAAATTTTAAGAAAATCAAAAGAGCCAACTCTGTTCTAGTCGAAGTGTTTGGTACCCCATTAAAAGAGCATTTAATACCATAATATATTTTTCTAGTCACATATATGATGTAAATCCATAATCTGACTATGAATCATGTTTTCCTATACATTGAATATTTTAATGTTCATAATTCTGATAGAGGGAATAGTAAGCCCCATGCTGAAACAAGATGTGGTGGTACAATATGAAGGATACACACTGTAAATGTTGGTTAACCTTTATGATAGCATCATACTTTTAAGAACAAATAAATGAATAATTTGTCCATGGGACACAGATAATGCCCCTGCTTGTATATAACATTATAAAGGGATATAATTCAAGAAAGGTAAAAGTGATGCAGCCCAAATTAGAACTTAGTATGTGTTTTGTCTTAATGATCATGAGCAGTGTGCATATGTTTCAAAACATTTGGTAAAGGCAAACTTAAGTTAGAGAATGGACACTAATTTAGAGATGTCTGGAAAGACAAGGATAACACTATGTCTCCTCCGCTGCTGTGGGGGCATGATAATTGGCTCCAGATCTGCAATCATTACAAGAAAGAGAACACATTAGTAATGATCACAGATTTGGAACACAATTTTGTACATCAACCTATGACTATTTCTTACAAAATGAGTATGCCTTTGTTTTTGCGTTTACTGGTTTAAGGTTGCAGTCAGGAACATTCATGTTGTACCAACACTATTTCATGTTTTATTAGTTTGTTAACTTTCCTTTTACAGTCAAATCTGTTTTTGAAATTGAAATTATTTCCCAAAAAATCATTTAATTATTGTCTACTCTGCATCTTGTATCATATTCATATTTAACAATTCTTAAAATCTGACAATACAAACTACTGACCTGCTCTCTATCTTCATTAGGAGGAACATGAAGTACATTTCTAATCAATATCAAAATTCTTTCAATAAGAAGACGATCCTCTTCCTGTCTGTGTTCCCAATCCTAAAAAAAATAAATATAAAATTATATATGACATCATACAGCAGACTGCCGGTGCTGTGTGCAAATGATGTTTCTATTTAAAGTTTCTTCTATCTTATATTCTTTTCAAGATGATAGGAAAAATTGATAAACATTGCTAAGATTTGTCATTTACAGCAGTTTTCAAGGTAATAGACGAAACTTGCATTTTAAGCCATGTCGACTGTGTTTGCTAAAATTTGGTCCAGTAAGTTCAGATGTGAAGATTTTTTAAAAAGTTAACTGATAAGGATGGACAATGAACGCCAAGGGAAAAGCTGGCTTAACAATCATGCCAGGTGGGCTGAGAATTAACAAAAAAAGCATGCAATTTCAATAAAACTGTATAATTATACAGTAGATATCTACCTAATCAGCTAAACAAATATATCGGTTATTGTAATATTATTTCAAAACACCAAACCCTCCCCTTTATGTTTAATGTTCATCTTATCTTGTTTAAGAATATCGGATATATTAAGAATATATTGGCAAATCAGATAACACTATTCAGAATTTCAAAACCATAAACAATCGGATATTTTCCAGTGTTCCAGCTTGAATCTCAGGGCAGAAGGGTGCTACTTGTCTGAAAGGGCACTTTAGCGCAATAACCCAAATTGTAAGGGCACTGTTTGGCAGTGTATTAATAACCTTGAATATATGTATTATATATTGCTAGGCTCAGCTGCAGAACATTACTTGTATTTTAAAATTATTCAGAAATTAATGTGTTCCAAGTGTTGGTTCCAGTAAGATTTTTTTATTATCAAATTATCATACCATGACACAAAGCATATCATTTTAATTGATGTAAATTTATGCAAACTGTCCATTTTGATCAGGAAAAAAATCCTTAGAAAAATCTTTTTTTTTATTTTATAATTTATATAACTTAATTATACAAGTCTATAAAAATAAACAAGTAGTTCTGAAAGATGGAGCTAAACAAAATTGAATTTGTTATGTAATTAAATTATTTACATTAAAACTACTTGTTTAGACATATAGTATTTGTGTTATTGAAAGTTACCTAACTTGTAAATTGTTACAAAAAAGTATTAAGAAGTGCACACCAAAGTGCTCCTAAGTAGGGAGTTTTATAAATATAACAGGTGATACAAGAGATGATTATATTATAATGATGCAATAATACATTGCATATATTACAGAAGGTATAAACTCCATTATGATTAAAAAATAAAAGCATTTGTTAAGTGCTCCTATGTAAGGAGGATTATAATACAAGAAATAAAACAGGAAGTGGTGCAATCTTGTTATGTTCAAATACAAATTTCTTTGGTTCTTCTTTTAATTTCATACTCGTGGTTATAAAAACAAAACGTTTTTACCAATCTACCAATTTACTCAAAACTTAGTCTGCCTTTTAAATTGTTTTAAATTTTCTTTAAAAATATTTTTTTTATGTGTACATATGCTATGATACGTAAACATTAAAAATGGCTAACATGTCAGCATTTTCATTCTGTATTAAATATCTAGTATTTGTTCAATTATCTTAAATCCACTAATTAGCAGTGAACAATCATTAGCAAAGGTGATAAAACTGCCAAAGGCATTAGGTATTTAACTTAATCCTATTGTCAGTTAATTAGTGTTACACAATCACTCAGGTAACAATTTTACCGGAAACGCCAGAAGGCATGAAATTTGTAAAATGTATCTTTTGAAAAGGCAGAGGGGGGCATTCTTTGGCTTTGGAGGGCAGAAGGGCGGGGGTAAGGGCACCAAGGGCGGGGCGCCCTTCTATTTAGGGCAGGCGGGAACACTGTTTTCTATGTTTTTCTTACAATAAATGGACCCGGAAGTTATGAAATTACAATCATACAGAGAAGAAAATTGACACAGGTTAAAAGTCAAATATGAATAAATCATGTCATATGAGCCTCTGGAGATTGTTAGTCTGGCCTTTGATAGTCTTGGTTTTTTTTTTTAATTTTTAGTTCATTTGTATGTTTAGGAGTTAAGTATGACTTCCAGTTTCACTGAACGAGTACACATTATTATTTAGGGCCATCTGAAGCCCCCCTCTGTATTCAGGATTTTCTCACTGTTGGAGACCCATTGGTGGCCTTATGTTGTTTGGTCACATTGTTGTCTCTTTGACATATTCCCAATTTCCATTCTTGGTTTTAAGTACTTACCAGTTTAAGTAAATCTCCAAGTTTATGAGTTAAAGCATTAAACAATTCTTCATCAACAAAGGCCTACAAAGTATAAAAAATATATCACTATATACAAAACTGTATAAAATCAAAATGCACATTACGTCCTGTACATGTTGTTAATAAAGCAATGTCAGTTGATGATCTGATTGCTAAATCACCAAAATATAATGTTGAAAAAAAGACAAAAATAGGTAATCAATAACATTACATGATTAAGATTCTGAGAAAATTCAAGAAATTCTAATAAGGGGCTTAGGAAGAGTTACAGATATAAATTGGGTACTCCAAACCACACAAAAAAATCACACACTTTCCTTCACAAAATTGTCTTTTAAACTTTCGAAATTGATGACCTATAGTTTTTAATTTCTGTGTCATTTTGGTCTCTTGTGGAGAGTTGTCTCATTGGCAATCATACCACTTCTTCTTTTATTTATACATCTAAAAATGAAATGAAATTTGTTTCACACTGAAAACTCTGCTAAACAAACCTCTTTGTAGCTTTGTAAAATGGATTCAATTTCTATGTAAATATTCCTAATGGTTTTCTCAGTAGGAACTGTATTGTTGAAACACAAAATAGCTGGTTGTGTTAAGTTTACAAGAAGTCTGAAAAAGAAGAAATGAAAGACAATGTTAAAATTTTCAAGAGTTCTAGAAAATGTACAAAAAAACATTATTATATAGATACATTTAATTGCTATCATTTATTTAAATAAAGAATTATTATTATTATTATTATTATTATTAAAGAATGTAGTGATATTAATATGATATTACAAAATGTAAGAAATTTCTATCCAGACTGTACTGGTAGATACTAAATACTCTTAGAATGTGTAATTTTCTTGTAGATACAGAAAGTCTCATTAGAGATATAAAACAAATAAAAGGTAACCCAAAATTAGATATTGCTCCATAAAGTTGAACTTTAAAGACCATAGTTCATGATAGATGACCTTGTCCATGTTTTGTTGTTGTTGTTGGAATGATGTCTCATTGATAATAAAGCGTCGCCTTGTTTATAATCTAGATCTACTGCCTTCCCTAAATTTAAATGATCACCCTGGCACTATAACTGGTTCTTGACCAGTAGAGCTCCTCACCTTATAACAGCATCAAACAGCTTTTCATCATGTGAATACCATTTAATGATGTGAAGTAAATCATTCTGTACAATCTGAGCATTTCCTAACTCTCTACGGATCTCAAATGAATCATCTTCACGTTTCAGAAATCTGATGAGGTCCTTGATAGCCTCTGAAAGTATGTTTTACATAATTGAAGAAAAATATAAGAAGATGATGTACAAATGTATGATTGCCAATTAGACAATTATCCACTAGAGACATATTAAAGGACATGGATGAAAGCAACAAAAGGTCACCCTACAACCTTCAATTGTGAAAAAAACAATACTGTATAGTAAGCTATAATATATAGCTATAAAAGGCCATATAGTGTGACAAAAAGGTAAACAATGAAAAAAATGGTCCTTATTTATCTTAATACAGTAAATTGTAAACATATATGAATGTCGTAATAAGTAACGTTCCCGGGTTGTGTTCGTGTCATATTAACAACATTCTTGGACTGCAAAAAGAAAAAAATCTATCAATTTAGTCACCCATTCTCAACACCCTGGTCAAGGCACCAAAATGTCCAGAATACAGTAAGAAAATATTACGTTATAATTATATATAATTTGTTATTGATCTATAGAAATGCCCAAGTATACAAGTGACATGTAACAAAGTCTTTATGTTACAATATAAGAAAGAAGAGACATGCCCACATTGTGTTCGAGCCTTATTTACAACATTGGCAGGCAGCAACCAAAACCATTAATTTACAGGCTTTAACACATGTTTCCAGGTTTTATAGCAATTACTAGCAAAACATAAGGTGCGATTTTCCAGAACATTACCATAAGTAAGATAGATTGAATTTCTTGTAATTATCAATCACAAAACAGTTTGTAATGAAACCTGGTAACCTGAATGTCTTTTATATAAATTAGGAAATTTTTATTGGAAAATTCTTCATAAATGTTTATACTTTTCAATCAAATTTGAAGAATAATTCACTACAAAAGTTGAAAACTGAAGTAGGATCTGCTCATTGTTAAAGGCTGTATTGTGATCTATATTTGTAAATTTCTGTGTCATTTAATTTGGTCCTCATGGAGAGTTCTCATTAATGGCAACCATACCACATCTTATTTCTATATATATACATGTGACAACAAAGTCAAGGTTGATGTCATACACTTGACCATTTTAACATCTTTTTGTATATATATCATGTACATGTATATATTGGAATTAATCAAAGAGCTGAAAGCTTTAAGGAGAATTGATGCCACTGTCTCTAAAATTGGGATATTTTTTATGCAAGTCTTGATTTTCACATACAGTAATTAGTTTAACATATTGCAACATGTCTCGTAAGCATATAATTGATATTCGTATATGGGTGTGTGTGAAGTGAAGATGACAACTGGCTGTTTTTTTTTAAGACAAATGAATAGGTCAAGACTTCCTGAATTGTACAAATAAATACCGTAGAAAGGCTTGTATATTTCTCACTGGTACATAGTCCGAACCCCCTTCTCCCCACAAAATTTTAGGTATATAATCTTTTTGTTACTGTTATCAAAGGTCTAATATTAATGAAACTCAGGTAATTTCAAAGAATTCTTGTCAAACCGGCACCTGGTTAATTTGGCACCCGGTATACTGCAGGGAAAAAAATTAACGGTCGCCCAGTCCCCAATGGCGACCAGAAATTGACCTGGGCGATCTTTTTACTCAGTTGTGGTAGCCCAGGTGGCGAATTGAAAACAAGTTCTTGACTGACTGAAATTCGCCATTTACCGTGACTCCAAATACTGGCTACTTCACGGACAAAAATGTAAATTCAAAAAGAAAAATCTTTTTAAAATGTATTGCATCAAAGTCTCGGTCGCGAAAAACAAGGATGTCAAATCAGTGTTTACCTGTGACTAAATATAGTTCACGTTAATTCAGGTCACTGATTGGTCGTCTATTTAAAGTCGGAATGTATCGTATGCTTGCAAGGATAACAAGAGAGGTGTTCCGATGGTCATTAACAATATAAGGCAATCACGGTTTTGGCTTCAAGAAAGCGAAGAAAGCCAGGGAAGATGACAATAGCATGTCATGAAGTAATATCAGTCAAATAAAAGAAAGTATGATATATATAATGCTGCTAAGAATCTGGAAAACAGTACCTTTTGTAGTTACATCTTCAAAGCCCACGTGGTGTACAGAGAATGAAGGTCAAAAACGAAAGTAGAGTATTGTCGACCACAATAAATAACATTATTAGTTAAAAATGATTTATGTTTCTTACTAACTGAACAGTTTACAAAAAAAAAAAAAGAAAATCAGAGAAGATATCAAGTTCATGACAACGCTTTTGAAATACATGAAATAGTCGAGAAAAAAGGGGGGGTCATTTGTTTACAAATGTACGTAGTTTAATACGCAAAATGAATCGACCAAGATATTTAATAAATAAGATTATTATAGAAATTATAGAAATAAAATGAAATATTTCATCTATCATCTACATGTATTCCAGAACAGAGAATTCTTTAGTTGTCTTTAAAAGATATGTAAAAAAAATCTTGTACACAGGGCATGAAGAATACTTAGATTCCCATTTTGCAAATGATTTTTTTTTTTAATGAAATTTGATTGAAGTCAACAACAAAGATAATAAAAAAATAACTTTTTTCCCAGACATCTAAATCACCTCCAGGTATGCTCATGATCAGAATGCAGGATTTTGAGTCTAAAATTTCAAAATTTTCTTGGGGGGCATGCCCCCCAAACCCCCCTAGAAAATTCAGCCCGCTTTGCGGGCTTCACAGGTGATAGTACAATTATGTGGGCTACTGACTTTTTGTCTGGGCTAACTGATTTTCAAGTCTAGTAGCCCAGGTGGCTACTGGGCTTCATAAGTTAATTTTGACCCCTGTATAGTCAAATCGGCACCTGATTAAATCGACACCTGATATAGTCAATTCGTCACCTTTTAAGCAAAAAGAGTAAAAATAAGAAAGGGGTTGCCAGAATTTTGTTCAGTATTTAAGCAAAAAGAGTTAAATACCTAAGGAAGGGATTGTCCAAAAATATTAACTTTCACATTTTTTTGGGGTTCATGTACATCATGTACATTTTGTTTATATTTATTTTTCTCAACTAAATGTGTATTTTTAATCAAATATATGAGGTATTGGATATTCTTATGCATTTTTTAACCAGTTGAGCATTTTACAGGGTTGTTGGTTTAATGCTGTATAAACTTTCCTGAAAAAAAACCCTAAAATTTGCTAATTATTTGGCATGAAAGTTTGATTTTATTTTTCTAATTGTCTCATTGTTAAAACAACAGCTTGGGTAAAGGCTTCGTTGTTTACCTTTTTACACAACAGCATATTAACTTATGTACTTGGTAAAATTTATTAATCAATTGAATAGAAAATATTATAACAAATATTATTGGATGCCGAATTGACTTCAAATAGGTGCCGATTTGACTAGATGCTGATTTAACCAGGTGCCGATTTGACTTGTACATTTCAAATCCTCTGCGATTGTTTGCGGTATTTTCTTGAGAAAACCTGTTTTCCATCATCAAACAGAAGAAGAAACTGCTAGAAAAGATTCTAGAACGCTTCATGATTGCTAAAATAAGTTTAATTCACTTAAAAACAATTTTGAAACTTGCGATGTTTAAACAGGAAGTTTAAAAAGCACGTGTAAAAGAAGAAATTAACCGGTGAGAGTTGAAATCCGCACATGACAGATATCATTATAATACGACTTTGAAAGTAAAATAGTTCCATCCTCTTGTAAAACAGTCTTTATTATACCTATCACATTAATGTTTGAAGGGTCTTAAGCTTATACAAACCATATAAGTCGGTATGAAACACCAAAACGGAATGAACAATAACCAATTACGTTTTGTAGTTTACAAATTCTAAGCTGGTTTACGGTTGTCTTTTTACTATGTTTGGATCGTTTCAATCTAGCAGATACCAGTTTATTTCAAATGCATTGAAAAGAAACGAGAAATTTGTAATGAAAGGTTTAGTTTTTATATTAATCAGTTTTAATTTGATATTGAATAGAAATAACTTATTATTATGGATGAGTTAAAATTATTAGTTTGAAAAATGATGAGAGCGCCCTCTACAATATCAATGATGACGGAACGTAAACAACCACCTCGCCGCGAAATTGAACTTGTTCTCTTATTTCTTGCTTATTGTACTTCGTAGTCCGCACCCCCTCTGGAAGGTCCAATTATGGAGAATAAAACCGCTGACTATACAAGCCTTTCTATGGACAGGTCAATTTTTTTGTTGTAAATAAAGTTAAGTATGTAAACTGGTTCCCTTCCGACTACAACACTTTGTTCAAGTGTAGCAGAATACAAGCAGATACCAGTTAGTTTGTAAAATAGTTAAATGAAACCGAGTGCGGTAGGCGGAGGCAATAATCAACTTCCTGTTGTTCTGGTCAATGGTATCGGAACAATGCCGCTGAAGCGTCATTTTCCAAAAATTAACAATCACATGTAACATAATGCAGTACAAAACATACCTAAGCAGTCTGGTTCCTTGACATACTTGTTCCCTTCAATATATCCTAGAGAGCTACATGTAGCCTGTAATTCTACATGCATAACCATTATGAACCTGAAAATATAGAAGCTTTCACAATTAACATCTATACTCATTTAGCAGAAAATTTATCACAGTAGCAAGGCTCACACTACTTCAGAATTATAGGGAGAAGTGACTTCTCTTTTTGAAACTGATAGGGAGAAGTGGTGAGATTTGAAAGAGAAGTGCTCATTTGCGCGGTGCACTACAATGTTTGGATTTTACAATAGTATAAAGGGCAATATGTAAATAATGTTCTTTTTATATTTTTCAATTCATATCTGAGTAAAAAAGTTACAATTAAAGTAACATTTGAAATTAAAAGTTGTTTAAGTTTTACTAAGGTTCTTGTGAGAAACTACCAACTAAATATCTAGCACTAAAAAAAAAAATAAAAAAAATTTAAATGTAAAGAAATTATAATATATCAATTACAATTTAATTTAAAATTATCTTGTGTATGAAATTCAGTGTTTCTCATAAAAACATATAAAAGTTATTAAGCTGGGCCATAATATATTGATATTAGTATAATAGTCTCAGAGTTAAGCAACTTTAATCAATAGTTTGAAACAATCCATAAAAAATATAGGGAATTATATACACCAATCAATTAGATGTAACCAAAAGTCTCTTAATGCGGGTGGAATGCGTAATTTTTCCTTTTGAGATCAATATTCTTCTGTCAGCTGTTCCATCCGTGCGTCTGTAGTAATTATTGTAAAAGTACGGATTTCGTTCATAGCTGGTCCGGTTCAGATCCGTAGTTTAGAAATCGGTCAATGGCGGACGAATGCAAGAAAATTTACAAAAATAAACGATGTTTGACAAGTTATATGGAAAGGAACATGTCGTTTTTAATGCAATAAATGAATTAAACATTTACTGGAGGCAACTTTTATCACGTTTAAATGAAGTAACAAACTTATTTTGCCGCCGAAATTTAGGTTGATGTACGTTTTCGAGTAACAAGCACCGGAACTTGCAGAAATGCATGAAGTGATAAAAAGTTGTATTTTTATCAAATAACCTGCTACACACTGCGAAGACAATGCTTCAACCTCTTTTCTAAAGATAATGAATCGTTTATGTCTGAATTTCTTTAATTATCAATAAAAAATTGATGTTTCATCAACTTGGTAAAAATTGAAAATGTCCGACAACGGAAGCGACTGAAAACGAGTATCATCATGGACAGGGCGACTTGTTTTCGCTTTCGGGGGTCGGGGAAAGCGAAGTGACGGTCGGGAAGGCGACTTCTTCGCCCAAGTCGCCTGGTAGCGTGAGCCCTGAGTAGAAAAAGAGATGAATCCTTGTGATATACAGATAAACCAGTAACTTTAGTTAACTGAATGCACATAGCATATTTTATTCCATTTTTTATAGTGAAATTGTAAGTTGTTAAGGGGTTTTAAAATCAACTGTACCCTAGAAAGTCGTAGAATTATAAATATCATTGAGAGGGCAGGATAAATGACATGAATAATTTCAAACAACAGATTGACTTGTTAAAGAATGATTGCAAGTATAAATTTATGTACTGTATCAATAATTAACCAGGTGCTCCGCAGGGCGCAGCTTTATAAGACCACAGAGGATCTTCAACTAAGAAGGTAGAAGATCCTAGTTACCGGAAATCAACGTTGATTGGTCGAAATAGTTCAAGATGTAAAACTTTTGTCAAACTTGATGAGATTGAAAATAGAAAGATTGTTGATCCTAGTAAGGCACACGAAAATGTAGAAAAACCGTTTATCTACAAGTGTATACAGGTATCGATGTCTGACAAATACAAAATAAGCGAAAAATGAGCGCAAACAAATTGTCCGGGATCTCCTGTTTTGAATGGGCACTGCTTTCTGTCTCTATATTGCACAAAAAAATGAGTGTGTAGCAAATGTGTAGGACATTGGGAAGTCTGTTATTATGGTCGAGGAAGCCAAAGTACTCGGAGAGAACCACTTGGCATCAGCCATCTCGGGCCAGAACAGACAACCCGAAGAGATTTCAGAAGATTGATCTCCAGGTCAAGCTGGGAACAATAATATCAATGAACTTGTCCTGACTTAAGTCAAGAGGCCACAGCCTTTGGCTTTGATATAGGTTTCTTTTTCAGTATTATCAACTGAGAAATTCAAGACGTCAAAGCAAACAAATATTAAATAGCCTTTCTTTTTAATATGGGAACGTAGTCCCCAATTACGGTAGAAAAATCAATAAATTTTTTTTTTTTAAATCGGGAAAATTTCCCGAATTTTTCATTCTACTAATGAACTCAAAATCGTTAACTTTTTTTTTCAGATCTACTTCCGTTTCCGGTCTTGTTTGCATGAGACTTTGAATAAAATGTATAATCATCAACATATCAACAAATATAGTAAGGAATTCAACACCCAATCATTTTTAATAATTGTTTAATATGAAAAAAAACGTTACCTGGATAACAGCGTTTCTTTATTTACATTGAATATGACGTCATAACTTAAATAACGTCACAACTAAATCCCTAACAACAGAACCAATATCTGAAACGTAACGGTATTTCCGTTTCTTTTATCAGCATGCTTGAATTAAAAAAAAATAATACAAACTTCGTCCCCATTCACAGGTAATGCCTGCCTCATATTATCATTTATTAAGATTGGAGGTGTCAAACAACTCCCTGGAAAAAAATCAAGATTGAAGGTGTCAAACGACTGTGGAAAACAAAAATTATCAAGATGAACTGAAACAAATATGTCTGAGTTTAGGAGTATTGTCTATTGAGATAAAAGTAATTGCTTCCATAATTTATTTCGTCTTTGGTACCTCCAAACTCCATTTTGGGCTTCGCAAAGGACAAGGGCCAATAACAGCTGTCAACGATCAAACTAAAAATTCTACCAATCAAAATTTCCAGGGAAAATGAGTCTTCGTGTCTGTACAAAATCACACATTTGTGTTTAACTTTAATGTATTTTTAAAGGAAATATAAAAAAACAAAACAAATAGAAATGTGCAGTTACTTCATACAACGTCAAACCTTCAAAAAGTCTATTTTTCTAAACATTTTCTATTATATTAATATTTTCATAATCGTTTCTTACCTTTTTTTTGTTTTCGCGGGAAATTGTTTACAAGGTGAAATAAAATTTCACTAAAAAATAATTAAAACGAACACTAATAAAAGTTTCATCATTTTTTGTCAACTGCATATTAAATCGAATATGAGAATACTCTATATCAAATTCTTAATTTTGAATAAATATATTGTTTTAGGCACACAATTTGAATCTATGAAGAAATTAAGTAGTCTCATATTCTTGTTTCGTTTTGTCGAAAAAATAATAATTGTGGTTTCACTAAAATTCAATTGATAAGGTGAATCGCAATAGACTAGAACTTCCGTCAAAATTTACCAAATAGGCACTGGCTACGGTTACATGGAAATGTAACAATAATAAAATATAATTGTTACATTGGAGACTAAATGCCGGAATGCATGGCTGGGTAAGGACCTGATTAATTACGAATGTAACAATAACTATTGAGGCTTCGGTTACATAGCGTTATTGTTACACGAAAAACAGCACTGTACGAATGTACTAAATAATAAAAGTTGAAGACATTTATTTTATTTTTGAGAGGAGTCTGACACATTTTTGATGAAACCACTCCAAGCAGTCATCACACACCAGTGATGCCGCATTGTGAACGTCTGTGTCGCAGTGTGCAAATCCATTCTGCGATATTCCTTTTAGAAGATAACGGCAACCTTTAATGTTTGCCATGGTTCTGGTGAGAAATACTTTTTACTCTAGCAATGTTGATATTCTCATCCAATATTTTGGTTGGAAGCATGTGGTTTAGTTTCATGTCGTCTATCAATATGATCACATTGCCGTCCATTCCGGATTTTAAGTTTACCTCAGATTTTAGTTAGCAGTTAGCAAACTTTGATTTTGATGTATCAATTTTTTTTAGGGCTGTGTTTGTATCTATAGCTGTATGAAATTTGTGTCTTGATATTGTTTCATTTTCGTTTCAAACGCATCACAAGTTTTATTTTTTTCATCCAAACGTGACAAAATTGGTAATAGGAATCTCTTCATCCATTGTTCAAAGTGTAATGACAGTAATAAGAGTAGGTGTGCAGTTAAATAGAAGAAAAAAAGTAAACACTTTTCTCAGCTTAAGTTCTCAACAAAAAACCCACATTGAACTATATGTTTCGTCTTTGGCACTACTAATCTGAAGTTGTACCTGTAAGAACATCAAAACCATTAATACGTAAAACTATTTAAACACCATTTGTTGAATAATAATATTTATTATCTATCATTATTACAAGTATTATTTAGTACATATGAAAGAATTAAGCAACACAACCATATAGATGATTTAAATTTAATAAATCTAGCGTACATTGCTGTTGTTCATGTAATAATAACACAATGTAACCGTAGCCTCAAGAATTAAATGTTCGTCATCTGACCCCAGAGATCCTCTTTCATATCGTGGAATAACTTTAAAATTTAGCTCCAGCTACTTACAAGTTGTACTGCACTATGGTGTTCTTGACTGTCGGTTGCGGGAAAAGTTTGATGCATCGGATATTATTCATGATGAGCAGAATGGTTTCCGAAAAGATCGTAACACCATTGATCACCTTTTGTCTATAACTAGTATAATAGAGTCTAGAAAACTACGTAAACAGTCTACATATTCTGCTTTTATTGACTTTAAAAAGGCATACGATACTATAAATTACAGTTACTTGGTGTTAGTTCTAAAATGATAAAGGCATTAAGATCTTTGTATAATAATGTTCAGTCTTGTATTAAGTTGAATGGTATTTTATCTGACTGGTTCCCTGTTAATACTGGTTTGAAACAAGTGTGTATAATTTCACCATTATTGTTTAATTTTTTCATTAATGATTTAATGGATGAAGTCAAAAAGTTAAATGTTGGTATTAGCATAGGTGAAGAAAAAGCGTGTATAATGTTATATGCAGACGATGTAGTTTTCTTAACAGAAAGTGAAAGTGAATTACAAATCATTTTGAATACTTTAGAATGTTGGTGTGATAGAAACATGATAAAGGTTAATTTAGAAAAATCAAAAGTTATGCATTTTAGAACACCTTCTGTGCCATGTACTAATTTTCCTTTTGTTTTTAATGGAAAATGTGTTGATAAAGTATCAAATTATACATATTTAGGTTTATTATTAACCGAACATTTGAGTTATGAGGATATGGCAAAAACAGTTGCCAAATCTGCCAGTAGGGCATTTGGGTTACTAATAGCAAAATGTAAAGCTCATGGTGGTTTTCAATATGACGTATTTACAAAATTGTTCAATTCAATTGTATGGTCAGTGATTGACTATGGTGCCTCTATTTGGAGTTTAAAAATATTATATATAGAAAGAGAAAATAAAAAAGAATGATTTATAAAATCTAGACATTAGGGATGAATTCCATTAAACAAGTGCAATAAATGTTGACAAGTGACACGTGAGAGTCAATATTCTTAGAGTCGACACATTTAGATATGAGATCGTATATTAAATCTATTCATTTGATTATTGTTTTACTCGACACACCAATGGTAGTTTTCTAACTATGCTTCCTATCCATATAAACAAAAGATAGGGAGTGAAGGTCTTTTCGCTTTTTATAACATGGCTTTGTTGATAAATTAGTAGCCTCACATAAAGAGGCATTTTTTTTATCATTCACGGCAGTTGGTTGATAGGTAGGTTTATTGATTAGTTAAAATTTTTCATCCTGACGAATTTCATATTTATTAATGAAATATATATATAATCGATTGAAAGGTTTGATTTTCTTCGTGATTTAATAATTTATTGCTTATCGTTTGACATATTAACTGAGTTGTATATTTCATGTTAATCAATTGATTGATTGATTGTTTCTGTAATTTCAAGTGACAAATATCAAACTGTTTACTCTTTGAATGACATATGCACCGTACCTCGATCAAAAAAGTAAGGGCGGAAACAAGTTCTTCGTTAGTGATGTTTTTAAGAGTTTACTTTCATTATCAATTTACAACGAAAAGTCATACATGCCTTGCATTTTATAGGTGCTTTGAAAGTCATGTACTGATGTTCCATTGGACGAGAAGGGACGAGTATGTTCTACAAATCCGAATTAAGAAACTAAATGGGTCTATTAATACCCACGCTACGTCAATTTTTAAAGACCCAAATGTTGCAAAACACTTGTCCTACCTCCATGACAAATATGTTGTTGTCCCTGCAGATAAAGCCAGATAAACACCGTTTTTGTGTGTAAATATCATTACATAAACTACTTGATAAATGAATAAGTTTTGACAATTCACTTGGAAACCAGGGCCGTAACTAAAGTGAGGCAAATGAGGCAAATGCCTCATGTTAGACTGTTTTCACGGAAAGTGTCTAACAAGAAGCAAGTTCTCTTCACTCTCTAGTGTCGCCCCTGCATGTTTTTCGTGATCCATGTTTCTTTTTTACTTTTAGTTTTCAGAGTTGATGGTCTATTGTTTGAACTTCTGTGTCCCGGGTTTGTCTTTTGCTCATTTATTGTCCTACTTTATGACTATAGTCTGAGTGTTGATTTTCATTTGTAAACGTGTGGTTTTGCAATGTTGCATGCCCACCGATGTCCAGATATTGTGCGAGAAAATATTTTAAGAATATACAAGAGTTAGGGACGACATCAAAAGTTCAATGTAGGATAAAAAACTTAATTCACATAGTTTTTTCGCTGACCCCCCTACCCCCTTCTTAACTTAATTTGGGAAAAATTGATTTACCTATATGGATATATGTAAAATCGATTTTAGATTAACAAAACTTGCAGCAATGTTGACCCCCCACCCCCAAACTATTCTATTTAAGTTTTTTATCCTACATCGATCTTTTGATGTCGTCCCTTACTGCATATGCAGAGAAAAGTAATTGAGGACTTACAAATTGTTTATTCTGTCAATAAAAAACAGGAGTTCTTTTGCTAGATTGAGATGTGGGATAGCTCCACTAAAATAGAAACTGGAAAGTATGAAAGAAAAGAAGTCCACGAGATGACATGTTTTAACTGTAGATCTATTATTGAAGATGAACTTCATGTCATTTAAAAATGCCCATTATACATGTATGTAGATCTGAGACAAATCATGATACATGAAGCTATACATTTAAATGAACGTTTTAACCTATTATCAGATGGTGAAAAATTTATATTTTTATTTAATAACGACAATGTAGCTGCTATAGATATTTTATTAAGAAGAAACAGTATTTTATTTCAATAGTTCTTATAGAAAAAAATGTTTTAGATTTTAAATGTAAATGTGTAAAAATGTGTTTATATGTATATATTGTGTCTTAAAAGTCTTTCATGATTTTTTTTAAGATTGGTGCATACAATGAAAATGTTTTAATGTTTTATGTTTTTTATAAACTCATCAAACACTGATGTCTTTTTATAAGAACATATGAAACGCGGTTTCCTATTTAAAGTTGTTGTGATTTGTCTATTAAATGTAGTACATTACAACTGTAAATTACACAAAATTCTTAAATAAATAAATATTATAATTTTTAATCTCAGTCATTAAAATAGATATATTATAAATGTATAGATTCATATCTCCAAAAATCTCTTTAATATTAAAAAAAAACCAAACAAAACCGACAATTTCCTTTATAAGAATAAATAAGTTCAGTATAGATGTACCGACAATTATACATTTTTTGAAAATGACCCACATACGACGTCGACTTTCCGAAAATGTTTCTCCATACGATTCTTTGTTGAACTAGGTTAGATATTTGTAATACTCAAACTTGGAATTTCCCGTTCTTTATTTGCTGATTGTCAAATTTCACAATCTGATTTAAATCCGACCTTCCAGTATGCTACGTTCATTTGTCGATTAAAAAGATTGACGAAATTAAAACTTTCATACTAAGGCCAATTAATTCGAGGTCAGTTTGAAATTGACAAAAAAAAAAGGTTTAAAGCATTATTGAATTTTGAATTAACCATTAAAGGGTCAATATTTTATTCATATAATTTTTCAAAAGATTTTATTCTGCACTCTGTTCATGGTTAAATATAGCGTCACGAATTCATCTAACTTTTAATGTCTTCTAAAAAATCTGCAACTGAATAATATATCTTTATAGATTATACAAGTGTGGACACAGATGAGTGTGGATAGTATGTTTGGATGTTTGACAGTATTTTATGATAAATGTAGTTCTATGATTTTCCTATATGTGTTATTAACTGTGTTGCACGATGATAACCAACCTGAGCATTAGGAGTGTTGTTTATTTTATATTAAGTTAAGTTTTATGTTCAAGACGGGCATGGAAGAGACACTAATTGCATTAGTTAACAAATGATTATGATAGAATATGTTCCACATCTTTGATTTTGGATACATTTTATAGCTAGGAGAGCAACACATAATAGGTTAAATTTTTCGTGATTTTTTTAAATTGAGAGATGATATCTGAGAACATGATATAATGAGACTGTAATTCAGTGGTTGTCGTTTGTTTATGTGTTACATATTCGTTTTTTCTTTATTTTTTGTACATAAATAAGCCTGTTATTTTTCTCATTTGAATTGTTTTACATTGTCATTTCGAGACCTTTTATAGCTGACTATGCTGTATTAGCTTTGCTCATTGTTGAAGGTTGTGCGGTGACCTGTAATTGGTAATTTCTATGTCATTTTGGTCTGTTGTAGAGAATTGTCTCATTGGCAATCATATCACATCTTTTTTTATATGTATTTGCTAACTACTTGTATGGTTCTATTTATATATCTTTGTGGTGGCTTGTCAGTATCATTAGTAAAACACTTTAAAATGTTGAATAGATCCTCAGATTAGAAGACATTTATTGGTTTTTATTAACACGATGCTTGGACCTGATGAGCTAGAAAGTAAGCTTCTGTGCTGTTTTCTATCAATTCTTTGACAATATCTCCTTCAAAGCTGGTGAAAGCAAAACAAAGTTTTGACCAATATGAAAATGATATCACCGAAAGAACCTTTGTGAGCATGCTTCAAAGACTCATAACTGCTCCAAAAGTTATCTGAAAGAATGTCAAGCATGTCAAGTGGATATTATAAACATTTAATACTTAATATGTCCAAATATCTAAAACGTTATAGTATTCAATATGAAAATGGTATTGCAAAATTATTCTCTTTTCATTTTTTTTGGTTAATATGTGGATACAAATATAAGTGATACCAATACAATATTTGTTGTGGTATGAAAGTCTTACTGTTGTAATTAACATTTACTGTTACAATGTTAATTCACACAAAATAAACAAACGAGTGAAAAATGTTGAACATGTACAATGAAATATAGTTTCAGAAATTAATTAAGCCAGATAGGCCTTATAAATTTTGGTATAATTTTTAACATAATTGAATGACCATTTACACTCAGGACCGAGTCATCAGTAGGCATTACAGATGTATTAATACAACCTAGCATCATTTTGCTAGTAGCGGGAGTAGCATTGTTGTGTAAATTTGTTCTTTTTTTTTAAAATTTGGTCAATGGACAAATAATGTTTAATTCAAACAAAAAATAAAATGCTTTTATCTCCCTGTTACTTACATTGTACATAGAAATGATAATATTTTGAGACATCTTTGTACATGAGAGTTGTCTGTAAAATCTTTATTTCACAAAGAATGAATTGCATAACAATGAACCGAGCTCAAAGCAAAGCACTTTAATAATACACTTAGACAGAGAGCTCAATCCAGTGATATACTTTGTACTACAGGTCCTTCATGAACATCCATCAACCAGAACCATATCTCAATATGGTATTAGTATGGCGTTCATTATCACTGAACTAGTATATATTTGTTTAGGGGCCAGTTGAAGGACGCCTCCGGGTGCGGGAATTTCTCGCTACATTGAAGACCTGTTGGTGACCTTCTGCTGTTGTTTTTTTCTATGGTCGGGTTGTTGTCTCTTTGGCACTTTCCCCATTTCCATTCTCAATTTTACTCAATAACATGCCATACTACATGGTTGGATCAGAAGTCCTGAAAAAGACATGATTTTTTAAAAATTATATTTAAAGTATATATGCATAGGTTAAAACTTTCACAAATTTGTGGTATAATCATACAGTGTCTGGCAACTATCAATCGCCTCATGCACAAATTGATATAAGTTGAGCACGAGTGCCCCTCTGTTGGAAATAAAAACATACCTCCATCTACTTTTAGTCAACTGATGAAGAAACATTCAAAACTATAAAATGTTATCTAAGACTTGTCAGTGTCTATATATAGCTATTCACCATCGCCACTGAATCAGTGATATATGTACACATATATACATGTATTACTAAAATTAAAGTACATATATAAGACTAAAACTGACATTCGGTCTTTACCTTCATTCACCATGTCGTGATCAAATCTGATTCATGATAAAATAAAATTACAAAATTACAACCAATGAAATCAAAGGCGAATTCAAAGGGCCCCTCTTCCCTTGTCTGGAAAAAAATGGTTGATTTTTTAGAAAACCACTGGAGCATGACCGGAGTGGGCCCTCACTTAGGCAGTCAGTGGGCCCCCACTTATGAAAATTTCTGGATTCGCCACTGGAATTATCCCTCTAATAGACTAGCGTTTAAATCCCAGTTTTCTAATATGGTAGCTACGTGGAACCTAAAACTAAAAAAAATTCAAATGCATGTACATGTGATAATATAAATTCTCCAAATTTCACTGTATTTTCCCTTTTGATGTTTTTCAACTACAGCCAGTTTGGTGTGGGTTGATGTTTAATTGTTGTACATGTTATATATCGACATGAGATTTGTTTATAAAAATAATACTTATATCCCTAAATTCAAATAAAATAGATGTGAGAAATTAAAGGAAGCCATATGCAAATATTAAAAAATGTATTCGCATTTGTTCTGTTCATTGATAGTGGTACACATATGAAGAAATGGTGAAATCACTTATATATAGTTCTGATCAAAAGTTTCATGATAATAAAATTGAGAATGGAAATGGGGAATGTGTCAAAGAGACAACAACACGACCAAATAAAAAACAACAGCAGAGGGTCACAAACAGGTCTTCAATGTAGCGAGAAATTCCCGCACCCGGAGGCGTCCTTCAGCTGGCCCCTAAACAAATATATACTAGTCCAGTGATAATGAACGCCATACTAATTTCCAAATTGTACACAAGAAACTAAAATTAAAATAATACAAGACTAACAAAGGCCAGAGGCTCCTGACTTGGGACAGGCGCAAAAATGCGGCGGGGTTAAACATGTTTGTGAGATCTCAACCCTCCCCCTATACCTCTAACCAATGTAGAAAAGTAAACGCATAACAATACGCACATTAAAATTCAGTTCAAGAGAAGTCCGAGTCTGATGTCAGAAGATGTAACCAAAGAAAATAAACAAAATGACAATAATACATAAATAACAACAGACTACTAGCAGTTAACTGACATGCCAGCTCCAGACTTCAATTAAACTGACTGAAAGATTATGATTTCATCATATGAACATCAGGCACAATCCTTCCCGTTAGGGGTTTAATATCATACCATCATAACATATATGAGAAGAACACAACCCGTGTCATGCCAACAACTGTTTTTAGAATAAATGTGTTTAGTTCCGATGCAAAGACCTTATCAGTGACTCAATATTAACGCCAAAATATGCAATCTTTAATGACTTGACAACAGTATCGTAATTATATCCCTTCTTAATAAGTCTATTCAACGGTTTTGTAAGTTTCTGAGGTGAATACTGACACCTTTGTGCTTTATAAAGAATATTTCCATAAAAAATTGGATGTGAAATACCTGAACGTATTAGAATTCTGCATGTTGAGCTATATTTACGAATGATGTCTTTATACCGATGATAAAATTTAGTAAATGTTTTGACTAGTTTGTGATATCGAAAACCCTGGTGTAATAATTTTTCAGTAATACATAAATTTCTCTCGTTAAAATCTAAAACATTGTTACATACACGAGCGAATCGTACAAGTTGAGATATATAAACACCGTAAGATGGTGACAAGGGAACGTCACCGTCTAAAAACGGATAATTAACGTTAGGAAATGAAAAATCATCCCTTTTATCATAAATTTTAGTATTCAGCTTTCCATTAGTGATATAGATATCAAGATCGAGAAAAGGGCAGTGGTCATTGTTAGTATTAGCTTTATTTAAAGTAAGTTCAACAGGATAAATTTCATTAATATACATACTGAAGTCGTCATTATTGAGAGCCAAAATATCATCCAAATATCTAAAAGTATTATTAAATTTGTTTATCAGATGTTGTTTCGATGGGTCTTGGCTTATTTTTGTCATAAATTGTAACTCATAACAATACAAAAACAGGTCCGCAATAAGTGGTGCACAGTTAGTCCCCATTGGAATTCCGATAATCTGACGATATACGGAATCCCCAAAGCGAACAAAAATGTTATCTAGTAAAAATTCAAGGGCATATATAGTATCAAAGCATGTCCAATTAACATAGTTTTTTTGTTTATTGCAACTAAAAAATGACCTAAAAGAGTTTGAACATATATATTCACATTCTGATTTTTTGAATGCCCATTTAATTAGGTGTGTGAATTTTTTCTTAATGAGAATGTGAGGCAATGTGGTATACAGGGTAGAAAAATCAAAACTCTGAACAGATTCAAAATCACCAATATAAGCATGTAATTTATCAAGTACTTCCAACGAGTTCTTGACACTCCAAAAGTAATTTATTCCACTATTTTCGAAGGCCTTATTTGAACAATTTATTATCAGGTTTAACATGCATGGTAAATAAGTAGAAGGGTTGTTTAAAGTTTGCAGCATATTCAACTTTCAACATCTTTTTCAGGTCTACAATCCATATAAAAATCTGTATATATGTGGTATAATTTCCAAAGAGACAGCTTTCCAGAGGTTAAAATTACAAAGTAATTATAGGCAACCATACAGCCTTAAAAAGTGAGAAAAAAACCAGTATAGACATGTTAAGTAAGCAACATTTAAATTAAGAAAAGTAATGACCTGATTTGCAACTTATAAACAACAGGTTTGGAACCCTCCCACACAAAAAAAATTGTTCCAATGAAGATAAAGGAAGATGAAGGCACGTCTGGAGGGGATTCATTACATTTGAAACAACTTTTCTGAAGGATGGACACATATAAAAATTAAAATATGTAATAAGATTGCCAATAAGACAACTGCCCACAAATTTTCAAATGACAAAGCAATTATCGGCAACCATACAGTCTTAAAAAATGAGGGAAACTGTCCCAACATGAAAAGCATGCATAATACAATTGAGAAGAGTAATGGCCTGATTCACAATTCCACTTATAAACAGGTCGGGAACATCTACCCTTCAAATAAATCAGATGCTCCACAGGGCGCAGCTTGATACTACAGCAGAGGTCGAACCCTGAACAGTTGGGGCAAGTATGGACACAACATTAAAGCCTGATACAGTTCTGAATTTGGATTGTGATCAAATAGTCAAAACAGAATAGGTTTCTGGCACAGAATGAATGTAGTCTAAGAACTTAAAACATTTAATTTTAAATTGGACTTTTACCTATTGTGGTCCTTTATCCAAAATCTTAATACATGGTTTGAGGCACTTGTCGCAGAAAAAAATTCCTATATATAGACTTAGCCCATTTGATATTCGGGGGGGGGGGGGGGGGGGGGTAGGAGGATTTGTTTTAGATCAGTTATTTATTTTTGTAATCTTGTAGGATTTAATAATGTCCTCCATGAAAAAATGTCCACCGGACACATTTTGACGATATTTACTTATTTAAATATGTCCTGGACACAATTTCCTATGAAAACATTGTAGGATTTAATAATGTCCTCCTTGAAAAATGTCCACCAGACACATTTTGACAATATTTACTTATTTAAATGTGTCCTGGACCCAATTTCCTATGAAAACATGTCCCCAGGTATGAAAAAGTGTCCATGAACATGGACATTATTCACTACCATAATATTCGTAAAATGGTCGTTTCTGCATGGAGAATTGAATTTGATACCAAAGAATTCACAACTGGCTTCTTTTGGTTGATAAAACTAAATAGCTGACATGGTTTAGCTTAAAGTAAGGTCAAAATTTTCCGGTATCAAATAATTTGAAAAAAAAGCAATAATGTATTGCCATATGACCATTTCCATTGATGGGTTACACTTACATTTAGTCATGTTCAGACCGGTTTACAGGAAATAAAGGAATATGGAGTAAATGTGCACGAAACCTAATCGCACACAAAGTCAATGCATAAAAAAATACTAATGATCAATCATTTGGTCAAAGTTGCTGGAGGGTCTCAACAATAAAAGAATCATTAATACCGTAAAACAGGGTCAAGATGGTCCCTAGTGTCGGTTTAAGTAGTACTAGTATTTAAAGCATAATACTGCAATATATTTCAATCTTTATGACTAGATTGAAATATATTGCAGTATTATGCTTTAAATACTAGTACTACTTATTTAAATATGTCCTGGACACAATTTATTATATATGCTGGGATTCGAACTCAAGACCTTTAGCATATCAAGCCACGACACAACCACTAGACCAGGACGACTGGATACAAACTATCAGTAATTTACATACTTAAAGGAAGCAAGATATGTTTATAAGTGGGGCGAGTTGGCAGACCTTTATTCAGTGGGGTTTAAACCCTTTCCGTTAATAAGTGAGTTGTCAGTGATTGTTCAGTTTGATTTTACACTTTTTCAAAAGTGGGGCGAGTCGGTAAACAAGTGTGGGGCGATTTTTTTCATACAGTGGCAAAATATAGATTGGGCCGATTGGCCAGTGGGGCGAGTTGACATTGTTTGATATCTACTCATCGTGTTCGGGGGTCAAAAAGGGTATTAATCATATTACGAATTTTGCTTTGTCCTACATATCGGTCTTTTAATGTTGTCCATAAAACCTTAAAGTCTTAAATTACAATGAATCTATGTTTTTGCTTTCAGACCAGAATATTGTTGAAAAAAAGCTAAAAATTAATTGCGTTTCAAAGTCAGAAAGAGTCCGGGAAACGATCAGAATGCACAATTTTGCGTTATTTTTCTCACAGCTTCTGGGGGCCTTGCTAGTCCCCTCGCCAAAAATGTTGCCTCACAATTTGAAGAGGCTAGTTATAATAAGGATGTTCTTATCCCAAGCATAACAACTTAGCCGTATTTGACACAACCTTTTTCAACTTTTGATCTTCAGTGCTGTACAACTTTGTACTTTTTTTCGCTTTCGATCTTTTATATCTGGGCGTCACTGGTGAGTCTTGTGTGGACGAGGCGCGTTTTTGGCGTATTAAATTTTAAACCTGATGCATTTTGTTATTCATTAATCATGTGTTTCTTTGTCTAATACGTTTTCCTATTTATTTGTATTGTAGTCCTGTAATATTATGTTGTCATTTCTATGTTATATTTAACGTTGTCATTAAAGTGCGAGGTTTGGCATGCCACAAAACCAGATTCAACCCACCATTTTTTCCTTTAAAAATGTCCTGTACCAAGTCAGGAATATGGCCATTGTTATATTATAGTTCGTTTCTGTGTGTGTTACAATTTAACGTTGCGTCGTTTGTTTTCTCTTATTTTTCAGTGTAAATTGACATTGCGATAAGACGTGTCACGGTACTTGTCTATCCCAAATTCATGTATTTGGTTTTGATGTTATATTTGTTATTCTCTAGGGATTTTGTCTGATGCTTGGTCCGTTTCTGTGTGTGTTAGTTACATTGTAGTGTTGTGTCGTTGTTCTCCTCTTATATTTATGCGTTTCCCTCAGTTTTAGTTTGTTACCCCGTTTTTGTTTTTTGTCCATGGATATATGAGTTTGAACAGCGGTATACTACTGTTACCTTTATTTACGGCCCTGCCAGTGTATATGCTGGGATTCGAACTCAAGACCTTTAGCATATCAAGCCACGACACAACCACTAGACCAGGACGACTGGATACAAACTATCAGTAATTTACATACTTAAAGGAAGCAAGATATGTTTATAAGTGGGGCGAGTTGGCAGACCTTTATTCAGTGGGGTTTAAACCCTTTCCGTTAATAAGTGAGTTGTCAGTGATTGTTCAGTTTGATTTTACACTTTTTCAAAAGTGGGGCGAGTCGGTAAACAAGTGTGGGGTGATTTTTTTCATACAGTGGCAAAATATAGATTGGGCCGATTGGCCAGTGGGGCGAGTTGACATTGTTTGATATCTACTCATCGTGTTCGGGGGTCAAAAAGGGTATTAATCATATAGTAATGTATAAAGTGTATTATAATGGTTGTGTGGCGTTCTAAACTAGATTTTATGAGTTGTAAATGGTTTTTCGTCTAATCTAAAACAGCTGGGATGTAAAATAGTTATCCCACTCGGACTTGGTGTGTCAGTGTTAGATCACCCTCTACAAATAAGATCATACCAATACAATGCAATTAAATATAAGTACAATAATCCTTCTGCAAACCACACTTCAACGTGAACATTACTTAATGATTTTATGTTGTATTTTTTCAGATTGAGTAATTATTCGTCATATACACGATTACGATTAATGGTATACAATTATGTAGACAACAATATCCGATTTCTAAAAAGGAGTACCTTCGTCAATTTTTGTTGATTTCGTTCCGAAAATCAATGGTGCATTGTGTTACATTTAACGCGATAAAATCACATTATCACATTTAACACGATAAATACAGTTTTAACGCGTTTAAATATTTTTTAACGCGTTATTTAATTATTTTTATCTTATTTAAAAAAATTACCATGAAGGCAAGTCTTATTAAATATAAGAAAATCACATTATACGAACTTTTAATTTGTAAATATGCTTACCAAAAGACGATAAATGTATCACATTATGTCATGCAATTAGAAAATTCAATTAATTTTTTTTATATACAACAGTGCTTCTTAAACGTAATTTATTTTATTTTCTAATGAGCATGACTTCGAATTAAAACCAATATTTTTTTAATGTAAATTTTGCCTGAAACTGTATTCAAAATAAGAAAAAACTTCTGTTTTTCGAAAATAAACACAGAAGCCTATTTCTCAGTTTAAGATTTTAGTATTTTTAAATATTTTAAGAATACTTAATTTTGAAAGGTTAACAAAGAAACAGCAAAATGGGGTTGAAAGAAAGCATTCCACATCGACAATACAAAGTGATTATTCTACGGTTTTTTGTTTTAGTTTAAAGCAACTATATGCACAGGATGTTTTATATTTGGATTTAGAAGAAAAACCGACATGGCAAGAAATCACAAATATTACATCATCATTACAAACACCATTCCATTTTTTTTTAATTTGTGATCGTTAGAAAATGCAGAACATAACACCACTAAAATTCCATCCACATTTTATATTCTATTTTATGAATTTAACTATGATAAAATAAACGTAACTTTTTATGGTGTTGATACATTCGTGCGACGCACAGTTTATAGTTCTATTGTTGTGTTCTGGTATAATGTCGTTAATTCATGGGAGGTCTCCGTCGTTATTCTGTGGTTTATATGTTTTTATGTACTATAAAGTTATTTATTTATGTATTTTTCTGTCCTGAGTGTTCTTGCGTTTATTTGTACAGTGTTCCTGTCACGTAAATATGTTGTCATTTTAGCGGTACTGTCAACATTGCAAGCTGGGGTTTTAGCTAGCCACAAAACCAAGTTCTTATCACCATTTTATTCCAATAAAATGTCACGTACCAAGCCAGGAATATGGCAGTTGTTGTCAAATAGTTCGTTTCTTTGAAAATTCTGTTTGATTTTGTTACAGTTAAGTGTTTCTGTTGATCCTGTTATAGTTGACGTGTTTCTTTCGGTTTTGGTTAATGACTCGGATTTGTTTCCCCTTAATCGATTTATGACTACCGTTGAACAGTGGTATACTACATTTGCCTTTATAAAATTGTATCATTCTGTTCCTTCACATAGATTTGGAATATCATAAAGGCATATTTTTGCTTATTTTTAATTTTTTTTTGGATATCTCTATAAAAGAATTACAAGCATAGTAGTAAGACGTAATTCCGGAACACCTGAGATAACTCCTAGTTTTGGTGGGGTTCGTGTTGCTTATTCTTTAGTTTTTCTATGTTGCATCATGTGAACTATTGTTTGTCTGTTTATCTTTTTCATTTTTAGCCATGGCGTTGTCAGTTTATTTTCGATTTTATGAGTTTGACTGTCCCTCTGATATCTTTCGTCCCTCTTTTAGATCCGATTTATACTACTTTGTCCAACGAATAAACTTTGAAAACATCAAACATGAGCACATCATTAATAGGTTCCTGGTCATCATTATCATATAGATGCTTTTTTTCTATTATATATTTCTCCAGCCAAATATGTCGATATTAAACAAACAAATTATCTTAGAAATATATTTTTATGACATTTCATTGATTATATATTAACATATGTATATATATGAAGTGAGAAATAATTCAATTATACGTATTTATATGAAGTAAAGCACATCCAAAAACTGCTAAAGCATTACTTCGGATCATCATCAAGGTCATCCTCGTAAAATGGTCAGATATAATTTTCTTCTACAATTATATAATATAGTATTAATTAGAAGTGAATTGGTGAATAATTCAGACTTAAGTGAATTAAAGTTCTTCCTACAGACAATCGGGTAATATTGTAGGACTTACGAATATCATGGCAAATATTATCCTACACGTGCCAAACAATTTCAATAGCTCTTGAATCGAAACTGTTAGAACGTCCAATCAGATACGAAATGGAAGAGCAATAAAACCCAACAATTTCTTTTTTTAAATTTGTTCCAAATACTTATAAAGCTAAATATGCCTTACTGTTCCAATCTATGGCAAGATTGTATAGACTTGTTATATTTTTTTTTATAGTTTTGTAAGAGGTGAATTAAATATACAAAATTGACTTAAGCTGTTGCAGGTTTTTTCTTGTCCTTGTCAACAGTGCTTGTGCAGAAAGATTTTTTTAAAATCTTCTACAAGGTTATAAAAAGGAATATGCATACTAGTACCATTGTTAATTTTTTCTTGAAAGTGATTCTATTATAGTTTTGTAAAAGTATATATTTTCTCAGACAATATCCGCTCCTCAGCAAACACAGAATAACCAACGAAAAAAAGAAAGTAAAACATCATCGTGGAAATCTGCTTCCTCATTTGACATGAAAACCAATTCAAGTGATAATAAATAGATATAATCAATTAAAAACCCTTTTCCGGTTATTTTGAAGAAGGAATTCGACAAAATTGAAGAACTGAATTAAAAGTAATGTTCTTTTGCTTTTTGTGCTTTTTAAAATTTTAAATATATGTCATATAGTATCTGTGAGATCAATGAAACTTGCCTGTACCAACTTTTTGTTGTTGTTCATTCTTCGGTTAGCAGAGGAGCGGCTAGAGAGGGAATATATACAAAGAAAAACTATATGAAATAAGTATTAGTAAAGCATTGTAAGCTAATTTGACAATGGCACTTGTATAAATATTATTATTAATAAACTTAATGAAGATTGAAAGATTTCCTTCTACGTAAATACTGCTGTCTAGGACGGAAACAAACTGCCTCAGCTATCGCTATAGCTATGTCACTGTATTTAAATCTCATTGGTCAACATTTCTAACAGAGATGTATCTAAAACTCTTACTATAAACATGTTTACTATAAACAACAACAACATTCTTCATGTTCGACTTTTGTACAACTTTGATAAATACATCTATCCTTATGCCTAAGCTTTCATCCATACTATGAATAAAAGGCAGACAGTGGCTAAAGTGTGTCTGACCAAAGAGCCAAGGTATGTTAACGGAGAAAGGCATATATAGTTTCAAAGTTTTGGTCTGGCAAGACCCAACCATTCCACTTTTTTTTTTAATTTCCCACGGCAAAGCTTTCATAGATTCTAGTTACAAATGATGGACATTTGCCTAAGTTTTCCCGGATCGAACGGACTATGTGGTTATTACATCTTATTTATATATTAAATTTGTAAGATATCTTATAAACTTAATTAGATATCTTATAAAGTCTGCAATATATCTTGTATTCCTCAAGAAATATCTTCTTTAATTTGAAATTGATAAAATATCATAATCATACTGCAGGATATCTGTTATCCAAAATAGTTATAGATTATTACCTCAAATATTTCCTTTTTTTATTATTGGTGTTGTTTTGTATTCTTTTAAGGCGTTTATGTATATATTGATTTATACAATATATAATTAAACACCGACTCAGTCAGTCTATGCGGCCAAATGCATTCATTTTGTAAGTTGTTATTGTAGTATAGTCAAGACATATTCAGGAATCATTGATGTCGACATTAATTTTTATATTTTATGATTACGTTTAAAGTTTTTAAATATTCAATGCAGTTATTAATCTAATGAACCGTCATTATTTTATGAGCTAATTGTCTAGCTAGTTTAATATGTTAAGAATAATTAGATCTAATCAATCTGTCCTTCAAAGGACACTTTGAATGGTTATATGAAACGAGATTCTTGTAATTATGATGTTATTAAAACTATTATACCAATGCATACATATGTACTTAAATAAGTTCGACATGCAAATCTATTACTTATATTTTGATTCTATAACGTCTAATCGACAATTAATTTGTTATTCATTGATTATGTATAGCAAGCTAATTAATTTTCCACATTGTGGCCGAAGTTTGCAGGATCGTGACATTGATAAAAAGTAAAATCACAAAAATACTGAACTCCAAAGAAAATTTAAAACGGAAAGTCCGTAATCTAATGGAAATCAAAAGTTCAAACCGCCAAACGAATGGATAACAACTGTCATATTCCTCACCTGGTCCAAGCATTTTTTATGAACAAATATGGTGGATTTAACCTGATCTATAGCTAGCTAAATCTCTCACTTTTATGACAGTCGCAACAAGTTCCATCATATAGACAACGATGTGTGAACAAAATAAACATGTTATCTCATTGGATCTCGGTGCAGAACCTTATATAATTTAAACTGCTTTTATATAATTTCAAAATTATGCATGGCATAGCGTCTACCTATCACTAGGAACTTATTAGCGCCTATTTTAACATTGCTTCTAATGTATATGAACAAAAAGAAAGGGAGTGAAGGTCGTTCAACCTTTTATAAGTTGGTTATTGTTTGGTTTGTTGGTTCGTTGGTTTGTTGATAAATTGGTTGCATCAAACATAGATGCATATTTTTCATATAGATTGGTTGATCGGTAGATTTATTGATTGGTTAAAATTTTCATTCTGTCAAATTTGACGTATTTCTTATCCATTAATCGTATACTGTAAACCAAGTAATTTTTGCGGATACTTTATTTCGCGATATACCAATTCGAGTCCCTTTCGCTGCTTTTTAAATTCGCGACTATCGTATTTACTTGATGTCAATTAAGAAAGATTTACTTGTTCGCGACGATTTATATTCGCATTATTTTTCTACTCGCGAAAGTCGCGAAAATAAATCGCTCACGAAAATAAGTTGGTTTACAGTATATAATCGATTGAAAGGTTTGGTCGACTTCTTGATTGAATGATTTATTGATTATCATTTTGTCACATTAACTGAGTTGTATATTTCATGTTTGTTAATTGATTGATTGATTGATTGATTGTTTCCCTCATTTTCGGTGACATATCTAACTTTTTACTCTTTAAATGACAAATGCATGGCACCCCTTTTCAAAAGGGAAGGGCGGAAACCAGTTGTTCGTCAGCACTGTTGTCATGTGTTAACTTTCATTATCAATCTTCAATGAAAAGTCATCCATAAAGACGAGAGACATACATATACTAGTATATATATAGCTTAAATGAATAAAGGCTAAATTATTACTTTTTTTAATTAAAGTTATGTCTTCAGCCTTCAAACAACACACATTTATGTAAGTTAATACGTATTATTAACAATCGAGTGTGTGTGTGTGTGTGTTTGTTGCTATATATTGAGGACATCATGTATTGCATTTTGATAATACGTTATTCCTCTTGGCTTTCGAAACATCATTAAGCAAGTTGTTTAAAGTAGTAACTTGTAAAACACTTAATTTGCCTTAAAATAACAAACCACTCACCGGAACATATTTTGCAGTCTAAGCAGTCATTTATTTGGTCATTGTTTACTTCAGTTCAAGTTATTGGTTACTGCAATCGAAACAATTTTTTTTCTACAACCAGGACAACTCTTTCATTATTATTGTCATGAACAGAAAAACTCGGTCATGAAACTATTAAAACACCCACGTCTAAAGAAGTATAATTCTTAGCGCTTCTTTAAGCTTTATAAATTAAAATAATTTGTCTACTGAACAAGATATTTAAATTATTTTGTGTGGACGCAATCAAGATCGGACGATGGGGTTATTTGAAGGAATTTCTAAATTGGCTGGTTTATCAACATTTGTGACTGCTGTTGGATTTCTTGTACATTTAGTCGGTTATGGAGCACCATATTGGATAAAAGATGGTAGTTCAAATTTTGGGCTTTGGAAATATTGTTCACAAAAGAAATGTATTGATGTAGTTGGTGATGATTTTCCAACTGAAGGTTTGTAATTTTTTTTTTAAATTAACTAGTTTTTTAAATGCGTATGTTGTCTGAAATATAATAGTTAACAATTAGTGTATTTCAAAGAAATATTTACAATTTTTCTTCGTCTTACTTGTATTAAAATCTATGCTGAAAGCCTTTTTAAAAATCATTTTAAAAGTATCTATATACCATGAACATACATGTATACTAAAGAAATAATTCATGGGGGCTTGAATATATCGTGATTTTACCACGTGTTGGCCCTTTATGACAAATATTTTACCCCTGAGCGATAGCGAGGGGTAAAATATCGGCATAAAGGGACAACCCGTGGTAAAATCTAGATATATTCAAGCCCGCGTGAATTATTTAGATTCTAATAGGACACATACGGCAATTCTTTTTGGATCGAAGCGCTCTAGGTGTAGGCAAATATTTGCCGCTCCCATAAATAAACGCACTAAGAAACTAGCGTAAAAGAACGGAGCAAACTGCATTAGTGACATGCTTAAACTATTTAAAATAATGTATTTAGACAGTTTTGGATGAATTTGAATGATAATTTATTTATATGTCTTATATGATGTACAATAAAGGGCTTTTGCCACATTTTAGCATCATTTGTGTATGTTTCCTGGTGATGATTTTCGGATTCACAAGCGTGTATTTTCCCGTAAAATGCTTACATTCTAACGTCATTGTTCTATGACGTCGGGTATCTCATTCATAAAAAAGCATATGACGTGGGAGTACAATCGGAACAGCACTGGCAATATATTCATATTTTACCACGGGTGTGTACTCAAAGCGTTTGAAGGACGTCATGTTAGAATATAAATATAGTGTATCTTCTATTTTATCAATTCCAATTTTATTATCCACGGCGGTCACCGAAACATTAAGACAGTCTTTTTATAATATATCAGTGACCAAAGTAGAAGGTAAACTTGAAATTGATAAGAAATAGCAAATACACTTTATTTATAGTCTATGTATGTTTATATTATACAGTCTACAGAAAAACGAGAAAGTAATTGAAATGAATAGAAAAACAAAAATAATTGATTTTGGGGAAAAAATACATTTCTTTTGTGAACAATATTTCCAAAGCCCAAAATTTGAACTACCATCTTTTATCCAATATGGTGCTCCATAACCGACTAAATGTACAAGAAATCCAACAGCAGTCGCAAATGTTGATGAACCAGCCAATTTAGAAATTCCTTCAAATAACCCCATCGTTCGATCTTGATTGCGTCCACACAAAATAATTGATAGACAAAAACTGTCCCGTCCCAAAAAAACATGTACCTATAACTGTTAATAACTTTCCTGAAATTCTCGAGTTATAACCAGTCATAATCTTTTACAAAATGTCATCCTTACTTTGGCAAGTCATTCTGCTATTTATTCTAACTTCAAGAAATTTTAAAAACTTGATGAAATATCTTATATACTTTATAAAGTATTTTATAAAGTTAATGAGATATCTTAAATCTTAAAATAACTTATAGATTATATAAGATATTCTATAAATATAAACGATATCTTAAATACAAAATATTCATAAGATATCTCATATTCTATATAACTTATCTCATATTCTATATAAGATATCTCATATTCTATATAAGATATCTCATATTCTATATAAGATATCTCATATTCTTTATAAGATATCTTATATTCTTTATAAGCTATCTCATATTCTATATAAGATATCTCATATTCTTTATAAGATATCTTATATTCTTTATAAGCTATCTCATATTCGTTATAAGATATCTTATAACGTATATAAGATATCTTATAAACAGTATGATATATCCTTTATAACATATGAAATATCCTTTATAATATATGAGATATCCTTTATAATATATGAGATATCCTTTATGATATATGAAATATCCTTTATAATTTATGAGATATCCTTTAAAAAATGTATATATAATAATTTAGTGATCTCAAATAATTATATTATAAAAGATATCTTATGTATTAAAGATATGCTATACTAGTATATTATATTAGATATCTTGAAATTCAAATAAATCGTTAAACGGCTTACATATACTTTCAACCACGCTCTAAATGCCTGCGATGTCGTGGGTGTGTTCTTTTAAGTGTCCATGATTAAGACATTGCTTCAGATGAAGTATATGTTTTAGGCAATACACGTTAGTGTCTACCTGTGTTTAAGTCATTATATTAAAAAGGAGACTGAACAAAACCCAAATCGTCATATTTTGAATTGAAAATAACTGCACGTACGTGTTTTATTTTAGGATGGATGGAGGCAGTCCAAGCCTTCGAGACACTCGCATTTCTAGCCAATCTAGCAACGTTAGCCTTAATGGGACTAAGATTTACAGTCATGAAAGAACAGAAGATATTGCCAATTGGCATAATTTTATTTCAGTTTGCTTCAGGTTGTACATGTAACATTAAGATAGACAAAAAATTGCTAACTAGTCCTTTCTAGTATACAGAACACTGACTGATTTTTTTCTTTCGTTTGAACTAACATTTAACAAAATCTTAAAAGTTTATATATTTCGACCTGAAAAAGCACTTCCGTAATATTTTTTTTCATGACATTGAACTCAACTATTCAACTATATAAACAAAATGAATTAACAGTTTGAGCTTTGAGTCATTATGTGTGATTTGTGTTACTTTAAGCTTTGTATTGTTTCTTGTAAATTACCGTTTTAGTGAACTGAAAGACCTTTTGTCTGATTTTTGAACTGTTTTATTGAAATATCTGAAATAGGCTCCCGTCGCGATACAACATTTTGTAAACCAGTCGCCAATTATTTATTTTTTTCAATTTACTGTATAATAAGACTTAATAATGTTTTGTTTTGTTAAAATACATGAGCGTGTAAATTGTATGTCATCAATGATTCTCTTAAAATGATAAAAAAATTTAAAGAATGCCCTATTTTAAATGTTTACATTCTCAAAATTACGAAAATTTTGTTAAAAAGTAAGAACTGACAAATTGGAACTTTCATTCCTTTTGTTTCAACGATTAAAAAAAAAAGAATGTAAATATTGTCTCAAGGAACCTTAGACAATTCTGACATACTAGATATAAGATCACCATTTCTAAAAATACTGCCAAAAAATAATTCCGTATATTGTAATTGCATTGCTGTGCAGAGCGTTTGGAAGCAATCACCAAACTGTCTCCAACATTTGTTTGATTTTCATAGATTTAGTAGGATGATAACATTCTGTTTAAGGTCACTGATTAAGTCAATCCTTTGTGCACATAGTTGAAATTTTCTGTAAAACTTGATTTGTCAACTATTAAATCTATTCACCGACCAATTTACAAACGAGGGTCTGAATGGGATTCTTCATTTCTGTATTCCTTACTACTTTGCCAACTTTCTCTTTTCTCTATTAATTTTGACAATTATTCTCTATTTTCAATTGTACACACCATTTCAAAGTACACACCGAAAAATAAGTCAGTTTGACCACAGCACAACAATACAATGAATAGAAATTCACAAAGAGGTCACGTACGCCGTTTCAGAATCAAATCAACCTGGTCCGAGACCACAATTACTTCGAAGTGCATTTCTTTTAGAACATAAATGAAAATTAAAAAAATCCCACCTGCGCTTTCTCAAAGAAATTTTTACAGTGTGTTGTACTACTTTTGGGACAAATTATATCAAAATTATAGAAAACTTCATCGGCTCTAACTCAAAATATGGACAAGTTTATGTTTAGGGCGTCTTGAAATCTTTTGACAGCTTCCGAAGTGCTAATTTTTAACCTTTTTCAGCTGGATCAAATCACTACTTTCCTTAAAAATTCTGGACCCAAATTTTTTTACAGTGTAATTTCACCCTCTTCTTGTAATTTGAGGCATTAGAAATGGAGAAATAAATTTGGAAGGGGTATAAAAATTAATGGCAAGTAACTCACTGTCAACACTATAGGGACTATATTCGTGAACAACGAAAACGAAAATCAAGGGACGACAATTGTGGTCTCGGACCACCTGGGTTATATTATGATAATAAGCATACATAAAAATTGTGTGATTGGTTTAAAACATCACCAACAATGCAACCAATGACGTAGCGTTATCTTCATTTTGGCGTACAAACACCGAGGTTGCTCATAGTCCTTACATTATGAAAAGGCGTAATTATTTTTATACCAAAAGAGATGCCACGGTTACCAATTTTAAAGTTGTTTTCTATTTTCTGCATATGAATAAATAAATAATGTATATAATTCTTTTATTTCAGTTGGTCTTATCCTTCTAGGTGTGATCATATTTGGTGTCAAAAGCCCTTTTTCTACCTATGGATTCGCGTTTGGTTTTGAGATTACATCTGCAAACATGATTCTTGTTGCTGGTATCTTTAGTTTCGTGGATTGGAGAAGCACTTCTTTACCTGCAGTTAAACAATAGTACAATCGAAACAAGCATTGCAAGTTGGATTTATTAATATTACTACTGAACTTTCGTGTATATTGTTTTTGAGCTTCCGAGTACTAGTATATTGTTATAAAAATACTGTAAATGTTAATCCTGCTATTACAAACTAGGTTGGATGTAAGAGATAAACATATTTACCCACTAACCATGAATTTTTTACAAGAGTGCGCTTATTTCCAAAAAAGTTTTGTAAACGTTGTGTGCCGTTTTCTATAGTTTGTTAAGCGTTACAAAAGTAGAAACAAATTCATCGTTTAATCAGTGTTTACTGACCCTGTTTGAACTGTCAGAAACGTAAACAAACTTATAACGCGGGAAAACAGCTTCTAAAGAAAATGTTTTAGACACACAGGACTTCTGTGCATGTCTAATTTTATTGTCAGTTCTTCGTCGTCATCAGATGAATGTAAAATAGCAGCACTGAAAAAAGGATGGCATACACCTAATATACCAAAATTTGAGTAATTGTTGTCATTGTTTTGGGTTATGACACTCAGGATTATACCTCTTTTTCTTTCCTCAGAATCAATCTTTTTTTAGTTGGCAAAATATGAATAGATAATTGATTCAATGTTAAAGTTTGAAAGAAATGCAGCGTATATTTTAAGAAACGACGAACGACAAACTGTAGACGGATTTTTAACGAGTCTATAGTTTGTCAAAGTTTATGCAAAACGCATGTTAGAAACAAATGACCGTGTGTTCGCTGAACCGTTTGTATCGTTTGTGTAAGAAGCAAATGCACTCTTGATATTCCAAGTTATTGTCATTTAAGGATGCTCGCTTGTCATGTTTTGGGATTTTTGTCAGATCTTTGGAAACCTCTGGTTTTATCCATTTGAATACCTTAACAATATTTGCAAATTGATCCCCATTTTTCTTTTTTTTTTAATCTTTTAAATGTATAATGATAAGCCATCTGTAAAAGTCTTATAAAATTGTAAATATTCTTTAATAGTTTTTGAGAACTTTTAAAAACTTTAAATTTATAAAAAGTCAAAAGTTAGAGAACATTTCCGCGCCAAAATTTCAATGGCTTTTATCTTGAAAACAAGCACATTGACATATACATTATATATATTTTGCTCTTTTGATTCTTTTATTAATCCAATATAAATATATATATAATAGTGTTATGAAAAGCTTATTATTTTGAAACTTAGTAGCGAACTCCCTTAAAAAGCACAATGAATGATAGGATTTTATATTCTTTGGTGTGTGGCTATTGCCTTCAAGAAAGTTGTCTTTAAACACATATTTGTTTTTCCTTTTGTAATTTTATCATTGAAGAAAACCCGAATATTTGGATTTTATTTTTAAAGGCAGTACATTTGAATTTAAGAGCCACGAAAGCTCATAAAAGAAAGAATTATGATTTTCTGCATGTCGATTTAACCATTTTTTTTTAAAAATACTAACAACCTTAACATCAGTCAGTTAAATTATTATTATTATGCTTATAGATATTTAAAACATGTTTGACGTATTGTTTTCAATTTTTTTCTTGACGAACTTTGTTCACCATTCATATATATATTTGCTTAACTGAAACTTATAAAACTTATTTATAGTCTTCACCAGTTCATTGTAACATATACTTGAATTGCCGTGATCGTCTCAAGCGAGAAAATCAATCTCGTTGAGGTAACCAACGATAATCTATAAATAAAGCAGTTGTTGAGACAGCTGGTGGTTGAAATAGCTTTTAAAAAATGAGTACATCATACATGATTTATTCTTGATTTAAGCTTAAATAAATCAAAAGAATAAAAAACGGTGTCCCGATTTTAACAATTATAGTTAACGATACATTCATTTTTGTTGTTGCGATAGTATTTTTTGCTGCATTGTACACCTCTTAATGTTGAGATGATACTTTATGTGATTTTGTCAGCTATTCAGAATAATCTTCCCGTACTTGTGTAACAATATTTCGGCACCACTTGCGTATGGCGTTTTTTTCTCTGATGCATACGTTCATTGTGAGCTTGTTGACGTTATAAAGTTTGTTAACTGACGTCGACCCAAACAAGAATTTTTTGTCCCACGTTTTTTGTTATCCCTCTGTAAGTTTTGTGGTAGCAATCATGAACTAATTAACCTAACAACGTTATTTTCCATTGCTTGACGTCCAATGATTAAAAGTTATCCATGTTCAGGACCAGAACAAATTAACAATCAATACAATAGGTAGGTTATGTTATAGATAATCGACCGATATGAAAGTTAGGACTGCTACTGGAAAATGAGAGTAGTTTGAGAGGAACAGGAATTTATCTTTTCAACAAGTCACTTCCATACCAATACAGTAAGCGTGACACTCTCTCCATACAAAGCATCTGATTTAACCGAAATACTGTCGCTGTGGCTGTGAATATAGACCCCACATAGCTGAACGGACGTCCTACAGTAGAAGTGTTTTACTGCTATCACAAAAGACCAAAAGAATACATATGTCTGCACCTCTATTGTCCTTGTTTTGAAGAGAACAGTCCTAAAGGAAAAGTCCAGACCAACATTTCCTCTCCAAAAGTCAAAACTGAAAAAAAAAATTACTTGTACATGTATTAATGAATAGAAACTTATTTATCCGAGTATAATGTTTTCCATTCATCTACACTGAATTTGAATTTAGAGATCGCAACTTTATAATAAATGATAACGTTTGGTTCTATATTGAATACTTTATATCCCATCGAACTAGAGATAAAGGATACAACATATTCAGTTAAGTCTGCATCATATCTTGACTTACATCTAATTGACAATGAGAGTCGGTTGAAAACAAAACTTTACGACAAAAGTGATGATTTCAGCTTTCCAATTGTGACCTTTCCATTTCTGAGAAGCGACATTCCAGCAGCACCTGCATACAGGGTATATATCTCCCAATTGATACGATATTCCCGTGCTTGTTTTTCCTATCATGATTTTCTTGATATAGGGTTGCTGCTCACAAGGAAGCTATTAAACCAAGAGTTCCAAATGGTGAAGATGAAATCATCCCTTCGTAAATTTTACGGACGCCATCAGGAGTTTATTGACAGTTTTCACAGATGATATCGGATATGTTCCTCACGTTGTAACTACAATCCCCTTCCCTTTCATGACTTTGACCTACCGATTTAGACTATTTACCGGATGTGTTATAACATGACCAACACGACGGGTGCCACATGTGGAGCAGGATCTGCTTACCCTTCCGGAGCACCTGAGATCACCCTTAGATTTTGGTGGGGTTCGTGTTGCTTATTTTTTATTTTTCATGTTGTGTCATGTGTACTATTGTTTGTCTGTTTGTCTTTTTCATTTTTAGCCATGGCCTTTTCAGTTGATTTTCGATTTATGAGGTTGACTGTCCCTTTGGTATCTTTCGTCCCTCTTTTAAAAAGAGAATTACAACCATAGTAGTAACACGTGATTAAAGATCCGAGTTATGCTACTTTGTCAGACGAATAAAAAATTGAAAACAGCACGTTTAAGAATTTCTTGCGTCAGAAGTGCTTTTCTGGATTTACCTTCACCAGGAACGCTCAAAGCCAAACATTTGAAATTCAAAGATAGATAAGTATCGAAAATAGTTGAAGAGCTGTTTGTCAAAAATAACTAAAATAAATAGCAAAATTCATCTAAAGCCAACTTTGCCTGAGGGAGTTGAAACCTTAGTTTCATAATAATTTTTTAAATTAATAAACTTTAAAAACACCAAACATGAGCACATCTTTAACTAATGAAGTGATAGAGAATTCAATTTTATGTTATCAAGCACACCAAGAAATTACTACAAGTTTATTAGTAATATACTCAGGTACACATTGTTTGCAACTAAAGCATTACTTCGGATGACCTCATTCAGGTCATACTCGTAAAAAGGTAAGCTATGATTTTCTATTGCAATTATAAAATACAGTACTAATTAGAAGTGCATTGGTGTATAATTCAAACTTAATTGAATTAAAGTTGTCTTTCTTGCTTCAGAAATCAGTAATATAGTAGGACTAACGATTTGATTTTGATTCTTTTGTCTTTTTAATGCAACATTTAAGCACCGCATTTTGGCTATTTCGTGGCGGCCAGTTTTTATTGGTGGAGGGAGCCGGAGTGCCCGGAGAAATCCACCGACCCTCGATAGGAAAACTGTCAACCCTAGTCAATTAAAATTGGAGTCGAGTGCAACAGCAAAAGCGGGGTTCGAACTCAATAGCACAGTGTTGACTGGCTAGTGATTACAGTAGTAATTACTTAGACCACTCGGCCACCGAAGCCCCTAGGACTTATGAATAACATGGCAAACGTTATCGTACATGTGACAAACAATTTCAATAGCGCTCGAATCGAAATTGTTAGAAACTCTAATCAAATACGAAATTGAACAGCACTTAAACCTTGAAATTTCTTTCTAAACCTTGTGGGAAAATACAACTCTTACGTTCTATATTCTTTCTTTTCCAATCCATAGCAAGATTTTAATGACTTGTTATCTGTAAACGTTGATGATCAATGAAACATACATACACATAATTGACATAGCTGTTGCGATACTGAGGCAACTTGGTCTCGTCCTAGTCTGCATTGCTTGCGTAGCAGGATTGTTTTCAATCTTCCTCAAGGTTATGAAAAGGAATATTCACTCAAGTACCATTGCCTAATCTTCTTGAAAGTGATTTCATTATAGTTTTGTATTAGAGTATATTCTCTCAGACAATATTCGCTCCTCAGCAAAAAAAAAAGAAGAACTAGTATCTCAATTGTTTGTAAAACAATTGAAAGGTCTTTCCTGTAAAAGTGATGTTTTCGTAATGTTCTTTGTACGACCTTTCGTTTGATATACGACAAGCATACCTTTTGAAACTTTTCGCTTTTTACACTTGATGACCTCATCCGTCTACATTTTTGAGATCGGAATTATGATATATGTAACACGGGGTAGATGAGCTTTCATTTGATATGCGACAACGCCATGTTCTAAAAAGTTTGATTTTTGCACTTAATAACCCCATCCAACTAATTTTGGGAATTTGATATTTCAAATGTACACATAATGACCTTTCATTTGATATACAACAACCCTATCGTAAAAGAAAATTTATTTTTTGCACTCAATGACCCCATTCAACCAATTTTTGGGGGACATCAATTTGAAATTTGAAATGTACGCTTTATGTTCTTTCATTTGATATGCGACAACCTTACCATATGAGAAATTTGAATTTTTGCACTAAATGACCCATCCTTCCACCTGGGATGAAAAAGAGGTTTAAATTTTTCATTTTTAAGTAGAGTTTATCGAGACCTTCAATTTGATATATCAGATGACCTCTTTTGACAAAGTGTCAAAAATGATGCAATATCAAAGTTCTGTATATAAAGTTAGGAGCTGCCGGAAGTCGTCTATAAAGCATTTCTTTACAAAATGTGTATCAAATTAAACAAGTTTCAGATATAATTTATAAAACAAGCAGAATTTGATATTTCAATTGAAAAATACAAACTGCCCTACACTAAAAAATAAATAAGTCGCACAGCGGGATGGGTCCGCAGAAATTTGGAGTCAAACGAAATTCACGGGCAAATCATGCATACAAAATACAAAGTCAATGCAAAACATGAAAATTTCAAAATGATTTTTTGGTGTTTTTTTCAATGGAATGTTTTTGGTATTTGGTCAAACATATAACTATGTTAACCTCTTCAATTTCTTAAACATTTTAAGTGGTAAGCTGTTGTTGATTCAGAAATACATACCACAGCTCGCAAAATTTCAAACTGCATTATCTCTAAAACGACAATAGATATCTCAAATCTGTTAAATGGTAAATGATCTACAGTTGAAGGACAACATTATAGAAAAAGAATTGGGACAACCACCATTCAACTCAGGACTACTTGACCTTTCAAATATCACAAGGTCAAGGTCATAGTATAATGTGAAGGTCAAGGTGAAATTTCATCATGACCTGACATTGACCTCAAATTGAAGGTCTGGAATTACTGATCATCTTTGCAGTTTATAGTAGGTTGATATCTGTTACCTTTAAAAAGATATACACACAATACTATACTTTTAAGAATCATCCCGTTGTAACTTTTGAAAAGACGGTCGGACATTTTTGGGCTTATTGTATAAAATGTAGACCTCGTCGAGAAGAACATTTTATACGCTGTATGTATGCAGGAAAGTCTTATCGTTTTCCTAATATGTAAGCTTGAAATTGCAGCGTAATTTTTTTTGCACTCGGTGACCTTTGACCTTGGGTGCATATTAAAGGTCATATAGATTTAAGATTATTGGTGAAGGTTACAAGTCTCTATGACTTTCGGTTCTCGAATATAAATTTTTGAAAAAATCTTTTTAATTTTTAAAGGTAAATAACTCCTTATAAGGGTTAATAACAAATTAATTGTTTATGTTTATAAACATTGCCATCTGTTTTAATACATGCTGTCACTTTCAATTTAATTCTATCTCTAATACTTTTTGAAAAAAATGCAAATGAAAGAAATTGCTTCAAGGGGATATAACTCTCAAAGTAGATGATGAAATCCTATGCAACCTCATATGGTAATACATCATGATGAGATCTACCTATTGTCCAAATAAAGTCATGATATCTTTTAACACATTTTGGGGGGACCATGTTGAAAAAAATCAATAAAAGGGAGGTAACTTCTTAAGGGGAAGGTGAAATCCTACAAAAGTTCATCTGGTAAAAGTTCATGTTGAGCTCTATCGATGGTTTAATTTTGGTATTGATAACTCCAATAGAAGCGGTAGGAGGGCGAGCCAAACAAATGCTGGAAGAAAAAAAAGAAAAAAAAAAACATTAGAAAAACAATAAGGTCTTTCCCATGTATGGGAAAGACCTTAATGAACAAATAAAACAAAAGGAAAGTAAATAATGGTATTGAACATCTGCTTTCTCATTGTGTCCTAACAATGCATCTACTTGATACAATATAAATTTTACTAAATAGACACAACAATCAAATTATACTACAATAACATCACAAATAACTGTATTTCTTAATATATAGTTATAAGTTTACTGTCTCATATATATAAATGCAATGGGAGATTTTAATATAACATTTCTGGCAAGCTGTGTTCTGTCAACAGCCTCTCAGTAAACAGATGGATTCCTGGTTTTAGGTTGTCCTTGTGTCAGCTTGTATGAGCGTCATAATTCACCTTTCCCGTTTGTCCACTGTTTCCATATAACATGAACTGTTATTCTTTATGCGATATGTAATGAGCTGTGACCCACAAGCTCTGTACAAAATATAAAATAATAAACGCAGTAATTCATTCTCTAAAATATGTCATTACATGATCAGTTGTGGTACAGATAAAATGACTAAAGGTTAGAAATTTGACCTGATTGTCTAATATACAATTTGAATGCATCGGATTTCCATCTACCTAAAGTTCTAATGGTTTCTGTGGACAATCCTTTTGCAAAGCCTATCCTGAAACTATGAGGTTTGTAATATGCTCTGCTGAGCCCACAAAAGTTTAAAGCATCATTCAAAGCATGTTGAAATAATTGTCTAGAAACAGCTTCTCCACTGGAGTTGAGAAATAATGGACCTGTTGTATTATTTCTCAAAGTTAAGTAGTTTGTAAGTGCTGTTACTGCACACATATTGTCATTTTTATTCTTAGCTATTTCTAAGTGGAATTGTTTTCCATTTGAATGTTTGAAGTCCATGAAAGTGATGACTGCTTTCTTGTGTAAGACAACAGCTTGACTTACACTAATAACGTGATTGTAATTTTTGTTGTTGACTGTCATCTCACCGATTCTTAAAAGAGCATGGTATGCTAGGGTGAACATTGCTTTGAATAGCAGTTGATCATACTTATTAGATATTGTCTGTTTCAATGCATCTACTAATTGATTCAAAATCGTACTAGTGATTGGAAGTCTCATATCTTGATTTCTTCCCTTGTGCACTGATTTCAGTACCTTATCCATAATGAATGAATCCGTTGGATCAGGCCAATTATTAATTTTGTGTGTAAAACCAATAGCTGAGATGTATGTTGAGATAGAACTTGCAGCAAGTTCTTTGGATTTCAAATGGGCTATAAATAGTATGAGATCTGCACTAGTAAGTGGTAACTGAAATTTTATGCCATATTCTTCAGCAAAACTCTTATAGTGTATACATGCTCTTCCATAAGTTTTTTGTGAGGAGTCGGATAAAATGTTGTTAAAAATTTGATTCAAGGGTTCCTGTAGCTTGGCAAATCTGGTAGATTTGGAACTGATTTGGGAACAGTGTCTGCCCATGGTGCTAACCGATGAAATTTCTGTACCTGTTGACGAGAAAGTGCATCTGCCAATACATTTTTTGAACCATATATGTGTTTTGCCTTAAAGTTCACATTGTTTCTTAAGCAGTGTAGAACTAGTCTCCTTATGAGAAACATGATTAAAGCATCTTTAGATGTTTGTTTATTGATTAAATCTATATTGTCTGTATGAAAATATATGCATTGGTTTTTAATTTGGTGTCCCCATATTTCTACTGCCAAGACTATTGGATATAGTTCTAAAAAGGCAATATTTTGCTTTTGCCATTTTGCGTCCCATTTGCCTAAGAACCACTGTGCACCAAACAAAGCACCATAACCTAATGTACCGGAGGCATCTGTAAACAAATGTAGTTGATCAGATGTTAACCAACGATCTGATAAAATCAATGACTTCCTGTTAAAGTTCCTTAAAAATTTTGCCATGTATTTAGATCTTGCTGAACCGATTTTGTCATTCGTATTCTATGGAAGGATTTTTTAACCCCTATTGTTAAGTCTATAAGTCTTCTGAGGAATGCCCTTCCTGGGATGACAACTGCACAAGCAAAGTTGAGTGTACCAATGATAGATTGAAGTTCCCTCAATGTAATTTTTTCCTTTTGTAACACCACAGTTATAATATTGTTGCATTTATCGAGCTTATCAATGTGAAGTCTTACTTTCATCAACTGAGTGTCTATTTCGTAACCAACAAAACTCATGACTTGGGATGGCTGGAATGTTTTTTCCTTAGAAATTGGTATACCCATATCTTTACAAATTGCAAGAAAACGATTTAATTTTTTCTTACACCCATCTTCGGTTTTATCGACTATCATGAAATCATCTAAAATATGCACCATGTGTGTAATCAGTAGTTTCTTCCTTGCAATCCATTCAATTGCTGAGCTAAATTTCTCAAAAATTTTACAACTAGAACTACAACCCATTTGTAGATTTTTATCGTAATAGTATTTCCCCTCCCACATGAAGCCAAATAGTTTGTATTGTGATTTTGTTATGTTTATAATTCTAAATGCACTGGATATGTCAGTTTTTGCACAAAAACTTGTTCTTCCTACTGTCTTAATCAGTTCTATTGCATCCTGAATGGAAGCATACTGTACACTGCAATTGTCTTGTGGTATATTGTCATTGATTGATGAGCCTTCAGGGAAGGATAAGTGGTGGATCATTCTATATGTCCCAGGCATTTTCTTTTCTGCTAGTCCCAAAGGGGATAATTGCATTTCTGTAAAAGGTTTTACATCAAAAGGGCCAACAAATCTATTCGCATTAATTTCATTTTGAATTTTTTGTCTCACAATCTCCGGTTTTGTCTTTGCTGATAATAAATTATCAACTGTATTATGATTAACAGAACACCTGAATCCAACATCGAATCCAAATTTAAAGCCGTTAACCAAATAATTGTACATTTTTATATTATATCCTTTTAACCAATATCCAAGCCTATCAACCTTGACTGGTGTATTGCTATGAAAATTATATTTAACCTCATTTTCTAGTGGGGACAGTTTTTTCTGTCCTTGGGGAAGAGGTGTCGTCTCTGTTATTAGATACGGAGGGACCACGAAAGGGCTGGTTATTCCCACCTTGTATCTTTTTTATGTTGTTACTGTTTTGTGTGAACTTGTAGGGTAGCCGAACCGGTTTTTTACATGCTGAAAATGAGTGGTTAAAACCACAGTTAAAACATCTGTGCTGAAACTTGCATTTATCATTGAACTTGCACCCTAAACCCTTATGAAAAGAAAACTCCAACTGGCCAGCGAGTATTTCCACTTTTGTTATTGTCATTCCCAGTTTTCAGGTTTCCTTGTAGTTTAGCTCTCATATACAGTTCTAGGTGTGTACACCCCCATGGCGCTTCTCCTCTTTCTATTAATTTCCTAAATTCTATATCATACATTTGCCAGTTCCCCCCTTCTCGTGACATTTCCAGGATTATTTCCATGTGGTGGGGAATTACAGACCCTAATTTAGGGTTTTTAGTGCAAATTATTGCCGTGAATTTGTTCCAGGCTGATAGCCATTGGTTTAGAGTTAATGTTTTCTTGTTCTGTTCTTCAGTAATGGACAATTCAGGGTTGTCAGCCCCATGAACCAGTTGTAGTCTGTATTTTGTCTCATCATTTTCTAATAGGGCGTGGAAGTTGATGTATTGTCCCGCCCAGATTTGTTGTTTAATTTTATCTGGTATGTTTCCCCCAGGTTTGAGGGAGCAACTTACAAAGGCTGATTGACCCCCAATAATTTGTTTGTCAACGGTTGGTTGTACAGCCAGAACCTCTGGACTGACAACTACAATGTTATTGTCATTGTTTTGCTCTCCACTACCTTGTATATTTCTGTTCAGATTTTCCACGTGATGTTGTACTTCAGCCTCCTGAACGTCTGAATTGCCATTATTTTTTGAAGCTATCTTGTCGAAAATTTCTTCCATTCTCCTTTCCATACGGCTAGCTACCCTTTCTGTGACACGATTGGTTAACTCCTCCATGACATCTGGGGACATAACTGTTGGATTATTTGGAGGATTTGGAGGCCCACTTGGCCTCACAGTTGAATTTTGCTTTCTCTGGGCAGCCGTCTTCATTTTCTTAATGGCACCTGCCACTCCAAACGAGGCTTGTCTTTTGGGAGGCATTGTCTAGAATATACTAATGCAAAATTAATACGATACTTCCAATATAGTATTTTTCATTTATAATAGGCCTATAATTTTTTTTTAATTTAATTTGTCTATTTGTTTTTCTTTATATTTCAGCCTGATTATTCATGTTAATCTGTTTAAATAATTAAATCTGGAGATACTCCCCAGTTAAAATTGTTTGTGTTAGATGTAAAAAGCATTCTGCTGTAAAAAAAAAAAATTATATATAATTTTCTATTGTTTACTATGCATGACCTACTTTATTGTCATTGTTATAAAAGTCAAGACTGGTAATAATGTGCTGTGTACTCTGATATCAATCAAAACAGTAATATGTGGGTTTGATATGTAAATTTGTGTGTTAACGTGTATTTATATATGGTAAGTACTACTCGAAACATGATTATGCATCATAATGTCGATTGTCATTCTGTTGCGAGTATCCACCGGAAGTTTACAAAATATTACAAAATTTTCAAATGCGGTTCAGATACGTGTTAATTTCCGTTTTCTGATTTAATCTCTTTGCAGGCATAGATAATTGCTCCTCTTACTGACTTGTATATATGGTATTGACCTTTTGTATTCAGATGTACTCCATCGGAATTAAATTTATCTTTGCATGAATTTTTATGTGTGGTGTCGAAGGAAAATCTTTTGTTATGATCCCAAAAGATAAATTTCGATGATTTTTCAACCTCGATTTTTATAATGTTATTTATTTTTTGTGCTTTTTCGAAAGACATATTCTTGTATTCTCTATCTCTGACGCTATCTTTCATTAATCTGAAATTATCCCGTGGAAAGCGTGGCATGATGGCACATATTACTACTCGTCGCACGCCATACGTATTTGTCAGGATCGAACAAAAACTTATCATTTTATATGCCACTTCCTCAACCGACGTGTCCTCTACTACATCGTTACCACCAGCTAGTAGAACAACACAATCGGGTTTAATAAGTTTAACTATGCCCAAGTCGAACTTCATCATTTTATGAATAGTTCTTCCTCCTACGCCATGCCACTCCACATTTGAAGTTTTTATCAAATTAAAGTCTAAATGGTGTCTATGATCGTGTCCTGCTTTCAGGTAGTTGTGAAGCCGATGGCAAATGGAATGACATAGTATGAGTGTGTTTAAAGGCATGCTTAGATAAACATATAAAAATATATATGAAATTGAATGTCACCAAATTTCTGTACTTGTTTCTCCTTCGGCAGCAATTTGGAAAAGAGGCTGGATATTCAAACATGTGCTTGTAGCAGCGCCCCCTTTCAATTAAAGAATTCCAGAGAGTTTCAAGTCAGATAATAACATATGTACCTACTTAACTATTTTTACATATTTCCAAAAATTTACAGAACATGATAACACAAGACTGAATACAATAAAAATTAACAGTCTTTATTTGTGCCATAAAGTCACCTATGCTGCACATAAGTGTATTTTCTTATTGTTCCTTTTTAAAGTTTCAAATAAATGTCTTAAAGATTCTTTTAAGATCAATGAAACTAAACTTCTTTCTTTTGTGTTCATTCTTCGTTTTGCTGAGGAGCGGGTAGAGAGAACATATACTTAAGAAAAACTATTTGAATAACTTTTAGTAAAGCATTGTAGGAAACAATGGCACTTGTTAGTCATTAACTTAATGAAAATTGAAATATTTCGTTCTACGTAAATACTACCGACTAGGACGAGAACAAACCTGCCTCAGCTATAGCCACAGCTTTGTCACTTGTGTGTATTAAAATCTCATTGGTCAACATTTCGAACAGAGATACATTTAAAACTAGAAATAAAATATAAAAAGCAAAGGAACAGTATTTTATTCCTGTTCTTCCATTTTTTCTACTTCCTTCTTTTTGTGTGTGTGTTTTTGTTGCTTTGCATGTAATCATTTTGTTTCCTTAGTGAATACCATATCCTGATTTTCGTTTCCATTGAAATGGTGTCAAGAGTGTAAAACTTTAAATTGTAATATAACGAAATAGTTTCCAATTGCACCTATTTTGACTGTTTTTTTCACCTGGGTTTTTTGAATGATACAGACAAAAGTTTCAATTCAGTGTTTATTTTGTAGACGTGTCCTTCTTAACTATACAGTTACAACATCATAATTTTGAATTGGTATTGAATTATGGAAAAATGGACTTGAACCGACCGACCTCCTTACAATCCATGATTCTGAACTGAGTACCCAAATTGCATCCAATATCTTCTTTAATTTGAACTTGATAAAATTTCTTCTTTTATTTGATGTAAACAAATTATTTAAATATTAAATCAGATATCTTATTTTTTTGGAAATTAAAATAGATTGATATGATTCATTTTACATGATAATCATACTGAAGGACATTTATAAAAGAATTATTTATAGATACTTACATTAAATTTTTCCTTTTTTTATTATTGGTGTTGTTTGGTATTTTTTGTATGCGTTTATATAATATTAGTCATCACCAGTGTCTGAACAGAAAGTTAATGATCCAGGGGTATGTCAAAGAAATTCTGGTCCTTTTTCTAAAAAAAAATCATCTAAAGATACCAAGACCTTGTCGATAAATATTCCTTATTAATTTAACATATAATATACGATGGTCTTAATGTATAGAATCTAGGTACTGCATTGTTTTTCATCTTAATAACGTATTATAGTATTCTTTTATTTGCTTTGACAATTATAACTTTTAATGCTAAGTCGACTGTAGTTTTCGTAATATCGATTTGACGTGGCTCCGTACTTATACGACCCGTCATTGTGTTGTTGTGCTAGAGTAAGTTTCCGTATTCTTGTCTTTCAATTAGATTATTTGCATTGTTTGTATGACTTTTTGTTTTTCTCTGTTGACATATTTGTGTGTTCTTATAGTGATTAAGATTATAACAAAATGTTAAATATTTTTAATATTTTTAGCTATTATGTCTGTTTGTTTTGTTCACACCTCGTTGTCAAAACAATGGAATTATATGTGGCTGTCATGCATGTTAAGCTAGCTTTAAAACCAGATTTAAATTCTCCCTCGCCATGCTCGTCCGAATTTACTAAAATCCTTGGTATGATAAATAAAACAAAACTCTAGCTATAGGTTTAGATGCTCGCAGTAACTTTTCTAGTAAGCAATGTTTAATAACATTATAATCCAACATATTATAAGTACAAACACAATTGTCCAATACATTTAAATGGGCTGAAATAAAACTTGGTATTATAATCATATACATTATGATATGACAATAAACTGCAAACTGACTGTCGTAGTTACTGTGAGCACTTTCGATGCACTGACACCCACAAGTGTTCTTTCTTAATATAACGGAACCCCACCTTTTAAACCGCCATTTTTCACGTGCATATATTACCCATATATATATTTATAACCAAAAGAAGAACCCGTTATACAACTACTCTCACTAACCAGTTTTGAACTTAAAAATAGTATAACTATAACACAGGGGAAACTCCAAGTCATAACGAAAAGAAATTTAAATAATCCACCATTTTCTACATAAGAAAATGCCTGTATGACAATTGTTATCTATATGTTTGATTTGTTTGAGAATTTGATTTCGCCATTTTCTTAAGGACTTTCCGTTTTAAGAATTATCCTCGGAGTTCGATATATTTTTTATTTTACTTTTTTTCTTATTTATTAATTTACCGTTTCCTTAAAGTCATATGAAACGAGTGACTGTTGAAAAATGATGTTAATCCAATTCTCGAACCATGGATGCAAAAAGCTTTTTATTTGCATGAACTATCTATGTATTAATACATGAATGTGATGTCTTGCTGTATGTTTGTGTTGTAAATGCATCTGATGTTATTAAATAAATTTTTTTATTTATTTAATATTTGTCAGTTAAATATCTCTTCTTATATGATTACTTTACTTTACTTTTTAAAGTTGTGTCTTAAGGTTACAAACTTCTCAAATTTATGTAAGTTAATACGAGTTTTAAGCAAGCGAGTGTGACTTCAGGCTGGATTGTGTGTTGTTCTTGTATATATTGAGGACATTTTGATAATACGCCATTCCTCATGGCTTTTGAAAAAACCATTAAGCAAGGTGTTTTAAGCAGTTATTAAAACACTTATTTTGCCTTAAAATATCAAACTACTTATCGGAACAGATTTTGCAGACTAAGCAGTCCTTTATTTTGTCATGGTTTATTTCAGTGTAAGGCAACTTCAATCCAAACATTGTTTTCTACAAACAGGACAACTCAATTAAATAGGTAACCCTAAAAAATATTTACAAAGAATCAGAACACATTGCAAACATGGAACAAATGACAATTAAACATATTCAGGATCATTTCTGAGAATTTTGTATAAACTGTCATGTACGGAAAAACTCGGTCATGAAATTTTTAAAACACCCATGTATAAGGAAGTATTTATTCTTCGCACTTCTTTAAGCTTGATGCATACATAGTATAAATATCTACTGAACAAGCTTATTCAGGTATTTAAGTTATATGGTGCGGACGCAATCAACATCGGACCATGGGTTTATTTGATGGAATTTCGAAATTTATTCTTGTATCAGCAATTTTGACTGCTGTTGGATTTCTTGTACATTTGATCGGTTATGGAGCACCGTACTGGTTAAAAATTGGTGATCTTAATACAGGACTTTGGAAATATTGTTTTGGCAGCCAATGTATTAATACAGTTAGCGAGCCTTTCAAAAATACATTTGCAATATACGAAGGTTTGTATTACTTTATTAATTCAAGTCGTCAATAATTGTATCTAATGAAATAATTACAATTTTCTTTTCGTCTTGATATCTTTCAATTTCTGTAGAAAGCCTCTTTTTTTAAATCATTTCACAGGAATTCTATAATATAATTCACTCTTTATTGTCCATGTTTAAAACATTGCCTCGGGTCTGCAAGATCAGATTATTATATACGGGACGATACACGTTAATTTCAAGCGTATACGTCATTGACTTAAAAAAGGGGCTTCTCAAAACCCCGAATGGTCTCAACTTAAAGTGTAAATAATTGCTCTAAATTAAAGTGCAGTGTTTGTTTTCAGGATGGTTGGCGGCAGTTCAAGCCTTTGAGACACTTGCCTTTCTAGCCAATCTAGCGACAATGGCCGTTATGGGACTAAGATTTACAGTCATGAAAGAGCAGAAGATATTGCCAATTGGCATCTTTATATTTCAGTTTGCTTCAGGTTGTATATGTAACATGAAGATAGACAGGTCATTGCTAGTTGACCGAACTGACATCTATTTTTTTCGTTTGACCTGATCTTTAACAAACATTCTTCAAAGTCTATATATGCGCACTTGACAAAGCTCTTCAGTGGACTCTTTTGTATTGACAAGGAGTTCTGTATTTAACTATATACACCACATTACACTAAATAGGTTTAGCTTTGAGTCATTATATGTGATTTGTGTTACTTCAAGCGTTGTATTGTTTCTCGTAAATTAATTTTTTAGTTTGCTCTGATATTTTTCCCTGGTCGCGGTCTTTTCTATTATTCCTTCTACAGTGTCTCACAAGATTGTGCAATATAAACGACCCCGGTTTTGAATAAACATTTATACTTTTCATGTTGAAAATAGGCAGATCGATCATATTTTGCTTCATTTTCACTGCTTGCGTTTTGGGTTAAATTGTGAGGATAACTTTTACAGTTAAATAATATTAGCTTTTAACTTAAGTTTTTGTGAATTAAAAGACCTTTAGTATGATTTTTTAAACTGTTTTGTTAAAATATTTGAAATAGGCTCTCTCCGCGATATAGCCTTTTGTTAAGGAATCGCCATTTGATTGGTTATTCAATTTACTGTATAATTAAGACTTGATAATGCTATGTTTTGTAAAAATACACAAGAATGTAAATTATAATTCACGAATGATTCTCTTTAAAATGATAACTTTTTCAAAGGATGGAAACACGTGATCTGCAAAATTTCGAAAATTTCTAAAGAATGCGATTTTTTGATAATGTTAACATTCTCAAAAAGAACTGGCAATCAGACCTTTCAACGATGAAAATAACACGAATGTTTATGTTTCAAGTAACTTTCGATAAATCTGACATAACATATATAAGATCATTGTTTTTAATCATATTCATATAGCTTTGTTTTTAGACTTGTCCATTTAGCAAAAAAGAAACACTGAACAAAATATAATAGTAACTGAACAAAATATAATAGTAACCATAAATGTTAAAAAAAACACCACACCAAACAATGGTATTCTCTGTTAATTTCAGAGTGTAACTGTCTTTTTAAGGATGTAGTCAGGTAAAAAATAAAATCTTGAATTAAAAATTGTTACTTTGAAGAACATTAGGTAATGTTCAAAACAAGCTAAAGATTTTGATAAAAGAGGGACGAAAGATACCAGAGGGACAGTCAAACTCATAAATCGAAAATAAACTGACAACGCCATGGCTAAAAATGAAAAAGACAAACAGACAAACAATAGTACACATGACACAACATAGAAAACTGAAGAGTAAACAACACGAACCCCAACAAATACTAGGGGTGGTCTCAGGTGCTCCGGAAGGGTAGACAGATCCTGCTCCACATGTATATAAGTGTTGAACTCCTTTTGGAGATCCTTGATTTTAAAGAAATGGCGAGATAATGATGACTCGGACTTTAACTTTATATTTAGCATTGACATTAATTTGGGTCTCAAATCAATAGAAAAGATATCTAGAATCTACTTAAACTTTGGAAAATGACCTTGTATGAGCTGTATAATTATCATGTATAAGAAACATTAGTGATATGGGGACATAATATTTTATACTGTATAGTAGGAATGAAATCAAGGAGTCCGAACATCTGACTTGACTACATCCCTTAAGCAATTGATGCTACTTTAATAATAAATTCCAATGCCCAGTTCATATCAAATTAGTGTAATCAGTTATGTGTAAATTAAGAAGGGAGCAGTTGTATGACTACAGCACAACAATGAATCAAAATTCATCAAGTAATCACGCCGTGTCAGAATCTTATCACCTAATATTTTAATAAAAAAAGAGTACATCAAACTATTGTGATTGGTTTAGTAGGTCACCAACAATGGAAATTCAACCAATGACGTAGCGTTATTTTCATTTTGGTGTACAAACAATGAGGTTGCCGATAGTCCTTAGTTTTCTAACTTTAAATCAAAAGAGTTGCCACGTTTAAATATTTTTTTTTTCAATTATCTTCATATGAATAAATAAATATTTTATATCAATCTTTTATTTCAGTTGGTCTTACCCTTCTTGGTGTGATCATATATGGTGCCAAAAGTCCTTTATCTAACTATGGATATGCATTTGTTTTTGAGATTATATCTGCGATCATAATTCTTGTTGCTGGAGTCTTCAGTTTCTTGGATTGGAGAGGCGCTTCTGTACCTGCTTAAACAATAATACAATCATTGCAAGTTACATTCATTACTTTTGCTACTGAACTGCCGTGTATGAAGACTGTACTTTGACTAATAATAATTTACTGTTACAAATTGTGACTTTGGTGAGAGGGTGTAAACGTCAGAAATATTCACCCACTAACCATGAATGTTTCACTTAATATTCCAAATTATCGTCTTTTGAAAAGCATAGTGAACAATAGGATTTGATATTCTTGGATGTGTGAATTGCAAGAAAGTTGTCTTTAAACAAATATCGGTTTTTCTTTTGCCATTTTATCATTAAAGAGAACCTTTATGTTTGCATATTTAAAAAAAATGTATTCTTTATAGGGAGTGAATACAAATTTAAAAGCCAATAAAGCTTTATAGAAGACAGAATTTTGATTTTCCTTCATGTCGATTGAATCAATGCTAAAAAAAAACTGATGAAGCGAAACTTTCTTATTTACATAATCAGTAAAAAAGTAACAACTTTAACACCAGTCAGTCATATTATCACTATATATTGTTACGCTCTGGCCCTTGGCCTTATTTCATAAACTTAAACGTGTATTTTTCATCGTGTATAATTTGTGGCCTCCGTTTCACACTTCTCCATGCAGATGTCCCCGAGTACGCCTCGTATGGTATTTTTATGAGAGGAGTGGTTTACCTGTACTTAAACCTATCTAATGATTCTATTTAATTGATGTGTCATCTTCATTTAACGGTGCATTTGCCCAAATTTGTCTCAGTTTATCGTGACTTTCACTTGTCGGCGCCTTTCCTCATGTCTTGTTTTTCTTATGTACTACGTCATATTTATGGGCGGGGCCAAAGTATAAATAGCAAGGTTTGCGTGCACCGAGTAGGATTTTTCACCTCAATGCAGAACGATCGCAGAACTAAACTTGCAATCGAAATTATATTGCACCAAGCAAATTATATTTAAACTTATGCAGTAACATGACGCAAATTCATTTAAGATTTAACCAGAGATTGGTAATTGTTTATTCTGAAACTTTGTAAAGAGAATTTAATTCATTGTTCGGAGAATATCATAAAACCTGCGTCTGCCGTATTGCACCAAGTAGCGTACTCGGTGTTTACATTTTGGCTAGCACCAAGCAGATTTGCTCGGTGCTGCACCAAGTGGAATTACTTGGTGAAAAGTATTTTTCTTTAATAGAAAGCTTTTAGATATTTAAATATTAGTCTTTTATGATCCTTATAAAATTATGAGGTTAAAAATATATAACCTGCACCAAGCAGTATCTGAAATTATTTGCTCGATGTGCACCAAGTAAATTTCTAGCACCGACTAGATTCTTGCACCGACTAAATTGTTTGCACCGACTAGATTTCTTTGCACCAAATTATTATAATATAGCAGTTATGAATAAAATGTATCTTTGTTTATATTAAGATAACTCTATTCGTGTGTTTTATGAACTACTGTATCTGTTGTGAATTACTTCAGCTGAATTGATAATAATATTTAATACAATTTATGAACTCCATTATGGTTTTTATTATTACTTCCTTCACCAGAGGCCCACAAAAGTAACTACGGGTGTATATCCTGACAAGAAAACCCTGGAATGTTACAATGTATAAATATCTATGCAACATGTCTGACATATTGTTTTCATTTTTTTCTCGAAGAAATTTCTCAACATTTATATATGTATAATTATACTCTAAACATCAGCACAACAATGTTTAACCTGCAAAATTTGCCGGGATTCGTACTCGTACTATCGGGTACCGAGACAACACCGCATGCAATGTGTCCATGGCTCTAGACCACTCGGCCATGTAAACTGAACAAATAATTCAGCATTATGTGGCCTTGTGTGAGTTCCTTTCCTACTTAGTAGTATAGAGTTGTAACACAGTACATGGTATATAAGGCATGAAAGGAAATTGATTGCAGATAATCTTAATCGTAATGGATCGCAATCATATTAACGGTACCAATTTTTCTGCAGCAGATACGCATTTCAACAATCAATGTCTCTTTAGTGATGCGCGAGGCTAAAATATTTGAAACAAAAATCACATTTTTTTTCATCCGTTACTCGTGTGTTTATAATGGTTTTATAATTAAGGGTAAACTGTCGCGGATATATTACCAGTGCTTATACACTGAAATGTTATTAGTCTATCAATAAAACAATCCACAAATTGATATCTATTTTTTTTTAAAGAGAGACGGAATTTTAAATTTCAAGGATGTTTTGGAAAAAAGACTTCCTTAATCATAATTTTTTTCTTAAGAAATATCTCATTTACGATGAGTTTTGTATTGGCTTTTCTTGTTTGTATAAATAAAAAAAAATGAAGAAATAGCAGGAAGTGTCCGGTAAGGTCATTTCATACGTGCTTATTGGTAGGACAAACAGACAACACAGACTTATTCTGATTAACATCATATCACGGTGGAATCTAAATTTTGTTATTCAAAAACATGAGAAGTTTATACAACAATGTAAAGGATGCAATTGAAATTTCTTTAATCATTTTTAAGAGAGATATAATTTGACGAGTTTCAAATTTCAAGAGTGTCAGTTTTGAAAAAAAATCATAACTCACTGTTTTTTTTTCTAGATCTCATTAACTTTGTGTGTTGTATTGCCTTTTGCTAGTAATATAAAATCAAAAATGAAGAAATAGTAGGACGTTTCCACGAATTTGATTGATTACGTGCTGTGCTTATTGGTAGGACAAAGCGACAGCACTGTCTTATTTCTAACATTGTCTAAATAAAATAAAATTACGGTAGATTTTGAAATTTTTAATTAAAAAAAGAGAAGTTTTTTACAACAATGAATAGGAAGTAAGAGAAGAAGATATACCAATAAAATTCCAGAAGTTAATAATATATAACTAATGAAATGTATCTGTGGTATCCTTTATTTCATGTTCAATGGGATAGATGCCATCACACACAAACATATATAGTCACCAAAAATTAACAGATGAATAGAAGGCTGTAACTTATAAAGCGGAACGATCATGATCGTTTCTTGTCGTTTTTCTGAAGAAAAATTTCAAATGAATTTTACTTAAAACGTAAAACAAAAATCAAAGTAAAGATCATTTGCATTGCATATGTGCTCATTGGTGTCACACACCGTCAACCCATTCTTATTTCTAAAACAAATCATGTCGCGGTAGGATTTGAAATTTGTAAATGATAATAGAGAAGATCCGCGTGCCGATTTACATTCGGTGTCTTTTCTACCTCAGGAATAGTTACCTTAGCTGTATTTTAGGAATTTTTGTCCTTAATGCTCTTCAACTGTGTACTCAATTTGACCTTTTTAACTTTTTTGGATTCGAGCGTCACTGATGAGTCTTTTGTAGACGAAACGCGCGTCTGGCGTAAATACAAAATTTAATCCTTGTATCTATGATGAGTTTATTTGGGGTAAATACAAAATACAAAATTTAATCATGGTATCTATGATGAGTTTATTGGTCAATGAGACTAATTTCGTTAATCTATATTTGAATGGATGTAAATAGCAAGATCAGTCCGTTGATTGCAATTATCGAAAACAAAATTGGGAGGCATGTACAATCCTTATATTCACGATTTTTTGTTTTTATTGTATACTTATAATATTTTGGTATTTCACATGATCATGCTTTTCTCCGACTGCTAATAACGTCTTTGTACCTAATCGGTTGAAAATGGTCCGATTGATACTCTAGTTTTCGAGAATATGATTTATCATAATTTCATAGTATATACCTTTTTATAGACCAACTTAAACTTAGCTGTTATTGACTTTGAACAATATTTCAGGAACTTTGTGTCTGTTGTCTTTATTTTAGTTGTCTTTGTGCTGATTTCGACAGGTATTCTTATATTATAATATTAAACCATGGCCATCGTTTTAGGTAATGTATTGAGCGGTCACAAACAATGTTCGAACAGCGGTATATTACTGTTGCCTTTATTTACCCTTACGCCATTATATATTTCCCTGTCTCAAACTGTAATTCAGTGATTTGGCCACACCAATTTGATTCCTTGTTCGACGGACCCGCCCGCACCTATTTTTTTCAAAACAGAATTTTTTTATTTTTTTTATATTCCCGCTTCCCGCATCCGGAAATGTAATCATGTCCATTTCCAGCACCGTTTTTTTTTGTAAATATTATAAATAGATATCAACATTTTTAAATCACAGTCTAACCTGTATATAACGATTTTAAACATAAATGCACCCCACCACACTTTGTAAATGTCTGTGAGAATATTTGTTTCAGCATGAATAGATATAGGAATATGTGGTGTGAGTGCCAATGAGACAACTCTCCATACAAATAACAATTTAAAAAGTAAACCATTTATGAAACCTATTTATCCAAAGCGGGAGTGCTCCAATATAAATTTATAACCGCGGAAATACCTGTAAAGAACAAAAAAATGGTTAATTTCCCCTTACTTATATTCCCTATCAAAAAATGTTCGTTGTTAGAATAAAGTACAAAGAACTTCTGAACGATTTTCCTTCAACTGCAATTATATTGTATGCTGGCGAAACAAAACTATCCATAACCGCTGCATGTTTATGCACCTGTCCTGATTGATTGAAGGGCCTGTCGTTCAGCAGTTATCGTTTGTTGATGTTGTTCATTGGTATTTTCCCTTTTGGATATACATGATATACAAATTAGATCGTTGGTGTTCCTGTTCGAATTGTGTACGCTAATAGTTTTGGGGTCCTTTATAGCCTGCTAATTGGTCTGTATCAAAGCCCTGTGTAAAAGGCCGTACTTTGACCTGTGTTTGTTATTATCAGGTTGAGAACAACCCTCCCTCAGACAAGGGGTCATTTTACTGATGTAGAAAAGAAAATAGAAATACCAAGGATTTGTATAGTTCTTCTATACAAAACCTTTAAAAACTTAGAATTTTGTACTCAAAAAGAGGAGAGTTACATCATATTTTAAACAACTTTTTCTAAAAGAGGGGCCCACTTATTTTGAATAATATTAAACTGTTAAAGTAAATGTGATAACATGGTTAAAGTCCAGGAAAATTACAAAATTCTTGGACATGTTTTGACCATTTAATACCAGATAGATATATAGTTCTTTGAGAAAATACGAGCCCTTTTGTACAAACAAATATATTATAACTTATATTGATCCCTCATAAAACATGTAAAAGGGATATTTATAACATTAAGGGGTTGTCCCCAAACACATTATGACTTGGATGGAGAATTGTCTCATTGTCAGGCACACATACATAGACCAGATTTAATTATTTCTTTGTGAACAGAAAAAAAAAACTTCTGAAATTAAAGAAATGTCAAAGTACAAATGATAAATCAAGCTTTAATATTGTCAAAACCTACTATTTTATGTTTACAAAAATCAATTATAATCGCTCGCCTTTACTTTTCAAGCTTCGCCTCAAAAATTTGCAAATTAAATATTTTTTTATTAAAATTTTCAAATCGCTCGCTCGCCCCAAATTTTGGAGTCCAAAAATCCGTAGAACAAGAAATTAAATTGGTGTGGCCTTAATAGTTTAAACATATGTATTTTAAGTGGATTGGGAAACAAGTTTTGCGGGTGCGAGTGCTGCCATGTAGCGGCATTAGCCTGCTCTTTTGCGAAATTTACAAGAGTGTCTTTAACGTGCAAGAGATATGGCTCTCTCTTAACACGGGTCAGCCATTTATCGTCTCTTTCCGACGGACTATCATCGTTTCCTCAAGAACATACTCGCAAATGGTGTCAAGGGAGAGTCGACAATTCAATCCCTGAAACTTTCATCCCGGAACGGAAATCGAACCAGGAACCTTTGTGTTTAGTAGTCCGATGCTCTAACCACTACACAACGGCTCTCAGTGGTTGTCGTTGGTTGCTCTATGTTATTATATCTGTTTTATGTTTTGTTATAAATCAGGTCGTTACCTTTTTCGTTTACAAAGTTTCACATTTTGTCATTCCAATGTCGATGCCTTTTATAGCCGACTATATGGTATCGGTTTTGCTCATTGTTGAAGGACGTACATATAATTTCTAAAATCAAATTCAGTTAGACCTTGTTGGATAGTTCATAGGTAATCAAATTATTTCTCGTCATTTTCTATTTTTTTTTAATCAAGCAAAAAGGAGATATTAAAGAAGCCGTCGACTACCACAACAACAAACGTAACTGGAACACTTCCGTTGTTATCTGAGAAACAAGTACAAATGTATATCATAATGGTCCGCAAAATAATAATGACCATTTACTACCATATGTGTACTAGATTGCTTGTAAACAGCAACTTTCTAGCGAGGAAATCATAATTGGAAACACAAGCCCCGAAATATAGTACCAGCATAGAGAAATATGCCACTTAAATGTTTCTACATACGAATGGGTGGTCACAATGAAAAAATGTTATCAACTCTTTCGTCCAAAATTTAAGTTATCAGCCTACTCTAATTGTCAATTTCTAGATGCTATTCAAGATATTATTAATTACGCAGTGTGTCTGTGACATATAATACGACATATTATATGGGGTCAGTCAATTCCTTTTCGGTTGAGAGCGAAGTGTACTAGTGACATAATACGATATATATTGAGGACTCGAATTGATACGGCACTAGTCTAAATACCGCATGTTAAGATTTGAATTTTACTGACCCCATGTACATTGTATACGCAGACTGAGTAACTAATTATACCAATACAACACTCGAAGTAAACGAAATATTTCTATACGAGGGGTGATGAAAAGCCTCACATGTCACAAAGCATAAATATTTGTTTAATGTTGGTATCGGTATGTTGACATGCACGTCGGGTTGTTGTCGCTTTGACACATTCCCCATTACCTTTCTGAATTTTACATGTGTATTGGATTATTGCTGTCGATTGGTTGCTATTTTATTAACGTTTATCAAAAGGTAAAATAACAAAAAATACCGAACTCAGAGGAATAATCACGAAGTCACGAAGTAAACGGCTAAATAAAAAAACTCAAACACAACAAACGAATGAAAACCGGAAGTCCGCGTTTTGTACAATTAAGTATGAATAAAGATTTGTTTTATATTGACATAAAAACAGTAAAATAACAAAAATACCGAACTCCGAGTAAAACGGAAAGTCCAAAGGCAAATGGCTAAATCAAAAACTCAAACAATTCTTGTTAACAAATTGATAACAACTGCCACATTCTTAGTAAAGGCATTTTCTTATGTAGAAAATGGTGGATAAACCATGGTTTTATAGCTGGTTAAACCTTTCACTTGTATGACAGTCACATGCAATTCCATTTTATTGACAACGATGTTTGAACAAAACAAACATACATAACAATTGTCACAAGTAGGGATGCGTTACAGCAGTCAACATTGTGTTATAATCTTAATCATAAAAAAATCAATAGTCATCTTTAACTGATATCAACTATCATGAAATAAAATATATGAAACAAATACGATTTTTTTTCAAGATATAAAAATCATACCAATAAAATATCAAATGGTATTATTAAATGATTTTCAAGGTTCAATTTAGAGTGATTGTCTGATCATTATTTCCTGACAAAATAACTTTTTTATACTTTAATTCAAAACATTTTTCTAGACTGAAATGAGCAGGGTGTTAAAATGCTTTCAGACTTTTTCTATTAAATCTCCATCCAAAGGATTTATGGACCTTTACCTTATTTAAATCAGGCTTTGTTGTTAAAATATGCAACAAATCGTCGTGTGAATGTAATAATGATGTAGTTTCCATTTATAAGGGGTTATTTTTATTAATAATAGCGGTAAGGGAATTTCTCAAAGCCGATACCAGTTACCGAAACCAATTTGAAAAAAATAATATCAGAATAACTATGTAATACAATTATTATATCTCTATGTGTATAATTTGTATGCCCTTTGTAAGAACCATTCAAACAGATCAGATCTTGAGTATCATTTTACGACCATTTTGAAAAATTTAAACTCTACATACAATTTTATAGTTAAATTAATATCTATGATTTATGGACCTTTACCTTATTTAAATCAGGTTTTGTTGTTAAAATATGCAACAAATCGTCGTGTGAATCTAATAATGATGTAGTTTCCATCTGGCCGTTATTGTGGTAAAAATTAAGATGGAAGTTTAAAAAAGGAATATATCATAAATATGTGACGTTATACGTTTCTTTGCTATAAAGGTTTAAAGCAAAACATATCAAACAAAATATAGATACACTCAAACAATGAGTATCAGTATACATGTTTGTTTAGGAGGAATGCTTTCTGAATTATTAGATAGTAGTACATGTGAACGTCTTTATAAGGGGTTATTTTTATTAATAATAGCGGTAAGGGAATTTCTCAAAGCCGATACCAGTTACCGAAACCAATTTGAAAAAAAATAATATCAGAATAACTATGTAATACAATTATTATATCTCTATGTGTATAATTTGCATGACCTTTGTAACAACCATTCAAACAGATCAGATCTTGAGTATCATTTTACGACCATTTTGAAAAATTTAAACTCTACATACAATTTTACAGTTAAATTAATATCTCTTCATACTAAATATCCGACGATTGAATCTTAGCTATACGAAATGTGGTTGGTGTTATAGTGTACTTTTATTTGAGTCGTTATGCCGACTTAGTAACTCGTTTTAACGACTTAGTTTACACCCTGTAATTCATTAGCTTACTCGTTATAACGACTTGAAAGAAATCTATACCCTGACACAAATCGGTTTCTGTGGTGGTGACTCTATAAGCCTGTTATTCTTGAATGTGTCTTATCCAAAATGTGTCAACCAAGCGGTTTATATAAATAAAATATGTTTTAACTAACTTTTTTCCCCATTAACAAACTTTTAACTAACTGGCTCAAAACCTTTGAATATATAGACTATCGTTTTTTTTACATATCTGCATACAACCGGTCTACATACATAATGTTATTCGACGAAGTCCACATTTCCATCATTTAAAGCATTTGACATTGATGGTATATCGAGGACTATTTTAAATTATTCGCAACTATTATAGGCTCTGTGCGATTAACATCTTGACATAGATATTGTAAAGATAGACACTTTGCATTATTGTTAAACATATATTGACCTCTAGCTGTCCTTTAACTATTTCTGTCATTGACTATTAATTGCTGTCTAATTTGCGTTAAACAATCAGATTATCCCATTTCATTAAAATCAATTATCATTATATCATTATCCGGTGTATATAAAGTGCGAATCCAGTCACCTCATTTTCACTGTTGTATGCGAGTATGTTCATTGTAGAATAAAGGATCATGGGAAAACTTTATTTGTTTACGTTTTGAAAATACCAAAATAATTGATTTAAAACTACATTTTAACATATTTTCATTATGATGTGTCTTTTTAATGTAAAATAACAGTATTAAAGTTCAAATATGTGTAAAAAAACCAACATAAGATAGGATATCAGTTATTAAAAGTGATCCATTTTCACTATAGTTGCGATGAATTATCACTGTATGGCATTCATTTCTGATGTAGAATTTTCGAAAAATGTGATGAATTTTTATTGTAGATTACTGTAATAATTAAACTTGCAACTAATGAAAAACTTATTTGATTACTTTGATATTTATATCTATTTATAACTTTTATATGTCTATAGAAACTGGCTGGCCATTTATACGTTTTTCCACAGTATTGACATGTGTGAACTGTAAACTGAAATGTTTCCCCGCAATGTTTTTTTTCCGGTTCGTATATTGCTATGATGTCGTTATCGTCTGCGTCGTCCGAAGACCCATTTGGTTTCCGATCAACTTTAATTTAAGTATATGGATCTATATAAATTTTAAAGAAGGTTCAATACCACAAAAGGAAGGTTGGGATAATGTTGGGGATGATGGTTCCAACCGTTTACGAAAAAGGGGCCTAAAAGAAGCATGTTTTTAGTTTTAGGATAATTACTTGTGTATAAGAATTTTGATTGTTCTGAAATTGTTCCACATTGTTCAATACCACAAGTAGAATGTTAGGTTTCATTTTTGGGTTATGGTACTAACAGTTTGGGAATGAAGGAACAAAAAGGGAAAAAAACAATCATGTTTGTAGTTTCCGGATAATTACTTGTTTGACGTTTTTGGATCTTTTTCGCATTATCACAAATGGAAGACTGGGATTTTGTTCGGGGATAATTGCCCCAAACATGCAGAAATTAGGGGCAAAATAAATGGCAAAACAAACCTTTTTCTAGTTTCCAGACAATATCGTGTGTTCAAGTGTATGGACCTCTCTAAAATTGTACTACAAGGTTCATTACCAGAAAGGAAAGACTGGGATTTGGTTTGATGGTTATTTATCCTAGAAGGAAAACAAAATGTTATGGGCGGGAAGAAACCTTCAGTTGCACTGTCACGGAATAGAAGTTCCTTCATAATATAAGTTCCAAAAGGAAAAGATATTCTGGAATATTATTTCCACAGGAAGAAATATTACAGTATATGTTCCTAACGGAATAAATGTTATAGAATATTTGTTCCAGCAGGAATAGATATTATGACAATGTTTATAACAAAGTTTCCATTGAAACTTCTGTTAGGTGGAACAAATATACGTTGATAGCACAGTATTGCGCATACGATTAAAGATCTTCGACCACATTTACCTTGTGTCAGAAACCTGTATAACGTCATAAATTTGATCACAATCCAAATTCAGATAGTATCAAGCTTTAATATTATGTCCAAATTTGCCCCAACTGTTCAGGGTTCGATCTCTGCGGTCCGCGAAGCATTTTTAATGTTTTAATATAAAACGAGCAGATGTGATTAAAAGTTCCTGTTGCTTTCTTCATATGGTAAGCTATGCCAGCATAGGCGTATCCAGGGGGCCTTGGAAAAATTTGGTTGATTATATAGGGAATCACTGAAGCATGACTTCAGCCCTGTCCCCCCTTTTTAGGTCAGCCATCGGACCTGCCTTACAAAAAGTTCTGGATCCGCCACTGCCCAGTTCTGCTTTTGAAGTGTTTGGAACAATGAGTACAAATCAGTCTTTTTCCATGCTATCAGTTGTTATGCTTATTGAGAAGTCTTAAAATTTTAATTCACACTGGTCACATTTGTTTAACCCATTAGTGTGGATCTTCTTATGCCTGGGAAAACTAGCTACCCATTTTGTCTTGAAAGGACAATACGTGCATTGGTATGAAGACCCCTCCTTAACTTTCTTTCTTTTTTCTGTGATTCATCTTCACTTGCCTCCCCTATTGTTGAGCCCCCAAATGCCTCAACATCCATATTCTGAAGGAAAGATAGTTTTTAGCTCGATTGTTGCTTGCATGTTCTTTACTGTATAATATGAAACGACAATGTGACATATAATTATCCAACGTCATTAAAGCTTGAAATGCAAGTCAAGTTGTGTAGGGCAAACTTTGTCTGTCAAAAACGTATACTGATAAAGTTGCTTTGGAACATGATGTACGTGTTGTACAGCACCCTTGATACTACCGCATAGGTCGAACCCTGAACAGTTTGGAGTAAGTATGTACACAACATTCAAGCTAGACTTCATTTTTGATGAAATCAAAAAAATGTTGAATTTCGGACCCTTTGGGCCTCAATGTGGACCATTTCGATAACTTGGCCCGAAATACAAAAATCCCATATTTAAAAACACGGTAGGATTCAGCATTCCAAAGTACCCCAAATATTCAACTGTTGTTGAAATCCAAAAGAATTTATTTCTTGACAGTTTGGACCCAACAAACTTGTTAAATGGGCCAAAAATTAAAAAATAATAATAAACACAATCATGTATGGATTCAGCCTACCAAAGAACCTCAAATTTTATTTTGGACCCTTTGGGCCAATTTAAAACCGGACCCAAAATCAAAATCTTACTTCAAAACCTCATAGAAATTGGTCAAGAAGTGATTTATAAAAAATATTAGAAAGTATTGTTGTATTTATCCCATTCTATTTCGATAGACATGCGAGATGTACGTATTCAGTGATGAAGTTTCAATGCATTGGATAAATATAACTACACTTTAAATAAAGATTCTGATGAATTATGAAAAATTCTATGACATGCTTCTTCTGATTGGTAAATAGACACAAACTCGAAATCCAATGATAAAATTTGTTTGCACATGCGTATAATGACTACTGCAGAAACATGACTTTTATCAAATTGGCATGCATTTGAAAATATTTTGCATTAATCTAAGAAACACTTTCAACTCTGAAATGATCCACATATTGTTATATTATGACAACGATGTGTTTTATTTGAAATAAATATTAATTCTATTGAATTTATTGGAGTGTTCAATCAAACTTTTCATCTCAAAGTCAGCACTATCAAATCCTTTTCTTACTTTAATTATTGTTGGTGCAAGTCGGCTGAATTTGGAATTTAATGCATAAAAATTAATAAAATTCATACAGTGAAAATGCACCGCATATGCAATACTAATGAATCGCTCTACAGTGAAAATGAAAGTAAAGTATCATTATTCAACAGTAAACATGACTCGCATAAAGATAGCATCAAAGTGGAATTCAATACAATATGGGCAAACTGAATAACAAAAGCTATTCTACGTTATATAACATTAATAATTGTGTTGTTATGAATATGTTTTTGCAACTACATCTTCCCTGCTAGCTTTTAATCACCTGCACGATTTGTTCGTAAAACGTCCTAAATATTCACCTATTTCGGTATATATTTCACGTATGGATGGCTCTCGGCGCGTTAAAACCCCGTTCCCATCTCTTATTTTGTATAACTTGTATTATTTATTACTAAATATAGTACATGTGAACAATTTTCTTCATTTTCTTCAAAAATCATAATTTTTTCGTCTGTTTATTTACAATTCTACATCAGAAATGCATGGCATATACATTGAAAATGGTATTTTAGGATCCGCACTTTACATACACTGATTATCTATGAAGTTATTATTACGGGTTCAGCTAAAGTAGCAAGTTGGCGCCTTTTAAAACATTTAACATTTAACGTTTTGTTGAGAATGAGTCTTTGCTCATTATTATTCATACGAGACTCAAACAAAATATTTTTCTTCATTATTTTGAATATAAAAAAAATGTCCTCGAATTAATTTAATTTATTCTAAAGAATTTATATCTGTTAAACCCCTAAAATTAAGAAATGCCAACTCAAATAAGCATATTTGTTAAATTTGCAATAAAAGCTTCCGTCAAATATATCCGCATTTAGAAGCAAAATAGAGTAAACAAACACAGATTGAATGGCAGACAGATTTATTCCGCTTTTTCCATCAGGAATTCTTCCTCAGTAGTTTAATGTCAGTTCACATGCTTGTCTACGTTAAAACAAAACAAAAAATAGATTACATATAAAGATAAAGGTATAAGATGACAGAAAGAGTTTAATTATGATCTTTTTCTCCGCTTTTTCATCTGGAATTGTTCCTCAATTGTTATATATCAGTAGACGTGTACGCCTGTGTAAAAAAAATCCGAATAATGTCTTTTAAAAAACCCGCGTAGATAAAATTTGCGTCGTTAAGATACTTCCTTCAATAAAAAAATAGATGATGTACGGTTCATATAAGGATACAGATATCAGATGGCACAAAGAGTTTGATTATAATCTTTTTTCTCCGGTTTTCATCGGGAATTGTTCCTCAGTTGTTATGTATCAGTACAAGTGTACGTCTATGTTAAAAAATGTTAATTATGTATTCTCAATAAACTGCGTAGATAAAATGGCCTCGTTAAGATATTTCCTTCAATGAATACGTTTTAAAGGTCAATATAACAAATGAAATTTGGACACGATAGAAATTTTCCAAATCCAAGGCCTTTGATAGTATCTGTAATATCTAGTCAACACTTTTCTACTCTCAGTGTGATATAGAGCTTGACATGTTAAATATTACCTTGCAAACAAATACAATACTATCGGAATGCGTTTTGTCTATGTACCAATAAGGTCAATGGTCTAGTTATCCATATTGAAGCCTTTAAGAATAGGATGATAAGGTAACAAAATCTGTCACTTGACAGTGGCAGATCAAGAATATTTTTATTTTTTTTGTTGTAAAAAAAATGGGGTACACGCTCTACGCCCACTAGACCCACCACTGCTGTACGTCATATACCTAAAAAAAAAGGAGAGCATAGATACACATGTATATATATATATAACAACGCGACATACACAAGAACGCAACACATTACAAAAAATGAACAGTGTTACACAGGAAAGGTTATGAGATAGAATTTGATCGGAAAATATTTCGAGAGGTCAATGGTAAAAGGGGAGATGTCAATAAGCTATCAATCAACCAAAATAACATCTATAATTCAACATACGGCCTTTCGGAGTCTAGAAAAAAATGGAGACATTTAACAGAGACACTCGACGATCTGTCGTTAACAGTCAATTTCCCCAAAATGACAAAAAATGACAAAAATACCAAACTCCGAAACGGGCATACTTTCAGTCTGTAGAAGAAAAAGACTACATGATTCGAAATCAGATGAGCGTATCCTCAAATTTCAGAAACAAAATGCACAAAGTCTGGTTTTCTAAGTTTAATATCTTATTTATGAAGCTTACATGGGAGAGCTCTTAACAATATTTCATTAGTAATATGTTATTGTTTTCATAATAGTTTATCTACGCTGCAAATTCGTTTGTTTAGTTTAGTCTAGTTTAAACATATTTGTTTATAGTGGATTGGGAAAAAGTTATTTAAGGAATGACTGTGATTTTTTTTCTGTCTATGAAGAAATAACATAAAAGATTTGGTGTACACTGAATAACGCGCGTAGCGGATTATTTAACAGTGTGCACCACAATTTTTATGTTATTTCGAATAGACAGAAAAATATTACAGTCATTTCTTATAATTTAGTTCTAAATTCCATTTTAAACCGTAGAAAACCTTGAAAAAACGTTGATGACGTCACGGTCACATGACTAAATTGTGTCTATGGTCTGATAACAAAATAACGTCAGCCAATCAGAAGACGCGTTACATCCAAAATTAAATTATTGCAACTAATATTAATCCCTTTCCACTTTGCAGATTCGAGTGCTGCCTTTTAGCGGCATTAGCCTACTCTTTGTCAAAATCTACACGGGTGTACTTTACGTGAAAGAGATATGTCTTTCTCTTAACACGGGGCAGTCATGTATCGTCCCCTTCCGACGTACTATCGTCGATTCCTCAAGAACATGCTCGCAAATGTTGTCAAGGGCCAGCCGAAAATTAGTTCCCTGAAATTTTCTCCCCGGACCGGGAATCGAACCAGGAACCTTTGTGTTAGTAGTCCGATGCACTTACCGCTACACCAATGCTTTACGATGTGCCACGAAATATGACAATATGTGCCTTAGTTACAGTTCAAAGGGAGATAAACATAGTTTTTTTAAAAAGGTTTTGATGAATCTCTAAATATATGATCTACTGTATGAATTATTCTGTTCATTAATTGTTGTATTGTCATGAAAAAAAGTAAATACAACAATGTTATTGGCTACCTGATATAAAGTAGATCGAACAGAATAAGGAGCACTTATTAACCAAATCAAATATTAAACTAACCTAAACGTCATTACAGCTGTAGTTTACACAAAATAGATATAAGAAGATGTGATATGAGTGCTAATGCGACAACTCTCCCTCTAAGTCAGGTTTTCAACACGAGCATTGGCTCACATCGAACAGAAATCTATAAAAGGTTAAAAAAATGACTAGTGTTAAACTTTTCAAACAGGACAACCAACGGTCTAATCTATATAAAAAAAACGAGAAACGAGAAGCACTTATGAACCACATCAACAAACGAAAACTACTAAACATTAGGTTCCTGACAAGTGTAAACAAAAGTTCATTACAGTGTCGGTAAAACAGACTTCTGGATGTCATATGGTGTTCTGTGTCATTAGGTTAATGTCCCATTAACAAATGAAAATAAAAATCTTCTTGTGTTGGTATAATACACGAAAAAAAAGTAGTACCTTTTTATTACATATATTTAAGCCAGATACATTCCCAACATTCTAATATAACATCTGATTCGATTTGCAGATATTTCTTTGTTAAACTCCGACCTTCATTTGTGGTTTAAATTTTATGATAAACATTACTTGTTTTCAAAAAAGATATATAGAGAATCAATAAAGGCAACAGTAGTATACAGCTGTTCAATAGTCATAAATCGATTTAGCGAAAAAATAAATCCGGGTTACAAGCTAACATGATAACATCTGCCATATTTATGACTGGGTGTAGGACATTTTAAGAAAAAAACATGGTGGATTTTATGTCTAGCTTAACACTATAGAATCAACAAACATGTCGAAAAAGATAAACAAAAAGGCATTATGACAAAGCACATAAGCAAAAATGAAATACAAGATACAAAAAAAAAAACATATAGCACAACAACACATTGGCGAGACGCACAAGTAAAGACCTGCACCAAAATAATATTACCAAAAATGAACAAAGACAAATGCATGAACATTTTAACAAGTGGATACGTATTTTTTATCAACAAGATCTTGGTATCTTCCGATGATTTCTTTTTTTTTTAAACTGGACGTTTGAAACGTTCTTTAACACAACCCTGGTTCCACAACTTTCTGCTCATTTAATGATGACGTTTTATAAAGTCTGAGTAGCAGTTACAAGCTCTTGCATACCGAATTAGGTTAATGTATATACCATATGCAGGTGAAGTTAGTATATTGCTACTAAGGTTGTGGAAATTGGTAGTTTCAAAATCAAAATAACTTGTTTGTCATATACTCTAGTACTGAGATGACCGCTTAGTCAAATTCGAGATATAGGTACAAAATTGACGGAAGCAATGTCTATTGTTTTTTTTTTAGTTTCTAGCTATATGAATGGGTAAAACAATCCCAATTTCGAGGATCTTTCAAATTGGAAAGTCCATCATCTAAACCAAACGATTCTACTTATCACTGTATCAAGAAAAAGAAAATTATCAAAACTAACATCATCTAAAAGGCAAAGACTAATGTTTTGGAAGACGCATAGTTGCAGTTGTAAAACAATTTTTAAAAAAGTTGTAAAAAATAGTACAGAAACACAAACGCCTGTATTTTTTGCTTTAATAACGATCAAATAGGTGAGTTTGTTTTAACTTGATAGCAAACAGCCGTTCTGTAGTAACTGAATTTCCCTCCTGTTCGTGTTGCTTCATCTCTAGTTTTCGTAAAGTGGTTTGTTGGCTTGCTTCTTTGTCTTCATTTTTCTTATTTGCCATGATTATGTTTCTTTTACTTGATGAATTTTCGTATTGCAAGTGTGGTTCTTTTTTCCCAATCTTTCAAATATTCAAAATTACGTATTATGCAATCTTTTTTAGTTGTATAAAGACCAACAAATTTATTACAGTATAATACATCTATATAGCCATTGACAAAAATTGTTTAGAGATGACGTTATTAAGTTGAAAAACTTGTGTCTAATCCATTTGTAAACTAAGCAATTGTAATTAAAACTGTTTTTATTTGTTACATTTGTTATAGAATAAATCATTTTAATCGAAAGACAATTTCTAGTAGAGAAAAATTCAACAAAGGTTTGTATGGACTAAACAAATCCTTGAAATCATGTATATATCGTGATTTGGTAAAATTTTGCATGGTACAATACATAATAAAAACATGTATGATCTTTCCCTTTAAACAACTGAACTCAACCTCCCTTTAATGTTTGGTGAAAGCAATCGTTAGTTGTCCAGTGTGCTTCTATTTAAATATAAAAACGAAGATGTGGTATGATGGCCAATGAGACAACTATCCACAAAAGACCAAAATGAAACAGACATTAACAACTAAAGGTCACCGTACAGCCTTCAACAATCAGCAAAGCCCATACCGCATAGTCAGCTATAAAAGACCCCGATATGACAATGTAAAACAATTCAAACGAGAAAACTATAACGGCCTTATTTATGTAAAAAACAATGAATGAAAAACAAATATGTAACACATAAACAAACGACAACCACTGAATTACAGGCTCCTGACTTGGGACAGGCACATACATAAATAATGTGGCGGGGTTAAACATGTTAGCGGGACCCCAACCCTCCCCTAACCTGGGACAGTGGTATAACAGTACAACATAAGAAGGAACTATAACAAGAGGCTGTCACAACGTCAGCAAACCGGATTTATTAACATTTATTTGTATCCTGGCAATATCACAAGAACCATTACTGATGAATGGTGAAAGTGAAAATCGTCAATATCAAATTTGACCTCCATTTTGTCATCAGTATCAACATATTAAAATTTGAAAAGCTTAGATTGAATGGTTCATGAGTAAATGCAACAACGTGAATGGAAACGCCATTTTAAGATCTTTCAAGAACCATAACTCCTGAACGGTAAAAGTCAAAATCGTCATTATTGAACTTGACCTCTATTTTGTCATCAGTAACAACATATTAAAATTTCAAAAGCATTGATTGAATGGTTCATGAGAAAATGCACGGACACGACGGGAAACACTATTTTTCAATCTTTCAAGAACCATAACTCCTGAACGATAAAAGTCAAAATCGTCATTATTGAACTTGACCTCCATTTTGTCATCAGTAACAGCATATTAAAATTTTGGAAGCTTTGGTAGAACAGTTCATGCGTAAATGCACGGACACGACTGGAAACTCCATTTTTCAATCTTTCAAGAACCATAACTCCTGAACGGTAAAAGTCAAAATTTTCATTATTGAACTTGACCTCCATTCTGTCATCAGTAACAACATATTAAAATTTGGGAAGCTTTGGTAGAACAGTTCATGCGTAAATGCACGGACACGACTGGAAACTCCATTTTTCAATCTTTCAAGAACCATAACTCCTGAACGGTAAAAGTCAATATTTTTATTATTGAACTTGACCTCCATTCTGTCATCAGTAACAACATATTAAAATTTGGGAAGCTTTGGTAGAACAGTTCATGCGTAAATGCACGGACACGACTGGAAACTCCATTTTTCAATCTTTCAAGAACCATAACTCCTGAACGGTAAAAGTCAAAATTTTCATTATTGAATTTGACCTCCATTCTGTCATCAGTAACAACATATTAAAATTTGGGAAGCTTTGGTAGAACAGTTCATGCGTAAATGCACGGACACGACTGGAAACTCCATTTTTCAATCTTTCAAGAACCATAACTCCTGAACGGTAAAAGTCAAAATCGCCATTATTGAACTTGACCTTCGTATAGTTGTCAGTAATAACATATCAAAATTTTAAAAGCTTTGGTTGAACGGTTCATGAGTTAATGCACGGACAGCATTTGATTGCCGCCCGCCCGACAGCCCGACCGCCCACCCGCCCGGCCGGCCGCCCGCCCGCCGTACATCCCCAAATCAGTAACCGACATTTTTGTTACAAAAATCCGGTTAAAAATCAGTTGAAAAAGGCTTAACTCATCAGATGGACAAAAATACAAGTGGACGTACGTGGCCGGGTACTTATACATCCCGAAACAAAAAGACACAATGAACAGATCTGAGAGTACTCGCAGTTATCTGACAGCTAGTTCAAAGCCACTAACAACTAATAAAAAAATCATGCATCTAAGACTACACTATCAATCCGTACACATCTAACATCCAATGGATTTAGTGTAAAGACGTCATAAACAGCCAGAGAAAAACATGACCTTGTACAATGCCAAGTTACAGGTATCGACAGATTGTAGATCCATGAATATGTATATGTATACTTTGTTGTGTTATTAGAATGCACACATACATGAATTAATGGACACATTTTACAACCCAATCCATCCTGTATAGAAATAATCCGTGTAATTCATTGTTGTCTCCAATCCTGATCCTGGCTTAGCTTGCCATTTGAAGTATGTCACTTCTCCACCAGCCAATCATCCAGACCACCAACCAAAGCTTCCAACCGTTATAATTGTATGGTTGCAATATGCAAATGTTGCCATGTCGACCTCAGCTCTGTTTTGTATAAATTCTACAAATATATCAGAAGGCATATTTTTTTGGCCCAAGCTATTTCATTATATTGAACTATAAATATGATATTTCTATATCTGTCCTTGAAATAATTGATAGCTCTAATCAGATATTCCGGTGAAGCCACACTAAATCCTTGTCTATTATAAGCCAGTTAACCTCTTTGTATATGGACACCTACTAAAGTTGTATTATACTAGTTGTACTAGATACATTGTTGTATTTATGGAGGATTTTGACTATATTTTCCCTAACATTATTCACAATTTCTGCACGAAACGTGAGTTGCTTTTTCAATTCCTTAATAAAAAGAAAGAAATATATCCACGATTGTAAGTAATGCCGTAATCTAAAACTTTCTTTTTGATTAAAATTTGTAAGATTTTTATCATGTGTAGCTGACATTCTTTCGTGTCTTACTTTAAAACTATTGCAAACGCTTATATCTTTCCTCACTTCAATTAATAGTCAGCTTGAATATTCTGTTGATCCTGTAATTTTTGTTTAGAATGACAGTCATATTTTTAGACTTTGCTATTCCGAACGTAAAAGCAACTTGAAATATATTATTTCCCAAACGCTGTTTGAAAACGGGACATAATGCTCCATTGTGTGTCAACATGTCGTTTTTACGACTTGTTGAAGGTCAGACATTTTCGGATGTTAATTTGTTTCTTTCATTAGACATGGTTTCTTTGTCCCCAAGTATTATGTATTTCACTATGTGCGAACTGTTCCCTGTTTCTAAGATCAATAGAATCGGAAATGTTCCACAGAGTTGTATACCATTCAATCAATATGTATGTGACGCCTATAACTACATAACATGAAAAATATATCTTGATCCATTTTGACATCAGGGTAAGACTTGTAAGGTTATTGAACTGAATTTCGTGTCTCTTTTTCGTGAATGAAAAATTATTACTTTTTCATTTTCAATGACTAGTGGTGCTATGCTTCTGTTTACCATATCCTTGCCCTTATTTTTGACAGACACCAAAATCATTTAATGATAATTACAAAAAATGTATAAACCAATTTTTTTTTTATTTAACGTCAAATAGCAAAATATTACGGACATATATCAGAACAGGAACATATAACAGTGAAATGAGAATGAATCTTTATTTGTAGTAGACCGACACACTGAATCTAATTTTAAATTGCAAGTTAGCAAAGCGACATTTCGAACAAAGGCATCACACACCCCTAACAAATCGTTCAAACTCTGTGCCGATACGTCATTGCATTTGCCCAATGGGCCAAGTGAGCTTTTCTCATCACTTAGCGTCCGTCAAGTCAAAAACCTTCTCCTCTGAAATAGCTGGTCTACTTTTAACCACACTTAGCCATAATCATCATTGAGTATTAACTGTGTCCGACGACCCCCACCTGCAAACAAACATGGCCGCCATGGCTAAAGATTTAACAAAGGGGTAAAATGTAGTTTTTGACTTATATCTTTGAAACTAATGCATTTAGAGTAAATTTGACAGTTGGTAAAAAGGTTCATTAGGTTAAGGTCTATCATCCCTGAAATTTTTAGAAGAATCAGACAAGATGTTGTTGGTTTGCTGTCCCTGAATTGGTAATTAAAAGAATATTTTGCAGTTGTTGGTAACTATCTTGAATATTATAATAGATAAAGATGTAAACTGTAAGCAGCAATCATGTTCAGCAAAGTTCAATCTACAAATAAGTCAACACGATCATAATTGACAATTGGCCCCTTAAGGAGTTATTGACCTTGAAAATAAATTATAAAAAAAAAAATCGCAAATTTTTGTGATTTTTTACAAAAATAGTGCCCTCTGTAACTACGTGGACAAATGGAACCAAATCTTCCCACAATAATCCTTAGAGTATGTAGTTTTAGAAATATTTCCAATAACTCCTCCTACCAATCAACACGACGTTTCGTCTACATAAGACTCATCAGTGACTCTCATATCAAAATATTTATAAAGCCAAACAAGTTCAAAGTTGAAGAGCATTGAGGATCCAAAATTCCAAAAAGATGTGCCAAATACGGCTAAGGTAATCTATGCCGGGGATAAGAAAATCATTAGTTTTTCGAAAAAATCAAACGTTTGTAAACAGGAAAATAATAAAAATGACCACATTATTGATATTCATGTCAACACCGAAGTGTTGACTACTGGACTGGTGATACCCTCGGAGACGACACGTCCACCAGCAGTGGCATCGACTCAGTGGTGTAAATAGTTATCAAAGGTACCAGCATTATAATTTATGTTTGTTAAACAATTGTGTCATATGACTCTGTCTGCCAACGACCATAGCCGACATAGCTAAAAATAGAACATAAGGGTAAAATGAAGTGTATAGCTTATATCCTTTTAACTAAAGCAAAGGTATATGGTTGCATTATTTCATGAATCAATTGTAAACAAAAGTATCAGGTGAGCGACACAACATTTATTTTTTTTCTTCAAAATGACACGAATTGAAGATCACGAAATGTCCATGAACATGCTTGAAGGTCAAATTTCAGAATGACCTTGACCTTTGTCTATATAATGAGAAACTCTTTTAAAAATATTACACTGATAGAATAAAATTGAGAATGGAAATGGGGAATGTGTCATAGACACAACAACTCAACCAAAGAGAAGACCCAGCTGGAGGCCACCAATGGGTCTTCAACTAAGAGAGTAACTCCCGCAATCCGGAATCGGCCTTTATCTGGTCCCTAAACACAAATGTGTACTAGTTCAGTGAAAATGGACGTTATTCTTAACTCCAAAACATATAAATGTACTTGAAAAGTGGAAAATGTTCTAGTTATTAAGGACACCTTTGTTATACATGTATTTTGATGGAAAAGATTTTCTCTTTCCCTTTCCGTGAAACCTCTGTTAACGGTTGTTATATACCTTTTGGTAACCGGAAATGTAAAACATAATATATCCTGTATTTTGCTATTTTACGGGAGTGTATACTTTTCTTAAGCTTGTCTGCGGTGAACAGTTAATGTCGTCTGTCATACATGTGGTTGTTTGATGGCAGTAGAATAAAATTGAAATTAGTAAAAGCGTGACTTCAATCTTATAGTCCCCCTAGACAACTCAAAGGATTGAGGCCCACGACATGGTGAAGGACGTCTAAAGACTTTTAGAGTTATCTGTAGATATTTAATTTATTTGTGATATTGTTGGTGAACATATTTGCAAACACGTGGAAATAGACAAAATGAACGACAATAAGCCAAAATCAGCTTCACAAGTTTTCATTTTGATTACCCGCCTGTAAATATGAGTGAAAGTAAACTCAGATATCTAGAAACAAAAAGTTAGTTCAAGGACAGAAACGTAAATTAAGTGGTGGTTTAAAAGATGTGCATCCGCGAACAATCAACTGCAGTACGTTAAAGACAATTTGGGACTTAAATTACAGAGCCATCCTAAAATATTGCATTACGTTTGGATATGAACGAATGATCTCAAGTCAAAAGATGATAAATTTCTTTCTTTAAAATCAAGAGATAATTCAAATATTAATCAATTGACAAAAATTTCAAAGAGATTCACGCTTTTATATAAGATTTTCCGACTGTAAAGCTTGCCTTTCGAGAATTACTGTTTTATCAAATTTTTCATCGTCCAGAATGCCTTTTAAATCATGCTACTCCTGGACCGTTCAAAAATGACAATAACTTACTGATTGAACAAATTGATGCAGTAAACAGCTTTATCCGTGAAACCAATATTTTACTACGAAAATATTCACAAAATTTAATTGCGGCATCAAGAATTGTAGGAAATGCTCGGGCAGTAAGTCCAGATACACATTCAAATATTATAACTATTTTATTGACCGAATTCATCCTTGTCCAGCTCTTGCCAGACTGTGGTTACTCAGAATTTGTGAATTGACAAGAAAGAAACTGTATTAGAGTATTAGAAAATATACTATATCGCCAGTACTTCCTACATGAATAGCGTTATTTCTGTATTTATTTTTTACACAATAAGCCATCTTATTTTTTTGGTAATTTGTCCTAAATAACAAATGATAAAGTATCGCCAGTTTATTTTTAATTGCCTTTCATTTTAAAATGTATATAGTAAATGTGGCATAAACTTTATTTTCTACCAGTTATGAGATTGTCGTAGATGAAATTTAGGGAATCAGTTAAATTTGCTTGTTTTGGTGATGATTGCATCGCTACGCAAACAGAAATAACATCGCTAAACTGAAATTACTCTTCGTTTAAAAATTAACTTGCGAGCTGGATAAAGTGATGATTGCATTGCTCAACTTATATACACTCCGTAAAGCAATACGCATGGTTGGACTTTTGAGGAAGAAATATATATTCTGCTGTTTTGGTTGATGATCGCATTGCTAATTTGCAAAAAATCATTGCGGGAATTAGACAGTTGGATTTATGAATTGATTTCAAACTATGAACTTTGCAGAAGGACATAGTCTTCTTGTTTGTGACGTTTGTTTGTGATGATAGCAACTATAATTGCATTGACATTTAGTTTTGATTAGTTAAATACAGAACTAAAGTACTTTTGTTTACTGTTATTTTCGTATGATATAACGATTGATTTTAACAAATTTGTTTTAACGGTTCCCCCAAGACCATACATAAGATTGAGGCCAACGGTGAGCAAAACATGTTTTTAGTTTTTACTCGAGCCATTTTGGTCTTTTTGCAATGAAATAAGGGACAAATGACTATGGCAAAGATCATAAGGTAAAAGGTCAAGGTCATGTCATTTATAACGAAATTTGTGTTTTTTACCCCTTTTTAGAATTTATATGTGTTTTAAAAATTTTTAATACAATTTATGTCTATTTAAACATATATTTAAAAATATGAAAAGCAAAGACGTATCACAGACAATGAAATTTCCTCTTGTTTCAGATTAATTATTTTTAATATCCATATTTTGCACATTTAACTACTTGTAGCTTTATATAGAGTAACTTACATGCAAACTGCTTTGTTTTCACGTTAAAACAAATATTCTGAAATACATAAGTTAAACGTAAATTTGGAAATCAAACTGTTTTCACATGACAGTATTCCCAATATCATATGAGTGGCACTTTCCCATTCATATCTTAGGCATGCCGTACATTTCTTTATCATATAATTAGTGTTAAATTTAGGTTAACTATATTTGTAATACGATCAATGGCAATCGTCCTGAATCAGCTATTCATGACGATATCGATATAGTCACAATTCTTTTAGTTTTTTATTACAACCCTCATCTGTATGACGTCACGTCGTCGCTAACAGTCACGGTCAAAATGCTTTATCAAACCCCCTATTCTGTTTTATGTCATGTTACGTGAAAAACATCTACTGGATGTATATAAAAATGTTTATATGATATAAATTTTTCAACATCACACAACGTATCAACCCTCATCAACCTAATCTCTCGAGCAGTGGGATCATTGTCTGATTCATGTTAATGGCGAAAATGCAAAAAAGGTAGGAATAACACCAATACACAAGCCTTCGAAATTCGGATCCATTTTATACATCATGAGCGTATTTTAAACCTCCGCGTCGAAAGTTGGAAAAGATATTTGGCTATTACTGTATGTCATTTTTGGTAACAATGCCCCTCTTGTGTTTAGTTAGTGTTGTTATTTAAACGATATTTGCAACAATGCCATACCAGCAGGGAGTTGGCTAGCTATACAACTAGGTTCAACCCAGCATTATTCGTAAAGTGTTTTCAACCAAGTCAGAAATATGGAAGTTGTTATCTTATAGTCCGTTTTTATCTACGTTGGCGTTTGATTTTTGTTACATGCAGTTCAGTGTTTTTGTTGTTCCGTTATCTTCCCCATTTGAAAATTAAAAAAAATCGTTTAAAAGATAAAAACAATAATGCTTTTCAACATAAAATTGGTAGCATACGCTATAAATTTATTACTTTCAGATACCATACGGCATAATTTAGTAATAGTGAACAAAAAGATAAAACCTGCTTCACCGAGGAACAAGTGATAACTATACTGGAGTTTCTTAATTTATTGACAACATATTTGTCGGTATTACTATAAGAACGAACTGTGCGCCTCTCCTTCCCAACCTCTTCTTATTTTCATATGAATCGACGTTCCTTCAGACACTTGTCAAAAACAAGAATACCAAAGAAGTCATATCATTTAATTTCACTTTCAGATATATTGATGATGTTCTTTCCATTAACAATCCAAACTTTTTTTAATTGATTCCATTAATATACTCCCAAGAACTTGAAATTAAAGAAACAACAGAGACAGCTACCGCTGCCTCGAATTTAACATACATGGTCATCTCAGTACCATAATCTATGACAAACGAGACGATTTTGATATTGAAATTTTCAATTCCCCCCACCTAAGTAGCAATATACCAACTTCATCTGTATATGGGGTGTATATTTCCCAATTTATTCGTTATTCAAGAGCTTGCAGTTCCTACTCATACTTTTTAAAATATCACAAGTGTCTTAGCAAACAGTTAATGAACCGGGGGTATGTCAAAGTATGTCTCCTCATTTTTCTAAAAAAAAGTTCATCGGAAGATAACAAGAACTTGTTGATGAATATTCCGTATCAACTTCACAAATGATACACAATGGTCCTAAAGTATAGATTCTGGGTACTGACGTTGTTTATTATCTTAATAAAGTGTTAAACTATTCTTTGTTTTGTCTTTATGAATATTACTTTTACTGTTTAGTCTGTTTTTATCGATATCCATTTGATTTGACTCAGTCCTTTACATCCCGTCATTAGGTCAATGTTCTATAATAATTCTCGTGATCTTGTCTTTCATTTTTGATAATGTGCCTTGTCTTTATACCGTTTGGTGTTTCTTTGATACATATATGACGTGGCTTTGTACTTATACATCCCGTTATTGTGTTATTGTACTATGTTAAATTTGTGTATTCTTGTTTTGAATTTTTACTTACATGCTTGATCTTAAGGCCATTTTGTGCTTCTTTGTTACAAATTTGTTTGGTGTTTTTATAGTGATTAAAATTATAAACTGCTCTACCCCTATTTATGACATTTTTACCTACTGTGTCTGTTTGTTTTGTTCGCACATCGTTGTCAATATAATGGAATTTGATGTAACTGTTATAGAAGTGATTGGTTTAGCTAGCTTTAAAACCAGGTTCAATCCACCGTTTTCGACAAAAGACAATCCCTGTACTAAGTCAGGAATATGACAGTCGTTATCCATTCAATTGATGTGCTTAGTTTTTGATTTTGTCATTTGATTAGGGACTTTCCTATTGAATTTTCATCCGAGTTCAGTATTTTTGTGATTTTACTTTTCCTCTTTTAGTTGATATATTTCTCCGTTTTTGTTTGCGACCCGAGTTCACTTCGCTTAGTCAGTTTATGCGTATTGAACAGCGGCATACTACTGTTGCCTTTATTTATAAGTGTTTATGATATAAAACACACAGCAAGCAAATTTTAAATTCTATATATCATGTATTTCTGTTATGTTAATACCACCATACCTTATTGTTTGTCATTTTTACTTGCTACTGTCGCTTGGTGTGTATATCCACTTGAATTATCTGAAAATATTAGAGAAAATATCATACAAATCAGGTGTTCGGATAACACTATTTGAAATATCTTTCGTAATACTGATAAAAATAATATATATTCACAACGTAAATACGTTTATCCTGAGACTTATATGTGGTAGAACTTAGTCTCAGGTTTATCTATAATTGCGAAAACCTGTATTATGATATTTCAACAATCCCCCTATATCTTTAACCAATGAAGAATGATCATACATACATCATGACACACACTAAATCCCAGTTAAAAAGAAATCTGAGTCCGATGTCAGAAAAAGTAACAGAAAAAACCAAAATGACAGTTGAACAAAGGAGTACATGCAGTTATTGCCATGCTAGATCCAGACCTCAATTAAACTGATTGATGGATTATGTTTTCGTAATTTTTAAGGGGTTTAGTATCATACCATCATAAAATATATATGAAAAGAATATTGCAATGAAAGATTGGTAAGTTGGTGATAAAAATTCGGCTAATAGCATCTGTCTTTAATGAGGGACTAATTCTTTAGAAATAGCTGTTACATCTATGGTATAACTTCGTATGGTTGTGTGTACTATGATGGTCAGTGTTGCACTGGACTCCAGGCACTAAAGACAAACATGCGTTCCAAAGTAAAAAGTAGGGGTCCAAAACATGCATGTGTTCGGACACAATATACCAGTCAAAAACGAGAGCGAGAAAATTAATAATTAAAAGTACATAATAGAAAACAAATATTACAATTTCGAGATAGAAATGCAATCATCAACATTTTGATATATGTTCAAACGTCATCCTTGTCCATATGTCGATAGTCGTATTTAGTATATTTTCATTCATTAAATATAATTAACTACATGTATTTTGATTGTGCATAGATTGTAGTTTTTAGTTCAGTTATTTAACTCAAATAGTTACATTTATTTATGTGAATAAAAGTGAAAACAGATTTTTATAGATTTTCGTGTCCTTTTTATATACCTAGTTCATATTCTACATTCGTATGGGGAATATCGATTAATAAACATCCATTCAAAAACTTGTGCAATACGAACTCTACTGGGGACAATATTCGTCAATTCGTCGTTATGATATAGCTCGCTAAAAATAATGTTTGAAACATATGTTTAAACAGAAATTTAATTTTATTTTATTGCAGCATAAAAAATTTCATTCAGCTCAAGCGTGTGTCTAGCGTATACCTGTACGCTACACGCACATAATACATACGCTACAAGCGCGTTAAAAATGCTACAGACAAGTTTGAGACCCGTTTAGGGCACGTTGTATACGCTTCAAGATCGTTCGACTTTCACTTAAACGTATGCGGGCGTGTTTGTAACAAATACCTCATAACACTTATAGAACGTCCAAGATACAACCGGGACGCGTCACAAATACGTTCTAGAGACTTTTTTCCTTCGTTGTGTGCATTCCATCTACGTTATACAAACGCCAGGTATGCGCCAACTTACGTTATTTAAATGTCCGGTAAACGCTCAGGTACGCTTCTCGTATGCCCAATACACGCTTAAAGCTCGTTTTGCACACGATACAGATATGATTGACAGGTTGAATGCATCCAAAATTACGAGCTTATTGGAAGCGTACATGATTTTTTTTACAACGCCCGACGTACGTCGGAGCTATACGCTGATGTCAAACTTTGTCAAATTCACGAAGTTGTCTCGGTTTAGAGGGAGGGTTTGTGTCCAGCAAATAAGTGTAACATCGCTGCATATATATATGTTATTATAGGATTAAACGCCTTTTAAAATGAATTTATTGGTGTATAAACTCGACCAATTCACTCACAAACAAATAAAAGGCCGAAGATAATGAACATATTTTTCCACACTCATATAAACCTCTATCACATGCAAATTGTATATTTATGCCATTGAATAGGCCTGGCGCATGAATATATTTGGTGGTTAACTCAAAACTATGTACTCAATGAAATTTGTTATTGGATAAAAAAATAAACTACAAAAACTCTAATTATCATTCAAACAAATGTTTTTGTGTTTATTATTTAATTTAACAATTAACGTGCAGTGAAAATAATGTGTGCTAACGTCGGTGTTATTACCCCCCCCCCCCCCCCATCTTGTTTACATTGGTTAGGAAAGAAGTTCGATCAACGTTGTGTATCGGAATAAATAAACAACGTGAAGATCAACTAACGGAAGTCCTCTCGACCAATCATATCAACGTATTTCCTAATATGCAAATCATATAAGAATTAAACATGAATGTACTTGCTATAGTCAGGAGCCTGCAATTTTAGTTATTGTCACTTGTTGCTGTGTTTCATATTTGTCGTTGTTTGTGTTTTAAATTATAATAAATGTGGCCATTGGTTTGTCAAAATCAATTATTTTCTTTAGTCATTTTTAGCTGAGTCAAGTCTCCATATAAAAGGCCATTTTGTAAACTATAATTCCTTATTCTTACTACTTAGTGTCTTTAATGGAGAGTTGTCTCATTGGCATTCATATCTCATCTTCTTTTGTTTTTAAATACAGGACAACATTTGCTTGTATGACAATCATTATATAACCTGTTCTACTGCCAACACCCGGTAAAGCTAACCATTGATGGCCACAATGATAGCACCCGGCATTATCTGATCTTAGGGAAATTTCTTTAATGTCTGGAAGCTGCTGTTTTACTGCCATTAATGTGTGCTCTAATAAGGAAACAACAGCAAATCAATCTTGCCTAACTGCATCAAGCACATGGGTATATGTACGATGCTGAAAATATAAAAAAAATATTGTTAGTAATAAATATAAAATATTGTAATAAAAAGAGGATTTATTTAAGGAAATTCAGTGTTTTTATAATATATAAACCATGTTTTACACTTCCTATACTTTGTTTCAATACAGTGTGCTCATTGTTTTATATATAGCTAGACGTTTTATATATAGCTAGACATGTACACATTACAATCATTCCATACACCAAATTTAGTAGTCCTATTGCATACAGTATATGAAAAACAGACAAAAACACAAAAACTTAACTATAACCACTGAACCATGAAAATGAGGTCAAGGTCAGATGACACCTGCCAGTTGGACATGTTCACCTTACAGTCCTTCCATACACCGAATATACAAGACCTATTGCTTATATTATCGGAGATATGGACTTGATCATCAAAACTAAACCTTATTCACTGTTCCATGAAATGAGGTCAAGGTCAAGTGGAAACTGTCTGAAGGGCATGATGACCTTGCAAAGTACGCACATACCAAATATAGTTATCCTATTACTCATATAAAGAGAGAAATTAACATTACAAAAAATCTTAACTTTTTTAATCTTAGGCTTATTTAAAATTGAAAGCAATTTTTTTGTATTGTTTGATTAGAATGTGTGTTAAATTAATTCTACATGTCTATATTTTGGTGATATGATTTTCTGATATACCGGTACTTACACAAATATTATTGTCTGTATCTACATATATCAATACTGTGACATGCCAATGTTTACCCCTCTGTCCAAATCAGTCTGTTTGCTTTTCTCTAAATCTTTGAGGAAGAAACTTCATCGCCCAATCCATAATAATGATTCCTTGGCCTTGCAGCAATGATCCTACTCTTTCCAGCCTCCAACTATCTTGATTGATGGTTCTTACAATATGTGCTCCCCAGTTCTCTATCTTGATAATGGAATCATCCAAATCTTTGTTGAACTCTTCTTTTAATTCTTCAGATGTTGTAGAGGAATTATTAACCTGTCTGATTTTGTCACACATATCTGTAAAAAGTTGACATTTTTCACATTTGAAAAGATGATGATGGTTACAAATTGACTGAAAAGCTAAGTTCTTAGGATCACTTAAAAGCCAGGTCCTACAATAAGTTGCACACTAATTTTCTTCCTGCACATGCAGTTTGTAATCTGTTTTCATATACAACTTACTACTGATAATAGAATTGGTTAGTTCTTTTGATTCTTCAGAGTTTATAACATTCATACTGTGAAGATCTTCTACCAAATTAATCAGATTATCATATCCTTCACTACCTTCAGCTGCTATATTGTCCAGTCCATGGAGGCTTGTACGTTTAGATGCTGCACATCCTTCTAATATTTCAAATAATGAAGAAATGCCTAAAGGTTGAAATTCTACTTCCCTGCAGTAACTCTGGTACATCTGTATTAATTTTGTATGGCAAGCTGTTCTAACAACATTTGGAATAGTGATTGTATTTCCTGATTCCATCTTCAAATCTCTGGTTCCATAAGACACAATTTGGACAAAGAATGGATAAAAAAAATCTGAGTGCATGTTGCAACTTTTCATCATCCATACGTTTTCTATTATATTTTCGTTTTTCAGCAGTTGCATACCGGAAGAAAAGGCAGTAGTTATATCTAATCTAGCTTGATCTATTCTATAGGTTGTCAAGTCTGGAATAGCTTTCATCAATTCTTGCTTACTCAGCTGTTTGGATATCAAAGCTAGAAGTTGGCGTCTTACTCTATTATCTGTTGTTACATTTTTAGAGTTGAAGGATTTCCTGTACTAAGTCTGTTTGTACAACATTTTGATCATGTGGATTTTTCATCTCCCTCACAAAAATCTTCTTCACAGCAACTCCTTGGCCTGGAGCAATTGCCTCCATAACGCAGTCAACAGACTGATTTGCCTTTCTATTGATGTACCTCAGGGTACTCTCTTTAATCTTATCTAATGGTGTTTCAAGTTGATATTTTAATAGACTAAAGGAACCCTTGCTTACTGAGACCAGTGCTGAGTTTATTCTGTTAAGGTTGTGTATACCAACATTATCACTCCAGTTGGAAATTTGGGAGTTCTGGCTTAAATCTATTGATTGAGATGTTTGGGAGTTCTGGCTTAAATCTGTAAGTTCCTCTGTGTTACTTTGCTGCAAAAATAATATATAGTTTTCTCATTAAACCTTACATCAATGTTGAAAGCATTTATGAGTTATTGTGTCCAAAAACTTGAAAAATCCACTGTTTTGTAATGAATAAAACCCCATAAATCAGAAAAGTATAGTCAAAATTCTATAAAGATCAAAAGGGGGCTCACGTCGATATCAATAAACAATACACAAAAGTTTCTTGCAAACTGTTGAGGTTGTTTTTGACTTATTGTTGGAAAAATGGAACCCCCCCCCCCTTTTATAATAATAAAACCTAGAAAACTCGGAAAATGTAAATCCGTAATTCATAAAAGAAAAAAAGGAGCACAAGTCAATAGATATTAACAATTCACCAAAGTTTCATATATAGATATAAGAAGATGTGGTATGAGTGCCAATGAGTCAACTCTCCATCCAAATAACAATTTATAAATATAAAGGCCTTCAACACGGAGCCTTGGCTCACACTGAACAGCAAGCTATAAAGGGCTCCAAAAATTACTAATGTAAAACCATTCAAATGGAAAAACTAATGGTCTAATCTATATAAAAACGAGAAACATGTATGAACTACATAAATAGACGACAACTTATGTACATCAGATTCCTGACTTAGGACAGATGCAAACATTTGCAGCGGGATTTAACATTTTGAGGTACCAAACCTTCTCCCTGTTCTGAAACAATAGTATAACATCACAACATAGAAAAACGTGCATATTGGTTAAAGCAGATCTGAGTTAATGTCCAGCATGTTGACGACCAACGGATAGGTATACTGACAACAGTTTACCATAATATGTCTTGTAAACGGGCGTATAAAACTAGATGTGTAGGACAACAGGCCTGTCTAAAAAAGTCAAAAGCCTGCATTTGTTTTAGAAAGTCCCCATCAGCTGAGCTGAACAAAAGTTAACATAAACTTAATATGAAACTCGTCATGGTAAACTCACATATATAAAAAGAGCAGCTCAATATTTGAAGGCCTTTATAAAACTAGAGGCTCTTCAGAGCCTGTGTCGCTCACCTTGGTATATGTGCATATTATACAAATTACACAAATGGATTCATGACAAAATTGTGTTTTGGTGATGATGATGTGTTTGTAGATCTTACTTTACTTAACATTCTGGCTACTTACAGTTATCTCTATCTATAATAAACTTGGCCCTTATGTTACAGAGGGAATTTTTTTGTAAAAATTTACAAAAAATTACCAAATTAATGAAAATTGTTAAAAATTGACTATAAAGGACAATAACTCCTTAAGGGGTCAAATGACCATTTTGGTCATGTTGAACTATTTGTGGATCTTACTTTGCTTAACATTATTGCTGTTTACAGTTTATCTCTATCTATAATAATATTCAAGATAATAACCAAAAATGGCAAAGTTTCTTTAAAAATTACAAATTGGGTGGCAGCAACCCAACAACAATTCATCTGAAAATTTCAGGGCAGATAGATCTTGACTTGATAAACAATTTAACCACGTCAAATTTGCTCTAAATGCTTCCGTTTTAGATTTATAAGCCAAAATCTTCATTTTACCCCTATGTTCTATTTTTAACCATGGCGGCCATCTTGGTAAGTTGGCCGGGTCACCGAACACATTTTTTAAACTTAATTTAGATACCCCAATGATGATTGTGGCCAAGTTTGGTTAAATTTAACCCAGTAGTTTCAGAGGAGAAGATTTTTGTAAAAGTTAACGACGACGGACGCCAAGTGATGAGAAAAGCTCACTTGGCCCTTCGGGTCAGGTGAGCTAAAAAGTCTATAAGTTATAACTTATGTAAGTCTAAAGCCTGTGGATTTGAAAAAAAATCAGCAGAGTGGAACAAAACATTACCTTGATCTGAAACTCATCATAGTAAATTCGCACACCAAAAATCAGCCCAATAATTCTCATAATGTTTATATGATTTATATTAGTGAATACATTCATATGATTGGTTGAGCAGGCTTCAGGTAGTCACTCTTGAGGTTGTATATATTTTTTTTATAAACAATCTGACAAAACTACTTTTTTTGTAAGCAAAGAAAAAAGATGATGTGGCCAGTTGCTGTAAAGAATATAACACAGACCAACTGGACTTTAAAAATACATGGATTAAACGCCTTTTGAACATGTTGAAAGAAATTTATTGATGTATAATCTGGACTGAGCTACTTACAAACATATTATAAAAGTCCTTCGGAGCCTTGCATTCTTCCTGTTTCTAAGACTTGTACAAATAAATTTCATATTTTGATACAATGTATGGTTTTTGTCTATATATACATGTACATGTATATGAGTGAGCACAAAATAAGATCTGGATCGACCTTAATATTAGAGGTGAACTTACAGACAAAACCAAATGCTATTTCTCCTTTAAAAACTCTATCGGTCAGACAAGTTCAAAATGAAAATTCTTCATTAATATGATTTAAGATATAATAACCTCGTTTATCTTTCTTAATCTATTTGATTCTCTTTGTGGTCTTTCTTTCTGATCATCCTAAAAAAACATGTTAAATTTCAACAATAAAGAAACAAGATAAATATGACTAAAAAAATGGAAAATATTTTTTATGCATGAATTTTATAAGTTTGAGGACCATAACTCTGCAAAGTTTCATGAGACCTGTCATGGTTGAACTTTATGCCAAATATCAATTCAATAGCTTTCAGTATTAAAAAAATAAATGTAGAAAACCAATTATTTGCGTGAATTTTCGAAGTCAAAGGACCATAACTCTGCAAAAAATCACCAGACCTGAACAAAATTCAATCTATAATTTGCAATATGGTCAAACGATCGCATATAAACAAGGCAATATTACTTTTTTTTCTATATAGAACAGCCAAGGGATGTTGTCTTTGTTTATATTTTGTAATGCCAAATTAGATATTAAATATGTTGCTTCTGAATTTAACTTACCCTTATGTCATACTTTTCACTTATGTCGTTACTCATGTTATTTGCTTCACTAAATTTCAGTATATCCTCCTGAAAATAAAATTAAACCATAGAATAACACTTATTACAGAATAATATTATTGTGTTTATCAAGTTAAAAAGAAATCTTGTGAAGTGTATATATATATTTAGAGGGACTCAAAAAACAGTTTATATTGAGATTAAAAATGATTAGCCTGCTGTCTAATTTTCTTATATAAAATGAAGCATACCTCTTGGTCAATAACTGTTATACATGTTAAATCAGCCTAGATATAACTTAATTTACCTGAGTGTATAACTATCTTCAGTCAATGGCATTGTATTAAAAATAATCAAGAATATCTGTCCAAAAGAAACCATGCTCAGATTTTTAATCTCTTTGTCAAATGAAATTGAGGGCAACATCCTAGACATTTTTCTAGTTTGTGATGCATTTTTGGAGGTAATTATCAATGCAACCTATGTTCAGTGAACCAAAGTATTCAGACCAAAACCCAAATTTAACATTCTGGTTAGAAAGTCCCAATCAAATTGACTATGTTTGAACTGCAAAGTTTCAAGTTGATGCAATAAAACTATCATAAACTACCCTGACCAAAAACTTAAACCTGAAAAAAAGCTGTTTCACACAATCCCATTTTCATGTTCAATGAACCATGAAATTTGAACCAAAACCCAAACTTGCAATACATTTTTAGAAAATCCCAATCATAATGACTATAAGCTGATGCAACTATAACTTGGTCATAAAATATATATCGACCAAAATCTTTAACCTGACATGAGACAGACGGACGGACAAACGTATGGACAAAAGCACAGAACAGAAAACATAATGCTTCTACTATTATGGTAGGCTGGGCATAAACATTTGGATGAGCATGCAGTTCTGTTATCATCATTATTAAACATGTTAAAAGGAACTCAAAAAGTTTGACAATATAAAAAGGAAGATGAGTTACGAGTGCCAAAGAGACAATATTTACTCTCCATCCAAGTCACAATGTAATTAAGTTAAAAAGTATAGGTCAAAGTACGACATTCAACAAGGAGCCTTGACTCACACCAAACAACTATCTGTTGAGGTTCCAAAATGACCAGGGTAAAACATTTCAATCAAGAAAACCAACAGTATAATCTATATACAAACAGAGAAAAGAAAAACACCCATAAACTACATGTTTGTATTGTTGGACAGGTCAGTGTGTTTTTTCAAGTTAAAAATTATCACAGTAGTATAATTTGCTCCACATCTATCATCTACTGACCTTTTTAAAAATCAACGTGAATGCACGTGAAAAGGAAGTATCCATTGTACTTTTCTTGTTTTTGTTCTTCTTATACAGCATGTACACGATGTGTATGGTGCAAACTGGATTAAAAATACTTCAGCTATTGTCTTAACAATTTTTGATACGTTAGGCCCTGAAATATAAACTTCAAAACGGTTGTATACCAAGAGATTGCATTGTATTTTTTTTTCAGGAGAATTTAGTGAATTACCGTACAACATGTTATTTTCGCGGTTGTAAAATTTCGCGTTTTTCATTACGAAATATTTTGACGGTTATTAATTTTGCAAATTCAAAATTTTTATCAATACCTTTGCATGTACTCTTTTAAATTGGCGGAATTTATTTTGACGATTTCGTTCAATAAAAGAAATTTTCATCCCGCAAAAAATACCCGCTGTACGGTACGTATGTAATGGGTAATTTTTCTCATGAGACATGTCACGATTGTTGATAATTCGCCGTTTCAGAATCTAATGTATTCTTGGTAATATTTTCAAAAGTGTACACCAGAATTTTTTTTATCGGTTCAGAATGGTTTAAACAATGGAAATCCACCCAAAGGCGTAACGTTATTTTCATTTTGGTGTACGAATTATTAGATTACCCATGGTCCTTAAATTCTGAATCGGCCAATTGCATATTGTTGCCTAAAAGACTGATAATATTATATGAATTTCAAACATATCGCATCAATATTTTGGAAAACCGTTATTAGGTTAACATGGTGTAGAGGAGACAGTGTAGAAAATAATCCCAACTATTCAAAATGACTAAATTTTCAAATTATGTTGTCGAAACGAGTTAAGATCTGTGATTTTAATATGCTTATATATAAATATTTAAATATACGATTTATAAATGATAATAGTAAAAAAGCATCTTATACGTTCAAATTTTGTAAAACATGGATTGTTTTGGGTAAACCCCGACAGACATAATTGTTTTGAAAACAGTCCAGAACGAACAATAAACGAAAGCATTTTCCCATACATCAGTTTCAAATGTAACCAGGGACAATCCCTTATTTCCTTCCATATGACAAAAAGTCACACAATGTGTAGAAGGCTCGAATAAATATTAAGACACTGTAGTATTTTCACGCAAACATCATTGATTTCTTAACTTATTTGATCAAGGAAGTTTAAACTTGCCACAGCTTGTAAAAAAAATGACAGTTAACGCAAGTAAAAAAAATGTATATACAATATACATAAATGATGAAAAGCATCACCTCTTCATTAAAATTGTATACGATATTTAGCTTTGGATAGACGTGCGGGATATAGCAGGCAACATGTACAATTACAAAGAAAACCTGATTTATTTCATTTTCCTACTTTAAGTATATATAAGTTATTGAAGTTTGTGCAGGTAAGAAAATTAGCAAACAATTCAGAAAGTAATAGCTGTTTAATTGTCATATTCTTTTTGAATGAACAAACAACTTTACATCGAAAGGCATGTGGTCTTTTTACACAGAATGTATTTGCAGTGATACTCATGAGATTAAGAAGTATGCTTAGGATGAGAAAATTCACTCTTTATATCATTAATGAGTGTTTCATAGTTAATTTCAACTTAGGTAAATACAATGGCGTTCTATTCAAATGCTCACCTTGTTATACAGATTTTTTTTCATTATATTTAAGAAAATACATTTTTTTAGTTTGAATTCAACGATCCGAAGTTAAATCCATTTTCCACCACAAGTTATGACATACCCTGTTATTTTAACATAAAATTACAAAAAAATACTAATTGCAAGCCCAAATAACTTAGCACGCTGATAAAGCCTTAAAGGTATCACGCAGTATTAAGCTTAATTTGGTTGAATAACTTCAAAGATGGGTGCCACATTGGAGCAAGATCTGCTTACCCTTCTGGAGTTGTTAACTTCCTATGTCATTAGGTCTCTGGTGCAGAGTTGTCTCATTGTCGATCATGTTGAGGGGTTGTCCAACTTGTTGAATTTACAATTAGCAACACATAGTTAAATTTTACAGCATTCAGAAAACAAGGTTTTCATCTATGTCCCAATTCTTCCTTTAGATTCATGTATATAGACCAAAACCAGGTATACAGAGGCAAATTTAGACCCCCCCCCCCGCCTATATATATAGTATTTATAAAAAATCAGTGATTTTGGGGCTAAACTTGGCCTGTGACCCCCTTCTTTCTATACTAGTCCAAATAATTATGAAATCTTGAAAGGCTATGAGGAAGCATAAAAGCAAAAATTTAAAATAGCCTTCCAAGACGTCATAATTATTTGGACTATTCCTTTACATTCTTTGTCAAAATGCTTATTGATCAACTCCCTCCCCTTTTCTCCAAATGTTTTGGATGCAAAGAAGGTGGACAGTTCCCCTTATGCCTAAAGGAACATACTTCTTTGCAAAAGAGATATTATGTCTGAAAAATTATTCAAACTTATATACATGTATATATACAAACCGGTTCCCAATCTGCATAGGTAGCCTCGTCTTAGCTGAGCTAGCTAAAACATCCTTACAGTCATGCCACGCTGTGGTTTCCTCTTTTGGAAAACTGTGGATGCCCAGGAAACCCACACTTCAAGCCTGGTTTCCATCCTATGCCATACAAATGTCTATGAGTAGGATAAATAGTTACACCCCTGTCCGTTTTTGATGACCAGTTCCAGATTCCAGCCCTCTTATAGCATATGCAACTATTACAGTCATAATAACGTTCGATAACTCTGCATGTTACTGGTTCAATTATGATTATGTATTTACTGGTTACCTGATGAATGATTTAAAGAAAATTATAAAATATATTTATTTCAACACGGTTTATATCCTTTCGAGGTCTTCTTTTATAAATATAAAATAATATCGTAATGAATTTCATTGATAATCGGACAACACAGTCACGTACTAACCTGCATAGGTATTGTCAAAACTTACACCGTGAGTAGATGCCATGTTTGTTTTCTTTGATCACGTTGATGTTATTACTTAATTAATATCTCTTTAATCTGGCTATGTCCAAGGCTATTATCATAGTGACAATAACGTGTCAAATTTAATTGCAATATAAACAGTGAAATTAAATTGAATTATGTGCATGGACAAAATAAGTGTCGAACATCCTCTACGTTTGAATTATTTGGTCGCCATTTTTCGAAATATTTTTAAAGACACTATATAATATCTCCATTTTGATTTTTATCATACTAGAGTGGGGTGCTCATTTTCGCCATATCTTTCCATGTTTTCTTTAGTTTATGTTCAGGTCTTTATGTTTTTGAAGTATACTGATATTTCTATATGAAGATAACTTCAAATGCAAAACATTTTTAGCTTTAAAACGTGTTTGTTTTGAGAAAAATCATTTGAAATGTTGGATTAAAGGGTGTTTGAAATTTTCTGTTGTTTTGTCAACGGGGGTTAGTGCCGAAATTTGATCTCATTTTCAAAAATAATCATATTTGTTATAAAAATATAATTTACCGGCATATTTCTTCAATTTCAACCATCCTTTAAAGTTTTTACACCTCAAAATCATAAAACGGCGAAATTGTGTCCACGGCGAATATGAGCGCCCCACTCTATATCCTCTGGTTAAAAAATAATCAACAATATAAATAATCAGTTATCACCTTCAAATAGATGAAAAATCTAGAGGAATCCTATCTCCATCACGCCTTAAAAAATTTAAATGCCAGGATGTCCGGATCTGAGAATTTGGAAGGGACATAATAAAAAATCAAACTGTTCCATATACGATATTTCAAATATTTATGAATAAAATAATAAGCACATATTCCCACAATTATTCCATCTGTTTTGATTAAATCGCAATTTAAGGTTAAACACGACAAAAAATGCAATATTTATCGTAGTTGTATGATTTAATATTGGTGAACTATCGAGGCAACAAGACAAATTTTCAAAAGTATTTGGAAGGGAGAAGATCAAAATTTAAACTTTTCAAAAGGCATATTGATATTTCTAAATATATGAGGAATTACTATATATTCCCACACTTTTTGTATCATGAACTTAAAGTAATATATTTTATCGATTCCAGAAAGCCCCTATGCATTTCTATACATTTTACTTGGGCTTGATACGGGTGATGTGTGACGTCACCAAAGTCACGTGATGGCTGCTATAGTTGGATATGAGGAGTTCTGCCTCATCTAATATGTCATTGTTACCCAGCTTACATTACCGTAAATGCCCTGTTATAGTTTTATTGCAGTCTTTTAAAGAGTAGTGTTCAGCATGATCACAAGTCTCCCCAAAATACTTTTGCAATGAACATGTGTCTTCTGCAGCATTGGGGGCAGCCATTGTTCTTGTGATGTTGTCATGACAAAATAGCACCATCTAGGCAAAGAGAGATAACTCCCATTGTTTCATTTCAGAAATATTCATTGACTTTGATTGAAATTTGTAACCTTTATATACATTTACACAAAATTTCTTTTGCTATTATTTTAATTTTATCAACTTTATTTTAGTACCAATTATACATTCAAGGAAGCTAGGGTTTTTACTTTCCCACCTGGTAAAAAATTGCAGCTTTTGCCTTATTTTTAATACAATGCACTACACTCAGACAAATAAATCAAATGTCTGTATTTTTTTCTAGCAATGCATAGAACCCTATAAAATGGTAGACATCTTGATATCAACATATATTTTGAATTTTTAATTAAATAATGACATATTTTTTATATCCATAAATCCCTCTCATAGCATAACTGCATGATTCTTACATGGAGCTGTACTTAATACACCAAACGCGCGTTTCGTTTACATAAGACTCGTCAGTGACGTTCAGATCAAAATAGTTATAATGCCAAACAAGTACAAATTTGAAGAGCATTGAGGACCCAAAATTCCAATAAAGGAAAGTCCGTAATTAAATGTAAATTAACTTTGTAAATAAGTAAAATAGTTTGGTACTTTTGGTATTAAATGAAGGCTATATGGCTTGGGATCACTTTAGGGTATATTGGAAACGCTCTTTTGAATTATACACGAAATTAGAATAGGACGGTACATTGTATGGTTGTTACTCTAAGAAAACAGTATTGCCATCCCTGAAACTCGGGGGGGCCACTTGCTATATAATTAGTGGTAGGGATGAGCCGCTGGAATAGGTCACTTTTTCATGCTCTACGATATATGAAAAGGGTGAGAAATTCAGATGAAATATATCAATAGGTTGATATTATCACTTGCTTGATTATATCATAAGTATCTGAAACTAATCAGATGTCCGTATTTATTTTTGATGCGGTTAAACCACAGTCGTAAATGCATCAGTTATTTGTCAAACCAATTAAAATCTATTTATTCTGATGTGGTATTTCCACTGATGCCAGTGATAGATGCAATAAATCCAACTATTTTGACATTTGCACCTAATTAACATTCAAGGGTTTGTATACATAAAACATGATAACAATTATTTAAAGAAATTCCATTGTGACAGCGTCCTTTAAGAGGGAACGGCAATGAAACTTTTTATCAGTTTTAAATTAATATTTTAGCATGTTAAAATCAGTGAAGGTGTTACACTCTGCATGCTCTGGGGTGATATTACATTTATCTGACCACAGATGTAATACCATCTATGATCTGACCAAACGTCTTTTATATGTATTGTAATTTGGAATTGAAATATCTTTATAATGAAAGATGTAAAACGGCAATAAGAAAAAAGTGTTTAAGATGTGACGAATTTATTGGAAAAGAAGGTGATATTATTGCGACTATTTACAAGATGATGAGCGGGGAAAATATTCGAAAATATTGAAATATATCTATAGGTCTGTTTTTTGTTAATTAATTTATGACAAGGTATATATTTTTGATTATCAAAATATATGAAAAGGGTGGGGTACTTGATGTCTCAGCTGCTCACCCCTACCAAAAAAAGTTTGAAGTGGCCCCCCCGAGCCCTGAAACAAGAACCAATATATTCACGAGTGTTAAAATAATTGAAAAAGATGAAATAGTTGATAAAAATAATATTATATATCTTAATAAGGCATCTGTTCCATAAAATGGTGAAAATTTGTTCGTATAAAAATTGCAATTACTTTTAAAATATGCAACAATGTAAATTTACAACCAGCTTGAAGACTGAAAATGTACAAGCTTTTAAAAAAGACAGTTTAACAGACAACAGTTGAGTAGTTATTAAACAATCTTCGACAGAGCGTTGGAGTATTTCAGCTGGTGCCCCACATGGTTCTTATTCGTTATCGTATTTAATGCTGTTTCTGAAAATGTTATCTCTTTATGTAGATTATCGGCAGATGAAGAGTGATAACACAAATGAAATCTATATGTCATACATTCAGTATCAACATAAAATCAAATGCTATTTGAAGTATTCAACAGTGATGATGATACTAGTACATTTGTATTTTATCAACAAACTTACTTGTAAGAAATGTATAAAATCAAATACATTTTCAAAAATGGGCTTTCCCATGTCTATTTTTAGTAACAATTCAAAATTTATCAACAACAGATATAATGCAACAAGATCGCAACAAAAAATATTAAAAGAAAAGAAAACAACAGTAATACTTACATTATCTGTTCTGACAAGTACCGACTGTCAAATCTTATCTAATAAACCTAAAAATAAATCAATAAAATTAAATAAAGTAATACATATTTACATAAATAAAATTTCATATTATTCGTACATGATGATACTGTTTGTAAAAAGATGTTTTCAGATGCACAAACACAAGCTACGTAATACAGCAAGGAAATCATGTAGTAAACGAATGACTTTGTGTTATAGAACTTGTTATATTACAATAACGCAATGTAAAGACTTACAGCTATATATACATTGGTTAATATGTAATTTGTTGTATACTATTTGTTACGAGAACACAACAGAGATACCAAAAGACTGTCTAACAACGTATAGGTATTCTCTGTTTTTATCATACATGTGTTACAGTTTGTATGTTACCATCATTGTACGCGCATGGTTTGCATGCCTGCGCTACTGTCATGTACTCGTATTTCCTTATTGTATTCATTGTATAATATGTAAACACCTTATAACATGCATAAGATCAGAAAACATCATAAAGCTTATATTTAAAGTTAGAACAAACATGCCAAAAGATCACATACGGCTAGCGGAAACTTTAACTAAACTAGGCACTTTTGGGGAAAAAGCTAATATAATAAAAAATAAAAAATTGAAAGTCCCAGAAAAATATATTTATATAAACAACAACTGTTTATGTGTGAAGACAAAACAATGCCTATTTTTATCTTCACTTTTTAAAATTAAAAGTGCACTTAAAAAAGAAAGAATGCACAAACCACCTATGATTAGAATCAAAATAATAAACAACTTTGAAATTTTAATGAATGGTAGTAAAAGTAACCCAACAGTTTTAAACAACTTTACCACCAGGCTGTCACGTGTTACACCTTTAGAATTTATCAACAAAGAAAGTAGTTACGAGTCAGTCAAGCGTACTTTAAATAAAATAAATAACAAATTTAAAATCAATCAATATGATAAAAGACATCCATATATGTACGCTAAATGTTAAAGGACTCAGAGATAAAGAGAAAAGAACAAGATTTTATCAATGGATAAAAAATCAAAAAAGTCTTATAACTTTTATACAAGAGAGTCACTTTGATGAAAATCTTGAAAAAAAATTATATACTGAAACTAGTAACGTTATCTATTTTAGTCATGGTACAACCCAAAGTAGAGGGGTAGCCATTATAATTGATAATAAGTTAGAATGTAAAGTAATTAATGAAAACAAAGACAAAGACGGTAGAATACTAATGTTAAATATAGAAATAGAAAACATAATTTATTCGCTCATTAACATATATGCACCAAACATAGAAACGGAAAGAAACAAGTTCTTTAAAAATCTCTCTGATTTCATAAGTAATTATGCAATTGGAACAGTAATACTAGGCGGCGACATGAACGATGCATTGTCAAACCTAGATAGAAAACTTACTAATGGAAAACGAAAAAATATAAAACCAGTAAACAGTTTAAAATCTTTAATTAAAACACACAATCTAATCGATATATGGAGATATTTAAATCCGAAAAAAGTACAGTTTACCTGGAAAAGACAAAACTTCAGTCAAGCAAGTCGAATTGATTACTTTTTAATTAATAAAGATTTTGTGCTCAATACAAAATCAAGCGATATAAGACCCGCATTAATAAAAAGCACAGACCACCAAGGCGTATCTCTTAAATTACAAAGCGTAACGGCCGAAAGTAAAGGTCCAGGATACTGGAAATTAAATAATTCTATTTTAGAAGAAAATGAATATTGCAAAGAAATAGAAACAATAATTGCAAAATATAAAACTATCATGCAAGACACAACTACGGATTTGCATCTTCTTTGGGACGCGATTAAACTTGATATTAAACTATTTACAATAAATTATTGCAAAAGTAGAGCTTACAATAAAAATAACGAAATAAAGCAAATGGAAAAAAAATTAACACTCTTAACTGAAAAATACCAAAAAAATGAAAATAATGATATTTTGCAAAAAATAAATCAAATTGAAAATCAGCTAGAAACACATTATGAATATAAAGCTAAGGGCGCCCAATTAAGGTCTAAACAAGATTGGGTAGAAAAAGGCGAAAAAAAATACAGCTTACTTTTTAGGCCTAGAAAAAAATAAACAAACAAAAAAAACAATAATAAAACTAAAAGACGACCAAGGAAATATTGTTACAGATCAAAGTGAAATACTTCAAATTGAAAGGAAATTTTACGAAAAACTATATTCAAAAGAAAACGAAAACATAGCCCAATCATGGGAATATATTAACAGTACTGAAGTAAAAAATAAATTATCAAAAAATGAAAGTCAGACGTGCGATGGATATGTTACAATAGATGAACTAACACTAGCAGTAAACAATTTAAAACCCAATAAAAGCCCAGGTAAAGATGGTATCTCAACAAATTTCTATAAAAAGTTTTGGCAATCATTAGGTCCAATCCTTGTTAACATCTTTAATACAAGCTACGACAGGCAAAAGCTACCATTTTCTCAAAGACAAAGTATTCTTAATCTTATATACAAAAAGAATGATCCACTAGATCTTTCAAATTATAGGCCAATCTCCTTATTAAACTCGGACTATAAAATACTATCTTACACATTAGCTCAAAGAATAAAAAATGTACTAAATTTAATAATAAATGCAGACCAAACAGGATATATAAAAAAACGATATATTGGCTTCAATCTCAGACAAATACAAGACATCATAGATTACGCCGACAAATTTAATGTTGAAGGTGCAATTTTGTTTCTAGACTTTTCAAAAGCATTTGATACCTTAAAATGGACCTTTATGTACCAAACTCTCGAACATTTCGGCTTTAATAGTTCATTTATTAACTGGATCAAGACGTTATATTCTGATATAAATAGCTCAGTGTTCAATAATGGATGGATTTCTGCACCAATTAGTCTAAAAAGGGGGGTGCGTCAAGGATGCCCCTGCTCTTCCATGATCTTCGTGATCGCAGTTGAAATTATGGCATGTAAATTAAGAAATGATTATAACATTAAAGGTTTTGAAATCAAACTTGACCATTCAAAACATAATTTGAAAATTTCCCAGTTAGCAGATGATACCACTCTTTTTCTTAAATCAAAAAATGAAATTATAGCAGCATTAAACGTTATTGAAATATTTGGCACATTTTCTGGTCTTAAATTAAATAAAAACAAAACGGAAGGCATTTGGATAGGAAAACTAAAAAATTGTAAAGATAAGGTAGATAATATAAAATTCACAGATAAACCCGTTAAAGTGTTGGGATTGTATTTCGGCACAAATAAAGCAGAATGCGCAAAACTAAATTGGGAAAATAAGTTTGAAAAAGCAAAAAAACTCATGAAATCTTGGGAAAAAAGACATCTTACGATCATCGGTAAAATTCTTATTATCAAATCACTTATCATCCCACAATTTACATACTTAGCAAGTATGACAGTCATAAATAAAATGTATAGCGACAACCTAGAAAAAGAAATTTTTAATTTCATCTGGAACGGTAAACAAGATAAATTAAAAAGGTCAACTCTCATAGCAGATTACAGTACGGGAGGACTTAATATGATAGATATCGACAGCTACTTCAACACACTTAAAATTAAATGGGTATCAAGACTAATGGAGTCAAAACATGAAAACTGGTCAATTATTCCGAGATTCTTTTTTGATAAATACGGGAAAAACTTCCTTATCTTCAAAATGAATTTAGAACTTAAAAATTTAAAACCACTTAAAATAACAACTGAACTACCAGAATTTTATCTGGATATTGTAAAATGTTGGATACGGAAAGGTGGAGGTCAAACTAAATCACCCACTAACTTTAGAGAAATACGCAAAGAAATTATATGGGGTAATAAAAACATAAAAATAAAAAATAAACCATTATTGATGCTCAACTGGATCGGAAGCAATATAATCTATATAAATGAAATAATTGACGAAAACGGTCAAATCAACGAAAAGACAATACTGCGTAAGTTAGAAATAAAACACAACTGGATAGCCGAACTATCAATATTAAAAAAAGCTATTCCAAAATGTTGGATAGATATCCTGAAAACAAATAAATCTGTTAAAACCCGCGTTAATATTAACGAAAAAATAATCAGAATGAATGAAACAGAAATAAATTTAGCAGATCTAGATAACAAAACCGTATATCAATATTTTTTAAAAAAGAAAATAACTCCAAACATTGGATTAATAAAATGGCAAAAATTATTAGGCGTAAAACCATTACAAATTAAACACTCCTTATCATTTACAAACAAAGAAATATACACAAACAAACTTAAAGTATATAAATGGAAACTATTTAGCTACATATTGCCGAATACAGAAAATCTTTTTAAATGGAAAATATATAATACGTCAGAGTGTACTTTATGCAAATGCACAGACAATTATCAACATTTTTTTATCGACTGTAAATCTTTAAAAGATTTGTGGAATAAAATAACAGAAAAAATGAATATCATAAACTTCTGTAAGAAAATAAACTTAATAGATATAGTCTTTGGATATAAAATAGGAGACCGACATTATAATGACATAAATCTTATTATAACGTTGATAGGTTTCTCAATTTACAAATCATTTTACACGTCGGAGCAAAGAACAAAATCCGCCGACATATACAATATCTTTAAAAAAGAATTTGAATTATATTTTGAAGTTAACAGATGTGTAAAAAAAAGTAAAAGTAATTTAATTCGCAAATTTCAAAAAAATCTTTAAACTGTTAGATTATAAAATATAAAAAAATCGACACCTCAGCGGCCGTAAAGAAAAACCCTTAAATTATACCTATTCTAAAACTTAAATCAAAACACAATAAGGTACAGATTATGTACAAAGATAATAAATTCATATTTCTATAATAATAAACATAAAATATCTCACCTTTCGATAATAATCCAAAAGCGAAAAGATTAACACGTGAAGTATATTATCCCTCAATCACGTCAAGTTACGATTATCTGATCACATTAAGACATCTGCACGATTTTTCTAAACGAGCAATATGTGTCAGGTAGATTGATTCAATAATGAGGATGTTAAAGTAAGGGTCAAATACGGTACAAAATTACGTAATAATAAATGTGAATGATTTGCAATTATATATGCTTATATTGTATTTTTTTTTTCTATTTGTAATTGACTAACAATCAGTCAGATTATATTATAATTAAAAATGTATGTTTCAAACACAAATTAAACTAACAAATACTAACAAAATATTATATACTGCTAACGGTTAACGAGGCCGGGATAAGGTACCGGTATTTGATGTATCAACTAACAAATGTGAAAAACTATCAATAAAACATGAGAACTGTTAAAAAAAAAAAAAAAAAAAAAAGATTATCGGCAGATGAAACATTCCTAAGTTCGCTCTAATTGTGAAATGTAACAAATAAAATCTGACCTAAATGAGTTGAGCGATTGGTCTAAGAAATAGCTCATGTCCTTTAATCTAAAAAAAAATGAAATTATGCTGTTTTCTTACATTGAAACTCAAGAAATTAATTTTAAATTCAAATATATACACTCAATTGACTTTTAATGTAAAACCGAATTAACAATATTAAAAAGAATCCAAAACCTCAAGTGCATAAACATCATGAATCTGGAAATCGTAAACTCAACAGCATATAGACTTTAGCCACTCAGCTTCTTTTTTTAATCATGATCTTGACAGAATCAATATTATTCTAAATCCGTCCTGTTCGCGTGGGGTTGAGCATGAAGATTCATATTACTTCTTATTTAATGCCCTATTAATATGCTTATACAAGAATCATTTGATATAATAGTTTGCACTGGTTCAATAATTTTGAAAATCTTCATCTGCGGTTATTTCTCTGACTAATGACACAAATTAACGAATATTTAATATATATTTGAATTTATTTAAGAGTTCAATATTTTTCTAATTGCATGATATAGTAAATTGAAAGAATTGAAAAATGATCATTCCTTAAACTAAACTATCAATCGGAAGCAATTTTGACTCGAATGAAAAACAATGAAAAATTTGTTACCTACTTGAATATTTCTAACATATAAACTGGATTCCCCCCCCCCCCCCCCCAAAAAAAAAAAAAAAACTATTTTTCTTATCCATTCGTTTGATGTGTTTGAGCGTTTGATTTTGCCAGTTTAATAAAACTTTCCGTTTTGAATTTTCCTCGAAGTTCAGTATTTTAGTAATTTTTTAACAAATACGCTATTATTCATTTGGTTGGACAGCCCGTATCAAAGTATGACAAAAAATTACAATGAATTAAGTAATGACAGTAATTGCATAAGTATCACAACTTTCAATTAAAACAATTTTGATATTTGAACATTACCGATTTTGACAATGGAACGTCACCATCTAAAAATGGATAATTAACGATAGGAAATGAAAAATCATCTCTTTTATCATAAATTTTAGTATTAAGCTTTCCGTTAGTGATATAGATATCAAGATCGAGGAAAGGGCAGTGGTCATTGTTAGTATTAGCTTTATTTAAAGTAAGTTCAACAGGATAAATTTCTTTAGTATACATACTGAAGTTGTCATTATTGAGAGCCAAAATGTCATCCAAATATCTAAAAGTATTATTAAATTTGTTTATGAGATGTTGTTACGATGGGTCTTTGCTGATTTTTGTCATAAATTGTAACTCATAGCAATACAAAAACAGGTCCGCAATAAGTGGTGCCCAGTTAGTTCCCATTGGAATTCCGATAACCTGACGATATACGGAATCTCCAAAGCGACCAAAAATGTTATCTAGTAAAAATTCAAGGGCATATATAGTATCAAAGCATGTCCAATTGACATAGTTTTTTTTCTTTATTGCTACTAAAAAATGACCTAAATGTGTTTGAACATATATATTCACATTCTGACTTTTTAAATGCCCATTTAATTAGGTGGGTGATTTTTTTCTTAATGAGGATATGAGGCAATGTGGTATACAGGGTAGAAAAATCAAAACTTTGAACAGATTAAAAATCACCAATATAAGCATGCAATTTATCAAGAACTTCCAACGAGTTCTTGACACTTCAAAAGTAATTAATTCCACTATTTTCGAAGGCCTTATTTGAACAATTTATTATCAGGTTTTTGATTATACCAAGTGTACTGGTAAGAAGAATAGACAATTTAGTAGTGGAACAATGGCTTGAAGACGAAATAAATCTATATTTGTAAGGTGTTTTGTGTAGCTTCGGAAGCCAATACATAGTAGGGACTTTCATTGTATTCAGTTCTGCTTGTAAATCGGTAGCTAAAAGTTTATGTTTGTTACAGATGTCGATTTCTGAAAATGGAGTCAGTTGGACTGTTGGTGAATTGGTAATTTTTTTTTTCAGAACCTCAATGTAAAATTTACGTCAAACAATGATAATATTATTAGCAGCTTTATCGGCCGGGACAAAAACAAATTCCTTGGCTAGTTCTTTTAGTTTATGTTTGATACGAGACATAGGTTTATTGTGGTTATTGTTAATAATAAAATGTTCTTTAAAATGTTGAATACGTATATCAACTATGTTCATTACTGAATTAAAAAAAGAGTCCAAAGATTTTTTGTCAGCTTTTTCCCGTTTTATCCATTTCAAACAGTAAGTACGGAGTGAGTCGTGGATGATATTACGACACTCATTCCAATAAATAACTGACGGGGACGATAATTACGTCTTTTACTGAGGAATGATACAACTTTGCGTAGGTTTTTAATATAGTTAAACTTTTTTTAACAATTTTTCAAACATTATTTCAAGCTTTGCTATTTCAAAAATGGTTATCAAATGAAAATTGTACAAAATTGACCATCAAAGTACACAAATGAAACGAAGTTATACCATATATGTAATAGCTATAGATAAAGAATTGGCCCCTCATTAAAGACAGATGCTATTAGCCGAATTTTAATCACCCACTTACCAATTGATTATTGCAATATTCTTTTCATATTTTATGATGGTGTTATACTAAAACACTTTAAATTGACGAAAACATAATCCATCAATCAGTTTATTTGATGTCTGGAACTAGCATGAAACTAACTGCGTTTAGTACTTTGTTAAATTATGTTTAATTGTCATTTTATTTTTTTTCTGTTTCTTTTTCTGACATCGGACTCAAACTTCTTTCTAACTGAGTTTTAGTGTGCGTCATGATGAATGTATGAGTTTTCTACATTGGTTAGATATATAGGGGATGGTCGATATCTCATAAAACATGTTTTGCGATTATAGATAAACCTGAGACTAAGTTCTAACACAAAGAAGTTTCAGGGTAAACTTATTTACGTTGTGAATATATATTATTTTTTATTAGTATTACGAAAGATATTTCAAATAGCATTATCCAAACACCTGATTTGTTTGATATTTTCACTTATATTTTCAGATAATAAAAGTGAATATACACAACAAGCGACAGTAGCAATCAAAAATGACAAACAATAAGGTATGGTGGTACTAACATAACAGAAATATATGATATGTAGAATTAAGAATTTCCTGTGCGTTTTATATCATAAGCACTGATAAATAAAGGCAACAGTAGCATGCCGCTGTTCAATACTCATAAACCGACTAAGCGAATTGAACACGGGTCGCAAACAACAACTGGGAGACATATATTAACTATAAGAGGTAAAAGTAAAATCACAAAAAAACTGAACTCCGATGAAAATTCAAAATGACAAAATCAAAAGCTCAAACACATCAATTTGATATGATAACGACTGTTGTATTCATGACTTGGTACAGGCATTTTCTTCTAAAACTAGAGGCTCTAACGAGCTTGTGTCGCTCACCTTGGTCTATGTGAATATTAAACAAAGGAAGCAGATGGATTCATGACAAAATTGTGTTTTGGTGATGGTGATGTGTTTGTACATCTTACTTTACTAAACAGTCTTGCTGCTTACAATTATCTCTATCTATAATGAACTTGGCCCAGTAGTTTCAGTGGAAAATGTTAATAAAAATTTACAAAGGAGTAGGTTCAGTAAGACCCCTTTTTGGCCCCAAAATTAAGCAGTTTTGCAAAATTGTGAAAATGTAATCTTTTAGCTATTTTTTAGAAAGTAGAATGCTTCTGCTACATAAATATGTGCTGTTTTTGACAATACAATGCACATATATCGTGTACTAGCATCATTACGTCATGCTAAATTACTGAAATCTTCACAATTATAGCATTTTAGTTAAATTTTAGACGGTTTCCGTCTTAAATGAAAGTGGCCGCATTCGTGTTCATTCATAATATTGAAATGTAAGTTGTATTTGATGATAATACATAACATATATAAAGGTTGAGGATGAACACGGATGCGGCCACTTTCGTTTTTGACGAAAACCATCTGAAAAGTGACTTTGATAGATTTTTCATATTTTAGCTTCAATCGGGGCGTTTTGAATGACTGAATCAGTTAAAATCTTTAACATAAACTAATCGAATCAATTGAAATAGACACTTAAGTGTTTAAAAAGTGTCCTAAATATCTCGTTAGATGAAACTAAAATTTGGGGCCAAAATCGGCCCTTACCGGACCTACTCCTTTTATGAAAATTGTTAATATTGACTATAAAGGACAATAACTCCTTAGGGGGTCAATTGACCATTTCGGTCATGTTGACTTATTTGTAAATCTTACTTTGCTGAACATTATTGCTGTTTATAGTTTATCTCTATCTATATTAATATTCAAGATAATAACCAAAAACAGCAAAATTTCCTTAAAATTACCAATTCAGGGGCAGCAACCCAACAACAATTGTCTAATTCATCTGAAAATTTCAGGGCAGATAGATCTTGGCCTGATAAACAATTTTACCTCATGTCAGATTTGCTCTAAATGCTTTGGTTTTTGAGTTATAAGCCAAAAAACTGCATTTTACCCCTATGTTCTATTTTTAGCCGTGGTGGCCATCTTGATTTGATGGCAGGGTCACCGGACACTTTTTTTTAAACAAGATACACCAAAGATGATTGTGGCCAAGTTTGGATTATTTTGGCCCAGTAGTTTCAGAGGAGAAGATTTTTGTAAAAGATAACTAAGATTTACGAAAAATGGTTAAAAATTGACTATAAAGGGCAATAACTCCTAAAAGGGTCAAATGACCATTTCGGTCACGTTGACTTATTTGTAAATCTTACTTTGTTAAACATTATTGCTCTTTACAGTTTATCTACATCTATAATAATATGCAAGATAATAACCAAAAACAGCAAAATTTCCTTAAAATTACCAATTCAGGGGCAGCAACCTAACAACGGGTTGTCCGATTCATCTGAAAATTTCAGGGTAGATAGATCTTGACCTGATAAACAATTTTACCCCATGCAAATGCTCTAAATGCTTTGTTTTTCGAGTTATAAGCCAAAAACTGCATTTTACGCCTTTGTTCTATTTTTAGCCATCGTGGCCATCTTGGTTGGTTGCCCGGATCATTGGACACATTTTTTAAACTAGATACCCCATTGATGATTGTGGCCGAGTTTGGTTAAATTTGGCCCAGTAGTTTCAGAGGAGAAGATTTTTGTAAAAGTTCACGACGACGGACGCATAGTGATTGAATCACTAAACTGCATTTAACAAAAATCAAACGTCAACGCAGATAGAAATGAACTGTTTCTGACTTGGTACAGGACATTTTACGAGAAATGCTGGGTTGAACCTAGTTTTACGGGCTAGCCAACCCCCTGCTGTTATGGCAATATTACAAATATCGCTAAAATGACATCACTAACTTAACACACGAGGGGCATTGTTACCAAAAAGGACAAACAGTAATAGCCAAATCTATCTTTTCCAATTTCCCACGAGACGGTTAAAAATATGCTTATAATGTATAAAATGCATTCTGTAACAAATAAGAACATTCGTCAAAATAAATTTCGAAGGCTTGTGTATTGGTGTTATTTCTTCTTTTTTTTGGCATTATGTTCATAGTTTTTGGACATATATAAACCAAATCTTCTAATAGGATATCAATAAAGAATATCAAATGGCTTTTAAAATATTACATCCGTATCAACCAGAGACACCAATATAATTCCAAGAGCTCTGCTCGAATGATTAGGTTGAGGAGGGTCGATACGTTGTGGATGCTGAAAAATTTATATCATATACACATTTTAATATACGACCAGTAGATGTTATCATGTGACATGACATAAAACAGATTAGCATTTATAACCGTGACTGTAATCGACGACGTGACGTCATACAGATGAGGGTTGTGATAAAGCTTATACAATCCTGACTATATCGATATCACCCTGAATAGCTGATTCAGGACGATTGCCATTGATCGTAGTACAACTATAGTTTACCTGTATTAAATTCTAATTATATAATACAGAAAGGTACGACATGCCTCGTATATGTATGAGAAGGTGCCACCCATATAATATTGGGAATACTGTCATCAGAAAACAGTTTGACTTCCTAATTTACGTTTAACTTTATGTATTTCAGAATATTTGTTTGAACGTGAAAAGAAAGCAGTTTGCATGTAAGTTACTCTATATAAAGCTACTAGTAGTTAAATGTGCAAGATATGGATATTAAAAATAATTAATCTGAAACGAGATGAAATTTCATTTGTCTGTAATATGTCTTTGCTTTGCATATTACAAAATATATGTTTAAATAGACATAAAATGCATTAAAAAGCTTTAAAACACATATAAATTCTAAACACGGTTGAAAAACACAAATTTCGTTATAAAGGACATGACCTTGACCTTTCTCCTTAAAATATTTGCCATTGTCATTTGTCACTGATGGCATTGTAAAAAGACCAGATGGCTCGAGTAATAACTTAGAATATATTTTGCTCACCGTGTTGTAGGTCTCAATCCTTTTTATTGTCTTGGGGAAATTTTAAAACAAATTTTAAAAATCAATTGAATATCATACGAAAATAACAGTAAATTAAAGTACTTTAGTTCTGTATTGAACTAATCAAAACTTAATGTCAATGCAATTATAGATGCTATCAAAACAAACAAACTTCAAAAATAAGAAGATTATGTCCTTCTGCATAGTCCATAGTTTAAAATCAATTCATAAATCTAACTGTCTAAATACCGTAATGATTGTTATGCAAATTAGCGATACGATCATCAACCAAAACAGCAGAATATGTATTTCTTCCTCAAAAGTCCAACCATGGGTTTTGCTTTACTGAGTGTATATAAGTTTAGCGATGCAATCATCACTTTACCCAGCTCGCAAGTTAATTTTTAAATGAAGAGTAATTTCAAGTTTAACGATGCAATCATCACTTTACCCAGCTCGCAAGTTAATTTTTAAATGAAGAGTAATTTCAAGTTTAGCGATGCAATCATCACTCTAAAAAGCATGCAACCGTTGCTTAATTTTAAACGAAGTGTTATTTCTGTTTAGCGATGCAATCATCACCAAAGCAAGTAAATTGAACTGATTCCCTAAATTTCCTCTACGACAATCTCATAACTGGTAGAAAATAAAGTTTATCCCACATTTACTATATGTACATTTTAAAATGAAAGGCAATTAAAGACAAATTTGCGATACTTTATCACTAATTATTTAGGACAAATTACCAAAAAATGAGATGGCTTATTGTGTTAAAAAATAAATAAAGAAACAACACTGTTCATGTTGGAAGTACTGGCGATACAGTATATTTTCAGGGTTTCCCAAATTGTTCATACTTTCATACGGTCCGAGCATTTTCTACAATTCTTGATTTTGTGAATATTTTTGTAGTAAATTGTTGGATCACGGATAAAGCTGTTTCTTGCATCAATTTGTTCAATCAATAAGGTCTTGTCATTTTTTAACTGTCAAGGAGTAGCATGATTTAATAGGCATTCCAATGAAAAATTTAATAGTTCAGTAATTTTAGAAAGGCAAGCTTTACAGTCGGAAAATCTTATATATAAGCATGAATCTCTTTGAAATTTTTTGTCAATTGATAAACATTTGAATTATCTCTTGATTTTAAAGAAAGAAATTTATCATCTTATGACTTCAGATCATTCGTTCATAGCCAAACGTATAGTAATATTTTAGAATGTCTCTGTAATTTAAGTCCCAAATTGTCTTTAACGTACTGCAGTTGATTGTTCGCGGATGCACACTTTTAAACCACCACTTAATTTATCTTTCTGTCCTTGAAACTAACTTCATTTTCTAAAAATCTGGGTTTACTTTCCCTCAAAATTACAGGCGTGTTATCAAAATGAAAACTTATGAAGCTGATTTTGGCTAATTGCCGTTCATTTTGTCTTCTTCAACAATAGCACAAATAAAATAAATATTGTTACGGCCAGAAATCGCCTTTAAATTGTAGCCAACAAAATACACAAATCAATAATAAAATTTAACAATATTTATTATACAAAAGTTTACAAGAAGTATTACACAAATATAACTGTCAACTTAACTGTCAAAATATGAGACCAATCTTTTATCTTTATCTGTATCCGGATATCTTTCGGAATCCAATCTGAATATTACGTTCACTACTAAGGTCACAATCCAGTATGATGTTGTTTGTAGAATAAAAGTGTCAATCCAAATGCTGTGAATGCTAATGTCTATCGATGTCTAAGTCCAAGTCCAAGAGTGAGTTTAACTTTAGTGTCTGTATATATATATATATAGTTGTCATGGAAGATTCTAGAACAGTCTATAATGGAACATCCTAGAAAGTTACAACAGAAGTTTCCAGTAAAATGTAGAAGTTTATATAACGCATCTTTTATTAGGATCATTTTGGAAAGTTCCAATCATTCTGTAATTGTTCCAGTTATTTCTAAACTGCACAGTTCTAAGATTATTCTGTAAACAACTATCAGGCCACACAACACAAATTAGGCCAACATAAATCAATACAATAATTACAATATCATAACACCTCCCCCCATAAAAGAAGTTTTAGTGTAACAAAAACTTATCATGAATAATATGAACAAAAATACATAGTATATACAAAGTGTTTTAATAAGCTATAGATAAAGCATCTGCTATTACATTATCTTTACCCTTAATATGTTTTACAATTACATCATATTCCTGTAACAACAAACTCCACCTAGTCAACCTCTGATTCTTGTTTCTCATTTTATGTATGAAGGTGAGAGGATTATGATCAGTACAAACAAGAATAGGATATACAGTGGGATTCAAATATACATCAAAATGTTGAAGTGCTGACAACATTGCAAAACACTCTTTTTCAATAGTTGAATAATTTTTCTGATGTTTATCTAATTTCTTAGAAAAATATGATATAGGTTTCTCATCATTATTATCTGTCTCTTGATATAAAACAGCTCCAATTCCTACATCGATTGCATCAACGGCAAGTTAAAATTGTTTTTCAAAGTCTGGAGTAATCAGAACTGGACTATTAATTAAAAGTGATTTGCTATTTTCAAAAGCGTTTTGACAATTTTCACTCCAGATAAATTTAGAATCTTTTCGTAAAAGATGAGTCAATGGTTGAACCACAGTAGCAAAATTTGAACAAAATTTTCTGTAAAATCCAATCATGCCTAAATATCTCATAAGTTGTTTTCTATTTGTAGGAGGAGGAAATTTGGAAATAGCTTCCACTTTAGCCATAATAGGTTTCACTTGACCTTGGCCAACTGTATGCCCTAAATAATCAACAGTGGCCTGACAAAATTCACTTTTATCAAGATTAACAGTTAAATTTGATTGTGACAATCTATCAAAAGTATCATACAAATGTGTTAAATGCTGTTCCCAACCATCACTACATACAATTAGATCATCAATATAAGCATAACAACAGTTTAAATATTTTATAACATTATTGATCATTCTTTGAAATGTAGCTGGTGCACTTTTCATGCCAAATGGCATTACAGTATATTGAAATAAGCCATCTGGTGTAACAAAAGCTGATATTTCACGAGCTCTCTTTGTCAATGGAACTTGCCAATAACCTTTCAACAAATCAAATTTGCTCACAAATTTTGCTTGACCAATGTTGTCAATACAATCGTCTATCCTTGGAATCGGATAGGAATCAAATTTTGAGACTGAATTTACTTTTCTGAAATCAGTCACGAAACGAAAGGTTTTATCTGGTTTTGGCACAAGGAGACAAGGAGAGCTCCATTCACTGTTACTCGGCTCAATAATATCATTGTCAAGCATATATTTAATTTCTTTTCTCATAGCTTCAAGTTTGAGTGGATTAAGCCGGTAAGGATGTTGCTTAATTGGAGAAGAATCTCCTACATCAACATCATGACAAACAGCAGTGGTTTTGTTTGGCACATCTGGAAAAAGATTTTTAAAAGAAAATACAAAAGTTTTTATTTCTTCTCTACGATCAAAAGACAGATGTGCAAGTTTTGAGTCTAAATTTGACAAAATTTCAGAATTTTTTTCAATCTAACTGTCTCTTCCATAGTTTTAGAACTAAAAGGCGGTTCAATTACATCTGGTTTGTCATGATTGTTCTCAAATTTAACCATGCCTAAAGTGGCAGCTGGTTTACTCTCACATTCATTAGTACGCTCAAAATATGGTTTTAACATATTAATATAACACACTCTGTTTTGTTTACGCCGACCTGGAGTTTTTACAATATAATTCAAATCATTGATCTTACTCTTTATTGTATAAGGACCACAATATTTAGCCTGTAAAGGATGTCCAGGGACTGGCAAAAATACAAGTACCTTATCACCAGGCTCAAAAACTCTATCCCTGGCATCTTTATCATACCAAATTTTCATCTTGTTCTGTACATTTTAAAAGTTTTTCTGAGCAATTTGACAAGCAGTATACAATTTTTCTTTAAATCTAGATACATAGTCTAAAAGATTCAAGTCAGTATGTTCAGTAAGCCACTTTTCCTTAATCAATTTTAACGGTCCCCTTACAGTATGGCCAAATACCAACTCAAAGGGACTAAATCCAAGGGATTCTTGAACAGCCTCTCGGACTGCAAAAAGTAGAAAGTGAACTCCATCATCCCAGTCTCTGTCAAATTGAAGACAAAAAGTTCTAATCATGTTCTTCAATGTTTGGTGAAAACGTTCTAAGGCATTCTGGATGGTACGCACTTGATCTATACTGAGCAATCCCTAACTGGTACACGACTTGCTGAAATTTGATCCCTGGTCGGACTGTATAGACTTAGGAAGTCCTACTATTGTGAAAAATTTGATAAGTGCTTTGACAATAGTAGGTGTCTTGATATTTCTTAGCGGAATAGCCTCAGGAAAGCGAGTGGATGTACACATGATTGTCAATAAATACGCATTTCCAGTTTTGGTCTTTGGTAAAGGTCCAACGCAGTCAATTAAAACTCTGCTGAAAGGTTCGTCAAAGGCTGGAATAGGCAGAAGTGGTGCTGGTGGTATTTTCTGGTTAGGCTTACCAACAACCTGGCATATATGGCATGATTTGCAGTATTCTGCGACATCATTTCTAAGTCTTGGCCAGTAGAAATGCTGCAAGATCTTAAGGCAAGTCTTCCTTATACCTAAGTGTCCAGCCAAGGGGGTGTCATGAGCAAGACCAATAATTTCTTGCCTATAAACTTTAGGCACCACCACTTGGTATACCACTCTCCATTCCTCGTCTGGGGTAGCATCAGGAGGCCTCCACTTCCTCATTAAAATGCCGTCCTGATGGAAAAAGCATTCAGCCACTTTGTCTGCTTCCTCCTGTGGTTGAGCCCTCTTGCGGAGCTGAAGAACTTCAGGGTCTTTATTTTGTTCTTCGAAAAGGTTCTTTCTGTTTAATGAATGGCTGTTTACGTCTGGCCATGGCATAATTACATTCTTGTTAACATTAGGTGATCTCATTAGGGCCTTTTCTGAGCTACCATGACCTTCAATGTCGGCTAGGAAAGTGTCAGAAAGGTCCATGTAATCAAACTTGTTTTCTTGCAAATCCTCATCTTGTTGTTTTCTAGCCATCGCCCTAGTGACAACACAAGCTGGATACAATTCAGCATCATCTTCAGGTAATTTTACATCCGCCACCGGTTCACTGGTAACAATTGGTTCAGCAACCACTTTGTTCCTAGCTAGATCATTTCCTAGCAATAATGTAACACCCTCAACAGGGAGGTTAGGGCGAACACCCACAATAACTGGTCCAGTTATCAAATCTGACTTCAGATAAATACGATGGAGAGGAACATCTATACAACCTAACTCTACACCTTGTAACAAAACGGAGGCACCAACAAAAGTCTTCTCGGACAAAGGCAACACACCTTCTAACAATAAAGACTGAGAAGCTCCAGTGTCCCGTAAAATCTTAATAGGCTGAAGAGTGGTATCATCAACAATAGAAATAAACCCATCAGACATAAAGGGTTTATATTCCTCCATGTAATCACAAAAACTGGACTTAAAAGCCTGACTCGCAGGACATTCCAATGTACTGGTAATATAAGGTGTCGTACAAGCACTGGACTTTGGCTTATTATCTCGTTCATTCTTCTTCTGGAGTCTAAAACAATCAGCCATCAGGTGACCATTTTTCTTACAATAAGCACAAATCAGTGACTTCTTCTCAAAAGTATCAAATTTTGGACTAGACATATTATAATTGGACTGACTCTTATTCTGTGCAACAGGCTTACTATCAGCACGCTCAGTGCTTTGATTTTTGTAATTTCCACTTGAAGTATTAACATTTTGACCCTTGAAACTTCTTTTATGTGAAAGGGTATAATTATCTGAAATTACATCTGCATCATGTATTGTCTCAACAGTTTTGTCGTCTAAATGTGTTTATAAGTCTAAATGAACACATTGTTTGAACTCTTCTAATAACATCAATTGTCTTAGGTTATCAAAATTGTTATCTGTTTTCTTTGAAGTAAGCCATTTATCAAATAGATCTTCTTTTTCCCGAGCAAATTCCACATAGGTTTGCGAATCAAACTTTTTATAAGATCTAAATTTCTGTCTATATGCTTCTGGTACTAGCTCATAAGCTTTCAAAACTTCCTGTTTCACCGTGTCATAATCAGAACTTTTTTCTGATGGAAGTGCGGAGTATATTTCAGCGGCCTTGCCCTCAAAAACACTTTGTAGCATTGTAGTCCAATATGGCTTTGGCCAATTCAAATTATGAGCAATTTTCTCAAACTGTGGAAAATATTTATCAACTGTTTTTTTCACAAAATCTGGGAACCAAACGTATATTTTTTGCTGCATCAAAATATTCTGATTTCTGCTGGACTTTAGTGTTGCTTTCTTCCTTGACCATTTCAATTTTCATTTTCTCCATCTCTAGCCTTTCCTTCATTTCAAGTTCTTTTAACTTCATTTCAAGTTCTTTTAATTTAAATTCATCTTCTTTTTCTTTTTTATCCATTTCCAATCTTTCCTTCATTTCCAGTTCTGCCTGTTTTAATTTAAGTTCATCTTGTTTTAATTTAAGTTCACCTTCTTTTCTTTTCTCCATCTCCTTCAATTCCAGTTCTTTTAATTTAAGTTCATGTTCTAAATCAAGCTGTTTTAATTTAAAGGCGTCAATATTTTCGACCTTAAGTTCAAGAGCCTCTTCACCTAAAATTTCTGCGTCAACTAATTTGTCTATAACTAAATTTTTTATAATTTGTTTTCTCATAGATACTTTAAAATCTAATTTCAGATGTTTAGCAAGCATCACTAATTCCTCTTTCTTTAAATTATCAAACCCCTCCAGGTCTGGCGTTTTCAAAAATTTACCGGCATCAAATGCCATTTTGTAGAATTTTGTTGGCTAGTTATAAAAAAAATTACTAAACAAATTTTGAATAAGATATTTTCAGTCTCCCGGACGAGCCCCCAATTTCTGTTACGGCCAGAAATCGCCTTTAAATTGTAGCCAACAAAAGACACAAATCAATAATAAAATTTAACAATATCTATTATACAAAAGTTTACAAGAAGTATTACACAAATATTACTGTCAACTTAACTGTCAAAATATGAGTCCAATCTTTTATCTTTATCTGTATCCGGATATCTTTCGGAATCCAATCTGAATATTACGTTCACTACTAAGGTCACAATCCAGTATGATGTTGTTTGTAGAATAAAAGTGTCAATCCAAATGCTGTGAATGCTAATGTCTATCAATGTCTAAGTCCAAGTCCAAGAGTGAGTTTAACTTTAGTGTCTGTATATATATATATACTAGAACACACCCGCGAAATCGCGGGCATTCAGAGCGTAGTTTAAAGTATCAGTATGTAAAGTGTTGTTGGAAGAATTTTGTTAAATACAGAATGACTGGAGAATTTCAGTAAAAGTATCATAAGTCATAGGTTAAAGGAGCCTGTAAGGGACGACATCAAAAGTTCAATGAAGGATAAAAAACTTAATTCACATAGTTTTTTCACTGACCCCCACACCCCCCCCCCCTCTTAATTTAATTTGGGAAAAATTGATTGACCAATAGGGATATATGTAAAATCGATTTTAGATTAACAAAACTTGCAGCAATGTTGACCCCCCCACCCCCAAACTATTTGATTTAAGTTTTTTATCCTACATCGATCTTTTGATGTCGTCCCTAATTCAGTGGTTGTCGTTTGTTTATGTGTTACATATTTGTTTTTCGTTCATTTTTTGTACATAAATAAGGCCGCTAGTTTTCTCGTTTGCATTGTTTTACATTGTCATTTCGGGGCCTTTTGAAGCTGAGTATGCGGTATGGGCTTTGCTCTTTGTTGAAGGCCGTACGGTAACCTATAATTGTTAATTTCTGTGTCATTTTGGTCTCTTGTGGAGAGTTGTCTCAACATGGCAATCATAACACATCTTCTTTTTTTTTGTAATCAATGAATTTTGTAAAAGATTTAATGACTAAAGAATTTCAGAAAAAGTATCAAAAGTTCACATGAATAATTTTAGCGCTTATCTGTATATTATGAACATTCATTACTATATAAATAAAGCGTATTTACTTTCAATTCTAAGTTTACTAATCGATCCATGGTAATCATTGATATAGTATACAGACCCTCTCTATTTAATAAACTCTGTGACTGCCGTGGATAGTAAACTTGAAAATGATAGCAGATAAAATTCTGAAAATACACTTTATTCGTAGTATATGTATGTTCAAAGTATACAGAAAAACGCAAACCGGAAGTCTAATCTGACTTAAAATTTCGTACAATGACGGGACAATACCCGGATGCCTTTTTTCTCGTTTTTCTCCTAAAATAACTCAATCTGAATAATCATATGAATGGATGACAAATGCGACTATGCACTGTACCTATAGGACACACAGGTGTGTTGATTAATTTATTGTGGAAAGAAGAGAAGCGACACCAAAAATGAGGTCTTCTCGTTTAATAGTATAGATATAGTTGTCATGGAAGATTCTAGAACAGTCTATAATGGAACATCCTAGAAAGTTACAACAGAAGTTTCTAGTAAAATGTAGAAGTTTATATAACGCATCTTTTATTAGGATCATTCTGGAAAGTTCCAATCATTCTGTAATTGTTCCAGTGATTTCTAAACTGCACAGTTCTAAGATTATTCTGTAAACAACTATCAGGCCACACAACACAAATTAGGCCAACATAAATCAATACAATAATTACAATATCATAACAATATCTACAGATAACTCTAAAAGTCTTTGGAAGTCCTTCACCATGTCGTGTGCCTAAACCCTTTTAGTTGTCTTGGGGGACTATAAGATTGAAGTCACGCTTTTACTAATTTCTATTTTATTCTACTGCCATCAAACAACCACGTGTATGGTTACAAGAGCGCCATTATTTGTTTACATTTTAACGGCAAGTTTTTTTTACTCAGAATAGAATCCTATACGGCTTCTGATTGGTTGATACAGGGTTGGAATTATATTTAATCGAAAGTTTATCCAATTAGATTTAAAATTGCCGAAAATCATATTCACATTTTTGCACGTCGGAGCCATTAAAAATATGCCTTTTTCATTAAGCGAAAAAAATAGACGATCTTTTTCAACTGCATTTTAAGTCAATTTGAGCCGCATGACCCTAAGTATTTTTTGGTGTAATGCAACACTGGCATTTCTAGTAACAGGAACTGCTACCCGTTTTTCCCTAGTTTGTGTAGTCTTTGAGAAAAAAAAATACGGAACACTAGTGGAAAATGCATTACGAATAATTGCGCTCTTGTAATCATATGACAGACAACATTAACTGTTCACCGCCGACAAGCATAAGAAAAGTATACACTCCCGTAAAATAGCAAAATACAGGATAAATTATGTTCTACATTTCCGGTTATCAGAGATACCAAATAGAGGTATATAACAACCGTTAACAGAGGTTTCACCGAAATCGAAAGGTAAAATATTTTCCATCAAAATACATGTATTAGAAAGATGCTTCTCAGTTACTGAATATTTTCCACTTTTTAAGTTATTTTATATGTTTTTGAGTTTAGAACATTAACTTTTCACCGCCGACAAGCATAAGAAAAGTATACAGTCCCTTAAAATAGCAAAATACAGGATAAGTTATGTTCTACATTTCCGGTTACCAGAAATACCAAAAAGAGGTATATAACAACCGTTAACAGAGGTTTCACCGAAAGGGAAAGATAAAATATTTTCCATCAAAATACATGTATTGGAAAGATGCCCCTTAGTTACTAGAACATTTTCCACTTTTCACGTTTATTTATATGTTTTGGAGGTTAGAATGACGTCCATTTTCACTGAACTAGTACACATTTTTGTTTGTGGACCAAATAAAGCCCGATTCCGGATGCGGGAGTTGCTCTTAGTTGAAGACCCATTGGTGGCCTTCAGTTGGGTTTTTTCTTAACTTTTGTCGGGTTGTTGTCTTTTTGACAAATTCCACATTTCCATTCTCAATTTTATTCTATCAGTATACTATTTTTAAAAGAGTTTTTCATGATATAGACAAAGGTCAAGGTCATCCTGAAAATTTTGGGATCATCAAATTACTGTCATTTTGAAAAAAATAGAATAAAGGCTGTGTCACTCACCTGATATTTTTGTTTACAAGATATAAGCTATACACTTCATTTTACCTTTATGTTCTATTTTTAGCCATGTCGGCTATGTTGGTTGGCAGGCAGAGTCATTGGACACAATTGTTTAACATACATACCCTCATGATGATTGTGGCCAAGTTCAGTTGTATTTGTTTCAGAGAGGAAGATTTTTCGTACAAGATTACAAAAATTTCATAAAATTGTTAAAAATTGAATTTAAAGGACTGTAATTCCTTAAGGGGTCAATTGTCAATTTTGATCATGTTGACTTTGTTGAAGATATAGCTTTATTGAACATTATTTCTGCTTATAGTTTACCTCTTAGTTTCAGAGATATTAGCTAAAAAATGCATTTGTCCCCTATTTTCCATTTTTAGCCATGTCACCCATGTTGGTTGGTAGGAGGGGTCATTGATAATATTTCTAAAACTACATACCCTAAGAATGATTGTGGCAAGGTTTGGTTGAATTTGTCCATATAGTTTCAGCGGGGAATATTTTAGTAAAAGATCACAAAAATTATCGATTTAAAAAAAAAGTGTACTTTCAAGGTAAATAACTCCTTAAGGGGTCAATTGTCAATTTTGATCATTTTGACTAATTTGTAGATCGAACTTTGCTGAACATCATTACTGCTTACAGTTTACCTCTTTATCTATAACAATATTCAAGATAATAACCAACAACTGCAAAATATCCTTAAAATTACCAATTCAAGGGCAACACACCAACAACACCTTGTCTTATTCGTTTGAAAATTTCAGGGATTATAGACCTTAAACTAATAAACCTTTTTACCGACTGTCAAATGTACTCTAAATGCATTAGTTTCAAAGATATAAGTCAAAAATTGCATTTTACCCATATGTTAAATATTTAGCCATGGCGGCTATGTTGGTTGGTAGGTGGGGTCGTCATCAATGATGATTGTAGCTAAGTTTGGTTAAAATTGGACCAGTTATTTCAGAGGAGAAGGTTTTTGAAAAAGTGATGAGAAAAGATCACTTGGCCCATTGGGCAAATGCAATGACGTATCTGCACAGAGTTTGAATGATTTGTCAGGGGTGCGTGATGCCTTCTTTCCAAATGTCGCTTTGTTAACTTGCAATTTAAAATTCGGTTCAGTATGTCGGTTTAATACAAAGCAGGGTTTATTCTCATTTCACCTTAATATGTTCCTGTCCTGATATATGTTCGTAATATTTTGCCATTTGACGTTAAACCAAAAAAAGTCGTTCATACATTTTTGTAATTATCGTTAAATAATGTTGGTGTCTGTCAAAAATAAAAGCAATGATATGGTAAATAGAAGCATAGCACCACTAGTCATTTAAAATGAAAAAGCAATAATTTTTCATTCACGAAAAAGAGACACGAAATTCAGTTCAATAACCTTAGAAGTCTTACCCTGATGTCAAAACAGGTCAAGATATATTTTTCAGGTTATGTAATTATAGGCGTCATATGCATATTGATTGTGAATGGTATACAACTCTGTGGAAAATTTCCGAATCTATTGATCTTAGAAACAGGGAACAGCTCGCACATAGTGAAATACATAATGCATGAGGACAAAGAAACCATGTCTTATGAAAGAAACAAAAAAACATTCGAAAATGTCGGACCTTCAACAAGTCGTAAAAAAGACATGTTGACACACAATGGAGCGTTATGTCCCGTTTTCAAGCAGCGTTTGGGAAATAATATATTTCAATTTGCTTCTACGTTCGGAATAGCAAAGTCTAAAAATATGACTGTCATTCTAAACAAAAATGACAGGATCAACAGAATATTCAAGCTGACTATTGAAGTGAGGAAAGATACAAGCGTTTGCAATAGTTTTAAAGTAAGAAACGAAAGAATGTCAGCTACACATGATAAAAATCTTACAAATTTTAATCAGAAAGAAAGTTTTAGATTACGGCATTACTTACAATCGTGGAAATATTTCTTTCCTTTTATTAAGGAATTGAAAGAGCAACTCACGTTTCGTGCAGAAATTGTGAATAACGTTAGGGAAAATATAATCAAAATCCTCCATAAATTCAACATTGTATCTAGCTATAATACAACATTAGTAGGTGTCCATATACGAAGAGGTGATATAGTTAAAAGTCGAAATTGGAATGTTGCTACACCGGAATATCTGATAAGAGCTGTCAATTATTTCAAGGACAGATATAAAAATATTATATTTATAGTTGCATCTAATGAAATAGCTTGGGCGAAAAAATATATGCCTTCTGATATATCTGTAGAATTTATACAAAACAGAGCTGAGGTCGACATGGCAACATTGGCATCTTGCAACCATACAATTATAACGGTTGGAAGCTTTGGTTGGTGGTCTGGATGGTTGGCTGGTGGAGAAGTGACATACGTCAAATGGCCAGCTAAGCCAGGATCAAGATTGGAGAAAAAAATGAACTACACGGATTATTTCTATCCAGGATGGATTGGGTTGTAACATTTGTCTATTAGTTCATGTATGTGTGCATTCTCATAACGAAACAAAGTATTTTAAAAGGAACATATCTTGACAACTTACGATTGCTTTCACCAAGCATTAAAGGATGTTGAGTTAATTTGTTTAAAGGAAAATGTAATACATGTCTTTATTATGTATTGTCATCAAAAGACGATATCTACATAGTTTCAAGAATTTGTATAGTCTATACAAATCCTTAATGGTTTTTACTTTGCTAAAAATTTCCTTTCGATTAAATAAGTTAAATTCGATAACAAATGTTGCAAATATAAAGAAAACACGCTGTAATCCTCACTGATAACAATCGACAATTCACCTTTTCAGAATCTAAAGATTCATGGGTAATTTCATTGTTCGTATCCCCAAATGAAAATAACGTCACGTCATTGGTTAAATTTCCATTATTCATGAAATGTTTAATCAATCACGACGTTTTGGTGTACACTTTTAAAAATAGTACCCAGGATGCATTAGATTTTAAAATGACAAATTGTATTCATAGTTTGTATAAGAACTCTTATTAAAAGTTACAGTTTTTATACAATGACTTTCAATGGCTATATAGAATTATACTCTAGTTAATTTGTTGGTCTTTATACAACTTCTAACCATTGCATAATTGATTGACCATGTTTATGATGAATATTTAAAACATGGGAAAAAATAACCCAACCGGCAATAAGACAAATGAACAAGTTAAAGAAAAAATACCGTTATCGTGGCAAATAAAAAAACGAAGATAAAGAAGCAAGCCAACAAGCCACTTCACGACAAACTAAAGATCAAACAAACTAAAGATCAAGCAACACGAACAGGGGGTTAACTCAGTTACTACGGAATGTCTGTTAATTTTTCTGTTAAAACAAACTTGTAATTCAACTAACCTATTTTATCGTTATTTAAAGCAAAGTATTGTGGCACTTACGTATGTCTTTATTTCTGTACTATATATAATTTTTAGGTGTTAAAAAATATAATTTACAACTGCAATCATACGTCTTCCAAAACATAAGTCTTCGCTTTTAAGATCATTTTCTTCATCTTGATATAGTAATTAGTAGAAAATTTTGGTTTTGCCGTTTGATAGGGAGGGGACTTCCGAATTTGAATGTTCCACGGAATACGGATTTATTTACTTTCCAGAACTAGAAATTAAAAAACCAACAGACATTACTTCCTCCGTCCCATTTTAGACTTATACCTCGAATGTGACTAAGCGGTCATCTCAGTACTAGAATCTATAACAAACAGGACGATTTTGATTTCGAAAATATCAAGTTCCAACATCTGTGTAGCAATATACCAACTTCACCTGCATATGGTATATACATTTACCAACTAATTCGGTATGCAAAAGCTTGTATAGATGCTACTCAGACTTTATAAAACGTTTCCAGTATATGAGCAGAAAGTGGAGAAACCAGGTTTATTTTTAAGTCCATTTTCTAAAAAAAAACACAACCATCGGAAGATACCAAGACCTTATTGATAAAATTCCTTATCAATTTGTTGTAATGTTCATGTATTTGTCTGTGTTGATTATTAACCTTTACAGTTTAGTCCATTTTAGGTAATATTATTTTGGTGTGGCTCGATCTTATGCATTTCGCCAATGTATTGTTGTACTATAGTCATTTTTTGTATAATTGTCTTTAATTCTTGCTTATGTGCTTTGTTCAAAGGCGTTTTGTTTTTCTTTTTTGATTTTATAGTGTTTAAGCTAGATATAAAACCAACCATGTGTTTCTTAAAATGTTTTGTACCATGTCATGAATATGGCAGTTGTAATCAATAGTTTATTTATTCTCTATATGTCTTTTTTGAAAAAGAATGTTTATCATTAAATTAAAATCATAAATGAAGGTAAGAGTTTTACAAAGAAAATCAGCAAATCGAATTAGATATTATATTAGATTGTGTCTGGTTTTAATCTATGTAATAAAAAGGTACTAGTTTTGTTTTCATGTATTATACCGTCACAAGTTGTTTGTTATATCTACATATGTAATTGAGACACCAACCTAACGACACAGACCACCAAATAACGCCCAGAGGTCTGTTTGATCTGAGCGTCACTGATGATCAATTATATGGTAATTTTTCAAAAATTTCCTGTTACAAAACTTTGAATTTTTCGAAAAACTAAGGATTCTCTTATCCCAGGAATAGATTACCTTAGTCGTATTTGGCACAACTTTTTGGAAATTTAGGTCGTCAATGCTTTTCAACTTTGTACTTGTTTGGCTTTATAACTTTTTTAATCTGAGCGTCACTGATGAGTCTTATGTAGACGAAACTCGCGTCTGGCGTATTGAATTATAATCCTGGTTCCTTTGATAACTATTTACACCACTGGGTCGATGCCACTGCTGGTGAACGTTTCGTCCCCGAGGGTATCACAAGCCCAGTAGTCAGCACTTCGGTGTTGACATGAATATCAATTATATGGTAATTTTTCATAAAATTCCAGTTACAAAACTTTGAATTTTTCGAAAAACTAAGGATTCTCTTATCCCAGGAATAGATTATCTTAGCCGTATTTGGCACAACTTTTTGGAATTTTGGGTCCTCAATGCTCTTCAACTTTATAATTGTTTGGCTTTATAACTATTTTTATCTGGGTGTCACTGATGAGTCTTATGTAGACGAAACGCGCATCTGGCGTATTGAATTATAATCCTGGTACCTTTGATAACTATTTACCGACACTGTAATGAACTTTTGTTTGCATCTGTCCTAAGTCAGTATCTTGTCTTAGGGAGGGATAAATCCTACTTTGTAAAGGATCATTCTGATTCAAACAAATTTTTTTCTGAAACTGATATTATCAAGATGCTTGATTTCTTGATTGACAACATATTTTTTACGTTCGGAGGACGTGTTTTTCACTAGACTGTCGACATTCCAATGGGAACATATGTGACCCTCTACTTGCCGACTTGTTTCTTTATTATTATGAGGCTGACTTCATGCAGGAACTTCTTAGGAAGAAAGATAAGAAGTTAGCGATATCCTGTAACTCTACTTTCCGCTATATAGATGATGTTCTTTAACTAAATAATTCAAAATTTGGTGACTATGTGGAACGCATCTATCCCATCGAACTAGAGATAAAGGATACTACAGATACAGTTAAGTCGGCCTCATATCTTGACTTACATCTAGAAATTGACAATGAGGGTCTGATGAAAACAAAACTTTACGACAAAATAGATGATTTCAGCTTTCCAATTGTGAACTTTCCATTTCTAAGTAGCAACATTCCAGCAGCACCTGCATACGGTGTATATATCTTCCAATTGATACGGTATTCCCGTGTTTCCATTTCCTATCATGATTTTCTTGATAGAGGATTGTTGCTCACAAGGAAGCTATTAAACCAAGAGTTCCAAATGGCGAAGTTGAAATCATCCCTTCGTAAATTTTACGGACGCCATCACGAGTTGGTTGACCGTTAAGGACTAACCGTTTCACAAATGATATCGGATATGTTCCTTACGTCGTAATTACAATCCCCTTCCCGATCATGAATGTGACCTACCGAATTAGACTATTTACCGGATTTGTTATCACATGTGGAGCAGGATCTGCTTACCCTTCCGGAGAACCTGAGATGCATCAAATGGTTGATTCAACTAAAAAGATAAAAAAATATAATGATAAAATGGTGTATTAAATGATATGAGCAAATCAGCCCCAATACAGATCAATCAGCATGTGCTTTCTAGATAAAATAAATTGAAAAATACTTTAAAGAGAAATCAAAATATTCCAAAAATGTTCCAAATATCTTTATTTAGCCAAATTTAAATAAAATGTAGAGAGACTCCATAAGACTTTACATAAGTTATACTTCTATTTGATAGTGATTTAACAATTATAACTGTTACTAGGACTGACCTTCCTTCGTTTAGCTGGCATTCCTTGGTAATAGGCATCACTAAAAGGAGGTTGATGTTTTTGTTGTTTCTGTTTCTTTATGTCACCATTTATTATTGGTACCCATTCCTAAAATGCATACATGGTCAAAAAATTAAGACATAATTTGTATAAATGTTCATGTATTTTTTATTAATGGTATGGCTACCCTCAGGGATAAAAGAACAAAATATAAATGACACACGCTTCTAGAGCAATAACTCAAACCATTTTTTATGCAAGAAAAAATAAATATGTCCTAATTTTTTTCCAAATATTTTTTAAAACAGTGTGCAAGGTGACAAAGTGTATAAATATTTAATTTACCAAGTTTTTATTTTTCAATTATCTAAATGTACATCAATTTTAAAATAAACACATTTAAAATATGACAGATAAGTAAAGATATACAATAAGTGGTCTCATTGGCAATCATACCACATCTTCTTTTTTATAATAAGTAATTATATACATACATCTGGGATCTCTTTCTGCCAAGCAGTATCTCCTTCAGAACTAGTTGATGGTTCCCCTCCAGTGGTTTCATTCAAAACCTGTTCCTCAACAGCAGCTGCAACAGGTGATGTTGTCAAGGAAACTGGCTTCTTTACAATGTTAGCAGCACCACTTGGTGACGATTTGCTGTCATTTTTAGTTTCAACTTCCATTGACTAGATAAGAAAAAACAACCAACATTACCTACCAAGGAAAAACCTCAAAAGACGAATTTAATGAAATCAAATTATTATTTTTTTTCACTAGGTCGCTTAGCTTACCATGTACTTTTACATCTTAAAGCTTTTTATACTTTTATTGCTCTGCATGCATTGTAAATATTATTAATCATGACATGTCATGTACAATAACAGTTATATTTTATAATTCATGTATTTGATTGATCTCTTGGTGTAGGTTACTTAAAATAAACTAGATGTGTCAAAGAGGCACAAATGGCCCCGTCTCAAAAAAACATCTGCAATTTCAATAACACATGTGGACACAAACATGATGGTAGTCTCACATTTTAAAAATCAGCTCAAAATCTGGAGGCATATAGAAAAAAAGTCTGTATAATTGTGATTTTCAACAATTTTTAAAGTTGTAAACCCTTAATTTTGGCAAATATTAGGGGAGCGGAACAAAACTTAAACTTGATCTGTAACTAATCATGAGTAACTCACACACCAAAAATCAGCCCAATATCAGAAAGCATTTAGAAAAAAATTCTGTATATGTGATTTTCAACATATTATCAAAATCCATAGACCATAATTTTGGCAAAAATTAGCCAAGCGGTCCTTAAGGTCCTTAACTGAGATATTACAGGGTTTAATTTCTTTAAATATCCAACATATGCTAATTAGTTTTCTAGTTGTAGTCCTAATTTAAGATTTCATAACATATTAGAGAACAAATATATCTGTGGAGATTCAACTGCAGAAGCACCAGGAGATTGTACAAGTGGACTGGTTTCCATTGGAGCTTCTCGACTAGGTGTTTTATTTTTCTTTACAACATAGTGCATAATTTGCTCCTCTGTCACCCTTATTGAAGGTACAAATGAATTAAGCTGTGCTGTAGTTGTACTGGCCATCCACTGTTGAATCAATGGATAAACTCCCCTTGTTAGGTTCTCCTGCAAAAAGACATTTGTTGTGTTAGTGTCTAGAATAAACATCTGCATTCAAAGCTCACAGAATGACCAAATCTCCATTAATTAAATATTTCTAAGTCATTTACAAAACTATAATATTTGACTTTACAAATAATAGCCTGAATCGCTCATATGGTAAAAATTTGCCATGTTGATATGAACATAAAAATTTGTATTACAGACACTGTATTGCTGATCAATTATGTTTGAAGTGCCTGCACATCTGAACATAAAAAAAGTCATGAAACTGTTATAATTTTAAAGAAAATATGCAAAATACAAAAAAACTTCAAATACAGTTATTTCAGGGGGAGACCATAAAGAAGACTGGTGGTTTGAGTAATTTAACTTTCTTTTTAGATATTATATTATTGATCATGTTTGATATTAACAGTTTTTTTTATTATATTAGTTTTCACAAATGTTTTAACAATGTTGCTGCAATCGATAATGCAATGTTTGCTTCTGCACATTAAAAGTATATAAAATAAGCCTTTTATTTACTATTCAAAGAAAATCTACTTTTCCTTTTCTAAAATGTCTATCATATGATCTATGACAACTATATTCAAACTGTTAATATTTTCATTATAATGCTATACATATATCCTAGAGTTATTGGTTCTCGATAGTGTAACAAACTTTTGCTCCGTAGGGCCAGTTCTTCAAATAAATGTGGTAAAAGCTGAGTCTTAATTTAGTAGATACTTTTATTCATTTCCTATTATCCTCATGAAATTCTCTTGCATAATTCAAGAAAAAATCAAAACATCTGTTGAAGTGCTCAATTTTGACATTGTGTGCAATACCTCATCAGTTCTCGATAGATGTGAAAAGTATAGTATGGTAAGCATGTTTGATATTAATAGAAGATTTAAAATTACGCAAATTGAAGAAAAGTATCAATTCATTATCATTTGTATCTGGAAAACATATTTTTTATGAATTTTGGCCTTATCGATAAACTAAGGCATCTTTAACTGATATTCTTAGAATTATCACTCAAGGACAAAATTATGCATTGAATATTAACTTTAGATGATTTTAAATTATTGAACCAATTATTATATGTTATAAAATGTTGTCACAGCTGTGATTAATATTTTTCTGTCACAGTTACAATATCTAAGGGCATTACTTTTCCGATAATTGAATTGAATTAAATCTTACAGTTAATAAGATATGGCCCAAACTGTGTTCCATAGATTTTTTTTCATAGCGACGTCACACCACCTTTTACAATTGTGTATAACGTATTTGGACTTGACCTTCTTTTCGAGCTAACTTTTCTTTATATTTGAAAACATGAACCGAGGGGATGAAAAGTTAGTTCTAATCTTAAAAGCATGTCCTCGTCTATTGCCTTGAGAAGGATATTATCCGTTCAATTCATAACATGCTAAATTCGTGTTATTTAAAACATACGATGTGTCTTTGACCAAACTAGCTAAGGACATTTTTACCACATGGTAGATTGTGGTTTGTCATTACGTCGTCTAATCTTTTAATTACCAAACGTGACGTATTCCCGATTGTGACTGTTTTGCTGAGTATGAATTCGCATTACCATAAGACATGTTACGGTACTTATCTATCCCAAATTCATGTATTTAGTTTATATGTTTAATGTTATATTTGTAATTCTCATCGGATTTTGTCAAATGTGTTGACGTCTTTTATTCATGTGTTATGGTAAAGAAAATTAATCACCGCCTTCATTTATTAGATTTGATTTTGCTCAACGTAATCTGTACGATGTTTTACGTTTAAAGTTAGATTGAAAACAAACCGGACATAACTATATAATATAGTTAATTGCTACCTTAGTTTGCTATTAATAAGTATTGAAATGTGCATTGTTATTAAATGTAATATCAGTATTTAGTTCGAATATAATCTTAAATCAATCCTAATTATATCTTATTCATTTAGATGTGACGTCATTTTTCATTTTTTGATGATCTGTTTTACAAATTCAAATGTGACGTCATTTTTTTGTCATTTTTTACAATTTCTAATATGACGTCACTTGGCGTTGAGGTTTAAACTTATTCGGATGTGTTGCATTTTGTCGGGTTATGTAATGTATTTCGGTTGTTTCCTGTAATTAGTTAATACTTCAGTTTTATCATGTACATCTTGTGTGTAGTCATTTTATAAAATTTACTGTTTGCAAAAGTATAAATTATTCTAAATAATAGGAATGTTCTGGTACCTAACAGAAAACCCTGGCCGTTTTTGGCACAACTTTCAATGTTGTTCAACTTGGTACTTGTTTCGGCTTTCAAACTTTTCTATCTGGGCGTCACTAGTAAGTCTTGTGTGGACAAAATGCACTTCTGGCGTATTAATTTTTTTTAAACTTGTTGCCTTTTGTTAGCTATTATTCGTGTGTTTCTTTGTCAATTGTGTTCTCCTATTTATTTATATTGTAGTCCTGTAATGTTGTGTTGTCATTTTAATGTTATATTTCACATGGCCATAAAAGAGGGAGGTTTGGCATGCCCAACCATTTTTTTCCTTTAAAAATGTCCTGTACCAAGTCAGTATATGGCCATTGTTATATTATAGATCGTTTCTGTGTGTGTTACATTTTAACGTTGTGTTTCCGTTGTGTCGTTTGTTTTCTCTTATTTTTGAGTGTAAATTCACATTACTATAAGACGTGTCACGGTACTTATCTATTCCAAATTCATGTATTTGGTTTTGATGTTATATTTGTTATTCTCATAGGATTTTGTCTAATGCTTAGTCCGTTTCTGTGAGTGTGTGTGTGTTACATTTTACTGTTGTGTCGTTGTTCTCCTCTTATATTTAATGCGTTTCCCTCAGTTTTAGTTTTATACCCCGATTTTGCTTTTTGTCCATGGATTTATGAGTTGTGATCAGCGGTATACTATTGTTGCCTTTATTTATACCATGTTTATAATAAACAATTATGGCCAGTAGAAAGGTAAATATCCGGAACTTCATATCCCTAAAGGTTACTCCCGTGAGGGTGCAGCCAATCAAATCCCAGTTTTGTATACAGTCTACATATATACCAGAAGACATATATATTTTTGACCCAAGCCGTGTCATTAGATGCAACAATATATCGAATACATTGTTGCATCTAATGATATTGCCCGTCATCAGATCTTTGGTTCATCGAGGAAATATTACGTAAGGACTTTGATTTAACAACACGTCAGACTGATATGATGAGTTGATTGGATTTTGTGACAGCTTGGTTTCTCGTTACTTGCTTATACCCTGTCATTTTATGTTTATACATAAATATATGTTATATAGATAAAAAAAAAAAGAAGAGAAAATTATGACATAATAATAATGTTGAGTCTCATTTTGATAATTTTCTTCAGAAGGATTTGCATTATTTGCTGTCATTTTGCATTATAAACAGTAAGTATAACATTTTATGTAATGACTTCTAGTTGGATATTCAACACTTTAACACTAAATGGAAAAAAAATATCTAGAAAGCAAAGAATACGATGTCCAAATATTCCATATCGGTAATGTACGGATTGTCCAACCAAATGAATGATAGATTATTTGTGAAAAAGGTAAGACACTAGAAAAAAGTGAAATAACTAAAATACTGAACTTCGTGGAAAATTCAAAACGGAAAGTTTTAATCAACTGGCAAAATAATTAGCTCAAACACATCAAACGAATGGATAAGAAAAATAGTTTAATTTTTTTGGGGGAAAATCCAGTTTATATGTTAGAAATATTCAAGTAGGTAACAAATTTTCCATTGTTTTTTATTCGAGTCTAAATTGCTTCCGATTGCTAGTTTAGTTTAAAAAATGATCATTTTTCAATTCTTTCAATTTACTATACACAACAAAAAGTGCAACGCACTTTTTACGTACGTTTTAAAAAACGTCTGTAAAACGTACGTTTTACGTATGGAAAACGCATGTTTTAGCCAACATGCGTTAAACACCTGTAACAAAACGAACGTAAACCACCCGTTTAGAAACGGGCGTAATAAATCACGTACGTAAAACGTATGTTTTAAAAACGCATGTAAAACATCAGTTTTACGTGTGTTTTACGTGCGATTTCATTATATATTTTTGTGTTACGTTTTTTCTCATATTAAAACTCATTTTATAACTTCAAGAGAATTTTGCGTCAAATTGGTCATGTTTTTCACAATTTATTTTCCATCCCTTTTCGTCTTTTAGAGAGCATATTTATAAATAGTTTATAAGCTGATAAAAAAATTAGAACAGCATAATGCAAACATGAATATTTGTATAATGGTTAAAATGGTCTGTTTATGTTAAGCCTTTTAGTACAACTCCTCCTTTAATAAGCTATTGTATGTATTAATAAAATTAAAATTTACACATTAAATGTAGTCATGCATGTGAATCTAGAATTTTAAAAATGCATTTGCAAATTTTCAGGTGAACTTAGAAGTAATCTGATTGCCAATCATACCACATCTCCTTATTTTCAAATGAATCAAAGAAATCAATGTGAAAATGTGAAACATTCATTTAACATGAGAAATTTCACACAAAATTTTAAACGTAATTACCAATTTATATTCCACAAAAAAATGTACCTTTTCAAACTGTCCTTGTTTCTCAAGATTAAATTTATTTTACTTAAAAGGTAAAGTTACATCTCTAGACATTCATGTACATGTACAATGTACAAATGTATCACAATTTGATACTAGTATAAAAATATTCTTATTAGATCTTTTTGTTTATAATGAATCATTTCCACTTTAGGTTAGATGTAACTGCTGAGTCAATGGGAGTTGATTTCAAAATAATAGTTTCTAAAACTGATTAAAAAGCATACTCATATTTAGATATTTTTTTATTTTCCATTGCCCCCCCCCCCTTTTCCATTTAAAAGTATTGAGCAATTAGAATATGGCAATGGAGAAAGAATGGTCAAAACATATAAAAAAACATATGTACTATGATACTATTTTTTCTTATACATCTTATAAGTAGTATTGCATGGTCTATTGTTAGATGGTAATGAACTGTCTTTTTTAAAGCTTTTACATTTTCTGTCTTCAAGCTGGTTGTAAATTTACATTGTTGAAAGGATTTATCAAATAATATTTTTTAAAGTAATTGCAATTCTTATACGAACAAATTTTCACCATTCTATGGAACAGATGCCTTGTTAAGATATGTAATCTTAATTTTATCAACTATTGCATCTTATTCAATTATTTTAACACTCGTGAATATATTGGTTCTTGTTTCAATTTCAGGAATGGCAATACCTTTTTCTTTGAGCAACAACCATAAAATATATCGTCTTATTTTTATTTCGTGTATAATTCAAAAGAGCGTTTCAAATATATCCTAAAGTGATCCCAAGCCATAGAGCCTTCATTTAATACCAAAATTACCAAACTATTTTACGTATTTACAAAGTTAATTTACATTTTGGAATTTTGGGTCCTCCATGCTTTTCAACTTTGTACTTGTTTGGCTTTTTACCTTTTTTATCTGAGCATCACTAATGAGTCTTATGTAGACGAAACGCGCGTCTGGTGTATTAAATGATAATCCTGGTACCTTTGAAAACAATTTACACCACTGGGTCGATGCAACTTCTGGTGGACGTTTCGTCCCCGAGGGTATCCCCAGCCCAGTAGTCAGCACTTTGGTGTAGACATGAATATCAATTATATGGTCATTTTTATAAATTTCCTGTACTTTTTGGGCTTTATAACTATATTGATCTGAACGTCACTGATGAGTCTCATACCGGCGTCACACATCAGCGCATAGCTCCGACGTACGCCGGGCGTGGTAAAAAATCATGTACACTGCCAATACGCTAGTAATTGTGGATGCATTCAACCTGTCAATCATATCTGTATCGTGTGCACAACGAGCGTTAAGCGTGTATTGTGCGTGTTTTGGGCGTACGAGAAACATACCTAAACGTTTATCGGACGTTCAAATAACGTATGTTTGCGTATACCTGGCGTTTGTCTAACGTAGATGAAATGCACGCTACGAAGGAAAAAAGTCTCTTGAACGTATTTGAGACGCGTCACGGTCGTATCTTGGACGTTCTATTAGTATTATGGGGTGTTTGATACAAACACCGCCGCATACGTTTTAGTTAAAGTCGAACGATCTTGAAGCGTACACAACGTGCCCTAAACGGCGGGTCTCAAACTTATCTGTAGCGTTTTTAACGCGCTTGTAGCGTATGTATTACGTGCGTATAGCGTAAAGGTTTTACGCTAGACACACGCTTGATTTGGATGAAAATCTTGATGCTGCATTCAGAGTTCTTCGAGTTGTAGCGTTCACCAAGCGTGTATCTTTGTATTTCGACGTACTTCGAACTTTGCAACGCGCGTCTAACGATTTCTAAGCGTTCCTCTAGTGCGCAAATAACGTATACCGACTTTCTCAATTTTCTCTGTACGTTTGGTGCACGCCGGTCTATACGCCAATGTGTGACTCCGGCATAATTATGTAGACGAAACGCACGTCTGGTGTATTAAATTAAAATCCTTGTACCTTTGATAAAAATTTCCGTGTTTAAATTTCCTCGGATTTCGGTATTTTTGTAACTTTACTGATACAAATTTGCGTAGGATTTTTTTAATTAAATTTTTGTTAAAACATATGTTTCAAACATTATGTTCAACTGTGCTATATCATAAAAGGGTTATTAAATGAAAATTGACGAATATTGTCCCCAGTAGAGTTCGTATAGCACAAGTTTTGAATGTATGTTTATTAATCGATATTCCCCATACGAATGTAGAATATGAACTATGTCTATAAAAAGGACACGAAAATCTATAAAAGCTGTTTTCATTTTTATTAACATAAATAAATATAACTATTTGTATGAAAAAACTGAACTGAAAACTACAATCTATGCACAATCTTAATAGTTAATTATATTTAATGAATGAAAATATACTAAATACGACTATCGACATATGGACAAGGATGAACATATATCAATTAAATGTTGATGATTGCATTTCAATCTCGAAATTGTAATATTTGTATTCTATTATGTACTTTTAATTATTAATTTTCCCGCCCCCGTTTTTGACTGTTATATTGTCTCCGAACACATGCATGTTTTGGACCTCTTCTTTCTACTTTGAAACGCATGTTTGTATTTAGTTCCTGCAGTCCAGGGCAAAACTGACCATCATAGTATACACAACAATATGAAGTTATACCATAGACGTAATAGCTATAGATAAAAAAATTGGTCCCTCATTAAAGACAGATGCTATTAGCCGTATTTTTATCACCAACTTACCAATCTTTTATTGCAATATTCTTTTCATACATTTTGTATGATGGTATGATAGTAAAGTCCTTAAAAATAACGAAAACATAATCCATCAATCAGTTTATTTGAGGTCTGGATCTAGCACGGCAATAACTGCTTATAGTCCTTTGTTCAACTGTCATTTTGGTTTTTTCTGTTATTTTTTCTGACATCGGACTCAGATTTCTTTTTAATTGCGATTTAGTGTGTTTCATGATGTATGTATGATCATTCTACATGGGTTAGAGATATAGGGGGATGGTTGAAATATCATATAACATGTTTTGCAATTATATATAAACCTGAGACTAAGTTCTAACACATATAAGTCTCAGGATAAACATATTTACGTTGTGAATATATATTATTTTTATTAGTATTACGAAAGATATTTCAAATAGTGTTATCCGAAAACCTGATTTGTATGATATTTTCTCTTATATTTTTAGATAATTCAAGTGGATATACACAACAAGCGACAGTAGCAAGTAAAAATGACAAACAATAAGGTATGGTGGGACTAACATAACAGAAATATATGAATTGTAGAATTAGGAATTTCCTGTGCGTTTTATATCATAAACACTTATAAATAAAGGCAATAGTAGTATGCCACTGTGCAATACTCATAAACCGACTCAGCGAAGTACCCAGGATCGCAAACCAAAACGGAGAAATATATCAACTTTAAGAGGAAAAAGTAAAATCACAAAAATACTGAACTCCGATGAAAATTCAAAAGGAAAGTCCCTAATCAAATGACAAAATCAAAAGCTGATTAATTGAATGGATAACGACTGTCATATTCCTGACTTGGTACAGGGATTGTCTTATGTAGAAAATGATAGATTAAACCTGTTTTAAAGCTGGCTGAACCACTCACTTGTATGACAGTTACATCAAATTCCATTGACAACGATGTGCGAACAAAACAAACAGACACAGTAGGTAAAAATGTCAAAAATAGGGGTAGAGCAGTCAACGTTGTTTATAATCTTAATCACTATAAAAGAAAATTAATAAAAAAATTGTAACAAAGAAGCACAAAATGGAATTTATATCAAGCATATAAGCAAAAATTCAAAACAAGAATACACAAATTTAACATAGTTCAATAACACAATAACGGGATGCATAAGTACAAAGCCACGTCATATATGTATCAAAGAAACACCAAACAGTATAAAGATCAAGCACATTAGCGAAATGAAAGACAAGATTACGAGGATTATTATAGAACAATAACATAATGACTAGATGTAAAAGTACTGAGCCAAGACAAACGGATATCAATAATAACAGACTAAACAGTTAAAGTAATATTCATGAAGACAAATAAAAGAATAGTTTAACACGTTATTAAGATAATAAACAACGTCACTACCAAGAATGTATACTTTAAGACCATTGTGTATCATTTGTGAAGTTGATACGGAATATTCATCAACAAGGTCTTGTTACCTTCCGATGAACTTATTTTAGAAAAAAATGAGGAGACGTACTTTGACATACCCCGGTTCATTAAGTTTTTGCTAAGACACTGGTGATGTTTTACAAAGTATGAGTAGGAACTGCAAGCTCTTGAATAACGAATAAATTGGGAAATATACAACCCATATACAGGTGAAGCTGGTATATTGCTACAAAGGTGAGGGGGAATTGAAAATTTCAATAACAAAATCGTCTCGTTTGTCATCGTTTCTAATACTGAGACGACCATGTATCAAGTTCGTGGGAGTATATCAATGGAATCAATTTAAAAAAGTTTGGATTGTTAATGGAAAGAACATCATCAATATATCTGAAAGTGAAATTAAATGATATGATTTCTTTGGTCTTCTTGTTTTTGACAAGTGTCTGAAGGAATGTCGATTCATATGAAAATAAGAAGAGGTCGGCAAGGAGAGGAGAACTGTTAGTTCCCATAGGAATACCGACAAATATGTTGTCAATAAGAAACTGCAGCATACTAATCACTTGTTCCTCGGTGATGCATGTTTATGCCGTACGGTATCCTAAAGTTATAAATTTATTACGTCTGCTACCAATTTTATGTTGAAAAGCATTATTGATTTTATCTTTTAAACAATTTTTTTTAAATTTCGAATTGGGAAGATAGCGGAACAACAGAAACACTGAACTACATGTTACAAAAAGCTAGCCAACCCCCTGCTGTTATGGCATTATTGCAAATATCGCTTAAATGACAACACTAACTAAACACAAGAAGGGCATTGTTACCAAAAAATGACATACATTAATAATCAAATCTATATTTTCCAACTTTTTAAAATACGCTAATAATGTATAAAATAAGATCCGAATTTCGAAGGCTTGTGTATTGGTGTTATTCCTACTTTTTTGCATTTTCGCCATTAACATGAATTATTGATCCCACTGTTCGAGAGATTATGTTGATGAGGGTTGATAAGTTGTGTGATGTTCAAAAATGTATATCATATAAACATTTTTATATACATGCAGTAGATGTTTTTCACGTAACATGACATAAAACAGAATAGGGGGTTTGATAAAGCATTGGTAACCGTGACTGTTATCGACGACGTGACGTCATTCAGATGGGGGTTGTAAAAAAACCTAAAACAATCCTGACTATATCGATATAATTCTGAATAGCTGATTAAGGACGATTGCCATTGATCGTATTACAAATATAGTTCACCTAAATTTAACACTAATTATATGATAAAGAAATGTACGGCATGCCTAAGATATGAATGGGAAAGTGCCACTCATATGATATTGGAAATACTGTCATGTGAAAACAGTTTGATTTCCGAATTTACGTTTAACTTTATGTATTTCAGAATATTTGTTTTAACGTGAAAAGAAAGCAGTTTGCATGTAAGTTAATCTATATAAAGCTACTACTAGTTAAGTGTGCAAGATATGGATATTAAAAATAATTTATCTAAAACGAGATGAAATTTCATTTGTCTGTGATATGTCTTTGCTGTACATATTGTAAAATATATGTTTAAATAGACATAAAATGCATTAAAAAGCTTTAAAACACATATAAATTCTAAAAAGGGGTGAAAAACACAAATTTCGTTCTAAAGGACATGACCTTGACCTTTCACCTTATGATCTTTGCTATAGTCATTTGTCCCTGATGTCATTGCAAAAAGACCAGATGGCTCGAGTAATAACTAAGAACATATTTTGCTCACCATGTTGTGGGTCTAAATCCTTTTTATTGTCTTGAGGGAACCTTTAAAACAAATTTTAAAAATCAAGCGTAAGATCATACGAAAATAACAGTAAATAAAAGTACTTTAGTTCTGTATTCAACTAACCAAAACTAAATGTTAATGCAATTATTGATGCTATCATCAAAAACAAACGTCAAAAATAAGAAGATTATGTCCTTCTGCATAGTCCATAGTTTGAAATCAATTCATTAATCCAGCTGTCTAAATCCCGTAATGATTGTTATGCAAATTAGCGATGCGATCATCAACCCAAACAGCAGAATATATATTTCTTCCTCAAAAGTCCAACCATGGGTATTGCTTTACGGAGTGTATATAAGTTGAGCGATGCAATCATCACTTTACCCAGCTCGCAAGTAAATTTTTTAGAGTAATTTTAGTTTAGCGATGCAATCATCACTCTAAAAAGCATGCAATCGTTGCTTAATTTTAAACAAAGTGTTATTTTTGTTTAGCGATGCAATCATCAACAAAACAAGTAAATTGAACTGATTCCCTAAATTTCCTCTTCGACAATCTCATAACTGGTAGAAAATAAAGTTTATGCCACATTTACTTTATTTACATTTTAAAATGAAAGGCATTTAAAGACAAATTTGCGATACTTTATCACTAATTATTTAGGACAAATTACCAAAAAATGAGATGGCTTATTGTTTAAAAAATAAATAAAGAAACAACACTGTTCATGTAGGAAGTACTGGCGATACAGTATATTTTCTGTGTTTCTCAAATTGTTCATACTTTAATACAGTTTCTTTCTGTCAATTCACAAATTCTGAGTAGCAACAGTCTGGCAAGAGCTGGACAAGGATGAATTCCGTCAATAAAGTAGTTATAAAATATTTATGTGTATCTGGGGTTATTGCCCGAGCATTTTCTATAATTCGTTATTTTGTGAATATTTTCGTAGTAAATTGTTGGATTCACGGATAAAGCTGTTTATTGCATCGATTTGTTTAACCAATAAGTTATTGTCATGTTTTAACAGTCCAGGAGTAGCATGATTTAATAGGCATTCCAATGAAAAATTTGATAGTTCAGTAATTCTTGAAAGGCAAGCTTTATAGTGGGAAAATCTTATATAAAAGCATGAATCTCTTTGTAAATTTTTGTCAATTGATTAATATTTGAATTATCTCTTGATATTAAAGAAAGAAATATATCATCTTTTGACTTGAGATCATTCGTTCATAGCCAACCGTAAAGTAATATTTTAGGATGTCTCTGAAATTTAAGTCCCAAATTGTCTTTAACGTACTGCAGTTGATTGTTCGCGGATGCACAACTTTTAAACTACTACTTAATTTACCTTTCTGTCCTTGAACTAACTTTATTTTCTAAAAATCTGGGTTTACTTTCCCTCAAAATTACAGGCGATATCTACAGATAACTATAAAAGCCTTTAGAAGTACTTTACCATGTCGTGGGCCTCAACCCTTTTAGTTGTCTGGGGGACTATAAGATTGTAGTCACGCTTTTTCTAATTTTTATTTTATTCTACTGTCATCAAACAACCACATGTATGACAGACAGCATTAACTGTTCACTCCGACAAGCATAAGAAAAGTATACAGTCCTGTAAAATAACAAAATACAGGATAAGTTATGTTCCTCATTTCCGGTTACCAGAAATAGCAAATAGAGGTATATAGCAACCGTTAACAGAGGTTTCACCGAAAGGGAAAGATAAAATCGTTTCCATCAAAATGCATGTATTAGTAAGATGCCCCTTAATTACTAGAACATTTTCCACTTTTCAAGTTTATTTATATGTTTTGGAGTTTAGAATGACGTCCATTTTCACTGAACTAGTACACATTTTTGTTTGGGGACCAAATAAAGCCCGATTCTGGATGCGGGAGTTGCTCTCTTAGTTGAAGACCCATTTGTAGCCTTCAGTTTGTGTTTTTTCTTCTCTTTTGTCGGGTTGTTGTCTCTATGACATATTCCCCATTTCCATTCTCAATTTTATTCTATCAGTTTACTATTTTTTAAAGAGTTTTTCTTGATAAAGGTCAAGGTCATCCTGAAAATTTGACCTTCAAGCATGTTCATGGGCATTTTGTGATCATTCAATTTGTATTATTTTGAAAAATAGAATAAAGGCTGTGTCGCTCACCTGATATTTTTGTTTACAATTGATTCATGAAATAATGCAACCCCATACCTGTGCTTTAGTTTAAAAGATATAAGCTACATACTTCATTTTACCTTTATGTTCTATATTTAGCCATGTCGGCTATGATGGTTGACAGGCAGTCATCGGACATAATTGTTTGACATACATACCCTTAAGATGATTGTTGCCAAGTTTGGTAGAATTTGTTGCAAAGTGGAAGATTTTTTGTACAAGATTACAAAAATTTCATAAAATTGTTAATAATTGAATTTAAAGGACTGTAATTCCTTAAGGGGTCAATTGTCAATTTTGATCATGTTGACTTTGTTGAAGATATAACTTTATTGAACATTATTACTGTTTACGGTTTACCTCTAAGTTTCAAAGATATTATTTAAAAAATGCATTTCCCCCTATTTTCCATTTTCAGCCGTGTTGGTTGGTAGGAGGGGTCATTGAAAATATATCATAAACTACATTCCCTAAGAATGATTGTGGTAGGAGGGGTCATTGAAAATATATCATAAACTACATTCCCTAAGAATGATTGTGGAAAGGTTTGGTTGTATTTGTCCATGTAGTTTCAGCGGGTTTTTTTTTTTTGTTGTAAAAGATTACTAAAAATTCATAAAATTGTTAAAAATTGAATTTAAAGGACTGTAATTCCTTAAGGGGTCAATTGTCAATTTTGATCATGTTGACTTTGTTGAAGATATAACTTTATTGAACATTATTACTGCTTACAGTTTACCTCTTAGTTTCAGAGATACTAGTTAAAAAATGCATTTTCCCCTATTTTCCATTTTTAGCCATGTAAGCCATGTTGGTTGGTAGGAGGGGTCATTGAAAATATTTCTTAAACTACATACCCTTAGAATGATTGTGGCAAGGTTTGGTTGAATTTGTCCATGTTGTTTCGGCGGGGGAATATTTTTGTAAAAGATCACAAAACTTTTCGATTTAAAAAAAATTACTTTCAAGGTCAATTACTCCTTATGGGGTCAATTGTCAATTTTGATCGTGTTGACCTATTTGTAGATCGAACTTTGCTGAATATTATTGCTGCTTACAGTTTACCTCTTTATCTATAATAATATTCAAGATAATAACCAACAACTGCAAAATATCCTTTAAATTACAAATTCAGGTACAGCAAACCAACAACACCTTGTCTGATTCGTTTGAAAATTTCAGGGATGATAGACCTTAACATAATAAACCTTTTTAACACTGTCAAATTTACTCTAAATGCATTAATTTCAAAGAAATAAGTCAAAAACTGCATTATTTCAAAGATATATGTCAAAAACTGCATTTTACCCCTATATTAAATTTTTATCCATGGAGGCCATGTTTGTTGGCAGGTGGGGCCGTCATCAATGATCATTGTAGCTAAGTTTGGTTAAAATTGGACCAGTTATTTCAGAGGAGGTTTTTGAAAAAGTTTACGGACGACGACGGACTACGACGGACGACGGACGCTAAGTGATGAGAAATACTCACTTGGCCCATTGGGCAAATGCAATGACGTATCGGCACAGAGTTTGAACGATTTGTCAGGGGTGTGTCATGCCTTCTTTCGAAATGTCGCTTTGTTAACTTGCAATTTAAAATTCGGTTCAATATGTCGGTTTAATACAAAGCAGGGTTCATTCTCATTTCACCTTAATATGTTCCTGTCCTGATATATGTTCGTAATATTTTGCCATTTGACGTTAAACGAAAACAAGAGGCTCTCAAGAGCCTGAATCGCTCACCTTAAATTTTTTGCTTAAATCTTCCATCAATGATTATTTTGGATTTTCAATTTATATAAATGGTTCTTCGATTCTGTCACATCTTCTTCAAAAGCAAACACAAGAGTGGACACACTGAAATGTCTCGTTTGTCTTGTGTTCATAATATAATTTATGATGAAAGTATAAAAAAAACATTGTATACCCCAAGCATTACATAATTGCTGTTTACAGTTTATCTACATCTATAATAATATTCAAGATAATAACCAAAAACAGCAAAATTTCCTTAAAATTACCAATTCAGGGGCGGCAACCCAACAACATCTGAAAATTTCAGGGCAGATAAATCTTGACCTGATAAACAATTTTACCAGATGTCAGATTTGCTCTAAATGCTTTGGTTTTTGAGTGATAAGCTAAAAACTGCATTTTACCCCTATGTTCTATTTTTAGCCATGGTGGCCATCTTGGTTGGTTAGCCAGGTCACCAGACACAATTTTTAGACTAGATACCCTAATAATGATTTTGGCCATGTTTGGTTAAATTTGGCCAAGTAGTTTCAAAGGAGAAGATCTTTGTAAAAGATAACTAAGATTTACGGAAAATGGTTAAAAATTGACTTCAAAGGGCCATAACTCCTAAAGGGGTCAACTGACCATTTCGGTCATTTGACTTATTTGTAAATCTTACTTTACAGAACATTTTTGCTGTTTACAGTTTATCTCTATCTCTAATAATATTCATGATAATAACCAAAAACAGCAAAATTTCCTTAAAATAACCAATTCAGAGGCAGCAACCTAACAATCGGTTGTCTGATTCATCTGAAAATTTCAGGGCAGATAGATCTTGACCTGATAAACCATTTAACCTCTTCAGACTTGCTCTAAATGCTTTGGTTTTTGAGTTATAAGCCAAAAACTGATTTACCCCTATGTTCTATTTTTACCCATGGTGGCCATTTTGGTTGGTTGGCCGGGTCACCGGACACAATTTTTAAACTATTACCCCAATGATGTTTGTTGCCATGTTTGGTTCAATTTGGCCCAGTAGTTACAGAGGAACAGATTTTTGTAAAAGATAACTAAGATTTACGGAAAATGGTTAAAAATTGACTATAAAGGGCCATAACTCCTAAAGGGGTCAACTGACCATTTCGGTCATTTTGACTTATTTGTAAATCTTACTTTGCTGAACATTTTTGCTGTAACAGTTTATCTCTATCTATAATAATATTCATGATAATATCCAAAAACAGCAAAATTTCCTTAAAATTCCCAATTCAGGGGCAGCAACCTAACAACGGGTTGTCCGATTCATCTGAAAATTTCAGGGCAGATAGATCTTGACCTGATAAACAATTTTACCCCGTCAGATTTGCTCTAAATGCTTTGGTTTTTGAGTTATAAGCTAAAAACTGCATTTTACCCCTATGTTCTATTTTTAGCCATGGCGGCCATGTTTTTTGATGAAATGGGAATTAAAACACAAACTTTATTCTAGATACCCTAGGAAAAAATCAGATGAAGTTTGGTTTGAATTTGTTCAGTAGTTTCAGAGGAGAAGATCTTTGAAATAGTTTACGACGAACGGACGACGACGGACGGACGACGACGGACGCCAAGTGATGGCAAAAACTCACATTTCCTTTTGGAAAGGTGAGCTAAAAAGTCGTCCTTAAATTTTTGTTATTATCATTAAATATTTTTGGTGTCTGTCAAAAATAAAGACAATGATAAGGTAAACAGAAGCATAGTCATTTAAAATGAAAAAGTAATAATTTTTCATTCACGAAAAAGAGACAAGAAATTCAGTTCAATAACCTTACAAGTCTTACCCTGATGTCAAAATGGATCAAGATATATTTTTCAGGTTATGTAGTTATAGGCGTCATATACATATTGATTGTGAGTGGTATACAACTCTGTGGAACATTTCCGATTCTATTGATCTTAGAAACAGGGAACAGTTCGCACATAGTGAAATACATAATGCGTGAGGACAAAGAAACCATGTCTTATGAAAGAAACAAAATAACATTCGAAAATATAGGACCTTCAACAAGTCGTAAAAACGACATGTTGACACACAATGGAGCGTTATGTCCCGTTTTCGAGCAGCGTTTGGGAAAGAATATATTTCAATTTGCTTCTACGTTCGGAATAGCAAAGTCGAAAAATATGACTATCATTCTTAACAAAAATGACAGGATAAACAGAATTTTCAAGCTGACTATTGAAGTGAGGAAAGATACAAGCGTTTGCAATAGTTTTAAAGTAAGAAACGAAAGACTATCAGCTACACATGATAAAAATCTTACAAATTTTAATCAAAAAGAAAGTTTTAGATTACGGCATTACTTACAATCGTGGAAATATTTCTTTCCTTTTATCAAGGAATTGAAAGAGCAACTCACGTTTCGTGCAGAAATTGTGAATAACGTAAGGGAAAATATAGTCAAAATCCTCCATAAATACAACAATGTATCTAGCTATAATACAACATTAGTAGGTGTCCATATACGAAGAGGTAAACTGGCTTATAATAGACAAGGTTTTAATGTTGCTTCACCGGAATATCTGATAAGAGCTGTCAATTATTTCAAGGACAGATATAAAAATATTATATTTATAGTTGCATCTAATGAAATGCCTTGGGCCAAAAAATATATGCCTTCTGATATATCTGTAGAATTTATACAAAACAAAGCTGAGGTCGACATGGCAACATTGGCATCTTGTAACCATACAATTATAACGGTTGGAAGCTTTGGTTGGTGGTCTGGATGGTTGGCTGGTGGAGAAGTGACATACTTCAAGTGGCCAGCTAAGCAAGGATCAGGATTGGAGAAAAGAATGAATTACACGGATTATTTCTATCCAGGATGGATTGGGTTGTAACATTTGTCCATTAATTCATGTATGTGTGCAGTCTCATAACGAAACAAAGTATTTTAAAAGGGACATATCTGGACAACTAACGATTGCTTTCACCAAGCATTAAAGGATGTTGAGTTAATTTATTTAAAGGAAAATGTAATACATGTTTTTATTATTTATTGTCATCAAAAGACGATATCTACATAGTTTCAAGGATTTGTATAGTCTATACAAATCCTTAATGGTTTTGACTTTCCTACAAATTGCCTTTCGATTAAATTTGTTAAATTCGATAACAAATGTTGCACATATAAAGAGAACACGCTGTAATCCTCACTGATATCAATCGACAGTATGCCTTTTCAGAATCCAAAGAATCATGGGTAATTTCATTGTTCGTATCCTCAAATGAAAATAACGTCACGTTTTTGGTTGAATTTCCATTATTTATAAAAAAAAATTAATCAATCACGACGTTTTGGTGTACACTTTTGAAAATATTACCCAGGATGCATTAGATTTTAAAACGGCAAATTGTATTCATAGTTTGTATAAGAACTCTTATTAAAAGTTACAGTTTTTATACAATAACTTTCAATGGCTATATAGAATTATTATACTCTAGTTAATTTGTTGGTCTTTATACAACTTCAAACCATTGCATTATTGATTGACCATGCCTATGTTGAATATTTAAAACATGGGGAAAAAGAACCCAACCGGCAATAAGAAAAATGAAAGAGTGAAAGAAAAAAAAACGTTATCATGGCAAATTAAAAAACGAAGATAAAGAAGCAAGCCAACAAACCACTTCACGACAAACTAGAGAGAAAGCAACACGAACAGGAGGTTAACTCAGTTACAACCGAATGACTGTAAATTCTTCTGTTAAAACAAACTTGTAATTCAACTAACCTATTTGATCGTTATTTAAAGCAAACTATTGTGGCACTTACGTATGTCTTTGTTTCTGTACTATATATATTTTCTAGGTGTTAACAAATATAATTTACAACTGCAATCATACGTCTTCCAAAACATAAATCTTCGCTTTTTAGATGGTTCTCATTTTGATCATTTTATTCATTTTGATATAGTAATAAGTAGAAAATTTTGGTTTTGCCGTTTGATAAGGGACTTCCGAATTTGAATGTTCCTCGGAATTCGGATTTATTTACTTTCCAGAACTAGAAATAAAAAAAAACCAAACAGACATTGCTTCCTCCGTCCCATTTTAGACGTATACCTCGAATTTGACTAAGTGGTCATCTCAGTACTAGAATCTATGACAAACAGGACAATTTTGATTTCGGAAATATCAAGTTCCAACATCTGTGTAGCAATATACTAACTTCACCTGCATATGGTATATACATTTAACAACTAATTCGGTATGCAAGAGCTTGTATAGCTGCTACTCAAACTTTGTAAAACATTTCCAGTATATGAGCAGAAAGTGGAGGAACCAGGTTTATTTTTAAGTCCATTTTCTAAAAAACACAGCCATCGGAAGATACCAAGACCTTATTGATAAAATTCCGTATCAAATTGATATAATGTTCAAGTATTTGTCTTTGCTGATTATTGACCCTTACAGTTTAGTCCATTTTTGGTAATATTATTTTGGTGTGGCTCTTTACTTATGCATCTCGCTAATTTATTGTTGTACTATAGTCATTTTTTTATGTTATTGTCTTTCATTCTTGCTTATGTGCTTTTTCCAAATGCCGTTTTGTTTTTTATTTTTTTTTATTTTATAGTGTTAAAGCTAGATATAAAACAAGAATGTGCCTCTTAAAATGTTTTGTACCATGTCATGAATATGGCAGTTGTAATCAAATAGTCCGTTCCTATGTATGTTGACGTTGGTTTTTGATTTATTACTATTGAACAGCAATATACTACTGCTGTCTTTATTTATTCTCTATATGTCTTTTTTTTTAAAGTATGTGTATTATTAAATTTAAACCATAAATGAAGGTAAGAGTTTTACAATGAAAATCAGTAAATAGAATTAGATATGATATTAGAATGTCGTGATTGTGTCTGGTTTTAATCTATGTAATAAAAAGGTACTAGTTTTGTTTTCATGTATTATACCGTCACAAGATGTTTGTTATCTACATGTAATTGAAACACCAACCTAACGACACAGACCACCAAATGACATCCAGAGGTCTGTTTGATCTGAGCGTCACTGATGATCAATTATATGGTAATTTTTTATAAATTTCCTGTTACAAAACTTTGAATTTTTCGAAAAACTAAGGATTCTCTTATCCCAGGAATAGATTACCTTAGTCGTATTTGGCACAACTTTTTGGAATTTTGGGTCCGCAATGATCTTCAACTTTCTTTATAACTATTTTTATCTGAGCGTCACTGATGAGTCTTATGTAGATGAAACGCGCGTCTGGCGTATTGAATTATAATCCTGGTACCTTTGATAACTATTTACCGACACTGTAATGATCTTTTGTTTGCACCTGTCCTAAGTCAGTATCTTGTCTTAAGGAGGGATAAATCCTACTTTGTAAAGGATCACTCTGATTCAAACAAAAAATTCTCTGAAACTGATATTATCAAGATGCTTGATTTCTTGATTGACAACATATTTGTTACGTTCGGAGGACGTGTTTTTCAACAGACTGTCGGCATTCCAATGGGAACAAATTGTGCCCTCTACTTGCAGACTTGTTTATTATTATGAGGCTGACTTCATGCAGGAACTTCTTAGAAAGAAAGATAAGAAGTTAGCGATATCTATAACTCTAATTTCCTCTATATAGATGATGTTCTTTCACTAAATAATTCAAAATTTGGCGACTATGTGGAACGCATCTATCCCATCGAAGCAGAGATAAAGGATACTACAGATACAGTTAAGTCGGCCTCATATCTTGACTTACATCTAGAAATTGACAATTAGGGTCGGTTGAAAACAAAACTTTACGACAAAAGAGATGACTTCAGCTTTCCAATTGTGAACTTTCCATTTCTAAGTAGCAACATTCCAGCAGCACCTGCATACTTGGTATATATCTCCAAATTCATACGATATTCCCGTGCTTGCATTTCCTATCATTATTTTCTTGATAGAGGATTGTTGCTCACAAGGAAGCTATTAAACCAAGAGTTCCAAATGGTGAAGTTGAAATCATCCCTTCGTAAATTTTACGGACGCCATCACGAGTTGGTTGACCGTTTCACAAATGATATCTGATATGTTCTTTACGTCGTACTTACAATCCCCTTCCCTTTCATGAATGTGACCTACCGAATTAGACTATTTACGGGATCTGTTATCACATAAGCAACACGACGGGTGTCACATGTGGAGCAGGATCTGCTTACCCTTCCGGAGCACCTGAGATCACCCCTAGTTTTTGGTGGGGTTTGTGTTGTTTATTCTTTAGCTTTATATGTTGTGTCATGTGTACTATTGTTTGTCTGTTCGTCTTTTTCATTTTTAGCCATGGCGTTGTCAGTTTATTTTCGATTTATGAGTTTGACTGTCCCTTTGGTATCTTTAGTCCCTCTTTCAGGTACCTGATGTTCAGTAGTTGTCGTTTGTTGATTAGGTTCATAAGTGTTTCTCGTTTCTTGTTGTGTACAAGATGTAACGTTGTACATATTATAATATGTACAGATATTTTGTACAAGTTATCAGTGTTTTATGAACAGCTTAACATCAATGGACGATGCAAGCACACGGTCTTTGGTTTTGCATGTTTCTGTAATATTTCCACAGCTTCATGATAAGTCTAACTACCGATCATTGATTTAAACACATTATAAGAACACAAACAGACCTTTATGGTTTTGGTTTTGTATAAGGAGAAAAATAAAATTAGATTTTAAACCTTTCAGGTATCTTTATTTCCAGTTTTAGGACCAGGAGAATATCACTAAATGTTAGGTTGAAGTATTTTGATTTGAATTAAAGACATTAAACCGATACATTTTAGAAGATCAACTTGTATCACCTGGTGCAAGAAGGTGCGTATCAAAAATCTTTTAATTTGTACAAAAATCATGTACAAATTATAATTTGTACAAACTTACATCTTGTACACAACATATAGATTAGACTGTTGGTTTTCTCGTTTGAATGGTTTAAAACTATTTATTTTTTTGGGGCCCTTTATAGCTTACTGTTCGGTATGAGCCAGGCTCCGTGTTGAAGACCGTACTTTGAATGTCTAAATTGAGGTTAATTTAAAATTACATTTTTTTTAGTAAGCACTCCATATTCTGTTCGATCTACTTTATATCTTGTGATTAGCTTTTTATTTACATGACAATACAACAATTAGTGAACAGAACAATTCATACAGTAGATAATATATGTAGGAATTCATCAAAACATGTAAAAAAACCACCTATATTTATCTTCCTTTGAACTGTAACTAAGGCACATATTGTCATATGTCGTGGCACATGAGAAAGCATTTGCGGCGAGGATAAATTTTTTATGAAAACGAAAGCATATTATTGAAGAAACATTGTTAAGAACCATGTAAGCGATTCATAAATTAGATAACTTGGAAAACCAGACTTTGTGCAAGGTGTTTCTGAATTTTGACAATACGCTCATCATATTTCAAATCATGTAGTCTTTTTCTTCTACAAACTGAAAGTATGCTCTCTTCGGAGTTCGGCATTTTTGTTATTTTTTTTTCTTTTAGGGGGAATTGTCTGTTAATGACATATGTCAAGTGTCTCAGTTAAATGTTTTCCTAGACCGAGAAAAGCTATGCATCGACAAGTAGTATGGGCACCTGTCACTTGTCGAAGACCGTATGTTGACCTATAGATGTTATTTTGGTCTTTCATATTTAGTTGATTGATGTCTAATTGACATCTACCCTTTTGATATTTATCTCTCGAAATATTATCCGAAGTAATTCTATCGCATAACCTTTCATGTGTAACAGTGTTCATTTCGTGTAGTGTGTTGCGTTCTGGTGTATGTCGCGTTGTTATATATACAGTCATGTGTATATATGCTCTCTTTTGAGGTGTATAAAGTACAACAGTTGTGGATCTAGGGGGCGAAGAGGGTGTACCGAATATTTTTTTTATCACAACAAAAATAATTACAACTCTTAAAAACTTCCTTGGTCTGCCACTGTAAAGTGCCAGATTTTGTTACCTGATCATCGTATTCTTATATGCTTCAATATAGATAACTAGACCATCACCTTATTGGTACATAGACAAAACGCATTCCGATAGTTTTGTATTTGCTTGCAAGGTGATATTTAACATGTCAATCTCTATATCACACTGAGAGTAGTGCTGACTGGATATTACAGATACTATCAAATGCCTTGGACTCTGGATAATTTATATCGTGTTTAAATCTTATTTGTTATATTGACCTTTAAAACGATTTTATTGAAGAAAATATCTTAACGAGGCAAATTTAATCTACGCAGTTTATTTAGAATACATAATTAACCTTTTTTTACATAGACGTACACTTGTACTGATATATAACAATTGAGGAACAATTCCTGATGAAAAAGCGGAGAAAAAGATTGTAATCAAACTCTTTCTGCCATCCAATTTCTTTATCTTATATGTACCCTACATCATCTATTTTTTTGTTTTAACATAGACAAGCATGTGAACTGATATTAAACAACTGAGGGAGAATTCCTGATGGAAAAAGCGAAGTAAAGATTATAATCAACTCTTTGTGCAATTCAATCTGTGTTTGTTTACTCTATTTTGCTTTTAAAGGCTAACATATTTGACGAAATGCTTTTATTGATACATTGAACAAATATGCCTATTTGAGAGGGCATTTCTTATTTTTAGAGGTTTCACAGAGAAAAAATGTCCCAAATGCTTTGAATAAACAATTTATTTGAGGACATTTTTTTTATATTCAAAATAATGAAGAAAAATATTTTGTTTGAGTCTTGTTTGAATAATTATAATCATAGAATAAGTCCCAAAACGAAACAAAACGTTAAAAGTTAAACGATTTAACAAGCGCAAACTTGCATCTTTACCTGAACCAGTAAAATAATATCATAGATAATAGATAATAATATAATGATAATTGATTTTAATTAAATGAGATAATCTTATTGTTTTAACGCAAATTAGACAGCAATTAGTAGTCAATGACTGAAAAAATTAAAAGACACCTAGAGGTCAATATATGGTTTACAATAACGCAAAGTGCCCATCTTTACAATATGTATGTCAAGATCTTAATTGCATGGAGCATATAATAGTTAAGATAAGAATAATTTAAATTAGTCCCAGAGAGGCCATCAATGTCAAATGCTTTACATGATAAAATTGTGGCCATCAATGTCAAATGCTTTACATGATAAAAATGTGAACTCCGTTGAATTACATATGTATGTAGACTGGTTGTATGTAGTTATGTATGAAAAACTACAGTTTATCTACCAAGGTTTTGAGCCAGTTCGTTAAAAGTTTGTTAATAGAATAACAAAGGATATGGGTAAAAAGTCACCACTTTGACCCCGACTTCTGTATCATATGAATGTTGTGTCGTATCAACGTTGCACAAAGAATTAAAAAAAAAATGTGAACAGACTACATTTCGGACATAAGATCTTCCAATTTGGAAACAGATTTTGTTCTTAAAGGGAATCAAAATAATTCATATTTTTAGACCAAAAAAAATTCGACAAAATTAACGAATACATCTTTTCTTGTGTGTTTAACTCAAATTATATAAGACTCCAGACTAACTGACTTATGGAGTCTTCACCACATCCGAGCTATACGGAAAACGGTTAGTTTCGGAATATAGTTTTCTTTCAAATCATTATAATGAGTTAGCTATATTTATCCCCTCTTTTTTTTTGGCCAAGTTTCTATAGCAAGTAAACTATACGTTTTAATGAGTTACTAAGTCTATATAATGCCTATGATAAAAGTTCACCCTAACACCAACCGAATTTCATATAGCTAAGATTCAATCGTTGCATATTTTGTATGTAGAGATTTTAATTTAACTATAAATTTGTATGTAGAGATTAACTTTTTCAAAATGCTCGTAAATTGATTGTGTAACGAAATGTCTATTCAATTATGTAACACAGTTACACGGGGGATAATATTAACTGTGATCAATTAAGATTGAATTAGAGAGGAGTTAGTTCCAATTAATACTCCCACCTTTGAGTGCTATTGTTTTTCAATCATACTGGCATTTTACCAGTACTCTTACTTGCTCAAGGAAAGAATTCAAATAATAGCATTTGAAAAGATGTTGGAATCAACAATGATGTCAATACAATGAACCAAATTTTATTAAATAACTGTAGCACAAGCATTTAATAAATACAGATAATTTCAGCTCAGAATTTTGCACCATCTTTAAATCGGGAGTTATCACATAGTTCCAGCAACAATGGATAAAAGAATATCACTGCCAACTCCAGAGATCCATTCTTAACCTGAAATAACTATCAACAGGTGTCAATTATATTCAAACATTTGCATTTCAGTGAAGGGTGAATGGCACATATTGATAATGAGGTCTACTTTTGGAAACTGTTGAGCACTGTATTCACATCATGCACATAGTACAGTCAAAAGCAGACTAAAATAATAACTAACAACTGTTTTAGAGGAATTATCCTCTATAAGATAGCGTGATAAAGTAGTATTTGACCAGAAAATATCTCTCTTAGATGTATTAAGATGCCAGATATTGAGATCCTAGGATTGCTATCATTTTCTTGGACATGTTCTTAACTAGAGGCTCTAAAGAGCCTGTGTCGCTCACCTTGGTCTATATGAATATTAAACAAAGGAAGCAGATGGATTCATGACAAAATTGTGTTTTGGTGATGGTGATGTGTTTGTACATCTTACTTTACTGAACATTCTTGCTGCTTACAATTATCTCTATCTATAATGAACTTGGCCCAGTAGTTTCAGTGGAAAATGTTAGTTAAAATTTACAAATTTTATGAAAATTGTTAAAAATTGACTATAAAGGACAATAAGTCCTTAGGGGTCAATTGACCATTTCCGTCATGTTGACTTATTTGTAAATCTTACTTTGCTTAAGATTATTGATGTTTACAGTTTATCTCTATAATAATATTCAAGATAATAACCAAAAACAGCAAAATTTCCTTAAAATTACCAATTCAGGGGCAGCAACCCAACAACGGGTTGTCAGATTCATCTGAAAATTTCAGGGCAGATAGATCTTGACCTGATAAACAATTTAACCCCCGTAAGATTTGCTCTAAAGGCTGTGGTTTCAGAGTTATAAGCCAAAATCTACATTTCACCCCTTTGTTCTATTTTTAGCCATGGCGGCCATCTTGGTTGGTTGGCCGGGTCACCGGACACAATTTTTAAACTATATACCCCAATGATGATTGTGGCCAAGTTTGGTTTTATTTGGCCCAGTAGTTTCAGAGGAGAAGATTTTTGTAAAAATAACTAAGATTTACGAAAAATGGTTAAAAATTGACTATAAAGGGCAATAACTCCTAAAGGGATCAACAGACCATTTTGGTCTTGTTGACTTATTTGTAGAATTTACTTTGCTGAACATTTTTGCTGTTTACAGTTTATCTCTATCTATAATAATATTCAAGATAATAACCAAAAACAGCAAAATTTCCTTAAAATTACCAATTCAGGGGCAGCAACCTATAAACAGGTTGTCCAATTTATCTCAAAATTTCCGGGAAGATAGATCTTGACCTGATAAACAATTTTACCCATGTCAGATTTGCTCTAAATGCTTTGGTTTTTGAGTGATAAGCCAAAAACTGAATTTTACCCCTATGTTCTATTTTTAGCCATGGCGGCCATCTTGGTTGGTTGGCCGGGTCACCGGACACAATTTTTAAACTAAATACCCCAATGATGATTGTGGCCAAGTTTGGTTTAATTTGGCCCTCTAGTTTCAGAAGAGAAGATTTTTGTAAAAGATGACTAACATTTACGAAAAATGGTTAAAAATTGACTATAAAGGGCAATAACTCCTAAAGGGTCAACAGACCAATTTGGTCCTACAGACATTTGTAGATCTTACTTTACTGAACATTTTTGCTGTTTACAGTTTATCTCTATCTATGATAATATTCAAGATAATAACCAAAAACAGCAAAATTTCCTTAAAATGACCAATTCAGGGGCAGCAACCTATCAACGGGTTGTCCGATTCATCTCAAAATTTCAGGGCAGATAGATCTTGACCTGATTAACAATTTTACCCCCATGTAAGATTTGCTCTAAATACTTTGGTTTGAGTTATAAGCCAAAAACTGCATTTAACCCCTATGTTCTATTTTTAGCCATGGCGGCCATCTTGGTTGGTTGGCCGGGTCACCGGACACAATTTTAAAACTAGATACCCTAATTATGATTTGGCCATGTTTGGTTAATTTGGCCCAGCAGTTTCAGAGGAGAAGATTTTTGTAAAAGTTAACGACAACGGACGCCAGACGCCAAGTGATGAGAAAAGCTCACTTGGCCCTTCGGGCCAGGTGAGCTAAAAAGAGGGACAAAAGATACCAGAGGGACGGTCAAACTTATAAATCGAAAATAAACTGACAACGACATGGCTAATAAAGGGCTGCGCTTTAGCGCATGATCTGCCCCTTGCTCTTTTAACTTGTCTTTTATGCTTTAAATGAATTTATATGATCAACTAGAAATATATTTACAAATCAAAAGGGATGTTACATTAATATATTCACCAAAGTTTCATAAAATCCCCCTTTTTTAAGCATAAAAATTCATTACTTAAGAAAACGTAAAATCTAAAATTTATAAAAATGGAAACGGAGCTTATGTCAATAGATATAAACAATTTATCAAAGTTGCATAAAATTTTGTGAAAGTGTTAGTTATTGTCCCAAAATTGGAAAATCCCCCCTTTTTTAAGCATAAAAATTCATAACACGGAAATGTAAAATCTGAAATTTATAAAAATTGAAAGGGAGCTTACATCAATAGATATAATCAATTCACCAAAGTTTCATGGACATTGGTGAAAGCCTTTTTGAGTTATTGTCCGAAGTGTTGAAAATCCCCCTTTTTTTTTATGAATAAAGCCCCATAAATCCAAAACTTAAAATCTGAAATTTATAAAAATTGAAAGGGAGCTTACATCAATAGATATAAACAATTCACCAAAGTTTCATGGACATTGGTGAAAGCCTTTTTGAGTTATTGTCCGAAGTGTTGAAAATCACCCCTTTTTTATGAATAAAGCCCCATAAATCCAAAACTTAAAATCTGAAATTAAAAAAAAACGAAAGGGAGCTTACGTCAATAGATATAAACAATTCACTTAAGTTTCATGGAAATTGGTGAAAGTGTTTTTGAGTTATTGTCCGAAGTGTGGACGACGGACGGACTGACGGCACGACAGACGGACGGACAGCGGTATACCATAATACGTCCCGTCTAAAAGACGGGCGTATAAAAAATGAAAAACAAACAATAGTACACATGACACAACATAGAAAACTAAAACTAGAGGCTCTAAAGAACCTGTGTCGCTCACCTTGGTCTATGTGAATATTAAACAAAGGACGCAGATGGATTCATGACAAAATTGTGTTTTGGTGATGGTGATGTGTTTGTACATCTTACTTTACTGAAGATTTTTGTAAAAGATTACTAAGATTTACGAAAAATGGTTAACAAGAGTGCACACGCTGAAATGTCTCGCCTTCTATACTAATCATTGATATTATGTTGATAGTCCTAAGTATAAAGCTTTATTACAACTGTCTCATAAACTTAACATTAACCAAGATAACTAAACACAGACCAATGAACCATGAAAATGAGGTCAAGGTCAGATGAACCATGCCAGGCAGACATGTACAGCTAACAATGCTTCTATACAACATATATAGTTGACCTATTACTTATAGTTTAAGAAAAATAGACCAAAACACAAAAAATTAACACTGTGCAATGAACCGTGAAAATGAGGTCATGGTCAAAAGAAACCTGCGCTACTGACATAAAGATCATAAAATATTTCCATACACAAAATATAGTTGACCTATGGCATATAGTATTAGATAAATAGACCAAAACTCAAAAACTTAACTTTGACCATTGAACCATGAAAATGAGGTCAAGGTCACATGAAATCTGCCCGCTAGACCTGTACACCTTACAATCATTCCATACAACAAATATAGTAGACCTATTGCATAATAGTATGAAAAAAACAGACCAAAACACAAAAATTTAACTATAACCACTGAACCATGAAAATGAGGTCAAGGTCACATGACATCTGCCCGCTAGACATGTACACCTTACAATCATTCCATACAACAAATACAGTAGACCTATTGCATATAGTATGAAAAAAACAGACCAAAACACAAAAATTTAACTATAACCACTGAACCATGAAAATGAGGTCAAGGTCAGATGACACCTGCCAGTTGGACATGTACACCTTACAGTCCTTCCATACACCGAATATACAAGCCCTATTGCTTATAGTATCTGAGATACGGACTTGACCACCAAAACTTAACCTTGTTCACTGATCCATGAAATGAGGTCGAGGTCAAGTGAAAACTGTCTGACAGACATGAGGACCTTGCAAGGTACGCACATATCAAATATAGTTATCCTATTACTTATAATAAGAGAGAATTCAACATTACAAAAAATCTGAACTTTTTTTTCAAGTGGTCACTGAACCATGAAAATGAGGTCAAGGACACTGGACATGTGACTGACGGAAACTTCGTAACATGAGGCATCTATATACAAAGTATGAAGCATCCAGGTCTTCCACCTTCTAAAATATAAAGCTTTTAAGAAGTTAGCTAACACCGCCGCCGCCGCCGCCGCCGCCGCCGCCGGATCACTATCCCTATGTCGAGCTTTCTGCAACAAAAGTTGCAGGCTCGACAAAAATTGACTATAAAGGGCAATAACTCCTAAAGGGGTCAACTGACCATTTCAGTCATTTTGACTTATTTGTAAATCTTACTTTGCTGAACATTATTGCTGTTTACAGTTTATCTCTATCTATAATAATATTCAAGATAATAACCAAAAACAGCAAAATTTCCTTAAAATTACCAATTCAGGGGCAGCAACCCAACAACGGGTTGTCCGATTCATCTGAAAATTTCAGGGCAAATAGATCTTGACCTGATAATTAATTTTACTTCCGTCAGATTTGCTCTAAATGCTTTGGTTTTTGAGTAATAAGCCAAAAACTGAATTTTACCCCTATGTTCTATTTTTAGCTGTGGTGGCCATCTTGGTTGGTTGGCTGGGTCACGCCACACATTTTTTAAACTAAATACCCCAATGATGATTATGGCCAAGTTTGGTTTAAATTGGCCCAGTAGTTTCAGAGGAGAAGATTTTTGTAAAAGATAACTAAGATTTACGAAAAATGGTTAAAAATTGACTATAAAGGGCAATAACTCCTAAAGGGGTCAACTGACCATTTTGGTCATGTTGACTTATTTGTAAATCTTACTTTGCTGAACATTATTGCTTTTTACAGTTTATCTTTATCTATAATAATATTCAAGATAATAACCAAAAACAGCAAAATTTCCTTAAAATTACCAATTCAGGGGCAGCAACCTATAAACAGGTTGTCCAATTTATCTCAAAATTTCCGGGAAGATAGATCTTGACCTGATAAACAATTTTACCCATGTCAGATTTGCTCTAAATGCTTTGGTTTTTGAGTGATAAGCCAAAAACTGAATTTAACCCCTATGTTCTATTTTTAGCCATGGCGGCCATCTTGGTTGGTTGGCCGGGTCACCGGACACAATTTTTAAACTAAATACCCCAATGATGATTGTGGCCAAGTTTGGTTTAATTTGGCCCTCTAGTTTCAGAAGAGAAGATTTTTGTAAAAGATGACTAACATTTACGAAAAATGGTTAAAAATTGACTATAAAGGGCAATAACTCCTAAAGGGGTCAACAGACCAATTTGGTCCTGTAGACATTTGTAGATCTTACTTTACTGAACATTTTTGCTATCTACAGTTTATCTCTATCTATGATAATATTCAAGATAATAACCAAAAACAGCAAAATTTCCTTAAAATGACCAATTCAGGGGCAGCAACCTATCAACGGGTTGTCCGATTCATCTCAAAATTTCAGGGCAGATAGATCTTGACCTGATTAACAATTTTACCCCCATGTAAGATTTGCTCTAAATACTTTGGTTTGAATTATAAGCCAAAAACTGCATTTAACCCCTATGTTCTATTTTTAGCCATGGCGGCCATCTTGGTTGGTTGGCCGGGTCACCGGACACAATTTTAAAACTAGATACCCTAATTATGATTTGGCCATGTTTGGTTAATTTGGCCCAGCAGTTTCAGAGGAGAAGATTTTTGTAAAAGTTAACGACAACGGACGCCAGACGCCAAGTGATGAGAAAAGCTCACTTGGCCCTTCGGGCCAGGTGAGCTAAAAAGAGGGACAAAAGATACCAGAGGGACGGTCAAACTTATAAATCGAAAATAAACTGACAACGACATGGCTAATAAAGGGCTGCGCTTTAGCGCATGATCTGCCCCTTGCTCTTTTAACTTGTCTTTTATGCTTTAAATGAATTTATATGATCAACTAGAAATATATTTACAAATCAAAAGGGATGTTACATTAATATATTCACCAAAGTTTCATAAAATCCCCCTTTTTTAAGCATAAAAATTCATTACTTAAGAAAACGTAAAATCTAAAATTTATAAAAATGGAAACGGAGCTTATGTCAATAGATATAAACAATTTATCAAAGTTGCATAAAATTTTGTGAAAGTGTTAGTTATTGTCCCAAAATTGGAAAATCCCCCCTTTTTTAAGCATAAAAATTCATAACACGGAAATGTAAAATCTGAAATTTATAAAAATTGAAAGGGAGCTTACATCAATAGATATAATCAATTCACCAAAGTTTCATGGACATTGGTGAAAGCCTTTTTGAGTTATTGTCCGAAGTGTTGAAAATCCCCCTTTTTTTTATGAATAAAGCCCCATAAATCCAAAACTTAAAATCTGAAACTTATAAAAATTGAAAGGGAGCTTACATCAATAGATATAAACAATTCACCAAAGTTTCATGGACATTGGTGAAAGCCTTTTTGAGTTATTGTCCGAAGTGTTGAAAATCACCCCTTTTTTATGAATAAAGCCCCATAAATCCAAAACTTAAAATCTGAAATTAAAAAAAAACGAAAGGGAGCTTACGTCAATAGATATAAACAATTCACTTAAGTTTCATGGAAATTGGTGAAAGTGTTTTTGAGTTATTGTCCGAAGTGTGGACGACGGACGGACTGACGGCACGACAGACGGACGGACAGCGGTATACCATAATACGTCCCGTCTAAAGACGGGCGTATAAAAAATGAAAAACAAACAATAGTACACATGACACAACATAAAAAACTAAAACTAGAGGCTCTAAAGAACCTGTGTCGCTCACCTTGGTCTATGTGAATATTAAACAAAGGACGCAGATGGATTCATGACAAAATTGTGTTTTGGTGATGGTGATGTGTTTGTACATCTTACTTTACTGAAGATTTTTGTAAAAGATTACTAAGATTTACGAAAAATGGTTAAAAATTGACTATAAAGGGCAATAACTCCTAAAGGGGTCAACTGACCATTTCAGTCATTGTGACTTATTTGTAAATCTTACTTTGCTGAACATTATTGCTGTTTACAGTTTATCTCTATCTATAATAATATTCAAGATAATAACCAAAAACAGCAAAATTTCCTTAAAATTACCAATTCAGGGGCAGCAACCCAACAACAGGTTGTCCGATTCATCTGAAAATTTCAGGGCAAATAGATCTTGACCTGATAATCAATTTTACCCATGTCAGATTTGCTCTAAATGCTTTGGTTTTTGAGTGATAAGCCAAAAACTGAATTTTACCCCTATGTTCTATTTTTAGCTGTGGTGGCCATCTTGGTTGGTTGGCTGGGTCACGCCACACATTTTTTAAACTAAATATCCCAATGATGATTGTGGCCAAGTTTGGTTTAATTTGGCCCAGTAGTTTCAGAGGAGAAGATTTTTGTAAAAGATAACTAAGATTTACGAAAAATGGTTAAAAATTGACTATAAAGGGCAACCAGGTGCTCCGCAGGGCACAGCTTTATACGACCGCAGAGGTCGAACCCTGAACAGTTGGGGCAAGTATGGACAAAACATTCAAGCGTGATACAGCTCTGAATTTGGACTGTGATCAAATTTTTGACATTACATGGGTTTTTTTTACACAAAACAAATGTCAAGATTTTACAAATCAATTAAAGATTTCTTCAAACTTTTTAAATCTAAAATTAAATAGTTGACACAGCATAGGTTTCTGACACAGAATGAATGTGGTCTAATGAACTTAAAAGGTTTTTTTTGCCTTTGAGCAATTCACTATGCTGTTGAATATTAATCCTCTCAAAAAAATGTTTGAAGAAATTTTCTTTTTATTTATGAAATCTGAAATGAGAAAAATTTAAACCCCCCGCCTTTTTTTTCACATTCCCGTTTCCCTTTCTCCAAAACTGATATCAATTCAAATTTCTAATGGAGTTTGCAACAATAACTACTCTTTTAAATACATCATAAAATATTAAAATGTAAAATAAAGTGCTTGTTATTACTGAATGGTAAAGATTGGTTGGTAGTAAAAGTGAATATACATTGTTTATTGTATTAAACAATAAAAAAAAACTTCATCAGCAACATTTTATATTGGCAAATTTCCAATGAAGTTATTTACATAAAGTTATTGGCAAATAAAAATAGAAAATGACATCATAGTCATGTCTGGCAAATTTCCAACATATATTATCAACTACTATTCTATACAAAGAAAGATAACTCCAATTGAAAATTAATTGCTATTGCACAATATTGTGCAATTAGATATTTCTTGCTATTGAGCAATACTGTGCAATTGAAAATTTCTTGCTATTGCACAATACTTGATATGGAATCCTGATTTGGACCAACTTGAAAACTGGGCCCATAATCAAAAATCAAAGTACATATTTAAATAAAGCATATCAAATAAGCCCAAGAATTTAATTTTTGTTAAAATCAAACTTAGTTTAATTTTGGACCCTTTGGACCTTAATGTAGACCAATTTGAAAACTGGACCAAAAATTAAGAATCTACATACACAGTTAGATTTGGCATATCAAAGAACCCATTTATTCAATTTTTGATGAAATCAAACAAAGTTTAATTTTGGACCCCCATTTGGACTAACTTGAAAACTAGGCCAATAATTAAAAATCTAAGTACATTTTTAAATTCAACATATCAAAGAACCCCAAGGATTCAATTTTTGTTAAAATCAAACTAAGTTTAATTTTGAACCCTTTGGACCTTAATGTAGACCAATTTGAAAACGGGATCAAAAATTAAGAATCTACATACATAGTTAGATTCGGCATATCAAAGAACCCCAATTATTCAATTTTTGATGAAATCACACAAAGTTCAATTTTGGACCCTTTGGGCCCCTTATTCCTAAACTGTTAGGACCAAAACTCCCAAAATCAAACCTAACCTTCCTTTTATGGTCATAAACCTTGTGTTTAAATTTCATAGATTTCTATTTACTTATACTAAAGTTATGGTGCAAAAACCAAAAATAATGCTTATTTGGGCCCCTTTTTGGCCCCTAATTCATAAACTGTTGTGACCTCAACTCCAAAAATCAATCCCAACCTTCCTTTTGTGGTCATAAACCTTGTGTTAAAATTTCATTGATTTCTATTTACTTATACTAAAGTTATTGTGCGAAAACCAAGAATAATGCTTATTTGGGCCCTTTTTTGGCCCTTAATTCCTGAACTGTTGGAACCAAAACTCCCAAAATCAATCCCAACCTTCCTTTTGTGGTCATAAACCTTGTGTCAAAATTTCATAGATTTCTATTCACTTAAACTAAAGTTATAGTGCGAAAACCAAGAAAATGCTTATTTGGGCCCTTTTTCGCAGGACGACGACGCCAACGTGATAGCAATATACGAACAAAAAATTAAATTTTTTGCGGTCGTATAAAAATCAAATTGAAAGATCAAATGTGTATGCCTTTAATATGCAATGCAATACATTAATATTGAAAACAAAAGAAATACTTTCACTGTGTGTATTTCTGGAACCTAGGGTCTAGCATTAGCAAACAAAATCGGATATATACCATCTTATATTTACAAATGAAATATTGCTCAGCATGATCTTACAATGTGATTTATTGGTCAGCAAATGCTTACAAATTAGACTTAACAAATGATGAACTTATAAAATGATCTATTTGCTGGCATGAACTAATAAAGTGAGTCATATGGTAGCAGAAAGTGACAAAGTCAAATATTTGGTTCACATACACGAACTTGTAACACAAGATCTTAACTACCATAAACTTACAAAAAGTGATTCATTGCATTAACTTGAATGATCTTATAAAATGATTTACCATTCAGAGTGGACTTACAAAAGTTGATAGTATTTAGAATGAGCTTATAGTGTGACATTATTCAGAATGATGTTACAAAGCTAGACATTATTCAGAATGATGTTACAAAGCTAGACATTATTCAGAATGAGCTTAGAGGGAAGCATAATTCAGATAAAACTTACAAAGTGAGATATTATTCAAAATGATGTTACAAAGTGAGACATTAGTGAAATATTAGCTAAAATGGTCTTTCAAAGTTGAAATTTTTAATAATGTAATTATTGCAAGGGTTTTATTATTGAAAAAACTGCAACAAGGTGAGTATCACAATAATTAAAACTCTCAATCAGATATCTTATACATACATCAGTATGCAGATTTTCCTGAAATTACAATCAATATTCTTTTGAATTTTGTCCTTCTTCAAAATATTCCTTGATTTTGATTGATTTAACTCCTGTTATAATTCTATAAAGCCAAAGAGGTAAATGTTATTTTAATGTGAACGATTTTTAATCAGAAAAGTTTTATTCAGGTCATGGGTATCATATTTCACATAAATACTTATTTTTGCATTCTATTTTTGATGACCACTTCCAAGCACAAACATGCAAGACATGATTATATGATCTCACAAAATTAGAATGTAAAACAATCTCTCTAAAGAGGTGTTCATGTGATTGATACATTAAGAAAATGAATCTTTATGAGTCCATATTACTAGTAATAGTAGTTACAACTATTTATCAATGACATCTACTGTAATATTTTAAAAGATAGTGGATTTCTATAAAATATATATTCATTAAGATGCAATCCTTTTTAATGTGTTTACAATTTACATTTGTAACTTTTGATCATACAATAACTGGGGTTACTGTGGTTTTATTATTATATCTTTATTATGGGATACAAAGTTTTGTGTGAATTTGGGGTTTAACCATGAATTTAGATGTTCAACGAAGTAAATTTTATTAAAAGCATGTATGCAGACTTTGATAGAACCACCAAATCTAATATCCACAAAAATATTTTTTTACCCTTAATCAACAAAAATAGGTATACACGAAATAATTCAAACCACAGTATTAAATTAAAATATGCTTGAAAATGAAATAACAGTTAAAATTTAATTTTATTTATATTTGTTAGAAATTTCTGTATAGGCAACAAAAAAGGTTTCACTATAAAATTATATTCATATTCTAATATAATTACATTCCTTTTGAAATGAACAGAAATTAATCTGTAAGCATATTATTATATATAAAATAGATAAGTTTTATCTTTACATTAGAATATCACATAAAATTACAACTAGTATGGTATATTCAGCATTTAAGTAAAAAGAAGGAACTTTTATAATGAATTTTTCTTTCAAATCAATACAATAATCTGCTTTTTGCAAAAGTGCAAAAAAGAAATAAACCTTTGACATCATTTTGAAGCTCTGGTGAAGACAATGTCAGAATTTTGATTCACTCTAATGCATATTACAAACATTTAATGCATATTACAAACAGAGTTTATCATATCAGTACACAAAAATAAACAGAGACAGTTACACATTAAATTACTATACTACATATTTCCAAATGCGGAAGTAATCAAAAATATCATTTAACAGGGTTGTGTTCAACATCGTAGCTGCTACGTAGCTGCTATCAATATCTATGTACCAGCTAGGCTAAATACAGGTTCAATAGTCATAAATCTATGTATCACTACGTAGCAGCTACGATATTGAGCGCAACCCAGTACTTATTTTTACATGTGATTTACACTTTAAATCAACATTCTGATATTTACATTGATCACTTAAGTTTCTCTTTAGGGCCAATATATATAAATATAAAAAAAATCTCTCTTTGAAATAAACTAGTATGGATTGGTTGGTATCAATTTTCAAGGATTAAGGAAAATTTGAATTTCATGGATAATTGTTTCTTTGTTTTGCTTAAGTCTGCATACATTTCTATGAAGATATGAAGTTCTAGGAAACCTTTAAATTGGTGGTTCCTCTGTTCTGACAAAATCCATAAAATTTGATATCCAAATAAAAATCATGAATACAGTTTTTCGATAATGTTTTAAAAGATAACAAGGATATCCATGTTAAATGAAGGCAGTGTTATAAATATTTGTATTAACATCCAAGTCCTCAAGGTGAAGGTGTGGTCAGTTCCTTATTCCAAATTGTGATAATGCATTTCAGAACCAAATACTCTATCACACTTTAAACCTCAATGGAATGCACGAACTCAACCATGCTATACCTTTTGCTAGAACTTATCATACAGAGAATATATGAAAATATGCAACAACAAATTTAATTTAAAAACTGAATGAGCACATCATGTTAGAGAGAAATTGGAGAGTTCCTTCAGAGTACATTGCTTAAAGGGCATAAAATATCAACCAGTTTACATTTTTTTGAAACCAGCATTATTAGAAGATGTTGAAGCCTGTAGATACAAAGTTATACAAACTAATGTACAAATATGAATACTATCTAAGGTTTTAGGCTATTTATATGTTTTCACTTTATGAAACTATGAAATTTATATAAATAGTAAATATACATGTTGGCATCTTAAAAAAGCAGTTCAGTTTTATTTTATTTTTTTCTCCTTGAAATGTGTTACATAAAGTTGACTGGTAAAAAAAATGAGGAAATCTGATTCATTTTTAGATACTTTTTCTAGTTTCCATTGATGAAGCAATCTTTGTTTATTCTTTTTGCTGATTTTATTTTGTGCTGTCAGTTTTAAATGGTGGAAGACGCCAGAGTATCCAGAGAAAACCACAATCTACAGTTGGAGCCGAGTGTACTTAGATCACTTGGCCATTGAGGCCCCTGACACCTTTAAAGATTAATCTCTATTTCATACCACAATATGATGCTGTACAGTTTGAATGGTAGGACTTAAAGGTGTATGCTTAAACAGTACATTGTAAAACATGAATTATGTAAACATTGGTTAAAACTCATCAATTAATTGTATTAAAGGTTGCAATGGATGAATGACTAATGACAAATAACAATTAGCTTTATCTTTCATGGGATCTACAAACCATGAAACCTTTAATACCTCATAAAAACATTTTTCTTGAATAAAACATAAAAATCACCAATCAGATTCCAATGTCAAAATATCAAATTATAAAATCCCAGTACATTCATATTTTTTCATACCAGTTTAAACAATATACATATACATAAAACTATAACTGTGGATTCATTATTTTTCGTTGGATACCAATTTTTGTGGATTTCGTTGGTAACGAATAACAAATTTTTAATGGGCTTGCATGCAGACTTTGACAGAACCACAAAATTATATGTCCACGAAGGTGTAAGTTTTGTTCAATCCACAAAAATTGGTACTCACGAAAATACATGAATCAACAGTACTTATATAACCAACATTTTTTTTTTTACACAATTTATTTCATAAATAATGATGAAAAATCACTAGTCATTATTTCAACATCAATATTATCACTTTTTATTATTTCCCTTAAAATATTCGTGAGATTTTGGAAATCTGTCGGGAACAAAGTCTGAATCTGTCTGAAGTCTGTCAATGATTGAGTTCCTTGTATGTTCCTCGTATTCAGTCAATAATTCAGGATTATCTTCGATTTCTTTAGTTAGATTTTCAATACTACTAATTGGTTCAACACCTGCAGACGCCACAGCTCTTCTTATTGAAGTTGTCAAATCTAATGCAGGATTTGATGCATCAAATGGTTGATTCAACTAAAAATATTTAAAAAAAATATGATAAAATGGTTTATTAAATGATATGAGCAAATCAGCCCTAATACAGATTAATCAGCATGTGCTATCTAGATAAAAACAATTGAAAAGTACTTGGAAGAGAAATCAGAAATTTTATAATGCATCTTAGCTGTGAAAAGACAAGTTCAAATACGAGTTCTTACATCTTTTTACTAGGACTTACCTTCCTTCGTTTAGCTGGCATTCCTTGGTAATAAGCATCACTAAAAGGAGGTTGATGTTTTTGTTGTTTCTGTTTCCTTATGTCACCATTTATTATTGGTACCCATTCCTAAAATACATACATGGTCAAAAAATTAAGACATAATTTGTATAAATGGTCATGTATTTTTTATTAATGGTATGGCTACCCTCAGGGATAAAAGAACAAAATATGAATGGCACACTCTAAAGCAAAGACACAAACCATTCTTTATGCAAGAAAAAATAAATATGTCCTAATTTTTTTTTCCAAATATTTTTTCAGTTTTCATGGTGACAAAGTGTATAAATATTTAATTTACCAAGTTTTTATTTTTCAATTATCTAAATGTACATCAATTTTAAAATAAACACATTTAAAATATAACAGATAATTGAAGATATACAATTAGTAATATTTAAGGAATGCCTGTTATTTTTTATTGTCCCCAGTACACAATTGACCAATCCGCACTATCATTTTCTATATGTCCAGTTGACCGTGAAAATGGGAGGAAATATCTAATTTGGCATTAAAATTAGAAAGATCATATCATAGGGAACATGTGTACTAAGTTTCAAGTTGATTGGACTTCAACTTCATCAAAAACTACCTTGACCAAAAACTTTAATCTAAAGCGGAACGCACAGACGGATGGACAGACGATGGACAGACGAACGGACGAACAGACCAGAAAACATAATGCCCATAAATGAGGCATAAAAATGTGGTACACACTGAATAACCCATGTAGCAGGTTATTTTTAGGTGTGCACCTCATTTTCTATGTTATTTTGAATAGACACAAAAAATATAACAGTCATTTCTTATAGTTCAATCAAAATTTCATTTTATACAAGAGTAAACCATGAAAAATCATTGATGAACATCAGGGTCACATGACAAAATTACATCTAAGAGCTGATATACAAAACAAAGTCAGCCAATCAGAAGACATGTTATATCCAAAATTAAATTATATATATATACATACATCTGGGATCTCTTTCTGCCAAGAAGTATCTCCTTCAGAACTAGTTGATGGTTCCCCTCCAGTGGCTCCATTCAAAACTTGTTCCTCAACAGCAGCTGCACCAGGTGATGTTGTCAAGGAAACTGGCTTCTTAACAACGTTAGCGGCACCACTTGGTGACGGTTTGCTGTCAAGTTTTGTTTCAACTTCCATTGACTAGATAAGAAAAAACATCCAACATTACCAACCAAGGAAAAACCTCAAAAGACGAATTTAATTGAATCAAATTATTTATTTTGTCACTAGGTTGCTTAGCCTACCCTGTACTTTTATATCTTTAAGCTTTTTATACTTTTATTGCTCTGCATCCATTGTAAATATCATTAATCATGACATGTCATGTACAATAATAGTTATATTTTATAATTCATGTATTTGATTGATCTCTTGTTGTAGGTTACTTAAAATAAACTATATGTGTCAAAGCGACACAAATCTGCAATTTGAATAACACATGTGGACACAAACATGATGGTAGTCTCACATATCAAAAATCAGCTGAAAATCTGGAGGCGTATAGAAAAAAAGTCTGTATAACTGTGATTTTTAACAATTTTCAAAGTTGTAAACCCTTAATTTTGGCAAATATGAGCGGGGTGGAACGAAACTTAAACTTGATCTGTAACTAATCATGAGTAACTCATACACAAAAAATCAGCCCAATATCTGAAACATTTAGAAAAAAAATCTGTATAACTGTGATTTTCAATAATTTATCAAAGTCCATAGCCCATAATTTTGGCAAAAATTAGCCAAGCAGAACAAAACTTAAACTTGATCTGTAACTCATCCTGGTTAACTCACATGCCAAAAATCATCACAATATCTGAAAGAGTTTAGAAAAAAAATCTGTATAACTGTGATTTTCAATAGTTTATCAAAGTCCAAAGCCCGTAATTTCGGCAAAAATTAGCGGAGTGGAACGAGAAACTTAAACTTGATCTGTAACTTATCATGAGTAACTCACACATCAAAAATCAGCCCAATATCTGAAAGCATTTAGAAAAAAAGTCTGTATAACTGTGATTTTCAACAATTTATCAAAGTTCATAGCCCATAATTTTGGCAAAAATTAGCCAGGCGGAACAAAACTTAAACTTGATGTGTAACTCATCCTGGTTAACTCACATGCCAAAAATCATTCCAATATCTGAAAGAGTTTAGAAAACAAGTCAGTATAATTGTGATTTTCAACAATTTATCAAAGTCCAAAGCCCGTAATTTCGGCAAAAATTAGGGGAGCGGAACAAACTTAAACTTTATCTTAAACTCATCATGGCCATGGTTAACTCACCTACCAAAAATCAGCCCAATATTTGAAGGTGTTTAGAAAAAAACTCTGTATAATGGTTTGATGCGGAATGACGAAATGACAGAATTTCGGACTTACGGAATTTCGGACAAGGCTAAAACTGTATGGCACCGGGGGCCATCAAAATGTTGACACAGATATATGTCATTACTGTTTGTAAGGAGAAGAGCCAGGAACCCCAATAAATAACACTGTAAAGGTGTTTCTCTGAACTTCAGTTATTGCAATGATGATGCAATTGGTGAAAATATGTCAGACACAATTAGACATTTTAACAGATGTTTTAATCAAATGTTAACTACATTATCACAGGGAAAATTCTTCAGATTTTGGGGACCAAAATTATGAGTTAGTAAACCAACTCCTTTGTTAGTAATTGCAAATGTTAAAATTACAATAGCAATATCATAATTGTAAAATGTGCTAAATATGAAGTCAATCAACCATGATTTAAGGTATGGCACCGAATAATTAAAGTGTAATATGATTCATGGAATTTATAAAGTACCACTGTTTACAATTTTAAGAAACCCTTCCAAAATACTCTTTGACAGGTCCCTATCTGAGATATTACAAGGTTTAATTTCTTTAACTATTCAACATATGCTAATTAGTTTTCTAGTTGTAGTCCTAATTTAAGATTTCATAACATTCTAGAGAACAAATATACCTGTGGAGATTCAACTGCAGAAGCACCAGGTGATTGGACAAGTGGACTGGTTTCCATTGGAGCTTCTCGACTAGGTGTTTTATCTTTCTTTACAACATAGTGCATGATTTGCTCCTCTGTCACCCTTATTGAAGGTACAAATGAATTAAGCTGTGCTGTAGTTGTACTGGCCATCCACTGTTGAATCAATGGATTAACTCCCCTTGTTAGGTTCTCCTGCAAAAAGACATTTGTTGTGTTAGTGTCTAGAATAAACATCTGCATTCAAAGCTCACAGAATGACCAAATCTTCATTAATTCAATATTTCTTAGTCATTTACAAAAATATAATATTTGACTTTACAAAAAGTAGCCTGAATCGCTCATATGGTAAAAATTTGCCATGTTGATGTGAACATAAAAATTTGTGTTACAGACACTGTATTGCTGATCATTTATGTTTGAAGTGCCTGCACATCTCAACATAAAAAAAGCCATGAAACTGTTATAATTTCAAACATAATATGCAAAATGCAAAAAAACGTCCAATACAGTTACTTCAGGCGGAGACCATAAAGTAGACTGGTGGTTTGAGTAATTTAACTTTCTGTTTAGATCTTATGTTTGATGTTAACAGTTTTTTGTTTATATTAGTTTTCACATATGTTTTTACAATGTTGTTGCAATCGATAATGCAATGTTTGCTTCTGCACATTAAAAGTATATAAAATAAGCCTTTTATTTAGTATTCAAAGAAAACCTACTTTTCTAAAATGTCTATCATATGATCTATGACAACTATATCCAAACTGTTAATATTTTCATTATAATGCTATACATATATCCTAGAGTTATCGGTTCTGGATAGTGTAACAAACTTTTGCTCCGTAGGGCAAGTTCTTCAATTGCAGTGATATTGTTGTCTTTTTTCAAAACTACCTCTACCGTTTTTTATTGGGAAAAATGCATATTTTTTATTGAAATTGGGAAATTTGTATATTTTATTCTAAACACATCTCCGATTTTTTGCTGACATTTGCTGTCTTTTTTTGCACTGTTTTTTCATGTATATTTTGGTTGTCAGACATTTTCAACCTGAAAGGTACTTTCGGAGAGGGTAAAGAAACAGAAGCAATGATGGCACTAAATGCATTGAAAACTGCATGTGTTACAAACACCATGATGATTCTGATCAGACAACCGGATCTCAAAAGTGCTTTCTAATATAAAAATATTAACATGAATACGATATTTACCAACATCACTGTTTGGGGAAAATGTAAAACTTTTTGGGAGGAATTTCATGCCATTTTTTTTGTAATTGGGAATTTTCTCTAGGGGAAAAGGCTGAATTTCGGCTGTAATTTGAGGCAAACAATATCACTGAAATGAATGTGGTCAAAGCTGATTGTGTTAATTTAGTAGATACTTTTATTCATTTCCTTTTATCCTCATGATATTCTCTTGCGTAATTCAAGAAAAAATCAAAGCATCCGTTGTAGTGCTCAATTTTGACATTGTGTGCAATTCCTCATCAGTTCTCGATAGTTGTGAAAAGTATAGTGTGGTAAGCATGTTTGATATTAATAGAAGATTTAAAATTACGCAAATTGAAGAAAAGTATCTATCACTATCATTTGTATGTAGAAAACATATTTTTTTTATGAATTTTGGCCTTATCGATCAATTAAGGCATCTTACACTGATATCCTAGGAATAATCACTCAAGGACAAAAATATGCATTGAATATTAATTTTAGATGATTTTAAATTATTGAACCAATTATTATATGTTATAAAATGTTGTCACAGCTGTTATTAATATTTTTCTGTCACAGTTACAATATTTAAGGGCATTACTTTTCCTATAATTAAATTGAATTAAATCTTACAGTTAATAAGATATGGCCCAAACTGCGTTCCATAGACTTTTTTTCATAGCGATGTCACACCACATCTTACAATTGTGTATTACGTATGTGGACTTGACCTTCTTTTCAAGCTAAGTTTTCTTTAAATTTTAAAAAGTGCTATTTATGAACCGAGGGGATGAAGTTGGGGTTGTTTTGGGAATAAGGAAAAGTAGCCTAAAGTTGGAAAATATTATTTTTGCTGTTGTAAATTGTCAGAAAACTTGAAATGTTGAAATAAATGCTTGCTTGAAGCAATATTTTATTCTGTCCTTGAAATACGGGCAATTAGAAAACATGTGCGATTTCGTGAACTACTTTTATTTTAACCATGCACATTGCTATCGAGAACTGATTACCATCGAGAACAGATGACTACTTGATATTCTTGTTAAATTTGTTCATGATTCAATTTTTATTTTTAAAACTGTCCTGTTTCTGTCTGTAAAAAAAAATCTTTATTTAAATAGGTTTCCCTTGAATTATTTGTAACTTTGAATAATATAACCTTGTTTCAAAAATGCTAGATGCTACAATAACAGTAATATTTGATATGTTCTTTATACTAACAAGTCTATTTTGTACAAGTCTGCTCAAGGCTGGCATTCCACCAACTAAACAATATCTGGCAAGGACTACACTTTCAGATAAGGCTTGTCTTAACATCTCATATAATCTGGCACCAAACTGCACATCTCCACCTATTAAAAAGACATAAAATGTTCAATTGATTACTTTAAAACAATCTGTCCACCACTTTACAATATGCATTTTTTTGGACTTCTTTCAACCCAGCGAATAATAATAAATATCAAATAAATCCTCTTAATCATTTTCTTATATTATAACAATAATCCTCAAAAAAGGTATATTTGTTGTGGAATGAATACTGTTTTTTTCCATTTTTGTTTATATTTTCTTATTTTTATTATCCAAATCAATTGTTTCCCTATATATATCTAATATAATTTTTAATATCCTAAAAATCAGATGAATTTTGCAAGTGTTATGCAATTTCTATACATTATGCCTTAAACATTATTTTGTAATTTCTCATAATGTATTTTCAAAAATAAAAATAAAGAACTCGAACTGCAAGAAATGATAAAATTTGTTTATGTACATTGTCCATAACTTTTAAAACATTACAAGCCACTTCCATCAGATAGACATACCTCGTGTCTGCATTATCATACTTAAAATGGCTGTCAGTTGTACTCTGCAAATATTACTCAATGTTGCAACAAAATCAATATCTGGTTTAACTTCTGTCACTTCCTGTAATGGGGTATCATAAATTATTGTGGTTAAGTACAACAGCATTCAACAGACATATTTATTCAATTATAAAGGACAAATTCTAATATGACATGCTTCCTTCGCTTTGTGAATAAATCCAACAAAATTTATTTGCACATGTATATTGACTACTGCAGAATAATGAATTTTATCAAATTGGTATGCATTTACTATATTTCATTAACTTAAAGCACTTCCAATCTCTTATATGATGCACATGTTGTTACTTATTCATTTACCATGACTGTAATGTGTTGCAATTCACAATTGGCATACTGTAAAAGTACTTTTATTTTTGGTTTTCGTGGATGACTTTATCCACGAATTTAAGTGTCCAACGAAATAAATCAACTGTTGTCCAAATCAAGACATGGAAAGATCCTCATGGAGGTTTGACTACCGATATGATCTAGAGAAGAACTCTTCTTACAGTAGTTTCAGAGGAGAAGATTTTTGTAAAAGTAAACGACAACGGACGACGGACACCAAGTGATGAGAAAAGCTCACTTGGCCCTTTGCGCCAGGTGAGCTAAAAAGGGAGGTTTATGGAAGAGCCTGCACTTATACATATTGGATTTAGAAATGACCTTAATTGTCCTTATCATAATCGAAATAATTGATGCAAGCTATACTTTATTGTAATTTAACATGGGTAGGCATTATATTCGTGTTATTTTAGCCCTCACCATCGCTTGGGCAAAAATAATCAGGAATACAATGCCTACCCATGTTAAAACTACAATAAAAAGTATAATTTGCATCAACTATTTCTTAAAATTTCCCTTTTTAAATTGGTTACCTTTTTCATAAACTTTTGTAGACCAATGTTCAAGTATTTTGTTGACCTTTCAGTCAAGCCAATAACCCCTACAAAAGGAGTTAAAAAGTCACACTAGTATTTTTCACTAGGTATTCTTTATGACCTATTGGTGACCTTCTGCTGTTGTCTGTTCTATGGTCGGGTTATTGTCTCTGACACATTCCCCATTTCCATTTTTAATTTTATTCTTATTCTAATTCGCTGATACAAAAACTATAACTATTTCAGACTGATTCATAGTTATAAATCCAAATGGCGGCATATTTCAAACAATAATGAATAAAAACTTAAATAATTAAAATAAGCATATACTGCCTATTATCCTTCTATCCTTGATTGTATATGAAATGTCAAAGAGTGTACATACATGTATTGTCCCTCTTTGGGTTTCATGAAAAGCAAAGTAATCTGACAGGAGCACTTGCTACAGTACATACCTCAGCACTCTTCAGTTCACTTGTCATATTAGCTATAAGCCTGTTAACACCAGCTTCTATATTTTCTCTTGTTGGTTCACCATCATTTAATATTCTACCTCTTATAAATTCTTGTAATGGTGCTCGTAAACGGTTTAACGCTGCAGCATTTCCAGAAAACACTTGCAGTAAATCTGGCAGTGATAAGTGCCTGGACACACAGTTAAAAAGGTCATTTATAAAAACACCTGTAGATAGAAAAACAAAATCTCAAATCTCAAACCAGTCTATATAGTATGTTGTAACAAATAATTTAGGAATAACAATACTGTAGTTGAAGAGTTGCCACCGTCAATTGTTGATTTGACGGTTGCAAATGCAGTTTTACTGGTCAACTGTGGATTTGATGGTAACTTTTAGCCAATGAAAAAAATTGTAACATAAAAATTGCATTTGAATTAATAATTGATACACATATTATTACATTTAATATAAATTTAGGAGATATGAACTAGAGGCTCTAAAGAGCCTGTGTCGCTCACCTTGGTCTATGTGAATATTAAACAAAGGACACAGATGGATTCATGACAAAATTGTGTTTTGGTGATGGTGATGTGTTTGTAGATCTTACTTTACTAAACATTCTTGCTGCTTACAATTATATCTATCTATAATGAACTTGGCCCAGTAGTTTCAGTGGAAAATGTTAGTGAAAATTTTACAAATTTTATGAAAATTGACTTTAAAGGGCAATAACTCCTTAGGGGGGTCAATTGACCATTTTGGTCATGTTGACTTATTTTTAGGCCTCACTTTGCTGTACATTATTGCTGTTTACAGGTTATCTCTACCTATAATAATATTCAAGATAATAACAAAAAACGGAAAAATTTCCTTAAAATGACCAATTCAGAGGCAGCAACCTAACAACCAATTATCCGATTCATCTGAAAATTCCATGGCAGATAGATCTTGAACCGATAAAAAATTTCACCTCCTGTCAGATTTGCTCTAAATGCTTTGGTTTTTGGGTTATAAGCCAAAAACTGCATTTTACCCCTATGTTCTATTTTTAGCCATGGTGGCCATCTTGGTTGGTTGGCCGAGTCACCACACACATTTTTTAAACTAGATACCCAATGATGATTGTGGCCAAATTTGGTTTAATTTGGCCAAGTAGTTTCAGCGGAGCAGATTTTTCTAAAAGATTACTAAGATTTACCAAAAAATGGTTAAAAATTGACAATAAAGGGCAATAACTCCAGAAGGGGTCAACTGACGGTCCATTTTGGTCATTCTGACTTATTTGTAAATCTAACTTTGCTGAACATTATTGCTGTTTACAGTTTATCTCTATCTATAATAATATTCAAGATAATAACCAACCAGATGCTCCGCAGGGCGCAGCTTTATACGACTGCAGAGGTTGAACCCTGAACGGTTGGGGCAAGTATGGACACAACATTCAAGCTGGATTCAGCTCTAAATTTGGATTGTGATTAAATAGTTGACACAGCATAGGTTTCTGACACAGAATGAATGTGGTCTAATGAACTTAAAAAAAATATGTTTGCCTTTGAACAATTCACTATGCTGTTGAATATTAATCCTCTCAAAAAAATGTTTGAAGAAATTTTCTTTTTATTTATGAAATCTGAAATGAAAAAAATTGACCCCCCAATTTTTTTTTCACATCCCCCTTTCCCTTATTTCAAAACTGATCTCAATTCAAATTTCTAATGAAGTTTGCAACAATAACTACTCATTTAAATACATCATAAAATATTAAAATGTAAAAAAAGTGCTTGTTATTACTGAATGGTAAAGATTGTTTTAATCTATCAGTTGGTAGTAAAAGTGAATATACATTGTATATTGTATAAAACAATGATTTAAGTTGATTCAACTACTATTCTGGACAAAGAAAGATAACTCCAATTGAAATCCAATTGGAATTTCTTGCTATTGCACAATATTGTGCAATTAGATATTTCTTGCTATTGTGCAATACTGTGCAATTGAAAATATTTGCTATTGCACAATACTGTGCAATTGAAGATTTCTTGCTATTGCACAATACTGTGCAATTGAAGATTTCTTGCTATTGCTGAATACTGTGTAATTGAAAATTTCTTGCTATTGCACAATACTTAATATAATAATTTTGGATCCTGATTTGGACCAACTTGAAAACTGGGCCCATAATCAAAAATCTAAGTACATGTTTAGATTCAGCATATCAAAGAGGCCCAAGAATTCAATTTTTATTAAAATCAAAATTAGTTTAATTCTGGACCCTTTGGACTTTAATGTAGACCAATTTTAAAACGGGACCAAAAATTAAGAATCTACATACACAGTTAGATTTGGTATATCAAAGAACCCCAATTATTCAATTTTTGATGAAATCAAACAAAGTTTAATTTTGGACCCCGATTTGGACCAACTTGAAAACTGGGCCAATAATAAAAAATCTAAGTACATTTTTAGATTCAGCATATCAAAGAACCTCAAGGATTCAATTTTTGTTAAAATCAAACTAAGTTTAATTTTGGACCCTTTGGACCTTAATGTAGACCAATTTGAAAAAGGGACCAAAAATTAAGAATCTACATACACAGTTAGATTCGGCATATCAAAGAACCCCAATTATTCAATTTTTGATGAAATCAAACAAAGTTTAATTTTGGACCCTTTGGGCCCTTTATTCCTAAACTGTTGGGACCAAAACTCCCAAAATCAATACCAACCTTCCTTTTGTGGTCATAAACATTGTGTTTAAATTTCATTGATTTCTATTTACTTAAACTAAAGTTATTGTGCAAAAACCAAGAATAATGCTTATTTGGGCCCTTTTTTGGTCCCTAATTCCTAAACTGTTGGAACCAAAACTCCCAAAATCAATCCCAACCTTTCTTTTGTGGTCATAAACCTTGTGTCAAAATTTCATAAATTTCTATTAACTTCAACTAATGTTATAGTGCGAAAACCAAGAAAATGCTTATTTGGGCGCTTTTTGGCCACTAATTCCTAAAATGTTGGGACCAAAACTCCCAAAATTAATCCCAACCTTCCTTATGTGGTCATAAACCTTGTGTTAAAATTTCATAGATTTCTATTCACTTTTACTAAAGTTAGAGTGCGAAAACTAAAAGTATTCGGACGACGACGACGACGACGCAGACGACGACGCCAACGTGATAGCAATATACGACGAAAATTTTTTCAAATTTTGCGGTCGTATAAAAACAGCAAAATTTCCTTAAAATTACCAATTAAGGGGCAGCAACCTAACAACAGGTTGTCCGATTTATCTGAAAATTTCAGGGCAAATAGATTTTGACCTGATAAACAATTTCACCCATGTCAGATTTGCTCTAAATGCTTTGGTTTTTGAGTTATAAGCCAAAAACTGCATTTTACCCCTATGTTCTAGTTTTAGTCATGGCGGCCATCTTGATTGGTTGGTCGGGTCACCAGACATTTTTTTTTTTAAACTAGAAACCCCAATGATGATTGTGGCCAAGTTTGGTTAAATTTGGGCCAGTAGTTTCAGAGGAGAAGATTTTTGTAAAAGTTAACGAGGACGGACGACAGACGACAAGTGATGAGAAAAGCCCACTTGGCCCTTTGGGCCAGGTGAGCTAAAAATGACATGACCTTGAATGTCTTATTTTCTGAAAGTCAAATACAGTAGTGGTACAAAACATTCATTTATCTTGTCTTTATTGGAGATGTGAAGATAAGTTCTTCCTCAAAAAGTCATATTTTGAGTGAACAGATCTTCATATCTGAGTGGAAAGGGAAATAGATTTACATTAGATTCCAATATTAATTGACTAGGATTGTTAGTTTCCCTTTTTTTTTTAGATGTTGTTTCAATAGATGTAAATATCATTTTAAAGGCTTTCTCATCACATTGTATGGGGTTAATTCCTGATGATTGCATTATGGGTAGTAGTGCATTGGTTTCATCCCTAGCTGGATCTATTGACCTAAGTTTTTTAAACTGGCTTTAAAAGGGAATTGATGCAAAAGTGATTGATTGGAAGTCAGCATGATAAATCAGACAGAAACATGTACAAAAATATTACCTTCCTCTCCTGTATTGTAGCCTTCCCCTAGGGATGACAAGAACTGTGAAATAGTCTGACTTGGTGGCTGTCCCATAGCTGTTTGTGATACCATACTACCAATACCAGAAATAAGACGTGTAAATGCCTCATCAGTCATTGCAGGTTGTTCTGAGGAGGCAGTTGTACCGTTATTACTTGTGTTTGTTGTACTCGATGCTGATGCAGCTGGTCTCTGTTGCTAAAATTGAAATAGATGAGTTGCTGATTAATATTCATGGTCAATGTGGTGGTTATAAAGCACTGCTTGCAATAATCTATCTTACAATTTTTTTTTTAAAGAAACAGAGAGAAAGGAAACCAATCTTAATACATTAAATACATAAATAAAGCATATGTATCATGTAATAAAATTGAGAAAGGAAATGGTGAATATGTCAAAGCGACAACCACCCGACCATAGAGCAAACAACAGCCGAAGGCAACCAATGGGTCTTCAATGTAGCGAGAATTCCCGCACCCGTAGGTGTCCTTCAGCTGGCCCCTGTTTGCTTTACATGTTTTTTTCCTAAAATATAAGAAGGTTTCGTCAAATTCTGAAACAAGGATAATCTATATACAGTTATGACTACAATATTTGTCTTATCCCCCAAAAATAGCTTGACACACCAACTATTCATCTTAGTAAAGGTCATTCATAATAACCTTATTGTTACCATTTCTGTGAAAATGTGGCATTTTTAAGAACAAAGAAACTTTTTTTTAAAGGCATAAAACTAAATTTTAAATTTAAGTTGTAGTGTTTGCTGACCAAATAATTGGTTAATTGGAATACAAAACATTATACATAAAGAGAAAAATAGTTTATTATACTTCTTACAACTTTTGTTAATACTGTAAATTCTGAAATTAATGTGTGCATTTATAATTGTTAATTCTTGAGCTCTGGCAAAATTTTTAAATCTAATCAACGAATGGAAAATCTCTACAAAAATTATTAATGTTTTTTTTTTAATTATTGCAAACCTGATTCAGACGCAGTCTTGCAAAAATGAAGACATCCCAATAACTTCTGAATATCCAGTACAAAAAATACTTAATTATAGTTAACAATGTGAATTTTATAGAATAAACCAAATCAACAAATTCACAAGACCCAAAGTTTTGCTCTGTCTACTCAAAATCTATTGAATATGGCAAGAGTCTAAGTAAAAAAATCATGCTCCAAAGATATATGACCATGAGGCATGATCTTATTTATTATGTTGATAAATACTTACTGCAGAAGCAGTCTGAAGGAAATCTCTCAACATAGTGGCAAAATTCTGATCTCCTGGAGGTCCAGCAGATGGTCCCGTCTGAGGTGGCTGATTTCCTGGTGGCCTTCTCTGTCCAGGTGGTGGCATCCCAAACATTGTAGAGAAGGCAGGCTGTCCATCCTGCATTCCTTGTATCTGTATACCAATAACACCAGGCATCTGTGATGAAGCTTGGTGTAACATCTAAAATGGGCACAAAATTCAAAAACTGTAAATTCCAAAATTATTGTGATGTTTTTATTATCTTTTAATCCCGCTGCAAATGTTTGTACCTGTTCTAAGTTAGGAATCTGATGTACAGTAGTTGTCGTTGGTTTATGTAATTTATACATGTTTCTCGTTTTTTTTTTTTATAGATTAAACCGTTAGTTTTCCCTTTTGAATGGTTTTACACTAGTAATTTTGGGGCCCTTTATAGCTTGTTGTTCGGTGTGAGCCAAGGCTCCGTGTTGAAGGCCGCACATTGACTTATAATGGTTTACTTTTTTTAAATTGTTGTTTGGATGGAGAGTTGTCTCATTGGCACTCACACCACATCTTCCTATATCTATAAACAGGATTTTTCTTAATATGGCAAAAATTAAAATCACATTTTTGTCTAAAATGACAAAATTGCAATAATAAATGCACACAACAATTTCTGAATTTACAGTATTTAAAATGATTTTTCAAAGTACCTTTTAATTTCTTACATTCTCTCACTGTTACACCAATTATCTATTATGATTTCAGGAAATTCTGCATTTTAAGTCATTATTTTTGCTGAACATTTATATTACAATTTTAAAATAATAAAATCTTCTGCATTCATAGTATTCAAAATACATATTTCAAAGTAGAATTAAAATAAATTCAAATATATCTGTTTAATATTGATTATAATACTGTAATTCAGTATTTGAGAATTTATATGAAGCAGTGGATTCCTAAATGAATATCAACAAGCCCGTTTTTAAGTATATTAATAAAAATGCATGTTTCCTCAATCCACCATAAATGGTTCCTATGATATAAATGAATTTAAAGTAACTGTTTGAAGAGCTCTAGATACAAAGTTTAAATTGAAACTTAAAATTTATAAGAAATTCTGCATGAAAGCTAGAATAATTTTTGTTATAAGTAAAATTAAGACTTGTAATCTCACAAGAGAATATATATTACCTGTACAAAAGGATCAGCTGACCCACTATTGTTTGTAGCAGGTATAGGCCCTGAACTAGGGGTAGATGTTGGCTGTTGTTGATTTGAAGCAGTGGTTCCATTTGATGCTGTAGACTGCTGTTGATTAGCAGCTGTTGTGTTTGTTGGTGGTTGATTAGAACCATTGGGTGGTGGGTGATGAAGGTGAGGATTAGTTTCTTGCTGAAGTTGTTGCATAAAACCACTCAACATGTTATTAATGTATTCTTCCTGAAAATATTAGCAATTTTTGAATTATTACATTTTATTGCAAACAATTTTTTTTTTCAAATTTGGTTTAAAGTTTCAAAACTATTTAGAACCTGCATTCAAAACATAACTAGTCTGTAACAGAATTTTATTGATAAATGCCAGTTTCAAATTGTATCTAACTAGCACTGGTCAAAATTTTAACAATAAATGTTAGTCACCATGAAATATATTTCCCCATTTTGATTGGCACAATCTAAAGTCCATGGAGCCTTTAACATTCACCTGGCATTTTTGCATAAAATTGATACAATGGAAATACAAATATATATGTTAAATGAAAACTGTGTGAGCCGAAATCTTGTCTAGCTAATAAATTTCAATGAATCAAGTTTTGGTCTTCCTATCATTTTTTCCAAGATAACGGCTAAATGCATTTGGTACAGCTAAATAGTAAAAAAAATTATAAAAAAAGGTAACAACACCATAAATAAGTTTATTGATGATTTGATTCTTTTGACTTATTTGTAGATCTTGTGTTGTTTTTCATTTTCTTCAAAATGTCAGACCAATCTTTCTGCATCTCTTATCCTTTTTAAGATATAGGGGAAAAAATACACATTTCTGCAATTTACAATTTCCTTTTATTTGTTATTAATGGTAATAGCCAAAATAAAAAAAAATATATCATTTAAGGGCAATAATTTCTATATGGTCAACATGTATAATATGTACATATTAATGAACTTATCAACATTTCTGCCCCCCACCCCCTTTGTCATATTTTCTTTATCTTTAACAGATTTCGAGAAACTAGACAAAATTTGCATTTTTACCTAATATACTACTTTATGTGTGGGTCACCATGTTAGTTAACCAGCAAAATCATTTAACACATTTTTTTAAAACTAGTTTCCCAAATTTAATTGTTGCCAAATTTCTCAAGGAACTGAAGAGAAATTCTGAAAGCAGTAGCTAGCAACAGTTTAAAGACAGATGTATAAAAAGAGGCAGTGTTCCAGCTAGGATTTGAAAATAGAGGGGCGCGTTTTTAAAAAGGGCTCTTTAGCGCGTTCTCACTGAAAAAAATCAAATACTTAATATTACCACATAAAGACATATTTCTTGATGCATGGTGGGTCTAAGATGAATTTGCGATGCGCTGCGGCGCTGCGTTGTTTTGTAGAATTATTTTTATTACACTTGTGAAATGAATTGTGCATGTCAGTTTAAAAACTTCACATAAATCTGCAATACAGTCAGGAACAATACTTAACATTTTCTCTGAAGGCCAGCCTGGATCCAAAAGTTTTTTCAAGGGCCCTGTAGAATTTTTTTAGGCCTTACCAGGTTTGTTTTTACTGCAGGCACATACATATTAATAGTCTTGAATGTTCTTATATAAAAGCCAAAAATATATGTTTGAGATACCTTATACATGTAGCTTGTTTCTTATTATGATGGAAATAATAAAGAAATTAATTAATATACATGAGTTTTTCAGAATTAAAATCCATTTAACCATGTATTTTCAGACTGGTGAACTTTATATATATTTGTAATATTATTGAAAAAAAACAAAAAAAACAGCCCCCCTTTCCATACCCCTAGATGTAAATTATTTTAATAAAAAAGTATTATCAGTTTCACCCCAAGAAATTATTATAATTTTTCATGAATAAATCTTAGCAGTCAAAATGATTTCCAAAATGAAATTCCTACTGTCTATAAATAACAATGAAATGTAACTGTTTCCTGTTAATACGGGGTTTCCCGAATTTTCCCGCCAAAAAGCACATGGCTTTCAACAATTGTAAACAAAGCATTCAATTTGTGATCATGGATTACAGTTTTAATTAATTTAATTTGGATATAGATATTCAACTTAAGGTACAGTCAAGCAATGTTTTTACTTTCTTCTGGATTAAAACTAGTTTGAAAGATCAGTTTAAAAAATAAAAACATCAAAACAAAAACGATCTGAATTGTGAATATTCAGTGACCCATAAATTTTTTGAACTCTGCTACGGAGGTCAAAGTTATATCATGTTTCATGCATTTTGCGTGTTGACCTATTGGAATGATTCTTTTTAAATGACATAATAAATAACAAATACAAAAGAAATGAACACCGTTCACATTTATTTTATAAATTATATTTTGCATCGTCAGGTGTTTAAATAATCAATTCATTTAACTTCGATGTTTGGTGCTTCAGGGTAAAGGGATTAGACAGGGTCGTAAATTTCACCTGATTAAGTAATTGACTCTAATCAAATAGGTGATTATAATCAGGTAACAAGTGTCAACAATTTTAATCTGTTGTCTTAATGAAGTATGTGTATAAAGAACTCAACAAAATGGCGACGATATGAGGAAAAAAGATTGTTTTTTAAACTTTTTTTCAAAAGGGCACAGAGGGGCGCAGGGGCGCTTAAAAAAGGCAGAGGGGCGCAAAATTTCGGGGGCGGGGCGCGGCGCCCCTCCATTTCATGCTAGCTGGAACACTGCCTTGACAAAATAACCTTGAACAAGATACATAAATTATTTACAAACATGCAGATACCTTTGAAGTCTATGTACAGTGATTTTGCTAGCGCTCGTCACTCTGGTATTTTACGAAACAATTTTTGCATTGACAAAATGTATTTCAAATCAATTATGTCACTTAAATTTTGAAAGTGTAAAAATGTTTTCATATCAAAATACTACCTGTCTTTATGTTTTTGACAAGTTTATGACCCCAAGGTAATTAACATTTGCAACAGGTGTTACAAGTTGTAATTACACTAATCCGCTTATCGCCATCTGAAGGGTCACTAATTCGTTAATTAAACCTCATTATCGACCATCTTAATTTTTTCACCAGGAAGATCAATCAGTGGGCATTTCATCAACCAGGAGTACAGTTTCGAAATTGTTTTTCCCAGGACAGTTGGCATTTAATTTTCAATATTTCTCAAACGATCACAATTGAAGTTAGTTTGTTGTAGACTCTTCAATAGAACGCATTTTCGTAATACTTGATGTAAATTTTCATCAAAAACTTCTGACAAATTCCATTTAAAATATAGAACTTTAATAAAAACGGTCGAAAAATGTTTTCACAAATAAACAGGTGCTTCCTGTACTGTGTGCTACGCATGCGTGAAAGATGATTTCTAAATACCGATTTAGACGTTTTATAAGGATAATAATTATGCAGTGAGATAACCATTGCAAGTTAATTTCTGCTGTGATTCCTTGTTTAAAATCAAAGCGCTGTAAGCGCTGAAGGCAGTTAACCAAAAACCAAGGCAACCGTAACTATGAAAACTGTGGCAATGTTGCCTCAACATTAAACATTCATATATAGTACATTCATGTTTATCTAATGATTTATTTATAAAGGCAAATAATTTATATGTCATCAAGGTTTCAAAAGCAATGCATATATCAATGTATATTTTTTTATGGTGAGTCTGCAGTGGTACAAGTTCCCAATGATTGCAGTTGTTCTACTTGGTAGTTAACCTTGGTTTTATTTGACTGCTAGAAGTTCAATTTGACTTAGTATGAACATGTAATAGTATGAATGGACTGGTTTCCCTGGAAAGAAAACTGAGTTTGTGTTCTATAGTACAAAAGTTATGAGACACGAATCAGACAAATGTTCACTACAACAGGGATCAAAGGTGCGGTCTGACTGTCCAATACATATAAATATATATAATTTAAGGGTGGGGATCTCAACGGTTTTCAAGTTCTCAAACAGGTAGGGGTAGGCAGAGGATTTAGGGGGGCAGGGGGCCCAGCCCCCCCTTTTGGGAAAAAAATTGGTTGCTTATATAGGGAATCACTGAAGCGTGACTGGAGCGGGCCCCTCTTAGGTCAGTCAGTGGGCCCCACTTATGAAAATTTCTGGATCCGCCACTGGGGGTAGGGTGACCCTAGGGACTTCCCCTACATTTCATTTTATTTGTTATATTGTCCCATACATGAATATATATGGTTTAGGGGTGGGGATCTCATTGGTTTCCAAGTTCTCAAACAGGAGGGGTCGGGTGACCCCAGGGACTCCCCCTATATTTCATTTAATTAGTTATATTGACCCATACATGAATATATATTGTTTTGGTGTGGGGATCTCGACCGTTTTCAAGTTCTCAAACAGGAGGGTTGGGATGACCACAGGGACTTCCCCTATATTGCATTTGATTTGTTATATTGTCCAATACATGAGTATATATGGTTTAAGGGTAAGGATCTTGACCATTTCCAAGTTTTCAAACAGGAGGGTGAACAGTGACCTCAGGGACTCCCCCTATCTTTCATTTGAATTGTTATATTGTCCCGTACATGAATATATATGGTTAAGGGGTGGCGATCTCAATGGGTTTCAAATTCTCAAACAGGAGGGGGTGGGGTAACCCAAGGGACTCCCCCTATATTTCATCTGATTTGTTATATTGTCCCATACATGAATATATATGGTTTAGGGTGGGGAACTTGACCATTTTTAAATTCTAAAACAGGAAGGGTGGGGTGACCCCCAGCGACTCTTCCTATATTTCATTTGATTTTTCATATTGTCACAAACATGAATATATATGGTTAAGGGGTGTGGATCTCGACCGTTTCCAAGTTCTCAAACAGGAGGGGGTGGGGTAACTCCATGGACTCCCCCTATATTTCATTTTTTATTTATTATATTGTCCTAAACTTGAATATATGCAGGGGCGGATTCAGACGGGGGAGGGTTGCGGGCTTGCACCCCCCTTAAATTTGCAAAGCATGGGTTGTTCTCAGCTTAATAAAGAATATTCCGATAATTTTACCTCAATTTTTTTTAGCCTCGCTCTGCTCGGCGAAAATTTAAGTTTGCGCCCCTCCTAACCTAAAATCCTGGATCTGCCCCTCATATGGTTTAGGGGTGGGGAGCTCGACCGTTTCCAAGTTATCAAACAGGAGGGGGTAGAGTGGCCCAAAGAATGCCACCTATATATCATATGATTTACTTACATTAAGGTATATATAATATAGTTGCATTATTTGTGAAAATAAAGAAAGAAACTTTCAGCTACTTTAATTGACCCTTCAAAATTGAGAAAAACAAATAACCCCTCGAAATTGCAGTAATATGTTTACACTTTAAAAGCATCTCACATGCATTATCATCATTTATCATTTATAAAGAAAATTTAGACTGTGACCATGAACATGTATATTGTTAGATATACTGTTCCCAGCTGTCACGTTGTATTGGATTTTTAAATTAAAATTTGTCAAAAAGTAATTTTGAGTTTCTGAATAAAATATTTTTCTGCTTTTTCTTTCTTTTACATATATCTTTTGGTTTAAAATACTAGTGTTTATATTCATTTACCATGCATAGATGTATTTTTTCACCTGCTTGGATTTATTTTGTAAATGATCGCCAAACCCGGAATTACCCTTATCCGCTTCCGGAATCGGATCCGATTTAGAATTCACGGCCGCCATTGTTATGTGTTTGCAATGTTGTTTTTGTCAATCAGATACGACTTTACTCGAATTTATACAATATTTGTCGGCGATTTTCTGTATAAAGCTAGCGGTTGAACAAAATGAACATCGCCAACATGAATAATAATGATAAAAATAAGTTTTTAGCTCGTTTAATTGGAGACTTTGGTGAACATGGTGAAAAGGTTTGCAAAGTAATTTCATATTTTCTTTCAAGTGGAAGGTGACTACGTCGGGCGTAGCTAGAAACCAACTATCCTAGTCGAAATTCCGCTTTCAAAAGTGGAAGGTCGCGGACCTCGGACCACCGCTAATTTGCACACCTGCCTCGAAATTGAAAAACTACGTACGAAAATTTCTTTTTCTAATTTGAAATTGCCGCCAACAGCATGAACAGTTAAACTTATTATATAATAGACTACTAACGTAGTTGTACTACGTATTGATGACAAACAATATTCCTACGACTTTTGTCATTTGGGAAATCTAAACTACTTGTCTTAAGAGATTTTCGGCGATTAAATATTTCATACAATTGTTCTTTGACACCTTAGCTAAAAGCACAAGTCATAATGAACTACACAAGGATTCTTAATAAGCACTACTTCCTATGTGTAACTTTAAAACTTTTGGATAAATCGACGATCATTTAAGGTTTTTCTGGTCATATTTTTTGTAATCCAGAATAAAAAGTATTAAAAAAGTGTTCAATTAGTTATATATAACATAGTAGCAAGCTAGATAATAACAATGGCAAGTATTTCAGGATTTATTGGGTAGAACACAAATCTAGGGTGCTCGCATAATGCAGCTTAACTGCATAAAAAATGGAATCTATCTTTTGTCGATCAGGAATGTCCTCTGAAACAAACTGTAGAGAAATTGTGAAATAAATTTCCAGATCCCTTGTCAGAATCTTTCATAATAAGAGCCAATAAAGACAAATCATACAATTACTGCCAATCCTGCCTAAGTCCTTTAAAATCTGACAAAGTCAAAGATGAAGCTAGTAATATACATCCTTGGTCCCTTTCTGTTACACAACAAAGGTTGATTTTAATAGCGCACAAAAGTGACTAAAGCCCTCAAAATCCTAGCTTAAACCCTGCTATGTATGATACTGGGAAAAGGACTGTTAAAGATCTATAATTGTCACAAATGACAATTGACATATAAAAATTTTCATCATCTCACCTGATTATTTTCTCCATTTGATGGTCTGTTTCTTCTGGCTTCATCTCTTTGTAACCTGAAGAAGTACCGAGATGAACAGGGAAGATGTCGATCCACAGAAGGAGGAAACCCAGGCAAACCAGGCATGCCAGGCAATCCAGGCATTCCACCAATACTCATGCCTGGTGGTAATCCAGCTCCAGGAACACCAGGCATAACAAAGGCTGTAGTTCTAGGTCTTCCAGGTGTTTGTGTCTGTGTTTCAGAAGTGTTTGATGTTCCAGTCTGGGTCCCAGAAGTGTTTGATTCAGCATTACTTGTCTGTGTACCTGATGCACTTGTTGATGGGGTTGCTGTAGTACTGAAACCTGATGGAACATTCATTCTACCAACACCAGAACCATTAGGAAATCTAGCAAATCGAGCTCTTGGTTGACCAGATTGACCAATTTCTATCTGTACTGCGTTCGATGGCCCACCAAATCTTGGGCCTGAATAATGATAGTTTTACATTGTTTTAAATAGCAAAATTTTTAGGCATGTTCCATTTAAGTACACATGCAAAAATCATATACAGCCTATTCTTTTGGCTCTTCTTAATCTTATAAATAATATTTGATATTATTAATTCATGCAATTGGAAATTACAGAAACCTATTTTAAACTATTTCACTTCTTTTTCTTTATCAAGACTTAATAACATACACTGTTCAAGATGTTAAACAAAGTACATCAATAAAAATCTTGCAAGACGATTTGATTCTACATTTGGAATATAGACTTAAAAAAATACTAAGAGCCAAGCCATTCATTATTTATGCTGATAATCAATTTAAAACAAATGTAATTGACCAATACTCATTATTCATTAAATATAATATAAACAACTATTCAAAAATAATATCTACAAAACAAATTGAGCTAACAGGCCTTAGTTTAAACATATTTAATTATAGTGGATTGGGAAACAAGTTTTGCAACTTATATTAATCCCTTTCCACTTTGCAGGTAACAGGCCTTATTCAAGACATTCATATCAATTAAATCAATTATAATTATAATTAATATGTTATTCCTGAAGATGTTTGAATTTTTTTTACTGCATTATTGAGAAGATTGAATGTATTTTTTTTACAATATTACCTCCCCTTGCAATTCCACCAAGAACTGAGTTCACAATACTGTTAATCAGATCATTAGTAATAGGTCCAGCACCTTCTGGTAGTATCTGGTGTGTTGTAGTTGTGCCTATATTATAAATTTTAAAATACAACAGTAGTTTTGAATATATATACACATGGAAAAAAGTATTGCAACACCAAATTGAAATTGAAATTAAAAAAACACTCTTTATTTTTATGTGATATAATTTGTTAAAATAGAACAAGTTAAACATTATTTAAATATCACCTGAGTTTAATCAATAAATATCGACTCAATAAGTTCTTATCTGCACATGCAGCTACTGTACCCGTAAACAGCAAAAAAGATGTTTTTATTTTCATTGTTTCCAACACTTTAAACAACCAAGTTTATAAAGTTATGTGATTGACACCTTGTAATGGGTCCTCCATAACTCTTAACTGTAGCAAAATGGCAGATTATCAGCATGAGAGAAGCGGGAATGTCGCTGTGACAACCGTACGTATTGTTGGTCATCACCATTCCACTATTAGTCGTTTTGAGAATAAAAATCAGGCAATAAACGATGTTAAAGACCTTCCGAGATCAAGAAGACCCCCTATACCATCTGCTAGGGAAAATCAAGCATAATGAAGGTTGGTCAGAAGGAAACCCATTGCATACAATACAATCCTAAAACGAAAGTGGTGAGCATACAGGAGCCTTTTAACAAGAACTGTTCGAGATCAACCCATCACTACTGGTTATCGTGTGATAAGACCATTTCACGGACCTTTGCTTACGAACAGACACACACGTGTCTGTATCAAATGTAGTGCAGGGCTCGCCAAAATTGAAAATTAGCATCGTGGAGGAAGATCCATTGTTCCAATGAAATTCGGTTCATCTTTCTTGGCCCAATCATAGCCCGACTTTAAACCATATCGAGCATATATGGGACATTATTGGGCGTAAAGTGCGCGAAAGGACACCCCAGTTAAAATACGTCATGAAATAAACAATGTCCTTCATCAGAAATGGTTGCTGCTACCTTAGCAACAAATTAGTCGATTTATGGCAGGAATCAGAAGACGTTTAACAGCGGTTATCCGTTTGAATGGAGGCTGCGCACAAAGTACTAATTCTTTGGCGTATAATGATCATCCATGATGTCAACAATCACCTTAAGATTAATTTTGAAATGCCTGATATTGTAAAGTTCCACTACAGTAAAAGTTGTAAAATGCATTTTTTTGTACAAAAAACACTTCATTTTGTTATTAAAATTGTGGTTAGATAAATAATTTTTTTTCAAACATTTTTTGTTCGTTTTAAGGCCAATGTTATCATAAACTATGTTTCAATATTATTTTACAAATATTTTATGATATTCCATCCAAAATAAGAGGCTGATTTTTCAAGTTTTAAAAAATCAAGGTGTTGCAATACTTTTTTCCATGTGTATATTTTAAGTCTTCAAATTATGATATATCTATCACTGTAAATAAATCAGAGGAATCTTATTGCTTATTTGCCAACTTTCAGGATATAGACGTGAACTGCATATTTTGATCCCTTGTCCCAGTTATTTGATCATGAACGTAACCCAAAAACACAATTTTGTAAAAATCTCCATAGAAAGTTGGTTGCCAATTTTGAACTTTTCCAGAGGAGACAATTGTGATCAGCAAACCAAAATCCTTGCATCTCATCTTTATATTGATAAATGAGGCATGGAAAACAAGCTATGATTCATTCTTGCTTGAAACTGGAGTTATATCCTATATCTGTATATCAATATTGTAAAAATCATGATCGTAATGAATGAATTATCATTAATCAATATCAACTTTGACCATGGAAACTGAATGATGAATCAAAGCATGCAAGTACTGTAAACTTCATCAGAAGTCCTTCATATATTTGACAATTTTAACCTCTGTTTATTTTTTAGTACAATGCTTAGGCTTGTAGGCAACAGTTAAAGTCAATTGTTCAATTTATGTCATGTACACTGATTGATTGACCTCCAGAAATATCATTCATAAAAAAGCATATGATGTGGGAGTATCAACAGAACACCCCAAACAAATAAAATCCTTTCCTATCTGCTTACATACAATTTATAAGCATTTCATATCTGCTTACATATAATTTATAAGCATTTCACAACTTGTGTGTACTCAGTGTTTGCAGATCATTATAAAATATTTCATTTACCTGTATTTCCTGATGAAGTTGTTGGATTTTCTGATTCTGTTACTATTTGAGCTGTAACACTGCCAACAGAAACAATTTCCGGTACCATTTCAATAAACATTGGTGTAGTACCATTTTCTGTTGTACTAGCGGGTTGTGAACCTGTTGTTCCAGCATTAGGTTGTGCTGATTCTTGTGCACGTGCCTGGAGGTAGAAATCATAATTGAATATCAAACAAACAAATCTGACATGTATTTAATAAAATAGTATTTGTATACATTTGGATGTATTTTTATTTGTTGTACCTTAGCCATTTCCTTTTTTTAGTAATATAGCTTGACAAATGTCATTTTTGGTTTGATAGAAATATATCATCTTCTATATATTTGCATAATTTATTTCAGTCAGATATACTGGTGAGTGGTGATCAAACCAGGATCCCAGCTTAAAAGGTGCCATGGTTTTTACCTTTAGCTAAGAACTGATATATTGACAGATCAAACATACCTTGACCTGTTTGCACAAAAAAATGTTTTTTATGAGTAGATAAGAGGAGTTTGGAATTATAATTTTATGAATATATCATCCCTGATTTACCTGCGAATTTTAAAGAAAAATGCATTGTGACATGAATATATTTGCTTGGTGATGTCATATTTTTCCAGGAAAAAGTATCAGTTGAAAACCATGTGAGATTAGGAAAACAATAAACTCATAAATAAGAATAATTTGTTTTTAAACAAGTCATAAACTTTTTACTTGTTCTTGAGATTCAGCTGTTGTTGATGTTGCAGCTGATGCTGTTGGCACACTTGACTGGGTCCCAGTTGAACTGGTTACTGGTTGACTTGACTGTGTCGCACCAGTACTTGTAGGAACACTGGATTGTGTACCAGATGTTCTCTGAACTGCTGGTCCAATATTAATCTGTGCCTAAAATATAGATTGAACATATTTTTTCAAACTGCATAAATAATATCAAATACAAGCTAGTGTCAAGACAATTTGGATTGTTTTATTGCCTGTTATCCCAAGTAAACATACAATTTTTTTTTATTTTTCTTAGTGTTAGAACTAAAACTTCCTTTATTTTACCATACTACTTCTTTTTATTTTTGGAACATTGACTATATGAGTTTTTTTAAAGGGAGAGTACAGTTTACAGTACAGGCTTCCGAAAGACATAATGTGTAAAAAAACAACTGGTATCAATGAGCGTGGAGACATGAGGTTTAGACAGAAGGGACCACTAGTTGCTAGTGTTTGGCGTGATAAAAAAATGTATATACAACCATCCATGACCATTGTATCTCACAAGTTAAAAGGCGTGTCAATACTGATGGAATATTCTCAAGACAAAATTTTGATTGTCCAAAGGCAGTAGCCAACTATACATGTAACATGGGTGGGGTAGATAATGCGGATCAATATATCCAATACTACTGTTACAACCATAAAACATATAAGTCGAGCAAAAGGGTATTCTTTGTGTTGATGGAAATGGCAAAATTTAATGCCTTTAAACTCTTTAGTTTGAGTACAAACAACCAAACTGATATGACATTTCTGGACTTTTCAATTTCTGTGGCCAAGGGTTTGGTAAATGGCTATATATCTGAGACACGTAGAGGCAGACCATCACTATTGACTATCGAGAACCGCATTGTTCAGCGACACATGCCTTACTCCTTTGACAAAAAGTCTAGATGCCATCTTTGTTAAATATGAGAAACCAAAATAGTCGAGATGTGCCTATCAAGCAGACAAAGTTTGGGTGTTTTGATTGTGGGAAACATCTGTGCCTGCCTGAATGTTACACAAAATACCACACTGAGAGGAATTGCTACAATTGAAAATGGAGATCAGTTTATTTGTTGTTCTGTTTTGTCGTTTGTTTGTTCCATGTTAATGATTATAGTTGACAGTTTTGTTTGAAAAACCTTTTTTTTAAAGAAAAATGGATGAGAAAAAACATTAAATACATTGTAATGTTCCTATAAATGCACTTTGTGATGAAGGACAGTAGCTGCCGACACTCAGGCAGACCAGATATCAAATGAACTTTAAAAAAAAAAAAAACTGAAAATTAAGTCTGTGTTTAATGTTATTATTAAACTCTTTTTAATGAGTCTGAAAAGTTAGAAAATTATTTTTGATCACTGATAGTGAATGTTAGTATGCTCATACATTGGTAAAAGAAAGACAACTCCAGCATTACAAATGTACATTAAAAAAAAACAGATGGTGTTGTCTCCCGTCAATATGTCTTGTTGTGTACAAAATGGTGGTCATTAACCATCGTGACCTTCGGACAATTTTCAATCATATTGTTGGAATAACAATTGAAAAATAATTCAATTTGGAACGAATCTGTTTAGACGATACGTATTTTCACTCTAGTAATCATCCCTAGGTTAGAATAGGTAAATAACCGCGAAAACGAGATCGATATCGAATGGACAAGTTTCACTTTCAAAACTCTCGTTGAGAGACAGATGAAATCATTGAATTTCAGAAAAAGTACAGAGCTACGATTTTTCTTCAATTAATAAGTCATGACAAAGACTACGGATTTTAAATTTTTAACCGAAATTTCAATCCATTCCAGAGATATGAGCGATCAAAAATACAATAGTCATTTTTACTGGGCATCTGTCAAATTAATTCCAGTCAGGCAATCGTCTTGTGATAATTTATTTCGGCTTGAAAAATCCGCGAAAAATATTAATTCAGGAGCGAAACTGTTAAGAGGGTAAAAATAGCAATATAAAAAATGAAATTCTCAAGATAACAAAAAAAAAAAAATAATTAAGAAAATCTTTTTTTCTATCTGACTGGTAACTAATACTATTAACTTCTATTAGTTTGCATATGTCCTTTTTTGTTTTTGGCTTACTCTGACTGGTATAGTCTGCTGAATAACTGCTGTAGTTGGTACCTGCTGTGAAATGAATGCAGCATACAGGTGTCTAGGAGGAGGCTGACTAAGGTCAATCATAAGGTCACTCAGACTATGGTAACTGTGACTGATGGTATGAAGTATTTCTCCAACTAAATTACATAATTCTTGTGCTTCTGTTAAGGCCTGTAAAGATATAATAATGATACTAATGCCATGTGTCTGTAACAAAAATTTTGTTTGATGATGCCATATATTTTGAGGATAAATCCAGTTTACCTAGGCCTGTTGGAATGCTCTCATTGTCACAGTAAAATAATGTTTACAATAAAAATTTAACACGACATGAAAAACTAAATGCAGAAAAATAAGAACAAACTTAAATATTAAAAAACTTGACACAGTCATCTTAGATATTATGTTGCCAAACATGAAATTTATATACAACTCAATACTTGCAAAGTCATCTTGGATTTTACAGTTAAAAATATCTCAATTCATAAGGGCTATTCCAGAAAAAAATGTATGGGGGGGTTGGAAGGCACATTATATTGATAATACATGGGTGATGGGTATCAGAGCAACTTTTCACACTATAATGCCAGGGATCTCCATGGATGAAAATTGAACCATGGAGGAACTTTCACCATTACAAACCGTGTCTACGTTGTACAGTGTAGCGCGATCGGAAGTATTTTATCTCTCCATACAAGGAATGGTGAACATGCTAATTCATTGCTTATTTAAATTATATTTATTTGAATTTTCATTATAGAATTATAGAAGTATCAACATGTTCATTTATTGCCGTTTTTAACCATTCAAATGCCAAGTCTTCATGGTCCCCCCTTAGTCGAGAATGACCAAAAGCTGTCATGAAGGTCCCCATGTAGATTTCTTGTATTTTTGGTAATTGTTATGGGGGTTAAAAATCATATGATGTGGAGCTTATTTTTCATGGACAGTCAAATTCAAAACCCATTACCGGTATGGCTGATTTGCATCAACAACAAAAGTTTAAACGATTCGTACGGGTTATGTAAAAGGTTAAAGAGATTTGTAAAGCAAATGAAAAGGTTTTTAATGACTTTATCTGACAAATTGATGCTGTGCAACATGCATCTTTCGAGTCTGAAAAGAAACCGGAAACGCGGATGTATCAATTTGATTGTAATATACGAAATGAATTCGGAATTACGATACGATATTTCTTTACAGGAAATATTTATAAGTTTTTACTTTTAAACTTTTAAAGTAATTCTAAATTATCGTTACAGCAGTACTCGAGTTATTTGCGATGAAATAATATTAACTGTTTTGCGTCTTATTTTGTACTTCTTAAAAAAGGGGGATGCTGATTGCGTAAGTCAAAATAAAGCACGTGTTCGACTTGTTAAACTGTTTTCTTTGTAACTGGATTATTAATTTATTTATTTAATCTAAATTATCATAATCATTTGCTGGAACTTAGTTGATTAATTCGACAAATGGATCGTCTATCCTCAGATAGTATTCTCCTGTCTGGTTTGTTGATCTACCTGTACAAGCTCAGGTACAAGTGATTAGCGATCTTAATCCGAATATCCCTCAGGCGTTAGAACTGTGTTGGATTATAACATAAAAAGCCTAAGGGTTATGCAATTATATGCATTTGATTATAATTGATAAAAAAAAATGGCGTTGGGCTACAAAAAATTATGAAGTTTTGAACGATGGCGGAAGACAATTTAACGATGGCGCAAGACAATTTAACGATGGGGCAAGTCATTTGACGATGGCGCAAGACATTTGAACGATGGCGGGGCGCCATCGTTAAACAGGCCATGGAGATCCCTGAATGCTCTATAATTCTCAAATACAATTCTCTGCGTGCCGGGTGCTGACAAAAACTGCCTTCTGGAATAGCCCTAATTCAATTTGTGATATCAAATTCAGTGATTGAAGTAAATATCATAGAAACAATACAGTTATCCTACCTGATGCTGGTTGCTGTTTTCTTTTATTAATTTTTGTCACAATTCAAGGCATTTGTTTTTTTTTTTGTTGTTCCATTTGTTTCACTTTTCAGGGTTTTTTATAGATGACTATACATAAATGTTGCAGTCTCTACGAAAAGAGGTAATACCAGTTCACCTGTACCAGTTCACCAGGTGAACTGGACATAATACTTTTTAAAATTGAACAAAAATGTTATACCTGTCCTTCAAGGGCCCTATCTTCTCTTGTTATAGTTTGATATCTTTCTAGGAATGGTTGTAATCTCTGATTCACCTCTAGGACTTCCTGTAAAACTTCTGCTACTAAAGTTATTGGAGGCCGTCTGAAAAATATACAAGAAAATGAATTGTTTTGAGATTTTCTATGTAAGATATTAAAGAAGAACAAGAATTTGTCCACAGTCCATGGATGCCCCAATTGCACTATCATTTTCTGTGTGCAGTGGATCGTGAAATTGGGGTCAAAACTCTAGTTTGGCATTAAAATTAGACAGATCATATCATAAGGAACATGTGTACTAAGTTTCAAGTTGAGAGGACTTTAACTTCATCAAAAACTACCTTGACCAACTGGTAGAGGATTGGACAAACAAACGTACGAACAGACCAGAAAACATAATGTCCAATGGACAAAATAAAGGGGACGTAAAAAGTTTTCATTTCTTGAAATTACAGTGTGACTCATCAGTCTTTTTATTGCAATGTGGGTAAATGAATCTTTTATTGACAAATCATTAAATTGACACATATCATATCACATTTCCCCATATAAAACACCTCTGCTTTACTAAGTGTTTAACACTACCTCCATGAATACAATACATAAGTATGAAAGTTCAACAATGTTTACTCACATTAAACCAGGTGGATGAGATTGACCTTGCCCTTGACCTCCTGTTGCTTGACTACCACTAGATGAAGGTGTCTCTGTTGTGGTTGTCCCAGTTTCTTGTGATGTTTGACTTCCTCCTTCAGTCCGGCTTGTTGCTTCAGCAGTCTGTGATGGGGTACTTGCTTCTGTTTCCATATCCTCTGAATCTCTCTCCCTATCATTGTCTGTTTGTGGGGTAGATGTACTTGGTGTTTCTGATTCAGATGCTTCCATGGTGGCTGGTCTATCTGTGTTTGATTCTTCACTGGCACCAGGAGCTCGTCCTATGTTCTGTTTTTTGGGAAAATATGAAGAAAAACTTGACAAAATTTGATGATTAATATTATTCTACCATCAATTCAAACCTGTTAACAGTTAAGTAAATTATAAATATACCAATCAACAAAAAATATGATGATTATGCTATAAATATGCAGTTAAGTTAACTCACAAAACTAGAGGCTCTAAAGAGCCTGTGTCGCTCACCTTGGTCTTTGTGCATATTAAACAAAGGACACAGATGGATTCATGACAATATTGTGTTTTGGTGATGGTGATGTGTTTGTAGATCTTACTTTACTGAATGTTCTGGCTACTTACAATTATCTCTAGCTATAACTTTTCCAATTAGTAACTGAGGAAATTATTATGTAAAAATTTACAAAAATTAACAAATTTATGCAAATTGTTTAAAATTGACTATAAATGGCAATTACTCATTAAGGGGTCAACTGACAATTACAAAATGACACACATTTTACAGCTAGATACCCCAATGATGATTGTGGTTAAGTTTGATTTGATTTGGCCCAGTAGTTTCAGAGGAGAAGATTTTTGTAAAAGTTATCGATGATGGATGGGGACGACGGACATCAAGTGATGAGAAACACTCACTTGGCCCTTTGGGCCAGGTGAGCTAACAATCCTTTTACTGTAGTTTGCATTACCTAATCGCTTATTTTTAACATTATTTGTTCCTTTCCATGTGATTTTAATTGCATACTTGTCCATGTCTCTCTGGAGTTTTTTTTAACTTTCCTTGTTACACATTTATACTTATTCTAAAATAATGATATATTATATTTATATGATAAAAAAATTTAGAACCCCAAAAATTTTTATCTTTCAAATAATTTATATTGTTGCAGATTTGAAACCCCTGAATTATAAATTCATGAAAATTAGCATACATAAATAAATGAACTATGTAGACTTGGATGGAATTTGTCTTATGGGGTCTCATACCACATCTTCTTATATTTATATATATATAAAACTACACTGTATTTCTATTTAAAACCTTTATCTATTAATCCTCAATTATCTCTATCTTTTAAAAAGACAAATTTTATCTTTAATGTCTCAATTAATTGTAATGGCGTATGACATTTGCGCCGATTTTGAAAATTTTCATTCTTTCATTTGCGCCGATTTCATTTTTTCATTTGCGCCGATTTTATATTTTTTCCTAATTGGATTTACAGGTAAGTTACAGGTAAGTTTATACTTTTATATTGGCTGAGCACAGAGTATAAAGACAAATCAAGTGACATTGCAATTGGTAAATGGCTATCCCAATGTTTCAGGTTATCATTCCTTTTCCTAAATGAAATCGATGACTGCTTCACGTTTGACATTGTCTGACGCTCCGCTCCTTCTGATGACAAATGTCATACATTCTTAGACAACGTGCAAGCACACATTCCATAACGGCCAACTAATTCGCCAAATATAGAAGATGCGAAATCATAAGAAAGGAATATATTAGATGTGTTGCCTAAACATACTCGGCAAGAACAGATTTATGATTTGAATGTATTCCGATTTTATGGATTTGAATGCTGCACATATATTTTTAATTCGTCATTTAAGTATAAACAAAGTGCTTTTATCTTAGGTTTTTACTTCTTGATTTTAAGCAGGAGACAACAGTTTTATACACGTTATGATTGACAATTCATAACATATGTACAACTGGCTAACGGAAGAGGTCTTTAATGATAAATGAAAATAACATTACTGGGATGGAGAGTTGTCTCATTGGCACTCATACCACATCTTCTTATATCATTTCACCTGTAATTTACCTGTTATTTACCTGTAAAAAAAATTGGCGCAAATGAAATGCAGATCGGCGCAAATGCAAAACGCTGAATTGTAAGTGTAATCTAAAACAAAGAACGGATAATTAAGTGTAGCTGTCCCAAATATGTAAAAAGCAGGTCTGTTGGATGTTGTAAAATTTAGGACATACTTTCTACTTCAGAGGCAGTAAGTAGTCTATTATTTAAAAGGCTTAATATTTTCATTAATATTTAGGGATTTATAAGATCAAATAAGTATAAAGAAACACAGTTTGATGTATAAGGACTCACATTGTTTTACACATATCAGATGTGCCCTTTGGCAATCATGTTGCTAAGACTAACAATTGTAGTTGGGGACATCAAAATTAAATAATAATGAAAAGTTCTGGTAAAGCTAAGTTCAGCAAATTATAATATCTATAAGCATAAAAATGGTACTCATTAAAAATATAGACCTCAAGTCTGGTTATTTGTTCTCTGGCCATCTGTAGCATACGTCTGGCATTATTGATGCGGAGTTGTGATTCACTCTCCACTCTTGCCGGACCTCCTACTTGACCAAGATGTATGTGGACATCAACTGATGAACCATCATTCTGAAATTATATAGAAAATCAGTAATGTGTATCAAATATAAACATTTACATTCATCATTTCTTATCAATTAACAAGAACCTAAACAGTTATATGATTCACAATTTTTACTGAAAAAAAGATTTGCCCTTCTAAATTCTACGAAAACTGTAGACTGCAATTATTTTAAATACTTTAAAAAAAATAGATATGATTAAATTCAATTCATATTTTGCTTCAAATGCTATTGCATTGTAACTATGTGTAAATACTCACTGAAGCTCTTGTTGATACTCTGGCATTCCTGCCCATATCTCCCATGTTCTGAACAGCATTCTGAACAATTTGCTTAAATTAAAAATTTTGCACATTTATTTCATAAACAACTTTTGCTTAGGCAATAACATATATCATTAATTTAAAACGTTCCCCTCATAATGAAGATGTGTAAGTTTCAAGTTGATATGATCACAATTTCATGGTAAACTACTTAACACTTATAGGTGTGACTAACAAACTGACAGACATAGTATGTGTTTTGCTCATTGTTGAATCTTTGTATGTGATATATAGTTGTTAACTTCTAAGTCATTTGGTGGTCTATGGTAGAGAGTTGTCTCATTCCCAACCATACCACCATCTTACTTATTTTTACAGACTGGAAATAAAAATGTCTTTCTACTATTGTAGGCAGATTGTAAACATTTTTAATACTACGAAAATTTCTAAAAAGTTATACAACTAGTAAAATGATTTTTTTGTGTTTCAATGAATAGAAGAAGTAATTTTTTTTTAATGGCAATTGTTGTTCCATATTTCCTTTGCCATTATTGTTTCTTATAAATCCTTGTGTTTAAACATACGTTTCTGACAGATGCTGATGAAGGTAAATCCATAGAAGCCTTTCAAATGCAATAAATTTGTAACCTGTCATTTCATATTTGTTCAAAAGATGACAGCAATATCAAATGATTAAGACTTACCTGTACTTGATTAGGGTCAATAATGTCTGATGGTATTGTGAATGAACCGACAACATAGCTATTGACATCACCTCTGGGTGGACCTGGGGAAGGGCCCGGTGATGGTGTACTAGTTGATGTGGCGCTTGCTCCAGATGGTCTTGCACTAGGTGGTGGCTTTTGAACAACATGTATAACTTTTCCGTGAACATCTACAAAACAATCAGTTTTTAACAAATGTAACACCATATTTGAAAATTAATGTGTTTATCTTATATAAATTTCAATTTGAACTATGTTCAATTACAATAACAATCAGTTTTGAAAGAAAAAAAATCTTACCCAAATTTCATTTAGTTTCAGCTAAATAAAGACAACCCATAAAAAATGAATTATGAATTCATAGTACAACATGTACATAAATAAATGGTATATTCATTGCATTTCCATTAAACTAAACACAGTGGTAAAACATCTAATTATATCTATACAATGTCATACCATAATCTTTTAACAGTTTTTCATCCTGCAATACACGTCCCTGGAAAATTAGTCTCTGTGTTTCTACATCAATATTCTGAAATAAAAATGAAAGATTTGATATATAAATCAATAACAATCTCTTTGTCAGCAATTAACATGAACATTAATTGAATTTCAGTTTAATCCAGTCCTTCCATATTAATCTCTACTTGTATAATTGATAAACTGATAATTTCAAAAAAAAATTGGTCACTACAACTATATGAATCACTAAAACACTAACTTCATAGTATCTATGGATTTATTTTTTTACATACTTGATTTGCATAGGATTTTTTCTTATAAAAAAAAAATCATCAGGTTTAAAGTATTATTGCATTGCGAAAACGAATATTTCATCAATGAAATTCCAGTCAGATCTTCTCATGAATATCCTTTTCATATTAGATATTACCAATTTTATTAAGTCTGATAAAGTTTTTTCATTGGGAAGACATTTCAACTGAGGCACTACACAGGCATCAAAAGGAGTCATTATGGAGTAAAGGGGATGGCGTCAAAAGGTGTCATTATGGAGGAAATTAAATGGTTACCGGTAAGTATTTTGTCAACATAAAAAGATGTTCATTTTCAATACTGAATTTCATTCTTCTTAAGAAGTGTTTATCTCAAAATTAATATACAGTTATTACAGTATACATATTATCTGGCTAAATTTGTGTAATATAAGAGCAGTGAGTTACACAGATGCTCCAGGAATACATATACATGTACAAACAAGTATCTAGTTTTGAAGGCAAATAGAGCTGGACAGTCTTAATGGTGTACCACATCCCCAACATTGCAGGCATTTAAGATGTAAATGATCCAGAAGGACACTCCCTCAAAGGTTAGTTAAGAATATAAAAAAACGAGTCTCAAAAATATGTTTGGGCCTATGGAACCTACTGTACAGATTGATAATTTAGTCTTAGATGCCTGTTTTTTTATTAGTTTTTAGGGGCTTTGAACTAGCTGTCAGTTAACTGTGAGTACTCTCAGATCTGTACCTAGTGTCTTTTTTGTTGTTGGGATGTACAAGTACCAGACCATGTCCACTTGTATTTTTGTCCATCTGATGAGTTAAAAGCCTTTTTTCAACTGATTTTTATAGTTTATGCTTAGGTTGTACTGTTATACCACTGTCCCAGGTTAGGGGGGTTTGGGATCCTCCTAACATGTTTAACCTCGCCACATTCTGTATGTATGTGCCTGTCCCAAGTCAGGAGCCTGTAATTCAGTGGTTGTCGTTTGTTTATGTGTTACATATTTGTTTTTCGTTCATTTTTTGTACATAAATAAGGCTGTTAGTTTTCTCATTTGAATAGATTTACATTGTCATTTCGGGGCTTTTATAGGTGATTATGCAGTATGTGCTTTGCTCATTGTTGAAGGCAGTATGGTGACCTATAGTTGTTAATTTATATGTCATTTTGGTCTCTTGTGGAGAGTTGTCTCATTGGCAATCATAACACATCTTCTTTTTTATATTTGTGCTAGATACTTGCATACCCGCAAACAGCTTTTAAAATTGATTAATTGATACTAGTTTAATGCCACTTTTATCATTATTGGCTTATTCTTATAGGCCATTTTTAATTGGTAATAATAATAATAATAATAATTTTATTTTAATTTTGTACATTTTTAAACTAGAGGCTCTCAAGAGCCTGTATCGCTCACCTGATTCTACTTGGGTTTTTGAAATCATATAAAAAAATATAAAATTTGGCTAAAAGTGACAACACAACCTCATTTATAAGGAAAGGAACATGTTTAATTTCATTCAAAAGTCCCCCACTGGCGGCCATCTTGGATGACGGATCGGCTACAAGTAACAACACTTGGTCAGCACCTCATAAGGAACATTCATGCCATGTTTGGTTTTATTCCATTCAGTGGTTCTCTAAAAGAAGTCATTTGTATGCATTTCCCATAGGGTCCTATGTTAAACTAAGTCCCCTGCTGGCGGCCATCTTGGATGATGGATCGGCTACAAAGTAACAACACTTGGTCAGCACTTCATAAGGAACATTCATGCAATGTTTGGTTTTATTCCATTCAGTGGTTCTCTAAAAGAAGTCATTTGTATGCATTTCCCATAGGGTCCTATGTTAAACTAAGTCCCCGGCTGGCGGCCATCTTGGATGATGGATCAGCAACAAAGTAACAACACTTGGTCAGCACCTCATAAGGAACATTCATGCCATGTTTGGTTTCATTCCATTCAGTGGTTCACTAGAAGAAGTCATTTGTATGCATTTCCAATAGGGTCCTATGTTAAACTAAGTCCCCGCTGGCGGCCATCTTGGATAATGGATCGGCTACAAAGTAACAACACTTGGTCAGCTCTCCATAAGGAACATTCATGCTATGTTTGGTTTTATTCCATTTAGTGGTTCTCTAGAAGAAGTCATTTGTATGCATTTCCCATAGGGTCCTATGTTAAACTAAGTCCCCCGCTGGGGGCCATCTTGGATCATGGATCGGCTACAAAGTAACAACACTTGGTCAGCACCCCATAAGGATAATTCATGCTATGTTTGGTTTTATTCCATTCAGTGGTTCTCTAAAAGAAGTCATTTGTATGCATTTCCCATAGGGTCCTATGTTAAACTAAGTCCCCTGCTGGCGGCCATCTTGGATGATAGATCGGCAACAAAGTAACAACACTTGGTCAGCACCTCATAAGGAACATTCATGCCATGTTTGGTTTCATTCCATTCAGTGGTTCTCTAAAAGAAGTCATTTGTATGCATTTCCCATAGCGTCCTATGTTAAACTAAGTCCCCTGCTGGCGGCCATCTTGGATGATGGATCGGCTACAAAGTAACAACACTTGGTCAGCACCTCATAAGGAACATTCATGCCATGTTTAGTTCCATTCCATTCAGTGGTTCTCTAGAAGAAGTTCAAAATGTAAATTGTTAACGACGACGACGACGGACGACGGACGCCAAGTGGTGAGAAAAGCTCACTTGGCTCTTCGGGCCATGTGAGCTAAAAAAAGCAATTATAAATAATTTTCTGAATTTACAGTATACAATTGCAACATGCAACATTAATCTATAATATCTTACTATTGATCCTGCTATCTTCTCTTTAAACTGTTTAACTGTAGTCTGAAGATTAAAGAGTTTTTGCAAATTACATAAAACCACTATCACAAAATATCAAATTTATATATATTTACTAAACTTTGAAATCTTTAATACACATTTATTGAATAAGACCATCGGTTTTTAAGGCCACTTAAAAATGTACAATTGCCCATTAGGTTTTTTATTATAAATACTTATTACCAATTGTCCATTAGATTCTATACTTAATATTTATAATCAATTTCCAATTAGGTTTCTATAACATATAAAAACATTTTAGATGCAGATGTAAAAGGTATTAAAAGCAATGCGTAACATTTGTTTTTTTATATCCGATATACACAGGATACAAACAAACAGAAGTTAAATATCCTTATACTATTGCATGTTCTAAACATGGAAAAAATGTTGTCTTTTTTTATTTATAAATGAGGTCATACAAAAACCAGATGCTCCGCAGGGCGCAGCTTTATACGACCGCAGAGGTTGAACCCTGAACGGTTGGGGCAAGTATGGACACAACATTCAAGCTGGATTCAGCTCTAAATTTGGATTGTGATTAAATAGTTGACACAGCATAGGTTTCTGACACAGAATGAATGTGGTCTAATGAACTAAAAATATGTTTGCCTTTGAACAATTCACTATGCTGTTGAATATTAATCCTCTCAAAAAAATGTTTGAAGAAATTTTCTTTTTATTTATGAAATCTGAAATGAAAAAAATTGACCCCCCAATTTTTTTTTCACATCCCCCTTTCCCTTATTTCAAAACTGATCTCAATTCAAATTTCTAATGAAGTTTGCAACAATAACTACTCATTTAAATACATCATAAAATATTAAAATGTAAAAAAAAGTGCTTGTTATTACTGAATGGTAAACATGGTAAAGATTGTTTTAATCTATCAGTTGGTAGTAAAAGTGAATATACATTGTATATTGTATAAAACAATGATTTAAGTTGATTCAACTACTATTCTGGACAAAGAAAGATAACTCCAATTGAAATCCAATTGGAATTTCTTGCTATTGCACAATATTGTGCAATTAGATATTTCTTGCTATTGTGCAATACTGTGCAATTGAAAATATTTGCTATTGCACAATACTGTGCAATTGAAGATTTCTTGCTTTTGCACAATACTGTGCAATTGAAGATTTCTTGCTATTGCTGAATACTGTGCAATTGAAAATTTCTTGCTATTGCACAATACTTAATATAATAATTTTGGATCCTGATTTGGACCAACTTGAAAACTGGGCCCATAATCAAAAATCTAAGTACATGTTTAGATTCAGCATATCAAAGAGGCCCAAGAATTCAATTTTTGTTAAAATCAAAATTAGTTTAATTTTGGACCCTTTGGACTTTAATGTAGACCAATTTTAAAACGGGACCAAAAATTAAGAATCTACATACACAGTTAGATTTGGCATATCAAAGAACCCCAATTATTCAATTTTTGATGAAATCAAACAAAGTTTAATTTTGGACCCCGATTTGGACCAACTTGAAAACTGGGCCAATAATAAAAAATCTAAGTACATTTTTAGATTCAGCATATCAAAGAACCCCAAGGATTCAATTTTTGTTAAAATCAAACTAAGTTTAATTTTGGACCCTTTGGACCTTAATGTAGACCAATTTGAAAACGGGACCAAAAATTAAGAATCTACATACACAGTTAGATTCGGCATATCAAAGAACCCCAATTATTCAATTTTTGATGAAATCAAACAAAGTTTAATTTTGGACCCTTTGGGCCCTTTATTCCTAAACTGTTGGGACCAAAAACTCCCAAAATCAATACCAACCTTCCTTTTGTGGTCATAAACATTGTGTTTAAATTTCATTGATTTCTATTTACTTAAACTAAAGTTATTGTGCAAAAACCAAGAATAATGCTTATTTGGGCCATTTTTTGGCCCCTAATTCCTAAACTGTTGGAACCAAAACTCCCAAAATCAATCCCAACCTTTCTTTTGTGGTCATAAACCTTGTGTCAAAATTTCATAGATTTCTATTAACTTCAACTAAAGTTATAGTGCGAAAACCAAGAAAATGCTTATTTGGGCCCTTTTTGGCCCCTAATTCCTAAAATGTTGGGACCAAAACTCCCAAAATCAATCCCAACCTTCCTTTTGTGGTCATAAACCTTGTGTTAAAATTTCATAGATTTCTATTCTTTTTTACTAAAGTTAGAGTGCGAAAACTAAAAGTATTCGAACGACGACGACGCCGACGACGCAGACGACGACGCCAACGTGATAGCAATATACGACGAAAAAATTTGTCAAATTTTGCGGTCGTATAAAAATTATGGCCATTTGCAATTTTCAGAGGTCATGTTGATGGCTTCATTCCCATAACACTTTATGAAGATTCTGTGTGTTGATTATTGTTCCTTAATAATTCTGATGTGCATAACTAATTTTTAAGTATGTTTAAAATTTATATTTGAGAGTTTCAGTCAGTCAGTGGACAAGAAACTTATGTTTTTTTGAAACTAACAAATTAAATGTAGTTGAAAATAAGTGTAATGACTTGAAAAACTTAATCAGCATGATCAATCTTGATTTTAATAATGAATTGGTATGTTTCATTTTTTCAAAAATGTAAAAAATAGAAAGTATATACTCTCTATTGAAAAAATAGGGAACAGTCTGAGATTTTCCAAAGTTTTGAAAAATTCAATCACTCTGTTATACAACATACATTTTCTGGTACACTAAAACTTCTGTTTTGTCCATCAAGTGTTTTAATTGTAACATCCATCATCTTCAATTCCTAAAAGCAAAAAGGCAAAATTAATTAAAAGCATTGAAGTCCAACAAGAATGAACGTTATTAAGCAAAGCGTACTGCTATTGATATTTTAAAGTGAGTCTTTCTATGTCGTGATGTTACACTATTGTTTCAGCTAAGGGTGAAGGTTGGTACCTATTAAACTGTTTAAACCCACTGCATTTGTTTCCATCGGTCCTGAGTCCAGAATCTGATGATCATAAGTTGTTGTTCTAGTTATCATGTTTATGAAATCCATTGTTTCTCATGATTATTTTAAACATGTTAAAGATATATAATGCATGTCAAGGATATGAATTCAACAAATATAAAAAAAAAATTTGAACAATGCATTTACATGACGCAAGAATTTTTTTCGAATATCTAACCAATAGAAAGTCTGTTAAAGTGAAGGTGGAATCTTTTGGGGATCATAATCCTTCTGTCAGCTGTGCCATTCCCCCATTCATGTGTCCAAAGGTAGCAATAAACAGTTAGGAAAAAGTACTAAAATTTGCCCTCATAAAGGAGAAGGTTCACGAAGGGTTAAAATTGGCCCTGATTTTTTTATGTTTTTTAAATCGAGCCAAAAAATTACAAATTTCACATAGAAAATAATTGTGATAATGCTAGTACGACAAACATATTTTTTCTGGCACTTTCCTTTATAATGTATGGAGCTATGACCCCTTAAATAAACATAATTTGTATTAAAAGGTTAATTTTGGTACTTTTTACCAATAATTTTAATAGTTTTTGGCATAATTAACTTTGGCCGCCATCTACGATCCAAAATGTTTTTATATTGATGAAATCTATATCAGAATTGGAACCTTTTGGTTACAACACATTTTGGATCGTAGGGGGCGGCCAATGTGTTTCTAAAGCTTTTAGGTCTGAAAAATGCACAAAATCATCATATTTTGACAAAATGTCTAGAATGGGTATACTTTGGAGAATATTTTGTACTCTTCTGAAAAGAATTGATATATTCAGCATTAAGACTTTTGAAATAGACCCATTTAAGAACCAAATTAAGACCTTTTTGGTGTTTTATGATAAAGTTGATATTTTAGGCCATTTTGTGCCATTAGTGAACCATGTCCTTTTTCCATCCCCTTTTCATTGCTTTCTGGCAATATTAAGCTTACTGTGTCATATTTGTGCACATGTATGAAATCAGAATCTTCCATAGATTTTATATCCAGTATATAAAATGGTAAAATATAATTTCTTTTGGGTGTATCCATGGCAACAATCTGCATTTATTTGTTATAAAATATTGCAAAAAGGGGGGAAAAGATGTCACATATTTCCCCAAAATTTGGCTAAAAGTAGAATTTCAATCACTTAAAGTAATACCTTTTCTGAAACTGTGTACATATATCATTCAGTAAATCCAATGAAAATTATATGTCTTTCATCTCATTTTTTGTAAAATTGCGGCAAAAACTTCGTGTAGAAAAAAAGTGTTTGTAAACATTACTGACTACATTAATTTCTGGACCAATGACCAGTCTAGCTATGAAAATACAGATTGTCAAACAGAAATGCAAAACTAAACTTCTAACTGTGTCTTGCTACCATAGTACTAGTTAATATCATAAGAATACTGATTTCAGTCATATCTTTTCCAATTCTGGTCAATCTCAACTCCCACCTGTAGTTTGAACAATTATTTCCATGTGACGTCGAACGAACCGATGATAAAGATGTTTGACAAGTGATTTGGAAAGTATGTTTGCTTACATATATTTGTTTGTTTTTATACATGTAGCTACATGTACATGTCATGCATGTATATAATGGGATTCAGATAATAACCCAATGTGGACTGCTGTACCCCTATTGTAACAATAAAAAGTAAAATCACAAAAATACTGAACTCCATGGAAAATTCCAAACAGAAAGTGCCTAATTAAATGGCAAAATCAAAAGCTCATACACACTAACAGAATTAACAACTGTCATATTCCTTACTTAGTACAGGCATTTTCTAAAAACATAGATGCACTATGCATGATTGACAAACTGCATGTATGAACTGTTATATCTTTCTATGGTTAAATATACATAAAGACAATAGTAATATCAATAGAACTTGTATACATTTTAACAAAAGTTAAACATATGATGTATACTGTCCCTTTGATTAACAAGGCTCAGTTATTTTTAAAGGGATGTAGCTTGTTATAAGAAACACTTAGAAATCAGTGGCGGATCCAGAACTTTTCCTAAGGGGGGACCCGCTGACTGACCTAAGAGGGGGCCCGCTCCAGTCATGCTTCAATGATTCCCTATATAATCAACCAAATTTTTCCCACAAAAGGGGGGCCCGGGCCCCCCAGGGCCCCCCTGGATCCGCCTATGGAAATGACTAAGAAGCTTGCACAAAACCTCATTACAAAAATGTACATGCTCTGATCATTATTTCTTACAATCAATTAAAATACATTGTAATTAAGCATGATGTACATTGTATGTATGAGCAAATGCTTTGGAGTGATGTAGAAAAGCTGTAATAATGCCCTTTAGTTGTTGCAGGTATATTTTATTCTGAAATAACATAGGTGTACAGTAACAGTACTATGCATGCTATGCATGATTGCCATACATATACTATGAACCATTATATACGATGTACATGGATATTGCCCCTTTGAAACATGTTACATATATAATGTTATCACAGTACTTTGATTCTTTAGTGCACGATATCAAATATCAAATGCATGTTATTTGTCTCCAATAATAGCCCTATAGAGTTAAAATCCTTGACAGTATATACATGTACAGGTGCAATTAAAAACATGCCATTTAAATTTAATGAGGGAGCTGAGCCTTGAAAGATGCAGGACTTAGGGCGGAGACATTTTAGCACAAGTTTCCAGCTAGCATATAGGAGACTTGATGTTTACTGAAAGGCAGTAAAGGCTCCACCTATTTGAATATACACTTTTTCGCTATTTGTCTGCCATTACTTGCATTGACACCACACAGGTTCCCGTAAAATTTTGACGTTATAATACAAAATATCTGCCACACTGGGAAAGAGATTGTTGTATGACATCAACATTTCAAGTGGGACAGATTCTCGAGTCAGCCGGGAATAGCGATTATGTGTATTAAATATGAATCGAAATTATACCATTTTTACTTCCCTGCCATATGCATATCAAATTTCAACTCCAATACTTATAATTAAGCAGTTTTATATGTTAACATAAAACAACCTATATCTTACTGAAAGACACTTTGCAACTTGGTTTGTATGGACAAAGTCAAAATGTATAACTATTGGCAGTATAATTTGCAACACATTCACTGATAATTTCAATGGAAAATATTATATATATAGTGCTCACACAACTTTAGTTTCACTTTCGTCTTTTAAGATTGACGTATTACTATAAATATTCATTACATGGGTAAATTAACTTAAATAACCTCAGTACATTTAAAGGACGTCTGTATGAAAACTGTGTTTGTGTTTTTGTTGAGTCGATGACAATTTTTTTCTTTTTGTGGATTTCCAGACCAATTTCCGGAAGTCGTAAAACATAATTAGGATTAGTGTTAATTTTATTAGTGAATCATTTAAATATTTGATATTTAAAAACAATAACATACAAATACACAGAAATTGTATTCAAAATGAAATAAAATTATGCTTGTATTTTACGACAAAACACCAAAAGTAGGATTCCACGCCATATTTGCAATCACATTTCTTTCACAACAGTTTGTTAGTGACGCGTAAAAACAGTTAAAGACACCCTTATCCACAGCATTTTATTCCAAATCATACAGACAACAACTATACAATGGCAGAGGCTGATTGGAGTGAAGTAACTTACATTGGTAAAAGACCACCAAAAGCAAGCCAACTGCGTTCAAAACAGGTGCCATATTTTTAGAAATTTTGCTATTAAACTCATTTCAAGTATACTATATACGTTTCACCTTGCGATGAAAGATTTGAATTGTTAAAGTTTTTTTTCATGTATATTTTGAGGTTGAATATCACATTCTTGAGTGTCATTATAATGACATGATGTCGTTTGATGATGACCCAATTTTCCTTTTTTACTTTTTTTAGAGCCTAGAGGCACTCAGAATCTTATTCTGTAAGACAATACATGGAATCCGGGTCCGTTAGCGCCCATTCATGTTCGCACCCTATCACGTTCCCCCCCTTTCACTTTCGCACCCTAAACGTTCGCGCCAAATTTTTTATTGGTTTTGTGTTTAATAACTTTGTAGTCAAGTTTTAGCAAGTGTATTCCTATAAATATATTTGTTGTCATTGTTCAAAATTAAAGTGAGACAACATGTTTTTTTTTGTGTTGAATAAATTTTAATCATGTTTTGGTTAGTGCATTGCTACAATTTTTTGTTTCATTGTTTCAGATCAAAGGGGCCAAGCTGTTAAAATCTTTTGTCTTTTTCATTTAAAATCTTCAATGTTTTTACTCATACCAAAGCTAAATACATGCAGTATTTACATCAAATCAATTAAAAACAACAATCTTGATTTTCTAATTATTCAACTGAAATTTTATTTAAAATTGGGTGCGAACAGACTTTGGGTGCGAGGTGCTAAAGTGTATTGGGCGCGAGTGAACCTGATACCATATACATGTATCACACAGGATGATTTTTAATAAGGCATTGTGTTGGTTTGTAGTCTCGAGGTTAAGATAGATGGCTACAGTATTGACGGTCCCAATGCTCATACAGATGCTGGATCAGGAAGCTGGAATAAGAACTTAGAAGCTAGGCTGATGATATATAATTTATCAACCTCCCATGAGTGCAGGTTGTTTGACTTGTTTCCAAACCTTTATTTTGTACATGTACGATGTACCTAAGTCTATACAAAACTAAGATATTTTATAACTGATATTACAAAATTTCATGAAACTTTCTAGATATTAATTTTATGACATACATTAGTAGTATACATGTATATATTTGTTTAGGGGCCAGCTGAAGGATGCCTCCAGGTTCGGGACTTTCTCCCTACAATGAAGACCTGTTGGTGACCTTCCCCTGTTGTCTGTTCTATGGTTGGGTTGTTGTCTCTTTGACACATTCCCCATTTCCATTCTTAATTTTATTACCATGTACATGTAGATCATATGTGCATCTTGACAGGAAATTATGATTTAGTTTATCACAATAAATAATTCTAGGAGGTATGCCCTTGTGATATAAGAATTTCGGTCGTTTTAGACTACAACAGTTAGTAATTGCAACTGCTCTAGACTCCAACATCAGAATTTCATGAAATGTTCTATATCATGTTTAATTAATCTTTTATTTCAATTGTAAGTTGTTTCTTTTATGTTTCTTGTTTTGGTATTTTGTTGTTGGAGCTAAAATTAATTGATCAGCTATGAAAATAATAAATTTAAAGATAATTGTGAATACAGGTAGATTTCCTTATTTGCCTTACGTACCAGTGAGTCTTACAAATGTATATATAATTGTAATGGGAGAAGTTTTAATGTACAGAAATTTCTACAAATATCTGGCCAAACTAATTTCTTTTAATCTGGAAAAGGAAGGTTTACACTCATGATCACTGGCTGATATAATACATGTAGATTTACATATCAATGGGTTAAAAATATTTTGTGTGTTTCAAAATTAAGGTGAAGCAGAATCTCAGACATATATGATGTTGGATGTTCTCTAATTTTGTTAATATGGTATTAAACATGATATGCTTTTTTTGTGTTTTTTAGGCTATCAATGCTGCTCAGAGATCAGGTGGTGACGTAGAAACAACTAAAAAATGTAAGTTAATACAACTGCAATCATGACAATAGTGATTGAAATACCAATGTAAACCATCAGTCATCTATTTCTTCATCTGTACAAACATGTTGATGAATTATTCAAAGACCATATTTTCCCATTTCAGTGATGATGGCTAAGTTTCGGTTTTAATTTAAGTATTGTAATAATGTAAAGTAGTTAAAAAAGAGGGACAAAAGATACCAAAGGGACAGTCAAACTCATAAATCTAAAACAAACTGACAACGCCATGGCTAAAAATGAAAAAGACAAACAAACAACAGCACACTCGACACAACATAGAAAACTAAAGAATAAACAACACGAACCCCACCAAAAAACTAGGTGAATAATAATACATCAACATTTAACTATCTAAGAGTTTATTGAATTGTATGATCATTGTAATAATGATTTGACTTGTGGTTATAGTTCAACTTCATGTAAGGTACTGAGTGTGAAGATGCTTCAGCTCCACAAGCCCTTTCACCCCTATTTTGAAAATAAGTCTTAGGCAAACAAGCAAATGATATTGATTATTTGAGACAAACTTTTTATGCCCCATCTACGATAGTAGAGGGACATTATGTTTTCTGGTCTGTGCTCCATTTGTTCGTCTGTGCGTCCCTTCAGGTTTAAGTTTTTGGTCAAGGTAGTTTTTGATGAAGCTAAAGTCCAATCAACTTGAAACGTAGTACACTTGTACATTTTGTAGCTAATTATGATATGATCTTTCTAATTTTAAAGCCAAATTAGACTTTCGACCGCAATTTCACAGTCCACTGAACATAGAAAATGAAAGTGGGAGTTTCAGGTTAAAGTTTTTGGTTAAGGTAGTTTTTGATGAAATTGAAGTCCAATCAACTTGAAACATATGTTCCCTATAGTATAATCTTTCAAATTTTAATGCCAAATTAGATTATTACCCAATTTCACGGTCCATGGAACAAGGAAAAGGATAAGTGCAAGTGCGAGTGGGGCATCCGTGTACTTTCCAACGAAATACATGAAATAAGGGAATAAGAAAATTTGTAGAGAATCATTACAAAAGTTATATTTAATTTAATTATGTCCAAAGGTAATATAATGGTCTCCTTTGATAATACATGTATGCAAAATTGGGCATTTGAATTATTATTGAAGTTGTATACACATGTATATCTGGTCATCATTGATAAATATATAAATAAAAAAATGTGGTACGTCTGAACTAGTATATATATTTGTTTAGGGTCCAGCTGAAGGACGCCCCCAGGTGCGGGAATTTCTCGCTGCATTGAAGACCTGTTTGGTTACCTTCTGCTGTTGTCTGTTCTATGGTCGGGTTGTTGTCTCTTTTGACACATTCCCAATTTGAATTTTCCATTCTCAATTTTACTGAATATGAGTGCCAATGAGACAACTTTCCATCCAAGTCATATTGTATAAGAAGTAAATATTTATATGTCAAAGTACGGCCTTCAACACAGAGCCTTGACTCACAAAGAACAGCAAGCTATTAAGGTCCCTTAAATGTCTATTCTAAAACAATTCAAACAGGAAAACCAACGGTTTAATCTATACAAAAAATGAGAAATAGAAACACTTAACAACAGGTTCCTGAATTAGGACAGGTGCATTTAAATGCAGCAGGTTTAAGGATTTTAACAGTCATGAAATTAGCTAGACGCACATATATATATATATATATGAATATAATTATTTTCTGTGACTGTATCTTACATTAATTTGTAGGATCCTTTACTATAGATAATTTAGCTGATCTGTAACAATAACATCTTCATGCCTTATATATCATGTACTGTAGTACGCCGCTAGATTAAAACTGACGTGGAAAGGTAACACATGCCCACCGAAAGCTCTTTTTTTGAGAGCCCAGGTGGTCGTGTGGTCTAGCGGGACGGCTGCAGTGCAGGCGATTTGGTGTCACGATATCACAGTAGCATGGGTTCGAATCCCAGCGAGGGAAGAACCAAAATTTGCGAAAGCAAATTTACAGATCTAACATTGTTGGGTTGATGTTTAGACGAGTTGTATATATAGTAGCATGGGTTCGAATCCCGGCGAGGGAAGAACCAAAAATTTGCGAAAGCAAATTTACAGATCTAACATTGTTGGGTTGATGTTTAGACGATATATATATATACAACTCGTCTAAACATCAACCCAACAATGTTAGATCTGTAAATTTGCTTTCGCAAATTTTGGTTCTTCCCTCGCCGGGATTCGAACCCATGCTACTGTGATATCGTGACATATATATAACATTGTTTATTATAGTTGATGGAGGTGGAAACAAACAACACTCAACTAGTAAAAATACAGCCAAACTTGACAGAGAGACTGAGGAACTGCACCATGATACAGTTAGTCTGGATGTGTGTAAACTTATTATGCAGGGAAGACAGGCAAAGGGATGGACACAAAAAGAATTGGCCACTGTAAGAAATAAGCACCATTTTAAATAAGTGTACAAAATGTACTACAAGTAAAATACAATTAGAATGTAATGAGTTTATATACTTTGCTAAAAGATGACACTACAAAGTTAGGTTAAACAATTATAAATCAAGATGTTGAAAAGCAAGGTTTTAAAATTAAGGACTGTAGAATTCAGAGGTAACATGATGCCAAGTTTGCTAGCAGCAAACACCTTACTTCATGTACTTATTTTCATGTACATGTGTAAGATGAATTATTTATATGTATTTTTTTTGTAGAAAATAAATGAAAAACAACAAATTATAAATGAATATGAATCTGGAAAGGCAATTCCAAACCAGCAAATTATGAATAAACTCGAAAGACAACTGGGTAAGATTTGTATATGACCGCAAAACAATTTTTTTGATCGTATAATGGTAGGATGTCATCGTCTGCATTGTCGTCGTCAGAAGACACATTGGTTTCAAGATAATAACTTTAGTTAAAGTGAATAGATATTTATGATTTTTTTCAGAAGGTTCAATACCACAATATGAAGGTTTGGATTGATTTTGGGGATGATGGTCCCAACTGTCTATGTATAAATTAGGGACCCAAAAGTGGCCCAAAACAAGCTTTTTTCTAGTTTCAGGATAATAACTTGTGTACAAGTATTTTGATTGCTCTGAAATTGTACAACAATGTTTAATACCACAAGTAGAAGGTTGGGATTCATTTTGAGGGTTATGGGGCCAACAGTTTTAAGATTAAAGGGATAAAAAGGGGCCAAAAACAAGCATTTATCTAGTTAGTTTCCAGACAATAACTTATGTGTAAGTGTATCGATCTCTCTGAAATTGTAGCACAATATTCCATACCCAAAGGAATGGCTGGGATTGAGTTAGGGGTTAATTGCCTCAAACATGTAGGAATTAGGGGCCAAAAAGAAGCATTTTTCTAGTGTCCAGAAAATAACTTGTGTTTAAGTGTGTGGATCTCTCTGAAATTGTACTACAAAGTTCCATACTACAAAGAAAAGGCTGGGATTGAGTTTTGGGGTTATTGCTCCTAAGGGGTTTTCAATAAGTTGGGTTTTTTTTTGGGGGGGGGGGGGGGCGATTTTTGTTCACAATTTTTTAAGGGATTCATATTTTTTTTTCTCAAAATTTTTCAATTTGGAATTTTTGAAAGTTTCAAGAAGAAATCTTCAATTGCACAGTATTGCACAATAGATTTATAAGCTCTTTGACCAGATTTTTTTTTGTATCATAAACCTATATTATGTCAAAAATTTGATCACAATCCAAATTCAGACAGTATCAAGCTTGTATACTGTGTCCAAATTTGTTCCAACTGGTCAGGGCTTGACCTCTATGGTCCTATCAGGCTGCACTCAGCAAAGCATTTTATTAAGGTATTTTTTACATTTTTACAAAGTTTCAACGCATTTTGAAAATACCAAGTTTGGCGTACCCTGTTTTATTGTTATGTTGACCATTGCCATGGATTTTTTTATAGCTTTGGTAGTACCTTTATTATTTGTTGGGAGATGTCATTTCATTCCTGTCCATCCATCTGTTTTTCTGTGCCATGGTTTATTTCTTACTGTTTACTACATGTACATAGAATTGATTAGGGATAGGGTAAAAATGAAAGCCTTGAACCAGTTATTAAAAGAAAATAGGAATAGAAACATTTTGATAGAGTTTACTTCCAATCGACCTAGAAATGTAAGACATTTGGGCTTGCTTACTAAGTAAGGTTCTTTTGAGTTGTATAGTTAAGGTTGATATGCCTTTTAAGTTGCCTGCCATATGTGTGTTGTCCTTGACCTCATTTCCATGGTTCAGCAACTGCTCAAACACTTTTTTCAAGGGATTCTTTTTAATTATTTTGTGTAATAACACCATGAACTTCATTTCTTATATACAATCAGTTTTCATGGTTCATTGATCAATGTTACTATTTTTTTTGTACCTTTTTGTAAAACCTTTATCAAAAAGACGTTTTGAGCATGAATAACTATTTTTTATTATCAGATGCTGGAATTGTTGTTTGTCATTGAATCTTCCTTTAATTCTAAGGAAGGCACAAACAAAAACAGGATAGTGAACTATAATGTATGCAAGATGGATTCCAGTGAAAATTTTCAGTCAAATTTTATCTATAAATTTACATTGGTAAAATTATTTTATTATTTCTCTGAAGGAACAGGGTGTGCTGTTTTACCCCTGTCTGTCAGTTCATCCAAAAGTTTATCTGTCCCATTTAGTTTCCATTGCATTTTTTAAAAATCTTTCTATAATACATGTAGCTGCCTGAAATTAGTTCTCAGGCTTCATATTGTGCATGATTTTGTTTTTTCAGATTTCTTGCTCATCACCTTCCTTGATGTTTATACATAGAGATAGGAAGATGTGGTGTGAGTGCAAATGAGACAACTCTCCATCCAAATAACACATGTATATTATTCAAACACATACTGGCCATGAAATTATCTGTAATCATTGAACACACTTGAAGACCAAATAAGAATGATTTTATGATGATGGTAATTTTTCAAGACTGTGATAAGATTATGATCATATTTCTATTTCTTAGGTATGAAGCTTCGTGGAAAAGACAAAGGCCATGCTCTTGGAAAGAAGTGACAACACTATTGCTGATGTGATGAACTATCGCATAGAAAATCTAAAACTGATATTTTTATTGATTTTTTTTTTTACAAATTTTAAACAAACTACCATAATTGCATTGGAATATGGATATATTGCTTATGATAAGTAGCAGGTGGCAGCATTGAAAATTATATATATATATAAAAATCAATTATGTCTTTTGGCAATATAAATTTATGCATCAAATTTTGTTCTGTAAATTTTAAAGTTGTGCACATGATACCTGATGTGTTTTCTTACCTACAATCCTTAAAAAAAATAGTTATTTTACAATTTACATATGGTCATATCTTATAATTTTATTCTGATGTGAAATTTACTATCAATGAATAGATAAATGATATTAAATGTCAACTAGAAATAATTTCATTTCAAATTGATGTAATTAGATTTTGATAACTTTTCTATAACTGGTGCATATGTTTGACTATGAACAAATATTGTATTTAGAATATTGAAGATTTTCTGAAATATAACTTAAAATCAATAACAGCTTGTTTGTTCTTTGCTAAAGTGTTCAATATTTAAAATGGAGAATTTAATGTTTGTTCATTTTCAGTTTTGAGTTGGGAGCATTTATCAATAAAATGAGGTTCTCCAAGTTATAATCTTGTTGTATTATTTTTATGCCTCATTTATGGGCATTATGTTTTCTGGTCTGTTTGTCTGTCCGCCTGTTCGTTCGTCCATCTGTTCGTCCCATTTCAGGTTAAAAGCTTTTGGTCGAGGTAGTTTTTGATAAAGTTGAAGTCCAATTAAATTGAAACTTAGTAAACATGTTCCCTATAATATAATCTTTCTAATTTTAATGCCATATGTTTGTTGTCCTTGACCTCATTTCCATGGTTCAGCAACTGCTCAAACACTTTTTTTCAAGGGATTCTTTTTAATTATTTTGTGTAATAACACCATGAACTTCATTCCTTATATACAATCAGTTTTCATGGTTCATTTTATCAATGTTACTATTTTTTTGTACCTTTTTGTAAAACCTTTATTAAAAAGACGTTTTGAGCATGAATAACTATTGGTTAGTTCTGATAAACATGTTCCTTATGATATAATCTTTCTAATTTTAATGCAAAATTAGAAATTTTATCCCATTTTCTCGGTCCATTAAACATAGAAAATGATAGTGCAGATGGGACATTTGTGTACTTGGGACACATTCTTGTTATTTTCTGCCATTCTCTTCTATTACCAACTTTTCTGAAACTAGATTCAATGGTGTTTCAGTTTGATCTCGTTATTAATTATACATCACTATTGTTAAAACGAGGGAGAAAATACGAAAGGGAAATTCACAAAGTCATAAATTGAAGAGAAACTGGTAAAAAGTAAAATCACAAAATCACAAATGAACTCTTGAGGAAAATTCCAAAAGGAAAGTCCCTAATCAGATGGCAATATCAAAAGGTCAAGCACATTAAAAGAATTGATAACAACTGACTTTGTACTGGCATTTTGTTATGTAAAAAATGGTGGATTAAACCTGATTTTATAGCTAGCTCAACCTCTCACTTGTATGACAGTTGCATCAAATTACATTATATTGATAACCATGTGTGAACAAAACAAACAGACTTGATAATTAAAAATGTCAAAAATAGGGGTACAGCAGTCAACAATGTCTTAAATTCTTAAATCACTATAAAAACAAAAAAAAAACAAAAATACCATGTCATGCAACAAAAAAGTGACTGAGTAATATAAACCCTACCAAAATCCATGGATAAGGCAGCAATTGTGCATCTCATGATATGTTCAAAAATGGTGACCCGTCTCATTAGGTGGTGTCAAAATCAAGAACAGTATTTAGCTACGACATTTTGAATATATCTTTGGTCATCTGTGACACATCTATTCCAGAACTGACACTCTAATCAAAACATACTCGATAAAAAATCAGTGATTATTTCAACTTGACCACTATAAATCCTTGGTTCAATAGTTTGTTTGTAAGCAGCACACACTATCAAGGAAATCATGTTAAGAAACACAAGCTCTGGAATATTGTATCTATGTTTCTATGAATGTTGGCACTTGTTTTTGTAGCAGTTCAGTGTCTATTCTTCCTTTGTTTTCCTCTTATATAGTTGTCCATCAAACAATCTTGTAAAACTGATTGATTGTTTAAAAAATCATGATGGTGATCAGATTACCTTAAAAACTAACCTGTAAACCACTTAAAAGATTTGTATTTCACATCCTTTTCATAAATATCACAATCCTGTAAAGTTTATTGCAAAAAAAAAACGTCTTGTGTGCATGGAAATAGATGTGGTTTTTTTTATGTCTTCTGGGTTGGTACAATGAAGCAGATTAACTTCAAAATAACCATATTGCAATAATAGTTGGGCTACTCTCATCCTAGGTAATTTGAATAATGTATAATACGTAAATTAATATCTTTTTTTTTAATAGAGTTCACATAAGTCAGTAACCTTAAGCTTAAATAGAATGTGGGAGACCCAATAAATTTTTGAAGGAGATAACAGTTCTTTTTTGGTAGTATGTTTGGCCATAATGTTCTTGATATCCACAATATCGCATTCATATATTTGTTAAAATTTTTATTACAAAATACTATTTTAAGATGTACAAAATTTCAGTTTCTGAAATAGAAAGTATAAATGCATTGTTAACTATTTAGTTTAACTTCATAATGTTTTTTTCAAATTCTATAAGATCATTTGAATATATCCTTCAACCTTGACCAGTCACCCTTATGCGGAAGAGGTTGTATTTTTAGTGCTTTGCACATAACTTGATAAATATCAACAGCCCGGACAGGTCCAGTCTTGTAATTCTTCTTAAAATCTAAAAAATATGAATAAGGGCAATTACAATTTGTTGTTCCCCGAGGACTTCCCTCTAGTAATAGTTTAAAGTATTTTTAACAAACGTTTGTTTGTAAATTTTACCAAAATGTGTTTTCGATTGTGATTTATTTGAAATAATCTTTTTAATAAAACTTTTTTTTCTTCAAGAATTATCAATGAGATACACTTTGTATAAGTTATATGCCCCGTTTCTCAATTTCATAAAATTCAGATTGTTCCCTTTGCTTGGTTAGATTTGTTACCCGCTCAGGTTCCACATGTGTTGATGTATTTTTTCCCTCTCCATTTTTGTAAAGCCCTGCTCACAACGAACCTACGACACATCTATACAGCGACACGACATAAAATTTGGTAAAACGCGGCTCATCTGTGGTCGTCTTACGACGATCGCACAACATTTTGTGCATCGTGACACTATCGTGTGTCGAAAATTGGACATGCACCTTTTTTGCTCTACGATTTTTTATCGTGTCACTGTCTTGTGACTGTTGTCATGTGTCTTACAATCGACGTGCGACTGTCATGCGATAAACACATTGTCGTTGGTATCAATATAATGCATTTTAATCAAACAATCGTCGCACGGCTGTCGTACGATTGTCTCACGAATACCAAATTTCGTACGATGATCGCACAACATTGATTGTCTGTCGTACGATAGTGGTACGTTTGTCGTGCAACATATTTTCGTTGTATTTAGAAGAATACAATTCGGTGGATATGAATGTTTGGAAAAACATACCGTCTACCGTTTAAACGGGATGGCTATTTCATCAGAACGATTATGCTTGGCCCTGTTGAATATGCGCCTTGGCGGACTACAACAAGAGCAAAATATGGTCCTGTTAGCGTTGATCCGAGCCCGTGAACAGTATAGGAAACAGCAAAACGCCGACGTTGGTGGGTTAGGCCATGGATCGAATGGCGCCCGATGTTTGGGCAGTACAGTACACTGATGTAAGAGTTGGAGCGGGAATCTGCCGGTGATTTTGTTGGATTCATGCGGATGGAGCCTGGCAATTGCAAGAGCTTTTTTTGAGAGTCGCATCACAGTGGCACGACAGTCGTAAGACAGTGGCATGACAGTGACACGACAGTAACACGCGCATCCATTGACATGAACACCTGAAAACTAGCCCCAAACAACTCAAAATTGTCGTACGATTATCACGCGACTGTCGCACGACTGTCCGACGACCGACTTGCGACAAACTCACGACAGTACAATTACAATTCTTTTTTTTCTCTGTCTTTAACAAATCGTGGAACCATCGTGGACATGTCGTAGCTGATGTGACCACTCAAAATATGTTTTTGACATTTTGCACGACAGCGCCATGACAACTATTTTTTAGATCTTCCACGACAAAAAAAAATCGTACGATTTGTTGTGACCGGGGCTTAAAGCAACACAAGTTCTTGAACAAAAGGAATATATGAAATGAGGTCATTCATAACATTCAATTTACAGTCACGTCTCAGTCATTACAGCTGAACGGACGTGCTGGGTCAGCTCTCCTTTACCCGCTATCTTCGATGAGGGTTTGCAGATAGATGACCAACGACTTTAATACTACTTTAGATGACAGAAACCAATCCACCGCCGTACAGTAAACGTAGTTGTTGGCGTATTCCCGCGTTAACATGCACTCGAAAACCCATTGTATCATGGGGGATTGTTATGCCGATTAACGTCCGAGGGCTGTATCCTAGGTGTTAGATGATTGACCTTCATTTCACTGCCTCACGGCTTTGGTCCTGATAACGCTTCCTGTCATCTTTAGCACTACGTCCAAGACTCATCTACCATTACTCCATCATTGAGGTTAGCGGGCTGCCGAGCTGACCAAACTGGTCCTGAAAGCAGCCGTTGTGAAGAAATAACAACAAAAATAGTAAACAAACCAAAAAGAACTCACAAAACCAAGATGACGACCTCCATAATGGCCACCACCACCTGTTCCTGGCCGATGCCGGCAAAAATTATTTAAACGCTCACCAATCGCCTTCGGGCACCGAGCTGAACGTGCGAGGGCTGTATATATATATAGCCAGTCAAGATCGTTAAAAACTTCCATTTGTTGTAAAATGAGGTAATGTGTAATGATTTTCATCGAGACAACTTTCTCTATAGACCAACATAATTATGCAAAGTAATGGTAATTCTCAAGACCAAACAATTTTGCATATAACGGCATACACTATAAGTCTCTGTGTCGACAGTTAATTTATTATTTTTTTTACCCGGACCCATCGCCAGAAAAATTCCGTGCATGTCTTCTTCTGCATTGTCGTATCCATGGTACCCCTTTGCCGGTCCATTCATGTATTTGTCAATTGAGGGCCCACCAGGCTGAAATAAATATGTATTAAGCTTTATCAAAACTTAGTATGTCCAAACTAGTTTATGTTCTTATATATTACTTCTAGATTTATATGAAACTGGCACATACAATTGAATTATGAATCTAATACACTAAAATTATGGCACAATTATGGTACAATAGTTTTTGAGACTTCAAGTACTCAAAGAGGTGATAGTACGAAAAAGGAAAATAAGCAATCGTTGCAGTGTATAAAGTAGCTTCCTATTTATAAAACAGATAATGTTAATCTTGCAGTCAGTTACAGCAAGTCACCTCCTAGTTCTTTATTATAGATTTATTTAGAGGGATCTTGCTCTGTTCTTAACGTGAGGAATGTGTGACATTCCCATAACACTTGCGTTTGATTTAGTCTTCAAAGAAATATGTGCAACGGGAAAAGGAGATTTACAGTCCGAATCGCACGAATTACAGAGAAAATCTAAGCAGGTGTACACACTTCTAATGTATCTAGAATCATGTTAAAAGTAATGGAATTACACAAAGTCAAAGGTTGTTATATTTTGTTCACTTTATTCGTTAGGTTATAATGTTTGAACATCACTTAAGTTAGTTGTGGGATTAATTTTCATACATGTAGTGTATTTCACAAGAACTACAAAAACTGAAACCTCCTTTATTTAGTGTTTCTAGGTAATTCATATTCTATCGATACCTGAAGTTTTCCAGGTTTATAGTTATCAAAGGTACCAGGATTATAATTTAATACGCCAGACTCGCGTTTCGTCTAGATAGGACTCATCGGTGACGCTCAGATCAAAATAGTCAAAACGCCAAACAAGAACAAGGTTGAAGAGCATTGAGGACCCAAACTTCCAAAAAGTTGTGCCAAATACGGCTAAGGTAATCTATTCCCGGGCTAAGAAAATCCTTAGTTTTTTTGAAAAATTAAAAGTTTAGTAACAGGAAATTTATAAAAATGACCATATAATTGATATTCATGCCAACACCGAAGTGCTGACTACAGGGCTGGTGATACATACAGGCAACAGCAGTATACCGCTGTTCAAAACTCGCAAATCTATGGACAAAAAACAAAATCGGGGTAACAAACCAAAACTGAGGGAAACGCATTAAATATAAGAGGAGAACAACGACACAACATTAAAATGTAACACACACAGAAACGGACTAAGCATTAGACAAAATCCGACGAGAATAACAAATATAACATCAAAACCAAATACATGAATTTGGGATAGAAAAGTACCGTGACACGTCTTATAATAAGGTGAATTCATACTAATTGTACGAGAAAACAAACGACACAAAGGAAACACAACGTAAAAATGTTTCACACACAGAAACGAACTATGATATAACAATGGCTATTTTCCTGACTTGGTACAGGACATTTTTAAAGAAAAAATGGTGGGTTGAACCTGGTTTTGTGGCATGCCAAACCTCGCACTTTAATGGCAATGTTAAATATAACATTAAAATGACAACACAATATTACAGGACTACAATAAAAATGAATAGGAGAACGTATTCGGCAAAGAAACACATGAATAATAGATAACAAAAGGCATCAGGTTTAAAATTCAATACGCCAAAACCGCGCCTCGTCCACACAAGACTTACCAGTGACGCCCAGATATAAAAGTTCGAAAGTAAAAAAAAGTACAAAATTATACAGCACTGAGGATTAAAAGTTGAAAAAGGTTGTGCCAAATACGGCTAAGGTTTTCTGCTTGTGATAAGAACATCCTAATTATTTAGAACATGTTCAATTTATGCTATTGCAAACTGTAAATTTTATCAAATAATATAAAAGATTTAAAACTGAAGTCTTAACTAATTATAGAAAACAAAACCCGAATGCATAATACAAAGACCAAAAAATACAGAAAATAGACACACCCGACTTAGTCCAGTCCTCAACGCAATTGTCATAAAAATGACGTCACACACGAAGTGGGGAAAAGGCACAAAAATTGCGTCACATTTGAATTTCTGAAACAGCACACAAATGACGTCACATTTGAAAAACTATATTCTCAAAAATAAGATAGAATTAGGATTGATTTAAGATTATAATAGAAATAAATACTGATATTACATTTAAACCCTCGGATACGGAAAGTCTACCATCAGTGGCATCAACAGTGGTGTAAATAGTTATCAAAAGTACCAAGATTATAATCTAATACGCCAGACGAGCGTTTCGTCTACATAAGACTCATCAGTGACGCTCAGATCAAAATAGTTATAAAGCCAACAAGAACAAGTTTGAAGGGCATTGAGGACCCAAAAATGTCATAAAGGTGTACCAAATACGGCTAAAGTAATCTATTCCTGGGATAAGAAAATCCCAAGTTTTTGGAAAAATACAAAGTTTAGTAACAGGAAAGGAGTAGGTCCGGTACGACCCCTTTTTGGCCCCAAAATATAGCAGTTTTACAAAATTGTTAAAATGTAAACTTTTATTTATTGATTGAACAGTAGAATGCTTCGGTTACATAAATATGGGCTGTTTTTGACAATACAATGCACATATATCGGGTACAAGCACCATTAAGTCATGCTAAATCACTGAAATCTTCACAATTCTAGCATTTTAGTTAAATTTTAGACGGTTTTCGTGTAAAACGAAAGTGGCCGCATTCGTGTTCATCCTTAATATTAAAATATAAGTTGTATTTTATGATAATACATAACATATATAAAGGTTGAGGATGAACACGGATGCGGCCACTTTCATTTTTGACAAAAACCATCTGAAAAGTGGCATTTTTTGGCATATTTGGTAGATTTTTCATATTTGAGCTTGAATCGGATCGTTTTTAATGACAAAATCAGTTAAAATCTTTCACATAAACTAATTGAATCAAATAAAATAGACACTTAAGTGTTTAAAAAGTGGTCAAAATCTTTCGTCAGATGAACCTGAAATTTGAGGCCAAAATCGGTCCTTACCGGACCTATTCCTTTATTAAAATGACCATATAATTAATATTCATGTCAACACCAAAGTACTGGCTTCTGGGCTGGTGATAACCTATAGGGAACGAAACGTCCACCAGCAGTGGCATCGACCCAGTGGTGTATATAGTTATCAAAGGTACCATGATTATAATCTAATACGCCAGACGCACGTTTCGTTTACGTAAGACTCATCAGTAACGCTAAGATCAAAATAGTTAAAAATTTAAACAAGAACAAGGTTAAAGAGCATTGAGGACCCAAAATTCCAAAAAATTGTTCCAAATACGGCTAAGTTAATCTATTCCTAGGAAAAGAAAATCTAAGATATTAAGTCTCTTTCTAAACATAATATGTCTTTATTTCATAAAAGGGGGAGGGAAGATACCAGAGGGACAGTCAAACTCTTAAATCGAAAATAACTGACAACGCCATGGCTAAAAAATAAAAAGACAAACAAACAAATAATAGTACAAAAGACACAGCATAGAAAACTTAAGATGAACCCCATCTTGTATCCATCTGATGAGTACAGCATTTTTCAACTGATTTTTATAGTTTTTTCTTATGCTGTACTGTTACACAACTATCCCAGATTAGTGTAGGGTTAAGATCTCACGAACATATTTAAACCCGCCACAATATTTATGTGCCTGTCCCAAGTCAGGAGCATGTAGTTCAGTGGTTGTCCTTGGTTCGTGCATATTTGTCATAATTGTTTTTCGTAAGCTGTTTTCTTAATTGATTTGTTTCAAATTTTTCATGTCGAAACTTTTTTAGCTGACCATTCGCTATAGATTTTTCTCATTGTTGAAGTCCGTACTATAATTGCTTACATCCACTTCATTTAACTTTCAAATTGGTGGATAGTTGTCTCATTGGCAATGATAACACATCTCCTTACTTTTTTTATATTAATAACACTGAAGGAACTTTGATAATGATGATGATGATGATTAGATGGAGTGACACGATTTTTGATAAACTTACTGTTAAAATGTACCATCCAAGATCAGCTACAACGATTATTGGAGCTACCAGTTTATTATTCCTATAGTGCCACCGGTCTGGTAAAGTTTCTTTCTTAAACACTTTGATATGACTATTTCCCATGCTTGTGAGACCAGTGTAAACCTGTAGAAAATATTCATATATTTCTACACTTTTCTAGCACTTGTGTTTGTTTTGACTGCAGTAGTATACCGAGTACATAGTATAAAATTGTGTTTCATATGTTGATGATAATTAAGGTAATTCCATGACCAACCATAAGATAGGCAACATAAACCAATGGAGTATTCAAACTCAAAACCGGTTGAACCTGTCGTTATATTCAAACTCAAAACCGGTTGAACCTGTCGTTATATTCAAACTCAAAACCGGTTGGACCTGTCGTTATATTCAAACTCAAAACCGATTGAATCTGTCGTTATATTCAAACTCATAACCGGTTGAACCTGTCGTTATATTCAAACTCATAACCGGTTGAACCTGTCGTTATATTCAAACTCGTGGTTGTCGTTTGTTGTTGTTGTTCATAAGTGTTTCTCGTTCAACAATTTTAATATAGGTTAGACAGTAACTGTTGGTTATCCTGTTTGCATTGGTTTGCACTAGTCATTTTTTGGAGTCCCTTATAGAATATTTTGTTGTAATGTTTTCCCCAATTTATTGTCAATTTCAAGCTGATATGAGACAGACTCAAATGTATCTCATACTTCAAGTTTGATGGGAAAGATGCATTCAACATAATCACCGGACTTTAAATTACCGGGTATTAAGTAAGATGACATCATCTATATAATGGAACGTGAAATAGTTCTACTACTAGCACACGTAAACTTTACCAATTACAGACAAATTTTAAAGGCGACAAAGCATTAGAATTAAATATAACAGGAAACAAGCGAAGAGTAAAGCATACCATCAAATAAGAATTGTACAATTAATTTTTCCACTAAGTCTGTATCCATATAACCAAATAAGGTATGATTTTTAATGAAACATTTATAAGCAATTTAGTGTTATCATTTGTCATGAATAAAAATACGTGACATTCATCGATACGGGGACTATTATATTTTTTAAGAGATTGAGAACTTTACACAATGTTGACTGCTGTACCCCTATTTTTGACATTTTCATATATTATGTTTGTTTGTTTTCGTTCACACATCGTTGTCAATATAATGCATTGTTTTTATACTGTAATACAAGTGAGAGGTTTAGCTAGCTAAAAAACCAGGTTCAATCCACCATTTTCTACATACGAAAATGTCTGGTCAAGTAAGGAATATGACAGTTGATATGCATTCGTTTGATTGCTCGAGCTATTGATAAAGGACATTTCGATTTAATTTTCCATTGGAGTTCGGTTCTTTTGTTATTTACCTTTTTGTTCTAACATGTATAGTATAAAAGACTCAGATTGAATGCGCGAGTCCCACGCCTTTTCATAGAGAGTTGGCAGTATTCACATGTATATTTAATGATAAAATTCTACTGACGAATCCATCATGTGTCTCATATGAGGGGGATATGACCTTTATCGGGACTCCTACATTGGGTTATTTTAAGCTCGGGATTTCGGGATTGACCCGTTCGGGATCCGGGAATTCTCTTTTTGAATTTCGGGATGTCGGGATTTAAATTTAGTTAAATTCGGGACCTCGGGATTTCGTGTTTCTAAGCCCGGGATTTCGGGACCAGGACCCTCCTACCCCCTAATATGTATAGAAATTCATGTGTTATAATCATAAACGTTCGTATACACTTAACAATATAACAAATATGGTTTGATTAAAGAAATATTAAGCTTTAAATAATCCTCTTTTTTTTGTGATTTTGAAAGTTTAAAGCTACAATTGTTTGATGAAGTATTAAGTTAGTATAAATTTCCTTGCGTTGTTAACCAACCACCATATTCGCAACCTTATTAGAATTTAAAAAAAACTCACCTTATCTATTTTTCCTTCTCTTGGCCATATGCTACAAACCGCACCTTTATCCTCAACAGCTATGACATCCACACTACCAATATGATCTGATATATCAATTGTTCGAGATTCCGAAATTTCTGTCATGCCATGGTCAGAAAAAATAACTACATTGGTATTCTTTTCTAAGTTATACGTTTTAAGCAATAGCAGCATTTCTTGTATAGCTTCATCAGTTTGTTTCACTATGTCAAACACTTCCTTAGAGTTTGGACCATAGCTATGTCCCCATCTGTCAACAGCATTCAAATATACTCCTGTAAAAATTAAACAAAGATTTTAATTGAAATGTATGATCCAATGATATTTTCTCTGATTTTGTTTCATACCAGTGAAATTAAAGAGTAGAATTTCAAGGATTTGAACATAAGTTTTTCCATAAGCCAATTTTATACAGATTAATAAATGGATAGCTTAAATTATTTTGAGAAACGACATGCAAATCTAAAAACAGAGAGTGAAATTACAAAAGGAAACACAACTAGCCTTGAATACACAAGGCGTACGGATATTAATTTTGATAGGAAACTCTTAAAAGGTACTGTTTAAAAGTACGTAATCATACTGCATTTTGTATATTCAATTTACGACAGCTATGCTTACAAGTAGTTATCAAAGGTACCAGGATTATAATTTATTTCGATAGACGCGCGTTTCGTCTTCATAAGACTCATCAGTGACGCTCATATCAAAATATATTGCAACAACAAGGTTGTTGCAAAGCTTGTTGTTGCAAAGCCTCTCTGCTAGTTGAAATACAAATATCTATTTGTTACTTAAAATGCTTACCGGCAAAATCAATCTTGTCTGTTTTTAATAAGTCCACAGCTTTCTTTAAATTGTTTACCGTTTGTGGAACCATCGGCCATTCATTCATTTTATCACAAAAGGTAGATGTCATGTTATGTACAGGGACATGACACCCAGGCCATTCAAACATGTATGTTCTTTTTTCCTGAAAATATTCATTACAAGCATTTGAATAATGTTACAAGTTAGACTAGAATATATTCAATGAAGGGAAAACATCTTCATATATATTCCTATTTATAAAGTGTGCAGGAAGAAAATATTTCACCCCGTAAACATGCGAATTGAATATTCCGTGGAATGAAATCATTTCTGAAAAATCAGCCTTTTTATTCTGTTTCTGATAAAAAAAAAATAATAAAAAAACCCGTCGCATTCATAAGTTGAACTACTGTGTGATTGATCGACCAAAGTCCGTTTTTTTTTAAGACAAACAGTCTGTGAAATGTCTATCTACCCTTCACGATAAGTATGTTGTTGTTCTTCCAGACAAAGTCTCAAATATTATTGTCTTTCTATGTAAATCGTACAACTACGAGTGTTTTGTATAAGAATTAGAACTCAGGTAATCGCCCATACAAAACCCATCATTTGACAAGGATGAGATTTTGGCGAATCATAAGTCCGTCATGACTTCAATGAATATTACATTGAACACCAATTTGGAGGACTTAACTTGTTTTTATTGGATATCTAAGCTTCACAAACTTACGTACAAATAACGGTACATTACCGGCTCATCTGCATGTTCGACAAAAGAATTGTCCATTCGATTGGAAAAAAAATATATCCGCAGTGAAAGAGGAGGGTCTTCAGAAATACTGTGAAACTGTTTACTCGCGTAGTGGTATTAACCATATGTGGATTCTTAAAAACTCTAAAGATATTCTTGATAATTTTAAATCTCGATCATTTTCTGAAATTGGTTCTATCAAAACCTTTGATTTTTCAATCCTGAATACCATCACTCCCAATGTTAAATTGAAAAATCGTATAAAAGAAATAATCCACCCTGTCTTTCAACATAACAATGATTGCATACGCTATAAATTTATTACTTTGGAATACCATACGGCATATTTTGTTGTTAGAGAACAAAAAGGTAAAACATGCTATACAGAGAAATAAGTGATCAGTATGCTGGAATTTCCTATTGACAACATATTTGTTGAATGCTTTATACTAATACATCGAATTTGATATACACAGTCATCTCAGTACCAGAATCTTTGACAAACGAGACGATCTTAATTTTGAATTATCAATTCCCCCCACCTTAATAACAATATACCAACTTCACCTGCATAAGGGATATACATTTCGCATCTTATTTGGTATTCAAGAGCATGTAGCAACTATTCAGACTTTGTAAAACGTCATCAGTGTCTGAGTAGAAAGTTGATGAACCAGGGTTATGTCAAACAACGTCTCATTTTTTTTTCTAAAAAAAGTTCATCTGAAGGAAGATTCTGGATACTGACGTTGTTTATCGTCTTAATGTCGTGTTAGTTTTTATTAGTTTTTTTTTAAATATTTTACTTTTATTTTTACTTTTTTACTTTTACTGTATATCATATTGGTGGTATTCATTTGACGTGGATCTGTAATTATACATCCCGTCACTGTGTTCTATGATCATTTTTCCTTCTTGTCTTTTATTTTAGCTAATATGATATCATGCCTTTTTGTGTTTCATTTTTACATATGATGTGACCCTGTACTTTTACATCCCGTAATTGTGTTATTGTGTCACGGTTAATGTTTTTTTTACATATTTGTTTGTTTTAATAGTGATTAAGGTAATACTAGTAACACAATGTTGACTGCTGTATCCCTCTTTTTGACATTTTTACCTATTATGTCGTTTTCTTTTGTTCACACATCGTTGTCAATATAATGGACTTTTATGCGACTGTCATATAAGTGAGAGGTTTAGCTAGCTATAAACCCAGGTTTAATACACCATTTTATACATAATAAAATACCTGTTTCAAGTCAGGAATATGACAGTTATTGTTCATTCGTTTGATGTGTTTGAGGTTTTGATTTTGTCATTTGATTAGGGACATTCTTCTTCGTAGTTTAGTATTTTTGTGATTTTACTTCTAATATAAAGGCTTTAATATAATTATGAGTATACATCGTACAAAATCTTTAGAATCATATCCTCGATGAGTTTTTTTTCTACATCTAAAGGAAATAAAAATTCTTTAACCGGTGCTATAAACTGACATGAATTTGCAATGAGGTGCACACTTTTATTTCGTGTTGGAGGCCTGACCGGGACTGTGATAGGCCACTGCAATACAAATGATGGGGTATTGCTATGACCTCTTTGTTCATATCATACAAAACAACTTTCGTTATGTTGCGTTTCTGAGTTACTAGTCGACATTTTATTAATATTCATATAGAAACATAATACAGATAACACTGGAAATCTGTTTGATTATCGAGCTTCACTTGTAACCAAGTTTCTTACTTGTTTAACTGCAGATATCCACAAAGGTTCAGCACCTTCAAACCAGTGTGATTGGTTTGATTCTAAATTTACCATCTTGTATTCAAAACTGCTTTGTTTTTCTTCATGGTACATATAGTTACCAACAAAGCCATGATCTTCTGTGTGTAATCCTGGAAAATCAAAGCTAGCACAAATGGTTTAAATTAAAAAGAGTTTTCTTTCAATTTCAAAATCTCAGATGAAAATAAACCTGTCTGTTATTGAATCCGTCTTGGAACGTTTTTGTAATTGGTATTTGTTGTTGGTTTGTGATCTCATTGATGTATACTATATACCTGACAGTCTATTCCGCAAGGTTTATATTTTTTATGCATGCATGACGCCTTAAAGGACATACTCTCATATAGTTTTCTGCTTTACACTTAATATTTATTAAATCAAACATTTAATATGTTCAGTGGTTGACGTTTGTTGGTGCGGTTCATCAGAGTGTCTAGTTTTTCGTTATTTTTTATATAGATTAAACCGTTGTTTTTCATGTTTAAATGGTTTTACACTACTAATGTTTAGCCCTCAATTTATTGCTTGCTATTCGGTGTGAGCCCTCCACGTTGAATGCCGTACTTTAATGGTTTGCTCTTACAAATTGTGACTTTGATGAAGAGTTGTCTCATTGACACTCATACCACATATTCTTTTATCTATATAACAGGTAAATACTAAAATAGTCAGATACATCCTTTACATCGTGTAGTTTTTGTTTAACTTAATTACTGTATATTCTAAACAATAGTAAAACTTTAATTACCTGTCATTAAAGAATAAAAATTAGGAAATGACAAAGTTGGAAAATCAGGAATCATGTAATCTGCCTTTACTCCTTGTTCAAAGAGCCGAGAAAATCCTGGTAGTTGTAAGCCAGGTATATTAAAATAATCCCATCGAAATCCATCTATTAAAAGCACTAATAACTTTTTGTTCTCAACAACTTGACTTGTCATGCTTTCTCTGGCAGCTTAGAGTGTGGTTTAACTTGAAAAAATATAATGGAATATTTTGATAATATCAAAATCCGACGTTTATATGCAATATAGACATTTGAAAGACATTTAATGTTTTGCATCTTTACAATATTTATAATTAAAATAAAAACCCAATGTTAAATATACACTAATCATGTGACTTTATAAAGTTAATATGTTAGTCTAGAAACTTCATACGGGTACACCTATGTTTCAGGGCCTGCATCGTTTTGTACCATGGTATCCTAGAGTTCAACATTTTGAAAATCAGACAGTTAACTTTCAAAAGTACGTTTAGACGTGATATGTTAACACTTTTGTAAATTAACTCATCATAGATACCAATATTAAAATTTTACACGCCAGACGTGTAGCACATGGCCTACATCAATGATACGTACATTTCAGCAGTAATAATAAAGAGTTCCAGTGTATGTAAAGTGCGGATCCTAAAATATCATTTTCACTGTATATGTCATAAATTTCTGATGTAGAATGATAAATAAACAGACGATTTTTTTTTATTTTGGAAGAAAATGAAGAAAATTAGTTAAATTGTATATGTTTAGAAATAAATAATGCTAGTAAGACACTGTAAGAGATGCGAACGGGGTTTTATCTTGCCTAAAGCTATCCAGCTGTGAAATATATACCGAAATATGTGAGTATTTAGGTCATTTCACGAACAGATCGTGCAGGTGATTTAAAACTATCAGGTAAGATGTTGTTGCAGAAACATATTCAATTCAACACAATTATTAAAGTTGTATAACGTAGAATAGGTTTTGTCATTCAGTTTCTTCATATTGAATTAAATTCCATTATGATGCTTTCTTTATGCGAGTCATGTTTACTGTCGAATAATGATATTATAAGTTCATTTTCACTGTAGAGCGATTCATTAGTATTGTATATGCGGTGCATTTTCACTATATGATTTTTATGTTTTTTATCTATTAAAGCCTTAATTTAACCGATTTGCTCAAATAATAAGAGAAGGATTTGATAAAGTTTTAACATGCGGAGGAAAGTTGGATTTAACACTCTAATAAATTCAGTAGAATAACATTTATTTCAAATGTATTCCATTCAATTTCTTATAAATTGTAGGGATCTTTATTCTTGGTTTTATTTATCCATTTCCATGACACTTCATCACTAATAACGTACATCTTGATATAGATTAAACCGTTTAGTTTTCCCGTTTGAAAGGTTTTACAATGGGGTTCTTTATAACTTGCCGTTCGGTGTGAGCCAATACTCCATGTTGAAGACCGTATTTTGACCTATAATGGTTCTACTTTTATAAATTGTGACTCGGATGGAGAGTTGTCTCATTGTCACATATGGCATCTTCTTATATCTCAGTATCTATGGCTCAAACCGAAACGGGTTAAAGAACACACCACTTTTCTAATATATTTATAATGGGCTTAAAAGAGGGACGAAAGATACCAAAGGGACAGTCAAACTCATAAATCTAAAACAAGCTGACAACGCCATGGCTAAAAATGAAAAAGACAAACAAACAACAGCACACACGACACAACATAGAAAACTAAAGAATAAACAAAACGAACCCCACCAAAAAACTACGGGTGATCTCAGGTGCTCCAGAAGGGTAAGCAGATCTTGCTCCACATGCGGCACCCGTCGTGTTACTTATGTGATAACAAATCCGGTAAATAGTCTAATTAGGTAGGTCATATTCATGAAAGGGAAGGGGATTGTAGTTACGACGTAAGGAACATATCCGATATCATTTGTGAAACGGTTATTCCATAACGGTCAACCAACTCGTGATGGCGTCCGTAAAATTTACGAAGGGATGAGTTCAACCTCACCATTTGGAACTCTTGGTTCAATAGCTTCCTTGTGAGCAGCAACCCTCTATAAAAAAAAATCATGATAGGAAATGCAAGCACGGGAATATCGTATCAATTGGGAGATATATACCCCGTATGGAGGTGCTGCTGGAATGTTGCTACTTAGAAATGGAAAGTTCACAATTGGAAAGCTGAAATCATCTCTTTTGTCGTAAAGTTTTGTTTTCAACCGACCCTCACTGTCAATTTCTAGATGTAAGTCAAGATATGAGGCCGACTTAACTGTATCTGTAGTATCCTTTATCTCTAGCTCGATTGGATAGATGCGTTCCACATAGTCACCAAATTTTGAATTATTTAGTGAAAGAACATCATTTATATAGCGAAAAGTAGAGTTAAAGGATATTGTTAACTTCTTATCTTTCTTCCTAAGAAGTTCCTGCATGAAGTCAGCCTCATAATAATAAAGAAACAAGTCGGCAAGTAGAGGGGCACAGTTTGTTCCCATTGGAATGCCGACAGTCTGTTGAAAAACACGTCCTCCGAACGTAACAAATATATGTGAATCAAGAAATCAAGCATCTTGATAATATCAGTTTCAGAGAATTTTTTGTTCGAATCAGAGTGATCCTTTACAAAGTAGGATGTATCCCTCCCTAAGACAAGATACTTGTATTTACGTTGGCCATTCTTTTTTACGAAGCAAAAATTTGTCTTTTAGTTTGGAATGTGGAATACTAGTGTACAGAGTAGAAAAGTCAAATGTTTTAATACTGTTACAAGATAAAAGAGAGTTAGATTGTATGTCCTCTAAAAGATCTTTGGAATTTTTAAGTATCCACATCTGATTCACGCCCTCTCTAGAATAGGCAGTTTCACAATAACTTTGAAGCCCGTCTTTGATTGCTGATAAAATAGATGTTAATAATTTAGAAAGAGGTTTCGTGGAGCACTTGGAAGACCCAGCAATATACCGTTGCTTGTAAGGACACTCATGTAGTTTAGGTATCCAATACAGTGATGGCAGATCCAGTTCTTCATCTTTGGTTGAAATTCCAAAGGAACACAGAACAGACCTATGATTATCCAGGATTTCCTCTTTGGTAAGTGTCGTGAGGGAATATGTTGAGTTTCCAAGTGAATTGTCAATACCTAATTCGTTTATCAAGCATTTAATGTAATGAGTTTTACATACAAAAACGATGTTGTTTGGGGCTTTATCTGCGGGGACAACAACATATTTGTCATGGAGGTAGGATAGGTGTTTTGCAACATTTGGGTCTTTAAAGATTGACGTAGCATGGGCATTGATAGACCCATTCAGTTTCTTAATTCTGATTTGTATCAACGACCTCACTGCCTTAATCCATTCGGAAAGAGTGTCTACGTCTTCCTGCTCGCGCTTAGTCCATTGCCTGGCATAATCCTCAACTGAATCCATCAAAATTTTAAAATTGTATTTCCAATTGATGGATTTAGGCTCACGATATTTCGGACCTTTCGATAACACATTTCGTAGAGAAGTGTTATTAACAATGTTGAGGTCACCGGTAATAACGTGGCCAGCAGGATTATATGTGAATTGGGAACTAGCACAAGTGCAATCAGGAGGTTTAGACCTGAAGTCGTCAATATCGAGATCCTGCAAAACGTGTTTGTAATTGAAAATTTTAGTTGCAATATGTTTGGTATAGGTATAAGAAATGATTGATACAGACTGGTATTTTCGATTGAACTAATTTATGATGAAGGATATTGCCTAAGTTGACGCCATCGATACCTTTGTTGGCAAAGGAAAGATTAAGGAAAGATCTTTTCTCTTTTTCATCTTTGCCAATGCGGACTGGCCTGAAAAGTCTGTGACTTGCAATATCCGAAATTATAGCTGTAATTTTGTATTGGTTTGAATGAGGGTTTGTAACAGTGGATTCCAAACATAAATTGAACAGAGAATGAAGTTTTGAAAGGGGTAATGAATAAAGTTTCGTGCGAATGTGATGAATACCTAACGGCTTTTGTATAAATGGCAGCAAGTCATTAATAGATACATCATGCAGAGAAGGTGATGTATAATGACGATGACCATGACTGCGTCTACGTCAAGGAGTCGAGTTGAATATATTCATCACATTCACCGAGATACACGAAGGACTAGATAGAATACCTATACCATCAATTTTGTCATTAAGTTAATATGAGTGTTGTCAAATCGTACAATTTTGCCTAACCGGTTACTCGGATAGTCGTTCGAAGGACATGGTATTGAAGCTGCATGTATCCTTTTGCACTTTATTCCTTTGCGTTTCTGCATGCACAATTTTATTAACTTTTCGTGATATCCTCGTGCATTTATAGACCTGTTTCCTTATTATATATCATTTATAACGTTACTGTCAATTTCAAGTTCCTCGTATTTTTACTGATATGCACACGATGAAACATATCCATACAAAACTGTACAACCAAATTTTTCAAACTTAATCATTACCTCTAAATTGATAAAAAAAGAGCAATTAAAAGAGATAGAAAATAAAAATAATAGAACATTACCATAGGTATTCAGTACAAATTTTAACTGATAAGCGTCCGCAAGTTGACCCCTTGATCTTATAAAATTTATCAGTTACCAAGAAACAGATAGCTCTGACCATGATCTAATTAACGTATTTCGTATTCAAACAATTCATTTTGTTGTAAAACAATGTCATTATGTTCTTGTTCGTCAACTCAAACATTTTGGTCAAACGAACATAAAATATTTATAAAGAAAAAACCAAACACTATTTGGGATATCAGCTCGCCTGGACAGTACAGTTAAGCATTTTTATTCATTTATTTACAATATATGAATATTTCATTGTATTTGTCTGCACGCCCGTAGCCGCTGCTTCAACATATCATTTTCCAATTATACACAATCTACTTAAGAAATATCTTTGTTTACAATCTTTTCAATCATGTATAATCTTAAAACACATCCACATCAATCATAAGCATGAATACATCAATTACAATATTGAAAAAAATAAGTGGCTGGGTGGGTGGGGTCAAATGGCTAGACTGAACTGTCCAAAATGCAAGCTTCGAATGACACTTAATTACACACAGATTTACCGTTACAATTCTTCCCGCTTATATTAGCTCGTGAAATACTCATTATTCTATAGTGTACCTTAAACCGGTATATCTAGTTAATATGTGACAAATGTCACTACAAATACATGTGTTCTTTACAACATTGATAAATACATTTCTTTAGTCACACTATGTTCAGATTTACAATCGAAATCACAAATAGAATTTCTCCACAAATTAAAGAATAAACGTTGGATATTGATCTCAAAAGGCGTCAACTGAAGCTTCATTTATATACCACAAGCCACTATACATCGAAGTATCCACCTAACATACTAATTTTATATTGTGTCTCTGCCATCATTGTTTTTCGTTATTCCTTTAATTTTTAGTATAAATCAGATTGTTCGTTTTCCCATACGAATGGTTACAAATTTTGAATGACGTAGCTTGTCCAGTGGTATCTAGTCGGTAGATTCTTCATTGTGTAAAATCACTGACAATTTCGCATTGTTATATCAATTAGTATTTCATAATTTTGCCTATTTAGAATAAATGATACACTCAGTATTACATTTGCATCTAAAAGATGACACGTCTTCATATATAAAACCAGAGTTTTGTAGTAACGGAAGATTGTGTGTGAAACAAGTTTTATCAAATATGCTCAAGGCAATTCAAAGTATGTACAAAATATAGTAAAAACACATAAAAATACCAGGCATATCATTTTGTATGCCAGACTTGCGTTTCGTCTATAAAAGAATCACCAGTGATGCTTGAATCAATACAGTTAAAATGACAAATCTAATACGAAAAAGGAGATCAATAAAAACCATAAATTCCAAAAAGTTGTGCCAAATAATGCTAATGTAATGCATGGCTAGGGTATAAGAAACTTAGTGTTTCTAATGATTCAATATTTTATAACCAGTACATTTACATAAACAGAACATATCAATGATTTTTCGAGTCAACATAAAAGTGCAACTAGGCGGGTTCGTATTAATCGTCATATAAAGTAAAATAACAAAAATACTGAACACCGAGGAAAAAGTCCCTAATCAAATGGTAAAATCAAATGACCATATAAATAGTTTTTTCCTTTTATTTTCACTTCACGAAAATACATCTAGAAATTGACAATGAGAACTGAAATGTACGATAAGAAATAATTTCAGCTTTCCTATTGCCTTTTTTATATCAAGATGTAGCAATATTTTAGCAGCGTCTGTAAATTTCTCAATTTTGAAGCAATGTTTCAGAGCTTGTGTTTCATATCATGACTTCCTTGATAAAGGATTGCTGCTAACATGAAAGCTATTAAATCCCAAATGGCGTTATAGTTGAAAAAAGTAAAATCACAAAAATACTGAACTCAGAGGAAAATCTAATCGGAAAGTCCATAATCACATGGCAAAATCAAATGACAAAACACATAAAAAACGAATGGACAAGAACTGTCATATTCCTGACTTGGTACAGGCATTTTCAAATGTAGAAATTATTCTTTTGACATTTTTACCGACATCATCATTATTTGGTTGACCATTAAGGAATATATGTTTAACACATGAGCACAGATCCGTTCCAATTGCCTTATCCACTATTTCTTCCCTATGTTACAATAAATAGTATTTGCCATGAGGAACATGACGGGGAACAGTTGGAGCAGAATATGATTTCCCTTGTGCACCTGTAGTATGTTGTGGACATATGTTTTTCTTTCGTATTTGTCATCGTATTAACCATTTTCGTGGACTCTGTGTTTTTGTTGTTGGTCAAGTGTTTTTTTCTCCAAAAACTAAATATTTGTATCGAAGATTCACAAATTTGTAGAAAAATTAAACCTTAATGAGAAAGGTGATGTTGCAATTTAGGATGACAATTAATAATCAGTGCAGTGTGTTAAAAAAAAATTATGTAAAAAAAATAAATGACTATAATTGAAAATTGTTGTGTAGATAGTTTAAGGAATAATAACCACTGGTTGATTGTAACTCACCAAATATTTTGAAGGCCTTTTTTAAGTGTAAAAAAATAATGATTTTAAAAAGCTATTAAGTCAAAAATTTGGGATTTTTTTAGATTCCAATTAATGAAAAGAGACGTGCATTATCCTTTTTCATGTGAATAACTAGACAAAGGTCGTATTTTCTATTATCCTTTATTCTCTTGATTGAATGGAGTAGTTGTAAAGTTGGATTCCAAGGTGAGTGCAACTTTCGAAGTGCATTTGTTATGTAATTCACAAAACAATAATTTAGAAAAAAATATAATATTGATTGAGGATTTGAATGTTGGAGCAACAAAATAAGTATCACAAATTATCATTCACAAGTTACCCAAAATAGTTATTTAAAGGTTGCCATCCGTCTTTACACAATGGACAAGCACCAACCACCGTATAAAGAGTTGCGAAAAAATTTCAACAAAGAATACCACCTCATTATTACATATTTATTCAAACTAAAAAAAGGTGATACACTATTTTCAAATAAATATATCTTTGACACTAGACCAGCTGCCCTTATGTGGAAGAGGTTGTATGTCAAGTGCTTTGCACATCACTTGATATATATCTACTGCTTTAACAGGCCCATTTTTAAAGTTCTTTTTAAAATCTGAAAAGAGAGTAATAATATGAAATAGTTTAATACTTTATTCTTAACACTACGAATTAGGAAAACAATGTGGTATACAGACGACTGGAACAAGCTATAATATGGATTCATTATTATTCGATGGATACCAATTTTCGTGGACTTCCTTGGTAAAGGCGAACCACGAAACTAAATGTTAAAAAAATGTCAAATTTTCTATAGGCATGTATGCCGACTTTTGCAAAACCATGAAATCAAATATCAACAAACTTCTAAAAAGAAGATGTGGAATGCAAATGAGACAACTATCCACAAAAGACCAAAATGAAACAGACATTAACAACTATAGGTAACCGTGTAACTATGTTTTCCTTAATCCATGATAATAGGTACCCAAAAAATAAAATAAATCCAGTGTAAAGAACAAAGTAACAAGATGAATAAGACTTACAAATGATCTTTTAATAGAAATCAATTATTTATATGGATTTGTTCTCAAAGTTTTCAAGATGTATTCAAGATTGCAACTCAATGCACACACACAATATTTAATATCTATAAAGTTTTAAGCTATCTCGTATATCCTGTGGCTTCTTAACCTATACTTATATTATTCAGAATATAACAACATGTTGTTTAAAAGATGATATAGAAGAACTAACAAATATTATTGCACAGTCATTGCAATAAACCAAAAACAAACAGGCTTTAGGATGCCTGAATTATTCAAAAGGTAAATAAATTAAAAACAACACCAGTTGCAATCTACACACATTTAGTGACATAGAATATATTGATTGATTGGTTGATGGTTGCTTTAAGGCGCATTAGCACAATATTAGAATACATGGTACAGTTAATAAAAATCCATCCTCCAAATATCCCAATGTTGCCCATATTTTTTTGAACTCGTTGAAAACTTTTTACTAAATATCTTTCAAGAAAAAGTAGGTATGAGATTGTTGACAATGTCATCTCTATATAAGGGGCATCAACCGAATAAAAAAAGTTTGTCTGCACTCTTATAAGACCTTGCTAATAGCCTTTGATATAATTTTAAAATGCCACAAGATATGTAGGTGTGAGAGTGCTTCAAATGATATTTTTCAAGGGGCATAACTCCTTTAAGGATGTTTCTTTGTTTGGCACTGATTCTCAAACTTGCTGATCTAAATCTATGTTATAAGTTTCATATATATCTAGCAAGAACTGTACACTTCAGAATACAAACAATGCAGCGTTCTGTTTTACTAGTTTCCAAAGAAAGTATCTTAAAAACAGTGTGGCTGTGGCCATTGATTGACACATTAAATTCATCCATTGACTGGGACAATTTAGGTGAACGTTTGTATGTAACGACCTCTGCTCACTATGTACTTTTAAAGACACTTACACTATGGGGTCACCAAAGGTTCTCAACACCTTAATAAAGTAATTCGAAAAATTAATCAGAAATAACACGATGTTTTGATTTATATCAATTATATAAATCAAAACATAAAGGTTATTCCTGATTAATTTTTCGAATTATTTTATAATTAAAGGCGTTAAGAAACCTTTGGTGACCCTACAGTTTAAATGTCTATCGTAGGTACGTCGTGAACAGTGGTCGTTACAGACAAACGTTCACGTAAATTGTCCCAGTCAATGGATGAATTTAATGTGTCAATCAATGACCACAGCCACACTGTTTTGAATTTCATTCTATAATCTTTAAAATAAATTTGATAATAATCTTCCCAATAATTGGCAACTCAAAGGAACACAATTCCTTTGAAATAGTATGTTGGCACTAATTTTGAAATTGGAAATAAGTTATATACAAGGATCTGAAAATTTGCCTAATTTCAGTAATTTTGAGATAACTTAAAAGTTGGTGCCCTTTTTCTAAAAAATATTTTTCAAAATCACATAACGAAGCATGCTCATACTTTATAGCCTCGTCGAACTTGTATGACTCCTGCATCGCATTTACTTCATGAATTTTCCGACAATTTTCCTAAAATCATTCAAGAGCAATTAAGTGGAGGAACCAGTTTAAAAATGAAATGATTTTAATGACTCAAAACGATAAATTTCTCACACATCGCTAACATTTCTTTCGATTTTGAAGACAAAACTTAAAACCGGATGTTTAACATGTATACTTTAATATAAGTTGCATACATATTTGACAATTATATACAAGACCAGACACACAGACAGATGGACATCGTGTATTTCTTATTCCCCCTGCACTTTGTTTATCACGAGATTAAAAAAGGTAAGTTTGAACAAGAATGTGTCCATAGTAAACTGATGCCCCTCTCTCACTCTCCTTATGTTCAGTGGACCATGACATTGGGCTCAATACTCTAATTTGGCATTAAAATTAGAAAGATCATACCATAGGGAACATGTGTACTAAGTTTTAAGTTTATTGGATAACTTCATCTGAAACTACCTTGACCAAAATCTTTAACCTTAAGTGGGACAGCTGAAGGGAAAAACAAACAGACGCACAGACCCAAAAACATAATGCCCCTAAGTGGTGACTATGTATCTTACATTTGGCCTGTAAACAATTATGTGCGAGGTAAATAGGATGTACAAGATTTTCTAAATTTTCAATTATAATGTCATTTGTCAACAATTCCTACTAACAATTCAGAACCATATTTACTTAAAAAATACAAAATTTCTTCGATGCAACTGAAATTGGTTTTGTCAATACTTCTTTTACAAAATCTAAAAAAAAATCTGCAAAGATTAAGAAGATCCTACAGGTGTCAATAAGTTTCAACAAAGATACAATTTTCAGAGTTGAACAACTTTTTCCCTTCAAGAACAAGCATGCTAACCATTATTTAATCAAAGATTTGACTTCAAGCTGAAACTTAACTTAAATCATCAGAATGACAATTTAACTTGAAATGCTATTGACTCTACTTAATGAAGATGAGGTATCAACTTGTTCAATAATAGGAATTTTCTAAAACTTCTTGTTGTGGACCTTGTTTTTTTTTTTTTTTTGGTCTAAATACATTGAAATTAAGAAATCAGTTATTTTAAATGGTTTATACAGGGAAAAGTAAATCATTTCATTATTTAGAAACATTGAACAAAGACCCCGTAAATGTAATGTTTCTCAAAGTCCACATTTTAAACTTACATTGTGATGAGTTAAATAGAAAGATTGTCGTCATCTCTAGATAAAAAAAAAAGTGAATGAATCTGTGTTTTATGATAATCAGAGGACGCTCTTTTGGTGATATCAATTGACTTTGATATCTGGCGCGAAATTTTTAAATTGTTAATTTCAATATTTAGTTTGTACATTAGTTTAGATCATTAGTGCGAATAATTATTTTTTAAGTGCATCTCACGCTATGTTCCACTAATTTAAAAAAAGTCTAATATTTTCTTTAGAATATTCGCAATAAATAATTGATATTTCCATTAAAAACAAGTGAAATAATTTCTGATGCAAATATTATATATGATAAAAAATAAGTAAAAGTTAAAAAAAAATATGCAAACACTGAATTATTCAACACAATAACAGTAGTTTTTTTGTGCATTTGTGTTACAGTAAATATCAAATATAGTTTAATGATTCTCGGTGTACGTCTTATGAAACATAAAATTCGATTTAAAAACAATTGATTTAAAAAAAAATAAAGACCATAAAACCTACCTGGGCCACAAGCTAAAAATATACCACGCATATCTTTCTCTGCATTATCATATCCGTGATGTCCTTTAGCAGGTCCATCGCTATAGTTGTCTATGCTTTGTCCTGAAGGCTACAAAAGTCTGTATATTTATAACATGATATATGTGTTCTTTAAATATTTATTGACTTTGAATCATTGCTGAAACTATTGAACATATCAAAATTGCTGATCTGTATAAGTCATGTCGTTGTGTCGTTCTATGTGAATGTATAAGGGACAATAAAACATAGAAAAATCTAAATATTGAAGTCAAGACTTTCATTATCATCCTGAACAGCTGGTTGTCTCTTACATGCTGGTACTAAGATTGACAAATGAATGCCAGAGAGGGCAATATATTGACTATCGTGTATTTGCTTGACTTTATTTTGTTTCTCTAAAAACATTATTTTGAATATACTATAAAGTAAGAAACTCACAGTTAAAATGTACCAACCAAGTTCTGCTACAACAATTATGGGTGCTACCAATTGACTATTTTTATAACGCCATCTTTCTGGTAAATTTTCCTTTTTGTAAACTGTTATATGCTTGTTGTTCATTTGTCGTAGATTAGAATACACCTAAACAAATAGTAATGAGTTGAGGGTCAATATCTGCATAACAGGTATTCAAAATTAATGGCATACTGTAAACGAAAATCGGTTTGGAAGCAAAGCAAAAAGACATGAAAAAAACCACAACAAAGACTAATGAATCAAAAGATAGAAAAAATATAAACACTTCATCAAAAGTAAGTTGAAAGGTATACGTCTATTCGACAGCAACCAGAAACCAACAACAATATATATAAAAAAACCATTCAAAGGTCAATTTACAGTCTTCAATAGATAAATTTATATGTAAAAAAAAAAAACTAAACTCTAAATCACTCGTAATAGAAGTATAACTTATCCGAAACTTATAAATCATACTTCTTTGACCCCAATTTTTTAAATTAGCAGACAACGTTAACATTTGACATACATATGGATGGGTATGGTCATTATTTTTCCTTCAATAGAAAAAACATTTGGCTTATAATACGCAAACTTATATATAAGTAGGATTCAATATTTCAGAGGAATTTGCAGGATTACTTTTCCGTTAAAGGGAATACATTGTCTAAATTAAGGAGGTTGGTGTCAGTGACCAACTAGTGATTTCCGAAAATTTAGGTACGATTCTTTTTTTGGAAAAGGTTAAGTTGATGTCTAAGCTTTATGATTAGAAAATAAATACTTACTTTTTCTACTTTTCCTTCTCTTGGCCATATGCTGCATACAGCTCCTTTATCCCTGACAGCTTCTACATCCGCATAGCCTATATGATCTGATATATCAATAGTTCTAGACTCAGAAATTTCTGTCATTCCATGGTCAGAAAATATAACTATATTTACTTTGTCCTCTAAACCTTCCTGTACTAACATATCTAACATTTGTTTGATAGCTTCATCTGTTTGTCTGATAATGTCTTTTAGCTCTTTTGAGTTAGGACCATAACTGTGTCCCCCATCATCTACTACATCCACGAATACACCTGAAAAAGAGAATTGGTGGTTTCATATGTTTTACGCTGCACGGTCTCTTTTTAATACTAGTAATAAAATGATTAGTTGATGGATTATTTGTTGTTAAACATCTGGTAGTATATGTTTCGTAAAATCTAAGCATCATATAAAAGCTAAGTTAACTATTTCAGAGGAAATTACACATGTTTCTGGATAACTCCAAAAGAATCTCTCCAAACAAAACCATTTTGGAAGCTACACACCTTAAACTGAAATAACATATCAGCTTTGCCTGTAGTAGCTGCAATTTAGTTTTAGTGTTATGCAAAATTCATACACAGAAACTTCGCAATCGAACCCTATAATACAATTCGTGCTAGTGATAATTTACTGACAAAGCAATCCGTACCTGCCATGTCTATTTTATCAGTTTTGAATTTGTTGAAAGCTTACTTTAAATTCTTCATCATATGGAGAATCATTGGCCACTCGCCCATTTCATCGTAAAATGTTGATGTCGTTCCTTTGTTTGGAATATGTCCGCCAGGCCACTCAAACATATTTGTTCGCTTTTCCTAAAAAAATATATATACTAAAGCTAATATATTACATCTCTTGTATGGTCATGGTCAGTTTGATCTGATCAAAACACACCGTTTGCATGGAGCTACCGTGAACACATACATACATGCATCTTTAGTTTATCATCTAACTCATCAATTATCCGTATTCACCTTAGCCATTTACATAATATATTATTTGGGACAAAATTGAACCTGGTCAAGTTTAAAGAGCCTTTATATCAATGTTATGTTTTTAAACTGTATTTCTTTGCTCTTTGTCGATTCTCTTATTTTAGTCTTGGTTTAAACATGACCGCACTAAAGTATTTAGGTTTTATAAATGATCATTAGCATACCTCTGAGTAAAGTACATGTGTTTTTTCTATTGCTTGCATATCTCTTTTTAATAACATGAACAATACATTCTTATAGTGGGTTCCCTTGTATAAATGTTTCAATTAGGAAGTTGGTCGTGTAGGCTTGACACCATTGAAACCTGTTATTCTGGCTTTGAAACCGAAGGCAATACAACAGTAAGATGTCATGTTCCTGCATATGCGTTACAATAATTAATGAGACCAAATTTTCTAGTATCTAGAGCGTAAGTTTTGACACTGTTCTTGTATTTAGACAGCAAGCTTTTCATTCAAAACTTCACGTTCTGGCGAAATTATATTTACTCACTTGTTTTACTGCAGTAATCCAAAGTGGTTCAGCACCTTCAAACCAGTGTGATTTTTTCGATTCAGCGGTTTCCATCTTAATTTCAAAGCTGTTTCCACGTTCTTGATTCCACATAAAATTACCAACAAATCCATGATTTTCAACATGTAGTCCTTTTAAAAGACAATTTCATGTCAGAAAACTAGAAACTTATGATGAATTGTTTCAATAACGAACATTGAAATTTGAAATACTAAGGCTTTTCCACCTCAGGAATAGATTACCTTAGATGTATTTGGCAAAATTTTAGGAATTTTGTTCATCAATGCTCTTGAACTTCATACTTAACCTTTATAACTTTTTTGGATTCGAGCGTCACTGGTGAGTCTTTTGTAGACGACACGTGCAAGGACATGCATTTACCGTGTATCTGTTCTGTATATCGATCATTTCAAAAATGAAGACAGCTAACATAAATATGTAAAATATGTCAAACCTTCTTTATTAGAAATCGTAGTCCAGTTCCACAGTATGCATTGAAATTAGAAGACCTTTAAAACAAGGACGAAAGCAAAAAAAAAGAAAAAAAAAGCAAATATCAAATAGCTCATTTCAGCTAGATAAGGCTGAAATTTCTGTAAGTAGGTTTAGCTTTTACGTTCTAATAAATTATGTTATGCTTTGAATTACACGAGATAGCCAGCACAAAAAGTAATCTTTATATTATTTTTACCTGTCATTATTGAGTAATAATTTGGATATGACAATGAGGGGAAATCAGGAACCATATAATCTGATTTTATCCCTTGTCGAAACAGCTGTTTAAATCCTGGCAGCTCTAACCCAAGTATGTCAAAGTAATCCCAACGAAAACCATCAATTAAAAGCACCAATAACTTCTTCGTCTCTCTTTTGTCTGTCATTTTGGTATTGAAAAACTAAAAACATAAATAATTGCTCAATGTTTCTATTCATTTATTTTTATTTTTTATGTTTCTTGTATTTCATCTTACGGTTTAGAAATGCTTAAATTTAGAGTACGACCCTGTCTTTTTTACGTGGTGGAGGTTTAGTTGAGATACAAATTTCCATCTTTATCGTACGATATACCTCAGTCATTGAAAAAAGTAAACATTATGTATTTTTTCAACAACAAAAAATTCAAAACCTTATAATTAGTTTTAATTGATTATAATTGGAAGATTGAATAAACAACATAAAAATAAATTATCAAAAGGTCTGTTATTGTATCTTTATATTGTGAAAAGTTAAAGTTCCAGCACATATCCTTTTACATTACCAGCATCTTATATAGGCTGTGGGTAATTACGCATTAACTCAATAAGGAGTTGCATCCTTACCATATATTGGGAAGGATTTAAAATGGTCATGTTCTAGAAAATAGTAAAAATAACAAAAATGGCGATCTCCAAGGAAAATCCAAATGAGAAAGTCGCTTATACAATTGCAAAATCAAAAGCTCAAACAAATCAAACGAAAGGAAAACAACTACTATATTCCTAAATTTGTACATGCATTTATTTATGAAGAAAACGGTGGATTAAATCTGGTTTTATAGCTAGCTAAACCTCTTAATTGCATGACAGTCGAATAATGTTCCATTAAATTGATGACAATATGTGAACAAAAAAGAAACCTAATAGGTAAAAAATAAAGTGTTTAGTAGTCAACATTATGTTATAATCATAATCACTATAAAAAAAATTATGTCAACAAAGAAAAACAAAGCACATAAGCAAAATGAAAGACAAAAATTTTAAAAAAAAATGACCACAGCACAACAATGCATTGGCTGGACACATAAGTACCGAGTCACGTAAAAAAAATTATCAAAAAAGGACTAAATAATAAAGGTTAATAATGATTTACAAAGGCAAATGAAAAAACACCATAATACGTTATTAAGATGATAAGCAACATCAGTACACAATTTGAATTTCAAAACCATCATGTATTATTTGTGAAGTTGATACAGAATATTTATCAACAAGGTCTTGGTATCTTCTGATGAACTTGTTTTTTTTTTCTTCAGAAAAAGCGCATCATTGACATTCAGAAAATATGCATGCATTGGTAACGTTTTGAATACACACAAAATGTTTGGTTCTTTCATACACAGATTTCGGAAAGACTACGTATGGAATTGATAAAGTCTTGAGAAGGTTGTACACAAGTTATTATTCTGAATGCAAAATGGTAATTAATAAAGAAAGACTATACCGATACATTGTATTAATACTATGTCATTTTGATGTAAAAACCGTACTTACAACGCTTGTGGTGACCTTCTGATCTAGATAATAGAAGTTGGAATTCCTCTGTTGTCAACAAATTCTGATAAAAACAATTGATTGTAAGACTACTTTGGCTATTTACAGATAACTATGTGGCCAAAAGTTCCATCTCTTCGACGGCGTTATCCATGTTATCTGTTTCAAATCCTTTTAAATTTTACATTGTCCAGTGAAGCAGATACATATCATGGTCAATACATAGCTGACCAAAATAGATTATCTAAATATACATAAAAGTGTGGACACAGATTTGTGTTGTTTATACGGGGCGAATTTTCATAATGACTTGTTCGGGTGGATTATGGTGGGTGCTAAACGAATATTATGTCACATCAAAATCTTAATTTTGTTATGTTGTTTTTTGGGCGAATATGGACACTGTTTTACATTGAAATTGTAATACAGATACTTCAGGAAGTCACAAAATTATAACTATGAAGGTAAATTTTCCGAGAAACACTTTATCTTTCCGTCATGTTTAACTCCGCCACATTCTGTATGTATGTGTCTGTCCCAAGTCAGAAGCCTGTGGTTGTCGTTTGTTGATGTGTTACATGATTAATTTTTGATAATTTTTTTAACATAGATTATGCCGTTAGTTTTCTCGTTTGAATTGTTTTACATTTGTCATTTCGGGACCTTTTATAACTGATTTTGCTGTATGGACTTTGTTCATTGTTGACGGCTGCACGGTGACAGCTTTAAACAAATACATTTCTTTATATTAATGTTCGTTTAATAAATGTTTAACTGTTCAACTACACATGTGTCGGTTACTCTTCAGAATTCTTGGATATGCCACTACGTAGTCAGTTTGTCTGAGTGGACAGTTATTATATGTCTACTCTGCATACTTCACTATCTAATATCTAAATTTATTTGTGTTTGTTTGTACGAATTTTATTTAAAATAATAAGATATATAACAATAGAATCATTAATTCAATCAGTAAAATACAAAATTTAAACGACATCTATGAATGGTAAATTGTCGAATCTTCTACTACTTTTTATGAATGTGGAAACTGACAAGACAAAATCTTTCCGATGAAATCTCTGATGGCTGGATTCTTCAATTTTGGCAGTTTATCTGAAGAAAAAAAAATGCACTATAAACTATAATATATGCCAAAAACAACTGTATTCTTTATAGGATTAAACGCCTTTGAAAAGGAATTTATTGGTGTATAAACTCGACCAATTAACTCACAAACAGGACTTTTAAGATATGTTTGTGAGTGACTTAATTGGTACAGTTTATCAATACACCAATAAATTCCTTTAAAAAGGCGTTTAATCCTTATAATTCTTTTAAATTGGATATAAGGTATACATTTTGTTCACACTCGTTAGCTCTATCACGCGTAAATTGTGTATTTATGTTATTGAATAGGCCTGGCGCATGAATATATATTTGTTGGTTAACGCAAAAATAGGTACTCAATGAAATTTGCTATCTGATAAAAAGTTAACTGCAAAAACTCTAATTATCATTAAAACGAATTTGTGTGTGTATAATTTAATTTAACGATTAACGTGCAGTGAAAATAAATTTTGTTAACGTCGGTTTTATTATCGCCGCCATCTTGTTTATATTGGTTACGAAAAAAAGTTCGATCAACGTCGTCTATCAAAAAATAACCAACGTCAAGATCAACTACCGGAAGTTCTCTCGACCAATTATATCAACGTATTCCATAACATGAAAATCATATTAGAATTATCATTATATAATTTGATATTTACTTTAAATTCATGTCCACTCTGTAAAATACAGACACATGTGTTTTTCATCTATTAGTCAGTCAAACATTTGTATTTGCAAGAATAACAAAACTTATTGAGATAAAGAGACGTTGTCTCCAAATACAATTATTAGCACAAAAATATTTCAAACTGACGAAAACATGACAGGATTGTATGTACAAAAAATTAAGATACATGAAAAAAATAAAATATATAATATATGGAATATGTATAAGATAAAAGTAAAGTGCGGTGGATTTAGTGAGTGAAATGAACTGTCGGTAACTGCTTGTACTCTCAGACAAGTTATTTGTGTCTTTTAATTTTTGATATTGATATATTTGCAAAGTTAACTTTGGTTTTATTACAACTTGAACTGTAACTTTAAAGCCTTTAATTGCAACAGATCACAACGGTGATGTGTGTGATTTGTGATGAGGCGAATTTTGTGACCATGTCCATGCACATTTGGGATTGCAGTTTAAAATAGTTGTTTTGGCTTGTCATATAAAATTAAAACATGTCACGTAATTTTACAATCATGAAAAGATGTAGTGAGAGATCATTGCAGATTAAACCTTACCAACAGAATTTTATGTGAAGTCTTGAATTTTCGTCTTTGTCAGAGCTTCTATGTTCTGTATCTGTAATTTCTCATCACTTTCATTCCCGTTTTTTTCTGATTCATGTTGGTCATTACTTGGTTCATCAAATACTAGTAGTTCATTGCTGATGTCATCTTGTTCGTTATTGGTTATAATATTTTCCTTGGCGTGATCTTAAATATGGGAAGAATAACAAACTAGAGGCTCTAAAGAGCCTGTGTCGCTCACCTTGGTATATGTGAATATTAAACAAAGGAAGCAGATGGATTCATGACAAAATTGTGTTTTGATGATGGTGATGTGTTTGTAAATCTTACTTTACTAAACAGTCTTGCTGCTTACAATTATCTCTATCTATAATGAATTGGCCCAGTAATATCAGTGGAAATGTTAATAAAAATTTACAAATTTTATGAAAATTGTTAAAAATTGACTATAAAGGAAAATAACTCCTTAGGGGGTCAATTGACCATTTCGGTCATGTTGACTTATTTGTAAATCTTACTTTGCTGAACATTATTGCTGTTTACAGTTTATCTTTATCTATAATAATATTCAAGATAATAACCAAAAACAGCAAAATTACCTATTCACGGGCAGCAACCCAACAACGGGTTGTCAGATTCATCTGAAAATTGTAGAGCAGATAGATATTGATCTGCTAAACAATTTAACCCCATGTCAGATTTGCTCTAAATGCTTTGGTTTTTGAGTTATAAACCAAAAACTGCATTTTACCCCTATGTTCTATTTTAGCCCATGGCCATCTTGGTTGGTTGAACGGGTCACGCCACACATTTTTAAAACTAGATACCCCAAAGATGATTGTTGCCAAGTTGTGATTAATTTGTCCCAGTAGTTTCAGAGGAGAAGATTTTTGTAAAAGATAACTAAGATTTACGAAAAATTGTTAAAAATTGACTATAAAGGGCAATAACTCCTAAAGGGGTCAACTGACCATTTCGGTCATGTTGACTTATTTGTAAATCTTACTTTGCTGAACATTATTGCTGTTTACAGTTTATCTCTATCTATAATAATATTCAAAATAATAACCAAAAACAGCAAAATTTCCTTAAAATTACCAATTCAGGGGCAGCAACCCAACAACGGGTTGTCCGATTCATCTGAAAATTTCAGGGCAGATAGATCTTGACCTGATAAACAATTATACCCCAATCAGATTTGCTCTAAATGCTTTGGTTTTTGAGTTATAAGCCAAAAACTGCATTTTACCCCTATGTTCTATTTTTAGCCGTGGCGGCCATCTTGGTTGGTTGACCGGGTCACCCCACACATTTTTTAAACTAGATACCCCAATGATGATTGTGGCCAAGTTTGGTTTAATTTGGCCCAGTAGTTTCAGAGGAGAAGATTTTTGTAAAAGCTAACGACGACGGACGACGACGACGGACGCCGGACGCCGGACGACGACGACGGACGCCGGACGCCAAGTGATGGGAAAAGCTCACTTGGCCCTTTGGGCCAGGTGAGCTAAAAATGAATCAATCTTTTTCATTTGTATATCTGTTTGACCTGAGCGTCACTGATGAGTCTTATTGTATGTAGGAGAAACGCGCGTGTGGCGTATTAAATTATAATCCTAACTTACATTTGATAACTTTTTGCTCCACGCACAGGAAATATAAACAGAACTCTTAACTGATTTGTTTTTCGCAGTTTGGAATAAGTTATATTGTTTAATAACATGAGTTTGTAAAATAATAGTAAAATAACAGCCAAAGCAAAAGATGAAGTTAGCAAATGTGTTTATCAAGAGGTTCGTAACTTCGAGAAGAAGTTTTTAGCTCAAACAATGATCCTATTTACATGAGCTATTTTCAACTGCGTTTAAAGTTTTCATTATTTACCGATTTCTTATTTTTTTTTAAAGTGTAGTGCACCTCCTTATACATACATAATATAGTCATTATCAACAGTTTTTTTTTTCGAACACAAACCTATTTCTTCACATGGAACGCCTTCTTCCTCAGGATAGTGATAGTCCCCTCTCATATTTTCAATATCTTTCCAAAAATTTAACTCTAGAATTGACTCGGCCTCTTTTTTAAATTCGCCAAGCAACTTCTTGGTTGCAGCCTCTAAAATAAAACAGACAGTTCATTTCAATCACTCAAAAACTAAAACAAAATCAATTATATCATATAATACAGCTCTTTTAGTTACTTTAGGGACGACATCAAAAGATCAATGAAGGATAAGAAACTTAATTCAAATAGTTTGGGGTAAGGGGTTAAAAGGGGTTAAACTTGTTGCAAGTTTTGTTTATCGTACATCGATTTTACATATATCCATACGGGTCAATCAATTTTCCCCAAATTAAGTTAAGAGGGGGTGGGGGTCAATAAAAAAAACTATATGAATTAAGTTTTTTATCCTTCATTGAACATTTGATGTCGTCCCTTACTAATAAAGTGAATACAAATCATGTTCAGTTTTTGGCTTAGATGTTGAAGCATAATCAGTATAGGCATATTATATAAAGGGAATTACACGTCAAAGAACATATTTTAATCTTTACATCAGAAGTAAAAAAAAGTCGCCTGTACAAATTCATGATTAAATGTACTTCAAGTTTATGAAAAAATTTCAAATTGCGTCAGTTTAGACATATTTCAAAAAAGCTTTACAAAATTCATGATAGTTCGGGATTCTGTACTCTCATCCAAGACAAGCAAAGTCAGATCGAAGTCTTATCTTTTTTTTAAATTCTTACACTATTCCCTTTTTGTAGTAACCGCCTATTATTATAAACTGGAAATACTATTTTTTCTCTTTGGTTAAACCTGTGTGTCTTAAATTATGATATAAAAAGAAGATGTGGTATGATTGCCAATGAGACAACTCTCCACAAGAGACCAAAAGACACAGAAATTAACAATTGTAGGTCACCGTACAACCTTCAACAATGAGCAGACCCAATACCGCATAGTCAGCCATGACGGGCCCGGCCGAAATGACCAATGTAAAACAATTCAAACGAGAAAACTAACAAGAGAAAACAAACCTGTCCTTCTGTACAAATCTTCATAATTTCGTCTGTAAAGGTCTTCCTTCATTTTTTCCGTTTTCGCACAAAATTCTTTGTCTCCAGTAGTGTGTGAGTCCTTTTTTAGATGAGATTTAAGCCCTTTCTTCTCGGATTCTAAAATCTCCTTTGCATTATCGAAGTGAGCCATCTAAAATGGACCCGCAAAAAATAAACCAAAAGAGTGGAATTAATTACTTTTGGAGTGTCAAGAACTCGTTGGAAGTACTTGATAAATTGCATGCTTATATTGGTGATTTTAAATCTGTTCAAAGTTTTGATTTTTCTAAGAAAAAATTCACACACCTAATTAAATGGGCATTTAAAAAGTCAGAATGTGAATATATATGTTCAAACTCTTTTAGGTCATTTTTTTAGTAGCAATAAACAAAAAAACTATCTCAATTGGACATGCTTTGATACTATATATGCCCTTGAATTTTTACTAGATAACATTTTTGTTCGCTTTGGGGATTCCGTATATCGTCAGATTATCGGAATTCCAATGGGGACTAACTGTGCACCACTTATTGCGGACCTGTTTTTGTATTGCTATGAGTTACAATTTATGACAAAAATAAGCAAAGACCCATCGAAACAACATATGATAAACAAATTTAATAACACTTTTTGATATTTGGATGATATTTTGGCTCTCAATAATGACGACTTCAGTGTGTATATTAAAGAAATTTATCCTGTTGAACTTACTTTAAATAAAGCTAATACTAACAATGACCACTGCCCTTTCCTCAATCTTGATATCTATATCACTAACAGAAAGCTGAATACTAAAATTTATGATAAAAGAGATGATTTTTCATTTCCTATCGTTAATTATCCATTTTTAGATGGTGACGTTCCCTTGTCACCATCTTACGGTGTTTATATATCTCAACTTGTACGATTCGCTCGTGTATGTAACAATGTTTTAGGTTTTAACGAGAGAAATTTATGTATTACTGAAAAATTATTACACCAGGGTTTTCGATATCACAAACTAGTCAAAACATTTACTAAATTTTATCATCGGTATAAGGACATCATTCGTATGCAGACTTCTTATACGTTCAGGTATTTCACATCCAATTTTTTATGGAAATATTCTTTATAAAGCACAAAGGTGTCAGTATTCACCTCAAAAACTAACAAAACCTTTGAATAGACTTATTAAGAAGGGATATAGTTACGATACTGTTGTTAGGTCATTAAAGATTGCATATTTTGTCGTTAATATTGATTCACTTATAGGGTCTTTGCATCGGATCTAAACACATTTATTCAAAAACCAGTTGTTGGCATGACACGGGTTATGTTCTTCTCATATATGTTATGATGGTATGATACTAAACCCCTAACGGGAAGGATTGTGCCTGATGTTCATATGATGAAATCATAATCTTTCAGTCAGTTAAATTGAAGTCTGGAGCTGGCATGTCAGTTAACTGCTAGTAGTCTGTTCAACTTGTTATTTATGCATTATTGTCATTTTGTTTATTTTCTTTGGTTACATCTTCTGACATCAGACTCGGACTTCTCTTGAACTGAATTTTAATGTGCGTATTGTTATGCGTTTACTTTTCTACATTGGTTAGAGGTATAGGGGGAGGGTTGAGATCTCACAAACATGTTTAACCCCGTCGCATTCTTGCGCCTGTCCCAAGTCAGGAGCCTCTGGCCTTTGTTAGTCTTGTATTATTTTAATTTTAGTTTCTTGTGTACAATTTGGAAATTAGTATGGCGTTCATTATCACTGAACTAGTATATATTTGTTTAGGGGCCAGTTGAAGGAAGCCTCCGGGTGCGGGAATTTCTAGCTACATTGAAGACCTGTTGGTGACCTTCTGCTGTTGTTTTTTTTCTATGGTCGGGTTGTTGTCTCTTTGGCACATTCCCCATTTCCATTCTCAATTTCATGTTTCTTCAAAAACATAAATCCTGGCATCAATTTTTCATACTGTATAACAAAAAGAAAAAAAATGTGTCATGCAGTTTTTAGACAATATACGTATAGTGTCTTGAAATATAAAATTTATTTGTATGAGGCTTAGAAACGGGAAAATGCGAGGTTTTACATTGCTAACAAACACCGACGTCAGTTCTTCCTAAAACAAAATCTATTTAGAAAACGATTGAACATGTCAACTTTGCTTTTATCTGTCTATGTATCTGGTTTCTTTTCTTGAAGATAACAAAATTGAAGATAACAACATTGAAGATAACAAAATTGAAGAAAACAACATTGAAGATAACAAAATTGAAGATACCAACATCGAAGATAACAACATTGAAGATAACGACATTGAAGATAACAACAATGAAGATAACAACATTGAAGATGACAATAATTTCAGTGGAAACGTAATTAAAATATTGCTACAGAGTTAGAAGTTATTATATGACAATAATTTCAGTGGAAACGTAATTAAAATATTGCTACAGAGTTAGAAGTTATTATATTACTGCAGTAATTTTCTTTGAATTAGTAATTCATATTTATATTTATTACATCGGTTGCAATGAATTACATTGATTTCCCAGTTAGATAAAAACCGATAATTTCACATGTGAAATAAACGTGGTTATTTCACTCTCTGACGTCATACAACAATAGGCGTTGTCAAGACGTCGATAACGTCGGATCAAAACAAATTGTCAATGCGTAGGAAAAAGATATAGTTCCTTACATTTTCTACATTAATTTCATAAAATAAAAAGCCATTTGCCAATGTAATAAAAAGAATAACTAATCGCCGTATTTGAATATCAAAAATAAGACAACTTGTGACCGAACGCCGCTATGGATTAAACTCGTGCTGCGCACTCGTTTAATCAATGCGTCGTTCGGTCACGCGTTGTCTTATTTTTGATATTCAAATACGGCGATTAGTTATACTATAAATAATGTTTCATCTTTTTTTCTATTCTAAAAATGTCCATTATGCTAAATGCTGTTGCATCGTTCTACTTAAGCGAGTACAAAATACCTGCTGAAAGACATTTTTAGTTGAATAACCTACCTTCTTTACAATTATTTGTCTTTTTCACAATAAAGCCGTCAGGTATGATTGATAAAACTGTTATAAGTTTCGTAAAAGAATATGCAGTGATTCGTGTGTTTTTACAACGCCGTTAAGACGTTGCCAGCGGGCTTATTGTGACGTTCTTTAGATTGTTCACTATATACTTCCGGAAAGTAACTGAAACTGCGCAAAACACGCTGCATACCTGCATAAAACAAATAATGCGTCACAATATACCATTCAAACTTAAATCACTTACAATCAATGAGAGGAGAAAGTGTAAACACAAGCACTGGTCGGTTTTAAGACATTTGAAAATTGTGTTAGCTTGACACCGTGTTATCCAATTTCATTAGATATTGAAAATGCAATGCATTGTTTACAGGTCCATTTTGAAGGTAATATTTCTTGTCAACAGTTATGTTATTTGTTATTTGTTATTTTGTAACACGTATCCGATGCTAAGTCGTGATTCTCTATGCCTCAATTTTAAGCTTTCTATCTTTAATAGTGAATTTATCATGTTGCTGACACAGGTTCGGTTTCTATTCCGACTGGTACTATATACTATAACCGTATCGTGTGGTTCGTCTTTCTACTTTTTCGATTTAATCTTTGTGGTTTTGTTGATACTAGTCTGTTTTATTGATACTAGTCCATCAGTATACTGAGGGGGAGGACAGGGGGGTACCCTTCTCCCTTCTCCTATCCCTCTTCTCCTTTCTCCCATTAGAATAAAACATCTCCTTTTGAGATATTTTTTCTTGAAATATTAGAAATTCTTTTAAAAGGAGAGATATTTTATTTTTTCTCCTTTCTCCCAGCCTTCCTCTCCTTTCTCCTTTCTCCCACCCCCTTTCTCCTACCCCCTTTCTCCCTGTCTCCCTTACCCCTGTCCTCCCCCTCTATACTGTCATGGCATTTTTTTTGTTTGTCTTACTAGAAAAAAAGTCTTCAGTTGTATTTATTTGTGATGTTGTTTGTAAGTTCACCCCAAACTATGTATTTTGCGATGATGCAACCCAACTGGGACAAATACAGGGATATGCCACTAAGTTAACTGTTTGATAAGACATTTTTGCTTTTTTTAACGGACAGTTGCGCCCTTTTTAATTGGCATTTGCGCTGTAGTTGTATGTAAAAAAGCTCAAACGTCCTTTGTCAATTTATGTGTGCATTTTTAAAAGTATATTGTGGGAAAATAGTACACATTGTATCTATCGACGCATCGACTTTTCCCGTGACAAGGTGAAAACATTTGCTCTTCAAATACTAGTACTATGTATATTCACGTTTAACTTTAATACACCTAACCTACATAGAATGTGTCAAAGAGACAACAACCCGACAAAAGAGCAGAAGACTGCCGAAGGCAATCAATCGGTCTTCAAAACAGGGACAAAATCCCGCAACCGGAGGCGTGCTTCAGCTGGCCCCTTAAAAATATGTACTAGTTAGGGATAATGGACGTCACACTAAACGCCGAAATATGTATATAAATAAACTAAAATTAAAAATCATACAAGACTTATAAAGGCTCCTGACTTGGACAGGTGCAAACATGTGGCGGAGTTAAACATGTTTTGTGAGATATCAACCCTTCCCAGCTACCTCTTAATTTACCAAAGTCCATGAAAGATTTTTTGAAAGTTATCCCGGACAAACCACAAAATCATATTTAAAAATATTCACTGACAGGTAAATGATACCAGAACATTTTGTCCCCAGGTAAACAATAGAGAAAATATTTGTTTACGGTGATGTTGTTTATAGAGCCTCTGAAATTAGATATGATCAATGCTATAATTTAGCTCATTTGAATGAATTTAATATTATGACCGTGTAGTAAATTCTTTGAATATTGACTTCATGGTACAAACCTTGAGTTTTTTTCTTCTTCAAAAAATGGAAACATTACTAAAATTGATTGGCTTAGATAGTGGAAACAAAATTTGGTCGACACCATATCGATACTAATATTTTGAAATTTCGCCATCATGCTTTTCTTATCGTTTATGAAGTCTTTATACGATTTTCATTTGCTTTGTACTGATTGAATTCTTATTCTTGGAAAACTTGGTTTATTGATTAGTTGGAAATGTCTTCCTTTTCCCACACATTTTTTATGTGCCTGTCTCAAGTTAGCAGCCTTTAACACAGTGGTTGATGTCTCTCTTATTTTTCCTTTCTATAGTTTTATTAGGTAATTGGTTTTCTCTTGTTTATTCGTTTCCCATTTTGTCATACTGGTGCCTTTTATAGGCTACTATATGGTATGGCTTTTTCTCATTATTGAAGACCATATATTGTCCTATAGTTGATATATATCCTTGTCCTTTGGTCTCTTTGTTAGTTCTCTTTAGCTTCCAATTCTTGTCTTTCTGAACATGCATGAAACTTTGCCACTGGACCTTAGAAAACTGACAATCAATAAATCGATCTTAATTTTTATATTTTTGCTGGATAATTATTCTTCTATATTTTATAAAAAAAAAACCTGCCAACTTTTTAAAATCTCTATGGGGTGTTTATGCAACAATTCTAACGGTTAAAACTTTCAGTGTTCTCGTGTTTCATGGTTCCCCTCTAGATTGTACCAGTAGTGTCAGATCTCTTATTTTTTTCTTACAATTTATGATGAATTTGTTTTGTTGCACAATTCCTGTAATCTTGTTTTTTTTTGTGTAGAAGAAAGGTACAAAGCATCACAGCAAAATCTTTTTTTTGGATAGGAATGACTGACTGTAAACCTTTTCCATATTTTGACAAATAAAACACATTTATCAAGTTTGCATTGCTCTCTCAATTGTGGAATGCTGTAACACAAGGTGTTGTAACTATTCTTGCAGATTTTCACAGAAAGGAGAAAGTATGCATTTACTTTTTCTAAAGAAGGCATAATATATGTCTGGATCTTTTCAACTGCTGAGAATAAACTTTCACAATCAGGGGAAGTAATGCAATATTCTCACAAAGACTAAAGTGTTCTAAGCCTCGAAGGATTTCTGGTGAATAGATGTACTTCTTTGGAATGTTAGTGGGGTCACCATAAACGTTGAAGCATTTGTTGCAGAGGAAAATTAAAATTATAGTTAGCAGGGGAAGATTCAGCCATTTGAAAAAGGGGGTCCTCAACCTAGGAAAAAGGGGGTTCCAACCATATGTCCCCATTCAAATGCATTGATTGTCCAAAAATAACATGGAACCCTCCCCTGGATCTGCCCATGGTTAGTTTTTTGAAAACCAGCCATTTTCTACTTACTTGCATAAAGCAACACAAGTTTCTTAATTAACTAAGATAGAACCATTTAGCTAGTGATAATTCATTTACAATGATCACATTTTTCTAATTTAAACAAAGACAGAGGGAAAGAATCGACTAAAAATTCCCAAATGCTTCTTACAATGTTGAATTTTACAATTTAGTGATTCATCAGGATGAATTAGTAGAACACAATTCCATTGATCAATCATTCCTGGGTTACAGAAGAGAGTGCATCCCTTGCCTATGGCTAAACTGCATCTTAAATACACATTAGTAGGTCATTTGCTGAAGTAAGCATTTTAATTTTTTTTTTAAATCCTCCATCACCATAAAAATGAAACAATGAACCTGTATATGAGAAATCTTTCCTATCAAACTTGTATGTTTTGTGGAACAATCCAAAATACTAATTGATTGAGGAGTAAAAGAGAAGAGTACATACTATGGTGCTGTATGCAAATTTTGTGATGTCTATACGTTGGATTTTTTTTTTTAGAGTTCAACAAATACATAATAGTAAAGACACTTGTCTATTGTTGAAGACCCAATGTTGACATCAAAATATCTTTTATAGATTTTGTGCTGTTGGTTTGCAGTTGTAGAAATGTGTACCTCATATCTTTTTATTCCTATATAATATAAAACATAAGTCAACAATACCAAATTAATTTAAACTTTATGTTTGATATGAAATTTGATACATCTTTGAATATGATTGATCTTTAAAAATACATTTATGATACAAAAGAAATCTTTCTCTTCCCTCTTTTCATAATTGTGAAGTTTTGATAGAGAAATTTGGCTTAATACAAAATCAACAATATGTTTTCCTCACTATAAAATACTATTATCAATTACACACAAATATATCTTTTACAAGGACTTTTAAACTGGCTATAAGTTGATGGAATGCATTAAAAAAAAAAAAAAAAAAAAAAAATAGGATGTTAGTGCAGAATGCAATCCTCAAATTTATCACGTTGGTATATGTTGAATGATTTCTTATTACTTACAAATTACAAAAGAAAAATGAAAAGTATCTTGATCAATGTTGAAATATGAGATTCATTCTCTGTATTAAAAAAACCAATATTGATTTATAAAACAGCATTTTATTTTGAACTTTCATACTTGTCAATAATTATTTTCAAGATACAAAGTATATCTGGTTTCAAAACCAGACGTGTTGACCTACATCACTACAAAATAGATCTTTTCCATCAACACAGTCGTTAATACAAGTCGGTATAAAATATTATTCACAAATAGTTCCTGAGGTTTCAGAACTCTGAGTCAGGACTTCTGATAGAATTGTTCCTGTGAATTCCATCTCATAAAAACAATGTTACATAGTTATTGCACCAATAAATACAACTGCTTATTCATCTCTGTCTATTCTGAGCTGCCTCTTTTCTTGCTGCATCTTGTAACAATTGTGTATCACATTCATCTGCAGGTAACTGTACATATCTAACTACTGAACCTCTAATAAAACAATTCTTCACTGATAACTGAAAAACAGAGCATGTTACTATTAACAATTCATTTTATACTGACAATTTTCTGTTACATTACTTATATCTTACTTATTGTATATATAATTATTAAAGATATCAAAGTAAACAAGTTACAGTTTTCTATGAATTTCAAGATTCACTCAAAAAGTACCCTTCAATTAAAACTAACAAATCAGACACTTTTCCCCAAAAGTACATATGTCTATTTATATATCAAACGTTTTTTTCTTGTTTTGATTTGGATGTGTAAATTAACTTTAATACATGTACTGCTTATAATCTAATGTTCTCAGTAAATAGTATCATAATTATAAATCATCATCTTAAGTGTATCATTTTTTGAATTATGCTTTTTGTCTCCTCAGTATCTCCAGCCTTGAGCTCTTTTGTGCAACTTTTGGTCTGATTTAGGCAATCATGATTGAACACTTTCTGGGTATTATTCAGACACTTGATCAGCAATATAGATGTAAAGTGTAATTATTTACTAACTGATAAGAAAAGACCTACCATATGTGGATATTTATCTGGATCTGTCACCTGTATGTCTGTTAATTTAATATTCAGGAACTGATCTACTGAATGTAATGTACCACATATGCTACAAAATAAATAACATTTAAAGCAAAACTATACATGAAAAATATTACAAAACATAGTATAGGTATGGACAAATAATTTAATACTAAATGGTGTATAAAATCTCAATTTTGGAATATAGTTCCTGTTCTTCATTAAAGCTAATGCTCATGTGTTTTTATGCAGTTATGTTTAGTTCTATTATTGTTCCTGTACTTCAGACTACTGTCTTAGAAATGCTGTGCTTAACTGGAACAACAAAGTATTTGAAGTTTTGTCAAATACATCAACATGCAGAAAGAGGCTCATCATTACAAGTTCATTATTAAGATCAAGACCAAATATCAAATTTTCCAATAATTCTGAAAAGAAATATGAAACAAAGGCTATGGACAAAGCAAAAGATGAATGCAGTTCACCAACCAGTTTGTACATTTGTAATTAGGGCCTGGGATGTTTATTAACATGATAAAAATAATAAGACAAGTTTCCACCTACATGATTTGTTAGACCAAATCTTGTGAATGTAAGCAACTTTAGTATCTGTCTTTATTATTCTTGGCTTCTTACCTCAAATCATTCTTTAGTTCCACAACAACATCTTTACCAACTAAAGATTTGAAGAAAGAGTAAAACAACTGAAATCAGAAAAAATAAACATGATTAACATGTATAAATTCATTCATATTTTGATTCAATTTAAATTATGGAAATGTGATTTGAATTTGCCAATGAGACAATTTTCTCCAGTTTTAATAAGCTCTGAGTCTGACAGCAAATGAGAAGGATGTAAGCAATAGCACATTACTGTCAGATATTTTGTATTATGAGGTCAAAATTTTAAAGGAACCCTGAGGGATGTCCAGTAATGAAACAAAAGGGATAAGATGTTTAGTCAATACCTCGGGGATTGTCTATTGGAAATCTATGAATAAGAATCCATGACTAATCACCCCACTGGCAAATCACCCCACACCTAATCGCTCCACTTTTTAACTAACTTGTCCCACTTTCTGAAAAATTCGCCCCTCTTTTGTTTACCAACTCGCCTTACTTATGAAAAAGGGCAATTCCCTTTGAAAATATGTTGGATAACTTTGCTCCTTATATGAAAAGGGTAAAATTCCCTCTGAAATAAGGTCTGCCAAATGCAACTCTTTATTCATAAATATATCAGCCATAATATTTCTTTGTATTTGATGTTTCCAAAATTCATAATGACTTGTGAAAAATAGGTAAATCCTGATGAATATAATAATGCAAAGTCATCCCACTTGATGCAAAAGATGTAATCCCGTTGTATATATCTATGTTCCTAACGCACTCATAATTAAAATCAATACCTATGCAAACCTTAGATAAACATGCTTTTCTCATTTGAATGGTTTTACACTTGTCGTTTTGGGGCCTTTAATTGTGACTTGAATGAAGTGCTGTCTCATAGGCACTCATACCCATCTAATTATATATCTATTTTGTAGTTCTTTTCTTTTTGTTGAAATAAAGAAGAAATAAATGAGTATCAGTATTTCCGAGACGTGAATGCCAACTAGCCCCACTTGTGTAAAATAGAAAAGCCCTAGTGAATCGAGTCATGCCCCCTCATACTAGTCGTTTTTAAGTGGGGCGAGGTGGTAGACCAGAAAATTATATATTCATCTAGATTTTACCTTTTTCATTAATAAGTGGGGCGAGTTTCCCTGAAAAAAAATAACGGGATTTAACTGTTTTCACAAGTGGGGCGAGTTGGTAAACTAGTTTGAGGCGAGAATTTTTTTTAAATGGGGCGAGTTGGTGAAAAAGTGGCGCGATTTGTCCTGCTTCCATGAAGAAGATGTTCTTACACGACCTGTGTCAGACTTATAGGTCGTCGGGCTATTGCAGTGTCGAACTAAAAGTTGTGGGGTAGTTGGAATTAATTAGTGAATGCGTGACGCTCATCACCATATAGTCCAAATAATTATGACGTCTTGAAAGGCTATTATAATTTTTTTCTTTGACGCCTTACATCGACGTCGATGTAAGGCGTCAAAGAAAAAAATTATAATAGCCTTTCAAGACGTCATAATTATTTGGACTAATCACCAAAGTGACACCCGAATTTTATAAAGCAGAAAATAGTAAAATAAACAACTTGAGGCCATGGATAGACTTTCAACACAACTCCTCCTATACACTTTATAGTGTCAAATAGAGCTGATGGGCTGGCACAGCTTAGAAATTGAAAGATGAACGTTATTAAATGAAAATCAAAATGTAAAATTTTCATTCATGCTTTTACCCACCATTTTGGATTTTTATCTCGTCATGAAGGAGATTTCACTACAATGAAAAATAAGGACAATCTTTATTCATAAATATATCAGCCATAATATTTCTTTGTATTTGATGTTTCCAAAATTTATAATGACAATCAGAAAATTTTCTTAAAAGAACAGAAAAAGTAGATTTTGCATAGCCGGTCTTTGTTGTCACGTGACTTCAACGAGATCATAATTTGTAAAGTGAAAATAGCACTGTCATACACAGCAGACAACTTGAAAATGACATCTGTACTCAGTCATATAAATCAGGAGGAGTCACATTATGCTCCTAAACAAGCATACTTCAATCCCTATGAACAGAATGGAGGGTATTATATTTTCTCTCATGTAAAATTCACATATATATTAGAAAGTAAATCACTGAAATGATGCACATTCAAGTCATTTTCACATAACTATGTTCTTTGAAACAATCATTTTATTAGCAATGAAACAGCTATCAACCTGAGAACAAGGCGTTGTTGTAAGCAAGCCCCTTGTCTGTCCATTTGCTGATTTTATTTACATGGTTACAAGTTTCAACATAAGAGTAACGTTGTCATGACCAAGTTATACATTGGGAGTACACCATAATGTTACTAGCACCACTCAGACCTGCAATCTACGTATCCTGATTTTGGTGGTATCATCCAGTTGTTCATGCCTCAACCGGAATCCAGATATAGGGATTGTAAACAAGTCAAATCATTATTTAATTATTTTTCGTCAAAGACAATTAGCCTCACCGGACACAATTACGAACGATTTTTGAACTGTGATTAATATTGTTTTTATGTAGACTACTTTTCTTGAATTTTTTATACCATAGAATTTAAGATGTATGAAGGCTTTCCATTTTGCATCATATCCCACATAAATTTTTATGCACGTTGGGTTACTTTAGTAAGATTTGCGTGACCTCGTTTTACGGGTCAAGAGAGCCACATATGGACGCAATTCCGAACAGCACTACATTGATATATCTTGCAGAAGAAATCAATGACAACAGTCTATATTGATAAAGCATACATTAATCTTTATCTCAAACTCATTTTCATAGGAAAATAAAAAGCACAAGTTTGTTTTTTACTTCAATATACTTCAGCAGTGGTTGCAGACGAAATGTCGGTCATGTGTAAAGGAAAGATTTCTGATTTTTTTTTTTTTTGTGTAAGTTCCTCCTTTAAAGGAGCACTAAATTCAAGTTTATCCATTTCGGTGGTGTACTTGTCATTCATCTACGATTTTTTTTATATTGGTCAACATTTCTTTCGGAGTTCTCTGGACTTTTCAATAAAATTAACATATTTTCTTTTGGCCATAAATAGGTTCACAAGACTGAAGAGTCTAAAAAACGTCAATTGTGCGGTTATTTGGGCATGATAAAAGGCATCACGCATATGAACAGAATCAGGAGATATTTTTCTTTCTATATATTAACAAAAGAAGGCAATATGCACTTACCTTTATGTATTTTTTTACATAACTTCCAGGTCAGATTGCCGTTCTTATAATATTTTCAGAATGATTTTGTCATCGTCATCAACATTTACCAAGTGCCCATAAATTGTATTATCATGAAAACAAGGGATTTTTAATAGGGTTTTTATTTATAGAAACATTTATTGATAAATATAAACAAATATGATCTCAGAGGGCAAACATTGGAAATCGTTCGTAATTGTGTCCAGTCGTAATTGCGTCCTGTGGGGCTATCAATTCTGATTTTAAAATTATACTTTAATTTACATAGAAAAAAGATTTTTTCATACATGTATGTATCACATGCAAGAAATTGATTTCAGCAAATTTAATATTAAAATGCAAATAGACAACTTTCGAGTTAGATGCATTTCCATCAAAAACTCTGGTTTTAGTGAACGTCATTTGTGCGTTTAGGGGCGTCGTCACTTCCGTTCCAATGTTGAGCGATTGGTTGGAAAACTATAATTCCTTATTGTACGAATTATTCGGCAAATTGAATTCTCAAAATTGACAATCAGCATTGCTGTCATTAGGGAATTGTCATTAAGTACCTACAGAACAACCATTTTTTCTTGTTTATCCTGCACAATGACTATCACTAAGACGCTTGATGAACGTAAATAGTGCAGGGATACAGGCGACCCCCTCTATCTGATAAATGACGTCATAAAGGCGGGTATAATTGACGAGTTTTTTCCGGTGACGGATGAACTCGAAAGTGGTCTATTGAATTCACGTTAAATTTAATGAGTGCAACTATTATCTGTTGTACATGTTGTATTCAAACACTTTTAAAGGTAATTAAGTTACAGGCCTCGACAATAACGCTTGTCCGATTGTCCGGTACCAGAGCAAAAAAAGGTCGGACAAGTAAAAGCTATATCAAGCTTGTCCGATGGGACAAGTAAAATTATTCTGCAGACAATAAATTTGATGAACGTACATGTAGTAATTATAATCAATAAAACAAGAAGAGAAGAGAAAAATAAAGTTTTAATTTTACATGTTTACTTGCAATCGAATATTTAAAACTGGTTCTTTGTCAGGTACTTTTTAACAGGTAAAAGACATACTATTCTCGTAAACCAGTCTTACTGATTCGAATCAGCGGCGCTTTGCAGATGAGGTAACTTTACAAGACAGTTCATCACTAGCTGAAACGGTTCGGCTCCAACTTTAATAGACAATTTGGCACCGTACAAGACATATTTAATAGTCGTGATTAATAGACAGTTTGGTAACATACCCGGACCAAGACAAATATGAACATCATTTTTCTACCTTATTCTGTTGCTTTAAAATAAATTATACCGGTATTTTTTTCAACAAAAATACTTTTTTACATATATATGAATGAAGAAATTGTGTACCACAAAATTCACTAAATCATATTTGATCCTATGTAGTAAAAAACAATACTTGCAATACGGTGACCTATAGTTGTTAATTTCTTGCAGAGAGTTGTCTCATTGGCAATCATGAGGGTCTGGATGGGGGGGGGGGGGGGGTCTGTTATTCTGTAAACATTTAATTTCGACCCTTTTTTTTTATAATCTTTAAAAAATTAACCCCTTTTTTCTCTAATCTTCAAAAAATGTACCCCTTTTTTCTCTAATCTTCATTTTTTAAGGGCATTATTCTTTAATCATTTAACCCCATCCAAACCCTCAATCATAAGTCATCTTCATTTTTGTATGCCCCACCTACGATAGTAGAGGGCCATTATGTTTTCTGGTATGTACATGATGTACTTTTGTTCGTCCGTCTGTCTGTTCGTCCGTTCATCTGTGCGTCCGTTCGTCTCACTTCAGGTTAAAGTTTTTGGTCAAGGTAGTTTTTGATGAAGTTGAAGTCCAATCAACTTGAAACTTAGTAAAGATGTTCCCTATGATATGATCTTTCAATTTTAATGCCAAATAAGAGTTTTTATCCTAATTTCACGGTCCACTGAACATAGAAAATGAAAGTGCGAGTGGGGCATCCGTGTACTATGGACACATTCTTGTTTATTGATTGCATTTAAATACACTTTTCAAGTTAAAAAAAACATTGACAGGCCTATCAGACGGTTCCTGATCATCTGCCTAGTCTTATAAGACTTTGGCATTTATGAAAACTAGAACCTGTGACAAAACTAGATTCAGTTGTTCCGACTCATATTTTTTAAAAGTATTTCAAAAGATACATAATATGTATGAATCAAACACTGTGGAATCAACTTCTGTTCTATTGTTTTAGTTATTTTGTTCCTTGAATCTACTTATTATGCAAAAAAGGTTATTCTTAATATTTTTTGGGACAAGTTTCAATTTCATTCGGACAAGTAAGTTTTGGTATGTACTTGTCCTATTGGACAAGTTGAAAAAAAAGTTATTGTAGAGGCCTGAGTTAAATAACAATAAAAAGTCGGTGATTTCCTGTCAATTTGATAAACAAAACTAATCCAGAAATGAATCCAGAACTATTGTACATGTACTTTAATTTGATCGCAAAACGTCCGGTTTTAATTTAGTCAAACCGAAACAAACGTAAGCAGTGTCTGGAAATTAACCAGTTTTAGTCATTAAAACCATTTCAATTTTAAACTGTTGCCTTCCCTATACTGTTCTCGAAGGAAATGGTAAGACATTTACTTTGTAAATGCAATGAAACAGCAATACAAGTTTGTCAATTCTATGAATCTAGTCAAGTTGAAAAGGGGCACCAGCTGAAGTCTTTTCAATCATCTCAAAATGACCAAAATTGTATGGAAAAATTTCCAGATCCTTACTTTAAACTACTATTTTCTGCTACGTTATACAGTTAGTGTCAAATTGGTTAAAGTTTAACTATGATTTGTCAAATAACCTGATCCTGATTTGTCAGAACTCTCAAATAATTCTCGTTATTTTTCGGAAAAAAGAATAATGTGATTTGTCAAAATCAGTTCACTTTTATTGTCTAAAGAAATTATTTATTTAATTGACTGAAATGCACCAAAAATTAACGTTCAAGTCATTTGCCAAGAATTTTTACTGTTATTTTTCATGAACAGGATAAAAGTACCCCCAATGAATACAACAGTCTGTAACGTACCCATCTTAAATGAAACATTACCTGAACCTGTGTTATAGTGAAGTTAAGAGTACTTTTGAAAAGAAATTAGTTTGAGCACTGACCATAAATTATTTAATGAGGGTATGAATGTTCTTTACAGTCAGGCTTCAAACGGTTATTTTCGGTTACAGATAGCTTAAGATAGAAGTTAAGAGTTGCGTATAAAAGAAATTAATTGTCTGATAAGTCCTTATGTTCACAAACCTGAATATGACAGCTGTTTAATGAAATTCACCAAATGACTTTGTTTGATTAAAAAACACTGTTCCACCATTTTTTTCAATAAAAAACAAAGGGGAATAATCCAATCATTAAAAATATAAGAAAACTGCCATTGATGATGAAATCACTTTTTTCAGGACAGTGTTAGCAGTTGCTGGTGAAGATTTTTCCATAATAGCATCAGATACAAGGTTGAGTCAAGGATTTTCTATACACACAAGGGATCTACCAAAGACCTATAAACTGTAAGTTAAATGACTAAACATGGAATCTTTAAGTCATGTTATCAGAAGCTAAAAGATTACCGGGTAGTTGTATTATTTGTTTGGTTGATAATTTTTCTTACAGGGCCTTGGTGGCAAATGGTCTCAGTACATGTAATTCATAGACGGTATTACCAGCCTATCAATATGGCAAGTGCATTAGACTTTAATATTGGCCAGTGTTGTCAGTTTTCATGCTAAAGTCTGTAGTTCTTTCCTCAGGCACCAGCTTCTGGCACCAATATAATCATGATAATACAGTTGGTGTTTTTTTTAAGTTGTTCAAGTTTCCTATTATACATATATTTCTTGTGCCTCTTGCACTCAGAAACTATATTTATATATACATGTAATAAATGTTAATTTTAAGATATTTCTGTAGTTCTTTATTGACCATGCATGTGGTGTTTATTTTCTCAATAATTTATTGAAACAACAGTTAGTAATTATTGTTGAATATGTTCATGATGTTGGACAATAACAGAGATGGAGGATTTAATGACAGTTTTGACAAGAAGCATAGTTGAAAGTTAATTTTCTTTTCTTTTGTAGGACATCTTCAACAGTTCTTGGAGCATGTGGTTTCCATGGAGATACACTGACACTTACTAAGATTTTACAAGCAAGACTTAAAGTACGCTACAACTTTTGTTTTATTGTATAGATGGAAGTACCTTAAACTTACATATTATTATTAATATAATTCTAATCATTTGGTTTAAAAATAGCTTATGATATAGGCTGTTTTGGGTAGAAATCAACCTTATGCAAATTCACATATACATATACATTTATAAGACTTAGGCCAAATAAAAATATATGTGTGGTTCCAGTAACCCTACCGACCCTACTTTTTCGGCTTAGAAATAGCTTACTCTAAAGATTTTATTGTCATTTTTCATTAAGCACTGTTAAAGTCAGAATGTTGCTCCCATATACTCAATGTAAAAAAACCCCATAAAATAAAAAAAAAATCCCTACCTACCTACCCTAACTTTTTTTCAGATGTAACTGGAACCACACAAACTTTTTTATTTGGCCTTAATTGATTTCTGAACATTCAAATAGGAAACAAAATATGAATGTAACTCTGTTTTGTAGGGTACTTATAACAATTTAATTAAACAAACAGTTACAAACATTCCGTAGATTTTTTCCAACCAAAATAGGTTAACAGATGTACATGTCAATACATGTATTTGTTCGTTTGTACACGGTCCATTTCTATACAACACAGCTCATTTGATATCTTTTGGAGAAATCCCATATTCTACATGTAGTTTAAACTGTACATATTTATATATGACAAGCTATAACAATCTTTCTTATTTATGTGTTTATAATGCGTTTCCTAGTTTTACTTGTAACTTTAATTAGTTTGAGATGTTTATGTTTAAATTTATCTCCAAATCCTACCGTCTGAGTGCTCAGAAATTAAAATTAAAAACAGAACATATGAAATAACTTTAACGTCTATGAATGGTATAAGAAAATTATATAGTTGTCATGACAATAATTGTCATCATGATCAAGTCAACATTTGTTTTCCTCAATCTGTTGGTAAAAAAGAAGGTAATTTTATATGAATCTGGCAGGTTCAAGCCAGAAGTATGTCAATTTATGATATGTACAGTAACTACAGTGTTTTCCATTCGTCATTTAAGCCGGGTGTGCCGACCACCTTTTTTTGAAAGCCGACCACCTTTCGATTTTAGGAGGTGGTCGGCTTTTTTTTCAAATTTCGGATTTTTTTCGGTTCCGTACCGTTAAAATTTGAATACTAATCGCGCCTCGCTGATTTGTTTTCATTGACAAAGATGGCGTCTAATCGTCAAATTTTAATGTTTTCATTTATCAATCGGGGTACAAGAAAGGCAGATGACGATGATGATAAAGAAAATACTAGACCAAATAAGTTAAATAAAATTGATAGTGATGTTGAAGTTGTGGAAATTGAACAAAAATCAACCAAACAACGGAAAAGACACGCAAGTGAAGACAAATATGAGCAAGACTTCAAATGGCTTATAGTCACAGAGGAAATATACTACTGTTCTATGGGCCAAAAATACGGCACAAAAGCAAGAAACAGGACATAAAATTGTAAATGAAAGAACAGAGAAAAGAGATAAATTGTTGAAAAAAATCAAACCAATAAAAGAATATTTGACAATTAATATGACTACGTCTATTTATGTTTGTTCAACTCCATTAAATGTGAATATTATACTAATCTTTATTTTTGTGACCCCAACGTACCCCCACAGTAAATTAAAAAAAAACAAAACGGGTAGACATTTAAAAAAAAAACACCCGGTTGCAAGTGATTTTTTTAAAACACCCACCTTCCCTTAGTGAAAAAAGGAAAACACTGATTACTAAAGCATAAATAATTTCTTGCTATAGAATAAATATTTATATGCAGTTATATAATTATTACATGTACATGTTCATGATGAATGCACTTTTAATATTACATTTTGCACATTACCTTTTTGATTAACTGATTATTGATTTTATTTAGCTTCATTTATTTCATCTTAATCTGGATATAGGAATATTAATTAACAGGATTTGAAATGATAGTGGACAGAAAAAGGGTACAGATAATTCTAACTACTACTATGGTCAGTTTAGAGGTTAAGAGCTTCTTAAATAGGGCAAAAAGTAAGTCATACACCTATTACATACACAGCAAAGATGACAAGAAACATCCCTTATGCTTTATGACTAGTGTTTGCAAAAAAAAATCAAATGGAAACTGTCTTCGATACACATATTTGGATTTGCTAATTATTTCCAACTTTTTCCCCAGATGTATGAACACGAACACAACAAGAAAATGTCAACAACAGCTGTAGCTGCCATGTTGTCTACCATGCTTTACTCCAGGAGGTTCTTCCCCTTTTATGTCTATAACATTGTAGCTGGACTAGATGAGGAAGGTTAGTTCAATAGTTGATAATTATCATGATTATATTGCACAGACACTTTGAAGCTTTCTAAGATAACAAAAGAATAGAATATATTTTTTTTATTTCAACAAAATGTTACATAGAACAGACATTAGTTTTACTTTTCAAGCATGGATACAAAGCATCTTCATTGAATCCTAAAGTTTATATTCTAATTAGGTCCATTTGGAATCAATACTTCTGATATATTATTGGTATAAATGGTGATCAGTTGCATGTTGAATTTTAGGCTTCAAGCTTTCAATCATTCTTAGGTGGTTTTGAAACTGATATAGTTTGAATGTTAGGTTTTTGTCGAGCCTGCAACTTTTGTTGCAGAAAGCTCGACATAGGGATAGTGATCCGGCGGCGGCGGCGGCGGTGTTAGCTAACTTCTTAAAAGCTTTATATTTTAGAAGGTGGAAGACCTGGATGCTTCATACTTTGTATATAGATGCCTCATGTTACGAAGTTTCTGTCAGTCACATGTCCAATGTCCTTGACCTCATTTTCATGGTTCAGTGACCACTTGAAAAAAAAGTTCAGATTTTTTGTAATGTTGAATTCTCTCTTATTATAAGTAATAGGATAACTATATTTGATATGTGCGTACCGTGCAAGGTCCTCATGTCTGTCAGACAGTTTTCACTTGACCTCGACCTCATTTCATGGATCAGTGAACAAGGTTAAGTTTTGGTGGTCAAGTCCATATCTCAGATACTATAAGCAATAGGGCTAGTATATTCAGTGTATGGAAGGACTGTAAGGTGTACATCTCCAACTGGCAGGTGTCATCTGACCTTGACCTCATTTTCATGGTTCAGTGGTTATAGTTAAATTTTTGCGTTTTGGTCTGTTTTTCTCATACTACAGTTAACTCTCGTTGTCTCGAACTCGGTTGACTCGAAATTTCGGATGAGTCGAAGTTTTCACGTGGTCCCGAACTTCATTCCATACAAAAGTATGTAATTCGACTCCTGATGAGTCGAAATTTCGGTTGAGTCGAACTAAATATACGGTCCCAAGGTTAACAAAAGCATTCAAAATTCATTTTTTATCTCGAACTAATACACATATGTCAAAACATGACCTCCGGGATTTAAATGGATTGAAGAGTTAATCTGACAATACACGTGTAATTAAATTTCCGGTCACTGACCACTATATTGATTTATGACATGCTATTTCCATGAGTGTTTACCTAAGATTATCTTTTATAGAATTTTTATAAATAATTAGTGATACATTGTTAATGTTCATGAAAAAGTATTTAAAATGTTTACAAAACAATTAATTTGTGATTTACACTAATGAGCTTGGGTGTGTATCAAGTGAGGATTATGGCTTCCGTTGATGATCACCTAAAAACTACTCAAACGGCGTCTTTAATCTTGTTATATTTTCTTTTGAAAAGAAAGAGTGAGATAAAACAATATGAATAGAAATCAAAAGTTTCTTAAATCTCTTGTATACGAGAATAAACATTTTTGTCAGCTGTAAATGACCTGAATAACTATTGATTGGAAATTACTCTCTTGGAAAAGCCATAGGATTTTTTTTTAATTGAAACAATTGAATAAGTAAAAATAATGTCATTATAATAATAATAGACTGTGACATACAAATACATCGATCTGATACTAGAATATCGATCCCCTTGCCATATTCACCCGGATTTATTTTAGCTTTACCAAGCCAATCAAGAGTTGTGTCCCTTAGATTGTCGAACTTCCGGTGTTCGTTTGAGTCGAACTACGTGTATCTCGAAATATTTCTCAGGTCCGGCTGACTTCGACATAACGAGAGTCGACTGTATATGCAATAGGTCTACTATATTTGTTGTATGGAACGATTGTAAGGTGAACATGTCTATCGGGCAGATGTCATGTGACCTTGACCTCATTTTCATGGTTCAGTGGTCAAAGTTAAATTTTTGTGTTTTGGTCTGTTTTTCTCATACTATATGCAATAGGTCTACTATATTTGTTGTATTGAACGATTGTAAGGTGTACATGTCTAACGGGCAGATGTCATGTGACCTTGACCTCATTTTCATGGTTCAGTGGTCAAAGTTAAGTTTTTGAGTTTTGGTCTTTTTATCTAATACTATATGCCATAGGTCAACTGTATTTGGTGTATGGAAATATTTTATGATCTTTATGTTAGTCGCACAGGTTTTATTTGACCGTGACCTCATTTTCACGGTTCATTGCACAGTGTTAAGGTTTTGTGTTTTGGTCTATTTTTCTTAAACTATAAGTAATCGGTCAACTATATATGTTGTATAGAAGCATTGTTAGCTGTACATGTCTGCCTGGCATGGTTCATCTGACCTTGACCTCATTTTCAAGGTTCATTGGTCTATGTTTAGTTATCTTGGTTAATGTTAAGTTTATGTGACAATTGTTATAAAGCTTAGCTTTATCCTTAGGACTATCAACATAATATCAATGATTAGTATAGAAGGCGAGACATTTCAGCGTGTGCACTCTTGTCTCATTATGTGTGTTTAAGGAGAAGTATTTTACAACCCAATGTATCATGCGACTATAGCATCTTTTTAAAGCAGAATCAAGGTAACAATCTGTCATCCTTTATTAACTTTTTTATTATTTTTAGCTCACCTGGCCCTTTCTCATCACTTGGCGTCGTCGTCCGTCGTTAACTTTTACAAAAATCTTCTCCTCTGAAACTACTGGGCCAATTTCAACCAAACTTGGTTACAATCATCATTGGGGTATCTAGTTTAAAAATTGTGTCCGGTGACCTGGCCAACCAACCAAGATGGCCACCATGGCTAAAAATAGAACATAGGGGTAAAATGCAGTTTTTGGCTTATAACTCAAAAACCAAAGCATTTAGAGCAAATCTGACATGGGGTAAAATTGTTAATCAGGTCAAGATCTATCTGCCCTGAAATTTTGAGATGAATCGGACAACCCGTTGATAGGTTGCTGCCCTGAATTGGTAATTTTAAGGAAATTTTGCTGTTTTTGGTTATTATCTTGAATATTATCATAGATAGAGATAAACTGTAAACAGCAAAAATGTTCAGTAAAGTAAGATCTACAAATAAGTCAACAGGACCAAAATGGTCTGTTGACCCCTTTAGGAGTTATTGCCCTTTAGAGTCAATTTTTAACCATTTTTCGTAAATCTTAGTCATCGTTTACAAAATCTTCTCCTCTGAAACTACTGGGCCAAATTAAACCAAACTTGACCACAATCATCATTGGGGTATATAGTTAAAAAATTGTGTCCGGTGACCTGGCCAATCAACCAAGATGGCCGCCATGGCTAAAAATAGAACATAGGGGTAAAATGCAGTTTTTGGCTTATCACTCAAAAACCAAAGCATTTAGAGCAAATCTGACATCGGGTAAAATTGTTTATCAGGTCAAGATCTATCTGTCCTGAAATTTTGAGATGAATTTGACAACCCGTTGATAGGTTGCTGCCCCTGAATTGGTAATTTTAAGGACATTTTGCTGTTTTTGTCGAGCCTGCAACTTTTGTTGCAGAAAGCTCGACATAGGGATAGTGATCCGGCGGCGGCGGCGGCGGTGTTAGCTAACTTCTTAAAAGCTTTATATTTTAGAAGGTGGAAGACCTGGATGCTTCATACTTTGTATATAGATGCCTCATGTTACGAAGTTTCTGTCAGTCACATGTCCAATGTCCTTGACCTCATTTTCATGGTTCAGTGACCACTTGAAAAAAAAGTTCAGATTTTTTGTAATGTTGAATTCTCTCTTATTATAAGTAATAGGATAAATATATTTGATATGTGCGTACCTTGAAAGGTCCTCATGTCTGTCAGACAGTTTTCACTTGACCTCGACCTCATTTCATGGATCAGTGAACAAGGTTAAGTTTTGGTGGTCAAGTCCATATCTCAGATACTACAAGCAATAGGGCTATTATATTCGGTGTATGGAAGGACTGTAAAGTGTACATGTCCAACTGGCAGGTCTCATCTGACCTTGACCTCATTTTCATGGTTCAGTGGTTATAGTTAAATTTTTGTGTTTTGGTCTGTTTTTCTCATACTATATGCAATAGGTCTACTATATTTGTTGTATGGAATGATTGTAAGGTGTACCTATCTAGCGGGTAGATGTCATGTGACCTTGACCTCATTTTCATGGTTCAGTGGTCAAAGTTAAGTTTTTGAGTTTTGGTCTTTTTATCTAATACTATATGCCATAGGTCATCTATATTTGGTGTATGGAAATATTTTATGATCTTTATGTCAGTCGCGCAGGTTTTATTTGACCGTGACCTCATTTTCAGGGTTCATTGCACAGTGTTAAGTTTTTGTGTTTTGGTCTATTTTTCTTAAAGTATAAGTAATAGGTCAACTATATATGTTGTATAGAAGCATTGTTAGCTGTACATGTCTGCCTGGCATGGTTCATCTGACCTTGACCTCATTTTCAAGGTTCATTGGTCTTTGTTTAGTTATCTTGGTTAATGTTAAGTTTATGTGACAGTTGTATTAAAGCTTAGCTTTATACTTAGGACTATCAACATAATATCAATGATTAGTATAGAAGGCGAGACATTTCAGTGTGTGCACTCTTGTTGGTTATTATCTTGAATATTATTATAGATAGAGATAAACTGTAAACAGCAAAAATGTTCAGTAAAGTAAGATCTACAAATACTGTTGATTTCTTTAGGAGTTATTGCCCTTTATAGTCAATTTTTAACCATTTTTCGTAAATCTTAGTTATCTTTTACAAAATTCTTCTCCTCTGAAACTACTGGGCCAAATTAAACCAAACTTGGCCACAATCATCATTGGGGTATCTAGTTTAAAAATTGTGTCTTGTGACCTGGCCAACCAACCAAGCTGGCCGCCATGGCTAAAAATAGAACATAGGGGTGAAATGTAGATTTTGGCTTATAACTCTGAAACCGCAGCCTTTAGAGCAAATCTGACATGGGGTAAAATTGTTAATCAGGTCAAGATCTATCTGCCCTGAAATTTTCAGATGAATCTGACAACCTGTTGTTGGGTTGCTGCCTCTGAATTGGTAATTTTAAGGAAATTTTGCTGTTTTTTGTTATTATATAGAATATTTTTATAGATAGAGATAAACTGTAAACAGCAATAATGTACAGCAAAGTAAGACTTAAAATTAAGTCAACATGACCAAAATGGTCAATTGACCCTTCTAAGGAGTTATTGTCCTTTATAGTCAATTTTAAACAATTTTCATATTGGCCCCAAAATATAGCAGTTTTATATAGAGATAAACTGTAAACAGCAATAATGTACAGCAAAGTAAGACTTAAAATTAAGTCAACATGACCAAAATGGTCAGTTGACCCTTCTAAGGAGTTATTGTCCTTTATAGTCAATTTTAAACAATTTTCATATTGGCCCCAAAATATAGCAGTTTTTAGATAGAGATAAACTGTAAACATCAATAATGTTAAGCAAAGTAAGATTTACAAATAAGTCAACATGACGGAAATGGTCAATTGACCCCTAAGGAGTTATTGTCCTTTATAGTCAATTTTTAACAATTTTCATAAAATTTGTAAATTTTAACTAACATTTTCCACTGAAACTACTGGGCCAAGTTCATTATAGATAGAGATAATTGTAAGCAGCAAGAATGTTCAGTAAAGTAAGATGTACAAATACATCACCATCACCGAAACACAATTTTGTCATGAATCCATCTGCTTCCTTAGTTTAATATTCACATAGACCAAGGTGAGCGACACAGGCTCTTTAGAGCCTCTAGTTTATATTGTATAAAGTTTATGGCTAAACATCTAAATTTTTGAAGATTTTTTTGTAATATTCCATTGGTATTTGTAATAATACTACTAACACATACATTTCATTCATTTTGATAAAAGGTTTTAGAAATATGTTTTTGGCCTTTTTGTAGTTTTTAGATGCTTCATTAAATTGAGAATGGAAACAGGGAATGTGTAAAAAAAACAAGTAAACTGTATGCACTTATTTGAACAATAGTGGATGGTTGTGTCATTATCAATCATACCACATCTTCCTATTTTTATATAAACTAATGAGATTTGATATTTTATTTGTAGGTAAAGGATGTGTATTCAGTTTTGATCCTGTAGGATCTTATGAAAGGGAAACATACAGAGCAGGAGGATCAGCAAGTGCTATGTTACAACCTTTACTAGATAACCAGGTTAGCATGACAAAAAAAAAAGACTAGAAAAGATTTTGAAAATATTAGATATTTAGATAAAAATTGGGACATCAAATAATGTCCTAAGAAATCAAATTGCTTACCTTTTTCAAAAATGATAATTAGTAATCAAATCATACACCTTATACATGTATAATATTGAATTATAGTATTAGGATCGAATTGAATCCTTTCTATTTGTTTATAAAATAAAAGAGAGAATCAAATTCTATACATTACATGCCTTATACATGAATATAAAATTTATGTACATCATAGGTTCAGTCAGAGAAATATCAAATGGCATGGTATAATAAGGCATTATTTTTGGTGCAAAGTCTACATATATTTATTTCTTTGCCAAAGTAGGTTGGAGTTTGGGTTTGAGCATTTCTTCAATAATTGCAACTATTGATAGTTTTTCAGTTGATGAATATTATTTAGAAGTGGAGGACCACACCAAATTTGGGTGACCTTTATCACTTTTCACATATTTTTGCTTGGTTTTGCATTAAGATAAGTTTCAAAGCAGCTATTCACAAATCAGAGAGAACTGATCTTTTTGTCTAACAGGTGACACAACATGTTTAGTGACTAAGTTCTACAGTTAACTTAGATAACCATGACTTGAATTCATTTATGGATGAATGGCTATATTTTTTTTTTATAAAGGTGCAGATCCAAGCAAATACAAATCTAAGGGGGGTTATCCTTTGCAAGTTGATGCATCATTTTCAGTAAACGAAGATGTTCTTGAATTATATGACCTTGATATTTAATAATGATTGAATTTCTTTCAAATAAGAATGGGATTGTTCTAAAAAAGCTAAATGATATACATGTACTAAATTGGCATTAAAACAATGTTAGTTATTTACCATTTATACAATGTATCACACATGACTGGTATGACAAACATGAAATAGATGCTTGATTTTGATTATTTTGTACTTTTAGATTGGTTTTAAGAATCAACATGGAGTAACCAAAACACCTTTATCACAAGAGAAAGCTATTAAATTAGTTAAAGATGTGTTTATATCAGCTGCAGAAAGAGACATATACACTGGTGATGCTATTGTATTAAACCTAATTACAAAAGATGGAGTTAAAGTGGAAACTTTCCCTCTCCGTAGGGATTAACTTCTATAATCTCATTGACTTAGTGCTTTGTTTGTAAAATCTCCATTATATTTCACTGTGACAAGTTCATAATAAAATATCATAAAACATGGTTTCTTGTTGATTTCTGCCATTTTATATAAGTTTCAAATTGCCAAATATCAACATACAATTCTTAAATTGTCTCAAATCATTTCAATCCAATACCTTATTTGTCATGGAAATGGGTTGCTCATTCTGATAACATAATTGTAATAATACATACAAAGTTAAACAGGAATTATCAAAATGTCAAAACAATTAAGCAGACTACCCCAAACACCAGAGTCTTCCATAAATATACTTAAAAACAATAACAACGGATAGTTGGACTTGATACAGGAACAAGTTTTGGTGGGGTTGAATCCATCTTTTGTGATTACAAAAACAAACTACCTTATATGATGTGATTTATTTACTGTTTATTGGTACTAAATACTGAAAAAGTTTGTAATTGCTTGGAAAAATTTAACAGAAATGTAAAAAGGGCAGATGGATAAAATAATAACAGTCTGGTTTGAATTTTGGGATTGAAACAGTTGTACATGAATCTTCTAGTAACAGTACAATGATTGTTCTATTCAGGTGAAAACCAAAAGGAGAAGATGTAAATAACTTTAAGATTTTCATTTATATCTTTTTAAAATTGTGATAATACAAAACTAACAGGCATTCTGTGAGTATTGCATTGCAATACATAGTCCCCTAACAGTTAAAAAAATCATTGTTTTGGAACAAAATTTGAACTTGATCTATAAATTGTCATGGTGTAGACTATAAAACAAATATCAATATCTTCATGATGAAGTGTTGAAAATTGATTATTTTAAAAGTTAATTTTCAAAGTCCAAGTACCATAACTGTGCTTAAAATCATAAGACCTGAACAAAATTCGAACTTGATCTGAAACGTGTCATGATAAAACTATATACCAATTCTCAAATCAATATCTTCAAGTACCAAAAAAATTGTGGAAATCTGCTTCTTTTAGGGTATTTTCTAAGTCTAAGGACCATAAATCTGCACAAAATCATCAGACCTGAACAAACTTGAACTGTAACTTGTCATGATAAACTATATACGAATTCTCAAATCAATATATTCAAGAACGACAAAAAAAAGTGGACAACTGCTTATTTTATTGAATTTTCTTAGTCAAAGGACCATAACTTCAGTCTGGAACAAAATTCTAACTTGATTTATAACTGGTCATGATAAAATCATACACCAAATATCAAATCAATATATTCAAGCATGACCAAAAAAATATGTGGAAAACCTGTTTGACGGACAGACAGATGGACAGAGTCCAAATCTAAAGTTCGGTAGGGGACCGTAAAAACAGGTAGTTAAAAATCTAGGATGTCACAGGAAAGCCAATTATAAGCATTTTGCCAAAATGGAGTTTTTTTATTTGACCTTCAAGACCTATAAGGAATTTGAAAACCAACTTAAAATTGTACCAAACTGCTCATTTATGTTGATGTCTCTCTTATAAATATCAGTATTTAATTTGTCCTGAATTTGCTTGAAATATTTGCAACTGAACATTATGCAAACAACAATGACCTGTTTTATACTTGACATGTGTAATCAGAGTGTGTGTCAATGTTTCATAATAGCCTAAGACAGAACTAATATTATCTGAGCATCACTGATGAGTATTACGTAGAGGAAAAGTGGGTCTGGCATATCAAATTATTAGCCTGGTACCTTTGATAGATATTCACAATTGTTTACAAAGTATGACATCAAATTCATTCAGAATAGATAAAGATACGTGTTTTCTTTATTTTCTGTACAGACGGTTATCCATTGATTATCACTAGAACTTACGTGCAGGACACACTCAAAACTAACACTCATATGATGAACGGTCAAAATAACTTATAAGACGTATGACCGTGTACTATGTATTTTCCTGAATTAATTGTAAGCTATTTAGATGGCCAAAAATACTGCCGCTGAGCCTAAAGAACTAAAGTTTTAAAGATTTTATTTGTTGTCTAAATTCTCCTACAGTGTCCTTTCCTCTAATGAGATCTGCAGCTTTTTCTCCTATCATTATACAAGGAGCATTTGTATTACCAGATACTTGACGTCTTACAACAGAACAATCAGCGACTCGAAGTCCTTTTATGCCTCTAACTCTAAAATGAAACAATAGAATGTCTTTACAAATAATACTGCAGAGGTACGATCGTTTGTTGTGCTAGATGTCATAATAAAACAGGATACTTGATATTGCACCAAAATAAGAAATCGCTGGACGGACCTAGTAAAGTACTCAATTATAATATCGATATTGATATTTTCTGCAAATTACATATATCTTTAAAGCCAGATTAACATAAAAATATTTGCCAAATCTTGACGTCCAATGTCTATATTTTAGGTGTTTTCTTTCTATTTTGCATCTACTATCGTATTGTTACATGTATCGTCGTTCATATTAAATATATATGTACACAAACAATCTTTACCTTAACTCTTGGTCAACAACAGCCGTCTTGTCGTTGGGTCCACCCATTCTGCACGTTGATACTGGGTGGTAAATAGATACAGCAAAATGACGTAACAGACATTCCCAATATGAATCACTGTCAAATTTTTCTTTGTCACATATCCCGTCAATAACAAATTTGTTTAAGGTTGCATCAATTTCTTTCATTGCTTTGGTAGATGCAATTTGTTGTGATTTTTTAATAGCTGAAAAAAATGTATAATTTCAGAAACATCGTATAGATTACTATTTAGTATGCAATAATTTAGAAACATCGCTATAAGGGGCTTAGGGACTCGGTTGTCGAGAGGTCTTGCAAGTTAATCTTCTGTATCACTAGCCTGTGAACACTGAAGTTGTGACAGTCAAAACCATAATACTCTAATCTTTATTATCAAGGATTGCCATATTTTCTAGAGAAAGTGACGTTGTCGGTGGTTCTTTCTGGGAACCCTTGCTATATCAACTAATAAAAACAATAAGAGCATCCATAAGATATTTGATTGTGCCAAAAGTGACGTTTTATTTCTGTTTTTCGTCTTTTTTTAGTTATAAATCCGGAAGGACTGTAATGACTAAGTATAAAAAAAAGTTAACACACACTTTACTGTAATTTACCATAAGCTTGGTGCACTCTTTGTTGAAAAAGAACTTTATTTAAGAAATTTAGTTATTTTGAATTTTAGCAGCAAATTTCGTATATTTGTTCAACTTCCAAACAAGGACCGAAGCTCATAAACTCTATTTTTAATTAAACACAGGATTAAAGGAAATTTCATAGAAGGTCAACTACATTGCTAAGTAACCCTTCTAGCTTCCCCCCCCCCACAAATAAAGACGTTTAAAAAGAAATCCCACCTGCTTTTCATTGATTTAAATATACGTCACAAATGCATATGCACATGACAACATTTATAATTAAAGCTTTCTGTTACTTTTCATACAGTCTAACGTTCGATTGAATAATAATTATAAAAAAACCAGAGACATAATCGCTCCACTATTTTTAAAAAAGACTATAAATTCACGAGTTAAGTTTTCTTAAGTGCACGAATCTTAAAAACAAAAACAATACCTTATCTCTATTTTTCACACTTTTGATTTATTATTCATTCTTGATTTAAAAAAAAGTGACTGTGTATTAAAAATGATATATTAAAGTTGAATTTCAAGAGTCAATTGCGGTAAACCTCTTTATTCTACACATACCGCTTATTAAAACTTTGATATCATCCGGCTGTTGAAGATAGTTTGGATTTATTATAGGATAATCAAAAGGGTCTGCACTTTTTAGACGTATTGATCCTTTACTCTTAGGATGCAACAAAATGCTCAGCATGGTAAACTCTTTCTTACTTCCTGTTTTTATCAGCTGATCTTTAATCTGAAAATAAGAAAGGATTCAGGGTAATTAAGTTTAAATTCAACATATAAAAGAGAATGCTAAATAAAAGACTTTAGACAAAGTGACAAGTGTCTCGGCCAATATACAATGGTATTGTAAAATTTTCAATTGCATGTCTTTCATGAGAATTACTCCTTTAAATAATATATCCAGGCTTATTTATGTAAACCTTTGACATTAAAATTTAAATTAGAAATTGGGAATATGTAAAAACGACAACAACCCGACCAAAGAGCAGATAACAGCCGAAGCCCACTTATGGTTCTTCAATGCAGCAAAAAAATCCTGCACCCGGAGGTGGGACTCAGCAGGCCCCTTAATAAAAATGTGTACTAAGTCAGTGAAAATGGACGTCACACTAAACTCCAAAACGGATAAATGAACTAAAATTTAAAATTTAAAAAACATACAAGACATAGGCCAGAGTCTCTACTTAAGACAGGCGCAAAAATGCGGTGGAGTTAAACATGTTTTGTGAGATCCAAATCCTCCCCTCATACCTCTAGCCAAAGTAAAATTATTATAAAGAAAAATACAGCATTTTTGCGCCTGTCCCAAGTCAGGAGCCTCTGGCCTTTGTTAGTCTTGTATTATTTTAATTTTAGTTTCTTGTGTACAATTTGGAAATTAGTATGGCGTTCATTATCACTGGACTAGTATATATTTGTTTAGGGGCCAGCTGAAGGACGCCTCCGGGTGCGGGAATTTCTCGCTACATTGAAGACCTGTTGGTGATCCTCTGCTGTTGTTGTTTTTTATTTGGTCGGGTTGTTGTCTCTTTGACACATTCCCCATTTCCATTCTCAATTTTAACAATACGCACAGTAACACTCTGTTTAAAAGAAGCCTGAGTCCGATGTCTGAAAAGGTTTCAAATAAACTAAGCAAAATTATACACAAAATAACAAAAGACTACTAGCAGTTACTGACATGCCAGGCCAAGACCTCAATTAAACGGATTGAAATATTATGTTTTCATTATATGAAAATCAAGCACAATCCATCCTGTTAGGAGTAAAGTATCATACCATCATAAAATATAAGAACATAACCCGTATCAGGCCACCAACTGGTTTTGGAATAAATGTGTTTATTACCGATGCAAAGACCCTATGGGTGAATCAATATTAATAACAAGATATACCACCCGTAAAGACAAGAAAACTGTACCGTAACTATATCCCGTCTGAATAAATCTGTTTAAAGTTTGGATAACTTTTGAGGTGAATGCCGACATTTTTGTGCTTTGTAAAGAATATTATAAAAGATTGGATATGAAAAACCCGAACGTAATAGAATTCACTGTATATAAGATAGCTTTTCTATGTTAAGTTAACTGATCATATTTTATATTTTATATTTTTTTAAATAATCAAATCAGTAGGAATAACATAATTTACGCTTCTGAAGTTGTATACAACTACGTGTTCATATAATAAGTGACCTTAGTAACGAGATACATAAGAAATTTTATGGCAATTTAAGATCATATACTTCTCTTTTCAAGTTTAATTTTAGTCCGTCTTCAATAAAGTCTTCATCTTGGGCACCATTGAATAATTGCAGCTGATAGTCCGGCCACCCTGGTTCATTTTTGTTTCTGTCTTTCATTTGTCCAAATACGTGTCCTTCGCCTGCACAGTATGAATTCCATCCTTATGAATAAAAATAAGCATAACATATCGTAGTTAATATCAAGAAATTAAAAAAAAACAGAACCTCAAACGACATAATCAACACACTAACCACAATCTGTTAGCTCGTTGTTTTGAAAGCATCTCATCAGTCAACATATAAATATTTCAATACAAGTCTATAGCTTCTACACAAAGAAGTTTAATTTTACTGGATATCTTTGATTGCACTAAATATTCAATTTCTTTCATTTTATACCAAGTACATAGCGCTACTCCGTTTGCCTCTCGTAGTTTTGAGATTATTATAAACTCAAATATATGAACCTCTTATAGTACTATTCTAGGATGGTCTTCTCCCTTGCAATATACGGGTATCTCATTTGCTTTTAAAAAGCTTGTAACACTGTATGGACATTTGCCAATATGGTTAGACTACATGATGGCATCTAGATTATCAAACTTGATATAAAGGATACGATATAAACAGTGAAGTCTGCTTCATATCTTGACTTACATCTAGAAATTTACAATGATGGTCGGTTGTAAAAAAAACCTTCAGGACAAAGTGATGATTTGAGCTTCTCAATTGTGAACTTTCCATTTCTATGTAACGCCTGAATATTGAGTACATACCTCCTAGTTGATTCGATATTCCAGGGTTTGTTTTTCCTGTCATATTGTCCTTGATATAGGGTTGCTACTGATTAGTAAGCTATCAAACAAGGAGTTTTTTTGTGGTGAAGTTGGAAACATTTCATGCTAAATTTAACTAACGCCATCCGGAGTTGGTTACCCGTTATGAAATATCTGTTTCAGAGATGAAGACAGCTATGCTGTAAGTGTTTTTCCCTCAATCACGTCCTCTTTCACCAGAATGCGACCAACTGAAAAAGACTCATCACCGGGTTTGTACTTACATGAACAACATGACGGGTGCCATATTTGGAGCAGGATCTGCTCACCCTTCCGTAGCACTTGAAAACAATTCCGATTTTGATGTGGTTCGTGTTGCTCAGTTTTCTATATTGTTTTGGAGTATTTTTGTTTATCTTTTGTTTCTTTTCTTTTCTTATCTTGCCATGGCGTTGTCAGTTAATTTTTGAATAATAAGTTTGAAAGTCATTTGGTATATTTCGCCTTTCTGTTTTGTGCTTGCATATAACATAAACGGTACAAATTTTCTGCACCAGATGCACATTTCGACAAATCATTTCTCTTTCGTGATGATTGCGGCCAAAATATTTGAATATCCCTTATATCCGAAACCTATCTTATCTTCATCTCTCCTTTTTTTTTTATTCTTATCTAAAAGTGTCTCATAATCTTGCGATAAGTTAAACTGTTGTTGACTTTTTTATCAGAAGAAATCTTACAAAATAATTATGTGGACTAAGGTATACCTTTTTATTTTTAATGGCCTCTGCTAAATTCTATTAATTTTAATTTATAGGTAGTTTGGTGGAACTGTTTGTCGTGAAGCTAATTAATAGACACGATGTAATTCCAAAATTCAAGCATAACAGGATTTTTTTCCCTGTCAAGACCCCAGGTCATTATATTCGATTTCCATTATTTCACTATCATACTTGCCAGTCTCTTCCTGTTTTTCTTGCACTGATTGTATCATAACAATAAGAAAAAGCCGTTGAGCAATTTTATTTTTTTATAAATACATTGTTTGTTTCCACATTTCTTACCTCTTCCTGTCAGTTCGTACCAAATTGTATTGGTCATTGAATTTGACAAGTCTTTAGTTACAGTATATGATTGGTTGATTTTATACTTCATAAAAAACATCATGTGGTCCTCTAAATTCTCTCCTACGGGTAAATCAGCATTCACCGGTATCTAATAATATTACATACAAAGAATATAACTATTATAGGTTTAATTAGAAATATAACTCCATATCGAATACTACATAGAGACCTTTAGGACTTGCCAAACACATGCATCAATAAGACTATATACAACAGTGACAGGGAGGTTTGGCTAGCCAGAAAACTCATCATGGTTTCTCAAAATGTCCAATATCAAGTCAGTTATTGTCAAATAGTTCGTGTCTATGTAGGATTCATTGGCTTTTATTTGTGTTGCATTTCAGTTTTTCTGTTGTTTCGTTTTTCTTCTCTTCTCTTATAGTGGATGTGTTTCCCTCGGTTTTAGTCTGTGACCCGGTTTTGTAAGCTCTCAATTGATTTATGACTTTCAAACAGCAGTATACTTGTTTTGCCTTTATTTACCGACATCTTTCTCATACAAAGCTAGATTGAAAAAAAATATAACAAAAGTACCGAAATTTCTGGAAAATTCGAACCGGAATTCTCTCAGCAAATGGCAAAATCAAAAGTCCAAACACATCAAACGAATTGATAACAAATGTTTTATTTCTGACCTGGGAAAGGCTTTTCTTATGTAGAAATTGTGGATTTAACCAATTTGAATGATATCCACTTTAAAAGTGTTAAAAAAAACCTGGTCAAGTCATTAAAACACAATACTTGTAACCCAAATGAGGAGTTATTTGACATTTTCTATCATCGCGTTCTCTGGTCTTGATGTCGGTTTGATATTTTGTATAGGTATAACAAATAACAATACTAGTAAATCAAAGTAGTGATAATGACCGCTGATAATAGCTAAAATGGACAAATCAATTGTGATTTAAGTACTCACATAAAGAGGCGATACACAATTAAATGATTATTTTATTTGAAATTGATCTCAAAATAGAATAAACGCAAAAAAAATGTTGAAATGGTCATACAAGGGCAATAACTCCGTGAAGGAGACGATTGTTAATTTCACTCGTTTGACCTTTCTGTAGGTCTTTTGTCACTGATTATTTCCCCTCAAAACACGTAATACAGACTTCAGGACAACGATATTTCAATGAGTAAGTTTGGACTTATTTGTAGTTCTTGTCGTCTATTATCATAAAAAATAATGAACTGTATATCCATCATAATTTTAAAGAAAATCGCCACTTACACTGGGAAAAATGATTAAAACCTAAATCAAGGCAATGTCTTAAAAGGGAGTCAATTGATGATTTCGTATACTGGTATATCAAATATTTTTAGAGCTATAATGGCATTTTGTAGGTTCGATTTTTTATGTTCAATCATAAATAATAGTAAAATAGTGAAATAATAATTCTCTTTTAGCAGCCAATATCGTTATTTTTTCATTAAATATTAAGCTTAGAATCATCGATGATGAATTATCCACTTATATGTGAACAATGCGACCGCATTGAATTCATATTCATTTGAACTTCAATTTAACCCCTTGGCTAGCGATGTATAATGCAGGAATTATGTGTAGTCAATTATTAAAAGGAAAAGATTGTCAACATCGACAGTGAAACGAATTAAATTCATTTGATTGACTAATTCGATCCACAAAAACTCATTCTTCTACAGGTAAAAACGGTAATTTACATATATTCTTAATCTATAATATGAACTTAAACAGACACAGAAAATCTAATTGCACGAGGACGTTATCTATTTATATCTATATTCTAGTTTATATCGCTTATATGACCAACATTAATCTTCGGAGTTAAACTTGATAGTTAATTACTAGTATATGGCGTCTAGAATCAAATATACACGAAACAAAGATACCTGTTATCGAGGTCATGCCCTATAAATTATTTATTTTAGACTTTTTATAATTTGGAGAATGTTTTACATTGTTATAAATCAAATATAAGAATTTGACAGCTAGTGCCCCTTTAAGTGATTTGTTTTTGTGATTTCTATTTATAATTACGAAACCTCTAAATTGACTTACCCCTAGGTCTTCTAAATGTTTCATTGGTCCAATTCCAGATAGCATCAATAACGTCGGACTATTAATTGCCCCAGCAGAAACAATTACTTCTTTTCTGGCAAAAACCTGCGTCTTTCTATTATTCTTGATAAATTCCACACCGATTGCCTTCTTTTGTTCAATTAAAACCTTTGAAAAGTTAAATGAAAATAACTGGTAGGAATTGATTTTATTTATATTAATAAATTAGTGAATTAGTGAATTATGTAATGTTTTCAAGATCTGTCACAGGTGAGAGGTTTAGCTAAGTATAAAAACAAATTCTATCTACCATATTTTTACATACGGAAATGCCTGTACCGAATGAGAAATATGACAGTTGTTTTCCATTCGTTTGATGGATTTGCGATCTTGATTTTGCCATTTGATAAGGTACTTTCCGTTTTAAATTTTCCTTTGTTTTAGGTATTTTTGTTATTTTAATTTTAAGAAGTGACGTACATTTGACAAAATTCAATAAAAAAATATTTGGAAAATAGAAATACAGTGGATAATATTTAACTGCGACAATTAAAAAAAAAATAAATTCTGGTATGTACAGTATTACTTAACCCAGGAGTGTTATCCGGTCAATGACATCCGGAATGGGTAAGCATATCGTGCATCGCATACAATACATGACTTACTAGTATCAAGTTGATAAATTCTTATAATAACACATTTTCAATTCATTATCATCATGGCATCAAAGTAAATAGATGGATGTCAAACAGACATGTAAGTCTTTTAGGAAATATATTTACTAGAAGATGCCTACACGTGAAGAAGAACGAACAAATGATTTAACTCAATGAAAATGTATGATGTCCGTCAATACACAAAAACAATTACCTTGGTGACATAACTGTGAACACTTATATGTAGATTTGTCCTTTTTAGAACAGGTCTGATGTAAGCCCTTGCTGTACCGTACCGTTCCCCGTCTTTGATGTTGGCCTGCATATAGGTATAACCTTCAAATATTGCCAAACATAATTAGTACGAAGATACCGATTACTGTAAATAATATAATTACATATCATTGAAGAGGATTTGAATGAACGATTTAAATAATGTAACTTTTGTTTTATAAAGATTCTCCCTGTAGTCGTGCATTATCATAACGGTTAGAATGCTTGTTTGTGAAAGCGCTTTCTTGGATTATGTTAATTCAATAAATTTATTAACTATAATAGTGGATTGCGAATCAAGTTATTGCAACTAATATTAATCCGTTTCAATTTTACGGGTGTGAGTGCTGCCCTGTAGCGGCATTTACCTACTCTTTTTCGAAATCTAAAAGGTTGTATTTTACGTGCAAGAGATATGACTCTCTTAACATGGGTCAGCATTTTTTCCTCCCCTTCCGACGGACTATCATCGTTTCTCAAGACCACGCTCGCAAATGGTGTCAAGGAAGAGCCAAAAATTCAGTCCCTGAAATTTCCCCCCGGAACGCAGATCGAACCTGGAACCTTTGTGTTAGTAGTTTGATGTGATAACAACTACACCACGCCTCTCCTTGGATTTTGTTGTTATTGATATCATCAATGGATATATCTCAAATGTTATCGATGTCTGGTCAACCATTGTTCCTGTTTACAGAAGAAAAACTTACCAATCATATCTTCTCCATTCAAATCAACAGTTTTCATTCCCAACTCCTTTGCGCTTCGACTATAAACGTCTGGAAGTGGTGAGACACGAGATTCACTTATAGGTAGGTTTCCTCCTCTGGAGTGATATGCTGCATAACATAAAATAATAAATTGTTTTTCATTTGTAATGGACAAAAATAACGAGTTTTTCAACTTTTTATAAATAGGAACCATTCACACATAATTAAGGTAAAGAGAAAGAGATTTCGGGAAGTACCAAATATTCTGAGACCAGACATCAAACATTATAAAAATAAAAAGATGTGGAATGATTGCCAATGAGACAACTTTTCTCTTGACACCAAATAAAACGAAGGTAAGCAAACATATGTCATTGTAGGTCTTTACCAATGAAAAAAAAACCAACATTCCACATAGCAATCTGTATAAGAACCCGACATAAGAAAACTAAAAACCTAATTGATGTATTAAACAACAAACGAAAAAAACTTAAATAATGTATAGAAAAGTAAAACGCAAACAAATGACAACAAATATATTACGTGCTCCAGACTTGGGAAATGCACACACAAAATGTTGCGCATAACTCTATTCCTAGCCTTCATAAGAACAAACTATGAACATTAGTTGAAATATACCATGTCGTCTCTAGCCTTTTATTCTGAAAAGTGTGTGTAGTTTAGATATTACATATTTTGGTATTTCAGTTCTATTCATCATATGAAATAGAGTGAAAAATATTGGTTTTACAAAAGACATTATGTTAACAGAAAATAAACTGATGACGATTGTTAACTAATCGGAATTTGATGAGACTGTCGTACAAGTGAGAGGTTTAGCGCTATAAAACCAGGTGCAATCCACCATTTTCTACATTTGAAGATGCCTGTACCAAGTCAGGAATATGACAGTTGTTGTCCATTCGTTTGATGTGTTTTGTCATTTGATTTTGCCATGTGATTAGGGACTTTCCGATTAAATTTTCCTCGGAGTTCAGTATCTTTGTGATTTGTCTTTTTAAAGTATTTACTAGTCTGTATCTCTGTAAAAAAAATTATTACAAAACTCAATAAGCAGATTTCATTTGAACATGTACACATTCTAGCAACTAGTTGTCCGCGGATGCTTTAAATTGAACAGGAAATATGATGCGACAAGACAAAAAAAAATACTGGAAAAGTTGAAATCGTGTTGTTTGTTTATTCTTTTGTTTCCAATTTTCCATTTCTTTCCAATACAGATTTGAAAAAAAAGACAACATTGGCTGTTATATACAAATGTTCCTTCGGGATCTTTGATAAAGTGTCTGTAAATACATCCTCATCAGTATTTCTTATTATGAATATAACATCTACTGATGTATGCAAAATGTTTAGTTTCCAAATAAAAAAATCAGTAGGTAAAAACTCATATTTTAGGAATGGGATGGTAGTACTCAAAGGAATTCTGATAATTTGACTATATGAAATCTTGTCATTTTACTTCCTATTCAAATATATGCATTACTCACGAGAGTTAAAGAGATCTGGTATTTGTATATCTTCTATTTTAAGAAAATACGGTAGAACATCTTTATAACTCCACCCGGTACAACCTTCTATAGCCCATTGATCATAATCATGTCTGCTTCCACGAACAAACGCTAGGTAATTGATAGAACTGGATCCTCCAAGAACACGACCTCTTGGCCAATATGATTTCTGCAAAGTGAAGAGGATATGGAGAGAGAGAGAGAGAGAAAGAATAACAATTGCTCTCGGGTAGATAGTTGTTGTATTGGCAGTCATACCATATCTTTTCATTTTGATACATAGTATACTCTGATTAATACTAGTGACATTTGATATCGTACCTGATCAACCATCGCTCGATGACTGTATTTTTGTGGTACTGTATAATACGCCCAGTCTTCATTAGACATTTGTAAACTACCAACTTTTAATGGAACACGTATATTGTCATTGTTTAGTTCAGATCCACCAGTTTCAAGTAACAATACCGATACATCACTGTCTTCTGAAAGTCTGTTAGCTATGACAGCTCCAGCTGAACCTGACCCAACTATAGATATAAGAAGAAAGTAAGATACTGCTTCTGGTACCATACCAATATTCTTACAGGAGATGTTTCAACTAATATTTAATGTTTGCTTGAAAGTATGGGCACCCTAAAAACAGATTTTTATTATTTCAAATGAATACCAATTTGAAGAGTTACAAAATGTAAAAAAAAAAGACAACAGTAGTATACCGCTGTTCGAACGGCCAGACGAAACATTTCTACAAAATGTTTATGAACATACATTCTAAATACATTAGAAATATGTAATTATATGTATATAAAGAGTCGAAAGATAGACATGTAAGGATTAGGAAATTTAAATGTACAATACACTTAAAGAATGCGATTGAAATAAAAATTAGAAAAAATCTTAAATAACTTGCCAACAATATAGTCATATGTTGAATTAACTTTGATATTAAGTGCGTCATCTGGATTCTGTTTTGAAGTAAACCAATACAAAACGCCAAACAAAGCTGTTATAACTGCAGCAGTATGTATCATTGTCTGAAATAAAGTAAAAGATGGTGGTAATCTTCATTTCCTTTACGACTTTTCTTCTACAAAGCAACTTTTTGGAATTTTGGATCCTCAATGCTCTTCAACTTCGTACTTGTTTGGCTTTATAAATATTTTGATATGAGCGTCACTGATGAGTCTTATGTAGACGAAACGTGCGTCTGGCGTATTAAATTATAATCCTGGTACCTTTGATAACTAACTACAAAAGACTCCTAAGTGGCGCTACAATTGTAGATGAAAAACAAAATCAAATACGAAATTTAAGGGCATTGGAAATCAGGAAGTTTAATTAAATTGTTGTAAATCTAGTCTCGAGTACCATTGAAAAGACGTCAATAATTGTCGGAATTCGTATCAGGTTCAGTTAAACCGATATCGTTAATTATGTTACTATCAATACCTGTATTATAAAACCAAAATGTTCTGAACACTTATAACCAGAGACCTTTTCCATAAAGGAAAATGATATATGCATGCTACTGCGACTAAACTAAAATCAAGTGAAAAAAGAAAAATAACAAAATACTCCGAACTCTTACGAAAATTCAAATGGCAAGTCCAAATCTCTAACACATCATTCAAAACAACTGTCACATTATTGAATTGGTGCAGGCAATGACTTAAAAATGGATGGTAAGTAGATAATCTGGAAATACATACCGAACAGAAAACTGTAAGCTTTAAAACATTTTGAACACATGTTTAGATAAATAGAACTAGATTAGATATCTTAATTTCAATTTCTTTTCAAAGCTATTTTGTAGTTATTTCTTGAAGGTATGCGACACATCTCCGTTGAACGATAAATAGGTTCAAAGGAAATACATTGGTGTAGCACTATAATAGCATCTAAATGATCAACATGTGCTTACAAATTATTTTTGTTAAAAAAAATTTTAAAAGGAATTTTACTTTAATCATTCAGCATCGCGCGAATAAAGGACGGCTGTCACCCAATTTACCCCATCAATTACTGAAATTACATTTAAATCTGATGATGCTATAGAAAAAAAATGGTAAAAAACCTACATTTCCCCCATTTTCTATTCCACTTTTTCTTAGTTTTCATAAAGTTCCGATGCATTGGGTTTTCCGTGAAGGTTCGACTCCGATCATGTACCAATATAAGTGTAAGGAGATGTGGTACATGTATGATTACCCACTGACAACTATCAACGACAGTTCAAAAGTATCGAATGGAAGCACTTATAGCCAACAATACGACCGTAAACAGTGAGAAATCCGAAAACGAAACTTAAACCGAAATCAAGGATAGTTGAGTATTTCTCATGTGATGAATAAATGTTAGCATTATGAAGTTTTGATATACTCGACAAGTATATTCATGTAGATCTAAAAGTCATATGAAACCAGTGAGTGGTGAAAAATAATGAGTGGTGAAAAATAATGTTTATCCAATTCTTGAACCAATGCATGTATATATCATAAACTTAGAACTCTGTGCACGATTTTGTCATTTTTTACGCAAATATATCGTATAATCGTCATTTTTTTTCTCTCTCTGTCTGTTATGATTTAACAAATATGGCTGCTCATTAAATGCCGTGTTTTAAAGCCGAAGTTTACCGATGTCACCTTATAGTAAACAAATAACAAAAAGCATGGGTATTGAACACGTGTTTAACATGAACGATCAGATAATTGTTTATTTTAATGACAGATCCATGAGTATTGCGATCACCGGATTTTTACGAGAAGGGTTATGCTCAGGTCACTATGCATACGGAAAATATGTCGGCGAATTGCTTCCTGGAAGCAAGCAATTAAAAATCAGTAAACTTCTTCTAAATGTGGACAAATTAAAGAATTTTCCTCAGAAAAAAGTATATATACATAAGTTGTATAATGAAAACTATCCATTTAGTTATCAAAAAACATATGCATGATTTTTTTTAATTTGAGGTATCTTATGACTTTAACTTTTAACTTTTTAATGGATTTTTTTAAATAAGCAAACCACAAAAATATTGATTTACTAGCAGACAATACACAAGACGCAATATGCATTAATTTTTTGGTGGTGTTTTCGATGAATGTAAATCTAGAAAAGCACCTTTCATGCATACAATTTGTAACATGCTGCTTTGTTCACAATATCTGCTGATATTACAGTATGAAAAAAATATTATATCAACATAAAAATACTTATCTTGAACAGAAAATGACTATACCTGAGTTTGTCATGCAGTACTGTAACATCTAAACTGTCAACAAACTTTAGTCAAGGTAAGCTATTTTTAGATGTTTATATAACCTACATGTCACTAAACTAGTATCAAGGTGCATGTTGTCTCTACTGAATGTAAAGTTGATAATTCCCTACTTGATCATATATTAAATATAATCTAATTATCCATGCTTAAATTCTCATTTCTTCTGACAAAAATTGGGCAAAAGTCAGCTTTAAGAGAGAGACGAAAGATACCAAACGGACATCGAAACCCATAAGTAAAAAATAACCTAAAAACAACACGGCTAAAAAAGAAAGACCAAACCTCGAGGACCAAACAGACAAACAACAGTTCATAAAATACAACATAGAAAATAAACATAGAGAGACACGAATAGATATAGGAAGATGTGGTGTGAGTGCCAATGAGACAACTCTCCATCCAAATAACAAATTATAAAAGTAAATCATTATAGGTCAATGTACGGCCTTCAACACGGAGCCTTGGTTCACACCGAACAACAAGCTATAAAGAGCCCCAAATTACTACTGTAAAACCATTCAAACGGGAAAACCAACGGTCTAATCTATATAAAAAACGAGAAACGAGAAACACGTGTAAATCACATAAACAAACGACAACTACTGTACATCAGATTCATGACTTAGGACAGGTACAAACATTTGAAGCGGAATTAAACGTTTTGATGGTACCAAACCTTCTTTCTTTTTCTGAAACAATAGTATAACAGCACAACATAGAAAAAACACACGATAAAATATCAATTGGAAGGCTTAACTCAATCAAAACACGTCAACATACACACTATGAACGAATAAATTTGATTAAAACAGGGGGTGATCTCATATGCTCCAGAAGTATATACAACACACGGGCATCTGGAATTCAACAATAACGTTATCTGTTTTTATTATTACATTTGTTAATTATTTGAAACATTTTATAGTGTATATACCAAAATCAATATTATTCCAATCGAAAATATTATCTTCCGGACATTTTTGGTAAAAACCTGGATTCTATTTATAAGTATTAACAAGTTCAAAGATTGGAAAGAATGCAAAGAAACAAGTATCATGATGTCGAATTCAACGTATAATGTATTTAATCAATATAATAGAATTTAAAAAAACGGACAAAATTGACTCGTTAAACTGCAAACGAAAATCGAAAATATAATGCATTTATCTCTTTTATTATCTGAAATATTACAAATTGGTTATTTTCAATATGAGTGAATATTTGTAAAGATAGCACATAAAATCGGCGAAACGTTTTATTATATTTGGCATATACATCGAATCTCTAATTCTACTTCATGGATTTTGAAAGATGTATATCGTGAAACGCAGTCGGTGACCCTATCTTTACTTTGCACAATTAAAACTAAAATTTATGTATCAACAACATATCTTTTTTTAAGAAAAATCTATGGAGTACAAATACAGAGATGTGATGATTTGAAGACAAATCTTAGAAGGTTTTAAGCCGATGTTCTGTGCTTTCTATACAAAATGCAACCAATGTATTTACAAATATACACATAATGAAGTATATCAAAAGATTGTTAGCAGTATTAACTAATTTGATATATCTATTATGAATGATATACAATTATTATGAAAAAAATCGATCTTCTCCTCGTACCCTTTACAAAATATCATAGTCTATATAATTCATATGGTCGACTTCAAATTGGAATCTAACTGACGAATGTAGGTATTTGAAGTTTCAAATTGCCAACTTCCAATATCTCAGCAAATATTTACCCTCTGCCAATAAATTTTACATATTCTTATAATAATGTGGATTATAGCCTGTCCAAACTATATGGATTACATTAACAACCGATAAGAACAGCTAAAAAGTTATGAAGAAAAATTACTGAAATAAGCAAAACACTAACCCCACAACACGCTATCGATGCGTCAGAGACAGTAGAATAAGCGTTTCAGATTGGCATAACAAAACAATGTTTTTCTAATCGTGTTCTGCAGATTTCGTGTTTATGTCTCAACATACCATAGCGAAATGTTTTCATAGTATTAGCTCCTTAGATACCAGAATAATCGTCTAATCTGTAGACTTTTATCTAATCACTGAGTGAGGATTCGCAAGGCTGGTGATATACGCAAAGCAGAAGAAACTTTACCTGTTGGCGCAACCGGTTTCCCTTCTCATTAAGTTCACATGATGTTTTCAATGTTTTGTATTTTACATTATTGATGAACATCTTTTAAGGAATTTATAAGACTTTAAAAGCGACAAACATAAGTTGAATATATTTTGTATTGTTTTGATACTGTATCAAAGTAATACACATTAGATACAATAGAACTTTGCTTTTCAAACGGCCATAACATTTACAACAACAGTAGAGAAAAACAGAGTCTTAAAATACGAGATACCCAATATTTAATTTCATTGATCAGACAAAAGTCCGGGACATTTGGTGAGTATGATTACGAAAATACTTGGTTTAAAGCAAAAATGCATAGTTGATTTTAAATAAATTATAGAAAAGTCACTACAAAAAGGGACTATCGAATATAACGTGTGTAAGTGTGTGTCTCTGGCTGTTGTTTTGTGAATTGAGTTAAACTTCAAATCATACAATTACGTAAATTGACCTAAACTACCATTTTTGAATAGTAAATAATGTGTTGTTAGTCCTGTGGGCAAATGATGATGCTGATATCTTTTATAAGAACAAAAACACCAAATTCATATAATCATACTCAGCAAATTGTCCCCTCATGGTTTACTTATAATTTATGATGAATGCAAATTATATTATTCAGTATCATATTAATAGAATATATAACATAAGATATTTTATGGCAGTTGAAGAACATATACTTCTCTTTTCAAGTTTAACTCAAGTCCTTCTTCAATGAAGTCCTCATCTTGGGCAGCATTGGCAAATTGGAGCTGATAATCAGGCCATCCCGGTTCATTTTTGTTTCTGTCCTTTATTTGTCCAAATATGTGGCCTTCGTCTCCACAGTATGAATTCCATCCTTATCAATACAATAAACATATCGTAGTAATATCTAGAAATTCTGCATCACGACGTTTTGTTTTACATGCTATATTTGATTGCGCTAAGGATTCAATATCTTATACAATATACTTAACCGTACTAGACTTGCCTCTCATCGTTATGAGATCCTTATAAACTCTCATGAAACTCTTATAGAACTATTAATACTAAAACCAAAGCCATCTTGTGTTATGCATACAACCAAAGACATGTAGACCACAACGATCACATGATGTTTGAATCACAGATATCCAATCATCGAATGCGTCTTAATATCCACAGCTAAATTTAGTAACAAATGAACAAGATACCTCCCTAGAATACATTATTTGACTATATTGGATTGTATACTCTGTCAAATTCCGTATTTCATATGTTAGAAAGGTGTGATAAAATTAGTGTGTAACACGCTTCAGAGCTTTATACAGAATAGATTTAAATAAATGAGCCGTCTAATGTCAACTTTTACTCAGCGAGATAAAACCGTTACGTTAACACAACCACACAATTTTATGTAAAGTAATAGTCTTTCAAGTCAAGATGCATATATGGTTCCCGTTGATGATCGGTTGCAAAACGACAAAGTAATAATTTAAGCTGTTTGAACTTTACATTTCTATGGAGTGCCTACATACCTCTACGATGATTCGATTTTTCAGGGTTTGCTTTTCCTATCATAATGTCTTTGATAGAGGGTTGCTGCTCATATGTAAGCTATTAAACAAGGAGTATCTAGTGAGGAAGTTAAAAACTATCCTTCGTGAATTTAACTGACACCATCACGAGTTGATTTTGATAGTTGAGGAATATACAGAAGTGTTGTTACCACAATCCAACTTTTTTTCCACAGAATGCGGCCAACTGAATACAACTAATCACCGGGTTTGTACTAGCATGAACAACACAACGGGTGCCATATTTGGAGCAGGATCTGCTTACCCTTCCGTAGCACTTGCGATCACCGTCGATTTTTGTGTGGTTTGTGTTTCCAAGTCTTTATTTTTTATATTGGTTTTGGGTACTGTTGCTTGCCTTTTTTTGTCTTTTAATTCCATTGCGTTGACAGTTTTTTTCGACAAGCAATGTCTCTTATGTGATGATTGAGGCCTACATACTTAAATATCCAAAACCTTCTTTATCTTCATCTTTGAATATGCTTAACAGAATTTGCTTTCCCTGTAGAGGCATCCAGTTCACTCTATTCGTATTTTATTGGATTTCCATTGTTTCTTTATCATATTTACCAGTCTCTCCCTGTTTTTCTTGCACAAATGGGGTCACAACAATAAGAAAAGTCTCGGAACATTTTTATCTTTTTCATGTATGCATTGTATGTTTCCATATATCTTACCCTTTCCAGTCAATTCGTACCACATTGTATTTGACAAGTCTTTAGTCATAGAATATGATTGGTTGATTTTATACTTCATGAAAAACATCATGTGGTCCTCTAAATTCTCTCCTACGGGTAAATCAGCCTGCACCGCAATCTAATAATATAACATACACATAATATAACTATTGCGAGATAGAATTTGAAACATGAACTCCAAATTAATACTACATAGATACCTTTAGGAATCTGAATTGTTTACTTTCTAAACATATGTATCATAAAGACAGTATGCAACAATGATAGAAAGGTTTGGCTAGCAAGACAATCAGATTCAGCCCATCTTGATTTGGTAAAGTGTCCCGTTGCCAGCCAGGAATATGGCAGTCGTAATCAAATAGTTCGTTTCTATGTAAGTAATATCGGCTTTTGTTTGTGTTGCATGTTAGTGTTTCTGTTGTTCTGTTGTTTTCCTTTATATTTGATGTGTTTCGCTCGGTTTCACTTTGTAATCCTGTTTTGTTTTTTGTCAATCGATTTACGACTTTTGAACAGCGGTTGCTTTTATTAATAGACATCTTTCTAACATAAAACTTAATTGAAAAAAAGCAAACAAGCGAAAATACAGAACTCCGAACAAAATTTGAGACGGAAAAATCCTAAGCAAATGGCAATTTCAAAAGCTCAAACACATTAACGAATGGATAACTGTCTTATTCCTAACTTGGTACAGGCAATTCCTCAAGACAAAAGTAAGGATTAAACAAGTTTTGATGATGATCCATTAAAAAAGTGTTTTAAAAAAAATGGGTAAGTCATTAAAAGGCAGAACTAGTAACCAAAATGGGGAGTCATTTGACGATTTCTATCATCAATGTTCGCATAGGTCTGGTCTTGTTGTCGGTTTGATATTGTTATGGGTATAAATCATATATATATATAAATCAAGTTCTAGAAGATGATCGCTGAAAATAGTTAAAATAAACAAATCAATAGTCATTAAGGGACTAACTTAAAGAGGGAATACACAATTGATAATCTTATTTGTAAATCGCATACGTTTGACACCTTTTGCTGTTAAGAATCTCTCGAACTATTGAAATAGATCTCAAAATAGAACAAACGCAAATAAAATGTTGAAATTGACATACCATGGCATTAACTCATTTAAGGTATCGATATTCAATTGCAACCGTTTGACCTTTTTGTAGATATTTTGTAAACAATCTCATCATAGATACCAGGATCATATCATGATAAAAACAAGTGAGACAGACTGCAAGGCAACGTCATATTGATAGATAATTTTGGACTTATTTGTCGTCTATTTGCATAAAATAATTTACTGCCTATTCATCATAATTTTAATGAAAATTGCCACTTTACACTGGGAAAATGGTTGCATCGTCAATCAAGGCAATGTCTTTAACAGGTAGCCAATTGACGATTTCGTATACATCAAACTATTTATAGAGCTATGATGACATTTTCGCGTTTGGTAGGCGATTTTACAAAAATACGTATTTGTTAAGAAATTCATTTCTCCGGATTATAACAACGACACTGGACTTTGAAATAGATAGATGCATATCAATGACATTAAAACACAGAAACCCGTTTAGCTTAGTGAGCTACACATGATTTTCAGAAGTATTATGCATTGCACATGCATGCCAACATTACAATATGTTGTATAGTAGTACGTTAAATGACCGATATATATATACGAAAGTATATTGTATAAACATACAAATACACGGCGATCAGTGGTATATGTGTTATGCATAGTCCGGACAAAATATCATAATATGCAGATGCTCCCGATTAATTCCACATATGAGTTATTTGTTTCCAAAATTATTTTCCCCTAAAACATTCAACTCATATTTGTTTTTCGATTGATGTGTACAAAGTGAATAAGGTGATCTGTTTAATTACATGTATTAAGTGATTTCTATTAATAGTTACGAATACTTTAAATCGATATACCCCGAGGTCTTGTAAATGTCCCTTTGGTCCAATTCCAGATAACATCAATAATGTCGGACTATTAACTGCCCCAGCAGAAACAATTACTTCTTTATTGGCAAATACCTGCGTCTTTCTATTATTCTTGATAAATTCCACACCAATTGCCTTCTTATGCTCAATTAAAACCTTTAAAAATGAAAATAACTGGTTGGAATTGTTTGAATGAATTTGAGAATTAGGTAATGTTTCTAAGATTTGTATATGTCTTAATTGAAATGGTAACTTTACTATGAATCCAGGTTGATTTCACCATTTTGAAGATTACGGAAATGCCTGTTCCAAATCAGGAATATGACAGTTGTTACCCATTCGTCTAATGTGCTTGAGATTTAGATTTTGCCATTTAATAAGGGAATTTTTCATTTCGTGCTTTTCTTTGGAGTTCGGTATCTTGGTTATTTTTGCTTTTTAGAAAGCGACCAGACAATTGACAAAATTCAATCCAAAGAACTGGAATATTTTCATACAGTGTATAATACTCAACTGCGACAATTTGAAGGAAACAAGAGAAACCAATAAAAACAAAAACCATTACCGGCATGTACAGTATTGTGTCATCTGATGATATAGAATGGGTAAGCATATCGTGCTTCGAATGCAAGAACCGAATTAACAAGTGAATACAATTCTTATAATGAGAAATTTCCAATCAAAAATAAAGATTGGTGTCAAACAGACATACAATTCTTTTAGAAAATATATTTACTAGAAGAAGCTGACACAAAGAGAAAGGCGCATAAAAGCTATAACTGAATGAAAATATAGCTGGAAGATAGAGACCATCATATAATTACCTATACAGTTAACTTATATTCGAAAATAAGGGAACATAAACTGATGTGTGTTATTTTCACCTGTACTACTAGTATCTCAAGTTTGGTATTGTTTTCCAACACTTTATCTGTGAAGATAATGTAAGTCAATATACAGAATAGTTATTAAAGGTACCTGGATTATAATTAAGTACGCCAGACGCGCGTTTCGTCTACATAAGACTCAATAGTGACGCTCATATCAAAATATTTATAAAGTCAAACAAGTACAAAGTTGAAGAGCATTGAGGATCCAAAATTCCAAAAAGTTGTGCCAAATACGGCTAAGGTAATCTATGCCTGGGATAAGAAAATCCTTAGTTTTTCGAAAAATTCCACACCAATTGCCTTCTTATGCTCAATCAAAACCTTTAAAAATGAAAATAAAATTTTCGAAAAAAAGTTTTGTAAACAGGAAATTTATAAAAATGACCACATTATTGATATTCATGTCAACACCGTAGTGTTGACTCCTGGGCTGGTGATACCCTCGGGGACGAAACGTCCACCACCAGTGGCATCGACCCAGTGGTGTAAATAGTTATCAAAGGTACCAGGATTATAATTTAGAACGTCAGACGCGCGTTTCGTCTACATAACATACCTTGGTAACATAACTGTGAACACTTATATGTAAATTTGTCCTTTTTAGAACAGGTCTGAGGTAAGCCTTTGCTGTACCGTACCGTTCTCCGTCTTTAATGTTGGTCTGCATGTAGGTATAACCTTCAAATATTGTCAAACATTATAATACGATGATACCAATTACTGTACTACATGATATTGTTTTATCAATTAAAGGATTTGAATGAACAATTCAACTATGGAATGTATCTTTTGTTATAAAGACATGGAAGATACGTCCTGGTCATGCATTATTTTGTCGTTGTTTTATGTTAGAGTGTTTGTTGGTGATATCGTTTTCTTGGATTTTTTTGTTTGTTGATATTATCAACGTAAATATCTGAAATATTAACGAAGCATTGTCAACCATCGTACCTTGTTATTGACAATAAACTAACCAAGCATATCTTCTCCATTCAAATCAACAGTTTGCATACCCAATTCGTCTGCGCTTCTACTGTAAATATCAGGAAGTGGCGATTCACGAGTTTCAGTTATAGGTACGTATCCTCCTTTCGAGTGATATGCTGCATAAGATAAAATTAAAAATTATTTTTCGATTTCTAATTGACAAAAAATTTCGATTTTTTTCCACATAAAATGAACAGTAATAATCCACACTTACCCAAATAAAGAGGAGGGGATTTCAGAAAGTACCAAATATACTGAGACCAGACATTGGCCATGATGACTGCGAATGAGATAATTTTTCACCAGACACCAAATAAAATATAGGTAAGCAAATATGTGTCACGGCAGGTCTTTAACAATGAACAAAAACCTTTAAAAAAACATCCCAAGGAAACTATACATCTGATGTATTAATAAAACAAACAAACGTTTTCGCTTCTCCGTTTACAGAAATATTAGAAAGGTCAATAAGCAGATTTCATTTGAACCTTTACTAGACATTTACGGAAACTAGGTCTATACCTAGGATTACACTTTAGACTTACGATTACAGGTGACAAAACAAGAGGTCATCTCAAAATACAAAAACAAACCAACAATACAGATACAAAATAGCAAATGGTGTCTTCTATAAAAAAAAAAAAAAAAAAAAAAGATGCAAGCAACACGTTAACATTTCATGTGTGCGAAGGATCGAAGGTGTAGATAGATGTATGGTATATATATAGTTCTAGCAGGAGCTATAGACTTTCCCCAGTGAAACAGGGTACTTTCAATGCAATGATTAGTATACGAAAACCAGCAACCATATTGTTCAGAGGATACTCTACAAACTGTTTCATTTGAAAAAGTGTTGTTGGTGTCGTTTTTGTTATGCACGATTACAACTTTGTATCCGCAACTGTTGCTTTGCCGACTTAAATAGATTGTCATTTTTTAGCAATTTTTTCTCGCCTGCTACACTTTTGCATTTTTTATCCCTAACAATAAATTGAATAGATTTGCGTATAAAATTTGTAGTTGAAATGAAGAACGTCGCAGTGAGAGATCACGGGCTGTTCCGGTGGTTGGAACACCCCTTTTCTTGCCGATGAATGCTTCTGAATAGGGACATATGATCGATCCCCCTCTTTTATCTTGGATTGGAATCCCCTTTTGAAAAAGGCTGGATCGACCCCTGCGTCGTCAGTGCACTCTATATTACAATTCCATGAAAATAGTACCAGTCTCGGAACAGGGGTTAAAGCTCATGCTTCGAGCATACCAGTCCCACCCATGGTTATGGGGGATAATTATCGACACCGCGAAAAAAAACGTCCATACTTAGAGATCTCTATTATAATAATTGCATAAAAGGAAAAACAACTTGGAACCCGTTTGTTATTTTGTGTTTATTGCTGTTGAAAACATAGATAGCAAAGGTTTAACTATTTGAGTACACCTATTCTTGCATTTCCACTGAGTCTGGAGAACAGTCTAAAATATATTTCCGACAAAGAAAAGATGGTTGATAAATGCTTTTTTGGTGTTTTTTTTCTGGAATAGTTGTGAAATTTCATAAAGAATAAATAGCTCGAAAACACCTTTCCGCTGTATTTCCTCATTCTCTTTAAAACAAAATAAAAGAGGGAAAGTATGCCTTAGCATGCATACACATGCTTACACGCTCCATGGTTATTTGCACGTTTCCTAACACAAAATATTGCTGATTTTTTTCCAGCAATTGTCCCAATCTAGCTACTGCAACAACAATTGCGATATTTTTTCAGCATTTTCAACCTGGATAACACCGTATACAATAATTAATGTTAACACATTGCTGCAAATATATTAGGAAAATAAAATCGTTGTTCAACATCACTATCGTTACTTTGTTTTGGATCGACGGTTTATTTTTACACTTTGAGAAAGCCCACGATTTAAATGCTACCTATATGTAATTGTAATCCTAATCGTAGGTGTATGACAGTTTCTGCAAATGTCTACTAGCAACCGGTTATCCATATATGTTGTAAATTGTTCACACCATATGATGAGACAAGATGAAAACAGCATTTTAACGAAAAGTTGAAAGCATGTTGTTTGCCTTACATTTTAGTTTTCTCTTTTTTAATTCCGTTTGAATTGAGTTATGTCTAAACACTGACAACATTGTCTCTATTCAAGAGGTTTCCAGTAAGTAAGTTCCTTCAGGATGTTTGACAAGGTATCTGCAAGGTCAACAGTAAATAGAATGAAATTCAAAACAGTGTGGCTGTGGCCATTGATTGACACATTAAATTCATCCATTGACTGGGACAATTTAGGTGAACGTTTGTATGTAACGACCACTGCTCATTATGTACTTTTTAAAGACACTTCAACTATGGGGTCACCAAAGGTACTCAACACCTTAATAAAGTAATTCGAAAAATTAATCAGAAATAACACGATGTTTTGATTTATACCAATTATATAAATCAAAACATAAAGGTTATTCCTGATTAATTTTCGAATTATTTTATAATTAAAGGCGTTAAGAAACCTTTTGTGACCCCACAGTTTAAATGTCTATCATAGGTACGTCGTGAACAGTGGTCGTTACAGACAAACGTTCACGTAAATTGTCCCAGTCAATGGATGAATATAATGTGTGAAATAATGGCCACAGCCACACTGTCCTTCTATGTTCCTTCAGGATGTTTAACAAGGTATCTGCAATGTCAACAGTAAATATATCTGCATCATTATTTCCTAGGCAAATCTCCAATGAAAAAAATATATATTAATAAGGTTACAAGTATGGACACAGACGCAAATTGTCAGTGGGGTTAAAGGTCGTTACAAATGTATTGAAAGCTAGACTGGAAATGTGTATTAACAAATTGAGTTGATGTGTACATGTCTTCATTCAAATGCATTGACTGATAAAAAAAAAGGGGGGCTTCAACTTCCACCCCTCTCTGTGAATTAGTTGTTTGAGTGTTTGAATATGGAGTTTGTTAATAAATAGCTGCACTGTAAGCGCATGATATGTCTTGATTCCTTTTAAGCTTGCTTAAAGGTTGAACTATTTTGTTTTGTACAATTATTAGTCTATTTGTTTTCTCATTTCAGTTGTTTTATATTTGTCATTTTAAGGTCTTTTATAGCTGACTGTGCTGTATGAGCTTTTGTCATTGTTGAAGGCTATTTGGGGACCTGTAGTTGTTAATCTTGTTTTAAATTTTGGAATGTAGCTGAAGTCAACAGACATAGACAATTCACCCAAGTTTTATAAAATGATGTGGAAGTGTTTATGTGAATAATTGAGATGGGAAATGAGGAAAGTGTCAAAGTGACAACAACCCAACCATAGAGTAGACAACAGCTGAAGGCCTCCAATGGGTTTTCAATGTAGCCAGAAACTCCTGCACTTAAAGGTGTCCAAAAATTATAAAATCCCTTCTTTTTTTTTAGCATATATAAAAATTCATAACACAGAAATGTATAATCTGAAATTTATTACAATCAAAAGGGACCTTAGGTCAATGGTGTAAACAATTCACCAAAGTTTAATTAAAGATGATGGATGCATTTTTGTGTTATTGTTCAAAATTGGAAAATTCTCTCTTTTTTAAGGATAAAATCTCTCTTCATAACATGATAATGAAAATTCTAAAATTTATAAAATCGATGTGGAGCTTATGTCAATAGATATAAACATTTCAACAAATTTTCTTGAAAGTAGGGGGAAGTGTTTTCTAGTTATTGTCTGAAGTGTGGATGATGGACTAATAGACAACAGTATACTATATTATGTTGTGTGTGAGACATTGGTATAATAAAATGGTTTCGAATGAATAATGATTAGAAACTGTTTAATGCAGTTATTGAGGGAACGACAGTGAAGAAATTCCTGAGATCAATGCGTTTGAATCCTAAGAATTCAATTTTTGTTGAAATGAAACAAAGTTCAATTTTTGACCCTTTGGATCTTAATGTAAACCAATTTGAAAAAGGGACAATCCTGTGCAATTGAATATTTCTTGCTATTGTGCAATACTGTGCAATTAAAAATTTCTTGCTATTGCACAATACTGTGCAATTGGAGATTTCTTGCTATTGTGCAATACTGTGCAATTGAAAATTTCTTGGTATTGAACAATACTGTGCAATTGAAGATTTCTTGCTATTGCAGAATACTGCGCAATTGAAAATTTCTTGCTATTGCACAATACTCAGTTAGTATAATAATTTTTGACCCCGATTTGGACCAACATGAAAACTGGGCCCATAATCAAAAATCTAAGTACATGTTAAGACTCACCATATCAAAGAACCCCAAGAATTCAATTTTTATTAAAATCAAGCTTATTTTAATTTTGGACCCTTTGGACTTTAATGTAGACCAATTAGAAAACAGGACCTAAAATTAAGAATTTGGACATGGTTAGATTTGGCATATCAAAGAAGCACAATACCGTATTTCATTTTTTCGATGAAATCAAACAAAGTTTAATTTTGGCCCCTTATTCCTTGGGACCAAAATTAATCCAAACCTACCTTTTGTGGTCATAAACCTTTATAGATTTCAATTAACTTATACTAAAGTTATTGTTCAAAAACCAAGAAAAATGCTTATTTGGGGCCTGTTTTTTGGCCCCTAAATCCTACACTGTTGGAACTTAAATTACCAAAATCTATCCCAACCCTCCTTATGTGGCCATAGACCTTATGTTAAAATATCATAGATTTCTGTTAACCAACTTAAGTTATAGAGCAAAAACCAAGAACAATGCTAATTTGGCCCCTTATTCCTAAACTGTTGAGACCAAAATACCCCAAATCAATCCCACCCTTCCTTTCATGGTCATAAATCTTGTGTCTAAATTTCATATATTTCCATTTTACTTTTACTGAAGTTAGAGTGCGAAAACCGAATGTCTTTGGATGAAGACGATGATGCCAACGTGATACCAATGTACAACCAAAAAGTTTTCAATTTTTGCGGTTGTATAAAAATGATGTCAAATCAAATTTTTAATGGAGTTTGCAACAGTAATTATTCAACTACTCATTTTAATACATCATAAAGTATTAAAGTGTAAATGTCATACAGTCATGGTGATGATGCCTCCGCTAGCATATAACGTTATAAAGGTACATAAATCGAGAACTGTAAAAGTGAAGCTGCTAAAAATTGAACTTAAACCAAGTTTAGAGGTACCGGTAATAAGCATTTGTATACACATTTCACTAAATTTAGTTGAGACAAACTTGAGAAATTTTTCCATTTGTGAAAGGGGATAACCCTAGAATGATAATCAAAGTGCTTGTAATCACTGAATGGCTATTAAAGACTGCTTAAATTTATCAGTTGGTTGTAAAGTGAATTTTGCATTGTATATTGTATACATAGCATTATTTTAAGTCGATTCAACTACTTTTCTGGACAGAGACAGATAACTCCAATTTTCAAAGAAGATTTCATAAAGCAATGGTTTTAGGTAATATTAATTCAACAACCATTCTGGACAAAGAAAGATAACTCCAATTTATTGCCTTGAATCTACAAAAATGTTTGTTTTTGGCCCTCAATTCCTCGACTGTTTGCCCCATAACCCACAAAATAGACCCCAAACTTCTACTTATGGTATTAAATATTATGGTACAGTTTCAAAACAATTGAAATACTTATACACAACTTTTTGTACTGACACAAGATTAATGCTTGTTTTGGGCACCTTTGGAACCCTTATTCATAAACCTTAGGGACTATATATATATAACCGCCCCAAAACAATCCCAAGCTTCCTTTTATGCTTATAAATATTATGTTATAATTTAATGGCTTCCTTTTTACTTATACTGAAGTTATTATCTGGAAACCATCCGTCTTGGGAAGACGACGACAGGATACCTACATGTATTTCAACTGCAAAAATTTCTGTGGTTGTATAAAAATTTCAAATATGTACAATGAAATATAGTTTCAAAATTGATAAGCCTAGATAGGCCTTATAATTTTTTCCCCACATAGTTGAAGGACCATTTACACTCAGGACTGAGTCATAAGTAGGCAGTAAAGTCTACAGATGTATTAAAACAACCTAGCATCATATTGCTAGTAGTGGGAGTAGCATTCTTGGGTAAATTTGTTCTTTTTTTATATAATATGTTTGGTTCAAATCAAAATAGAATGCTTTTATCTCCCTAATACTTACATTGTAAATAGAGGTGGTACTACTTTGACAAATCCTTGTACACGAGAGTCTTCTGTCAAATCTTTATTTCACAAAGAATGAATTGCATAACAATGAACTGAGCTCAAAGCAAAGTACTTTAATAATACACTTAGACAAAGAGCTAAATCCAGTGATATACTTTGTACTACTGGTCCTTCATTAACATCCATTGACCAAAACCACATCTCAACGACATTCCATACTGCATGGTTGGATTCGGAAGTCCTGAAAAAGACATGATTTTTTTAAACATATTTTAAGTATATATATACACAGGTTAAAACTTTCTTGTTGTATAATCATTCCGTATCTAGCAACTATCAATTTGCTTAATGCACATATTGATATATGTTGAGTGTACCTCTGTTGGAAATAAGAACACACAAACCTCCACCTAGTTTTAGTCAACGGACAAAACATTCAAAACTATAAAATATTATAGATCTAAGACTTGTCAGTGTCTATTTACCATTGCCACTGAATCAGTGATATATGTATTGTACACATAATTATATACATGCAAGACTAAAATTATAAAGTACATACATGTTTGTATATAAGACTAAAACTGACATTCAGTCTTTACAACATCTTCATTCCCAAAGTCATTTTCAAATCTGACTTCATGGTAAAATAAGATTCCATATCTACAACCAATTAAAAGGAAAAATCCCTCTGATAGACTAGCATTTAAATCCGATTTCTAAAATGGAAGCTAGGTCACCTTGGAACTTAGAACTAAAAAAAATCAAACAATATATCTGATATATTTCAAATGCATGTACATGAAATAATATAAATCTCTAAAATTCACCATATTGTTCCCTTTTTCATCTTCTGTTAGATACTGTATATCCAGTGGCGGATCCAGAATTTTTTTAAGTGGGGGCCCACTGACTGACCTAAGAGGGGGCTCGCTCAAGTCATGATTCAGTGATTCCCTATATAAGCAACCAAATTTTGTCTCAAAAAGCAGGCCCCCCCCTAAATCTGCCTCTGATATCAACCTCTAGATGTCTTTCAATTACATTCAGTTTAGTGTGGGTTGATCTTTGATTGTTGTACATGTTACAACCAGATTCCCGGCAGGGGGCAACTTTGTAAGACCGCAGAGGTTCAAGCTTAGATTTTGAAATAAGGGGGAAAATGTAACCTTTTCAATTTATAAAACAGGTTCAACATCATTTCTGTACATATATAAACATATTCTAAATTGTGGACACACCTTCATTAAATATTCTACTTCAATTAGTGGAGGAGATCAAATTAAAAAGTTGCAATGGTTAAATACTCCAATCACAGTCTTTCCTGCTAAAATCTCATGTGTAGAATGTGATAAACGGTTTTTGGGTCTATATATTGTCCTTGATATTGAGGTTATCTTGACACAGCAAAATATAAAGAAAATGTAAACTATGATCTGGAAATTGACTTCGTTTTCCCAAAATAAGCCCACTTAAACTGAACTTTAAATGCAAAAGACCTCTAAATGGCTAACAGATATTGCTATATAAAAGAATAGTCCATGATTATACATGTATAATGATATTAAAGAATTCATGAAATTTACACTGATTCTGTCAGTTGAATGGACTAGAATGAGATAAGTTATATACATGATAGACATAAAGGTTTTTTCCAACAGTTGTGGTGTAAATTAATTCAGTTGTATTTTATGGTTGATGTATTTATGTATATACATGTATGTAAATCATTGGCTCTTCAACCAATGATATTTTACAATATCAATTATTTGTTTATTTTTCTAATGTTGGTATTTTTCAGCATACTAAAAATGTTTTAGCACAACACGAGCACAAGCTTTATAGGGTGTCCTCACACAGGGTTTCCGCTGGCAATGAAAATTCGTCATTTGCTTAAGAATTTGGCGAAAGAAATATATAGAAAGATTTATTTTCCTCCTTCTTGTTTATTTACTTTTTTCGAGTTTCTCAGACTTTAACTTATCAGACAATACTCGGAATTCACCTTGACCTCATTAAGATTTTGACAGAAAATCAATTATCAGCTGATTGCAATTTACAGCTATCGACAACAAAGGACTAATTAATAAAGGTGTTGATTGAAATGTTTGTCAAAATGATATGGTTGAATGACTTCCACTAAATGTCACATACAGGAGTTATTTACCACTTTTCGACTCATGTGTTTGAAGAACTCTTTTGACGTCTCCTCTCCATGTAAAGATAGTTTAGAAAAGAAAGTTGTTGTTGTGACAATAAATGTTAAAGGGCAAGAAAAATCTCCGATTTAAAACTTGAATTATCCTTTGACTTTGATGTAAGTAATTGATCAGGGAGACTACTTTAAAGTCGTTTGAGTGACACACGTGTTTCAAGCATAGTTTACCGTCTAAACTTTTTCATTTAAGATGGTCAAGATGGTGGTTATGAAGAAGGGGGGAATGCATTCTGGCATCACAATTTCAAATGACAGAGGATAACATATGATCTGTCCATATACATGTATGGGGGTATCTTATTGAAGTATTCTTGCCAAATGAAGATTAAACAGTAATTCTTAGACATGACAATAAAAGAGGGGGGATAGGACCTTTATCGGGACCCTGGGATCGGGTGTTTTTAAGCTCGGGATTATCCCCCCTCATAAAATGTACACTTTTTTTCAAGACGATTAAAAAATCAGCTGAATTTGACAAATCACACTATTTGTTTTCCAAAAATAACTGTAATTGGATGGGGGTTCTGTGTATTCACATTATTTTAACAACTCTCCTTGGGCCGAGAAAAAAAAATCTGTGTTTCAGGTAACCTGACCGACCCTGTTTTTTAGCCCCGACCCTAACTTTTTTATTGGATCTTTCAAAAAAAAAAAAAACAATAATAATTATCAACCGACCCTGTTTTTGACACAGGCTTCTGGTAAATGACATAATATTTTTTCTCTCTTGCTTCCTCTTGCATAGAAAGCCAGTAAAACATTTTATTAATGTCAAAAGGTATTCCAAATAGATTAAAATCCAAGAAATTTGCACAGCAGGTGCTTCAAAAACATTGCAAATGGCCCAAGACCACAATTAATGACCCCACTTTTCGTTGTTCACGAATGTAGTTCCTTTTAATTAGAGTGTATTTTTCCTTAATTTTTTTCTTTCCCTTCCCCACTCATTTCTTAGATTTTATTGGGTGGAAATGAAAGATGAGAGGTAAAATAATTTTTTGGATGTTGTATTTAAACTCATTTTGATATGGAATGAGTGATTAGGCCAAGTGCAAAAAGGTCATATTTACAGTTTTCGGAACATCTCTTGACTTGTCCATATGGATGTATATTGGCTAAATTTGTAAAAGTGATTGCTTCAATCTTTCTGAATTTTGGATATATTTTTGGACTAGTGCTATACATAAGACACACAAAAAATTTGACAAAAGTGCATGGTGCAATTTTTTTAATGATACAAAATGTTCTAAAGAAATGATAGAGAAATTAATTGTGGTCTGTGGCCAAATGGCACACTTCCGGTTTTTGAAACTAATTATGGATCCGGACTTGGAAAAAACATGATAAATACTTAATAACTCAAATATGAAATTTTGAATCATCACCAAAAAGTATACAGATATTTAGATTAATGTAACTAAGAAGTGTTTAAAGTTTTAAGCCATAACCAAGAATTGTTTTTGAGATACGGTGTGACATGTGAAAAAAACACCCCCCTGTTTAAGTTACAATGTGCCGTAACTCAAAAAGTTTTAATCTTATTTTCACCAAAAAGTATACAGATCATGTGACCATCATAAGAAACAACTATATTAAGTTTCATGAAATTTGGATAAGTCGTTCTCAAGTTACGGTGCCACATGTTTACGCTGGACAGACAGACGGACACCTGACATTTGTATACCATAATAGGTCCCGTCTTTGACGGACGTATAAAAAGCAGTACTAAACGTGCATGTTACGCTAGAAACATATTCAAAGAATACAGTTTTATAAATTCTTAATGTCATATCCAATATTTATCAAAACCTAAAGGGGAGTTACATGTATCTTACTTCCTATATTTTTTCGTGGATGTCAATACACCTAATCGCTATTTATTCCATACCGGATGAATTCTAAAATTACACAACTTTTTCATCCAGTTGAAGCTATCTGGGGGCCGTTGAAACAATTCACCATGCACAATACTTTTTAATGAGACCCGTTTTAACTTATTGTAAATACTTAAAACAAAATAATTTTTTACTTCAATTTTCAATTTCGAAAAATAGTGGATTATTAACTATTAAAGTTTCTTGATGATCGCTTTCTAAAGTTTTTCCTCCCTCAGCTCTCTAGTAAAAAACCTTTATTTTCAGTCGCATGACCCAAACAGAAAGTTGTACATACAGTGTATTACTGTTTTTCCCAGATTGGACTAAATAGCGATAATTAAATAAAGTGTAATTTCCGGGATTGTTGAAAACTTGCATATTCATCACTATCTGATTTTGTGGTTTTAACAATCCAGACAGACAAATAGCAATAAGGTGTTTAGAAAAAGATGACCTAAAACCTCCTTCATATAAGACAAAAAAACATGGGAACTCATACTGAATGGTCAAATGTGTTCAATATGAAAATTTGGTAAAATCACAAATCAGCCGTTAATGTAAATGGACTATAAGTATGACTTTTGAGCAAATTTAAAGGGAAATGACGGGGAAGGGGCAAATTAGCTTTCAAGGGGAGCAAATGCTATTTAAATTGGTAAGCGGGTTTTAAATATAGAGGGAAAGTGGAGTCATCTTTTTAGACTTTAGTTACATGTAAATATAACTTATGTAGACTTACCTTCTAATTCTATAGACTATTAAAAAAAAACACACACACAACTCGGAACTATTTCTAATTCACTTGGACTACTGATATAGTCGAGATTCACGTTGATAGTAAACATGCATATTTAGAGTATAAATATGGTATATTAGTATATATATGGTACAAATAAGTACAAATAAGGGATATATATAGAAAAATCTGAGATTTATGATTAAAAAAAAATATATATAAAAAAGGGGGAGGGACTATTTGGGGCTCATACAGGATCCTGTCCTCAAGCACCTGTGATCGGAGATAGTATTGAGATAAAAGGGATAAAACGGACCGTCAAAAAGGTCTAGAGAATCACATCAGTAGAACCTTAACATAAATAAGTAATACTTGCCAACATTTCTCTAATTGATAACCTATAGAACTGAAATTTCACAAAAATACCGGTAAATAATTTTGTTGTGATGCTGGTTAAATTGGCGCTAAATAAATATTCTTACTCCTATTGCTTCATGTAAAAAAAAATGTATAGAATTGAATTCGACTACAGTTCAGAATAAAAAATAGTGAATATGCAAAAGCCAGGTAATATGTTAATGATAAAGTGTGTATAAATTTTCGTAAACGAAGTTACCCGTATACTTCCCCAAGAATTACATTTGAGCGCAAAGTTCTGTAATTGTGTGATATGGTTTTGGGTTTATGTAACATAATTTAGACTGGGATCCTGGCTAATCTTGACCTTACGACGCGCAGCTAGATTGGGCCGGATCCCAGTCTAAGTAGAACTCAGGGTAACGGAATTTTTTGCGTTGCTATTAGATCATTGAGGCCATCTATTTTTATTGCGGGTTCCACATATTTAAATCGGAATTATAGAAAAAATGGAATGTTGTGAGCAGAATCAAAACAGAAATGATGAACACTGCAACATTTCCAGAAAAATATAAATAGGATGGAGGATCTGTGTATTCACATTATTTGTAAAACTCTCCTTATTCATGTGAAGCGTGTGCTTTACATCGAGGCTTATTATGCTAATCATTGACGCCACAGTACTTCAACCAATCAGACAATGTTTATTTGGGGCATTCGATCGATTTTAACTCAGATTTTGGAATATTTCAATCGAAATTATAGAAAAATGGAATGTTGCTGGTACATATAAAATAGAAAATGATGAATACTTTTAGCTAAAGATAATTTGGATGGGGGTTCTGTGTATTCACATTATTTGCACAACTCTCCTTACTGATGCCATATTTTGGAATTTCCGTGACCTAAATGGTTCGCAAAAATTAATATTTTTATATATAGTATAGTAATTATTCTGCGATTTTAGGTGTGTTGGTAGTATTCAAAGGAAATGTGATAATTTGACGATTTGAAATTTTGTAATTACACACAGAATTATTATCATGCTTACTGCTACTTCGTGCATTATCACATGCATTACTTACAAGAGTTATACAGTTCTGGTATTTGTACATCTTTCATTTTAAGAAAGTACGGTAGCACATCTTTATAACTCCCTCACGTACATCCTTCTGCAGCACATTGATCATAATCATGTCTGCTAATTCGAACAAATGTTAAGTAGTTTATAGAACTTGATCCTCCGAGAACACGCCCACGCGGCCAAAATGATTTCTGCAAAGCAAATCAAAGTACCTTATTTTATTATCATACTATGTAAGAACTACATGTGCTTACATCTATGTCATTTTGTCTCAGGTAGATATGCATCGTATTGGTCATCATACCAAATCTACTTATTTTGATACAAACAAAGTAAAATCTGATCAAAAACCACTGATACCGTACCTGATCAACCATCGAGGTACTGTATCACACGCCCAGTCTTCATTAGACAATTGTAAACTACCAACTTTTAATGGAACACGTATATTGTCATTGTTTAGTTCAGATCCACCAGTTTCAAGTAACAACACTGATACATCATTGTCTTCTGAAAGTCTGCTAGCTATGACAGCTCCAGCTGATCCTGATCCAACTATGAATATCAGAAGAAATAAAATTACTGCTACTATAACCATAACAATGTTCTTGAGAGAGGTGGGTTCTATTTATATTTCATATTGGTTTGAAAGTAGGGACATTCTAAAAAAAATACTAGTATTATTATTTCCAATTAATATCAAAGCGTTACAATATTTAATAAAAAAGTTGCAAGGCAAAACAGTTTACACAATATACATATATTTTAAATACATTAGAAATATGTAATAACGTTTATATAAAGAAGAGGAATATCTTATGGAAAGTTCCTTTCTAAATTTAAAGTATTATGAAATTTAAATATAAAATACATTTATAGAATAAGATAAAAAAAAAATAATCTTAAATAACTTGCCACAACAATATAGTCATATGTTGAATTAACTTTGATATTAAGTGCTTCATCTGGATTGAGTTTTGAGGTAAACTAATACAGAACACCAAACAAAGCTGTTATGACTGCAGCAATGTGTACCATTGTCATAAATAAAGTAACCGGCATCATATAAAAACTTAGAAAAAGTGCAATTAAGAATCGAAGGTTTTTGACAATTTGTCTTTCTAGTAACAGTAACGTAACCAGATTTAAACGTATTTCAGTAAGAAGGGGAATTCGGGCGATAACCTAGAATTGCTGAAAGATTAAAGACAATTGACTCAAGTTCTGCTACTTCTTATATAACACGTCTTTTATTCCCTAAGACAATAGAACGAGTGTCACTTGTCGACCAGATCATGTTTACCCATCAGTAGAACCTATGTGAGATAAAGTCACGTTTGGAATCATCCTTTCATTTTTAAAACAATGCTATTAAAACATGTTTAAACTAGAAAAATAAATACGATTATGTAGCCCTTCTTACAACTTCGTTCTGTTACAAAGTGTAGTTTCACTTCGTTTTGTTACAAAGTCAACTTTCAATCTTTTTACATAATAGTGAAAGTACAATGTAACTAGATTTGTAATATGGCACCCTCGTCCCCTAATTATCAGGGTAACGTTAGCTATTTTGAAATTTCTAAATCAACAGCGCATCTTTAAATGCCTGTACCAAGTCAGGAATATGACAGTTCTTGTCCATTCGTTTTTAATGTGTTTTATTATTTGATTTTGCCATGTGATTGTGGACTTTCCGAATTGATTTTCCTCTAAGTTCAGTATTTTTGTGATTTTACTTTTTTCCAAATAAAATTTGCTGGTAAAGTTTCATTCAGTTTAGGTAATTTTGGATTGAGCAACATGTTTGGTGTTTCTATTGGTACAATGATCATTTTTACATCCCAGTTAACTTTTCGGTAAATGTCAAAACGTTTGGAGCATTTTGAAAATTCTATAATTTTTCCTGCGTTTTGCTGTTTCTATGATAACGGTGACCATTTCCAAAATTCTTAAGACAAATGCTACATTTGAACATGCTATGTTACAATACATACATTTTTATTGAGTTTGATGTACTTTAAGAAAACCCAGAGTTTATGTATTTACATAAACAGTCAGAGTTTAACTTTTTCCTACTTTCCATGACATTGGCGGCCATTTTGGAATTAGTAAATACAGTCTGCACATCGAGGCATACCAGATAGAAATAACATAAAATCTCATCTAGTTAGGATTTATAATGAAAATTTTAACATTTTGAAATTGTGTCGCATGTTAGCAGTTTGTATGGCAACGGTAGCCATCTTGAAAACGCCATACCCCGTTTGAAAATCTGCACATGCTGGTTAACATTATGGTAAAGTTTCATTTTAATTGATTCGTTCAATTCCGAGATATGTGATAGAATAAAAAAAGTGGAAGAAAAGTAATAAGACGGAAAAAAAAAGAAATAGATTTAAAAAATTGTCAACCCAACTTCGTTTAGGGTGTTTGTTGAGCATAATCTTACTTTGCACTGCATATTTAAATTGCATGTTTTCATGAAATTTGAATGCGTCTATATATTTTGTTATTCAGTCGATTTGAAAAGCACACTTGAATTTACTGAATACCGTCTCTAAATAAAACTTTTTATCATCTTTCCCAATGCCTATATCACCCTGCTCAGTCGATCTGTAATTCACGTATCACGGCTTTGAAACGAGAACAGGCATTTTCTGTGGCGTCACAATGTCTGAGGAGAAGTTATCAGCGACGTAATAATGTGCAAGGATACGTTATCGAGATTGCTTTCGTCAAGTGTGAAATCGTCTTAGAGAGGCGGAAAAAGACCAGTAACAAAACGATTAACCGATAATCGGGTTTTCTTCGTATAGATGTCGGAAATTATCAGCTGCTCGACACAATGTGAAGCTTTTTAGCTCGTTTGCTGCACTAACTAGCTATTAATGCCCCAATCACACTAGATCACGATCACACCACGCTGACCGCGATTTCAAATAAATAAGATCGTGGTAAGGTCGCGGTAAGAGCGGCATGAAAATGTAGATTTACGTTGTTTTCACGATGCTACTACGTCCTCATAACGCTTCTACAACGATCCTGCTACGACTACACCACGTTATTACTACGCTTATTAGAGATTTCCAATAAAATGACTTTACTCGACATAACCGACCTAACTCAACGTATTTCGTCCTACTGCATTGAAGCATAACGGAGGGGAGCATACACTGCATGCATGTTTGCTCTTTGAACACGCATTGTTTGCTGGAATATACCGTCAGTAAAAATCAACCCAAATAATTGTTTTACTCTTTAAATATTTTGTCATTAAACTTTGAATGATTTTATTGACACAAATAATATAATGGAACAAGTAAATTAGCAACTTGTAATCAAACACACCCATCATTTCTTGTCATTTCACTTGACCCATATTTTAGTTCTTCTCAAATTATGAATTTTAAAAACTACCAAGACGAAATTTAGCATGCAAATATTAAAATAACGAATTCCGAAGCGAGAAGGTTGCCTTTTTATTGTTTTAAAAAGATTTAACGTTTAAAGTAGATTCCAACACACCCGAATGTAAAAGGTGTACTCGACTTTTAAAACAAAGTAATATTTTTCTATAATTTAATTGAAGATAATTTGATGTGGGCAGAAATTCATATCAATGAAATTTTTCCAAAAGTACTTTTTTGTCTTTACCTATACCAAATTATGGGGCGAGGTTTTTGTTTAAGTATACCTAAACTTGCATCCGAGGATACAGGGGTAGAGGGCGTACTCCCCCTTTTCGATCGCTAAATAAGTTTTAAAATCCATATCATTTTTAGCGTATAATTGTCCAAATTGTTTTTTGCATCGCTCCGCTAGTCAGTATAAATTCAATTATAGAAAACTACACCCTCTTTCAAATATCTTGAATCCGGCCATGATCACAAATTGTATTGCACGAAAAAAAACCTTAAATGATTGTCGTTTGACTTTGATAAATACTTTTTAAAAACAACAATGTCTGAACATTAGGCATCTTGCATGTGATTTAAAAGTTAAAGACTACATACTGAATTGGATTTTTTTCCCGTGATTTAGTAGCTCACTGAACACAGACATGTGATACTGACCTGTAATCTAATGGACACAATACATAAAATCTGCTAAACAGTTATGACCACTAATGGTCCTACATATACTCTGTACTTTTGAAATGACAAAAGGTCTCGCTTTTCTAGACTGTCTATGAATGTTTTATTCTTAATTTGTGATGTACAAAAAACAAGATGTAGTATGATCGTCGATGAGACAACTCTTCACAAGAGACCAAATGACACAGAAATTTTAACAACTATGTCCAACGAAGGGCTTTCAACAATGAGAAAAGTCCATACAGCATAGTCAGCTATAAGAGGCCACAAAATGACAAATGTAAAACAACTAAAACTAACAGCCAATTTAATGTTAAAAAAAATCAAAGAAAACTCAACAACAAACGATAAGCACTGAATTAAAGGTTCCTGACTTGGGACAGTCACATCCATACTAGGACAATGGTGTAACAGTACGACATAGTTGATCAATATTATAAACGGAATAATTATTCTTTATTTATTAGTTGTAGTTGTTTTTAAGATAGTGTTCAGCAGCTGTGGATACTATCATTTCGGTACATGGAGCTTATTTGGAAATACTAGAAATGGCTAGCTGTTTTTATGCTTCGTTTCAGTCTCACGAGTCAATCCCTTTCTATCTGTTTTAATTGTGACATGATCATTTGATAAACGATCTCCATTGGCTTTAACTTGGATATTTATAAAAACTATGTATCATAGAGATGCATGCGTAAAATGAGTTCTCGACATAATCTGGCTAAAATATTAGATACGAATTAAGCCTCACGTTATACTTAACTTACGACGAAGAAGCCTACAGCTATATATAATACATGTACTTACGACGAAGATTAAGCCCCAAGCTATAGTACTTATGATGATGATGATACTGATGTATGTCTTATATCCAGCGACAAATATTACATATATATTGAGGATGATGAAAATTATTTATAATGATAAATACATATACCTTTTTAAACATGCCCGACAATTAAGAGTCGCATTTTCATATGCTAGGTAACAAGAGAGTGTAACCACTATCAAGACACACTAGTCTTTTTACGAGTAAACCAATACCTGCTCTTGCTCGTGAATGCATCATGCTTGGTGGAGAAGCCGAAAAATACAGTCTTAAAGTCATTCGATCAGGGGGTCCAACAAAATAATTGAATTTGTATTCGAGGCTAGCCTGCTACCAGTCAATCCCATATACAAGTATATAATCATGAATATAAAATTATTATTTTTTCAGTCGTGTAACACCTTCACTGGTGATCCTGTCATTGGATCTGTCGCATAGTTGTTACTTTTATTACTATACTATATATAAAAATATTAATTTTCGCGAACCATTTAGGTCACGGAAATTCCAAAAGATGGCATCAGTAAGGAGAGTTGTGCAAATAATGTGAATACACAGAACCCCCATCCAAATTATCTTTAGCTAAAAGTATTCATCATTTTCTATTTTATATGTACTAACAACATTCCATTTTTCTATAATTTCGATTAAAATATTCCAAAATCTGAGTTAAAAAAAGTCAAATGCCCAAAATAAACATTGTCTGATTGGTTGAAGTACTGTGGCGTCAATGATAAGCATAGTGCTCAAGCCTCGATGTAAAGCACACGCTTCACATGAATAAGGAGAGTTTTACAAATAATGTGAATACACAGATCCTCCATCCTATTTATATTTTGCTGAAAATGTTGCAATGTTCATCATTTCTGTTTTGATTCTGCTAACAACATTCCATTTTTTCTTTAATTCCGATTTATATATGTGGAACCCGCAATAAAAATAGATGGCCTCAATGATTTATTTAAAACGCAACGCAAAAAATTCCGTTGACCCTGAATTCAACGGATCGATAATAGCATCATCACCATCAACAAAATGTTTACCGTTATCTTTGTGAAATTTCAGTTATATAGTTCTTTAATTAGAGAAATTTTGGTAAGTATTACTTATTAATGTTAAGGTTCTACTGATGTGCTCCTCTAGACCTTTTTGACGGTCCGTTTTATCCCATTTATCTCAATATTATCTCCGATGACAGTAATGTCAACCCGACCTATTGAGATTTACTTTTAGTCGAGTAGCAAGTATCAAGTTGCAAAAAGCGAGTATCAAGTTATAAAAAGTGAGTAGCGAGTTATAAAAAGTGAGTAGCGAGTAACAAAAAGTGAGTAGCGAGTAATAAAAAGTGAGTAGCGAGTAACAAAAAGTGAGTAGCGAGTTATAAAAAGTGAGTAGCGAGTAACAAAAAGTGAGTAGCGAGTAACAAAAAGCAAGTAGCGAGTTATAAAAAGTGAGTAGCGAGTAACAAAAATGAGTATCGAGTTATAAATAGTGAGTAGCGAGTAACAAAAAGCGAGTATCGAGTTATAAAAAGTGAGTATCGAGTTATAAAAAGTGAGTATCGAGTTATAAAAAGTGAGTATCGAGTAACAAAAGCTATCATTTATATGTTGGTAAAGATTATTATTTAAACAAATGATCATCTCATGGTTTGTTTCCCTTTTCATTACTTACTAATTCTTTAGGCAGCAACCATTTGATTTGATTTTCTGGGGGGGGGGGGGGGGTCTTTGTTTTCAGTTTAGAAGAACAATCTATTTTTTTAGCGATGACCCGAAAACATTTGTTTTCCTTTCAATTTTAGCATTACATATAGTGGACGCTGAGGGTGAAACAAACATTTTTTTTCTCAGGGTCCAAAACAAATTTTATTTCTTCACCAAAACCTGGAAACAAACGTTTTTTCCACTGCGTTGCCGTCGTTGTTTGTGTTGTCCTAAGACACATTTGGTGTCCGGGCAATAACTTTGGTTTAAGTGAATGGCTATCTATGAAATTTAATAAGAATGTTCAAGACCACAAAAAGGAGTTTTGGATTGATTTTGGGGGTTAAGATGCCAACAATTTAGGTATTAAGGACCAAATTGGGGCCAAAACTAGCATGTTTGTAGTTTCTGGAAAATAACTTGTGTGTCAGTGTGTGGATCCTCTTACATTGTACCACAAGGTTCCATATCAGATATCAAAAAAGAAAGGCTGGAATTTGGTTTGGGGGTATTTTTTTTCAATTTTTTTAAATGGTAGCTCAATAACACAATTTATCTGCATCGATTTTGTATTTGATTATCGGTATTTCTTCATTTTTCCATGAATTAAATTTATTTAGATTGTAACCTTTTTGGCACTATCGGCGTTCCATAGTTTTTTTTTCCGTCAGCAACTCCAGGCAATAAGAATAAAATTTCCTTTATTACAAGACTATTTAATGTATGTAATGTATATATACTAAATACTGTAGTCTAAATATTAAAAAAACAGAGCTGTTTTGTATGTGATTTCTGGTTTAGAAACCTCGGCAAACCGAAATGAGCTCATTTCTGCCGCGTACTACATTTTGACGTTTCCCGTGTATCTACGCCTTTAAAAAACATCCAAAATACCTTGCATGGTAGCGTTAACTCTTAAGAATGTTAAATACGTATAAAACTTTTATATAAATTTTATATCAACTTACCAGAATGAAAAGGATAGAACCTAGATGTGTCGTCTGCACACAGTGCGTCTGCAGTTGACCATTACGAGTTGTCTCCCATATCGTCATTCTTAATCTACGGGCGCCATATCTTTCCATAATATTTGAAGTAAAGTCTAGATTTTTTTGGGGCCAAAATTGACGACTTTCCCCTATTTCGATTTTTGATATGTTTCTTATACTTTATATTTCTCACGAATTCCACAAAAAACATTTCTGTTGCAATTTGTTTGAGGTAATTAAAACCATAGAATGACTGGACTATAAATTCGAGCTCTGATCATTAAGGGACTTATCATTATTTATCTGGGAGGGTAAAATATTTTTATAAATTCAAAGTGGGGGATCAATATTTTTATACATAAGTATTTCACATACTTCAAGAGACAATATGTCAAGAAGAACATTGCAACTGTCAAATTAAAATATATTTTTAGCGGCACCATTCATGATTTTATTCATATACAGTTAAGTAAGAAAATAGACATCACAAAAATTTGGTGATGTAGGTGCTTCATAATCCAAATAATTCAGTCGTTATACATGTATTTCACTCAATTTATTCACTAAATTAACAAGCAATACTGCCAAGTTTTGTTTTAATCAGCCTAATAGTTTGAGAGAAATTGAGTATAAATTAAAGCAGAATCTACAAAGATTTATGCAAAAATTTGTAAAAATGCAAAGCATGCTGCATCATGATGAAAGAATAATGTTTAGAGAAAGAAATTCTCCAAGAAATTATTAAATATTCACTTTTTGTTACTCGCTACTCACTTTTTATAACTCGCTACTCGCTTTTTGTTACTCGCTACTCACTTTTTATAACTCGCTACTCACTTTTTATAACTCGATACTCGCTTTTTGTTACTCGCTACTCACTTTTTATAACTCGATACTCACTTTTTATAACTCGCTACTCACTTTTTATAACTCGCTACTCGCTTTTTGTTAATCGCTACTGACTTTTATAACTCGCTACTCGCTTTTTGTTACTCGCTACTCACTTTTTATAACTCGCTACTCGCTTTTTATAACTCGCTACTCGCTTTTTGTTACTCGCTACTCACTTTTATAAATCGCTACTCGCTTTTTGTTACTCGCTACTCACTTTTATAACTCGCTACTCGCTTTTTGATACTCGATACTCACTTTTTATAACTTGATACTTGATACTCGACAAAAAGAAATCCTCCGACCTATTCGTGTCAAAAGTGAAAATCGCATCGATTTATTGAACTAATTTCTTCTTAAACTGTGCATGCATTATTTCTGTATTATATGATAACCAATCACATTCACGTTGCATGTTTGCATGAAAATGGTCATGTATTAGTGAATTGTAAGGGCGATGCAACTTGAGGTCAGTGCGCGATCACGTGACATTATTATTTGTAAACAAATTTAAAACATGCTCCCCGCGTAACACGTGTCTGAATTATCCTTTCAAAGTGTTATGAATCTTTCAATCACTATTTTATGAAATATTTCTAGGTTTGCATATCAGTAGTCAAAGTGAATTAAACGTAGTTCTTAGTTGTGTTTTTTTTATATAGAATTAGAAGGTAAATCTACATAAGGGGGTCTCATTGGGGGGGGGGGGGGGGGTGTTCTGATCCCAGATCCCACTGACTGTTTTGTCAGATTCCCATATCCCGCTTACACTATGTACATGAGCAATTTTCATTTTTTTGTCATTTCCGGGGTCCTGCAGAACCCCATTTCCCGTTTTCACGACAGACCTCATTTCCCGTTTTCATGACACAATAATTTGACTTTCACGTTTCACGCTTGCGAAAAATTGTCAATATTGGTCACGCTTAGACCCAATGAGAACCACACACTAGTCAGTATTTAACTTCACCCAAAAAGATGACTCAACTTCCCTCTATATTTAAAACCTGCATACTAATTTAAATAGCATTTGCTCCCCTTGAACACTATTTGGCCCCTTCCGTGTCATTTCCCTTTAAATTTGCTGAAAAGTCATACTTTAAGTCCATTTACAGTAACGGCTAATATTTGATTTTACCATCTTAATTTCAATTTTCATATTGAACACATTTGACCATTCAATATGCGTTCCCATGTATTTTTGTCATATATATGAAGGAGGTTTTAGGTCATGTTTTCCTAAACACCTTATTGCTATTTGTCTGTCTGGATTGTTAAAACCACAAAATCAAATATTGATGAATATGCAAGTTTTCAACAATCCCGGAACATTAACAAAGATGTGTGTGAGAGGGTGAAAATTACCCTTCTGATGTACTGATATTTTTAGCACCCCAAGTGAGAATCTAACTCAGGACTTTCAGCACTGTAGCCATCGGTCTTAACCACAAGATCACGAACTCACATTTGATGAACTAATTTCTTCTATATTAACTGTACGTGCATAAATTCTGTATTATTTGATAACCAATCACATTCACGTTGCATGTTTGCATGATAATGGGTTCTGTATGAGTGAACTGTAGTGTATTGCAAAATTAATGCAAATTGTGACGTCAGTGCACCTTCACGTGACATAATTATTTGTAACCAAACTGGCTTCTCATGTAATGTAACGGTTTATTTCGTCCTCTGTGATATTTTATCCTGAGGATAATTTGTCCCGGTAATTTTTTTCCAGGCATGGTATTTCATTTCACAGGTTGATTTTTCCTAGAGGAGTGAAAATCTATCAGATTTCTGTGTTATGCGGATAGTATGTACGGGTATATATTTGCCGTATTATATTTCACAGAACCGTGTGAAAAAGAGTCCCATTAACTACTATGTAAGTTACTCTCAATCAATATATACCTGACTATAATTATAAAATGTTTACAAAGGTAAGCAACTGTCTAGGGCCAGGTAAGGGAGGGGAAAAATTAGTATTAGTACTATTTCGCAGAACGATAAACAGATGCATAGACAGACCAAGGGGGTGGGGAAATTTAGCTTATGACATATATGTAAGAAATCATTGAAGCTTGATGGGAGTGGGCAACCCTCTGGTCCATCAGAGCCCCCACACCTTTTTGAAAAGTTCTGGATCTGCCACTGAGATTTGCAGGTTTTCTTAGTAAAGATACCTTAAAATATCACAAACTGTGTGCTTTCCAGACCATAGTTTACATTTTTTTTCATATTTTGCCGTGTCAAAATGACCTAAATTTAAAGGACAGTATATAGACCCAAAAATGGTATATCACATTCTACACATCAAGATTTTAGCAGGAAAGACTGCCATTGGAGTTTTTAACCATTGTGACTTTTTAATTTGATCTACTCCACTAATTAAAGTCGTTGAAGTAGAATATTTAATGTAGGTTTGTCCACATTTTGGTATATATTAATACATGTTTAGAAATAATGTTGAGCCTGTTCCTAGATGCCTGTTATAGACTTCAATATTTATTGTTTATTGAAAATAAATGGAATCAATTCTTTCAGAAAAGTTTAATTCTATGGAAATGTATCCCCCCTTTTATAAGTTGAAAAGGCTACATAGAGGTCAATATACAGTCTCCAACAGAAAACCAAAAAAGGAAAAATAAAGTGAATTTTGGAGAATTATTAAATGTACATGCATTTGAAATATTTAAGATATATTGTTTCAATTTTTTTAGTTCTAGGTTCCACATAACTACCATTTTAGAAAACGATTTCAATGCTAAGTCTATTAGAGGGATATTTGATTTTCATTGGTTGTAAATATGGAATCTTATTCAGTGGCAAAGGAAATAGACACTGACAAGTCTTAGATAACATTTTATATAGTTTTGAATTTTTCTTCGTCAGTTGACTAAAATTAGATGGAGGTGTGTTCTAATTTCCAACAGAGGAGCAATCAACCTATATCAATATGTGCATGAAGCAAATTGATAGTTGCTAGATACTGAATGATTATATCCACAATAAAGGTTTAACCTGTGCATATATAGTTAAAACAAGATAAAAAAAAAGTCATGTCTTTTTCAGGACTTCTGAATCCAATCATGTAGTATGGAATGTTATTGAGATATGGTTTGGGTGGATGGATGGTCATGAAGGACCTGTACTACAAAGTATATCACTGGATTTAGCTCTTTGTCTAAGTGTATTATTAAAGTACTTTGCTTTGAGCTCAGTTCATTGTTATGCAATTCATTCTTTGTGAAATTAAGATTTGACAGACAACTCTAATGGACAAGGATTTGTCAAAGTAGTATCATCTCTATGTACAATGTAAGTATTCAGGAGATAAAAGCATTCTATTTTGATTTGAACCATACATTTTATAAAAAAAAGTGGGAACAAATTTACCGGACAATGCTACTCCCACTACTAGCAATATGATGCTAGGTTGTTTTAATACATCTGTATTGCCTGCTGATGACTCGGCCCTGAGTGTAAACGGTCCTTCAATTAGGAGGAAAAAAAATTATAAGGCCTATCCAGTCTAAGGGAGCTACCATTTGATTTTTATGGGGGGAGCTAGGATGAAATTTGAAAAAAAAGGCAGGACAGGATTTTGAGTAAAAAAAAAGGCAGGATGAGTAACTTGGCAAAAAAGAAAAAGGCAGGATGACAATTGTTGTAAAAAAGTCAGGATAAGCTAAGAAAAAAAAGAGGCAGGACCGAATAGACTGAAAAATAAAAAGGCAGGACAGAGATTACAACTAAAAAAAAAGGCAGGACAAAATTTTTCATCCTAGCCGCCCCCCCCCCCCCCATAAAAATCAAATGGTAGCTCCCTAATCGATTTCTAAAACTATACTTCATTGCACATGTTCAACATTTTTATACAACCACAAAAAATTTGGGGTCGTAAATTGGTATCCTGTCCGAAAGATGGTTTCTGGATAATAACTTTATTATAAGTCAACAGAAATCAACAAAATTATAACACAACGTTTATAACCACAAAAGGAAGCTTGGGATTGATTTTGGGGGTTATGGTCCCTAAGGTTTAGGAATAAGGGGTACAAAGGTGCCCAAAACAAGCTTTAATCTAGTGTCGGTTTAAAAAGTTGTGTATAAGTATTTCAATTGTTCTGAAATTGTACCACAATGTTTAATACAATAAGTAGAAGGTTCGGATATATTGTGTGGGTTATGGGACAAACAGTCTAATAATTACGGACCAAAAACAAACATTTTTGTAAATTCAAGACCCTTAATTGGAGTTTGTCCAGAATGGTTCTTGAATTACCTAATACCAATGCTTTATGAAATCTTCTTTGAAAATTGGAGTTATCTTTCTTTGTTCAGTCAACTTAAATCAATTATACAATATACAATGCAATATTCACTTTATTACCAACTGATAAATTAAAGCAGTCATTAATAACCATTCAGTGATTGCAAGCACTTTTTAGGGTATGCCCTTTTACAAATGGAAAAATTATACATTTTTTTAGTTTCTGATCTCTTAACTGAAGTTTGTCTCCTCTAAATGTTTCTCATTTCAGAAATTAAAAAGAAAATTTCTTTAGATATTTTTGTTTGAAAGGATTAATATTCAGCAGCATAGTGAATTGCTCCTAACACAAAAGCAAAACAAATATTTAAGTTCATTAGACCACATTCATTCTGTGTCAGAAACCTAAGCTGTGTCATCTATTTAATCACAATTCAAACTCAGAGCTGTTTCCAGCTTGAATGTTGTGTCAATACTAGCCCCAACTGTTCAGGCTTCGACCTCTGCAGTCGTATAAAGCTGGGCTCTGCGGAGCATCTGGTCCATTCATTTGTTTATTTTTCAATTTGTGTGAATTAACATAGTTACAGTAAATGCTAATTACTGCACTTTCATACCACAACAAATATTGTATTGGTACATGTATCACTCAAATGTGTATCCATATAACAAAAAAAATGAAAAGGAATAATTTTGCATTACCTTTTGAATACTATGACTTTTTAGATATGTAGACATATTAAGACTCATTAGTAGATGTTGATAATATTGGCTTAAAATGCTTGAAATTCTATCAGATTACTTTTGGAGCAGTTATGAGTTTTGAAATTAGAAAGATCATATCATATGCAACAAGTGTAGTAAGTTTCAAGTTGATTGGAATTCAGCTTCATCAAAAACTACTTTGACCAAAAACTTTAACCTGAAACTCCCACTTCCATTTTCTATGTTCAATGGACCGTGAAATTGGGGTTAAAAGTCTAATTTGGCTTTAAAATTAGAAAGATCATATCATAATGAACATGTGTACTAAGTTTCGAGTTGATTGGACTTCAGCTTCATCAAAAACTACCTTGACCAAAAACTTTAACCTAAAGCGGGACAAACGAACGAACGGACCCACAGACCAGAAAACATAATGCCTATCTACTATTGTAGGTGGGGGCATAAAAAATTTAATAAATAACACTCATAATGCTCAGATTGGTTGTCATCGTGCAACATAGTTAATAACACCATATAGAAAAAACATAGAACTCATTTTGTCATAAGACACTGTCAAACATCCATACATACTATCCACACTCATCTGTGTCCACACTTGTATATATATATATAATATATATATATATACCTCCAAAGCGAGACAAAAATTTAAACTTAAAATTTTCGCTAACTCAATCAATATATGCGATAGCTTTCGAATCTACTTCTAATCGGATGAATACGAGTAAAAGAAAATTCCCGTAAAGACTGAAGTGACATTATAGTTGTCTCAAAAATGTAACAACTATGTAAATAGACATTCTCATCCACTTTTAATCAGAAATACTTGGGTACAGGATATTTTTAGCCAATTACTATGTACTATGATAAGTTGATAGTTAACTATCCACAGTGGTCAATGCAGATTATTAGTCATCACTTGATAATCAAGTACACCTTCCAAATTACAATCTATATAACGAATTGGTGTACACATTTATTTACACACATTATTATCAACTACAATTTTCTTTTTTTAATGTTTGGTGACTTTCATTTGAAAGAAAAGTATATGTCAACTATTAAAATTTAAAGAAGTACATGACCTGTAATAATGTTTTTTTTTTTAAATATTCACTTCCCGTTGACGTACGTTTTTCCTGTTGAATTTTTTTTTAGAAAATGTAAGTTGAGGAGATTAAGTGCAGAAGGAGAACGTTTGAAATGATACTTAATAAAGTATGATGCAATCCCAGTTATCAACTTTAACAGAGACAAGTTCTGATTAACATTTTGAGTTCATTTTTTTCTGAAATTACGACAAAATCTATATAAATTAATACCCACGGAAATAAAATATTATAAAACATTAAAAATCGAAAAGAAGAATCTATCTGATAACGACAAACAAAATCAATACAAATATCAAATAATAAAAGGTTTATTAAATTTTGCAAAGATAAGTATATCTGAAAATCAAAGTCATTGTCAAAACCATGAAAGACAACTAAATGAATCGTATGATAGGTAAAGATACGTATATATACGTGGTCTTATGACAGTGAAGTTTAGGCGGGAATCTCAATAATCACGTGATATATAAAAACCATGATTTCTTTCGTTTTTCATCATCTTAGAAATATTTGATATTGATAAAATTTATTATGAATGAATTTCATAGTTAAGGAATGCTTAGTTAAAACTTGAGTAACGCATTTAACAAAATTAATTGGTTAGCAATAACCGGTCCCGTTACGTGCGTACGTCGAGTTAAGTACGTATGTCATTTTATTGGAAATCTCTATTATGCGACCTTACTACGATTAGCACGATCTTATTACGCTCATCACGTTCTCATAACGACCATACCACGATTTTGTCGATTGCAACACGATCTTACCACGCTTCTTTTGCGATTATAGCACGCTCTTATCTCGATCATTCTACGATCTTTTCACGTTCATATCGCGATCTAACTACGCTCTCAGCAACAACGTCAACGTCATGTTCCGTATAAATACTGTTTCATTCCTTCTAATTGTCATTAATACGTAGAATTCTCGAAATTAATACGGACATCCTCCGAAATCTACCAGAACTAGTGGACATGTGGTAAGTGTAGAGGTAGAGTCAAAGGGGCCTCTTATACAAACTCCTGATCCAGTAGAGATGTCGGATCAACCAATCCAACCTGTATCCTGTAACGTATTCCTGAGCCATCAAGATCAAATGACAATATTTTTTTAACAATAGTGGGAATGATACAGATGTTTCAAGCATGGTTGAGCTGTTGGAAATTAGGGACATGAGGTCCAAATTACATATAGACAAAACCTGGAGAACTTTTATATAAATTTAATGTGACAATGGCTAGAACTCGAAAGTAATTCTAGCCATTATCGTAGTTTGAACGTTGTCAGGTCCAAAAACGAGCGTGATGAGGACGGCATTAGCGTGCTAGAATCGTACTATGGTTTTGAACAGATTAGTATAAACGTGGTATAGTCGTAGTAGAAGCGTTGCTCGGTCGTTTGGAGAACGTGATGAACGTAATGAGGTCGTAGAAACGTCGTAGTGAGATCGTATCGCAATCTCTATGACTAGATTCGCGCTTTCGCAACGCTCCTCTGGCTTCGATGGTACAACGACCTTTGTAATCTTACCACGACCTTACTGCGTTCTCACTACCCTTCTACTATGACCTGATTTCGCCACGATTGTTTTGAACATGTTAAAAATTGGCCACGCATATCACGATCACGAATACCTCATTTTTTTCAGAGATCATGTGCGATCGTGGCCTAATGTGACTGCGATATTAAGGTTCACATTGGAACTCGCGGTTCATATTTTACGATATGAATGTGTAGAAAACCCAATAATCTATACGAATTGAATTGAATTTACTTAAGGGTACCAAAACTAATGGAGATAAATAAAAAATAAAGAAATAAAACATCAATCTAACGAGAATTATCTTGAACAGAAAATGTCTTTACCTGAATGTGCAATACTGTAACATCTAAACTGTAAACACACGTTAGTCAAGGTAAGCTATTTTAAGATGTTTGAATAACTTATACATCAGAAAACTAGTATCAAGGTGACTGTGGTCTCTTCAGTTGATAATTCCTTACTTAATCATCTATTTAAAATAATATAATTATTCATGCTTAAATTCTCATTTCTTCTGAAAAAAATGAGCATAAGGTCAGCTATAAAAGAGAGACAAAAGAGATCCAAAGGGACATTCATACTCATAATTCGAGAAAAATTGACAACGACATATGGCTCAAGAAGAAGAAGACTAATAGACAAACAAGTACACAAAATACAACATAGAAAACTGGGGGTGATTTCATGTGTTCCAGTAGAAAATGCAATACATGCGCATCTAGAATTCCACAATTACGTTATCTTTCTTGTAACAATTAATTTTTGTTAATCATTTAAAATATTTTATAGTATATATATACCAATATCATTATCATCAAAATGGAAAATATTCTTTACTGGACATTGTTGGTCAAAATCTGGATTTTATTTATGAGAATTAACAATTTCCATGTTGCAAAGATGGGAAAGAATGCAAAGAAATAAGCATCATGATGTCGAAAACAACTCATTCAGGTACCTGAGGTGATTCTAACTTTAAAGTCTTCCGTAGGAAGCGTGTTTCGCATTATGACATCATGTAAAATATGTAAAAAATTACCAGCAGTCGTGTTATCGAAAAGGGTATGCCTATCATAATCAACAACCAACGCCAAATTTTAGCGAATGCTTCAAATATATCATTGTAGGATCGCTCAACGTTTTTGAAATTTCCTTGTATAACAAAAAACAAAAAGCGCAGGAATATTGCACCAATATGCAGATTCCTTTTCATGTGCAGGTGCTTCAGTAATTCAATTAAAAGAACACAATATGAAGTCTTTTTTTTGTGGTAGCATTTTCACTATAACTTCATTATTCATTTCTAAATTTAAGTCGAGATATGAAGCAGATAATACAATGGATGCGATCAACATAGTCACTTAATTGTCATGACATGTAAAAGATTCTACATATAGCGGAAAATTGAATTAAAAAAATAGTATAGTAGTAGCATCATTCAATTTATCTACAAATATTAAAAGAAAAGAAATGAAGGAAAAGGTTGTCTGAAAAGGAACAAAAATTGATGTCCATTGTATTTTTGGCTTTATGTTGTAAACATGTCAACCGACGTAGTAAATGTATCGCCATTTAAAACAAGTATTTCAAGAAGAAAAAGATGCCCAAGAATCATTTGTCAGAATCAAATGTAACATAGTATTATTTGCCACTGCCTAAATCATTATATTTATTTATACCTCATTTTCATGAAGGAAACAAAAACTAATTTTGTTAACCTATAACTTGTTCTAAACGAGAAATGCATCGATAAAGCAAATAACATTAAACTTTTGATCTTATCAGTGTGTCGGATATACAATATTTTTTCTCTTTCGAAAAAGTTGCATCTTAAAATTTTAAAACGAAAAGCTTGTAGATTAACAATCGTTCATAATGACGTTAAGCACGTTAATGCGTCAATACCGTGTAATCAACCAGTCCACACTAATAAACAGCTTTTCTATAAAATCATAATAGATAAGTTATATAAAACTTATTCATAGACTAGACAGATGAATACTATTCCAAAAATAATACAAATTGTTTTATCATATTTAATAATAGTATAAAATAAGGACAACATATTGACAAAACGTCAAAAATATGCGTGTCAGACGTAACAGACTATACACATAATAACCTTAGCAGGGGTGTTCGTGTTCTTCAAAACAGTGTTATATCCTCGAAAAATCGCAAGAATGATATGCTTTATATATAAAGTATTACAATATTACTGAATATGCGTTCCTGTAACGACCAACGCTATATTTTGGCAAAAACAAATAGTGGTCATTATGGTCAGATTAAGGAAAATGTTAAGCTATCAAAATTTATAGGTTTTGAAATATAAGATTATATGATTTTTCGTTTGTGTAAATAATGCTTATAAAAGTACATAGATAGACTAAATCAAAACAGATTTTTTGCAGCACTCACACCCCATTTAAAAATGCAACGACTTCTGGCAAATGTCTTGCAAGATGTCCAATGTCGGATTTCGCCGCTTTATACAAATAAACTTTAATTTGCGACGTTATTTATTGAAATTTCAGATTTGTTGCATGCTAAATAGTGCTTTTCCGTAATTGTACTTTAACTTTACATAACAGCTGAATACTTTTTGATAATTTGCGAAGTCAAAATGACTTCGTTTTCAAAGAAATGAAATGTCTTGCAAGTTTTCCACTGGACGATTTTCATTCGTTTTCACCGTTGTCGATTCGGGACGCTATTTATATATGATGAATCATTTGCATATATTTCCTCAGATAGAATTTTTCTTGATAGTCAGATAATATCAACTTGACCACAAAGTATATAACAAAAAATCCGATGACTGGGGTTGTTTGTTTAAATGAGGTTCTAGAGTTGTGAAAAGGTTGTGTATAACGAGAGGATAAAAAATCAACTTTTTTGAAATTTTCAAATTTCAGAAGCGTAAAACTGCGATTTTTTTATTTCTGTGCAATAAGATTCATATGTATAGAACTTGAAAGTGAAAATAAAATTGGGCTATATACCTCTCCTTATCATACAAAGCTTAGAGGGTTGCTGCTCACAAGGAAGCTATTAAACCAAGAGTTCCAAATGGTGAAGTTGAAATCATCCCTTCGTAAATTTTACGGACGCCATCACGAGTTGGTTGACTGTTATGGAATAACCGTTTCACAAATGATAACGGATATGTTCCTTACGTCGTAACTACAATCGCCTTCCCTTTCATGAATGTGACCTACCGAATTAGACCATTTACCGGATTTGTTATCACATAAGCAACACGACGGGTGCCGCATGTGGAGCAGGATCTGCTTACCCTTCCGGAGCACCTGAGATCACCCCTAGTTTTTTTGGTGGGGTTCGTGTTGTTTATTCTTTAGTTTTCTATGTTGTGTCGTGTGTGCTGTTGTTTGTTTGTCTTTTTCATTTTTAGCCATGGCGTTGTCAGTTTGTTTTAGATTTATGAGTTTGACTGTCCCTTTGGTATCTTTCGTCCCTCTTTTTTAACATATGAGATGAATATAACTTACCTTTTTTTCTGACAATCCTTTCATTTCTTAATTTAATTTTCCTTTTCGGATCTAATTTGGAAACATTGCATTATTTTTTTACGTTTTGTGTCAATTGGTGTCTAGTTGAGAGTTGTCTCATTGGTACTCATTATACCGTATATATCTTAATTTCATACAGACTTATGCAATACGCAAATACAATATATTTTGTTGTTTGTTGCTTACGTTACTTTCAGTGGGAAATATTTCATGCATATTCAGTACAACCAAACATTAAGAAGTATCCATATTGATGTGCAAAACAAAAATAGCAAGCGAAATAAAAACATATCGCCGATAATCATTAATCGCCGTAAAACGTAAAAATTTTACGTTACCATTTGAGACGCAATGTCGTGCGTTACGTCTATGACATTCTGCAGCACGTATTTGTTGTGGAATGGTAGTCGTCATCGGTGAAGTTGATGTATAGGAGATTATTTTAACAGGTTGACCATTATATACTATTAAATCCTTCCGGAGCACCTGAGATCACCCCAAGTTTTTGGTGGGGTTCGTGTTACTCAGTCTTTAGTTTTCTATGTTTTTTCTTGTGTACTATTATTTGTCTTTTTCATTTGTAGCCACGGCGTTGTCAGTTTATTTTCGATTTATGAGTTTTACTGTTCCTCTGGTATCTTTCGGCCCTTTTTTATAGCAGGAAATAATTCACAGTTTGCAATCTTTATAAGTTAAAAAATTAAAGTGTTTGTAGTATGGATTTTAATCAGCAGCTTTACCCTGTATTTTGTTTCCAGCTGATGAAAACACGTTCGACAATATGACACAAAGATGAAATAGATGGTATATTAGACGGATTATTTGACGGAGGGATATGATTTAACATAATCCAATCAAAAAGCTATGTTTGCCTTTTATTTGGGATAGATATTTATGATATTTGAAAGAAATTTGATTAATTACATGTCAATCAAATATTCAACCGTATATATAGAGAACCAACTCAACTAACACACATCTCAAAGTCGGCATACATTTTCAACAAGAGACAAGTGTGTATATACAATCTATCAATCAAGTTATGAATGTGAACCATGATATAGTTTCCTCAGAAAGTTCGAACATGGACATCTACTCCTTGACTGATGAGGACACAGGTCGCACATTTATTGTTAAACATTAAATTTTCTAGATATGTAGACATCCTTGCAACTTCGCCAAAGATTCAGAAGACACTTTGATGTTGAGCCATCTTTGAATACATATCAACACCAATAGAATGCCGTTTGTATTCATCAACAGTCTCGCCCCTACCAAATACTCAATGAAGACAGACTAGCTGATTACCGCCTTAGAATATGCTGTGTGTTCATTGATGATGTGATTATCCTTTGAAGGACATACGAGGAACATCTCAACAACTAACAACTGATAATGGAACGCATAAGAAATGCTAACCTGAATTTGGCACCCAAGAAGTGTTCTTTTTCCAGCGCAAATTAAAGTTACTAGTAAGACACATTGTTTTAGCACATGGAGTGGAATTGGATCCAGAAGAAAACGAAAAGGTCATGGCCTGGCCTACACTAACATCATCTGAAGATGTTTGACGGTTTTATTGGGGGGATTAGCTGGATGTTGCAGACCCTTCATCAAGATCAGGAGACCATTGACAGAGTTTCATCAGGTAGGAAAGGACAGAAGAAGAAGAAATAACCACAGAAAGAATGGTATTGGAGAGAAGTCCAGGGTCAAGCATTCGGGAAACTCAAAGAACAACCTACATCAGCTCCGATATTGAGGTACCCTGATAACAGTGTGCAATACAAACGGGACACAGATGCGTCTGAACCAGATGCTTTAGAAACAGATTTATGCTGACGGTTTAACCAGACTTCCTAAGGACATAGTAGAGATCACCACCAACACCATAAGCGCCATCTGCAGTTCCGTGACATCAATACCTTATGCACAACGTTTAGCAGTCAATCCAGATGGGCTACAAGATGACAACGACCTGAATGGAACATCTTCATCAGATATCATAAACTGGAAAAAGACCCTAAGGACAAGACATTGTTGTCATCGAATTAAAATGATACAGAAACAGCAGAGAAAGGCGACGCCATACTTAAAAGACAGTAACAGCATCTAAAGATTATAGATGGCGTATTATATCGACAGGTAACTATCAACGATAAAGTTAAACATCAGCTAGTACTTCCAGAAGCCCATGTTTCTACATCACTTCGGATATGGTACACACTGGCAAAAGACCATACATCGTCATTATTGAGACAGGTTTTACTGGCCTGGTAAAGCCAATGATTTGGAGGGTGGATATCACATTATGGAAGGTGCATTCTAAGAAAGACGATTCAAATCCAGACAGCCCCGCTAGTCAGCATTGGGAAAACAACACCACTACAGCTAGTGTGTATTGAATATCTTACTTTACATCCATCCACAGGAGGTCAACAACACATCTTGGTCATACCAGACCACTTCACCAGCTTTAGTAAAGCCATGTCCATGTATGAAGAACCAAACAGTAAAGACAACATTTGAAGCCTTCTATCAGCATTTCATAGTGCATTATGAAATACCAGACTGGATACATTCAGACCAAAGAGCTAACTTTAAATCAAAGATCATTAAGGTATGCAGTCTGACGTGGATGATCAATCACGCACCCTCAGTTACCATCCGATGGGGAATCGAATATGCAAAAGGTTCAACAACTCTACTAAAAATTTCAGTCACAGATGGTTCATTGATTTATATCTTTAGCAGCCAACCATCCATTTTATGGAATACAGCCAGAAGCAGCACAGGCTATTATTGATATTATTATAACCGCAACCACAGACGGGAAATGACAGGACGTCTGTTCAAGGCTGGGCGGAGTACTAGTATGTGATAGCATGCTATTTTATGTATTTTTATATTCTTAGTACTTGATATTAGTATAAATAATCATACTTGAATAAAGTTATTTTGTTAGCTTATTAGTTACATTCTGTAATCAATGATTAGTATTGTGTATTACCCTATTTTAACTTATTGATATGACGGACGGGTTCTCAATAGTTAGTCCTTTATTTTCACGGTTTGTTTGAGCGCTATAGAACATGTCTTTTATTGGTAGGTACTCTTGGAAGAGATATTGTGGTCAACAGATATGTTTACCTGTCTGCAATTTAACAACTTTAAAAATTAACCAGTTCAATAACAGTTCTGTCATTGAAAAGTTTATTATATAAAGTATATTTAAATCGTACCAAAGATGTAGTGTTTGTTTATTTAATGGTTTATATGTTAATGTGTCACTTGCACTATAAATGAGGGCAGTATTGACATATCAATTATGTCATTTCGTCTGAATAAAAAGTTTCAAAACCCTAGATTGCAGTTAATTATGCATTACTAAAAGCCTGATGAATCCGGTTTTTACATATCATTATGATTTAAGTTTTATTATATACAGTATCGAGTTAATGTATATTATTAAGCGTTGTCTACGAGAAATAAGTCATTTTATTCTGATAAAGTAATTGCATCAAAACCCAATATAAATATAGTTATAACATATATATTTCATTTAACTGTGTTAATTGATCGGAAAGTGAATAACAACGTAGACCTTAAATTATATTTGGTCTATTCCCTTAACACATGACATTTGCACGGGAACTTCTTACATTGACATCGTAATATACCTTAATTTAGATAATGGTAATGTAATAGCAATTGTTCTTGGATGTAATACTAGATTTCTTCTTTTATATTACATATTTGACGTTAGGTTTGTACAAAGATTATGTATCCTTCTATTGACTCGATGCAAAACATATGTAAATTTTATAGAAAATACACAGCCTTTCCTCTTGAACTATCATATATAAAAATTCGTTGCATGATAGATATAGGATTATTGCATGTAGTGCTAGCAATGATTTCCTTTAAACTAAAGGAGTAGGTTCAGTAAGACCCCTTTTTGGCCCCAAAATATAGCAGTTTTACAAAATTGTGAAAACGTAAACTTTTAGCTATTTACTGGAAAGTAGAATGCTTCTGCTACATAAATATGGGCTGTTTTTTGACAATACAATGCACATATATCGGGTACTAGCATCATTTAGTCATGCTAAATTGCTGAAATCTTCACAATTTTAGCATTTTAGTTAAATTAGACGGTTTCCGTCTTAAATGAAAGTGGCCGCATTCGTGTTCATTCATAGTATTGAAATGTAAGTTGTATTTGATGATAATACATAACATATATGAAGGTTGAGGATGAACACGGCTGCGGGAACTTTCATTTTTGACAAAAACCATCTGAAAAGTGACGTTTTTTGTCATATTTGATAGATTTTTCATATTTAAGCTTGAATCGGAGCGTTAAAAATGACTAAATCAGTTAAAATCTTTCACATAAACTGATTGAATCAATTGAAATAGACACGTAAGTGTTTAAAAAGTGTCCAAAATCTGTCGTTAGATGTACCTGAAATTTGAGGCCAAATTCGGCCCTTACCTGACCTACTCCTTTTGATATTGGTGAAATCAAATATAAATATGGACCAATTCAAGTAAACCTTTTAGGGTGCGCTCGACCTTCGTGACTCACCACGAGGTATTTTGTAATTTAAAGGTTGTTTAGAATGTTTTGCCAACAATAAACGCTAGCACATCATAGGGAAACAAGTAAGTCATTAATGTTCTGAATTTTATAACAAAATTCTCTGTATTAAATTCTGTGGATTTTCTACAAAAACATTGGTTTGAATGCCACAAAATCCCCCCTTTTCTATTAAACGCAATGAAACAATGAATAATGATGCTTTGCACCAAGTTTTTTCCCCCTTAGTATATGTTCACAATGGCCCATCTCTACAGACTACTAATCATTTTCTTCGGTGTTTTGATACTATTGCAGTTTTTAAAATTTCGTAATTACATGGCTACAGAAGGGGTCATAAACCTTAAGTCGAACTGAAGTAGACAAACTGTATACCTTATCATAGTTTAACCAACAATTACCAATGATTTACACTATAAATATATATATATATATATATATATATATATATATATATATATATATATATATATATATAAATATATATATATATATATATATATATATATATATATATATATATATATATAAGTGTAAAAATTTGCACAACGGTACTGATATAAGATGTTATTATACGAAGATGCTGTTATTAATTTAAATCGTGTTGATAAATATTTCGGCTTAAAATATAGCCTTCGTCAGTAGTTTTAACAATACTAATAGGTGGTTTAAAAAAAGATCAGTAATACAGGTAATTTTTGGTCTATTGATTTCAATCCAATATCTTGAATATCATAATATAAACAAAACTCGTTACGCCAATATACATGACTGTGTATATTTACATATAAAAATTATTGCATCAATAAGAAATACTAAGTTTTGTTTTTCACTAATTTTTGAATATATGTGACTGTGTATATTAATGGCATCAATAAGAAATACTAACTGGAATAAAAGTGCTTAGTCCTGTTGCCACTTGGTGAAGCAAAAGCGAGACATAGCGATTCGGTTACAGCATCCATAAATATTCACTCTGTGGTAAAAATTTTTGAAATTTTAATAACTTTTCTAAACTATCTTGGATTTCTACCAAACTTAAAAATAAACTTAGTTTATGATCATATTAACATTATATCCAGAAGTAAAATTTGTAAAAACAAATCCTGTTTAACCGTTTTTATACGCCCGTCTTTTAGACGGGACGTATTATGGTATACCGTTGTCCGTCCGTCCGTCGTCCACACTTCGGACAATAACTCTAAAACACGTTCACCAATTTCCCTGAAACTTAAGTGAATTGTTTATATCTATTGACGTAAGCTCACTTTTGTTTTTTTTTAATTTCAGATTTTAAGTTTTGGATTTATGGGGCTTTATTCATAAAAAAAGGGGTATTTTTAACACTTCGGACAATAACTCAAAAAGGCTTTCACCAATGTCCATGAAACTTTGGTGAATTGTTTATATCTATTGATGTAAGCTCCCTTTCAATTTTTATAAATTTCAGATTTTAAGTTTTGGATTTATGGGGCTTTATTCATAAAAAAGGGGGATTTTTAACACTTCGGACAATAACTCAAAAAGGCTTTCACCAATGTCCATGAAACTTTGGTGAATTGTTTATATCTATTGATGTAACAAATAATACTTAATAAAATCTGATGAAAACATAAAATTTGTAAAATCTTTAGTTCAATTTAAAACATTAAATTTCTTGTTAAAAATAGGTTCCATGAATGTCATACGTTTGTACTATTATTGAATAGTTGCAAGGATGAAAGCACATTAGCAGTCCCTGAGATACTAACTGTTCCCTGAGGCATATATCATTTTATGATAACATTTTTACTATCTAAGCTATGGATAAAAATCAAATACTGTTTTTGCATATAGAATGTTTTACTCTTGTTAAAATTGGTTGCAATTGAAATCACAAATGATACCTTAGCATTGCAGCTTTTTTATAGAGTTCGGTTTCGGTGGAAGGGTTGAGCGCAATAAAAAATGTTATAAAACATAACTAGTCTACAATAGCACATAATAAGTGAACAAAGTGACAACATGAAAGTCCTAACATGTGACTAAATATTCCTTAAATGTTAAAGGGTGTCATTTTATGAAAAAAATAAGGAAATCAAGTCTCCTAAACATTTATCAATATGATCATCTTGTGAATATTCTAAACAATAAAAAGGTAATAATCATTATCCACCATATTAAGCACCATTTGAACAACTTTTGCATACATCTTTGTATAATTTAGTATGGATTCCTTACTGCGTTCAACAGAATCTAATTATGAGCAATATACCCCAAGAAAATTACCTTCTTTCAAACTACTATAAAATTTGGAAATCAGCCATAGAATTACTAAAACCCATAATCATATATCACTTTCCTTATATTGCATTGAAGACTTCTATGTTATATGCCAATGTTAATGATATTTGTTTTTTATGCTAAATATTGAAAAGCTGAACTAGGTTTAATCATCTGTGTCTTCTTCACTGTAATCACTGTCCTCATCATCAGAAAAATCCTCATTTTCATTCTCAGAAGAGGCCTCCTCATCATCAATGAAATCTTTATCTTCATCATCAATGAAATCCTTACTTTCATCACCTACTTCCTCATTTAGATCATAACTTTCAGTAGAGTCACTTTCACCATCTTCACTTTCCCTGTTATCTTCTTGCTGCTCCTCATTGTCATTGTAGTCTTTTTTGCCATTTTTATACGCCCGTCGCCTTTCAAACAGCGGGCGTATCATGCGCTATAGCGCAGCCCTTTATTTACTTATAAATGGACTTACTGTTTCATGGATTTTTACCTAACTTGGACTGCAGCATGTATATGATCATAAGCTAGTATCTAGACGGAAATTTTGTAAAAGTCTATTTCCGGTTTTCCGTATCTATCTATAATACTAAAATTACGAGGTCCAATTTGTCAGCCGTCATCACGTAAAAACGACGAATCAAAGAATTCAACTTTATATACAACTAATATAGTACAAAGGTGTAGATTAAAAATTACACCACTCCAGGCCCTTTTGTTTTCCACGTAATTAATATTGCCAATAATTAGGAAGTTCCGGGTCGAGTCCGATACCGATACTAATAGTATAATCACCTGTTACCTATTACCTTATTTGTACGTTCCGCATCTGACAGGCGCACAACCAAACGGTGTATTCAGGATTAATATGCTATATACATGGGTCATAATCACAGGGTTGACACTACTAAATTGTCAAATTGTTACCTATTGTAGTATTTTAATCCGTAAGACTTTCTAAGATAACAATACGAATACTAAAAATCTGGACTAAAAATAAGTTTCAATTTGTTAGCGGGCATGACGTAAAACAGCGAACCAAAGAATTCAACTTTATTTATAACTAATATAGGACAATGCTGTTGATTAAAAAATACTCCATTCCAGGACCTTTTGTTTTCCAAATAATTAAAATTACCAATAATTGATAAGTTCCAGTTCGACGGGTTCAAACAGAAAGATTTGAAAGCAGAGAAAATTGTGTATCTTATAATCGGCATGACTTTATCAGATGACAGTACTAATACTAAGATAAGGCTTGCGCATCTATAATACTAAAATTACGAGGTCCAATTTGTCAGCCGTCATCGGGTAAAAACGACAAATCAAAGAATTCAACTCTATATATAACTAATATAGGACAATGGTGTAGATTAAAAATTACACCACTCCAGACCCTTTTGTTTTCCACATAATTAATATTGCCAATAATTAACAAGTTCCGGGTCGAATCCGATACCGATACCAATAGTATATTCACCTGTTAGCTATAACCTTATCTGTACGTTCCGCATTTGACAGGCGCACCACCAAACGGTGTATTTAGGATTTTGCTATATACACGGGTCATAATCAAAGGGCTGACACTACTAAATTCAATCATTGTCAAATTGTTCCCTATTGTAGTTTTATTCAGCAATCAGCAAGACTTTCTAAGATAACTAATATAGGACAATGCTGTTGATTAAAAAATACTCCATTCCTGGATAGCCAGGACCTTTTGTTTTCCAAATAATTAATATTACCAATAATTGATAAGTTCCAGGTCGACGGGTTCAAACAGAAAGATTTGAAAGCAGAGAAAACTTTGTATCTTATAATCGACATGACTTTATCAGATGACAATACTAATTACTAAAATAAGGCTTAGGCATAGTTATATACTTTAATTCAGTCACGGACCCGTGATATCACGGGTGTGTACTTGTAGTTATATACTTTAATTCAGTCACGGACCCGCAATATCACGGGTGTGTTCTAGTATTGTTTATAAATGGACTTTCTTTCAGTAAACATAACAAACAGTCTGCAGTAAAAGTTTTCAAAACATTTATCAGATTTATTAACAATCCCGGAAGATATGCAATCTTTGATAGAAGCTTCCTACAATCAAAAGGAAGTGTCTATTAAAAGAAAATGTTTTAATTATTCCCCCCCCCTCCATTTTAATTGAGCCTATGACTGACAGCAAAAGTAGGCGAACACTGGGTTCCGCGGTACACTTAGAGTTTTAGTCATAATCAGTGGAGGATATAGGACCCAAAAGAGCTCAATCCTGAATGGTCGAACTATTGTTTGGTTAAGTACATATTATTGATTTTTAGCCGGAACGATTCTCAGTGTCGGATCCAGAAATTTTCCTAAGTGGGGGCCCACTGACTGACCTAAGAGGGGGTCCGCTCCAGTCACGCTTCAGTGATTCCCTATATAAGTAACCAAATTTTTTCCAAAAAAGGGGGCCCGCCCCCCCCTTGAATCCGCCTTTGATTCTTGTTCCAGTTTCTGACCCAATCTTTGTAGGGAACATCAGGGTCCCCTTCCTCCGACCACCTTAATAAAAAATTTAGACCCAACAGTTGAAATTCCTACTCGCAATGTCCAGATTGCATGGTAAGCAAATGAGTGTGCAATTATAAGGGAGACAACTAGTACCAGCAAACCCCGAATATCAGAAAAACAATAAATTAATTTTAGTCTTTTTATACATGTATATACAGGCGCTTATCCAATCATTTTGAAAAGGGGTGTTCAAAGTTCAAAACCTCGGAACATCCCACCGGGATTTGCCAATCATAAATGATATATGTAAACTTAGCTTTTCATAACTGATAGTCCTGTACAGAATCCATTCCGTTGAAATCTATCCCCTAAATCCAACCAGTCGAGATGCAAATATAAAAAATAAAACATCCCAAACTGGTTTAATCTGGGGGTCCTGAAGGGATCCATCTCTCACCACTTAGCACAAAATTTGTGATGGCTTGGTCGCTGTGAGAAACTTCACCCCAAAGGACCGAAAAAAAAGTTAAAAAAGTTGAGTTGAGGATGACTTAAAAGTCATCCAAAACGAAGTAAGCTATTGTCGTCTGTACGCTCTGTGATTTAACATATTCGAAGTAAGCGTTGAACTACCCTTGACCATAGACGAAGCTACAGTCAGAATTGGGTACTTGATTAACTCAAATGGAAAATCCGTTTTTATAGTAAAACATTTGCTTACCAATCAATATTTGTGTAGACGTTTGCAATATTTCTGCTGACACTATTAAAATATTACGTCAGTTGTGTATTAATAATTATTATGATCGTGTTCATTGGATAATTATTGGATGTTAAATGTTTTCAATATTTTTGCTGATCCATTTCAAATTAAATTCAGAGATTATGTCAAGCTTTGTTACCACTAAGTCTACCTTGAGTACGTTATTGATAAAAATAAACATGTTGTAAAGGTAAATATATATATCACGTGGATTGGTGAATCATAGTCGACCATGTAACTTATAACTTCAAAAGGCGGTAATGATAATGGTTTCTTTTTCTAATAAAAGTATTCTGATTCCCAATTTTGTGAAGAAAATATTAAATGGTCAAGCAGGTGATTAATAAAATATTCTGATTAGATTTTCGTTAAAATCTTTCAGTATTTAATTTTGTAAAAATATAATTTGATCGACGCAAAACAGATAATAAAATTGCCAGACTCAAACAAAAAACCACAACCCTTTGAAATAAACGGTTACTCCCTAATTTGATAATTAATTAAAATATCCTTACACCAGTAGTATGCAATGCAATTAACTTCCATGGGATTGGGTCACTTGTGGAGAACAACGACAAGTCCTCTATTCAGTCAAGCAAAGTGTAACAGAACGCAAAATAAATATCCTCTGAGGGATCACGAAGAAAAAACTCTCTTTAACAGGAAAATACCTCCTTTTTCATACGACTGCAAAAATTGTGCAGCCCATGATGGTCGTTTGAATCGTTTTTTGAAGATATTTGTTTTCATAACAATAACTGCAGTGTATATAAGTGAATTGATCTCTATGAAATTGTATCAAGGTTGCATTTCTGTAAATATTGACAATGCAATTTCTCATAGGATCTCCTTTTACGGCTAAAACTGTAGCACTTCTACTATGAAGTTTTGAAAAAAAATCTTACCCTAGATTTGAAAGTTCATATGCACTACAATTGTTTTCAAAGGTCAAAATATAGAGCTGCGCGGCACATTTTCAACGTTTATATGCCCTGAACTTTTCAGAGTTTAAACTAACACTAATTTTCTTAACTTCCCTACCTCGAACGAAGGGTTACCACAGATTTCAATGTAAACAATATGCACATGTATATTTACTGGTAAAAAGTAAAATCACAAAAAATACTGAACTTAGAGGAAAATCAATTCGGAAAGTCCATAATCACATGGCAAAATCAAATAACAAAACGCATCAAAAACGAATGGACAAGATCTGTCATATTCCTGACTTGGTACAGGCATTTTCAAATGTAGAAAATGGTGGATTAAACCTGGTTTTATAGCGCTAACCCTCTCACTTTGATGACAGTCTCATCAAATTCCGTTATATTTACATTGTTGCGTTAACTCAACAGACAATAAATAAAATAGTCAAAATATGGATACATCAGTCATCATCGTATAACAGTTCTAAAAGGAACAATTTAACAGAACACAAATCATCTATCTACAAACACATTCATTGATTTGTGTGTCTGACGTCAGAAAATGTTATACGTCACATAAATTGGTAACATTCCCAAGTTATGGCTCTAAGAGATGGAACAAAATTAATTTTCTATGAATATTCCAAATCTCCCCAAAAGAACTGTATTTACAAAGTGCAACTTCAAGATTGCATACCACAAAAAGAAGGATGAGGGTTTCTGTCATAGTGGTTTATGAATTAGGGATCATACAGTGGCAAAAGACAGATATGTTTCCTGTATTGACACAAAAAGAAAACTTGGAGAGAAAAAACTAGAGCCAATGTAGCCAAATTTGTCAGGAAATCTTAAACAGGCAATTGGGCATAATTTTGATCTTCGTGGAGACTGGAAATAAAATGAAATATTGATGCTAAATATCGGATTTGGTATTCAACAGGCGGCCGTAATGTCTGAGCATTTGAAACATGGCGGCCAGGAACTTGATAAATATAGGCTATTTGAACGTAAACAAACTTATTTCAAAACAATGGAACAAACTAAATGATGACGTGATTTTAAAACCTAAAGGAAAGTATGATCATGATGATAGCACTGGATTGTCTGAAACTAAATGTGATTTGACAGGTATAGAACTGTATAACTACAGTGTTAAGTCATTTTTACAAGAGCACAAAACCGAGAAACAAAAGTAATTCTATGGTGGTTTCATCAATAAAAGCTCTTAAGTCCGATAAGATAAAAGTCAAAATTCGGGATTTAAAAAAAAAATCAACTCAGTCTCAGAGTGAATGGAAAGCTGCATTACACTTGTAACATGATATTTTAAAAATGGCAGCAAATAAATCATTTAAAGGGGAAACAAAATCCAGACGGTAACGGTATTCATGAAGTCTATGCCGTGAATTCATAAGGGATAAAGTAGTATGCGTACAGAATTAGATCATGAAAGTCAAATGCTAGCAAACTACCCGAAAGATCCAATTATACGAGGAAAATTCTGTATATTTCGTAAATTATATAGTAAAAATTGGAAATTAAAGTTGAGGCAATATAAGCTGGATATAATTCAAAAGTTAGATAATTTATTCGAAAAAATCCATCAAAATATTGGGACCTTTCAAAACAAATTTAAATCTGAAAGATGTAATTGAAAAAATATAATTTCACATGATGAGTGTTATCTTAATAACGTGATATAGTATTCTTTTTTGTCTTTAAGAATATCACTATTACTTCATACTGTCCATTTGGCGTGTCTCTGAACTTATACATCCCGTCAATGTGTTATTGTGCACTAGTAAATTGTTGTATTCTTGATTTTGATTGTTGCAAATGCGCTTAGTGTATATGCCTTTACGAGTTACTTTGTTACACATGACGTTGCTCTGTACTTTTACATCCCGTCATTGTGCTGATGTGCCATAGTAAATTCTTGTATTCTGTCTTTGGTACCCCTCAGGCTGGGCGTCCCCAAATGGAATGAAGGCATCCTGTGCTGGTTCTGTTACATCTACAGCTCATTCATCAGTAAATGTAGGTTCACTGTATACTGTCCAAGTTGAATGCGGATAGAGCTGCCAATCATCTGTGTCCAGTGGCATCAAGCTTTGATGTTGTAAGCACTTAGGTCATTGGGTTGTTATGTGAGTACTGCAAAAAAAAAATTTGCTTCAATAGAGAAAATCGTTGAACTTGTCACTTACCGCCCACTTAAGTGCTATAAATTCCGTTCTGTGCGGTGGGTATCTCTTTTCCGACTTTGTAAGACCTCTACTGGCATAGCTGATTATTCTCTTGAATCCCTGTTGCCCCTGGTATAACACTACTCCTAGTGCTGAACCGGAGGCATCTGTGTGCAGTTCATAGGTTAATACATTGTTAGCGTATCCTAGTATTGGTGCTGATATAAGCAATTCCTTTAACCTCTTAAATGCTGACTCCTGTTCTTCTCCCCATTGCCATGGTTTCTGTTGGTGTTTCATGGATGATTTCTTGATAGTTGGATTTGACATCAAATCTGTAAGAGATTTGCTAATTTGAATAAACTATTTAATGATTCGTTGATAGTGGCAAACAAATCCTAGAAATCTTCTGACATCTTCCGGGTTAGTAGGTTTAGGCCAACTCACTACCTTATCTGTCTTTGCTGGATCGATCTCAACACTATCTGCTAAGACAACATGACTGACGTAGTTGGCTTTTCTCTTGAAGAAGGAACAGTTGTCTGGTGCTTACTTGATGTTGTGCTGACGTATCCTGTTGAAAACAAGGCGAAGATTTTCCAGTTGTTCTTCGAAGGTCTTTTCAAAGATGATGGCATCATCGATGAAAATACTGCAGATCGTTAGATGCAAATCCGATAAGCATTTTTCCATCATCCTCTAGTACGTGGCAGATGAATTGGTCAACCCAAATGGCATCCGGATGTATTCAAAGAATCCTTGAGGACCTACTAAAAATACAGTCTTTTCTTTGTGCTCTTCCAGAATCTCCACGAGATGATATTCACTTTTCATGTCTCAAAGGTAAATGTACTTCCGGCTAGAGAATCAAGCAGATCTTCTATTCTCCTCAAAGCATAGCTATCTTTTATTGTCAAGCTGTTCAATTGGCGATAATCCACGCACAGTTTCAGTATCTCATTCTTCTTACGTACAAGTATCATGTTAGATGCGTATGGACTGTGTGATGGTCTGATAGTACCATTTGACAATAGCTGTCAAATAGTGACTTACTACATCGTACATAGGTGGTTGACAGCTGGTTGAGTTCGTCTATATCGTTGTTTGAATGGTCGTTATCAATGAAATTAATGTGGTGTTTAACTTCTGTATTTCCAATACATTTATCATTCTTGGAAAATATATCTTCAAATGATTTGATGAAATCTGTCCCTCTTTCTAGTTGATCTTCGGTTAAGTCACTTTCCGTAATTTCATCTTGTTCAAGTATTGATGATGTTGATGAAGTATCTTTTGGATGTTTTTCAATGTTGACTGGTTGTATTACACATAAACCAGCTTTTGGTTGGATGGTAATAGTCCTTGTGGTAACATGTTAGATATGAACGTCTATCTTTCCGTTAAAAATAAACCGATAAATGTAAACCTAACATTGGAGTTAGACAAGGGAATCATTTAAGTTCCAATCTTTTCAAGGTAACTGTCATTGATTTACCGTGTATGTTTGCTGATTTCTGTATCAGCTGAAATAGGAAATCCAAAACTTAAATGTTAAATGTATGCTGATAATGGTACGCCTTGTTCTAAAAGTCGACCATGTTTGAGCAGATGTTTAAATGCATTAGGCAGCAACCATTTGATTTTCTGGGGGGGGGGGGGGGGGGCTATGGTTTTTTTTTGGAAAAAAAAGTTTGTTTCCAGTTTTTGGAGAAAAAAATAATTTGTTTTTGATTCTGAGAAAAAAAAATTGTTTGTTTCACCCTCAGCTGCCACTATATGTAATGCTAAAATTGAAAGAAAAAAATTATTTTCGACTTGTCGCGAAAAAAAATAGATTGTTTTTCGCCATAGGCGAACAAAAAAATTTGTCCAGAAAAAAAAAACCATAGCCCCCCCCCCCCCCCCCCCCCCCCCCCCCCCCCAGAAAATCAAATGGTTGCTGCCTTAGAAGAATGTTGTAAAAGTTGAATTAAAAGAAACTTTTGAAAAAAAATGGTTAACCAATTGATGACGTTATTTTTTTCTGATTCTGGAATGTTTTCTTCGGCTAGATATGATTAGAATCAAATGTGGTTAAAAGTACTTTCGGTGATAATATCCAAAAAAATGATAGTTGTTTACAGACCCTCGATCACACAATTAAGCAAATTTTAACGTATGGCTCAGAAATTAAGGAGATTTTACTTTGATTTTTGAAAAATCTATAATACTAAAATTACGAGGTCCAATTTGTCAGCCGTCATCACGTAAAACCGATGAATCAAAGAATTCAACTTTATATATAACTAATATACTACAATGGTGTTGATTAAAAATTACACCACTCTAGGCCCATTTGTTTTCCACGTAATTAATATTGCCAATAATTAAGAAGTTCCGGATCGAGTCCGACACTGATACCAATAGTATATTCACCTGTTACCTATTACCTTATCTGTACGTTCCGCATCTGACAGGCGCACCACCAAACAGTGTATTTAGAATTTTGCTGTATACTGTTGAGTAAAAAAATACTCCATTCCAGGCCCTTTTGTTTTCCAAATTATTAATATTACCAATAATTGAAGGTTCCAGGTCGACGGGTTTAAACAGAAAGATTTTGAAAGCAGAGAAAACTGTGCACCTTACCTATACATGTTATAATCGGCATGACTTTATCAGATGACAATACCAATACTAAAATAAGGCATACGCATAGTTATATATCAGTCACGGACCCGCGATATCACGGGTGTGTTCTAGTGTCACTAAACAATCGCCCCTTTGAAATTTCGAAAACAATTATTAAGCTTTATTGCTAGAACTTAAGTTTAAAGTTCTTCAAATATAAATGTACATTATCGGGGTACAAATCGGTTAATATAGCTATGATAGGAGAGTACGGTCGTACTCCACTGCATATTGACATTTTTTCCATTCTAAAGTTTTTGCAACGAATTACTAGTTTAGAACAGGACTATTTGTTAAACAGGCCATAAATTTGACGATAATGCATATGTTAAGAAAGGGAAATAGCGCACTTATTTAAAATTTTAAAAAATCTTCAAAAGGCGCTAGGGGACATATTTATGTCAGGTTAATAAATCTCCTGCTGAATTATGATGGAAAGAAACAATCCAAGAACTAATAGATCAACAAAAAAACACAGTCTTTGCAAGATCTTGACTGGAAAGAAAAATCAGAACTTTTGCAGAACAATCCAGTAATGAGTTCAGTTATGTTTAAAGTAATTATAATTAAAAAAATATCATTGGTAATGTTACGGACCATTTTCATCGTTTTGAGTTCCAACAACGCGGATCTCCTCATCTCCATTGTCTCTTTAGGATTAAAGATGTACCATTACTTGACACTGATGATAACGAAAAAGTCTGTGATTTTGTTGACACATACTTAAATTGTGATCTACCTAGTAAAAGCTGATACTGAATTACACGAAATAGTTAGCAGTCAGTGTGGCAGTGCAGCAACACAGGAAGAATACCTCAAAATCATTTGACAAAAAAGGGACATGCAGGTTCTAATTTTGCATGACCACCTTCAGAAAATACGTTTATTTCTAGCACTTCAAATCAACAGGACCATCAGTCAAAACATCATCAAAACAAATACATGCCTGTGAAGTAGCTCGAATAACTCAGTAAGAATTTCAAACCGCATCAAACATTCTAACAAAGCGAATATTACTTTGAGACGTAAACCAGCAGACAAATGGATTAATCAGTACAACCCCAGCTTACTCCGTTGTTCGAATGCAAACATGGATCTCCAATATATAACTGATGCTTATTAGTGTGTTATGTACATCATCTATATTTCTAAGGCAGAAAGAGAAAAGGGGGTAGCCTTGGAAATTACTAGAAAAGAAGCATTAGAAGGCAACTGTGATATTCAAAATGCCATGTGCTCAAAATGCCATAAAGAAAATAAGAAGTGCATACTTCCGCCAGCGGGAAGTAAGCGCACAAGAAGCTACATACAGGGCATGTGGTCTCCACCTAAGAGAATCACCAAAAAAGGCACAGTTTCTTCCGGTTGATGATAATCAAGTAAAAATGAGCTTGCATCTTAATATTATACAAATGAAGGCCCATCAGTCAGATGACAGTATATGGATGCATTCTTTGTACGATAGATACAAGGCTCGCCCAGTCAATTTACAGTTTGATATTCTCTGTTATGCATCATTTTCATCTGAGTATAATGTTCTGTCAGCTTCACAACTTCCTAAAAAAAAGAGTCAGACGTTGTGGCATACCCATGATTTTCGAAGACCGGAAATACAGAGTTATATCATGAATCCAGTTTACAGTCTATTTACCTCATAGAATGGATGACCAATTAAAACCACTTAAATTTAAAATCTATGAAGAAATGTGTTTGAAAGGAGCAGTTGTCCTTGGTTTGTCAAAGGAACCACAGTTAAGACAATTGTACGATCAAAACAGACAGATATTTGAAAACAATGCAGATGATTTAGATGAAGCACATGAGTTATAAGACAAACAATGACTTCTAGGAGATGCCTATGCTGATCTCTCGGAGTCGGAGGCTGAACGTCTAGAAGTACAGGCTGAGAAAGAACACCTGGGAGATGGAGATAGTTCATAAATATCAAAATTAGACACTTAAAACAAGAAGTCAAGGAACAGATTTTGAAATTAGGCAAAGCTTATTTACTTCTCAACAATGTCAACACCTATTGCTTCACAGGAATGTATGTGTACCTTAGCCGTATTTGGCACAACATTTGGGAATTTTGGATCCTCATTGCTCTTTAATTTTGTACTTGTTTGGCTTTATAAATATTTTGATATGAGCGTCACTGATGAGTCTTATGTAGACGAAACGCGCGTCTGGCGTATTAAATTATTATCCTGGTACCTTTGATAATTACTATCACGACAACTGAATAAAGAACAGAAAATTAGACAGTGCTGTCTACATAATTAAATTCGAAGAATCCAGACCCTTTAAAAAAAAATATCAATGGGATGCTGGTACATGAAAAAGCCACTTAATTAAGTGCTTGTGTTGTGAGAAAAACAAAATCGTATCTCTACATGCATCAAGTCCAGGTGATAATGTTTTGCTTGTCACGGCACAAACAGCAACTGCAGCTTTTAACATTGATGGAAAAATCTTCATCTAGCCTTTTCACTTTTAAATCACTACCATGCCCTTACATTTATAAACGAAATGATAAAATAAATGAATTTCGTGACCGGCTGACACTTTAAAAAACAGTTAAGTACCTTGTGTTATATTAAGGTATACAGGGGGACATTCGGAGACAAGTGCCTGTGCCGGAGACTATTATCATATCGACGCAACCGTCCAGTAGTTTGTTTGTTTCCTTGATTTGTCGCTTTTTAATAGATTTACGGGATTTGAATATTGATAAGCTAGTGTGTTGCCTTAATTTATATATAATTGACTTTTTAAAGTTTAATGACTAAGCGTTCCATGGAACTTACATGACTGATAACATATTTTTCAAGACTCCAAGGGGAAACCATAACTTCGTTAAGGGATTTGGGGTCAGTAATACCCTTCTCTCGCATGCGACTGCTGCTGTTATTGTGAAAGTGTAATAATGACTTAAATATTTGGACCTCGAGAATCACTGAAGAGATTATTGCCGAAATGCGCATCTGTTTCAGAAACAGTGGTAACGTTAATGGTATGTCTCGTATTCGCGAAATATATGTCACAGGCTCCATAGTAAAAGTATCTTATCTAAACTTAAGGTAAACACGATTCATAACTTAAATGATATTTTTGGTTTGACAAAAGTTCTTGCAATAAAAACACAACGGTGTCACAAACAGACGAAACAAATTCTTTCTTCTTTAGTACAGTTTATATACTCTATAAAGAAAATATATAAGATAACAAACCGAGCGTATTCCGATGAAAATACAACATGGAAAGTCCCCAATCAAATGGGAAAACAAAATCTCTAACGAATGGATTACAACTGTGATATTCCTGACTTGGTACATACATTTTCTCATGTATTAAAAGTTAAACCTGGTTTTATAGCTACCTAAACCTCTCACGTGTACAACAGCGCATACATTCCATCATATTGACAACAATGTGGGAACAATTCTAAAATGGGGCTTCACAAATGAAGCTAGAATATCAATGTTGAGTCCTCAGAAGACACATTACAAAAGACTTGCAGGAAAATAACATTGGCGGAGACCGAATATTCAACTATGTTTCTCGCGGAGTAGGAAAGGATGATAGACGGTTAATCAACTGAAACTAAACTGACTGGTCACAAAGCTGATAACAACGAAAACAATAAATCGTGCTCAAATAATCCTTGCAATCATTAACCTTTGTAGCCAAATAGACAGTTATCCTGAATACCAAAATGAAAAGAAAACAAAACAGAGGTAGATTGCACAGTTTAAGCAAAAGATCAGAAAACTGGATGAAGAAAATTTCAACTTGAATCGTTTACGGATGTCAAAAAATCAGACTTCAGGTCATCAATTAGAAACAAAGTCAGGCAAACTAACCCCAGTAAATATCAGGATGGCTCTAAGTTAATGAAAGACCTTCCTTGTCTTTCAATATCCTACAATGGAGTTATACCAGAGGATCGTTGGAATGATTACTTAGAATTTAAAGACAGACTGGAAGATGTTACAAAAAAGAGTTCAAAAAATGAAGAAAAAAAAAAGATTCCCGTCAATTATCAGATTAACTTTCCCTTCCAGCAGTACCATCCTCCCATGAGGCATGATTCAATACTTCCCTACTTATCTGTCGCAATTTCCTAATTTCAATCTTTTATAACAAAGGAAAGATTTTTAACGGCACAAATATACAAAGTAAAATAGAAATAGACCTTTTCCAGCGTAAAAATCATTATCAGAAAAAGAAAATTATAAAATGTTGAGAACATCTTTAAATATTGAAATTGGAAGATGCCTCTTATTGTATGTAGATATTATGCTAGAAGCTAAGGAAATCCAGAGGAACACTTAATTTAAGGGGGGGAATCTTTTAATTAAAGCAAAACCAAAATTATAAACTACTAGTACACTTGATATACAGATCCCCGTAAGAAAAATATCAACTATTATAATGATAAATTGATCCAGTTAATGTAAGAAGCGACAGTACTGGCGTTTTCATAGATACTCACTATGGGAGATTGTTTTGGAGCCCTCAAGTGCCAAAGATGAGATTTAGACCATTAGTGTTCGTGACTTTTAATTTTGTACGCACAATTTTAAATCTTAAGGAAATTCCACATTCAGAGCTAGTTCAACAACCACAGTACATTGTCCGGACTTTGGGAACCTTGATTAATCCGACGAAATAACAACAGCTTTACTATACGTAACAACCGACTGTTAAGAATGTTTTGGGAAGCATCATTTTTCTTGAAAACCTTTTTTCTGTTGACAGAGATGCCATGCAGTACTTGAGAAAATACATCAATTAATAGTCCAGCGCAAATTGAAATTGTTTTTTTTTTATTTCTCCAGCAATTATCTACAGATCTTAGGTTATTCTTTTTTTATAATGTTCATTTATTTAAACGCAAAATTATTCGTCTTTACTAACCAACCCACATTCATCTCTGTTTCAGGTAAATGATAATTCCTTTGTACGTGACCGGGTTCTTGTACATTCCAACAAAAGAAAACTAAGTACAGATCTGAGAGTACTCGCAGTTACCGACAGCTAGTTTAAGCAATACTTTGATTCGAAGCTTACATAAGTTTTGTTGTTGTAGAACAAATATTAATCTCACCTTGGCAATTCATTTACAGAAACCCGATATTGCCAAGATTACAAGGCGGTTTATCAGCAACGAGAATCGTTTCTTTGCATTTATTTCATTTCGGTTAGGTAAATTGACTCCTAAAACAGTGGAAAAAATCTACAACACTACCGTTCGGATTTAGAATTGAAAAAAGGATTTTGACGTTGAGATCGTTCGATGGAACAGCCGTTGGTGTCTTAGAAACAACAAGCCAGATATACTACTTGGTGTCCTTAATACCACACACACATATCTGTACCATTCGATGCATAAGATAATTGGGATATTGTCATAATTTTTGCATTGTGTATATATTTGTATTGTATTGTTTATATATGCCTTCAACCCCTAGGGGAATAAATGTGCATTTCATTAATTATATTATAATTATATTATCATATTACAGTATATATTATTTTATTATATATTTACAATTTAGACAGGAGATGTGGTATTATTGTCAATAAGCCAACTCTCGTCAAGAGACCAAATGACATAGAAATTAACAACTATGGGTCGCCATATGGCCTTTAACAATGAGCAACGGCCATACCGCATAGTTGTCCATTTCATCTGCAACCAATTAAAGACCCATCATAGCGATGTATATTTCGAGTCCAACCGGAGATCGACAATTGGAGACAAGAGACTATCTAACCTGTCTACCTTCATATCCACCGACAACTCAATGCTAAAAAGAAAAAAGTAAGATCGAAAGATGGTCGCCATGGGGAAAAATCATATAAAAAGCAAAGAAATCAGGGAATTTAACAATATACAAAAAAAGGGACATCATTTTCGGTACAACAAACTTATACTGAAATCCTACTGGGAATGCATTGAAGGTTTTATATTACCAACACTAGAAGATGACACAATTATTTGAACTATGAAATAAAACTTGAATAATATAAATCATTAAGAACAGATAACATGGTTTAACTACTGATGAGCAAAAGACACCCTTTACGCAGGTGTTTTTTTCTCCAATTTCAACGGTAAACAACCTATTGCTAAAATAATATGTTTTTGAGAAATTGATTGTTGTTTGCTGAACATCCAGTGGCAAATATTTCATTCTTTTTCAGGACGAGAATAAATTAACAATAAATACAATGACTTGGTCTTTTAATAAAAGTGTATTCAAAAGGACAAAAATGTTGCCTTGCAACAGACCCTCTACATACCCCTCGAAGATTGCCCAACGGTTTTAATGTGCAGAGAGCGTGGTACTCTTTCGACATTAGACTTTAGAATGTACATCCCCATTCTGACTGGACATGGCTGTGTACTTATACATTCGGCACTTACTGTCCCCTTTAGAATTGGAATCACAGCCAATAGGGAGAAGACAACATATGTCTACTCTTTAGTCGGTTGTAACAGAATTTGCCGAAGATTGCAACATTCAAAACAATATTCTTTTGCTACCAATATCACAGTTATTCATTTGAGAACAGAACATGTTAAAAATCTTTTACAACAAACAAAGCGGCAGGACCGGTTTAAAATATAACAATAAAAACTACCACCCCATTTTCCTGACAAATATACGTTACAAACGTCTAGAACTTCAAAAAACATGCAGATAATATCCCTTACAAAATGAATAAAGTGAATGAGCAGATATTCTGGTCATGTTTTTTTCAAAAGTGTTTGATATTCAAGTTCCACATGATCTCATCACATTCAAATTTCACCGTTCCGTGATACAGGGGGAATAATTCCTGGATACAAAATTCTTAAATTATCTCCAGAAAGCAGTACTTTATGAAGAGTAGTTCTCAGATTACTGAACAATTGAACCAGGAGTTCATCAGGGGTCAATTCTTGGGCCAAGTCTTTCTGGACTATATTCCAACCAGTTATAAAAGAGGGACGAAAGATACCAAAGGGACAGTCAAACTCATAAATCTAAAACAAACTGACAACGCCATGGCTAAAAATGAAAAAGACAAACAGAAAAACAATAGTACACATGACACAACTTAGAAAACTAAAGAATCTTACTCTTATGCCATCATAGATTATTTGGCAATACAGTTAATGTTCTGATGTATTTCTGCGTGACCAACTTTCGTTATCTAAGGTGTTTACAGGCTGCTCCGTATGCCTAAATACCGTACTGCTTTACCTCAACATAGTAATACCACGTGGCTGCGTCAATATTACTGATCATTACTATATTATCAACACTCCGCCATTTATACTATGACATTTCAATTGACCAATTTATTTTGTTATCTAATATCTTGTTAGGCTTTAAAACCAAAATATCTTGTTAGGCTTTAAAACAATAATAATGGAATTTGAAGCGATTTGATATAAAATATATTAGATTATGCATGAGGCTGAATTTTACATTCATAATGTACCGCAGTGGAATCAAACACACTTGACAAGGTGTACCTGATTTTATATTTATAAGATAGGCTATTTATTTTCAGGATTTTTGTAAACTGTTGCCGGAACAGAGAGGCAAGAAAATGCTTTTTATGTTAACTTGATCCGTAAGATCCAAAATCATTTTAACCTTCACAAATCAGTTTATTTACGTTACATTAGTAAACAAATATATCTAGCAGGAATGTTTTTCACTGAACGTTAAGCAAACATCACTGAATCAATTATTTACATATGGAAGGATTAACTTCGTCACGAAATTATAAAAAGGCATTAATGATTGTTTGGCTTAGGCAGAATAAATACACGAACTAAGACCTGTGTTTTACCCTAGTGTAGAATGGCGTAACAAATATAAATATGTGTATTTGTTGCATTGTACGGCTCTCTTTGATCGTATACCGACAAAAAACATCAAAAGTATCGTAAAACAAATACTGACAACGTAGCAGTTAGTGTTGTGCAGTGCATTAAGAATTATTCAATGAAAACTACACTTACAGGAATCCCCTTAACATATTATACAAAAAACAGATAAGAGTTACATCCCATTGTACGCAACTTTGATTGTTATACATGTTGCCTCCATGCAAAAATGTCATATTTATTATTAATATTTTGGAACTTCTGGATCTCAATCCCTGAAAGTAAAATCACAAAAATACTGATATTCGAGGAAACTTAAAAACTAAATGTCTCTAATCAAATGGCAAAATCAAAAGCTCAAACACACGAAACGAATGAACAGTATAAACTGTCATATACCTGACTTGGTATAGACATTTTTATAAAGAAAATGGTGGATTAAACAGTTTATTGGTTTCATAACTTGTATGATTCTTGTATGACAGTCGCTTAAAATTTCATTATATTGACAACGATGTGTGAACAAAACAAAACAGACACAATAAGTCATAATGTCAAAAATGGGGGTACAGCAGTTATCATTGTGTTATAATCTAAATCACTATATAAACTAACAAATGTGTTACAAAGGCGCACAGACAAATAACATAAGCAAGAATGAATGACAAGAACTCGAAAACTACCGGGACACTATGACGGGATGTATAACAGAGAAACATAACAATGCATTCGCTCCAAAACCACATCAGTAAAAATTGAAAGACAAGAATACAAAAAGTATCAGAACAAAATCACAATGACGGGATGTATAAGTACAGAGCCACGTCAATTAGACATCATCATAACAGTTAAGTAATATAAAAGAATATTATAACCTGTAATCTAGATGATAAACAAAGGCAGTACTAATGATCTATACTTCAAGACCATCGTGTATTATTTGTAAAGTTGATACGGAATATTTTTATTAAGAAGGTCTTGAACTTTTTTTCTAGGACGGTCTTTGATCTTCTTTCACATACTATACCCCTGGCTCATCCAATTTCTGCTCAAAAATGGTTAACGTTTTACAAAGTCTGAGTAGGATCTGCAAGCTTTAAAAGACCGAACAAGTTGGAAAAGGTATATCCCATATGCAGGTGAAATTGATTTATTGCTACAAAGGCGGGGAAAATTAATAATTTCAAAATTAAAATCGTCTATTTTGACATAGAAACAAAGACATTCAACTGTTTTCTCGCTAAATACTGCTCAAAACACTCGAGTGAACCAGGTATTCAAAAAAATTTCATTCGTGGATTCTGCTTGAGAAGTTATACGTTAAAGCTTCCAGGAATTTAAAGATACGAAGCAATGTACGGCCAGAACATTAAATCCCATGCGTCGTGTTGGACGAGTGCAAAGCTGTTTGCATGAATCCAAATGAAATATTTGACACTGAACGCTAAGCAAGTACCAATCAATCATTTACCCGTTCATCTATTGAAACTGTTGTCAATTAGAAACCTTTTGTATTGCTTTATTTTACCTAGAACTTTAAATTGCAAACGCGAGTTTTTTCCATATATATTAAGTTCTTTAGTGCATATGTACCACAATTCTATAACAACGTACAATAGATTCAAATATCCGTAGTGTTTCAAACTACTCTTTTGAGCAAATCTTTCAGACTTTTAAACGAACAGGGAAGTGTCTTTTAGTTATAAATGACAACGACCTTGTCATCGTATATGGGTTAACATATATCGTACAAGTTTTTTTCATGAAAGGCTAGCTTTGTTTTCAACCTTAATACAATTCGTAAAAAATTAAGAATTTAGTAATATCATGGTAGAAACCAAAATTAAAGCAAATTTAACAAATAAATTAAAAAAAAAAACATTGCAAAAAGTATTCACAGTAAAATTGTCTCTGCATTTTGCTACACCTATGATAGACGAATTTCAAAGAGAAAATAAGGAACTAAGGAAATCAACAATCTGATGAATGCTTGTTGTGAAATCTGCATTTGATGTTGTCCGTGATTCTAACCTGATATGGTAATTGTATCATCTTTGACTCTCAGATCAGTCAGTACTTGTTATGTACATTATGTATACAAATGCCACGATCAAGATTAAATGGAATGGACAACTTTTAGAAACCTTTGATTTGAACAAGGGAGTACGTCAAGGTGAAACCTTAAACGCCGCTCTGTATGAAATATATGTAAACTAAGTACTAAATTGTCTAGAAGACTCGAACTTTAGTGAAAATATAAGATCCACTTCTTGCTGTGACACCACCTGTGCGGACGTTAAAATTAGCCTCAACTCGTACAACCTACCAACAATCTAGCAATGGTTAATATATCATTAAAATATACTGCAAGCGAGAAGGGAACCATTTTCAACGAACACGATGCCATACTCCCTGTTAGACGTCAATTAAAGCATTTAACAACATAATAGATTTGAAAGATGAAATGATGACTACTGTTAACAAAACTAATTGGCATTCGGAGAGCAAATTAAGACGCCATCTGCTACGATTGAAGAGAGTTCTCTACATACCCTTAAGGCAACTGGTTTACCTTGTAAAATGGATTTTACCCGGTTACTACCATCAATTTACTTAAATCTTATGTAATTCCAGTTATTCAAAATTTATATAAATAATTCCAGTTATTTAAAACTTGCATTATTACAGTTATGCTCTATGGGTTGAAGATATTTATACTTAATGGACAAAATTCTAGATTTCATCAAAAAGCTATATAAAAAGATGTTGAAGCAAATATAATCTCTGAACACAAATGTAGCAGATCCTACCGAAAATATATACCGGTTGTATCCCAGGTCAACTACTAGCATAGGTTGAAATTCATGAAAGGACATACATTGTATGTGGTAGTTTTAACAGATCAGAGAATAGACCAATGGAATGGAGAATGCAGAGAGCTCAGTATTAAAAACATGAGACGTAATAGTTAATTCATCGAGATAACAAACACTATGCCTGAAATATGACATTGGTGACCCTTGGTTTCCTTAGCAATTTGTTATCCAATCCTGTAGAAAAAATTGATAATTTAAAAGTCAAAACCTCTTGGGGAAAAACGTATCAATGCTGAATCTAGAAGGTATCCTTCATTAGTATACTTGGAAATGAGCTATACCGTAGAAGAATGTCTTCCTAAAACAAGAACTGTAATTGTACATACATTCTTCAAACAAATAGAGCCGCTTTTGATCAAAACAAAATAAAGGTAGTTTAGATTTGTATGCTCTGCAATTGTGGTGAAAAGATGCTTGCTCATTTGTTGCTAGATTGTACCCAGCTAGTATATACGGAAACTTATTTTTGAAAAGATCACCAAATTCTGTTTTTTGGTAAATACAGCATTTCAATAGAAATACAGATCTTTTAAATCAGTAAATTGACGTGAATCCATATGGTAACTGTATCACCTCATGATCAGCACACAAAGAGCTTACTGATGACATAAGTACGCATTTATAACGTCTGTGTAGATATACACTATAGGAATTGTTGAACATTATTCTTAAAAAGAACAGTAGATAACGTACTGTTGAACATAAATAAATGCTCCGTTGTGGTCGGACCACACCTTATACACAAATCCCTAGAAAGTAAAATCACTAAAATACCGAACTTCGAGGAAAATTCAAAACGAAAATTCCTTAATCAAATAGCAAAATCCAAAGCTCAAACGAATGGATAAAATTATCATATTTCTGACTCGGTAAAGGCATTTCCTTATGTAGAAAATGTTAGATTAAACCTGGTGTTATAGCTAGCTAAACCTCTCACTTGTATGACAGTCGTACAAAATTCCATTACATTGACAACGATGTGTGAACAAAACAAACAGGCATAATAGGTAAAAATGTCGAAATAGGGGAAAACAGTCAACATTGTGTAAGAGTCTAAATCACTGAAAAAATGTAACAAAGAAACACAAAAGGCATATATTCGGATGTGTCTACATTTTGTGTTGCAAATGTCTGGTTATGTAATGTATTTCAGTTGTTTCCTGTAATTAGTTAATACTTCAGTTCCATCATGTAAATCTTTTGTATAGTAATTTTACAAATTTACTGTTTGCAAAAGTATAAATTATTCTAAATAATAGGGATGCTCTGGTAACTAACAGAAAACCCTGGCCGTTTTTGGCACAACTTTTTTTTATCTTTTGGTCCTCAATGCTGTTCGACTTCGTGCTTGTTTCGGCTTTCAAACTTTTGTATCTGGGCGTCACTATTAGATCTTGTGTGGACAAAATGCACTTCTGGCGTATTAAAATTTTGAACTTGTTGCCTTTTGTTGGCTGTTGTTCGTGTGTTTCTTTGTCAATTGTGTTCTCCAATTTATTTATATTGTAGTCCTGTGGTGTTGAGTTGTCATTTTAATGTTATATTTCACATGGCTATAAAAGGGGAGGTTTGACATGCCACAAAACCAGGTTCAACCCACCATTTTTTCCTTTAAAAATGTCCTGTACCAAGTCAGGAATATGGCCATTGTTATATTATAGTTCGTTTCTGTGTGTGTTACAATTTAACGTTGCGTCGTTTGTTTTCTCTCATTTTTGAGTGTAAATTGACATTGCGATCAGACGTGTCACAGTACTTGTCTATCCCAAATTCATGTATTTGGTTTCGATGTTATATTTGTTATTCTCGTGGGATTTTGTCTGATGCTTGGTCCGTTTCTGTGTGTGTTACATTGTAGTGTTGTGTCGTTGTTCTCCTCTTATATTTAATGCGCTTCCCTCAGTTTTAGTTTGTTGCCCCGATTTTGTTTTTTGTCTATGGATTTATGAGTTTGAACAGCGGTATACTACTGTTGCCTTTATATATAGACAAAGCACACAAACAAAAATGAAAGACAACAAGAAAACGATAGCATAATAACGGGATGTATAAGTACCAAGTCACATCAAATGGATTTCACTAAAAATAGACTTAACAGTAAAAATATTATTAAAAATATATATATATATATATATATATATATATATATATATATATATATATATTACAACGCGTTATCAAGGTAATAAACAAGCGGATATTCTTTGTTAAGTTGTTAATGAATATTTATCAACAAGGTCTTTGTATCTTCTGATGAACTCTTAAACGTTGCTTGACATACCCTTGGTTCATCATTTTCTCAAAAACACGCTAAGTGTGTTTAACTAGATTTTTGAAGATAGGGCATACTTATTTTATATGTGCGGTTAAAGAGCGTCTCCTTACAAGAATAAAGAGATGTGGTATGATTCCAAAATTCCAATGAAGTCGACGTAAGCTATAATAGGCGATCAACTGTACGTTCTTCAACAATGAGAAAATATACGTCACTGTATGGTCGGCTATAAAAGGCTCAAACCCCCCCCCCCCCCCCAAAAAAAAACATAATAAAAATTTATAATTATAATTTATAACAAAACCATTTATGAAAAACAAATTTGACAGAGGGAATCGCCAGCCCAGTAGTCAGTTCATTTGTGTTGTCATGAATATCAATTACATGGTCATTTTAATAAATTATATGTTTGCAAAAGTATAATCTAATCGAAATACTAAGGATTGTCTTATCTCAGGCATTTATTAAGTATATAAAAAACTTTTGGAATTTTTGGGTCATCAATGCTCTAAATCTTCAACTTTATACTTGCTTTCTAACAATTTTGATCTGAGCGTGACTGATATGTCTTATGAAAACGAAACGCGCGTCTGGCGTATCATATAAGTCAAGTACCATTGATAACTACAAACATGAAACAACGACAGGAGGATATTCAGTGTTTTCATTATACGTTCATACCGTACTCCGGGTTCTAGGAGGTTTGCCTTATTCCTATTCAATAATATATTAATTTTACTGGTGCATATATACTTGAAATATTAAATGACCTACAATAAATTTGAATAGCCATGTAGTGTTTCGAACTACCTATTTAATCCAATCTTATATGATTTTGAATCGAACAGGGAAGTGTCTTTTAAATGCCAACGACCTTGCCATCATATATCTGTAAACGTAGATCGTACAACTTTTCATGTATGGCTAGTCTTGTTAATAATCATAATTTTAACGAGCTTGACTAAAATTCAAAACTTAAAACTATTTTAGATCCAATTAACAATAGTTTATGTTGTGTTTCTGTTGTGTCGTTGTTCTCCTCTTATATTTGGTGTGTTTCTCTCAGTTTTAGTTTGTATTTCGGATTTATTATTTTCTCAATCGATTTATGAACATCGGTATACTACTCTTGCCTTTATTTGTCTAGTGCTGTTGGCTTCATGTACAGCTAGCTACAAAACCTAGGATTAACCTATATTTTTTCTCATGAAATCGGGAATATAAGGGTTGTTTTCCTTTCCTTCTTTTGGTTGATAAAGTCTAACGTTTGATTTTGTTATTTTATAATCTCCCGTATTGAATTTGCAATGGAGTTCGGTATTTTTGCTACACTTTTTATTAAATTATATGCTAAAATCCATTTAATAAAAGTAATTGACCCTTTTTACCAAAGTCCTATATGGTGTTATCATTAGTAAGTGCAGTACCTCGTATACCTGTTTATAATACACTGAAAACAAGAGCAATAAACTGGAGCATCTTTGTCGGTCAGTTTTATCTGATATTTTTTGGTACTTTTACCGTTAGCACCAACTTTAAAACACAATTAATTTTCTTGAACTCGAATTATGTATTTATGTATCTTGTAAATGATCATTTTCTTTGTCTATTTAATTTTGATGAATCTATAAATTCGTATATTTATCAAATCATACATTAAAAACTGTGATTAATAGATTTTGGTGACATAGTTTATTCGTGAATGATAATATATATAAGAATATCCCGTAGCGTTATTATAACACAATAGAAGTACCCTTGACCGAATATCGTAAGTGCATATATATCAAGTGCGTAAAATAAATCTACAGTGACGTATGTTTTTCCTTCTGATAAAGATAATATACCAAGAAAAGGAAGTTTTTACCAACAAATCAAATGACATTGACCTACAACTATGGGTTCAAGAGATTTGTACTTAAGATTCAATGATATACTGGAATGTAAATTTTATTGAGAATTCTGACAGTTTAATAAATGAATCAATATGCCACGAGACTTCACTATAATTCTTCTTTCCGTTTTAATGAATTTTTAGTATTATTACCTTTAGTTTAATAAAAGTAGTACAGAAAAATTATATGTGTAATGCCTTCCAATTTCAAATCTTATAAAATAATATATATCGTGAAATATGTATAGCTTTTATAATGGAATTGCTTTACCAAATCAAAATGGATGTGTTTCGAATGAATCTTATAAGTCCCTTTCAAACTTAAAAAAAGTTACAAATGGTACTATAAGAATAGACATAATTTTTTCATATATATGTACATTTTAACAGTGACATTAATAACATTTATCAATATTTTACGCCTAGCTAGGGATTGGTATAAAAATATTCAGAAATATAAGGTGTACCAATGTTAAAATGATCAGATAGAATGACACGCAAGCATTTTCTTTCTACTAAGTTGTAAAATGAAGAAGATGCTAAAGGAAAAGAGCAATACAAACCATGACAATTTCATGAAAGAAAAAAACAGACAAGACCTAAAGAGAAATGACGAAGACAAACAACTATACACATAAAATATACAAAAAAGGACGAAATTGAGTAACATGAAACCACTCAAAAACATTTGAAACCTAAGGTGTTTCGAAACGAAAACATTTTGGGGTCCATAATTTGCATTCGTAGCGAGTTATCACTGAACTAGTATATTTTTGTTTAGGGGCCAGCTGAAGGACGACTCCGGATGCGGGAATTTCTCGTCGCATTGAAGACCTGTTGGTGACCTTCTGCTGTTGTCTGCTCTATGGTCGCGACGGTTGTTGTCTCTTTGGCACATTCCCCATTTCCATTCTCAATTTTATTAATTTTACATTTAGTTTATTTTTTTATATAAATAAGGCCGTTTGTTTTCTCGTTTAAATTGTTTTACATTGTCATATCGGGGCCTTTTATAGCTGACTATGCGGTATGGGCTTTGCTCATTGTTGAAAGCCATACGGTGACCTATAGTTGTTAATTTCTGTGTCATTTGGTCTCTTGTGGATAGCTGTCTCATTGGCAATCGTACCACATCTTTTTTTTTTATAATAGCCGCACTAGGTTTTACTGAAGAAAGGGGGCGTGTTTGTCCATGTATAGTACGATACTTGTATACGGCCAAGATTAACCATGCAAATATTGAGTTATAAAGACCGAACAGATGACTTCAATGTGTTATATCATAAAGAAATCTAGTCTTAAAGTTTCCTGATAAGAAAAAACTCTCTTTAAAGAAAATCCTAATAGGAAAAAAAGGTACTGAAAATCGTTATAACTTATAGATGAAAACTTCATATGCAAGTTCTGAAGGAATATTGTTGTATGAAATTTGGAAGCCCCTTAAATAAAGTCATTCCTTTAGTCGCAAAATTTAGTCGTTGGCGATTTCAATGTCCGAAGAAAATCATAGCTGTAACTTTTAGTTGGTACTTGCAGGCATTATGTTTCGAAGAGTTTACAGTTTTTCGTGGAATATCAATTCATTTCCGGTGTATTGATGGGGTTGGTAACAAACTTCCCGGCGGTTCTAGCTCCGAAATGCACACTACTCTATACTAATGGAGTAAAGGAAAATAGTTGTGGAACGATAACGATCACTGTATGGAGTTTGGGTTGGAACTCACTGAGATCTACTGATTGTTGCTTCTCTTTTTCAGTTGATCACGCACGATGTCAAGCATGCGATCTTCTAATTTTTTATTGTTACCTAGATTTTTATTTTTTTGTGATCGATTTTAGAAATTTGATTATTATAAGTAAATTACTGTAGCCTTAATGTACACTCTTTCTAAATGCAACAGTTGCGGTCAATATCTTTGTTCCTCGACTTATTTAGTCTGTCTTTCTGGTAAATACATAGTGTATTATTAGTTACATAGTGTGGTAGTGACCCAATACGATATATGTGGGGTCAGTAAATGCATTATGGGGTGAGAGCGAGGCTCGAACACGTTGTGTAGTATTAATTTTAGTTAAGATTGTTTAAATGTTATTCTTTGTTGTATCTATGCTATTAATGATTATGTTCATAATTGAGCTTTTTTTAATAAAATATTTCGTTTCGTATTTCGTATTGTAACGAATTTATCTTACCATCTTAACGTGTGAAATTAAGGCTAGTGACCTATAGAAATGAGCAAGTCTTGAATACCATTAGCATTATGAAACTACTTCCATATTGATCATACAAAAACAGATGCCAACATGTACAATAACAAGTTGTTAGGTTTAAATGTGTTTTATGAATTTATTTCATCTTCATCATCAATTTCTTCGTCTGTTGAAACCTTTTATATTTTTTTCAGTACCGTTTTGTTTTTATAAAGGGACGTAACACCACTACTAACCGTGTATGAAATAAGCCCCGCCTCCCTACTTACCTAAAATGGAATATACACGGTCACCACGCGGACGCTTTAACCAATCATATTCGTAGAAATACATAGGAGTTAAGATAATTAGTGTTACCGTATTATATAATTCCAAACGAATTGATTTGATTGTAGTTGTACTATATATTGAGATACTTCTGGACTAACCTTTATTACAATGTTTGTTTTTTTTCTCCTTTTAATTACCTTAATCATTTGAATCTATTAAAATCTATGAATAGTTTAAATGTGAAATAATTTTAACAAAAATACAAAAGTGGATACTTTTTTATAAAACATTTACCAATTTGGTATATTTGTTTTTTTTATTTTGTTGTTTTAACGCCACTTTTAAGCACCGCATTTAGGCTATTTCTTTGCGGCCAGTTTTTATTGGTGGAGGAAGCCGGAGAAAACCACCGACCTTCGATAGGATAACTGACAATCAAATCAATTAAGATTAGAGAGTGCACCCGCACGAGCGGGGTTCGAACTCAAAACCTCAGTGTTAAATGGCTAGTGATTACAGTAGTAACTACATAGACCACTTGGCCACCGAACTCCTTGTATGGTATAGCATCTTAAGTACTAAATTGATAACTAAGATAAAGATCATCTATCATTTAGTCGTTTAAAGTGTTGCATTTACATCCAATACACAAAAAATTACCGAAGTTACTCCACAACATGCGCATCTCGACAAGTAATGTCTCTTCAGTGGTAATCGAGGCCAAATATTTAAAAATCAAAAACCAAATACAAAAGTTAAAATTGCATCTAAATACTTCACATACATCACACAGAGGTATCTACAGTACTTAATTGAAAAAATCCATTATGAAGCTAAATTAATGCTTAGGTACTAATACTGATATTTGGATGTTATGACATTTTCATAATATTATGTCATGCTACTTAGCCGCGTTCGAATAAATTAAGTTGCCTAGTCTGTGCGTCCTTGTCTTTCACACTTCGACTAATCAATTGATCGAAATATACAAAGTAGTGAAATTAAAAAAACACGTAGGAAACCTTATGGATTCGATTGTTAATGCAAAATTATTAAAGTAAATTAATACTTCACAAAGTCGTTTTCCTGGACTGAAGTGCATATCATTTGTATGTCATTTTTTAAAGGAAAAAAGTTGTTATCGTTCCTGATCTCACAAAAGTTATGTAATGTGCATAATGTAATTTCAGACATCATTTTAGTGGATACTAAATGACTGATTACTTGAAAACATATATATTTATTTCCGGGATAATTAAGAAGTCGTTCAACTTGTTGGATTCATTGGTCCATTAATAGTGTTGTTTATAATGAAGAGGTCGGACTATTATTGGTGATATGCTGTTTTCCCTTGACACATAAACAGATACATTTATCTCAATATATTCGTTTCTATTGAAAAGGTCAACATTATATAAAGTCATATATCTATTATTATCTAGATCCTGTGTAATTTGAATTAAATTATAGTCGTCAAATATCTGATTACTGGTTTTAGATTGGTTTGTAGGGTTGAATCTTAGTTTTCTTAACTATGATCATTCAAGAGCGCAACAATGAATTTGGTTTACGTGACCAGCAAAAGAGATTTACCCTTCCGGAACACCTGAGATCACCCCCAGTGTTTGTTTGTGTTCGTGTTGCTTAGTCTTTAGTTTTCTATGTTGTTTCTTGTCTGTTTGTCTTTTTATTTTTAGCCATAGTATTGTCAGTTTTTTTTTCAATCTATGACTGTCAATCTATGACTGTCAAGTTCTGGTAGTTTTGGTTCCTCTTCAGCAAATAATATTAATTTGACGCAAAAATTTGTATAAGTTAAATGCCATATGCATTCCCAACCATACAATTAACAAATATAAAGAAAAAGATACACGGATGTTTCCAAACCGCTTAAAGGAGTAATGGGTTATATCTTAGACAGGCTTTCAATCAACGCTGTATTATTATTTACCGGTTAATAGGTTCTGATCTTAACATTTAGAACGGTTATAAATTTCATGTATGCAGACACAACTAATTGTTTTGAATATTTTTCCGGGTCAAAAATATATAATACGGCTCTTTCAATTGGTAAAGCAATTATAACTGCAGCTGCGGCCGTTGTATATTAAACATGCATTATACGCTTTGATAAGGTGTCATTAATGCATATCAATATCTCATAATTGAAAAATTTCTACATAAATAAGAGTTTGTAACATTATGTTCGCTTATACATTGTGCGATAATGTTTTCCGGGAGCATCAAAGTTTACTCTCAACATGTTACTGTTTATTCATAATTTTTAATTTCATTTTTTATCAGTATTCCATAAAAAGAAGACATTTGCTTGATAACTTTTAGAAAAAGAATGAAGATATAAACGGATTTTTTTTTTAAATACCACTACATACCACTACATGAATTAAAGATTTTCGATAACATTTAAATTTCACTTGATTGGTTAGTTTATTAAAATTCAATGTGCATGTCCTTAACATAATAAATCGTAAATATGCTTATTTATATCGGGAAAAATAATTACACTCTAATTAATAACAAAACTATAAGTTTAGTGATATCCATTGGAAGTAATTACAAACAAAGTCAGATATGATTATATTCTGTTTCTTTAGATATAAAATCATCCAATTAAATGATTTTACCGGTAAATACTTCCAGGTATTGTATCCTTCCAACGTAAAGGAAGTTATTATGTATTGTGAAGTGGTCTAGCGGAAGTGTGGACTTTCTCTTGTAAAAATAAAGGAACTATTGTTCGAAAATAAACAGTTATGATTGTGTTAACAAAAGGTTCCCTTGTATAGCTGTAGAACACAACTTTTTTTTTATCTTTCATCACCGATGTTGTTCAGTGTATTTTTACTATTGTGAAGATTTTACAATAATATATATAGAGTAATCAAAACCTCATAGAAGGAGGTTTCAAAATTTAACGTAAGTCATCAGTTTACCTACAATTAAGCTATAGAATATTCAAAGACAAGAAAATATTCAATATAGAGTATATCATTATAGTTGTAAGGGGATTGTGTTTCTCATTGAATCCTTCTTCCTAATTATGCTTAACGAATAAACGTTACTGATTATAATATCATTTTATTTCGATAGGTAACGTAAACAATATATTAACATATGTATGTCAATCAGAAATGTATTTTTTTTATTTTGAATAGGGATGTCAACGAGTACTCACAACTATAATGGTATACTCTATATTGAATATTTTCTTGTCTTTGAAAACAAGAGCACCTTTCCAAGGCTCACCCTTTAGGTTTATCGTGTCTTAGTCATTCCACCACCTCTGTACCTTCAGAACATATATTTTCTGCATTTGGACTATTAGTTACCTATTAAATTGTAAAGCATAATCGGCTAACAAAACAAAATTTCAATCCTGGTATCTAGAATAAGTCTATTTACAACTATTCGAAATGCATGCATTACAGTTATATTCACTTAGCTGATAGACAAGTTGACTTTATGATAATTAATTTAATGTTTCAATGTTAGCAATGGCGATCAATATACTGGAAAACTGATCTGTGAAATTAAATGCCGTATCTTAAAACTGAACAAAATTTATTAACGATTTCAATAAACCTTTATCCCGAATCTTTCAAAAAATTATGAACAGGTTAGATTAGTGTTAGCGTTTTTGAGCAAGGACTCAGAGTTGAATTTTCCTTTGAATTTGGAAGTTTTACTTTTTGGTATTCAACATTTGTCGTTCCGACTGTTTTTGTTAAGCGCTTATTATGAAAACCGGAAAATGGATGTACCAAGTCCGGACTATGGCAGTTGTATTCGCTTGTTACGTTTATTGATATAGTTTGATTTTGTCTGTTTTTATGAATATGCATTGGAGTTCAGTATTTTTGTGATATTTTTTTAACAGAAACATTATTTGGTCGTGAACAATAATATCTCAGTAAACACGGTAGCCTTAAAATCTTTAAAAATAGAACATACTTTTACAAAATGAAACTAATTGTCTATTATATATATATATATATATAATTCATATAAAAGCATGTACAAATATGATTTCTTTAGTAAAACTGTCAAAACGACCAATTTCTAAATTCATGTTCCAATACGTGGTTTCGTGAGTAAATAAATATCAAAACCTTTTATTAACCAGTTAGTATAATTATAAGCTTAACTGTCCTATCATTATAATAGGTGTCAATACATTATTTTACCCAAAATAGTCACCCCGGTCCATTATGACTTTTACCCGGTCCATTATGACTCATATCCGGTCCATTATTGATTTGTTGCCAGTCCTTTATGAGCACGTGCAATAATGTTGAAAAACCAAAAAAAAATGGCTGACATCAGTGTCCGCTTCGATTTCAATTTTATGTTTTGAAAAGATCTGTGCAACTTTTCTGTGGAATTACCTACAAGTCCAGGACTGCGTAACTTCTTTTAGCAACATTTTGCGTGCTATATTTAGAACCGGAACTCTATAGACGCAGACGACAGTACAGTATGGCAGGCCTTGTTCCTGCAAAAATATCGGACAGATACGCCAAGAATGGCGAAGACATGCTTGATGTTTTGTCTCATGACATAATGAGGTACGAAATGCTTGCAGAGAAGGAGACGTTCGACGCTCTTACCTCCGTCCTGCAAGGGGAACAATCCCATGACAATGTCGAGCTACATGAAATCGAAGTAAACCGCTTGAACAATGACAACAACAACAATGACGAAGGTGATCCGACGGAAACACACGAGCAGCGTGACACAGGAAGCAGTAGATTTAGATCAGTTTCCAATGAGGACACAGACGAATTTCTCAGGAAAAATGTAAATAAAAACACGGACTACAAAACAAGATCAGATGTTAAAACTTTCTACACCTGGGCACAGCAAGTAGGAGAGTTTAGAGAGCTGCAGATGATTCCGTTTAAGGAACTAGATGCTATTTTAGCCCGGTTTTACTTAGGTTAGTTTAAAAGTTTTTTACTTCAACTTAAAGACTCCTAAAAATATGTTATTATGGTAATGATTTTTGATAAAATAGATTTGTACATGCTTTAGCCAGCTTCGTGACGGCTTACGGATAGGAACATGTATACTGAATTTTTTAGTCTGTCCAATATCATTCAGGACATCTTGTTTATATTTTGTAATATCAGTCTGTCCGTCCTATACTAACTTTTGAATTTCAGCTGAAGTTACGCTTGTATGTAGGCTGAATCCTTGCAAACAGCTAGTCAGATCTTCATTGAATTTTGTACACTCATTCAAAATAAGAAAATTAAAATGAAAATTCAATACAAGTTAACAATATTATAGCACAATTTACCGTGTGAGACATCTGTGTTTTCTTGTTGATATCAATTGATTTTTGTATGATACATGTATATTTTTTGTATTTCATGTAAATTTTGTACATACAGAGTGAGGATACAGGCTGAATGGGGTTAATGTTCACTTTTTTTATGTTTCTATTTAAAGGTGTAAGGAACAAAGAGGGACAGGAGTATGAACCAGACACGCTTACAGGATTCCAGAATAGTATTGAGAGACACCTGAAAAACAATAAAGTTTAAGGTCTATCAAATGTTGTCATTCCTCCATGTTCCAGCAATCAGAATGAAACGGCACCTGAGAATTCAGATAAGGATACCAGTGACTGTCCTGAATATGATATTCACATTGTTTCCTCTCAAGAAAAAACTCTTGATATTCATTATGACAAGGAAAATGATTCAGAGCTATCTATGTTTGAAAAACCATCTCAGGCTTCTAGCATTGTTAACAATAGTAAAAGTAACATGATTGCCAATAGAAAAGACTGCAGTAATCCATTCAGTATTCTAACTGGCGCTGTTATTAATGGTGGAGTCATAAATCTAAACATATTTTCTGGGAAGAGGAAACGGGATGACTTTTCCAGCTCTCAAGAGTCCTAATAATTATCAGACAAGTTCCTAATTCAATCTGTATTTGTTGTCCTTGTTGAAAAATTTTGTTATCAGTAAATAATTAAGAAAATATACAATTCCATTTTTATTGCCTCAGAACTGGTTAATAAAAGTATTAAGAAATGGGTAATTTAATAATGGACTGGTTATATATCCTCGGTCCGTAATAACGGCCCGCGGATTACTGTAATGGCCCTCGGCGTTGCCTCGGGCCATTACAGCAATCCTTGGGCCGTTATTACAGACCTTGGATATATAACCAGTCCATTATAAAATTACCCATTTATTAATACTATAATATTAAGTAATCCTCTTAACAAAACTCATTTTTTAAAATATGCTACTTAAACAAATTTTCACAACCGCTGGTGCCAGCAGAATAGTTTTGAAAGTACTGATAGTTTATTGACATTTAATATAAACAAAAGTTCATTGATATTTTCTTGATTATTCTATACATGGTTTTCAACTAATCCTGGTAGTGAATAACCCTAGTTTGAAGGTCCGGTTTTACTACCACTTAAAGCACCAGTATTAAGAAGGATATTCATATCATAAACATTATTTGGTTTATAATTAATTATATGCAACCAAACTTTGATAACTCTATTCACTTTATAACATTCAATTTTGACCCATTTTACTGCGTATTTCGACATAAGTGTCTCTCAAGTAATGATCGAAGCCAAATATATAGGTAAGTGGCAAAGAAGACCCCATCGAAACGCAATTGGTACATGTTAACCAATCTTTAACACAAAACGGCGGACACGACTATGCGCGAGTTATTTCTCAATATCGTGATGAAACCTCAAAAATTCATAGGCATAGGTATGTATAGAAAAAAGTATAATCACAAATACTGAACTCCGCGGAATATTCAAAATGAAAAGTCCCTAATCAAATGGCAAAATCAAAAGCTTAAACACATCAAACGAATGGATAACAACTGTCATATTCCCGACTTGGTACAGGCATTTTCTTTTGTAGAAAATGGTGAATTAATTCTGGTTTTAAAGCTAGCTTAGTCTCTCACTTGTATGACAGTCGCATCAAATAATGTTGATCAAATATGCTTGACTTTATTCAATATAAATTTGCTGAAAAGTTTCTTCGAATAGGAACAATAAATAATATTTCACAACGAGTTAATAGTGCTTACATATAATTTGAGCATGGTTTGTAAATATAATTTTCCATTAATGATATCGAAGCGTGTAAGAAATATGTGACAAACAAAATAATTTTATTTGCAAACAATTGCCTTTAAGAATAAAAGATGTATCGGTATTTGCCTTTACAAAACTAAACAAAATATTATGGCAGGAAATTAATTTAATCATTATAAGATATGATTAGAAACCATTGAAGTTGGGTATTTCTTAAACGCAGTAAAACGTTTGTGTAGCCCCTTTCGTCAAACAAATACAAAAGTTTCCTGTATTCAGCATTACCAAATCAGTTTGTGGCATTAAGAAGAAGTTTATCTGAGAAGACAATTGATAACATAAACTTTAAATTGAAAAATCGTTTAAGGTGGTATAGGAGTCTAAACTAAAAATGATATAATGTGTTCATACTTTGCCAAAAACGTAGTATTTATTGATAAATGTTAAAAAAAATTAATAAAAATGATAGGTCACCGCGCATTTTCTCAAGCTGCAGGTTGTGACAAAATGACACATTTATATGGATTATACAAAGGAAGACACCATTATGTGATTAGAAGCCAAACTAAATGATAGAATTGTAAAATAAAATACAAGAAGATACTTTTTAGAAAATGCTTTGCGAATTTCAAAAGAAAAGATAGGGTCACCGTTTGTTTTATCCGGCTAAAATACAAAATATGCATTAAATTTTGCTAATATGATTGAAAATCTGGACCTTAGATTCTCTGTTTTTTACAATCAAAGATGGCGAAAGACACCCATACCACCTTAAATAGTTACTGGATGACATTAAGAATAAAATATAAGTATCGATGTTATCCTTTAACGGACTTAATCGAAAATTCTATAGCCATTAGACCATCTGATAAGAAACCATTTAAGTTGGGTTTTTTTTAATGCAGTAAAACATTTGTGTAGACCCCTTCGTAAATAACAAAACAAAACAAGAAGTTCCTGTATTCACAATAACCCAATAAGTCTGTGACATAAGACAAATAAACACATTCTGAATATTCAATTATTTGCAACCTTTGGGTTGCTATTATCATGGCAAAACAGAACCAAAAATATTGACAGGAGTTCTAATTTATCAGGTGACCAAAAGTTATACTCGTTCTATGCAACCACGTAAAATTATTTAAAAAAAACTTTCTTCCTTATGCCAAACTATGAAAATAGCAGATGTATTACACTAAGTATATTTTCGATATGTATGAGAATGTATAGTATCAAGTAATAAACATATATTCCTAGCTTTTACAACAAGCATCAATGCTGTTTATGTGAATCAATATAATGATATTAATTTTACTTCACATCGTTTATAGATAAGAAAAAAATATTGGCGAAGAAAATTTCGATTTGTACAAAACTTTTACTTTCTAAGTAAAACATTTTAAATTATTGAAAATACACGAGTATATAGTGAATATAATTGGATAATGAAAGCATCGCAATGCATGTTAGTTAATTGAGGAAGATCTTCCAAAAGTGACGGGGACATTATAGTGGTTAAGTTCTATAAAATTTGACTTACAATCATTAAAATTGAAGACATTAAGGAGATTTATAGGATGATTTATATTTAACCTTTTAAGTTTTGAATCAATAAGTGTTTATATAGGCAATATATGAATAAGAGTACAAGAGTTTCCTATAATAAAAAATAAACATATTGGAGTTAAACAAATTTCCCCCATTACATTTAGATTGAATATGTATATGAACCATTTCAAATCAATATTTTCTGTTACTGGGGATTTACTCGGACAATACTACAGAACTGTGATCCTCATTTAAGACAGAAAAGTCCATTAAAACCGACAAAACTAAATGAAATCAATCATTGGAACAAGTGAAAACCAACTGCCATATTTCGAATTGTTACAGGCAGGTAGGTTAACCTGGTTCTTACAACTAGCTTAAACTCCCACTTGAATGACAGTGTATTATGATTCCATTATATTGACAAAATTGTGCGAGCTACCCAAACATACATAGTGCATAGGCGGATCAAGGGGGCCCGGGACCCCTTTCGGGTGAAAAATTTGGTTGATTATACAGGGAACACATTCGTGATTAAGAAGACTATACGGGGTGCAACATCGTAACCTTTAAGAATTTTAAAAAAAAAACACTTAATATTTAAGCTACCTACTAAAGGATTATATCGGTCTCGTTTTGCTTCTCCATGTCATAGATCAAGTCTGTGAATAATTTTCATATGACAGAAGAAACAATGACGTACAGAAATCTGCATAATTTTTTGTGAATTTGGTTTTTGTGTTGTTATGGGGTATTGCGTATTTTGACAAGCTTTATGTATACGAGAGAGCACTGTTGTTAAATAGAACAATGTTGCCTAACTTTTAACTGAGATAATCGACCGGTAAACAGGTTCACAAGTAATCAAGTTGATAGGCATATAGTGCCTTACAAACAGTTTTACAATTGTTAATCCAATATTACTGTATCTACTATGACGTTTGAAATAACTTCCGATTATGTAGATGAAAATCATCTTGATCTCGTTTAATTTGAAATGACTGAAACCGTTGACCATTTCATTTCCTCTGATATCTCAAATCATAATATGGAGTGTGTCGTAATGAGATAACTTAGCGAACCACCCAGTTTACATTCATTCCTTTCGCGTTGATTTGCATGAACCATTTTTTGAGTTGGCATTTCGTTTAAAGTATGAAACAGTCTTGCACTATGGAGATGACATATTTATATGTAATATTAAATCTAAAATGAAATAATAATGTAAATTGTAAAGCATAATCGGCTAACAATACAACATTTCAATCCTGGTATCTAGAATAAGTCTATTTACAACTGTTCGAAATGCATGCGTTCCAGTTATATTCACTCAGCTGATAGACACGTTGACTTTATGTTAATTAATTTAATGGACTCAGTTTTGAATTTTCCTTTGAATTTCATATTTTTTGGTATTTTTACTTTTTGGTCGTTCCGACTGTTTTTGTTAAGCGCATGTTATGAAAACCGGAAAATGCCTGTACCAACTCCGGACTATGGCAGTTGTATTCGCTTGTTACGTTTATTGATATCGTTTGATTTTGTCCGTTTTTATGAACTTTCCCCCTTATTGAATATGCATTGGAGTTCAGTATTTTTGAGATATTTTTTTAACAGAAACATTATTTAGCAGTGAATAATAATATATCAGAAAATACGACAGCCTAATAATCTTGTTAAAACAGAACATACTTTTACAAAATGAAACTAATTGTCTATTATATGTATAATTCATATAAAAGCATGTACAAATATGATTTCTTTAGAAAAATTGTCAAAACTCCAATACGTTTTGTGAGTAGATTAATATCAAAGCCATATATTTAGTAATCCTCTTAACAAAACTCATTTTAAAATATGCTACTTAAACACATTTTCACAACCGCTGGTGCCAGCAGAATAGTTTTGAAAGTACTGATAGTTTATTGACATTTAATATAAACAAAAATTCATTGATATTTTCTTGATTATTCTATACATGGTTTTCAACTAATCCTGGTAGTGAATAACCCCAGTTTGAAGGTTCGATTTTACTACCAGTTAAAGCACCAGTATTAAGAAGGATATTCATATCATAAACATTATATAATTAATTATATGCAACCAAACTTTGATAACTTTATTCACTTTATAACATTTAATTTTGACCCATTTTACTGCAACATGCGTATTTCGACATAAGTGTCTCTCAAGTAATGTTCGAAGCCAAATATATAAGTAAGTGGCAAAGAAGACCCCCTCGAAACGCAATTGGTACATGTTAACCAATCATTTACACAAAACGGCGGACACGACTATGCGCGAGTTCTTTCTCAATAACTGGATGAAACCTCAAAAAGTCATAGGCATAGGTATGTATAGAAAAAAGTATAATCACAAAAATACTGAACTCCCAGGAAAATTCAAAACGGAAAGTCCCTAATCAAATGGCAAAATCAAAAGCTTAAACACACCAAACGGATGGATAACAACTGTCATATTCCCGACTTGGTACAGACATTTTCTTTTGTAGAAAATGGTGAATTAAATCTGGTTTTAAGCTAGCTAAATCTCTCACTTGTATGACAGTCGCATCAAATAATGTTGAACAAATATGCTTGACTTTATTCAATATAAATTTTCTGAAAAGTTTCTTCGAATAGGAACAATAAATAATATTTCACAACGAGTTAATAGTGCTTACATATAATTTGAGCATGGTTTGTAAATATAATTTTCCATTAATGATATCGAAGCGTGTAAGAAATATGTGACAAACAAAATAATTTTATTTGCAAACAATTGCCTTTAAGAATAAAAGATGTATCGGTATTTCCCTTAACAAAACTAAACAGAATATTATGGCGGGAAATTAATTTAATCATTATAAGATATGATTAGAAACCATTGAAGTTGGGTATTTCTTAAACGCAGTAAAACGTTTGTGTAGCCCCTTTCGTAAAAATATACAAAAGTTTCCTGTATTCAGCATTACCAAATCAGTTTGTGGCATTAAGAAGAAGTTTATCTGAGAAGACAATATTGATAACATTAACTTTAAATTAAAAAAATCGTGTAAGGTGGTATAGGAGTCTAAACTAAAAATGATATGATGTGTTCATACTTTGCCAAAAACGTAGTATTTATTGATATATGTTCAAAAATATAATAAAAATGATAGGTCACCGCGCATTTTCTTAAGCTACAGGTTGTGACAAAATGACACATTTTGTATGGATTATACAAAGGAAAACACCATTATGTGATTAGAAGCCAAACTAAATGATAGAATTGAAAAATAAAATACAAGAAGATACTTTTTAGAAAATGCTTTGCGAATTTCATAAGAAAAGATAGGGTCACCGTTCGTTTTATCCGGCTAAAATACAAAATATGCATTAAATTTTGCTAATATGATTGAAAATCTGGACCTTAGATTCCCTGTTTTTTACCATCAAAGATGGCGAAAGACACCCATACCACCTCAAATAGTTACTGGATGACATTAAGAATAAAATATCGATGTTATCCTTTAACGGACTTAATCGAATATTCTATAGCCATTAGACCATCTGATAAGAAACCATTTAAGTTGGGTTTTTTTAATGCAGTAAAACATTTGTGTAGACCCCTTCGTAAATAACAACACAAAACAAGAGGTTCCTGTATTCACAATAACCCAATAAGTCTGTGACATTAGGCAAATAAACACATTCTGAATATTCAATTATTTTCAACCTTTGGGTTGCTTTTATCATGGCAAAACCGAACCAAAAATATTGACAGGAGTTCTAATTGATCAGGTGACCAAAAGTTATACTCGTTCTATGCAACCACGTAAAATTATTTAAAAAAAAACTTTCTTCCTTATGCCAAACTATGAAAATGGCAGATGTATTACACTAAGTATATTTTCGATATGTATGAGGATGTATAGTATCAAGTAATAAACATATATTCCTAGCTTTTACAACAAGCATCAATGCTGTTTATGTGCATCAATATAATGATATTAATTTTACTTCACATCGTTTATAGATAAGAAAAAAATATTGGCGAAGAAAATTTCGATTTGTACAGAACTTTTACGTTCTAAGTAAAACATTTTAAATTATTGAAAATACACGAGTATATAGTGAATATAATTGGATAACGAAAGCATCACAATGCATGTTAGTTAATTGAGGAAGATCTTCCAAAAGTGACGGGGAAATTATAGTGGTTAAGTTCTATAAAATTTGACTTACAATCATTAAAATTGAAGACATTAAGGAGATTTATAGGATGATTTATATTTAACCTTTTAAGTTTTGAATCAATAAGTGTTTATATAGGCAATATATGAATAAGAGTACACGAGTTTCCTATAATAAAAAATAAACATATTGGAGTTAAACAAATTTCCTCCATTACATTTAGATTGAATATGTATATGAACCATTTCAAATCAATATTTTCTGTTATTGTGGATTTACTCTGACAATACTACAGAACTGTAATCCCAATTCAAGACAGAAAAGTCCATAAAAACCGACAAAACTAAATGAAATCAATCTTTGGAACAAGTGAAAACCAACTGCCATATTTCAAATTGTAACAGGCAGGTAGGTTAACCTGGTTTTTACAGCTAGCTTAAACTCCCACTTGAATGACAGTGTATTATGATTCCATTATATTGACAAAATTGTGCGAGCTATCCAAACATACATAATGTTTGATACCATTAAACGTTTAAACCCACTTCTACTGTGTGTACCTGTCCTAAGTCAGGAATCTGATGTTCATTAATTGTCGTTTGCTGATGTGGTATATAAGGTTTTCTCGTTTATCGCTTTTTATATAGATTATACCGTTGGTTTTCTCGTTTGAATTGTTGATAGCTTAGTGTTTGGTGTGAGCCAAGGCTCCTTTTTGAAGACCCAACTTTGACTGTTAATGATTTACTTTTATAAATTGTGACTAGGATGGAAAGTTGTATCATTGGCACTTGTACCACATTTTCTGATATATATTGGTTAATGTGACAATAATTTGGACCAAGCCGCCAACACTTTGTTAACATACAACAGAGACATACAACACAACTTATAACCAAATTCGTACAAAATATAAATTAACCTAACAAAGATGGCAACAAAAAATGTTAAGTAGACGTTAACAATGACGTCAATTAGAAAAGCAAATATAAATACAAAGGTAAACAAATTAGAAACAACATTGTAAAACACTGTGTTCGAATCTGCACAGTTATATCATCAAAATTACTCTTTGAAAAATACATTTAATCACATTGTAAACTAATTTTTCGCATATCAGCTTAATGAGAAGATGGATGAATATGAACACGTCTGAAGTAACTTGCACTATAATGTATTCCCTAAACGTATATAACTGCTTCAGATTACAACATATATTTGACTTTAACCTAAATAGATAAGTTGATTTTTTATTACCGTCTCATTAACGTACAAAAAAAGAGGGACGAAAGATACCAAAGGGACAGTCAAACTCATAAATCTAAAACAAACTGACAACACCATGGCTAAAAATGAAAAAGACAAACAAACAACAGCACACACGACACAACATAAAAAACTAAAGAATAAAAAACACGAACCCCACCAAAAACCTAGGGGTGATCTAGTATATATTTGTTTAGGGGCCAGCTGAAGGACGCCTCCGGGTGCGGGAATTTTTCGCTACATTGAAGACCTGTTGTTGACCTTCTGCTGTTGTTTTTTTTCTATGGTCGGGTTGTTGTCTCTTTGGCACATTCCTCATTTCCATTCTCAATTTTATTGTTTGTTTAGCAAAATATTATATAGTTTATTTATTTCATACATGTGATACTGTGTAACTGTCCCTACCATTTTGAGTTTAATGGCATTATTTTGTTTCATGACAGTCAAAGTATTATGCTTATTAGCCCCTACAAACAATTGAAGTCGCTTTTTGCATGTCAGGTCAGATTAAGGTTATTGCTTGTTGAGATTAGGGTTACTTTTATTTTGTATATGAATGCACCGTAGCCGTCGTTTGCAATTTAATAAATTGCGTTGGGTTGATTTATATTATATATATATATATTTCATTTTTCAGTTATATTCCTGATTTGGTACAGATATTTCCTTATGTAGAAAATAATAGTTATCTTAATTAGTTTAGCTAAACTTATCACTTGTATGCCTTAAAAGAGGACAAAAAGATACCACAGTTAGATTGTATTCGTTTGCTTTAGTCATTTTACTTATTATGAGGTGTAACTGGCACGTTTAATACATCTATTTACTTTTTGTGTTTTCGCTAGTTTGTTGGTATTTTGTTTTACTGGTAAAAATAAGCACAAATCATGCATTTTGTTTGAAAGTGTTAAGTGATTGTAGTAGTTTGCAATTATGTATGATGTAATGTACTTTTAAAAAAAGAATTTCATTTTTGCGTTGCAGGATGTAAACAAATGCAACCACATCCAATAAGATATATTGGAGTAGGTGAACTGCAAAAAGCTAGACACATGAATCCCTTGCACATATTCTTGATCAAATAGGAGTCATTGACCTTATATCTACATCCTGTTCGGAAATTGCGATTTTGATCAGTTTATTCAGCCATCTGTTAATTAGATAATTACCGCAAATAACCTTGATCGTGCAGAAATGATCCTGTTAGTACATCAAGTTGAGGCTGTACCATATGTTCGTCGAATAAATTTGATGCATTACGAATTAAGTACGTTTAACGTTAATACATGTTTTCCCAAACAAGATAATTTGAATGAAAATTGTATATTACTACCAAAACTACGTGATTTCAGCTTGCAAAACACCCACTCCTGAAAAATAACCGCTTATTCAGGTGTGCGAAACAATAAAGTTAGGAAGTCAAAAATATGAATCATCTAAGAAAAGAAAAGAATACCAAAATAACCTTAATACCTGTAAAACAGGCAAACCTATCTAAGGTGCCCAAAATGTGACAAATGAAAAGTATCATTTCAATTATACCAATATTGATTTATCGTTTAATGTTTAGTCTCATTCGTCATAACAACAACTAAGAGATTGAGAGAAGCGGAGACACCCGAGTTTAACCGATTGCACTGAGTCTAGAACATACATATTTGTCATTAAGTGATTTACACTGTAGAACTTAACATACTGTATAAATATTTGTCTATCGTTGCAGACTTTATGTTAATGTTTAGATGTTCTTTTTTTGTTTTATTTGTCGGTTGTTTTAGACTAATTAGAGAATATTCAGGATATCTAATTTCATTCCTATATATGAACAGATTACAACCATATAACATTTAAAGCTTTCAGATCCGCATGTCTAACTACTAACCTTCGTCCAGAATTTTCAAAGTAAGAGGTGAAGGTAAATAAAAAATCGATGATATTGTCAAAGAAGAGGGACGAAAGATACAAAAGGGACAGTCAAACTCATAAATCTAAAACAAACTGACAACGCCATGGCTAAAAATGAAAAAGACAAACAAACAACAGCACACACGACACAACATAGGAAACTAAAGAATAAACAACACGAACCCCACCAAAAAACTAGGGGTGATCTCAGGTGCTCCGGAAGGGTAAGCAGATCCTGCTCCACATGCGGCACCCGTCGTGTTGCTTATGTGATAACAAATCCGGTAAATGATCTAATTCGGTAGGTCACATTCATGAAAGGGAAGGGGATTGTAGTTACGATGTAAGGAACATATCCGATATCATTTGTGAACCGGTTATTCCATAACGGTCAACCAACTCGTGATGACGTCCGTAAAATTTACGAAGGGATGATTTCAACTTCACCATTTGGAACTCTTGGTTTAATAGCTTCCTTGTGAGCAGCAACCCTCTATCAAGAAAATCATGATAGGAAATGCAAGCACGGGAATATCGTATCAATTGGGAGATATATACCCTGTATGCAGGTGCTGCTGGAATGTTGCTACTTAGAAATGGAAAGTTCACAATTGGAAAGCTGAAATCATCTCTTTTGTCGTAAAGTTTTGTTTTAAACCGACCCTCATTGTCAATTTCTAGATGTAAGTCAAGATATGAGTCCGACTTAACTGTATCTGTAGTATCCTTTATCTCTAGCTCGATTTGATAGACGCGTTCCACATAGTCACCAAATTTTGAATTATTTAGTGAAAGAACATCATCTATATAGCGAAAAGTAGAGTTAAAGGATAATGCTAACTTCTTATCTTTCTTCCTAAGAAGTTCCTGCATGAAGTCAGCCTCATAATAATAAAGAAACAAGTCGGCAAGTAGAGGGGCACACTTTGTTCCCATTGGAACGCCGACAGTCTTTTGAAAAACACGTCCTCCGAACGTAACAAATATGTTGTCAATCAAGAAATCAAGCATCTTGATAATATCAGTTTCAGAGAATTTTTTGTTCGAATCAGAGTGATCCTTTACAAAGTAGGATTTATCCCTCCCTAAGACAAGATACTTGTATCTACGTTGACCATTCTTTTTTAAGAAGCAAAGCAATACAAACTCTTTCAATTTGTCTTTTAGTTTGGAATGTGGCATACTAGTGTACAGAGTAGAAAAGTCAAATGTTTTAATACTGTTACAAGATGAAAGAGAGTTAGATTGTATGTACTCTAAAAGATCTTTGGAATTTTTAAGTATCCACATCTGATTCACGCCCCCTCTAGAATAGGCAGTTTCACAATAACTTTGAAGCTCGTCTTTGATTGCTCATAAAATAGATGTTAATAATTTAGAAAGAGGTTTCGTGGAGCACTTGGAAGACCCAGCAATATACCGTTGTTTGTAAGGACACTTATGTAGTTTAGGTATCCAATACAGTGATGGCAGATCCAGTTCTTCATCTTTGGTTGAAATTCCAAAGGAGCACAGAACAGACCTATGATTATCCAGGATTTCCTCTTTGGTAAGTGTCGTGAGGGTATATGTTGAGTTTCCAAGTGAATTGTCAATACCTAATTCGTTTATCAAGCAGTTAATGTAATGAGTTTTACATACAAAAACGATGTTGTTTGGGGCTTTATCTGCGGGGACAACAACATATTTGTCATGGAGGTAGGATAGGTGATTTGCATTTAACTATCAGATAGCTAGTCATATTACCCACTGTGGTAAAAAAAAAACAAATCACGAAAACACATTATAAAAGCATAGTACATTGATATATACAACAATATTGATATATTCAGATTAATCTTTAAAAATGAAGGGACAAACGGTAGATTAGCTACACTTGATGGTAATTTTATTTCCTGATGATAAATTACATACGTCATGTTGATATGTCAATGTCCTCTGGTATTCATATTTAACAAGTCCTTTATAAATCATAAATAACGAGGTGTATTAAGTTTACCAATGAGACAACCTTCCACGCGAGACTCAAGGACGAGGATGTAAATAACGAATAACTCTGTTCATTATCAAATGAAAACAAAAGGGTGCACAGGCAATAATGAACAAAGGAGTAGGTCTGGATTTTGGCCTCAAATTTCAGGTTCATCTAACGAAAAATTTTGGACTCTTTTTAAACACTTAAGTGTCTATTTCATTTGATCCAATTAGTTTATGTGACAGATTTTAACTGATTTAGTCATTAAAAACGCTCCGATTCAAGCTCAAATATGAAAAAATCTATCAAATATGCTAAAAAATGTAATTTTTCAGATGGTTTTTGTCAAAAATGAAAGTGGCCGCATCCGTGTTTATTCTCAACCTTTGTGTATGTTATGAATTATCATCAAATACAACTTACATTTCAATATTAAGAATGAACACAAATGCGGCCACTTTCATTTTAAACGGAAACCGTCTAAAATTAAACTAAAATAGTGAAGATTTCAGTAATTTACCATGACCTAATCATGCGAGTACCCGATAAAAGAGGGACGAAAGACACCAGAGGGACAGTCAAACTCACAAATCAAAAATAAACTGACAATGCCATGGCTAAAAATGAAAAGGACAAACAGACAAATATTTTGGGACCAAAAAGGGGTCTTTCTGGACCTACTTCTTGAGAAAAAAAAACACCATTAAGATGATGATGAACGATGAAAAGATTTTACAGCACAAAGAAACATTGAAAAACAAAACTCAAGAAAAATTAACCTTTAGAGAGCCGTACTAGAATATTTAAATTGTAGCAATATTTTGTATTACATTGTAGTATTTAATGGGCAATCAAAAGCCTATAACCATTGACATGCAACACAATTTTCAAATGAAACTCTTTCAATTCAATTTTATCTATATTCAACTTTATTTATTGACATTAAACATTTACGATGTTTGTGGCAATACAAGATTAAACAAACAAAATAAAAACAAAACAAAACAGGATACAAAAACAAATTAAAAACATAACTGATAAATTTACAATATTACAATATTCAAGTTACAATGATCTATGCTCTCAGTGAGAACAAATGATGCAGGTTTTTTTTTGTTTGTCGTTTCATGGTCTTCTTCGACTTTTTTGGAAGGGTAATTGCCGTCAAAATCTATGTGTATTTAATCTTTAAAAGAGGAAATCAATTCCGACCAATTTTGAATTTAATATACATAGAATCAAGATATGTTTTATCTGTACATGTATTTTAATCTATCATTTTTTTTACTTTGGTAAATTAATTGTAGGAATTAGCATCGCAGCTAATAAATTTATTTCCTCATCAGATTTCCCAAAATAAAATCCCATTAAAATCTTGTCTTAATACAATTACCATAAAATGTGATGGTTTATCAAATCAAAACATAAAACATGTACAGTTTCCAATCAATTGAAAGGTCAATGAATACTCAATCAAGATAAAATGGAGAAAACTATTGGAAGAAAAGAACCCATAACATTCCCCCATTACAGAACTGATTATATGCTATATTGGAAGTTTCATATTAATACATTTGTTTCATGCAATATTTTGTTAATATATGTAAACATCAAAATCTCTTGGTGAAATGTCTATGGACACTATATGTTCATTATTTGTATGGTATTGATATGTAAATACAGTCATTAATCATCGTATACAATCAACATAAATTACAGATCTAAGTATACTACTACGAAATTAACTTCCTTTCTTTTAATTCTATTCATATTAACAAAAAATGATAATTTGCCGACAAAATCTATGTGTATTTGATCTTAAAAACAGGAGATTCATTCCAACCAATTTTGAAATTTGATCTACATTAAAACAAGATCTGTTGTGTATGTACATGTGTTTATAACCATCATATGTTTACTCTGGTAAATTAATTCTAGGAATAAGCAACGCAACTCATAAATTTATTTCCTCTTCAGATATTCCAAAATAAAAACCCTTTGAAAACTTGTCTTGATACAATTACAATAAATATCTGACGGTTTATCAAATCAAAACATAAAGCATATAGTAACAATTTCCAATAAATTGACAGGTCAATGAATACTCAATCAAGATAAAATGGAGGAAACTATTGGAAGAGAAGAAAACCATATCATTCTCCCATTACAGAACTAATTATATGCCGTATTGGAAGTTTCATATTTTATACATTTGTTTCAGGCAATATTTTGTCAATATAGTAACATGCAGAGACAAACATCAAAATCTCTTGGTGAAAAGTCTATGGACAATGTGTGTTCAATTTTATGGTATTAATTAATCATTGTATACAATTAACATAAATTACAAATCTAAAAATATTACTACTAGATTGACTTCCTTTCTTTTAATTGTATTCATATTTAAAAAAACAACCTGCTAAATCTACGTCAAAATCTATGTGAATATGATCAATAAATGAGATCCCTTCCGACCAATTTTGAAATTTGATCTCCATAGAAACGAGATCTGTTGTGTCTGGTCATGTGTTTTAATCTATATTTTTTTTTACTTTGGTTAATTAGTTCATGGAATAAGCATCGCAACTAATAAATTCGTTTCCTATTCATATTTCCCAATATAAAAACCCATTGAAATCTTGTCTCAATACAATTACCATAAAATGTGACGGTTTATCAAATCAAAACATAAAACATGTACAGTTTCCATCGATTGAAAGGTCAATGATAACTCAATCAAGATAAAATGGAGGAAACTATTGGAAGAAAAGGAAACCATAACATTCCCCCATTACAGAACTGATTATATGCCGTATTGGAAGTTTCATATTTATTACATTTGTTTCATTCAATTTGTTGTCAATATATGAAACATGCTGAGACAAACATCAAAATTCCTTGGAAAAATGTCTATGGACAATGTGTGTTCAGTTGCATGGTATTAATATGTAAATACGCTCATTAATCATCGTATACAATTAACATAAATTACAAATCTAAACATACTACTACTAAATTGACTGCCTTTCTTTTGATTTAATTCATGGTTAAAAAAAACCTGTTCAAATTTGAAATTTATGTTAGATTTTTGCAAACAATTTTTAGTTGGAATATAATGTAATACAACATAGACCAAGCTTATTCATTTGTTGAAATTTGAGAAGCAGAAAAAATATCAATTAGAGAGTATAAGTTATAACATTCGGATAACCTATGATACTGACATATAAACGACAATATGCGTACGCCTCTCAAAACTTCAAACTTAAAAGCATTCTTGTAGAATATAATAGTAAGTGTTTTCATCCCCATGCTTAGCCAGATTAGGCACAATCTTAGCTTCCAGAATTATTGGATTTCCCTGATTTTCAACTTCGTGTCTATTTGGCATTCTCTTCATCTTCGTAATGTATTTAGACTTCGAATTCTTTTGACTCGACAAACCGCCACAAGTGAGTCTTATGTAGATGAAGTGCACGTTTGTAATATCAAATTATAAGCTTGGTATCTTATATGAGTTTATACAGAGGAGTGAATACAAGGATTCTTTTTTTTTTAATTTTGGAAGATTTGGTTTGAAAATTTGGAAAAAAAATGACAGATTCAGGAAAACAAGCTGTTACAGTGCCAACATCATCGTTTTGAAACATAATGTTTCGCATGTAAACTGAAACTATATTCTCAAGAATGAAAAATAGAATTAACACATTCTCTAATTTTTCGACATAAGAAAATGTCTGTACCAAGGCAGGAATATGGCATTTGTTATCAATTCAACAATTTTTAACATTCAATGATTTAAACTTATATTTATATGCCACGGAAATAAGGATTATTGAAAAGAGCATCATGGAGCCTATGTATGGATGTAAAATGTAAGGACTTTGTTAGAAATTTTTGTCTAATCTTTTAGATGTTGTGTATAAAACCAAGTTGTGATTGTGACTGTATAATAGGGACATAATTGTGCATTTTGTGTTTTGACATCTGGATTTAGATTTGCCTATACCTTTTAAATAGCTGATCCCGTATTTTAAAGCATGATCCTTACATTCGTTTTAAAATTAAAAAATAACATTAAAGAAGCAAATAAAATACATTGACATATACAATTTAAATTGAGAAAGGAAATGGGGAATGTGTCAATTGTATTGATATATTGGGACACATCTCTATAAACTAAAAAACAAACAAGAGATTTGCTGCATCACTGTTTTAAGGACTGTTTAATTTGATGATGATAAATGACAAACGTTATGTCAATATGTTAATGTCCCCAGTTATGCATATTTCAAAACCCTCTCTAAGAGATTTGGTATGATTACCAATGAAACAACTATCCACACGAGACCAAGGACGAGGATGTAATAATTTATAGGTCCTGTTCATTATCAAAAATATTGACTTTAAAAACAAAAGGAGTGTGCACGCGATAATAAAAACGTTTTAAAATATACACGAAGATGTGTAGGCTCGATGAAGATAGCTAGTATACAGAACACATTCAAAACAAAACAAATTCATTTTAACTTAAATCCCACATAAAACGTAAGAAAGCCGCAATAGCATCATAATTCAAATGGTTCAAACCACGTTCTATTACCTTGTACTTTATAAATGATAATGAAAAACCATAAATCTTGGACAGATACTACCATATCAAAATAACTATTTTAATCATTGCATAAAGTATTGTTGGTGCCTTAGTGGTGGGTTTTTTCTTGTCCTGTTGTCTATTTCTCTTCGACTGTCTATTCTATACTTTTTGAAGGATGTGTATGAACTCAGCATAGATACCAGGATGGAAATTTTATATTTACGCCAGACGCGCGTTTCGTCTACAAAAGACTTATCAGTGACGCTCGTATCAAAAAATGTTAAAAAGGCCAAATAAAGTACGAAATTGAAGAGCATTGATTACCAAAAATTCCTAAACATTTTGCCAAATACTGCTAAGGTAATCTATTCCTGAGGTAGAAAAGACCTAGAATTTCAAAAATTCAAAGTTTTGTTAACAGTAAATTTATAATTATGAACATAGCAATGATAACTCAATTCAACACAGAAGTGCTGACTACAGGGCTTGTGATACACTCGGGAAAATAAAACTCCACCAGCAGTGGCATCTGGTACACAGTGGTTGTAAATAAACTCATCATAGATTGATACCAGGATTGAAAATTTATTTTTTTATCTTAAATTTGATCGACATAGAAACAAGATAGGCTGTGTTTGTGTTGAATCTTGATCATATGTAACCTTTCATTTATTTTCGTTAATTAAATGCAGAAATTGACATCGAAACTAACACATTGATTACCATTACTGGTTTCCTAAAATAAAAACCCATTGGAAACCTGTCTTGACACAATAACCATACATATGTGACTGTTTATCAAATTGAACATAAAACATGTACTATTAATATTCTATTGATAGACATATCAAATGATACTCAATTGCAATTCAAATGTAAAAGGTATTCAGAAGAAATTATTGGAAGACGAAACCCCATAACATTGAGCAAAACATTTGCATTACAAACCTAAAAGATGCTGTTTTCTGCTCTTTGGTCGGGTTGTTGTCTCTTTGACACTCTCCCCATTTCCATTCTCATTTTTGTGTATGTTAGAAACGTTTGATATGACCAATGTTTCTAAGATATTATTTCGAAAATATAAGAAATAGGCGAAACTAAAATTGTAACGCCGATTGGTTAAATACCATTTTTGTTCCGGTTGTATGATAATTGTATGTTAAAAAACGCTCATTAATCATATATTTAATTATCATAAATTACAGATTAAAAAAAAATACATGCGTTTGAAATTGAGGAGAGTTCATTCTTGTTATATTATTTACATTTAAAAAAATCTTGAATCTAATTTTAGATTGTTTTAAATAATTTCCAATTCATTTAAAAGTCGTAGAAATAAACAGATAAAAAGACCAAGAATAAATTTGTTTTCTACGAATGATACCTTTGTTCTATAAACACGGAAAGGGGAAGACTAAAAGGACAAAACACCCTAAAAGCTTGACGCCTACGAAATATGTGACTGATTATATATTTCTAAATATTTGATAAAAGACGATATATATCTTCAAATTTCAATTCAATTAAATCATAAATACATAAGATTTATCAAGGTGATTTAAAAGTACAAATTTACCTCGTGATTTTTCTATGAAGGTTTTTAATGTTAATTTGACATTTTACTGATCAATTAAAATTACCTACATTTATGTTACAAAAAATGTATGAAGTGTATTTAAAATCGTTGTTTAAAATAATTTTAACCATAACTGATTCATTATCAAAGTCACAGTGCGTTTGGTATGTGGTACTCGAATAACTATCATTAGATGAACTCAAAGTTTTATTTAGAGTCGATATTCAATAAAGTGCATAACACAAACTCGAGACCAGTTTTGAATTAAAAATGCAAAAATTCTCCATAAGCACCAAAACACGATATATTTAGTACCCCGACGAAAAGGAAGATAAAAAACACATTTAATTTTAATTTCAAAACGGACAGAAATCTGGCTGATCATTATTGACCATGCTTCATTTTTATTTAATAGGTGTTGTTTAAACTAGTTCTCAGTTAGCCAGCAAACTTGCAACACCAACATGTAGTTCTGTTATCAAACAATTTATATAAAAAAAATACTTTTTCGTCTAAAAGTGGTTTTAATTTTTCATTGAGGTCATACAGGTGGGCAACAATAGAAAATCAAGACGAAAGCTTACAGAAATAAATAGATACAAAAGCGAATTTTCTAAGTTCATCAAGTTGAATAATGTATGTAAGCCCAAAAAAATCATAACTTTATTAATAAAAGAAAACCTCTTAATTATTTTTTTTATTTTAATTTCTACATCAGTACCTTCCATGAATCTTGAGGATCAGTTATTTGTAAAATTGTTTTAGAAAATGTTATAAACTACATCTTTCCTTGTTCTTCATTCTTGGAAATAGCAACAGGAATACGGAGAAGACGAAACCGCCCACAAAAAATCAGGAATGTAAAGTAGGTGAATGATTGATTAACTTCTAGATATTTTTAGGTCCTTGAATTTCTCTATAATTACAAATAATCAAGGTGATTTGAAATAATATTTCACTGAATAAATTTACCTCTGATATTTTAACGAAATTTTTAAATGATTATTTGACAGGTTAACGATCATATTAAACTACCGTGGCAAAGAGAATGAATGTTTAAAAATCATAGTTGAATTTTAAGCATGTGATGCTGCTTTATTGTTGTTTGTTTTGTTCATACATCGTTGTCAATATAATGGATTTTGATGCGATTGTCATACAAGTGATAGCTTTCGTTAGCTATAAAACCAGGTTTAATCCACCAGTTACGAAAATGCCTTTACCACTACAGTTATTGTCCATTCTTTTATATGTTTGAACTTTTGATATTGCAATTTGATTAATGACTTTCCTCTTTGATTTTACTTTTTAATGATGTTTGCAGCTTGCTGGTGTAATGATGTTTGCAGCTATGATTCAAAATAACAAGAATTCCTAAAGACTGCTATTACCTGATAGCATATAAGTGACGGCACTAAATAAAAGAAAGAAATAAAAGGTTCATTTCTTTATTTTTGAAACATAAGCCATTGAACTATTGAAGGGAAACGAACCTCTCTAGATTTTTCATACATCTAACATTCGCACCGGTTGTTTGTTCCTTTGGTATCTTTCGCTCCTCCTTTTTAAATTATGAAAAGGAAGTAGGGGTAAGCGGCCAAAATGTTTAAAGTAGCCCCATGACCTATCAATATTTTTGGCTTATTTTTATCCTTAATTAATGCTCTTCAGGCTTATAGTATCAATTCATAATTCTTGATTTATTAAGATTTAAAATCTAAATTTTAAATCAGTTATCGGTTGTGCTCAGGCACCATGTCCGTTATACTACTTCGTCAATTATTATTAATATTTGGTTTTTAATTGGATTATCGATCTTCCTAAGTGATTGATTTACCCATAATCCTCCTTTTACCGTCGACATTTGGCAAAAGAAGACGCTTTTTAGAGCAAACCCGCCCACCCTCCCCTTAATTTGTTAGAATTCAATTCCTGCGGAAGATACTGCTGTTTGGTTTTTGTTTGTTTATTTCAGATTTGTATTGTCCACATAGATTATATCGTCATACCATGTTGAACGCTGTTCAGATTCTAATATAGAGACTGTCAATCAACGAAAAATAGATGATTATAGAGGTATACTGGCTGTAAAAGAGTGGACATACACAGAAATTGAAAAGATAACTTGGAAGTGTTTAATTATGGATTTTATTACATTCTACAATGTTCTAACATGTGAAATAGTTGCAGATTTGTATTAATCAATGATAGCGATAACTTCTGATTTCCAGAGTTAGTCGTTTGATTTATGGCAGATTTCGCTGCGCTTAAAGAACATATTTGCAGTTTACAGACTTATTTAAATCGTATGATAGTATTAGCCTCTGATTTCCAGGGTAAATAGCTTATCTTGAACTTGCCCCTTTTCATATATGGTCTGCCACCTCGAACATATTCGGCGATCATCATACAACATTTTCAAAGAAACATATGCATTTCTATCACTGAATTTTAGTTCATATCATATCACAAATTGCATTTCATATAATAGTACATATATCATATTTGTTAATAAATGCTGTGGCCATTTTCCTGCCAACTCTAATTTGTTATTTTTTTAATGAGCATCTAAGATAATCAATTTCACCTAAGTACATCCTTAAGTTCACAATTTAAGAACCATAAAAACTTTCATGTTCACCAGATAGGCTATGTTTCCCAAAAATCACCCAATGAAACAATCTAAAGTCAACATTGTGCGAGAGTGTTTGAGCCTTTTACAAAATTACTTCAGTGCAATTATGCAAGTAAAATGTAATAAACATAAACGGAAAACGAAAATAGTCAAATTAATGATTTCATCAGATATTGAGGTCACGAACATGCACAAGGAAAAGGGATAAATCCTTTAAAGTATTTAAACTATATTGAATATGACTATGTAATTTATTCAATATATGGCCATGCGATGGTTTTATTTTTCTAAATTTAGAATTGCTTATTCAATTCAACTTATCCAATGCATATTAATTTGTATCGTTTTTGTAGTTGGCAACATACTGTTAACATCTCACAATTATTGATTCGTATTGATCCTATTTTTTGAAATATGTAAATCATATTTTTTAATTTGAAAGTCATAATTACCCCAAAATAGTTTTTGTAACTATAAAATGATTTGTTACATTTTTATTTTTAAATGGGTTCTAATTAAGTTTTAATAAAGTTCAGTCAGTTTCCGATTTGTTTCCCTTCAGAGATTGTCTTTGTCATTTATAGGAATAGAGATAAAAGCGTAGATTGAACACATGTGAAAGTAAAATTCACTATAATGGAAATTTTAATTGTAAATGGAAAGTTTACAGGTGTCAACAATGATAACGATGATTGACGATTTGACAGATTGCGGTAATTATTACAAAGGTGGAACTTGTAAAAATGTGCTCAATTGTAAATAAAAAGGAATGCTTGGTGAATTACTTCCTTGGTACCATTGGTCTACCAGACTTTCAAGAGGAACAAGGAAACAGAATGGCAGTATCTGGTTTTTTTTTTGCATAATTATTAAATATGATCTTTATCAGTATATATATATATGTGTATCTTTACAGAAATAAATTACTATAATTTGAAGAAAAACATATCACTTAGTGTCGGTATATGTGTCAAATAAAAAAAAAGTTGGCAACTTATTTTAGAATTTACTTTCAGTTTCAGACAAAAAAAATAACGTTATAAGTCAGTGATATTTATATATTTGTTCTAGAAAAATGTAATTATATGTTGCAGGCTTTTATATTTTTGGTAGAAAAACTTTAGTTTTATCAAATAGCATTCGAAGATTGCTGTTTGATTTGTTTCAATGTTTTACTATTCAAACACTTTTTAACATATTGATGAATACGAGTTCAACAGTCTAATACATAGTTTCTCTGATAAACATAATTTTATTCATTAGTTGTTATTGTCTCTGAACTAGTTGTCAGTAACTGCGAGTATTTTCAGATCTGTAATGTATTTTTGTCTTTTTGTACGAGTACTCTTTCGCGTCCACTCTGTGGTTATTTTTTTTGGTATGATGTATTACTATTTTTATTCATCTGATGGGGTACACCTTTTCAACTGATTTTTACAGTTTGTTCTTACGTTGAACTGTTACACCTTTGTTACAGGTTAAGACTGGATTTCGCGCTCACAAGCATGTTGCACCCGCTAGATTATATATGTGGCTGTAGTTCATTTGTTGTTGTTGGTTTATGTTTATTATATTTGTTTTTCGTAAATTGTTTTGTTAAAATCTAAGTCTTTAGTTTTCTCAATTGATTTGTTTCATATTTTTCATGTCCGGCATTTTAAAGCCGACCATACGGTACGGTCCCCCCCTCAATATTGATGGTCCTAGGTTGCCTTAAATTGGTTACATCCACTTCATTTGAACTTTGGTAGACAGTTGTCTCATTGACAATCATACTACATCTACTTAAGTATACAGAAATAAATTCAAATCAATAAAGTATAGATTAACCTAGAATTAGAAGATTAGAAATAAGCAAGTATGGATCACTGTCAAAAGATGGAAAAATATGAGTCATATGATAAGCTAAACATTTTAACATCTTCTTCATAATGGGCCTTTAACGTTTGGTTTTTGCTCATTGTTGAAGGTCGTATGGCGACCAATAGTTGTTTAAATTCATGTCATTAGAACTTTAGTGGAAATGTGTTTCATTGGCAATCATGCAATCATGTACCAAATTTCAAGTTTTTATGCTTATAACTTTAATGTTGAAAGTTCACATAAAATGTTAGATACTATAGCAAATTACATGTTAGGTATATTGTTCAGTAACACAACAATGACCTTAACCAGTAGCAGATATAAAACTAAATTAATCCAAAAGTTTTTGATAAAGCTCTGTATATTTACATACCACAAAAGGAGATATGTTTCATAAATAATTACATTAGATGTATGTTTCATTATAATACTTTATTCTGATTAGCTAACAGCACATCACGTGTTATTCCGTAAGCAGTTGTATCACTCAATAGTACTTTTCATTCATGATAGCACGTGGTCCCACAATAAAGTGCACAGGTGAATTAAATAAAAACAATATAAAATTCGTTTTTTCTTGATCATAGCTAAAAAAAATGTAATTATAAGTATTGAATGCTTCTTTTTGTAACTTCATAGGGTTGTAAAAGCGTTGACCGTGTGCACATTTTTAGAATGAAGCGCTTCCGCGCTTCATACAAAATGTACTTCGGTCAACGCTTTTACACCCCAATGAATTTACAAAAAGAAGCATTCAATTCTTAAATAAACAGTAGAAATTATTTCCCTCTGTCAAAATATAATCGATTTTGAGTAATTCAGTAAAATATGGTGACCTTTTCAAGGTTTTTTTTTTTTTTATCTTATAAGGAAAAGTCAAGCGGAAGTTAAAGTTCATTTAGTCCATAGATCTAGTTAAATATTTTATGATTTTATACCTCATTCTCTCAAAGGGAAGAAACGACTTGACAAAGGGTGTCTAAAATCCTTTAATAATTGGTGGTAGTATATATACAAATAACATACAAAACATACAGTATGTAAGTACGCAGCAACTCCCTGATGCCATGCACGTGCTGAAAGACTGCATAGCTCTCTACACGGAAGAACCCTCGTTACAACTATTATGGAATACATGTATACTATTTAGGGTTCCAAAATTGACATGTTGCAAAGCCATTCAACATAATTTTTTTTCGAATTGGCAGTCCTTCTTTTTATTGGATCTACCTTGTTTCATTCGTTGCTTTGTTATCGTCCTGAAAACGCCTACAGTTTTTCGACTCCACAAATTAGTTATCAATCAAAATATTAGTTGAAAATAGAGAAAACATTTTAAAGCTTTTCTTTTTTAGAGAAAAAATCCTATCCTTAATATTGTAAATGGAAAATATTTATGATTTTGTCATAATTGTTCGAATGAAATCGTGTTTCTGATTAAAACTTTCAATTTGTATCAACTAAAACTTAAACCGGCATAATATCAAGATAGATATTTAGAAATAAATTGCAAAGTGTCGTTAGATAAAATGCGCTCTGAAATGTTTATTTTGTACCTGCCTTTCCTAGGCTCGGCATTTTCTATGAATGCGATGAATCTCCAGTTGTGAACCGGTGCCGAACCACGATTTTTTAAAGGAAAAAAACTAAGCAACGTTAGAAGAACATGCAAAAAAGTTAATGCATTAACCGTATAAATCTTTCAAGGGGTCGTGCTTCTAAAATAAATGTACCTCCCCAAAAATCCGCATCTGTTGAATAAATAAAATTGAGAATGGAAATGGGGAATGTGCCAAAGAGACAACAACCCGACCATAGAAAAAAACAACAGCAGAAGGTCACCAACAGGTCTTCAATGTAGCGAGAAATTCCCGAACCCGGAGGCGTCCTTCAGCTGGCCCCTAAACAAATATATACTAGTTTAGTGATAATGAATGCCATACTAATTTCCAAATTGTACACAAGAAACTAAAATTAAAATAATACAAGACTAACAAAGGCCAGAGGCTCCTGACTTTGGACAGGCGCAAAAATGCGACGGGGTTAAACATGTTTGTGAGATCTCAACCCTCCCCCTATACCTCTAGCCAAAAACTGATTATAATGCTACATATTATTCTGAGTATTATGCTATTAATTCTGTTTCAATACTACCTTGTTTTCGTATATGAAAAAGGCAGCCCTATATAACTTGAACCCTTATTTTAAATTAAAATTACGTCAGAGTATATACGCAATAAAGTTGTTTAAAAGCACAACTCAAAAGATCGATTTGGTCAATCAATACAGACGAAGAAATCGTCCGATGATATTAAAACTACAATTTCATCCTGCATAAAAAAAAAGGTTATCTGATCAAATTTAAACCATAAATTTTTAACCTAAAACAGCTATCCTTAATAAACTAGGGAGTTTTTTTCTGCAGAGAAGGTGTTTATTGACAATTTTCACATACCGTACCCGAATTCATATATAGTTAATGCATTTTAAATTATGTATATAAAACGTAGGTGTATTACATAAAGGGACTCATTCTAAGGTTTTTTACCTAATGAAAAGAAATTAAAGTGCATTGCATCTTTATGTAAATCAATCAACTGTTTATCCAATTTCAAAATGTAAAATTATTTGTATTTAATCAGATTTTTGTTGTTGATTTTTGCTTTATCAAATTAAAAATTATGACGCTTTAGTAATTCTTACTACTGGTTTGACTTTGTAATAAATTGACGGATTAGAATTATGCATATGATCAGGAGGTGCAAATACTGTCAACACATCCTGATTGTTCTGATGTAATAACCGCGATTCATGCAATTTATGTGACACCCTGTTTGTCTGTTTTAAATATCGACTTATGAGCAATTACCTTTTTCAAAATTAGTTGTTCCTAATTTAATATAGGCAAAAATTAAATTAAACAAAAAAAACCATCAATTATTAAGAAAGGTGAAAAGCAAGATGTATGATGAAGTTTAAAACTTATATTGTCAATAACAGAAAGAGAAATTCGTATCAAAACTTAGTCTTAATGTAGATATTGAATGAGCAGATAAAACATTCTCAAAAGAATAAACTAAAGGAGATGTACAGTAAACGTCAATGAGACAGCAACCCAAAATGACATTGATATCATTGATATAAAGACACTTGACGCACGAAACTGGAACTACCCAAATGCATAAGACTTGGTTTATACTTAATTGTTTCGCAAGACCATTGCGGGGGTATAAAATTAAAGCGAATATTAGGAAAAGCAGTAGTTTTTAAAATAGTTTAGAAAGATTGGAGACTGATATTAAAGAAAAAAGAAGATCAAAGCGTATATACAGAAAAAATAAATCAAATTGAATGTTAAAATATTTTACAGACGACCAAAGTTTCTGAGTCAAAAGAACCTCATTTGCGATCTTATCTCTGTAAGTACTTTAAAACTTACTAAACATCCGGTAATGTACTCCTGAGTTAAACGTTGACTTTCTTTAATTTCATTCAATGGGTGAAAAAAAAACAGTTGCAAGTTAAGTCTAAATTGTGTTGTTAGGTTACAAATTGGCTCGTACACAAATTCAGCTTCCGCCTTTCCGTTTATTTTGTAATTAATTTTAATCGGGTACAAAATTCCTATGAAAAGTAAATTGTTGCATTCAAAGTCACATTTGGAGGTTTGCTGCACCAAATGACAATATAATTACAATCCTGTTTGAGTTGATATGTTAGTCTCCTTTTATATAAGTATCATTTGAATTGTTGACTGAGAAGGAATCGATGAAATAGTTTTTATATGCAAGCTTTTGTAACTAATAATGAAAAAGGAAGTGCAAACTTTAAGTACTAAATAACAAAAATGGTTATTGATAAAATATCAGTGGATATAAACCGATTATGAACAGATGGTTTCTACACAATTAATGTCTTCCAAACGCTTCCGGCATATGTTAATGTGTATACGTGCATTTGATTTAATTTATTACTTATATGTACGATTTGATTCCCTCTGGTGCGAATCCTAAACATCCTGCAAAGCCAAACGGACATCCAAATCGGCCAGAGACATGTACATAGTTTATGTAAGATATATTAAAGAAAGAACACAAGAAAAGGACACTTCAAATCAGAAAAAGCTCTTATTATCTCTTCAAACACCCGTTGAAACAAGTAAAATCGGAACCATACTGAACTCCGACGAAAATTCAAAAAGGAACGTCTATAATCAAATGGCAAAACCAAAATGCTCAAACGCATCAGACGAATAAATAACAGCTGACATATTCCTGACTTGGTGCAGGCATTTTCTTAATATGTAGAAAATTGTTTATCAAACCTGGTGTGATAGCTAGCTAAACCTCTCACTTGTATGACAGTCGCATGTAGTTGTGTTCTTTAGAAGTATTGATATCAAGGCTGAATATTAAGTTCATTTCATATAATGTACTTTTGTGTGTACTCTTTTTCGTGTTTGAAATTTTTTGCGACGGTTAAGTTTATGCTTTAATTTCATATTCTATCGAATGTAACGCGAAGAACTGACTCGCACTCGCATACAATTAGTAAGTTTAAAGTATCATTTATCGTTTACTGACCTTCATCTGTTAATTTGGAAGTTTCATACGCAGATATAAAAGCCTTTACATGGTTGATATCTGTTGAAACACAGGAATGTATAAAACATTTTATATTCTTTAATTAGTCTTTAACCAAACGACACAAACAACCAAAACGACATTTAGACGGTTACATAAAGTCTGCTGCAAACTAAACTAAGTGCAAACGGGTGACTCCGTTTCTCGTCATCTGTTAGATGGAGGTACCGAATCACCCAAGTTGTGACAAATGAAACTAAAACATTAAATGATAAATCAATATTGGTATATTTAAAATGATATTTTTTAATCCCTTGAGCATCTTTTTGTCCTTAAATGATTCATAATTTTTACATTTTAAACTTTTACGCACATATCTGATTACGATGTTGGTTTCAAGAAGTGGGTGTTTTGCAAGCTGAAATCACATAATTTAGGTATTACTTTTTATTTTCAAATTATATTGTTTGTGAAAAACCTGTATTAACGTTAAACGTACTTAATTCACCGTGCATCAAATTTATTCTACGAACATATGGTACAGCCTTAACTTGATGCACTAACACAATCATGTATGTACGATCAAGGTTATTTACTGAAATTATTTAATAAGTAGATGACTGAATAAACGGATCAACATCGCGTGTCTAGCTTCCTTTTTAAGAGTATATTACATCATACACAATTGCAAACAACCACAGTTTTTTAACATTTGCCAAACAACGTAGATGATTTGTGTTTATTTGAACGAGAAACAACAGTTACTGTAAAACAAAATATCAACAAACATAGTGGTATCCGCAAGTCGAAAACACAAAAAAATTTTTTTAGATGTTTTTAACGTGCAAGGTATACCTAATGACAAAACAAAATATGATTAAAAGAACGAAAACAATTGCTCTGTGCCAATTCAAGTCATTATGAACCATGAAATGGTAAAGATAATGATATATAAATCTGCTCATAGTAATTCATTTTTGTAAACCAAGACCACGATGTATTTATACACAAATTAAAGATACATTCATCTCAACAAACAATAACATTAATACGATCTGAAATGCAAAAAGCAACTCCAAAAATTTATTGCTAATTTGCATTATACTGTGATAGTCGTGGTACTGTATAATAATTTCATAACACTTGATAATGGTAGGGACAGTAACACCGTAGCACATGTACACTGTACAAGGTATATTAACTCATATTTCACTAAATAAATCATATTACTGTGATAAGGCGACTAAATTCATCATAGATACCAGGATTAATTTATTTTTTTATATACGTCAGACGCGCGTTTCGTCTACAAAAGACTCATCAGTGACGCTCGAATAAAAAAAAGTAAAAAGGGCCAAATAATGTCCGAAGTTGAAGACATGGAGGACCACTATTCCTAAAAAGTCTTTAAAAAATTCAAAATTTTGTAACCAATTAATTTATAAGTATATGACCATATCAATGATAATTCATGTCAGCACAAAAGTGCTGACTTCTGGGTTGGTAATACCCTCGGGGGATTAAAACTCCACCAGCAGTGGCACGAAAGAACATAGAATTGCTACTCTGTATACACAAACAAAACATAAAATAGTATGAAACTAATCCAAGTATATATAATACAAAATAAATAGTTACTATTAAATCACGTATAAGACTTCCGTCACTTAATTCAGTAAAACAATCTTTTATTGTTGTTTGTTGATAAGCATTAAGCCTTGTTTTATAGTATGAAACATATATATATATACATATATATTTAATATGAATATTTTAAGTTAATATTTTGTTTATCGTTTGTTCTTAATATATCGGTTTTTGACACTTGAACATGAATACATGAGTTCAGAAACCTCATTTGATCGGATTAAAGATTTATGAGTATAGATCAAGACAAGGACGGTGTCTATCATTCGATCTCATAATATCAAGGCTAGCTTGTTTGCGAGTACAGCAGTACTTATGTGTGACTGCTTTGCTAATACTAGTGGATCTTAAACAATTAATTTAAAATAACATTTGTTTTAAAACGTTATTTGGAGAGAGAAAAGAAAGAGAGAGCAATCAACCAATCAATCAATCAATATCTTGATGTGAAATTACATGTTTTTCTCATGGTCCTTATACTTTCTTTGTTTGTTGATTTCCGTATAAGATATTTTTTTGTTTTTCGGTGTTATATGCTTTTAAAAGTTGCTGCAGTGAATTTAAGAATATTTATTTAACTTGAAAATGTCTTTTGTAAGTTTTTGATTCATATAAGACATCTATATATTCTTGTGCATAAAACAATATTTATTCAAGTATATTAGTTTATGAATTTAACAAGTCATTTTTTGTTGTGCCTGAATTATATAAAGTCAGTGTTAGGTCTTGAGAGCTATTGCGTATGTGCAATGTACAATTTGCGTATTTACAATCATAATTTTTTTTTCAAGGATTATATATACCTAAATAATTTTAACAAAACACGACTTTTCATTCTTCAGTAAAACCAATGTAATGACGTTTTCTTGGGAACAACTAACGTTTCATTTATGCCTCCGCTTTATTAGTTGGAAAGAGGCCCAGTAGGACATACTCTTACTAGTACTTATGCCAAAGGACTATGTTTTTGTTAAATAGTTGCCGTTAAATAGTATCTAAATAACATTCGCATAAAACAAAGGAATAAGCGTCTTAATCTCCACTTGTAATACATAATATGCATTTGTAAAAGAACAAATATCAGGAAGCCCCTGTCATTGGTGAAGTTGCATCAGGAATAGTGCACCACAACGTCACAAAAGTGCAGGTTTTTTTTTATAGAATACAAAGCTTTTTATTATACTTAAATATTTTTCTTATTAATTGTTGCTTAAAATGATGGATGTAAAATGGTAATTCGTAAAAACAATAATCTGAAAAGGATTATCATAATCCATATAAAACTAGCGCGAATAACATTGAATAGGATTGACAAGACATTGTTTACAACAGGCTGTTAACAAACAGAAAATAGAAAAGAAGTTAGGAATTAACCATACGTAAAAGTAAAAAAGCTTTGTTACGGTAACCTTTAGTTGTTAATTTCCTTGTCATTTTGGTCTCTTGTGGACAGTTGTCTAATTGGCTATCATACCACATTTTGTTTTTTATATTTACTGCTGTTTTTCATCTGAATAATTAATGGAAAGTTTTCTACGATATCTCAGAACTCTAAGCAGACATAGCGTCCAACAAAAACTACTAAAAGCATGTTTTGGATCGCATCTTTTATAGATACTGTTTATATGTTGTTGTTTGCTTTTTTTAATTATTTTTATAGACCTCAGAACTGTACAGAGTTTGTCATTTTGTTAAAACACCGATTAATTGCTGAAGACTTCATATGTTGCCCTCTAGATGTCGTTTGTTGGTTATTTGTGTATTTGAGTTGGTGTCCTATAGACATTTTACCCATAATATTCTTCCAGTCATATAAAAGATTTATATGCGGTAGCTAGCAATCATTGCTCTAATTGATAGCCCGACTAGACACTATTTTGATTTTTATACCAATATATTGTTAAATGAAATTGGATACCCTGAATTTATCATGCTTTTTAAAAACATCTGCCGGTCAAATTGCTGAAAGACCCCCACCTGAATTATTGAAAACTTTCATTATGCTTTGACAATAATATCTTGGTGTACATTATATATCAGGCTTAGAGCTATTAAGGCGTATCTAATACAAAATGAGTACATATAAATTGCAAGCATATTGTAGTAGTATGAAGACATGACATGATGAACCAAAAACGCTGATTGCAATCTAAGATGATTGAATGGCTAAAGTTAGAACCGATACTTACAATGAAATCATGAATGCCTGTAGTATATATTATGTTTAAGAAATCATAACTTGACAATATCATCCATTATTTATTTACCTTCACCTCTTAATTTGATTCTGGACGAAGGTTAGTAGTTAGACATGCAGATCTGAAAGCTTTAAATGTTACATGGTTGCAATCTGTTCATACATAAGAATGAAACAAAATATTTGATATTCTTTAATTAATCTAAAGTCCACCGACAAAAAAACCCAAACAGACATCTAGACATAAACATAAGGTCTGCAACGATAGACAAATATCTCTACAGAATCCTAAGTTCTACATTGTCAATCACAAATAATAACAAATATGTATGTTCTAGACTCCACGCAAATGGTTAACCTTGGGTGTCTCGGCTTCACTCCATCTCTTAGATGGAGGTACAATCGATCGAGTTGTGACGTATGATATTAAGTGTTTAACTTTAAACGATACATCAATATTGGTATTACTAGTATCAAAATCATACTTTTTATTTGTAACCCCTTGTGCACCTTATATAGTTTTACATGTTATACACGTATCAAGGTCATTTTGAGGGTTCTTTTCTGTTCTTAAATCATCCATATTTTTGACTTCCAAACTTTATTGTCTCGCGTAGTGACATATCTGATTAAGCGGTTATTTTACAGAAGTGGGTGTTTTGCAAACTGAAATCGCATAATTTTGGTATAAATATACAATTTCTATTCAAATCGTCTTGTTTGTGAAAAAGGTATTAACGTTAAACGTACTTAACTCATAGTGCATTAAATTTATTCGAAGAACATATGGTTCAGCCTCAACGTGATGCAGGATCTGTTATGCAAGATCAAGGTTATTTGCGGAAATTATCTAATTAGTAGATGATTGAATAAACTGATCAACATCGCAATTTCCGAACAGGATATAGATAAAAGATCAATGGCTCCCATTTAAGCAAGAAGGGCTGCAAGTGCTACGTGTGTCTAGCTTTATGAAGTTCACCTACTCCAATATATTTTATTGGATGTGGTTGCATTAATTACATCCTGCAACGTCAAAATGAGCTTCCATTTTAAAGTGTACATTACATCATATATTATTGCAAACTACTGAAGTCTCTTAACATTTTTCAAACAAAGGGCATGATTTGTGATTATTTGCACCAAAAAAACAATGTAGAACAAAAAACCAACAAACAAGGCGAAAACACATAAAAAAATTGAAGCCAAAAAAAAAGATGTATTTAACGTGCAAGTTACACATCAAAATAAGAAAAATAATCAAGCAAACGAATACAATTTAAGGCATACAAGTGATAAGTTTAGCTTACTAATGAAGATAACATTCGGATATGCCTGTACCAAATCAGGAATAAAACAGTTATTTTCTATTCATTTCATGTGTTAAACTTTTGATTTTTCTATTTGATAAGGGACTGTCCGTTCTGAAGTAAATTTTCTTGGAGTATTTTTTGTTATTTTACTTTTCTCCTTGTCAATTCATGTCATTATGAATAATAAAATGAAAAAAATATATATAAATCCACCCAAAGCAATTCATCATTGCAAACAACGACCACGCATTTATAAACAAAATAGAGTTACCTACGGCTCAACAAGCTATAACCGTAATCTGACCTGAAATGCCAGAAGTAACTTCAATTATTTTTTTTTCTGGCTTATTAGCAAAAACGAGGGACGAAAGATACCAAAGGGACAGTCAAACTCATAAATCTAAAACAAACTGACAACGCCATGGCTAAAAATGAAAAAGACAAACAAACAACAGCACACACGACACAACATAGAAAACTAAAGAATAAACAACACGAACACCTACGTTGGCAGTCATGAAACAATATAACGTCATCAAACATAAGTGGTAAGGACAGTTGCACCGTAGCACATGTATGAAATAAGTAAACTACATAATATTTTGCTAACTAAATCGTATTACTGTAATAAAGTGAAAGAACACACAATTGCTACACCTTATACACAAACCAAACATAAAAAGCATATATGTAATTCACAAATCAATAATACAAAATAACAAAACGTTATTATTAAATATCGTATACGACTTCCGTCAATAAATCAAGTAAAACATTTTTTTAAATTTAGGATGCCTTCTTATAATTGTCATTCCATTTAATTTCAACTGAAGCAGAACTTATGGGAATAGATTATTACTTCTCAATAACTAAAGCTGACTTTCTATTTTGTATGAAACAAACAATATGACGAATGTATATAAAGAACACAATTTGCATACGAGAAACAAATTCTTCCAGAAATTTCAAAGAAGCTCCTGAGTCTAACGTATAAAGAGTTCCTCGGGGTAAAGTAAGCTATTTTAATTTAATCAAACGGTTCTGAGCTCTATTTTCTTGGGAATAGCTTATCGAATAAATGCACAAGAACATATTTGGTTTGTCGTTTCGTAGTCAAAACGCCAATATCTTGTTTGATCATGATCTTGCACATACTCTGAATTATCATAAGATTTTTTAATTTTATTGGCATCACGATATGTTTCACTATAGGGGAGCTGTACCTGCTTACCCTTTCAGAGCAGCTGACTTATCCCCAGCTTTTGTAAGGTTAATCAGTATTTGGAGTTCTGTGTTGTGCTTTTTACATATATATTTTTTTGTTATTTAATTTTGGCGGTCTTGCACAATATTTTTGTAATATTTTTGTTTGTTGAAAAGCATTATGTGTTGTTATATAGTATGAAACATATATAAATTAAATACGAATATTTTAAGTTATCATTTTGTTTATCGTTTGTTCTTGATATGTCGGATTTTGACACTTGAACTTACATGAATACATGAGTTCACTTACCTCATTTGATCGGATTAAAGATTTATAAGTAGAGATCAAGACAAGGAAGCGTCTATCATTGGATATTATAATATCAAGGCTAGCTTGTTTGCGAGTACAGCAGTACTTATGTGTGAATGCTTTATTAATACAAGTGGATCTTAAACAATTGAATTAAAATTATATTTGTTCTAAAATGGTATATTGATAAATAGAAAGAGAGAGAGAGAGAGAGATAGAACAATCAACCAATCAATCAATACCTTGATGTTAAATGGGGTTTGTCACTTAAGTATAAGGACAATATTACATGTTTTTCTCGAGGTCCACATACTTTCTATGTTTGTTGATTTCCGTATAAGATATTTTAGTCTTTCGGTATTAAAAGCTTTTAAAAGTCACTGCAGTGAATGTAAGATATCTATTTAACTTGAACATGTCTTTTGCAAGCTTGGATTTATCTGAAACATCTATATGTTCTAGTGCATAAAACAATATTTAGTCAAGTATATTAGTTTAGTGAGAGCTATTGCGTATGTGCAATCTACAATTTGCGCATTTACAATCAAATTTTTTTTTCAAGGATTATATATACCTAAATAATTTTAACAAAACACGACTTTTCATTATTCAGTTAAACAAATGTAATGATATGTTCTTGAGGACAATACACTTTTCAAATATGCATCCGCTTCAATAATTGGAATGAGGCCCAGTAGGACATACATTTACTTGTCCCTATGTCAAAGAAGTATGTTGTTGTTAAATAGTTGCCGTTAAATAGTATCTAAAAAAACATTCGCATAAAACAAAGGAATAAGGGTCGTAATCTCCACTTGTAGTACATAATATGCATTTGTAAAGGAACAAATAACAGGAAGCCACTGTCATTGGTGAAGTTGCGTCAGGAACAGTGCACCACAATATGACAAAATTGCAGTTTGTTTAATAGATATAGGAAGATGTGGTGTGAGTGCCAATGAGACAACTCTCCATCCAAATAACAAATTAAAAAACGTAAACCATTATAGGTTAATGTACGACCTTCAACACTGAGCCTTGGCTCACACCGAACAACAAGCTATAAAGGGCCTCAAAATAACTAGTGTAAAACCATTCAAACGGGAAAACCAACGGTCTAATCTATATAAAAAAACGAGAAACGAGAAACACGTATAAATTACATAAACAAAGCCTCTTATTATACTTAAATATGTCTTTTTCTTATTAACTGTTGCTTAAAATAATGAATGTAAAATGGTAATTCGTAAAAAGAATAATCTGAAAAGGATTATCATAATCCATATAAAACTAACGCGAATAACATTGAATAGGATTGACAAGGCATTGTTTACAACAGTCTGCAAACAAACAGAAAATAGAAAAGAAGTTAGTAAATAACCATAGGTAAGAGTAAAAAAGCTTTTATTATTGTTTTTCATCTGAAAATTTAATGGAAATTTTTTTGCGATAGCTCATTACTCAAAGCAGCCATAGCCGTCCAACTAAAACTACTAAAAGCGTGTTTTGGATCGCATCTTTTATAGATACTGTTAATATATTGTTGGTTTTTTTTTATAGACCTCTGGACTATACAGATTTTGTGATTGTGTTACAACACCGATTTATTGTTGAAGACTGCATATGTTGTCCTCTAGATATCATTTGGTAATTTGTGTATTTGAGTTGGTGTCGTATAGGCATATACCCTATAATCTTCTTCCATCATAGAAAAGATTTATATTTGAAAGCTAGCAATCAATCCTATAATTGATATCCCGACTAGACACTATTTTGATTTTTACACCAATATATTGTTAAATGAAATTGAATACCCTGAATTTATTATGCTTTTCAAAAACATATGCCAGTCAAATCGCTGAAAGACCCCCACCTGAATTATTGAAAACTCTCATTCTGCTTTGACAATAATATCTTGGTGTACATTATATATTAGGCTTAGAGCTATCAAGGCGTATATAATACAAAATGTGTATGTATAAATTGCAAGCATAATGTAGTAGTAGGAAGATTTGACATGATGAATCAAAAACGCTGATTGCAAGCTAAGATGATTGAATGGCTAAAGTTAGAACGGCTACTTACATTGAAATCATGAATGCCTGTAGTACATATACTAGTCAACAAAAGAAACGATACACGACTTTGGAATAAAATTTATCAAATAGTTTAAAACATAAAACAAAATAAGATACACTATTTCAAAAAGCTGTCATTTGCAATGTATGCACATATGATAATGAATCAGAACCTGTCGGAACGTAACTAAATTCTGTGCAAAGGATCAGAGGGTGCAATTTATTTTTGCGGAAAGTTGTATAAAAAAATCTACACACAATTTTCTAATTACCAAATGAATTTTCAAATTTGTTTAAAAATATTCAATATACTTAGCAAGTCATGTTCTTGATGTAACTAATGGGTTGAAATATATATATCTTTTTTAATTTTTGGTAAAAAAGTGTTTTTTGAAATCTCATAAAATGCAAAAAAAAATATTTTTGTCTTAAATCAATGCTTCAGATATGGAAACAGCACTGTAAATTTGGAACCTTTCGAATTAGTTTTAAGATTGTAACTGTTTTTTTAATTTCACTTTACACATACTGTCTATGGTGAATCAATTGATAATGTATACATTTTAACGATTTTTTGTGGGGCCGAACTTTGCTTTACTAATACCGGAAGAAACTGTATGATTTTGTTTTAAAATTGATGGCAAACATTGTCTTTATCTTTAAATGAGAGATTGGCATCATTAGTTGGAATTTCTGCTTTTCAAATTGTCGTTTTATGTAAATTTTATATAAAAAAAAATCGGCAAAGGAGGTCATGAAAGCAAAATTATTTTTCAAAACGGATTTATATTTCCATAGTCATTACGTATTACTACCTTCACTATTGGTCCTATAAACGAAAAACTTCATCTTTAATTTGAAAAAAAATAGTCGTGTACCGTTTCTGATGTTGACTAGTATATTATGTTTAAGAAATCATAACTTGACAATATCATCGATTTTTTATTTACCTTCACCTCTTACTTTGAAAGTTCTGGACGAAGGTTAGTAGTTAGACATGCAGATCTGAAAGCTTTAAATGTTATATGGTTGTAATCTGTTCATATATAGGAATGAAATTAGATATCCTGAATATTCTTTAATTAGTCTAAAACAACCGACAAATAAAACAACAAAAGAACATCTAAACATTAACATAAAGTCTGCAACGATCGACAAATATTTATACAGTATGTTAAGTTCTACAGTGTTAATCACTTAATGACAAATATGTATGTTCTAGACTCAGTTCAATAAGTTAAACTCGGTTGTATCCGCTTCTCTCAATATCTTAGTCATGTTAGTTGTTGTTATGACGAATGAGACTAAACATTAAACGATAAATCAATATTGGTATAATTAAAATGATACTTTTCATTTGTCACATTTTGGGCACCGTAGATAGGTTTGCCTGTTTTACAGGTATTAAGGTCATTTTGGGTTTCTTTTTTTTTCTTAGATGATTCATATTTTTGACTTCCAAACTTTATTGTTTCGCACACCTGAATTAACGGTTATTTTTCAGGAGTGGGTGTTTTGCAAGCTGAAATCACATAGTTTTGGTAGTAATATACAATTTTCATTCAAATTATCTTGTTTGGGAAAACATGTATTAACGTTAAACGTACTTAATTCGTAGTGCATCAAATTTATTCGACGAACATATGGTACAGCCTCAACTTGATGTACTAACAGGATCATTTCTGCACGATCAAGGTTATTTGCGGTAATTATCTAATTAACAGATGGCTGAATAAATTGATCAAAATCGCAATTTCCGAACAGGATGTAGATATAAGGTCACTGACTCCCATTTGAGCAAGAATATGTGCAAGGGATTCTTGTGTCTAGCTTTTTGCAGTTCACCTACTCCAATATATCTTATTTTGGATGTGGTTGCATTTGTTTACATCCTGCAACGCAAAAATGAAATTCTTTTTTTAAGAGTACATTACATCATACATAATTGCAAACTACTACAATCACTTAACACTTTCAAACAAAATGCATGATTTGTGCTTATTTGTACCAGTAAAACAAAATACCAACAAACTAGCGAAAACACAAAAAAAGTAATTAGATGTATTAAACGCGCCAGTTACACCTCAAAATAAGTAAAATGACTAAAGCAAACGAATACAATCTAACCCTGGTATTTTTCTGCCCTCTTTTAAGGCATACAAGTGATAAGTTTAGCTGACTAATTAAGATAACTATTATTTTCTACATAAGGAAATATCTGTACCAAATCAGGAATATAACTGAAAAATGAAATATATATATATATATATTATATAAATCAATTGCAATATTTTATAACAAAGAAATGCAGATTGTTGCCATGGATACACCAAAAAGAAATTATTTTTTACCATTTTATATAATGGATATAAAATCAATGGAAGATTCTGATTACATACATATGCCCATATATGACACATAAAGTAAGCTTGATATTGCAAGAAAGCAATGAAAAGGGGATGGTAAAATTTATAAGAGCAAATTTTAATATTTTTTCCTAACTGTTTATTTCTACCTAAAGTAAGCAAATTCTTCTCATGTTCCGGGTTCTGTTTTTTACAGAAAATCTTATCGAATAAGTTCACAAGAACCTGCTCCATTAGTCTTTACGGTAGTCAGAACGGCAATATTGTGTTCGTTTATAACCTTGCACATACATGTACTCTGATTATCACTGGCATCACCATAGGTTTCCATATGGTGTAAATCATATGGAAACCTATGGTGGATTTCTGTGCGTTGTTTGTACATATTTGGTTTTATTTTTGGTATTTAATTTTAGCGACCTTGCACAACATTTTGTAATACTTTTGTTTGTTGAAAAGCATAAGTCTTGTTTAATAGTATGAAATATACATAAATCTAATATGAATAAGTCATTATTTTTTTTACCGTATGATCTGGATATGTCGGATTTTGACACTTGAACATATTATATACATGAGTTAAATAACTTCATTTAATCGGATTAAAGATTTTATAAGTATAGATCAAGACAAGGAAGCGACTATCATTGGATCTCACAAAATCAAGGCTAGGGTTCCTGTTTGCCAGTACAACAGTACTTATGTGTGAATGTTTTGCTTATACCAGTGGATAGAATCTTAAACGGTCAAATGAAAAATGAATATACTTGCACTTCATTACAGATTCGAGAACTGAATCGTATCAAAAGATATTATCATAATCTTATCTATTATATGTACGTTATCGCCAAACAAGGTACACTACATGAACTACACGAACTGCCCAACTCATGCTACCCGGGTTTCTCTACTAAACTGAAACCTTGGCCGTCACGAAATAGCACACTAGATGAAAGTGGCGTTAAACACCAACGAACCAATTATTCAATACATTGATGTTGAATGTAGTTTTTCACTAACGTATAAGAACCATATTACCTTTTTTTTCAAGGTCCACGTACTTTCTTTATTTTTAATTTCCGTATAAGATATTATTGTTTTTTAGTATTATATGCTTTCAAAAGTTGCTGTGGTGAATTTTTAAACATGACTTTTACAAGTTTGGGTTCATCTGAGACTATTATATGTTGCAGTGCAAGAAACAAAATTATTCATGTGACGTGTATTAGTTTATTAATTTATTAAGTCATTTATTGTTTTGCATGACTTATATAAAGTCAGTGTTAGGTCTTGAGAGCTATTTCGTCTGTACAGTCTATAATTTCTATTTGTGCATTCATTATCAAATATTTGTTTGTTTCCAGGATTATATCTAAATAAATGATTTTAACAAAACACGACTGATATTATTCAGTAAACACAATGTTATGTCGTCTTCTTCAGGACAATACACTTTTCAAATATGCATCCGCTTTAATAGTTGGAACGAGGCCCAATAGAACATTCACTTACTATTACATATACCAAAGAAGTATTTTTTGTTTGTTAAATAGTTGCCGTAAAATCGTATTTAAAAAATGTATAATACAAAGGAATAGGGGTCTTAATCCCAACTTTCAATACACAGTATGCATTTATATAGAGAGGATAAATATCAGGAAGCCACTGTATCTGGCGAACTGACTTCAGGAACTGTGCACCACAATATGGCAACTTTTCCTTAAAAAAATAAATTATACAAAGCTTCTTATCATACTTAAACATCTTTTTCTTATCAACTGTTGCTTTCAACGATGGATGTAAAGATGTAATTCGTACGCAATAAAGATCAGAAAAGGATGATTATGTTTCCATAATTAATTCAATGGTATAAAATTAACACGAATAACATTGAATAGGCAGTTTTTACAAAAGTCTGCGAACAAAAAGAGAATAGAAAAGAAGTTAGGAAATAACCATACATCAAAGTAAAAATGCTTTTACTATTGTTCTAAATCTGAATAATTAATGGAAAGTTATCTGCAATAGATCATTACTGAAAGAAGCCACAGCGTCCAACACAAACTAATAAAAGCATGTTTTGGAGCACATCTTTAATGGTTTCTTTTTATATGTATTTCATCTTTATATATATACATTTATTGAGAAACTGTCCCTTTACAAAGAGGGCACTTGTAGGCAGGGTACACACACATGCGTCTAAGAGCATATACAATGAATAATGGACAATTAAGTAAAATACACAAAGGACAATATCAAAGTTAAAAATTAATTCTCTTTTAAAACAAGACAACATTCATGTAAAACATAATAACATTATTTATTATTATCACATATTTTGTACTGATATGTACGTTTTTGCATGGCCAATAATAGCCGGAAGTCAAGGTTGGTTATCAGCCCTCGGGGCCGATATCGATATCAGCCCTCGAAATCCATATCAAGCCCCCGAGTTTAACTTCCGGTAAACTGTCAATCAAAGACTATTTGTAAACAAGTTGAACACAATGAAAAGAAATTTAGAAAGTTACGAATCTGCTGTAGAAAAAAAAAGTAGAAATCAACAGTGAAAATCACAAAAGTTCCCGTAAAATTTTGACGTCATAAAGAATTTATAAAATATATGACGCCACACTGGAATGAGTAGCGATATAGGATTCTTCTTAAGCATTTTTAACATTTGTAATGTAACATTTTAAAGTCGTTTAATATTTGCAATTCTTAGAATTAATATATTTATTGTTAATCATTTCTGAAACTTTTCACAAAACGTTGTTTACCTACTGTGATACGAACTTTTTTAAACTCACAGTGATACATTTTTTATTTTATTTTCGTTAAATATCTTTTTGATTTTTGATGAAATATCAAACATAATTTGGTGTAAGCTATTTGTTTTCTCTTGCTTAAAAATATGTGATAAATAGATTATTACATGTCATTTTTCATATGGTCCCTGGTATCAGCCCACGACCCATATCAAGCCCTCGGGCTAAAGCCCTCTGGCTTGATATGGGAGTCTAGGGCTGATACCAGGGCAATATGAAAAATGCCATGTAATAATCTATAAATATAAAATCTCAACATTTAGAGATCACATCAATTAAGTTGCACACGTTAATCACAGTTAGCTTAATTTTCTAAAATTGAAGATCTGTAAGTGTACATTTCACTCAACATCTTTTTACTAAAAGTGTCAACATGTTTACAAACATTTGGATCAATCTTATAAAAATATTTACCTAGCAGTATGTTAATTTTTTCGTAGGAAGGTAACTCTGTGAAGCAAAAGTCGGGGAAGTTAGTACTTAGGTACTCATTTATATCGCCAAAATACTTATTTCGTAATATTATATAACTTAATATTCAGAACATTCGAGAACGAAATGTTCCACGGACTCCTCAGATTTGCATGAACACATTTGACAAATGGTAGTCTCGGACATATTCATTGTATACAAATTAAACTTGATTTATGGGTAAACAATTTGTTCGTGCTAACCTTGTAGACTTAAAATCGAGCAAGTTTGACAAATAAGGCTGTCTACCAGACGCAACTTGAAGGTTGAATTTGGAGAACGCATTAAGACTGCTTTTATTTCTTATAACTTGAAATTCTCTTTCACGAACAAACCTTCCAAAAAAACTGTTTGAAAATATTCAGGTTTATCTTTATAGACCTCGGTACTACACAGAATTTGCCATTTTGTTAAAACACTGATTTATTGTTCAAGTTTTCATATGTTGCCCTCTAGACGTTTGGTTATGTGTATAGTTGAGTTGGTGTCTCATGGTTATGAATATATACCCCTGATCTGCTTCTATTCAATATTTTATGCATTAGCTAGCAGTTTAATTGTTAGCCCGAATAGACATTATTCTATTTTTTACATTGTTAAATGAAAGTGAATACCCTGCATTTATCATTATTTTAAATAACATATTGTCAAATCGCTGAAAGACCCCTCCTAAATTATTTAAAATTATCATTCTGCATTGACAATAATATCTTGGTGTTAACAAGATTTATCCATTGTGCATAGCTAAAAAATAGTAATTTTCAAACATATTGCATTAGTAGTGAGACTTGACATGTTTATAATCGAATTGAACCAAACAACGCCGAATGCCAGATAAGAGGAGTGAATGGCCAAAGATTGGCTACTTACAATGAAATCATGAATACATGTAGTACATATTATGTTTAAGAAATCATATTCACAAGATTAGTTTTGATTTAAAATGGCAGAGTTACGTTCAGATTTATTATACAGTATAAAATAGATAACGTACGATTTGGGTCAAAGAAGGGGCATGTGATTGTCAACAAGTGAAATCTCTAACAATTTGTCAAGTTAGACATGTATTGCGCAGTTGATAAAAACATTACTATTACTTGTGATATACGATATGCTTGCACTCACTCAAGCCTTGTTCCCCATTCCTATGATTTAAAAGCTTTACCGACTTTGATTCAAGTGTTTAAATAAGGAAAAATTAAGGCATATATCAAGTACAATTAATATAAGTTCATTGTTTGCAAATTAGTTTGAAGGCTTTCAACCATCCTATTGATATCAAATATGGACAATGAGGATATTAGCATTATACTAAGACAACTAAGAACATCTACAAAGAGTAGAAAACTCATACATGTAGTAAACTAAAGATACCACAATAAAAATTCTAATATGCATTCCGAAAATCTAATGATATGTACTTTTCATACATCCCTCGCTATCTTTTATAGTCATTTCAAATATAAGTATTATATAATAGTTTGCCGACTAACAAAAGCATCACTACATTCAGTCACTTTTGTATGAGGAAGCTTCCTGCATAAGTCAATTGACATAGACGTTATTGTTGTCAATAATAAAAAAACTTTTCGCACATGACAACCATCTTTGTAAAGCGAAACGAACCGAACAACACTCGTATGAATGATTTGTAGTCGTCTGCGTGAATCTGTGTCCTCGTGCATCTGCACTCTATATTCAGCAAGGAAATTGTACTTTGATGCACTTTCTCACACTCTTTTGAATACTTTTATTTTCTTCTCATAAACTATTCTATCTAAAGAAAATGAAAGATAACTTTCTTAATAAAAAAAAAACCATCAAGGTTTGGTTGTCATTGGTTTCTGTCTGCAATATTTGCTTTCCGTTTATTCCTTACATTTTGTCATCAATAGTGTAAACAATATTTTATTCAGAAACAGATAAATAAATACGTCATCTTTAGTGTAATCAATATTTTATTCAGAAACAGATAAATAAATACGTCATCTTTAGTGTAAACAATAGTTTATTCAGAAACAGATAAATAAATACGTCATCTTTGAGTCTTTTATAGCTAACTATACGGTATGGGTTTTACTTGCTATGGTAGGACGTTCGGTGATTTGTAATTGTTCACATCTTTGTCCTTAGTGGATAATTATTTCGTGCTGTATACATACCAAATCCCCCTATTTGTATCATTTATCATCTACAAGTTGACGAAATGTTCGCGAAAGAGTGTAGTCCATAACGTTATTATTTAGGATACTGACAAAAACAAAGCAAAAAGGGTCAAAGCTTCTTATACTCTCTGTACGTAGGGTAAAACAGATTATTTTTTAAATTACTGAGGTCTAATTCTTACATCAACTGAATTTTGGGGATAGATTTACGTGTTTTTTTATTTATTTAAGAATACAGTTTGTATTATAAGATATTTATGGGTTTGTTGTCTCTTTTTATCTTTTAGAGTGTTCTGAGATTTAACTAAGAAGGTGTATTTCTCTCTACTGCATTGATTGATGTTGAATCTTAAACCATCATTTAAAAAGGTTCGTTATCGTCAAATGTACATGTATTAATGTTTATATGAATATCAGTATAACATTAAATTAAAAAATATCTTCCTTAAATTATTTCAATTTTTTATTTTTTATGTAATTTAATTATCACCATGAATAAGTTTAGGGTTTGGTGAACTATAACCTAGACGTAATACGATGTCGAAGCTGCAGAATGTTTGAAAAATATCTTAAAGGTGTATGATGATCTATGTATGTTATTTTTGTTATGGTAACCGTTTCATGTCCAGCTCTATTTTCTTCAAATTTATTTTTATTTGTTTATCCGCAACTATAAAAACTAATTATTCACTATAAATTACCATTTACAGCTGTAAACTGATTTTTTTTTAAATACATTTAAATACATTTTGTTTGTATGAACATTGATTGAATCCGTTTTACTCATTGAACAAGGTCAAATAGGACAAACAAATATCATTACTCATGTTAAAGTTGGATAATTTTGTTTAAAACTTGTCGTCAAATTATATCTAAGCAAGTACATTCATGGATAAGTATTTTTTTGGTGATATCAATCACTGTCAATCCCGATCTTTAATACTTATTATGCATTATAGTTCACAAAGAAACCAAAATCAGGAAGCCACTGCTATGGGGCGCACGCACATGGTGATCAGGAAACAGGGTTCCAGAATACGGTAACTCTTCCTCCAGAAAGTGATTCATTTTGAATTTGTTTTCTTAAAATACAAAAAAATCTTTTTATGCGCGTAAATCTATTGCAATCTGTTTCCCCCTATTAACAGTTATATTTATGAGCTTTAAATGGATGAAAGGAAGTGTTGATTGAGTTTTACATTTATTACAATTACGAATAACATCAAAAAGGGTTCAGAAGAAATTTCTTTTGAAATGTTTGTGAACAAAAACAGAAACATGATTAATCAGTTGTAGTTAGCTTTGAAAAGCTTTCAATAACTGTGATTTCTCTAAGATTGCTACTTTTGTCTTTGGCTAAACTTTTGTTGTTGTTTTGTGCTTTTTGCGTGTTTATTGCGAGTTGTCCTAGGTGGGGAGGTTTTGAGCATGTACAAACATGTTAAACCCTCGGACAGATTCGCCATATGCCTTTCCAAAGCCAGGAGCCAGTAATTCACTTGTTGATGATTGTTGTCGGTCATATCCTCCAGCTGCAGAACATGTTATATCGAGGCATTTCATGTATTGTATGAAATAAATGAAAAAGAAAAGGAAATGAATTATTTCAACTTAAAGAAATAAATGTTAATGATTTGACACAAAAGGGAAGACATTTTGATATCCGTGCGAAATACAAAGAATTTTTGAAACAGTATTAAAACTATAATTTTTCGTCGGATTGTGTATATGATACATGATACCAAAATCCTTTGCAAAAAGAGGACGAGTGATTCCTTTTCAGCTGCAAATACTCTGCACATTTATATAAATTTATATATTAAGACGTTCGAATACTAAATTACTGTCCAATAACACTTTGTACGATAACTTATTTAAGACAAACAGCTAGATACCATAAAAATATTATGTATAATACACAGGTCAGAGTCTGATCTTGATTTGCTATATGATATCAAAACTAAACTGACGAAAAAAGGTCATTTATTCAAAATCATAAAATGCAAAAAAATCATTTTTTAAATAAAACCTTTGACATAAAAGTTCATATTTAACATGATATCATAATAAATAATTTATATCAAATTACATCAACTAATATCATATCAATTGAATAAATGACAAAGAATAGCAAAGGTGGGGAGAAAAATCTGCCCCATACGTAAACATATATAATACATATCTACTTCAAAAGATAATATTAAGGGAGGTAAGTGGGTGGAAATTTGGTTATCCAATTATTTTTTTTTTGCAGCAATTTCGATATGCACAACAAAGGCGTATCATGCACTTTCGACGCGGCTGCTTATTTCTTTATGTCTGCATTAACCGAACCAAATGTATCTAATTCGTCATGATAGATCAATAGCTTTTTGTTCGGTGTGAGCCAAGGCTCCGTGTTGAAGGCCGTACATTGACCTATAATGGTTTACTTTTATTAATTGTTTTTTGGATGGAGAGTTGTCTCATTGGCACTCACACCACATCTTCCTATATTTAATAACAAGAAGCAGCTGTCATTTAATCTTAAAACAAATACTTAAAAATGTTCTACTTGAATGAAGGCTATATGGTTGTTGGTTATCAGTGTAATACCGTTCATACACTTAAATTGTATATATTTTCTTTCGCTTAGGAATAGTACATTGTATTGTAAAATACCACGTGCAGTATTCAGAAGCAAAAACCAACTTTTAGTTATTTAGTTAAATCCTCACCGGGATTCGAGCGTCATTTATCACATTTAACTGGAAGCAATATGGCTGTTAAGAATATATAGGTAGTTGGGGACATGCAAATTGTTTTTTTAGCCATCTCCTTTTTTTTTCTTCTTCCAAATACCGTTATATTTGGGTTTTTTTTAATTTGAATTATTTTCGCGTTTTTCTTTGAAAATAATTAACTATAAATAACTTGTATTTGCTATTTACTATGAATTTCAAGTTTGCTATCAATTGTGGTCACTGTTATATTCAATAGAGCTCTAACGGATTTTGAAAGAAAGGGGGGACGCCAAAACAAAACGGCATATACCCTTGTGTAATGAAAGTTTTAATAAACTGGCGACTTAAAAGGACTGCTGCAAATTAGTATTTTATTTGATAGTGTCTGTCCTAGTTAAGTCAGTGAGGATAGTGTTGAGAGAATTTAACCAAAACATTTATGAACAAAAATAATATCATATAATTTAGTTTATCCTGCAATCGACCCTTCTATTTTACTGACACAGGTGTACAGATAACACAAATATATATTAGTATACTAGACGTATATAGTCTCCGGGTATCACGCTTTTGTTGCAAACGAACGGTTATGTCTCATTTCTGTTTACGTCACAGTTCACTTCGGGATCCTCGTTGCGGTCCGCTTTTAAGTCATGTCGATTTCTTTCAAAACAAATTCAGCGAATGGGATGGGAAAAACATGTAAACATTTTATTGCAGATTTAGATAATAACTAGTGTTGTCAACGGTTAACCGGTTAACCGGTTAATCGGTCGAACGAATGAATACCGAATACCAAAAACGCTAACCGGTTAACCGGACTTCAATTTAGATAGATTTGATATAAATTTGTGTTGAAAATCAAATCATTTAAAAATAGTTATGTTTTCTTTAAAAATTGTCGTCGTTGTAATTAGTTTGAAAGATCAATTGTCCAGTATATTGATTGCTATTGTTAATCCTAAAAAACATAAAATTAATTATAGTTCGGGGCAGGATCTTTAAGAAACATAATTAGTAAACATGTTTTTTTAACAGTAACTTTAAATCAGTAATGAGATTTAATTTAACTAATTACTTCATTATTTCGTTTTCGATCTAATATTGTGTAAATCTACATTTAAATGTGCCAACTCCGTAGTGCAAGGGTTAGTCTTACTTTAAATTCAAAAATTGTGAAATGCAAACCAATGTGAATGTACTCAATGTATACGTGAAGGTACGAGTAACATGCTGAAAGAAAAAAGCAAACACAGTGAAGAAACAGGTCGCACAGCATGTACAATGACCTATAGTTGTTAATTTCTGTGTCATTTTGGTCTCTTGTGAAGAATTATCTCATTGGCAATCATACCGCATATTATTTTTTTTAATTAATCATTTCAAATTGAAACACATCCCATTATTTTCGAAGACAACAAGACAAAAGGAAAGAATAATCGGTTTCAGACATGTGACATATTCAATTCTACGAGATTAAGATTTTTTTTGGATTTTTTTAATCTGAAGTTGGTACAAACGCGATAGTTGATACGGTGTATTTGATTATTAAAAGTCAAACTTCGCCAGGAATCCTCACAGACAAGCCTTAAAGGAAAAACTTCAATTCTTAAAGCGTACTTATGACTTTGATGAAAGGTTGTCAAATTGACACCCATACCACATCTTATATCTATGTGTAGGGTTCTATTGATAAAGCTTTCAAACACCAACTTAAATTACCGGATAACCGGTTAATCGGTCGAACGATTATCCGAGTAACCGGTTAGGCAAAAGTGTACGATTTGACAACACTAATAATAACCGTGAAGTGTCTTTAAATATCAGCTGTATTTATACTTGGCTCCGAAAAGAAGAAATACCTCGCTGAAGCTCGTATTACTCAGGACAGTTTCTTAGTCTCGTACAAATGCAGCTGATATTTAAAGACACAAAAATGTATTAACTTATCTTCTTTACAAACTTTCTATGTAATGAGTTTGAAGGTGCTACTGTAACATATTATCTAAAAACCACACCAGGAACCATGAACAAACAAGAAAGAGACTCCAACAAACGCGAACAGTCATATGATTTAATTGTTTTTGGCACAAGAATGCTCAAAATGTTTTTAAAACCTTTGAAACCACATTTAATACATGTACTTGATAACCATTTACATTGACTTGTAATATAACGAGACATAGACTGTTTTATGTGACAGTAAATATTTGATTTCGTGCTAAAGTTGAACCATTTTATCGAAAATAACGCGTGTTACAATGTAAAACAAAATTAAAAATAAAAAGACATGTTCGTGTAAAAGTATTTTTATAGTTGTCTTGGCTAATTCTGCATGTTTTGTTATAACTTATAAATCATTAAGTGACCCAGACAAGGAAACCCTTGACAGCCAGTTTACACTTAAAAAATAGATATACCACAACACAGGACTTTCCTCAAATGTGGTTCGTTTCTTGAGAAAATGCACAGTTTTTCACAAATTGTTCCTTCTTTTTTTTGCTCTTGAACTAAGAGAATATGTTGTAAGTATTAAAATTTTAATTAAAGAGATGAAAGCAGAATGTGTTCATAGTACCTGATATCTTTTTTTTACTTATATCACTTTTCATATTCATCTTTATGATAAATATATTTCTCTAAATACAAGTACCCAAAGGAAAACAACATTTTTTATTGTGAACATTTTATTTTAAACAGCAAAGTTCAGCAGTACAATAATGTTAAGTGCGTATCACTGAATTGATATTATTTTCAAGAGCTTTTCCCTCACCAGGATTTAGTTCATGGAGGATTGGTGCTAACTAGGAAGTTTCTTAACCAATGGTTCTTCGTGAGAAAATTAAATTCATCTTTACAGAAGCCTTAAGTACTTTGTGAACAGATGACCGCATGTATGTTCGAATTATCATCAACACTATCCCATTCACATATCATCGTCCTGAACATGCATGAAATATTTGCCACCGGTTTTTACTTATCCTTACCAAGCAACTTATATTGTTGTGGTGTTTGTTTTACTCAATCTGAAGTTTATATGCAAATTGGCTTGTGGTTTTTTTTTAATTTAAATTCTTTAAATATATATTCCAAAACTATTTTCTTTTTTAAATAAAAATGAAACACAGACTTTAATAGAACTATATGGAAAAAAAACTTAAGTCATAAGTAAAGACAACCACTAAACTAAAGGATGTCTTTACTAATTTACTTGATAATAAACGCAAACATTTAACAGACGAAAAACAAAACATTGGAAAAAGTGAAACATTACTACAAATTACTGTATCAGAGAACAAACTCTTTGTACCATAGTATTAAACGCTGGATATATAACATTAAAAGCAATAAATGGCATGAACATTGAACAGATATATCAGAGGGGTATTTGCGAAAAACACCAGTCGAGAGAATGTTAAATTTCACGAGCCGTAAGGCGAGGGAAATTCATTCTCAAGACTGGTATTTTTCGCAAATACCCCTCAATAACATGATATATCTGTTTAATTACACCGAATGTTAATGTACTAAAACGCATTGATGATCGTGACGTTACAAGCGTCCAGTCGGATAGAGTATTTTTTGGCAAATACATCGGCAGAGAGGGTAAAAAAGGCATATCCTTTTAGCAAATACCCCGGCGGCGTTAAAAATGAACGATATTCATTTGCTAACAGTAAATTGGTGAAAAATTCACTGGCTATTAACCAATCAAAACCCCGGATTCTTACATAAGGTGTAATTATGTAGAAAATAATTATCTAAATGTTATGACAAAGGAAATTTAATGAACATTAATTTTTTATAATTTGAATTTGTTATTACATTTCTTTGTGAGGTGATGATAATACTATTACACAATCGGACAAATAATCTAAACTTTAGATATTCGATCTGCATCAAATAGCTGAAGTTAACTCCGTATACTGTTCTGGGGTCTTCTTTGCATCGAAGCCAGAACTCCTTGTCAGTTTTTTTTATTGTATGCAAAATTTAAGCAAAAATTAAAATCTATTTTCCTTCGTTTATAAATGTTTTTCAGAACGTTATTATAAAATCCCATGCGTCCAAAGCGCTAAAAATCTACTTTCAAATATATTTAAGTTGTTTAACAAATATATCTTTATCTTTTCAATATTTTCGATTTAAAAAATAATACGAGTTTGCTTAAGATGATGTACTCGAATGCACCGCTAATGGATTGAGGATTTCGGATTCAATTATTAAATAACAAGGAAGCGTTTATCATTGGATATTTCAAAATACTAAAGCGCTGTAAACGGACATCGGATAGCTTTTCCTGATTCCCTGCTCTAATTGAAATTGATTATATCATCATTTATCAGCGACTTATTCATTGAACCTGTACAATTTATTCAAAACAAAAAAAAAAGGTTATGGATACGTGAGCAGAATAATTTTTCGACTTCATTGAAAATATCTGAAAGTATTTTGTTTTTCTGTAATGTTGCGTCTTTAAATATTAAAAAAAAAACTTGTATTTCTTTATAACGTTTCAGATTAATTTGTTATAGAATATATTAAATTAAAGCCTTTGACTATTTCTGCTTTAGTGTATTATGTACAAAAAAAGTAATTACTAAAAGTAGTTTCTTCCGTTTAAGATTTCATATCAGTATGTGTTATCGGTTCTCTGTAGATTTGTGAATACTTTTTTAAACCTTCTTATTTTTTACTTTAACAGAGACACATTTTCAAAAGTGGGGCGTCCCTTTTGTTATCTGAGGTTTATAAATAAGTAGTCAAGATCGGTCGGAATGAGAACGTGAAGTTACTCGCTCTGCACGATGAAAACTCACGCAACAACTCCTTGAGGAGTCCATGGGATGCCCGTTGCTGCTGCTAAATTACTGCCACAATAAAAAAAATATATATAAAAACTAATTTATCATTTGCATCCGAAGTTCTTACATATACCCAGTTGGCTTTATTTTCAAAACCTTGAAGTTCCTTTTTCATTAAATATTTATTTTCTCTGATCTTGAAAGAGAGATACCAGAGGGGTAGTCAAACTCATATATCGAAAATAAACTGACAACGCCATGGCTAAAAATGAAAAAGACAAACAGACAAACAATACTACACATAACACAACATATAAAACGAAAAATTAAGCAACACGAACCCCACAAAAAAACTGGGGGTGATCTTAGGTGCTCCGGAGATGTATGACACTGGACGTTAAAAAAAACTTTATTAATTAACATCTCATCGAAAATCTCATTTTTCGTAGATTAGAAACTATATGGGTAAATAGCTTGTTTTTTTCTCTAATATACGAGTGAATTTTCTATCTTATTATCAAGCTTCTTGTCCCTATCCAATATACCTTATTTTCCAGCTGGAACTATAATTTTCCCAAATTTCATCTCGGATGAACACTGTTAAAGGAAATACCTTTTACATTTATTGTTAATTTGTTCTCTTATTGAACATGCATGAACTAGTTGCCACTGGACCTTCAGCAAACCTGAATCAATCAATTATCCTCTGACTGAATAATGCAATGTTTGTTTACTTACATTTTTATGTTAGTCAGGATATTAACCCAATTGAACTTAAGAATTAAATGCATACTAAGTTTTCCATATATTGACTGACTTGGATTGACAGTTGTCTCATTGGCACTCATACCACATCTTCTTATATGTATTAAAACTATAGTGCACATAAGTGTGAAGCCAAACCAAACGATTAAAATATAATTCCAAATTTAAGGGCTTGCTTTGGCTTCTAGAATTTAACTCAATATATATAGAGCAGCTGATGATTGCACTGCATATATTTAAGCCAAGTCTCGTTTAGTCGTCTCGTCTACTTTCAAAAGGTCGTTTTCATACTTGTATAGACTGTAACGGAATATCTTTGTCAATTCCCGATCACCTTTATGATAACCACTGATTGCAACACATTACTATTGTCTTAAAATTAGACAAAAGACAATCAATCTGCTACTGTATACAGCTTTTACATTTTGTGTAGTTTGTAATGAATCGTATTGAAGGCCTGGAAATCATTGGATATCAAGAATTGTTGTATTACCTCGATACAAACGGTGTAAATAAACTCATCACAGATCCCAGGACTAAGTTTTGTATATACGCCAGACGCGCGTTTCGTCTTCAAACGACTCATCAGTGACGCTCGAATCCAAAAAAGTTAAAAAGGCCAAATAAAGTACGAAGTTGAAGAGCATTGAGGACCAAAATTCCTAAAAGTTTTGCCAAAAACAATAATATGCAATGCGAGTTTCGGAATATCCGGTTTATTTCTATTGGAGGAATAAAGTATACAGCATCGTAGGCATAACAAAAAGTAAGGAGATATGGTATAATTTCCAATTAGAGAACTGCCCAGTAGAGTTTAAGTGATATTTCTCAATTGACCATTTCGGGAAACATTAAATGTAAGTGTAGTGAGCAAGCTAATATACACCAAAACACCCCTTCCAAAAATAGAAACAGCAACGGTTTTGGTTGGTTTGAAACCTTCAACATGATCTGTTGAGGTTCTAATTGAAAATAAAGGTGATATATAGGTCCTGGCAAAAATATACTAATTTCAGTTATTTTCACAATCCACTCGCCCGAGATTTTTCTGATTATTAAGCTCATCATTGTTTATATTGGTTGAACAATTCAACCAAGTTTGAAGGTGCTACCATAGCGACAACAAGCAAAACCATGATGAACGGACTGACAACTGGTTAAAATATTATACTCTCCGTAATTTTGTTGTTGTGAAATATATGAGAAACATACTAACACTATGAAAATTTTAACAATAGTATAGACAGAATAGAAATAACAAACAATGAGGAACAACAGCATGCTGAATGCAAACATTAAAAATAACCTTTTCGCACTTAGATGACCGTTTAAACAGTAATACAATATATTTCAATGTTGCCAAGACAAAGTACCCATGTACCCACCCATACTAGTATAATTTATCTAGTGATTGAGGAAAAGTTATCAAGTACAAAACTGTGCAAATATAAATTGTCGTATCGATAAGTACTTAATAAGATATGAGATAAATATTTTATCTGCATAGCATTAGTCCTCTGTGACAACTATTTGCATGCATACTATACATTAGTTACTGATACATGTAACAAAGAAGGCAACTCGTTTGCTTTATTCTTTCCTTCTTAAAAATGTCAGTGGTCACTTAGTGGAAGTCATTTGTCTTTTCAAAGTAAATTATTTATACTATGCTATTATATAGTTGTTGATTTTCAATTTATTTTTAAATTATCTCCCCTATTCATTTTGAACATTATGTCCGGATCACTAGTACTTAATGCTGACTATGACTATCACCCAACGGAGAGGTGCTTGTATAAATAAGAACGATTAAGCTATTGTAGAGTGCATGCATTTTTAAGTGCACGAAACCAAAAAGACAACGACTTTATTTGTATACTATGGATATTAAAACTGATGTATTATTACATGCAGATGTAAAACAATTCCTGGTTAATATCTATGCACGAATTTAGGTGACATGAAGTATAAATTAAGTGCATCTGTAAATCGGAAAGGAACATTTGAACTGCATGTATATAGAAAAGTTTATAATCTTAAAACATACTTGTTAAGCATTTTGAATGGATTGTTCTAAAGTTTGATGCTATTATTTACAACAGAAGGCTAGACTTAAGCTTGTTTGTAAACAAATTTAAGTTGGCCAATGAACATAACATGTAATGCGGTCTGTTACATCATAACATTGCATAATACATGTAGTGACAATTTTACTATGTTAACTCAAGTGAAATATGATAGTGTTAAGTTAGTAAACAGTTCAAAATGTATGTCAACAAGTAAAGGTCCTTCAACTGCCCTGAACATATTTAGGTGTTAAACTATTTTCCATGCAATGTGGTCCAAGAACACAATTATTTCGTAGTGCATTTCTTTTAGAACTTAAATGAAAATAAAAAAAATCCCACCTGCGCTTTCTCAAAGAAACTTTTACAGTGTGTTGTACTACTTTTGGGACAAATTATATCAAAATTATAGAAAACTTCATCGTCTCTAACTCAAAATATGGACAATTTTATCTTTAGGGCGTCTTGAAATCTTTTGACAGCTTCCGAAGTACTATTTTTCAACCTTTTTCACCTGGACAAAATCACTACTTTCCTTTAAAATTCTGGACCCAAATTTTTTTACAGTGTAATTTCACCCCCCTACTTGCAATTTGAGGCATTAAACATGGAGAAATAAATTTGAAGGGTTATAAAAATTAATGGCAAGTAACCCACTGTCAACACTAGGGACTATATTTGAAAAACAAGGGACGACAATTGTGGTCTCGGACCATGTTAGACGGTTTTATTTTCTCAGCTTGGAGTGAATACCTGCATTATATATACTTACATGTATTGCTCTGCATTCAGTTTTAGTCCTGACAAAATTGAAAAGGCATCTCTGAATTTTGCCTAAAAGGTTACTTTTACGTATTGCTATACTAATTCGATATTCAAATATTTAATGATATTTAGAATTCATATTACATTAAGAGCGGGACGAAATCTACCTGAGGGACATATTCAAACTCATATTTTGAAAATAAACAGACAACGTCATGGCTAAAAACAAAAGCCCATAGACAAACAGTACTACACAAAACACAACATGGAAAACTAAAAACAGAGCAAGACGAATTTCACCACAAACTGGGGGTGATCTCAGGAGTTCCGGAAGGGTAAGCAGATCCTGCTCCACATTTGACACAGTCGTGTTGCTCATGTTCATACAAATCCGGTAATAAGTCTAATTCGGTAGGTAACATTCGACATTAAGAACATTTTTGTTATCATCTGTTAAACGGATATTCCATAATGGTGATCCAACTATTGATGGCATCCATAAAACTTACAAAGGGATGACTTCAACTTCACCCCTTTGAACTCTCTGTTTAATAATTTCCTTGTGAGCAGATAATAAATACAACTGAGAGATATATACTCCGTATATATGCAGGCGCTGTTTGCATGTTGCTACATAGATATGGAAAAGTAACAATTGGGAACTGAAATCATCTCCTTTGTCATGACGGTTTGTTTTCAACTGACCCTCATTATCAATTTATAGATGCAAGTCAAGATATGAGGCAGACTTAACTGTATCTTCTGTATTTTTTATCTTAAGGTCGATGGGGTCATTCGTTCAACAAAGTCACCAAATTTGAATGATCTAGAGAGAGAACATCGCCTTTATAGCGATTAAAGGATACTGTTAAATTCTTTTCTCTCTTCCTAAGAAGCTCCTGCATGAATTCAGCTATAAATGAATAATGGAACAAGTCGACAAGAAGAGGTCAAAAGTTTATTCTCATTGGTATGCCGATTGTTTGTTGAAAAAACACGTCCCACAAACGTAACAAATATGTTGTCAATCAAGAACTCAAACAAATTGATAATGTCAATTTCAGAAAATTAGAATCAGAGTTTTTATTTTTACAAAGTAGGATTTTCCCCCATGAGACAATATACTTGTATCTACGTTGGCCATTCCTATTGTGTGATACAAAGTAGGACATACTCTTTTAAATTGTCTTTAAGTTTGAAATGGGGAATACTAGTGTAAAGCGTAGAAAATTTTAAATGTTTCAATCCTATTGCAAGATGAAAGAAAAAAGAATGCATAAACCTGAAAATATCTTTTTGAGTATCCACATTTGATTTCTCGCCACCTCTAGAATAGGTAATTTCACAATAACTTTGAAGCCCGACCTTGATTGTTGATAAAATTGATGTTATTTAGTTTGAAAGAGGGTTCGTTGAGCACTTGGAAGACCAAGCAATATACTATTGTTTGTTAGGACACTTATGTAGTTTAGGTATTTAATAAAGTCATGGAAGATCCAGTTCTTCATTTTTGGTCGAAATTCGAAAGTTTCCAAGTGAATTGTCATAATTTACCTCATTCATTTATCAAGCAGTTCATGTAATGTGATTTAAACACAAAAAATTATGACTTTTTGGGGCTTTATCTGCGAGGACAACAACATATTTGTCATGGAGTTGGACAAGTGTCTTGCAACATTTGGGTCTTTAAAGATTGATGTAGCAATAATATTAATGACCCATTCAGTTCTTAATTCTAATTTGTATTACCTACATAACAGCCTTTATCTATTTGGAAATAGTACCTATCCCTTTTTTCTCGCGTTTAGCCCATTGCTTGTCATAATCATCGACTTAATCTTGTTTGAAAAGTCTGTGACTTGCAATATCCAAAATGATAGCTGTATTTTGGTTTGAATGAGGCTTAGTAACAATGGTCTCCAAACATAGGTTGTATAGATAATGAAATTAAGGGGTAACGAATAAAGCTCCGTGTGAATGTGATGATAGAGACTGCGTCTACGTCGATGAGTAAAGTTGAAAATGTTCATCACATTCACCGAGCTAGAGGACGGGCTCGAAAGAATACCTATACCATCAACTTTGTTATTGCAACCATATGATGTCGCAGTTCCCAATTGTCAAATCCAGTAGTCCTCCTTTTTTCTGCGGAGAGGCATTGCAAGATGAGGATTGTTTGTCATGTGGTATATTTTGTCGATGATGCGAACTTGTATAGTAAGGATTGGACTATCAGGATGGTAAAATGTTGGTACAAATGCTAGTTAACAATGATACCTGCACTGTGAACGAAGTCTGATTTATGGCTACACACACTTTGATTTAGCCTTCCTTTCGTTTCACTGACGTATACCAATCCGCAAAAATTACACTCTATTATGTAGATGACATTTATTGATCATTGTAACGTTTGGTAAAATAAGTCGTTTTAGTTAAATTGCTAGTAAAATGTGCATCTTTTATCAAATTCCGGATGTTTTGCAACCATTAGCTTCACATTTCAGAATTTGGGTAGTGTTGTTTACTTTTATTCAATTCAAACTGTACGAATAAGTTTAGTTTATTTTTTATGTTTGACGAATATATCACATGTAATATAATTATATTATTGTGAACGGTCAATGATATAACTATGCTAACTTCTGATGTTGTTTTAATTTTTATTTTTCAATAAAAACAATGATAGAATGCATTAAAGGTTTTTTGTAAAAAAAAATATAAGACTTTTAAATTTTTAAAATATCTTGTTGCATGTTTGATGACAATTTTATGATGTTTGTATATATTGAATATACTTTCATGACGCGATGTTGTTACTGCGATGACCTTGCCACAATTTAAACGGTTATTTTATAATAAGTTATCTATGTTTGTATATATATAATACAAAATGCGGACGTTTTTCATGGTATTGATTCCTTATGAGATTTAAAAGGAAAACGAAAATTCTTCATGCATAAAGTCACGTATCAAAATAAACAAATTATTATCCGGTGTAAAATAAACACATTCTTTATTGACCACAATTGTAAAACATATTTAAATACGGGAGGAGACATGTACTAAAAACTAAATTTTTTAAATTATATATTTAGTTCTCTGTGATATATGATTAATAATTAATAGGTGTTTTCCAAGGCCTTAATAATGGTCTCAAGATATATGTAATGCACCGAAAACAACGCCGAGGAACATTACAGACTCCGAGGACATATAATAGGACCAAAATGAAAACACCCTTTATCTAATAGTTTATAACCCAACTATATTTTTTTAAGATGGAACATTTGTTTTAGAAAATAATAAGTTAAGAAGATGTCACGTTTTAACTTAATCTGAAACTGTCTAATACAGAGAAATAAAAAAAGCACTAATGTCCGACCTTTAAAGTAAAACTTGGGATACATACTTTTAAATTTGTACGAATTCAAAATGAACAAACAGATACATATATTGATATAAGCTTACTCATGATTGTGTTTTATGGTGTTGCAAATGTTTATATATTTCGGTTAAAACTCCGTTGGAGCTAATGTTTTTGTAGTTGATAAGTACTAGTATTCCTAAGTTAAGTCAATCTTTCGTATACATCCATGAATTCTGTTAAATAGTAAGAAATACAATAATTGTTTTATCTGACATAAGGAAGTTCGCTTGTCATGTTTTGGGATTCTGTCAGATTTTCGAAATCCTTTGGTTTTATCCATTTGAATGCCTTTAAAAATTTGCCCATTGACCCCTATTTTTCTGTTTAGAAATCTTTTACATGTATAATGATCTGTAAAAGTCTTAAAAATTAAATAGTTTTTGAGAACATAAACTTGTCAATGATAAAGCTATGAAAAGTCAAGAGATAATATTTTCCCACTAAAATTTCAATGGCTAATATCTCGAAAACAAGCACATTGACCTTTTTATTATTGCTCTTTTGATTCCTTTTTTAATTCCCTATCAATATAAACTAGTGTTTTGAAAATGCTAATTATTTTGAAACTGAGAAGCTAACTCCATTAAGAGCATATGATACATAAAATTGAGAATGGAAATGGGGAATGTGTCAAAGAGACAACAACCCGACCAAATAAAAAACAACAGCAGAGGGTCACCAACAGGTCTTCAATGTAGCGAGAAATTCCCGCACCCGGAGGCGTCCTTCAGCTGGCCCCTAAACAAATATATACTAGTCCAGTGATAATGAACGCCATACTAATTTCCAAATTGTACACAAGAAACTAAAATTAAAATAATACAAGACTAACAAAGGCCAGAGGCTCCTGACTTGGGACAGGCGCAAAAATGCGGCGGGGTTAAACATGTTTGTGAGATCTCAACCCTCCCCCTATACCTCTAATCAATGTAGAAAAGTAAACGCATAACAATACGCACATTAAAATTCAGTTCAAGAGAAGTCCGAGTCTGATGTCAGAAGATGTAACCAAAGAAAATAAACAAAATGACAATAATACATAAATAACAACAGACTACTAGCAGTTAACTGACATGCCAGCTCCAGACTTCAATTAAACTGTCTGAAAGATTATGATTTCATCATATGAACATCAGGCACAATCCTTCCCGTTAGGGGTTTAGTATCATACCATCATAACATATATGAGAAGAACATAACCCGTGTCATGCCAACAACTGTTTTTAGAATAAATGTGTTTAGTTCCGATGCAAAGACCTTATCAGTGACTCAATATTAACGCCAAAATATGCAATCTTTAATGACTTGACAACAGTATCGTAATTATATCCCTTCTTAAGAAGTCTATTCAAAGGTTTTGTAAGTTTCTGAGGTGAATACTGACACCTTTGTGCTTTATAAAGAACATTTCCATAAAAAATTGGATGTGAAATACCTGAACGTATTAGAAGTCTGCATGTTGAGCTATATTTACGAATGATGTCTTTATACCGATGATAAAATTTAGTAAATGTTTTGACTATGATTCTCCACGGTAAATGTTTGAACGAAGATTTCAAACAAGCTATTTTTCACTTCGAAAATTCAAATATATAATAAAAAAAAATGTACCTCACGTGCTTCTATTAGAGGTTAATGGGGTTCAAATGTTTTGCTAAATATTTATCCAATTAAAAAAAATCATTGATGATTTGTTCATTTAAAAAGGTACAAATAGTCTGTATACATCATCTAACACAATGTCATTTTTAAAAAGGGTACGAAGAGTATTCCTTTTCAGGCAATTGTTTAAAATTACTCGAAAATACATCTTTCCCGATAGGTCACATTTTGACGTCTCAAAAAATTTACGTTAGCATCGTCATAACCTCCCCTTTAACTGTAGTATGGCCTTAAGGATCAAAGCAAAAACAATATTCCATGTTTAGTTTGAAGTACACAGACCACTATTATATTGTTAGATTTTTTTTTATTCTTGGAATTAATACATAACAACAGTGAGTGCTGGTTGGTTGCTTATTAGTGTGACTAACACTCTTATGGTTTGGTTGAATAATAAAATACGGGACATATCAGGACGAGGAGAAGCAACTATATACTGCTACTATGACACTAAGGGTATTCAGGACATGCTAGATGAATATGTTGCTAAAGGATCACACATTGTTAGAAAAGCGCTGACAGTCGAACAAAATCGATACGTTATTATTAATCATTTCCTTTGGTGTAATCTGTACAACAAAAGTAGTTTTATTCAAATCATTTCCTTGTGTGATGTGTATGGGGTTAATATCATATCATCAGTCATTATATGTAATTTACGAAAGTGGAAGCTTTGTACACTGATTCGTTTTACTTTATCCTGACCAATATGTCTTTATAAGATACTTAAGGTACTTCGGTACTGGCATGAAAATACGAATTTTTTGTGTTATTAAAATTTGCTGTTACAAAATATTAGAAATTATTATAAATTAAGGAATGTATCTCCCTCATGCAAAGCTCTGATTCCTTTCACGAATTTGACTATATTTTTTGGACCTTTTGGATTATAGCTCTTCATCTTTTATATAAGCTTTGGATTTCAAATATTTTGGCCACGAGCATCACTGAAGAGACATGTTTTGTCGAAATGCGCATCTGGTGCAACAAAATTAGTACCTTTGATTTTATTTATATCTGGTTTCTGCCTCGCCAACGGATAAAGCAGGTTAAGTAATCACTGGACCTCGTCATTCCGTCTGTCCAAATAATCTTTGGTAAAATACTTGATTTCTATGAAAGTGAGTGCTTCAATTTATTTTGATATAAAGCTGAATAAACTTGAATTGTAGCTTGTAAGAACATTTGACATCTGCCTTACGCTTGCAGCCACTTCTTGTTTGCCGATTCAAAATTTAAAAACAATAAGTGTGCAAGGAAAATATTTGTCAAATTGTGGTTGACTTATAGCGAGATGTCTCATTGGCAATCAAACTCATCTTATTTTTATATTCAATAAAAGTGATTGAGTTTATAGTTAAATACCTTTCATTTAAATCAAGAATGCCAATTCTGTTAAAAATTACAAAAGTATGGCCAACAACAGCCGATTGCATTACCGAAAAGACTATTTTCTGTGTGTGTTACATTTTAATGTTGTGTCGTCATTTTATTGTATTTAATGCGTTTTTCTCGGTTTTGGTTTATGACCCGGATTTTTTTCTATCGATTGATGAGTTTTGAACATCGGTATACTACTGTTGCCTTTATTTGTGACAATTTTAAACAATTATTAGTACAATGTATGTTAATTTTATCAACATAATAAAAATATGTAGTATGAGTGCAATGAGAAAACCCTACATCCAAGTCAAAATGTGTTAAAAGTAAACCATTATAGCTCAAAGTACGGCTTTCAACAACTAGCTGTGGCTTTATTTAAACTTATTTATTTAAGGTGGATTGGGAAACAAGTTTTTCAACTTATATAGATCCCTTTCCACTTTGCAGGTGCGAGTGCTGCAATGTAGGCTAGCGGCGTGAGCATACTCTTGTATGAAATCTACAAAGGTGTCTTCTTTTTTTTAACGTGCAAGAGATATAGCTCTCTCTCTTAACACGGATCAGCCATTTATCGTCCCTAACCGACGGACTATCATCGTTTCCTTATGACCATACTCGCAAATGGTGTCAAGGGAGAGCCGAAAATTCAGTTCCTGAAATTTTTATCCCGGAACTGTAGCTGTGGCTTGGCATTTTAAACTTTTTTGGATTCGAGCGTCACTGATGAGTCTTTTTTAGACGAAACGCGCGTCTGGCGTATTTACAAAATTTAGTCCTAGTATCTATGATGAGTTTATTTATACCGAATATCAAGCTATAACGGACCCCAAAATGACTAGTGTAAAACAATTCAAACAGTAAAACCAACGATCTATTATATATTTTTAAAAAGCGAGAACCGAGTAATACTTATGCACCTCATCAGCAATCAAAAACCACTGAACAACAGGAGCCTTAGTACCCATGTACCCAGTTATGTTAGTATGAGTAAACAGTGATTAAGATAAGATTAATTATAAACCTGAACAAATATAAACATGTCTTGTCAAAAAGCACCCAATAACACTTAGAGAAACAAAAATTATCATTTGTTCTCTGTGACATTTATTTGCATTCATTTTATAGATTATTTGTTGACACTTGAAGAAGGCAATTCGTTACCTTAGTCTTACGTCCTTCAAATGTTAGTAAACATTCAATAGAGGAAGTTATTTATCTTGTAAATGATAATTGTTTACATTCTTCAATTATGGTAGTCGATTTTTAAATTTATTTATAACTTATCTTCCCTATTCATATTAAATTTGTAAATAATGTGTCCGGGTAAGGGGTCCTAGCTGTGATTTTACCCAGATGCTTGGTATGACAGTCAATCAGCGGAAAAGAGAGTTGAACAATTGAGAGTGTTAGATGGAAAGCCTTTTAAAGCACAAGCAACAACACATGACAACGACTTTGTTGTGACTAAATATATAATAAAAGTTAAATAGTACATGTATATGTAAATGTTCAATGCTGACAGTACACAAATTAAGTCTACATAAAGTATAAAGAACATACATAATCAAATCCAAAAGGAACATTGTACTACATGTATATAGAAAAGTTTAAACAATATAATCTTGTAAATAATTATTATGCATTTTGTATTCAATCTCAAGTGACCAATGAACATAACATAGGATGTGGTTTAATACATCTTAACACTGCATAATACATGTAGTCGAAATTTAACTTAGATACATTGTATAACAAATGGTGAAATATAATGTTAAATAAGTACACAGTTATAAATGTATGTACATTATGTTTATCAAATACAAATGAAAATATTTAGGTGTAAAAGTTTTTTCACGTAATTTTAGACTTTCTTACTTTCTCTAAATCTTTTTATTTTGTACAAATTTTACCAACAAATAGTTGCCATGTTATCAATAGTAGCTTACTTACTTACGAATTTGACATACACGGTCATCTAAGTACCAGAATCTATGACAAACGAGACGATTTCAATTTTGAAATTATCAATTTCCCCAACCATAGTAGCAATATGTCAAATTCACTTCCATATGGGATATACATCGGTATTCAAGAGCTGCAGCTAATACTCAGACTTTGTAAAGCGTCACCAATGTCTGAGTAGAAAATTGATGAACGAGGGATATGTCAAAGAACGTTTCGTCCTTTTTCTAAAAAAAAAATCATCGGAAGATACCAATACTTTGATGATATGGTTTTGCAGTATAGAGTCTGTGTTCTGACGTTGTTTATCATCTTTATAACGTTTTATAGTATTCTTTTATTTGTCTTTTTGAATATTACTTTACTGTTTATTTCATTTTTAGTGATATCCATTCGACGTGCCTCTGTACTTATACATCCCGTCATTGTGTTACTGTGCTACGGTAAAATTTTGTATTCTTGTCTTTAATTTTTTTGCTAATGTGCTTTGTCTATATGTCTTTTTTAGTTTCTTTGTTATATATTTGTTTGTATTTTTAGTGATTAAGATTTTATACTATGTTGACTGCTGTACCCACAATTTTAACATTTTTACTTATTGTGTCTGTTTGATTTGTTCACATATCGTTGTCAATATGATAAAATTTTATGCGATGTCATACAAGTTAAAGATTTAGCTAGCTATAGTACCAGGTTTAACCCATCATTTTCTACATAAAGAAAATGTCTCGGAGTTCGGTTTTTTTGATTTTACTTTTTACTTAATTGAAGTAAAAATCATTCATTATTATGTTTCTAAAGTGTTTGTATATATTCGGTTGAACGCTCTTTTGAATCTATGTTTTGTAGTTCTGTCTAAATAGTAAGAAATAAAATAATTGTTTTTATGTGACTTAAGGGTCAAAGTAAACATAATATTTCATGCTTAGTTTGAAAGAATTAATTATATCATCAGTTATATATGTGCAGCAGGATCTGCTTGCCCTTCCGGAGCATCGGAGATCACCCCTAGTTTTGGTGGGATTCGTGCTGCTTAGTCTTTAGTTTTGTGTGTTTTTTCACTGTGTACTATTATTTGTCTGTTTGTCTTTTTCTTTTTTAGCCATGGTTTTGTCAGTTTATCTTCGATCTAAGAGTTTATATTGATTGTTCTTCTGGTATCTTTCGCCCCTCCTTTATAACATATAATAAACGAAAATTGTAGCTTTGTACACTCATTCCTTTACACAACCCTCACTGATATGTTATTGTTTGATATTTATGATTTGCGTTCGTTCTTCCAAAAGAGCTTGTCAGAGTAGATAACTTTTTTCAAAGATTTCAAGCTGTTATGACAGGGAGTGCCTTTAAATGTGGTCTGCTGCTTGATAATGCTATGTTGTAGTAATTTCTACATACTTCCTGTTATATGATAACATGATAATATGAAACTTATTGCACAAAGAAAATGTTCGTCAAACGTTTCGTAGCTGCTATGGAACATAATGAATTTTCATTTAGTCTATAGATGGATTATATTGAGTGGTAGCGTGTGTAAATGAATACATGTAACGTGTGCCCTGTCACCAATTCCTGTTTGCTGGTTTAATTTTAAAATTGATTGCGATACTTTTTGTGCAAGAATGGTTTTAGTCAAACTTCAGTTGGCTTCTATAAAAGGGATTACTTTACATATTAGGTGAGCAGCTTGATCATGATAATGTTGAGTTTTAGCATGTCAGAAAACGACTATTAGTACGGTGACCAGACATAATATTGTTTAGATTTAATCGTCAGACATATTATATGGCTATATTATAAATCATTGGATTCGGAAAAATGAGTACTTTTGAAATATCGATGTCGTCAAAAAGAAATGTGGTAACAGTTATGCATAAAATAAGGTCAAAAATCAAATTATTTTTTCTGCCATATTTTCTAAATTTGAAGATATATACAATAATTTAGGTTTAATTTCAGATTTCAGATACAGACATTTTTTTAAATCTATTATCAATGAATTATCTCGAAAATGTAAAAATAAAAGGAAGTTGATTTATCATGGAAATTGGCGTTTTTCAAACACTTGTTCTATTCTACAAGATAAACACATATTCTGTTAATATTACAGTAGTTACCTTGCCGGCTGACATTCAACCTCAGCAATAAATGATAAATATTATTTTTACCTGAAGCCTACTATCATCTTGCAAAAGCTCATTCATGTTATTCATTAAAACTTAAAACCACTCAATACATTTACCTCGAAAACAGTTGCAATTAAAAAATACAAATAAAGAGATTCATACAACAGAATTAAGCTAAGAGTATCTTCTGGTTCATCTGTCAAGGATCATGATTGGAAATTTCTACATAATTCTGACCCTTTACAGGAACAAAGCTCCGAACATGCAAGGTTTTGTTGTGAACAAACACATGACTTTTTACATAAAGATTTTAGATTTTCCTTACATGAAAACACAAGATCCCCTAATAATTCTGCTGACAAATGCCCTGTAAAATACACGGAGTGTAATGAATCATATAACTCTCACCAATCTAAAGGTGACGGAATAGGAGGTTTAGCAATGTGTAATGCGGTCCAAATTTTAGTTTGAAACGAAGCAACTGAAACGGAGGTAACCTGACTAAACTTACATCTTTACTGGTTGCAAGCTTGATGCGCATTTCATAAATATCATGATGAAATGATTTAAAGAGATTTTTCGCAACAAAAGCTCTCAAATTTACTTTCAAGCCCAAGGACTTCATCTTTGTCAATATTAACGAAGCTCTGCAAACCACTGAAAAAGTCGTGCTTTGTAGACATTTTTTTACCTACTTCAAACAGAGACGAAGTTGTGTCGCATCTGGTAAGTGCATGTACATCGGGCAATAGTTTCCAAATTTTTGGGAAAGACAGGCACATGATTGGTAAATGGGTAAAAATGGTCGCCAATCCTTTACACTGCTAATGTTCTCCATCTGCACCCACAATTCGCTTGTATGTGTGATATGTTTGTAGTAGCGAAAAACACAGAACAATCACATTTGTATTAGAAGTCCGTATAATTGTTCTCCCGCTCTTTCCCATTTTTCTAAACTTAGTTTCAATGTTGAAGGCATTGAGTATCATACGAGTATCGGCCTCCTCTTGAATCCTAAACAAGTTACGACAGTCATTATTAGTGTTAGTATAAATAACTTTTCGGGATTTACAAACGTCCCGGCTAAGTAAAGCTTACAATCAGGTGGAATCATAGGGGATTTGTCAAAGTTTTAAAGAATAAAACTACCAAAGAAATTAAGGAGAGCCTGTGTGTTTTCTTTAACAGAAAGAAACTTCTTCCAGTCAGGAATACTTCTCCCTTAAATCTTCATCCAGTCATGAATACTTCTCCCTTCAATCTTCTTCCCGTCATGAATACTTTTCCTTTCAAAATCTGATACACTTTGGTCGAAGCTGTTGTCTTTGTGCGGCGTTCCCTTTCAGCAGACTTTATAGAGTTGTTCATGTCGTGGCGATCTTAACATCTACTACTGTGTGCGCTATATAGAAAAGCATTGGAACATATTTTCTAATAGTGAGCTGCAAGATCACCGAATGTTTTACTTTTCGTAACATCAATACGTTGAACCAATGCCATATCATATCTGATGTAAATTGTGAGTGATGGTACAAATCTGGTACTTCAGATTCATATTGCTTCACCAAATCAGACTTGCATGATTTTCTCATGGTGCCGTCATCGTGAAGAAGGGAAATTGAAATGGGACCTACAGGGTGCGGTAGCACATTTTCTACTGCAACATAATCCCTACAGTTTACCAAAATCAGTGCATGTACGCGTCTGAATACAAGTTCTGGATTATGTGACTAGAAAATATTTCCCCCGATTTACATTTAAGTAGATATAGGAAGATGTGGTGTGAGTGCCAATGAGACAACTCTCCATACAAATAACAATTTAAAAAGTAAACCATTATAGGTTAAAGTACGGCCTTCAACACGGAGCCTTAGCTCACACCGAACAACAAGCTATAAAGGGCCCCAAAATTACTAGTGTAAAACCATTCAAACGGGAAAACCAACGGTCTAATCTATATAAACAAAACGAGAAACGAGAAACACGTATATATTACATAAACAAACGACAACTACTGTACATCAGATTCCTGACTTAGGACAGGTGCAAACATTTGCAGCGGGATTAAACGTTTTAATGGATCCAAACCTTCTCCCTTTTTCTGAAACAATAGCATAACATCACAACAAAGAAAAACATACGATAAAATATCAATTGGCAGACTTAACTCAATCAAAAAACGTATGATTAAACAATGAACGAATAAATTTGATCTGCGATATCTGAATACAAATGCACAGTTAATTAAATATTAGAGACAAACATTCATGACCAAAAAGCTAACAAACAAATTCAAAAACAGGACATGACTGAGAAATATTTAACCAATCAATGTTCACTTTAGAAAAAACCGGTTTTTTATAATCTTGAAGTTTATACAAATGTTGTAAGAATAAGTGAAGATATTACAAATAATCAAAGCTGGTGTACAGACAAGATCCGTATAAATAAAAAATGACAAAAAAGCATTATAAACAGTATCAACAGGTCGAATTAACAAGAAAATACGATTTGAGAGTACTCGCAGTTACTGACAGCTAGTTAAAAGCCAAAACCAATTAATAATAAAAAATCATGCATCAGAGACTAAGGTTTGTTTTTGTGGTCATGTTTTCAAACGTTTTTAGTTTTGACTTTGATATTGGACTATAAGAAAGAGAACTAGTTATTAAATGTCTAGATATGTTCAAGCCTTCATCGATAGCTGTGAGCAAATAATTTTTAATATCTCTTGTAGCATGCATTCCAGAAGAGATATTGATAAGACATAGAGGATGAGATTCCACATCTAAGATATCAGTCAAGGTCCATTCAGATGGTTCACAATGGCAATACCATGTACTTCATCTCTTTTATTGCTGTTGGTTTTGTTTCCTCGTGTGAATTTGCATTTTTGAAGCAATTCCAGGCTTTTCCAGCATTACACGACTAAGGGATTCTGGGAAATGTCTAGTTAAGGTCCATCTTACAAAAACAAAATCACAGAAATACTGAACTCCGAGGAAAATTCAAAACGGAAAGTCTCTAATCAAATGGCAAAATCAAAGGATAAAACAAGCTCAGACTTTTGATTTGTTATCCCTACAGTGCCACCTGATCCCCTTGAGGCTTTTATAACGTTTTTTTTTCTCGTCGTCATGTCGGTCCATATACGGTTAAAATATCCAGGCGTCTGTCTAATAGCAAAGTCGCCATCTATGTGTATCTATAAGAAGCTGTATATGAGCTTCGAATAGCTCCTACATATGCGCGTTAAGACTTGTGTCTGGCTTGATTGCTGAAATAATCCTTCTGAGATAAATGAATTTGATTAATAAAGGTGTAAAATATCATATAAATGTTGATTATTTTATATTTTGCGTAAAAAGAAATGCTTAAATTGAATTGAAACGTACTTTATTACAAAATTAGTACCGTTAATTTTATTACTACCACTGGGTCGATGCCTCTGCTGGTGGACTATAAGTCCCCGAGGGTATCACCAGCCCAGTAGCCAGTACTTCGGTACTGGCATGAAAATACGGATTTTTTGTGTTATTAAAAATTACTGTTACAAAATGATAGAAATTATTATAAATTAAGGAATGTATCTCCCTCATGCAAAGCTCTGATTCCTTTCACGAATTTGGCTATACTTTTTGGACCTTTTGGATTATAGCTCTTTATCTTTTATATAAGCTTTGGATTTCAAATATTTAGGCCACGAGCATCACTGAAGAGACATGTATTGTCGAAATGCGCATCTGGTGCAACAAAATTAGTACCGTTAATTTTATTACTACCACTGGGTCGATGCCTCTGCTGATGGACTATTAGTCCCCGAGGGTATCACCAGCCCAGTAGCCAGTACTTCGGTACTGGCATGACAATACGGATTTTTTTGTGTTATTAAAATTTACTGTTACAAAATGATAGAAATTATTATAAATTAAGGAATGTATCTCCCTCATGCAAAGCTCTGATTCCTTTCACGAATTTGGCTTTACTTTTTGGACCTTTTGGATTATAGCTCTTCATCTTTTATATAAGCTTTGGATTTCAAATATTTAGGCCACGAGCATCACTGAAGAGACATGTATTGTCGAAATGCGCATCTGGTGCAACAAAATTAGTACCGTTAATTTTATTATTAAATGCAAAATATTCGTAGTGTTAAACTTTTACAAAAACTTTTTAATGACGGATTAATTTGCTAAAATTTATTTGAAATCTTTAACATAAGGTGTTATAACACTGTTTATGATAACCGAAATCATATCACGGATGTTCTTTTATAATGTAGACCTCAAAACTTTTCAAAGTCGATTTTCTCTCAAGTAAACTAACGTACTACAAAGCCCATTTTACAAAAATTGAACCGTACGATTTTTTGACGACAAGTCAAAATGTTTAGTTTACCTTTTGAACTACCAATATTGGGATTTATAGCCGTATAGTCCGAATGACAATTAAACTCTTTAAATAAGCGACTTTTCCTTACTCGGTCACCGTACTATATGTTATGACTTCCTGTTTTCCAAAAGTTTGAAGTTATAACACACATTATCCAAGGAAAATGTTCATCGACGTAATCTTGGATTCAATGACTTAAGAGTATGATCATTAGTTAAATATGTATGATTCAGTCTATACTTACCTTAATCGATAACATGCAGCGACACAATGCCAGACATGGTTTCAAAGGCCCCTTTCAAAAAGTATAACGTCAACATAGTAGTTATGGTAAATTTAAATTATTAATGTATGGATTACTCTCGCTGTGTATTTTAGATGAAGGCGATGTCGACAGTATCACTTTACATTCACCGTACACAAAGAGTTCATAATAGAGAAAAAGAGAGTAAAACTATTCAGTCGAAATGAAGGGTGTTTAGTGTCTGTGTAATCAACTAGATCGAATATAATCTCCTATTTTTAGAGTAACTATTATGTGACCCTCAGAATGGAGCATTTTCCCTTGTCGCATTTGATAGTTATGATGAAATTGAAATTCTAAAAAGTATCTGGAAATTTGAGAAATAACAATTATGTGTAGGCAAATATAACTATCGCTTTCTCTAAAAACAAAATTACAAAAACATAAGATGACGTTATTAAAAAAAAAGAGCAAACCACTCCGTAAATGTTTACAAAGGTTAAACTTGTACACATTAGGTTTTGAGAAACATCCCATGTTTATTTTATATATACATGCATATATTGACATAACAAATTTATGTTTATGACCATTATATAACATATCAAGGAAAATGTTGAAAGCAATCAAAAAGTAATAGAACATCTTTTTCTATTTAATTTTATAAGTTGCTTATTCGCTTCCTTATTGGATTTATAGTGGGTCTTAAAAGGACATTCCGGTCATTAATAACCTCTCACTTATTTTGATAATGAAAAAGTTGGACCATTAACTTAAATATAAAACCATATATCATAATCATGCGTGCATAATCTCTTTTACATGCAGATGTATGAATTTAATTCCATAATATTCCTACATTATATTTGCTCCCTTGAAGTGGGGATAATGGTTGTACAATTGATTGAATATATATTATTTAAAGTTCATATTGAGAGTATACGAACCTTTCAGCAATATACTAGTATTATCATCCCTTCGATGTTTATAACAATATTATTCATTTTCAAATAATTTGGCTTTCAGCATCACTAGAGATACATTTATTGTCGAAGTGCGCATTTGTCGCAGTAAGATTGTTACCGTTACCGTTAATGTAATTTCTACCACTGCATTGAAACCTTTGCTGTTAGTTCTTGGAGGTATCATCATACGAATATAAGGTACTTCGGTATTAGCATGAATTTACGGACATTTTTCGATGGAAATTTGCTGTAATAAAACTTTGGAAATAATTTTGATTTAAGGGATGTATCTCCCTCGTACATAGCTATCTGTTCTTGTCCTGGTTTGGCAATACTTTTGTTCCTATTTGTTTTTGTTAACTCTTCAATATTTATATAATGATTTGAATTATCAAATAGCCTAGACTTGAGCATCACACCAGAGACAATACTTGTCTAATTGCGTATCTGGTTCAATAAAATTGGTATCTTAAGTGTCAGGCAAATGCTTTAGAGTTTCCAAATTAAAAGAGTGGTCTTCCCTTTAATTAGTTTTATGTTAATGTTTCTCCTAAAACAATCAACATAAATATGAACCTATTGTACATAAATAGTAAAGTCCTTTATATAAATGACATTAACATGTCATAGTAAACAACGAAGGGGTAAACATAACTAATCAGTTAGCATGAATTTCGCATGCCCAAAACAAAAATAAGGACATACATGTACATGTAATACTATAGACGATTACGCTGATAGTTTATAATAATATTGAAAAGGTTCGTAGTGATGTTTTGTTAAATCTTTGCATATTTTTTTGAAATCGAGATGTTCATGCATGCCTTTTTAGAAATAAAGTTATAGGCATGATGTGGTCGTTTAGTTGGCCCCTGCAATCAGAACCTAAAAAAGTACATAAAGGGGACGAACATTAGATTCTAGCCGGGGAGGGTTCTGGGAAGGATTTTTTTGTGCGGTTTTGCAAATGTGATTTGACTTTTGACTTTTGTTCACATTTATTTCTTTGCTTTGAAAGAGTTTAAATTGATTTTGCTGTATTTTCTTTAAGGCCTAAAACTACATGCATTTTTTTTGAGGTCGTGTTGTTCATAAGAACGTTCAGGGTGGAAAAATTGTATCATTGTCAATCACACCAAATCTCCTTATTTTTTCCAACATTGTACACTGAAAATCAGTAAAATTAAGAGGATGTTCAAAAAGGGAAAGAGATGATGAATCCAGCTCTACCACTAAGATCCTTATTTCAATAGCATCATTTAAATAATCACTAGTAAATGAAATTTAGGTCTTAAACGATAACTTTGATTTTAACGACAGATGAAAAGTCTGAACAATAAATTTGTCAGTCATGATCAGTTTTTCAGTAATTTTTTATACTTTCTTATTGCAGTAATTCAGCATTTGCATTTTCGGTCAATTCAGTACTGATGTCTGAAAATAGATTTGAAGTCTGAAAATTACCTAAAATCGATGTTTCAGGCGTTCAAGAGCTGTTCAGATCAAAATGCCGCTTTCGATCCAAACTGGTTTACTTATGTAACGTGCAGGTCGTACACAAACAGTCCACAAAACGCTACATTAAATCTTAAAGCTACGCAAAAACAACCCCACGGGTTTGTCTTAGATGCCCCGCGAAAGGGTAAGCAGATCATTCTTTAAATGAAGCATCCATCATGTTGCTCGTGGTATGTACAAATAGATAATTCTTTTTTGTTGACGAACAATCAATGAAAAAAGACGGAATTGTTGTTAAGACAAATCGAACATATCCGTTAGCATGTGTTACACAGATATTACATTACAATCAACCAACTGGTTATGGTGTCCTTAATATTTCATGTGATTGAAATGTTTGTATGAATTGAATAGTATGTAATGAAGTTGCAACTTATTTCACTTGCATTCAAAACAAAACGGATGCGAAGGATATCAAAGGGACATACAAACTCGGCGAAAATCAACTGACAACGCCATTGTTAAAAAAGAAAACAAGAACAACAAGCAACACAGCATGGTAACTAAAGTCTGTGTAACAGGAGCTCCATCAAAAACTAAGGGTGATCTCGGGTGCTCCGGAAGTGTTAGCATGTCCTGATCCACGTGTGACACACATGGGTAGCTCATATTAATTCAAACACACATACAAAAGTCTAATTCGGTAGATTACCTTTTGCGGAAAGGAAACTGGATTGTTCTGTTTTTTGATAAGTCTGTTTTTGATCTGATAAGTCTGTTTTTTTGAGATATCCTTTTGACGTAACTCTGTGCTTATGTATCCCATCATACTTTGAACGACAAAATTATTTTATGATGTGACTCTGTACCTATGTATCTTGTCATACTTTGAATGACAAAATTATGTTATTTATTAATATTACTTTAACTGTCAGGTCAGTGTTTGTTATATCTATTTTGCGTGACTGTATTTATGCATCACGTCATACTTTGAACGACAAAATTATTTCATGTCTACCTGTGCGAATTTCAAACGCGCAATTTTACACCAGTACTCAAAACCCTCCTTCCTTGATGGGTGCATTTTACATAGACAAATAAAATCGTATAATATAATCAAATCAAAATGAGGATGTTAATTTGATGTATGTCTTTTTGTGCTTCTTCGTTACATTTGTTTTTTATAGTGATTAAGATGATAACACAATGTTGACTGCTGTACCCCTGTTTTTGACATTTTTACCTATTGTGTCTGTTTGTTTTGTTCTCGCATCGGTGACAATTTAATGGAATTTGATGCGACTGTCATACAAGTGAGAGGTTTAGCTAGCTACATTTGAAAATGCCTCTACCAAGTCAGGAATATGACAGTTCTTGTCCATTCGTTTTTGATGCGTTTTGTTATTTGATTTTGCCATGTGATAATGGACTTTCCGAATTGATTTTTCTCTGAGTTCAGTATTTTTGTGATATTACTTTGTAGTTATGACAATTGAAACATATCTGTTGTTATCTGCAAATAATTGCTAATTCGTTTGTAAATCATATATGATTAGCCTGTTTGAATTCTATACTTTTGTGTCCTTTTCTGACGAGGAACACAGTTGTTTCTTGGAGTCAATAAACTTTCAAAAAAAGTTTTAAAAACAATTACAGTTGACGATTTAAAAAAAAAAGAAGGGAATTTAGATGTTTTGTCACTACCATGATTTTATATGCCTCAGATGATACACATTCAATATAAATTTTATGTATAAGTTCAATTGGATGTGAGAGATTAATATATTCAGCAAAGTCTTAATAATTCAATGACAGAATTTCATTTATATAACAGAACTTAAGATGAAGAAGAATACTGCTAGATTCTTTTTTTATTTATCGTGATATGTTCCTGTATGAATATCAACTCATCATAAATACCAGGATAAGAAGTTAATATTCCACATTTGTTCCAGACGCGCGCTTCGTCTACATAAGACTCATCAGTGACGCTTGAATGAAAATGATACGACCAAATGAAGTACGAAGTTGGAGAACATTAAGAACTAACAAATATCGAAGGGTTTCACAAATCATATATAGGAATAAGCAGACATAATCAATCTTTCGTAACAAATGTTCAAAATCCAAAGAACAACATGATACTTTTTTATTAGTTTAATATTTGAATGTAAACAAAACAAACGTTTATATTTTGTGTTCAACTATGATTTGTTAGTGGAACAAATTATCATTAATTGAATACAATGCTGTTTGTTTGGGTTTATTATAGCCCCTTGATATATAATGTACATAAGTTCATCGAATATGAACTCCGAAACATATAAAATTAAAAAAATTAAAAAAAATATTTACAAGACTAACCAATATAAAAAAGAAGATGTGCTATGATTGCCAATGAGACAACTATCCACTAAGACCAAAATGACACAGACATTAACAACCATAGGTCACCGTACGGCCTTCAACAATGAGCAAAGCCCATACCACATAGTCAGCTATAAAAGGCCCCGATAAGACAATGTAAAACAATTCAAACGAGAAAACTAACGGCCTTATTTATGTAAAAAAATTAACGAAAAACAAATATGTAACACATAAACAAACGACAACCACTGAATTACAGGCTCCTGACTTGGGACAGGCACATACATAAATAATGTGGCGGGGTCTAACATGTTAGCGGGATCCCAACCCTCCCCTAACCTGGGACAGTGGTATAACAGTACAACATAAGAACGAACTATCAAAATCAGTTGAAAAAGGCTTAACTCATCAGATGGACAAAGTTCAGAGGTTCTTGACAGGCGCAAAAATGCGGCGGGATTCAACATAATTTGTTAGATCTCAATCCTCATCCAACATCTAGCAAATGTAGATTAAACAAACACACAGAAATCAATAAAATCAGTAAAAAGAAGCCAGAGTCCGATGTCACAATAGGTAACAGAATAAACAAAAATGACAAGGATGCATAAATCATTTTTATATTGATATTTCATATCTTAAATTAAAAAAATTATAAATAAACAGAATACAATTGCAATACGTACTTTTTTATTGAAATGTATCGAAACTGTCTATAATCCGGGAATTTTCGGAAATGAATACGAAAACTTATAGTTGAGTTTCACATATGATGAATTTCCATCGATTTCAAAAAAAGATTTATACCAGGAACGAAACATTAATGACACAATTTATCCGGAATATGTGAAGAGGAGTTGATATGTCAATAGTCTGCTAACGAGAAGTTCCAGGTACGAAAGTTTCACGGAAGAATCCTTGATGAAAAAAAAAAGTATCGTACTATATGCTTAAACAAATAGTTCGTCTGTTTACATTTGAGTTCGTCGACCTCATGTACTCCAAGTAAACAACATGACATTCAATTGTTTCTGCTTATTCCTCATTTATTCGATAATCGATGTAAAAGTCATTAAAATTATTAGGAATGCACAGAAACATTCATAATATTAATGAACAAAGGGATTTAATAATGTACTTGCAAGGTAGAATATTTACTGGGACTTCCGTGTTTACCTTTTATCGATAAACAACCAATGACATTTAATCTATTATATGATAATTGGTAACGCTATTTTGATTGGATCAAATGATCCATTTAAAGTCCTTGTTAAAAATACTTAAATAAAATACCAACAGTATTTATAAGCGAGTCTATAGTATATATTGTAAGTAATATCTTCGCAAATCAAGTTAGAGAAGTACGATTTATCAAACGCTAAAGTTGAATTAATATTTTGCAGGTATGTTTTAAGTCATGAGTAAAAATTGATATCATATAAGTGTATCTGAAAAGAACATAATGCAAAAAATAAATTTGATAATAAAACTAACAGAACTTTCTATTTATTTAAAACAAAAACAAAAAAAAAAACAAAAAAAAACAATCAGGCCTAAAGTGTGCGAATTTTGAAAAATATTTAAGATTATTAGTCCAATTCTTGTTCATTGTTTCTATAACTATGATATGTCTTTCTTTTCAACAGAATGGGTGTAATGGTAGAATCTTATGACGCCTTTGTGATTCATAACGAAGAAGGAAAAGATCTGGAGTTTGTTCAGGAAATGGCGAGAATTTTAGAAGGACCAAAATATAACTTGAGACTATTTTTACCATGGAGAGATCTACAAACTACTGAGGACAATGAAACTGAAGTTCTTGCTAAAATTATGGTTCAAAGGTATGTATTAACAAATATTTTACTTTTTTTTATTTCGAAACTCAAAATGGAAAGGCCCCAATTGGTTCTTAGATTCTTACAACTCATGATTTGTTTTAATCTAAATGTTAAATTTACATGTTGGGGAAAAGGGGGGATATTCGAGTGCAAAATTACGTTACACAAGACCGTGAATCTAATGCTAATACAAAAACTTTAACCCTTGTCAAAAAAAGGGAAGAATGGAAGAATATATCAGTTCATGTATCCTTATTTGTTTGAAAAGTGTTTTGGTAACGTTACTGTTCTATGTTAATTCTGAAAAAGTCCTGAAATTAGTCTTTTTTTTCTGAAATCTGATTAGCTTTTCTAATTTGAAGGTATCAATCATTTTTTTTTCAATTTATATATGATATGATTTAATAATTTCACCCCGAATTTCTTAAATAAATATTCAAATTAGCCCCACAATTTATCTTCTCTATTCCTAATTTGTATGTGTATCAAATTTTAAAATTTCGTTGTATTCCTTCATTTTTTATATTTTGAATACGAATTCCTTTAATTACTGATTAGTAAGTTACTTCTTTTATTGGTTGATTGTTGTATTACATTAGCATAATGTTTATGACTGATACTATTTTTTTTATAAAGTAGTTAGATTTAAGATTGATAGCTTAAATAAAAGTACATTATAGTATTTTATGTAGTCAAGAAATTCATATTTGACGTCTATATGTTTCCTGCGAATGACATTATAATTACAAGTTACTTTACTTATTTCAGATGTAGGTGTGCTGTTGTCGTAATATCTCCAAACCTTCTACAATCCGACGTCACAAGTTTCTTGCTGTCGTTTGTACATTCCAAATATCCCTGTAAGTACTTTTTTTATTGATATTTATTTGTTTTAATTATATATTTTTTGTGTTTTTGTTTTCCTCGTTATCGCCATTAAAATAATTTAAAGAAAAGAGAGAAGAAACATTGACAGAAAAAAATATTATGGCTAGAGCAATTAACAGCAGCCCCTAAAAAGTAACTATAATATTTATAAAAAAAAGTAGAATTTAAAATAAAAAGTTGAAATCTGGATAACAAGAGTACATATAATTCCTGGCGGAATAGCTCCTGTCACAGTGACTACGCTTACTTAAGTTGATGCAATCGAAACATCTATATGATACACATTTACCGTAAAAAATGAGATTATGTATTAATATGCGCAAAACTTGTATCGAAGGGGAAGTTTAAATAAATAAATATACGTATACAATGAAAGCAAAGATATACTTTATCAGATTACAATTTGAAGTCAATCCTCCAGTAAATTTTCTTTTATACGACAGTCTTTACCTTTACCTCTAGTATAGAAAATTATATTTATATTTTGTTTATTCATCTTTCAGCTGGAAGAAACAGTAAACTGATTCCAATACTTATAGAAAACTGCGAATTACCGACGATTTTACAATCAGTGACTGTATGTGACTTTACCAAAAAAGATATGCGGTGTTGGGTTTGGCCTAGAATTGCTTCGTCCATGAGGTTGACACAGACAAGATCGGCATCGGGTAGAAGACAATTTATGCCTTGTTCAACTAGAAAGTCTGTACTTCCGGATATATTACATTGAACAGTCAGACAATAACTGTTGAAGCTGAATGAACATCTAGTCATTTAATTATTAAGTTCCCGTAATATTCATGTTCAGAAGAGAGAATGGGTGGAGATCCAGTGTGAGCGTGTTTATAATTGTGATTATCATTTTACATAATCCTCATTTGGGACAATCAACATTATTTAAAACGGCGGTATCCAGTGTTGTATTTAAAAGAAAATATAAAAAGTCCCGTTGTGAACTTGTTGTCTATATACAATACATGTCAGACTCTTTATGATATATGAAACCTGTGATATATATGTTCTTTATTTTCTATATTTTACAATTGTTATATTTGAAAATTGATAACTATTTATCAATTAAAATACCGTTACATCAAATGATGGTTCATTTTTTCCCCCTCAGCTTTGAAGATAAAAGCTGTACCCTTATAACAAGTTCAATGACAACAGATATTTGGAGTTTCCCACTTATCTCGTTGTAGAAGGCTTTAAATTTCGAGTACACAATGTGTCCACGTATAATTAACATTATCAATCCTTACTTTGTAAGCAACAAACCGAAGTATTAACACATTCCAGGCAATCTACATGGAATAGATGACACATACAAAAAAATAAAAAAATAAACGAAATGAAAACTATCTCCAAAGAGATTATTCGATACATTAACAAATTGTTTGCTCCAAAAACATATGGATACATGGATTTAAGTATGTACATGGCATTTTAGCCCTTTGTAGCGGTGGCACAACAATAATACATATGCCTACCTTTTTTTTCAAAATTCTAGAGACAGTTTCCTCAACTCACATGACGCACACACTCTTCACAAGTGACATACACAAATCTTCATGACCAAGGTCACCAAACTCTACCCGGGACGAGCTCGAGGAAACCCTGTATACTCTTATGCGCTATAATTGTTTTTTTCTGTTATTATTTTTATTTTTTAGCCACGGCGTTGACATTTCATTTTTTTTTATATATGAGTTTGAATGTTCCTCTGGTATCTTTCACCCCTGCACCGGAGGAATGAATAGGCTGATTTGTCTGTAGATCTAAAAGCTACAGACAGAGGCTGATTTACAGGGCCCAGGTTGCCCACCACCCTACCACCCTCCTCTGTGGGAACAACTCGGTTGATTATATAGTGTATCACTGAGCATGACTGGAGAGGGTCCCCTCTTAGACAGTCAGTTCCAACCCCCATCCCCTTGAAAAAAATCTGGATCCGCCACTGACAGATACGATATGTGTTCTGTGATATACACCTGTAATTTAAGTCATACGGCTGTTATTAAATTAAAATTGTTAGTAGAAAACTATTCATGTGTACGTCAACGTCCCAATCACAGATATGAGGGTACTACAGACACTTGAAGAAATTAAGTAGTTGAGTGTCGCAGTCACGTTTTTGTCAACAACGAATACATAACTACATATGTACTCATTATAAAATATTTTTGGTACTTTTATTAAAAAGTTTGATTTGATGTGGTTGCTTTCAAGACCATATCCTAATTGATAAAAACAAATTTATCACAACGTTGAATCATTTGATGGAACGTATATATAATATCATATATAGTAAAGTACACTACTTTGAATAAGTGGGATATCCTGTTTCTTTACGTAGAAATGAGAAGATGACATTTCTTTTGCATATATATATACGTAAGAATTACTAATTAGCCTATCGATCAATAGAATTAGTATGACGTGGTATGGTAGCTGACAAGAAATTATAGACTTCAAATTACGTGACAAGATATACGAGTTGTTACAATTACATCACCGTTGAAATTCTGATGCAGCACGCCTAATTGGTTGATCATAAGGAGAGTTTCAAGTCACTATATACGTCCTTGTAACTTTATGAAAAAATAGTCGAGCTTCATTCGTTCAGTCCTTATTATGCTTGATACACAACTTATTTATGATCATATGGAGATATCATAAAAAATAAACAGTAAAATGTATGGACCTAACATTGAACATTGCCTGATCATCTAGCCTCAGGCATTGGTTTCCATTTGATTTTACAATAATGAGTCCCAAACATAAAATGTATTATGTGTTATACTATTATAACTTAGAAATATATCATTACATAGTATTTGTAAAACATATTATCACATATACTGATCTGACGAAAAAAATAAATAAGGGAAGTGACATATATAAAATAGAGAATATACTAGAGGGGTAATAAAATAAAACTAATCGTACAACAGAAGAGAATACCGCGACCAAAACAAAAAGACAAACATCAATCCTGATGAGTATCCCAACTAACAATTTGTCACTAGACGTTAAAATGCCAAGTTCGGTTCTCATACATCCTTGACCTTCAAATTCGGCTTTGGGCGTTACTGATGAAAGTAAAGACAGAAAAAACGCATGGAATTTATAGCGTGTTGACTTTATTTTTTTCTTAAATGGTCTAGGCAAATAATATCGTCTAATCAATAGTTATCAAAGGTACCAGGCTTGTAATTTGATACGCGAGACGCGCGATTTCTCTTCATAAGACTCATCAGTGACGCTCACATCAAAATAGTTAGAAAGTTACACAAGTATACAGTTGCAAAGCATTGAGGACCTATATAAAGCTCCAAAAAAGCTGTGCCAAATACGGTTAAGGTAATATATGCCTGTGATAAGAAAATCCGTTTAGTATTTCGAAAAACTCGTACTTTTGCAAACCATAAATTTATAAAAATGACCATTGGTATTCATGTCAACACTGTACACATTAATATTTATCAGATTTTGTCGTTTGTGTTGAATTTGTATTCAACGATTGATGAAAAAATATGCAGAAGTATCAATTATAAATATTTCTGAAAACAGGAATCATTCATTAGTATGTTTTTATAAGAGTAATCAAAAAGTCACAAAAATACTGAGCGCCGAGGAAAATTCAAAAAGGAAAGTCCCTTACTAAACGGCAAGTCCCTGATCAAACGGCAAAACCAAAAGCTCAAAAACATCAAACGAATCAAATCACATCTTCGCTAGCCAAGGGTTACGATCAACTCCCGCTCTCTTCGCCCTTGGCAGATTAAGCCAACATTTGTGAAAACAATGTTGCGCCATCTATCGGAAGATTAATGTCACGCCCATTCCGAATACATTATTCTTGACCAATAGTAGCACTTGAACTCTTCAATTTCGAGGTAAAAACACGGTAGCGTCTAGATTCTACACACTTGGTAAAGCTGGAAACGAAAATATATGTCAACATTCATGCATTTGTGCATGAAATATACACAGGAACTTCTATTAGTTGATTAAAAACATTCAAGTTGTCACTAAATATAATCGTATGTTTAGGGATGTAAAGACTTGTTGCACGATAAACACGTGGCAATTGTTTACAAACACCTTCTACATTTACACATGATCATGTTATAGACGCTTTTTGATTGGATGCAGCGAGTTTCGACTGCAACCAGTGAAAATCCTTATCCTGTGTCTCCGAAATTTTATCTCAATCCGCCAAGGGTGGAGAGAGCGGGAGTGGATCGTAACCCTTGGCTAGCGAAGATGATCAAATCATTGTATTCCGATTTTACTAAAATAATCTTGAACTTTATACAAATTACATTTAGAAACCGTACCACGCTTTTGTAATTTCGAAAATGACTACGTGTACGCAGATTAAGTATACTAATTACAACAGAAACTGTGTAGACATGCAGTCGAAATTAATAGCACTAAGCCATTCAATTTTGTGTAATTCTAAAATTTTAAAGTTGACGAAGGTATTAGTAATTACGAAAAAGACTGTCTACTTAATATGAATTAAAAATTATTAGCACTGCGATTTAAACTTACGAAAACCTTAAATACAGTATTTCCACTGCTATTTAAGGTATGCCTAAGTTGAAATCGCAGTGCTATTAATTTATAACATTTCAAATGTAACGATTAAAACAGATAAGTACTGCGTAGATATGCATCCAAAATGTATAGCATTACGCTATTTAAACCTGTATGATTCTACCACTTCAAAATTTATGCAGGTTAAGTAATTACAAGAGAGACCGGTTCTTTCATGTTTGCATCCAAAATGGTAAGCACAATGCAGTTTGAACTTCTTTAGTTCTAAAATTTTAAAGTCAGCGAATGTAATTACAACACAGACTGCGCTGATATGCATATGTATATGTTTTTATATCAAGATACATTGTGTTTTAATGCAGTTGATTTCTTGGTTGATACCTTTATGGGGCAATACTTTTTAATAAGAAGTGGAAATGTACCACAACATACTTTAATGTAACACAATGCAGAACTAACACAAACTAGCCTAGTCTATTATTTGCAAAAATGATTTCAAAAATTCTACATTTCATATCTCTTTTGTGCATATTTAGTGTTTTTCAGTACAATTGCTATAATGATGAATTCAAATACCAAATTTAATTTCATTTAAGGTCATTTGGATTTAAAACTTTATCTTCATCGTTCAATAAATATAGATTGAATTTTAATCATTATCGTCTTGATACAAGATAAAACCAGAGAAACTCGAATACATATAACCACTGAGTGCTGACGCCTTTTGTAGGACTTGCCAAACTTGCTGCCCTTGGTTGAGATGGATTATTGCGGTGTTTGATGCTGTTGCCCATATCGGTCGACTGTCCGCCCACACTGTAATGATCATGTGACCTTCGGCCATCAGCATCACAGCAGCCTGAAATTGTGGAATTTCAAATTCTTTATTCTAAAATCATTAGATTTATTGGATAATAAAATAATGTCTCTTTAATAAACAAATAAAGATTGTACTTCAAAATAGATACCGTATCTTTTCCCACCGTAAACATTTCGCCATTTGAAGGTGCATATATTTCCCAAACACCTTATTCGGAGCTATTTTCCATCATGATATCATTTAAGGGGATTTGTTGTTTACAACGGATCTACCGAACAAAGATTTCCTTTGAGTAAATGGAATTAATCGCTTCTGAACTTTTACGTCCATCATTTTGTCTTGCTTTATTACTAACTGGGAATATTTTTGTTGACATAATACTTATGCTCTGCTTCGCTCGTTCGTGCATTATCACCGAATATGACTTTCCGTTTTTGTTATGAAAATGTTATTAGCAACTTGACAAGGTTCTTGCAGTAGAAAATATTCATCTTTTCTGAACCCTTAGTCGACCCTGGAATTTTCTCAATTTTAAACAATATACTTTTTAATCATTTATGTAATGGTTATTTTCTGTCTTTTATCTATAGTGTTTGGCTTTTCTGTTCAAATGTATTGTTCTGTTCTGTCTTTTCCTCCAACGAAGAATATCCAGCGAAAATGCTGGATATGCTTCTTTTGATTAATTGTTTTAGGTTGCCCTCTTGATATCTTTTCGTTTTCTAAGATTTAAGATGAAAATGATATTAAAGAATGTGGGTAATTTTCAAAATATCACATGATATTAATTCATAAATGTGAACACATATCATTCATGCTAGGAACTTCTGGAAGACATTTTGTTGCTTAATTTTTATTAAACTTTAAGATAGTGTCACTCTAATGCATTTCAAAATGGTCCTTTTCATCTCGTTTTCCCTTTCCGTTAGATTATGGTCTTGGTTGGTTACGGAAAACTTTAAAGAAAATATCAAACACAAAAAATAATATAAAAAAAAACAGGCTTAACCCCGCCGCATGTTTACGCCTGTCCGAAGTCAGCAGCCTCTGGCCTTTGTTAGTCTTGTAAGACTTTTGATTTTAGTTTCTTATATATTATCTCTAAATTAGTATATATTTTTGTTTAGGGGCCAGCTAAAACACGCCTCCGGGAGTGGGATTTTTTCGCAGCATTGAAGACCCATTTGTGGCCTTCGGCTGTTACATGTATCTGCTCTTTGGTCGGGTTGTTGTCTCTTTGACGTATTCCCTATTTCCATTCTCAATTTTATTGTAGTAATGGAGGTTTGGTGTCAAAGCATGTAAGAATTAAACAAATATCGGAACCAACGATAATACAAAAAAAAAAAAAAACACAAAAAAATATTAGCTTTGTGGTCTTTTGATCATAAAAATAATCAGTGTCATGGAATAAATGTATCCTTTTTGCCATGTACCTTATGCCTTCCTTGTGCTGCAACGACAACCGTGAAATGGTAAGTCCCATTCACAGGAGCTGTAAAACGTCCAGTCATAATATCGTACGCAAGTCCATCATTTGTTATAACTCTGTCATATTTAAGTTCCTCACTGGTCTTTTTAGGACCATGGTTTTTACTCAGTCCGACGAAGAATGATATTTTTGGTGTACGAGATGCAGACTTACCTGAAAAGAAAATTAATATTTCATCACCTGAAAACACTAATGGAAATGTTTCAATGACATACATATACTTTTAGTGTTACGGCAAATTGTGACAACTAGTATTAGTATATATGTCGATGTATGGGAGGTAAATCTAAAACTATTTTCAACTTATTACTAAGGTATACACGTGTTATTTCCCTTGAATTGATCTTTGCAGCGATTTTTTTTAATAAGAAATCAACTACCATTATCAACGTACGCATCCCTTCCAACTCCCGCGATATATGTCTGTGTTAGCAGACCTTATATTTGAAATACAATATGATTGATTGTTGGTGGCTTAACGTGCAGTGGCAAATATTTCATGCATGTTCAGGACGACGGTGAAACACAAGATCATGATAGTTATAAAGAAGTATTATTACAAAATTACAAAGATACATCTGTAGTAAGTGACAAACCTGGCTTTCCAGGTACCCCCGGGCTACCAGGCAAACCATTGGATCCTTTTTCACCGGGAACTCCGGGTGGACCTCGAGGGCCTTTGATTGGTAGACGCACAGGAGAGTGTACATTTCCTTTGCATGAAATCTCCAGTTCGCATGTCCCTTGGTTACTGTCTGTAAATTTATCCCTCAATCCTTTGCGATTCCGAATTCTTCTAGGGGAGGTAACTGTTACAAGCGTCAGTATACATATATACACCAACTGTGTAAACTCCATGGGAATCAATGACTGAAAATGTAAATAAAGAAGCAAGAATGAATAATAAACGAACATACAATGTAGTTGCTCTTATCAATCAAAATCTGTTTATAGTATTGTCAATATATTATGTCCCAGATCAAAACTTAATAGGACTATTTTCAAATATGAAAACCTTAACCAAATACATTGTCGAATAAATAGTGCATTGAAAATGGTAACCATTATAATATCTAATGCTTCAAGTTGACTTAAGTTACTTCCTCGCTTTATAGACTGGTCGCCGCATTAATACCACTATTTCGTCAAATAGAATAACCAATCCTTGATATTTCGGGTAAGAGAAAGAGTATCTAGCCATTTTAGCGGATCCTATTTTTATTTGGAACCGAGACCGAGTTTTTGTTCATTGTCGAATGTCGTAGTTTGGCCTGCTAAATAGTTGTCTAATCATTATCATATATCAGCCACTAAATGTTTATTTTCAACAGATAAAGTACACTTGGATACTTTGCAGTTGGGTGAGTTACATTCCATCTCAATTTATTCAGATCTGAGACTTCTTTAAGACATTATTATAATTAGTGTTGTACGATATTTTGGTACTCTACTGCGTAGTTTATCAGTTACTTTTTTAACTATTGGTATTACTATGCACAATGTATGAAGTGCATGTTTAATGTGGGTTTTCCACTTGGCGAAGTGTTGGTGGAGATAATTCATGTTAGAGATGTGTGGTTATTCAAAAACTATTTTAACATGTCAATGGGCATGTCTTAGATCAAGAACATAAAGCGAGTTTCTAGTGTTTGCCGTAGTATATTTAAGATTTTGTATTTCTGCCATATCCTCATTTGCTTAAATGAATCTCATTCGTCTACACTACATTCAATCACAATCCGTCTCAATATGGCTACTTATTTATACCATATAATACCACTTAACACAAGTGTATTTAAATTGTGGATCACCCATACAGTGCGGTCGCTTTGACATCGCTTAAAATCTGTAATTATAAATAAGAAGATGTGGTTTGCTTGCAGATGATACTACTTTCCACTAGTAACCACATAACATAAAAGTTAACACTTTATGTCACTGTACGTCATTCAGCAATGAGCAAAACCAATACCTCATACCAAGCTATAAAAGGACCCAAGATTACAAATGTAAAACAATTCAAACGAGATAAAAAAAAAAAGACCGGTTTTGTGTACAAAACAAAAACTGAAACACAAATATGTTCATTTTTGTAACCAGGTGCTCTTCTATATATACTGTACTGGACATTAAAGAAAATCATGGTTAAAAGGGAAAATGGCAGTTATAGCGGTTAATCATATTTATAGATATACATGTAATACGAAACTTTAAAGAAAACCAAATACACTTCTGTAAACAAAATGAAAACAGTAAAAGCTATCAATATCAATTGTCCAACGCGCTTTTTTGGCTTTACCTTCACAAGGAACTCTCAAAGATAAACATTTCAAATCCTGGTGGATAATAGATCGTCGAAACATTTGTTTAGTAAGAATATTTTTTATAACCATTCCGTGTATTGCTGCCTATATATTCAAAGAAAGAATGACTGTCTCTCTAAATACATTAATATTGGCATTTGCACATATTCTGGTTGTATATACACAGTATACGTATTAATAATGATTTTAGAACCAGTTCAGCAACAACTACAACGAATAACAAAAGACTGGGAAATTTGAATTTAACATTTTTTGTTTTGCAATTCAAAACTGAATATGTCAAATCTGATAAATATTATCATGCTTCCATGATCAAATATATGTTAACAAGTGAATACATATAATAAGATCCTTTAAAACAATCGTACTAATGAGTAGTCTGTAACAAATAGTTATCAAAATAACTTTGCTTAAATTCGAAGATATGGGTGTGAGTTAAAGAAGATGTGGGTTATATGTAACCAAAGGCAGCAATCCTACGACAAAAATAACTAAAATACATCTAGAAGGTAACATAAAATCATCAGCATGTGACAGATATGTAATATTTCAAGCACTTAATCGTCCTAAGTTGTTTGCGTTTATCTAATGAATGCGTTATTATTTAAATGTAGAATAGTTGTTTTCATAATGACCGATAAAAGCTTCTATCGTTAATCCATGTAAGATACATCAAAGTCGGGAAAACAGATAATTTTCATATCGACAAAATGCCAAAAACAGACCGAATTTTCAGGCCTGTAGGAATTGCAAAATTAGAAGAGAAATACTATCAAATCGGTTGATCACAGTTGTTCAATGACATTATTATCACACTCGACATTCTGTGCTTGACATTATTATCACACTCAACATTCGGTGCATGACATAATTTTTGGAATCAGCATTTGTTTGGTCGAGCGCAGTGGCTAAATGACTTGATTATTACACCAAGCAAGTTTATTGATCATCGAGACTCCATAACATTTTTTCTCAAAATTGACATTTGATTTATTATAGATTACTGAAACTGCATTACATTATTATCATACCGACACTTGGTTTATCGAGTGTAGTAAGGCTTAATTACATAACCATCAAAACCGACATTTAGTTTATTAAATACTGAGAATTGATGTCTCAATACTTTTATTACATTCGACTTTTTGTTTATCGAACAAAAATTCCTTTGACCGCATTCATACATTTTTTTTTCTCGTTGAACACATTTATGACACCTATTTAGATACATGGACATAGTGCAAACGCTATCTCTTCACCAAACAAACACTCACCAAGAATTTCTGTGTTTCTATATAACAGTATTTTATTAGATAAAAATAACATGATTTCAATATAGTTCTAATCTTTAATACAATCTTTTAATTTATAAAACGACAAAAAAATGCAAAACGCGCATTCCAATGCTGGCAATATAAAACCAAAGAAGGTCGTTCGTTTTTGCTGTGCTAGATATTTTTCAATTCACAGCAGCGTCTGATCAGAATGAAGTTGTTAAATCCGACGCTTCGTGTACAGAGTCACACTAATTCCACGTTAAAGAACCCTTGCATCGACTATTTGATGTACCCGTATATGTAGACTGTTGCTATGCTCAATGTCTGTTACTATGTACCTTCGCTTTTCTAGTGACGTTCCAAATATCCCAGACCTTATCCCGGACAAGATCTATTACTGGAAATACCTTATATATTAATTGATATCATAATGAGAATTATTGTCCACAACATGCATAAAATATTTACCACTGGACATAAGTCAAACAAAAAAAGAATCAGACAATTATTTTAACCTCCTTTACATAATATTACATATTTTCAGCACATGATCTTGTCGTTTGAGTCTAAACTGATCTATTGGTGCTTAAACTTTTAAAAAATATTGATATTTTAATGTTAGAAATATACATCGGGGTATGAAATATTTCATAATAGTATGATGATCATTTGTATTCAATAGATGAATATTCTGTAAATATTCATAAATGAAATTCACGTTTTTGATATGTACTTTTATCCAATACAAGGCCTATATATTGACTTACTTACTGCAAGGAATCAACCCCCGATTCAAATTTAGTTGAATTTATATCAATGGGAGCGTAGTATAGAGTTTAGATTACTGGTTATGGACACCAACACAACACAGAGGATAGCAGTCGTATGCGACCTTACACTCGTGTGAGGGACACCAACACAACACAGAGGATAGCAGTGGTACGCGACCTTACACTCGTGTGAGTTATGAACACCGACACAACACAGAGGATAGCAGTGGTACGCGACCGTACACTCGTGTGAGTTGCAACATACATATGGTTAAACTTAAATTTGAATGATAAATTCATGAAGTTAGTCAGTCGAAAGATATTTTCTTAAACATATATTTCTCTCTATAAAAGTAACTTATATACTAAATATGCTATTCAAAACAAATGAATACCCGTTATACTAGTAGTCAAATGCGTTTTCTAAAATTTGGAAAAAAAATATCCTCTAACGGAACGATTCAATAATTGAAAACTCAATCTGTTTGAATCTAAATACAAGATTTGTTTCCTTATTCCCAGAGTCAAGCAATTTGTCGTACTGGATTGCTTCTATAAGCGAATAACACATTCATGTAATTTTGTATTTCATCTTCAGAACACTCGAAAGAGAATTACGAACGATTGTTTAACCTATTTTCATTAAAACCAAAATCATTTTAGTTCTCCTCCTTGAGAAACAATTATTTGATCAATAACCGTTTAGAATATTAATGCATTCGTTCGCCCTTGTTGCTATTCATCACTCAATCTTTAGATTAAGACGACATTCACGAAAGCGTTGAGGTACAGATCTGCTTAAAAACAATTTCTACAAGTGGACAACGTTGTTTGTTCTCGCGAACAATGCAGCTATTAATATCCACGTCTTCTGAAGTTCAAAAACACTTGTTTGTCCTTAAGCGACATTGAAGAGAATTAACAGTGTAAGTAGTGTGTTTCAGGTGTCAGTTCTTTCAAATTTGCTGTCATGTTCACAAAATTCAGCTGATTTTTTTAAGTAAAGTAGATTTGAAACCAATTATTAGTAAGTCAAAAGACAAACATGAAATATTAAGTATAAGTATTCAAAGGAGAAATTATTCGGGAATAGTATATAGAATAAGAAACAACAACAACGAAAATAGGAATAATTGAAAAGTGTTCCAATGGTTCAAAATATGCGATTTAACAAGAGGTTAAGCTGCAATCAATGGAATTGCGTGTTCCTATACAAAACTATGATCGTCACTAAAATCAGGACTAAATAGAAATTATGATGTCGGTCATTACTTGTGAAGCGAACAATTGTATGATTAGGTACTTTTAATTTTTTACCTGGAGGGGGTGGTGCGAGTCAAAAAGAAGAGGTGTTTCCAGTTTTTTTTTTCTTTTAGTGAATATGGGGGTTCGATTTTTTTATATGAATTATAAGTGCGTGAATCAATATTATCTCTAATGAAATATTTGTGAATTTTAAATCTTCCAAGTAAAGTATATCCTACATATCATGTGTGTCGAAGGTAAGTGTCTTCCATGTTAAGATGTTGGCATGTTTTGATAACAGAGGGGGGATAAAAAAAAATGTTTTTAAGCTGAGGAACATTTCAAATATATGATTTAAAAATTGCCAGCCCTCCCTCTCAGGTAAAAAGATTATAAGTCTCTTATATTCTTTTAGAGACGAGACTTAATTTCAAGTATGTTGTCTTAGTATCAAAATCAGAGTATTTGACAAAATATTGAATATAACTGATCATTTAAATCCAAAATTGAGTTGTTTATGAACTCGAGATTGAATCGTGTTAATATCCGCAACTATTATTTATCTGTTCAAGTATTCTGAAAATGGCGAAAAAAATAAATAACAAAAATACCGAACTCCGAGGAAAATTCTAAACGGAAAGTTCCTTTAGCAAATGGCAAAAAAACAGAAGTTCAAACACATCAAATGAATGGATAGCAACTGTCGTATTTTAGACTTGGTACAGGCATTTTATTTATAGCTAGCTAAACCTCTCACTTGTATGGCATCGCAAAAAAAATTCCATTATAATGACAACGATGTGTGAACAAAACAAACAGACATAATAGGTAAACATGTCAAAAATAGGAATACAGCAGTCAATATTGAGTTATAATCTTTATCACTATAAAAACAAACAAATATGTTAACAACGAAAAACAGAAAGGCATATTGACAAATCACATTAGCAAAACAGAAAGAAAAGAAAACTAAAATGTACCGTAGTACAATAACCAAATGACGGGATGTATAAGTACCGAGTCCAGTTAAGTTGATATAACCAAAGTACCTGATGTATCTTGTATAGCTTCAAATTATTATAATTCTTATTGCAACACATTTTGATACAATTCAGAATTTAAAGTGAACCCTTTACTATTCATTCCAAGCCTTATGTTGAAAAACATAGGTTGATAACAGCAAAACAATATTAGTAGATGAGCTACGTGTCGTATTTTGAAAATTTTACAAAAACTAACACTAAATGTTGACAACTTTCTTTTTGTACAAAACTTAATGAAATCAAAATTTTACTGAAACAAAATCAAAATCTCACGGAATAAAATCAAAATCATGGCGTTTTCAAAATTAATTGGTATAAATTTATAATAATAGTCAGCATTAACCCGTTTAACAATGAGACATGTTAAAAGTGAAATCACAAAAATACTGAACTCAGAGGAAAATCAAATCGGAAAGTCCCTAATCATGGCAAAATTAAAATGACAAAACACATAAAAAACGAATGGACAACAACTGTCATATTCCTGACTTGGTACAGGCATTTTCAAATGTAGAAAATGGTGGATTAAACCTGGTTTTATAGCGCTAAACCTCTAGATCAAAACTGACGGACGATCGGACAGGAATAAACTTATTTTCTTTGTCAGTTGAAAACTTTCAAAATTTCCTAACAGATTGTAAACTATCTAACCCTACTTTTGAAAACAATCTATCAATATCACAGAAGGCAATTATAAAACAAACATTACTGTTAACATTGTATATAATAGATTTTGCCTTCATCAAAGATGATAAAAAATAAAAAGGTGCAAACAAATTCAACTCAATTCCTCACTTTTAACTGACTGGAAAGTATGAATAAAGTACAAACCAAACACTTTATTGATCATCCCTATTTTTTGGTGGGGTTCGTGTTGTTTATTCTTTAGTTTTCTATGTTGTGTCATGTGTACTATTGTTTTTCTGTTTGTCTTTTTCATTTTTAGCCATGGCGTTGTCAGTTTGTTTTAGATTTATGAGTTTGACTGTCCCTTTGGTATCTTTCGTCCCTCTTTTATTGGCATCAGCAAACGCTTTTCAGACAATTTTCTTTTGTTGGTTTTATATAATCTAATTAATGATCATCAGTAATCCCCCTTAAATTGAACATACAGAATGTTGATACATGTGCAACAACCAAAAAATCAACAACTATTAACATTTAACAAACCTCTCAATTTACCTTTTTGAGAAATTATTTTAACAACTAGGAAAATTTAGACTTCAAATATTATGTTGGTCTACACTTTAATGCTAGTGCATTACACAAAGCGTGCGCAACGAGGCGTTGAATTATTATTGATCTATACAACCCATAAAGTTTTCAAATGATCCAAGTAACTATGAGATAACATTGTCTTTTTCTGACTAGTCCTTAAGTAATTTGATTTGATGGTATTTTTAATCTTTGATGCAATTTACAATTCTAGTAAATATAGGGATACATTTAATCTATCAGTTTAGAGTATTGTTGTATGTCTATATGACAACTCGGTTACCATTTTATTATTTCCATCGAACTAGTGATCGCGGATAGTGTCTCATACCATTACTTTTTTTTAAATCATGTAGTCGAAAGTAAGAAAAAATGTACCAATGAAATATATTTGGTCAACAGGTTATCACAAAATGTTATGATGTTCAAGAAATCACACTAGATTATCTAAAGCTCGCACATTGTAAAAGAAAATATGTAAGAAGTGGTTTGCGCTATCCGAATACCGAGAACGTAAATAGAAATAGCGTATGGCGTTTGTCTTCTTACAAAAATTATTCGCGTTAACTAGCCTTCCACGCAATTTACATTCATGTTTCTGGTAAATTTTATGTTGTCTTTATTCCACTGCAGATAGAAGTTACGTCCCCGAGATGATATGACCAGCCAACTAGTCAGCACGATGTGTTTACATAACTAAAATTGAGAATGGAAATAGGGAATGTGTCAAAGAGACAACAACCCGACCATAGAAAAAACAACAGCAGAAGGTCACCAACAGGTCTTCAATGTAGCGAGAAATTCCCGCACCCGGAGGCGTCCTTCAGCTGCCCCCTAAACAAATATATATACTAGTTCAGTGATAATGAACGCCATACTAATTTTCAAATTGTACACAAGAAACTAAAATTAAAATAACACAAGATTAACAAAGGCCAGAGGCTCCTGACTTGGGACAGGCGCAAAAATGCGGCGGGGTTAAACATGTTTATAAGATCTCAACCCTCCCCTATACCTCTAGCCAATGTAGAAAAGTAAACGCATAACAATACGCACATTTAAAATTCAGTTCAAGAGAAGTCCGAGTCTGATGTCAGAAGATGTAACCAAAGAAAATAAACAAAATGACAATAATACATAAATAACAACAGACTACTAGCAGTTAACTGACATGCCAGCTCCAGACTTCAATTAAACTGATTGAAAGATTATGATTTTATAATATGAATAATAGGCACCATCCTTCCCGTTAGGGGTTTAGTATCATACCATCATAACATATATGAGAAGAACATAACCCATGTCATGCCAACAACTGGTTTTTGAATAAATGTGTTTAGTTCCGATGCAAAGACCCTATAAGTGAATCAACATTAACGCCAAAATATGCAATCTTTAATGACCTGACAGTATCGTAACTATATCCCTTCTTAATAAGTCTATTTAAAGGTTTTGTTTTCAAAATTTTGAAGTATTCGAAAAATTAATGATTGTCTACCCCAGAAATGGATTACTTAACTACTATATACCTAATTTGTCCTACTTTTTATTTTTATTTTAGCAACACTGATGAGTTTTTAGTAGACAAAACGCCCGTCTGGCGTACAAAATTTTAAGCTGGAATTTTTAATGAATTCCCTTTTCATCCACTTGGTCAATGTCACTGCTGATGGATGTTTTATCCCAGAGAGTATAAACAGCACTTATTATGTTGATATGAATTGTAAATGATATTGTCATATCTTTATGTTAATCATTTACAAAATTTGAAACGATAAGGATTTTCTATCACAGGTATGGGTTACTTGACCTGTATTTGGCAAAACCTTTTGGAGATTTCGTCCCTTAATACTCTTCGTATTTTATTTGGCTATTAAACTTTTCCGATTTGAACATCAGTGTTGATTGTTTTGACGACAAAACCCCCGTCTGGCTCACAGTATTATGAGATGGTATAAGATGGAGTCTTTGACGAGTAACTTTTACAGCTACTAGATCGATGTCACTGCTGGCGGAAGTTTCATCCCCAAGAGTATCACCAACTATATAGTCAGCAATTATGTGTTATGACTTATCATGCATTGGTACTGTCATATAAATAAGTTAACTGTTTACCATTTTTTTTAAGTTTAGGATTTTCTAACCCAGTAATTAATTACCCTAGATATATTTGGCAAACCTTACAGAATGTTTGGCCCTAAATGATCTTTAACTTCGATTCGAGCGTACAAAATAACAAGTTATTTTCGATGAGTTTCTATTTACTATCTTCAGTTTATTTTTCACACCAACTTCATTATTTTCAACTGAACTTGTAGACACATGTTACATCATATTTGACAACTCAATTCGCAATCACATTTGGCACCAGCAAATTAAATCTTGAACTTGCTGCAGATCTTGCAAATATTTTTCTGGCAACTGAACTTATTAGTCAATTTAGGCATTCTACACTTTTTTCTTGGTTGCTGGCATACTTCAACAACATCTCTGTGTCCTATGTTATTCATTTAAGAACTGAAACATATGGGGACAGAAGATTCGACAAAGCAGCAGCCGTTCTGTGGAATGATCTACCAAGTGATCTACGAAACATCCATTGTGTGAACGTTTTTAAGAAAAATTTGAAAACTCATTTATTCAGACATGCTTTTAGTATGAAATTCAAAACAGTGTAGCTGTGGCCATTGATTGACCCATCAAAATCATCCATTGACTGGGACAATTTACGTGAACGTTTGTCTGTAACAACCACTGTTCATGACGTACCTACGATAGACATTTAAACTGTGGGGTCAACAAAGGTTTCCTAACGCCTTTAATTATAAAATAATTCGAAAAATTAATCAGGAATAACCTTTGTGTTTTGATTTATATAATTGATATAAATCAAAATATCGTGTTATTTCTGATTAATTTTTCGAATTACTTTATTTAGGTGTTGAGAACCTTTGGTGACCCCATAGTTTAAGTGTCTTTAAAAAGTACATAGTGAGCATTGGTCGTTACATACAAACGTTCACCTAAATTGTCCCAGTCAATGAATGATTTTAATGTGTCAATCAATGGCCACAGCTACACTGTTTTGAATTTCATACTAATGGTTCTTAAAATATTTCTACATCATTGTAATTTTTGAATTTTTAAGCTACTACTTTTTTTCGAATTTTTAACTTGGTATACTTTTATTGGTTATTTTAGATTTTTTTTAGCAAATATTTTGAAGTTTTTACTTACTTTTATTGGTACCGATTCAATATCTCCTTAATTTATCATGCCCATTTTATATGAATTGTATTGTTTTATCAATGCTAATTTTTCAAATCTTTTTGTTTTAAAAGTTTTAAACATGGGCTTTTATATTTTATTGTTAATACTTATATTATGTATATGGAAATATATTGTAAAGCGCTTAGGGTAATCTTAATATTATACAATGCGCTGTTATAAATACTGTATAATAATAATAATAATAATAATAATAATAATTTAGTTTTGTCGACTATTACAGATTTGTTGGCATATTTGTTTTAATATTGCATGTCTTTGACTTTATGTTTTGATCAATTTCCTATTTATTTATCATCATTTTACAAAATCGATATATTTTTTTCTAATAACGTAAGCATTATATGCATGTTTTTATGTTTATTTCACCAAAACTTCATTAAAGTATCCATCATATCAAATACCCAAGAAAAAGGTAAGTCATGTCCCACCGATTGAGACCATCATGAGTAGTCAATTTATTTTTTAAAACATCTTTAAATAATTTAATTTTGGATGTAACGCGTCTTCTGATTGGCTGACGTTATTTTGTTATGAGCCCATAGACATAATTTAGTCATGTGACCGTGACGTCATCAACGTTTATTCATGGTTTTCTACGGTTTAAAATGGAATTTAGAATTAAATTATAAGAAATGACTGTAATTTTTTTTCATTCTATTCGAAATAACATAAAATATGTGGTTCACACTGTAAATAACCCGCTACGCGCGTTATTCAGTGTGCACCAAATTTTTCATGTTATTTTTTCATAGACAGAAAAAATATTACAGTCATTCCTTAAATAATAATTCCATTGTTGTATTGGATATAAATAAACTCATTATAGATGTATGAATTCAAGCTTATTCTATTTGTCAAGTATGTACCAGATACAACAGTAACATATCGATGTTCAAATAACAAATATAAATTAAAGCGATTTATTTAAGGTAATAAAACGAAAACTTAGAGAAATCATTTTAACTCCAAAAGGGCAGGTGTCTCATGCTATGAATGCATTACAAACCACGCAAAAATTTACAAATATAAAGTGCCTTTTTTATCAATACCTAAAAGAGTTTTAGATTTTCTTTTTGTGTGCAAGATTTGGATTTCAATATTTGCTGCAAATTTCATGTAACAAAAGACAAACCTTTTTTTTTACATCGACAAAACAAATTCAGAAAGCACTGACTAGTTATATACGAAAAATACTATAGAAGTGAATGCTTCTATTTTGTTAGATAAAGTGAACGCAAGATACCTTCACATTTTGCATAAAGCATTACTTGCTAAAAATTTACACGTCACTTGCTTTCAATTCTTTCTAAAAAAATATAACAATGCCAGGATAAGCACACTATCTATATATACTCTGTTATACAAATATCATACATCAATTATGCACAAAAAAATGCAACACTCTTCATATTATCAAGAAATAGTGAATACGAATGTTGTATTGTTCTACTTTAAAAACCATTCTATTTTAAATACCCCCCTTTTGTGAAACTATAAAGTAGTCAGAAAGTGTGAATGTCCTAATCGCGTTTCTCATTCAATTAACATGTTTGAAAAAACATTTTATACATGTTGTACCCTTTTCAAATCGATGACAAGTTAGTGGTTTGTGTTTTATTTTCGTTCAGTTAACAAAAGTATTATCAGAAATCAGAATGTCAATTCGCAGACAAAATTGTTAACAAAATCTGTCAAAGTTGTCTAATATGTTTTGACGGAGTCTGGTCTATTACGCTATCTGTTCAATTCCAGGAAAAGATGCTTGCAGTAACAGACACGTAGTAAAATTGGCTAGTGATTATTTTAAAGGAATTATTTATTCGTCATTTATTGTGGGTATCATTTGCATGAACTGAAGCGACAATATTTTATCTTAAGTGCTACTTTGTCAAGTATTTTAAATGTTTTATTTAAGAAAAGAAATGATAATGAAAAATAGCGTTAATTCATTTTTCAATTAATAATTTGGTTAATAAATAAGTAAAAATGACCCCTTGGCCTAAATAAAAGAAACTAATAAAGCACATAAAAGGGACAAATGAAGAAAAAACGTAAATGAAAAAACGAAAACAACACTTTTAAATTCCATGATTCCGAAAACTATGCTGAATTTACTTACATCAGAAACGCTCAAAACCGAATATTTGAAAGCCAAGAATGTATTAGAACCAAAACGTTTGAAGAGCAAAAAAGACCCGAAACAATAGCCAATTCCGTTTAATGTTAACTTAGCCTAAGGCAGTTTAAGCCCTAGTTGCTTTTTAATAAGTTCTAAATTTTTATAGTAAAACCATAGAACAGAGAAAAGAAAACGAAAAATCCCAACATTCCAGGATATTTTTTTCGTAGGAAATTATAAGCATTTTAATTTTAATTGAGGAATTGAATATAAGTTTAAATAATTTCAAAATATACGATATTATTTTCTTTATAAATATTAAAAAATAATATTTTAAATAAATTTACTTACCTGAAATAAGTTATCAAATAATTTTATCTGCCAGAATCATCATATAATGTAAGTTCTGGGAGCAGTTTTCTATTCTAACTTTTTAGTAACCTTAATGATTCTTCCACAGAGATGCAATAAATTGTCACAAATAGTCATTGATTGCTTTTGGAACATGGATACGAGCTCAATTCGTCAAAAGACAAACTTCCGATATTTCTGCGACATTGAGTGTACTCTAGTTTATAACGAGATATATTACTTAAGAAAGAATCCAATTTTCAATCGTTTTTTATTTAATGATTGGGAAATTACTATGTTGTCTAATCCGATGTACTCAGTTGAACGGTTTATAGTGTCAAAAATTACTTTCAGCTAATAAATGAACGATGTTTTAAAAAATGTTTCTTGGAAAATTACTTTAATTGGAACACGTAGCAGTTTACTAGGGTCAGACGACAGAAGTTAATTACTTTATAGCTTTACACTTATCGATAGGTTTCAATACTTTGGTCTATTTTAGTTTATACAGATTCATCAATTTTATATTCAAATACTAGTATGTATTAAAAGAAATCTTCATTTCAAATGTTGATTAAAATGAACTAGTTGGAAATGAATATTGTTGCTTAATATCTATTTCAATGCACAATATTTTCACTTAATATACCATTTTCTGTTTAGTCGGTGGGACGTCGATTTGTTGATTTTTGCATTTGTATGAATTCTGTGTTTTGAATTAGTATATTTTCTCTTCTATAAATTTTCTCAACAGTTGTTGACTTTTTATTACTTCTGTTGAGTTATATATTGAGTTGACCCAATTACATATGGAGATTAATTCAGTATAATTAAAAAGTCTAAATTGAAAACTGATGAACTGGTTACACCTTTTTAACTTTTTTGGATTCGAGCGTCACTGATTAGTCTTTTGTAGACGAAACGCGCGTCTGGCGTATATACAAAATTTAGTCCAGGTATCTTTGATGAGTTTATTCACAACATCTCATTGATCAATTGACATGGCTAAAGAACGAATCCCAGATCAGTTGTCTTTATGAATGATATCATCTTGTCGTACAAAGTCTATATGAATCTGAAATGTTGTAAATACCGTCGTGATCTTTAATTAACTGGATTTTAAGAACATTTTTGAAAATTACTAGATACCTACTTTTAACGACTCTAAATGTCATGAAGCTTCTCCATTTTTTAAAATGAAATTCCATAATAAATGTAAGATGACATATCGCCATGTCTTTCAATATCTTGTAGAAGAGTTAATGTTTTCATAAATTAAAGAGTTAATGTTTTCATAAATTAAAGAGTTAATGTTTTCATAAATTAAAGAGTTAATGTTTTCATAAATTAAAGAGTTAATGTTTTCATAAATTACTTATTGGATAGCAAAAAAAACCAACCAAATACATTCTATAGAAATATATTCTATAATCAAACAAACTTATTAAATTAAAATTTCACCGTTGAAAAAATTTCTTTACTCAGCCAAAAGCTTTAAAAAAAAAGAAGCAAGCCATTATGTGTTGTCAGCTGTTAAACAAAGGACCTGAAACAAACCAGCCAAAAAATCGTAAAAATATCTGAAATCAGGATTATTTCCCTCAAACACTGTTATGCATCTGTTCAAAAACTCATTTAGTTTGAAAAGCCTTAAGGTCTGAAAGATGTATATGACATATGACTGACAAAGCCTTCTTTCCAATTGCTAGAAGAATGAAGATCATGTCAAAAAAGACAGAAAAGGTTTTTTTTACATTTTGTGTTTCGTTAATGAACAAACGCCAGCAAATTGGCAACAATTACTCAACTACCGTGATATTGAAATTATTTGGGAGGTTAATGAAAATAAAAATGAAAATGAAGTAAAGGCTGAATGAAATGTGACATTACCTCATTGCAATGAATCCATACATAAAATATTGTTGATATGTCATGCACAGTTGTTTGGAAAAGGGCATAGTTCTCAACAATCAAGGCGACGATTGAACGTGAAACAGTTGTAATATACAATTACAAAAAAACGTCAAACTGGCTTAATTAATCTTATATACAACTGGAAAAAAGTATTGCAACACCAAATTGAAATTGAATTAAAAAAAACACTCATTATTTTTTTGTGATATAATTTGGTAAAATAGAACTAGTTAAACATTATTTAAGTATCACCTGAGTTTAATCAATAAATATCGACTCGATAAGTTTTTATCTGCACATGCAGCTACTGTACCCGTAAACAGCAAAAAAGATGTTTTGATCCTCATTGTTTTCAGCACTTTAAATAACCAAGTTTTTAAAATTATGTGATTGACACCTTATAATGGGTCCTTGACAACTCTTAACTGCAGCAAGATGGCAGATTATCAGCATAAGAGAAGCAGGGATGTCGCTGTAACAACTGCACGCATTGTTGGTCATCACCATTCCACTGAAGTCGTTTTGAGAATAAAAATCAGGCAATAAACGCTGTGAAAGACCTTCCGAGATAATGAAGACCCCCTATACCATTTGCTAGAGAAAATCAAGCATAATGAAGGTTGGTCAGAATGAAACCCATTGCATACAAGACAATCCTAAAATAAGAGTAGTGGCCATACAAGAGCCTTTTAACAAGAACTGTTCGAGATCAACTCATCGCTACTGGTTACCGTGCGATAATACCATTTCGGAGACCTTTGCTAACGAGCAGACTTACAGTTTTCCGTATCCAATGTAGTGCAGAGCTCGCTAAAGTTGGAAATTAGCATCGTGGAGGAAGATCCAATGTTCAAATGGAATTTGGTTCATCTTGCTTGGCCCGATCGTAGCCCGGCTTTGAACCATATTGAGCTTATATGGGACACTATTGGGCGGAAAGTGAGCGAAAGGACACCCCAGTTCAAACACAACATGAAATAAACAATTCCCTTCATCAGAAATGGTTGCTGCTACCTTAGCAACAAATTAGTCGATTTATGGCAGGAATCAGAAGACGTTAAGATGCGGTTATCCGTTTGAATGGAGGCTGCGCACAAAGTACTAATTCTTTGGCGTATAACGATCAACCATGATGTGAACAGTCATCTGAAGATTAATTTTGAAATGTCTGACATTGTAAAGTTCGACTACAGTGAAACTTGTCAAATGCGTTTTTTTGTACAAAAAACACTTCATTTTGTTATTGAAATTGTGGTTATATTAATCATTTTTTTTTAAACATTTTTTTTTCGTTGCAATGCCAATGTTATCGTGAACTATGTTTCAATGATATTATACACATATTTTATTATATTCCATCAAAAAAAAGAGGCTGATTTTTCAAATTTTAAAAAATCAAGGTGTTGCAATACTTTTTTCCATGTGTATATAATCGGAAAACAGTTAACAAAATGGAATTCAACTAGTGTCAGACAAAATTACAGACATTGTGATCATAAAGTATCTGAGAAATGGACTTGGACATTATGCTCAATACTAATCAATGATGCCTAAAATATAGACGAGAGCGATAAATTTTCGCTGAAAGTTATTATACGACCCTTAAATGCATCCTCACATAAAAAAAATGTACACCATTTGATTGTGGATTACTCAGAGTAGAAATCAAAATAAATAAAAATCAGACCACATTTTAGTTTTCTTTGAGGTATGGTGGTGAAAAAAACATGATGTAGGACTTCTGTATGATATTTGTTTTATTTTGAACCAAAACAGTTAAAGAAGGAGGTATTGTCACGTACTCGGTGTAGTGACTTCTGGGTATCGTACCAGAGTTTACCCCTGGATATTGGAAGATGCACCGTTTCTTAGCTTTCTATCTTTAAACTTGTATTTTGGCCTCTATCACACACTTACAATGTGTGGGACGTGTTGCTGTCTTTGAACAGACCTTGTGTTAAGCAACAACCAGTGCTAACTTGTGCACTATTCCAAACCTTGCTAATGTCTACCTATGCGCTACTATCCTGTGCACCGCTATCCTGTGCACTATCTGCCTTATTCAGCCTGTGCACTGCCTAACCAGTGCACGTATTTCCGCACAGTCGCCTATGCACCTATTACCCGGTGCGTAAATACAACTTTATTACTCCTGCAACCTTATTCAGGTACGCAGATAGATTCTTATTCAGATTCTATTAATTCTTTTATAAAGCGTAGATAATTACCTTTTCCCTTCTTTAAGGCGTCTGGATTATCCATCAAGCGACCCTTGTTCTGACAGCACATCAGCTTATATACTAAGGTTTTGGACCATACCATTTAATTTGGACGATACCATATGTCTTATTCATATGAGTGTTTATAATTACCTAACCCTTAATGCTAAAACGTTTGAATGATGGCCCTTATGTTTACGACTACCGATCGGAATATTTCCGGGTATGCTAACCACGACCGGTCCGTTACTGATTCTAAATATTATAAATATCCATAGTAATGTAAACAAAACAAAACCGAAAGTAGACAACTGTTCAACTTTCAAACATAACGAGTTCGTATAACAATGTGTCAGCTTGATAAAAGAAATAAGATAAACTCTAGTAAAATAAAACTGATGACCCATGTTCATCACAGTATTATCAGGGCCATAATTCTGTCCCTTAAATTGCATTATTAATCAAATAACTTAAACCTTTCAAAATATGTTGATTTTATTGATATATGAACTGGTAAAGATACTTTTAGTACAATGAGGTCAGTAATGATGTCTCGTAAACATGTTGAAATCGACATACTTGTAAATATTGACAATGCAATTTCCTATAGGTTCAAAGTTCAAATGCACTACAATTTTTTTCAAAGGTCAAAATATAGGGCTGTGCGGCATATTTTCAACATTTATATGCCCTGAACTTTTCAGAGTTTAAAGTAACACTAATTTTCTTAACTACCCCTACCTCAAATGAAGCGTTACCACAGATTCCAATGTAAACAATATGCACATGTATATTTACTGGTAACATTCCAAAGTTCTGTCTCTATGAAATGGAACACAGAGAGCATAACTGGAAACCAGTATGTAAACAAAATTAATTTTCTATGAATATTCTAAATCTCTCCAAAAGAGGTGTGGTTTGAGAAACAGCTGTATTTACAAAGTGCAACCTAAAATCTGTTCATAAAAATATCTTTTTTGGTTTAAGCTGTTGCTTTTATTTAAGTATGTATGATAAGATCACAAAATGAGGCAAGTAGTAATCTATATGCAGTGTTGCTCTACTTAAAAAATATTTAATCTCTACTGCAAATATGCCAGACATAATTCAAAAAATATAATTACTAATGCCAGATATCATCTTTTTTACAACATATTTTGTAATAAAATAACTCTTTTTGTTTTCCATTTTTGAATACATAGAACAAGTAAATTCAAAATGTTCGAACCGCCAGAAGACATTATCTTGCATACTATTGAGGCCAATAGTAAAAATATTATTGAGATGTGTTTTTTACAAAAATATCTCTAGTAAGGTGAAGATTTGGGGTTACATATCCCTTATTGAAAGATCAACTACATGTTGTCCAGAAAAAGTACCTTTCATCTACTAAAAATCGTAGATACACTTTATTGTTTGCAATCAGAAAAACACTGATTGCAACACCACATACATCAAAGATGGTCTCCTTGAAATTGTAGACTTTTTTATGGATGACATATTTTGAGTATAATAGATTGATATTTCAAATGACACTTGCTACTCCAATGTGAACTAATTGTGTACTCCTTCTGTCATACTGGCAGATTTTTTTTTCCATATGAAACAATTTAAACTTGGCTTCTTGCTGAAGGCCTTACTGTGACTTTCAGATGAAAAACTATCAATAAAAACACAGTTCCTTTGCTTTTTTTGTGTTTTTTCTTGCTGTGCATTTACTGATTTTGTTTCATGACGGATAACCAATATCCTGGTTCTTTTTATTTTAAGAATAGATATGCAAGATTTGTTGTAGAGTGTCACCAAATTATTAATTCCAAAGAATTCAAAACATTTCTGAGTAGTTTAATAAAAGGTTTTCGGAAACTAGTAAAAAGTAAAATCACAAAAATACTGAATTCCAAATGGAAAGTCCCTGATCAGATGGCAAAATGAAACACATCAATCGAATGGACAGTAACTGTCATATTCCTGACTTGGTACAGGTTTTCAAATGTAGAAAATGGTGCATTGAACCTGGTTTTATAGCACTAAACCTCTCACTTGTATGACAGTGGCATCAAATTCCATTATATTTACAACCATGCATGTACAAAACAGACATAATAGGTAAAATTGTCAAAATAGTAGTACAGCAGTCATCACCGTGTCACAATCTCAATCAGAACCAAACAAACAAATCAAAGATTCTGCTTGTAGCCATGATATTCACAGGGTGAGATGATGCTTACAGACAGTATTTGATTACAGAAGCCTTTTTGAACAAGTTAGCTCAAACTAAGAAATATTACAGCAATTTATTATTCTGTATCTAAAATTCAAGACTATTTTTCATTTCAAATTCGATGGCTTCATGTAAATCAGTTGCTAAGCATTGGCTGTGAATCGGGACCATAAGGGAGTTCAGAAAGTCCTCCTGAAGTGATATTAGTTTCATAAATGTGTTTATATTAATTGAATGCATATGAATTGATTGGTCTCATAACAGCCTACTATGTAGTTTGCATATTTACATGAAACAATTGCATTTCTCTATGCCAGAAAACTGAATCATAAGAACTAAAAAGAATGTACATTTTTATTCAAAACAAAACTTCCATTTTATGGTGTATATAATATTTTGATATACCTTTATCAACAAGGTTTTGATAAAGAATTACTGAACTTTTCAACAACCTTTAATCATAGCACTGAAATGTTTTTGAGTATAATATAAAATTTATAATAAAATATTCTCTATTTTGGCACTTTTAAAAACAGCCTTCAAAATAAATTAGAATGATGAAAAATGAGATCCTGTATTTCTAACCTGTTACAAAAAAATAATAAAAAAAGCCTGTATGTTTTAAGACTCTCTATCTGTATATTTTCTCCATAACAACAAGACAAAAACTTGAGACTTGAAAATCTTAATATAAAAAAAAGTTTTAAAATACAGATAACAGATTGTTATGAACAGCAATATTGATATTACATTCTGAACAAGAGATTCCCATCATATTTGCTTTTGAACTCAAAATCATGTTAAGTACATCAGATAATTTTTTTTTCGCAAAATTAAGAAATAAGTTCATGTCCTTCAAGTATTTCATTAACTTTTTGTCATTTTTGTTCTAATCAAATTTATGAGCACCATTTTTTATATCTTAAAAAATAATTATCTACTTTGAATCATTTTTGGCACTATCATGAGATGCAACATACATATATATTTTGAAAGACAATGGTTTGTTTATAAAGTATTATTTTTATGTTCTAGAAGACACTAATTCATTTGTTGTTAATGCCTTTCAGATTGAATCCAATTTCACGATTAATAAAAAAAGAAAAACATCAATTTTCCTCTTGATATCATTCCTGATTTTCAAACAATTTCTTTATTTTTAACTATTGTATGTACTTCAGAATATATTTTGTGTTAGATATAAATATGTGTGTATCTTGGTTGTCAGCTGTTGGAACAGTACTTGTGTAACTATCACTTTGAGATGTAATTTGTGGAATTAACAATAACACTGACTATACAGTGGTGAAGTGTAGCTGACAGATGATTTTGTTTATCAGCAACCAGAATTTGTCATTTTAAAAAAAAAATTCCAATCAATTTTATGGTTATTTGGCATAATCTCAAAATACTTTGAATATGAGCCAAATTTAACATTGTTAAATAGAATTTCGACAAAAAACTTTCATATGGCATTGAACAATTAACATATAATTTAATTTAATTCAACGATAATTTGCATTAATGTATTTAATAGTTTTAATCTATTAGACAATATCCTTATAAAAAATAATTTAAAAGTTAGCTTCCTTATAACATATATCAAAAATATTATTTAACTTCATGAAGATGTTTATATGAGGTATAGATAAAATAAACTGTGTCTATAGGCAAGCTTCCCCTTGTAACAAAATAAACAAATTTTTTTCGGCAAATGTTCATGAGAATATCATAAAAATTTAATATACAACCAAATAGGTTCTAAGCTAAACCTCCACATATATTCCAAATTAAAAGTTCTCAAAGTGGTGTTCAAACAAAGCCTTTGTAGTATTGCTGGCATCTTTTGTTGCAACTTCCACACTTTTTGTCAACCCTGGTGGCCCACAACTGAAAACACCAACTTTACGTACCTACAAAAAAAACAGGAGATTAAAATTATGTATAACAATAAACCTAGCAGTAACGTTTAGTCCAGAGCAAGAATTTTCATATTTTAATTACTAAATAAAACTCTATTACATATCAAATATAAGAAAAGAGTCTATCCTGAAACTTTTTCAGCATGAGCAAGATAATATAGCCTTAATGAGAAAGTCAATTTCAATATAAAGAGTCAAAGATTGAAGGTCAATGAGTTGAACCTAATATTCTTAAAATATGTGGGATAATACGAGACTGTTCTCTAAATAATAATTTTATCTTCATTAGCTCCTGGATTTTGATCAGCCATCCACCATCCCTTTATTTTTTTCATTTTTTTTTCATTTTTGAATTGGCAGATAAAATGACTTCATATGAAAATCTAGATCAAGTTTTATCTTATGTTTCAAATGAAGAGGTTTTAATGTAGCAGATTTTATAAATAATCATCAGATTTGTCACTTGTTGGGTCAAGTGCTTTCCCATCATGAAACATTTCCTTGGTAATTAAAATTACTTAATATCTCAAAAATTACAGACAATTTCTCTCTCAAATTGATCGTTGACATTTTTTTTCATCCTCAAGATTTGTTCCTATTTAAAATCAATTTTTCTATGTTATCTAAATGCAATCATCTTTAAAGTTTATTTCAAAGATGCAACTTTCATTTTGAAATCACAAAGGTAAGAAATTAGGTGTTCAGAGATAGGTAAAAACAATTATTGTTTTTTTAAAACATTTAGAAATTTTATGGTTTTTTTTCACAATCTGGTTGGAATTGTCTTTATACAAAAACAAAATTATAAAGCAAAACTAGATGACTTTGTTGCAATTAAAATTTAAAGAAAGAGAAATTTTAGTAATGCAATAACGTTTTCTAAAAAAACAATCCAGTCAGATTTGAAAGATTGCATATTTTGGTGTTAATATTGATTCACTTATAGGGTCTATGCATCGAAACTATACACATTTATTTAAAAACCAGTTGTTGGCATGACACGGGTTATGTTCTTTTCATATATTTTATCATGATGGTATGATACTAAATCCCTAACCGGAAGGATTGTGCCTGATATTCATATGATGAAGACATAATCTTTCAATCAGTATAATTGAAGTCTGGAGCTGGCATGTCAGTTAACTGCTAGAAGCCTGTTGTTATTTATGTATTATTGTCATTTTGTTTATTTTCTTTGGTTACATCTTTTGACATCAGACTCAGACTTCTCTTGAACTGGATTTTAATATGTGTATTGTTATGCGTTTACTTTTCTACATTGGCTAGAGGTATAGGGGGAGGGTTGATATCTCATAAACATGTTTAACCCCGCCACATTTTAACGCCTGTCCCAAGTCAGGAGCCTCTGGCCTTTGTTAGTCTTGTATTATTTTTAATTTTAGTTTCTTGTGTACAATTTGGAGTTTAGTATGGCGTTCTTATCACTGAAATAGTATATATATTTGTTTAGGGACCAGCTGAAGGACACCTCCAGGTGCGGGAATTTCTCGCTGCATTGAAGACCTGTTGGTGACCTTCTGCTGTTGTCTGTTCTATGGTCGGGTTGTTGTCTCTTTGACACATTCCACATCCATTCTCAATTTTATGTATTTTCACATGACATTAAACTACAAAAATATTACCATAGGATGTGTTTTATGTACTGCTTGAAACATAGAACTGAGTTGTGGTCTGCCAAAATGAGTGGTAGCTTTCAATCCAGTAAATAGACTACGACCACCTGACAACTTCTGGAAGTGCTCCTCACAAATATACTGAAAGGTCAAATATACACACACAATTAGTCAATAATCATGTTGGTTAAGTTACAATAAATGATCATAAATGTAAACTAAAGCATCCATCAGCTATCTTAATCACATTGACAATAAAGAAGACTGTAGAAGAGATCTTTGAGAAACTTTTAAATACAGAAACAGAATTCAATATTAACAGCAATATGTAAAAATTTCAGCTGATATTATTTCACAGAAATAGTGTAATTCAAAATTTCTATATGAACCAGGTTATGTATTGTTCAGTTCACACAATCATGTCATGAACCAGGTTATGTATTGTTCAGTTCACACAATCATGTCATGAACCAGGTTATGTATTGTTCAGGTCACACAATCATGTCATGAACCAGGTTATGTATTGTTCAGGTCACACAATCATGTCATGAACCAGGTTATGTATTGTTCAGGTCACACAATCATGTCATGAACCAGGTTATGTATTGTTCAGGTCACACAATCATGTCATGAACCAGGTTATGTATTGTTCAGTTCATACAATTATGTCATGAACCAGGTTATGTATTGTTCAGTTCACACAATTATGTGGATGACATAACTTATAACTTCAGTGTATGTTCTTTTTTTCTTCATTTTTTTATGGTAATGTCATACCACAAATCAATAAATGGGTGGTCTTTGTAAAAATATTAATTATTACAAAATGTATCTAGTAATGAACTTAAAGCTGAAATTAATAAGTAATGCTTTTTTAGAAGCTTCAAGAGCTCTTAAATTTACAAAACCATAAATACTTTTCCTGAAGTGATACAAAATAAATATCAAAATATGTTTTCCGTTTATCTTAGTTTATAGATATATATGAAACAACTCTCCATCCAAGTTAAATGTATAGGAAAGAATATGATCTACAGACTACAATGAGTTCAGAGAACAAATTCTGCATAAATAAATTTATAAATCATAATTACCAGCATACACGTTCTCAGATCAAAGTTCTGGAAGAACTGGGTGATAAATATATCAATAGAGACAATGCCCTTCTGGTCAACTTCTTCTACTTCTCTGATGATGTCCAACAACCATTCAAAATGTCTCTGACTGCCTGTTACCCATATAAAGTATAACTGCAAATATAGTAAATATTTTATTTATTTACTAGTAGACTATATATTGTAAATGGTTGGTATTGCATCATATAATATGGGAATTAAATGTTTTATAGGTTTACTTAAATACATTACTAGACAACACTGTAAAATTAAAAACTTCTATGTGCATTTATTATGATTTATGATCTATGGACAAAAATGTGAAATTTATCATTTTGTCTGCTAAAAAAAAATGATTTCAATTATCTTGGTGATGTTAAATGGGTAATAATAATTATCTGCATAACATATATTGTTTCAGGAACTTGTCCATCAATTACTGGAATATTTCTCAATAAATGTATGTTTTTTTCAATGTTGTGTTAAAGTCCTTAGACTTGTGGAAACATTTTCCAATTCCACACAAAGTATCTTGCAATTTTCTTGTTGGCATATTTTTACAATACAATGTGCTCTATGAGTTGAAGTTCAAAGTTAAAAGCTTTTTCGAAGAGAAAAAACAGTAAGGGAGTTTCTTGGGAATTTGAAAATTTACAATAACATTTCAGTAATTAAAATAAAATTAAATCAGGCAGTTAATTGGACATAAATAACGACTTTTCTGGTACAATTCAATTATATTGAATATCAGTTAAGATAAAATCTTTTAATGTACATATAAATAAGGTTAAGAATTAATGGCAGTAAAACCTCTATCATTGATAGACTATTATCTTTACTACTTTTTTGCCTTTCTTTATTTTATGACCATTAAGATGACATGAAAGAGGATGCGAATGGTTATTTTTCAAATCGATTTTATTTTGAAAAAAAATATGGAAGGTATTGAGACATTTTCGAAAATTCATGTTTAAAATATTAGGCTTATGTTAAGGAACTTTTGGGGTAATTGTATGGGATTGTAGGGGTAATTGTATGGGATTTTTGGGGTAATTGTATAGGATTTTTGGGGTAATTGTATGGGATTTTTAATCAGTAAAACATGTCATCCAATAAAAGATGGAAGTTTTTTAAGTGTTATTGTCAATTTAGCAGTATCTATTTTTTTATCTTGACAACCCTGCGTATATACTAGTATCCACTTTCAGGAGCACAAAGGCATTGGTTTGGCACCTCTTTATTTATATAAAAAAATAAAATATATATAGATTTCACATATCTTTCATAAAATGTTTACCTTCTGACACTTCATTTTGTATGTACTACGCATTTGTGCCATGTGAACAAAATCCTTCAAAATGGATGCATATGGGGTAACCCCAATACCTGCTCCTACTAATACAGACACTTCATACTGGTACCAGTCCTGTTGTCCAGCTCCATAGGGACCATCCAAAAATAGCTGTAAATACAAAAATTTATTATGAGACATGAATAAGAACACATTTAATTTTCAGTAATACCAGAGTATTTTCCTGACAAAATTATTTAGTAAAACAATCAACAGGACATTAGGTCCTTGTTGTCATAAAAATGTTGAGTACAATTATAGTACTCAAGACACTGAATTCAACAATCAAGTATAAATTTTGAGTACAATTATAGTACTCAAGACACAGAATTCAACAAACCGAAATACTGAATTTGGTGAATCAAGTATAAATTTTGTACGTAGAGTCCTGAGTAAAGTTTTATGACCAAGAGCCCAGTTAAAGACATATCAAGTTACATCACAAGATAACAAGAATGTGTCCATAGTACACAGATGCCCCACTCGCACTATCATTTTCCATATTCAGTGGACCGTGAAATTGGGGTCAAAACTTTAATTTGGAATTAAAATTAAAAAGATCATATCAGAGGGAACATGTGTACTAAGTTTTAAGTTGATGTGACTTCAACTTCATCAAAAACTACCTTGACCAAAAACTTTAACCTGAACTTCGCACTATCATTTTCTTTGTTCAGTGGACCGTGAAATTGGGGTCAAAACTTTAATTTGGCATTAAAATTAGAAAGATCATATCATGGGGAACATGTTTACTAAGTTTCAAGTTATTTGGACCTCAACTTCATCAAAAACTAACTCGACCAAAAACTTTAACCTAAATTGGGACAGAGGGACGGACAAACAGACAAACGAACGGACAGACGTACAGACCAGAAAACATAATGCCCATAAATCGGGCATAAATAACCATCACTGGAATATAACCAATCAAATTTTCCCCCTTATTTAACCTGTGTACAAGATTTAGTAACCATGTAAGCTCAAGTTTCCAAAATATTCTATAGAAACCCCAGATAAAAACTAGAGGCTCTAAAGAGCCTGTGTCGCTCACCTTGGTCTATGTGCTTATTAAACAAAAGACGCAGCTGGATTGATGACAAAATTGTGTTTTGGTGTTGGTGATGTGTTTGTAGATCTTACTTTACTGAACATTCTTGCTGCTTACAATTATCTCTTTCAATAGTGAACTTGGCTCAGTAGTTGCAGTGGAAAATATTTTGTAACAAGAATGTGTCCATAGTACACAGATGCCCCACTCGCACTATCATTTTCCATGTTCAGTGAACCATGAAATTGGGGTCAAAACTTAAATTTGGCACTAAAATTAGAAAGATCATATCATGGGGAACATGTGTACTAAGTTTAAAGTTGATTGGACTTCAACTTCATCAAAAACTACCTTGACCCAAAAACTTTAACCTGAATCCAGATGAATGAACGCACAGACGAACGAACGAAGGACGTACAGACCAGAAAACATAATGCTCCTCTACTATTGTAGGTGGGGCATAAAAATTTACAAAATTTATGAAAAATGTTAAAAATTGACTAAGAAGGGCAATAACTCCTTAAGGAGTCAATTGACCATTTTGGTCATGTCGACTTATTTGTAGATCATACTTTGTTGTACATAATGGTGTTTACAGTTTATCTCTATCTATAATAAGGCCAATTAAAATTAATTGATAGAATTTCATCCCCGCCCGCCCCTCTGAAATCGTCCTGCCCCGATTTTTTTTATTTTAAAAAAATTACAATTTCCGGATTTTGTTCATGTCCGTTACCGGTAAACATTGATAATTTCGTTTCATTCAAAACTTCCTGTTTCAAATTTCGCTTTTGTATTTCTTTGAGTAATCTAACGAAAATGATTAAGTCGACATATATTCTGCTGCTCTAAAATGACATCATCATTTATTGGGAATAGAGATTGATTACGAGAAGGGCATGAAATATTCGGGTTACGAGTAAAACTTTATGTCCAAGAACGCATCGGCAAATTGCGGTATGTCACAAATGATAGAAAACCGTTTTAATTTTTTATTTATATACAATGACTTTGTGTCAGGAAATTGGACTGTGAATGATATCCAAAGCACACGAGTCATGGGACACCTTGGTAACAAAACATGACTGGATTAGGGAAATTGACACAAGCACGAACTTGTTAGATTTATGTCTGACCGTAAATTGAGTTAAAAAGAAAGTATACAAACATACGCATTTTAAATCATTATAGCAAGCTCTTAGATTTACTTTAGATGGCTGTCGTTTTTTGATACAGCAAACGCCCTCTATCCCAATACCCTCAATATATTCATTAAACAACAACTTCTTTTTGGTTAAGAACCGTTAAGTTCATGTTTAATATCATAATTATATTTGCATCTTTCTTTAGCACCAACCCTAGGCCTATTACCCTAACACTGTTTGGGTTTTCATTTCATTCTGTACTCATAATAGCTGTGTTGCATTAATTTTGATTAATTCTATGTGGACTACACACCATCATTTAGAAAGCAAAAACATATTGTGTATTATATATAGTCCAACTGAAAAGAGCATTTCTCTAAGTTTTTGATGTTTACTATAATAGGTTTCTAAAGCTGCAATCACATGTATAACATTGGTTATCAATCAGTGAATCAGAGATATTTATTCGAAAAATTATGTACATGATATAATCTTATTTTACAGTTGCTTATACCCCCACGGTAAGATGAACTTGTCATAAAATTTAAAAAATAAAATCCTCCCACCCGCCCCATTTTTTTCAAAAATCTGGATGAAAATCTACTAATTAATTTTAGTTGGCCTAATATTCAAGATAATTACCCAAAATGGCAAAATTTCCTTAAAATTACCAATTGAAGGGCAGCAACCCAACAACAATTGCCTGATTTGTCTTAAAATTCAGGGGCAGATAGATATTGACTTAATGAACAATTGTATCCTTGTCAGATTGGTTCTAAATGCTTTGGTTTCAGAGATATGAGCCAAAAACTGCATTTTACCCTATGTACTATTTTTAGCCATGTCTGCCATCTTGGTTCACAGGCAGGGTCATGGGGCACATTTTTTAAACTAGATACCCTAATGATGATTGTGTCCACGTTTGGTTTAATTTGGCCCAGTAGTTTCAGAGGAGAAGATTTTTGTAAAAGTTAACGACGATGGATGACGACGGACGGACAACGGACGCAAAGTGATGAGAAAAGCTCACTTGGTCCTTCGGGCCAGGTGAACTAAAAGAATGGTACATTGAAATACCCAAAATATATGTTTATGACACAGAAAATGTTTTACTGCAATAAAATGTAGGTATAATAACCTTCAACTGTCAAATTCATGGGAATATTTTTTTTCAACCTATTTTCGTATACAACCAGATGTGACGTACCATGATTTGGTGGTATTACACCTGCATATTATGTTTTCATGCCTTTTAAATTTCTTTCTTTATTTTTTTTATCAAAATGTACAAAAAAATTTTAAACTTTGACCAGTTTTTATACAAAAAATGTACTATAGTTAGGTATTGTTGCCATTACTTGTAAAATAATTAATTTAAATATACTCCTACCAATAGGTTATGCGTAGAAACAATTTCACAAAGTCAGTTAAAATATAAGAGGTGCAAAAAAAGGTAAGACACAATCTTGCCTTCAATTTACTACTATAATAGTAAGTTCACTTTAAACAACTTATCTTCATTAATATACTATAATATAAACCACCTTTGAAGTAATTCAGTATTTTATTTACCTTTGGATATGGTCCATCTTTGAGACTTTCAGGATCAAACAGATTCCTGATATTCCAGGTCCATGGACCCAGAGCTCTGATGTGTAGAGACAGAGTATCCTCATGAGGAGCAGACGTTATGGTAAATGGATGGAATTCATTTCTGCCATGTGACAGACAGGCAATCCTCACCCACTGACCAGATTTGTATTCAAATTTAGATGGTCTTTTGAATTGAAGGAAAGTGATGTCTGCAAAGTATAAATATTTATTGTAGAATGCTCCTTAAAAGGAACTCTTCACTTTTGCCAAATTACTGATTTTTTATTGATGAAAAAGCATAGAAAATCTCAATGTTTCAACCAAATCAGTGAAATGTATGTAGTATGACTGACTTCTTTCAGTTTGAGATTTCTACAGTGAAACATGAACAATTTGATCATTAAACTGTAAATATAAATAAACACACTTGGTAATTCATTAACTTCATGTATCAAAAATCAAAGACTTAAAAAAAAACAACTTAATAATGCTTTTGCATATAATTATATCTACTAAGTGCTATTCCATAAAAAGATTTATGGCACTCTCAAGTGTCAGCTATGGCTGGGAGACAAATACCTTTTTAAACCAGGTTTAATCCACCTTTTTTACTTAGGAAAATGCTTGCACAAAGTCAGGAATAAGACAGTTGTTATCCATTTGTTTCATGTGTTTGAGCTTTTGATTTTGCCATTTGATTTGGGACTTTCTGCTTTGAATTTTCCTCAGGGATCAGTATTTTTGTGATTTTACTTTGTACATTGAAAATGTTTAAAATTCTAAAATCACCTTTAAAGGTTGTAATCCCTATTTGAAAGCATCTTGTCTAGATACCATGCATGTTTCAATGGAACATCCCTTTCCAAAAATATGCTTTTTAACTGGATTATTTTAACATTGGTAGCTTTCTTACCTGATGGTAACTTTTCTGCTCCAAGTACTGCTATTTCTGTTTTCTTCCTACTCAAACTAATCATTTTATCCATGGCAAAAAGAATGGCGGGTACAATGAAGTAAACAAAGAACATTGGCTTCTGTACAATCACTGATGCACCATGCAGAATAGTCAAAACATACATGATGACAATGAGTTTGTGTGTCAGCCAAAAACCATTAAATATATATTGTCTGGCTGTCTGCGTAGCAAACACATAGATGATACAGATAACCACCACAAGCAAAACACCAGTACAACCTATAATAAAGTAAAATTGGTCAAAATTATCAGATTACCACCACAAGCAAAACACCAGTACAACTGCAAAATTTCCTTAAAATGACCATTTCAAGGGTTACAATTAATGTTAATCCTATCAAGTGTGTGTCTTAAAATCATTTCCTTTTAGGGTAGAGATTGAAGATTGTTTTCAGACATGTCTGCAACAAAGAAAATCTCTATAATCTCCCCCTCTATCAAAAAGTGTTTTTTTTTAAATAAAATTTAAATTCTTGGATGCTGCCAACCTAACCACCTTATAAGCAGCTTACCTGAAAAATTGTATAACACAAATTGCTTCAAATTTGTTTAAAAAGATTTTTCCTGCCATTTTGTTGTTTTCTTGTCTAAACATTCATACTAATGTTGTAGGCCCCTAAATAATAAAATCCCTACATACCTACCAAACCTTAAAAGGCATGGATGTGGAACATCAAACAAACATTTTTTTAAGGGTGACCCAGTTTGATTAACTTTTTTTCAGTGCTTATAATACCATGTTTCTTACTCAATATATATCTATAGTCGCCGTCACGTAAAATTGGCACCATGTTTTTTGTCAAAAATTTTTTTAATTTCAGCCGCGTTTACTCAAGATGATGTTTTTCATTTAGCGGAATTAAAATCCTTTCCAAATATCCACTACTGTCCTACCTTTTATTGTGTTTGCACTGTATAATCCTGACCTTCACATTTTTCAAGATTATTTACATTGTAAAACCGCCATCTTGGTTTCTATGAGGATCCCTTATGCCATAACATTCGTTACTCTCTGGTAATATCATTGTCATTGATGATACAATTTCCCGCGCTTTTTACGTAAAGATGACGAAAAGCTCCGAGAGGCACAAGAAAATGGAGAGCACGTGGAACTCCACGGCAACACTTCCTGTAATAACAATGTCGGATTCCACCATACAAAATAATCTTGGATTATGTGAAGGTCAGGATTATACAGTGCAAACACAATAAAAGGTAGGACAGTAGTGGATATTTGGACAGGATTTGTATTCCGCTAATTGAAAAACATGATCTTTAGTAAACGCGGTCGATATTTAAGAAATTTTAGACAAAAAACATTGTGCCAATTTTATGTGACGGCGACTATAGATGTATTTACTTCAATAAAATAACTTACCAGTCATATTTCCAAAGAACCAAAACTCAAAACCTGGCAAAGCTTCAGTTCTGAAAAAACAGTAAAGAACTATTAATATCATGCGTGTACTTTTACCTGGCAATAACAAATTGACAATGTGATACTTCAATGTGCTACTATTTCAGATACTTCTAGTCAAGAAGACCAGGGAAAACTTAACTGAATGTTCATCAATGTAATACATTGTAGTTAAAAAAAAGAGGGATTACAGGAAGTAGTAAAACATAGATATTCATGTGATAAACGTCTCTCCATTCTTTTATTCTTATGATAAGCTATAAATTTAAAAATATGACTTCTGGCTGGTTAAGTTCTTCAAAATCTATCTTGTGTAAAGTTTCACTTTAATTTTTAAAGAACAATTACACATATCTATAAACATTTCTTTTAGTTTTTAAGGTGCTAATTGTAACAAGGTAAGGAAGAACAAATTTATTATATATTAAATATCAGTATCTTTCATTGCAAGGATAAACAGGATGTAAAGTCCCATGAAGTCATTTGAAAGGAACATTTATTTTTTTTGCTGAACTTCACCGTCGAAAGGCATTTCTCATTACAACTCCAAATAAGGAAATTCACTTTCATTTTGATTAAATAATTCCATTTACAGAGTCTTTTGAGGTCATGTACTTTACTTTCCTTCTCCATGCATACAAGCATACAATTAATTTCTCTCTAAAATCATAGGTGTTGCCAGTTCTTGTAATAATATTAAACTACATAGCCACCAATTTAAATAACTTGTATAATTTTACATACCTCAGAACAACAGAGTCGAATACACACAAATGTTTAGTTGGTTGTGTGGCTAGCTGGTAGAAGTTAATACTATATCCGATCACATGTAATCCTTAAAAAAAATAGTTCAAAAATTGCATTATTTTTGGTTATATTTTTGGTTATGGTTTCAATAATTTTTATACAGATAAAGTACAAATATTAGGCTATGTATTATTTTTACTTCGATGTTGTTTTTTAATTATTCTGCATCGTTATACAACAATTTACACTTTAAAATTACATTTTTTTGCAAAAGCAGGGGTAAATATAGTTTCTGTCTACTGACCAATGGTTATTTCATTTTTAGGCCACACCAATTTAACTTCTTGTTCTACGGATTTTTGGACTTCAAAAATTGGGGCGAGCGAGCGATTTGAAAATTTTAATAAAAAAATATTTTATTTGCAAATTTTTGAGGCGAAGCTTGAAAAGTAAAGGCGAGCGACTATATTATTTTTTTGTAAACATAAAAAAGTAGGTTTCTGATGGACATTAAAATCTTGAAAAATTGCCCTAAATGTCTTGGTTTCAAAGATATAAAGCAAAAACTGCATTTTACCACTATGTTCTAATTTTAGCCATGTCGGCCATTTTGTTTGGTAGGCTAGGTCATCGGACACATTTTTTAAACTATAAACCACAATGATAATTGTCGCCAAGTTTGATTAAATTTGGCAAAGTAGTTTTAGAGAAGAAATTTTTTAGAAAAGTTACAAAAAATGATGAAAAGTTGTTAAAAATTGACTATAAAGGGCAATAACTCCTTAAGGGGTCGACTGGCAATTTTGGTCATGTTGACTTATTTGTAGGTCTTACTCTGCTGAACATTATTGCTGTTTACAGTTTATCTCTATCTATAATAGTATTCAAGATAATAACTAAAAACTGCAAAATTTCCTTAAAATAACCATTTCAGGGGCAGCAACCCAAAAACAGGTTGTCCGATTCGTCTGAAAATTTCAGGGCAGATAGATCTTCACCTGATTAACAATTTTACCCCAGTCAGATTTGCTCTAAATGCTTTGGTTTTTGAGTTATAAGCCAAAAACTGCATTTTACCCCTATGTTCTATTTTTAGCCATGGCAGCCATCTTGGTTGGTTTGACGGGTCACGCCACACATTTTTTAAACTAGATATCCCAAGGATGATTGTGGCCAAGTTTGGTAGAATTTGGCCCAGTAGTTTCAGAGGAGAAGATTTTTGTAAAAGTTTACGGACGACAGACGACGGACGACGGACGCAGGACGACGGACGACGGACGCCAAGTGATGAGAAAAGCTCACTTGACCTTTCAGGTCAGGTGAGCTAAAAACGGTGCGGAAAATGGACACGATTACATTTCCCGATGCGGGAAGCGGGAATTTAAAAAAAAAAAAAAAATCTGTTTTGAAAAAAATAGGTGCGGGCGGGTCCGTCAAACAAGGAATTAAATTGGTGTGGCCTTAAGGAACAAGTAATTGACTTGACTGATAACCTTTAATAGTGAACCAATGATTTTACTTTGATAAAATTCAGATTGGTTTTTCAAAGGCTAGGACTTTAAGAAGACCATAACAAAAACTTTTCAAATGACTCTTTAAACAACTTCAAAACAATTTCATGTTTCTATCCTTACAAAATAAAGCACTTCCACCTCTTTTACAACAAAGCACTTAGCGATAAACATTATAAGAAAGAAAGTGAATGTGCTATTTATTTTTTAGTGCAATTTTATTTGCTACATAAAAATTAACATTATACAACCATTTCACTAAAAACATGTCCAAATAGGTTTTGAATTGAAGAAACTGATCAATATAGGCATTTTTCTACCTCTCTTGCTGCTATTTCATGCATTTTGGGTAATGAGTGACAATGATCAGTAGCAGGCAGGGAGTTCCTATATACTTAAAATGACAACAACAAAAAAAGCTTTAAGGTAAATTACAGTTCAAATGAGGATTGTTAATTCAATAACTTAAAACCCAATATGAAAGGCAGTGAAGGGATTAATTTGTTTTGATTATAAATTTTCCATTTACTTGAAATCCTGCAGAAAATCAAAAGGTTTTTTTTTCTTTCTTGGTCTGCTTGAAAGGTTAATCTAATTTTCTTACCAGTAAAAAATAGAGCTGACCATGCAACAACTTTATGGAATGCCACATGAGAATCGAAGGGAATGTAAAGATTCAGGAATGTTCCACGTAACCATGTGATCATGTTCCTACACATTGTAAGTAATAGCAATGAGAAGGTAAAACTCATGGCTGCCGCAGCTCCTCTGGTGGTGCTTATACCATAACTCATTAAGGCCCTTAATCCACTGTGTTCTCTTTCAACTGTGTAATCTGTAATGAAATAGGAGTACTGTATGTTACCGGTAGATTTTTTCATTTCAATGTTAAATAAATAATTATGTTTTAATACATCATGTATATTACATTATTTTCTTTGTAATAACAATCTTGGGGGCTGCATTATGTTTGAAAATCTGTAATTTGAGATAAATTTCCATCCTTTTTATAGGTTTAATGGAAAAAAAGAAACTAAAGAGGACCAATGGCAAAAATGTTGTACACAATGGAATAGTTGCTACAAAAATGTAATTTTCAGAGCAACAATGAAAGATAACCAATTATAACTAGAGGCTCTAAAGAGCCTGTGTCGCTCACCTTGGTCTTGTGCATATTAAATAATGGACACAGATAAATTCATGACATAATTGTGTTTTGGTGAGAGTGATGTGTTTGTAGATCTTACTTTACTGAACATTCTTGTTGCTACAATTATCTCTGTCTATAATGAACTTGGCCCAGTAATTACAGTGGAAAATATTTTCTACAAATTTACAAAAATTTATGAAAAATGTTAAAAATTAACTATAAAGGGCAATAACTCCTTAAGGGGTCAATTGACTATTTTGGTCATGTAAACTTATTTGTAGATCTTATTTTGCTGAACGTTATTGCTGTATACAGTTTATCTCTATCTATAATAATATTCAAGATAATAACAAAAAACGGCAAAATTTCCTTAAAATTACCAATTCAGGACAGTAACCTAACAACGGGTTGTCCGATCCATGTGAAAACATCAGGGCAGATAGATCTTGACCTGATAAACAATTAAACCCCGTCAGATTTTCTCTTAATGCTTCGGTTTTTGAGTTATAAGCCAAAAACTGCATTTTACCCCTATGTTCTATTATTAGCCGTGGCAGCCATTTTGGTTGATTGGCCAGGTCATGCCACACATTTTTAAAACAAATTACCCCAATGATGATTGTGGCAAAGTTTAGTTTAATTTGGCCCACTAGTTTCAGAGAAGAAGATTTTTGTAAAAGATTACTAAGATTTACGAAAAAATGGTTAAAAATTGACTATAAAGGGCAATAACTCCTTCAGGGGTCAACTGACTATTTTGGTCATGCTGACTTATTTGTAAATCTTACTTTGCTGAACATTATTGCTGTTTACAGTTTATCTCTATCTATAATAATATTCAAGATAATAACCAAAAACAGCAAAATGTCCTTAAAATTACCAATTCAGGGGCAGCAACCCAACAACAGGTTGTCCGATTTATCTGAAAATTTCAGGACAGATAGATCTTGACCTGATAAACACTTTTACCGCATGTCAGATTTGCTCTAAATGCTTTGGTTTTTGAGTCATAAGCCAAAAACTGCATTTTACCCCTATGTTCTATTTTTAGCCATGGCGGCCATCTTGGTTGGTTGGCCAAGTCACGCCACACATTTTTTAAACTAGATATCCCAAAGATGATTGTGGCCAAATTTGGATTAATTTGGCCCAGTAGTTTCAGAGGAGAAGATTTTTGTAAAAGATTACTAAGATTTACGAAAAATGGTTAAAAATTGACTATAAAGGTCAATAACTCCTAAAGGGGTCAACTGACCATTTTGGTCATGTTGACTTATTTGTAAATCTTACTTTGCTGAACATTATTGCTGTTTACAGTTTATCTCTATCTATAATAATATTCAAGATAATAGCCAAAAACAGCAAAAATTCCCTAAAATTACCAGTTAAGGGGCAGCAACCCAATAACGGGTTGTCGGATTCATCTGAAAATTTGAGGGCAGATAGATCTTGACCTGATAAACAATTTTACCCCATGTCAGATTTGCTCTAAATGCTTTGGTTTTTGAGTTATAAGCCAAAAACTGCATTTTACCCCTATGTTCTATTTTTAGCCATGGCGGCCATCTTGGTTGGTTGGCCGGGTCACGCCACACATTTTTTAAACTAGATACCCCAATGATGATTGTGGCCAAGTTTGGTTTAATTTGGCCCAGTAGTTTCAGAGGAGAAGATTTTTGTAAAAGTTAACGACGACGGACGACGACGGACGACGACGGACGACGACGACGACGGACGCCGGACGCCAAGTGATGGGAAAAGCTCACTTGGCCCTTCGGGCCAGGTGAGCTAAAAATGAAACAAAATATAGATTCCAACCCTGCATATTGTGTGTTATGTTATTTATAAGCTAGTTAAATCATAATATTTAAAGCGCAAGACTTGCCTAGCTTTTCGAATAATTATAATCTAACTGTTGAGAGTGAAGAACTATTCTTATACATGTTAAACACAAGTTATAGTGGTATAATCTTTTTCTGTACTAATTTTTATCTTTTCTATTCAACATGTTCAAAGATTTGCAGAAAGTTGTGTTCTCTATATGTGACATCATCAGGCATAGTCACCTTTTTTTCATGACGACACAATAGGAAATTCAGAATAAACCTTGAAAATTTGACGTCATAATTAAATTTCAACCAATCATTTTCCGAGAACAGATATTTCATTAGTGAGGAGAAATATCTTTCTCACACTGATCAAGAAATGTGAAAATAGGTAATAATTAAGAGAATAAAAAATCTCTAATGTCAAAAAAGTAATTGCAATGTTACATGATTACTATATGGACTGTGCTATTACATCACCAAGCCCCAAAAGTCTGCAAAAAGGCCATCAGACATCAGAGCTATCTTAAGACTATATATAGCACTGGACCGTTTTGATTACAGAGGCACATAATCAAATTCAAAAATAGAAAGTTGTATCTTACTGTAAACAATCATTGATTTATGGGACTTATTATATTCATACTTACAGTAAAACCTTTCTGTAAACAATCCAAGACATATCCCAAAAAACAGAACAAGAAAAAAGATATGTTGTCTGTTGTTTTCAATAAAGTGTGCTACTGTTTTCAGCTTTGACTTTAGTGGTGAATATTTTTCCCTGACAGCTACAAACTTGGCATCACTCAAGTTACTGGACTTGAGACTGTTTGATCTGCTATCATCACTGCATGTTGAAGGCTGACTACTTGATTTTCTACGATTTTCAATGTTGAGTGTACTTGACTTTCGTCTTCCAATATCAATACTCCTAAGAAAATTGAAAATTGTATTAAATATATACATTTCAAAAGGCAAAGTTTTGTAGAGATCACTCTTAGCATGTAATAAACTATCTATACAAACAAGCAGCTTTATCTAATCATTTCTAGCCTAATTGGCCCTCAGACAGAAAATTTAGTTAATCTAGTTAATTAAAGCATACTGGTATGTGCTGGAATTTTTTTTTTTACCAAAACATATTTCAAATAAAAGTATATTGCTACGCCACAAATGAAAAAGTATCATTAGAATATAAATTTTGCATTTAAACATTATAATTGTTAATGGGCTTTCATCCTTCAATTTTACTTTGACTTACTTTTCTTTAAGAGACAGTCCATTCTTTAGGATGAGATAAATTAATTGTTATCAAAAATTTGAAACACAAACAAATATTTTAAAAAGATTTGCATATTAAAGAGATATATCTTTAGTTCTGTAAATAATTGAAGTTGTACCAGAAAATTTAATGAAGATTTGATGACAAATACAGGTACAATGTATTCATATTAACATATATTGAGGATTCATTATTATTCGTTGGACACCAATTTTTGTGGATTTCATAGGAACAAGTGAATCACAAAATAAATTGTTCAATGTTGGACATATTTTCTGCAGGAAAGTACACAGACTTTGGCAGAACCACAAAATTAAATATCCACAGACATGCAAGTTTTCTGTCATCCACAAAAATTTGTACCCTAAAAAAATAAATGAATCGACAGTATATAATTTCAAGCATTAAAATCGCATTCCATATATAAAGCTTTAGTCATTCAAGTTATTCAGTAATAATGTTTTTATTTGTTATTGATAATAAATTCACATGTTATGTTCAACCATTCGATCACATCTGTTTCAAGCTCATTTTTTCCTAGACCTAAAAGATCAAACATCCTACTCAAGTTTAAGGGGTAACGTTGTAGGATTTGGTTGAAATAAAACACTTAAGGGGTTAATAATCTTGTTTGTTACTTTTAAAGTTCAAATCTGAAACAAAACAAAAAAACTTTGATCATCAGTATTTTCATTATCATCTGGAAACTGAAGAAAACTAACTTATGAGGTAACTACGGGGAATAACTCTTGAATGGTAAATCTAAAATCCATCAAAAACAAACTAGATCTTATTTTATGATCCATTGCAATGTGTTCAAAATAAAGCAATTCTTTATCATTTGGGGAAAAAAAAAATATATTTGACGGAATCACTGATGGATTTGTGCATCACTATTCCACCCTCCTTTAAGATGCATTTAAACTCTTGTGGATAAGTGTCTTATTTGAAATAATCATACCACATTTCTATTATTTTCACAAACATCTACATGTATATTACCACAATTAACTGTATTAAAAATGATATCTAGAATGTTTGATCTTCAAGTTTAACTGCTCCTTGAGAATTACACTGGCAATGCATCTTGCCACAAACTGATTTCACTGGTCATTATGAATGTATACTAGCTTCAGACTGGTTTGCAGACATTTTATTATTATCCTAAAAAAACACTATTGAAATATAACTCAAAAATCAATATTTGTGGCAAAGTAAGATCTCCAAATTAAACCCTCCCAATTTTGACTAATTTTTCAATATTTTTTTTCAGTTTCAGTTCTCACTTCTCAAAAGTGAATCCCTTCAATTTAAGAAGCTCATTTCACTGCTGGTATGTCTGGGTTGGTCAAAACTATAAAATGTCTGAAAACCAGTCTTTTTTTCTAAAGGATTAAAAACATCCATTGCTGAAAGGCAGAGATGTTCAGAATAAAAGTGTGGAAGTAAAATAAAGCAAAGTTTATATATTTTAACAATTACCAAAATCTTTTTTTACTGAAATGAAAGCAAACACTCATCATAATAAGATACATTTTCCATTTAACAACAGCATTGGGCAAGTGTTTTTGTCATATAAATTGTCCACTGCATCATTGATAGAAAAAAATCAAAAAAAATCATAATCCTCACTTTTGTTAATGTTTGAATTGTTATCTAGTTATTTAACCAATATTTTCATAGTAAGGTTCACAACTTGCAAAGATAAAATGTAAATTACCAATGAAAATTCATAAATACATACAGAGGATAAAAACATAAAGAGTCTAACAACATGTCTCACAACTGTCAACATTTTAAATTGAAGATATATTAATTTGGATTTTTTTTCTAATGAATTCTGTTATATCAAAGTTTGAACAAACAATCATACACATTTTGAGTGTTCTATGAAAATAAAATACTTGTTGACATCATTTGTCATCTGGTCATTAAATAGATAGCTGACTCAATATATTTCAATATTTTTAGAAAAAATGGAATATTTCAATCAGTAAACCAAAATTCTGTTTATTCAAAAACATTATTTGTTATATATTTGTTATATAACATATTTTTCAATTTCATGAGGTAAACATTTAAGAGTATAATTTTTTTAATTGATATTTGCTATTGAAACTATTTAAGAATTCAGGAAAGACTTGTGTCTTAGCTTTGTATATAATGTAACTACAAATTGTTTAGCTATTAAAATCACAAAGAGTGTACAGAAAATGCAATGATTTCAACACCATATTTTTGGTCATATGAAGTACAATGTATACAGATATAATCAAAGTAGTGTAGATTTCAATAGCTGATGTTACCATGTACATAGTCTCAATTAAATGAATTCTAAATAATTGTTTGTTAGATAAAATGATAAAATCTTGAGACCAATTTATTCTAAAACTATGAATACTCGTATCTGACACATTTCTTTATTTTCACAAACATCTACATGTATATTACCACAATTAACTGTATTAAAACTGATATCTAGAATGTTTGATCTTCAAGTTTAACTGCTCCTTGAGAATTACACTGGCAATGTGTCTTGCCACAAACTGATTTCACTGGTCATTATGAATGTATTACTAGCTTCAGACTGGTTTGCAGACATTTTATTATTATCCTAAAAAAAACACTATTGAAATATAACTCAAAAATCAATATTTGTGGCAAAGTAAGATCTCCAAATTAAACCCTCCCAATTTTGACTAATTTTTCAATAATTGTTTTCAGATTCAGTCTCACTTCTCAAAAGTGAACCCCTTCAATTTAAGAAGCTCATTTCACTGCTGGTATGTCTGGGTTGGTCAAAACTACAAAATGTCTGAAAACCAGTCTTTTTTCTAAAGGATTAAAAACATCCATTTCTGAAAGGCAGAGATGTTCAGAATAAAAGTATGGAAATGATTGTTGTTCAAGCATGTTTAACAAGTAAAATAAAGCAAAGTTTATATATTTAAACAATTACCAAATTTTTTTTTTACTGAAATGAAAGCAAGCACTCATCATAATAAGATACATTTTCCATTTAACAACAGCATTGGGCATGTGTTTTTGTCATATAAATTGTCCACTGCATCATTGGTAACTACAGGGAATAACTATTGAATGGTAAATCTCAAATCCATCAAAAGAAAAACTAGATCTTATTTTATGATCCATTGCAATGTGTTCAAAATAAAGCAATTCTTTATCATTTGGGAAAAAACATTTGACAGAATCACGGATTGATTTGTGCATCACTATTCCACCCTCCTTTAAGATGCATTTAAATTCTTGTGGATAAGTGTCTTATTTGAAATAATCATACCACATTTCTATTATTTTCACAAACACCTACATGTATATTACCACAATTAACTGTATTAAAAATGATATCTAGAATGTTTGATCTTCAAGTTTAACTGCTCCTTGAGAATTACACTGGCAATGTATTTTGCCACAAACTGATTTCACTGGTCATTATGAATGTATACTAGCTTCAGACTGGTTTGCAGACATTTTATTATTATCCTAAAAAAAACACTATTGAAATATAACTCAAAAATCAATATTTGTGGCAAAGTAAGATCTCCAAATTAAACCCTCCCAATTTTGACTAATTTTTCAATAATTGTTTTCAGATTCAGTCTCACTTCTCAAAAGTGAACCCCTTCAATTTAAGAAGCTCATTTCACTGCTGGTATGTCTGGGTTGGTCAAAACTACAAAATGTCTGAAAACCAGTCTTTTTTCTAAAGGATTAAAAACATCCATTTCTGAAAGGCAGAGATGTTCAGAATAAAAGTATGGAAATGATTGTTGTTCAAGCATGTTTAACAAGTAAAATAAAGCAAAGTTTATATATTTAAACAATTACCAAATTTTTTTTTTACTGAAATGAAAGCAAGCACTCATCATAATAAGATACATTTTCCATTTAACAACAGCATTGGGCATGTGTTTTTGTCATATAAATTGTCCACTGCATCATTGGTAACTACAGGGAATAACTATTGAATGGTAAATCTCAAATCCATCAAAAGAAAAACTAGATCTTATTTTATGATCCATTGCAATGTGTTCAAAATAAAGCAATTCTTTATCATTTGGGAAAAAACATTTGACAGAATCACGGATTGATTTGTGCATCACTATTCCACCCTCCTTTAAGATGCATTTAAATTCTTGTGGATAAGTGTCTTATTTGAAATAATCATACCACATTTCTATTATTTTCACAAACATCTACATGTATATTACCACAATTAACTGTATTAAAAATGATATCTAGAATGTTTGATCTTCAAGTTTAACTGCTCCTTGAGAATTACACTGGCAATGTATTTTGCCACAAACTGATTTCACTGGTCATTATGAATGTATACTAGCTTCAGACTGGTTTGCAGACATTTTATTATTATCCTAAAAAAAACACTATTGAAATATAACTCAAAAATCAATATTTGTGGCAAAGTAAGATCTCCAAATTAAACCCTCCCAGTTTTGACTAATTTTTCAATATTTTTTTTCAGATTCAGTCTTACTTCTCAAAAGTGAATCCCTTTAATTTAAGAAGCTCATTTCACTGCTGGTATGTCTGGGTTGGTCAAAACTACAAAATGTCTGAAAACCAGTCTTTTTTCTAAAGGATTAAAAACATCCATTGCTGAAAGGCAGAGATGTTCAGAATAAAAGTATGGAAATGATGTTCAACTCAAGCATGTTTAACAAGTAAAATAAAGCAAAGTTTATATATTCTAACAATTACCAAAATCTTTTTTTACTGAAATGAAAGCAAACACTCATCATAATAAGATACATTTTCCATTTAACAACAGCATTGGACATGTGTTTTTGTCATATAAATTGTCCACTGCATCATTGATAGAAAAAAATCAAAAAAAATCAAAATCCTCACTTCTGTTAACGTTTGAATTGTTATCTAGCTATTTAACCAATTATTTCATAGTAAGGTTCACAACTTGCAAAGATAAAATGTATAATTCCACCTTATGTAATAATGCTGTATTTTGATTGGATGAGAACCATGGTATTTTTCACCAATTTCTATATATTGAGCCATTTTCTTTTCTCTGCCGGGGTATTTGCTAGCAAATACCATGGCAGATGGGCAATACCCTAGCAAATACCATGGCAGATGGGGAATACCATGTCTAAAAATAACGCAATGAATTATTTCTATTCTAATATGACAAATTCATGGTCATTCTAAATATATGGTTCCAGATGAAATATTTAGGATAAAAAGCATCATTATTGAATTTGGACCAAATGACGTAAACATTCCGGGAATGACGTCATAAATAAAACTCAACGGAAACGAATTGTCAACCGGTTACATAAAACTGGAATCCATTTGTATTACGCTTCACTGAAACTGATGAACAAAGTGTAGTACTCAGCCGAAAACCAGCTTATTATCAGAAAAAAGGAGATATATATACAGTCAGTGGTTGTACATAAAAAAAATGATAAGAAATGATAATACGGTCAATGCAATTTGACTGCGCAAATAGCACAGCTGCAGTGTATACAAAAATTATATATTCAAGTCGAAATTTCATATGATACCTGATTATAATAAACTTTCTGAGGTTTAACATTCGGTGGAATTAAACAATTATATCATGCTTACAAGGGGAATTTGCCAAAAATACCGGTTTCGAGGTAATCAAATTTCCCTGGCCTAACGGCTCTGGAAATTTTTACCTCTCAACCGGTATTTTTGGCAAATACCCCTTGTAAGCATGATATATTTGTATAAAATACCATTGGAAATTCATAAATACATTTAGAGGATAAAAACATAAAGAGTCTAACAACATGTCTGACAACTGTCAACATTTTAAATTGAAGATATATTAATTTGGATTTTTTTCTAATGAATTCTGTTATATCAAAGTTTGAACAAACAATCATACACATTTTGAGTGTTCTATGAAAATAAAATACTTGTTGGCATCATTTGTCATCTGGTCATTAAATAGATAGCTGACTCAATATATTTCAATATTTTATGAGAATATGGAATATTTCAATCAGTAAACCAAAATTCTGTTTATTCAAAAACATTATTTGTTATATATTTGTTATATAACATATTTTTTAATTTCATGAGGTAAACATTTAAGAGTATAATTTTTTTAATTGATATTTGCCATTGAAACTATTTAAGAATTCGGGAAAGACTTGTGTCTTAGCTTTGTATATAATGTAACTACAAATTGTTTAGCTATTAAAATCACAAAGAGTGTACAGAAAATGCAATGATTTCAACACCTGTTAAAAATAGTACCTATATTTTTGGTCATATGAAGTACAATGTATACAGATATAATCAAAGTAGTGTAGATTTCAATAGCTGATGTTACTATGTACATAGTCTCAATTAAATGAATTCTAAATAATTGTTTGTTAGATAAAAGGATAAAATCTTGAGACCAATTTATTCTAAAACTATGAATACTCGTATCTGATAATACACATACAATATCTAAATCTACATGCAAAAATATGAAATTGATTTTTTTTTTACTAAGGATTCGTTATTTTTCATGGGAGACAAATTTTCATGTATTTCACAGGTATTGGTAAACCACCACTACTGGTTTTTATATAGATTTTTGGCAAAACAAGAAATCAAATATCCACAAAACTACATTTTTTTCCTCAATTCATGAAAATCCACAAAATAAAAGGAATTCACAGTATTCTCATTATAAGGAAGCATGTCTTTATGCAGAATATAATTTTTTTTTATCATCTATTGGCAAACAGGGGCTACTACTTACATAATATCTGGTACTTTTAAAGTAGTATTTCCTTCACTTTGTAAAATTATTTTCAGAACAGGCCTTTCTATATATACAAATTTATAGTATTTTACTTTTACATTGGGTATAATAAAAAGATGGTAATTTTTTTAAGGAAACAATTTTTCTTTAAAATTAGAAAATATGAAAATTAAGGATGAGTGGAGCTTTTTGACAGTAAACCCTTTTAAACTAGTTCAAACAGTTTTAAATTATTTAAAATTTAAGATAAACTGAAACAAAAATAATCTTACACGCTAAAATATTACCTAAACTAATAAAAAGATGAAAATGAAATGAAGAGACTTTAAAAATATAGAAAAACAAAATTTTCAAAGAATGGGAATGCTGTGCAGTTTTATACTTACTTGTCTGGGGAAGGTGAATTTTTCGGAGATGAATTGGGAGAAAGTTTAGATAATTCATTCAGAGATGCTTTAGGTGAAACTTTCTTAGGTTTTGGTGATGCTTTAGGGAATTTCCCTCTGGAAATAAGTAGTTACTACATGTATTATCAAATTATATTCATTATTTCCATATTTCTGAAAGCAAATAATTGAAGGCCATTTCTCTTCATGTTGTTGAAATTATGAAAATATCATAAAAATGTGATTCACTGTTTATCATTTCATAGCAACTGTTCAAGCAAGTATGTCAAAAAAATATTATTAAGAAAATTTAACATGCTTTATAGTCACATGTTCTTAACATCCATATATCACAATATATTGATGGTACAACTGTTTAAAGCCTTTAAACATTCAGAAGTCACCAAAGTGTATTGAATTTAGTGCCCTACTTTGTTTTTTAATTTCCATGCAAAATTTCTTTACCATTTAAAATAAGAATATGATAGTTTTCAACCTCAAATTAGGGTTAGAACATTAACAACAAACAAACACTATTTGGCCTAATCTAAAACAAGAGTACAGTAATGCATCATAACATTATCTAATACTTAAATATGTTTCTGTTTATCATTTACTACATACATGCAATCCCTAATATTGACCAGTTACTTACATTCTTTTCTTGTCGTTTGATGGGTAACAATTCTTTCTACCTGTAAAAAACACTCATGTATAATCCAGTCTGTAACAAGGAACAACAAAAAGAGAAAATAAGCAAGTTGTACTGTGAGCAATGTTACTGCTCACTTATAATACCCAATTATTCCGTAAACAGGAATTCTAAGGCAATTAGTTTGTAACGACTATTTTCATTTGATGTTGACAAATATTTTGAAGGGGCATATTCCATGTTCTACCAGTCCGTAACTAAGGAAGCGACCATTTTGAAAACTTTTGGTATGTAATTTCTCACAAAATAAACATGAAAGTCACATTTTTAGCCTTAAAATCTACTTTTCATCAACTTTGAAACCATTGTGAAGTGTACGAAAGGTATAAATTCTTATAGTGTTTATGTTTGATATTGTGAGTATACATATGACGTCACATTGTTTAGATGCTAAAGACAATGCAACTTTTTCGCAGAATTTTTCTTTTCTGTCATTTTAAGCCAAAGTATTTATTTAAGAATTGAATGCTTCTTTTTGTAACTTCATTGGGGTGTAAAAGCTTTGACCGAAGTACATTTTGTATGCGCTTTATTCTAAAAATGTGCGCACAGTCAACGCTTTTACATCCCAATGAAGTTACAAAAAGAAGCATTCAATACTTAAATTACAGTTGTAAGCTAGGATCATGAATACACGATTTTTATCAAGTTTTTGTTTAATTCACCTGTGCACTTTATTGTAGGACCTCTTGTCATCATGAATGATAAATTTTATTTTGTAATGAAGTTGCTTAAGGAATAACAGGAGATTGAAGTGTAGCCAACCAGAATAATGTATTATAATGAAACATACATCTAATGTAATTATTAAATTGATATTTATATTAATATGCTGCATTAGAATGGAGATGACTTATTGTATTTTAAGCTTGGCCTTCCTAAAACTTGATTTTTGCTTGTCGCAAATATCCTTTTTACCTAGCTCTGCTACATGTCGCTAGGTAAACTCAATTTGCGACAGTAAAATCTATGTTTTACAAAGGCCAAGCTTAAAATACAATACGATTATTTCCTAAGTAAGTTGCTCGTTGATTCTCACATGAAATTTTTAATTTTAAATTGTAGTTCCTTAGAAAATGTAAGAATCCATTTATTTTCATTGGTACCAATTTTCAAGATTAAAGAAAAGCATATCTTGATGCATATTTGATTTTGTGGTTTTGTTAACATTTGCATATAAGTCTACTATAACTATTATTTAGATAGAACATATAATCTCAAGGTTCAATGCCAATGAAATCAACTTATATTGGTATTCCACAAATAATAATGAATCCAAAATATAAAAGTATTGAACATTAGAGGTTGATAAGCAAAGAATCTGTTAATTAATTACATTGCATAATCTCATAAAGGCACTAAAAATACATGTTATTCCTATCAAAATTGGTATAAAAAGAAATAAAATATTTCGCGTTTAAGAAAGAAAATGAAATAGACGTAAAGTGTCTTCAGTAGGTCATGCAACCATTTCTGTCATATGAGCACAAACCTTCATTTGATTCGTCTCTAGTAGCATTATATTTATATCTCACATTACAGAAATACCACTACAATGATGTGAATTATTTGAAGAAAAAAGGACAGAACACTGTGGAATTGAACGAATAATATCTTTATGATAATAAGAAGCAACAGACATTAAGTTAAACTTGTAACCCCCTTGATTACCTTTCCACTCTAATCCAGCATTCCAGATTTTATCCATCTGTGGTGATAACAATTGGCAAAAATCCTCAAAATTGTAAGATGATTGGTCATTTAGTCCATTCTCTGAACACATGGACTCCACCAAACTCTCTAAATCTGGTTTACTGATGTTATTATTTGCCATTTCCAACAAAGAACTATAATCATAGAATACACATTGTAATTAAAAAAAAAAATGTCACTTTCACTGAAGAAGTATGAACATTAAGGTGGCTCGGGACTATTCGACTGCGCATATTCTTTCACGCATGCGAACGAAAAGTTTGTGTTTTAAATTCACTATTATTTTTTTTAATTTTTGATTGTCAGATTAAAAATGTATATTATAGTACTTTTGTCCCTAACAAATTATTATCGCTTTTAAGTGTATCTGTGAAAGACTCAAAATAACATTTTACCCAATTTCACCATTTTCCCGCCAAAATTTTGGGTTTAAGGCCAAATATTTGTTTTCCTTATCGCTGACCTATGTTTTTTATTTGCTCATTCTTTGAAGCAATATTTCAGCTTTTTATATTACAGTTTTGGACCAAGTATCATAGAAAGTTTTTTTCTCTTTCGATAAAAATACGTCAACACCTCTATTTTCTCTATCATTTCATTGAAAAAAGGTCCCTTTTACAGACCTCTTTAAAGTTAATATTTTGAGATTAAATGGTCCGGGACCCCCTATTTTTTCCCCACCAATTTGATTCACTCTCTATAAAGATTAAAATAACAAAAAGTACGGTACTTCTGATAAAAACTTCGAATAAGCCAGAGCAACCTTAAGTGGATTTTTAGGTCTAAATTTTAAGTAGAAAAGAATTATGCAAGTTAAATGATATTCCACAAGTTTTTTACCATAAAAAAAATCCATATCAAATTTACAGCTTGTAATTGTAATATCTGCAGACTTCTATAGAATTATAATTGTAAAAAAAATCAGCTTTTCCAAATAACTTCAGTTACATACAATTCATTACTTTTTTTTACAGCCCTCTGGTTTTCTTCCTCATTTCCAATACAATTTTCGGCAAGATCTTGTAAGTACTTCATACTTCTTTTAAACCTTTGTTTTCCCTTAAATTGTTTTTTAGTAGGGCCATGACTATCATATCAATTTTTCAATTCATAGCAAGAGTGAAGTACTGCAGAGTTATTACTTTTTTGGGAAATTTTGTATTATTTGATTACAGAGATGCCTATACTATCTTGAATAATCTTCTGTTAAAAATACAAACATTGACAAAAATAAAGTTTGAACTAACCCAAACATTCTTGATAATTCTTCCTTTTCCAGGCATCCTTTTCCATCCATATCAAACATTCTAAACAGTAAATGTAGTTTCTCCTGGCAAGTCCCTGGAAATAAATTATAAATTATATGAAATTAGATGTTTTTGTTTTTGAACCACTTTCAAACATTAGCAACACATTTTGTGTAGATGTAGTCTGTATTATTCTCAAACTTATCCTTTTTTGCATGTAATGTTGTGAAACAAGAGAGCATCAATTGTTTGTTTGTTATGTTTGCACTTTATTATAGAATTTCAGGAATTTTGCCTGCATGTTGTTGGGAAATAATGGAGCTGCATCAGATAGAAATTGACCTTATGCAAAGTAACGTGTATATGCACGTCATGTACAATACTCTGATTTATTTTGGAGCATTCATTTACGAAATACAATGATATGAAAGATGAAGTTTTGTCTATTTTGTAGCAATCGATTAACAATTCAACTTGCAAACAGTCCAAGACTTTCTGTTGAATTTGTTTCAAAACCCTAAATGGGTTAACAGCTGCATTGATGTTGATTTGCATAAGGTTCATTTCTATCCAATGCAGTGTAAAATATTACATATCTATAGAAAGACCTCATTAGTTTTTATGCAACATCTATTTATTTAAAACATCTACCTAGTATGTAACCACAAAATGATTTGCTTCGGTTATTGTGATAAAGAAAATGGAACAAGCCATTCTATAGATTATTCTAATTCTAATATATAGTATGCAAATGTTGAATAAAAATTTTAATGCGCATGAAGATAAAAAAAAAAGCAATAATAGACTGTTCCTAAAATACACCTTATAAATTGGATATAATGCCACACCAGCAGTATTTCTTGTCCCATTTTTTTCAAATATTTGCATGAATTATGAAGAGGGTAGTAAAGTTTTTTTTTCGTGTAATGTGACATTTTTATTTCACATGCAGTTGTGAATAAGGTTTGTTATTCACTGTGTTTTGTTAAATAGGTAAAAAGATCAACATGCAAGAAATTTTTAATAGTTCATTCATCTTGAAATGGCAATTTTATTTCGCGTTCTTCCGTGCAGATACCCCCCTTTACGCCCCTCTATGAAAGATGGTTAAACAAAATTCCATCAGCATGACTAAAAAGAAAATTACAGGATATTTTACATACATAGGATATTTTTTTGTTTACAGTAAGCAATACTTTCAAATATATTTAAATTTTAGTGATAAATCAGTCAGCAATTTTCAATTGGATTCTTAAAGTATTTGAAAAGTAGCTAATAGGATGCAAAAGAAAAAAAATCCTACCTTTAGAAAACAAGACGACAGCATTGAGGAAATCTCTAAAGGAGATGTACCCATTTCTATCAGAGTCCAACAAACTAAACATGTTTTCTACAAACTCTGAATCTGGTTTACATGCCAAAGCATGAGCAAATTCCTCCTGTAAAACAAATAAATGTAATCAGCATGTTTTCTTCAAACTCTAAACCAAGTGTACATGCCAAAGAATGAGCAAATTCTCCCTGTAAAGCAAACATGCATTCAGGAATCTAGTCTACATCCATGACAGCTGTCTTGGATATCTTTATATGCTTTTGTTCAGGAAATTATAAGTAATGATTGAAACTCTTGATCACTTTGACTATTAAAAATGTTAACATATCATAAAGCCACCTGTCTATTGCTAATTAATGTGGATTCATTTATTTTCGTAGGTACCAATTTTTGTGACTTGAGAAAAACTTGCATATTCGTGCATATCTTTATTTCGTGGTTTTGGTAAAGGATGCATCCATTTCTTTAGAAATTTTACAATTTGTTGAATATTTATATTCGTGGTTCCCCTGTACCCATGAAATCCACGACAATTGGTATCTTACAAATATTAATGAATTAACAGTATTGTATGTTGACCTGCAAATGTCATTTAGGTTATTTGTGTGGTTTGATTTCCCCACATCTTTTTTTAATTGACAATTAGAATTAACTAATGCATGAAAGGTTGACAATTTGAACTAGTTACCAGTTGAAAATATATAAAAATAAGGTAGAAAGTTGTGTAGTTCAGGGTAATTTAAACAAATCTTTTCATTTTTTTTATGTGTGAGACTAGAAGGCAAATGAATTACTCAAAAGATGAGTTTTATCCAAAAACCTAATTCTGCAAAAATGTGAGCACAAACCATAATTAGAAACTAAGAAAGAAAATGAAGTATTTGCTTTCCAAGCAGGCTTTCAATCCCTACCTTTGGTCATAAATTATATTTTTATGGTATTTATCAAACCAATACATCTTCTCAACTTTTCTAGAATTTGGATCTCAAATTTTAACTTATTCAATCTTCTTGGTTTCAAAATAATCTGTATTATCTCTATAATTGGTGACAAAAACAGCAGTTCTTAATTCTGACAGTGTTTGATTATGTTTTTAAAATGATATCCTTCTGTTATTATTTTATCAAGAATAACCGTGTACTTTTTTTTCTTCTCAAGATTTCAGCCAAACTTTTTATACTTATAATAATACCTTAGTGAGTTCAATTGATAACATTTCTTTAACTTGTGCTGTCTCTACTCCATGATTCTCTAAGTTTGGATCATAATCCATATCAAATGCCTACAAATATATTATATATCAGCCCTACAAATATATTATATATCAGCCCTACAAATATATTATATATCAGCCTCCAAATATATTATATATCAGAACTAATAAGAAGATATCCTTAAGTGTATAAAAATGGTCTTAAATTGATTAATAAAAGTGCCATAACTCTAGATAACAAATAGACAGGGAACTTTATACCTGTTCACAAATTCAAAAAAAAAATATTTGGTGCAAATTCATCAAAGCATACTGAAATTTGTTTTAACATTTAAAAAATGCATTAGATCTGATAATTAAAGTCTCATAACTCTGGAAAGATGTCAGAACATTTTCAAAATCAAAAAGAAGCATATTTCAATTACTCTCTAAAAAGTTTAAGTAAATACAATACAGTCGACTCTCGTTATGTCGAAGTCAGACGAACCAGAGAAATATTTCGAGATACACATAGTTCGACTCAAACGAACACCGGAAGTTTGACAATCTAAGGGACACAACTCTTGCTTAGCATGGTAAAGCTAAAATAAATCGGGTAAATATGGCAAGGGATCGATATTCTAGTATCAGATCGATGTATTTGTATGTCACAGTCTTTTATTATTATGATGACAATTTTTTATTTATTCAATTCTTTCAATTAAAAAAAAAATCCTATGGCTTTTCCAAGAGAGTAATTTCCAATCTATAGTTTCCTTATTCAGGTCGGTTATAGCTGACAAAATTGTTTATTTTCGGATACAAGAGATTTAAGAAAATTTTGATTTCTATTCATTTTGTTTTATCTCACTCTTTCTTTTCAAAAGAAAATATAACAAGATTAAACACGCCGTTTGAGTAGTTTTTAGGTGATCATCAACAGAAGCCATAGTCCTCACTTTATACACACCCAAGCTCATTAGTGTAAATCACAAATTAATTGTTTTGTAAACATTTTAAATACTTTTTCATGAACATTAAATTTGTATCACTAATTATTTGTCAAAACAAGTAAAACTGCGAGCTACTGCTCACTGATGATACCCCTGCCGCAAGTGGATAATATTAAGTGTTCGGTAAACAGGAAGTTGTCGAGTGATGAATCTGAAAACGCATCACACGGTATAGCTGACTTATATAAATCCTGAAACCAAATTTCAGAAATCCTTGTATTGTAGTTCCTGAGAAAAATGTGACGAAAATTTTCAACTTGGCTATCATGTGTAAAATCATACAAGTGTTCGGTAAACAGGAAGTTGTCAAGTGATGAATCTGAAAACGCATCACACGGTAAAGCTGACATATATAAATGTTGATACCAAATTACAGAAAGGGTGGATGTGTAGTTCCTGAGAAAAATGTGACGAAAATTTTCAACTTGGCTATCATGTGTAAAATCATACAAGTGTTCGGTAAACAGGAAGTTGTCAAGTGATCAATCTGAAAACGCATCACACGGTATAGCTGACTTAGATAAACCCTGAAACCAAATTTCAGAAATCCTTGTATTGTAGTTCCTGAGAAAAATGTGACGAAAATTTTCAACTTCAACTTACTTGGCTATCATGTGTAAAATCATACAAGTGTTCGGTAAACAGGAAGTTGTCAAGTGATGAATCTGAAAACGCATCACACGGTATGGCTGACATATATAAATGTTGATACCAAATTACAGAAAGGGTGGATGTGTAGTTCCTGAGAAAAATGTGACGAAAGTTTCATGGGACGGACTGACTGACGGACGGACTGACGGACAGACAGAGGTAAAACAGTATACCCCCCCTTTTTTAAAGCAGGGGTATAATTATTTAAAAGATAATCTTAGGTAAACACTCATGGAAATTGCATGTCATAAATCAATACAGTGGTCAGTGACCGGAAATTTAATTACACGTGTATTGTCAGATTAACTATTCAATTCATTTAAATCCCGGAGGTCATGTTTTGACATATGTGTATTAGTTCGAGATAAAAATGAATTTTGAATGCTTTTGTTAATCTTGGGACCGTTAATTTAGTTGGACTCAACCGAAATTTCGACTCATCCAATTTCGACTCATCAGGAGTCGAATTGCATACTTTTGTATGGAATAAAGTTCGGGACCACGTGAAAACTTCGACTCATCTGAAATTTCGAGTCAACCGAGTTCAAGACAACGAGAGTTAACTGTAGTTTGTATATAGAAGGTTTTGAAAACCACAGCATACTTCAGTATCAACTCTGACTACTCTTTCAACTTGTTAGGTGAAAAGATGTTGGTGCACTTATTTGGAGTTTACTAAAGTTTGTGACATACGAAAATTTAAAGTATATCTTGTTATATCTAGACTTCTATTAACTTACCTCTGAAAATACAGATTTGAAGAATTTTTCTAACTGCATGTTTCTTTTTCTTTGGGTGACAGCTTGGTCATATATTGTTTTTAGTCTCATCTCCATAATGGTATACTTCTTACCATACCTCTTCAGAGTGGAAGTCAGACTTGTCAAGAAAGAGGATCGCATGTTGTAATTTGGAAAAACTAGGATCTACAAAAGAAGAATTTTAACCAAAAGTTGTAACTAATTTCAATTACTGCTAAGTGACTACAATTTTACTCTATTTTGTTCACCAGAATCAATTGAAATAGTCTATACTCATGAAATAGAATTCCAGTACATATTTTGTTCACATCAATGAAAAAAAAAATATTTTCACTATAATTTATTTACCATGTCATATTCCTTTGGCATTTTCACAACGATGGCCTTCTGTCCTTTGTTATTACTGATCCAGATTTGAACCTCTTCTATGAAATCCATATTTATAGTCCTCAGACGTGTTCCCCTTGCACTTAGGACATTAAGCTGACATTTCAATTTCAGTTGAACCGATACTAGACGGGAATCTTCTTTTGCACCTAACCATTCCTCTGCTTGATACTGAAATTCACTCTCTATAAAAGACATATATACTCATGCTATAATCAGATTCTTTTTTTTCTTGGTACATTTTTCGAGAATTTTTGTACCAGCTGTTAAACAGGGAGTCAATAACCATGTAATCAATTTTGATAGATTTTGATGTATTCTAAAAAATTTAAGAAATTGATGATAAAACTAATATTCCATGCAAATGTATGTGATGGAAAACATTATTAATGCTCTTTTGACACCTTCATAAATCTTTTGTTGGATTGATCCATAGCATACATTTCTCAAACATTTATTTTCTTACTCTGCAGCAGTCTTTGTTTAACTTGGTGGTGTACCTATCACTGGTTATTGCACAAAGAACACAAAATTGCTGATTTCAGGAAAATGTAAAATAATGAAATAACTATCTGTTTAACTGTAGTTTCTTTTTTATACCTACCTTTATTAGTAGATAAATCATTATTCCTTTGTTGGTTGCCAACGTAATGTTGCTGACGTTTAACATGACGACTATGTTTCCACTGACGACATTTAGCTGCTATATACGCACAGAGAATACAAACTGAAATAACAGAAATACAAAGTTATATCAAAAATTATTCTAATTAATCACATTTTGTTTTTCTCTTCTTTAAATAAATCTTGAGGATAAATGTCAAATCGTTTATTTCAAAAAAATTCAGACTGATCATGCTCTAATCTAAAAGAATTACTACAATAGGCTCCTTAAGCTTGGCAGATTTTATATATTAATGCATAACCAATCATAAAGTATTATTTCACGTATCTTTACATGTTTATCCAACTCTTATAAACAGGTATTTATAGTAATAGAAGTTATCTGAATAAACTTCAAAAACAAACAAAAATATTATCCTTGAATAACTTTTTTTTCTAATGGAATACATTGCATTACATATTTTTATGAACATGAAAAACATCCATGCAAAAGTGTTTCAATGTCTTTGGAAATAAAAGTTCATTTCTTTTAGTAGTAATATATAGAAAGCACTTGTGTCATTAAAAAAAAGAAATCTAAACATTACACAAATTTTACAATTTAACACATACTTACCTAAAGGTATAAGTCCAAAACATGTCCATATAATGATGTATGTTACTTCACTACCAGCAAAATAATCATAGCCATGATGACTTCCACAAGGTTCAAGTTCACTGGTACTGATCCTCAATGGTTTACAAGGCATTTCTGAGGAATAAAATCTGACTTGTACAATTCTTATCTTTTTATTTTGGGTGAATTGTAAACTTCTGATAAATAAACTGCTAACACACAGAGGTTTATCTCCCCTTATTGTACTTTTGATGTTTATCTCCCCCTGAATGTTCTTTTGATTGTTGATTATTTTGTGTATTAACGCCACTTTTAGACACAGCATTTAGGCTATTTTGTGGCGGCCAGTTTTTATTGGTGGAGGAAGCTGGAGTGCCCCGAGAAAACCATGATCTTTAATAGCTTAATTTAATGCAAGTGTTGACTTCAAAATGGCAATCTATGGATACTTTTAAGCTCAATGAACCATGAACAAAGATGCTTGACCAAAAAATGAGAAATACAAATTCTAATACAACTGCATACAATTACAATGCAATCAATCCCTTGCTTTCCTTTCTCAGGAAAAATAATACCATCAAATGTATGATATTCTAGTACCATAAGGCAATTACCTTGAGAAACAGTGAAAACATCTCTCTGTATATGGTCTGTATCTAACTTTGTAGAATTTACAATGATATCATACAATGTTATGTTCTTTATTTGTTCAACTTGTTCCTCTGTAAACAATCTGTAATACATATGTACGATATAAATTTCAATGCATGCCCACTATGAATATCTAAATAATTACCTTTAATTTGGTTGATTTGTTTGTCCTATGAGTCCATTCATCTTTTTAAAAATAACATAATCAGGCATATGCATATACAATAAGCAGTCAGCATGGTATAGGTTAAATATTGTAAAATTCAATGAAAATTTGACAGATTTAATATTTATTTGAAAAAAACCTTTAACCACAGACTAAACCTAAATATTGGCCACATTCAATGTACTTGGGGGACTAATAAAGGATGAAATCGTTTCTAAAAGTAATTTTACTGCTCTAAATATATTTGTGTGTGACTACCTTAACATGCGGTGGTAAAGAGAGAGAGAGAAGGCATGCTAATGAAAGGTGATACATAGGATATAGATGATTATACTATTTACAAACATCATCCTGGAGCCCCCCTGTGATTCCGGTATGATACGTACTGAACCACGTTTCCAACAACCATATATACAAATCAAGTATATAACACACAATTGAATCTTTGATCACTTGTTCAGATTTGGTTTACCTACTACTGTGGATTCATTTATTTTCGTGGGTATCAATTTTCGTGGATTGAGGAAATCAAGCATTTTTGTGGACATTTGATTTCTTGGTTTTGTCAAAGTTTATATACAACCAAATAGCAAATGTTTGATTCGTTGAACAATTAAATTTGTGGTTCACTTATACCAATGAAAACCAAGAAAATTGGTATCCAATGAAAATAATGAATCCACAGTAATAAATATCATTCATGATCAAATTTCCTTTTGTGAAGGCTTCTTAAATCTTAGTATAAATAAATGAAAGTATTTCATTTGATAATCAATTTTTTAAGCAAAGATCTACTGTAGATTTATTTATTTTCGTGGGTATCAATTTTCGTGGATTACTAAAAACTTGAATATTCCTGAATATTTGATTTCGTGGTTTTGCCAATCTCTCTATACAAAACCTATTGAAAATATAATATTCGTTGAACATTTGAATTCGTGGTTCAGCTATACCCACGAAACCCACGAAAATTGGTATCCAACGAATTATAATGAATACACATTAATTCACTTTTATCTTTCCGGAACACAATTTCTGTGTGCTATTTGTATTGAGAAATGATTTATTTTAAGAACGCTGTACCCATTGTCTTTATTTTCAAACCAAAATCTGTCTCCATCTCTTATTCTATAAAACTGGTCCAAGATGATAATTCTGAAAAGTTCTCCTGGTCCTGATGGTGTTGTTTCCAACATTCCTCCAACAAAAACATCCAGATGTTTTAACTCTTTATAGATATTTTCTACAGTAACAAATATCTGAAATATATAAATAATGCATTATGGGATATATCCTAAAACAAAGATATATCTTCATTATATAAAATTAAAATTCAATACTCCATCATAGGTATAGATTTTTTAATTCATATTTGCATAGTTTCAAGTAAGAGATAATTGTCACATAAACTAGATCAATGCCATGTATATGCTGTTAAATATAAAGCATATATATTTCTGAGGGAAAACAATTAAGGAAATAAGAATAATGCCTGGTGTGCTGCCAAATACCAAGGCTACATTATTCTGGGAAACAAGAGAGGAACTGGATCAGTAACTATTCATTATTCACCAATAAACCAGAAATGGATACAAACATCAGGGTTTTGCAAAATGTTACCCAAACAATGATCCTTAATGAACACAGTAAATAGATTTTGGAAATTAATTAAAAGATTAAGAACTAGGAAAAACTGTTTTAACGACTTCATAATGGGAGGTGCACTTTCTATGTTTTCTCATCTTATTTACCTTAGCTAGCACAATTATTGTCACATGTTGGACTCAAATATTGTTTCAACACTTGCTCAAGATAGAATGCTGCACTCCAGATTTTAGAAATCTTTTATTAACATTTGTGTTCAAATTGTCAATTTTAAGTTAGCAAAATTTCATATTTTGATATCAAAACAAACTTTTTTTTTCAAAACTTTTGCATGTATCAATGTCAGTCTTACCTCAGGATTGGTTTTATTCAATTCTACATTGATTTCTGCCCAGGTTGACATGGGTTTCAAGCCTACAGCCTTTCTTACAGAATTATAGTCTGGAAGACCATAATCACGTCCTCTCATTATTGTTTGGGCTACAAAGTCATGTCGTGAGAAGTGAAGTGGACCATAAAATTTACCTATAAAAATAAGGAAAACAATTAATATACATGATATATTTTGTTATAAACTTCAGTTAGTCAGTAATTGTGAGTGTATGTGACAAAATGTTTTATATTCTGCTTTCATTCAGACTCCTTAGATTGATTAGGGTATAGAAATATGGTCATCCCTGGCAGTTAAACATTTACTAAGTGGAGCCTCTGGTCTTTGTTAGTCTTGTATTATTTTAATTTTAGTTTCTTGTGTACAATTTGGAAATTAGTATGGCGTTCATTATCACTGGACTAGTATATATTTGTTTAGGGGCCAGCTGAAGGACGCCTCCGGGTGTGGGAATTTCTCGCTACATTGAAGACCTGTTGGTGACCCTCTGCTGTTGTTTTTTATTTGGTCGGGTTGTTGTCTCTTTGACACATTCCCCATTTCCATTCTCAATTTTATGTCCATATGGCTGTATTGGATGTATTATCTTGTGGCTATGTCCAGTAAAAATTAGGAAAACTGACTTTAAATACCATGCTCCTTGCTCTCTGTACCTTAAAGCACCCTTGCAACATGGCAAAAAACTACCCCTATTAAATGCCATCTTTTTCCATTGGTGAGTCCAAACATTCTGCTTTTCGTTCCATTTGAACTACCTTTTTGAATATATTTATCGAAATAATTGTTTTAAGATTGTTTTCATCCTGAGTATGCATGAAATATTTGCCACTGGACATTAAACAAGCAATAATCAAATTGTATTTTGGCATTTATATTCATTAAGAGCTTGTCTGAACTTTTAAATGCATATATTTGTGTTTGCTGAAATGATAATTGCAGATCTAGATAAACATTATATAGGTAGGTGAAAGGTATAAGGTTTAAGTGGCACGAAAAGGACTTTTTTCCCCATTGTATTTAGGCCTTTCCCATGTCAAGCCACCAACTAATATACATACTTTGTATATCTTCAACTATATTTAAATCTTCTTTCTCTGCGGACTCTGATACCATTCCCATTATTATTTCTTCCACTCCATCTTCTCTACTCAGCAATATGTTCTACAAGTAAAAATAATAATACTTATAGATACCTTGTTAAATATCAGTACTGAAACTTTGTGACTAGGAAGAAAACACGAAAAACATTTATCTTTTTAGAATGTTTAGACATTGTTAGAGTCAATTGTTTTAGTTAAATATCCAATCCTCATTAAAAGAAACATATATAGGATCAACAGGAAAAGCACTAGAAAAATCACTACTATAGTAGGGTGTCAAATATTTTTGTGTACAATGAAAATATTAGGGAAATTTTAGTATTGTTTCCATAGCCATTTCCTAAAATTTCAACACGGCTTTTGGTGCCATACATATATATGTTTTCATGACAAAGCCTAGAACCCATTCACATGCTGTGTGAAGATGTCTATTTCTGCTGAACAAGTATAGCTGAAGCCTGTCTCTATGAGCTATGTTTCTGCCTGTGTTGAAGACCAATGGTTGGCCTTGATCTGTTTTCTACTCTTTGGTAAGGTTGTTGTTTCTTTGACACATTCCCCTTTTCCAATCTATATTCTATGCTAATATAGTAGTTAACACAAAAGTGTATTTTTGGCAGTTAAGATGATCAGCATGCATACATTTAGATCTACAGGAAATAAACAAATTAGTATATGTACTATAATAGTATACTTCTGGGCTGGGGATACACCTTAATATCATATAAAACATGTTAATGCTAAAAAACAAACTATTTAACATTATTTTTTTTCATTATAGACTTACCTGTGAATTGAAATAAGAATTACACAACCTAACTGCTTTATGATTGTCCCAACTAATAGATTTGCAATTATTGTTTCTGAAATATAAATATATAAGATTTTTTTATACAGCTCCATATATTTAATCAAATCTTTCTTTTAATCATATTCCCAGGTTTTTATATTTCATGGTTGCACATTTAGTTCATTAGCAAGTCGTAACAAACTGCCTAACAAACAAAACAGCCTATAGTCGACAAGTAAAACGTGCATTCTCATTCTAATTGTGATAACTGCATAAACTTTCAACGTTTACACTTTAAATCTTAACATACAAAAAGAATTGTTAATCTTAAAAATAAACCAAAAATTGTTGATATTCTAAAAAAAATAAAAGAACAGAGTTGCGCACATTTTATATTTCCAAATTTAATATTTCCAAGGGACAGAACTCTTTATAAATCAAAGTGCTTATAAGCAACGAAGGGGTAAAGATTGCTTTACTTCATCAGTGGGAAGTCAAATTAATATTGCTTTGCATAAAGCTTTGTTTGTAGTTGATAAACTACCATTATAGACCAAGGAAGATAACTCCAATTTTAAAAATTAACAATTTAAGACATTATTGATATTTTTAGAAAAGTATTAGATTCCAGCACTTTGTACAAATTATATAATTTTGTGCCAAGTATAATGTCATTTTGTAACATGAATATCTGATCATATATTTCATTGAGAAATGTTCATTGATAAAAAGTATAGAATGTCAGAATCTAAATTCCATGCACTATATTTTGTGTATATCATAGGTAGTGATAAACCTTGCAAGATATAGATATCAAGTCAGTACCATAGGGTTTTGATTGTATTTCATGCAATCTTTATATATTACCTAAACAGCTGTTCAGTAACCATTACAGAACTATTCCAAGATATTGCTGATGTTGACCTATAGTATATTTGTAAAATTTAAAAAAAACAAAAAAACAAAAAAACAAACAAGAATGTGTCCAAAGTACACAGATGCCCCACTCGCACTATCCTTTTCCATGTTCCATGTACTGTAAAAATTGGGTAATAATCTAATTTGGCATTAAAATTAGAAAGATTATACTATAGGGAACATATGTACTAAGTTTCAAGTTAATTGGACTTCAATTTCATCAAAAACTACCTTGACCAAAAACTTTAACCTGAAACTCCCACTTTCATTTTCTATGTTTAGTGAACCGTGAAATTGGGGTCAAAGTCTAATTTGGCTTTAAAATTAGAAAGATCATATCATAAGCAACAAGTGTACTAAGTTTCAAGTTGATTGGACTTCAGCTTCATCAAAAACTACCTTGACCAAAAACATTAACCTGAACGGACGCAGACGAACGGACGGACGAACGAACGAACGCACGAATGGAAGCACAGACCAGAAAACAAAATGCCCCTCTACTATCATAGGTGGGGCATAAAAAAAAAAAATATTTGTTTTATAAAAATCTGACAAGAATTATACTGATGAGAGCTCTTACAAGACCCAAAGGACAGACAGACACAAGCATGTCCAGTATTTTAATACTCCTTGCAACACATAACGCAGAGGAAATTAAAATCAAAATTAAAATCAAGTCATTAGTGATATGTAGAATCTCTCAGACATTAACTGTGTCTGCTCAATGAAGATCAAATTCAAGTCATCCAAAAGGTCTTTTAGAACGCTTCTTTCAAAGGATAGCTGCGAATTTTATTTATCTTAAAATCTTCATCTCCCTTAACCAATGCATTGCAGCATAGGGAGATCCTTCCCACTGCTGGCCTCTTTGTCATTTCTTTGGCAGACTAATTTCTATGCTGTTATCTAAATGTTTGCTCCTCATACTGTGTACAAGCAAGCACTTTTAAGATAGATTTAAAATAAGTAAAGCCAGGAACAGACTTTGTGGATACGATCCAATTCTGGCAAAAGTTTGATTTTTTTTAATAATTCGGAAATGGAAATAAAATTATTTTGGCGGCAATTCCAAACAAATGAAATTTTAATTTAGGCCTTGATATTAAAAATAAAGTTACCTCCTGGTGATAGCTGATGGTACCAAAGTCATAATATACTTTATAGCTGCTGCATCAAAAACTGATGATATTCCTGGCTCTAAAGAGGACCTGTATCCTGAAAATAATCAAATAAATGATAGATAAGAGTCTAAATTAACTAACTCATAATTTAACACTGGATCGACCAACACTATCACACCTTATATAAATGTTCAAACTTCTAAAGTATCTAGTTGTCATGATGCTACATTTTATTTTACCTGATAAATGAAAATCTGCAGGTTTTTTTACAAGATTAATTTACTCTGACATTTTATCTGATTCAATTTTCAAAAGTTCCTTTTATGTATTTTTAAAATATATTCAGTTGAGGATGCTATATAGGTTTTTAAGGGAAGACAATGCAACACACATATTATATATATGTTTCAGAGATAAAAATTATATCACAGAACTTGATGTTTCTTTTTGCTGTTTCATTGGGATGTAAAAGCTTTGAAGTGACATATTTTGAATGAAGCATGGAAGCACAAAAAAACAATATTAAATGTTTGATGAAGGTTTTTGTTTTCATTTGAAATATATATATATATATATGCATAATTGTAAAGTTGTCATGGCTATAGAGGGGGTCTCATTGGGGGGTTCCGATCCCAGATCCCCCTTACTGTTTTGTCAGATTCCCGTATCACGCTTACACTATGTACGTAAGCAATTATCATTTTTTTGGTCATTTCCCAGGTCCCGCAAGACCTCATTTCCCGTTTTCATGACACAATAATTTGACTTTCACGTGTCACCCTTACAAAAAATCAACAATCCCGTGTCACGCTTAGACCCCAATGAGACCCACTATAGAGATTTTGTACAGTCATTTTGTATAGCATTTGAAAATAAAACAACACTTTTAAACATCATGTGAGTGTTGACTATCAATAAAAAAGTTGGAATCTTTCACACATATATTTAATGTAATTTAAAATGTTAATACTATATATTAGGTCAGAGAAGTATTTGACTTTCTTATTTAACATTTAAATTCAACTAAGATAATATCTCTGAATTAAAACTTACCTGTGTATGGCTTGATACCTACTCCAAGAAGATCAGGAAGCCAATCATACATAATTATTTTCTGGAAAAGGAATAAAATAATACAATTGCTTTTGGAAAAATTGTGACAGAAAAGGTTTCCATAACAGCATGAAATAAAACTTGCATTTTAAAGTTTAACAAGAATGTGTCCATAGTACACGAATGCCCCACTCGCACTATCATTTTCTATGTTCAGCGGACCATGAAATTGGGGTCAAAACTTTAATTTGGGATTAACAGTCAGGGGACTTACTGAAATAAGTGATTTTTAAATCACTTATGTGAGTAGAAAATTTGAAGTTTTGTCACAAATTGTGATTTTGTAGTTTTACCAAAATTTTAAACACATAGGTTTAAAAAATATCTTTTCATTAATAAAATTGAAAAAAAAATTTTTTTTGCTTGTTTTAAGTATCAAGGTTTATGCCTTTGATGCTATTATTTAGCTGCAAATTCTATTTTATTTGAAAAAATGCTATAATGAAGGCTTTACATAATGAAGTGATACTTTCTTAACAGATTTTTCCCAGCAGTGGGAGTATTTTTCCTGTAAAGTTCAAGGTTCCATCTTTCAGATTATGTAATAAATTCTATTGTTCGCGATAAAAATTTCACTGTTCAGGGGTGTTGAAATTAGTGGGGGTTATTAAAATAATGATACTTAAAGAAGTGATTTTTGGGAAGGAAATTGAGGTATGATACTTAAACAAGTGATTTTAATGTCATTATCCTAGATTCAGTACAAGGTCATCACCTGAAATGACCTGGTCACCCTAGACAGCACAGATGTTAGTTCTGATAAGTTTAGAAACATAATTAGTCCCTGGATCATTAGTATTCTATATTTAAAGCTACAGTAAAAATTTAATCACTTCTTCTAGTGATTATTTTGTACTACTTAAATACTTTAATAGGTGATTATTAAAGAAAGACAACTCTTACTTTCAACCTTTATGGAAATAGTGTTACTTGAATCAGTGATTTAGAAAATCACTCATTTAAGTAAGTCCCCTGACTGATTAAAATTAGAAAGATCATATCATAGGGAACATGTGAACTAAGTTTCAAGTTGATGTAACTTTAACTTCATAAAAAACTACCTTGACCAAAAACTTTAACCTGAACTTCGCACTATCATTTTCTATGTTCAGTGGACCATGAAATTGGGGTCAAAACTATAATTTGGCATTAAAAAATCACACTACAGTAACTTATTGCCTTAAGCTTGGTGTCCATTTTTAAACAATCTTAATAATTTTGTTTAGATATTTTTCCTACTACATGTATTAGATTTTTAAAATCAAATCTTGTCTCAAATATTCACAAGCAAGCATGTACATGATGTAAGTGATGTAATGCACTATGTATAATATTACAGTATGTTTCTGATTATTGTTTCTAATATTCCTATAGGATCAAATTTACTGGTGATGATCTATATCTTTCAAGTCATTGTGTGAATTTATCTTAATGGAAAATTAGCATAAAATTTTACAATTTTTATATATATATAATTCAGAATCTTAATGAAATTGCTGGATAACTATCTCTCTACCTATGAATTGTTAAGATACCTGTAGTGAAGCAATGACTTTCCTCCTTGTATTGTAGAAAACCTTTCTGTAATGCCAGTTTGTATGCTCTCGGTGCAGCTTGGTGGCAAGATAGTTGTGATATCTGAAGAACAGGATTCCTAATGACAATATAGCTGGATTCTCATGGACATGGTTGTCTCCCATCTCTAAAATTCACATATATATATGGACTGTTAATTTTATAAACAATCATGAGTAAAAACATATTCATTATATAACTATGATAGAGGGAACCGAAGATGTAACATTGAAAATAATTCTCTCAATGTACTTAAAATTAATTTTAATGTTAAACCTCATCAATGCCATGAGGTTATGAGAATACATGTCCGACTCAAAACAGCAATACCTTGAGTATCTTGAGTAAAATTTGCTTACTTTATTGGCAGATCATAAACAATTACATAAGTCTCACTAATATAATTTGTTTATTTTTAAGTCACCCTTCAAAAATGCCATGAGTATAAGATACTTAATTTTAATGTCAGATCCCATACAACATAACTTGTACAATGTCATTATGAATTATACCAGACCCTCAACACTAGCACTAAAACAATTTTGCCAATATTCCAATATCGCTTGAACTATGGACGTCATACAAAAATCACTTTTATATTGTTGCGCCAGATATTTTGTATTATGTCGTCAAAATATTACAGGAACCTATGTGATGTCCAGTAATGGCACAAACAGCAATAAGGTGTATACTTACTCCACAGTTTATCAACATTACTCATTTTCCCATCAATACTGGGATACATCATGTATGGTAGTCTATCAACATTTGGCTCTGGATATTTTCCCCAACTATCTCCAGATGCCAAGTGTCCAGTCCTATCTTGTCGCAGAAAATTGGTCCGCACAATACTTGGCCCATAGACAAAACTTCCATCGATAAAACTAGTAGCACTATTAACCTGTAAATGTGAAGAAGTTTTGTAGTCAACACTCCTAGCATTCCCTATACAATCAAATTATGTGTATGCAGACCAAGAAATAGTTTTAAAATGATAAAAGTTATATATCGTAACAATAACAATAAACATGAAGACTAACAAATAGTTTTAAAATGATAAAAGTTATATATCGTAACAATAATTACATGAAGTCACAGTAGACCTAAATATTATTGTTGAGTTTGTAATTGATCAGTTCTTATCCCAACCTACATGTACAATGTAGCATTGCGGCAAATTAGTGCCCAATTAATGTAACAATTACTAGTACTACATGTATTTTATAATTGTTACATTCAACATAATCGCAGCCTGTGCCTTCAAGAAAAGTAATGTCAGAGGGTAATTTGTTTCATTTTTTAATGGTTTGACATAGAACGAAAAGTCATAGTGGTCTTCATTACATTGAATTTGTCTGAAAGAACCAATACAGTGGATCTTGTATTGTAGTAGATTGGCTTTGTCGTAATATAAAGCTTAAGTACAGCAAAAATACACAAATACTAGTCCAAATAATTATGACGTCTTGAAAGGCTATTATATTTTTTCTTTGACACCTTACATCGCAGGAAGGAGTCAAAACAAGTATTTAAAATAGCCTTCCAAGACCTCATAATTATTTGGACTACACAGATACAAGAATAAACTAGAGGCTCTAAAGAGCCTGTGTCACTCACCTTGGTCTATGTGAATATTAAACAAAAGAAGCAGATGGATTCATGACAAAATTGTGTTTTGGTGATGGTGATGTGTTTGTAAATCTTAATTTACTAAACAGTCTTGCTGCTTACAATTATTTCTATCTATAATGAACTTGGCCCAGTAGTTTCAGTGGAAAATGTTAATAAAAATTTACAAATTTTATGAAAACTGTTAAAAATTGACTATTAAGGACAATAACTCCTTAGGGGGTCAATTGACCATTTCGGTCACATTGACTTATTTGTAAATCTTACTTTGCTGAACACTATTGCTGTTTACAGTTTTTTTCTATCTATAATAATATTCAAAATAATAACCAAAAACAGCAAAATTTCCTTAAAATTACTGATTCAGGGAAAGCAACCCAACAACGGGTTGTCCGATTCATTTGAAAATTTCAGGGCAGATAGATTTTGACCTTATAAACAATTTAACCCCGTGTCAAATTTGCTCTAAATGCTTTGGTTTTTGAGTTATAAGCCAAAAACTACATTTTAACCCTATGTTCTATTTTTAGCAGTGGTGGCCATCTTGATTTGATGGCCGGGTCACCGGACACATTTTTTAAACTAGATACCCCAAAGATGATTGTGGCCAAGTTTGGATTAATTTGGCCCAGTAGTTTCAGAGGAGAAGATTTTTGTAAAAGATCACTAAGATTTACGAAAAATGGTTAAAAATTGACTATAAAGGGCAATAACTCCTAAAGGGGTCAACTGACCATTTCGATCACGTTGACTTATCTGTAAATCTTACTTTGCTGAACATTATTGCTGTTTACAGTTTTTCTCTATCTATATTTATATTCAAGATAATAACCAAAAACAGCAAAATTTCCTTTAAATTACCAATTCAGGGGCAGCAACCCAACAACGGGTTGTTCGATTCATCTGATAATTTCAGGGCAGATAGATCTTGACCTTATTAACAATCTTACATCCTGTCAAATTTGCTCTAAATGCTTTGGTTTTTGAGTTATTAGCCAAAAACTGAATTTTACCCCTATGTTCTATTTTTAGCCACGGTGGCCACCTTGGTTGGTTGCCGCGTCACCGGACACATTTTTAAAACTAGATACCCCAATGATGATTGTGGCCAAGTTTGGTTCAATTTGGCCTAGTAGTTTAAAAAAATTTAGAAACAGTTAACGACGACGGACGCAGTGATGAGGTCAGGTGAGCTAAAAAGGGGGTTGTGAACTTGTGACACAGGCACTTGTTTCTGTTAATGGGGGTTACACACTCTGGTACTAAAGACTAAAGTGATTTTTCGTAGGTTACTAGGATTTGTGCCAATTGTGGACAGTTTCTGTGCATGTGAAGTTGCATGCACAATAATTTAAATTATGTAAGTATATGGACCAATAGTCACTCAAAAAGATTTTATACGATCACCAACACATAATAAGACATACAAAACGAACTGTTGATATTCCAATACGCAAGTAATGGAAGCCTTATTAATTTGTAAAAAAAATACAGTTTCCCGCGTTAAAGTATGTTATAAATACCGGATAAGAGTTGGATTGAACGGAAACGAACATGGCTAATGACCACAAAACGAAAAAAGATAACGTAAACAAATCTAATATAGTGTGCGTCTTTTGTTATATCATATATTAAAATTCCGATTTATACACAGAAAATTAATAGCTGTTCTAAATTCCAAAACGGTGATTTAAGTAGAACATGTGTAAGCTAGAGCACGCAGTTCATTAGACGGAAAGCCAAACAACATCATACAACAAAGTTAGAAACCGTAGACAGAACCACTGATGTAAATTTCAAAACGTCCAAAATAAGCAATGAATACAGATGATTAAATATAACAGAATAGAAAAGGTAGAAAGAAAATGAAAAGAGATACAATGCTTTACGAAATTTTATTTAAGAATGTCTGAAGGTTCATTATATCTGGGACATAATATATTTCAGTACCGTTAGTATACTCAGTCAGTTTCCCAGATTAAATACACTATCTAGGATTTTATTAAAATATCCAATAAATGGAAAAGATAACGATATCTGTATCTGTCTGTACCTGTATTTCCCACTTGTGTAATTAGGATGGGTACGTCACAGATTCCTTTCGGCTATTATGTGACGGGTTGGTCTGCGCACAATTAGTCGCGCTTGCTGAGGAGTACTAGTGCTGATTTAAACTCCTCGGTAGTAGTGGCGCACACTACTGAGTCTTCCAGATGGTTCCAGTTTATTGCAGTGCGCACAAAAATAGAGTTCTTGTATTGTTCTGTCTTACTGGTTGGAACTATGACCGCACGTTTGTTGTTGCGGACTTGGTGGTCTATAATGTTTTTTGTTACAAAGTTATTATATGTTGTTGCTTTGATTTGTCTCTTTGGTCTATGAAATTGGATTAAATCGTCGGGAGGAAGCGCTGGTATCTTCCCCTCAACCACTTTGAAAAAGAAGATCAGTCGTTGTTGTTGGCGTCTTGATTGTAATGACGGGAGTTGAAGTTCTTTTAGCATTTTTGTCATACATCCTTCCTCTCTTGATTTGTAGTCTTTGGTAATGAATCTAGCACCTCTCTTTTGTATGGATTCTAGTTTGTCGATGTCTTTTGGGGTATATGGGTCCCAAATAATTGATCCATACTCCATTATTGATCGTATGAGAGCTATATGTGCTGTTTTACGGCATTCCATAGGACAGTGTTGTAGGTTCCTTTTAAGGAAGCCTAGGGTAGAACTGGCTTTGTTACACGTATTTGTTATTTGTTATTTCCATTTAAGATCTTCTTGTATTTGGAGTCCTAGGTATGGGTTGGATGACACTTGTTCAAGCGTGTGGTTGTTAAGGTTGTAAAAACGCTGACTTTTACTTTTCAGGCTAAGCATATAACATTTTTTGGCGTTGAAGCGCATACCCCAGTCGTCGGCCCATTTTTCTAGTGATTTGAGATCCTCTTGTAGTTTGTTATGGTCATTTTGGTTTTTGATTTCCCGGTAGAGCAAACAGTCGTCTGCAAATAGTCGTACTGATGAGTTTACTGCATCTGGGAGATCATTTATATGACACAGGAAGAGGATGGGTCCTAGTACCGTTCCTTGGGGGGACTCCGGATTCAACTGAAGCATTTCTTGAGTTTTCTCCATCAAGTTGTACTCGCATTTTTCTTTCGGTTAGGAATGAAGTTAGCCATTTGTGGATATTTCCTCTAATTCCATATTGGTCTATTTTGTGCAAGAGTCTATCATGAGGTACTGTGTCGAACGCTTTTGAAAAATCCAGAATCGCAATATCTACTTGGTTTCCTTTATCGTAGGATTGTAGCATATCATGGATTGTAATGGCAAGTTGGGTCTCACAGGAATATCCAGATCTAAAGCCGTGGTTTAGTGATGTTAATACATTATGCTTTTCCAGATGTTTAAGTATATGACGGCATATGATGTGCTCAAGAAGTTTACATGGTACTGATGTCAATGAGACTGGCCTGTAGTTTTCGGCCGCGTGTCGGTCTCCTTTCTTAAATATGCTAGAGATGTTTGCATTTCTCCAATCCTCTGGTAGTGTACCACTGTCTAGTGAGAGCTGGAATATGAGTGTTATTATTGGTGCCAGATGTTCGGCGCATTGTTTTAGTACTCTGTTTGGTATGTTGTCAGGACCAGATGCTTTGGATGGGTTTACTCTCTGTAGCAGCTTTTTTACTCCTTCTGATCTGATGGTAATTTGATGTATGGAGTCTTTTACCCTGATGTTTGTTTTGGGTAGTGTTTTAGTTGTTCCTTTTGTGAAGACAGACGCAAATTGCTCCAGTAAAATTTGCGCCTTCTCCTTACTGTCGTTTATGAGCTGTCCATGTTTCTTTAGTGGTGCAACCCCTATATTGTCCTGTTTCCTTGACTTAACATACTTCCAGAAAGGTTTTGTGTTGTTCTTATTCATTTCCTTCAATTATAGCGTTGTTAATATAATTGTTTTCTGCTTTCCTAATTTCTCTTTTGCATGTTTTTTTGGAAATGGCGGTAGTTTGTCCATGATTTTGTTCTTTGGCCTGGTTATACAAGTTTTGTTTTTTCTTCAGCATCTTTTTGATCTTTTGTGTTATCCATGGTAGTCTGTTGTTGGACTTGACTATTTTTGATGGTATGTTTTTATCAAGGCTGGCAAATAGGTGTTTCTTGAACATCAGCCATGCTTCGTTGACATTTTGGTTGTTTTGGATACTGTTACTTATCTGTGATAATAGTGAATCTAGATCTGTGTTCACTTCATCCCAGTTGGCTCTTGCCCAGGTGTAGACTTTCCGAGGATTAGATTTGTAGTAGAAAGGTTTGATGTCTGTATCAGTTATGATGATTGCATGGGCACACTACGTTTGCGCGCATTTGGGGATTAAAATGTTTTACGTTTGCGCGCAGCTTTCGATTACATTTGCGCGCACTCATTTTACAGGTAAACTCAGGTAAAAATATAAATAAAAATTAAATCAAATTGTAATTGACTATATATTATTTTTATTTTCATAATAAATATGACTATCAATTATTAATTTTGAAAACCTTTTCTAAGTCAAATTATATATTGTTCATTGTGAATATTTCAGGATGAAAAGTGTTTCAACTTATAGTGTTCGTTCTAAAAATTAGTAAATAATTCAAATTAGTTTGTGAAGTTACACCAAGGTACAAACATGGAGTTTCGGCACGTACCGACATTTAAAGTAATGAATTTATCAATACTTTTAACTTTATTAAAGATAACAGCTATGTTTTAACATTTTAACATTTTCATATGTATATATTTCTAGGATGTATAGTGCTTGTGCATAATAAAACGGACTTATCTTGCTCGAAATCCCACTTCCATCTCATCGTTGGTGAGCAGGGGACTATGACTAACAGGATTGAGTACTTATACTTATAAATAATTGAACAAATTATAAATAAATAAGTGTTATTACCTGTATTTACCTGAGTTTACCTGTCAAAAAAATGCGCGCAATTGTAATCAAAAGCTGCGCGCAAACGTAATGATTTTTGCGCGCAAATGTAATGGTAATGCGCGCAAACGTAATGCACCGGATTGCATGGTCAGAAATACCTGGTATGTTTGTTGATGTTTTCATAAGTGACGGGTTTGTTGTGATAGTATGAGTTTGACCTTAATTTCTGATTTGGTTTACTTTCCTCTCATTTTTCTCCGCTATTCATAATGTTATAACAGGGTAGCTAGTGCTAGTTGATACTCGGCCCATGATTGCAATTTCCAGGTTAATCAAGTATGAGTCAAGTATTCAACGTGGGTCTCATAGGGGTCTAAGCGTGACGTGGGATTGCCGATTTTTTGTAAGCGTGACACGTAAAAATCAAATTATTGTGCCTTGAAAAAGGGAAATGAAGTCTAGCGGGACACGGGAAATTGCAAAAAAATGAGAATTGCTTACGTACATAGTATAAGCGGGAAACGGGAATCTGACAAAACAGTAAGAAGGATCCGGGATCAGAAACCCCCCAATGAAACCCCCTTCAACGACTTCAAAACATTCCCCTACGTCTAACACAACAATTACCATAACACCTAAGAGGGAGTGCGTTGGTGATCATTAACCAAAACCCGTTTTACCCATAATGTCCATGCACTTTTCCCCCTTCTTTCCCCCACTTTTTAGCTATCTATATCACACATCCCAAAAGCGTGTCATTACCTTTACTTGGTATAAAAACAAGGACAGCTTGTATCTTGAATGTCAAAGAGACAACTGTTTACCAGAGACCAAAGAACGGTATAAGGTTCTTAAACGCGAAAATGTTTTCAATTATTAATAATTTATATATATTATATTAAAAAGATAAGATGTTACACCGTGTGTGCATGTATTTGCGTATGTAGACAAACAGAGTAAAAATCAGTGAACTTTTATGAATGATATCTTTTTATTGTCAAATGTTTTGACTTGCGTTATTTTAAAGCATACTTCATCATTAATATGCTTTGAAATATATATAAGTAGTCAATAATAATATGCATTCAACTCGGATTGATGTGAATAACCTTAAGGTGCAGTCAGAGACATCTTTAATACAATTATACGTTTAATATGTCTCTGTTGCAGTTTATACAAAAACCGCACCTGTCTGGGACCTTCATGGAAATTAATAACTTGATTATTGTCAATCAGTCTTGTGGACGTTTCATTAATGCGGTCATTAAATGTTTATAATTATTCGAAATACTTTGGGTTTTCTACCCAAGGCATTCATGGAATGCTCTTTCATTTCGTGTTGATTTGATTTTCTTACCATTATCATGAGCTACATGTACTAACCAGTTCCATTTAGACAAAACACGCGTTTGGCACACCAAATTTGAAGCCAGGTTTCTTTGGCGAGTTTTCATTGCATGATTATCAGTTACTTACATTCATCTGTATAATTTGTGTCCAAAACAAAAACAGAATTCAATCTTCCTTCGGAATTTTGCGCTTGTTTGTGAAGGGTTTTACTACTATATGTGTATAGATAAAGGCAACAGTAGGATACCGCTGTTCGAAAGTCATAAATCGTTTGAGAGAAAAGAAATCCGCGCTTCAAAATAAAACCGATGAAACACATCAACTAGTCTATAAGAGGAAAACAACGAAACAACAGAAACACTGAAGTGCAACAAAAAAACAACCATACGAAAACTCAGATTTTTGGGTGATTTAGAGGAACATTTGAGCAGATCATGTGATATACCAGAGACATATGTGTATATATGTCTCTAGATATACCAACCTGCTGTCGTGGCGTGTTAGGAGATTGTCCTGTGTGTTTGTCATACTTTATTTAGAGGAACGTTTGGACAGATCATGTGATATACTAACCTGCTGTCGTGGCGTGTTTGGAGATTGTCCTGTGTGTTTGTCATACTTAATTCTCTCATATGGCATCTTTCTCGTACCAGTACATTGGGCATCGAAATCTGGATCACATCTAGGGACTGGGATTTCCAGCAGTTCAATAGGACATGTTGTGTCATCTGTATCGGAAACTTCGAACGAAACAAGTTGTCCTAAAAAGTATCAATAACTTAAATTCAATATTCATTTCATATTCATACAACATTTAATATTTCAGGTGCTATACGTTTTTAATCAAGGAATAAGTTAGACACGCAGCACAGGGGTTTGTTACAATTTGCCGGGTTTACTATCCATACGAACCCCTGTGCATGAAGGTAGCATGTCTAAACATGAACTTTGAAGCGTTGATTTAAGACACATGATAGTGCTTGACATGTTTCTATACCAAAATCCAATGCAGTTGTCAGTATTTTAGTGCACTGAACCATTGATACGTCTGGTTATACTCATAAAAGCATTGGAATTAAATTATTGTTGTTTGCCTGACGTCCAGTAGCAAATATTTCATGCGTGTTCCAGAAAAATACATATATCATTAATGAATTATGGCGGAAAATTTAAATCTTTTTCTTATGAGTTAATCAGGACACTGATGTATTGCTTTATGAAATTTTATAAACGGTTGATAATATATCGTTTTCTGTATCAAGTACATCTGTTCTAAAATCAAGTGAAAATTGATGGCTTATATAATATTGTGTAAGAATAATGTATAGGCTAGACAATACGACTATATATAATAATGGTAATGTATTTTAATAATGTATGACCGAAATACATATATGATAATCCTGTACGCCTCTTTTTTAGTAGAATACCAAACAATTTATGAATCAGTTGCTATTCCTTATAATCTTAACGCATAAACAGTTTTATTAATTATTTTACAGTCTCTCATAATTCTTAATAGAATGGTACTTGTATTTCAGTTATATTTGTATGTTGTCTGTTTTATATTGCGTATATACTCTGTATGAACTGTTTATTTATGTATTGCAAGTAGGGAGACTATAATAAAATATTGAAGCTGCATCTGTAAAAAAAATCGAATCAAATCAGGATTCATTTTCATTTACTAATCAATTTATTGTAGCAGCGCCAAGAAAGACCTACGCCACGGTGTCAATCGAAATATAGTTAACTGGGTTTTCATTAACCGACAGTAATTATTACTTATACAGCGTTGCTTTCAGTTTGTCTGCGCGCGATATATCATAAAAACGCAGTGCCAGTCTGTCGATTCACTATAAAATCTCTCTTCATCTCTTTACTCCAAAGAGGAGTTCATAAGTGAAGCAAATTCCTTGACTTTAATAATAATGTTATTGTGATATCCTTGGCAGTCTTAGTTTCCTTCCCTCCGTTCTATCTTGGTTGACCTAACCACCTTTTTGGCATTCTCATTTTTAAAATATAAGTGGAATAGTTCCATCTTCACGTTAAACAAATAACAATCAATCCCCCGATTTTGAATGCAACAATTTCTATTTGATATATTTACAATCGTTTATATATATGCTGTTTGATTATTTGTCAGAGAAAATTATATCATCTCAACCTACAAACTATTTTGCGAGGTCGTTAAATACAAAATACACAATCGAAAAGTACATATACAATTCTGATTGATATGATAGCAAGGTCAACTATGATTTATTGCATAATTATAAATATTTTTAATACAAGGAATTCGCTCATCATTCCATTTTCGTATGCAGTTTTTTTCAACATTTATGTATAATTAAAACTTTTTTGACTACATACATTTCATGCAAAAACACTCAATAAACAATCAATGTCAAATCTGTATAAATCTTTCGATGTTTTATAAGTAGACGTGACTTGCGAATTTTACAATACAATGACTGCACGTATAGCATGAAACTATAAGAATGATTATTTCTCGCGATATCCGATTTTTTGGGAGTACTTTATTTGAAGCCCGAGACTGTTCAAAATATTTCTGTAGCATTCGTCTACTTAGCATTCGAAATTTCTCGTGAGGTGTTGGGTTTTTTTTATTGTATTCTCGAAATACATATGTAAAGTATATCATATTCGTATTTGATTCCATTTAACAGGTGTTTCTGGTTTTTGTTTTGTTTTGCTTGAAAACAATGCGGTTGAGACGGGGTGAAAAGAGTTCTTCCCGTTCTAAAGTCAGATTTTTCACACTTTGTAGAACTCGTGGATACACATCGAAATGAACACTTAATTTTGTATACACATTAGTTTTTCAAAGGTTATTCAGATGGCGAAACTGGATAATTTTCAACAATTACTGTATGATATTTATTTCCATATAGTCCTGAACACGCATGGAATATTTGCCACTGGATGTTAATCAACCAACAATCAATCAATCCTATTTCTGCACAACACCTGTTTTGAAAAAAAACACATATCAAACGTTAAAAAACAAACAATTTCCATGTATTAATGTAAACGTCTCATATTGTGTAATAAATCCCATGAAGAGATTTCAATACAGAGCATACAAACATAACGTCTGTATATGTATAATCATGATAATGGCGATGTGCACATAACCAAGTTTACACATTCGGAAGATTTTGAAATGGCGAAACTTTGTAATCTTCGAAGAAATTTTCAAAGAAACTCTTAAAAAGGAGCCTTGAAGATAATATGAGTAAATAAAACATGATTTCCTTTAATATTTTTAGCTTACACCAACTTTTGGTTTTAGACAACTCATAAACATTTGTGAGACACTGTCAGGTGCCGAAACGAACGCCACATATAAATTAGTCTAATTCCGTTAAAATAAAGAAATGAAACAGGTCAATATATAAAATTTGTAAGACAAGATATGTTCGTGATTTATAGACTTATTGTTCAATATATAGACTATCAATTGATGATTAACTGCTTTCTCTTCATCTTTATGCATGCTAATATTGTGTTTAAACCATATGAACAAAGAGAAAGGAGATGATTAAGACAGTCATATGCAGACAAGAACCACCCATCATAAATAACATATTAAGTAAAACATGAAATCCTTGCATTTAAATTTTCAAAGCATTTGCCTTTTATTCATTGCCAACATTTCTGAATACTAAGCTATAATTTAAGCCACGTCAACTGAAATTAATTGATCTGCGACAAATTAATTTACTCACGACAGTCTAATAAATGCAATATTAATTCTTACTAAATATCTATCACAAGAATCAACGTAACAGACAACACTTTTTTTATATGTGATTAAAGCTAAATCAAAGGGTTACATACGAGATTCACATTTATTCTAGTCGTATTTTTATTTGTTCAAACCTACCGAAGAAAGCAAAAAAAGCTGTCCTATTGTTAAATGATCCTCCTGAATCTGTACTCGTGTTCTGTCTGAACAGTGCGTTGCTCACTAGTCTGGCACTAGGTCTTCCAGAACCAGTCGGTTGATATGTATAATCTTCATAAACCGAAGATATGTTATGAACCAATTTTTCTCCTGAAATGAAAAAAATATGACATGAGATAAGGGTTTCGAATTAATATTTTAACATATATATAAGCGAAAAGCAGGAAGTGACTGAAAAGTGTCATTACTCGTCTGAATATGCTGACTGCCGGGCTGATTATACTATTTGGAACGAAACGAACAACCATTCTATAAAGAACGTAAATGTACAGAAAAAACTTTTGGTATTCACTTGACTAATCAAAATATTGATTTATTTGCCTAATTAACACTGATATTGGAATGGGTTTGATCTTAAGTGCACATTCAAGAAATCTTCTTTATATTTATAATGAGCAAAAGCGGATGAGTCATTTTTAAAATGAGGGGTTTCAACCCAGGATAAAGGGGACAAGTCCAAACAGTATGTCCCCACTCAAAATACGGATTGCAACCCCCGGACCCCAACCCCATGGATCAATGATGAGACTATTTCGCGAAATGAACTTCCTTTACAAAAATATACTTATGTGTAAGTGGAGGCAGGCCGCATTTTAAACATGCACTACTAGTACTTCTAATAGACTCATTTGATGCACATACTGTATATGATCCACACAATGTACCACCTATTATGGGAGTTTGACATACTGAATCTATACATATTCATATACATGAGGTCATAAGAAACTAAGTCTTTCTGGATAATTATGCACAACTTCCGTCATTTAAATAACCTTTTATGATACTTTATTGCACAGATTGTCACTTGAAATTGTTTAGTATCGCACGAATATTTCTGTAGTCTTCTTTTGAAACATTAGATACTTTTTTTCTTCTTGAACCGACCACAAAAAAGGAAAGATAAGCAATTAATGTTGAAGTTATTAAAATCAAAGTTTGATATATTTTGTTTTATTAAAAAGGTGTCACGTTGATGCATGTCAAGTTCAAGTTCAAATCATTTATTTCAATCTGTGTTCTCTCAAACACATTAAGTATCAAAATTAAATGCTTCTATTTATTGTTTTGTTGGATGTCAAAAGCGTTGACCGAAGCACATTTTGTATGAAACTCGAAAGTGCTTCCCAATAAAAATGTGCGCGTTTTCAATGCTTTTACCACCCTATACAATTATAAAAGGAATAATTTAATTCTTACAATTACACTTTTATGCTACAACCATGAAATTAAAGTGTTGTGTCAAGTTTTTCGTCTGTTTTTAAATGTACTTTTGAACATTATAGCGGATAGTACGTACAGTCATAGCTCAGTGTTGTATTTTTTTTTAACGAAAATCAAGCGCCACGCCAATATTGGCAGCCAATCAAAATTGTTCATTCTAATAATTCTAATAAAGCATATTTTTTTTCTCAGAAAGTTCAAAACCTGAGAAAAGTTAGTAAAATAGTCTCAGGCAAAACTGAAGAACAAGATAGTAGACAATCATCCGTAAAAAGATCAATAAACGGAACATGCAAACATCCACGTTGAGCAAGTAAAAACACTTTCTAATGAAAAATCCTAAACTTGTTATTCCCTTTCCTATTGCCTATAGCTTCTAATTCACACGATAGGCTGATGATAGACAGCTAAAGCACATTCTGTATAAATGAAATACAGACTTAATCATGAATAAGAGTTCATCTCCATCTTATTGATGTTTATTTGGTATGACTTGTGTTGATGGGTTAAATATAGTCTTATTTACAATAAATTCATCATCGTGTGGTTTTAGTTTAAATTATTCAGAATGACAAATGCATCAGACACAAGTTTTGCAACTATAAGTAACGTCTTCTTTTGTGGTTTTATATTAATCATAGGTGAAACAATGATTGAATTAAGAAATTGTAGGAGTATCAATAATACATGTATTCAACACACACACTTTTTTTTATATATTAATTATCTTGTTTCTATTATTTTTTGTATAACATATAAAAAGATTCAGTCATATTACATGTATTTACACTCTGCCTTTGAAATATAAAAAAAAGAGTTAGAGTTATCTTTCTTTGAATCACTGAAGTCACACTACATTAAAAAATAGAATCGATATGACCAGGAGGATTTTGAAAATAAACAACTCAGCCTTGATCAATACAAAAATAAATGGTTTGTTTTGAGGTAGTTTGAAAATAAATTACCTGACTTGAAATGTATTGAAAATAAATAACTCGGCAGGTCTAATCGAAAGTATGAGATGGCCCCGGATTCTTCATAAATTCATCTTTTTTTCCAAAAAAAATTGGGAAACACTTCCCAAATCTTTTAATAATACAAATATAAATGTTATTTAAATTTAACTTGAGGTATTTTTTCAGGAACACTTACCTCACTTTTATTACAGGGCCATACCTACATTGAGGCAAATGAATGACGATTATTTTTGTTAGTACACAGGAACGTGTAAACACTTTTTATCTTTTTCATTTCCGTACCAAAAACCTTTGAAATTGATACAGTAGCGTAATTATTCTAGCACTTTTGCAGGGTTTCCCACTTTAAAGAACATGCTCTTTAAGTCAACGAACTTCATAAACACTTAAAATATTTTGCACGGAGATATACAGCTTAGTCATACCTTTGTGTATAACTACCACCCCTTTATAAATGACCTCGTAGTTGACCCTTTGTTCAAAGAGAATTAAGTACTATGGGGATACCGTTATGATTATAAGTAAAGTACTTGAAGTGCACTATACAAGTGGTGATTTGCGATGAAATATCTCTGAAAAGTTCACATTACGTGACAGCCCATGCTTAGTTGTCTTTTTGAGATAATTTGAAGTCAAGAACTTTATTTACATGTAGGTGTACCAGTAAGTGCACGTAACAATAATTTTGAAACAGACACTCAAAAAATATCTATGATGTCAGCAAAACATAAAAACACGGATGCAATGTTATCAGTCTGGTATGTTCCTCTGAAATGATAACCTTCCAAGTATTTGTCAATTTTACAAATTATAGATTTTTTACACACCTTAAAATATATGCTAACGTTACAGAAAACATTTGATCTTTATTCATAGTTTCGATACAATATTTTATACTTGCAAATGAATAGAAAATATCTACATAATTTAAGTTCAATCGTATCCCCATATAACACTACATTATAGTTATCAAAGGTACTAGGATTTTATTTTTTTTAATACGCCAGACGCGCGTTTCGTCTACATAAGACTCATCAGTGACGCTCAGATCAAAATATTCAGATCAAAATATTTATAAAGCCAAACGAGTACAATGTTGAAAAGCATTGAGGACCAAAAATTCCAAAAAGTTGTGCCAAATACGGCTAAGGTTTTTTATTCCTGAGATAAGAAAATCCTTAGTTTTTCGAATAAATATAAAGTACTATACTGTACCTGTATATTATAACTATAACAATGACATTCAGCAAAGTATACACTATAATTACATACCTGCCGTTCCCCACCTTGGAAATGCTAGATTGTTATACCAACCATCAAATCTTTGAATTGACGAATCTTCACAATTTACTGCAATTTACAAAAAAAAATGTATACAAAAACGAGACATTTGCACTATATGTCTATCTGCTTTATAACAACTAGCAAAAACTATGGGTAATGTATATCTTAAACAAATGACAATAAATCTTCATTATTCAGCGTATGTCGTAAAACAGATAGATGTGGTTCTTATAAAGTAATATATTTACTTGCAAATTATTTCAAAACTTCAATTATTTTTTTATTTACTTTAAGTCAAACTTTAAAAAAAAAGTACAATTCGTTTAATCTTTCAAACCTACGTATAGTTTATACCATCTTACCGCAGTAAAAGGACAATAGTGCCAACAGTCTAGGTAAACAATACTTCATCTTACGTCCCACCTGATTCTATTTAGAAGTAGTCACTTATACCACTTTATATCGCCTGTTATAAAAATGAATACTTTAATAATAATTTTAGACTATTTAACATGTACTATCATATTTATCTGTATGCATAATCACTTAGAAAAGAAACTTTTAATCTTAATATTTTAATTCTTTATATCATTTTTACTATGTGTTTTAAGAATGTGTTTACATCTTTTCCTCCAGATTAATTGATCAATTAATGTTCGTAATATCCAGAGTTTAATATTTCTCGAGTATTCAGGACGAGAAAAATAACTATAAATCCTATAGACCCGTTCTGCAAAGTTGTCGACTGGAATAAAGGGGACAAAATATTTGTCATAGACATACGAGACATCAGATTCGATGTACTCATTCCAACCGACATGGCTATGTATTTATATCACCAAACGGACACCACTTGAGAAAGAAGGGTCAAGACGAATATCCCTTGAGTGGGTCCAACTTTATCATTGAGCCTTTTTTTTCTTTTTTTTTGGGGGGGGGGGGGGGGGGTAGAAGTCATTAATATTATAACTTAATTATCTCGAGTGTAAAAGTCTAAACAATGTCCTGCTTATACCTTGCATGTTATTTCTGTTTTCTAAATGAAAAATGAAAAACAGCTAGTCAACTTCTTCAACTGGCGCGGATAACAGGGTCTGGAGACATTTTGTTTTACATGTTACACGCTAACGTCTTTGTAATTCATACATTATCACGAGTCTTCTGCACTTGAATATGAAGTGACACCAACCTTCGGAATGATAACAACTTAGACCAAGCACTAATACCAGAGTGCAATGTTACCGTGCACTTTTGCAAATAACCGGGCACCTGATGAAAGGTTTATCGGTGGTATTTTTTAAAACATTAATGTTAGTATGTGTGTTCTCTGTCGATAAGTAAACGACTTCCGTTTAAAATACAGGCTAATTGGTGTTTTTGTCGCAGATCAAAAAGAGCAACGAGAACAAAAAAGGAACGGAAGGTGTCTGAATCAATAATAAAAAAAAGGAACGGAAGGTGTCTGATTTAAATACATGTAATGTGTCATACAACAGCTTGTCATATCTTTTTGGCCTTTGAACCGACGGTTTGAAAAACACAAATTAATAAGTATATTAACTGCAAAAATTTAAATGCTAAAATAATCAATGATTAACAAGAAAGTGTCCAAAGTACACGGATGCCCCACTCGCATTATCATTTTCCATGTTCAATGGACCGTGAAATTGGGTAAAAAATCTAATTTGGCCTTAAAAGTAAAAATATCAACCAATAGGGAACATTTGTACTAAGTTTCCAGTTGATTGGACTTTAACTTCATCAAAAACTACCTTGACCAAAAACTTTAACCTGAAACTTGCACTTTCATTTTCTGTGATCAGTGGACCGTGAAAATGCGATCAAAAGTCTAATTTGGCTTAAAATTAGAAATATCATATCATAAGGAACATGTGTACTAAGTTTCAAGTTGACTCGACTTCAGCTTCATCAAAAACAACCTTGACAAAAAACTTTAACCTGAAACTCACACTTTTAATTTCTATGTTCAGTGGACCATGGAAATGGGGTCAAAAGTCTAATTCGGTTTAAGATCATATCATAAGAAACATGTGTACTAAGTTTCAAGTTGATTGGACTTCAGCTTCATCAAAAACTACCTTGACCAAAAACTTTAACCTGAAGTGGGACGAACGGACGGACAGACGAACAAACGGACGAACGAACAGACGGACGCACAGACCAGAAAACATAATGCCCCTCTACTATCGTAGGTGGGGCATAAAAAAATAAAAAAACATGATATTATGCTTCCGAAATTAAATGTGATGGCAAAGAAGTCGACTTAAAGCACACGAAAAAAAAAAGCTTGATGCGCTTCGATTATATTATAGGGAAGAGAGAAGCATCAGATACCAAAGGGACATTCAAACTCATCAGTCGACAAATACTGACAATGGCATATGCAATGGCAAAAAAAGAAAAAAAAAACGATCAAATACCAGACTTTTAATTTATATGTTCATCAGACGTGCGTTTCGTCGAAAAAAGACTTATAAAAATCAGTGACGCTCATATCTAAAAAGTTAAAATGTCATGTAATAAAGTACGAAGATGAAGAGCGTTGAGGTCCAAACATTTTGCTAAAACAACACAACACACAAAACCAAAGAATGAGCAACATTATTCCCACCAAATACCGCGGCTGATACTAGGTACTCCAGAAGGGTACACAGATCATGTTACACATGTGGGTTCTGTCTCATTTTAGTAGAAACCTGGTGGGAAGATTAACTTGGTATTTACATTTGAGGGGAAGAGGACATGATTGTGGTTACGGTAATTTGAACATAATCGTCGTCTTCTGTAAAACAAATATTCCATAAAAGCCAACCAACGAGATGATTCAAACTTCATTACTTGGAACTCTTGGTTTAGTAGCTTCCTTGTAAGCAACATCCGTATATCTATAAAATGTAAGCTCTGAAATATCGTATCGAATATACTCCGTAGGCAGGCGCTGCTGGAATGTTTCCACATAGAAATGGAAAGTTCACAATTTGGAAGCTGAAATCATCTCTTTTGTCGTAAAGGTTTGTGTTCAACCGACTCTCATTGTCAATTTATCAAATCTTGACTTAACTGTATCTTATGTTTCCTTAATCTTACGTTCAATAGACTAGATGATTTCAACATTGTGATAGTCACCAAATGTTGAATTATTTAGTGAAGGCACATCTTCTATATAGCGGAAAGTAAAGTTATTTGGATAATGCTAACTTCTTTTCCTTTTTCCTAATAATTTCCTGTATAAAGTCAGTCTCGTGTGAATAAAGTAAAAATGGGCAAGAAGAGGGGTTCCCATGAAAATGCCGATTGTTAGTTGTAAAACACGACCTCCATCCGTAACACATACGTTGTCGATCAAGAAATCAAGCGTTGTTTCAGATTATTTTTTTGTTTGAATCGGAGTTGTTTTCTACAAAGTAGGATTTATCCCTCCCTATCACAAGATACTACTTGTATTATCTACCTAGGTTATTCTTTTTTTATGAAATAAAGTTTTCGTTTTTTTTTTTTTTTTTACTTAGAATTAGGAGTATTTGTGTACAGTGTGGAAAAGGCTAATGTTTTATTACTCTGAGATTGAATGAACTCTAAACGATCTTTGGTATTTTTAGTATCCAGATCTGATTCACGTCTAGAATATGTAGTTCCACAACAACTTTGAAGCTCGGCTTTGATGCTTATAATTTAGAATGGGGTTTTCGCGGATCAATTGGAAGACCAAGCGGTAAGGACACATTTGTAGTTGAAGATTCGGATAAAGTGTTCTGGAGAAATTCAACATATCGTCAGGTGAGTTCTAAATTGCGCTGGTGGCGATCATTCGTTAACTCGATTGAACACATACAACTAATGATATGATTATAAATCATGAAGCATGCCATATCGCGCTAACGAGGGAGTTGATGGCTAATGGCACTAGAAACAATTTAACGCATACGACGGAAAATGTGAAAAATGTGAATAAATATTGAACAAGCACTGATACAGGTCTCAAATGTTTGACTTGCATAAGCAAGTTTGGTGCAGGGCTTCTATATGTTATGTCAGAAAATGACAGTATTCTGATGAGTTCAAAGCGTTCTTTAAAGAGTGCTTCTTGTACAGAGTAAACATGTATTTTGAATTATTTATACTTCATAACCCTAACTACTAGATCGATAAGATCGATTACCTATCCAAAAAATCACTGGAGACGTCTGATTTTAATTAATTCTGGCATTACAAATATGACAAACGGTTCTGAAACTTATAGAAAATCTGTGTTTCGAATAATTGAACATTCTAATTATCATTAATTTTATAATTATAGGTTAATACGATTCAGTGTTAGATATTTAAAATTCCATCGGTAAACCCATTGCATATTATTTGCAGATAGTTATAATTTATTTAATTAAGATTTTTAGTTACTCATATTTTATATTTGCACTAAAGTACCAAATGGGTTCTATCACTATGTGTCAGCTCATTCAGTTTGAATGTGGTTTTCCGCGTGATGATATCAGAAATGTATTGATCATCGATAGAAAATATGAAAAAAAAAATCTGAAATAAAGTGCTCCCTCATAGTTTAAAGTCGTAAAGAGGCAACAATTTGCCTTAACATTTAGATGCAGAAAAACTATTTCAGTAAACGAGATGCGTAAGATACCAGAGGGACATTTAAACTCATAAGTCAAAAATAAACTGACAACGGCATGGCTAAAAGAAAAAGCCCAACAGACAAACAATAGTACACAAAACACGACATCGAAAACTAAAGACTAAGCAACACGAACCCCACCAAAAACTGGGGGTGATTCCAGAAGGGTAAACAGATCCTGCTCCGCATCACAGACGTTTCCTTTTAGGTCGCATTTTTACTGATTCAAATATCTTGCAAGACAATAATGTATCAGCGAAGTTCAAAGGACTATTTGGACATAATTGAACCAAACTGAGGAATAATAATATAAATCAGGAATAATTAAAAAGTTGTACGTGTGAATCGTTGAAACCCAAACCCTGTACATTTTTTCCCAATTACAGCAGATTTCAGTCAGTATGTAGCTAATGGTAATATCTTTGGTTAGCTTGCTTGTTAGCTGAACCGTGAAGTCATTGTTAGGTAAGGTCAACTTCCCTCCTTTAATAGTAGACTAGCCCAACAGATAAATAATCTATCTCTCTGTAGGACTAAGCTACTTTAAAAGGAGGGTAGTATACCTTACCTAACAATGACTTCACGGTTCAGCTAACAAGCAAGCTAACCAAAGATATTACCATTAGCTACATACTGACTGAAATCTGCTGTAAAACTGTCAATATCTTATATAATGTCGCTGTAATTGGGACAAATAAATTATTAAAAGGATACATTAAAAAATATGATTCGATAAGCAGATAAGATAGCTTCAAATAAAACTTTAATAAAAAGGCAGTTTTCAAAAGGCCAGATCAGTTTCTGTCAGTATTCATGCATTATTTGTTTAGATGATTGCATTCTTATTATCTGTGTTTTGATAGTCGTATGATTTTAATTCTTATATTCCATTGGAAGAAAACATAACGTTCATTTTCAATTGTAATAAAGTTGTTAACCCTTCTATTATTCAAAGCGCGATAAAAAAAAATGGCTGGTTAACCGCCTCTTTTTTTGGATCGACCAATCTATCAGAGGAATTAATTACTCTCAGCAATTAATTTACAATAAGTGGTTAACACGTCTATCAATTCAGCTATGGAAAATGTGTATAGAATGCGTTCGAAATGTCAAAAATGTGTATAGAATGCGTTCGAAATGTCAAAAATGTGTGTAAGATTCGCCTAACATGTTTAAAATGATGAACGAAACTGGAAACGAGGTATTCAAATAGTCATCAAAATATATGTCTATGGTTAAAAACAACTATAAAAAAGAAACCTAGTCCCTTTTTCTTTTAGTTACGTACATAGAACTTGATTGATTAGCAAAACTCAAGTATCAAACAAAGTTAAATCTTTGCTTTGTTTTCGGAAAATTAATAAAAGATTTACACACAGCAACGACCATAACCATTACCTTTCTATGCTTACCCTCACATAGCCCCTTGAAAACAATATAATCAGCTGTCTTTCATATAAGTAATTTGTTATAAAAATCATATAAAGGTTGTAAATGAACTTGTTAGATAGATCAAAGGGGTCAAATGGTGTCATGACTTATGGTGAACGTGATTCACTTGGCATATAACAAAAAACCAAGAAGATCCGTGATCAAAATCTCTATTATTTTTAGTGTATATGGTAATTCATAATTTTAATTAATTGGAAATAAACTGATTTCTTATCAAACGATCTTTAGAGTTATTAAAAACTTAAAATAAGTTTGCTTTTGTATTTTTGCACTTATAACAGAGTCGGGTTCTTTTGCCCCCTCCGCCACTCCAAATTCAACTGATAGATAAAATAAGATGTTGTATGACTGCAAATGAGACAACTCTCCATCCAAGTCACAATTTATAAAAGTAAACCATTATATGTTTTCGGTTTTACGGTCTTCAACACGGAGCCTTGGCTCACACCGAACAGCAAGCTATAAAGAGCCCCAAAACATTACTAGTGAAAAACCAAACGAGAAAACCAACAGTTTAATCTATATACAAAACGAGAAGCGAGAAACACTTATGAACCACATCAACAAACAACTGTTACAACTACTGAACATCAGATTCCTGACTTAGGACAGGTGCAAACAATTGAAGCGGGTTTTAACGTTTTAATGGTACCAAACATTGGACCTGTTTCCAAAGAACTCCCAATTGTGGCTAAATTCATGTCAAAGATCACACCACCACATTTTCAAAACATTTGTGGTCAAAAGTACGTAGTTTTACTGAGGTAAGATAAGGAGGTATGATTGCCAATGAGACCACTATCCACCTGAGTCGAAATGACATGCATCGTCTTTTCAGAGGTGACTCAAAAATCAAATCTGAGTAGACAGACGGTTTTTATGATGGAAATTCTGACATTGATTGGTTAATTTTTAAGGATATATATACTAAGTGTACATATGATTGATGGTATAGATTTTTATAATGTCCATCAAAATTTTCAATCAATAATCTTTGGAATGGAAATCGGGACTGTGTAAAAGAGACAACTACCCGACCAAAGAGCAGAGAACAGTCAACAATGGGTCTTCAACACAGCGATAAATCCCGCATCCGGAGACGTGTACTATATATATATACAGTGAAAATATACGTCACACTAAACTGTCAATTCTAAAATTTAGTAAATTAATCTTTGATGTCAAAAATATTAATCTACTTAAGTCGTTTAAGAGCTCTACAGAGCTACTTTACTGTGTTAATTTGTACTTATCATGCCCAACTGGTAATAAAATGAACTTGCATACTCACTACTTTTGAATGTAGACGTGACAGTGAATGCAGAAGAAATTGCAAAAAACATAGCAGAAAATGCAAACCATATGTATATGTAGGCCAATATAGGCACGCTCAATCATAAATCGTTCATTTATTTTCTTTTTTAGTGTCATTAGGATTTATTTAATGCAAAGTTGACTACATAAATGTATTACTACATGTTTAATTTAACAGCTATATTATACATATTACGTTTATTGTTAAGAACCCTTATTCCACAATAAGTTGCATATACATATAATTATAAGACAAACCTAATGTTTCTGGGTACTAGTATTTTCATTTGTTTCGTTTCGTTGCTGTCTCATTGACATTCTTTTATTCATACATATATTATGACGTAAACCTGTATGCCACCAAATTACAAATGAGAGAAATCTTGATAAGTTATACGCCTCTCTAACCTCTTTCCATTTAGTGATTCTTTCTTTTATTAATTTATCTGTATTTTATCTAATATATGATCAGTATATGGTCAAGTTCAAGTTTAAATGTGTTATAAGTTGTAAATACAAGTGAGACTACAATAAAATGTGTCTGTCTACAATTTAACATGTATAAAAGAGCCCTTAAAATCGACACGAATTAACGATTTTCTAAGAGACAAATATGTAACGGAATAACAGTACATATTTCCGTGTAACTTCGAATGAATCGATACCAGGCATTGAGGCATGTTCACACACACAAAAAAAGGAAAAAATCTTTTCCGTTTTAGGGTGTACGGTCATACCCTATATACCCTTAATTGTTTACATTGAAAGAAATCGTTTTAGTGTGTACGGTCATACCCTATAGACCCCTAATTATTAACATTGAAAAAAGATCGTTTTAGGGTGTACGGTCATACCCTATATACCCTTAATTGTTAACATTGAAAGAGATCGTTTTAGTGTGTACGGTCATACCCTATATACCCTTAATTGTTAACATTGAAAGAGATCGTTTTAGGGTGTACGGTCATACCCTATATACCCTTAATTGTTAACATTGAAAGAGATCGTTTTAGGGTGTACGGTTATACCCTATATACCCTTAATTGTTAACATTGAAAGAGGTGGTTTTCGATTAGAGACATGCTTGTGGTTAAATTTTCGCATTAATATATTTATTTTACTCTTATCATAACTTTGTAAGCGTCCAATGAAAATGGTCCAAATCATAACCAAGCATTTATATTGGTTTATATATCATATGTCATACTTTTATTAATCTAAAAGTTCGTTCGAGTGAGAAATAGCTAGATCTTTAAAATGAAATACATAAATACAGTAATAATCACAAAACTGAACTCATACGCGTCTTTTGGTAATCTTAAAATCAACAGTTTATGAAAGCTGTTGATATTATCCAAAAGTAGTAGATTAATTTGTAGGAATAAAAGGTATAAATTTGCCTTGAAAGACCATACGAATGCATGATCTAATACACCTTCAAATGTACTTCAGTCAATCGTCCATATGATACAATAAATGTCTTCTTTTGAGATTTAATAGATATGATTTATATCTTTATAATAAAAGGATTCAAATCAGTCTATGCATTGGAAAAATAGCTCGCAGTAGAGATGAGGTATTCAAACCTGAAAAGGGGTGCATGTTAAAAAACATATTAAAAATGCACGAAAACTCGGTTTCAATCGAAACTACCTTGCCAGTAATGATGGTGACCGTCCAAACAATTGTTATACAAATGTATCAGTTTGACGGGCTTTGTACCTTTGCCATTTGATATTGGATTAAACAAATATGTGAATACTTCGGAAACTTTTCATATTTTCCAAATCGAACTATTTCCATTTTTTTGTGAAAATTGAGAAGAATCAGAAAACAGCTTTCTAGAACATGTAGAATATTTTTGAAACAATGCATTTATTAGTTTCTGTACTTTCTCTTCCAAATACATGGTAGATCCATCAGTTTTACAAACAATTAACAAGGAATATTAAGGTTGAAAAAATGTTCAAAGTGAAGTTTTTCTCACCTTTTTCAAAATAAATGATTTATTAATAGCGATGATTTGTGAATGACAAGTACAATTTGTTACAGTAAAGTATTATAATGACTACATTATTACTATGTTATATGACATTATCATTGTCACCCAAGGCCAATTTCCAGTACATGGTCATTGTTTCTATTTATTTACTTATTTTAAAAACCGATTAGTGACCTTCAATAGTCTTTCACGGTATGTTTTTTGTGAAAGATTTCTCAAACATTGCAGAAGTTTTATTTTTCCGGCGTTTAAATGTATTTTGATATTTTAGTACTTAATAAAATTGTATGTGCGTTATGAGAGGGATAAATTAACCTTAAAATTTAGAGCTATCATATTAACACATGTGTTATATGTAATATAGTACGTTCATGACTAACGAAACATTATTCCGATCACGGTGAAATTTTGGTTTATTAAAAAAATTCTTGAAAGCTTTAATATTGAAAGCTGAAAGTGTTAAAAAATATGCGCCAACCTAATTACATAAAGTTCAGTTAAATATGTGATATAACAGTAAAAACCAAACACAAAAAATGATTTTATTTTTCAATTACAATCTATTAAGTGTATTTCATGTAGTTACAAATGTACATCCACATAAGGTATTATAACAACAAAATAACGAAGAATAAATTATATCAACTGGCGGAGAATATTTTAGCGCATTGAAAGGACATTTTAGCGAAAAAAATCGGACACTTAAGCGCCAAAATAAAACCCATTTTAGCGCAAGATTTTTAACCCACTTGAGCAAAAATTTAAATAATCAATGCTTATTATAGTGATATGAACATCTTAGAAGAAAACGTGAAAGGTAAACAATCGCTTATACTACACGTAACTACCTGTAGCAAGACTGTTTCTATTTCATACATATTAAAACTATAAGATTCTGAACCGTTTACAAATATGTTGAGTCTGCATGTATACATATAGCCTTTTCCCTCGTTATAAATAATTTCATTAATATTTCAAAAAAGTGAACATACTGAGTTAATTATACATGTATTACTATCTATTAATTAATTAAACAATGTCATTCAGACTTACCTGTCGACAGCCTTCTTCTGTGTTTCCTTATTTTTAACCGACGTCAGTTAGAGATGTTATTTTTAAATGATTTTTAAACTCTGCAATGCCTTTGTTCTGCAACGCATAATTAGGTTCCGGAATCGGGAATGTTTCTATCTCCATGAATCCGGGTTCGACTCCATCTTGATTAAAGTGACATAAGTATTGACAGGGATCGTATACTACGGAAATAGTTTCACCTGTAAAAGGTGAACAAAGGTAAAACTTAGTTAATGACTATGTTTATGACTTGTAGATAGTTATAATGACAATTTTACTGTATAATGTTGAAGAGGAAACATTTTTCATCCGTAGAAGATTAGCGAATCTGATTGGCTATATGTTGATAATAAATAAATAACAGATTATTTTGTAGTTTGAATTTACTACTATTAATTATAAATGCTTGGGGAAAACTCTTATATCTTCTTTAATTGCAACTTTGAAATTAGGGATATGTCCGACCATTTATATAATAGGTACCGACATTAGAAAGGATAAGTTTATATACTACATAAGGATTTTTACTTCCTCCCCAAATGATTTTTTGGGCTTTGATTATCTACGCGTCTACTAATATCTTATTCATAAGTAAAGATACTAAAAGCCAATATAAAATTCAACGTTCCCTTGTAAAAAATCTTAATTCAGTAAATGGTATATAGAAATAAAATTGAGAAAGGAAATGGTGAATATGTCAAAGCGACAACCACCCGACCATAGAGCAAACAACAGCCGAAGGCAACCAATGGGTCTATTCTTAATATATTTCTTACAATTCATAACTTTCGATATGTGTTTACCCATGGATTTGTATTATATTGTTCTAATCAGTACTGTAGTTTTTCGCGGTTAAATAAAAAACCTTATGTTATGGTTTTGCATCTTCACAAATGTATATCAATAAAATAAGAATGGCTTCTTGACGTTCTTTAGCGGCAAATATATTTGCTAACTCAAAAGGTACTTGTTAGTTGGAAAGGCATCAAGCAGTAAAATCATACTATATTTTGAAAGACACTGAATTGTGAAGTAGTGTGATTTTGTGCTGTTGAAACATTTTGAGTGTCTGATGTTTATTTTGGTTGCCCTTTTTTAGCCCCTTCAATGTTGCATTTACTATTGAGTGTTTCTTACGAAAATGGACCCACAAATATCAATCAGATACATAAAAAAACTGGTATCATGTTGTAATTTGATTTTGAAGCAATATTTTTTTGTTTAGTCAATTGGGCTATGTTGGTTGCTTGAAATGGAAATCAATCATCAATCATGAATGATTAAAGGCAAGCTTACTGTAGTTTGTAAAGGACAAGTGATGGAAGAGAGCATGTAAAAAAAAGTATGGACGTCCAAGCAATTGACTAAAGACTACAAGTGACGCAATACATTTTACAGCTTCTTTGGTAAAGATTAGCTCAAAGCAAGCTTACTATTTGTATTTTTAAACACTTCCCATGGTCATGTTCAGCTGCAGGTTTTTGAGACTTGCGAAGAGGGTATTAAACAATTGTGATATGAAATAACAAATTATATAATAAGTTAACCTTTAAATTCAGGATACCAACACACGGATCTTATATATCATTTTTTTTTCATTTTCAATTTATTAGTTGACATAGTTTACGCCTAAACGTAAACAAAAGATTTTCATGGATATGCTACAGTAGCATGAGTAGGTTAACGAAAATATAGAAACTTAAATAATAAAATGACAGGAAATGCAAGAGCCAATTGAACACACTATTATATGGAGTAAGTCCGTATAGAGAGAATAACATTCACTAATCTGCTAATGGATAAAAACATTATCCTGAATCCAGAGCAAAACCAATTAGAGGTTATTCTTACTTAAAAATTGTAAAATTGAGATTAAGAATTTAAAAGATTAAAACTAATCTGTTTATATATTTAAGGAAATTCATAATGATTATGCATATTTTTTGTTGCACTGGAAATGAATAAAAGAATAAATAAGTACAATGTACTAGTACAATTGTATAGTCACGTCCGCTTTCAATTTATTTGATACATTTTCTATTGCTGTGTTTATCTTTTGCTTTCTGTCTAACTATCCCTGTGTCCTAGACAAAAAAAGCAGAACAGTTCAAATTATCAAAAATCCCATTTGAAGGAAAACCACTCCTGTACGAAGCCATGAGGTGGTTTTAGTTGTCAGTCGGCACATATGTAAGCCTTGTATTTCTAATTAAAGTTGTTGGTTATTGTTTTTAAACAGTTTTAAAGACAATAAACTAAAACGCTAAAATTTTAAGCAAAACATTATTGCATGTAAGCAAAAACTCCCATATGAGTCGATTGATAGTATCAACTACATACACATTATTGTGGATATTGTTAATGCTAAAGTTTGTGTCTTACTATTTGAGTTCAAAGGAACTCATTTAGTGGCACAATGAGGCTTTTTTTTTAAACTTTTTGACCGAATTAAAAAAGATGTAATTGTATACATTCTAAAGAGTTTTGCTCCTATCAGATTTGTCAATCCGTTGCATATATATAACTGTTACCAAGATAAAAGCCAGTTACATGTATTTTATCCTTATGTTTAGTTTTGGTGTCAATGATGATAAGAAAAATAGTCTCCAAGATGGACAACGTTGTAAATATGTATTTAACAGGTACGCTAGGTCCAAAATTAGGATGAATGTTTCAGGTTTAGAATGTTATAAAACATTATATGATATTAAAAATCCTAATTCAGGTTATTTTTATGCAAATATGTTTAAGAAGACTTACTAATGCCTTGAATTTTTAAAGTGATAATATATTTTGATAATTTTTAACAGGTGTGTTTCTCTGTAATTTTTAAAATTTGCTTAAATTGCGATTTTTATTTCATTCTAACGACCGTATAACCAGATTATTAGTTTCTTTCGGTACTAGTATTAAACTTATGAACCAGGAAGACTATGTGATAAAACATCATATATTGCTCTGAATTCGAAAAATTTAATATTTTTTTTTTTATAGATGTCAGTAATAGTTAATCATCCACCTACGTTAAAATGAAGTAATAAAGTTATGCAGTGCAAAGTCAATGTTAAAGATTTTATGGATTTCAAATCAAAGGTATAAATTGTCATAAAAGCATAAAACAAATAGCATAACTACATGCATGTAGTGCATGCATTTAAAACAAATTACTTAAATTTAATGTATGGTTTTTCAAACTTCCTAGTGTCGTGTATCAAGAGTTTCTACGTATTCAATTCACATATAGCCAACTAATCAGTATGGGGTTTTCTCATTGTAAAAAACCGTACAATGACCTTTTATTGAGGATACATGTATCTACTTATTTGAACTCTGGGGGATAGAGGATTTGCTGCTCACAAGGAAGCTATTAAACCAAGAGTTCCAAACGGTGAAGTTGAAATCATTCATTCGTAAATTTTACGGACACCATCACGAGTTGGTTGACCACTATGGAATATCAATTTCACAGTTGATAGCGGATATGTTCCTTCTGTCGTAACTACAATCCCGTTCCCTTTTCACGAATGTGACCTACCGAATTAGACCACCGACTTTGTACTAACATGAGCAACACGACGAGTGCCACATTTTGGAGCAGAATCTGCTTACCCTTCCGGAGCACCTGAGATCACCCCAGTTTTTGGTGGGGTTTGTGTTGCATAGTCTTTATTTTACTATGTTGTGTTTTTTGTACTTTTGTTTGTCTGTTTGTCTTTTTCTGTTGGAGCCATTGCGTTGTCAGTTTATTTTCGATTTATGAGTTTGACTATCACTCGGGTATCTTTATCCCCTCTTTTTGTCTCATTGGCAATCATACCAAATATTCTTGTTTAAAGAAGTTAAACGTTCAAGTTTTGAAAAATAGCAGATATATTCGTACTATTTGAATTAATTTGAATAAAACAAATGAGATTATTAAACAGAATTCTCGGAGTCAGTATTAAAGTTGTATATGAAAAAGGCGCAATTGTTTCACTACTGAATAAGGGTATGCCTAGAAGAGTTTTAGTAAATTTTGTTAGTTGCCTTTTTATTTTATTTATTGCCAAAACTCCAAAACGTAAATATTATGGTAATGTTTTCTAAGAATTTTAAAATGACTGTTATGAAAAGAAATCAAAATCTAGACGCTAATACAATGTTCTGATATACATTGTATACAAAGAGTAACACTGACCATTAAAGTTCAAGAAATGTTAAGATTATGATGTTAGAGATACTGCTGAAGGTAGAGTATACATGGGTTTTATAGTCGTTCTGATGTTGTAATGTTACACCATTGTCACGGGTTAGGGAAGGGTTGGATTCCGCTAACATGTTTATATCCACCACATTCTTTATGTAAGTGCCTGTCCCAAGTCAGAAGCCCGTAATTCAGCAGTTGTCTTTTGTTGATTTGTTACATATTTGTTTTTCGTTTGAATTGTTTTACATTTGGCTTTTCGGGGGTCTTTAATAGCTGATTATGCGGAAGGGGCTTTGCTCATTGTTGAAGGCCGTACGGTGACCTATAGTTATTAATTTCTGTGTCATTTTGTCTCATGTAAAGAGTTGTCTAATTGACAACCTTATATTTTTTTATACATATATCACTGATCAGAAAGGAAAAATCAGGTTTAAAAAAGCAATTGTAAGTTATTGTATTACTTAACAGAAAGGGAATTTTACATTCTATGTGTAGCATATATAGCTGCTGCAGGTTAATTGCATTTTAAAAGCAAAATGGCCAAACACACACGACGAGACCTCCTTTCTGTATTACATAGAAATGATTCAAGGACGAATTCATTCGCAAAAGTAGGGTGCCTGCTGTGGTACGTATGATATGTAAATACGCAGCCACGTTCAGAAATTGAAAGTTATATCAAGTAGGCTAAGTGCCACATTCTGTATGTAAGATTTTTTTTCGTAAAATCATAAAACAGTTGTGTCAAATATTCATGATCTTACGTTTTCAAATATGTATTTGATTGCAATTGCTATTGATTCTAAATTTTAGCGACCTAGTCAAATGTTATGTGGTCGCATACTAGATAACAGATACTAAGTATATAAAGTTTTCACATAGAAACCGTATTATGAAACACTTTCTAAATGGCCTCTTGGTAGTTCATAAGGATTTAAAAACGAAAATTTTAGTTTCGAATCACGTATATAATAAAGTTATCTTCACAGCGACTCCTTTGAACCCCTTAACCCATATAGTTAAAATTATTAATAAAAGCCCAATTTTCTATCAACCATAGCAATGCTGAACCCATTCATCAATATTCTTTGTCAAACATCTTCAATTACCAAAATAGTCATAAAAAAGACATAAATAAAACACATATATACAAAATTATTTTGTAATCATATTTGATGAAAGAAAATGAATTGGCAAAAAGAAACACTGCATTTTAAGTGAATGTAAAAGTTTATAAAACAACATGACTTGTTTTCATCTAAACTTCATTATTCTTACTATTGCGATAGGTAGATATTTTAAAATTATTTAATCACTAAGGGTAACAGTGGAGCAGAAATATGTATAATATGGTCTTCTTTCGACAGACAGTAAAATCTAAATGTGGTGTTCGTTTGGCTGTGCGGGATGTACAAGTACGCAGCCAAGTCCGGTCAGAATGAGGACGCTGCATCCGATGTCTCGTAAAGAAATAGTGCAACACTCTCTGCAAATTAAGAACCCTTGTAATAACTCTTCATGGGGTCAGTATAATGGCATAATGCAAGTAAAGATTTCTGTTCCTATTCAATTTATACCTCATTTTCCAGTGACAGTAGACATTTCAATAGAAGTTTCCCCTAACCTTCATCTAGTATAGCCTCTACTACAGAACCAGCCTATTCTATTTATTCACTTTATTGTTTATTTTAACTCGTTCTAAATATACATGAAATATTTGTCATTGTACTTTAGGCAGCCAAAAAGCACCCAATTGAATGATGTTCTTAGATATAGGAAGATGTGGTGTGAGTGCCAATGAGACAACTCTCCATCCAAATAACAATTTATAAAAGTAAACCATTATAGGTCAATGTACGGCCTTCAACACCGAACAACAAGCTATAATGGGCCCCAAAATTACTAGTGTAAAACCATTCAAACAGGAAAACCAATGGTCTAATCTATATAAAAAACGAGAAACGAGAAACACGTAAAAATTACATAAACAAACGACAACTACTGTACATCAGATTCCTGACTTAGGACAGATGCAAACATTTGCAGCGGGATGAAACGTTTTAATGGTACCAAACCCTCTCCCTTTTTCTGAAACAATTATAGTATAACATCACAACATAGAAAAACACACGATGAAATATCAATTGGAAGGCTTAACTCAATCAAAAAACGTAAATTAACACACTATGAACGAATAAATTAGATCTGCGATACCTGAATGCAAATACATAGTTAATATAATATGAGGGACAGACATTAAAGGCCAAACAGCAAACAAACAAGTCCAAACAAAGCCATGGCAAGACACCACCGGGAAATATTTAAAAACCCTGAGAAATAATCACTTTTGAAAAAAAAAACTGTTACTTGTTGAAAACTGAAACGAATCTACTCGGAGATAAGAAACATTTTTATTTGGCAAAACTTTTAGGAATTTTTGGTCGTCAACGCTTCTCAACTTCATTTTAAAAGTACATCTTTTTAACTCTTTAAGTTTCGAGCGTCACTGATGATGAGTCTTTTGTAGACGGAACGTGCGTCTGACGCAAATACAAAATTTCAATCCTGGGTTATTTTATCCCTATTAACTTTCCATCAGTTCAACAAGAAGAACAGCAAATTTAATTGTGATAAAATTATTAAATGTAATGTCAATATACTGATATTATACATTTGTTCACAATCTAAAAAGTTATAAGACAATAGATACTTCTTAGCTTAATATGTATAATATTTTACAACACTCAAATTTAAAATTTGACAAAATCATTCTATTTTAATGAATATACTGTATTGCGGTCATAATTCCTCCAATCAACGAGCCAAGATGGCTTATATCTGATACTTGTACTGTCCTTACTTCACTGTGTCTAAACCACACCGGCAAAATTTGTTCGGACTCGATGGTATCTAACATCCGGCACAATGACGGAACATTAATAGACAGAAGAAAGCTAGGTTTCTCCTTATTTTCTTATTTTTTTTATGATATCGAAGAATATAAATACACATACAACTATTTTCTATTGTGATATGCAATATTTTCTACAACCGTTCTATATTAATGGAAAAAATAAGTAAAAATGCACGTCAAAATGACGAATTGAGTGAACCTTGCCTCGAAATTGTTTAATTTCTCTTTAAATTGTTCACATTGTACGGAAAGAAAGGTACGGGAAGATAGATATTGACACGGAGATTGCAAATTTAGTTATTATGAACATCTCAATAATTGTAACTCTGTGTATGGAACGAAAGAAATGGGTCATGTCAAAATGGAACTGGCCGGTTTCGTCAATGTATACAACCCGGTTTCGTCGTAGATTTCAAAATGCATAACCCGGTTTGGTCAAATAAAAAAAATCATAATCGCATTACATTATAATTGATTATTTAACTTCAGCGTTCAAAATGAGTTTTGTGGGTCGTTCGAAAACAAGTTCGTTCACCGGACAGCGGCTTATTATTTATATGAGTCTCAGATTCAAATAAATAATAAGCAAATTCCTACTCTTATAGAACACAAATATTTTAATTTTACTTTGCATTCCGAACTTTTTTAACAGCATATTGAGATTAAAGCTCTCTTAATATGCGTTTTCTATATGAGTTATGGGAAAATATGTTGAACATGTTTAAACTTGAAATTAAAGTTTACGGTCTTAAAAATCGAAACACACAATTGATATGTGATTTTCTCGCACAAAAGAATGGACACCTTTATAAGTAATCTAATCATTCCATGTATGTAATCTTTTCTACCATCGTTAAAAATAAATCTTCTTAAGGATAAACGTTGATAATAAGACAAATGTATATGCATGCATAATCGACATAGAAAATGAATGTAGGATTACAACTACCATGCATTAAAATAAAATTTATTTATCACTAATTGTAACTATACTGCTATGTACAAATTAGTATAATAGTCTCAGGTCATCGATAAAATTCAATAATAATTATTTTGTTAACATTATTAAAAAAACCGAGTCTGTACTGTCGCCATTGTGTTATGATGATCGTACACTGACGTTGGTCAATATATTTTGACAATATATACGGACAGACGGATTCAGTTTATTTCAAAGTGGGCGTATTTCGAACAACCTTTACATACCGCCGAGCGTAGCGAGTCGAACAATATTTTGATTATTTTTTGCTTTACAAAATCGTTAAATACAGGAATCAATATAGTTTTGGCAACCGAAAGTGGGGTCGGGGCGTGCAACCTATACGTCATCTAGATTCGCCACTTATCTTATAAAGTGTATACCGAATTAAAATATTGTAAGAAATGAGAAAACAGGGACACCCGGGAAATCGGATTATGTGAGTTGGATTATGTTTATTATAATAAATGCCGAATATCAAGTTCTTTTCATCGATTTCTACACATTTTTCTCAAATATATATAAAAGTTATATAGGAAAATGATAAGGCAGACAAATATACAAATAAATCGACTTGGCCGATATCCTAATAAAACTTATTGACCTTTAATTACGATTTTTTTTTCATTTCTTTGCGTTTTTACACGCCCGTCCCAATTTTGACAGGACGTATTATTGTATACACCCGTCTGTCCGTCCGTCCTTCCATCCGTCCGTTCCTCCATCTATCAGTCATTCGGTCCGTCCGTCTAGCTATCCGTCTATCTTTATGTCCAGCGTAAACATGTCGCACCGTAACTTGAGCTTATCTAGTTTTCATGAAACTTAACAAAGTTATTTCTTGAAATGGTCAAACGATTTGTAAACCTTTTAGTGAAAATCAAATTAAATCTTTTTGAGTTACAGAACTTTGTAAGTAAAACAGGAGTGTGTTTTTTGTTAACATGTCGCGCCATATCTCAAAATGATTTATCATTATTGCATCAAACTTTACACACTTCTTAGTAATATAAATCTTAACTTCTGCATACTTTATGGTGATGTTTTAAATTTTGTTTTTTAAGCGTTAATTAGGTTTTCTTTGTAAAAAAAAAGGGGGGGGGGTCACATACTGCGATGTATCTCAAAACCTATATAAAAAAAATATCATAATGTTAATGTTAAAAAAATAATTAGATATCAGTGTTTGCTATTGAGTATTTATATTCCATTTAAAATTAGTTTGAAGATCAGTGAAATAACGGATACGACTTTCATTAGGAAAATGTGTAGTACTATTATAATTACCTAATAATGTAAATAAATGTAAACACGCCAAGTTTACTTTATAATACATATATATTTAATTTCTTTCGAAAGACAATGTTCAGATCCGTGTTAACGTTGCTTTTCATTAATTGTTGGTTTTAAAAAAGTATAAAAAACCGGGTGATATATATAGACGAAACCGGGCGTTGTGTAGTAAACAACAATGACGAAACCGGTGTATTTTTATTTGACATGACCTATTTCTTTCGTTCCATACACATAAATACAAGTATTGAGATGCTCATAATGACTAGTTTTGCAATCTCTGTGTCAGTATCTATCTTCCCGTACCTTTCTTTCCGTACAATGTGAACAATTTAAAGAGAAATTAAACAATTTCGAGGCAAGGTTCACTCAATTCGTCATTTTGACATGCATTTTCACTTATTTCTCCGTTAATATATAACGGTTGTAAAAAATATTGCATATCACAATAGAAAATAGTTGTTTATGTATATATATTCTTCGATATCATTAAAAAAATAAGAAAATAAGGAGAAACCTATCTTTCTTCTGTCTATTGATGTTCCGTCATTGTGCCGGATGTTAGATACCATCGAGTCCGATCAAATTCTGCCGGTGTGGTTTAGACACAGTGTACTTCATTACACAATCAAAACACATTAACATACACATGATACACACCAACATGTATAACTACATGTATTAAACAACAACATGTATTTGGTCACCTTTAATAACTTCATGATTTATTAATGATACATATCAACGATGTACGATATAAAAAAAAGTTCAATAAATACACCATAACAACATAGCTGTATAATTTATGCAATTCTGAAAGTGCATTTCTCTGGAAGGTTCCATGACTCTTATTTTTGCCATGCAACATAAAATGCGGATATATTTTTTTATTATTGAATGTATTTTTATTGAGCATAATATCTTGCACGTGATATTTTTATTAATTGATTGCCTCTGACTTTACTTGCGTTGACAAATCTATTAACAGTGCAGTACGATAATAAGAATGACGCAATTCCTTTTTTAATTTTAAAATTGTCACGTGATTTTGATTTTTACCGATAGAAGCACAATAAATTCGAAGTTTATTACACATAGTTTTACATCTGTTCCATATGGAGTTATAAAGAGGCGGACGATACCAAGGTTACATTCAAAAGTCGAACGTACAATGCAATGGAAGAAAAACACAAATGATGAAAAGATAAAAAGTCAACAAAATACTGCATGGAAGACTGAGCAACACGAACCCTACCAAACAAACGGAGTATGAACTCAGGTTCTCCGGAAGGGTAAACAATTCCTGCATATCTGGCAACCATCGTGGAGTGCGAGATGTAGCTGAATGAAAGATGTCTTCATTTAGGGGTGTGATTCTGTTTGTCTGACACTGCAGTGATAAACAATTACATTATTATTTAACAATTTCGTAATTTTCTAAGAACCGTTTAATAATGTAGTATATTATGGTCTTTATAGCTTGCTATGCAGTATGGGTTTTGCTCATTTACGAAGGCCGTACGACGACCTATATATGTTAACTTCTACATCATTGGTCTCTTATGGAAAGTTTCTCATGTTCAATCATATCGCTTTTTTTTTATCCTGATAGGGTTGAACTACAGTTTTACTATCATGTCACACTAAGGTTGTGAGTTCGAACCCCGTACGAGGATTGACAGTTTTCCTACCGGAAGTGGATGGTTTAAAATAGCTAATTAAGTCACTACGCTGTAATGAATGTACATGTATCTGTATGGTTTTTGCAATTTTTATGATACGCACAGACCCATCCAGGGAATTATTGTTTGTCAGAAAAGGATGTGCACTTCTCTGAAATGTCTTGACATGTATGATAAAAAAGGAGATAAGTTTCTCAGAAAGTTTTTTCTACAGCGTTATATTTTGCACGTAATATTTTAAAATTTGATTACTATTACCTTTTAAAAGTGCAATACGATAAAAAAAAAAAAAAAAAAAAAAAAAAAAAAAGTAGATAAGTTTCTCAGAAAGTTTTTTCTACAGCGTTATATTGTGCACGTAATATTTTTAAATTTGATTACTATTTCCTGTTAAAAGTGCAATACGAGAATAGAATGACCCTCTAATTTCAATTGCAACGTGATTTTTTTGTGTGCCGCATGCTCAGTGTGATGATTTTCAAACATTCTATAATGTTAAACTTTTATTTAAAAATATATTTTTTGGCTAATAAAGCTAGACTATTTCCTTCTACAATCTGTATAGTAGCATTGTAAAAGAACAATATAACTCAAATGAATTCTTAATTTATTTCACCTACGTTTTAAATATGTAGTATGTGTAGAAAAAAATGGCCGACGATACCAATACTCGCAAGACGAAGAAAACTGATAACGTTATATAGCAATATAAGAACACACGAAAAACGACAGCAATTATCAAGTCCACAAAACACTATAGAAAACTGAAAACTGAGCTCCACATATGCTGTGACCTTTAGAAAGATATACTGTCGCTGCTCCACATTTTGCACCTGTCATCGAGTGCACCGCGGTTTTAGATAAGGCTATAAGAATGATGTCATATAAATTTAGAAATGCCTTTCTTCGTTTGTCATAATACTTCGGTTTATTACAAAACAAACATCTTTTACCAATTTCTTATCGTATATTGCTAGAATTCAATTTATAAAAGAGGTAGGTAAAGGGTTATTTTCGTCATTTTTCTTTCACGTGCAGCCGTACAAAAGGTTCCTTATTCACCGTGTTTCGTGAAATCGGTAAATAGATCCACGTGGAAGACATTTTTAATCAGTGTTCGTTCATCGTGAAATGGCAATTTTATTTCGCGTTCTTCCGTGCAGATCCCTCCTTGAAGCCCCTCATAAAAGAGAAGGATAGCACAGACGAATCAAAACTCATATATCCAAACGAAGACAAAGACAAAGACGAGTCCATTATACCGTAGACAGGTAACTTGAAATTTAAAGCAGCAGAAAAACAACAACACTATGAACTCGGATGTTCTTAAAGAATGCATCAGAAGTAAGAAGCCGAACCACCATGAGGTATCGGTAACGTTTGTTGGCGATGGTCATGACTACGATAGCGCTGACGTAAATAATTGAAAGCATTAGTTTTGTCCATCACAATCATGAAACTACTGGAAGGACTTCGCGGAATAATTTTACCATTAATTAAGTCGCATGGCAAAACATCAAATAACAAAAACACCGCGGAAATTTAAAAAAGGAAAGTCCCTTAACAAAAATTCAAAATCAAAAGCTCAAACATATTAATCAAAAAACCTAGTCTTATAATTTAGGTCTCTGGATGAAAAAAGTTATTGGTGATTAATAAGCCAACTGTTATATGAGGGAATATCATTTTCATTTCTTATTTCAGTTACATATTTATGTGTCATCATGAACATTTTTTGTTTTAAGTTTGATTATTTCTAAGAAAGAAGTTAACAAGTATAAAATTGATGTGAAATGAAAAAAAAATCACGATCTTGTGCATTTGTTGTAAAACAAGATTTTTATACTTGTCGAGACGTTACATGATTAACATAACGAAAACTATAACCTTCGATCTATATCTGTAAGTAATATCATAACAAGAACAAATGTTTAAAATCAAATGTACAGATACATAGATTGATATTATTCTAATTATGAATCATATTTGAAGTACGTATTATATTTCAATGAATAAAGTTTAGAGAAAGTTCGGATCATCATCTAATGATCACAGATTCAGATACCTGTATATGAGTTTTATATGTCAAAGGAGGTTATATAGATTATCATATAATTGCTTGAAGAATCCAAAATATCTTGCAGCCGTTCTTGATTCAAAGTCCATAACGGATTAAGTTGCAAACTTTAATAGTTTTAATACCATTCTTTAATTCAATAACTTAAATGTCATTTTAAACATTTCAAATACTGAAGGGACAGGGAAGATGTCCTCTCTAAGAATAATAGTCCAACAAAAACAAAAATGTTCGACACGATCATCTGAAAGAAACACCAAAAGCAGGGAAAGCAAAAGGTTTATGGAAGTATCAGTACTAAAATACCATAGACATATAAAAAAACTTTTATTTTTTAGCTGAAAAAAATAAAATACTAAAAATTCGGCGCCGTGGCAATAAGGTTTAAAGTTTCAGAAATAGTCAAATCATTATATGATTCTGTTAACTATGCAACAGGTCTTTTTTATGAGGTTTGTGGAATCCAAACAATGGAAAACTGCAAAAACATCTGAACAAGTTTTTTAAATTGTGCGATAGCTTTATCAATTAAAGTCACAAGTAGACTAATTTATGTAGTTAGAGGATTACATCGGTAACATTGTATGCCCTGAATTGTGTATAACTTACGAGTATTTTTGCTCTTAACATTGATTTGTGAAAAGAGCCGCTGTACTCAATTTTTAGTTGCAAATACTCTGACAATGAAATGTCCCCGATACGACCACTTACTGGATTTATCATATTCTCAATCTGTTTAGAATCTGTGTTTAAATTCATTGCAATGGAATTTCAAAATTAATTCAAAAGTAACATGTTTTTAATTGTATTTGTTTGTGGATCATCAAATACATGTATGTGTTAATTTTCTTATTTTGTAAATTGGAAATTTCAAAAAAGGAAATACAGCATGTGTATGAAAATATTTTTGGTTAATGAACAAAAAGGAAACCGTGTTAAAATGGACAGTATAAAACACAACCACAACAATCCCCACATCCTACTTGTAGAAAATTGACGCACATACAATGACAAACTCATACAATTGCTAGTAATACATTGTCCAGAAAGCTTGGTGCTATAAAGGCACACCTTGTGGAGTAGAAACCAGTTTAATACATACGAAAATCCTTTAACTGTTTTCATTCAAACGTCAATGATGACTAGTTTGTAGCTGAAACGCAAATCTAGCATACAAAATTATAACTGGTATTTTAATAAGGTTTTACCTATGTAGACCATATGTAAAAGTAAAATACACAATATGAAGTCTACACTGTTCAACTACCAACATGATGACATTGAACCACTAACATGAACAAAGAAATGAAAGACACACTCACACAGTTACAAATTGAGTTCGTTGTTACAGGAAGGTGATAGGGTTGTCGTTATGAAAGACACAGTTACAAATTGAGCTCGTTGTTACAGGAAGGTGATAGGGTTGTCGTTATGAAAGACACAGTTACACATTGAGCTCGTTGTTACAGGAAGGTGATAGGGTTGTCGTTATGAAAGACACAGTTACACACTGAGCTCGTTGTTACAGGAAGGTGATAGGGTTGTCGTTCAGAAAGCACAGCTGAAAGAACACAATTTTAAGTCTTTTTCGTCTTTTCGTAGAATTTAACTGAAATCGACAGAATTTGCTAGAGCCCAGTAAGAATTAAAAATTGCAAGATCATCGAAGTAAGCCCCAGTCCCACTAGACCATGATCGCACCAAACTCACCACGATCTAAAATAAATGCAGATCGTGGTAAGGTCGCGGTATAAGCGGCATGAAAATGTATATTTTCGTTGCCTCCACGATGCTACTACGTCCTCATTACGCTTCTACAACGACCCCGCAACGATTATACCACGTTCTCATCGCGCTTATTATGCGACCTCACTACGCTTATCAAGATCTTTCTACGCTCATCACGTTTTCACTACGACCATACCACGAACTATCAAATTGCAACACGATCTTACCACGCTTCTACTGCGATTATAGCACATTCTGTCCATGATTACACTACTTCACTGCAATCTTACTACGTTCACATCAATAGCGTCAACATCGTATTCCATTATCAATACTATTCCATTCTTTCTATTTCTGATTAATACGTAGATTTCTCGGAAACGACATGTCTTGCCACCAAAATATAAAAGAACACTTGGGAGTGGTGGTAGGGTGGTAGAGACAGAGGGAGCTTTGATAGTAATGAATCCTGATCCAGCAGAGATGTTTGACCGACCAATCCAACCTGAATCGCAAACCTATTGCTGGTCCATCATGCTCAAATGACGATGTATAAGTGAACGATATCAGGGATGACACAAATGTGTCAATATGAAAAAAGAAGATGTGGTATGATTGCTAAGGAGACAACTACCCACAAGAGACCAAAAATGACACAGAAATTAACAACTATAGGTCACCGTATGGACTTCAACAATGAGCATAGCCCATACCGCATAGTCAGCAATAAAAGGCCCCGAAATGACAATTTAAAACAATTCAAACGAGAAAAAAAAAAACTAACGGCCTTAGGTCGAGCCGTTAGAGAAAAGGGACAAGAGGTTCAAATTACATACAAACAAACAAAACCTGGAGAGTTTTTATACATGTTATGTGACAATGATTAAGAGCATGATAGTCGTAGTATGAACGAAGCCAGATCGTAAAAAGAGCGTGACGAGGACGGCATGGGCGTGCTAGAATCGTACTGTGATCTTGAACAGCATGGTATAAACGTGGTATAGTCGTGATAAAAGCGTAGTTGGGTCGCAGTGAGAACGTGATGGTCGTAGTGAGGTCGTTATAACATCGCTGTGAGATCGTAGCGCAGTGGGACTGCGGTATTAAAGAACAGATTTAATAGAAGTAGTTAGTATTATCGCGTATGCTACTTAAAGTTTCAGATAAAAATGCCATGACCTGAATTCCTGACGACTAGATTAAAAAAAGTTATCAATAAAAATAGACTTCAATGTAAATTCCAAGGTAAATTCAAAAGGGGGAAGCTCATAAAACTTTACAAAATCTAACACTCAAGAGGATCAACCAATGAAACGGATAGAAAATATCTGGCAAATTCTTGTCATGGTATAGGCATTTTCGGAACTGATCTTGATAAAAGACTAACCCCATTTTCATGAACTGTTTAATGGACGTTTGAAAAGACGATCAGCAAAGAAAGCAATGAGAACATCTGTTGTCAAATTTGATAGAAACTAAAACTAAAACAAAAAAACTGAGGATTGCGAAATAAAAGTTATTGCTCGGCTCCTTTTAAATCTATATATCAATAAGTTTATGTTTATAAGATAAATTTAGCAACCTTTTTGACGATCTTATGAGTTTTCTATACAAAAACAACTGTTTTGAAAATAAATAAGGCAACAGTAGTTTACTGGTGTTCAAAAGTCATATATTCAATAATTTCAGTAAAACGGGGAGACAAATGCATTATGTTTTCGATGTTCAGGTTCAAGTCCAACGTTTCCTTGCTGTATGCAATCTTTTACTAAAGTTTGTGACATAGCTCATTTACTGTACCTTGACCTTAAATATAGATTCGATACCTTTCATCAGTTTATATCATTCTACTTGTGTTTCCCGTTCAATGTCCTGTTGAGGTTTAAAATTTCGAGAGTTGAAAAGGTACTTATACATTAAAACAAAGATTCCCAATGTTTGCACGTCTGCAAAAATTGTCTCAAAAGACTTTCTTGATCTCCTTAAAAGTGTAAATAAACGGATTACTTTTGAAAAAGTTCTTTATATGGATTTCTTTGTTCTAAACACTTCCTAGTTTGTTAACTATAATAAAAAAGGTTATCAAGTAAAAAAGATTCTATTATTATCTAACTATAAACCCTGCATGTGGATGATGAATTTAAAGATGTTCAACCATAGTTCCGTTATATTGAAAAAATAATATAAGCAAACCATACCGACATTACGGTTAACGTGACAATAATTGGGATCCAGCAGTCACATACATCATGGATGTATAACATAACTAGATTAAATAATAAAATCCACAAACAAATAAATCCTCAAGGTCTTCTTTCAAATCTAATATAGACGAAATCTTAAAAAAATAACCAGTTTTTGTTGATAATCGTAAAATATAGAATAGTCTAGTAAACATTTTGAAAAAACACACTCATTTTAAAAGCGAGAGTACACAACCTCAAATATTGGAAATTAATATTTAAAAAGCATTTCAAGGAAAACCGAAATAAGCAATAAAACGAAAACAAGAGTATTAATTCATAATGAATTAGGCTACAATATTTACAAACATAAAATTTAGGAACACTATCTACATCATCTTGCAATGTGTAACTCTTTTAGAAAAATATCTTGGTATCTTCGTGTGATGTTCCTCCATACAATTTTGAAAAGGTGCAATTTTGATCAGACTTTGAATGCATTAAAACGATTAACAAAACTTGATCGTAGTCACAAGTTGCATCATATTAAGTGAATTAACACACAGGTATATCTTATTTTTTGTTTCTAAGAAGAAAAAAATCACCTCAAATAAATATGTTCATATTAAGACCATTTGAGGCAAGCTTAAAAACTCTACTGTATTTGTATTATCTTTAATGCTTCAATTCATTTGAAGTGGGGACCAAACAATGTTTATGTGTTACATATTTGTTTCTCGTTCATTTTTTTACATAAATAAGGCCGTTAGTTTTCTCGTTTGAATTGTTTTACATTGTCTTATCGGGGTCTTTTATAGCTGACTATGCGGTATGGGCTGTGTTTATTGTTAAAGGCCATACGGTGATCTATAGTTGTTAATGTCTGTGTCATTTTGGTCTTTTGTGGATAGTTGTCTCATTGGCAATCACACCACATCTTCTTTTTTATACCTTATTGTTACTTGAACGTCAAATCATTTGCTCAAATCTTAACTTTCTTCTTTCTTCCAAAATATGACTCGGTTCCAGAAGTGCTCAACTTGTTAGAATCATGATCTTAACATATGTCCATCTCCAGTACACTGTATATGTACAAGTATTCTACAAAAATGTAAATGGTGTTAGAGAAGTTTTTGTCAGACAAACACTGTGTATATAAGCAAAACTTACAACAACAAAATGTGTGTTCAAGAACCAGTATTTTTTTTTTTGGAATAAAGAAAGTCAAAACATTTAATCAAGCGTCTTCAGGAGATATATGAACAACTGATCTACATATAGAAACGTTCTTTACCTTTGAATCGATAAAAATAAGTCTGATGTATAAACTTTTTGCCCGGTATTTGAACGGACGAACTGATAAAGTATCCCGACTTTTCTTTTTGCCCCGGTACACCAAAACAGCGACTTTTATAATTTGATAACTATGTAGTTACTATGTATTTTTCCATATGCCAGTGGCGAGATTACATTAAATTTTAATAATCTAATCTGACAAATCATTTTCCTAAGCCGGAAAAGTAGGAAAATTTGGTTTTGCCTTTAATTTCCTTGAATGATCTTTTGATAATGATGTGAAGTTTTCAAAAGGCCAGCATGCGTAAACTTATTCTCAATAACTATTGGTTGTTTGATATTCCAAGTCATTTATATCTAAGGAAGTGGTTATTATTTTAAATGTATATGTGATTTCTATTCAATTGCTGATTAGGCTGAAAACGAATAAGGTGCACATTAAACAGTCTATAATACTTTATCATAGTTGTTCAGGCAGAACATATACTTCTCTTGATAGCTTATACGCTTTTAATTAGGTGGACGTCGATTTGTGATACGGATATGCTTTCTAGTCCTTTTAGTTTCACTATTGATTCCTTATCTGCATTTAAACTGAATGTTTAAAAATCTTATTGCTTCAACAAAATTATCCAGTTAAAAGATTACTAAGTTTTATTAACAAATGCAACTCGGCTGACAACACCCAGACAAAGGGCGGGGTCTATTGGATAAGGACTGGTATTTTGCATTGCAACTGATCACCTACCAACCCCCAAAGAGTTGTTGCAAGTTCTTTTAGGAGGCTTCTGATTTAACGTCACCATTCTGACGGGACATGACTGCGTATTTATTATATATCGCTCACAGTCAAACGATGATCCAAATTAGGCAAGGATTTAACTGTCGTTTGAAGGGCGACAAAAAGTTACCATATTCTTTTTCTACAACCACTATTGTGGTAATTGTGTTATACATGTATGCCGGTTAATCAAGGGGGTTCAAATCCTACCAAAGCTTAGAGTTCTGCGTATAATAAATTATTTCTATTTGGAATAGTGCAAAATAAACTCAATTTTCATCTTAACTCCTTTATATTTTTAAATACAAACTGCATGGAAGAAAAGCACTAAAACTTGACTACTGGCTTAATCCCAATAAATTGGGTAAACACTAATAAAATGTTTCAAAAATGCGAAAATCTGTAAAAGAAATATTTGTCTTCTCATAAATTTACACACCCATGCACATTCAAACAATAAAGTCCGAAGTTCGTTGTTTGATTTTATTATTTTCAATGAAAATATTTTACCTACAAAAAGAACAATCATCTTATTCATATAGCAAGATATTAAAACCAAGGTGGCTTGTAAACCAGACCCATTTCGTAGTTTGTATTGGGAAACGGATCTTCCTTGTGTGATATTTGTTTTTTTAACAAGCAAACAGACAAAAGAATCCCCTTTCTTTGTTATACATGTAGGTGTTTACTTTTACTTGTCAATAAACTTAGTATATTTTTATATTTGTAGTTTTCAAACAACTTGGAACTATAAATTTTCCGATTCAAAATTCCCCCAAGACACTACAAAGTTGTTAAAACAAATTCAAGACAATGTCATTTTAAAACTGTCTTTATCAAATAGATCTCTCATCTCTACATTAATAGATGAAAATACATGTTATTAGATAAATTATAATATCAGAAATAAATGTAGAATAATTCTAAAATATCTAAAAAAAAAAAAATGGTTTCAACATACGATATGTCATTGCACTAGTATGAATGTTTCTCTATAAATACACTTAATTAGAAACTAAGTACAGTAAAATACATATTTCATTGCATGAAACTTAGAAATTAACCGTTTTTTCTGATTAAAATGAAGCAACAAGATGCTGGCGAAACATAACGAATATCAATGGTATAACATGATTTTATAAAAATTAATAAACTCGCCTAACCGGAAAACTAAACGTTGAAAGATGTCAAAAATCAAAAAGACTTAATAGTAAGAGTCTTCTATTCTTTTCATGTGTAGCAGCTAACCATGATAGATCATTGGCTTACTATATATAATCGCATTCATAAGCCCTCCTTCTCAATTTAGAAAAGCTAACCTCGGAACAATGTAAAATATCAAACTTTCGAAAGGCCTGTATCACATTTGCCTAAGCTTTAAAACGTAATACTTTATCAGAGGTCAATTGTGAAGACCTTTAATCAGTAAATTCACTGGAACATAGCAGCGGGAACATAACCTTACAAAATTGTATGCATGATGCTGATGTAGCAGTCACGGACAGAGACAAAATGCTTGCATTAAAGACGTCTCTCTAATGGCAACATATACATATTTACTTTGTCTGTTGCTGTATAAGAATTGTCATACACACTATCGTTTTGTATAATAAAATAGTTCATTTACTTAAAACTTTTTTATTTTTATTACAGTAGATTCGCTTCTTTTCATTTTAAAAAGAAACTACATTTCAATTCAGATTCTTTTCTAAGTTAAAAGTCTAATCACAAATTGACTTTGATTAACTGTTGACGACTTTCTTTTTAATACAACATCCAGTGACAAAAATTGCATATGTAATCATGGAGAATAGAATTATAAAAAGGCAACAGTATTTTACCGCTGTTTAAAAGTAAACAAATATCAAGGATCTATCATAAGCACTTAAAGTGAAATATGTCCTGGGGCCGTATGCACAAAACATCTTAACTTAAGTATTCCTTAATCTTAGATTTCACTAAGAATTTCCTTAGTTAAGTCAAATTCTTAAATGGTATGCATAAACTTACTTAAGTCTTCACTTAACTAAGGAATACTTAAATCGGAACCTTTCTCTAGTTACCGTATAATATTTATTAGCTCATCACATGTACTCATCCGTGTAAAAGTTTGTTATTATTTAAATTTATTGATCAACGCATGCTTTTGTTTTAGCAAGCTGGGATTAAATTGATGTAGGTATGTAAAACAATTCAATAGAACGTAACATAGTATAATGATAACAATTGGCGCATATATAAGACAACGCTTTTTATGGTTGATGTAATGACGGTTGAGCATTGGAAGAAAAATATTTCGGTAATCCAAAACTTTCCTCTACTTAATCTTTAATTATCTTTCATGGTTGTAATATTTTCTGGAGACAATATATTTTAAACGCTATTAAACAATATCAAGGTTTCAGTGGCGTAGCACAAGACTGAGTGTAGCATTGTAAGCATGACATTATTGTGCTAACAAATAATTTTACAAAACACTTTTTTCAATAAAATGTTCACTATAATCGTTCAGCTTATTATGCTCTACCACCTCCTCCCTTGCTTACATTTTGCTTATGGTTTAAAAAAAAAAATCTATTTTGATGTGAAATTAACATTTTTATCACTTCCCTTTTACAACAAAAAAAAGGGGGAGGGTAGATTTTTTCCCCAGAAATCCATATACAAACTTACTAGGATATTTTCCAAATGTCCTACAATCTTTACTTAAACAAAATATTACAGGAAGTATATTCTCCACATCTTAACGTACTTAGCAATATTTTCGGAACCGCAATATATCTCACTGGGTATATAAGGTAATATGAAAAAATAATGCAATACCATTACGAGTAAGGTATTATAAATGCCTTATATAACCGACGAATTCCATGGGGGTGTAGCAGTGGGGACTTCTGATTGCCGTAACAGTGATTCTAAACAATCAACCTAATTGTTTCAACAAAATGGAGGTCCATGCTCCCCCTTATGAAAGAAATCCGCTTCTGATTTTGTCCATGTAAGTGATTTTTTTAGGGTATGCCCTACATCTTTAGAATAAAACTGAATTGAAAATTCAAATGACAATTTAAAAAAACGTGCACGTACAGAGTAAACAAAAGAAAATAGTACCATGAATTACATGTGTGTAAAAATTGAGTACTTTTCGGTATCTAACAACGAGATTGGGAAATAGTATATATAACTACTCACTGTTATCTCTTGATTTGTTGATTATACGTGATTTGAAAATCACGATGATCGTTAATATTTACTTATTATTTAGCAATAAATAAACGAATAATTAGTATTTTATTACTGATATACATATTGATCAATCAAATTGTAGGTAACATATTAATGTTCTACCAAAAACGCAAACTTTCGACTGATTTTTAACTAATTTTGAAAATTTAAGGTAGCTCTATATGTAACTTAGACTTAAGTGTTATCTTAGGAGTTTCCTTAGTATAAGGAGTTTTATGCATACCACTTAAGTTTTGCGGGCGTGACTAAAAACAACTAAGATTTTACTTATGAAATACTTAGTTTAAGATTTTTTATGCATACCACTTAGATAAAAAGGGCGGAGTTTCCTTAACTTAAGTGTTTACTAAGGAAAATCTTAACTTAAGTAGCTTTATGCATACGGGCCTGATTTCTAATTAATAATTGCATCCTTGGTAATCATAACACATCTCGTTATTTAAAAATTTATAGAAGTTGCTAAACCTCATTCGATTTTTGAAACGAGCAGCACTGATGAGTCTGGTGTGCACTAAACGTGCGTCTTACGTTTTGTTTACTTTGATGAGTGTTGACAGCATGTGTAGGTGACACGTACACAACTTGTAATGATTTAAAACTTTATCATTGATAATATTAGTACAAGCTCCTGCTTATAATTTGCTTATAATCTTCAAATTCTGGCAAAACACTTTTTTATCGATTGCATAATGACTATCCGTATAATTTGTAAGTTTTAAATCGCTTAGCTAAGTAGATTCTCATTATTTGTTTTAACGTTGTAAATGTCATTAGATTTAAAGTCAAGTTAGTGTTTAAGTCTTAATACTAGGAAGGGAAATCGGTACATTTTTTACAATCTTCAAGTTCATTGTCAGTTCAGTGTGACAAAAATCTATTCTTATATTTTGAAATTACCGAAAATAGATAAAACAGCTATAGAAAATTGATAAACTCTCCTATTTCATTATTTTACCTTCTTACAATTGTCTTAAAATCATCTTATTAAAAATACAAAATATTAGCCATACTACATGATTTGGCAATACCATTTGAATATAGAGTATTTTTAAATATCGGAAAGGGGTATCTTACTAGTGAAATATGTCATTATTACTGTCTTAGAACAGGGTCAAGTATCGCTTTTGAACAGGATTTTGATTTTACAAATTAGTGCTACGCAATTTTTTAAACGTTGCAGTCATGGACAGACACTAAATTCTTGAGTCCATTTGAGACGTATTTCAAATGGCAATAGATAAATATTTAATTTATCCGTTGCTGTAAAAAAAAAAGTTCAATACACTTTCGTTTTGGATAATATATTATTTCATCATAATAAAAACTTGTATTTTTGGATTAAAGTAGATTCGCTTCTTTTCATTTTAAAACAAAACTTATTTTTATTCAGATTTTTTTCTGTACTAAAAACTTATAACAAAATTGAATTTATTAACTGCTGACGACTTTTCTTTTAATAAAACGTCCAGTGACAAATATTTTATGTATAAACATGGAGAGAAGTTATATAAAATCTACAATTTTCAATTTGGAAATGAATATTCTGGCCTGCTAATAGCATTGTATTAAAAGGAAACAAATAACTCTTCCCAAGACATGATGAAAACGAATATTCTGTCCAACAAAATACAGTACAATGCATGAAAATGTTGCGATAAAAAATGAAATTATTTTTTAACAAGCCATTGCCCCTAAATAAATGGGAGGTTGAAAACGAATATTCCATCCGCAAAAAAAATCCCACTTTATTAAACTTGGTATGAAGCTCTTTTTTTTTTTATTTACCTTCACTCAAAACCAAACATTTGAAAGCCATGAACGTATTCATACTTTTAAATAATCGAGATGTACAAAAACGGATATATAAAAAAACAATTGATACATTATATAAAGAAATGGATTTCGAAACGAAATATTCATATTTCAGTAAAAGAACTTTCTGGTAACATTTATTTAAGTTATTTATGTTGAACGATACGATTATTAAGTATCATGTATAATGAAAACTTATATATTTTTTTTTTTTTTTGCATCGATAATTTAAATTTGAATCGTGCATTACGCTGAAGATATGATTTTGAGTCAATTTAAAGGTTCCATAATTTATGTAAAAATCTTCATAAAATTATATTTATGAATGCAGAAAATCTTCCTAAAATTATATTTATGAATGCACATTAATTTTTTAAACCACCTGCAAGTATTACAACCAGGTGTAGTTGACTAATAGAATAATGATAATTTTCATAATTAGAAATTGATGCATTTTATTTGAATTATAATTTCCTGTAAAAATAGGACACATGTACTTTTTAAAATAATGTGTAATATTTAAGGATTTCCGCGTTCAGATAAATCACATTTATATACATGCAGCTTTTACCAATAAAAGGTTATGTGGGGGTAACGATAACACAATGAGACAGCAAACATACTTCTGCGTGTTTTTTTAATTCTGAAATAATTGCGTGCATATAGATTAATTATTGCAATTGCAAGAAAATCTCCATCAGATATCATAATGAGAATTCTCATTAATACGCTACCCGCGTAGTTGCATTATTCGCATTGATAGAAACCTATTAATAAGTTCTAAATTTACAGTTTTTTTCCATTTGTATCCACCTTTTTCAGTTATAGTTTTTATAGTTTGTTCCTATGCTGTACAAATGTACTGTTACATCACTGGACCAGGTTAGGGGCGGGTTAAGCGCCAGTCAACTAGTTTATCCTCGCCTCATTCTATATGTACCTGTCTGAAATCAGGGGCCTGTAGTTTCGTGATTGTCGTAAATTGTTTTGTGAAAAATTATAAAGGTCGTTCGCTTTCTCAATTGATTTTTTTCATATTTATCAAGTCGGGGTCTTGATAGCCGTTCATACGGAATGCGATTTTCTCATTGCTAAAGGCTGTGCGATTGCCTAAAATTGCTTATATCCACTTCATCTGAACTGTAGCGGATAGTTGTCTGATTGTCAATCACACCACTTCTCTTTGTTTTATAGTATAACCATAAGACATCTTTTATACATTGTGTAGCTCAACAAACGGTAATTGCTAATAGACACATGTACATTCAATACCCAAAGCTCTCAAGCACACCCCTTCACCTCTATAGAAATATTGTATGAATTCAATGTAGATTATCAATTATATTATAATGCTTAAAGTCTGAATTTAAAATTTAAAACCTTCTAAACGTTTTTAATTTATAAATGCAACTTAATGTGGTATGTATATCGACTTCTGTATTTGGCACAACCTTTTGGAATTTTGGGTCCTCAATGCTCTTCAACTTTGTACTTGTTTGGCTTTATAACTTTTTTGATCTGAGCGTCACTGATGAGTCTTATGTAGACGAAACGCGCGTCTGGCGTATTAAAAATAAAATCCTAGTACCTATGATAACTATAGTAGTGTTATATGGGGATACGATTGAACTTAAATAATGTAGATATTTTCTATTCATTTGCAAGTATAAAATATTGTATCGAAACTATGAATAAAGATCAAATGTTTTCTGTAACGTTAGCATATATTTTAACGTGTGCAAAAAATATATGCGCGTCTGGCACCTGGTACCTTTGATAACTATAATAATTGAAAAATTGTGGTTTCATACATTACTCTTCATGTTCAAACTTTGTTGCCCATGACGAGAATCTTGATTTTGAAAATATTTTATAAGTGCTGAATTATGATTTTATGCCAACACCCTACTTTCCGTACTTACATGTACATGTAGATTATTTACATATTGTGTGTTAAAGGGTTTAAGTACAGTTTTATTGATGACGATACTTTAAAAAAAAATCAGTACTGAATTTTATAGAATTAGTTACGATACAGTTATTGTATAATAATGAACAGTACTGAAATAATAGAAAGTATAACAAAACAAGTTCCTAGTCTTAAGGGCATACGATACAGTTACAGGGGAGGTAATGACGTTGCTAACGTAAAATGTTATTTTCGCGACGTCAAACTGTGACATATCGGGAAAAGATGCATTTTTCGACAGATTTTTATCATTCAAACTGATTTAACTTGAAAGCAAGTTCATCGACCCCTCTTTTTTAAAATGTCATTTGATTAGATTACGTATGAAGATTTGTACCAAATTTCATGAAAAAGTCAATGATGCAATTTTTTAAAATTTGATAAATATTCAGCAAAAAATGACGTTTTTTACTTCATTCATGAAGATTTGATAAATTTTAGTTATTTCTAAATAAAATATTTTACAAATTTATAGGATACTTATATAAAAGAGAACTTATATTTATGTATGTGCCTGTCCCAAGTCAGGAGCCTGTAATTCAGTGGTTGTCGTTTGTTTATGTGTTACATATTTGTTTTTCGTTCATTTTTTTTACATAAATAAGGCCGTTAGTTTTCTCGTTTGAATTGTTTTACATTGTCTTATCGGGGCCTATTATAGCTGACTATGCGGTATGGGCTTTGCTCATTGTTGAAGGCCGTACGGTGACCTATAGTTGTTAATGTCTGTGTCATTTTGGTCTTTTGTGGTTAGTTGCCTCATTGGCAATCATACCACATCTTCTTTTTTATATTATAAATTATTTAACAAAAAACAGCTTGTGTTTATCTTTAAAAACAAAAAAGTTATGCATTTCTGTCGGGAGGAAAAAATACGTCCACAATTCCGAATTTTGAGCAAATATCTCAAATTTCGACCTCATTTTACTCAAAAATAGCACATGAAGGTATTTTTTTTATTACATATTTGATTAACGTAGGTAAAAAATAGCCTACATGTATATATCTTAAATGGAAAAATTCTCACCGTCAGAAATAAACTGTTGGATATGCCCTTGTACATGTAAGACTGATGTACGTTTATAGCAAAATTCAGACTTATATATTTTAGTAATGACTGGAAGCGAAATTTTAAGAGGAGGTATGATAAAAGCCATAATATGTTCCCTAAAATTGAAATCTTTTTTGAATTCTTCAGGCCTTTCAAAATTTTGACAATGATTATGATGGTAAAATGTTCTCTCTTAATAAACGCAGAGATGTAAAGTTTACTGCTATGATAATTGACCTAAAAGGTTCATTGTAACATAGTTTTCGTACAAAATAAATATGAACAAAAGCCCAAATCGATATCTTTCATACATTCACATCTTTGAAAAAGACATCTTGTAATATTTTTTTTGGCATTGCATTGAGAAATATTATGATATTACCCTTCAAAGTCAGACACATTATGCATTGTTTTGAATAAATTGCAAGATTTTAAACCCTAATGCATGCATGCATGCAAAAACATAAGTATTGATATCTGACAGAAATATATCTCAGGAACATCGGCAGGCATTAAGAACATGTACCATCTATATTGACTTTCAAATTCATGAGGCCAAGTAGTCGCCTTATACCATCTTCTGTACTGAAATGTTTGAAAAAAACACTCTTAAACACAAATCATACTCACTGAAAATAAATTTAAATTCACTGCATTTTAAATAACACATTCATTTTTGTATTCCTTTTAAACAAAGTTTGACGATATCAAAACTGTTTAAGGCAAACAGGTTCAAAATTGTTTTACAGACACATGGACAAGACTGTCATTTCATATAATAAACGACACATCTATTGAAATTAAGCACACACACAAATACACGAATGTTTTCACGCATAAACATACAAGTGCTAAAATATCAAGGGACAAATGCAACAACAGCACTCAAATTTAATAGTTTAATTTGAGCGTTGTTTGAAAAACAGATCACTTAAAACGCAAAATAAAGATTTTAAAATAATGGTCATAAATTACAACTATATATTTTCCAATCGACGATGCTGTTCTTTTATTCTTATATTAATTTTGCTCCCATCTTTATCACCGAGGTTAGAATTTAACTTTTAAAATATCTGAAAAAATACTGCAAAAAACAAAAATACAAGCTAGCACAGGAAATGGTGGCAAAGGATAAAGGGTAATGACAAAACACGTCAACCTAACCAAAAAGGACGTCCAGAGGTTACCATACGACCGCTAACCAATACATTAGTAACCCCGAGGTTCATAAAACTATATATCGTCCGAGTCTAGAACAAATCCGTTGTGGTCCCGCTGAAACACTGCTTTTTGTTGTTGTTTTCCCCATTCAGTACTGAGGTGGTTTTTATTGGTAAAATTTCAATTATTTCCTTATTAACTAATCTGATTTATTCTGTAGAGTATTGTCTTTGGCTTGATAGACGATATATGCATTTTTAACCTAAAATATGAATTTACCTGTTATGTGACACGTACACATTTTTCTCAAATATATATTTTAGCTAGATATAAGTTCTCATGATAGCTAGTTATGTTTTTTTAATCTAAATAAAAGCAACAGTAGTATACCGCTGTTCAAAACTCGTAAATCTAGGGACAAAAAACAAAATTGGGATATCAAACTAAAACTGAGGGAAACGCATTAAATATACGAGGAGAACAACGACACAACATTAAAATGTAACATACACAGAAACGGACTAAGCATTAGACAAAATCCGATGAGAATAACAAATATAACATCAAAACCAAATACATGAGTTTTCGATAGAAAAGTACCGTAAAATACGTAGACCGGAATGATCAGTTTGAAATTGGTTTTGCAACCAGAAAAGAGACTTTCTCAGGTTGGAAAAGAATGTTGCAATTACAATTGTAATAGAATATGACTGCATATTTATGTACTAACAGTCTTACAATAACGATGATATAAACTAGACAGATCTTCAACGAGTTAAACCACAAACTGTGAATTCTGACTGATACTATGCATGTGCAAATAAAGGTTCACACTTAGTACCCATAAGAATATCGATAACTTATCGAAGCAGATGATTGTAGAAACGTACAGATACGTTGACAAGGAGAAACAGTTATAATCATCTTAACAATTAAAGTTACAGTATATTGCACACTTATTGTTAACGAATAAGGGCAGGAAATTTATTCTAGCCATTAAAACGATTGTATAGTTGATGTGTTTCCCTAGGTTTTATTTTGTTACCTGGAATTTTTTTCTTTCAATCGATTTATGACTTTCAAGCAGCAGTATACTACAGTTGCCTTTATTTGATAAGAGTAGAAATTGTCCCGGTAGCAGACCAAATACAGTTACAAAATGTATTACCGTCCAGAAAGATTGTCAGGTCTCATTTTAAGTCCACACATGACTGGTTCTGTATTTATACATTCCCGCACAGAAACAAACCTTAAAAAATATAAACGAGTTTTCAAAATAACAAAGTGGTACTAGTATGTCTGAAAAAAGGTCACAAATGAGAAACCTACTTACGTTAACTTTAAATTCATTCAAAATCTTATACCAATAAAGTTATTCAAATATTTTAAATCTTTTGCATCAGATATTATTTGATATCTTTAATTGTCATTACTTAAATATAATGTGTTTTTAAGTATTCATCCTCATTTGCCTTCTTAATCTGAAGATTTGATTTTTATCTTCAAAGAAATCCAAACACAATTAGACATGGAATCCTTCTTGAGATAATTTACCTCCCAAAAAGCATCAGGAAATGTTGTTCCCTATTTCCCCATATTTAAAATGACATACATATATTGTCCAATAAAAATGACTTCTTTGCATGAAGATATATTAAAAGTTTGAATTATTAGTTATTACGGTCTGTATACGATGAAAACGATTTATTTATACAATTTTGTATTTAAAAAATGCAGTCGAGTTTATTTCTGACACGCTAGACCTACTCAAACGAATAAAACATATTTTGTTCTTGAAACAGGTCACATATAAGTAGAACGGTAATATTGCCTGCGCCATAGGGATAATGACGGGCTCTTTCTTACAGAGAACCAGAACCTACTTACACACTTAACTGAAGTACATGTACTTACATTTTGATATCCACAATTAAATGTAAATGTGCATATTGACCGTTTACTTTTCTGCTACCTTTATACACATACGGCAGTTGTAACTTTATGCCCTTCAAAAAATATTTTTCATTTATCTGTAAAATTGTTTCACATTTACTACACGTTATTTATTAGCCAGCATGCGAAAATGCACATAGTTAACATATAAGGGTAAACAATAGAGCAACACAGTTCCTGGAAAGTAAATACTACCGCTCTAGCTATAATGCATCTTTCTGAGAATTGTAGCATCAATTATTTGAGTGCAGAGCGCGTAATACACTCTCAATACGGATAACGGATTAAAAGTCCCCATTCCAACGGAACGAGGTTGTCTTGTAATATAGCCCATACAACCATAAAGATGCTACTTCTTGGACTTACTGATGGGCGGGAGAAGCAATAGTCTAAGGTACCATATTTTGTTACCCCAGTCAGCCTTGCGTCAAAGTAGTTTAATAAAGTGAATGTCTAAAACTTCGAACTTGTGTAGTGTTCTAATTTAAAGATTACAGGCCAACCTTTCTTAAACAGACTTGTAAATTACTTACACAATAATTTCTATAAACAGCTAATTATTTTGCCGAAAAAGTGAAATTGGAGAAAGAAATTCATTCTGTGTTGTTGTACCTGCTGAACACTCCATGCAACAGAATGGACATAACATTATTAGAACGCACAGAAATATTAATATGCTACCACATAGACAAGTGTTGAACTGCATTTGTAATATTTCTTGGGATATTCTAATGTGTTATACACGTATGCATTAAAAAAGAGTATGTCATTCAAAGAATGCCAATATCCAATTCGGGTCATATGTAAAAAATATTTGGTCTATTCAGCTTTTTATATCATTGATGATTCTAATATGACCATATCAATGATAATTCATGTCAGCACATAAGTGTTGACTACTGGGCTGGTAATACTCTCGGGGAATTAAAACTTCATCATACAGTGGCATCGACCCAGTGGTTCGTTGTAAATAAACTTATCATAGATACCAGGATTAAATTTTATATTTACGCCAGACGGACGTTTCTTCTACAAAAGACTCATCAGTGAAGCTCGAATCCTAAAAAGCCAAATAAAGTACGAATTTGAAGAACATTGATGACCAAAAACAGAGTTTCTTTTCTTCTCTTTACACCTATCTCTATGAAATTTTATCTTGACTTCCTGATTACCCTTTCAATGTATCTTTTACCCGTAATATTTGGCTTAAAATGAATTTCTTACTTCGACGAATGATAGGTTGACCCGAGGGTATCACCAGGCCAGTAGTCAGCACTTCGGTGTTGACATGAATATCGATTATATGGTCATTTTTATAAATTTTCTGTTTACAAAACTTTTAATTTTTCGAAAAACTAAGGATTTTCTTTTCTTAGCCGTATTTGTCACAACTTTTTAGGAATTTTGGGTCCTCAATGCTCTTCAACTTTGTACTTGTTTGACTTTTTAACTATTCTGATATGAGCGTCACTTATGAGTCTTATGTAGACGAAACGGGCGTCTGGCGTATTAAATTATAATCCTGGCGCCTTTGGTAACTATCTAGCATTTATAACCAATAAAAAATACAATACCAAACTCCAAGGAAAATTCAAACGGAAATGACAATATCATAAGACAGTTAAATTAAAAGAATAATAAAATGTGAAATGCATGACAGCAATGCGTACACGATCGACAGGTTCGAAGCTTTCTGAAAAAGGACACAGATATCCCCAATCATTTAAAATTAATTCGGATAATACGCCAGGAGGATCATCCTATCGTAAACAAATGTTTAAACAGGAGATATTAGATAAAAACTTTCTTTATTCTTAGTTCAATAAAGGAATTGTTTAGAAATGAAGCAGGTTAATAATACGTCAATGTTTCTTTGAAAAAAAAAGTACCAAACTCCGAGGAAAATTAAAATCGGAATGTAATCAGGGTACTAAGAAAATGTTTTTTGCTAAAAGCAGCCAACAAAAAGATGATTGTGGTATGACATAGTGTCTGGCATAAATACAAACTTTAATCCTGCTAATCTATAATGAGTTCATTTACAACCACTTGGTCGATGCCATTGCTGGTGGAGTTTTAATTCCATGAGGGTATCACCAGCCCAGTAGTCATCACTTCTGTGCTGACATGAATTAACATTGATATGGTCATATTTGTTTTACTGTTTACAAAACTTTTGAATTTTTGAAATACTAAGGCGTTTCTACCTCGGGAATAGACTACCTTAGCTGTATTGGCAAAATAATTAGAAAATTCGTTCCACAATGCTCTTCAACTTCGTATTTTATTTGTCCGTTTTAACTTTTTTGGATTCGAGCGTCACTGATGATTTTTTGATAGACGAAACGCGCGTCTAGCGTAAATACAAAATTTAATCCTGGCATCTATGATGAGTTTATTTATATACATACTACACTGAATGTCTTGTGAATTAAACTAGAATTAATTCTTTTATATTCAAGACCAAACGTACGCTTCACGGTGATTCAAACAGTAAACAATTATGTATTTTGTATATCTCAGCTTAGTGCCACCCATGATCAGTTAAAGGTATTGACCACCATATAACAAATACATCAACTATCGTTTCATTTCGGCGTTTAGTAAGTGTTCTGAATATAAATTTTATTCTAACCAGTTCCCTGATTACTTATAAATAAAATTGAGAATGGAAATGGTGAATGTGGCAAAGAGACAACAACCCGACTATAAAGACTGTCATGAGTTTTACTATTAAAAAGCAGGTATTGTCATGGAAAAACGAATAATTATTGTAAATTAATTTAGAACAACTTTAAGGGTGCAAAACAAACCCTAATGGATGTTTAGAATAACGTACTTTTAATGACCCTTTCAACTTCATTTACATTGATGACTTTTCGACTCTCTGCTACACTTCTTCACAATTTCGTTTAAAATATGAGTTTCCTTTTCTTATCAAATGACCATATATTATGAATCCGGCCAACGCATCTATGCGTGGTCTACTTATATACTAGTATATGTTCTTTTCACCTAGTAATCTAAATGAAGATATTTCTATTTATAAATATCATTGTAGCTTTCCATTTAGAATATAGCCCGTTTTATCAACACGTATTTTACCTGTAACAGCTCATCTGTTCTTCATTCCATATATTTCTACCTATTAAGAAGATTACTTTTTTCTATTTATCGTTTATTTTGATCTCGTCAATATACACGAAATATTTGCCATTAGACGTTAAAAAAACTACAATAGTAAATTTTTTACAGAATAACATTACATATTTGAAATTTTATGTGTTATTTTGATATAAACAGGATAATAAAATTGACCTCTAAACATGTACAGTATTTTAAAAAAAGTACAATCCAGGTATATGACCCTACTTTCGCAGTAAAAAGCATTACAAAATATAAAGTTAAGAAAATATAACAAGATTTTATTTGACTTTTTCCTCTCGACAGATCAAGGTGAAATTCATGCGTTATCAATTACTAGTAACCGTTATTTATTCTATATCATAAAAGAGAAATTTAAGTAGTTAATTTGAATTTTGATTTTATTTAGTTTTTTTTAAGATAAAAAACTCATCATGCTGTCAATCTAAACCACAAATTATGTTTATTGTGATTTATTTTTGACAAATTTTGTCGACAAGATATTTATATATATTTTCAACCATTCGATTATAATCAGCTCATTTAAAAAAAAATCAAAAGTCATATCTAAACAGTTATATTTTCGTTACATCAACTTTATATTAAGTTTTCAAATGTAGGTTTTCTAGGGTTATTTCAGATATCGGCATACATACCTATTCATTGTAACTTTGACATATATCATGTATTTATAGTATGATAATTAATAATGGAAATGACCTATTAAATCGTAGAACGTATTTAAATGAAATAAATCCTTTCCCTTTCCTAGACTGATGTATTACTATTGTAATGAACAATTTTGAAAGATTTGTATAATCAATAATTACATTTCTAAATGAAGACGTTACTTTCATATTCCGTTCATTCTTTACTTTTTCATATTTACCTGTATTATTTATATGACTTTGGCCGAATGGACTTAGTCTCTATAAACTGTACAGGCGAAGCTTCCACAATGTCATTAAAACAAGGGTTCAAATCGCTGAGCAGACAAACATTTTGTAATGCAAAGTTGAAGCTCCAAAATTTGTTTGTTTAATGTGGTGTATGTCGTAGAGTGGTAACATGTTTAGAAAGTGCTATGCTTGAAGTGTAGATGTCTATATTTAGTCATTATGTAAATGCTACTTAAATAATAATTTTGGTATGGCCTTTTTTTACACGATGAGGATATGTAAAAATTAAAACGCGTATTAAATAAATTCAGTTGAGTCTATCACATACCAGCAGATCAAGTTTTCCTTATTTCATGAAAAGACAGATCTGGCTAAAGAAAACCACTATAAAAGTCCCTGTTTTGGGGATAGGCACCTACACATGTTGCGGGGTTAAACTTTCAATTAATATATGAATAACGAATTATCGATCTAATCCAACATTTATATTTTGAACTAATAGTGGACAACTGATTCGGTATTTCTAGATATAATCAGAAATTGTGATTTTATATCAAAAGGCAAAGCTGAAGTTCTTGAATATTATTTCTTTTGCAGATGCCTTAGAAAATGAAGTTATATTGAGAACGGTTTTTTTTATTAGCACACACTGTTTGGAAGTGAGTAATATTAAGAATTTGAAATGAATTAGACAAGTTGTTTTATCTTATGACGTCCGTATTATATACCTATCCATGAAAACCAAGGAAACTGTTAAATTTATGCCATTTTCCATTCTCATTTTCTGTTGCCATGAAATCTCGTTGAAGGTAAAATTCTTTTATTTTCTCAACACCTTGAAACTTATTATTGGTAGGGCAAATAGGTAAGAAAAGGTTTATCATTTTTTTTTATTTGCACACATATTTGATGTCATACGTTTAACAACAGGGTTTTAACCATAGTAATATGCAAGTTGCATATTTATGATTTGGTCTTATAATCGTAATATATCAAGGAGATCTAATTATTTGTACAATTAAGGTATAAGAAAACTATAACATTTTGAACGATGTGCATAGTTCACTGATAATTAACATGTATGCATTTGTAAGATAACATGATGTTCTTTGATGTTTCCCTGTTAATTATGAATAACAAAACTTCAGATAAGTGAACTTTAGTTCATCGCCCTGTATTGCCAATGTAGAAACTTAATGAATTGAATCACGAAAAGTTTTTTTTTCACAGAGGTCAAACAATATAATATTAAACAATACAACAAACACTTGATAAAAAGTTGAGAAACCTGTGGGATGATTGATTAAGAATTTTCGAAATCGTAATTTTATTTCGATTTATTAAATGATATGATCAAATCAGCCCTAATACGAATCAACATGTGCAATACTGAAGACGTTCCTCTGTCGATATAAATCAAGATTTACTATTGCTGTTCGAACAGGGCAAATACGGGAAAAAAACAAGGACCAATACGGAAAAAAAGCCGTTTTGGCCCATGGTCTAATATGGGACGTTCACTTCCGGTTTTAATTTTCTTATGCCAACTTTGGTGGTATCGTTAAATTAAAATCATTTAATAAACAATTAAGATTTGTAACATCTTAAAGTCTTGAAACGGAAAAAACTTCCGGTTTTTAATTTTCTTACAAGTGTTATGAACAGGCTGCGTCTGTATTGGCCCTTTTATAGATTCTCGATCAGCTGTATTGTTCCTCGACTCTTTGAGTCTCGGGTCAATAAGCTAACCTCGAATCTATACAAGGGCCAATACAGAAACAGCGAGTTAATAACACTATAATATACCATCGTTATTCTCGCTCCGTTTGAGTTCATACGATCCGCAGTTGATTTATGATATTTGAACATCGGTAAACTATTATTGTCTATGTGCTATGCAATTTTACAATTAAGGTTTGTACTAAACTGCCACATCTGTATTTTAGTCGAGTCAAACAAATTCACGTCGACCAAACTCTCATAAAATATAAACTATGTATATGTCAAAGTTTTCAGGTGTCCGTCATGGTTTGTTTGACCGTTATTGAACATCTGTTACACTTGCCGTTACAACAATACCGTCCCTTCTCTCCAAATTTGACCTTTCGAAATTGACTTTCACCGTCTTTGTGCTTACATGAGCAAAAGACGAGTGTCAAATATGCAGCACAATCTGCCTACCTTCTAAGAAAACCTGAAATCACCCTTGCTGATTTGTCTTTAATTTTCTATGTTGCGTTTTGTGTATTCTTGTTTATCAGGGTTTTTTTTTTCCTTTTTATTTCTCTGTATTTATACATCGAACATTCATGTATCAGATATGATGCTTCTATTGTTAGTCTGGATGAATTCTGTGTTATGTCTTATAGTTTCTGGTAAGATTTGTTTTCTATTTGTATGTAAAGTTAAGACAATGATTCAGCTAGTTCATTTGTAAGATTTTTTAGTGTACAGCAACTATACACATGTACAGGATTTATTTGTTTTAAACTGTTTTGATTTAGAAGAACATCGTTAGAAAATAGATATAATCATACCTTTACTAACACAATTCTATATTAATATTCTTGTAATGGTTAGAACATACATTAAATAAGTCTTTTTTTTTTATACGAATGTTATATTCTATCTTTAGAAATGTTCTTGTGACGTCAACTTTGTGTGTGGCGTTGATAAATTTGTGTGACGCAGAGTTCATAATTCTGTTGTGATTTATTGGTGTATTGTTGTAAATGAATTGCTTTTTTTCCATTATTTTGTGGTTTACATGTTGTGATGTACTATTATATTATTTGTTTATATATTTTTCTGTCCTGAGTGTTCTTGTTTATTTATACTATATTCCTGTAACGTACTTTTGTAATATTAGTGGTAATTTTAACATATCTTTATAAGGAGGGGGGGGGGGGTTGGCTAGTCATAACATCTTCGGTTATGGTTTATGTCCCGGATTTGATAACGCTTAATCGATTGATGACAGCGGTATACCACTGTTGCCTTAATTTAGTCATGCGTTTTCAGTTTATTTTTGACTTATGAGTTTGAATGCGAATTGGTATCGTTCGGTTCTATTTTACATCTTTTTTATGTGTCAAATATACTTTTTGTCCGTCTGATTTATTTACACTCAATTATTAAAAATCTAATAAACGAAAGATATTGTCATACAACGTTATTTTGAGTTAATAGTTGGATTATAATGTAATACGCAAGACGCGCGTTTCGTCTACATAAGACTCATCAGTGACGCTCAGATAAAAAAAGTTATAAAGTCAAACAAGTACAAAGTTGAAGAGCATTGAGGACCCAAAATTCCTAAAAAGTTGTGACAAATACGGCAAAGGTAATCTATTCCTAAGATAAGAAAATCCTTAGTTTTTCAAAAAATTCAAAGTTTTGTAATAGGAAATTTATTAAAAAGACCATATAATTGATATTCATATCAACACCGAAGTGCTGACTACTGGGCTGGTGATGCCCTCGAGGACGAAACGTCCACCAGCAGTTGCATGGACCCAGTATTGTAAAAAGTTATCAAAGGTACCAGGATTACAATTTAATACGCCAGACGCGGGTTTCGTCTACATATGACTCATCAGTGACGCTCAGATAAAAAAGTTATGAAGCCAAACAAGTACAATGTACAAATTTGAAGAGCACTGAGGACCCAAAATTCCAAAAAGTTGTGCCAAATACGGCTAAGGTTATTTATTCCTGGGATAAGAATATCCTTAGTTTTTCGAAAAATTCAAAGTTTTTTAACAGATTCGAAGGAAACAAATTCATGATATGCCGTTACTTCTAGATTAGTGATTTAAATTAGAACCTTAACCTTTAACCTGCAAGCCGGTTAACATTGTGTGCGTCCGAATATATGTTACTAGTATTTCAGATAGATTGTTTATAGTGTAATTTGTTTATAGTGTAATTTTCCGTATATTAAGTGCAGAAGAACTATATCAACAAATATCTGCATGAAAAGTTCAGATTTTGTATTTTGTGTCATGTTGAATGTAAAACAAAGTTTTGCTAATCTATTATGTTAACTGATGTGGGCTAAATTTATCGTAAATAATAAATTAGAAAGCTCTCTTTTACTTTATCATTTTGTCATCATCAGTGTTTTAGTTAAACCAAATTATTGGTTATATTCACTGTTGATAAAATAGTTGAAATACTGGTACACTCAGATTTGTATTCCAAAGGCATATATTGCCCTATCTTTATTTGGGTTAACTTTTCTTTGAATGTTGGGGTTTAATACTCTTCAAACTCCGTATTTTATATGGCGTTTCAACCGCTTTGTTTCTAGCGCAACACACAAGAGATATGTAGAAAAAACAATCGTCTGGCTTATCATATTATAAGCATGGTATCTTTAATGAGAACCCTTGATTCATGACACTAGCGGTTGTCGTTTCGTCTCATAAGGTATCACCGGAAAGAAACCAGCATTTGTGTTCTGAAAGTATGTTCCTTCCAACTGTTTTGATAGGACAATGTTAGAAAGGTACTGTTCACTGAGATGATAATACCCTCTCGTACGTTGAATATGGAAATGTTTTGAATTGAACAGAACAGACGTATCCAAGAATTATTTATTATTCAGTGCAAGTGAAACTGTGATATCAAGTTTACTGAGCAAGAGCCATTTACAGAAATGTCACGAAATCATTGGAAAAGGTTAATTCGAAAAATTGAAAGAGAAGAGGGACGAAAGATACCAAAGGGACAGTCAAACTCATAAATCTAAAACAAACTGACAACGCCAAGGCTAAAAATGAAAAAGACAAACAGAAAAACAATAGTACACATGACACAACATAGAAAACTAAAGAATAAACAACACGAACCCCACCAAAAACTAGGGGTGATCTCAGGTGCTCTGGAAGGGTAAGCAGATCCTGCTTCACATGTGGCACCCGTCGTGTTGCTTATGTGATTACAAATCCGGTAAATAGTCTAATTCGGTCGGTCACATTCATGAAAGGGAAGGGAGTTGTAGGTACGACGTAAGGAACATATCCGATATCATTTGTGAAACGGTTATTCCATAACGGTCAATCAACTCGTGATGGCGTCCGGAAAATTTACGAAGGGATGATTTCAACTTCACCATTTAGAACTCTTGGTTTAATAGCTTCCTTGTGAGCAGTAACCCTCTATCAATAAAATCATGATAGGAAATGCAAGCACGGGAATATCGTGTCAATTGGGAGATATATACCCCGTATGCAGGTGCTGCTGGAATGTTGCTACTTAGAAATGGAAAGTTCACAATTGGAAAGCTGAAGTCATCTCTTTTGTCGTAAAGTTTTGTTTTCAACCGACCCTCATTGTCAATTTCTAGATGTAAATCAAGTGAATCTGCTTTAAAACAAAATCTCTTTAAGGAATGACTGTAATATGTTTTCTTTCTATGAAGAAATAACATAAAGCATTTGGTGCACAGTGAATATTTCAAAGTGTGCACTAGATTTGCTATGTTATTTCGACCACACAGAAACTATATTAGAATCTTTCCTGATAATTTAGTTCTAAATTTCATTTTAAGCCTGCATAAATCATGAAAAATGTTGATGACGTCGAGGTCACATCTGAAAGACAACATGCTTTCAGCTAATCAGAAGACGCGTTACATCAAAAATTAAATTATTATACTACAAACCTAACCCTGAAGCACGACGAGAGAAGAACAATTGCAAAGAAAGAAATGAGATACACATAAATGTACTTGATCGATTTAAATTGTTAACTCATTCAGTGAGTATATCATTTAACTTGTCAACTTTAAGAAAGGTGGATATCTCTTTGTCAATATTTTAAGTTATATAATATTTCCATAGACGAAAAATAATAAAATTGATGTAAGTTATGACGTCTAATGATAACAATCTTTGCATTTGAGATTAGAATTGTCAAAAAAAAAAAGATTTAGTCAAATTTAAAGCATGCATTCTATTAAAGGTTATAAGCACTTTAACAATTTGTTAGACGAAGGAAAAAAACATTGACAACTCGAATAGATATTCAAGCAATTAAAAAGAAAATACTTAAACGACACCTGAAACAATTATATTGGAGTTTTACGTTCCTGTAGAATTTAAACTTAAAAGACAGAAGAAGATCGGTTTCAAAACATTTATAAGTCAATGTTATTTTAAACAAACTTAAAATTCTTGAATGAAACTAAAGAATATGGCTTGTGCAAAGTGTTTCACAAACCGCTTTTTAAATCTGTTACATCTATGACATAAGGAATAAAAAAATATTTGTTAACTACCATGGGACTTTCTATGGTAGAGGTAATCTGGATAAAGTGAGAATTCTTCATAATCCTAATATATATGGGAGTACATAAAGTCGAAATCCCTCTCTGCGTGGAATATTATTAAAACATATACATAACTTTTAAATAGATATTCTCTATTCAAAACTTTAAAAAAATATATAGTTCAATTCACTTTTATTAAAAAGAAAGGCAAATGCATATGGACATATTTTGTTTTAGGAAGAGACGAATCTTTTCTTTGGATAAATCATTTCTCAGAATGACAGTATATGAATATTTCACAATAACGCAAATAATGATAATGGCTTTTTTAACCTTTCTTTCGATAAATTATGTCACATATACATATGTACGCCCCCAATCAGTAAAGGTCACGCCAGCGGACGGAAGAGGGTAGTTACATATGTATCATATATAAATAAATTAATCAAGTTATAAGTTCATTTCAAACAAAACGCATCTAATAAATCAAAACATTATTAAAAACAAATATGTCCCTCCAACGACATTTCAAGGCAAAAACAATGACATTCATTTATAAGGATTCAATAGTTATAAATAGTTTTTTTTTCATTCAAATGTTCAGGTCATATAAACATGCACAATTATGCAATTTTGCAAAATCCGTGGCTAAAGAAACTAAAAGCAGAGTCGATATGCATATATATAAAATTGTAATAGTGATGTCTTTCTGTGACTATAATCAAATATGTTTTTATCACTATTGCACTCTATTTAATATCTGGTTTACTCAGAGAAACATGCTTTCATTTAAAAATGTGATCAATTGTCAGCCTAATCAAATTTAAAAAAATCGGCATTAACACCAGATAAGCATAAAGTGCATCGATTAGATAAAACGACAGAAATATAGCGTTGCTCGGCTTCCAAAATGTTGTTGATGTTAAATTTATCCAAACAATAACTATCTCACTAACAGGCTTTGAAAATTTGGTTGAAATGCATGCTTTTAAAATGTCGTAAGTGAACCTGAATATCTTTGTAAATGGCAGTTAAATCAAAACTACGACATTTGTGGTTTACATTAAAACTTTAACTTATTTCAACAGAAATAAAGAAATGTACAAGTATTTAATTCCCAAAGCCATTATACAACACTTTTCAAGTTCACATACAACATTTTGGATGCCAAATTTACAAGCAATTGAGATTGTCTATTTTGTCACATTTTTTTTCAATCAAATGTTTTGATTGGTCTAACGGTATGGCATTTTGGAGTATCAAAGATTGGCTTTCGCCAAGACGATTTGTGTGCATAACTAGTTTTAGTCAAAAAAGTCAAATACGACATTTTGGAAGCCAAGCGACGATAAGCAACTTAATGTTTGTATCAAGAAAGCACTAGCCGAGTAACAAGCGTACACACTGAATTGAATGATCTTCTTTTCATTGGATGTTAATTGGTGCGTTTCTTAACAAATTAAAATTGTTCATAGCTTTAACGAAGAATTAGTTATTACAATTCTATTTTGCGACCAAAGGTCACGTTCAATGTGTCACGGCATATAGTGTTTGGTGATGTACCCACGTGCCAAAAAAATAAAAACTTTTGTAAAAAGATAAAATTTACGACCAGGAAATGTTCATCTTACTTTACAGTGTGTGATAAGTTGTAAGGCCAAAGTCACCTTACTTTGTACGCGACACAAAGTCATGAGGTGAAATTACTACACGACAAATAGCAAAACCCTCTGTCAAAACTTGAGAAGTCCTGGCTATCGATAGATAGGTTAACACGTTTAATATTAATTGATTTATGATTACTTTTTGAAACTTTTATTTGGGTTATATTACAGAGCGATCTTACAGGAACAGCCTTGTGAAGCAAAGATATTGAAGACTAGAACAAACAGCCAAAAACAAATTTATTATACCTTGGCTTTATAATAACGATGTACTTTTTCTACAAAACGTTTTAGACCAATATTCTGTCTGCAATCTATATTATCATAGTTTATCGGCAGTTTGTACATTTGGACGATTTTAATGACAATATAAGGCGCAATTGAAAAAAACACTGCAGCAATGAAACGCCTTCATGTCCATCAGCGCCATTTAATCAATGAGAGACACAATACCTCATTTTTTCAACCGATCAACTACCGTAACGTCTTTTACGAATAAAAGCAATTTTACGTACTGTTTCATGTTATTTCACAGTCATAAAATACCAACGTTAAAATGTACAGCTGATAAATAAATAAGTTCACTTTACTGCAAAACTTACAACTTTTGCACTGTCATTATTGAAATAAAACATATGTCTTGCGGTAATATTAATGACTATATTTTTCCAATCAAAATCAAATTTTATGATATTCGAATAAAACGCATTTACCAGAAGGTGATTAACATGTAGGATCAAATATTTTTGTTTTTCTTAAACATTCAGGCAGCAATATGCATTTGAACATACATATGTAAAAAATGTTTTGTGTCTCAGACGACATTTGAAGGTTAATACATTACCTTTTACTAACCCCCTATTTAGAAACAAATAGGCTATTTTCAAATTTTAGTTATAAACATCTATTAAAAGAAACGACCAATCATTCTTTAATTAAACAATTAGAGCTAAACTATTTGTAGCAATTCGTTTTAGTAAATAAAAGTTATTAAATTTTTATGAGCTATTATAATTAAATTAAAAATATGATAGCGGGGGAAAACATTAGATAGTGGAGAAAATGAACATGGAAACGTAATGGTTAAAACTGAGAATAAGAAATAACCAAAAACCAATCACAAACTACACATAAAGAAATTCTGGCCGAAAAAGTCGATGCACACATACTGAAATGGATTGCAAAAGTATAAAAAAAAAAGATTGTGAATTAAAAGAAATAAAAATCTACAGAGATCGACAAAAGGTGATTGCCGTGTCTATTTCTATGAAACAGATTAATTATAAGGTGTCTATAATTGGTTACATCCTCTTCATTGAACTGTGTTGGATAGTTGTGCTATTGGCAATCATACAACATCTCCTTATTTCAATCAAGAGGGAATTTAAAACAATCCGTTATAAAAGAATGAAGTGCGTTAAATATGCGTAAAAGTTATCAGAGAATAATACAAGATATCACAACAAAACAAAAATAAACCAGGAAAACAATTTTAAGATGAACATTAATCTATCACAGAGAAGAAATTTCGTTAATCAAAGTGCAGTCAAACGATACGAGCATCCCTTTTTCAAACTTGAGAACAGAAGAAAAAATGTCAAAGTACCCAACAATCCAAAAGAAACACATTCGACAGAATCAAACATAAAATTTCATAAGAAAAACAATATTTGTCTTATCATGTGAGGACCGAAGAAGTGTGTATTTTTGTCTACTTTGGCGGTCATTTAAAAATTAGAATGTAAAAGGCTGTAATTTTTGTCTATTAAAATTGTCACTTGAAATACATTTTCATAAACAAAAAATACGTAAATTTTTTTTCGTCTGAGGTACAATTCTAGGCATGTCAATTGTTGTTGTACATGTATGCAATTTGAAAACCACAGGATATATCGATGAACATGTTTACAAATAATACTTATATGTAGCTACCTGACCTCTCGGGAGAGGTCGATTTAGTAAAAACAAGCGGTACATGAAAATGACGATTCGTCAGTTCATTAAGATGTGGACGGTCAACAACAATGAACTTACGGTCGATGAACTAATGATATGTGTTTCAACTGAAGCTTCCCTTCAGATCTAACTTAATCAAAATGGTAATTTCAGGTCGATATTGATTTAAAGACAATACAGCAAGACTTGTTATTGAAAAATCAAAGGACAACGTTAAGCCTACAGAGGTGAATACAAGAGACTATATAATTTTTATTTTGCTTTGTTTCATAGTAGAAAGTTAAAAAGCAACAGCAAAAATCCAAACACATCAGGAAAAAGGAAAAAAAAACTCATATTCCTGTCTTGTCACAAGCATTAAATGTAGAAAAATGCGTTTGCCATTTTCACTCTTTTGATAAGTCCATCTCAGTTTGACATTGCCGATATCAAATTGAGAGATTGATCTTAATCATACTTTCAGCATATCCTTAGGATTCAACTGTGCTCATATTCCACTCGGATCGTGTATTTGTTTGTTCGAGGCAAATTTCATACTTTGGCTTCGACAAAATAATATAGTATGGAAGTACTTCGTCTGATAATTCATCTAGACTAATTCTGAGGACACTTGAAATTTTTTAAGTGATTTCTTTCGATTCACGTTCTACTATAAAGAAGTCCACTTCCAGAATAATTCCAAATTTTGTAAATATCTATCCCATTGAAAAAAAAATAACACAAATAAGTGAAACAGACTATTTAGTAGAGAGTTTTTAAATGGTAAAGGTGGACTCATCTTTTAGAAAAAAACACACACTACGAACGCCAAAATGATTCGATTAACCCTTGTTTAATATATGGTTCATGTGACACAAGATTGGTTTAATGCTCTTCGACTTTTCTCACATATTTATCAATATTACAAATTGAATTGTATGTGATTGTCATACATCTGAGAGGATTAGCTAGCTATACAACCAGGTTTCATACAACATATTTTACATGAGTAAAATGATTGTATCAAGTCAGGAAAATGACAGTTTTTTTCCATTCGTTTGATGTGTTTGAGCTTTTTAATTTACCATTTGTTAGAGTTTGAAGGTTTGATTTTTTCTTAGGGTTCGGTATTTTTGTTATTTTACATTTTACTACTTACTTTGGTCTACTATGCCTGTAATTGTGGATGTCTTTTTACACTGACTGAGAGGTAAGGACGTTCGTTTTTTTCCTTTTCTTCCTTTGACGAATAATTTATCAAACATTGTATTGCACCCTGATGTTTAAGAAAGTCTTCTTTTTCCGATAGTTAAATGTATATAAAATCAAAAGGTTCAATGTATTTACTCCAATGGACGCCTTCTTCATGTTCATTACAAATTTACATTTTCGTTGGAGGAAAAGTCCGAAGCCTAATTGTCTTCAATTCCAGTAAAAAAACCCACATTAAAATTTTCCCTAAAAAGAAGTGCCAATAAATTTAGTCGGCGCAAAATACATTTTTGAATTTTTTCGTGACGATCAAAATCCTTTTGGTTGGTTGAACAATAAATAATTATCATCATGCGTTTTACAAATGTACTTTCCAATACAAACAAACATAATTATTAATAGTTCCTTTCGGTCCCGTTACTTGAATATTAATATATTATCTCCACTGAAATAAATGTCACAAAATTAATTTAAAACAATCGTATGATGATTAAATTTTTGTAAGATGTATGTGCAAATGTCAGCATAATCAATTGCTACTTATTGATGATAAATCAGCATAATCAATTGCTATATATTGATAAAAGATATGTAATATGCACATTTGCAGTTGGTTAAATAGTACCTTCTAAAAGATATATGTGTGTCATATTACAAAATTGAGAAATACAGATAATAGCAGGTAATTATTATTTGTTATACTAGTTAGAAAAATGTACTTGACGCTGTCTTCATATGCAAGCAGAACATGGCACTCACGAATTGCTATGTCAGATCCTTACTCATATTGCACTTTCAAAACCATTTGTCTGAACATCTTTTTGAAAAATTCCCAACTCCGGTCGCCTTTATAGCAGAAAAAGCAAACCGTGTGTACGCATCCACTCTTGTTATTTTTAGATGTGATTTTTTCAGTTTGCTTTACGTTTAAAATTATAAGGATGTTCGCTCTTCTGATTAAAAAAGCCGCTTTTTAAATGACTGGAAGATACAAAGACCTTGTTGATAAATATTCCGTAACAACTTAACAAATAATACACGATGGTCTTGAAGAATAGATTATAGGTACTAACGTTGTTTATCATCTGAATTACGGGTTGCAGTGGTCTTTTATTTTTAAATTATTACTTTACTGTTAAGTCTATTTTGGTAGTATCCATTTGTGCGTAAACTACACGTCATTAAGTTATTGTGTTATTGTAACATTTGTGTATTCTTGGGTTTCGTTTTGCTTTTGTGCTTTATTTTTTCTATATGAATGAGAAACTAAACAAACACAGTTTTCACTTGAAAATTTTGAAACGAGATGGAAAAAAATAATGATTTGGTACAGCAATTCAAGAGAATGGTATCTCATGTACATCAAATTTAATTGCCTTTTTCTCAAATTGATGATACTCTCTGTTTGTAAATAATTTGAACCATAGATCGTTTATAAACGGATAATTTCCAATTACAGATACTTTTTCATTCTCAAAATTTACTATTCTGTGTTTTTATAATAAGACAGTTGGGAGGATTTATTCAGATTGATTTGCGAGACATTCACAATTTATTGCTCACGATGCAATAAATCAGATAAATAATTTATATAAAAAAATAAAGTTTCAATGATGAAGCATTATAAAAATGAAACAAATTTTAATAAATAAATCGACATTGTGTTTGGTGTGAATTAAGAAAAAAAAGGCTCAAACAGCTTCATAGCAATGCAAAGTTATGTTAAGCTTTGTTGGTGATATCATATGAAACTTTTCTGTAAATAATGTATTGTCGAAAAACAAAGATACTGCTACAAAAGAACAAGCACGACAACAGTTGAGATGTTGAACATTTAAAGCAAAACCTAAAATGTTGGTGTCAACTGTTATCCGAAAGATTCAATTGTTGGACATATTAACATTGCTATAATATTTGTACAATTTGTGGTAGCCTGTTCTGTTGTATCATTATTTAAGGAAAAAGTACTATTTTGAACTATCCTTGAAGTAGAGACTTGTCAAGATGTTTGGTCCTTTGTTTTTCTTGTTATAATGTCTGCTGGAATATAAGTACTAGTGATGTGGTTGATGTAGTATGTATGATCTGAATAACTTTGTAAGTCATGTTTTTATGTGGTGCTCTGCAAATATTGCAATCCAAGTTGATTAATAATAGTTGTAACACAACAGGCGATATGGTTATGGTTTTGAGTTAGCTTATGTGTTTTGCTGTATGTTTTTGGAATCAATTGAATGATCGATATGCATGTTATATGACTTGATGTGATATAGCTGCCTAGGTAAAATCCAAGATAAGTAAAATGAAGAAAAAAAGTTAAGTTAAAAATAAGAATATCTACTGGTAACTGTTCTGCTAAGTACAATTAAGTGATCAACTTATGAACAAAAACTATTCATTAAAAATACAGAAATCGAATCCTTGTACCTATCTGTTCATCCTTTTAAAGAACATGTTGTTCAGCCTAAGTAACTCTGATAACACTAAAATTTATCTCTTGGAGTTTAGGTCTTGTGGAAAGAAGACGTACTACTGTGTGGAAACATGAGCACTCATTGTTTTATGTCAACTTCGAGACCAGCAGTCGGTTTCACAAAAAAAACTTACGACTAAGACTGATCGTAAGTATACTGAATTGTTCATGACTTACGATCAATCTTAGTCATAAGTTCTATTTTGTGAAACCGACTGCTGATATGTAACAATGATACACTGATAGACACTATCATGGTTTTGTATTAGATGAAACAATAAAAGTAAAATAACGAAATTTCAAAACGAAAAGTTCCTTATCAATGGCAAAATCTTAAAAAGCTTAAACACACCAAATGAATTGAATCAACTGTTATCATTACAGACTTGGTACGGTATTTCTTTATGTTAATAAAAACTTGTGTTTTCAAGCTGTTTTTACATCTAGCTAAACCTCTTACTTGTACAACAGTCGCACAAAATTCCATTACATTAACAACAAAGTGTGATTTAAACAAAAACATAAAAGGGGAACACGTCAAAATTTAGGGTACGTCAAATGAAACATTTTTTTTTATAATATTAGTTGGATCAAGTAGCACCTCCACAAGACTATTCACCAAAATATGTATTTTTTCATAAGGTCACAAAATTGTACGTTAAGTCATAATGATCATATAAACATTTATCAGTTTGTATATTTGAAAATCTTTAAATTAGAACAGAAAAAGAAATGCGTTAATGAAATAAGTTATAGAATAGATAGATGTTGTCCATATTGATCTACAAAAGAAAGAGACGTGTTTAGATAAACGAACGACATTCAATGTAGCTTGTTTATGTTCTTGTTTAATTTTTAGAATGAACAAACTATCAATGGTCATTCACATGAATCGTTTTGTACTTTGGAAGACACGACATAATAACAACATGTAGAACATGATAGGGAAATACAATTTGTGGTACACTTTTATTATTCATAATTGAACTTTGTTGAAATATTTCATTGATAAAATAAACAGACAATAAAAATGAGTGGGATGTGTAACTTTATAAATTAATGTCTAATCAAAAGAATCCTCACAATGATGCATTACTAATGGCTAATTAATACTTAATTAAAAAGGTGAGTACACTTATTTAATCACTTCCAGTCGTCTGTGTCATTGGCCAATCCAATATAATGTACATGTATATTTTAATATTTCTGGTTTCAATGAAAGTTATATATAGAATAATGGAGATTTTTTGGTTTTTGATACAGACTTAATTTGCAGGAATATCAATCGAGATAGCAGGTCATTTAGGAACTTTCGAATGAATGTATAAGCGTAATTTCATTCCACCCAGTTTTTATCCGGGTAACTGTTTTTCACTAGAGAATATTGGATGTAATTAGTGTGAAAGCGTTGATCTTCATAGTTGTTTTGTTTATATTAAACCAGTTTATTCTTTACATCAATTAATATATTAAAATTAGAATAGTTTACTAGGAACCAGTTTGATTTATAAATATTGACAAAGAAGATCTTGTTTCATATCGAAGTCTACCAAAACGCAAATGCACAGAAAAACTTCAGCATATTACAATTAGTGACAATTTAAAAGCATATAATTTGATTAGAAAAAATTATCAAAATTTAATTCGTAAATAAAGCATTATATTGTGTTATCATGTGTTCAAAGTGAGTACTAAAAACGTCATCAATGTATGAATTTTTAAATACTAGTGTAATAAACCCCGGTTCAAAGTAACTATTGCAATCATTCCAGTAACAAAAATCACTAGTAAGGGTAATAATTCTTAGGTCAAAATCACTAGTGTTATCATTACTGGTTCAACAAATGTATGTGAACATTTCGTAGATGAAAACACAAGGTTATTTTGTCAACTTTTACATAAATTAACTATGTAAGTTTTAATTAATTCAAATACCCCAAGAAAATACCAAACCCCATTTTTATATATTTCCCTTGAAAAAAAATCTCTATAGAATCTTATCAAGAGTGGAGGATATTTAACACTGGGGCCGAATTAAAAACCCTAGTGATTTTTTGTTGGTGGATAAAAAAAACACTAGGGATTTCCACCCTCCTGATAGAGTACACTGGCGGAATCAAACCACTGTTGCAAATGCACGAGTATGTTATATTTTATGAAAAAGCGCAAAAAGCGGAAAAACGCCTCATTCATTTGACTTTTACTTATATATTCTTAAATCTGAGATCTTCTATCTCTATACTCTGTTGTGTCTTATTAAGAAACATCAGATATAGTGATTTATGTTGCCTTTACTGGTCAATCATACCGTGTGTTCTTCATATATCACAAGAAAATGGTAGTACTTATTTCTCTTAAATTTTATTCACACTGGGGCAGTTTTCCAATTATCTTTCAATCTCATTATAATTTGCATCATCAGGTTTTAACATCATTATTTGGGTTGCAGTTCAGTGTTTCTGTTGTTCCGTTGCTTTCCTCTTAAATTTGATACGTTTGTCTCGGATTTGGTTTGTTACCCATACTTGTTTTCGCTCAATCGATTTATGACTATCGAACAACGGTATATTATTGTTGCCTTTATATATAATACTTCTGAACATGTTATTCAAATCAATAATGTTTAAAGCAATTGATCTTAACAACAATGATGGTACTTTTTAAAGATTTATAGAAATTAATGATAAAAGAAGAGCATTTTAATAAATTAAAATGGAAGTAAAGCTATGTTATGTCTTTTTAATACGATGTGTTCATTTTGCTAACGAATCCCATTAGATGAAAAAAGTTTACAAAACTTATATATTTGATGTGAATTTAGAATTCAAACTAGAAATTGTTTGATTTTTGAAAAAGTTATTTTAAAAATCCATAAGAAAGAAAAAAAAACATGCTAATGTAACAAATTATATTGAGAGAAAAACAAAACAAAATAGTGCAAGTTATTTGTTTATAAATCAGTTGAATGATTTAATAATCAATTTATATATAATGAATAGTAATTGCTTTCCTAGCTTTAACATTATTTCTCTGTACATACGCATTTTTGATTTGCGACACAGTAAAACAATTTTAATCTGATAATTTTAAAATGACTATAACATTGTGACAGTCGTCTTAAAAAAAGTTTGATACATTAATTCGTAGCATGGAACTCCCTTATGTGTAGGGATTTGTGGTATCTACTTTAAGAGTGTAGTTTTAATGTAATAATCATTTAAACGACTAGATTTAAAGTCATATAATACATTTTATATATTTTTTTCTAAGTTAAAAATGTTTTTATATACTTGAACGTATAAGTTTTATTATACAATAAAACATGAACATAAACTTTCTTTTAAAAGAAAATTATGTATGATATCAAAATCTTCAGACATGTGCTGCTATTGAATTGTCTTCCCGTACTCTAATTCGCCAACAGCTTTTTCCTTTGCAATGACCTTAACTTTAACACCTATCGGTAGAACTTCGGCAATCGCAATCGCACTTGCGAATGAAAGTAAAGATCAACAAACGTAAAAAGAAGATGTTATAAACTGATTATGAACTTAAAAAAAAAATATATGTATACTAATTCATATAACAACTTTTTCATAATAACATAGTTTAATGAACAATTAAGTACGCATGGGAAACAAATGCGTCTTAGATTGGTGGTAATTTCTGTACGATAGGATGATTAAGCTGAAGTACTTGACTGGTACGTGCCATCACATGATATCAATTTACCAAAATATACAAATTTTATTACTACTTATAAACATAATATTAATTAAACCAGACGCGGTAGAAACACGCCTTTTATGTTATAGTTCTATTATATGTCAATATTTGAACACACTACTCGAGTCTCTTCCTGGTTCAAGTTCTGTTTGAAAATGCAATGAATTCCAAGTACCTGCTTTTAAAAATGTGAAAATCAGTCGTACAATTTCACTACTGACGTGTCATCGAAGATATGGATGGAAAGCATTTTTTTGACAAACCACTTAACTAAAATTATCGAAAAAAAAATGTTTTGATCTTGCTCCCTTTGCCCATAGTCTTCAGCATTCTTGTGAAATAATCGAAAGGGGACGATCATTTATTATTCAGGGAGGGACAGGCGTTGGACAGGTTGATTTTTAGAAGATAAAACATTCATTTCCAATGTGCTTGACTGACTTTCATATACGCAGTTTTCTTCTGCAGTATATATATTCTGTCTTCTGTATTTTGATTTACTTAATTTCCTAGAGGGCCGAAAAATGTATTTCCATAAACCTTCTCCATCACCGCATCAGAAAATCAAATGCTCAACCTCCTATTCCTATAAAGATAAATTTACAGTATTCTACTTAACACATCGCATTCAACGTTTACATGTGATACAACCAACATTTTTTTATGTTTATGGTTTTATTAAGCTTAAATAAGAATACAATTAAACCACGCAGTACATAAATGATTAAGGAGATCAGTATGCTAGAAACATGTTAAGAACAAGACCAATTATAAGATTGATGCGAAAAAAGGAAGAACAAGAGAATATTCCATTGCCACCTTGAAGGACATATGAAGTATAAGAGTCATGTTATTTTTAACTTTTTGAGTACTATTTAGCTCAGATGTTGCTCAACAAACGTATTGAGACTGGTTCTGCTTAATCTGTAGGTATTGGAAGTTTGAAAGTTGGTAATATTTATTCAAACTAGTACTGTCATTAAATTGGATAAATGGTATATGATATAAAATGACATCAGTACTTGGGTATTTGGACAAGATTTTATATGCATCTGCAATACGACAAATACGTTTTCTAATAAAGTAATGGTAGAATTATGACAACATTGTAGTGAGTACTATATGAATACATCTTTTTTCAAAGCTCTACAAAGGGTGTCTTTGCTGTTTAGTCTATTTTTGCGGTGTTCATTTGACGTGACTAACTTATACAACCCGTCATTGTGATATTGATGTGCTTTGGTAAATTTTGTATTCTTGGCTTTTTTTTTGCAGGAATGATTTGTCTATATGCCTTTTTGTTTTTCTTTGTTGACAGGTTTGTTTGTTCATATAGTGATTGAGATTAAAACACAATGTTGACTACTGTACCCCTATTTTGACATTTTTATCTAGTATGTATTTGTGTTTTGGTTCACTTATTGTTGTCAATATAATGGAATTTTCTGCAACTGTCATACAAGCGAGAGGTTCATCTAGTTATTAAATCAGGTACAATGCACAATTAACTTCGTAAGAAAATACCTGTACCAAGTCAGTTTTTATACATTCGTTTACTTCGTTTGAGCTTTCGATTTTTCCATTTGATTAAAGACTATCCGTTTTTAATTGTTCTCGGAGATCAGTATTTTTTTAACTTTTCATTTGCAATATAGATATATTCAATATATCGGTCATATAATTCCTTTCATTAAAAATCAGATCTGCAGTTTCATTGCAGTTTCATTGCAATTTCAATTATTCAATTTGGAAACGTGCTAATATTATCGTAACGGGAAGTCACAAATAAATGCAAAACCAATATACTAAGTTTAACAAACATAATCATACTTAGACTACATATATGTAAAGGAAAAATTGATAGGACATGCGTCATTAATTTAATGAGAAGATGATTTTGCGTGAAATTGTGTGTCTACCCAACATTGCTATTTTTGAACTGCAACCCCCTAGATATGAAATCCGGGAGTCATAGTTCGTTTCAGATCATCGTATATATATACACAAAAATATGTAGCAAAGCTTATTTCTCGTAGTACTTTTCTTCCTGGGTTGTTGTTCATGTTCTAATTCGTCGTTTTACATATTGAGAACAGCGAATCAATCTTAAGTTTTTCTTTTTTGATACTACTTTCGCAGAAACAGATTATTTCCAAGGAATGATGTTCATTCAATTTATAACAGATTATATTTAACTATTATACTGTAAACGATTATATGTTGAATTATTGCGTTATTCCAATGCAATGCACCACAAAACACGATGCACATTTAGTACAATCTCAAAAATATAATAAGAACATTGGAATATTATTTCCAATTGTTCTGGGTTTCTTCTTAACATTTTTTTTTGTTGGCAAAAGTAATAGAACAAAGTAAAATGTGCAATAACCGAATTTAAATGAAAAATAACTTTTCTGTTTTACACTTTCTTTACATTTTATTCTTTATTGGATTTTCCCATTCTTAATTTTCAAAGCAAACAATGATATGCTGAGTTTTAAAGACATCTATCGAAGTAATAACAGTTTTAAATTGCGATGTTTATAGTTTATATGGTGAAGAAAGAAAAAAACAAGCATAAAAAGTCACTTTAAGTATTATTTGACAACACGTCCGATTTTTTACATGTTGATATCTAGCTGCACAACATGTTACGGTACATATAAATATGCTATTATGAATACCATTAACAAAATTCTAGGAACTCTGCTGCATTGTCATATAGTAAGGGATTTACCTAAAGTTTTCTACAAATAAAACACCATGCATGTTTACATAAACTTAAAAAAAATGACATTGGTATAAGAGTCATATTTGGAAGACAGCCTTACGTTCAGCCATTAGTAAAAGGTCGTTTCGAGACGTTTGAAAATAAAACAAGTAAGTTTAGAAGTATTTTAGTTATATTGTGTCAATTGATAAAATTGTGTTTATTATGCGTCAAAATGAAAATAGATCAAACTATATCACATGGAAAAGGTGCATGGGGTTAGTGTTGATATTTTCATTTGAATTCAAACTAAGCCAATATACGTTATGTTATGTTCTGTAAATAAAGGCAACAGTAGTATACCGCTGTTCGAAATTCATAAATCGATTGAGAAAAAAAACCCAATCCGGGTTACAAACTAAAACTGAGGGAAGCGCTTCAAATATAAGAGGAGAACTACGACACAACAGAAACACAACATTAATATGTAACACAAACAGAAACGAACTATAATATAACAATGGCCATTCTCCTGACTTGGTACAGGACATTTTAAGAAAATTTGGTGGGTTGAACATGGTTTAGTGGCATGCCAAACCTTTCCGCTTTAATGTCAATGTTAAATGTAACATTAAAATGATATACATTGTATAAAATATTGAAAATAACACGTTTAATAATTTCTTGCGTCCGAAGCACCTTTCTGGATTTTATTTATAAGCTTCGCATCGAGGTCAGATAATCTTTTAGAACTTACTACAATTGGGTACTAGTACATCATAATACTCAAATTCATGTTTTGTCATTTTACTAAGAAAAGTTTGAAAACTATCTTAATTATAAAAAAATGCATAAGTAATGAACAATCTTTCGGTAAGATAATGAGCACTAATCTTTAAGATGAAATGAAGATTATGATTAGAAATAGTTTTTGCATTCATATTTGGTTGTTTATCTATTACCCTTTTAATTTGATACCAAATTAAAGGCAAATCTCAATAAAAATCCACCGTAACATCTTGTATATTAAAATGATACATCTCTTTTTTTTATACTTTTTACTAGTTGGTTTCGTTATAAAGACATTTTTCAAAATTTTCTGGAAGTGAAAATATACATATTTGTGCAAAAGAATTTGTAGCATGATAGGTTGGAGTTGAGCGATATATAAAGGTAAACAAATCTTTAATTTGGTTTGCTGTATATCGTAGCAGATCACCTGTAATTTTTATTTCTTGTGATAAGTAAAACGTATGTATAGCAAGGGCTATCTATATCTAGTTGGCATATTTACACGCGTCATTCAATCTATATATATATTCGGGTTTTTACAGTTGGTTGACCATGAATACATGCAAATTGTTCCCAACCTTTATTGCCAACCAGGATACTAGTGTATAAATTGATGATTAAATAAATAAAAATGATATCCCCTAAATTCCATTGGATAAAAATGTTAAATAGTAATCCGTATCTATGAAAGGAGGTACTAATAATTTATTGAAACGCAAAACCCAAAACGGTCAGTTATGTCAATCAATACAAAATATTTCTATTTTGCTGACTTTAAAATTGTATTAACGTTTATTTCAGATTAACCAATCATAAATAGGGATAGTTCGGGTTGTATTTGCCGGATGGCATGTTAGATAAAAAGAGGATTTTCTGAAAACTTTGAATAAATATAATTTGAAACGATACATGCATGTTAAATCGTTGTACGCTTAAGAAGTAAGTGTTAGATAGTTAAGCTTTAACTTTATCCGTTTATACATTTAATCATTAAACAAATATTATTGTTTTAATTTTAATCTTGAAATTTAAATACGTTGTTAAGATACTTGTATCTATAGAATTGTAAAAAAAAAAAGAGAATAACATGCAAAATTCAAAATAATTGCATTTTAGAATAATAAAAAAAATATCATAACTTTAAACATAGTGTAAAACTTTAAACATAGTGTAAAGTTATATGGGTTATATTTTCTATTTTATACATTGAAGTATATGTATAGCCTCTCTATTAAATTTAGTATGTTGGATTAATTGACATTAATTTATTGAAACCTGTGCACGTCATATGGGTTCCATTTATCATTTCTGACATTGCTCCATCATAGCTATTGATTTGACGTTCAGTGACTGATATTAGAGTGGATACAGCAATAATTTTTTTTTTACAAATGAATTAAAAGTAACGAGATATTTCTCCATTTTTGTGTGTTTATGTATTAGATCTCTGTAAAACCAATATGGTACATTGTAGAAGCAAGTTTTATTTCAATTCGATTTTTTATTTTTCGATTTGAGAAGTATCCTCCTTAGTTTTTACCACTGAATCCGATAAAATGTACTAAAAAAATAATTTGCCCATCGTTGAAGGTCGTTGATGACCTCCAGATGTTTATTTTTGTATTTATATGTCTGGTTGGTGTTCAATTACCATAACACTTTATTGTTTCCGTCGTCATAATTGAAATGTAAATCACTGTACAAGTCTAAATGCAAACCCTTCTATTTTTTCTGGATATTTTATGATTTTGTGTTTAATGAAATTTAAACCAAGGCGATCGGATCCATGGTTATACAACGAATTTCTCTAAAAGTACATAGGTCAATTAATTAGATACGTCCAGTATCTTATCATTCTTAAAGAGTTTAGAATAAACAGTAGATTTTAGAATTCTTTTGCTGTTTAAACATAGTGGAAGTAAGCAATTCCAATAATTAATATATTTATTTAAAAGAGATAAAGGCAGTATAAGTTTGTTTAGTAGCGATAATGTGACTGTGAACGCAGGAAGTGTACCCGATCTAATAATTAAACCTGGCTTTAATCCTTCAAGGCATTTATCTCTTTAATCGTTCAGTAAAGTGCATGTTTATTGGACATGGCAGTATAGCATGCTATGAAGTTCACTGTAATAATGACCTATATTTTACTTACATCACACTGACTTTCGAACTGGATAGCACTTAGTTCCTAAAATGACTTTGTTAAAAGTTGGCATTGGCCTACTTGACTGCTGTTTGTTATTGTGTTGCATATATTTGTTTTTCGTTCATCTCGGTTATCTTCTCTTTTTCTTTTCTTTTTTTTACGTTCTAAATGAAGTTGTTTTTATAGGTTAGCATCTTAGAATCTTTTGAAAAAATATTTATTTAAAAACATAATCGGAATGAAGACGAAACGAAACACGAAGAGGAAAAAAAGCGTTTGAACGGGAAAAACTTAAAGAAAAATTGATAAGATTAAGTAAAAGTCATACTGAGTTTCGTCATCAGCCACGGAAATATGAGAATTACGAAGAGGTAAAAAATAATTATTTTTCTTTCGTTCTAAAATGCGCAATTGGTTTTGAAAAAAACAAATACAGGATCAGTATCATCTTAAATGTTCCATATGCAATAACACTTTCAGAAGATTTTTCATAGTTGAAATCGTTATTGCATCTATTTTTTTGTCATCGAATATCTAATCACTGTTTTGTATTGAAAAATGAATCACAGTGCTATCTTGTCTTTTTCTGGTTCAGCTACCAATACTTTAACTTTTTGCTGACAAACGATAACACTTCTATGTAAATTCAGAAAGAACATATTTAATGTTTGATCAACATTCGTTATTCAAAGACCTAATGGACTTTTATTAGAACTTATATTTTGGTACATCTGTAGAACCAATACTGCGGAAGTATTTAAATTAATACTAAAATAAATGATTTTTGTATGACATATCGTAAAAGTTGCTAACATGTCATTTTCACCGTATGATAAATGAAAATCTTGATTACGTAATAAAGTATTACATTTTTCATAAATCATTCGACCTTTAAAGAGAATTTACAAGTTATTGAAGTTTTCATTACATGTGAAGAAGATTGATTAAGATTTTGAAAGAAAGAACACAATTTATTATTATTGAAATTAAAAATGCACGATTTTGAGACATGCATTTTGATTTAAAACTAATATATGTATGTTGTCTTCTGTTAGCGTACGATTGTACTTCTCCTTCCCGTTTACTCCATAATAAAGATTGAATTAAGGGCAACGATACAGTTACAGGGGAGATAAAGACGTTGCTAACGTAAAATGTCATTTTCGCGACGTCAAACTGTGACATATCGGGAAAAGATGCATTTTTCGACTGATTTTTATCATTCAAACTGATTTGATTTGAAAACGAGTGCATGGACCCCCATTTTTAAAAACGACATTTTGTTTCATTTTGCAGGGAGATTATATGGACCAAATTTTATAAAACTGTAAATAGTGCAATTTTTTTAATTTTGATAAATATACAGTAAAAAATGACGTTTTTTTTCTCAATTCATGACCATTTGCTAATATACTAGTTATTTCTGAACAAAAAATGCATAAATTTTTAGAATTCTTATAAAATACAGAAATAACAAATTATTTTCAGGCTGGAATTAAAATTTTTTTTTTTTTTTTATTCTTTTCTAGAATACTATTGAAAACACCCGACAATATGGAAATAGATGAAAATTCTTACAGCATGATGAATATCATTATCAATGTGGTATATTGATGAAACTATAGCCCAATTTCTGTATTTTGATATAAAGAAGGTGGTACATGTAAAGGGTTATTTTCGTGCAACATATTTTGACATTTTTTCCCCCGTGCAGCCGTGAAAAAGGTTGTCGTTATTCATCGTAATTTGTGAAATCGGTAAAAAGATCAACGTGCAAGAAAGTTTTAATTGTTCGTTCATCGTTAAATGGCAATTTTATTTCGCCTTCTTTCGTGTAGTTAGGGGAACATGGTGTAACTCGCACCATAAGAACTATTCAAGCTGATGCATTTTCCCCTCACAACTTTCGTGAAACTTTTTCATGCGATACTTAAGTGTATACAGTGTTCTACAAATACCAAAACCAATTGTATGTTTATACTCTATGATAAGAGCCTACCCCCTCTCTTTACGCCCCTCTATAAAGCATCATCAAATGTTGCATATATAGAAAAAGTATGTGCATATATAGAAAAACTATGTGCATATATTGAAAAGTATAAGCGTATCTAGAAACAAGTACACATAAGGCAGTTACGGCGTTCCATAAAGATTTGATATCATCGAATGATTGATATAATTTTTTTTGTGATAAAGGAATCCTTTTTTTCTTTGACGCCTTACTTCGACGTCATAATGCTGAAACCGCCATTTTCGGTTGGACTTTAAGAGCCTCAACTTTGACATAGGCGGATCCAGGGGGGGACGTGGGGTGCCCGGGCACCCCCCCCCCCTTTTCGTGGGAAAAATTAGGTTGAATATATAGGGAATCATTGAATCATGACTGGAGCGCCCCCCCCCCCCTTAGGTCAGTCAGTGCCCCCCCCCCTTTTAGGAAAAGTTCTGGATCCGCCACTGTTTGAGACCCAATTGAGCCAGCAAATTTTCATTGAAAGCTAAAAAAAAATTGCATATATATAAAAATTCTTACCTTTTATGTGTTTGTGCAAAATATTTCCAATTAATCCCTCCAGAAATAATAATATAAGTAACAATTCCATCCGAGGACTGCATTTTTTAAAACGTTTATCTGATTTCTTTTTAGGAGATTTAAAATAAATTTTACACCAAACTTGGTAAAATTTGACAGACCCGAATTTCTGGAACCTTTGTTTTACATTATCCGGAAATTCAGGTCTGTCAAAATGTACCGAGTTTGGTTCAAAAATATATTTTATATAAAATGAAGCATCTTGAGGAGAAATCAGCTAAACGTTTTAATAAAGCAGAAGGCGTCAAAGAAAAAAATTATAATAGCCTTTCAAGACGTCATCATTATTTGGACTACCTTCAAACAATCTCTTTCAGAGTAGAATTTTTATCAATCTTATTCAAAGCATGATCATACTAACATGAAGTGTGACTTAATTTTAAAACATTATTGTTGACTTAGCCCCCAGAAACTGCTCTGAAATACTTCTATATAAATATAAAAATGCATAGTTTTTTTAATGTTATTAATATTTTTTTTCAAATAGAAGAAGAAAAATATTACTGAGTCTTTTTTGTTATTTATTTTCAAGTTCATGATCAGCACCATTGCTTTATTGGTTTAGTGTGTTTTTTTTATAATTTGATTCCATTTATTAGAACTAACTTGCATGAAATCAATTAGTCCAAATAATAATGAATAGCCTTTCAAGACGTCTATTATGATTTTCTTTCTTTGACGCCTTACTTGGCGTCAAAGAACAAAATCATAATAGCCTTTCAAGACGTCATATTCATTTGGACGAGAAATCAATGAGACAACATTTATTGTTATATTTAGATTGTTCATACAAGGATTGCAAACTAATTTCCTTTTATTTAAAATAATGAAGATTTTACATTCAGAATACTTTCATTATGATTTATTTTAAGTTTAAATGAAAAAGGTAGGACCAGGTATCAGGAATGAAAAGGAACTTTTTTTTATCATTTTAATCCTGTCTTGATCCATTATTCATGAATATTTTGACTCCCCTTGTATTAATTGAGTAGAAATTTATTTCTGTGTTAAAATAATTTAGTTACAGCAGTAAAAATACTTACCAAAACATAAATATTAAATTAACTCTGGGAATATTAAATTAATATGAAATTATTATCCCTATTATGGCACATAGGGACACATAAATGTAGCTGACATAGGGCCTATTTTACTGGGACTGAGTAATGATAAAATGTGTTTCTCTAATTTTTTTACGCATGTTTACAGTATCAAAATATATTTAATAAGATTATTTTAATAATATTCACATGTAAATAACAGCATAATTATGGTGCTTGATATAACAATAGTTTGTTTATGATATTGTCAAACAAAGGGACGTAACTCGTGAAGTACCGTCGGCCCCGTTTCGTCAGAAATATCGACACATCGAATGGCACATTTGCGTATCTTAGCGTATCAAGTGGCAGAAATTTGACATATCATAGTCCAAGTTGTGTTACATAACATAATTTAAATTCAGCATAGCTTCCCGAGAAGTTAAGAAAGAAAATTACGATTTTAATTTTCTGTGACCATTTTATTTTCGTCAACACCTTGACTTTGCAGACACATTTTGAGAGAAAACAATGAGTTTAATCCATTATATATTTCTTATATACTCAAGAATGTTCATTTACAAATCAATTAGTTTTAATTCATGCGAAAAACTACAAATTCAGAAAAACGGGCTTCACTTTTTTTGGTAAAAAAATGCCCATATATGGTAATCACATGACGTCCATTGTTGCTTTAAGAAATGGGGTCAAACCGGGGTCAGCTTTCCGACTGGTGTTGGCTTCTATCTCCTTGTTATGATTTACTTTGATTTAACCATTTTTGAAATGATGGTTTATAGACTTCATAAGTACAATTACATAACCATGATAAAAGTACACCGTCATGTGATTTTGGTGTGCTTTGTCTCGATGTCCAAAGGCAAAGACAAATTAGACATATCGATCTATCAACAGATTAAATTTTGCATATGACTTTGATTTTTTTGAAATGTTCTTATGATATGAGTTGCTTATGCACTAAAAAGTTCAAGTTGTAGGTTGAAAATTTGTACTAAATCTTCTTTGCGAAAATGAGGGCATGTTTTCTTTTCTAAAGATTACTGAACAAGCGGAAAAGTACTGTCGGATTTTAATGCTTGTTAGTCTAATGTAACACCTTAATATGATAATGACTAAGTGGTCAATGGTCATTTTTATATAAAGTAAATTTTAACAAAAAGAACAGTTTGATGTTATATCTTTTCATTCGATCTACCCAAATGAACACTAGAACATATAAAATATCAATACACAAACATAAAAGGTAAGACTGTCTGTTCTTTTAAGCAAATATACATTTTTTAGGAAACATGTACAAAGTTAATTTAATGTTTGTGTTAATTTAAAACTATTTTAGAGTAATATAAGTTAACGTGTTGAATTGTGAAATTAACAATATTTTTTATTGATATGATCAAACGTTTTCAATGTCAAATAATTTGAAAATATCATAAGCAAAAATAAAATGCAAATAGAAAATATCTTACATCCATTTAGAGGATTATGAAAGTTGTTATGCATTCGTTTGACGTGTTTGAGCTTTTGATTTTGCCATTTGATTAGGGACTTTCCGTTTTGAATTTTCCTCGGAGTATTTTTGTGATTTTACCTTTTAGTAGCTTTTTTTGTATCGTAGATGGATGACATAACTGGCTTTTTATTACATTTTCTTTTCTTTTTTAAATTAGTCGTGTTTTCTTTCTGAAATTTTTCTGTTTTTATAATAATAGCTATGATGTTCGGCCATAATTGAAAACCTTTTGCACGTTTAAGTTAACTATGGAATTCAATAGTTCGTTGCAACCTCAACGCAGGTTTTCTTGTAATCTTGCACAAACGCATAGGTTTGAAAAATTTTAAACAAAAATCACTTTGCATTTATATTAATATATCTATTTATTCACAATACTCGTTGTGGGGATTGAATCACATGCGGTGCTAAATTTGAAGCAGTGGCTTCAGCAGTGGCATAAGCAATGTATTTTCTAAATCGCCTTCTCTGTAGTTAGTGTACATGCTATTTCATTATTAATCTTGAAAGTTCTGATAATTTATTAAAATTAAGAGTCAAAAGAGAAACGCTCAAAGTATGTAAAGATAGATGGAACGACCATATTTGGTTAATGACTAGTGGTAGTTAAATATTCAGTAATAATTGAGGTTAACTATATATATATCTACCACGTTACAATGTGTCTCTGGTGAAAGATTGACGTGTACCGACACATTTTTCATGTAGACTTTGACATCGACAAGTTACGTAGCATAATATTCTTATTACGATCTTGTGATAGGTCGTTAATGTGACGTTTATTGAAATCGCCATGCATTATTGAATTCGATACGCTTCACTGGGTAATCATCTAGCATCTATAACTGTACTGGTTCCCGAATATCATCGGAGTCCTTACTGTTTCGTTCGAACAATAGACACGACTTGGTGATGGGGTTTTGGGATTTTACAGTTGTTTAAATTGTCTTCTACTGTGTTTAAATTCGATGGAGTTATTTTGGTCTATGAGTGATTGTCTAAAAGCAGGCATTTATTTGTATGATAAAGCTTTTGGACTAATTGAAGATTCATATATCATAGGTAGGCAAGGCTTTTTTCTCCGTTATGATGTTTTCAACTTTACCCTTAGCATGTCAAATATATATCAAATGAGAAAAGAAAAAACAATGTTAACATAATTACAATAAATAAATACATAAACAAGTTTTAAGTTGACTTCAATTTACATTTTAGAATTATAAAATACGCTTAACTTGTTCCTTTTTGTAGCGGTTAAAAATATGAATAATATTTTTGAATTATAACTTACATAAGTGATTAAATGTGCAGTTATGTAAATTATTCCTCAATATGAATGCATATCATTTAGTAAAGTACACATTGGCTCTCTGTAAATACCTGAAGGGCATACTACACATGTTATAAACAATGGATCAGGCCAAAAACATGAACGAATGACATGAAGGTTTTCAAAGTGTACATGTATTGTACAAATGTAGATATCTTTTTAAGTATCCTCAATGTCAAACATACATATATAAAAATCACACTTCTACACAGATGGTCCAATGCTTGTGGTAAACCTATTTGTACAATAATTGATTATCAATTAAAAACTATGTTCTTGCGGTAACAGTTGATATACGTGAGAATTTAATTCACATGTATATTTTATATATTTTTTTTCAAGCTTTTAACCTACTTTTCACCGCACTAGTTTTTATCTGCATGTCTTGCAAATTTGATGCATTCTTTAACAGTAAATGTAAAAACTTTTGTTTTCCATCACCTGTAATTGGAGTCAATGTACTTCAAGTGGCATTCTGATGACGGAAACGAAAAATTTCTAATGACTTAATACATATAAGTTCACTTATCACCAAATCATCGCTTACTAAATGAAGTTGTTTAGACAGAAATGTTATTTTCAAAAATCAACATAAACTCTACCTTTAGATGTTCTATAGGAAATTATAACAAATTATTATATTTCAAAACATCGAAAATGCCACGAGGAGGCGTATCCTTTTTAGTCCATGTGTATTGATATAAAATATTAACACTGATGATTCAGTGCAAATCATATGTGGACAAGTGGTTGTGCGGGATGAAGTGGTTGTGTGTTACAATGACTGGATTTCTTTTGCAGTAGCTTCTGAGAATGTTTGACAGCTTTCGAGGAGACTTTGGATACAGCTATTATGGCGAAAGAAGGACTTCCGCCACAATTGACATTCCATTGGTTGTTGTTGTGTATACATGTGTTTTGATCTCTATTGCAACTATCGTAGCAGCGGCTGGTATTAGAGGAAAAGGGGTAAGTAAATGAGTTAACATCAATGACAAAGTTAGACAAAAGATGTGCCATATATGCTTTAGCTTCAAATTGAGGCACTTAAGATTTTAAGGGCTTTGTCACACACCCATTTACCCTATAACTGCACATAGGTATACATTTGTTTAAACTGATATTTCACCGTCTGCATCCGTCTCCAACACCCCCTTTTTGAATAAAACAATAAATAATTATATATCATGTACCATGCTTTTACTATGAAACGGTGTTGCTTCTATACACAGCAATGGAAATAAATTGTGTGTAATAATTAATTCGATGAAACAAAAATTACTTCATGTTAAATTTTGCATCTCTCATGAAATTAAGGCCACCATAGTACAATCTCTGAGGAGATACCACAGAAAAATATAATAGCAAAGTATAACCATCTCTATTATAATAGTAAAGTATACGTAACTTTACATGGTTTCATTTTTCGTTACAGCGTTGGTACACATTAATCAGAGTTGTATATAGTTTGGCAGTAGGATCAACTTTGTTGCGTAAGTTTATTTGATAATTATTGAGATTTGTACGATATAATTGTACGGCATACTATTTCCTCGAGGCAACAGTAGGATGCGGAATTCAAAACATTATTGATCAGTTTTACAGTCTATCCAAATGTCTTTTTGAATTTCCTCATATTTATAAGAAGATAAAGTAAAGCTCTGACGTGTGTTTGTGTCTGTGACAAGTATGTGAGAACCTAAAGAGTCGGATGCATTGTAATTTCTACTTGTTAAAAGTCAGTACACGTATTTAGTTTTTAATACTAAATTTATTATACACATTATGACAAAAGAAAGGGCATTCTTCGGTTTTCAAACCAAAGGAGTAAAATTCTTAGCTTTAGGTGTAATCGAAGAACTTTCCTGGATAATTTTCAAAATATTTTTTTTAAGGCCAACTGAAGGAGCAATATGAATAAAAAGATCATAAAAATATTCGAAAAAGAAACTAGGAACTTTTATTTCTAAATAATTTGTAAAGTAATCAATGGAAAACTTAAGAAATGTATTTTATGACTCATTTAGCACTGACTACGGGTCTGATGGAAAAAAAACAACGGGGACCAACAGTCCACCAGAAGCAAACTGCCAGTATTAACCGCCATTTTTTGAAATGTAGAAAATTACAACTAAGCAAAAATTTCTTCAGTTTAAACAAAATTAGAAACTTTTAAAGTCACGGAAATTGTGTTTAATCGATATGACATCTGAAACACTACTCCAACATAATGTTTTTATGTCTGACATCATGTTATAGACGGTTTATGATTTAAAAAACATTAAATTTGTCACGTTGACCTCAAATTCAGTTGCCCCACTTGACCTATAATGTCAAAGGTGAAAAACGTTACAAGTACTTACAATATCCTGCTAGACGCAAAATAATGTGCTTTGAACCAAACTCATTAAAATTTGGAAATAATTATATTATAATGCAATGTTTTAAAAATTGGTCATAATTTTATTCAAAAGCGAAATAAAATAATATTTAATCTGTTCTTTATTAGTCCCAATATATTATTTCTTTTAATCAAAGTCGACATAGGAATCTATAAAACATTAGGTTCGACATAAATTGCATTTACAGTTATAATAATTTTTTATTATAGACTCAGAATGATCCATCATTTTTATGCCAATATGACTTTAAGAATGTGCTAAGAAAAGGGGAAGTGATCAATCATAATTGAAAGAGTTGATGACTATATAATTTTCAGTTGTCAAATTGGACTGTCAATTAAAAAAAGAGTATTTGCATTGCTATTTCAAAATTAATTTAATTAGTAAAAGTTTAACTTTAAATAGGACATGCATGTTAATGATGATATGTGTTGCCTTTTCAATTATAAATATATTTTCTATGTTTAAAATGTTTTTTAAAAATGTGGAAATAATAACAATATTTCTTTCCAAATTTATGATTTAAGTTTATTTGCATATTTTGCTTTTTCCCTCTGATATACGACTAACAATGGATATTCATAATTCAGACAGAATTAAAAAGCAATGTATTAGCAAAAAATTAAAAGCAGTAGTCTGATAGATTAGTTAATTTGGAACATTTGAAATTTGTTAATTTTCTCAATGTTATTAAGATATTGGTATACTTGTTTTTTCCAAAGCACTTTCACAATATGAACTAGAAAAATATTTAAAATGATAATTTATAAAATGTAAATACCTACCCTTCTCATTAAAACAAACAAAACAAAATAATTCAAAACAAAGCAAAACAAAACAAAAACAAAACAAAAACAAAACAAAACAAAACAAAACAAAACAAAACAAAACAAAACTAAACAAAACAAGCATAACATATAAATGTTTTTTTGCATGCGTTTAACATCTAAATAAATGTATGTATAGGTCAGTGCATATATTTTTTAGAGTATGCAATTGATTGATTGTATTGTCTTGAGTATTCAAACAAACATTATTTTTTTTATAAATAAAAAGCAAAAAAAGAAAAAATTCCTCAACTTGTTCAATTTCAATTGAAAAAGCAAACAATTTTTCATTCCAGTTTGTTTGTATGGTGATTGCTGGGTGGATGGTATAGACAAAAAAGTAAATGTACCATATATATATCGTTCTGATGCAGAAATAACTGGACAAGTCGGCCTTAATATTGGACTTCAGAAAATTAATATTACGCTTAAAGGTAAATATGTCTTGTATGATTGAATACACATACACGAATTACTATATAACTTTGATCTGACATTGGTAAACTTAAATAGATACACATTTGTAAGATGTTTTGTCCAGGATATGTGGCAGACTTTCTAGATTGGGAAGCTGAATTCTTTTTGACTAATTAGGATTCACAATATTTCACAATACATGTAGAATTAACATGCTGTCTTTGCCAAACCGATCGAACACATGAAGGTATTTAAGGAATACATTGTTATATGAATCAAGAATATTCTTTAAGTTAGAAATTAAGCATTTTTGTAGAAAGTCAAAGTTTATATCATGTTGAGGGAACAAAAATCGTGTATATTGCAGTAGCATTATCGGTACTAATTTCCTGCATCAGGTTTACTTTTCCTCAATCAATGTCTTCGGTTATCTTTTACAAATTGTAACTTGGATTGAGACTTGTCTCATTGGCACTCATACCACATCTTCTTATATCTTCTCATCAGTGATGATCAAAATATTGATAATCCAAAACCTTAAGCAAATATCATAAGTATTTTTTATAAAACACCATCTCGTCTCGAAGGTTTATTTTTTCTTTACTTTTGAGTAAATTTTAACAGGAAATTTGAAGACTGTAAATAATCATTTATTTTAGCATGTTTATTCATTTGCAATCTTTGTTTTTGTATTTCAGGGACTTTTCAAGGTTCTCGGGGATCAATAAAGTACAATGAAGCTATTCCTTTTGACGGAGGTAAATTTATACGCACTGTTATTTTTATTATCATTTACTCATTTTAGGTACAGTTAATAGAAATTTCACATTTCACCAAAAGTTATTTTGCTTTATTCTCAACATTTTTGCATTACTACGATAATAGCATAGGACACACCAAAACAAAAGTTTTGCTGAGCAAAAAAAAATTGTTTGTGTTATAAAAAAACACACCAAATTATGGTCAATTTGATCTTATTGATTAATGAAGCCTGTCATTTTTGTCATTATTCCAGAACTATAACGTTTTGTGATATTTTGAAACCGTGACTATTAATGTCACAAAAAATCTGTTGAAGAACATGATTGTTCAAAAGGGTATAGCTCCACTTTCTATAATTGTAGTGTAACATTTAGTAATGTTTAAGATCGTTTTTTTATATTCTCTACGAAGTGAAGGAGCATTTTTTGTTTATCAATGAAATTCGAAATAGCTCTATTTTCTTCATAAAGATACGTTTCTTTTTCAGCAATGGGTTCTGTCAGTGACTTCCGGGATTTTTTGGAGAGAGGATTACCTCAGCCAATGTTAACAGTGGTAGAATTCTTCAGTATTGACGAAGGAGGTTTCAGATGGGGCCGGAGTTTTGCAAGGGCAGGGTACTTTGCCAAAATTTTACTTTTGTAAGTTTATTTGTTAATTTCTGTGTCATTTGATCTCTTGTGGTGAAGAGTTGTCTCATTGGCCATCATACCACATCTTCTTTTTTATATTCATTGACAAGATAAAGTCCAAATTTATAATTTTTAGACATTTTGATATAGTAGCATTTTAGGCACTTTTATAAAAGCGTCTTCGTTTGACCCAAACTCTACTTCTCCATAGTTAAAAAGAACTACTGAGGTAATAAGTTCCTGAGTTTAGATGATCGTCATTTCTCTTTGCCTAAACTTACCAAGTAAGAAGAAGAGACATGTTTTCTCTGTCAGAGACGCTACATGTCCTTCATCGCCTATTCGGCTTGATTTCAAATTTATAATAGTATGAAATTCAAAACAGTGTAGCTGTGGCCATTGATTGACCCATCAAAATCATCCATTGACTGGGACAATTTACGTGAACGTTTGTCTGTAACAACCACTGTTCATGACGTACCTACGATAGACATTTAAACTGTGGGGTCACCAAAGGTTTCTTAACGCCTTTAATTATAAAATAATTCGAAAAATTAATCAGGAATAAACTTTGTGTTTTGATTTATATAATTGATATAAATCAAAATATCGTGTTATTTCTGATTAATTTTTCGAATTACTTTATTTAGGTTTTGAGAACCTTTGGTGACCCCATAGTTTAAGTTTCTTTAAAAAGTACATAGTGAGCATTGGTCGTTACATACAAACGTTCACCTAAATTGTCCCAGTCAATGAATGATTTTAATGTGTCAATCAATGGCCACACTGTTTTGAATTTCATACTATTTTCAAAAGTAATACGGCTTGTGGATATCAACATACACAATGTAGAATCCGACCGATTATTAACCATTGAAGTTTTGATGTGGCCAAAACAGAAGATGCTTACCCTGTCTGTATACTTGGTCTTACTTCATACTGAGATTCGGATATATTTCTCTTAATGTGTACCTTTTCACACAAGCAAGTATTTTTATTTCAACAGACAGCGGTTTACATTTTTTATATTTACTGATTTCGTTCAGATACCCTTTAGCTATGATGTATATACCTATTTTAAAGTAATCAATTTAAGTTATCAATCTACTAGTATATAAAAATAATACAATAATTAAATTTTATCTATAGTTTATTTTATTTTTCAGGACATCGTTTTCTTTTTGGATCCTAGCAAATATAATGGTGTGCAGTGTGATATACTACGGTGGAGTGTTATATACTTTAACTGGCTTGACAATGTTTTCAGCATCAATAGTTTATCATTGCATGATACCTACAGCAAAACTTCGATTTTTCTGTTCAGAAAGTGAATTTCATCTTCATTATGGGATATGCTTTTGGTCAATTCTATTGATGGGTAAGTCTTTGAACACCTTTTTCTCATTGTTGAAGGCCATAGGTTGCCTATAAATGCTTACATATCCACTTTATTTGAACTTTGGTGTATAGTTGTCTCATTGACAATCATACCACATCTCCTTATTTTTATATTAATAGTTTCTAATCTCTTCATTACAAGAAAGTGGATTTATGTTCCAAAGAAAGACGACATTAGATATGGCCATGATCTCAAAATATTCATAAAAATCGTCTTATGTAACAAGACCAGACTAATAAAGTCCGCAATTTCTGTGCTTATACATTTATGTACATATATGAAGGTTCATATTAGTTTAATGTTTGTGGACATGAATTATGTATGATATATTCGTAATGGCTTCAATAAAGATCTCTATTTACCATACATAATGGGCATTGCATGGAAATACAAATGTTGAAGAAAAATAGTGAATTTATACAATACAACCCTTTACATTACTGAATTCAAATCACTTTATCTTTTATATATATATATAATACTTAAATTGGGTCTGAACACATGTTAGAAGGTTTTGCTAAGGTTTTGGACACGATTATTTATAAAAACTCTCAACTATATATTTTTTACTTTCTTATTTTATAGGTCTTTTGACAACCATAGTTGGTTCCATTATTTTAATCATGGATACAAAAATGCCCAAAACAATACAGAAATTTTTCTTGATCGAAGGATTCGATGATACAGAGGAGGCATATGAATCACAGAAAAACTCAATATGTTCAATGTATAAAAAGGTAAGAAATATGTGTATTTCAAATCCGTCTTATGTGTGCATAACTTTACGCTTAGGGGTGGTTCAAACGTTAATTCAAAATTAAATGTCAATTCATTTTTCCATGAAGTTTGTGAAACATAAAATAAGAATGCTTTACTTTCCTCTTTTCGATTTTATGTCTATACAATAAAATGGTTCTTAGCAATAAACTGTTTTTCAAGATTCGAATTATTTTGATGTACAGTATTATTATGATAACTCAATTCTACATTTTTCAATTATACCATAGATGTAACATATACCCTTATATGTATTCCCATTTTATTCATACATAACTTTTTGTTTTACAGAACGAATTACGAAGACAGTCTGCTCCAGCCTTAGCAAACTTTCACAACAGTTCAACTGATTTGTATAAAGCAACTCTATCTTCAGTCGATGAAGACGCGGAACATACACCACAGATGAAACGGAGTTCTACAAATCCTACCAATCTCCGTAGTTCCTATTCTTTAGAATCTTTGCGCGCATATTCAGAAAAGAATTCTTTTACGAATATTTCCAAGGACGAAAAACATTATAAATCCAACCCACTATTTGAACAAAACGAGAACTCGAATAAACTTAATACAGATATATTTTCAAAGAAAAGAAAAGGTTCAATACCTGGTAGACTCCAATCTGCAATGTCTCTGGAATCACTACCGTCTATTCCTGACGATAAGACGCTTTCGTTTGACTCGGGTGTCGATAACGACGAAGGTGAAAATATACTTACAAGTGATCAGCAAGTTCTACACACAATAGAAAGTGACAGTGATGACAATGGCGACGAACATATTGACGTATCTATGTTCGAAACTCATTCACGAGATAGAACACTAGAAAGAACACGAGAAAGTCAGTCATCTTCTAACACAGAAGAAAAACCTAACAATAATAAAGTTTTTACAATTAGTATAGGTAATGCTGACGAGGAAGAGGAACGTCTCAAGGAAATATATATCGATTTAACGTCTGCTTATCCGTAAATCGATACTATCGATAAAATAATCTTACTGGGCAATTTCATAAATTTCCGGTTGGAACCAGACTGTACACAAATAAATTAACAGTTGAAATCCGTCCTTGGAAGGTATATGTAAGAAATAAAGGAGTAAAACAATAGTTATGTGAAACCTGTTAATGATTAGTATGGTACAAATGTAGATTAGAATTACATTGGTTCGATGTATTAGATGTAGAACTAACATTCTGAACATCATAGTTTGGAGGTCGAATCGAGAAAACTAGATCTAGTAAATGCTTTCGCCACCATGCTTTTTGTTACGGACTTATGTTGTGCTTACCATTGTCTTTCATATTATGAAACTTTTCAATTTGAAATTGAAAATATGTTATTTATTATTTTGTGATTAATGTGTGCCAAGCCTATATGTAAATAAAACAGCAGAATTATGCATGCTTTAAATGAATAAAATTTTATGAATGAATTACTTCTTTTGTAGTTGGTACCAAAAAAAGGGAAAAAATGTACTAAATGTACCAATGAGATCTCTCTAACCTTTCAAATCAAATGAAAGCTAACAACATTTTGCATAACACGGTTAAATCATAATGTCTTTATGGTATCCAAGATAAATCGAGGTGACTGTATTTGATAGATATACTAAATTACCAATGCGTGATATAAATTATAACAAGTCTTATAGCAAATGCAAAAAGTATCAGTTGAAAAGTAAGATAGAAAACTATTCCATTGCCTTTAAATAAAAGAAACAGATATGAATTTACTGCAAGCGCCATTGTTCGACATGTTAATGATAATAATACATTTAATTATCAAAATGAACACGACTTGAAGTCTTTATTTTATAACTTGTTAGAATGGTTCATCTCAAAATGGTTAATCGGTTTAATAAAATATTTGCTCACTAATATGAATGAAATTGTGCTGATACGTTTTTCAAATTTAGCCTTTTTAACTTCGTAGATGCACCACGCGATCACAAATTGAAGAAGAAATGCATGTTTTAAATTTGAAATTAAAGGTTTGAATTTGTTGATATTTTAAAAGAAAAACAACCATTATATCTCCATAAACCACAAGAAACTGATGACCACAGTTGTATTTATAATAATTAGATGGTTTATTGGTTTTACGAGGTTTCTACAGCCTAAGGGCTACGAGCGCTACTCGATCAACAAAGAACAAGTTAGACATTATATATTAAAGAGACAGACATTGCATTTAACGTTATAATACATTACTAATTCAGTTACAGCAAATAATGTTTAAAATTGTAATTTACGACAATTGCAAGGGCTATTTATTTCAAATACAAACAGAAGAATAAAAGGAGGTTCCATTTTATGTGCTTACTACATGTATATGGTAGTGGTAATTGGTAATTCTTGAAAGCGTTGTTTAATCTTTATTAAAAAGTTTCCGCATTAAAAATCGCACCACCTATTCTTTCGTCAGTCGAGTTACAAAATGTTTATACTAACTTCAATGGTAGAAGTAACATATGTGGTAGCAAATAATATGTCGTATATTGAATGTGCTAGCATGTACATTGTTAATTATTTGGTTGTATAATTAAAAGTAAAATCTCAAAAATACTGAGCTCAGAGGAAAATTCAAAACGAAATGTCCCTATAATCAAATTTCAAAAATCAAAAGCGCAAACACATCAAACGAATTCGAATAGATAACGACTGTCATATTCTGAGATTTACAGGCATTGTCTTATAAAACATGTAGAAGATGGTGGGTTTTTTTTATTTTTAACTGCATGCTTTAGTTTCAGCGTTGTTTTTTTAAAATTGAAAACCTGCGTGATTTAAAAAAATGAATTTACAGGCAACGTTATATTCATGTAATTTATATAATGGTATAGTCAAATTTGCAAATGTTTTAATATGTTCCATGAAGGTGAAAAGAGGATAAGAAATGCTAAATGGTTTAATTACAGTGTAGAGTTTATGTAATGATGTATTTTTCTTTGGATTTTAGCGGAAAACACAAATGCTATGGGAAAGGCGTATAAATAAAAGAATACTAATGAATACTTATAATAATGCAACATTTGATAATTTTGTAATAAAGCTGTCAACCCTGACCCCATATAACATTAAACGATATTAATATATGATTATCAAATAGTCGTTATATGGTCGTAATGTATGTTTTTATGTATATATACGATCGTCATCATTTCAAGGGGTCAGTGAGAGGAGGTACATCATTTCTGAACGCGATGACTATATATCCCATTTCAATTTGCAATTGGCCACTTAAGTTATTGAAAAATTATATGAATTTCGAAGTCCTTACGAAATTAAAAAAGCAATGTAATAATGTTTTATAGAGATTGAACTACTGTTGTAAAGCCTGTAACAGCAGTTAATTATATCATTTTCGATTCGCATTTCGACAGATTGTCTGTTATTTGTTCACCGTCCAGTGGAAGATATTTTCTACTTTCTTAAAGAAGATAAACAAGAGCAAAAACTGGTCTTTAAAAATCTATTGAACAATGATATGTCATTCATAATTATTTTTTTCTACCGCATCGTCGCACTCGAACCAACAATACCACATGTTGGCAATAAACCTACCTTATGTTGTTGTTGTTGTGTGGGGTGGTGGGGGTGGGGTCTCGTGTTACTCAGTCTTTATTTTATTATGATATGTTCTGTAGATTCTTGTTTGTCTTTTTGTCATTTTGTTGTTCCTTTGGAATCTTCTGCCTCATTTTGAATATCTTCAGTTCGTAAAACACAATAATTGACAAAAAAGTAACTTTGGTGTAATATGTATACCAATAGTGACTTAGTTTTACATGTACATTGGATATTGTATATAAAAATAATCTTGAAAATTAAATTTGAAGCAATATTCGTGACAGATGTTGTTGAAAAAGCACAACCATCATACTCTGTTAGAATATACTCAGCAGCAAAGGGGAAGCCATTTTTTTTTTTTTAATTTTCATTGCTAGAAAAAGATACATATTACGGTGGAAAGAAATGCCATACATGTTAAGAATTAACCCAGATGTGTCGATATGACAACACCATGTGACAAAATACGATGTCGATATCGACATTTTCAATTCGATATTGACGAAGGCTACTTCAAACGAATACAAATCAAGCTAAATATCAAGGTTAGACCGAATATAAAACTGTAATAGTGTGAGATGATAACTGAACTGTCCATTATTTCATTGTCTATAAATAACTTTATGTAAATTAAATTATCTCATTTTTACTGTTATTGAAGAGGCACTGAAGATTGATTATAGAAAACAGGCGAACAATTTTATTTTCTGTTGTATGAAAATTCAGTTTTTTTATTGTGATTTGTTTTCTAGTTGCTTTTATGTGCCATATGCCTGTTCAAATTTTCAAATGTGCAGTATGCCCGTAGAAATATTCAGATGTGTAGTATGCCTGTACAAATATTCAAATGTTCAGTAGAAATACTCAGATGTGCAGTATGCCTATACAAATATTTAAATGTGCAGTATATATGCAGAAATATACAACTAGAAAATTCGAAATTTGGTATGTTTATATAGGAATAAGTAATTCCCAATAATTTAAAAATTGTGTATAAATTTACGAAAGAGAGGCGTAATATACCAGACGAACATATAATTCGAAAATAAACTGACAACGGCCATACCTAAAATTGAACAAAGACCAATAGATAAACACTAGCATATCAAAAATCATCATTAAACCTGAAAGTAAAATGAAAAAAAACATTCACTGGGGTAAAGCTGATGACCGTAACTGCATTCACGGTCATCCCAAGATGTCGGATGAAAAATTAGGTCAGTTTCTGTATTGTCTGTTTAAGTGTTTCTATATCATTTTCTTTACAAATCATACATTGAAACGATGTAAATTTATAAAAGAATCACTCGAAAATCACTAATTACTTCCGAGAAATGTGCATGAAACGGGAAATTCGATTTGAAAAAATCGTTAAGATGACCGTAAATCATAATCAAAATATTTTCAAGATGACCGTAACATAAAACAAGGATGACCGTGATTGGTAAAAAGATGACCGTAACTTGTAAAGGATGACCGTAATTTGTAAAGACTGACTGTAATTTATATAGGACGACCGTAACTTTTATAGGATGAACATCAATTCTAAGAAATATCCGTATTGTATTCAAAGCTTTTTTGTTGAGTTTGTCGATCTCAATAGGGGCACGGTTAGCGGATATAAATATGTTTCATAAATTTCTTTTTTTAAACTATAATATAATTGGCCATATTTAGGATTTATAACAAGATAGTAAATTGCATATTTCTCGTAAACAATGAAATGTTTATTGATATCGACGTTAAAATTTTAACACAAATTGACAGCGATACGACGAAAACTTGAAGAAACATGAATGTGTCCCTAGTACACGGATGCCTCATCTACACTATCATTTTCTATGTTTAGTGGACTATGAACATGGGATAAAACTGTAATTTGGCATTAGAATTAAAAAGATCATACTATAGGGAAAATGTGTACTAAGTTTCAATTTTATTTAACTTGAAGCTGGACAAACAAACAGACGAACGGACGAACGTACGCACAGACCAGAAAAACATAATGCCAATAAATGGAGCATTAAAAACATTAATAATACATACGAATATTTGGTAATCGAGCCCATGTGTATGGTTCAAGAGGAAGCAGATTAAAATCTTAATTTGTCTTGGTATATGCAGGCGGAAACACTTTTGAAATAGAACAAAAGAATCGAAGCTCTGTGTGTATCGAGAAAGCGATAAATGTTAACTGTAATGTTTGATATAGTAACAAAATTCAAAAAAATTAATAGAAACAAATAAAACGACAATTTTCTTATTTTAAACACCATTTGCATAAGTTTTCAATGTATCTATTACATAGTAATGCAAAACAATAAGATATCAAGTCGACGACATGGTTCTTATCGGGGCTTTTTATAGCTGACTATGCGGTATGGGCTTTGCTCATTGTTGAAGGCCTTACGGTTACCTATAATTGTTAATGTTTGTGTCATTTGGGTCTTTTCTGGATAGTTTTCTAATTGGCAATAATACCACATCTTCTTTTTTATATATAGTATCTATAAGTTGGATGTAGAAAATGCATAACCTCCGATTTTTTTTTTATCACGGACGGAGAACATATCAATCTTATAGTTCAGAAATTTTCGTGTCTGCCCTTCCATTATGTGAATCAAGAAAAAATTCCACAAAACAGGTAACGATTGTATCGAAAAGAGAAAAATCGAGTGCACCTTTTTATGTTAGGGCATGTTTGGGTGTATATTTTGTCTTTAAAACGTACAAAGCAAGAGTATTTTATATAGCATCTCGCTTCAGATTCTATCATTATTATATATCAAAGCTACAGGTTGACTTTATAACGTAAAAAAATGACAGTACGAAAAGATGAAATATATGGGTCAAGTGAGATACTTATCTAATGAATTACAAAAACAGAGTAGGTGTGTTCGAATAGCTATTTTTTTTTTTCTAAAAGTACTTGACGACAGTCTTTTAATTTGGATGATGAAAATGGATATCTTCGAAAAAATATGATTTTCTTGTGTATGATAACTAGGGTTTATAATCTTCAACCACTAAAATTGTTTAGTCTGCCCTTCCGCGAAATATTTAATTAGAATTTTTTAAAATGCTTAAGAATTTTCAAAAATTCCATCTGACATCCGAACAGAAAATATTTTTAAGTTGAATCAATGCAGACAAGATCATTAACTAATGCTCATTAGCTAGTAGATACATTTGTCTTTTAAAATATAACTGACATATAATAATCGATCGTAATGGTGCTATGTGGATAAATTTATCAGTTTTCAAGAGCAAAATTGGCAGAGCGTCATCCCTACAATGGCTTCCATTTCTACGATTGTGAGCATGAACTGGCGTAATGGGGAGATAATTTTGAAGAAGTAGAATCCTGACTGTATGAATGACATTTCTGTATACATTGTATATACAAATTGACAACGTTCCGCCTTGTGATACGATTTTCGTACAATACTATTTTAAGGATCTACTTTGCTGGAGCTCACCTTCACTAGTTTATTCGAATGATATTTTCAAAATATTTCTGTTATTTTATTTGCACGACAAAATGAAAGACGATAAATTATAATATCAATGGGTGTACATGCATTTTTTTTTTGGCATTTTCAAAAATGTGTATTTATTATATGTCATTAAAAGGAATCCCAGAAACAAAAAAAAATCTTATGTCGAGCAAGTGAACTGTGCACCGCATTTTTTTCATTATGCTTGTAAGGTGTCATTTTATCGCGCTTTTGTAGCATGTTTTCCCTTCCTGTTCATTTGCATGTCTTTTGGCAAATTCATTTTAAAAATTAAACACTCTACTGTAAAAAAGATACATATGGTAATCTTTGCATTTGAAGCACGACTTACTTTCTTCTACCTATAGGATAAAACTCTCATATTAATATGTGTATACCAACACGATTTATCATTTGATACAAAAAGATATTTATATAAATATGGATATTTCTTAGAATTGAGGGTCATCCTTTAAAACTTACGGTCATCATTTACAAATTACGGTCATCTTAAAAGCAGTTACGGTCAGCCTTGTTATGAATCGCTGATTCTGTTACGGTCATCTCGATTGTGATTTACGGTCATCTTGGCGATTATTTCAAATCGAATTTCCCGTTTCATGCACATTTCTCAGAAATAATTAGTGATTTCCGAGTGATTCTTTTATAAATTTACATCGTTTCAATGTATGATTTGTAAAGAAAATGATATAGAAACACTTTAACAGACAATACAGAAACTGACCTAATTTTTCATCCGACATCTTGGGATGACCGTGAATGCAGTCACGGTCATCAGCTTTACCCCAGTGAACATTGCAAGATCCTTTTTCTTGTCGTCTTTGCGAAAGTTATGCATATGGATTCGTCTTCATATGCGTGCATAAACAGATCGGCTAGTCGAGATACACAACCATTAAGCATCAAAAGACCAATTATTTCCTGAAATAACTATCCACCAATGCAAACTCAACGAAGAAAATAAAAAAAAAAAAAAAAAAAAACAAGTCCCGTACTTCGATGACAATATACCAGAGAGTGTGTGTGTGTGTGGTTTTTTTTTTTTTTTAAATCAAACAAACAATAGTACATTAAGAGTTCAAGAAACAGATTGTTGTTTATGCTGAACGTGGTGCACTTATATGAACTGTCATCAATGATCTCGAAAGACGTTTTAAATTAATTGATTTCTAGTTTAAACAGAATATTTTTTGCTCTGAATGTTGGTGACTGAAATATTTTATCATTTATTTTAAAAATTGCGTCGATTTTTACCTTGCAGAAGCTGTAAAGTACAGCCAAAAGTCCCATTTACGTACATAATATCCTTTTTCTTTGATTAATTGTAGGTCAATATGTACTTCTACTAAGGAAGGTTATATACTACACTGATATAAACAAACACTCCAATATATTGTAAACAAAATACTGGACTTACTTTTTCATCGGTATTTTGTTGAATTTGCATTGGTGGACAAATAGATGGTCTTCCAATGCTAAATAGTTCTGACCGACTTGTTTTTGTATACATACGAAGAAAAATTCATACAGAACCTGCAGAGTTCTTTATTTTTGCATTCAGATAAAATGATGCTGTTTTGTTCAAAATCAGCGAAGTCTTTTGGGAAACATCATTTGAAGTAGTCTATGTTATGGTTTGGGAAACTCCCTAAAAAACACAGTTTAAACATTTAAATGGCATCGCAGAGCTTCGTGTCCTGTAAAACAATTTATGAAAGTTTGTTTGAACTCTGTCCAGTTTAGTTTTTAAAGATTTATAGAGACACAAAGTGTGACGAAGACGACAAAGAGCAGATATGATCACTGTATCGCCATAGGTTTTCATGCATAATGAGGTCGAAAACAAATTAAAATTTAAAATAAATAGATTCTACAATAACGGTCGACCGGGATAAAGTATGAAAAATGTTGACTTCCTATGATAATTGGGCTATTTTTGATAGTATCACACAATGATTCACAGAGAACTGATGTAACCGTTCTTAAACGCAAATAATAGTTACTCACTCTACAAGGAACATTGGTTTTAATGTCCTTCTACTCAACTGGCGTAAATGTTGTTGAAATGGATTGCATAGAACAGTCAAACATATTTGTCATTTACTGATTTAAAATAAAAAAGAAACATAATATTGTTATCTTGAGAAAACAAAATGCTTAGATTTGAATTTTATTACAGAATAATTTTGTTAAAACTTTTTTTCTGCGACTATATTCTATTCTTTTTTACAAGAGGTGATGTGGAGATGAGTCATCAAAACTAAATAACCACACACACGCATAAAAAATTAATAATTACATGCGGTTTCAACAACAAACAACTGTCTACGCATACATAGCAGGCTCTAAATAGGCTATGTCTATACAAATGTGGTTCAGAGAAACCACCAATGACCTGTAAGCAACATAATATGAGAAAATATTAAGATAAACTGAATAGGGAATTGCATGCATATATGGTGGGATTACTTCTTTTTCAGTTTCAGGAAACCGCCAACGTACTCACACTCAATAAGATGTTGCTCCATAACTTGTACGCGCAGGCACATAGCTTTCTCCCGAAATTGGACATCTACTGAAAAATAAAACGTCCCTATTTCTTTCGGGACCTATATTTCGCAGTCTCTAGATGTAAACACATGAGTAAAACATATTTTTAAACGCCTCTGTGCTAGTGTTAGGACTTTTGAAATTTCATCTTCACATGTCCCTACAAGATAAAATTTTGTACTTATGATGATATCGTTTTATTTATAATACTTCTGTGCATTTTATGCACATTTCAGAATTCAGAATATAATACATAGAGAATAACAGTAATTTTCCCCAAAAACGATAGTTACACAATTATAGATCACTCCAACAGACAGACCATCCATGGGTGCAAAAAAGACAAACAACAACGAGCATATTGACAGTCTGGCCATGTAAGGTAAAATATTTGGAGAGGTTCAATAAATTTGATGTACATGCAAACATTCCCTTTTCCTTCCAAGCCCATTTCGGAAAAGCATATAAAAACTCACACACAGTCTAGCCAATAGATTGACCATTAACTTTGTTATACAAATAAATAAAATGACAAAACCATAAGAAAGCGGGATTTAATTCTAAAAAAAAGGATACAGTATACACAATTATTAATAGATATTCGGATAACTGTTACAGTATAATAGATGTAAAATGAATATTGTCAGTTTAATCTGATATTTCTTAATTTACACCAATCTTGAAATAAATACAAATTAAAAAAAAAACACTTTTGTATACATTTAATTCAAAAATTTCCAAAGTTAACTAAAATGAACGTAGATTTTTTTGTGTGAATTGGTTTGGTATTATTAGTAGGACGGAGAGATTAAATTTAGAAGTTTGATAATTTAATTTTTGTATTATAGGATACTTACATTTTTAGTAACATATTTTCATGTACATGTAAGATGGTAATCTTCTAAAGATTCGATGATAATCATTGAAACACAAAAGATATTAAACAGTTGTATAGTGAGGTTTGTGTGATTTCATAGCAAAAACGTTTTTTTAAAACTTCCGTAGTTCTTTCAGACTTTGTAATGATCTTTTTCTACATTTTCTACAATGTGTTCCATAAACCTGTTTTCATCATGTAATTTGTACGAAAGACACATTTCGTAATTATAATCAGTTTTCTGTATAACTTAAGCTTAATAACCTATCAAATTTAGTAACATATTGCATTTCAGTTGAAACACAAATGTTATACAATAGCAGAAACATGTTTTTTGTATTGCCAAAACTTCTAATTGAGATTTTGTAATTATCTTTTACTACATGTCCTACGATGTGTTCCATAAACCTATTTTTATTATATAATTGTTTTTAAAGACACATTCATAATAATCTGTTTTATGTGTTAATACATCATTTGAATACAAACGACCTGTTAATGTAAAAATTATACCACAGATTATTTCAAATTGTTCAAATTTAAAACGTTTTCATTCTGAAATTATTAAGCTGAATTAAATTATGATAACTTACAAAATCTGTATATACCATGCAGCCAATGAAAAATAATGTACATACACACTGATAGATTAATAAAAAAAAAAACTGCACCATTATAGGCCATGAATATCAAGAGGTGTATATAAAACCGAATGTTTAATCAACGAATGTCTGTCTACAATTTAAAAAAAAATAGTAGTCAAACAAATTGGAATTATCTCTTATAAATTGTTTTTTTTATAAAGCGCATACTAGGTCTCAGGGGCCGTGTCAATGAAAGTATCCTAGGATATGTCCTAAGATAGGTCTTAGGATAAAAATTATTATTTAGGATGGTCTTAGGACGTGTCTGAGACATGTCTTAGGATGTAAAACAAAGCTATCTTAGGACAGTCCTAACTACGATGGTCCTAGGACCACCCTAACACATTTATTTAATTGAAAAAATATGTAGGGAATTCAATGACATATATTTTATTGTATTTCACTATATGTACAAACTAAGGAAGAATGGATGACTCTTTTATGGAAAACAATGTATCATGCAAAATAAAAGTTTTAACGTAATACTAGTAGATACGTTATTATTCACGATAAAAAAAATATAGAATGAAATTCAAAACAGTGTGGCTGTGGCCATTGATTGACACATTAAATTCATCCATTGACTGGGCAATTTACGTGAACGTTTGTCTGTAACGATCACTGTTCACGACGTACCTACGATAAACATTTAAACTGTGGGGTCACCAAAGGTTTCTTAACGCCTTTAATTATAAAATAATTCGAAAAATTAATCAGGAATAACCTTTATGTTTTGATTTATATAATTGATATAAATCAAAACATCGTGTTATTTCTGATAAATTTTTCGAATTACTTTATTAAGGTGTTGAGAACCTTTGGTGACCCCATAGTTTAAGTGTCTTTAAAAAGTACACAGTGAGCAATGGTCGTTACATACAAACGTTCACCTAAATTGTCCCAGTCAATGGCTGAATTTAATGTGTCAATCAATGGCCACAGCCACACTGTTTTGAATTTCAACAAAAATAAAGAGTCACACAACTTTGTATATACAATATTGTTACTTTTACATTTAGGGTAGATGTCAATAAAATAAAGTCTATCACAGATCTGTCGTAAGTTTAGTTATCCATGTCTGCTGTCACGAAAAACGATAATGATGTTTAGCTTTTAAAATGGCATCTTCATGTGCAACAGAAAGGTTTTCAGGAAAGACATTACAAAATGTTTTTTTTTTATATTTGGTTTTAAAGTACTGTAAAGTTCTTGTAATTTCGGTGGATTTGGTCAAGGTTGTCACTGGAACTGAAACAGTCTACGATGTACGTTGGTTGCTGAACAAGTTCTTTATGTGCTATTTCCTTTATGATTAAGCTGAAAACTACTTCTTACAATTTCTAAAATATCCATGTGACAGTGCAGAAAGACAGCGGTTATTGAGGTTTCGAATGGTTATTTTAGATTCTTCAACTCTACATATGTATGGTTCATTGACTACTTTTCTACAAACGGTATGTAGGATAAAAAAATATGAATATTACCAAAAAGGTGTGGGGAAAACGTCGATAACAAAGAAACCCAAACAATATAAAAAATCAAAGACATTTTCTTGTCAACAAACGGGTTTTCAGCAAAGGTAATTGTTTCGACAATCTGTAAAGTTCTAAATTGCAATCTAGGAAAAAGTGTATCGAAAACCTACCATGTTAGCAAATTCTCTAAAGCAGAACTCATAAAGCAACATCAAAAACAATATATATAAGAATACCACTAGTTTTCTAACTAGGAACAGAGCGTTGCCAACTTGGTTTTCTCTTTGATTTTTTTCACGTATACGGTATTGGGTTTGGTAATTGTTGAAGGTCGTATGGTGCACTTTAGTTGTTTAAATTACCCTCCTTTGCTTTATATTGGAAAGTTCAACCCACATCTCCTTATTTCTATATTTTTTAGTTTTCAATCCTAGTGCATTAAACGTACATGATCAGTAAAATCATTCAAGTTATCTAAAATAGCGTGCAATGAAAATAATACAAAAAAAGCAATGACATATCGGTATAGTAAACATCAAAATGGAAGGACAAATAAAAGCATCACAATAACGTATCAAAGAATTATCACAACCTATGAAACATAGTTCAAAGTTCTCAACATGTTGATATCAAATCATACCATGTTACAAGTTTTGGCGTAAAAAGTTAGTGTAAATCCTACTTATTGATTTACTACATGAACTGTCACCAAGAAGGAGACAATATCAAGCAAAGCATATTCCACTCACTATGCAAGACAGTCTTGATTTGATGAAAGGCTATACTCTTGTATAACATATTTTCAATCTAATAACGCCTAGATGAATAATAAAATTGAATAAATGTCTTATGTTTTGGGATGAACAATGTAATCGTTAAATATCAAAACAGAAAATCTTTAAAATTGATCAACAAAAAGAAGCTGAATATTATGCAAGGCCTTTAAGGGGTTATACCTTGGTTCAGGGAGATGACTCTTTGAATCAGTTATGCGTTTGTAAAAGTAAAGTTTCGTCAATGTATGCTAAGCATCTACCTGAAACAAATTGAAAATAATCTATTCAGCAAAGAAGCTTAGAATTTATTTATGTAATTGGTTGACACAAACGTACTGATGATTTTAAGAGTTATTTCCCTTAACCTCCCTAATACCATGCTTTGTGGTAAGTGTTTGCATATTGTTGAAAACCGTACAGTATCTATATATTATTTAATTACTTGTACGTCATTTGGTCTTTGATTGAGAGTTGTCTCGATGGCAGTCATACTACATCAAATTTTATTTCCTTTTCAACTGACTTTTTTTAACAGAGTCATTTCATTAATTTAATCAGCTAATAATTATATTTGGAGTTTTCACATTTTTTTCTTAAAGAATACCTACATAAACCGATGCGAATAAAACTTTACATACAAGATATACCAGTCTATAATTTACTAAAACGATATTATAATCATTTTTTTTGCAAGATTGCAAAATACGTTGTCAGAGATTTATTGATTCACATTGCCTTTTAGACGTATATTAGAATCAGTTACATTTTTTGCATAATTGCTTTATATATTATTAAAAGTTATGACTTAATGACGTAATACTTGAATGATTTAGCAATACTGCAGCCATGATACTAGTTAACGATGACTTTTATGTACCGAAAGTATTCATTTATATATCTAGAAATATCGATAATTAGATGCGCTAATTTTTTTAATTAAATATGACATGAATAATAAGTCTGAAAGTTACATGGCATAGTGTTAGCGAAAGAATGTTTGTCCTTTTTTATTGGCTCCTCTGACCATCGTCGTTCGTCATAAATATGTTAAAATATACTACTGAAACAAATAATTCAAAATTTGACAAGACTTAACCATGATAAGTTGTCTAGAGTAAGATCTGAGAGGTCTCTATCGACAAATAAACCAAAATTGCATCAATGCAACATCTAACCAAATAGATGCCATCTCCCATATTGGAGTAAAACCCAAGGCATGTTAAAGAGGGCAGATCGTTCGGCTGTACTGGATGAAAAAATACACAGCCACGTCAGGTCGGACAATAAATCTGATGCCTTTCGTAGCGAGAGAGATTCATTCCAGACAAGCTCTCTACGCGTAAACGAACCCCTGCAACACATTTTTAGGAGTTCTTATGTGGCATGTTGCAACTCAATATACATGACCCAATACAATAACACCTCATTTCAAGTTAGAGCTTATATTTATTGCCCTTCATACAAGAAGACCGACTTTGCAGGTTTAATAATTTGGTTTTGTCCTTAGTATGCCAGATATATATATGCTACTGCGCATCAAGCACAAAACAATCAATTAGTACACCATCGAAAGTTTTTTTGGAGGATTATGTCCGTCACAACTATTCTAAGGGAAACTTCCGTGCAAATAAATCAAAATAAGATCGACTGGAAGGATAGTATTGCTGCAAGAGAAACAAGAATGTGTCCCCAGTACACGGATGCTTCATCCGCACTATCATATTCTATGTTCAGTGGACCGTGAAAATGGCGGAAAATCTCTATTTTGGCATTAAGATTAGAAAAAAGTAAAATCACAAAAATACTGAACTCAGAGGAAAATCAATTCGGAAAGTCCATAATCACATGGCAAAATCAAATAACAAAACGCATCAAAAACGAATGGACAAGAACTGTCATATTCCTGACTTGGTACAGGCATTTTCAAATGTAGAAAATGGTGGATTGAACCTGGTTTTATAGCTAGCTAAAACTCTCACTTGTATGACAGTCGCATCAAATTCCATTATATAGTCACCGATGCGTGAACAAAACAAACAGACATAATAGGTAAAAATGTCAAAAATAGGGGTACAGCAGTCAACATTGTGTTATCATCTTAATTACTATAAAAACAACAAATGTAACGAAGAAGCACAAAAAGCCATACATCAAATTAACATCCTTATTTTGATTATATTATACGATTATATTTGTCTATGTAAAATGCACCCATCAAGGAAGGAAGGAGGGTATGGGTACTGGTGTAAAATTGCGCGTATCATAGGGAACATGACTTTTTTGTATTATGCACTTAGTTTCAAGTTGATTGGACTTCAACTTAATCAAAAACTACCTCGACCAAAAATTCTTACCTGAAGCGGGACGGACGGACGGACGGACGAACAGACCAGAAAACATAATGCCCATAGCTGGGGCATAAAAATCAAAGAAGTACTTGAATATGTTGGTATATTTGAGTACTTGTTTTAAGTTTATTGTAGTTAAAAAAGCTTCTCATTCCAAAAAGTCACACATTAGTCTTTAAATCTTTAGGTAATACTAAAACAACGGCTACTATGAATTTATGTGACTTTCAAGTTTGTCATCTAATTCGATATATAAAAATAACTATAAATTATAGATTACTTCTTTTTGTGTGTACCTTTGTTTAGTTTTTTTTTACAAGTATAAAAACACACGTGGTTTGTTAACCAGACCAATTTCGTACTTTGAAAGAAAACGGATCTTCCTGGTATGATATAGTTGTTATTTGAACTATCAAACGGACACCGGAAGTCCTTTCCTTTGTTGTGGGTGTCTACTGTTACATGTCAACAACCTATTTACATTTTTATACTTATGATTTTTACACAATTTACAAATATACCTTCCGATTAAACCATTGACCGCTGTAAAAAAAAATTGTTTAACAATGACAATTTGATATTTCCTTTGACCAAATAGAAATTTTATCTCTACAATAAACATAAGTATAGTTATGGAAAAGAAATGTTACTGTAAATATAAAGAAACAAAGCACATACATGTAGTTATTTTATACTTAAAATCAAATTATAGATATATCTGAAATGCATGTAAATCAATACTGAAATATCAATAAATTTAGCTTTTTATTTAGTATAAAAAAAATATACGGTATAATTGACAATTGAACAAAATAACACAGAAATAAAAAAAAACAACTTCGGTCTTCGGCTGTATTCGGCTGTTTGATCGGGTTGTTGTCTCTTTCTCACATTCCCCATAACCATTCTCAATTTTAACTATTATACTAGTACTACTAGTGTTTGGATCCAGATTGCAAGAAATGCGATGATTTTGACTGCAACAGTATACGAAACACCAATGATCAATACGATAATTATTTCTCTATGAAAGTATTCTAATTGCTCATTTGGACTTGGATAGGGAGTTGTCTATGTTTGTCTTTCGTCGTTTTTTGTTTTTCGACTTAGCATTGTCAGTTTGTTTTTGACTTATGAATGTGAATACCCCCTTTGGTTTTGGCCTCTCGTTTGAGGATAGGAAACGAACACAATTATTAACAGAGGCGGATTTAGAGGGGGCCAGGGGGCCCGGCCCCCCCTTTTTGGGAAAAATTTGGTTGCTTATATAGGGATTCACTGAAGCGTGACTAGAGCGGGCCCCCTCTTAGGTCAGTCAGTGGGCCCCCACTTATGAAAATTTCTGGATCCGCCACTTATTAATCTCACCACATGTTTACAGACCCTTTTTACTTTTATAGACGACTCTACGGTATGGGGTTTTCTCATTGTTGAAGCCGTACGGTTGCATACAATTGTTAACTACACGAACCACTTCAATTTAACTCTGGTGGATAGTTTTCTCATTGACAATCATATATCACATTTCCACATGTTTAAATTTGTACTTGCCTGCATGTCCTAAGTCAGGAGCATATTCAGTGGTGGTCCATGTTACACATAATGAATCTTAATGTGTTTGTCCATTTTTTTGTGAGAATTCTTTGAAGCGACAAATAGCGTTCATCATTGCTTTGTTTGTTCTTTGTTCTTTGTTGTTTTTGTTATCTATTATACAATTATTCAAGTTAAAGTAAAGTGCTTTTCCTGTACAGATTTTTATTGTATGTCTTCGTGTACTTTTTGTTATTCCACTGGTCGACATTAAAAAGGACTATTTAGATCTAAAATTGAGAAAGGAAATGGGGAATATGTCAAAGAGACAACAACCCGACCAAATAAAAAACAACAGCAGAGGGTCACCAACAGGTCTTCAATGCAGCGAGAAATTCCCACACCGGAGGCGTCCCTCAGCTGGCCCCTAAACAAATATATACTAGTCCAGTGATAATGAACGCCATACTAATTTCCAAATTGTACACAAGAAACTAAAATTAAACTAAACATGTTAGTGAAATAGCAGATATTTGATAGTCGCATAACATGTAGACTTTCCTTTGTGAAACTTGGTTGCTGTCTCATTGACCTAAGGTATGATATCTGAAATACCCATTTATTTTTTGCGTACACCGAAATTTTGTTCATGTTTATTCATCACCTTCAGTATCAAAAAAGTGCCGTTTATAAAGTAACTCTTTGAAGATCAATTTATATTTTTCGTATCGTAGGGTTGCTGTCTCAATATTTCCTATAATTCATAATAAGTAATGCTAGATATATTATTCGCAAATTATCCAAAATCAGATAAGCATTTTCATGAGAAATATTTATTAGGATTAGCATTATTCAAATTTTTTTTAAAGACCAAATCATATATCCTGTTCACATGTCCTCTAGTAACCCCTGGGGAACAACCAAACCTTATATTCCCCCGATGTCATTGGAATTCCGTAAGTTTAGCTTTAAAAATTAATTAATAAGATATACTAAATTTTGATTTGTCATTAACGAATGTTAACCATTCCGACTTGTTCATTTGAATAAATCATTGTCTGCCAATGTGTGTCATTCAAAACTTACAATTATTGTAATAATTAAGGTCAGTGACGCATAACTTTTGATTTGCAGCAAATCTGACATTTTTATTGATCTTCGTGAGAAAATACACGGAAATTTTCATTTATTAATGTTAAAACCGATGCTTAAGGCGTTGATAAAACCTACTCCTACGAAGGCTAATGTCACACAGAGCCACTAGTTTTATTTGCACTTTAATAATTGGTTCAAGGTTATTTAGATAAACTACTACTAAGTCAATATGAAGTAATTAATAACTTTTTTTTCTTTGTTAAAATAGTTTTTAAATAGTTTGCATTTTTCCTATTTGTTATCTGGTAAGAGATGGCATGTTTCAATAGTTTAATTTTTTCATCAGCATTACACTTTAACCTTCCAAGCCGTTTAAGTTATTTATCAGCCGTTAATAGCGATTGGACAGATTAAAAAACGTTCAAAAATAACACCAAAAGGTGGACTGTCCTACTCAGCAGGTGACAATATTTTTTTTTCTCTTTCCTAAATATTATTTTGTAATAATTAGTGTATATTCATTTATTTACATGGGTACCAATTTTCGAGGATTTATGAAAACTTGTATTTTCGAGTATATTTAAATTCGTAGTTTTGCCAATGTCTGCATACAACCTTACAGAAAATGTGAAATTCGTTGATCATTAAAGTTCGTGGTTCATCGGTATTCACGAAATCCATGAAAACTGGTATCCCAAGAAGAATAGTGAATCTACAGCAGCTAATTTTGTTTTTCTAACGAGATAAAAACTCCTTACACGATTGATATTGTTCGTTCGCTTAACTTTCAGTGGCAAATATTTCATGCAATTCAAGACGAGATAAAATTAAGAATAATGTAGTCCTGTAATAGGGATCGACCGGGATGAAGGGCGGATTATTTGAACTACTACTGGAAAATGAGGGTATATTGGATTGGGAAAGAAATGTGATCATAGTTGTATGTTATAGATATCAGAAGATGTGATAGAAGTGTCAATGTTACAACTAATATGTATGCTTTCAAAAGAACCATAAATACACAAACATTTTGTAATTCTACATGAAAAGAGGGCTAACAAAGTTGTATTGATATCAAAATGGGAGAGATGCTAAAAAGGGTGTTACCAAACCTTAAAATTTCCGACCTGTTCTAACCAAATCATAATCATCAGAAGATAGATAATCCCTGTCGCCCTCTTCTGGTGATTTGATGTCTCCAGATGGCTCCAACCTTCTCAAGATGTTTCGACAACATGTTTCGACCCTGTACCAATCCATTCTCCGGTTGGTGTATTAGTAGAGGCGTTCAAACCTCTACTTATCAGAATTCGGCTTCCATTACCATAACCAACAAGAGAAACGTTCTGCTACTTGCCCTTGCTGTCTTTTGCCATTCCGACTATTCCCATTGTCTGTAGCTAGAATATACCAATCTGACTGTGGAGGAAATCCTCTGCAGCCTACTTCTACTCGGAACAACCAGGCTTTCCGAACTCTCTCTTTACATGTTGTCGTCAGCTCTGTGTACTTTTTCTTCTACCGCTGGCATACCTCTTCACGTCTCTATTTCCAAGGAACTGTCAGTTCTATTGCTGCTATCCTCATACGACTGCGACCAAACTACACTGTCTGGCCGTAGGGGTGTCAGTATACACATTAAGGTAACACAAGCTTCTTGCCAATGTCAACCCTCAAATTCCATTCACTGCCCTTGTCCAAGGTGAAGTGCTGTTATGACTTTGTTGCATGACCAGTATATTCCTCTCTGATGAATCTGATCTGCTTTGCCTCTGGTGTTCTGAATGTTTCAATCCTCTGCCCATGTGATCTTTCTTTTTAGCAAGTTCCACTTCATCCATGCTCCTTGACGACTAAGCTCTACTGCTTTTGTTCTTCTTCGTTCTTATTCTACTTGTCTTATTTCTGACTTCAACATGCTGCTCTTCTCTTTTTGGTGTTGACTTTGACCAATGTTGGAAAGTTGTCATTCCGAAGCCCTGTGTACCAGTACAGGAATTGCCCACTATGTCTTTGTGGTAAAGAATACTTTCTGCTTGATCTACTGCAGTTCTCGCTGGCCATTTTTGCCTAGTACGTGTCTGGATTCCAGTCTACTGATCTTGATATCCTTTGAGTCTGTCTCTCTGAAAGTCAAAACAAGTCTGCTCTTCGATACCTTGTATTCATCCGAAGTTTCTTTTTCTGAACGTCGGTATTGAATTAAGAGGGATTTAACTATTATAATATTTAGAGTGCATAAATATTTTGTAATCTATTTTGTTCTCGTTTTAGATGAAAGAAACACAAAAACTAAAGAATGTGCTTTTATATTTATTTGTATTATCTTTTTACCTGTATCGATACCATCAGACTTAAACGAGTTTATATAATTAATTTGTTAGCTATTTAGCAATTTGTTTGGTTTAGTGTTCAACGGGAGACAACCACTTACTGAACTTTGTCATTCATATCCCGTGTTTAGGTACACACAAAAAAATGAATGAGGCAAATTATTTTATTTCGCTTATAGATGTTCAACAATTAAACTACCTCATCATCTCGCGGCTATGTTCGTGTTTAGAGCGAGACAATCTGCCTATCCAACACCAATTGGACCGAAATTAACAGTATGATCCAAAAGAACAGTCTAACAAACAGTATAGTAGCCCCTAAACACGACCGGACGGAAGAAGTCACGGAAGCCATAATTCTGGGACCAACCAGTGAAGTTGAGTTGAAACAATTTTGATTATAGAAACAAGAAAAAAAAACCAAAAAGAAATTAAACAAACAAATAATGTTCATTTGTGTAAGATGATGTAAAACTGGTTTAACACGATGTACCACGTACTGTGTCTGAGCTAAGCCAGGTTATATTTACCGTTTGTCGTTCATTGTTGTTTTTACGTCATTTGATTGGCCATCTATAAATCTAGCGTTACTTCCCTATTAGCGTGATGTGTTTGCTTTAACGTGAAGTTCTTTTCTGCATTATACAATGTAGTTTTATACAATACGTCTCTTTAAAATTCTAATTGATTATAGTGTCAAATAATAGAAAGCGTGATGGGAAAGATGTTTCAAGTATCTCCGAATGAGTTCAAACTATGATGTCCGAGAAACAAATTAGATTGATGTATGAGCATTCATACAACATCTATCTTCAAAGACCTATAAATGTTGCTCGATTCCAGTCTTACACCCAATGACAAAAATGTTGCTGTCTTCGCAAATGATCCTGAAATCATACCCAGATGAAACGTTCTAAGATGGAAACATTGGACAATAATTAAATCTAAATGATGCATGGTCAATCATCATATTTATAATGTTGGTGATGATTTGAATTCCAAGATTAATGCCTTTACGAAAAATGATATATTTATTTTTTTTCAATACAGCTTTTGCAAGTCAGGTGTATTTATGAATCTTTAGAGATTATGATTGTAATTTCTATTTCTATTTGTATATTTGTAACGCGCGTTGTTATATATATATATATATAACTCGTCTAAACATCAACCCAACAATGTTAGATCTGTAAATTTGCTTTCGCAAATTTTTGGTTCTTCCCTCGCCGGGATTATATATCTTTATTTCTTAACAGTTTGTTACGATTTGTATTTACCCCAATGCATAATGAATGTTATAGACAAGAGGAGGGAGATACCAAAGGGACATTCAAACTCATACGTCGAAAATAAACTACAACTCCTGGGAAAGTATAAAGAAAAAGACCTTAAGTTTATACAAAGACATACAACATAATTCTCAATACAACACAGAAAACTATAGACTGGGCAAAACAATCCGAACAAAAACTAAGATGTGATCCCATGTACGTGCTCCGGAACGGTAAGCAGATCGTTTTCCACACGTGGCAACCATCGTGTTGCTCATGTTAAACAAACCTGATTAAAAAAATCTACTTCGTTGGGTCTCACGCGGTAACTCGTGTTTGCGTCCATAAAATTGTCGAAGGAGATGATTCCAACTTCACAACTTTTTTGAAATCTCGGTTTTATAGTTTTTTTGTGAGCAGCAATTCTCTATCAAGTGAAATTAAGATAGGAAATTAATACAAGCCCTGGAATATCGTTTAATCTGCTCATAGTAGATATGAACTCCAAATGAAGGCGCTGCATGGTGGAATGCAAAATACTAGAAAACATACTTAGTTGAAATTGGGCTGTGAACCGTAGTCTTAACCAAGTACTTTGCGTCTTTTGTATTTTTGTAAACTGTCTGTGCCTAATACATGTACCGTTTGGTGAGTCAGGCTCTTTCAAGCTGAGTTTTTAACATTTTGTTCTTAAATTCTACTACATTGAGGTCATATACCATTACCGATTGCTTCTTGATGTACAAAATATATTAACCTGTGCTTGTGTAAATTTTATTCAGTCCAACCTATCAATAAATACCCCGCTAATTTTAGCTTTCACAATGATTTAAACTTTGATTATTAAAAGACGGTGGGTTAACCAAAAACACTATTTTCATCAATGAAATACACTTATGTGGAAATTAAGTGTTTTATGTCAACAGAAATCTTGCATATGCTGATTTTATCTATAAAAAAAAGAAATATTTGTTGTAATCTCTCTCTATATATATCTCACCGGTCTATTATCCATAAAATTGATACAATACAATGAGAATATTTCAAATTGTTTCCAGAAAAAAATATAATGTAACCAATTCAGGACAATAACTCATACAAAAATAGAAGACTGACGATTTCAGGAATCATTATTGAGTTGTAGTTCGCGTTCCGCTAATAATTTTGACTTTTAACATTTCTATTAATCAACAATACCTATTACTATTCAAGGGTAATAACTCTTATTAGGAGTCAACTGACAATTTCGATCATGTTGACTTCACAATAGATTTTGTTCTGCACCTGACTATTCTGCTATGTAAAGTTTCTCTCTATCTACTAGTCTCTATATTTTTCAGAAAACAGCAAAGGAATGGGTAAAAAGGGTTTTTCAATTGCAAAAACTCATACAAAGTAATAACTGTCGATTTCGGTCTTGTGGAATTCTTTGTAAACCTTGTCATGTCGATGATTTTTTTTTGTTTAAAATTTGTGTCTATCTTCTATAGACTCTGCTTAATAAACTCAAAAATAGCTATCCATTTGCCTTTGAAGGAAAATAATTTTTCCAAGGAGTCTTCAGACGATTTTGGCCATGCTTAACTTACTTTTTATATTCTATTTGTGATCATCTGTGATATCTTTTGGCATTGTACTTTCCCTCTATCTACAATGTCTTATATCTTCAAGTTTATAGCCAAAACCGCACGAAATGGCGATATTGTCATTTAAGGGCAATAACTCCTATAAGGAGTCGTGTTACAGTATGATACATTTAGAACTTGAAATTCTTAACATGTCTGCTTTGTCAGATTCTCTTTATCTATAACGGTTAACCTCACATTGGCCCTTTAAGACATAGGAAGATGTTTTATGATTGCCAAAGACAGGTGAGCTTAACAAAGGAAGATGTTTTATGATTGCCAATGAGAAAACTACCCACTACCAATGACGAAGTTGTAAGAAAATATTATCCTAAGTAACAGAACGGCTTTCGTGCACATATACCGTATAATCAGCTATAAACATTCTGTGACTGAAACATGTACAAATACACAAGAAAACCAAAGAGGTCTTTCTCTCCTTAAAAATAGCTATAGTACGATTTAAATTATCATTCAATTACGAGTTCTAATAAAACTTACCGCTAGTATGGCATTTGGGGTGTTTTTCTCTTTTCTATATAAAATTAAATGATACAGAAACAGTGGCCTTTATTTACATGCGATTGTACTACATGTAAACGTATTTGGTCGCCTAATATTATAACGCCGAACGCCAACTATGTCAAGCGTATTCAGCATGTTAACTTGGTCAATAACTTGTCTTCAAAGCAAGTCATGTGACACCATGCGGGAAAAGTTTCATCTGACAACGAGTTTATACGAAACGGCTACCTACTGAGTCTCTTCTGGTATCATCAAAGGTACCTTTTTCTTACGATATCAATAAAACAGATCATAACCTTACAACCTAAAATAGTTAACTAAATGGCTGCCTGGTATTGATAGAAAAGTGATTAAATCAGACTTGCGTGAGAACAATTTGATACACAATTAGGACATCAATCTTCTTTTGTATAAGTTTGTTTTGCCTTGAAAAAAATGAAAACTTACATTGAGCAGGTCTCTCAAAAAATTAGTGTCAGTAAAGTTTCCTGTAAACTTTTCGTCTTTGTTTACTTTTTGTTTAAAACATTGGTCCTTGAGATCAAAGTTAGATAAGATCTATATCAAGAAACAAACTCTATGACATAATTTGTTATGTTGTTGTCTAGTTAAAAATCGTTTCGTCCATTGATGAGTTTATATTAATCCCTACAGAGAAACAACTGGATTATCACACACGTTATCGTATCAGCAACGATGCTAAAATTAGACGTTCAACGTTTGCCTCATAAGTGACTGACATGTATCTATGTATAGGTCTTTTAAAGAGATCATAGCATGAGGTGTACTTATAATATCGTACATAATTTACTTATTTTACAAGCTTATGCTGATGTAATGAATGAAATTTAAAATTCATTAACGATGTGCTGACCATTGCCAAAAATATAGAATTTTAAGTGTTTAATAATACATGTAGATTTAATTAATCTATTTTCTTTTCAATCTCGGACAAGGATAGAATTATTCGGGACAATTGGTGCATTGGAGCATTTAGTATTATTATTTAGTATGTGTATTTAAACAGCTACTAAAGGTTAAGTAGAGTAGTAAAGTAATAGATATTTAATACATTCGTATATCGCTTTACCCAGCTGATTGTATACACAGTTATGAGGCTCATTGGATTTAACTTTTGGAAATGAGGTACACACAACATGATCGTGGCAGCACACCAAAAATGAGAGAATAAATGTGTTAATGCGAACCACAAGTGCCTCCTTGCTATATGGTGATTCTTAATGGAACGTAATTTGCTATGCAACAAAAGTGCTTTATTTCTTTCTTTGTATTACTATTTTTCATGGAAGTAGTTGCTCAAGATGATTTTTCCGGTAAGTTATTTCTTCTACCAACCATGTTTGTTTTATTTTTTACCATTCTTTTATTTGCGTGCTCATGAATCAGAATGGAATCTTTGAAATACAATATAAGGGATCTCCTCTATCATGTATCATGTCCATGTACAAGGATTGGGAACACCTGAAGGTATATTTGTTTCAAATATTTCCTATTTTCTCAGACAGGTCTAGAATTCTGTTAAGTGAGGATGGTTAAAATCTGTTTTAATCTGACATGGTCACAACGACACCCTTTTCCAATTACCCTACTTGTCCCTCCAAAGGTAAAACAAACTAGTTGTAAAAGTGTTAACGATGCAATGACGTCAATAACAGATACTAGTCCTGGTTGGCTTCATATATTCGTTAATTCAATTGTAAACATCCCCCCAATGTCTAATACTATTTTGAATTCCAATGATTTTATAGTCATGCATTATGTAGCAATGTCTGATATGCATCAACCTGTTCTTCGTTGTTTCTCCCTATAGGGGACAGGCGGTCACTGACAGGTCACAATGTATCTGTTGTTTCGTCCAATTTCACCTCTGATTTGACCATTAATATATTGACACTGTATATGGTCACCCTATAGAGGGCTTCTTAACAAACAATTGGAAATTTAATTAAAGTGAAGAATTTTAAGATTTGAAGTAAACTGACCTCAAACTAAGATGGAGTAAACAGAAGGTTGTATCTTTTTGCTTTAGTTTCTTATTGAAATTTTAAAATTGTATTGTTCAACGATATAGTCACAATATATACGTAAAGTTATCAGTTTCATTGATTGTCAAGTTGAAAAAAAAACGTACAACTGAGAATTGTCTACCATTAAAAATATATCAACGAAAAACAAACTCCAGAAATGTTTATTATATATACATTTATATATAGCAAAGAGTGGTTAAAATATAATAGAAATAGATTTAATCTACGTCATTTGGAATCTGGTGGATAAATTGACTCATTGGCAACCATATCACACACACCTACTTATTTAATGTCGACATAAATATACCTTTTCTAAAATTCCTAGAGCATATGTATACATGGTATACAATGGTATAGGGGGTAAGGAATAAGTATTCAAGAAGTAATAGTAGTCCTGCATCATGTTTATACACTTGTCCCAATTCAGGCACCTCGTTAGTCCTTGTTTTTAGTTACAATGTTTAATCTTTGTTCACATCTTCAATACATGCAATAATACTAATAATATGGTTTAAACACACTAGTCTCCTGTATAAATGTATGTTTATGGGCTGTTCTGTTATTGTTTTATTAACGTATCCCTAAATATCATTACATTCATTTTGCTTCAATCCTCATGTTGAAAAATCTCATACTTACCATCTTAATCAGAGACCTCGAAATAGAGAATACAGAAAACAAAATTGCAATATAGAATGCTTGTTTGATCCCCATGCAGACTTCAAGGATTTTTCTCATTGAGGACGCTTGAAATAAAAACAATATAAATATATACATGATACATGATATATCTTGGACCCAAACCCATGTTTGCATACATTTTTCACAATTTGACACAATTAACAAGTGATCTTACATTTCAAACGATACAACCGAACAAAACTAACTATAATTAGTTGGAACATAAACGTACTATATTACACTTTTAAATTGTCGTCTCTAGCTAAAATTTTCCAAACAATAATCTTTTGATTTAAATGAATGCTTCCACTAATCCGATCATTATATGTCGGTGATATTTTCAGCAAATTTATCTTAACAATGAACAATAATTACTTATTCCGTAGCTACATTATTTCTTTGTTATTACGTTTTATATGTACTTCTAAAAAAATAATTTATATTCAAATTTGGAAAAAGTCCCGAACTCAATTTTCAAAAATGATTTTGTACAGTAACTGTTTTTACATCTTACATGTCTTATATCATGTATATTCGTGTTAGGCGATTTTTATTAAATTGTTAAACTTGATTCAAACTTTATCTTCATTTGATAACCAACATAATGATTTGACCTGGTTAATTGGAAATATGCCTTGAACCAAAATTCTATAACTGGATTCGGAACGGACTAACAAAATACAGACTACCAAGCTTGCAATTGGCATCGTCTGAAACACCCGGATCGATCCCGGCAGTAATACAAAATTGTAAGACACCAAGCTATAGTTTTATATTTCATATACGCCTCTAAAAATTAGTTTTGACGATACTTGAAAAAAGAAATTGGCAATACACAAGTATCAAACTTTGTTTAAAAGCAATAAGCCAAGCTACATCAAAAGCACAAATAGTACACAAAAACCAGTCAATTGTTCAAATAGTACACCAACATTAGCCAAAAGATAAACGAGTACACCAACTCAGCCAAGAAAAGCTATCTTTGAAAATAAGATGATCGATAAGGTATGAGGTACTAGTATATGATTACCAATGAGACAACTCACCACGAGAGAATTTTAAAGTGTCACAGAAATTAACACCTATAGGTCACCGTAGGGCCTAACAATGAACAGAGCACCATACCGCATTATCAGCAGTGTAACAGTACAACATAAGCATGATAAGAACAAACTATGAAAATCAGTTGAAAAAAGATTAACTCATCAGATGCATACAACTATAAATAATTATAACAAAAAACACAAAACGGACGTAGACGAGTACTTATGCATCCACACAACAGAAAGACACTTAGTACAGACCTGAGAGTACTCGCATTTATTGACAGCTAGTTCGAAGCCAATAACCAGCATAACAACTAATGAACAAAATCATGCATCATATAGGCTAAAATATTAATCAGTACAAGTCAAATTTGCATCGGTTTTAGTGTACAGACGTCATAAACAGTCAGAGAAAAACATGATCTAGTATTTTTAAGAATGCAAACTTTTATTGTGAATTGAGATTGTAATTTTAAGACATTCATACTCATCTATCATGTCTATGCATATTCATCGTATAGACATGCTGGTGAATATGTACTGTAATTGAGAAGCTGTTCCGCTGAGGTCGATCATTAATTAACCCTTTTCTAATTAGTTGAAAGAGAAGAGTAAACATAGTTCTGCAGTTATACATCCCATAGGACACACTAATAATAATATCTATATTTTTCGCTATTCAATGGCAAAACTTTACACCATGGTACACCAACCCTTTCTTCTCTTGGGCTTTGCATAATTTATCAGAAAACAATGATATTGAATTAGATCAGTATGGCATCAATTATGCAGAAATCCAATTAGGTGCAACTTGAACAATATGAGGGCTTAGCATGCATTGTCGAGATATATTTCTGTTTGTTTGGTAAACAGTAAATATATTTCTATGTCTTTGCATAGATGATAAGGTAAAAAATTAAGAATGTGTTTTAATTTGCCAAGAAATGAGTTAGTGAAAATACTAATAAATGATTTATCCGAAATCTTGATTTTACTAAAATTCTTTCTTTACTTTTTGGGTAAAAATACAACATGCATGATTTTTAAAAAAATTCATGCAGTTTCAAAAAAGGCTATCGGATATATTGTCATTTTGGTGAACCTAGGCCGGAATAAAAGGACAACGCGAATGTCTCCACCTACTGCCAAATATTTAGGATGCCAAAAATTGTGGAGCCGTACGGGTAAAAAATTCTGTGAAAATTAGGTCATCTGCAAATAAAAGAGAACTCGATCTATAAATCACCCATAAAACACTAAAAATCAACTAAATATCTACATTTATGTACATACATGTACGCTATTTGATATCGAATGGCTGGAATAGTGGGTAAGCGTTACACTAAAGTGCTCAAGGCCACTGCGTTGCATGGGGACCATGTGTTTAGAGTAACTGTTGTTTTCTTGCTGTCTCATTGACATTTACCCGAGGTCTTATCTATATTATTTCGCTTTCATAAACAATGATAAATAATCTTTACTTGAAATAAATCCAACAAAACAAATGTTTTCCGTTTTCATTATAGGAATTTATCTTAACCACGTGCAGTCAAATTAAGAACATTTAAACTTCAGTTAATCTCAATATATGCTATTTAGTATAAATTCCTGACTACAAAATATATTCCAGTGACTAAAAATCGACAATCATTGATATTGTCTAGCCAATTAAGAACCTATATATACCCAGTGGTTCTCATATCAATTTTACTAAGTATCAACCCCATTGATTTAACATAGGTTACATTCTCTGCAGTTGTAATGTTGCAGCGCCGTCTGTCCAAATTCATCTTCAAGGGAGACAACTGATGTATTAGTAACGCGGCGAGTAAAAATAATCATAGTGGCAGATTAATGCCATGTCCAGTCGAATAAATACGTCACATTTGATTCCCTAAATATGTATCCACCTGATTGCATTTGTTTTAATTTGATCTCATCCTGACTAGTATTGAAATATTTGCCACTGGACATTAAAAAACATTCAACAAACAATCGCTCAATCAACTGACTTGTTGAGGTTATTTAATCTTACCAATCAACGACCAATGTGACAACTATCCATCGAATTTCAGATTGATGTAGATTAAGGCAACTTTATATCTTAATTTCAGAGCATTTCAATCGTAACATCCAGAGTAAAAAGGTTTAGACAGATAAAGAGGGAAATCACATTGTGAAAATTTTCGAAGTGTTGACATTTATTAATTAAATGATTAAGGGATACAAAATGCGATATTATTAACTATTAAGATCACCTCCGAAGACTGACAATGTTCATTTTGCTATCCTATAGGTATAAATAGACAAGACAAGCATGTGCTATCGTATGTCTGTTAAATTTCATGTCATAGATTAAATATATTAAGGTAAATTATCGTTTTACCAGTATATAAATGGATTTTAATTTTATGGGTCGATTCTGTAAAAAAAAACCTGTTTTCAGTGGTTGCCTTTCCTCGTATTATTTTTCATTTTTGAGATTCTTTTCTCGTTTTGATAACCGAACACATGCGTCATCCATCTCAAGTTAATGGCCGATTAAAGTTTGCATACGGACGGATTGAAATGCGGCTGAATTATTGACTTGCAAGCAAATATTATACTAGCGATGTTTTTGAGCTTATTTTAACAAAATTAAACCCAAGTGCAAGTGACTGCCAATAGCGAAATTTTATTTTGATATTCTGCTTTTGTAAATATTTAAATCAAACCCACCAATTGTATTTTAATTCTTTGCCTTAATCGTTTCTAATGGCCTCATTAAACTCCTAATGTAAGTCAGTTATTTTCAGTACTCATTGTTGTGACTATGTAATTTTAATTAGAATTTTTCGTTTTGTTTTCTTTCGCTTAGATTCGTTTCTGTTCCATTTCCAATATAATATATCCGTAAATGTTCCTCGTGGCATACAACTGTTTAGGTTTAACAAGTCCGCAATTTCTTATAGTTCAACATCAACCCAAATATTCGCTTGAAAGATTTCGAATTTAGAGACATTTAAAAGCAATCCAATACGAAACGGATTTAATTTGTTTTATCTGTTGTCTCAAGTTAGGTATACGGTGTGGTACACCAATATATATACGAATGAGGTTCCTCTCCAAATGTTTAGGGACTGCTAAAGACATGTTACTTTTTTTTAAGAGTGCGAGAAGCCAAACATGGCAAATTGCGAATACAATGTTTTTAAAAAGTTCTAAAGTTTAGATAAATATCATTCTACACATATATATGTTAATGTCAAACATAAGACACACGTATAGATAGATTGTCATATGAGTACATTTTTAACTGATCGATAAACACTATAATTCGGACTTCCGGGGCTTTATAGGATGAACATCCTCCACCAGTCGAAACTCATAACATCATGCACATACATTTTTGACATAAGAAACACTTACATACAAAAGCAACAACTTGTAATCCTTAGATTTAAAAAATTAACAAATAAATATCAAATTAGATTCAAGTTCATATCAGATTCATTAAAAAGGTATTTTATCTAAAAACAATATTCAACATGACACATACAATTCCAAATATCATAAACAGTTGGCTCAAAATTCAAATGCACTAATATTTGAGGAGAGGATCATAAACATATTATAACAGTAATAAGAAATCAAAATTTAATATAATGCCAAGTTAATTCTTGGTAGACCAACATCCAATGCATGACAACTATTATTTTCTCAGTAATAATACTTCTATGCATCTATTTCTTGCGCAACCACACATCAAGTTACAGTACCACTGTTCTCTACTTTACGATACTAGTATATAGTTCTGTACCCCTAAATATTGCGTATTGCTCACACTTTATTATTTATATGTTCTGTATTAATGTTTTAATGTATTGTTCATGATTATATAATTCATGTAATCTCTGTAAAGAGGAAATAAAGATATGAATGAATGAATGAAAGAACTGTAAAAAACGAAAAGAGAATATCTGTTAAAATAGATGTTGGCATGCAGGTGTCAAAAAATCGAAGATACAATATTCTTAATTATCAAAATAATGTCAATGGCATGTTTAATTTACGAAAAATTTAAGTAACGAAATAGTTCACGACCGGCTGTGTATGTCTGCATGCTGATCGACTGAATGCTACATATGGTCTGAGAATAAAAAGTCATTGCAATATGTTTGTATTAAATTTTTATTAGTCGTTTTATACTCTAACAAATATACAATATTGTAATGTCCAGTTTTATCCAAGTATTTCACATGCAAAACTTTTATCACTAGGTCAATAGTTAGATAATCATAAAGACTTCGGTTTTTTTTTGGGTCAATACTTGTACTTATAAGGCTAGGTATATGACCTTCTTACTCTTGCAAAAAACATTGACTCATATTGACCGAAAAACGACTGTTTCATCACGTAAATCTTTTGAAAAACAACGGGAATTTCATGCATAATATGCATTTGAAAATAAAGATATCGCGGGTTGCATGTCGATAAGACGATATCTGATCTTATCGTAATATATACTACGAAGCGCAAATTATACAAATCATATTGTAGTATATGTGTTTACTTTAACAACGAAGTTGTTCCAGTAACAAAACGGAAGCTCAAATTGACTTCATTTAGAAATTCATGTTGAAGATGACAATTATTCAGGTGGAAGAAAACCTTCATTTTTTTAAAAGAAGGGCACTCATACCACTTCTTCTTTTATCTACGGTGATTACCAATCCTAAAAGTTGACTTGAGTATATAGAAACACAGTGACTGTCATGTTAACTTATTCTGTCTTGCAGTAAGACCCAAACCGATGGGCGACTGTCTGATCATGCGAGAGGTATAAGTACGAACCCACGTCCGATTAGAAAGGGGACGATAAATCTTATTCATCTTACTGAGCTATGACATATTTGGGGTTCTAATACAAAAAGGCTGTCCTTACCCAATATAACCTCTTATTTTTTTATGCAATGTCAGTCATAAATTGTCCCCTTTTTTCAGTCTACCTATTTTAAAAGCTACATAATTGAAATATTGTTTATTTACTTTCGGTTATCATATAAATGAAATATTTGCCACTGAACGTTTATATATCTAAGTGGAGACTATAGTTGAACGAGGTGAACCGACTGCGAACTTGTTGCGTCAGTGCAATGCCACTGACTATTTGATGTTTGGGTTACTTCTATGAGAGGACACACATGTTGTTTTGAGTCAAACTTAAAATATTACCATAAGATTTTAATAAGATTAATAACCTACCATTTTCCTTCAAGTCCAAACAGTTAGGTGAAACAATATTAAACTGAAAAAGATTAACTATTATGGATTAATTGTTATGATTTTTAAATACAATAGGTAATTTCTGACATTTAATCATACAATAAGCATATAGGTTTATGTACAAAAGTATAACAAAAACACCGAATTCAAAGGTAAATTTAAAAAGGTCCATAAAACTGACAAAAAATCAAACTTGAGACTACAAAAACCAACAGACAGAATTGAAAACAGCTGTCGTATTCCTGACTTAGTACAGGCATTTTAGAAGAAAATTTTGCCGGATTAATAGATGTAAGAAGATGTGGTATGAGTGCCAATGAGACAACTTTCAAACCAAGTCGCAATTTATAAAAGTAAACCATTATAGGTCAAAGTAAGGTCTTTAAAATGGAGCTTTGGCGCACATCGAACAGCAAGCTTTAAATTTTACCTTGATAGACATGTTAGTTTTAGGGTGTATCTAACGAAAGTTAGATTGTCTTCACATAACTCATTTGTTGAAACAGGCCTATATCACGGTGTTTATTAACCAGAAAAAAATGCACTCTCTACCTTAAATACTATAGAAGACGACTACTGAACATCAGGTTCCTGACTCAGGTGACTTAGGTGCAAACAACTGCAGCAGAATTAAACGTTTTAATAGATACCAACCTTCACCCTTATCTGAAACTATAGTGTAACAACACAACATAGAAAGACATGAACCTGATTATATAATACAATGTAGCTTCCTAAACCTCCAACTTATATATATAACAGGTGTTTTTTTTTATAGTTCTTTACGTAGTTCATGTATGCAATAGCTATGCACAAAGTCTAGTATCATTCACAACTCTAAAACATAATACCCTTTAAAACATTGAAGACGCAGAGGAGTCTACAATAATATTGCTTTACCCCAATTACATGACATACATAACGTACTAAAAAGTAAATGTATTTATGGTTCAAAAATCTCTGATCAATTAATTTTACAATCAAACTGTAAACTATGATTTTCAATATTGATCTTAGCATTTCAACTATAAGCAAATATTTAAATAATGACCTCTTTTGAAATCGATAAATGTAAAATATACCTACTTAGTACTTACTTTTAAAAACAACCTACTTCAGTACTAGTAGTTCCAGGTTTAATGTTTGCGGATTGCATATAACAATATCTCCTTTGATTGTTGATAAGTTTTACAGTTTAGAAACAAAAAGTGTAAAAGATAAGAAGTACGTAAACGGACGATATTTTCGATTTATTATCAAATTCTACATAAAGGATTAAGTTTTCAGAAACAGCTAAACCATGCTATGTGTTAATATGCTCGCACTTCTGTTTCGATCAGGAACTTACTCCATGGTCGTCTTTACACATATTTCTCATTGTTGGGCTTTTTGAAATCTTGATTGTCTGGAAGGTTTTTGGCATTTTTATGGCTAAATGTATATTTACAACTCATTGATATTAGAAGATGGGGTATGAGTGCCAATGAGACAACTCTCCATTCAAGTCATAATTTTTAAAAGTAAACCAGTACAGATCAATACATACGGTTTTCAACGGTATATGCTTGGGCAAATGGGGTTTGGAATACGAAAACTCTGTATAAGGGTGTCTGTTGGTTTTTTTTTAAACTTTTCTATTGGATTGCGATTTATTAAATGACAATTTGAATGGATATCTATAAACTTAGGGCTATATAAAGAACATGAAATAAAGTTTACAGACAATAGACATGATAGAAAATGCCTTTTATAAAAGCAAAATTCATGCGTTTCTATCCTCGTTTTATCACAGACCGAGCAATTGAGTTACGAAAAAACGGTGTGGTAGGATTGCCAGTTAGACAACTATTATATCTAGGTCCGAATGACGGGAATATTAACAATTCCACTTCGAACTACATTTGTATTTGGATTTTGAGAATACCACGTTTAGACTACTGTTATCACTATATATAATAGATGCTAGAGTACATGTCTATGTGGATATTACACTTATAACATGTTTTACTTTAATGATGCTTTTTGCTGGTTTACTGTAAGATGAATAAATGTCATAAAGCAACTATGTTTTATATACAGTTATCTTCTGAACATCTGACCTTACGATATATATCTCATCACTGAGATCACAGTTTACATGCTGTGAATTCCTATAACTTCTAGATGAATTTGTTGATTTAACTGAAACGTGAATAATTTTCTTTTTATTTTTTACAGTCCCAATCAAGTGCTATTCCTGTTTCGGCAAGGCAGAAAACAGTTCATGTGCTGACCCTATTGATTCTATGCATAACAACCTCCCTCAAAGCGAGTGTTTGAATGGAGTATGTATGAAAATGACCAGATACGTAAATCGTAAGTTTTATATGATTATTTTTAAAAGGTTACTTTGAACAATTAGTATTACACCAATCCGTTTCATTTTTTGGGAGATAAATAAAGCCATTCGAACTTCACATCATGTTCACGCTGTTCGTCATCAATCAATCAATCAATCAATCAATCAATCAATCAATCAATCAATCAATCAATCAATCAATCAATCAATCATCAATCAATCCCATGGTGTTCAGCAAACATCTATTAATCAATCAATCAATCCCATAGTGTTAAGCAAACATCTATTAATCAATCAATCAATCAATCAATCAATCGATCAATCAATATAAGTAGTTATGTGTAGACTACATATTTTCAGGTTTATTTTGTTATTTTTAATTTTGATATAAAATAATTAAAACGTAAATATAAAATTAAAATTTCTTTAAAAAATAAATTTCACCGGAAAGAAATTTATCTTGTACATCTTGTAACGGAAACTTTAATGATTTTAGATATGAAGTACAGTAGATGTTAAAGGAGATATAAGTAAGCTTCAATTTTAGCTACAGTTCAATCTAACAAAAAAAAACACAACAAATATTTAAATGTTTCCAATATGTATAAGGGTGTCAAGGGTTTCCAAACCAGGATAGAGGAGAGTTCCAGCCATATGACTCAGGGGCGGATCCAGTCATTTTGAAAAGGGGTTCCCATTTCAGGATAGAAGGGGGTTCCAATCATATGTCTTCATTCAAATGCATTGATCGTCCAAACAAAGGGGGTTCCGCGCGGAACCCCACTGTATGTCCTAATTTAAAAGCATAGATCGTAAAAAAAGAAGGTTTTCAACCCGTAGACCCTCTTCCCCTGGATCCGCTACTGATGTGTTCAATGTGTTTTCAATGATATATAAATTTACAGAACGCATTCTGATCGCAAGAAATATTGTTTACAGAGATAACAAAGACAATAAATTTTCGATTAGTATAATAGACATTTAATTAGTTTTATTCAATTGCACATAATTGTCTGATCGAGATAACCCACTATTACAGCACATAATTATCCGATAGGGATAAGACTGTATTACAGCATTTGTTATTCTTTATGCAACGAAGATTGGATTGAAGCCAATATCAATAACATACTACAGTAATCACAACATTAACGGGTGTAATATAATAAATAATTACATTTGATCTACGGCACTCTTCAATTTGGAAAACAATAATGCCTCGTTCACACGTACCTTTAAAATCGAATTCGCTAATCGCGTTCACACACTCTTCTTTTTTTAATTCGAATTGATTCGAATTGGCTAAAACTAATTAACTAATTCGCATTAGAAATACGTTTTTGTTAATCCGAATTAAAAGTTAACGTCTTTAGGACAGTAAAGCGAATTCCAATTCGAATTAGAATCGAAGTTAGGACACTAAACGTTTCGAATGCGAATTAAACTAATTCGAATTAGTTAATGCGAATCGAATTCGAATTACGTGTGAACTCAGCATTAGTTAAGTTACATTCGGGTTAGTACATCTAGTGAGTACTGATGCCCAAATAGTGGACTACCATAGGATAGCCGGGGAACAGAAATACAGTAACTGCTGCTTTTCAGTTATTTATTATATTAAAATATCCTGTCCAGATGTATACATAGAACAATTCTTAGTATCTATATAATTGATTACGTGTATGTGTATTTGTTCGGATAACATTTTTTTTAAAATCAATTTTGACAATGGATAGACTGTAATAAAATATAAAATAGTTGCTTGTCCAAAATTTAAAAAAAAAAAGATAAACTTTCGTCAGAAATATTTATCTATTTTCTGCTAGAGTACGATTTTCTCTTCATGAATATTTGATATACAACAATCAATTTTAACCAGAGTGTTTGTTACACACATTTGATAAAATTCTCCAAAACAATTTTAATCAGGAAGTTTCAGGATTTTATCTTTTCCTCTTGATCAAATATAGTACATGAAAAGAGGATGTAATTTTTAAGTATCTCATGAGTAATAACGTCACAGTGAAAGTACATGAATTATGTGATTATATCAGATTATTACATGGCATTTTTCATATCGCATGTATTATCAGCCCTAGGTTCAATATCAGCCCAAGAGCCGCATGGCTCGAGGGCTGATATTGACCGAGGGCTGATAATACATGCGATATGAAAAATGACATGTTATGATTTTTTTATCATATGCTTCAACAGTACAGAAAAATAACAGATGCATATATTGATCCTTCTACGTGGTTCCCGAAAAGAAGTTGAAAGAGTAAAAAGTTCACGGACGTCGGACCCACAATTTGATACATTCAATATGAAATCTTTCTATCATATGCCTCAACAGAGAAAAAAAAAAACACATTTTAATATGGACGAATCGACAAAAAAAATAATTCAACAATATACATAATGAACATTGTTTGGAAAAGTCAACTTTTTTAAAGTAACTTTCTAAATTATGTTTCAGAAAAACTTAAAAAATGCATTTATTTAATAATTTTTTTATATTTGTTTTTTTTTAAATTTAATTTAATTATTTTACACAATATACTTTCCAGTATTCAAATAATTGTTTTGTACACTACTTTGTAATGTTTTTTACTGAAAACGTAGCATTGAGGTGTATTTTCCGGAATTTGCCGATTATCACCGGAATGCCATGTGATAACGTTACGGAAAGGCATGTGATAACAATCGAAGCATGTGATAAACTTTTCATATCAGCCCGCTAAGCACCAATTCGAAAAATATGGAAAATACTTTAATTTAATGCTATTATCATACGGTAAAAATCATATGTTATTTAGTCTAAGTATATGATAATAGGTTATATCAGCTATGTTTGCATATTTTAAAAAATCTCTGCCAAGTTTTTTCTCTGAGTACATGTATTTGCCTCTTAAGTTTATAAAATGACATCAGTATTTTTTGTTTGTATTTCAGATGTGCTTATGATGGAACGGACATGTTCTGCCAAGCTCAATATTCACATCATGCTTGTGGATGGAGTTTGTCGGAGGGAAAGTTTTGGAAATGGATATTTATGTATGTGTGGGAAACATCTATGCAACGAAGGAAATAGTCTAAATCTTGCCAATACATATGTGTTTTATCTATTTTTCTTAATATCAGCAAACTGGTTGCTATGGTTGCGATGACGCCAAACAGAATTCTATAATAAATTTATCTATGCAAATTCCTGCAGGGCGCACATGTCGTTCTATTTCTATTCATCGTCTGCATGTAATAGATTTTTCCATGTGGAATTCATTTACCTGTCGAAGTCATTAATTTATACGTCGTTTTCATTATATTTATCATGATTATTTATACGAATGTTTATTTCGTCTCAGTTTTGAAGTTTCTTATTCAACTATTTTACACTGTACTCAAAAGTACGTTGTTTAAAACGGAAACGCGAATATGCACTTGTTATGTTTGACTATTTGCACTTGTAGATCAATATTACCAATTTTAAGTACATATATTATATACAAATGTGTATCGAACAAACTATTCGTTGTAAATGGCATGCAGATGCAGTTATTGATGATGTAATACAATGTTTTTATCTTCAAGAAGGTCATCACAATCCAATTTTTGCCAAAATTAAAAACACCCAAAATGAAAATGCAGTTAGTCAGCAACCACAACTACATTCGATATAAGACTCAAAACTATTCCGTTGAACATGTTTTTATTTCTGGAAAGGCAAAGTAGTTAGAAATCACGTTTTCTCTCCGATAAAGAAGTAGGTTCTTTTTTTTCTTAAATATTCTTTTAAATTATTATCCCATCTAAATGATTTAGTTAAATTGATATATATTAATTGTAATTGTATATTAGGTTCTTAAAGTCATGAATGTAGTATTTTTTTTTTGAATTGCGTTGATGTTCATTTTGAAACCAAACTTTCTGTTAAAAAGTCTTGTTGGAGACGACGAAACAAAACTTGAAAAGTCTTGTAAGTTTTGGCAGACTTATTAAAAAACCTGTTGTAATTCGGAAATATTGCGACTACACGTTTTTTCTTTCGTTTGACTTTAAAGTCTGGAAAAAAATGTAACGAAAGACAAATTCATTTAGCATGGAATATCGGAGATGATTATACTCAAAATGTGGTCAAACTTTATCTATCTTAAGTCATACATTAACATGCATTATTATAATATTTATTTCATAATTGAATATTAATATTGTCAGAATCTCAAAAATACACACTTATGACTATGACATTAGTAAAGATTTAGACTTCTGGGAATAAGAACCTAGCTGTGAAATAAACTTGCATAAATATCTTGTTGATGTCTTTAACTGAAAACAATAAGAAATGTATGAAATATTTCCCAATTGTGGACATTTTTAGGTATATTTAGCATAGGGAAACGGTGATTTCTTTCTACTTTGTCTTGTATTGGACCTCATACTATACTGTATATCTGTAAGTTTGAAATAATATACATGTAATATGTTTCCGTTTTTGTAAAAATCGTTTTGTTCAGCCATTTTGTTTGTGAATTACACGTTGCCTTGATTGTACAATCATATAATCCTGTGCTTCACTTTAGTCCAATACTCTTGAAGAAGACGGTCAAGATTCAAAGACCGATTTGATAATTTTATATATGCACTGTACCCATTGTTTTGATGAGCCACTGATATATAAGAACACCTTTGTATGATGTTTGTTGATATATACAATTTTATGTATATTCCTAGTTGTTTATTTTTATCCACATTGTACAGAACATTAATTGTATAAACTGTTTAATTTATTAAAATAAAATACACCTCATTACAACATTATTGTGTTTTACTTGATCAGCAAAAGAAAGATAACTCTGTTTCTAAATTTGAAATTCGTTACCGTAATTGTTATTTCCCTTTTTGATATGCTATATTGTTCATGCGAATAAAGTTTTTTTTTTAAATTTTGTTCATGTCATCAAATAAAAAAATATTTCAGACTCTAAATGCAGATCTAAACTGGGCTAAAGATATTATTGAACAGAAAAGAAACTGCATATGTCTTCGAATATTTAAGGAAGGTTAAGGTTTAGATGTTGTATTGACTGTACATGCATGTTATTTGGTAAGTTGAAAAATCAAAATTTGAATAACAGTTCAGTAAACAGGTTTGTTCTTAGTCATATTCTGTATGTGCAAGCCTTAATTTTAGGGGTTGGCACTTTTTTGGCATTTGTTTGCAATCACCATTGTTGTTTTAAGGTTAAATTATGCCGTAAAGGTTTTCTTTTATATGTCTTATATTGCAAAAAATGGTAATTTTTAACGTCCTTGACTGGCTATACAACCCTTGCACTGTCGGTATATCAGTCTTATATTGTTTAACTTTTGGGACCCTTTAAAGCTTACTACACGGTATGGGTTTTGTTCATTATCGAAGGTCTTTAGATGCCCTATTACATTGTGTTTTCTCGATATTTTTTCTTAATAATGTTGTATGGAAACTGCATGTTAAAAGTTTTAGTAACGTGAAATGTTAAGGGGTTAAAATGTAGACGACATCATTAAAATACAAATTAAAATGATAGCAGAAATCACATGTAATACTGGAAAACATCTCTGGTTCGTCAAATGACATGCAATCTATCCCCCAAGCATTACAACTGCAATTACTCATCCTGGTATTCTATCTGAGAAACAGAAACACAATTGTTATGACGTTGATCGCAAGTATACTCAATTGATCCGGACTGGTCTGTACGAACAATTTAAACTATATTATATTTTGTGAAACGTAGGGTTTTGACAGTCTTTCTATGATATCAATCTAATCAGCAACTACAACAAACTTTTATCAAGAGTGAAAAACGATAACATAGCATTCATGTCACATAATGACGAACTAATTAAAAGATGATAGCCAATAGTAGTCACATCATATTTTGACGATAACGCACTCCGGAATACATTTCTTGAGAAAGGAGTAGGTCCGATAAGGGCCGATTTAGGCCTCAAATATCAGGTTCATCTGACGAAAGATTTTGGACACTTTTTAAACACTTAAGTGTGTATTTCAGTTGATTCAATTAGTGTATGTGGAAGATTTCAACTGATTTCGTCATTAAAAACCCTCCGATTCAAGCTTAAATATGAAAAATCTATCAAATATGCCCAAAAATGTCAATTTTCAGATGGTTTTTGTCAAAAAATGAAAGTGGCCGCATCCGTGTTCATCCTCAACCTTTATCTATATTATGTATAATCTTTAAATACAACTTACATTTTAATATTAAGAATGAACACAAATGCGGCCACTTTCATTTACGACGGAAACCGTCTCTAATTTAACTAAAATGCTAAAATTGTGACGATTTCAGTAAATTAGCATAACTTAACGATGCACCCGATATATGTGTTTTGTTTTGTCAAAAACAGCCCATATTTATGTAGCAGAAGCTATCCGACTTTCCAATAAATAACTAAAAGTTTACATTTTAACAATTTTGTAAAACTGCTGTATTTTGGGGCCGAAAAGGGGTCTTACTGTACCTTCTCCTTTGCTTGGGTATTCGTATAAAATATCTATGACTGAAACCATTTTGAATTTCAACCTGAAGTACAATGCATTTCAAGTTCAAATTGGACTTGTAACTTAAATTTTGAAGTTAATCTTAAATCTCTTCCATTAATTTGTCAATATTTAATTGGTTTTGTTTTGTAATTTGGAGAATTAAGTGCAATAATAGTTACTGTATAATAGTTTGGATTCAACTTTTATAGACTGGGGACGATCTATAGGCTGGGGACGATCTATAGACTGGGGACGATCTAAAAGCTGGGCATTGTTTAGACACCCGACCATTGCAAAAGAGCATTTTGCCCTCAAGATGTCATTTGGTTACTTGTGTCGATGTCTTTTTTCAGTGACAGCTATTTTCATGTTTTGTGTTTTTGTTAATTGGGACAACTATATGAATACATGTGAATCTCTTTAACTGCATGGGTTTCAGCTTTAGAATTCATTGCTTATCTAAAAGCCAAAACTTTTAATAACTGTAAACCAACTGATTTTCGGCAGCGATATATTTTCGCGACTTTCGCGAGTAGAAAAATATAGCGGATATTATTCGTCGCGAATATGTAAAATTTGGATGTTTCCTTACTTAATTACACCGAGTTAATTTGAGAATAACGAAATTAAATCACCGCGAAATAGACTAGAAAGGGCTAAACGCGAAAAGTATCTACCGCTAAAATAGAACGTTGTCAAAATTACTTAATTATTAATTATCATGACATCCATTCGATAGATATATAATGTTTGGGAGGAGTATAGGTAAAAAAGTGCATTTCCTTCACCTATCAGTTTAGACAAAAAATTACATTCCCTCACGTGACGTATTTTAAAAAAAAAAATCTCCTAAACATTATTATTATATACAGACTGAATCTGTTGTATAATCAATGCCCATGAACATATAAATGACGCTCTAATATTCTTTTTAAAACAACTAAACCTCTGGGTATTCCGTTTGAATTGTCTCACATTGTGTTATGTTGAGTCCTTTCATAGCTAAATACAAGTTATGGATTTTGATCATTGTTGAAGCCCATATACAGACTTAAAATTGTATAAATGTACGTCATTTGGACTCTTGTGGATAGCTGTTTCATTCATAGTATTATACTACATAACCATATTTAATAATAACGGCTCGTTTGTTAGCGAAAGCGAAGCAAACCTACTATTAACGCTGTATGATGTTTGAATAGACGATATGTACTCTTGATATATTGATATTTTTGATTGGCCTACATTTTTATAGTTAACAAATAAAACTGACAGAGAATATATCAAAGGACGAAGATAGACTGGTTCTCTGTCCATTATCTGTTTGGTTCCAACAGATATGATACCCGTATGTTGTAAGGGAGAGGACCAGCCTAAGGATGGGGAATCATCTTGATTATTTAACAAAACGGGTCAATATAACAGATATAACATTGAAGCGTTAACCATTTATAGATTTTGCTGACCTTGTTTATCAATAATGGCGATCATCAACAAAGTACGGTGTATATGGCTGTAAATGGTACCATTTGGGACTTATAATGGCGTTTTTTGCGTCCTTGTATGAATTCCAACCTATTAATTCAATAAATATTTTATCTTTGCTTCAGTAAGACATAACTTTAGTAGAACCTGTATTGATGTTTGTATGCTAGGGGAACACATTCATGATAAATGCTTTGAGAAATGAGCAATTTGTTTACATCCTGTTTAGATATCTGACATCGATGGAATTAGAAGATGGCACTTTGATTCAGTGAAATGTGTTAAGAAGTTGGTCAAGGGTTCTTATGATTTAAAACTTTATAATCAGCTATGAAAACGAATTAATTTTCGTTAATGAGCAATATGGAGAGTGAGCTATCATGGTTTATACAATGGAAATTACGAAACTTTTATGCCAGCTTCTCATATGTGAGTATCTTTTTTTTTTGTATACTTTAAAAGATTTCGTCTCATCAAATTAAAGACGAAGAAGTCTAAAAGCACACGAGAACACAAGAGAACTACGTACGTGTAAAACATCATTGATAAAAAGATATTTGAAGACAAACACTAACCTAGCAACACATTCAAACCGAAGAAAAACATATGATCTTTTGCGACTGGTCTATCTGTGTTTAAATTTTATACGTAAACGTCATTTTTCTTCTTACTCTTCGTAAATAGCAACGTCATCGTGGTCTCCCCAAGTTCGTGCTTCCATGAGAACACCAATGAATAGCAAGGAATTTAACGTCGACTCATTTTTAAATTTAGACCTATATACATTATAGTAACGAGCGAATTCCAAGTTAATATTTCAAAAAACTTATCATGGTAAACTTTAAGCAGGTGTCATTTTGCGTCATTCAAACAACAGCTATATCAATCAATCAATTACACAAATATCAATACACTTAATCAAATAGATTCTATATACTTTTAAAAACTGAATTCGATAGTTAAATATAGTGTTTTCATATTTTGAAAGAAAATCAAACATTTATAGAATTATAGTTTGCAATATAAACATATAATATTACATAAGGAGATGTGATATGTTTGCCAATGAGGCAACACTGAATTAAAGTCAAACTGAAGTCGATTTAAGGAGATATCGGTCACCGATCGACCTTCAACAGTCTTTAATATTTCTTCACGTCAGAAATTTTGTAAAATTCAATCTTATCGGTATCAATGTTAGGATGTAGGTAACTTAAATTGCAGACAGCCGCTTTCCATAGAGTTATCGGTAATACGTGTAATTGATTGATTATTTGTTGGTTGCTTAACGCCCAGTGGCAAGTATTTCAGGCATGTTCAGGACGATACTTGTAATTGATATCAACTAAGAAAATGTAATTGTCTTTGCGAAACTGTACAAGATTGATATTATTAAAACTGAAATATTGATAGCAAAACAAATATTGTTTTTTTTTTTTGTCAAAACAAACTTCGTGGAAGGAACTTTAACATACACGTTTATAGATTTGTTTCCCAAAAGTTTGTTTGATTACATCTCTGGAAATAGAAATGCTAGATACATCATTTTTGACACTGGAAATAATGGAAATTATCACTCGCACATGAAATTCTACCATAGACATATTTACAAGAACAACAGTTTATACACTAAACATTTTAAATCAATTTGTGTCTCTTAAATGTACATAGTTCAGAAAGAATCAATGTATTATATTAAATTGCATGTATACAGAATACTAGTAACATATCGGAAAGCAATTAATATACAAGTATGAGCTTTTCAAAATGCTCCACTGACATCAGCAAATACATATTATTGTTTTTTGGATATGTAACGCCCAAAGTCAAAAATACCAAGTCAAGCCAAGAGTCATACGACATAAAGGTGCATAATAAAAGGGAAAACTGTAAAGTAAGTCAAAAGACACGTTTACAAAGTCCGAAAATCGTATGAGATTGGCCAGAAGTAGTGCACATTTGGTTCCAATAGGAATGCCGACAACCTGCTGGAAATTGTACGGCAAATTCAGCAAATATGTTGCCAATGAGAAACTCGAGCATATTGATCACTTGTTCTAAGGTAGAATGTATAAGGTGTGTTATTTTCGGGCTAATGTTTAACAAAAAATGCCAGATCATATTCCTAAAAAAATAATTTTTCGCGTGAGGTTTTATGTTAATGGAGGAAATAGTTTTGTATTGTTCCTTTTAGACGGGTTTTCAATTTTTCATTTAGAATATGGAAGGAGATGGTTTAATATTTAACATTTGAATCATGCGCTCGAGTCTAACCAAGAAAAGGGAACATTCTATATAACATTAGTCCACATTCATAACATGCACGCATATTATTAGTAATACTTGGTATGGATGAGTCATGTAAAAAATCAGCAGATCCCAATATCCAAGTGTCTGCTTTGACCATGTCGGCATTCCGCTCTTGATATCCTTAATCGGTGAAATGAATGCATTCTATTTTATCTGAAATCTCTAACAATAGAAATGCAAAGAAATAACTTGAACAATATCTATAATATAAATATGAAATATAGAAGTGACTATAAAAGTCCAAGGCTTAAATGTTTCTTTTATATCAGCATGATCATACTCAGCCTTCATTACTCTTGTATTAATTACATGAATTCTGAAAATTAAGTTAATGATGGCGGCAATGTTTTTGCTGATAGTAACCTGTCGTTATTTTAAATGAATGTCTCCTTGATCTATGATTACAAATATCGCGCATTACTATCTTTGAAACATAAAAAATACATTTATTCTCTTATATAAAGGACTTATCTACAATAACATCCGTGTATGGAATTTAAATGCTTCAACACCTAAAACGTCAACAACTAAAATAAAAAATATATCAATGCAGAGTCGTAAAACTTGACAATTGCAATTATATTACATTATTTTAAATACAGTTGTTGATAATTGAATTATATCTTGACGTACATGTAATATGGAGAGAGCGCTTTTTTATGACGTGTCTGTTGCGCAATCCTTTTCCTATCTTAATAAATAAAATATGTTAATATCAAAGTCACTTTCAGTATTAAACCATTCTTCATACATCAGGGAGCTACCATTTGATTTTTATGGGGGGGGGGGGGGGGTGGAAAATTTTGTCCTGCATTTTTTTTTAGCTGTAATCTCTGTCCTGCATTTTTATTTTTCACTCTGTTCGGTCCTGCCTATTTTTTTTAGTTTATCCTGACTTTTTTTTTACCTAAATTGTCGTCCTGACTTTTTTTTTTGCAAGTGTCTCATCCTGCCTTCTTTTTTTACTCAAAACTCCTGTCCTGCCTATTTTTTTCAAATTTCATCCTAGCCCCCCATAAAAATCAAATGATAGCTCCCTAAAATGGTTGTGGACTTTATTGAGTCAGTTTCCATAACACAACAGATTACCTGGGGTAACCTTTATTAGGGCCCCGCCAAAGGCGGGTCGCCCTATAGTGATCAGTCCGTCCGTCCGTAACACTTTGTGTCCGCTCCATATCTAGAGAACCATTATGATTTCATACTTTATACTTTACATGTTTATTAACCACCACCAGAGGGCGTGTCATGATGTATGTACAACTTCCTAGGTCAAAGGTCAAGGTAAAAAAACTTTGGTTTCAGTTGACAACCCTGTGTCCTGTGGTGAAGATCGTGTCCGCTCTATATCTTGAGAACCATTATGATTTCAAAGTTTATACTTGACATGTATATGAACCAACACCAGAGGTTGTGTCATAATTTATGAACGACTGCCTAGGGCAAAGTTCAGTCAAAAACTTTGGTTTCAGTTGACAACCCCATGTCCTATGATAAAGATCGTGTCCGCTCTATATCTTGAGAACCGTTACCATTTCAAAGTTTATACTTGACATGTTTATAAACCAACACCAAAGGGTGTGTCATAATTTATTTACAACTTCCTAGGTCAAAGGTCAAGGTCAAAAACTTTGATTTCAGTTGACAAACCCATGTCCTATGGTAAAGATACAATTTTTTAATGCACATTATTCACAGCGGGGCCCACAGAGATGGCTCCCATCTCAATGATATCTAGTTAAACCAGTCTTGTGTATTGTTAGTCTAAATAGAAAGTAGAATAATGTATTTTTAGTTTATTCTATTTTTAGATCATGTTATTACTACGCATATGGGCACTATTACCACGATTACCTGAGGGCACCGATTACCTCAGGGCATACAGCAGCGGACCTATCTTCCACCTGTGCAATAATTGAAACTGCAGTATTTGCTAGTAATTTTTTGCTGTTTGTGTTTTCATTGTATCGGTTGTCATGTTTGCTTCAAAATTGCAAGCCTATTTTGGACGAATGATGAGAGATGAATGTCTCGTGTAGACATTGAAGTTATTGAATTTCGTTCAATCCACTATTTTCTACATTTGAGAATGTCTGTACCAATTCATGAACATGACAGTTGTTGTCCATTCATTTAATGTGGGTTTTTTTCATTTGATTTTGCCATTTGAATAGCCTCAGGTACTTTCCGTTTTGAATTTTCCGCGGAGTTCAGTATTTTTGTTATATTACTTTTTCGTACATTTTGTTTGAAGTATATGAATGATACTCAGGCCGATCTTTCTTTACTCTTTTTCCTTATGATAGTGAAAAATACTTCTTGAATTGATACCGTTTGTCCCAAAGGAATAGTTTGCAGACAAACAAATTTAATGATGTAAATTTTCTCGTTGATCCTTTGTTTTTTAGCTATCATAATCAATATTTTCAGTTATCATGGGAAATATTCCAACATCAGTTATACCTCTTGTGGCATTATGATTTGCCTTGTTATATACGGAATATTGGTTATTTGTAACTTTTCTTAATGATATAGATCATAGCACAGAACCGATAACGTCTTCAGAGTTTATAAAAACCAAATGAATGGTTCTGACCTATCCTCATCTTATTTCTCGAAAATTAAAGATTCACCAGTAGATGTTGTCAGGTGATTTAATGTTCCGAATCATTCAAGGACGTACTAAGGTCAGGTTAAGGAGTGTGTGTCAGATTTTCGGACACCTTTGGGTTTTTTTTCTCTACGAGATATAGTGAGTGAAAAAAAATTTGCCCCACAACACCCATTTTTCTTTTCGTATAACAATTCAATAGCCCATAAAAAGTCATTTACCAAAATAAAAAGTCATTTACCAAAATTTAAGTAGATTCTAGATTTCTTTTTATTCGATCAGGTTAAGACCAAATTATTTCAATGCAGATATAATGAAAAAGCCCAAGTTAACCTTTTCCCGCCATTAAAAAAAAAATCTTGAATAACCTATTTTTAGATTAGTTGGTTCCTAAACTAAATGGTCTTCTGACTCAAAGTATCAATTCTTAATTCTAGACTTTTTTTTAATTCCACTTATGTAAAACCGTAAGACCTTATTATTTATCAAATTTCAAAATATGTTTCATTTGTCAAATCTAGTATAAATCTAGCTTAAAAAAGATTGTTTTACAGTGAACTATTATAATTGATACAGTTGTTTTTGTAGATTCAGATTCAATAAGTATTTTTAAACATTTATAACAAATTAAAGCCACAGTGTTGTATATTTTTTTACAAAAAACAAAACAGTCGATTGATCTAATACCCCCTTAACAAATGATTTATAACTTCTTTTTATACAAAAAAATAAATCGCTTTAATAGTGACAGCATATTAATTATAACTAATAGAGTTTTATAACAAAGTTCCAATTAGCCCTGATACAGTTTACAAGGAAACATATGGAAGGCATTGAATAAGACTGAATCAGTGAATAGAGTAATTAGGTACAATGAAGACAAGACAAGACAAGATAAATAATGTATTTAAAAAGTCTAACAATGTATGTGGAAAGCTTAAAAATCAATTGAATAAAAGTATGGGTTTAAAAAGTATGATATAGTTAAATGAAGGAACAAGAGGAATCCTTATTGTAAAGCTATACATGTAGCAACACAATCATATTCATTGAACCAATTGGAGAGGGGACCTAATCTACAAATCAGATTTCAAAGAATTACACAATTTTCCAGCTAATGATATAGATTTTGTTTGATAAAAATACCTTAATAAGTTTGTTACATATTGCCAAGAACAATAATATTTTGGTAAAAAAATCAATACACTATGTTAAGATGATACTTATCTTCAACACTTTGCATATTGAAGCAATTGGCTTATACATTTTTGTATAATTTATACCCAAAGCTCAACATTTACCTTCATGGTACCATGAGACTGTTAACCAAAGTTCAAATAAAGGTAATGTGAGCAATTATAGCCAACAATATGGCCATCAACAGTGAGCAAAAACCCATACCATTTTTTTGGCAAAAAGGTCCCATCATGAAAAGTATGAAACAACTAAGAAAACTAACGGCTTAATTTATAACAAAATAATTTACGATTAACAAATATGACATACATGAACCGAACCTACGACAACCACTGGGCTACAGGCTCCAAGCTTGAAACAGGCACACAAATAATGTGGCGGGGTTAAACATGGTTGAAGGCACAAACCCTGTCCTAACCAAGGACACATGCTCATTCATGGAACAATTATAAAGAATTTTCATTATTTATAGTTAAATTCTTTTCTGGCTTAGTCCTTGATATATTCTTTACAGAATTGCAAAGAGTTGACTTAGACATATTTGATCATCCTTGTTTTTTGTTACTACCGCTCTGGCAGTAAAACCCTGGATAAATTTGGGCGTCTGTGGCTGTAAATGGGACATTACATCTGATGCATCTGTAAAGGGTATACAACGCTCTTTGTACGATATAAAGTATTTCAAGCATATCTATGGAGTCCGTTGATGGCCTATCCCAAGGCACATGTTCTGTCCCTATCAAACATACTGCCTTTTTAAAATCTCCACACCTTCATCCCTGTTCACCTGTTCATTGCTGGACCTATCGATTTGTATCAAAATTAATTTGGACATGTCTTGAATATGCATGACACATTAACCACTGGACATAATGCAAACAACTATCCATATTCTTTACAGTTTTGCTCAGCAGTTTTGTCATATGTCATACATTTGTAATAAATCGATTTTAAATCAGTGTGTGTTCCTTCCCGTGGTAATTGATTACTCTTGTAACTGACAATTGTAAAAGGGTTAAAGTTGACACCCAGTAAATCGAAATTTCACCATAATCTAAAACTAAGTCATTATCGGAAATAGATGTCTATTCACAAAAACTTTATACAGATGAATTCATACTATGTACCATATCGATAATCTTTACGTAAAATCAATTGTTTACTCGACAAAACACACTCAAATAAAGTTCTATAAAAACACACTGATTATAATTATAGTAAAAAGACAAATCGAAAATATTATAGTAACGGGTTATTGACACTCTCTTTGACAATGGTTAACAGAACAAAACAATTTAAATCATTTATTTCAACGCCAATATATATACTGTTCTACGAAATTGAATTTAGACTGTCGGTCGTATGTTTACTGCCGTGAGTATTCTCGTTAGAGTCAATTAGTTACAGACCACATATCGTTTTTCCTTGTCTTTTTAATGACACGACTAAGCTCTCAGAGAATTCTATACCAAATCAATTCCATCTAAGAAAGCAGACGACCGCGTGCAAGATTGGAGAAATATAATATTACTCATAGTGCAAAATACATTTGGATTATTCCGTCCTCTGTGAAAACCGGTTATTTGGTTTTCATATTGTTAAATTTGATCAGTGTTTTTGAATTCTGGACTTACAGACAACGTGCTTAAAATCTGAAGAAATAATTTTATATTACTGTACTAAAGTGCTTTGACACGTAGGATTATTAAACATGTGACTGGAAAGAAAAAGAAACACATACGTGTATATTTCAATATGTCAGCTGACTTAAGTAGATAGTTGGAAAATAATTTTGAACACCACAACGCCTTCTTTTTCTTATATAATTGTGATGTCTTTATCAGATATATCCGTTTATACATGCGAGATATTAAAGTATCACAAAGACTAGACAATATAACGTTCTTTTCTAGCAAAGACACCAATTCAAAGCACACGTGATATAGTGCGACTTGTGCTGTTTCGGTAAATAGACTGATATACATGTAGCTGCTGATGCAATCTACATTAACAGTATGAAGCGAAGCATTATCAGATATTAATCAAAATAACACATATTCAGATGAACAATTAAATTATTACTATCCGTACGATATCAAATCAATACTGGGAGACATTCGGTTTGATTAATTTGTAATATTAATTCTCAAAGCAAATTCTCGATGCAAAAATAATTTATAATACATTGTTATATCATATAGGGAAAATAGTTTTTTTAATTGAACAGCTGTCAGCTTCTTACAACTACATGCTGTCTATATAGGTCTATTGACCGAAACGAAATATATGCTATTGTGATGTGAATATTGCTATTTGTATAATATACAATTGGACCCATAAATATGCATCTAGATAACAGAACTGACTAACTCGGACCATCTGTTAATCTTCCTCAATCTTATATGAATGTGATTCGTTGTTTAATAAAAAAAAAAGACTTGTGTTTATGCGATTATTTCTGGATTAAATACATTTAAGATTTGAACATTTTGTTATTCCGGAAACATGTACGAAAGCCCTTGGATACCGAACGTTAAGGTGGATAATTTTAGTAGACATTATTTCAAGCATGAATGATTTATGAATAACACTTAAATTTAAAGTGTTTACAAATTATTGCAGAATTATGGAATGCATTCAAAATATAGACACCGTATTATTTGTGTAAATTTATAAAAAGTGGGAATATTTAGCTTAAAATTGTACATAAGACTTTTTAAGAAGTAGCTGTGTTCAGTGTGTTGTTTATACAGTTTTCTATGTCAATTTCAGTGTTTTTAATGGTTTGCTTCGTTTTAACCAGCGATGGAATTGAAACAATTGATGGTAAGTGACTTAAATCATTTAAAATACTTATTAGTAATTGAAATTTATTCCTTTGGTATCAAATGCACTTAATAGCTGAACGCATTAAATTTTAGGAAAAAAACATTATTTATATGCTTTTTGTCATTGGCATAATTTGTACTCACGCGGTATTCTAGATCGATTATCTTTATCTAGAGTAAACATGTTTTTTTGTTTTTTCAATCTCCTGATTTTTGAGTAAAGCCTTTTCTTACCTGAACTGTTTTGATTTATTAATAAGAAGCTGGTGCCTTTAAACTCATACCATTTACTACACACTAAGTAAAAATATTAGCACATGGATTTACTGGCTGCCTTTCGTGAACATACACAATCTGTTTATCTCACTCGCATTTGAGAAAGATTGTCCATACTTACCCCCTAAATGTACTTTACTGAAAAACCAGTTCGGCTTTATGACATTCATGAATTAAAACAGAGGTGGAGGATACCAAACATGAGTATCAAAACTAATAAGTCAAATGAGACAGCCAAAAATATTACAATAAAAAACACTACATGAAAATTCAGCAACCATAACCCCTCCCCATCCCCCTAAAATAAGGAAAAAAGTTGGAACGGTATCAGGTGGCCCAAGAGTTTCAGCATATTCTTGTCCACATGCGGCGACGTGTAAGTAAAACTGCTGTCTTGTCTCATCCAAAAAAAAAAAAACAATCGAGGCACAGATCATGGGAGAGTATAACACTTTCGTCGAGTTCGTTGCATTTCCGGCAATAGCTTTGATTTAGTGAACACCATTCGTGCGTTAAGAGACAGAATGACTTACATGTATTTCCCATGTTGAGCAATCGGCTGAAAAAACATGATACTATATTGCACGAATTATTCTGCAAATTAAACTTGTAATTAATAATTAGCAGTGATGTCATTAGGGAATTGTAGTTATCAGTACAAAACTGAAAAAAATCCACATTATTTCTACTGTATCAAGCATAATGACGTTCACGAAGACGCTTGGTGAACTTAAATAGTGCAAGGATACAGGCGGTCCCCTCTATCTGGTAAATGACATCCCGACGGCACTATAACTTTTCCGGTGAATAGAAGGACATACCTCGAACGTGGTATATTGCATTGATAGGCATCATCGGTTACGTTTAAATCTAGACCATAGAACACGTTGTTCTACCAAGTCAGGACTATGATAGTTGTCCATTTGATTTTGCCATTTAATTAGATACTTTCTGTTTTGAGTTTTCCTCGGACGGTTTAGTATTTTTTGGGATTTTTCTTTTTTCAGAATTTTTGAAAATTCCAAGTTAAATTTCCCCAATTAACGGCTTTATTTGAAAATGCATGAACTGATTGTGTGTCATATATAGGTGGATACGTATACCCTATATCTTTTGATTTCTATCATACATGACCTTATGATACAATATGTATTCAAAATATTATCAAAATCGCAAAAAAGATTTTCCTGTTTTTTTAAACTATTGCAATACCTAATTTAAACTTGAATTCATTCAGTAAATGTTTAAGTAGGAATAGCCTATAATCTATATAAAGCACGATAGTTGACTCACATTTTGAGTTTCCACACTTATTTATACTGTTAATATATTTATAACTTGTTCTTTGGACCCGTTTCATCAAACTTGCAATTTCGCCAATTACATTATATATATCTCTCAGAATACTTAATCTACATCAAATACAAATAAAATGTCAATACCGTTCTCAAATTAGTATCGGAAAGATTTCTTAACCGTGTATCTTCATTGTGAAGTGTATTGATTATTGGTGTTGAAATATACAGGAAGGAGACTTACATATAAATTTCCAATACAGGCTTTTCTTGTACATATGTACTGTTATAACGATTCTACATCTTAAGTGTCAGAATACTTAGTTTGTAAAGTGTTGGAACATCACACATTTGAAAAAAAATACTAGTAATTTTATTTTGGTCAACATTAAAATTGTCGTTGAGGTAAATAATCCAGATTCCTTCTGATTTTTTATATTGGAGTGAAGAAAAACATTGTTTTCGGCAAATAAGGGGGTGTAACTTACTATAAGCCTTAGGGTGATCTTTATTCAAACACACAAAAAACAATCAATGGTTGACTTAGACCAAAGAAGCGTAAAATCTCAAATTTGTTTGGTGTTAACTAAACATGCGATGAGCACCGAAGGGTCTGCAACAATCAGAAAAAGACATAATTATATACAGTTATGTGAAATATATACAATGTATGTTATATATTGAGGATAAAAAAAAACATATGTCGAAGAAGGTCAACACATAGAATACGGATGAAGTTCAAAGTAAGATGTGTAAAGGACTCTTGATAGAGCACGATCTGAACACAGGCACTTGTTTCAGGGGAAAAAATCCGATATTAAGGTACATGTATATAGGGAAAAATCCTGAGACAACTGCTTTTGGATGTGAAGCTATCCAAAAGAACCAACTTTTGAGTGAAATTAAGATAAAAAAAAAAAAAAAACCAGCAGATCGAAGTCTACATTCAATTTGGGAGATTATAACGTTTGTGGTGGTGTCAAGCAAATGTGTATACCATATACTCCCTAGATACATGTATAATCCTGTAAGTTATATAATTTATTGTATATTTACGCATAAAATTACAAGCAGAACTGATCTTTTTATTTGATTTTTTAGTAGGGCGATATGCCGACCCTGTCAAATGTTATGACTGCCTATCTTACTCGCATTCCAGTAATAATTATTGTGGAGATCCTTTCAACGGAAGCCATCCTAGCGTCAACCATACTCTCTGTCGTGGACAATGTGTCAAATGGGTTCGATCGCCTGTCCCTGGTAAGTATATTTACACAAGACTCAATATTCCTTTATACTGGTAATTCTTAAAGTTTCTCAATATGTATTGATGTTCTGATGTGAACATTCTAATAAATTTTAAAATAATATAAACCATAATATGTATTGGATTTTGCTTGAATTATTCAACCTGGGATGAACGAGGTACTATACGTGTAACATAGAACTCTCCCAATCATACGTGTATAACCCCCCCCCCCCCCCAACCCCCATTTTTGTTTTGTTAAATCATCCTCGATAACTTTGAAAGGATATGAAAACACTCTGTCGTACTTTCTGTTTTAATGTCTTTCGGGATCATCTGGTTTTGACCTAATGATATATACCTTCAAAAATATGTAGGCAGAATTTAATTGGCTGATTTGACAAACATCAAAACAGATTGAAGAATGTTGTCAGATCATTGTCAGCAAAACTTGGACACATAATCTGTATATTTTTATCAGATTGTAAAGAGAACTAAGTTGATCGAAAATGGTCTCCTTCCTAACAAAACAGAGAGCGTTAGATGCGAGTGGAGTAAAGATTATATATATAAAAAAATAATGCGTTCAGTGTGCTTGGAAACATGGAAAACAGTGGTAGCAATTGTCTTATTACAATAGATTTGTCTGGTTCCCACCATATCTTACTGCACAAGTCTTTTCTGAAACCAACTGGTTAATTACCCCCAACACCCAATAACCATTTGGTTCCTAACATATAGAAGCACTACATATAGCTTAAATCACATGCAACGTTTAACTTAGCAGAGATTTATAGCTGATTAATATCGATATATTAGATAAGAAAGTTCTATTTGCGTAATCACTATTGTAATAATGAAATGCTGTATAATTCTATCGAAGGTCACCGTCTGTGTGTGATTTCGTGATGTGATATCGTTTCTACTGCCTGTCAAGACATTTTCCCCAAGAGCCTTTTTGTTCTCCCTGTGAAACCTATTGGAAGTGTTATTGAAAACGTCAACACTAACTAAACGTCATAAGTAATTCAATCGAGGTTCATGAAATGGCAAGGAGTATAAATGGAGAGCCGACTCTACAGAAACGTTTAGATGTTATAATTTGTCATATTAAAGATCAATAATAAGTTGCCGACAAAAAGTTGTAATGGCATTTTCATGCATACAATACAGTTAATTGATTTCCAATTGCTTCAGGTATCATCAGTGCATAGCTATATCGTGAATAAGACTTTATTTATTGACAAGACATTCATATAATGACGTCACAATTTCAGATAGAATTTCTGTCAATACTCATGTTGTCAGTTAAAATTCCGCATGTGGTAGGTGCGCTCGACTCCAATCTTAATTGACCAGGATTGTTAGTTTTAAGATTGACGGTCGGTGCTTCTCTCCGTGCAAAACGGCTTTCTCCACCCCCAAAAAAAATTAAATACCACAATAACTCTGTAAGTTGTGTTAAACACCAATCAATAAATTAATCAATCCAATGAGGTGAACAAGTCCACTATTTTAAAGAAGTAAAAGGGTCAAAATTTCAGGTCGCAGCAGCAGTTAGTATACTAATTTGGGGCAAAACGATTATTTCAGTAATTTATATTCTGAACCGTAACTTCAATATAAACAATCATCATTGAGGTGAAGAATGTTTTGTTATTGATTTTTTAAAGTCATTAAGTAAAAGATCAAGAAATCTGTTCATCAACTGAAATTTTGAGAAAATTCGGTTTCAATCAACATTTTTTTAGTCTTTTATCAGATCTTTACCAATCATTGCTGGATGTGTCTCCGTTGAGTACTGTTTTGTAGATATCTTTTGAACCATTTATCAAATCTTAACATACACGAGCCATATTGGTTTTTGAGGTCATTAGACCAAATGATAAACAGTAACTGTTATAGATTGGAATCGTGAGGTTTATGATTTTCATATATTGTAACGATATGTCAAAATTGTTAATTTACTCCATCTTGGTACATGTATCTGTTAAAATTGAACTAAAGTTTAAAAAACAGCAGTACACATTTCTTGTAGCCATTTCTTGTGATCTATGTGAATGTTGTTTTAAGTTAGAGTGTTAAAAAGCTTATTTTAACCTTTCGTTCAAAGAAGGAAACATTGAATGTTTTCGTTAAGATTATGAAGAGCACGCAACTAGGGTCAATTCGGGAGTTTTTTTTTATATCTATCTCCATCTCTTTTATATCTTGATCAGTTTAATAACAAATACATGATCAATAAAACTCAGCATCACTCTATAAAGCCACAATAATAGACAATATGACTAAACGGTGAATTAGATGTGTATTTGAAAAATAGACAGTCTTGCAGAAATTGACTATCTAATTCAATGCAGTTTTATAATTATGTAAAATGTTTTATGTTGTTCTTCCAGGTGTGTACAGATATCAACGTACTTGCTCAGATAACCTGCGAATTTTAATGACTATTCATTTAGTATGTATGGAAGAATCAAGACCTGGTACAGGACGAATTTGTTTTTGTGAGAAAAATGACTGTAACGCAGCGAACAGTATTAGAAAAGAAAACATGTTATTTATATCAACTGTTACATTGTTATGGATAATTGTATCATATGTTTTATAATGCTCAATTGAAAATGTATACACGTTTTTATTATTGATATTATACACCCATTGTGTAATAGGATATTCATCGAATATGCATTAAAAATATGTTACTAGACACTTAGCAAGTCACAAATCACATTTTTTTTAAAACTGTTATTTCAAGCATAGTTGGTACTTGCAGACGTGTATTTTTTTCTGGATAAATGTTAACCACTGTATAATTAATTGTCGAAACACGTCTTCCAATAGGTATCTAACGATTCAAGCCAAAACCTTAACAAGATTAACTCATCATTCCTTCATTGTTTTTCTTATTTTTGTGGTGTTCTACGCACATTTTGTGGTAGAATTATAAGGTTACTCGTAATCTCTGTATCTGCTTTTTTGCCGGATTGAAACGTACAATTTTTTCTTCTTTTAAATGAATGGGTATTTAACAAAAAGTAAAATCCTGTTTGTGTAGTAACTTACTTTATGACATAATTTGATCTTTAATTATGGTCTCAAACCTTCTCAACACAGCAATGGGAAGACTAATTTAATGAATCGTATTTGTGGTGCAAAGCTCCATTAAAATCATAATGGTTTTATTTTGCTAATGATAGCTAGTGACCTTTAAACTTAAAATAATTCAAGCAAAAGGATAATTTTCATTTGTTGTCACGAATCTTTCATTTTTTTTTTGGAGCAAAGGTTTTATAATAAAGAATATAATACGGTCATTTAAGAGGTTTGGATTGAATGGCGTATACACTAAACATTTAGTTTCTAGTGTATAATAGATCGGAGTTTAGTATGACGTCCATTATCACTGAACTAGTAAATATTTGTTTAGGGGTCAGCTGAAGGACGCATTCGGGTGCGGGAGTTTCTCGCTGCAATGAAGACCTGTTGGTGAACTTCTACTGTTTTCTGTTCTATGGTCAGGTTGTTGTCTATTTGACATATTCCACATTTCCATTCTCAATTTTATAACTGCAACTATTAGACATTGACAATCACATGTAACTGACAGTTTTCGTCGTTGTATATAATATTTATATACTGTATGGTATATACTGTGAGAACTAAATAATGATCGTTGATGATTTCAGGCATTTGACCTATAATGGTTTACTTTTTTAAATTGTTATTTGGATGGAGAGTTATCTCATTGGCACTCACACCACATCTTCCTATATCTATTTAACCGAAAAGAATCATGCTAGTAATATAAATGTTTTTTCATCAGCATTAGTAAATAAATAAATCATATGACTGCTAGGCGAGGTCTGATACTTGTATGGGAGCTATAGAGAAACTAACAATAAAAACGTGACTTGTCGTCGTCCTTAGACACTGATTAAAGTTTGAATTATGAAATATTGTCCAACAGTGGCTTATTTTAAGGTCTAATTGTATAATAAGTTTTTAATTTATAATCAGTTTAGTTCGTCTCATTGAATTTATCAATTTATAAATTATGAATATTAATTCATGCATGTATTAAACTCCTGACAAAATAATCATGATGAGATGAGCTATAATAGATCTTTCATAGTTAAATTGTTAATTGTGATATTCAAGGTGACACATTTAAGTCTCCTTTGAGCCTTTTGTTTATAATCTTCAAGTTGATAATACCAAAAATAACTGATACGTAAATATGTTTTTTATAAGTATTTATAAATATTAAATCAGTTTTCAGTTATTATATTATTGTATAGCAATATAATATTTCTCACAGAAAGTAACCAAAAGTTAGCGTGCAATAAATTCTAATATTGCACTAGTGCAATAAATCTTCAAAATTCATGACGTCATCAACGACAAAATCTTAGTTTACGCCAATTTTTACTTTTAAATATTATATTGCTATACAATAAAAGGGTTATTGCATGAATATTGGGGAATATTGTCCCTCGTAGAACATATATTGCACTCGCAAGCTCGTGCAATATAAAATTCTACTCGGGACAATATTCCCCAATATTCATGCAATAACCCTATATTATCATATTGACATCAATAGTGTTTTTTGTGTGTTATTGAACAACTTGAATTAATAGCACAGTGTACTGTCAAGTTATATTGGTACACACTATTATATACTTAATAAATATATAGCAAAATATCCCAAACACATTTACAAGTGTCGATCATCCACAAGACCAGAGAATATACTTCGAAACGCAGAAACTTATTATTCCTTATTGGTATTAATAAATAAATTGGATCAAAGGTTTATTAATGTATTTTAAGTTCTATGTTCAAATTGAAATTATCATGCCTAAATATTTGTAAAGCAACGCTATCGAAACAAGAAATAAAAAAGGTCAAACTAGCCTAGCTTCTTTTTTTAATAACTCATTTTTGAAATTCCACAAATGTTTAATATCATTTGTGCTTTTGTACCTTTGCATGAAAATAAAGTTGAAACGAATTTAACTTTTTTTTTATTAATGTTTTAGTTTGAACACTTATATTTAAATATAATTTTTATATATATTGCATTTTTATCAAAATTAAGTTAAACACATGGTTAAGGTTTCAACATCAAATAGTTTTTACAATGCTGTTTGTATCATTTTTTTTTATGGCGATCACTTACACATGTACAAATGTATATTAAAGAACCTTATTTACGTTATTGGAACAATAAAATGTTAGATTAATCGAAATAAGTATTTGCATATTTATAAGGCCCAATAATATACATACGGTTATAGTTTATACATATTTATTTATAGTGGATTTGGTTACAAGCTATAGCACCTTATGAAAATTCCTTTCCTATTTGTGGGTGCGAGTGCTGCCTTGCAGCGACATTAGTCTGCTCTTTTTCGAAATCTACAAGGGTGTCTGTCTTTAACGTGAAAGTGACATGGCTCTCTCTCAACACGGGTCGGTCATTTATCTTCTCCTTCCGACGGACTATCATCGTTTCTCAATTATACCATACTCGCAATGATTTCGTGGGATAGCCGAACGGGGATCGAACATTTGTGTTAGTAGTCCGATGCGCTAACCTCTACACCACACATATATACACTTGATATCAATCATGTAATATAAATAAACAATTTGTAAAAAAAAAAATAACAAGACATATTTCTCGAAAGTTTAAAGACTACCAGTATTACCTTGGTGAAGGTTGTTAATGATTTTTGGTACAATCCCTATAGATTGTTAAAGATATATATAGACCTTGAGTGTATGTTTCAAGCCAGGGGACAGCTCGTTTAAGTTGATGTTTTAAAACAACTACCAGCATGTTCAATTAGAACTGGTTCTTAGACACTTTACGACTATCTGATTTAACAACGCTTGTATTTAATTGAGTTATTTATATACGCCGACTGCTTGGGTTTGGTGTAAAGTTTATTTTTTTTAGAGTTGTTTATTTTTTTTTTGTTAGGCATTTGGTCTCTCACGATGGTAAACTGTCCTAATATTTTTGTTTGAACTAGCAACGTTGTCATTACATGCAATGCAACATTTGAAATGACGAGGAAAAGCAGGAGGTATTCGGTTTGTAAGGGAACAATATATTTTATCCACAACACGCAATCAAGATTTTCCAAAAGATAAATATTAAACTTTACCAATAAAGGACCCTCAGCTCAATACTTTTCTTATAACCATAAGCTCTTTTAAGGAAATCGTTAAAAGAAATACATGTCGTAGCAAATCTTATCAAGTGGGATATACACCTATATGCTGTTTACATATTTAAACAAGTTCAAACATTCATAACCCGCCCCTCGCTGTCAATGTCAAAGTAAGCCAAGATACTGGACAAATCTAACTGCATATGTGGTATCGTTTGTTTGAAAACTCAATGACATAGAAGTTGTCAACTTAGTGATCTACTATATATAAATAAAGTTACAAAACGAATATAGCAACATAAAAAATAGAAATTGAGTTGAATTTTATGCGACTGTCAAACAAGTCAGAGGTTTAGCTAGCTGTAAAACTAGCTTTAAACAATCCACCATTTTCTACTTAAGAAAATGCCTGTACCAAGTCAGGAATATGACAGTAGTATCCATTAAATTATGGACTTTCCGTTTTGAATTTTCATCGGTGTTTGGGATTTTTCTCTCTCCATTGTTATCTCTCAGGGTAAAAATGACAAAGAAACAAATAAAATACGTCAACCATATTTCTTTCTTTTTTCCTTTTTCTAATTTATCTAGGAATGCTCTGGGCTATGAATTATAAGAGCGGTATGTCTTCAAGCTTTATTACATACATATTATAAATGGACCTTAGTCTAAGATTTTAAGAGAAAAACAAATACAATCAGTTTTTGTAAAAAGATTTTCAACATGTCATTACAAAACATAATGACACATGTAAGGTACATAACATTGAGATATCAACAGATACAGTTTTTGTACAGTAACAATGGAACCTGTTCTAAATAATAATAACACAAACATTATACATCATAGTTAAGAGAATTAAGTTAACTGCAATCATTTATTTATAAACACAAATAAGGCTATTTTTTAGTAATAAAATATTCACAATATTTTGAATTACATGTAATATATCACAAATAAATTGAAAACAAAACACCAAATATTTTATATTACAACTGGGATTTCTTGTATGATAGATTGTCAAAATATTTGTCCCTCAGTGATATTCAAGTCAAAAGTAGCCTTTCGCAAACAATGTATATGTACATGGAATTAGATCTAATCATAATATGAATCAACTCTCTATCTGGGTATCTGTGCATCCCATTAATATATAAATATATACTAATACATCTAACAATACAATGATGTAATCGAAAATAAGATTCCAGTTTACTTGCATGCATCCCTCTTTTTTCCAATTCCAACTAATTACACCAAAATCACAGTCAAGTTTCCCTACATTTCAAAAGAGTTTAAAATAACGATGGCTAATATGAAGGAGATTCTAAAAAATATCTACAGTGGCGAATGTTAATCCTTATTCACCCGAATCTATTTTTTGTTTACTTGCACTGTGCAATGATTCCGACTTGAAGGTACACAAGACATGGAGCATTTTCTTAACAGTATTTCTAAACGGCATAGACAGCCAGCTGAACATAAATAATGTAACTGGAGTGTTGGAAATATTAAAAATATTAGTAATTATTGATAAATATTGAGTAAAATCATTCAGCGGTGATTCTTCAGAAATAGTTTGAAGCAAGGGAAATATAATAGTCGGTGCAAACGAGATCACATAGAAAGCTGTTACTGCTCTTGTAATTATTGATATCCTTTCCAAAGAAGAAACGATATTAGATTTAGTTATGTTATTGTTCTGCCTAAATTTCATCTGTTGTCGTAATTTGCGAATCGTGAGGATGCTTAAAACAACAAAAAATAAAACAGGTAGGAAACCAGAAAACACAATTTCTGTAATCTGAAGAACTTTATATCCGAATTCATTTCTCTTATTTTTGCTTGAAAAAGATGAAGCATCCCTACATACAGCGATCACTTCTCCACTTTGTTTATCAAGATGAAAAACCTTTTTAAAATCTATTAAAAGAAAACGAAAGACGGCAAAACCAAAAGATAAAAAACACATTATAGTTACATAAGATGCAACTTTGATGTTAATAAAATAGCTTTGATAAGTGAACGGCTTTTCCAAAATTATATATTTCTGGAATGATTTGTAAAACTTTTAACCATTGGGAAAATGCTGATATTAATGGTATGTCTTGTATTGCAAAGCAAACAAGATCAAGGCTTGTACTGTAAACCAACTTATTTTCGCGGATACTTTATTTCACGTTTTACCCTTTCTAGACCACCTCGTGGTTATTTAATTTCGCGATTTTGTGACTTACTTGATTAGGTTTAATAAGGATTGATCCAAGTTTTACATATATTCGCGACAATTTATATTCGCGTTATTTTTCTACTCGCGAAAGTCGTGAAAATAAATCGCTCGCGAAAATAAGTTGGTTTACAGTATATATCGCCATTATACCACTCTTCTTTATGAGGTCGTTAGACTTTAGTGATCGAAGCAAAACTATTTGCCAAGTTATAAAAATGACGAGCAGTATTGGCAGGATATAAAGGAAGTACTTCTTTGACAACTCATCAGTGGACCTTTTTGGAGAAAAATACAGCACTTCCATAGATGCAGTTCCTTCATGAGCAACCACGTGACTGAAGCCCTTCATAAAGTCCATAATGATATTCGATGTCATCGTATCTTTCTGTTTAAAGCTGAAATAGATTTTAATTTTTAAACGAAGTCGTCATTTGAACCATTAATCGGCACATACTACAACTTTAAACAGAGTTCATGTGTGTAAGATAAAGTCAGCTGCTATTCGCATGAAAACTTTGTTAAAAATTGGGAATTCAAAAACACATAAATTAATCAGAATGTTAAGGCTGTCATACACGGTGCATTACATTTACGCGAAAAATTAATTACAGTTGAAATTGAACGTTCCGCGTTAAAAACTAATAACTATCGAAATATTTATCATACATAATCTTTATATTTACCTGTAATACCTGTTTACAAGATGAATACGAGTAAAAGAAATCAAAAGCTGCAACCAAATGCGGCCGTAATACATATACAGTATGTCGCATACTCATAGTCAGTAGAAAACTGAGTGGTGTTGAATAATAATAACCCATATAAATTAAACTCTTTGCATGGTTTCTGAGCAGGTTTTTTTTTTATTAATTAATGTTTGATACATGGTAAAAATAAAAATCATTTTTGATTCTAAAAAGTGTTTATATTGATGTAATCGTTTCTCCAAATAATGCAAACAAACAATAAATTCCGTGCGTCCGCAAAGCTTTTCTAGATTTACCTTCAACAGGAATGCTTAAAGCTGAATATTTGAAAGCCTATGATGTATAGGAACCATAACAGTTAAAAATTGTTTAACTAAACAGGACCTAAAAAATAGCCTTATTCATCTAAAGTCAACTTTGCATGAGAAAGTTAATTCAAAATGTAGAAACGGATAACTTTAGGAAGGTTTGTCAAAAATAATATCAGTACAACAGAACTGACTACTGAGCTGATGATACCATCGGGGACTGATAGTCCACCAGCAGAGGTATTAACTCAGAGCTGTAAGATGAGAACATTACTTTATAGACTGCATGCGACTGAAGAGCTTATCAGAGTGTACCTTCACCAGGAACGCGTAGATCAGAATATTCAAAAGGCAAGGATGCATAATAACCAAAAACAGTTGAACAGCTTTTTATCTAAAAAAGGATCTAAAAATAGCCAAATTCATCCAAGGCATCCATCCATCAGTTTTATGCACACAGTTCCCTGATTATAATTAATCATAATATAACCAACCACTAAAAAAATGTAGGCTTGTGCAATGTTTGATTTGAAAACTAATGGGAACAGTTTAAATAATAAAAGTAAGTGTTTATATTATGCCTTTACAAGTACACAAATATATGAAATAACAAGTATAGGTCAAGCACCAGGTTGTGCAAAATTGTCAGATGAAGTTAAAGTTTATATATTTTGTACAAATATTTGTATAAAAAGAAAGATAACTCAGTGACATAATAAAAACATGTATATCATGCTATTTGATTGAAATTCTTAATCAAGTGCACGGTAAAAACGTTGACCGCTGAATACATATATCTTTCATACTACTTGATAATTTGCTTCTACTCCTCTAGAATTACACAAAGTGTACAGGAATAATGAATGAGTGACTATTTTACAAGTCAAATATGTTTGTGTGTCCATCATATTTGATTGAATATATGGCAAGATTTATTCAAAATACTAGATTTTATATATAAAGATGAACTAAAAAATCTAACCCTTAACCATTGACATTTTTGGGATACATTCATTATGAAAACGTGGTACTAAGTCTTTCAATGTCTAAGAATTATATATAATAGAAAGAAAGCCACGAAAACAGAACATAATTTTCATAAAATATAAAATATAGAAGTCCTAGTCACGAGACAGCAGAATGTTTCCCTTTGTTACCATATGTTGGAATAGTTAAAATGTATAAATTCCCTAACCGTTGGCCGAATATACATAGAGGAGTTTTCAACTTTCAAATATGTAACAGAGGACGAACACAATAAAACAATATCATTAAAAATGCTAAAATAATGACGCAGAAGTTACCTTACTGGCTAATCGCTCTTTACTGTATATGCATATACAACGAGAAACAAACACACTGTGTGCATACATTTTGCGGTCACTCCGTTTTCTTTTATATCTGTTTGTAATTTGACTAGCAAGATTAAAACAAATTCTATCAAAACGATCGTTTTTCTTGCCATAACCTGATGGAGGTGATAAAGCTTATAGAGGTGTGAATCCATAGTATTATCTTACGTGTTACACTTTCATATGTCCGGCATCGAATCCAGGTCGTATATTTTGTTTTATACAATACGTTTTCTTTAGATGATGCTATACCAATATACTCAGTGATTTATATTATCTTGCATCCAGTTCATGTTAAGTTATGGGCATATAAAACTCAACAGGAGAGAACCGAATACGAGATAATATCTATACGTTTCAGAAACCAAAATGTGGATTACTGGTATGCACACGAGCTCACTAGATATAGTGCGGAGTTGTTTCCTAAAAATGGCTATATATCCACTTTAGAGATCAAAAATGAAACATTATAATCATATATTCTTAATATATTGTCATCTGAGATCCATAATCTTATTTTTACCATTGTAATGAAATAACAAACACAAACATACGAATCCACTTGCTCTAATTGACCTTTCCCTTGAAAATTGCTAAAGCAAAGGCGTGTTCCGTCAACATGATCCCATGGTAATTCTTGTGTTTTTCTAATGTTATCTCGTGCGCTCATCAACCCAAAATGCATACATGTAATATATATATACCAATATCAAAATATGAATATAAAAACATATCCACATTTTGGTACTAATGGATGGGAGGGGCGGAACTTATCATGAACCTCATCAACATAAACAGTCAATATGTATTGCCTGATTAAATATAGCCCTTTAAACAACCACAACTTGGATATTTAAAGAATGAGAATGTATCACATGTTCTTCCGTCAAAGATATCAACTAATAAGGTTATACCCATATCCTCAGTGAATGATATAATATTGAATCCAGTTCATATTAAATTATGGGCATATAAAACTCTATAGTACATACAGCCTATTTGTATGCCAATCTCAAATTACACCACTAACAAGGCTTTTCTTATGAATAGTATTCCCAAAACTCAAAACAAAAATATCTTAAACACTTTAATTAAATATTTTTCCTTAATAACTTTACAACGCTACACAATTTTTCAAGATACGTGCACACTGTTCTTTATTAATAATTTCATCATAATTCAATAAATTCTCATGAATTTGACCACATACAAACTTTTAAAAGTCGCGTTAAGGCAATGAACTCATATCAAAATGAACATTGTTTTATTTTAATAACATCTTTAGCATGTGGAAAGTTTGTTGTAAGCAAAGGGACTTCACCATCAAGTGTCAACTATGCTGGCTTGTCTCTTACTTTACTGTTGTTTAATCAAACACACTCATTGTTTCCTAATCAGGAACATTGGCAATTGTATTTCTACTTGATTCTTCACAACTCTGCTGAAAATATATAAACCAATAACAACTTGTTTATTTGTACTTGAAAAGGAAAAATCCCTTCGCCTACAATCCATGTGGAAAACCACGTCCCTTGAACTGTAGACACAGAAATTTAAATTAAAAAAATTAACCATACAAGTCATGAAATCTTAGTATACATTATACTAATTAATTAAAACAAAACAAAACAAAACTATTGCAACAATTATTTAATCTCCCAAGACAAACAGATTTTTGTGACATATTTAAACACCAATGAAATTATATACACATCCAATAGTAAACAATATAAAATTACGGACACATTATTAGAATAACTTTTAAAAAGGTTCATTTGAACATAAAGCTGTTTCAATCACATATTTATTTTTCTTATTTTTTTTTTTAGTATCGTGCCATTTTTGCATCTTCTGCCTTTCTCAATACAGACAAACACAATTCAATGACTTGCAATTTGTTCTCACCAGATTCAGATCAGAAAAATCATTTCCTTTTAGATTGATCGAACTCATTGACATACATTTATCGTGCAACGTCATATTGCTTTTCCTTTATTCATTAGCTTGTCCAAACTTTAGGTTGCACCATCTGAAAACAAAAACTTTCTATTCAATTCAATGTACAATCAAACTGGCTGCTGAACGCGGGCCTCGAAGAAGACATCTAATAATTCAATACACATCACTCTGGCAAACAAGACTAGTAATATCAAGTGACATGTAATTTCACAGTAAACTATTAAACTTTCTCAATATTACTATTTTTCTAACAAAGTCTTTAAAGGGAATTTTCTATAAGTATGAACGATGTTATAATAAATAAAAATTCCACAACATTCAACAGTTACAAAGGAAATTATTTACCCTATAAACAATTTATTATTCTCCTTTCAAATACAGGTTTCAAATACAGGTCTCTAAAAGGGCCAGAGCCCCCACTTCTACATAAAATATGTTTGCGCGATAGCACTTTTCCGGCGTTTAACCGGAACACAGCATAACCAATATCTGACCACCTTGGTTGATAATAACTACCCAAGGTCTAACTTCCCAAAACATTTTGCCACCGAGGTAAAAAAAACCCAACCTAGTTCTATCAAGACACCCTAATGCGAATATAAATGACCACCAAGGCGAATATAAATGGCCACCAAGGCGAATATAAATGACCACCAAGGCATACATAAATGACCACCTAGGTCTATTGTCCCCAAGGCATATATAAATGACCACCTAGGTCTATTGTCACCAAGGCATATATAAATGACCATCTAGGTCTATTGCCACCAAGTCATATATAAATGACCACCTAGGTCTATTGCCACCAAGGTATATACAAATGACCACCTAGGTCTTTTGCCACCAAGGTATATGCAAATGACCACATAGGTCTATTGCCACCAAGGTATATATAAATGACCACCTAGGTCTATTGCCGCCAAGACATAAATAAATGACCACCTAGGTCTATTGCCACCAAGGTATATATAAATGACCACCTAGGTCTATTGCCACCAAGGTATATATAAATGACCACCTAGGTCTATTGCCACCAAGGCATATATAAATGACCACCTAGGTCTATTGCCACCAAGACCTATATAAATGACCACCTAGGTATATTGCCACGAAGGCATATATAAATGACCATCTAGGTCTATTGCCACCAAGACATATATAAATGACCACCTAGGTCTATTGCCACCAAGGCATATATAAATGACCACCTAGGTTTATTGCCACCAAGGTATATATAAATGACCACCAAGGTCTTAAAGTCAATCAAGGCAAATGTAAGTAATAGTAATTAAATATAATTACTTTGCCGACAACATGTGAAGCACGACCATCCGGCAGCTTGGATATTGAAGGATTGAGGATTTATCACATGTACTTCCGCCATGGATATCAACCTTTGAGGTTATGAATCTTGCTATTTGAGACTACATTTAAGATTTTGATTAAACGTGTTCTTTCCTACTGAAATCTGTTAAAACACATGCTGAACTTTTCTGTGAAACGTTTTTTTTGAAAAGTTATCTGCACGAAACATAATTTTATGTTCAACCTTGTCTTTATCACATTGGGTGCTCCTTTATTACAGTATAAACATACATTGTACCAAACTTCTTAACATCTCTCAGACGGTTACAGTTCTGAATATGTTCAGGCTTGTATTGTTGAAGTTAGACAATCAGTCCCATATATTCACACATTCACATCTTCTCGACAGTAAATTAAAATGGAAAAAGTAACCTCCCAGTCGTAATTATTTTAGTGATATTTCAGTAGTTTATGATTATTTTTATTGACGGGAGATCTTTTTTTGAGACGTCTTTTAATACATAATAGATGTGTCTCAATCGTTTCACCTCGGTCGATTCCATACCCTCATGTAACCTCGTCCGTAGGTTTCCATTTCTGATCTCCTGTAAAGGAAGGGAATAAAGTATCAAAAATAGCAAAATAAGCAGCAAACCGTTCATCTTCCGGCGAAGAAATGTACGGCGTAGACACAGATCACATACCGTATTACAACCGAGGGATAGAAGGAGAGTAGCGGATTCTACCGAGAATTGCCGAATGAGATGTGTCTATAATTAATTCAGGCTGAATATTGATCTCTAAATATCGTTCGTGGCTTTTCATGTTGTTGAATCATTGACATGTATATACCATCACTTGAATGATATAGAAATTATAAGATTTGAAAACGTTCAAAAAATTAATAGAAACTGAGTTGAATTTTATGAGACTGTCATACAAGTGAGAGGTTTAGCTAGCTGTAAAACTAGCTTTAATCCATCATTTTCTACATCAAAAAATGCGTGTACCAAGTCAGGAATATGACAGTAGTATCCATTCGTTTGATTTATTTGAGTTATTGATTTTGCCATTAAATTAGGGCCTTTCGGTTTTGAATTTTCCTCGGAGTTAGGTATTTTGGGGATTTAACTTTTTTTCTATTGTTTTCTATCAGTGTAAAAAATGATAAAGACAGATAAAATACGTCAACCATATTTCTTTTTTTTTTTATCTAGGAATGCTCTGTGCTATAAATTAAAAAGAGCGATATATCTTCAAGCTTTATTTCATACATACTATAAAGTGACCTAAGTCTAACAAATACAATCAGTTTTTGTAAAAAGATTTTCAACATTTCATTACAAAACATAATGACACATGTAAGTTACATAACATTGAGATATCAACCGATACAGTTTTTGTACAGTAACAATGTAACCTGTTCTAAATAACTATGATTAGGGACATTCTATACTTTATAAATATAGGAAGATGTGGTATGAGTGCCACTGAGACAACTCTCCATCCAAAACACAATTTATAAAAGTAAACCATTATAGGTCAAGGTACGGCCTTCAACACGGAGCCTTGACTCACACCGAACAGCAAGCTATAAATGGCCCCCAAAATTACTAGTGTAAAACCATTCAAACGGGAAAAGTATAGAAAGTCCTTGTTATGACACACAAAATACAACGTAGTTAACAAAAATAAAGTTAACTGCAATCATTCATTTAAACATAAATAAGACTATTTTTTAGTAATTAAATATTGACAATATTTTGAATTAATATATCACAAATAAATTAAAAACAAAACTCAAATATTTATAATATTACAACTGGTATTTCTTGTATGATAGATTGTTCAGATATTTGTCCCTCAGTGCTATTCAAGTCAACAGTAGCCTTTTGCAAACATTGTATATGTACATTGAATTAGAGCTAATCATAATATGAATTAACTCTCTATCTTGGTATCTTTGCATCTCATATGTTTATTACATATAATTTGATAAATAATAATAATATATATATAGCGGACGGCTGCAGTGCAGGCGATTTGGTGTCACGATATCACAGTAGCATAGGTTCGAATCCCGGCGAGGGAAGAACAAAACATTTGCGAAAGCAAATTTACAGATCTAACATTGTTGGGTTGATGTTTAGACGAGTTGTGTACACATAATGTACACAGCCATGTATCACCACCATTGATGGCGATCCAATGGATACATCTGTTGTAGAGTTGTCACTGACTCAGACGTACTTATAAATATAATTATTTTCTGTGACTGTATCTTACATTAATTTGTAGGATCCTTTACTATAGATAATTGAGCTGATCTGTAACAATAACATCTCCATGCCTTATATATCATGTACTGTAGTACGACGCTAGAATAAAACTGACGAGGAAAGGTAACACACGGCCACTGAAAGCTTTATTTTTGAAGAGCCCAGGTGGTCGTGTGGTCTAACGGGACGGCTGAAGTGCAGGCGATTTGGTGTCACGATATCACAGTAGCATGGGTTCGAATCCCGGCGAGGGAAGAACAAAAAATTTGCGAAAGCAAATTTACAGATCTAACATTGTTGGGTTGATGTTTAGACGAGTTGTATATATATATAGTGTCTAAAAATAGCAACAATCAACATTCAATCTATCTAGGTGTGGATCAGTTTGTAAATAAACTGATGCAGTTATAAATTAAATTATATAAGTGTCTAAGAAAGTGTCTATATATTTATATATACAACTTGTCTAAATATCAACCCAACAATGTTAGATCTGTAAATTTGCTTTCGCAAATTTGTTGTTCTTCCCTCGCCGGAATTCGAACCCATGCTACTGAGATATCGTGACATCAAATCGCCTGCACTGTATCCGTCCCGCTAGACCACAAACCCAGGTGGCCAACAGAGTTATCCATCGGATCACCAGCAATGATGGTGATACATGGCTGTGTACATAATGTATATACAACTCGTTTAACATCAACCCAACAATGTTAGATCTGAAATTTGCTTTTAAAAAACGAGATTCGAACCCATGCTACTGAGATATCGTGACACCAAATATATATATATATATATATATAAGTACGACGAGTTGTATATATATATATCCTAACGTTAATACTGAGTAGAAGACACAAAAGCATGACATAAAATCAACAAAATTGTTTTCATCTAACAATACAATCTTGTAATCGAAAGTAAATTGTAAGATTCCAGTTTTCCTGCATACATCCCTCTTTTTTCCAATTCCAACGACTTACACCAAAATCACAGTCAGGTTTCTCTACATTTCAAAATAGTATACAATAACGATGACTAATGTGCTGGGGATTCTAAAATAACAAAACTCTACAGTAGCGGATGTATATCATTATTCACCCGAATCTATTTTTTGTTTACTTGTGCAATGATTCCGACAAGAAAACAAGACATGAACCGCTTTCTTAACAGTATTTCTAAACGGCATAGACAGCCAGCTGAACATAAATAATGTAACTGGAGTGTTGGAAATATTAAAAAAATTAGTAACTACTGATAAATATTGATTAAGGTTAAAAAACGTTGATTCTTCAGAAATAGTTTGAAGCAAGGGAAATATAATAGTCGGTGCAGACGAGATCACATAGAAAGCTGTAACTGCTGTTGTTATAATTGATATTCTTTCCAAAGAAGAAACGATATTAGATTTAGTTATTTTATTATTCTTCCTAAATTTCATCTGTTGTCGTAATTTACGGATCATGAGGATGCTTAAAACAATAAAAAATAAAACAGGTAGGAAACCTGAAAACACAACTTCTGTAATATGAAGAACTTTATATCCGAATTCATTTCTCTTATTTTTGCTTGAAAAAGATGAAGCATCCCTGCATACAGCGATCACTTCTCCACTTTGTTTATTAAGATGAAAAACCTTTTCAAAATCTAAGAAAAGAAAACGAAAGACGGCAAAACCAAAAGATAAGAAACACATTATAGTTACAAAAGATGCAACTTTGATGTTAGTAAAATAGCTTTTATAAGTGAACGGCTTTTCCAAAATTATATATTTCTGGAATGATTGTAAAACTTTTAACCATTGGGAAAATGAAAATATACATCCTGGCATTAAAGTACCTCCAATCTCAAATGCATAACACCATTCATACTGAACATAATTCTCTTTTCGAGATAAAGCTGATATTAAAGTTATGTCTTGTATTACAAAGCAAACAAGATCAAGGCTTGTATATATCGCCATAATACCACTCTTCTTCATTAAGTCATTAGACTTTAGTGATCGAAGCAAAACTATTTGCCAGGTTATAAAACTGACGAGAAGAATTGGCTGGATATACAGGTAGTACTTCTTCGACAGCTCATCCGTTGACCTTTTTGGAGAAAAATACAGCCCTTCCATAAATGCAGTTCCTTCTTTAGCAACCACGTGACTGAAGCCCTTCATAAAGTCCATAATGCTATTTGATGTCATCGTATCTTTCTGTTTAAAGCTGAAATATATTTTAATTTTTAAACGAAGTCGTCATTTGAACCATTAATCGGCACATACTACAACTTTAAACAGAGTTCATGTGTGTAAGATAAAGTCAGCTGCTATTCGCATGAAAACTTTGTTTAAAATGGAGAATTTAAAAACACATAAATAAATCAGAATATTAAGGCTGTCATACACGGTGCATTACATTTACGCGAAAAAATAATTACTATTGCGCACAGCTTTTGATTACATTCGCGCTCAAATATATACAGTTGAAATTAAACGTCCCGCGTTAGAAACTAATAACTATCGAAATATTTATCATACATAATCTTTATATTTACCTGTATTACCTGTAAGATGAATACGAGTAAAAGAAATCAAAACCTGCACCCAAATGCGGCCGTAATACATTTACAGTATGTCGCATACTCATAGTCAGTAGAAAACTGAGTGGTGTTGAATAATAATAACCCATATAAATTAAATTCTTTGCATGGTTTCTGAGGAGGGCTTTTTTTTTTTTTATTAATTAATGTTTGAAACATGGTAAAAATAAAAATCATTTTTGATTCTAAAAAGTGTTTATATTGATGTAATCGTTTCTCCAAATAATGAAAACAACCAACAAATTCCGTGCTTCTGCAAAGCTTATCTAGATTTACCTTCACCAGGAATGCTTTGAACAGTTAAAAAAAAATTTAACTTAACAGGACCTAAAAAATAGCCTTATTAATCTAAAGTCAACTTTGCATGAAAAAGTTTATTCAAAATGTAGAAACGGATAACTTTAGAAAGGTTTGTCAAAAATAATATCAGTACAACATAACTGACTACTGAGCTGATGATACCATCGGGGACTAATAGTCCACCAGCAGAGGTATTAACTCAGAGCTGTAAGATGAGAACATTACTTTATAGAATGCATGCGACTAATGAGCTTATCAGAGTGTACCTTCACCAGGAACGCTTAGACCAGAATATTCAAAAGGCAAGGATGCATAATAACCAAAAACAGTTGAACAGCTTTTTATCTATAAAAGGATATAAAAATAGCCAAATTCATCCAAGGCATCCATCTATCAGTTTTATGCACACAGTTCCCTGATTATAATTAATCATAATATAACCAACCACTAAAAAATGTAGGTTTGTGCAATGTTTGATTTGAAAACTAATGGGAACAGTTTAAATAATAAAAGTAAGTGTTTATATTATGCCTAGGTCAAGTGCACGGTAATAACGTTGACCGCTGAATACATACATGTATATCTTTCATTTTACTTGATAATTTGCTTCTACTCCTCCAGAATTACACAAAGTGTACAGGAATAATGAATGAGTGACTATTTTACAAGTCAAATATGTTTGTGTGCCCATCATATTTGATTGAATATATGGCAGGATTTATTCAAAATACTAGATTTCATATGTAAAGATGAACTAACAAATTTAACCCTTAATCATTGACATTTTTGGGATACATTCATTATGAAAACGTGTTACTAAGTCTTTCAATGTCTAAGAATTATATATAATAGAAAGAAAGCCACGAAAACAGAACATAATTTTCATAGAATATAAAATATAGAAGTCCTAGTCACGAGACAGCAGAATGTTTCCCTTTGTTGTTCTTAATTTAGTAACTTTACCATATGTTGGAATAGTTAAAATGTATAAATTCTATAACCGTTGGCCGAATATACATAGAGGAGTTTTCAACTTTCAAATATGTAACAGAGGACGAACACAATAAAACAATATCATTAAAAATGCTAAAATAATGAAGCAGAACTTACCTTACTGGCTAATCGCTCTTTACTGTATATGCATATACAACGAGAAACAAACACACTGTGTGCATACATTTTGCGGTCACTCCGTTTTCTTTTATATCTGTTTGTAATTTGACTAGCAAGATTAAAACAAATTCTATCAAAACGATCGTTTTATTACCATAACCTGATGGAGGTGATAAAGCTTATAGAGGTGTGAATCCATAGTATTATCTTACGTGTTACACTTTCATATGTCCGGCATCGAATCCAGGTCGTATATTTTGTTTTATACAATACGTTTTCTTTAGATGATGCTATACCAATATACTCAGTGATTTATATTATCTTGCATCCAGTTCATGTTAAGTTATGGGCATATAAAACTCAACAGGAGAGAACCGAATACGAGATAATATCTATACGTTTCAGAAACCAAAATGTGGATTTATGGTATGCACACGAGCTCACTAGATATAGTGCGGAGTTGTTTCCTAAAAAAGGCTATATATCCACTTTAGAGATCAAAAATGAAACATAATAATCATAAATTCTTATTATATTGTCATCTGAGATCCATAATCTTATTTTTACCATTGTAATGAAATAACAAGCACAAACATACGAATCCACTTGCTCTAATTGACCTTTCCCTTGAAAATCGCTAAAGCAAAGGCGTGTTCCGTCACCATGATCCCATGGTAATTCTTGTGTTTTTCTAATGTTGTCTCGTGCGCTCATCAACCCAAAATGCATACATGTAATATATATATACCAATATCAAAATATGAATATAAAAATATATCCACATTTTGGTACTAACGGATGGAAGGGGCGGAACTTATCAAGAACCTCATCAACAGAAACAGTCAATATGTATTGCCTGACCAAATATAGCCCTTAAAACAACCACCACTTGGATATTTAAAGAATGAGGATGTATCACATGTTCTTCCGTCAAAGAAATCAACTAATAAGGTTATACCCATATCCTCAGTGAATGATATAATATTGCATCCAGTTCATATTAAATTATGGGCATAGAAAACTCTATAGTCCATACAGCATATTTGTATGCCAATCTCAAATTACACCACTAACAAGGCTTTCCTTATGAATAGTATTCCCAAAACTCAAAACAAAAATATCATATATATTAAAACACTTTAATTAAATATTATTCCTTAATAACTTTTCAAGATACGTGCACACTGTTCTTTATTAATAATTTCATCATAATTCAATAAATTCTCATGAATTTGACCACATACAAACTTTTAAAAGTCGCGTTAAGGCAATGAACTCATATCAAAATGAACATTGTTTTATTTTGATAGCATCTTTAGCATGTGGAAAGTTTGTTATAAGCAAAGGGACTCCACCTTCAAGTGTCAACTATGCTAGCTTGTCTCTTACTTTAATGTTGTTTAATCAAACACACTCATTGTTTCCTAATCAGGAACATTGGCAATTGTATTTCTACTTGATTCTTCACAACTCTGCTGAAAATACATAAACCAATAACAACTTGTTTATTTGTACTTGAAAAGGAAAAAATCCCTTCGCCTACAATCCACGTGGAAAACCACGTCACTTGAACTGTAGACACAGAAATTTAAATTAAAAAAAAAATAACCATACATGAAATCTTAGTATACATTATACTAATTAATTAAAACAAAACAAAACAAAACTATTGCAACAATTATTTAATCTCCCAAGACAAACAGATTTTTGTGACATATTTAAACACATCAATGAAATTATATACACATCCAATAGTAAACATTATAAAATTACGGACACATTATTAGAATAACTTTTAAAAAGGTTCATTTGAACATAAAGCTGTTTCAATCACATATTTTTTTTTTCTTATTTTTTTTTTTTTATAGTATCGTGCCATTTTTGCATCTTCTGTCTTTCTCAATACAGACAAACACAATTTAGTGACTTGCAATTTGTTCTCACCAGATTCAGATCAGAAAAATCATTTCCTTTTAGGTTGATCGAACTCATTGACATACATTTATCGTGCAACGTCATATTGCTTCTCCTTTATTCATTAGCTTGTCAAAACTTTAGGTTGCACCATCTGAAAACAAAAACTTTCTATTCAATTCTATGTACAATCAAACTGACCGCTGAACGCGGACCTCGAAGAAGGCACCTAATAATTCAATACACATTACTCTGGCAAACAAGACTAGTAATATCAAGTGAAATGTAATTTCACAGTAAACTATTAAACTTTCTCAAAATTTCTATTTTTTTTTCTAACAAAGTCTTTAAAGGGAATTTTCTATAAGTATGAACGATGTTATAATAAATAAAAATTCCACAACATTCGAAAGTTACAAAGGGAATTATTTACCCTATAAACAATTTATTATTCTCCTTTCAAATTCAGGTTTCAAATACAGGTCTCCAAAAGGGCCAGAGCCCCCACTTCTACATAAAATATTTTTGCGCGATAGCACTTTGCCGGCGTTTAACCGGAGCACGGCATAACCAATATCTGACCACCTTGGTTGATAATAACTACGCAAGGTCTAACTTCCCAAAACATTTTGCCACAGAGGTAAAAAAACAAAACAAAACCTAGTTCTATCAAGACACCCTAATGCGAATATAAATGACCACCAAGGCGAATATAAATGACCACCAAGGCATACATAAATGACCACCTAGGTCTATTGTCACCAAGGCATATATAAATGACCACCTAGGTCTATTGTCACCAAGGCATACATAAATTACCACCTAGGTCTATTGTCACCAAGGCATATATAAATGACCACCTAGGTCTATTGCCACCAAGGTATATACAAATGACCACCTAGGTCTCTTGCCACCAAGGCATATATAAATGACCACCTAGGTCTATTGCCACCAAGGTATATACAAATGACCACCTAGGTCTCTTGCCGCCAAGACATAAATAAATGACCACCTAGGTCTATTGCCACCAAGGTATATATAAATGACCACCTAGGTCTATTGCCGCCAAGACATAAATTAATTACCAGCTAGGTCTATTGCCACCAAGGTATATATAAATGACCACCTAGGTCTATTGCCACCAAGGTATATATAAATGACCACCTAGGTCTATTGCCACCAAGGTAAATGTAAATGACCACCTAGGTATATTGCCACCAAGACATATATAAATGACCATCTAGGTCTATTGCCACCATGGCTTATATAAATGACCACCTAGGTCTATTTCAACCAAGACATATATAAATGACCATCTAGGTCTATTGCCACCAAGGTATATATAAATGACCACCAACGTCTTAAAGTCACCAAGACAAATGTAAGTTAAAGTAAAAGAATATAATTACTTTGCCGACAACATGTGGAGCACGACCAGCCGGCAGCTTGGATATTGAAAGATTGAGGATTTATCACATGTACTTCCGCCATAGATATCAACCAATGAGGTTATAAATCTGCCTATTTGGGACTACATTTAAGATTTTGATTAAACGTGTTCTTTCATACTGAAATCTGTTAAAACACATGCTGAACTTTTCTGTGAAACGTTTTTTTTTAAAGTTATCTGCACAAAACATAATTTTATGTTCAACCTTGTCTTTATCACATTGGGTGCTCCTTTATTACAGTATAAACATACATTGTACCAAACTTGTTAACATCTCTCAGACGGTTACAGTTCTGAATATGTTCAGGCTTGTATTGTTAAAGTTAGACAATCAGTCCCATATATTCACACATTCACATCTTCTCGACAGTAAATTAAAATGGAAAAAGTAACCTCGCCAGTCGTAATTATTTTAGTGATATATCAGTAGTTTATGATTATTTTTATTGACGGGAGATCTTTTATTGAGACGTCTTTTAATACATAATAGATGTGTCTCAATCGTTTCACCTCGGTCGATTCCGTACCCTCATGTAACCTCGTCCGTAGGTTTCCATTTCTGATCTCCTGTAAAGGAAGGGAATAAAGTATCAAAAGTAGCGAAATAAGCAGTAAACCGTTCATCTTCCGGCGAAAAATGTAAGGCGTAGACACAGATCACATACCGTATTACAGCCGAGGGATAGAAGGAGAGTAGCGGATTCTACCGAGAATTACCGAATGAGATGTGTCTATAATTAATTCAGGCTAAATACTGATCTCTAAATATCGTTCGTGGCTTTTCATGTTGTTGGATCATTGACATGTATATACCATCACTTGAATGATATAGAAATTATAAGATTTGAAAACGTTCAAAAAAATTAATAGAAACTGAGTTGAATTTTATGAGACTGTCATACAAGTGAGAGGTTTAGCTAGCTGTAAAACTAGCTTTAATCCATCATTTTCTATATAAGAAAATGCGTGTACCAAGTCAGGAATATGACAGTAGTATCCATTCGTTTGATTTGTTTGAGTTTTTGATTTTGCCATTAAATAAGGGACTTTCGGTTTTGAATTTTCCTCGGAGTTTGGTATTTTGGGGATTTAACTTTTTTTCTATTGTTTTCTTACAGTGTAAAAAATGATAAAGACAGATAAAATACGTCAACCATATTTCTTTTTTTTTTTTTGATCTAGGAATGCTCTGTGATATAAATTAAAAAGAGCGATATATCTTCAAGCTTTATTTCATACATACTATAAAGTGACCTAAGTCTAAAAAATACAATCAGTTTTTGTAAAAAGATTTTCAACATTTCATTACAAAACATAATGACACATGTAAGTTACATAACATTGAGATATCAACCGATACAGTTTTTGTACAGTAACAATGGAACCTGTTCTAAATAACTATGATCAGGGACATTCTATACTTTATAGATATAGGAAGATGTGGTATGAGTGCCTTAATGAAGCTTCCATAAAACTGCCTTTTACAAACACATGACTGATTTGACGAGTTTTCTCTGTTAGTCTTCAGCTTGGTCTTCCCAAACAATTGATGAGACAACTCTCCATCCAAAACACACTTTATAAAAGTAAACCATTATAGGTCAAGGTACGGCCTTCAACACGGAGCCTTGATTCACAACGAACAGCAAGCTATAAATGGCCCCAAAATAACAAGTGTAAAACCATTCAAACAGGAAAAATGTATAGAAAGTCCTTGTTATGACAAAATACAAAATACAACGTAGTTAACAAAAATAAAGTTAACTGCAATCATTCATTTAAACATAAAAAAGACTATTATTTAATAATAAAATATTGACAATATTTTGAATTAATATATCACAAATAAATTAAAAACAAAACTCAAATATTCATAATATTACAACTGATAGATTGTTCAGATATTTGTCCCTCAGTGCTATTCAGGTCAACAGTAGCCTTTCGCAAACATTGTATATGTACATACAAATGAACTCTCTATCTTAGTATCTGTGCATCCCATATGCATATTACATATGATTTGATAGTTAATAATATATATATAAACAAGTCTTAATTGAAAACTACATTCAAATCTATGATTACATTGGATAAAAACCGCAATTTTTATACATTTGCATATAAAACAAATTTCGTTATAGAAGGGTCTAAATACAGCACAAACAGCATTTTCAAAAAGACCAAAAGAGTGAAAAAGTATATTTAAACAAAACGCATTTGACTAACAGGTTGAACAACTGATGTTCTTTAACCCTGCTGACTGCCATTGGCGATTGACAAATAAAATTGATTACGAGATGTAACAAAATGGATCTGAATATGAATTTAATACTAAACAGAAAACAATAAAATTATGGCCCAGATATTATACCAGTAACATAAGGTGTCAATATTTTTTTGTACACCAGATCTAGATTTTGACAATATATGTCTCTTCAGTGATGTTAGGGATCGAAATTGTATGTGGAAGGCCATATAATTCACTCTCAATTTAAGATAGACTCTTGAAGTTTATGAGTCAATATAGGATGAACGGATATCTCTTCAGTGATGTTAGGGATCGAAACGGTATTTGGAAGGCCATATAATTTACCCTCAATTTAAGAAAGACTCTTGAATTTTAAGAGTCAATATAGGATGAACCGATCATATAAACCGGAGGGAAAATATGATACATGCCCAAACGAAAAAATATAAACAAGTCTAAATTGAAAACTACGTTCAAACCTATGATTGCGTTGGATAAAAAACAGCAATTTTTATACGTGTGCATGTAAAACAAATTTCGTTATCAAATTTCGTTATAAATATATATATATATATCCTAACGTTAATATTGAGTAGAAGACAAAAACGCATGAAATAAAATCAACAAAACTGTTTTCATCTAACAATACAATCTTGTAATCGAAAATAAAATGTAAGATTCCAGTTTTCCTGCATACGTCCCATTTTTTCCAATTCCAACGACTTACACCAAAATCACAGTCTAGTTTCTTTACATTTAAAAATAGTATACAATACCGATGGTTAATGTGCTGGAGATTCTAAAATAACAAAACTCTACAGTAGCGGATGTATATCATTATTCACCCGAATTTTTTGTTTACTTGTGCAATGAATCCGACTAGAAAACAAGACATGAACCACTTTCTTAACAGTATTTCTAAACGGCATAGACAGCCAGCTGAACATAAATAATGTAACTGGAGTGTTGGAAATAGTAAACAAATTAGTAATTATTGATAAATATTGAGTAAAGTTTTTAAACGTTGATTCTTCAGAAATAGTTTGAAGCAAGGGAAATATAATATTCGGTGCAGACGAGATCACATAGAAAGCTGTAACTGCTGTTGTTATAAATGATAGTCTTTCCAAAGAAGAAACGATATTAGATTTAGTTATATTATTATTCTTCCTAAATTTCATCTGTTGTCGTAATTTGCGGATCATGAGGATGCTTAAAACAACAAAAAATAAAACAGGTAGTAAACCAGAAAACACAACTTCTGTTATATGAAGAACTTTATATCCGAATTCATTTCTCTTATTTTTGCTTGAAAAAGATGAAGCATCCCTGCATACAGGGATCACTTCTCCACTTTGTTTATCAAGATGAAAAACCTTTTCAAAATCTAAGAAAAGAAAACGAAAGACGGCAAAACCAAAAGATAAGAAACACATTATAATTACATAAGATGCAACTTTGATGTTAGTAAAATAGCTTTTATAAGTGAACGGCTTTTCCAAAATTATATATTTCTGGAATGATTGTTAAACTTTTAACCATTGGGAAAATGAAAATAGAAATCCTGGCATTAAGGTAGCCCCGATTTCAAATACATAGCAGCATTCATACTGAACGTAATTCTCTTTTAGAGATAAAGCTGATATTAAAGTTATGTCTTGTATTACAAAGCAAACAAGATCAAGGCTTGTATATATCGCCATAATACCACTCTTCTTTATGAGGTCGTTAGACCTTCGTGATCGAAGCAAAATTATTTGCCAAGTTATAAAAATGACGAGCAGTATTGGCAGGATATAAAGGTAGTACTTCTTTGACAACTCATCAGTGAACCTTTTTGGAGAAAAATACAGCACTTCCATAAATGCAGTTCCGTCATGAGCAACCACGTGACTGAAGCGCTTCAGAAAATCCATTATGCTTTTCGATGTCATCGTATCTTTCTGTTTAAAGCTGAAATAGATGCTAGTTTTTAAACGAAGTCTTTATTTGAACCATTATATATAATATAATACAACTTTAAACAGAGTTCACGTGTAAGATAAAATCAGCTGCTATTCGAATGAAAACTTTGTTTAAAATGGAGAATTTAAAAACACATACATTCATCAGAATATTAAGGCTGTCTTACACGGTGCATTACATTTACGCGGAAAATCATTACTTTTGCGCACATCTTTTGGTTACATTCGCGCTCAATTATTTTACAGGAAAACTCAGGTATATTTAAAGGTAGCTTATATGTATTTAAAAAGTAGGGATTGAGATTACCCCTTCCCTTAACATAGGTGTCCCTGCTCGCCAACGTGAAGGAAAAGGAGGGGCCTCTAACATGTTTTAATTTACTTTGTTCTATTATGCACAAATACCAAGTTCTGGAACTATATACAGTTGAAATTGTAAACTATCCGAATATACCAAGTCAACTGGTTTTACGTCTTAGCGCTCTTAGTTTGGTGGTTTTGAAATTTAAAATAATGTCTCAAAACACAAAAATACATCGATATAACTAAGCAGATATTTCTTTCGATTTCAATATGAAATACATATAATTTGAGAACTAATAATGTGTTAAAAACTAATGGGGAATTGCATTTCCGCTAATTTTTCAAAGTCCAAATACTACATTTCCGCAAATTCAAGGAATACGTTTCCGCAATTTGTATTTATTACTTTTCCGGAAATTTACCTGGTAAATTATACATATTTGAATACATATTAGATAAAAAAAAGCCATCACCTCTTGACCCAGAGGAAATGAGAACAACGAATGGTGACGAGTCTTTTCATGCCCACCTGAACGAGAAGTTTTACGCTAGCCATCCTAATATTTTTGTATTTGTCGATTTGATATTGAAACTGCAAACAACATCTTACATAAAGATGAGAAATCTAACTGTGAAAAGCAACCCTTCGAAAATATGAAAAGAAGAAGATTGACTTCCTTCTTGAACAAAATACAAAACTTGCAAACGGTTAATGTACTACTGTGGACTTTGTACGACGTGTTGGCTAAAAATAATCTGCAAGAATTGGCTTATGAACTCATATCAAGATATATCTGATTAGTGCTGACTTTTGAACATACGTTTTCATACGTTTTATGACGAGTTTTACTTTCATGTAATGATGACCTTAAACTAAATAAAGATATTATTTTTTTTTATTATGATTGTAAAGTTTGCTTTCGATCAACAGGTATTCCTTAATTGTTTGCGGAAAAGTAACAATTTATTTTCCCCGGAAAAATTACTTTTTTTTCCGGAAAAGTAAGATGTTTATTTGCGGAAACGTAAACTATTTTTCCGGGAAAGTAATGCCAATTTGCGGAAACGTAAAAAGCCGAAACTAAACGAAATATTTATCATACATAATCTTTATATTTATGTGTATTACCTGTAAAATGAATGCAAGTAAAAGAAATCAAAAGCTGCACCCAAAATGCGAGCAAATGTAATGCGGCCGTAATACATAAATAGTGCATACTCATAATCTGAATGGTGTTGAATACAAGTTACCCATATAAATTAAACTCTTTGCATGGTTTCTGGGGAGGTTAGTAATTAAATTTTCGCAAGTTTGATACATGATTAAAAATAAAAATCACATTTGATTCTAAAAAGTGTTGATATTTATGTAACCGTTTCTCGAAATAATGAAAACAACAAGCAAGTTCCGTGCGTCCGCGACGCTCTTCTAGATTTACCTTCATCAAGATTACTGAAAGTCGATGATGTATTAGAACCCTATAACTGTTGAAAAGAAAAATAACTAACAAGGACCTAAAAATAGCCTTATCCATCTCACGCCAAATTTGCCTGAGGAAGTTGAAACTTTTGCTTCTCTATAATTTTAAAATTTAGGAATGAGTAACTTTAGAAAGGTTTGTCATAAATCTTATCAGTACCAAAGAACTGACTACTGAGCTGATGATACCATCAGGGACTAATAGCGCTCCAGAGGTATCAACTCAGTTCTGTAAAAATAAGAACAAGACCTTTTGAACGCCATGCGACTGAAGCCCTTATCAGAGTACAGGAATGGTAAGACCAGAATATTTAAGCCAAGGAGGTTGAATTCCCAAAACAGTCGAAGAGCTATAATATAACACTATAAGAGGACAAACAATAGCCAAATCCATTCAAGGCCAACTTTGCCTTATTATATTTAAATATAGAACTAACGACGAAAAATAAGTAGGCTTGTGAAAGTTTAATTTGAAAACTAGTTGGAACAGCTTAAATAATAAAAGTAAGTGTATATATGTTGTGTACAAGTTATCATTTTGTACAAATTATAATTTGTACAAAAATATTGTACAAATTATAATTTGTATTTTGACTTTGTACAAATTATAATTTGTACAAAACCTGTCTGTACAAATTACAATTTGTACAAAATGTGACCAAAATTCACTTATAACTTGTACAACAGTTTTAAATATGAATTTTAGTGAAAAATGCATTGATTCACACAATTTAATTGTAATTAACTGACCACACACTAAACCTTATTAACAAAATACACCGTTTTTACACAACTACAAAAGGCAGATTGATCTTCGAAATTTTTGAGAGAGAAAAAAAGGTAAACAACTAAGATTTTTTTTCAAATTTTTAATACATAAACTTCTTTTTCTTAAAAAAATTCATTTAATAGTACTACTTGATTAGTTCTTATCGTTTTTTTTGAGGATTTTTTTATTCAGAAACTTTGCAAAAACGATTATATTTGTGAAATTTAATATTTTGTATCGTGAAAGATCGTGTACAGCATTTTGATGATCGTGAAAAGGATCTCAAAAGATTTGTTGCCACTTATTTGTTATTTCATAAATTCCATGAAAACAGTCAAATCTTTCTTTAATCAAGTGAAAATTTATATATTTGTAATTGGTACATAAAAAAATTGGAGTTACATGACTTATTCCGCTTCACTTTATTTTGTGACTAGATTGATGGTTCAATGTCATTGGGTCAGATGATTTTATAATACTACAACAACTAGCTTTACTATAAAATAAAAGTCTGTCTGTCTGTTCTGCATAAGTTTTATGTTGGTTTTAAAGTTTAGATTGTCTCACCTGATTTCCGTTAAGTTTTATGCACAGTCATAGATATTTATAAAACAAAGATCCTTGTTGAAAAAAAAAACATTGATAAAAAAAACGGCAGAAAAACAACTGACATATTCCTAACTTTAGCATAGTTATATTCCTAACCAAATGGGGTGTTTAATCTTGCTTTCTTTCTGGATATTTATTTGTCTAAAAGTCTAACTGAAGCAGTGAAATACAAATGTTTATTTACAGCAACGGTTCCTTATTTTCAACGTTCCCAATGTGAAGCAGTTAAAATGCCTGTAAAACCGGTCATCATCGATTTGAGAGTCAAAAGATGGTTTGCAATACCTGATTCCATAAATCACTAGATCACCTTCTCAAACGAATGATAAAAAACTACTTTTGAAATTTGTAACTTGGTGTACTATGTGGTTATTTAATAGCAATTCAATAATGTGTATCAATGCTTTTTTCACCAAAATCCATATGATAAATTATTGTACAAGTTATAAGTGATTTTTTGTCCATTTTTGTACAAATTGTAATTTGTACAAGCACTTTTTGTACAAATTACAATTTGTACAAAGTCAAAATACAAATTATAATTTGTACAATATTTTTGTACAAATTATAATTTGTACAAAATGATAACTTGTACACAACATATACATAGTGTTTTTACAAATATGTAAATAACAAGTATAGGTCAAGCAAATTGTCAGATGAAGTAAAATTTTATATATTTGGTACCAGTATGATAAATTTGTATAAAAAGAAAGACAACTAAGCGGCATAATAAAACTCTTATATCAAAATAATTGACTGAAGTTCTTTATCTAGGCCATGGTAATAACGTTGACCGCTTAATAAACATCTGTTACATATTAGTTAATAATTTGTTTCTAATCCTCTAGAATTGCACACATTAAACAGGACTAATGAATGAGTGACTGTTTCACAAGCTAAATTTTGATGTTTGTCCATCACATTTGATTGAATCATATATGTGACAGGATTTATTCGAAATACTACGTTTGAATATTCAGATGAACTAAAAAATCGAACCCTGAACCACTGATATAATTGGGATAATTTCTTTGTGGAAATTTAGTATTGATCTAAGTCTTCCAATGTTTTAAAATTATATCTAATAGAAAAAAAACACTAAAACAAAACAGAATTTTCATAGAATATTAAGAATAGAGGTTCTGGTCACGAGACTGCAGAAGGTTTCCTTTTGTTGTTGTTAATTTAGTACCTTTACCCTATGTTAAAATTTTATATTAACATCTATAATAGTTGAAATGTATAAATTCCCTAACCGAATATGCATAGAGAAGTTTTCAACTTTCAAATATGTAGAAGAGGACGACCACAATGAAACAATATCATTAAAAGTGCTAAAATAATGACGCATAACTTACTGGCTAACCGCTCTTTACTGTTTATGGATATACAATGAGAAACAAACACACTGTGTGCATACATTTTGTGCTCACTTCGTTTTCTTTTATATTAGTTTGTAATTTGACTAGCAACATAAAAAAACCCACGCGGATTAGTAAAGTGTTATTGGATGAATCACGCTTTCCTGTGAATTCTATCAAAACAATCGGTTTTCTTACCATCACCTGATGGAGGTGATAAAGCTTATAGAGGAGTGACTCCATAGTATTATCTTACGTTTTAAACTTTCATATTTCAGGCATCGAATCCAGGTCGTATATTTTGTTTTATACAATACGTTTTCTTTAGATGATGCTATACCCATATACTCAGTGATTTATATAATCTTGCATCCAGTTCATGTTAAGTTATGGGCATAAGAAACTCTAGAGGAGAGAACCGAATACAAGATAATATCTATACGTTTCAGAAACCCAAATGAGGACTAATGGTATGCACACGAGCTCACTAGATATAGTGCGGAGTTTGTTTCCTAAAAAGGCTATATAACCACTTTAGAGATAAAAAAAAATGAAGCATTATAATCAACATTATTGTCATCTGAGAACCATAATCTTATTTTTACCATTGTAATGAAAAAACAAGCACAAAAATACGAATCTACTTGCTCTAATTGACCTTTCCCTTGAAAATAGCTAAAGCAAAGGCGTCTTCCGTCAACATGATCCCATGGTAATTCTTGTGTTTTTCTAATGTTGTCTCGTGCGCTCATCAACCCAAAATGCATACATGTAATATGTATATACCAATATCAAAATATGAATATAAAAACATGCTGGCTTGTTTCTTACTTATCTGTTGTTGAATTAAACACACTCATTACTTCCTAATCAGGAACATTGACATTTGTATTTCTACTTGATTATTCACAACTGCTGAAAATATATTAACCAATAAAAACTTGTTTATTTGTGCTTAAGACAGCATTAGTCACACTTTGAAAAGTAAAAATCCCTTCGCCTTCAATTCATGTAGAAAACCACTAGGGAATCAGTGTCCCTCGAACTGTAGACAAAGAAATTTAGATTAAAAAAATTAACCATAAATAAAATTTTAGTATACATTGGTGCTAGTATTCAAATCATAAAAATTATATTTATTAAATAAAACAAAACAAAAATATTGCAACAATCATTTAATCTCCCAAGACAAACAGATTTGTTTGACATATTTCAACACATCAATGATATCATATACATTGTAAACATCTACTAGTAAACTTCATACAAATACGGACAAATTATTAGAATAACTTTTAAATAGATTCATTTTAGTGGAGTGACAAATCGGAAAAAGGCGCTTATTTAAAGAGTTTAATGGACCGAAATACATCACGGCTGAAAATACGCATTGAGTTAGAGTAAACATTATACTTTCATTTTAGCCCTGTCGTAGTTTTCCCACGGTGAGGTTTTTTTGGAAAATCGCGTTTAAGTGTGATTTTCGGGTTTCTTTCTTTTTCATTTTCAAACACGCTAACGCTTATAATAAATTCTCGAATGAAGATATCATCTGGATATTGGTATTAGATGAAAGAGTGATATATCAGCTTTTATTTGACATCAAACTTTCATATCATATGACCATACAAATTAAGTGAATTGGACGATTTTAAAATGTATGTAACATTTTTTTCAATCTTACCGTCTGTCAAAGTACATATGTTATATATATATAACCAACAGTAAATTTTCACACAAAAAAGTAGAAAAAAAATAATACTTAAGGATGTACTAAGGTGAGGTTTTGGAATTTGAGTCAAATTTTTTGACTCCTTGGTGTTTTTCCATACAATACCATGTAAAATATTTTGCCCCATAACACCCATTTATTTTTTCATCTAAGACTAAATAGCTCATGAGAGGTCATTTACCAAATTGATTTTTTTTTCTTTTGTTTTGATACCCAAATGATACTATTGTGATATTACTATACTTATTATATAGCTATAACTACCTGGTATGGCGCCGTATAGCTTCTACAGTTGGAGTTGTTAGTTGTCCTTTACATCAGGATCACGTCCGTACAGCTAGGCCGATTTGTAACAACTCATTAGTCCATCGCTTGCCATTCGGAACACTCGGGACTCTTCATGTAGCTTGTTCTTGTACCGATGTTCTCCACAATACCAATGCAAATATAAGGCAAAAGTCCGAGTCAGTCTTTTCCCGCCATATTTTAAATCTCAAATATCTCCATGGAGGTCCATGAACTATTAATATTTTTAGCGTATCGTTATCCTTAATTGATGCTCTACCAGCTTGTAGTATCAATTTTAATTTCTAAATTTATTAATTTTTACCTAACCTCACCTAAGTACACACTTGAAAAAATTTGATAGATAAAAGTTTGATAGAACATACAAATAAACTTTTACAAGCATTTTCATAAAACTCATCACATATATAGCAGTATTACTTCTCAAATTTCACCACAATAAGTCATGAAACGTTACCCCTTCCTATTTCCCCCTGTCATATGAAATGCAATGAATTTAATATGCATTTTCATAAGTTTTATAAAAAAGAATATATATTTGTATCAATAGTTGTAACTATGTGTTTGAAAAGGTACATATGTTAAGGTTAAATGACGTTCGAGGTGCTTGTATTCTTGTTTTTCGAAAAGACTAATTTTAAACCACATTGACACAACTCCGAAAAAAAAATCCGGAAAGATATTGTCAGTGCCAGTTCCTTTTAATAGAAACGAGTAAAGTAGCTTAGATCGTGATATTAAGCCTAATACATGTCAAAGAAGAACACATTTTCATAATTTGAATTAGTGGGCACAAAAACATGCGTGTAACGATGAATCAACTTTCGTCAAAACACGATTCATGACATATCCATGATTTCCATGACTGGTAAAAATTTCTTTCCTGGAGCTAAAAGTCAAACAAGCTAGGCAATTAAGGCATGTCGAGTCATTCGAGCATGCCGATATTGTTTTAAATGACGCACACTGCCACGCAGGCCATCCAGTGATGAGTTTACTCTTCATAAATAACTCCAAGGACAAGCCGCTTCAACATTGAGCATGCATTAACTACTTGGTGAAACTAAAAATAATTTGCTTCTGATGCTTCATATTTTCTTCTTTATTTGTTTTAGGAAGTTGATTTTAATGCAAGTTAAACAATCTGCATATATATATATTTATTGAGACACTAGCCCTTAACATCGGAGACAAACACCTACATGTATTAGTGTTTGCGTCACACAAACTATACATTATTTACTGAGTGCGTAAAACATCACTTCATTATGAAAATAAATAAAAAAAAGTCAATATAATCGTCAATGTATTTCTTTTACAATACAACTTTTGTCAATAAACATTTAGAAAACGAAGCCGTAGGAGCGCAGGGCGATGTGTTGAATGAGTGTTGTTCAGATTACACATATATTTAGACTTATTCTTAAATAAAGGCAACAGTAGTATACCGCTGTTCAAAACTCGTAAATCGATGGACAAAAAACAAAATCGGGGTAAAAAACTTAAACTGAGGGAAACGCATCAAATATAAGAGGAGAACAACGACACAACATTAAAATGTAACACACACAGAAACGGACTAAGCATTAGACAAAATCCGATGAGAATAACAAATATAACATCAACACCAAATACATGAATTTGGGATAGAAAAGTACCGTGACACGTCTTATAGTAATGTGAATTCACACTCAAATATAAGAGAAAACAAACGACACAACGCTAAAATGTAACACACACGGAAACAAACTATAATATAGCAATGGCCATATTCCTGACTTGGTACAGAACATTTTTTGAAGAAAAAAATAAAATACACCTTTTTTTACACTTTCAATTTTTCTTATTATGCGAGTGTCATACAAGTGAGAGGTTTAGCTAGCTATAAAACTAGGTTTAATCAACCATTTTCTACATAAATTAATGCATTTACCAATTCAGGAATATGACTACTGTTTTCTATTCGTTAGAGCTTTTCGTTTCGCCATATATATTAAAAGGACTTTCCGTTTTTAATTTTCCTTGAAATATGGTTGTTTTGTTATTTTACTTGTAGAAAATGTTTATTTATTACTTGCCGACATATTTTTAAATCTTATATTTTCTATATCATTCAAGAGATGTTATAACATGAAAAGCCACAGGTCAATATTTGGCCTGAAGCTATTATAGACACATATAATATTGTTTCAAGACATCAAAATGAAGATATCTCGTTAACAAAAATATCTGTTAAAGACAAAATATTTGGATATTACTAAAACCAATAGCCCTTGCAATCTTAAATCGGCAGATGCATAGCACCATCTACAGAAAAAGTATTTTGTAAAATATATATGACACTGGTTGTTGGAGGCACGTCCTGGATTGGATGAAATATAAAGTTGTAACACGTAAGATAATACCAGGGAGTCGCACGTCTAGCAGCTATATCAACTCCATCATGTGAAGGTAGGAAAAACGATCGTTTTGATAGAATTCACAGAAAAAAATACGTTTCCCAATAACACTTTCTTTTTATGTTAGTCAAATTACATACTGGTATAAAAGAAAACGGTGTGAACGCAAAATGTATTGTCGTGTCTGTTTATCGTTGTATGTGCATATACTGTATCGAGCGAGTATTCAGTATTTGAAGTTCCGAGTTGTATATACACTTTCAATGATTTATTTTTTATTTTTAAATGTTTCCATCCTCTGTCACACATTATAAGTTAAAAAATCGTCTCCCTATATTCGGTTAGGCAAAATTTTAAACCATTCATAATAGTTGAAATGTATATATTCGGTTAGGGACATAAGGGATCTAGAATGTCATACAAGAACTTTTTGTAATTGTCAGACATCAGACGGTCACAGTTGCTTTCACGAAATAAGTGAAAATTGAATTAACAATCATAGACCAAGAGGATTCTTGGTTGGGTTTAAGATTGGCGTAGCTGCATACTCAGGTAATTATAACATAAGTTATGTAATATATTCAGTCTTGTTATATCCAATTATAAGGGCGTAACCCTTAAAAAGAGTGAAAATACATGACAGGTAACGGGCATCAGATTACAGATGATGCTTGCATGAATAACGTAAATTATATTGTCATAGTTTCATGACATAATGTCTTAAAACACCAAAAGACTATTTACGGTGTTATCCTGATTCAACACTAAATTGATTTAGAAAAAGTGTAATGCAACGCTGAGCAAACGTTGAGTGTAATATTTGAAAATATGTCGACGGGGCTTAATCAACCATTACAGACTTTTCAACAAGTAAAAAAATACCAAAAGATTAATAATATACCAAACTAGAGGCTCTAAAGAGCCTGTGTCGCTCACCTTGGTCTATGTGCATATTAAACAAAGGACACAAATGGATTCATGACAAAATTGCATTTTGGTGATGGTGATGTGTTTGAAGTTCTTACTTTACTGAACGATTTTGCTTCTTACAATTATATCTATAATGAACTTTGCCCATTAGTAACAGAGAACAATATTTGGTAAAAATTTACATATATTTACCAAATTAATGAAAATTGTTAAAAATTGACTATAAAGGGCAAAAACTCCTTAAGGGGTCAATTGACCATTTAGGTCATGTTGACTTATTTGTAGATCTTACTTTGCTGAACATTATTGCTGTTTACAGTTTATCGCTATCTATAATAGTATTCAAGATAACCAAAAACGGCAAAATTTCTTTAAAAATTACCAATTGGAGGGCAGCAACCCAACAACCAGTTGTCCAATTCATCTGAAAAATTCAGGGCAGATAGATCTTGACCTGATAAACATTTTTATCCCATTCAGATTTCCTCAAAATGGTTTGGTTTTTGAGTTATAAGCCAAAAACTGCATTTTACCCCTATGTTCTATTTTTAGCGGTGGCGGCCATCTTGGTTGGTTGACCAGGTCACGCCACACATTTTTTAAACTAGATACCCCAAAGATGATTGTGGCCAAGTTTGGATTAATTTGGCCCAGTAGTTTCAGAGGAGAAGATTTTTGTAAAAGATTAATTTAATTTATGAAAAATGGTTAAAATTGACTATAAAGGGCAATAACTCCTAAACGGGTCAATTGACCATTTTGGTCATGTTGACTTATTTGTAGATCTTACTTTGCTGAACATTATTGCTGTTTACAGTTTATCTCTATCTATAATAATATTCAAGATAATAACCAAAAACAGCAAAATTTCCTCAAAATTACCAATTCAGGGGCAGCAACCCAACAACCGATTGACCGATTCATCTGAAAATTTCAGGGCAGATAGATCTTGACCTGATAAACATTTTTATCCCGTCAGATTTCCCCAAAAGATTTGGTTTTTGAGTTATAAGCCAAAAACTGCATTTTTACCCCTTTGTTCTATTTTTAGCCGTGGCGGCCATCTTGGTTGGTTGACCAGGTCATGCCACACATTTTTTAAACTAGATACCCCAAAGATGATTGTGGCCAAGTTTGGATTAATTTGGCCCAGTAGTTTCAGAGGAGAAGATTTTTGTAAAAGATTACTTTAATTAACGAAAAATGGTTAAAAATTGACTATAAAGGGCAATAACTCCTAAACGGGTCAACTGACCATTTTGGTCATGTTGACTTATTTGTAGATCTTACTTTGCTGAACATTATTGCTGTTTACAGTTTATCTCTATCTATAATAATATTCAAGATAATAACCAAAAACAGCAAAATTTCCTCAAAATTACCAATTCAGGGGCAGCAACCCAACAACCGATTGACCGATTCATCTGAAAATTTCAGGGCAGATAGATCTTGACCTGATAAACATTTTTACCCCATGTCAGATTTGCTCTAAATGCTTTGGTTTTTGAGTTATAAGCCAAAAACTGCATTTTACCCCTATGTTCTATTTTTAGCTGTGGCGGCCATTTTGGTTGGTTGACCGGGTCACGCCACACATTTTTTAAACTAGATACCCCAATGATGATTGTGGCCAAGTTTGGTTTGATTTGGCCCAGTAGTTTCAGAGGAGAAGATTTTTGTAAAAGTTAACGACGACGGACGACGACGACGGACGACGGACGACGGACGACGACGGACGACGGACGACGACGGACGACGGACGCCGGACGCCGGACGCCAAGTGATGAGAAAAGCTCACTTGGCCCTTCGGGCCAGGTGAGCTAAAAACGTGAACATAATACCACGCACCTAAGACGAAAAACAGCACCAGCACCTATAATATATACAAGACTATCATTAATAATATTTTGTGGATTTGATACGGAATATTAAACAAGGTCTTGTTAACTTCCGGTATGTGAACTTTTATCTTATTTTGTTTTCTTTCAGGTGAGTTTTTTTGTGAACCTATCTTTTTTTTAACACTTATTCATCATTTACTCGTTTTATTGATGGATACAATATTGCCGACATTACCTTTTGACGCAGACAACAAGATTACAAAGGGTCAGTAATGTATAATAACCAAAGAGAAAAAACAGTGTCTAATATTAAAATGAATCATGGTCCCTGTGACCCAGAAGAAAATTTTCCTGTATAAAATAATTGAAAAATAGTTGATGCTGATTAGTAAATGTTATATTCCAAATATAGATGGCATGTTGGAAGATTTTCAAGCTAATTGATTTCTATCGACGTTACCGACAGGCATTCTTTATGTTTGATTTTTATTTTGGCCAGATGAGTATAGTTAACACATCATATAAGTATGTATTGGGAACTCTCGTAAACGTAATGCTAACTCTTGTTATTTCCAGCATTGGTCCAAACACGAAACTAATACTACCATCCACATTTTGTAACGCATCAAGGTGTATTTTGGCTCATGGAATACATATTATTGCCTTTTTGAAGAAGGATATAATTTACTACATACTTATACATTGAACTATATGTCTCTCTGTACACAACGGTAACAGGGCAAATACATCATAAAGGGGAAAGTTTGGCAAAGTGATATTAAACAATTATAGCGTCTACTTGAATTACCTGAACAAATATTGATATTGATTTTTTTTGTGGAATATACGTTAATTAATAAGACAGGTACCAAATGACATAAAGGCCCAAAAGACATTTTCGACCTAGGGTGACGAACATCTAACTTTAAAAAAAAGGTTGTCATGTTTTTTTCCCTAAAACAATTGTTATGATCGAAAGAAATCCTGATTCGGACAAAACACTATATCCCCTTCTTTTGAATTTAAAAGGTTGCTCCTTCAGTGATTAACATACATCTTCAACAATCTTCCAATTGTCCTGAATCTAGAAAAATGATGAGAAAAGGCGAAGCTCCAATTTCCCCTACATTTGTTCTTTTTTCTCACAGGATTTAAATATAAAGGTTGTTAAATCCTACTTAAAATGGAATATTAACTGGCCTGTTTCTGTATTGGCCCTGTTATAGATTCGAGGTTACCTGTATTTGACCTGAGACTCAAAGAGTCAATGGCTAATAAAGCTGATATAGGATCTATAACAGGGCCAATATAGAAACAGCCAGTTTATAATACTTTTAATAAATGATTCTCATTCTATTAATTAGAAAAAACTACACATAACTAAGAAACTTAACGTAAAAAAGATACATAATTTCATATATTAAATTGTCTTTTCGCATTCACGTCCATGGATTTTTTGTCAACATTGTCAAGTGTAATTTCTAATGTCTTGTCCAAGTACTTAATGTTATGCTATTACAATTCATTTTATCTAGCAAATATAAAGTAGCTGGGAAAAATAAATCAGACCGTTTTACTTCACTTACACATGAATCGTTTGCGTTCTTGATTGATTGATCAGCGGAAATAAACCAGTGTCAATAATCAAAAATTGTACTCGAAAAGGCTGTGAAATAATTCCGTTTCAACACTTCAAGACGTTACCAAATACTGAAGATCATATAAACCGTTTGTTTTGTATTTTTAATTAAAAAAATATAGTACAAATGTTGTTTTATATGCATACTACAATGGCCAAATTTACGTCATGCGAAGACAATTTTAAATGGAAGTGAACGTTCCATATTAGCGCATGATGGCCCCTGTATTGGCTCTGTTCGAAAAGCAATATCAACTCTTGATTTATATCGTCATCAGTATTCCCCATGCTGATGTATCCGTATAAGAGATGATTCGCTCGTATCATTTTAACAAAACAGTATATACCATGATAGACTTTAAGTATTGTTTCATAACTGAGCATATTTCAATAACAAATGTATTCAGCTCTTTTAACTGCTGTTAAAGACATTATAAGGGTGCAAATTGTGCATGTTTTTTCCCAAAAGTTTTATCAATGGACATTGCTAACCAATTTGAATCATTTTGTAACTGAATGACAAAGAAAAAAGTGTTACGAAGAAATAACAAAATTAAAAAAAATCTGCAGCAATTAGACAGTTTACATTAAAACTAACGGAATAGTGATTATCTAACTGAAAAATTGTTCAACGATAATAATATTGTCATGTTATACAGAAGGCATCGTCACTTTTGTAGTCAGTGCTTCGGTATTGACATAATTTATAACATATAAATACTTTTCTATATATATTCTCTGTTGATACCTTGTCAAATATATTGTTTGAGAAACTAATGTATCAACTCCGTCAGGCAAATCTATCCTTAGTGTAGATGATTTTTTTTTTATCTTTACTACCCCTTATGGTGTAAAAGCTCTTCACATATTTAGATACTTATACATCATTTTTTTTTTCAATATTCGGGTATAAAAGAGGGACGAAAGATACCAAAGGGACAGTCAAACTCATAAATCTAAAACAAACTGACAACGCAATGGCTAAAAATGAAAAAGACAAACAAACAACAGCACACATGACACAACATAGAAAACCGTTCAGAATGAGGGCAAATCCAGAAAAGCAATTAGAAGGCAAGAATATCAAGTGTTATTTTCCTATTTTTATTTTTTTTGGAATTCTCTTTTCAATTGAACCATCGCTTCCCCAGGAAGTGATATACTCAAGTGTATGTATTATTGTATTGGATAAATTTATTATTTGTATCCGTCCTGTTAATTGGAAATACTGAGTATTCATATTTTTTTTTAATGGCCTCTGTCAAGTTTATGTTAATTCTAATCGCTCTTTACTATTTTCAAGCTATTACAGGTAAGTGCATATTATTAATTTTCTAAAGGCATACAACTTTCTGCAATTAACTTGCAAATGACTACTTCCACATACAAATGCATTTCTGACTTGCAATTACATGGGTTTGGGCATTACCGATGAAGATAAATTCCGAAAGCGTTTTTCGTTTTGTTCACAGCTCAAGTTGACATTAAAGAAAGAATCATTGTCTATATAAGAAATTTTATTCTTGGTCGATGTAGTGTTGTCTTTTCCATCTGTCACAAGCATGTTGCCGAAAAAATCAGTCTGCATTTTCTCATATAAAAATTTTGAGTAAGGACATGGTTACATAAGTGTAATCCAGCACGGGTAAGTGAGGAGGGAAATCAAAAGCTACAACACTGAAATGTTCTGTCGTTATAGTATATCAATAAAAAAAACATGCAAACGTCACACGACGTCAAGTATATGGTCATTAACTTATCAAAATAGTATTCTTCAACTATTCAAGTTTGAAATAACATACTTATGAAAAATACTTTAGTTGAAGAATAATTCAAAACTTTGAGATTTAACAAAATTGATCATAACTTTGTTTTTTATTATTTATAATTTTTCATTTAGGTGGTGTTGAGACACCGTTGTCATGGGATGAAGCAAGACGCGAATGTAAGACAAAAAACAAAATATTGTCACCTTTGAAGTCAATCCAGCGAAATAAAGAAACTCATTTCAGGTCTATTCGATCAGTATGGACAGCAAATTATAATCTTAATTTAGGATGCAATATATCTACAGGTAAGGAAATAAACATTTATGTTGAAAAGGTACATAATCTCAAAAAACGTGTTCTAATATTTTATTTGCATTTGTAAATTATTACTGGCACAGTCTAGCCTATATTTGGAAATATCCATTTGACGTTGCTCGATACTTAAACATCCCGTCATTACATTTTGTGCAACAGTAAATTTTTGTATTCTTGTCCCTCGTTTTTGCTAATGTAGTTTGTCTATTTAGGTCTTTCCATTTTTCGTGGAAAGACCTTTTGTTTTTCTTCTGTTTTTTTTCTTCTTCTGCCGTCTGAGATGCTTTTTTGACATATCGAATGGATTTTTGGCCAATGATGTTGTACAGTAATGGGGATTTGAAAACTCACCCTATGTGACCGAACACTTATTCTTATGGGAGTTATCTCCACGCGTCCCCTTTTTCTTGTTATCGCCATATTGTTTGTCTACTTTTAAGAATGATTTGGTTAATTTTGACTTGAGTGATCAGAAGACATCTTATTGATGTCAATTCACATATAATCCTGCTGGTCACGTTATTACCGGTGACCTCAACATTGTTAATAACACTTCTCTACGAAATGTGGTATAGAAAGGTCCGTATTATCGTGACCCTAAATCCATCAATTGGAAATACAACTTTAAAATCTTGATGGTTTCAGTTGAGGACTATGCCAGGCAATGGGCTAAGCGCGAGACGGAAGACATAGACATTCTTTCCGAATGGATTAAGGCAGTGAGGTCGTTAATACAAACCAGAATTAAGAAACTGAATTGGTCTATCAATGCCCATGCTACGTCAATCTTTAAAGACCCAAATGTTGCAAAACACCTATCCTACCTCAATGACAAATATGTTGTTGCCCCGCAGATAAAGCCCCAAACAACATCGTTTTTGTGTGTAAAACTCATTACATTAACTGCTTGATAAACGAATTAGGTATTGACAATTCACTTGGAAACTCAACATATACCCTCACGACACTTACCAAAGAGGAAATCCTGGATAATCATAGGTCTGTTCTGTGTTCCTTTGGGATTTTAACCAAAGATGAAGAACTGTATTGGATACCTAAACTACATAAGTGTCCTTACAAACAACGGTATATTGCTGGGTCTTCCAAGTGCTCCACGAAACCTCTTTCTAAATTATCAACATCCATTTTATCAGCAATCAAAGACGGGCTTCAAAGTTATTGTAAAACTGCCTATTCTAGGGGGCGTGAATCAGATGTGGATACTTAAAAATTCCAAAGATCCTTTAGAGTACATACAATTTAACTCTCTTTCATCTTGTAACAGTATTAAAACATTTAACTTTTCTACTCTTTACACTAGTATTCCACATTCCAAACTAAGAGAAAAATTGAAAGAGTTGGTATTTCTTTGCTTTATAAAAAAGAATGGCCAACGTAGATACAAGTATCTTGTCTTATGGAGGGATAAATCCTACTTTACCATTCTGATTCAAACAAAACGTTCTCTAAAACTGATATTATCAAGATGCTTGATTTCTTGATAGACAACATATTTGTTACGTTCGGAGGACGTGTTTTTCAACAGACTGTCGGCATGCCAATGGGAACAAACTGTGCCCCTCTACTTGCCGACTTGTTTCTTTATTATTATGAGGCTGACTTCATGCAGGAACTTCTTAGGAAGAAAGATAAGAAGTTAGCAATATCCTTTAACTCTACTTTCCGCTATATAGATGATGTTCTTTCACTAAATAATTCTAAATTTGGTGACTATGTGGAACGCATCTATCCAATCGAGCTAGAGATAAAGGATACCACAGTTAAGTCGGCCTCATATCTTGACTTACATCTAGAAATTGACAATGAGGGTTCGTGTTGTTTATTCTTTAGTTTTCTATTTTGTGTCATGTGTGCTGTTTTTTGTTTGTCTTTTTCATTTTTAGCCATGGCGTTGTCAGTTTGTTTTAGATTTATGAGTTTGACTGTCCCTTTGTATCTTTCGTCCCTCTTTTATTGGAGTTATTTGCCTTTGAAAATTTACGATAGTCGATTTGTTGGATACATTTCTACGTTATAAGTCGTAGAGGCGTACAGTCTTTTGATATGAAGTCCTTGGTCCCTTTGAAGGAAATTGAGGTCAAAGTCAAAGGACAAGGTCATGTAATAAATTTTGAATTTTGCTTGTTATCGTTATTCCAAAGAAACTGTGACAGTAAATGATATGATGTCTGTGCCAAATAACTGTTTACAAAAAGGCTCAACTTCAACTTATTTAAGTCGAAGAGTTTTGGTTAACCCTTATAGAAGTTTTTTCCCCTTTTGTATTTTAAATCAGTATTTCTCCACAACCATACAAGTGATTGACTTGGGGTCTTTTGATTCGAGTTCACTGATCTATGACCTTGTAATTGAGATCAAGGTCGAAGGTCAAGGTCATGTTATCAATTTACTTTTGCTTGTTATCCTTATTCAAAAGAAACTGTTTCAGTAAATTATATGATGTGTTTGCCAAATAACTGTTTACAATAAGACGCAACTTCAACCTATTTAAGACGAAGAGTTTTGGTTAATCTTTATAGAAGTTTTCGCCCCTTATGTATTTGTAATCAGTATTTCTCCACAACCATACAAGTGATTGACCTGGGATCTTTTGATTTGAGATCACTGACAAATGACCTCAAAATTGATGTCAAGGTCAAAAGTAAATTGGACGTTCTAGATATTGACCTTTGCTAAAAAAAATTCTAGTTCATTATTAAACAATTAAAGTCTTCTGCTTAAACCTATTAAATTAATTTTTTTATATCAGTTTGATTTACCACATTACATCAACACGGAGTGACATTTTCTTACATCGTTTTTTAAATTTCATTCTTATTATCGAGGTGGAAAGACCTTTAATTGTTCTCTGAAAAATTGGTTTTTAATTCCCTTTTTTTCTTTGTTGACATATTTGTTTGTTTTAATAAGGATTAAAGTTATTGCACAATGGTGCTTGCTATATCGCTATTTTAGACATTTACCTTTTACATTTATTTGTTTTGTTCGCACATCGTTGTCAATACAATGGAATTTGATTCGACTGTTACGAGTGAGAAGTTTAAATAACTATACACCAGGTTTAATCCACAATGTTCTACCTACAAAAACAAGTACTAAGTAAGTAATATAACAGTTGATGAATTTGAGCATTTGATTTTGCCATTTGATTAGGGGTTTTCCGTATTGAATTTTATTCAAAGTTAGGCACTTTTGTTATGATTACACTTTAGAACATTTCTTATCAACTGATAAATACCTTTGACGGTTTGGGTTCTAAAACAGTACGTACAATAATTATCATGCTCTGAGTTTTTATTTTCTCCGTTTACTTGTCAACATTAAATGTCTTTTTACCTTTAAAATGGTATTTGCTAAATTACAATTTATGCACAATTTCTGTTTTCAATAGCTAATTTTTTCCTTTATAACAGGTTTCTGTGAAAGTTTATACATTGAGCAAATTCCGAAGAGCGAACATTATGAAGGGTTGTGTAAGAATGGTTGGTATATATTCAAATAGGATATACATTTGATGTAGAATAGAACATAAAGCGTGTTTCATAAAATATGTTTAATTAGGTTATTTTTGCAAGTCGATATATACACTTGAATATCTTATTTCCGTCTAAATAATTACACTCCAAATTAAATTAATTTTGATGCAATTTTATTTTTTTGCTACGTACCTTGCCTTCACATTTGAAAGCACAAATGACCCAACTAATAATCTAGGATATCTTTGCTGAGTCATTTGGTGTGTTTTGCAACGACCAAATGGTGCCCCCTCTGTTGGACGTTTCCGTTCCCGATAATATCACAATCCCAGTAGTTACATGTATGACTTCTGTGTTGACGTGAAACACCATCGATACAATAATTGTCTGTAATTTGACTGATTATAGAATGAATATAGTTATCAAAGGTACCAGGATTATAATTAAGTACGCCAGACGCGCGTTTTGTCTACATAAGACTCATCAGTGACGCTCATATCAAAATATTTATAAAGCCAAACTAGTACAAAGTTGAAGAGCATTGAAAATCCAAAATTCCAAAAAGTTGTGCCAAATACCGCTAAGGTAATCTATGCCTGGGAAAAGAAAATCCTTAGTTTTTCGAAAAATTCAAAGTTTTGTAAACAGGAAATTTATAAAAATGACCACATTATTGATATTCATGTCAACACCGAAGTGTTGACTACTGGGGCTGGTGATATTCTCGGGGACGAAACGTTCACCAGCAGTGGCATCGACCCAGTGGTGTAAATAGTTATCAAAGGTACCAGGATTATAATTAAATTCGCCAGACGCGCGTTTCGTCTACATAAGACTCATTTGTGACGCTCATATCAAAATATGAAGTTATTTGAAACAATCAGATTTACCCTTCGGCATAACATATGTATTTGGTGAACTTTTTTTCGCAATTTTGTTTTTAGTATTTTTAGTATTTGTGTTATAAATGGCCATCATTATTAGTTATAATCCATTATTTTGTTTATTATTCTGCCAACATAAACCCGACGTCAATTAAAATTTCGCTCATTTCCCAAAACAAACCTTGCATCCACACTTATTTAATTCATTGCCACAGTCATGAAGCAAACATAGAAAGAAATCTAACAGATATACACATCAAAACTTGGTATGAACATATATTCATTCATGGACTATACTTTTTTAACAGATTTCCTAGTCACCGGAACTTCAAAACATTTTCAAATTGGATCCAACAATACCCTTAAAGGAACATGCAAAAGGGGTATTCCTGTTGACTTATTAAATATGACGGAACTTGGTCACGCAATCAAAGAAATGGAAGTCAATACAAACTACTGGATTAATTCTACGAATATTGGTACGTATACATTTTTAGGTCATCTGGCCCACAGGGCCAAGCGAGCTTTTCTCATCACTTGGCGTCAGTCGTCCTTAGTCGTTAACTTTTACAAAAATCTTCTCCTCTGAAACTACTGAGCCAAATTTAACCAAACTTTGTCACTGGTTACAATCATCATTGGGGTATCTAGTATAAAAAAAAATGTGTCTAGTGACCCGGCCAAGCAACCAAGATGGCCGCCATGGCTTACAATAGAACATAGGGGTAAAATACTAAAGCATTAGGGCAAATCTGAACAGGTATTAAATTGTTTATCAAGTCAATATCTATCTGCCCTGAAATTTTCAGATGAATTGGACAACCGGTTGTTGGGTTGCTGTCCCCCAATTGGTAATTTTTACAGACATTTTGCCGTTTTTGGTTATCATCTTGAATACTATTATAAAGATAAACTGTAAACAGCAATAATGTTCAACAAAGTAAGATCTACAAATAAGTAACATGACCAAAATGGTCAGTTGACCCCTTAAGGAGTTATTGCCCTTTATAGTCAATTTTTAACAATTTTCAATAATTTTTAAAAAAATTAAAATTTTTAAAATAATCTCCTCTGTTACTAATGCGCAAAGTTCATTATAGATAGAGATAATTGTAAGTAGCAATAGCGTACAGTTATTTGTGAGAACTTCAAACACATCACCATCACCAAACATAATTTTGTCATGAATCCATCTGTGTCCTTTGTTTAATATGCACATAGACCAAGGTGAGCGACACAGGCTCTTAAGAGCCTCTAGTTATTGTTGACGTATACAAGAGTATCCGATCTATTCTTTGAAATTTATTATCAGTGGTGTTGGATTTGATACAAGATTATTAGTATAACGGACGTCCATTGTCACTAATTATAGCTGATAAATAATTTACCAGATGTGTTCGTGATGGTTATAAAAGTTAACCCTTACATTTTATGAGGAAAAAAATATTTGTTACTTTCAAATTTACTTTTGAATAACGGTTTACTACTGTTGCCTTTGTAGTAACCCTTTGCGTATTTTTGTTTCTTAGCTCCTGACAGCTTTGTTCGACACTGTATGCTTTACACCAGATACCGAAATAGAACGGGAAATTATGAACACCTGACAAAAACTGATTGTAGAGAAAAGTATCCATTTATGTGTTCAGAAGGTATTTATCTTATAATCCTAAAAAAACCATTTGATATATATACATCTAGAAAGACCTAACTTTACTTGTATTGTCGTTTTATCATCCACAAAAGACATTTATCTTCAAAAATATTCATATATATAGATAGAAGTTGTCCCATACCAATGTTGACAACCGTAATGATTATGTTTTTATAAAATACCGGATCATGTACATTTAATACGTTTCTCATCGGCTACTATCGATGCGAGGATTTTACGCTCGCTAAGTCTGTCAGAGGCCTTCCAGTAGGGATCAAAATAATCGCTTGTGTCACATTTCGATACTTAAAATGAAACTTTTTTACAGTATGATTTAAAAAGAAATGTGTTTTAAACATTATTTTTATTATCACACAAAATGCTTAAATTAACAATAAATATGCCGATTTAATATCATTAAATTATAGAAAAAATGTCGATTTTTATGCTGTGTGATGATTAGTTATAATGGATTTGTTCAAAAATGAATATTTTTCAACAAGATGAAAGATACAACGAACCAGTACAAGTTTTAGAAAACGACAATTGTATTAAATTCCTTTAAGTCCAAAAAGGTTACTTTATTATTGCTTACACATTCATTACTACCTATGCAGCCTGTTAGGAATTCAAATTTAACGACATAATTACGACATGATATCATGATGCGTTCCAATTGGGGCATGAAAATTAATACCAATCCTGGATTTCTTGCATCGTTTCGTTTGTGGTGTGAATTGTGATGCTCATTATTTAGTTTTATATGTCGTGTTTTGAAAACTTTTGTTTTGTTTTTCACTTACGTGTTATATTAATTAGAAGGGTGTCTTCGAATTGTGTATGTTTTATATATCCACTCGATATAGTATCTTTGACGTTTTTTTTCCAAAAAACCATTCACCTGATTTTTTATAACTATTTTATCATCTGAAAGTAGCCAAAGTCTCCTTAGCAAGAAAATTAATGTCAACATAGTTAATAGTTGTTGTCAAATTTGAATCGGTTGCGAAATTCGAAACACGACTAAAATGTAAAAGATTTTTATCACATTTTATTTTTAGTTAAAAGTTTCTCAGTTTTTTGTTTTTCTCATTTAAGAAAATCGAATATTTATTTTAACGAGCATGATATATCCGCCAATAATGGTTAACATTGCCGTAAGGAATCTTGTAAAATTACTAAGAAAAATATTCGACCTTTTCAGGTGATAGTTATGGCACAGTTATTTCTAAAATATCATTTCTAAATAATGTTGACTTTACAACACAGGCAGTGTTGAAAACAAATCAGTCTGAAGTCAACTCTTCCGAAAAAGGTAAGTTCAAGATAACAAAGCTGATTTTGATAAAATATGTTTTTCTTAACTGTAGTGTATCTATTGTTTGACTTCTCTGAAAAAATATATAATTTATGCATTCAACCAAAGAACAACCAAATAAATATAGTGTATTTTAAATTCAAAAATAGAAGAATTTGTGATTTGTTGAATACGTAGCGCATTATGTAAAAGTGAGTAAATCTGATGGTGACAAAAATTATTAAAAATCATATATAAAAGAGGGACGAAAGATACCAAAGGGACAGTCAAACTCATAAATCTAAAACAAACTGACAACGCCATGGCTGAAAATGAAAAAGACAAACAGAAAAACAATAGTACACATGCCACAACATAGAAAACTAAAGAATAAACAACACGAACCCCACCAAAAACTAGGGGTGATCTCAGGTGCTCCGGAAGGGTAAGCAGATCCTGCTCCACATGTGGCACCCGTCGTGTTGCTTCTATAATTTACGAATCGAAACTTGGAAAATGTTTATAATTGAAAACATTTTTCTAATCAATTTTTATTGAAAAAGTACTTGGACTATAATTGATATACACTATTTTATACAAACCTTGTATCATTTGTTATACGTTGAATTTCAAGGAGGATTTAAAGGGACAGTAACTGCTATTATATTGACAGTAGGCATGCTGTTCCTTGGACTAGTTGTGATCCTAGTGATGTAAGATATTTTACATATTTTAAAGTAAAATTAATATTGTGTATACTATTGGTATGGAATTAGATTTAAAGTAGAAAAACACACTTATAAGTGTAACGTGACGGTACCCAAATTGCACCTATTTTGACAGTTTTTTCATCTACATTTTTTTTATGATAAATATTAAAATGTCCATTCTGTGTTTATTTTGTAGCCGTATCCTTCTTTATTATAAAGGTTCAACAATTTGACTTTTATTCCATATGGAATCAAAGAAAAATTGGTCTAAACTGACCTCCAAACCATCAATGATTCTGAAATGAGGAGTACCCAAATTGCATCCATGCTTAAATTCACATCGTCAAAAGTATAATAACAGAGCTTTTGTTTAATTTCTTCAAATATTTTGAACAATTGGAAATTAGTCCATGCTTACTCTTTATTATTTTTTAAATGGATACTTGTAACATATTGTATTTGCTCATTTTTAAAAGATGACGTTTTGATGACGTCGCATGCGACTTTCCAGTACATTTTGCTTTTTCAGTAAATACTTCATCTGTTGATAAATACTGTGAACGTTTTGTGCATATATAAATAGTTTTACCTATGTTGAAAGATGTGCTTAGAATCAAATCATAAAAATACAAATTGTTTAGTCTCTAGGAAATCTTATAAGGTTTTCGCTGCTAGTTTTGCTAAATAGGTGCAATTTGGGTACTCGGTGCAATTTGGGTACCGTTACGTTACATACACATCGCTACATTTAGATATAGATGATTATTAGATATATTTCAAGTATCCGTACAAAAAGTGAAAAATATGTAATTGAAAACAATCTGAAGCTATAATATCTAAGCTAGGTATGATATACAGAATTCGTTTCAACCTTCATGCATGCACGTTAACCATCATACGATTTTAAAGTAAAAAAAGTACATTAAAGTGTAGAATTCTCTCAACAGTAATTAACCAATGTTCAATTATCTTTAAACAATTTTAAACTAAAAGAATCACCGAGATTGCACGAATTTTCGCAGCCACAATAATATTATCACAACCAAACGATAAGAAGATGTGGTATGATTACCAATGCGACAACTCTCAACAAAAGACCAAGTGATGTAGAAGCTATCATTATTTATTATATCCTATTACAGTTATAGACAATTGGAGTCTACAACACTGTTCAAACACTGTTTAAATGGTAACTATTATAAAAGTGAGAAAATGAGACAATGTAACTAAAAACCATTGAAATACCAAGGATCTTAAGCGTAAACTAAATTCATTATTTTTCTCTCGTTAATAAGCTGTAATAGTAAACGAGTAAAGATTACGATTAAGCTTAAGCCTACAATAACTAGTATCTCGTTTATCATCAACTAAAATCCGTAAAAAAGGTACGATAAGAAAATATGATCAAACAGGTCAGATTTATATATTATTCTTTGTTTCAATTTCACAGGTATTTTAAAGAGGACAATATTCCTCGAAAAAAAACAGGATTATATGAGTAATGACAATAAAATTGTATCTAAAATTGATATAAAACATTTTACTGGATGCTTATTCTTAACTTCGTGAATTTTGTTTTTCCTTTTCTTGAAAAAGATCTCTCACTATTATGTCATACTAGAAGATTATAAAGTATTAAAATTTTCTAGATTTTATTATTTTGTATATCGTTACCGTCGAATAAATAATAAATAACAGCACGTATAAGTCTTATAGACTTCCCTATACATAAAATGGCTTTAAATAATCAGTGTGGATAATCATTTATTTTTTCAAAACTGTCTGTTTGTTATAAAAGAAACTTAATTTTCGAACATGGATGTTACACTATTGTTTCATGTTAAACTGAAGGTTGATACCTATCAAAACGTTTAAACCCGCTGAATTTGTTTGCACCTGTCATAAATCAGAAACCTGATGTTCGGTGGTTGTCTTTTGTTGATGTGGTTCATAAGCGTTTTTTGTTTCTCGTTAATTTATATAAATTAGACTGTTGGTTTTCCCGTTTGAAAGGTTTAACACTAGTAAATTGGGACCCTTATAGTTTTCTGTTCGGTGTGAGCCAAGGCTCAGTGTTGAATACCGTTCTTTGACCTATAATGGTTTACTTTTACAAATTGTGACTTGGATGGAGATTTGTCTCATCGGCACTCATACCACATCTTCTGATATCTATATATGAAGTATGATAAATGGAAGAGGTCATAGTTGTATGCTTTTACTTTATTTTGTGTTTTGAACAAAGAGTAAAAAAATATACTGTGAGTTCATTTATTTTTGTTGGTACCAATTTTCTTTTAATGCCGAAAACTTGTCTTTTCGTGGATATTTGATTCGTGGTTTTGCTAAATGTTGCATACAATCTGAAAGACCTGTTAGATAATATTGACACTCGGACTTAGTTCTTGGTCAATATAGTCTAGAGAAACTAAAGAAATTAAAGGAAATAAATAATCAACATATACAAGATAAAAACAATGATTTTTGTCACGAATTCAATTCTAGACTTCAATGTTAGAGGGTGTTCTTTTCCTTAATTGAATGTGCACATAAACTAAGGTGAGCGCCACATGCTCCTAAAGAGCCTCTAGTTTCTTCATATCAGTAATAATCTCATTATTTTGACAAAGGACAAAACAAAAATCGAAACGTTAATTGAACCTTTAATATTGCTTTATACGAACCAACCGACTTTATAGCTATTTTTAACAGATTTCGGGAGAAGGTGTCAATTTCTATTTACATATAATATATTGAAATTATCTTGCGTCCGTGCTTACTTTAATTTACTCATCGGTAACGCAAAACGATTAAAACTGTCTTTTTCAGTTATAGGAAGAAACTGTCATTTTTTAATTAGAAAGAAATACAGCAGTTAACTTCACAGCTTGGAAAGTGGTATCAACGACACATCGTATTTACATTAATGTGAGAGAAAAAAAAACGAGCAGAAATACTTGTTCCATTGTATTTTGGATGATGGATATGTTTGAGTTTTGCATGATAATCTTAAATTTCTATCCAGTAAAACAAGTTGACTTTGTTAAAGTTTAATGATTTGTTTTGCACTAAATAAAAGTCTCCATCTTGTCATATTGTTTATTGTTCAACGCCTGTAACGAGTCAATGTTATTATTACACCGTACATTAAAGCCAATGAAGCTGAAAACACTTTCATTAGAACAGGATAAATAAAGCACCAAACATTATATGCAAACAAAACTGTATCTTCTTCAACAAAATAACACCGAACATTAATGTTAGAGTCAATTTAGTATTGGAAATGCCCAGTAATAGCTATAAGACAAAAAACGATGAGGGCAACTATTCTAAACATCAAATTCTGGGAATTTCTAATTTATTGATCTTGCAACTGAATTCGTAAAATTCAAAGAGGAGTAAACGTGATTAAGTAATGACTTAAAACAAAGGTCCTTTAAACTATGTGCCCCTTCTAAGTCGTAGAATTTTTTTCTTAGTATGTTCCGAATTAATTGTTAATAAATTCTCTCTCAAATGATAAAAGCAAATTTATGTATAATTTTTAACAATATATTTCACATTTATTATATATTGGTTTCACAAAGTTAATTGATTGAATTGAATAGATTCTAGCTATTTGATTTCTTTTGTGTAACATTACGTACAGTGGCAAATATTGAATTTAAGAATCTTTTCAAAAGAAACTGAATGATGACTCGATAAACATTGTAACAGTCAAATTTGCAGAAAATATGTTTCAGGTTGTAAAGAAAAATGCAATATTATTATAAAACCTCCCATAGAAGAAGTAGTCAGGTGAAAAGTAACTATTGAAAATACATATACATATGTACTTGCATACACATGCATTTAAAGAATGCAATATCTCAATGTATTAAAACTTTCTCCGTTTAGTACTAGTTTCAAACAATAAATGTTTAAACATCGCAAGTATATAAAATTACATCCCATCTCCTTTGTTCTAACAGGGGTGATCTGAGCCGGATCACCCTAGTTTAAGTTTCTTTGTTATGCATGCTTTCCTTTGTTCTGTAACATTTTGGCGGGAATGTCAAATCCAGTATAAAACTTATAATTAACTATACTAAGAAGACTATCTATCAAAATTCACGTAGAAAAAATCCAGTGTATATGCTGGGATTCGAACTCAAGACCTTTAGCATATCAAGCCACGACACATACCACTTCACCAGGACGACTGGATACGAACTATCAGAAATTTAACATACTTAAAGGAAGCAAGATATTTTTTATAACTGGGGCGAGTTGGCAGACATTTACTCAGAAACCCTTTTCGTTAAATAAATGAGTTGTCAGACTGATTGTTCAATTTGATTTTACACTTTTTTAAAGTTTGGCGATTCGGTTAAGAGAGTGGGGCGTTTTTTTCATAAAGTGGCGACATAGTGTAGGCCGATTGGCCAGTGGGGCGAGTTGACATTGTTTGATATCTACTCGTCGTGTTAGGGGGTTATAAAGGGTATATATCATATAGTAATATATAACGTATATTATGATGGTTGTGTGGCGTTCTAAACTAGATTTTATGAATTGTAAATGGTTTTTCGTCTAATCTAAAACAGCTGGGATGTAAAATAGTTATCCCATTCGGACTTGGTGTGTCAGTGTAAGATCACCCTCTGGCCTCCGGCCATCGGGACGATCTTACACTGACACACCGCGTCTTTATGGGATAACTATTAATGCATGTTTAATTTACTCTTTTTAAACAATTCAGTTGCATGATAAATAAAAGCCGAATTTCATGTTAAAAATAATTGACTTCGTCGTTTAATTTCTTATATATTTTACTGGTCATTTTCTCCACAAATTACCCAATCATTAAATTGCGGTATCGTGTTGATGAATAAGATACACAGAAAACATAGAAATCGAAATACAAAGAAGAAACAAATTCAAAAGTTAGCAATGACTTCTTCCGGCTGTTGTATACTCCGTTGTCCTCAAATACAGTTTCTAGCTATTTGATTTCTTTTATGTAAGTAACAATGTATCTTTTCTTTCAAAATATTTCAATACAGATTTTAATAATCACGCTTTTGGTATCAATTAAAAATCTTTTTTCTTTATAATGTCAATGTAGGACTATTTCCTGATTTAAAAAAAATGTTTCCATACTCACTTAGCCATCAGTTTACAAAGACGGTAATCAGAACAGTGCAAAATATTACATTTTATAATTAAAAAGAGTTTGAAATATTAAAAAAAATAATTAAACAAAGGTCTTCGCATTCAGTCGGAAACTCATTTATTACCCAATGCCCCGTCCCTACTACATCCTTTAATGTCGACTATATTTGGATATTTCTAAATAAAAAAGATTAAACTCTCTCTCTCTTAAATGGTGAATAGTAGCACTTTGCATAAATTGAAATGATATATTACACATTAATAACTTGGAGCTATCCACAAGGTTAAATGAATGAATGATTAAATCACGTACAGTGGCAACTATTACATTTTATAATAGCTTCAAAAGAAACTGAATGATGACTGGCTGCTACACATCGTAACGGTTGATCTACAGGAAGCATGTTTCAGGTTGTAAACTAATATGCAAACTTGATATAAAACCTCCCACAGAAGAAGTAGTCAGGTGAAAAGTAACTATTGAAAATACATATACATATGTACTTGCAAACACATGCATTTAAAGAATGCAATATCTCAATATTATAAAAAAATTTCTCCGTTTAGTATATATACTAGGATAAAAAAAAAAAAAAAAAAAAAAAAAAAAACCTGTTGGAATATTGCAAGAAAAAAATGAATGTTCAATATATTCTTTTCAAGAATTGAATTGCATGATCAATAACTGAAGAAATTCCCAGAATTTGATGTTTAGAATAGTTGCCCTCATCGTTTAGTATCTGATATTTGTTACTGAGCTTTTTTCAGCAGCGGCGATTTCCTACAAAAAAGACTGAAGTATTTATTTCGTTGTTTTTTTGTTGAAGAAGATATCGAATAAAGAGAACAGTCAAAATACATACACGAAAATAAATCAACTGTCACCTCTTCCGGTTGTTGCCAACTCCGTTGTCTCAAATATAGTTCCTCACTGTTTAAATTCGTTTGTGTAAATAACAATATATCCTTTCGTTCAAAATATTTCGAGACAGATTAAAAATTTCACTCTTTTGGTATAACTGTCTAAGAAATAAATCGGCTATCGTTTTTTGATAATGTCAATGTGGGACTATTTTCTGATTTTTTAAAAAGTGTTTCCATGGTCACCTAGCCATCATTTTACATACACGGTAATCAATAATGATAAAAACTGAAACTATCAGTTCTTCTCCATAGTTCTAAAGATGTGATGTATATGCAAATGACTAATAAACTTTACAATGTCTTCATCGGGACCCGCGGATCTGAATCGTACATATCCTTGTTTGGAGAGACAACACTGTTTATGCATTTTCTCCACTTAAACGTTCATTGTAACACAATTGTAAAATATCGATAACAATTGTCAGTTCCCAAGTTAATATTTTTTCGATTGTAAACAAATCGGTAAAATAATGACTGATAGTGCGATACGTCTCAAGAAATTTTGCCATTTTTAGAGTAATGAAAACACCTTTCTTCATGCAAAAATGATTTTTTTTTATATATTCAGTAAGCGGTGGAATGTTGAATGACGAGTTAACGTGTTTAAAACTTTTGAATAGTTCTACATAACGTAATGACATTAAACAAATGCCCTAGCATTTAGTTGCAAACTCATTTATAGCCCTTTCACCCCATCCACACTACGTCCTTTAATGTAGTCTAGCATTGGATATTTCTAAATAAAAAAAGATTCAACTCTCTGTCTCAAATGATGAATAGTAACACTTTGCATAAATATCTATGATATATTGCACGTTGATAAGATAGAGCCATTCATAAGGTTAATCGAATGAATGATCAAATCACGTGCAGTGGCAAATATTACATTTTATAATAGATTCAAAAGAAACTGAGTAATGACTAGCTGCTACACATCGTAACGGTTGAATCTACAGGAAGCATGTTTCAGGATGTAAACTAAAATGCAACCTTGATATTAAATCTCCGATAGAAGAAGTAGTCAGGTGAAAAGTAACTATTGAAAATACATATACATATGTACTTGCATACACATGCATTTAAAGAATGCAATATCTCAATAGTATAAAACTTTTTCTCCATTGAGTACTAAGATAAAATAAACTGTTGGAAAATTGCAAGTACAAAAAAATGCATGCTCGATATATTCTTTTCAAGATTTGAATTGCATGATCAATAACTGAAGAAATTCCCAGAAGTTGATATTTAGAATAGTTGCCCTCAACGTTTAGTATCTGATATTTGTTACTGAGCTTTTTTCAGCAGTGGCGATTTCCTGCAAAATAGACTCAAGTATTCATATTCGTTGTTATTTTGTTGAAGAAGAAATACAGAAAAGAAACAAAGTCAAAATACAAAGACGAAAAAAAATCAACTATCACCTCTTCTGGCTGTTTCAAAATCCGTTGTCCAATCCGTTGTCCTCAAATACAGTTCCTTGCTATTTGATTTCGTTTGTGTAAATAACAATATATCTTTTCGTTCAAAATATTTCAATACAGATTTAAAAATTCACGCTTTTGATATAACTGTCTAAAATGAAACAAAAATCTTTTCTTGATAATATCAATGTAGGACTATTTCCTGATTCTTTATAACGTGTTTCCATGGTCACCTAGCCATAATTTTACATAGACTGTAAACATTTATGATAAAAACTGAAACTATCAGTTCTTCTTCGTAGTTCTTAAAATATGATATATATGCAAATGAGTAACAGAATTTACAATGTCTTCATGATTCGTACATAATCTTGTTTTGGGAGTCAACACTTTTTACGCTTTTTCTAAACAAAAACGTCCACTGTAACACAATGTTGAAAAAACTATTACAATTGTCAGTTATAAATTTAATATTTTTTTTAGTTTCTAAACAAATCAGAATAAAAAATGGCTGGCAAGGCAATAACTATTAAGCCATTTTGTCATTTTAAGGGTATTGGAAACAGTAAATTAGTCCTGGTATCTATGATGAGTTCATTATTTATGCAAACATGTATTTTTATATATCCAGAATGCAGTGGTAAAGTTAAAAGACGACTTTACTAGTTGAATTTTTCAAAATAGTCTTAAATAACGTAATGAGTTGACGAAAAGGTCTTTACATTTATATACAGTTGTCAACTAATTTATAGTCCTTCCTACAACGTCCTTTAAAGTCGGATATGTTTGGTCGTTTTGAAAAAAATATTCAATAACTTCACTTAAATGATAAAAAAAGTATTGCATATTGATAACATGTATGTTTCTACAAGGTTAAATGAATGTTTAAATAGTCTTACATAACATTACCTCGCATGTAGTTGCAAACTCATTTATAGCCCTCTCCCCAACCCCTACTACATGTACGTCCTTTGATATCGTCTATCTTTGGATATTTCTAAAAAATAAAAAAAAAACTCTCTCGCAAATGATATATAGTAACATTTTACATAAACTTAAATGATATATATTGCACATTGATAACATGGAGCCATCCACAAGGTTAAATGAATGATGATAAAATCAGTGGCAAATATTACATTGCATAACATGTTCAAAGGAAACTGTATGATTACTGGATAAACATCGTAACTGTAAATCTGTAAAAAAGTGTGTGTCAGGTTGTAAACAAAATGCAATCTCGATAAAAAAAACTCTCATAGAAGAAGTCAGACGAAAATTAGGTGAAACAACGCAATTTGAATATTACGTTTCTGCTGTGTCACGTTCTACCTACGTAGTGTGGACTGCATGAACTTCATGTGATTCATATGTTAAAATCAAGTTGGAAAAACTGTATGTGTATGAGAAAAGTAAAAATGTTCCTTCAAATTACAAAAAAAGAATGTTACTATAACTCGTAATTTTGTAGTTTTCGTAAACTGGAAAACAAATTTAATTCAAATTAAAATGTATAATTATTTTGATAAGACTTGGATTATATCAAAGTAACTGAAATACTATTGGATAAAGTGACATTTGTGTCCCATTTTCCAACATTAGAACCTTTTGTATACAGTGACTTTTCTTTCCTAACTTGTTTGTTTTTTTTGGCGAATGAAAATCGCAAAAGCAAATTATTTTTGAAAAATATATATAAGGACAGCACTATTTATTTCGTCTATATATCGTATCATGCCACAATACATGTGCCCCTTCTGAAACTAAATCTCCAAATATTGTATGAACCAGAAACAAATAATAATGTTAGTTAATTTCATTTATAGCTGAAATTGGAAATTCCAATACCAAAAACTTTCAGCAAATTATGTTGCTATTAATTCTTATTCATATTTTTTACAGGAAGTGCTAGGGTCAATTGTACATGTATAGTATGATTTTGTTAGATATAATTTATGGTCTATTTCCGTCCGGTTCATAGGGAACACTAAATACTCTCATATATTGATAAAAACATGTCCTCTTTTAATTTTGTGATCATTTTAATTGTTTTTTACAATTTCGTATCAGTTGTTGGTAAGTTCATTTTAATATATTTTCTTGCATGTAATCAATTCATACATCTAAATGTATTACAAATCTGAATAATTATGTATCCCGTGATGGATTTAAATATTTTCTGTATTTGCAATGAACTTGATAGAATTTGTGAGATTTCCTTGCCTTTAGTGGACATTACCCCGTAGCTATATGTGTGAAAATGTTGTACTTGAATAAGTGTGATCGGAATCATGCAAACGATTTTGTTAAAACTAGTGCCTTGGAAAGAGATCTTTTGCTCCTATTAAAGTTTTACAAATTTGAACTGCAATAAAGGAAGAGCTCTTTTGCAATTTTTAAATAGTACGTTTGTTTATTTTGTGTTAGGAATGTTTAAACCTGTGAAAGAAACCATGCATTGAAGTTTCAAGTTTTGTTGTTGTTGAAGGTTATCAAATGTAGAATCGCAATAAAGGAGTGGCTTCTTTGTATTTTATATCGCGTTTGGTGAACCTGTGTCAGAAATAGGGAAACAATTCATAATCTTTCTTTCACCGGGTAATAATAACAATAACTACCGTTTTTTTTTGGGGGGGGGGGGGGGGGGTTAGGAAAAATTCAATTACTGACTGCATCCTACTCCCAGTCTGGTTCTTGATTCACTCATTTTCTTCGTTTAAATCGGCGATCGCCTCCACGTGACATTAATATCTACTGAACACATGTATTTTCAGAGTTTAGTTTAATTAGCTATAAAACCAGGTTCAATCCACCATTTACTACATAGGCAAGTGCCTGTACAAAGTCAGGAATACAGTTGTTATCCGTTTGTTTGAAGCATTTGCCATCTAATTAGGGACTTTCTGTTTAGAATTTTCCTCGGAGTTCACTAGTTTTTTAATTTACTTTTCATTGCATACGAATGTTTGTCATTTATTTTTCTATTTCAATGTTCTAATGCAAAATAGAGGCATAAAAAAAAATCAATATTCAAAATTCAACTTTTGTACAAAAATATGTTGTTGAATACATTTCAATATTGTTTGCACGACAATATTCATGTACAAAGTTATTCTTTCTGAATAGAACTGATATACTTGGGAATGAAAAGGTTTTGAATAACATTAAATACATATTTGTATCATGGTCGAAAGTTCTAGTATTTTTGATGTACATGAAGCTATTTGATGAACATGAACATGTATATAAAAATTCATTTAACTGAAAACTTAATTTATTACATGATATTTGGTTTTTTTTAATCGGATCAGAAATCATTTTCTTTTCCCTTCTTGTTTCGACTTTTATTTTAGAGCTGACATATTTACATGATGAATATGATGTCGATGATAACATTTTGTTAAACGTGAAATCTTTCTTTTAGTTTCAAAGCTATTAATAAATACAATTTAATTACAAATGATGTTCAAATTTAAAGCCAAGGGAAATAAATAAAACATAGTTCCTAAATTGATGAAATATAATAGATAGATACAGAAATAGGTCTAGGTTTAGACTCACACCGAACAGCAAGCTAAAAAGAGCATTAAAATACTAGTATAAAACCATACAAACGGGAAAATCAACGCTCTTATCTATATTAAAAACGAGAAAAATAAAGTTCAGAATACAACCGAGTAATACCAAATAAATTTCAGACCAACTCCGACTGGACGAGTAAGATTCAGTTCAGGCGAGTACAGATATAGGCCACTTCAGACTTTTATTAGTTTGTTGTGTTAAGTATGTCTTCAAAAATATATGAAAACATAGCTATCGTTTTTTACCAATACTAACTTGGGCAGGAATTACAATTTCTATCATTTTATTTCTGCATGGACTTGCATGGATTTGTTTGTTATGTTGATTTATAGATCAGATAAAAATATGCATATTAATTAAACAAGTTGAATAAATTAACATAACTACATATAAAGTAGCCGTAACCCAGAGTTCCCAGTTCAAGTTGTCTTCTGCTATTTTCAAAAGTTTGAACACGTGACTGACTAAAACATCTTTTTTCTTTTGTGTAGTTCTTAAGTCCTTCTATTAGACTTTGTCATCTTGTATTTTAGATAAAAAGAACAAAACCTTTGTCAGTAACATGATTTTTTAACTTACAGTACATTTCCACTACTTATACTGTTTGTGCATAAAACCTACAATCATCACTTTTAAATAAACTTATCATACATACCAGGATTGAAATTTTGTATTTGCAAAAAACGCCAGTTTTGTCTACAAAAGACTCATCAATGACGCTCGAATAAAACAAAATTAAAGAGACCAAATAAAGTACGAAGTTGAAGAGAATTGAGGACCAAATGATAGCTACATTTTGCAAAATACAGCTAAGTAATCTATTCGTGAGGTAGAAAAGCCCTATTTTTCAAAAATTCAAAGTTTTGTAAGCAGTTAGTTTAAAACTATGACCATATCAATGATAATTCATGTCAACACATAGGCCAAATAAAGTACGAAGTTGAAGAGCATTCAGGACCAAATATTCCTAAAGTTTTGACATTCATGTCAATACAGAAGTTCTAACTACTGGGCTGGTGATACCATCTGAAAAAAAATCTCCATCGGCAGTGACATCGACCGAGTGTTTATAAAAAAAACATCAAAGATAAAAGAATTGATATTTTGTATTTTCCCCAAATCCGCGTTTTGTCTACAAAAGACTCATCAGTTAAGCCTTATGTTTTTCAAATTCCAAGTAAACAGTTAATTTATAGTTATGACCATATCAATGATGATTCATGTCAACACAAAAGTTCTGACTACTGGGCTTGTGATACCCTCGGTTAATAAAGACTCCACTAACAGTGGCATCGAGCCAGTGATTGTAAATAAACTCATCACAGATACCAGTATTGAAATTTTGTATTTGCGCAATTTACTTTTAATCCTATAATGCAAAGATTTATTCATAATGAAAAGGATGTCTGAGTTTTTACAATTTTTTCCATGCATAAATAAAGGCAACAGTAGTATACCGCTGTTCAAATGTCATAAATCGATTTAACTGAAATAATACCGGGTCACAAATTATAACTGAGGGTAACATATCAACTAGCTAAAACAGTTTGATCACCATAAAATTTGACTATAGTGATCTTTTTACCTAAGTCAACTAAATGTCATGTTTAAAATTTTTTAATTAAATCTTTTTCATCCTCCGCTGGTCAAAACAATCCCTATATTTCTTGTATCAACCAAAACGAGTGAATATAGTTTACTATTTAGTTAAATTATTACTTTGTAATTTGGACCTAGAGTGGATAAGAACAAAATTACTGTTGTTTTGTGTATATTTTAGAAACGTATTTAATAGAGGAAGAAACATTTAGTTGCCTTCTTGGGCAGTAAAATAAGATCTACATACATTGTAGTTGTAAAATGACAGAAAAGGTCATTTGACGCTTTATATGAGGTGTAGACAGGCCAAATGTATACAATAAATTCAAATTAAGATTGAAAAAATAAGTAAACATGTTTAATATAATTTTTGAAACGATTACTTGTGAGAGTTATTATCCTTGAATTGGGAGATGCGCTAATTTTTGTTGTTTTATTAACGAACAAAAATAAACATTTGTTAAATACAAACACAAAAAAAAAAAACAATAAGCAAATTAACATATCAAATAAGTTTAAACCGAAACTGTCTGTCGACTTTTAACAAAGATTTGAATGAAGATGTTTTGCCAATTTTAGTAAGTTTTTTCTCTTTAAAAGAAAGAAGTCAAATTGGCCAACGGCAGAAATGATCAGCATCAAAGATCTTATCTATTAAGTCAAATGAATGATATAATTACTGGAAAAAAATGGTTGTTAAAAATTTTATATAAATTTAATCCATTTTTATTATCATGTCCGAAATGTAAATTGCAAACCGAAACTCGGTCCAGCAAAAAGATTTTCACTCCTTTTGCTTTAAAACCAAATTTTTCTAACGCATTGTATTTGTTTGATGCTAAATACCAGGTGTGCGAAACATGTCTAATGGAGTCTCCAGTTGTTTAATATCTTAGGATAATCTGATTGGATTAAATACTGATATTGTAAAAATAACTGTATATCGTTTGAGATTGCATTTTCGTTATGTAAGTGTGTCACTTTTTGTGATGTACTATGGTGTCTATCTTTGAGGAAACATGTTCGTAGTTGTTCTGCGGTTTGCATGTTATGTCTATTGTATCATTTGTTTGTGCATTACTATATGATGAGTGTTTTTGTGTGTATTTGTGCTGTATTTCTGTCACGTAGTTTTGTCATTTTACCGATATTATTTTTAACATTGTCATATAAGCAGAAGGTTGTTCTAGTCATAAAACCAGGTTTAACCCAACATATTCCTAGTTGTTTTGTACCAAGATAGAAATACGACAGTTGATATCAAACCGTTCGTTTCTATGTAAGTTGACATTTGTTCGTGTTGTACTTCAGTGTTTCTGTTGTTCCTTTGTTTTCCTCTTTAAGTTGATGTGTTTCTCTTAGTTTTAGTTTTTTACCCGGATTTTTACCCATGTTAAAACTACAATAAAGTATAGCTTGCATCAATTATTTCGATTCTGATTATGACAACTAAGGTAACTTCTATGTCCGATGTGTATGAGGGTTAAGCGATTGTGTAGGCTCTTCCATGAACCTCCCTTTTTCGTTTATAAAGAAGCAAACAGCTGGCACCTTTTTCAAAGGGAGAAGTGTTTGAACAGGCAGCATGAACGGTTGTCGTTTCTAGGTCAAATATGTCAATTTCGGAATGCAACACTTTACAGTCATAATAAACGAATTAGAAACAACATGTGCATCATTTTAGAATTTGGAAATGTTGTAAGTGAATCACATATATTAAATGCATGTCAACTTGATAACATTCATTATTCTGCAGTAGTCAATATACGCATGTGCCAAAAAAAAAATTGGATTTATAGCATGGGTTTAATCATAAAGCGAAAGAAGCACGTTATATTAGAATTAACTGTAAAACATATAGTCTAACCTTTTTTTATCAATATGCTTTTGAAGCGAAATCATCATGGTTGGAAGCAAGAAGCAAATGTAAGACACAGAACAAGATTTTGGTGCCAAACAAGATAGTTCAACGAGAGTTAGAATCTCACTACAGAACTAATAAATCTGTATGGACATCTGATTATGTTCTTCATTTAGGATGCAATATCAGTACTGGTAAGAACAATATGGTTTTCGTGTATAAAACGTTTGGTTTGGTATTACACTGATTTCAGTAATAAATCGTAATATTATAATTCAAAAAGACAAAAGATTACTTCAAGCGATCATTAACTTTTCATCTGTTAAAAGATTTAAAATCTCCTTTCTCACTTCAAATTAGTTTTAAGATAATAAAAAAAATGTATAATGTTTGCTTAAGGTAATATGCGTACTATTTTATAGGAGTTTGTCCTGCTTTATACGTTGAACAAGTTCTAAAGAAGGAATCTTACCTTGGATTATGTAAAAAAGGTAGGTGTATATCCAGGGATTTTGATGTTTGGTCGGCTTGAAATGAAGGTTGTATGTTAAAAATGTTCTCTCAGAATAAGAATAAACCAATCTGGACAATTCAAGAAAGGATAAAATGTATTATATTAGATATAATATTTACTGATTAATGTAATTTTAAATTTCAATAGGTGTTTTCATATTTCAAATTACACTACACAATAATAAACCATAATTTGTCTAAATAAAAGAAAAAGCATTCAAACGTTGTTATAGCTTGCATTTACCTTATGAAGGAGTTTTCGAGTGCGAAATGAGTAAAAATCAGGTTTGAAGCGGTTTTGGAACTCTGTAATTCTTTTCGCACATTGTGTTGTTGTGTAGGATAAGACCGCCAAAAAACGCTTAAAAAAACTTTATTCTGAAAAACTGCCATAACTTTAATAACATAGAAGACATTGTCAGTACAAAAAAAAGGTACTCGGTATCTGGAGATGTTTTTCCGAGCGAGTACTCGAGTATATATTATCAGTTTGTTTTAGATTTATGAGTTTGACTGTCTCTTTGGTATCTTTCGTCCCTCTTTTATCGCTCGATAAAAATAAATTAGCGAATCTTCATCGAATTGACATCCCTACTTTCTTGTAGGTTTTTTTATCGGGCCCTAATCAGTGTTTCTATGCATATCATGTACAATATAAGGATTCTTTTTTACTCTAATTTCTTAAATTTTATACAATCTTGCATTGCAACAAATGAGTCTAAAGACTCCCTTTCAATTTTTATTATTTGTCGGGAATTTTTTCTGAAATTATCAGATGTCACATATTTATAACATTTATTATATCCGTAATAAACAATGCCCTGTTTGTATTCTGATATCAATTGGGCAATTGCCGCGGAACAACTATATCGATAACACAGAAGAAACAATTCCTTAAAATACTGATGGTCATATAAAACTTGATACGTCGTAAACCAAGGTGGATAAGGGGTCTCAATTAAACTTCATAGAATTTTTCAGTAATTTTTCGAAATGTTGTTTTTATCAGAATTTTAAAAAAAAAGGAATGGATGACCGGATTTTTTCTCATCCAACAGATTGGCCAAATTGTCAGATTGTGTATAGGCTATGCATGGAATATCAAATTTTGAGTCATGATAAGAAAACTCACAAAAAATTGTCGAGATAAAATGTGAGAAGATAGCTCTTATAACATGCTTTCAGAGGAGAAAAACAAAAACAATGGATCACCGGACTTGTTTTCTCGCTGCATATGAAAAAAGGTTACTTCACAACACTTCCTGTGTAAAAAAATATTTTATCTGCGTTATCTCCCCTACTACATGTGTATGAGTTTTCTCCCCTGAAGTGGCAAAATTGAAGAAAAAAATAATCTAAAAAAAAGTATTGTGTTTTTTGTTTTGGAAAATAGGGCCGTTAATATGATAAAACACGAAATGTTCTATATTAAAATGAAAAGTCTTACACATGAATTAAAAACTGCTTTCAAAATTTGCACATTTCATTTGTTATCTGCTACTTTAAAATCCAAGATAAACCAAAACACCCTATCCACCTTTAGCTCTCTTTGTTACGCTTGTTTTAATTGCTTATTTTTAACAGATTCGTCAGCAACTGTTTCTCAAACAAAATCTATATTTCGAATCGATTTCAATAGTCATTACGAGAGTACATGCAGAGAAGGTAGCCTAGTTAACATCAGCAATATGGAGGCACTTCATAATGTAATTGAAGAGATGACATGGAATACAACATATTGGATTAATTCTATCAATCTTGGTATGTTAAAAGTTAAAAGCTAACTGATCGCGTGATAACGTTATCTGTACCATAAACAAACGTCGAGGAGCTTATCAATCGAAGGTAGGATCTCTCTTTTTTTTTTGTCAAATTTTATCGGCTGTGAAAATGCCTTTATACAAGTTAAAAAGGTTAAAGATATATATATATATAAAAAAGAAGAAAATTTTATTTTCATTCAATCATAAGAAAGGAAAATCATAGTAGTGAATTCGAAATGACAATAAGCCTTTAACAGCCAGTTTGGTTCAATTTTGTAAAACAAGCTTAGAAACATCGCTGATGCATTATTCACATGCAACTGAATCGTTCAACCTTATTAAATCTGTATTCATATGACCTTCAATATGAGCCATTAGCTTAAGTTTGACTTCGCATGTATTAGTTGATTAAAAGGAAAAGAATGACAACATTGAAAGTAAAACAAGTTGAACCATTTCGTTGACTTTTTCGATAAAAAAAAAAGCATTCTTATACAGGTACAATTGAGGATTTACTCCTTTTTTGTATTCCATTATATGAAATCCAACAGACCTCGATAATCACACACTGCCGCAATCTATACTAATTGATCTTCTTGTTTATGTTATATCGGGTAATGTGACCGTCAGGAGTCTTAGGAAAAAAAGGAAAATCACAAAAATACTGATGTCCGAGAAAAATTCAAAACGAACTTGTTGTAATTTGTATATACGTTTTTTTTAAAGCAAACATGAGAATTTGAGTCAAATTGGTGAACTTGAATTTGACAACTTATGCCCCTTTAACAAACACCAAGACGGATTTTTAAATAATTTTGTCATTAATGTGAAATGTTACGGGTGCAGATTATAAACAAAAACATTATCGGTGAAAAAATATGAATGCTTGTCCTGGTACATACTTGTTTTCTCACTCAGTCTGACTATTGTCACTTCCGTGTTAGTATGTTGATATACATTGCTGTTTTTTTTATGATCAATGGCATACGTTTTAGAATCTTCATATTTAATAGTATTTGTAAGTGTGTATAGTATTTTAATGTTTGATATAGATATTCATTTATTGTACAACGGCACTTCTACATTTGCAAAAGGACGTACTAAATTGTTATTTGCAAATAAGGGTTTTACTTTAAAATGGTTAATGGCATAATAAGATTGCCCAACAAATTGTAAAGTACCAACTATTGCATGATTATATTATAAAAAAACAACATAGTTTTGTAATATCATAATATCCCTGCTAACTACAGTAGCAGACATTCTGATCAATTCATAACACTTTTCTATAACATTTTTAGATCCCGAAAGTTTTGTTCTACAATGTATGCTGTTCACCAAATATCCAAACAACACGGGAAATTCAAAAACACTGACAGCTAGTGCTTGTAGAGAAAAATATGAATTCATATGTACAAAAGGTATAGATATAAATATCTTATAATTTAAAGGCGACATTGAATGTTATGAAACTGCTTTGTTTCATTAGTGCATCTTTGAAATTATAAGTGTTTTGAATATACATTGAACATTTGTAAATGTTTGTTTGTTTTGAGATTATAACACAGTGATGACTGCTGTAACCATATTTTGACTAATTTACCGGTTATTAAATTGAGAATGCAAATGGGGAATGTGTCAAAGAGACAACAACCCGACCAAATAAAAAACAACAGCAGAGGGTCACCAACAGGTCTTCAATGTAGCGAGAAATTCCCGCACCCGGAGGCGTCCTTCAGCTGGCCCCTAAACAAATATATACTAGTCCAGTGATAATGAACGCCATACTAATTTCCAAATTGTACACAAGAAACTAAAATTAAAATAATACAAGACTAACAAAGGCCAGAGGCTCCTGACTTGGGACAAGCGCAAACATGCGGCGGGGTTAAACATGTTTGTGAGATCTCAACCCTCCCCCTATACCTCTAACCAATGTAGAAAATTAAACGCATAACAATACGCACATTAAAATTCAGTTCAAGGGAAGTCCGAGTCTGATGTCAGAAGATGTAACCAAAGAAAATAAACAAAATGACAATAATACATAAATAACAACAGACTACTAGCAGTTAACTGACATGCCAGCTCCAGACTTCAATTAAACTGACTGAAAGATTATGATTTCATCATATGAACATCAGGCACAATCCTTCCCGTTAGGGGTTTAGTATCATACCATCATAACATAAATGAGAAGAACATAACCCGTGTCATGCCAATAACTGTTTTTAGAATAAATGTGTTTAGTTCCGATGCAAAGACCTTATCAGTGACTCAATATTAACGCCAAAATATGCAATCTTTAATGACTTGACAACAGTATCGTAATTATATCCCTTCTTAATAAGTCTATTCAAAGGTTTTGTAAGTTTCTGAGGTGAATACTGACACCTTTGTGCTTGATAAAGAATATTTCCATAAAAAATTGGATGTGAAATACCTGAACGTATTAGAAGTCTGCATGTTGAGCTATATTTACGAATGATGTCTTTATACCGATGATAAAATTTAGTAAATGTTTTGACTAGTTTGTAATATCGAAAACCCTGGTGTAATAATTTTTCAGTAATACATAAATTTCTCTCGTTAAAATGTCTGTTTTGTACGGAATTTGATACGACTGACATACAAGTGAGAGTTTTAGCGCTATAAAACCAGATTCAATCCACTATTTTCTACATTTGAAAATGCCTGTACCAAGTCAGAAATATGACAGTTGTTGTCCATTCGTTTGATATGTTTTATCATTTGATTGCCACAGAATAAGAGAAACAAAGATTATTACATTAACACCAGTGGATTATCGGCTGTATCAAATCGAGCTAGTTAAATTATCAAGTTTGAAGTCCGATCCTCAGCGAGGACTTTACAATTCATAATTTACCTATCAAGATTTGATGAATCTGATAATCCAGGGGTTATTGTGTAGGAATCTGTTTCTTTATTGATTGAAAAATAAATTTTATGTTTTGTTAAACGAAAATCCCCTTCGAGTGCCTTCCACATTCCACAAAGTGTGTTGACATATTTGGATTCATCCTGTGAGCTTATAAAACTTCATCCAATCATCGTCTGAGATCACTGGCAACCAAGCGTTGATTACATTTTTGTTTTATACAATTGGTTAGAAAACGGTTCAAAAAGGCTTAATTTGCCGAAGAATTAGAGGCATACTATTTTCTCATTTCCTAACTATAGTGATTTTTATTTCATTATGAACACTTGTGTACATTGTTTAATTTCTTTTTTTCTAAAACATTGCTGTTACTGAATGTCTTTCACTATTATTTTGTATTTTAATTTCATTTCAGGGGAGCATTATGGCACAGTTATTTCTAAACAGAAAGTCCCAAACGATTCCATACCAGTACAATTATGGAAAAAGAATCAACCGGGATACACTTCTAACGACGGTGAGCGCTAGATAATAAAAATCAAAATAGGTTTTTGAAGTTTTAAGTTACCAGAAATAAATAAAATCAAGAGCTCAATAACATAATCATAGTTCTCTTTTGTCTTTGTCTTCCTTCTTTTTTAATTTGTTCAAAACAAACATTTTTTTTATGATAACTTGAAAATTCCTTGTTTGGCAGGAATACAACTTATACATAATATGGAAAATGCATGGAAAGGAAACAGTTTATATTTTTTGTAAACAATAGGCTTAATTGTATGTAGACTTTTATTTAAAAAAAGAAAACAACCGAAATAATTGCCGAATGGCAAGATAACTTTCTCTTTATTGATTGAAATGAAAAGGACGAAATATTCATAAGGAAGGGAGATTATTAATGCACTTATTGTGTACCTTTTCAGTGAAAACTTTTTTTTAATTGCAAGACTTATACAGATTAAGTTTATTATATTTTTTAACAATATTGTAGGAACGAAATTCTTCCAGATAAGTGGGGCTGTTTCATTGGTTGTTATTGTTTTTGGACTGATAATCATCGGATGTTTGTAAGCCATAAATATATTATATATATAATTCGTTTTTGATACATAATGGCGATGTCAATTTCAAATTCAACAATTTTAGTCTGCACTCGGCTTTTGTAAGTATTCATGTAGACGAGAACAGAATTTACAATTTCATTGGGGAATGTGATCATTATGATTCTTATTGTTGTTGTACATACAAATGACATGGCTGTATCTGTTGAATCCATTTTACTGATTCTTAATTCTACTTACTGTAGCTAAATATTTTAAGTTTTTTTCAGATTCATCTTTTATAAGTGTAAGAGACACAAAAATTCCTCGGAAATTCATCCAGGAAATATTATATAAGCATGACAATTATTCTGCATACACATGACTCAGCCATATCACCTGTCAAACAATGATATGCTACCAAGTCAAATTTAGTAATAGGAATATAGACTATTTCGGGACCTTGGTTGACTATGCCGTATGGATATTTGCCCATCGCTGAAGTCCGTACAGTGACCTGTAAATATTGCTCCAAATATTTCGTTTTGCCATAAGCAATTTTTTTAAACATTTAGTTTTATTAAATCTTGTTTCAGAAGGTATTATATTTACTCTCCGTCAGCTTATACAAAGAAATAATATATTATAAAATCAATCGAAGGCATAACTATACATTACTTTTCAACAACATTATTTGTAATTCAGTCTTATATTATCAAACCCATTAATAATATATTAATATATATTTTCATTGTAAGGCTTAGAAGATGGATTTCAAAAATGAAAAAAGACTTAATTGAAACCCTTCGACAAAAGTATGAACATTATATGTATGACGTTGAAAGAGTAGAACCAGAGCCTGAAAGCGTTCCTCAAACACCAGTGTCACTCGGTGGAGATTCTCTGTACGAAAATGTGCCTACCGGAATTGAGTTATCACGCGAGGCTAATATGACTGTAAGTTACATGACATCAAGAGAAATACGACGTCCAGTAACAGTTCCTACAAGCGATATAGAAGCATGGACACAAAATGCAATACCACCAAGACTAACTTTACCTCAACGTTTACCTTCCCGTGAAAAGGCCATCCGACGAAAAACTGGCAGTCGTCAATTTAATACACACCTTAAACCAACTCGCAAAAAACAATCTTTACCTCAAACGTCTCATCAGAATAGTAATGGTCATGAACAGAAACAAAATGATGAAACATCAAAAGTTGAAGCATCCGCCCCTATCCACCGACCAAAGCCAAGCCCAAAACCCCACACAAAAGATGTGACACTGAAATATAAAACTAATACCTCGAGGATAAAAGATGGAATTCAAGTACATGACATTAGTGGAGAATTTGCTTTTTATTTAAATACAGGTCAAAGTAGTGACATTGACAATACAGACAACTTGGAAGAAGACCAGGAATACGAAAATATCTGGCTGAACAGTAATGAACAGTCCATCTAAGGAAAAGGAAGCAAACTTTGAGTTCTTATAATTTTGCTCTTAGATTTTTTAAAAGTATATTTATATTCATTGTATTTTGGCAATATTGATTAAAAATTGTTTGAAAAATAGTATATACCATTGAATGTACGATAGAAAATGGAAAAAAGGGACACTGCAAGGGTTTTAGTTAATGCCAAATAGGAAACGTACGCACATTAAAAAAGTATGTATATATATTTAAGTAGGTTAAATTGTTTTCAAATCATAGCGTAAAACCTCACCATTAAAATCAAGTCATTCAATGTTAATTTTATGTTGAAATCAGCACCACATAATTTCTTAATATCAATATATTTACTAAATTTGAATTTATTTAAACTTTTCAAGGTACAATACAATAAATTAACTCTCTTTTAATGTTTCAAGAATGCGGTTTCATTGACTTTTAAAACGTGATATGCACAGAGGCCAAAAGCCGAAGTGAATATTAACTAAATATTTTATTTCATATTCCAAAAAGACAATATAAAAAAGAAGATGTGGTATGATTGTCAATGAGACAACTGTCCACAGGAGACCAAAATGACACAGACATTAACAACTATGCATTTAATGACAAATATTTACCAAAAACCAATAGTAAAACCAATTACACATCAACCAATTGACCATGCATAACGTTAAATGTAAAAGCGCGTGACGTTTAGCGCGATGAATAACGCTTTTCTCAAGACTAATATAATTTTTTACTCAAATCCTAAATTCTGAAAGAGAAACCTACTAAAACAATACCAATATAGAATACATTGTACTTATGGAATAATGCTGTAAGAAAACTTTGTTCGTCTGGATTTTAATTTATCTTTTCTTCCGAGCCGATAACTCTTGCCATAGAGTATGACTGTTAACTTACGTGTAACTTGCCACTATCACCTAAATGCGGAATTGAATTTAGTGTTACTAGGTTTCTTTTATATTAGTGTATAAACAAACAAAAACACTTCTACTAGTTTTTGGTCAATTTAGATGATGTGTAATATTTTCCCGAAATTCAAATAAATTTTTAACTCCAAATATAATGAAACCTCAGAGGTTTTTTAACCATAATATTTGGGTAAATATATATGTCTTTTGATGATTAATTGCGTGATTGGGTTCCTACCGCATGGATATATACCAATACCTCGTATTGACATGTGTATGGTTCATTTTTAAAAGTTGTAATTTACGTAAAGGAAAAAGAATAGCACAATATTTATATATTTAAGATAATGACTAAATTCAACAGTAAATGTTGATAAATGTTGGTAATGTCTTTCAGAACACCAATAAAATATGAAATTACTTTGCATTTTTACTTGGAATACATAATGATAAACATGTTTAATTGGTATAACTATGAAAATCAAGGTCTTAGTTCTTGAATTTCTTTTGTTTGTTATATATATGCAAAAAAGAACAAAACTATTCCATTGACTCATTGTCATCAGTGAAGGTTGTATTGGTATGCTAAATGTCATTATTGTTTTTCTTTGTTGTTGGGTCATTGTTTGATTGATGTGCCATCATGAATATCAATAATGTGGTCATTTTTATACATTTCCTGTTACAAAACTTTGAATTTTTCGAAAAACTAAGGATTTTCTTATCCCTGGAATAAATTATCTTAGCCGTATTTGGCACATTTTTTTGTAATTTTGGGTTATCAATGCTCTTCAACTTTGTACTTGTTTGGCTTAACTATTTTGATCAAAGCGTCACTGATGAGTCTTATGTAGACGAAACGCGCGTCTGGCGTACTAAATCACAATCCTGGTACCTTGATAACTATTAACAAAACAAACTGTTTAATTCACAAGGAATAGCCATTATATATTGTATCAGAAATATGACATTGTTATCCATTCGATTGATGTGTTTAAGTTTTTGATTTGGCCATTTGATTAGGAACTTTCCGTTTTGAATATTCAGTATTTTTGTGATTTTACTTTTTTTTTGTATGCATAAGGCCTAACTCAAGTAAAGTCAGTAAGTGGTTACTTTAACTAAATGAAAAAGTTTTACAGTGTTATTTTAGCGTCGATCATCACCGAAAATTATCAATTGCTTGTCGGGCGCAAAAAAAAAATCGATACAATTAAAGTTATAACTACCACTGGAACAATACGTCAACTGAAATTATTATAGAATATCACCCGCTTAATAAAAATGTTGTTAAATTTTTTTATGTTTTTTTTAAATAATTTTATTCCGTCATGCATATCTCTAATTTTTTGTCCTGGATCAGCTGTGCATGTTTGTTACTTTTTTTTGTGTGTATGGCTTTATCAACGTTCCGAATTTTGAATTTCAATATTTAGGACACAAACATCATTGAATAGATTTAAAGTAATGATCAAAATGTACATCTGCAGCAGTCGAATGTTGTCACATCTACTCGGTCGATACCTCTGCTGGTTGATTGTTTGTCCCGAGAGTATCACCAACAGCTTACATACAGGTTAAGTTGTTTCTTGTGGGTCTTATTGTCAATCATACCACATTTCCTAATTTATTTTATTTTATGGGACATAAGATACATCCTTCACAGCTTTCAATGCAACTACCAGTTTTATCTCAGACCTTCATCGATTGAAAAAAACGTATAACGTATAGTACCGATATGACACATTTAAAGTGATTTAGAAAAAGAGAGAAAACAAGCTTCTTGTATATGATTAATCAATTAAAAAATTGAAAAAAAAATGAAAAACTGATCTGAAAGATTATAAAAGTTAATGTTATGTACATTCAATGCCTCAAATGACTCAAAAGCATTTAGAAATAACATAAGACAACGACTAAATATTTTTTTCTATTTTCGGACAGGCAAATAAAAAGGTACAGATGTTTAACTGTTCTTTAAGATAGCCAACCACCTATATTTAATTTCAAATTCTCATAACAGGTGAATAAAACGTTATGATACGTCGTTTTATATTTTACTGTTCATAGAATAATTTACTCAATGTTAGTAGTAGTTTACAGTTGTTCAAAAAGAGTAAGAAGATACAAATAGAGACGAAGACATAGCAAGTGTCATATCCTATGCATACATCAAGGCCATGCGAATCCATATTCAGTCAAAATGTCAAAAACAGGAATATGACACAACCGGAATAATTTGAGATCAGACGATTTTTGTTTTGAATTTTTCTTGCAGTTCGGTATTTACGTTATTTTACTTTTTACTATTTAAACGTTTTTGTTTTTCATATATCTTTTAAACATCTAAAATGCAGGGTTGGCAAAAACCCGGGTTTTATGAGTATTGCCCAGCCCAGTGGGAAATACTGGGAAAACCCGGTTTTTACTGGGTTTTACTTGGTAATATTGGGCAATACTTGGTAATATGAAATATTGGCCTTGATTAAACACAAATGCAATACTTTTAATACTTTTTAAATATATTTTGATTTAAAAACAAGTTTCATACTTGTTTAAGAGACTTATAATACAAGTGTATACATTTGAGAAAGTACTATTCTAGCAACTCTGGGACAAGTGTACATGTACACGAAGACACATTAGACATATATAAATAGAAAAAGCCTTATACAAAATCTATTTAATCACCCTTCTGTCTAGATTGGTCAAAACTGTTAACATTCTTTTAAAGCCAAAGAATTGATTTTTTTCAAATACATATTACTAATATTAAGAATTAACAATTGCATGTAAGACAATTACTTCTAAATAATTTATATGTACATAACTAATTTATAAGTAATTATTCAGATTAGAACACAAATATGTTTATTTAGCACATACTTACAACTTCTCGTCCAATCAAATTGCTTGAATTTGCCTTCTAATTGTCATAGTACATCCTTTTTCCGTGTACTAAGTAACTACGCATGAATGACCGAAAGGGTAAGATTTCATTGTATTGTAATCAAGATATTAGAACAAAAATTGCTACTGGCTATTTTGAAATAAATGATGTGTTCCAAATTTAACTAAATAGTTTGTAATTAGTTTTCAAACAGATTTTTAACATCCTATTAATCAATCTTTTGATCTAAATTTTGTTTTGACAATTAAAAAAGTTTCTTTAATTTAAATAAAGAGTAATAATAATGGTGCTTTATACCTTGAATAAAGTACAACTCAATCTAAAATTTGTAATCCTTTATCTTCCATGCAATTACTTTGTACACAAAAAGAGTCAACCATGAATCTTTTGAAGGGAAATTATTAATAAAGCAATTTGATATATTTAGTCATAAATTGGTCGATAATTGGTTGCCTAATGTCCAGTGACAAATATTTCATGCATATAAACTATCTACTAGAATACCTATGGGTACATACCAGGGGCAGATCCAGCCATTTTTAAAAAGTGTTTCAACCAAAGATGTGGGAGGGGGATCCAACTGTTTGTACTCATTCAAAAGCTAGTTTTAGGTTTTATGTGAAATTTAAAAAATGTTTTCAAGAATGTAAAGCTTTCACTGCAATTTAAGAATTGTCTGCTCTTGGTCAATTCATTTTGTCATCTTACCATGTAAATAAGTACATGTATAGTAAAACAACGCTTCGTTCATATCAATAAACATACTTACACCAGCAGCTACATCTTTACATTCTAAAGTCAAGGGCCTTTTGAAATCCCATTTTTACAATGATGTTATAGTGAGTAGATTTACAAAACTACGTAAATGAGCTACATTCAGTCAGCCAAAACATATCAATAGACTAATTACAGGATTACTCAAGTTGTAAATATGTGCTAAATTGGATATTGTATAGAAAGGTATATACTATGAAAATAAGAGCTTGGGGCAAAGCCCCTCGCTCTAATTTTCATAGTATATACCTTTCTATACAATAACCGAGACATAACAATAATCATTATTTTCATTTCTATAAGTACTAGTGTTAATGACATGACCCTGTAGGGTGTTTATTCAGCAATATGATTGTATTTACATGAATTTCAATTCACTTTAAATAAAGGCAACAGTAGTATACCGCTGTTCAAAACTCATAAATCCATGGACAAAAAACAAAATCGGGATAACAAACTAAAACCGAGGGAAACGCATTAAATATAAGAGGAGAACAACGACATAACACTAAAATGTAACACATATAGACAAAATCCCACGAGAATAACAAATATAACATATATATATAACATCAAAACCAAATACATGAATTTGGGATAGACAAGTACCGTGACACGTCTTATCGCAATGTGAATTTACACTCAAAAATAAGAGAAAACAAACGACACAACGTTATAATGTAATACACACAGAAACGAACTATAATATAACAATGACCATATTCCTGACTTGGTACAGGGCATTTTTAAAGGAAAAAATGGTGGGTTGAACCTGGTTTTGTGGCATGCCAAACCTCGCACTTTTATGGCCATATGAAATATAACATCAAAATGACAACACAGGACTATAATATAAATAAATTGGAGAACACAATTGACAAAGAATCACACGAACAACAGCCAACAAAAGGCAACAAGTTTAAAATTTTAATACGCCAGAAGTGTATTTTGTCCACACAAGACCTATGTGTGACGCACAGATACAAAAGTTTGAAAGCCGAAACGAGTACAAAGTTGAACAGCATCGAGGACCAAAAGATCAAAAAGGTTGTGCCAAAAACGGCAAGGGTTTTCCGTTAAGTTACCAGAAAATCCCTATAATTTAGAGTAATTTATACTTTTGCAAACAGTAAATTTAATAAAATGAATATTCAAAAGATGTACATGATAAAGCTGAAGTATTAACTAATTACAGGAAACCACTGAAATACATTTACATAACCAGACATTTGAAACACAAAAGTAGACACATCCGAATACGTTTAAACCTCTACGCCAAGTGACGTCCTATTTGAAACTGAAAAATGACGAAAAAATGACGTCATTAGAATTAGTAAAACAGAGCATCAAAAAATGAAAAATGACGAAAAAATGACGTCATTAGAATTAGGATTAATTTAAGATTATATATTTGAACTAAATACTGATATTGCATTTAATAACAAAGCACATTTTAATTCTTATTAATATAAAACTGAGGTAGCAATTAACTATATTATAAAACTATGTCAGGTTTGTTATGAATCTAACTTCAAACGTAAAATATCGTACTGATTACTTTGAACGAAATCAAATCTGATAAATGAAGGCGGTGATTAATTTTCTTTACCATAACACAGAAATATAATAGAAAAGACGTCAACACATTTGACAAAATCCGATGAGAATTACAAATATAACATTAAACATTTAAACTAAATACATGAATTTGGGATGTATAAGTACCGTACCACGTCTTATAGTAATGTGAGTTCACACTCGGCAAAACAGTCACAATCGGGAATAAGTCACGTTTGGTAATTAAAAGATTAGACGACATTATGACAAAACACAATCTACCATGTGGTAAAAATGTCCTTAGCTAGTTTGGTCAACGAAACATCGTATGGATCCACCAAATCGTGATGGTGTCCATAAAATTTACGGAGTGTCAATTTTAATCTGTCCTCCTCATAACTTTGTTGGAGCAGTTTCTGCGTAAGGAGCACACTCCTGTATATGAAGTCCGTATAGTGTGAACAAGCACGTGAATAACGTATCAATTGTGATATGTAAACACCATACGAAGGGGCAGAGGGTATGTTACTGCTAAGAAATGGGAAATTGATAATTGGGAAGTTGAAATCGTCCCGTTTATCATAGATTTTCGTGTGAAGTCGTCCATCTACGTCAATATTGAGGAAAAGATCAAGGTATGAAGCAGTCCTTCTAGTATCAGTGGTATCCCTAATTTCAAGTTCACTTGGATATATGAGATGTAAGTATTGGCTGAAATATGGGTTATTCAATGATAGAACATCATCAATATATCGGAAAGTAAAATTAAAGAATTTCGCAAGGTGCTTTTTCTTTTTGTCTTTTAGAAGGTTCTGAATGAATTCTGCTTCATACGAGTACAAAAACAAATCAGCCAGCAGGGGTGCACAATTAGTACCCATTGGAATACCGACTGTCTGTTGAAATATAAATCCTCCAAACTCAACAAATATATTGTCGATCAAAAAGTCCAGCATTTTGATAATATCATCTTCTGTATATTTTCTGGGAGATTCAGTGTGATTTTTCACAAAATATGAATTATTGTAACCCAAAACAAGAAATTTGTATCTACGATTTCCATTTTTATAGAAAAAGCTCTGTTTTATGAGATGGTGTAGTCGATCTTTCAACTGAGCATGGGGAATAGTAGTATATAGCGTAGAAAAATCAAAAGTTTTTATGTTGCTGCAAAATTGCAAAGATTGTGATTGAAGGTTAAGCAGTAGATCTTTCGAATTTTTGAGAATCCACATCTGGTTAACACCACTGGTAGAATATATCTCCTCACAATATTTTTGAAGCCCATCTTTAACTGTCGAAAGAATAGTAGTCAGTACTTTAGAAAGATGTTTGGTTGAACATTTTGAAGACCCAGCTATGTATCGTTCTTTATATGGAGTTTTGTGTAATTTGGGTATCCAGTATAATGAAGGCAAGTTTTCTTCGTTTTCTTTGATGTTGATACCAAAAGAAAGAAGGACAGATTTATGATTTTACTGCAATAAAATGTATTCTTTGCAAAGTTATGATTATTGAAACGATGCTAGGAAATTAATACGGTATCCTTAAATGTGCAAATCTTGTATTCTGCCTACACATAGAATTATTGGAGAATGAAATTGAATTTTCAATCTTCTAGCAATGACTCTCAATGGTTATCTGTATAGAATGTATATATTTAGCTATAATACTGTTAAACTACCACCAGTCTTTACTCTTTTGTGTTAAAATAAGCTTGAAAAATCATATTGCCCAGTATTGTCCAGTTATACCCATTCAAGGGAGTATTGCCCAGCTCGGGAAAACCCGGGTTTTCCCACCTGAGTTTTCCCGGGCGGGTAATACTTTGCCAACCCTGCTAAAATAGAATATCCAAATTGAGTTGAGACACTAAACATCATCGCATCGTCCAACCAATTTGTGTTGGTGTATGGATATATATATTTACAAAAAAATGTATGTATGGTTGCATTCAATTTTTCTTAACACTTTGTTGATCATGTGTATAAGGAACACTCCATTGTTAATTAAATCCGTACAGTGTGAATATGCACAATCACAACGTATTCATTGAAATATGTCAACAACAAAGAAAATTTCAAAGAAAACGCTCCTTTAATCTATTCAATGTTCGTAAGTGGCTCAATCTAAACCTTATAGACGACAGGATCGATTAAATAATTGGCCATGTAAAAGAAATTCAAATCAACATCTTTGCCTTGAGGTGGAAAAACATTCGAATTAATATTTTGAAGAGAGTTTGTTTTTACACTTTAAACTACTATAGACCTATGTCATTTTGAAAAAAAGTATGTACACCGTCTAATTAAAGACAACATATTTCAACGAAAATGATTCCAATTCTTTGTTTGAGGTCATGTCACATCTTACTGTATAAAAACCGCACTAAATCCCTAACATGCTCAACTAATTTTTTTCCTTTGCATACAAGCTAGTGTAGGTATATAAATGATGCATTGTTCCTCAACACCCCACATATTAATCAGTGATTTTTTCTCATGTAGTTGAACTTTAGATTGATGATACCTCTGAACTAAAGTGTCTGCATATTTCTTAAAGATTCATTTGCAGATGGACGGTTTCAAACTATCTATGACAACTTAATGATTTAGGCAACAACATATACCTTAAGTCACATTGTATGGTGTTAACTAGTCTAAAACAGTACGTAACGCATATACATTTGCACCCTAGACGTAATTTTTCAACAAGGATGTGATCATTATACATCAACTGCTGTATAAAGAAAAATAACTGAAAGCAACACTTCATAAGTTTTACGGTCAACATAACAAATTGGTTGATCGATATGATGTGTTTGTGTCTCAAATCAATCGACATGTTTTAGAAGTCTAAGATTTTAAGATAATATCGGTCCTAAAATTGTGGTAAAATTATTATGCCCGAGTGTGGAAACTATGGCGGGTAAAGTATTCAAAACAGGAGGCACATTCATTATCAGTTCTCTTTCCCATTGATCAGTTCATGTGTTTATCTTTTTTAACTTGATTCTAATATTTTCTTAATCGTCAACATCGACAAACAAAGTAGGGCTAACAAACAGATGTATATAAATATAAAGGGATGTAATATCCTTGTCAATAAGACAACTATTCACCCAAGTTCAGATGAACTGGATGCAATCAATTAAAAGCAACCGTAGTCCCATAAAAGGTATAGTAGGCCCCGACTTGAAAAATATAAAAGTATGAAACGATTTACATGAGAAAAATAATTTATAACAAAACAAATTATGAAAAACAAATATAACAGACATGGACCAACGACAACCACTGACTTGGGACAGACACATACAATATGTGGCGGTTGGGGCGGAGTTAAACATACTTGTTAGCGATTCTATCCTTTTTTTCTTTATAGGGGTTATAGGAAGCAGCAGGGACCTTTTGATAAAGTACAGCTGCACGTTTTTAATGAATTTGAAATTACAATCAACCTTCATGGCATTTTTCAAACCTAAAAAGATTTCTGTTTTGCTATTTTTAAGTGTTACATAGGACTAAATAGAAAAAGGCAGCAAATTAATATACTACTAGAAGCAACTCATTTAAATGGCCAACGTAGACACAAGTATCTGGATTTAAGGAGGGATAAATCCTACTTTGTAAAGGATCACTCTGATTCAAACAAAAAAATCTCTGAAACAGCATTACCAAGATTCTTTATTTCTTGATTGACAACATATTTGTTACGTTCGGAGGATGTGTCTTTCAACAGACTCTAATGGAACCAATTGTGCCCCTCTACTTGCCGACTTGTTTCTTTATTATTATGAGGCTGACTTCATGCAGGAACTTCTTAGGAAGAAGATAAGAAGTTAGCAATATCCTTTAACTCTACTTTCCGCTATATAGATGACATTCTTTCACTAAACAATTCAAAATTTGGTGACTATGTGGAACGCATCTATCCCATCGAATTGGAGATAAAGGATACTACAGATACAGTTAAGTCGGCTTCATATCTTGACTTACATCTAAAAATTGACAATGAGGGTCGGTTGAAAACAAAACTTTACGACAAAAGAGATGATTTCAGCTTTCCAATTGTGAACTTTCCATTTCTAAGTAGCAACATTCCAGCAGCACCTGCATACGGGGTATATATCTCCCAATTAATACGATATTCCCGTGCTTGCATTTCCTATCATGATTTTCTTGATAGAGGGTTGCTGCTCACAAGGAAGCTATTAAACCAAGAGTTCCAAATGGTGAAGTTGAAATCATCCCTTCGTAAATTTTACGGACGCGTTGGTTGACCGTTATGGAATAACTGTTTCACAAATGATATCGGATATGTTCCTTACGTCGTAACTACAATCCCCTTCCCTTTCATGAATGTGACCTACCGAATTAGACTATTTACCGGATTTGTAATCACATAAGCAACCCGACGGGTGCCACATGTGGAGCAGGATCTGCTTACCCTTCCGGAGCACCTGAGATCACCCCTAGTTTTTGGTGGGGTTCGTGTTGTTTATTCTTTAGTTTTCTATGTTGTGTCATGTGTACTATTGTTTTTCTGTTTGTCTTTTTCATTTTAACCCATGGCGTTGTCAGTTTGTTTTAGATTTATGAGTTTGACTGTCCCTTTGGTATCTTTCGTCTCTCTTTTTCTAAATATACTGTAGAAATGTATCACAAGAAACGTATTTAAATATATTTTATGTTGTATCACAAACAACTGTCCTATCATGACTTATATATGCAACTTTGAAACAGTGCCGAATATATTTTGTCTGATCTAATGAAAAACAAATTATACAGTGTGTTATTTTCTGAAATTCTGAATCAAGAGACACCATTTCAACTATGTATGTAAAATTATTGAAAATATAGGGAAAGCGGATTATTTGAACAAGAGACCTATTCTACACGTATATTATCAAGCAAATTATCCGTAGTACTTCCTTAATGTTTCAATTCATTCTCATCGATATCAATTTTTTTTCTGTATAATATGTTTCCTTCCTTATGACACTCCATCCAGGAAATACTTTATATAGCATCATGTCGGCATTGATTTCTGTTTTTCGATTAATTTTGATCAACACCTTTTTTTCTTTATCAGGTATGTAACACCTGATTTTCTTATATCTTTAATTATGTAATATATTTTGAAGGAATTCGTAAATCGTAATGAAATATTTCAAAACATTTACAAATTCTCCCAAATTTAAACGTGTTGCAAAAACATTTTTCTGTATTAAAACAGAGCTATTTGAAAATTAGTATTTGATACAAAAAAAATATATATATATATTCCGTTTATCGTAGTCTTTACTTCATTTTTATTTCAAAAGTGAGTTCGCTCAAAAGTAAGATAACGCATGTCATAAATCGAACATCTTTCTATTAAGGAAGGTTGCTTGTCATGTTTTGGATATTTGTCATATTTTCGGTATCCTCTAGTTTTATCTATTTGAATGCCTTGAAAAATTTTGCCCGGTGACCCCCATTTTTCTTTTTGTAAATTTTTTACATGTATAATGATAAGCCATCTGGAAAAGTCTTATAAAATTTTAATTACTTTTTATCAGTTTTTGAGAGCTTAAACTTGTCAATGATAAAGCTATGAAAAGTCAAGAGAGAATATTTTCCCGCCAAAATTCCAATGGCTAATATCTCGATAACAAGCACGGCGACCTATATAATTGTTTTGCTCTTTGGATTCCTTTATTAATTCCCTATCAATATAAACTAGTGTTTTGAAAAGTTAATTACTTTGAAACTGAGAAGCGAACTCCCTTAAACTATATGAGTTATCTATCCTAGAATTATTCAATTATATAGTTCTGTGAGATGTAATACGATTCTTTGTTGTGTCTTACACTCACTTTCTTACCATGGTGTTTATTAAACAGTGATTGTTATATTTTCCGTAATACCCTGGTACAATATTTTTCTCATCTTATAATTGGTCATATCAAAGAATTAAATGTTTCAATATTCATTCATTCTAAAAAGAAAAACAAGGACACCGAACTCCAAAGCATATTCAAAAAGGGAGAAGTACATAAAAACTGACAAAATCAAATGTTATTTTTCAACGGACGAGCAAAAATCTACTACCTCATTTCTGTTTGGTATAGGCATTGATAGAAGATCCCAAAATCATATTCAGTTTATTTTTCTTTATTTATTTAAAAGAAAAATACATATCTTTGCATTTATGTTTGTATAAGACTGTCAAGTGCAGTGGTATGATGCCGTCAACTTATGTAAACAACAAGGACAGATATTACTTCCAGAAAAAATGATCAATGAATCTAGTTTTGGATACAGACAGGATACAACAATGTGGACATCTAGTTATATATTGTCTGTAAACTATGTTAAACACACAGGTAAGAATCAATTTAAGATTTCCTTATAATAGAAATGTAAAATGCATTTGTTTTAATCTTTAATGATATACTATGTTTATATTTCATCATTGAAGCAATTTTAATCTTTAATGATATACTATTTTTATATTTCATCATTGAAGCACACAAAAGATTATTTAGAAAAAGAATAAAATGGCTTTTGTTTTCATAGCTTATCTTTTGAGATTTATACTTTTACCTCATGTTTTGTTATTTGACATTGTGTTTCTCTTGCTAATCTATTTACGATATTTGAACATTGGTTATCTACTGCCTCCTAAATTTATCTTAACATCGCTTGAAAAAACAAAACTGTCATTAAATTTCTCTTATGGAAATTTTTACCTTTCCGAACCCATTGTATAAAAAAGTTTAACCAACGTGAGGTTGCCGTTGATCTCAGAAGATAATAAGATGTAATAAAGGGTCATAACCTTATATTAGCTCACTGAATAAATCAAAATATTCTAACAGGTTTTAATGAAATTAACAACTTTGTTGAATGAGGAAGTCACTCGGGGGGGGGGGGGGATTTTAGTTTAACAAAAATGAAAAGTTTATTTTTTAATCATTCTTACATAGTTACTCATGCACTTCGTATTAACCAAATCTCGATGGTTAAATCTCGCCGAGACTCGGACTTTAAAATTCATAATATTACTATCTCGATTTGATAAATCCAATGATTATAGATTATTTATGTTTTTTTAGACGAGATGCATTTTCTCATTCTCATCTCATTGAAGGGTGACAGCCCTGAGATGAGGTGAGAATGAGAAAATGCATAGAGTTTAAAAAGAATAAATAATCTATGTATCGCTATTATCTGTATTTTCGAATATCATTTATTCCTGCAAAAATATATTTTATGCGATGATAATGCATTTCCTTTTTTTTTGTACTTTTTTTTGGCGCAGGCTTATTTTATATAAATATGTAAACACACAGCTTGTTCATTCATTGAAAAAAGTTGTTTCGACTGATCATCCGGCGTGTTCAATTAAGGCGAACTCCATTTTCATCGTTTTAAAGTCAATGTTAGGTGGTAAATTGGAAGTTTGATTATTATTTTGAGTTGAAAATTCGTGTTTTTCAGTTTCATTAGTTTGTTTTTACTAAATGTTCAGTAATTGATATTTGGAACGCAAGGTGAAAATATTCCAAACTTTTATGTACATAGATTTTCCTGATATTTAAAGTTTTTTTTATGTTTTGAAGGGTTGTATCTAGGTTCAAATCCGAGTCCTATAATTCTGATGTGTCAATGACAGAGCATTGTATATGTGGATGTATTTTCAAAGCACACGAAGAAATATACATGTATGCAGAAGAAATATATACATGCAGACAGACAGACGATCATGTGTACTAGATTTATGTAGAGTTGACCTTTTTTATTTGTTAGAAACATGATGTGATTACTATAAATTAATTTAATTATTTATGAAATTCACGGTAAAATATTTAAATGTCTTACGAGAAATCATCTTTTATACTGCAACTAGTTGTGTTTATTTCTTAAATATAGTAGACATAGCTATATTTTGTATAATGTCATTTTCGTCATGGAACACTTTTTCCACTATCAGGGGTTCATTAAAGGATGAAAATAAATTTGACAATTGGGTTACGATTTAAAAAGCTATAAATGAATTAGTTTAAGTTGCAGTATAAAAACAGTATTATGTTCGTGTCATAAAAATACACACTTTCTTGTACTCGGCGCAAAACCGTGGAAGTACTCGGTAGAACCTCGTCCTTCCCCAGTTTCTTAGACTCATACCAAAAAGTTTATATTTTTTCTTTCATTAACCTAATATTGTATATTTCTATTGATATTTCAGTGTCATCCAATAAGGTTTTTTATAGTTTCGGCTAAACTTTTCTGATCGGCCGACACTCTAACGCGTGAATATGGATCAATACGATGTTGCTAAGGACCTTAAAGACTAGCGATAATTTTCATTCTCACTCTACTCAAGTGATATGAAAGTTATCACAAAAAAAAGATCAAACCGTTCTAAGTATGATAGTGCCAAGCAGGCATTGTTTGACTTACACTGGCTTCCGATCAAAGCCAGAATTACATTCAAAATCTTAAAATATATGTACAACTGTCATGTAGGTAATGCACCGTCATATTTGATCAATTTGTTAAATTCTCAAGTGTCGAAACGTTCATCAAGGTCGTCAGAGTCATCTATTGGTTGTTATGCAGTCCCATATAACAAAAAGAAAACTTTTTCAGATAGAAGCTTTAGTACTATTGGGCCAAAATTGTGAAATGAACTAGGTACAAATGTAAGAAACTCTGAATCTTTGGATACTTTTAAATGTCGGTTGAAAACATTGCATTGTATTTCGAAAATTATTTTGAACTTTTCTGACTTTTTTCTTGTGTATCACAGTATATATTTTCAATTTTTGGTATAGTACATACATATTGTATTTTTGTATAGTATTTTTGTATTTTATATGTCATTTATGTACAACGCCATTGAATACATATTCAATTTGTATATGTAGAAATAGGCGTTTAATTAAGTTTTCATGTTTCATGTTTCAAAGGAAAAATACAGATAATAGCGATAATCCACTGGTATTAGTGTAAGAATATATATGTATCTGTTTGGTCTTACAATACTTCAGATCAGAAAAGCTGTTTAAACCAAATCGCATGTTGTGTATGTAGCAAGTCAGACTTATAATTTTTTCATTTAAGAAGCAATTTATAGCCCAACCCCCACCCTAATCCCAAAAAAAAAAAGGTTTTCGAGAATGTATCAATTTTTCCTAATAAATAAAGGCAACAGTAGTATACCGCTGTTCAAAACTCATAAATCCATGGACAAAAAACAAAATCGGGATAACAAACTAAAACCGAGGGAAACGCATTAAATATAAGAGGAGAACAACGACATAACACTAAAATGTAACACATATAGACAAAATCCCACGAGAATAACAAATATAACATATATATATAACATCAAAACCAAATACATGAATTTGGGATAGACAAGTACCGTGACACGTCTTATCGCAATGTGAATTTACACTCAAAAATAAGAGAAAACAAACGACACAACGTTATAATGTAATACACACAGAAACGAACTATAATATAACAATGACCATATTCCTGACTTGGTACAGGGCATTTTTAAAGGAAAAAATGGTGGGTTGAACCTGGTTTTGTGGCATGCCAAACCTCGCACCATGTGAAATATAACATCAAAATGACAACACAGGACTACAATATAAATAAATTGGAGAACACAATTGACAAAGAATCACACGAACAACAGCCAACAAAAGGCAACAAGTTCAAAATTTTAATACGCCAGAAGTGTATTTTGTCCACACAAGACCTATGTGTGACGCACAGATACAAAAGTTTGAAAGCCGAAACGAGTACAAAGTTGAACAGCATCGAGGACCAAAAGATCAAAAAGGTTGTGCCAAAAACGGCAAGGGTTTTCTGTTAAGTTACCAGAAAATCCCTATAATTTAGAGTAATTTATACTTTTGCAAACAGTAAATTTAATAAAATGAATATTCAAAAGATGTACATGATAAAGCTGAAGTATTAACTAATTACAGGAAACAACTGAAATACATTTACATAACCAGACATTTGATACACAAAAGTAGACACATCCGAATACGTTTAAATAACATAATAAACATTTGAATTCATTGATTATAAATTTTCAAAAGACAAAATTATCCAGTATAAATTGAGCTTAATCTGAAGAGGTAGATTTTTATCTTGTTAAAGTAAAAGATTTGATGAAATGGCTGTATTACCATATTAAAAGGCAGATCAAATCTACAAAATAGAGAAATTAAAGAAAACGTAAAGAAAATTAGTCTCTGGGTACATTTGTAATCGTTTATTGTGCAATGTTTTTTTTTCAAAATGGTTTATTCACTCATTTTCAATGTTTATCATTTGATATTTTTTAGCATTGTACGTTGAGCAAATACCGGTTACAGAAGTTCATCGAGGACTTTGTACTAATGTCAGTAAGTGATCAACTTATAAATAATAACATGCTCAATAAGAAACCTCATCTGTGAACTGCTGGAATGTTGTATATCTAAATATTCATGACAGCACATGCTTCTTATGACAACGTCACAATAATGCAAAGAATACACACGTAAAAATAAGTTATAACTCGTATTCTAATCCAATTCGTTTGAAACGTTGAAATATATTTTGAAGTTTGGATTCATCATTCTACCAAATTGTTATAAAAGAAAGCCATCATTTGGACTTCCGATTTTTTTTATTTTTTTTTTTAAGTCTTCTTTTTGTCAATATTAAAACTAGTCAGAAACGTATTAAAAGTGTTAATTCGTAGAGTGTTGTGTTAGGGGGTTTTTACAAACGACGTCACATTGCTAAGTTGCCAAAGCAGTGTAAACAAGTTTTCATTAATAATATTTCTAGGCCAAACATTTAGTAGAATGGAATTTATCTAATAAGTTATGTTAACTCAATTTGCGACAGAGAATCAAGTTTTATGAAGACATGGCCAAGCTTGAAATAAAATACTATTATCTCTTACATTTCATGTTTGTAGTGCAAGCTTTAAAATGTAATCATAAAAATTAAATGGTTTTTTTTCAAATTCTACAGGATTGTACAACTTTAAAAATCATTAAAGAATTTTTCAAGATGCTACATTTAATTTTTTAGCCGATTTATTGTTTTTCTGACATGTTGATTATTTATATTCAAACGACATTTGCGTAATTAGATCCCAGTTCTTCATTGGTCAAAGTTCTATCTAGACTTTTGATTTTCTTGCTTTCTTCTGAATTTCAAAACGTAAAGTCATAAAAAAAAGGCGCCAATGTCTGATGACGCTACATAAAAGGAACATATCTTTTTGTACATCAATGGAAACGAAATATCAAGTTTGACTGCATATTGTTAAAATATTTGATGGAACAGATTCTACCACCGAACCTCGTGCAATACGACATTTCTTCAATCTCGACAGTTAAGGACCAGCAATTTAACCTCAGGGTGTGGGTATGTTTTTTTTCTTAGTAAGATTTTCTTTTTCGCGCGAACCAATTTATTTACTTTTTCGACGCGATCAGGTAACTTTTTTTCATTTTTAACACTAAATGGTATAGGAGTTATTAGCATTGTGAATATTTCTTTTACACCTGCTTGAGCAGAATATTTTTCCTCATCAAATTGGGGATCAATATATTTGTTTTAGATACCAAAAACCTTAACCCCTTCCCCCTCCTAAAAGTAAAATGCTCGTTTCTATATAATCGAATATTTGAAACGCACTGCGAACATTGCACTTTTGATTTGAAAATTTAACTGTTTCGATTGGAAAAATATTGTATCACAGACGATGCACTGGTAGAGTCTATGTTCATATCTATATAATTTGTTAAACCGTGTACTCTATCCGCTGATTCTAATATGACGTGCTTCTTTCGCTTTGTGAACAAACTCAAATTATCATGCACTTAATATATTTCCTTAATTTAAAAACACTTTCAAACTCTTAAATGGTGCACATGATGTTACTAATTCATTTATTATGACTGTAATGTGTTGCATTCCGAAATTGACGATACGACAACCGTTCTTGCTGGCTGTTCAAACTCATCCCTCTGAAAAATCACAGTGCCAGCCGTTTGCTTCTTTACAAACGCTTTTACACTTATACTTATTGGACATAGAAATAATCTTAACTATCCTGTTAAGAATCGAAATAATCGATGCAAACTATATTTCATTGTAGTTTTAACATGGGTATGAATTATATTCGTGTTATTTTAGCCATAACTATCGCTCGGGCAAAAATTATCACGAATATAATGCCTACCAATGTTAAAACTATAATAAAGTATAGCTTGCATCAATTATTTCTTAATTTTTGTATCATAATCAAAATGTAAAGAAACTTATTCTTACTTCATCATCGGATAATTCTAAAAACAGGTAAAGTTTTTCTACTATCTGCTACTTTATCCATTTTAGTGCCAGGGTACTTGTTTGATCAAACTTTATAACATCGTATTTGTCAGATCATTCAAACAGAATTAGGGAATCAATTTAAATGATAACTATAGCTCATTATATACAAATTTTCTACAGATACATTTTAAATATTGGAAACACTTGGAGGAGATTGGATGATTCTTTGCCGTGAGATCTCGATTGTTTATTTCGAGAACTTACTATCCGTCACACACAATAAGCTTTATCGCAAGTACGATGACAAATCAACTGGCTTTTAAGACTGTCAATCAGACTGGCGACTTATTTAACAGTCCTGACTTTCAAGAGTATTGTGCAAATAAAAATTATCAAAAACATATTCTTGGTAGTTAAAAAGAAACTAAAATAGCAAATTACACACGTGTAATAAACGATTAAAAGGTTGAATCTGAATTTATTGATAATTGATCACTGCAATACCATTACGAAGACGTATGATAACGCATATTTTTGGAGATGTTCATTTCGTTGGCGTCTTTCATATTTACACATCAATAGATTAATACACATTCAACCATCATCTTAATATAAATACTTTATAGTACCTAACAAGATTTTGTGAGGGAATTCGATGTTTGCTATACCACTGTTTATTTCAACGCACTTTATGACAATACGTCTGTACCAATCGAAATGAAAATTTTTGCAGTGTTTTGAGAAATGATTTTACTTTGTAGTAAGGTATTGTTTTGGAAACATTTTATGCTTTAAAAGGACAAATTTTCTGTATAAAGTCAATAATTATGTGGAGTTTTGAAGCCCAAACTTTGTATGGCCTTAAATACATAAATGAAAGATCCAAAAGGTGTACCAATAGAGAACAATATGTTTATGAAATTATAGCAAAACTTTTGGTTGACAAATTTTTATTCGTAATTGCAAAAAAATTAATTTTGAATATCTTACATTTTCTCCCTACCCAGTTTACCCCTATTAATTATTATAATGTGGACCGGTCATTGTTATTGAATGTTACGCTATTTGATTGGGTTAAGTTATTATTAGTTTACCTTCAAACTGTTTATGCTTTTCATACATGACTATTGATTAAATCAGAACGTGCATGAATGTGACAGTAACTAAAATGACCTTCAAACTGGACACTGGATGAGTCCATGTTATGTTTTATCAATGAAAGTATAGGTATGAAAGGTAAGAATTGCCAATTCTCCTATTTTCACAAAATTTTCCAAATACACAGTAGATATATTATTTTTTAATAGTCAATTGCGGAGAAAAACAGAAAAAGTTTACAAATAAGACGTTTTATTCCAATCACCAAGTCATTTTTCGGAGAGAAATGCCGCAATACACTTTACACACGGTTACGCCAGGTAAAATTATTATTTATCTTACAAAAAAACAACATTTTTCAGTCTCATAGGAACATGCCAATAACAATTAATCCCAAACTAAGGAAGTCTTTAAATAAAGTCAAAATATGTCCGATCTACCTATTTTTGGAGTAAAAAAGTCAATAAGATCGTTTTAAGGTCAATTTCGTCTACCTCACAAAATCTTGTTAGGCACTATAGTTTTAAACATATTTATTTATAGTGGATTGGGAAACAATTTTTCGCAACTTATATTAATCCCTTTCCACTTTGCGGGTGCGAGTGCTGCCTTGTAGCGGCATTAGCCTAATCATTTTCGAAATCTACAAGGGTGTCTTTAACGTGCAAAAGATATGGCTCTCTCTTAACACGGGTCAGCCATTTATCGTCCCTTCCGACGGACTAATAAACATATTGCTTGTCTTACCGGTATAATATGTTTGTTTACAGATGACTGGAATAAACTGGTTGTTTTGAATATTCCACACAACTATTCTTGGCACGATTTCAAATGCGGTTGGGATTACGGCAGATCAGCATATTATCCTGATTCTTTACTAAACATTACAAGTTTACGCGTAGTAAGAGAAGTGCTTGATATCATGGACTTTGGACAAAAATATTGGCTAAGTGACATAAGCGAAAGTGTATATAGTAAGTATATTTTGTTTAAGTGTCATGTGTTGTTAGACGTTAAATGGAATGAACATCGTAAGAAATGTGGACATGTAACTTATATAACCAATATTCGAATTTACCAAAAGACCATAGATTTAATATTTTCCTTATTTTAATAATGAATAAAATCATGTGTATAATCTGATTTGAAAAGTATACTCTGTGTTATATATTTCAGTAACGGTACTTATTTCGACCCAATTGATATCTCTTCCTCATATAAAACCAATCGCATACTTGGAACAGCTGATGTAACCAAAAAGGACAAAAAATGAATAACCAACCCGGACAAGGAATCAGAAAAATGAACGAAGGAGATACATGTCTTGATTTAAAATGTGTTTTATGCCAGTTCAGAAGTTAAGATCTACTGGGCTGGTAAAAACTCGATAACCGCTTCCTTACACCAAAACAATACACGAAAAAAAAATACATTGCAAATAGTAAACATACATCGTTACCAACAAAACTAGCACGTATAAAGTATATAGATAAATCGATCAATATTCAAAAAAAGATTTTCCTCAGTCTCAAACGCAAAATGGTATCCTTTTTCACTTTGTACTCTTATATAACAAATAAATGTACTGCATGTTTTCTAAATATGTAGCTTGTTTTAGTTTGATTAAACCCTACTTGAATATTTGATATATATGGTAAAGACATATGGCAAAAAAATTACTAATGTTGGGTATTTTTCAAACAATGAAATATCGTTGTTTTATTTTCTGTTGTCATTTTGTTTTAGATTTGGTGCATCAATGTGAAGTGTTTCATCACGTAGCAAATTTAACATCGAGTAGGAAGTTTTACATTGCAATGCATTTTTGTGATGAGATGAATAATTATAAATGCATTAATGGTAAGATTTAAAAAAAATAAATACTACCTGGAAGACTGAATCTTAGAATTTTGACAAATCACTTATTCATTTGTATGTTTAATCACAAATGTCTAGTCAAGTCAGATTATCTTGTTGGTGTTTAATTGACATTCAGAAAATATTTTTTACTCTAGACAGGCAGAGCGATTTTAGACGAATACGAACAGAAATATACTCAAAATTCATTGTTATTGATTCATGCTTATGAATATATGTATATGTATAAATATATACTGTGGATTCATTATTATTTGTTGGATACCACTGAAAAGCTAAATATTTTCTTAACAATAGAACGTGATTTTTATAACGTGCAGCTGCTTTGTACATAATTATCTCCCAGTAGCGTTATGTACTTTCTTAAGATAAAATTGACGGTATATTTTGTTAAGGGGGCTGGCGGGTCTAAATCATTTTCTTTTATTTAATATAGGATTTCGCTATATTTTTCTATAAATGAACTTTATCTTATATTCTATAGAAAAATGAAATAAAAAAATGGGGTCACCGTTCATTTACGCTCACAATCTGCCTTCAAAAGAAGCATACAATTTTGTTAATGTCCTTTTTTCTGTTTAACTAATAGGAAAAACAGCGATAATTTCGAAAAAAAGAACTAAATTACAGAAATCGCTTAAATTTTACAATTATTTAGTTTATGAACAGCTTATTCGAAAAAAACAATAGACAAAATATAGGTCACCGATAAGTTAAAAGAGATATTTCAATTTTAATGTCTAAAAATAGCATTTTTGCATCAAAGGGAGATTATTTGGAGCTTTTTCAATGATGTCTACATTTTAAAAGTCACCTGGGGTCAACACGACTTGATTTTTTGGAATGATTTTTGTACCATATGATAAAGTAACAACTACTTAAGGTAATAAATAAAATATGAAATGAAAAATTAAAGTTTGAATTTTTTCTGAAAATCTTATACCCACGAGCCTCCTCAACTGCGATATTTCATGCTATTTTGTGAAAAGGAAGTGATTAGATGTTTATTTATACGGCAATCTACAAACCAACATCATAAAATCTTTATTACGAATTTTTACAGGAAAAAAATACAGAACAGCTATATCACTGGTAAAATATCTCTATGACAGACATGAAAGAAACCAAGACCAGGCGGGGATAGCTAACTCTGGTACGAGAATAAAATATATATCTGTACGAACAAAATAAACATGTATTTCGTTTTTATCATCATGTTAAAAAAAATTAGAAGTCTTACATTTTTCTCAAAAGTTTTTCGTAAATCGGATTGAAACTAAACAATTGAACAACTTATTGGGTTCATATATCAACTTATTTTTTCCCTGTTGTCGCGACAAGATGTTGGACAATTGATTTGAAGCCGTAATCAAATTAACAACGTCAGAAGCACTTTTCGATATAACAGTTTGCAGAACTCAAAGCAAGCATATTTATTGTTTAAAACCTTCAGAAAACAAGTATCTAATTGAAGGTGGACACTAAAGGCATGATAGTATTATGAACCCAAACTGCGTGATTTTTAAGATGTTGTAGAGAAAACACATGTAAATATGAGGTACATTTTTATGATACTTTTATGATAGTTCAGTCTAAAAGAAACATATACATGAATTAAATTTTATCATTTTATTGTACATACAAATTGATGTGTGAAACAAAAATGATATCTAAAATCTTGGGTCACTTAACCGCAAGCAGAACTGAAAACGTTATGCATGAAATATATGCTCATACGCAACCATTTCATACAGTTTATGCATGAAAAATATGCTCATACGCAACCCTTTCATACAGTGTATTCAAACTGTTCACGCAACTTTTTACTGTCAAATTCTTGGTTTTACCTCTTGTTTCACGTGAAATGTGCAATAAAATTAACGGTACCAATTTTCTTGCACCAGATGCGCATTTCGACAATACATGTCTCTTCAGTGATGCTCGTGGCCAAAATATTTGAAATCCAAAGCTTATATAAAAGATGAAGAGCTATAATCCAAAAGGTCCAAAAAGTGTAGCCAAATCCGTGAAAGGAATCAGAGCTTTGCATGAGGGAGATACATTCCTTTATTTATAATAATTTATAATATTTTGTAACAGCAAATTTTAATAACACAAAAATCCGTATTTTCATGCCAGTACCGAAGTACTGGCTACTGGGCTGGTGATACCTTAGGGGACTAATAGTCCACCAGCATAGGCATTGACCCAGTGGTAGTAATAAAATTAACGGTACCAATTTTCTTGCACCAGATGCGCATTTCGACAATACATGTCTCTTCAGTGATGCTCGTGGCCAAAATATTTGAAATCCAAAGCTTATATAAAAGAAGAAGAGCTATAATCCAAAAGGTCCAAAAAGTGTAGCCAAATCCGTGAAAGGAATCAGAGCTTTGCATGAGGGAGATACATTCCTTAATTTATAATAATTTCTAATATTTTGTAAAAGCAAATTTTAATAACACAAAAATCCGTATTTTCATGCCAGTACCGAAGTACTGGCCACTTGGCTGGTGATACCCTCGGGGATTAATAGTCCACCAGCAGAGGCATCGACCAAGTGGTAGTAATAAAATTAACGGTACCAATTTTCTTGCACCAGATGCGCATTTCGACAATACATGTCTCTTTAGTGATGCTCGTGACCAAAATATTTGAAATCCAAAGCTTATATAAAACATGAAGAGCTATAATCCAAAAGGTCCAAAAAGTGTATCCAAATCCGTGAAAGGAATCAGAGCTTTGCATGAGGGAGATACATTCCTTAATTTATAATAATTTCTAATATTTTGTAACAGCAAATTTTAATAACACAAAAATCCGTATTTTCATGCCAGTACCAAAGTACTGGCTACTGGGCTGGTGATATCCTCGGGGATTAATAGTCCACCAGCAGAGGCATCGACCCAGTGGTAGTAATAAAATGTCTAAAATCAATTTTTGTTTCACACATCAATTTGTATGTATAATATAATGATAAAATTTAATTCATGTATATGTTACTTTTAGACTGAACTATCATAAAAGTATCATAAAAATGTACCTCATATTTACTTGTGTTTTCTCTACAACATCTTAAAAATCACGCAGTTTGGGTTCATAATACTATCATGCCTTTACAATGTACTAATAATGAATGCCTTTTTAATTTAATTTTGTTAGAATTTAATTGAAGTTCAGTAGACAAGGAGCTAAAATAAAACTACGAACTTAAAAAGTGACATTTTAACTCTTCGATAGTCTTCTAAAAATTCTGTTCATTGATAAGGAATCGACAAATATATTTCCCCTAATCTAAATTAACCTTTATGTTATATTTTACCTATACTTTGTTACATTTTGTGTTTGAAGGAGAATTTGTATGGAAAGTCAGTTCTCTTACTTTGTCTGGTGGAATTATTTTGACTGGACTCCTAGTGATCTGCCTGAAGTAAGACATATAACTTTTAATTGTTTCAAAGTACAACCTAACTTATGTGTCTTAAATCTAAATTTCAAATATCTTAAAATGTGCTTATCTAAAATCATAATGCACCAAACTACACGAAACCTGATGAATTTTTAGCAAAGGCCGTGAATATATTACCCGCCACACTATTATAAAGTCGCACTCAATAGCAAAAATCAATCAATAAGGTTAAGTAAATATGCGTAAATACAAATTGTATTTCTTAAAATAAAGTTGCAGAAGTTTATATTTAACAAAAAAATCACGATGTATCATTTCAAGTGTTTGGTTTTTTTCAAACTCGGCAAAATTGGTTTTTATTTAAATAATGCATTTTCAAAATCTTGCCGTAATGTACCTGTCTGTGTTCCTGGACACAAATGTGATTTTCCTTCCATGACTGTTCTTATCTTCTTTTATGCTATTCCTAGCCGAGAAATGTTAATAGAGATTTGATACGCAACAGACTCTTATCCTGTCAATACATTTGGGTTTTACTCCGATTAAAGTTCCATCGGTTTTTTTCTAAATGTATTAATAAGATAAGACTATATGCTTACTTCGTTTGCTTCTAATTAACGTTTCTTACACTGTTTAGTTGAAATGTGAACCCGATCTATTAGCTTAGTGATAGCAACGTTATACTATAGTGATTTTAATGGAAGACGATCTTGGAAGTATTTGTATTGCTTAAGAATCCACATCTGATTTAGGCCTTTGGTGAGAATGACAATTCATATTAATTCTCAAGTTTTAAAGGCCATTTTAAATAGAAAACAAAACAAACTATAGCTGAACGGGAAAAGTTTATTGCGTCTTTGACAAAAGTTCAGTTGATTGTTAATAAACGTACTTTACATGGATGCTTGCAAACTATTTTTGGCATCTATCAGTCGACGAATTTGGAATGGTTTTTTTTTATAAAAGAATATAGCTATATATTATTAATGAGAATATCTTTTGATAAATATTTGAAATAAAGTTGCATTCCAAATAAAACTTTTTTGATTCATTTTATAAGTATTTCAAATATAATATTCACTTCACATATTACTCCAGTATCACACAGTTTTCTTTTCAAGCACTCGCGTATTTTGAACGAAAATATTGAAATGCTGAAGACTTAGTTTCAACTTTATTTATTGATTCCAGGACATATCTTGTTACTCAAATATGAAGTTTTATTAGACCTATCTTTGCATTTGGATACTATCACAAAATATAAACGATGTTATTACTTTGGGATCCATATTTTCGCTTTGTGTTAATTACCAGCTGACGGCAATTTCATTATTTCATGTGCTACTTCAAAGAGATAGTTGTTATTATTTTTCATTAATAGGATTATGCGAGCATTTGGCAGTCTCAACAAACAGAAGCGACAACTCCCAGAACGAAGATTAAATGAGCCTGTATATGATGATGATTGGATTCAAATGAAGCAGACAGTGTCATTGAAACATGACACAGCAGTATTACCTTCAGGTTCAGCCTTGTCTAAAAATATTCCAGATACAAGAACATCAAGAAAATCAAATGCAACTGTAATACGTATTTGATATCGATACACAGTTGAATTCACATAATCCCATAACATGAACTTTGGAATTGGTAACTACGATACGCCAGAATGAAATAAAATTATTAAAATGTCAAATACTCGGTTTTCATATCAGTTCTTTTGATATCATAAGAATTAACAATCTGCAACTTTGCAGATTCTGTTCTAGTCAAGATTGTGACATTTTGTGAGTATGAACTCGTTAGGCGGTTGATGCATGCATAGCGAGAGACGCTTACCCTGTCGACCTGTCATGTGCATTGACAGTTGATGCGATTCTATTTTTGTTTGTTAGTTTGATTGTCTTCTTAATACATATATAAGATTTCACATCCGTAAACAACTGTTGCCTTGATTTCAAAGATTAGGTTTTTTTTTACTGGCAATAGTCTATCTACCAATCCCGTAATTGACCCTGTATTTAGAGATCCCTTTTTTAGTTGTCTCCCTTATGAAGGACACTATTTTTTATTAACAATGGAGGGCTAGCAAAAAATGCAAATTTACCTGTGCGTATTGTGAGTTTTTAGTTAAACTAAATACCTCTGACATCAGAAATTATTTTCATGAAAAATTAGTTGAACCGCCGATATATCACTTTCAATTGATCATGCTTTGCATTTGCAAAAGCCAATTTTGTTCGATATAGAACCAGTCTATGATTGACAAAGGGAAGTACTTGTTTAAAAATTGTGTAATAACAGAATCATGCGGTAATTTGCAATTGAGTAGCTATGGAATATAGTGTTGCTGATGCCAACAATTCCGTCATTCTGTCAATTAAGTCCGAATTATATTATTGTCGTAATGCCTGGATATTTATTGATCTGATATTGGTATATAAGTAAATAATGACTTACAGGTTGACTGCTTTTTTCGTTCGCGTTGGTTTACTCGTTGAATAAGTACAACATCATAAAATATCACAAAAATAACACATTCATTTAGGTGTTATTGTCCTTTAAAGACAATTTTACACAATTTGTTCATCAAGTTTGGCAACATTTAAAAATCTTCTCTTCTGAAATAGGGTTGATCGATTCAGGCTCTTAAAAGAGCCTATTGTCAAGATATTGTACGCTGTCTCGTGAAGTACTAATTTCTGCGTTACTCATTCGTGTGACACACCGATATAATTAGTCTAGTGTTTAACGTTATATCTGCATTCAATTACATTTATGTCACACTCATTAAAAAATTCTGTTATGGCTGTGGTATATTTCACTCATGAAGAGATATTTCTCTTATCATAATGAAGGATGGCTGGAGAATATAACTATGGTTTATTTAGTCTTATTCCAACCGGCAATAAATACTTTGCCATTCCCATTTTGCTGTGCTAAATTTACAAGTACACAGCCATATTAGGTCAGAAAAAGTACGTTAAATCCGATACATTTGATAACGAGAGTTTCACGCACTCTGCATGTTTAAAAACCCTTGCAAAAACTCCTTGAATGATACATAAGTTGCCTGTTACAGGAAGTACACCACTAAGTCATGGTCCAATTGCTTTCTATGTTAAATTCCTCCATTTCAAGCAGACACACCTCTTTTGTTTTAAGTTCAAATAAATTGGCAATCATTGCATGTCAAAGCAACACTGTATGGTGTCTTGTACAGAAAAAATCAATTTACCATTTAATGACATATAAGAAAGAACTGCTTCCCAGAACTTCGGATGTACCAAAACAAGTACTTCAGATCTGACAAACAGACAAAATGTAAAAACTAACCCTCTTTTTAAAATTTGGCGCAGTTTTCTTAATATTCAAAAAGTGTTCAGCAATGATAACCAGTCCTTCAGCTTTCATTTGATACAAAAAAAACTAAATATTCTATATATTTTGAAAGTTACACTCATGTGTAGGAACTATTGTGTGATAAATATGTAGTACTTTCTGGTATATGTTATCTGGCCGGGCCCGAATGAGTGGTGTTACACCTGCAAGGCAAAATTGCTGTACCTATCTAATACATTTTTTAATTGCTTAGGTAACTTCTTAATCTACCCAGATTTTCAAGATATGCAGGAGACATACTTTGATTTTTACTTTTTAAAACTCAAATTTGACTCAATTTCTTCAAGCCCTCGAGAAGGTAGTTTTAAGAGTACCTCTGACGCCCAGTATTGGTTGTTGATAATAGCAATTTAAATAAGTTTCATTAAAACCAAGCTTCTTCTTTGAACTTTATTAACTTTTTGTATTCATTTACAAAGAGGAAGGTTATGTCGTGTATCTTAAATGGATACTCAAAACCCCATTGACAAGGCAATCAACATGTTTAGACCTCTTCAGGATTTCCTTTTTAGTAAGTACTTTTTTAAGTATATTTTAGATTGTCTATTTATAGTATGTAAGGCTACTTATGAATTGGACATTGTGAGTTCAATACTGTAAAATAAATTTTATTTATGTACAAAGAAAGGAGATTGTCATAATGGGTTACACACTCAGCTTGTGTAATTTCCTAATAAACTTTTCGTAGATACCAGAATCAAAATTTTGCGCCATACGCCCAAAAACGTACCAGTGACACTCGTCTCAAATAATAAATAAAAAGGCTAAATAAATTACGAATTTGAAAAGCATTAATAGCCTATTACAGTAACTTGTTCATGTGGTTGAACAATATTTCTTTTTCGAAAAAAATTTAAAAAAATGTAAAAAGCATTATGACCTTAATTAAAATCATATATAAAAATAGATATAAGAATTGATATTGTACGCCAGACGCGCGCGCGAATCATTATGTTCATGAATTAAAATATCGAATAATTCCGCAAGTGAAATAATTTAAATTAAAAAGAATGTCCAAGCATTTCCAATTACACAAGAAAACGTACATTTGGTTCAATCTAATAAGTGAAGGATCAGCATCTTCTGATACCAAAATCTACTTTTTTCAGCTTTTCTTAACCAATTAAGATTTAGTGGTATCAGCAAAATAAGTTTATAAGTTAACATATTATAATATATTTCATTATGTCGTCAGAAATCTGACCTAAATCTGTCTACTTATCATAAATATAATGGTGCCTTTAGGAGTATGCGAAAGTGCTTGAAGAATGAAGAATTTCAAATAAATATATTAACTTTGTGATAATGTAGTTTTGATAAAAATTAGTGGATAGATTTAAAAGATGTGGTATGATTGCCAATGAGACAACTCTCCATTCATGTCACAATTTGGAAATTATGAAAAAAAACAATTGTGCAATTCAAATTATAAGTATTGAAATGATGTAGGACCGTTATGGTTAATGACTTTTTCTTTTAAACTGGATATGTACACACAAAATAACTATTCGTAAGGTATCTAAATCTAATAATACAGATCTTGGGTCTGGCGAGTATAGTGTCACACATGATCGATATCTAAAGAAGATTACACGGCTCCTCAAGTATACAAGGAGACATTAATGGATCACCTATCTCACCATGTTTGAAAGAAGTTTTCGAAACTGTTGAAATCTCAATAAAATCTGTTAGTGCTTCAACGTAGTAAAAAATTGTCCAAAACCTTTCACTAATTGTTATATAACTATTCATTGTGCCTATCAAACTTTAATCCTTGTTGGAAACTTGTAAAAACAAAAATGTCAAGTTAATTGACGGGTTTTATGAACAAAATGAAATGTTGGACACCCCTGCTATTATTTATAGAATATTCCTATGCTCAATGTTGATTTACATTTCTGATCATAGGTTTAAACAAAGGCTTCATCAAAGACACTACGCTTATGATTTGGTACAACAAATGCGCCATCGGTTTGGATTAGACTTATGCTTGGCGCTGGAATCACAACAGTTAGAAAGCAAAATCAAAAACGCAGTTAAACAACATTAAAACCAAATATTTGGAAAATTGTGTCAAATAATACGGCTTTATATTTCATGACAGTAATTTTACAGAAAGTTATCATATCAATGATATGTCATATCTTCCCAAAAAAAACAAGAAGACAATACATTTGGTCCGTGTTGAAATTCGTGCATTCATATTTTGATAAACCGGTTCGTGGATAATGAATCTATATTCAACTTGACTGACCTGATGGTTTCCAAAGGAAAACAGTGTAGCATAACAAAAACATAAAACGTAATAGTGGACTTGTGTTCGAGGAACCATCTAATCAGTGTCAGTTTGGTTGAAGTATTCAGATAGATATTTATGGCGAAAATCCCTCAGTTCAATTCAGAGATGACGGAACAACAGAAAATCGATAAAAGGTTCAATAAGCTTATGAACAACCAAGTGTACTAACACAAAGTTTTCTTTTCCAGGTTTCGTTGTACAAAATTTCAAAACCAAAAAAGGGAGAGGAGTATGAACGTCATCCGTGCCACATTTTTTCACATGAAGTCGACTCTAAAAACTTATAAACATCATTTAACAAAAATAGGACATATATACTATAACATCTCCCACGAGACCATACAATTTATTGAAACAAATGTAGCTACATTTATACGTGCAATTTTGAAATAATCGTAAATATATAAAAATATCAACACTACGGAACATATATGTACCATTTTATGTTATCATGCCATCAGCTCATATGTAGATCAATATGCGGCTAAATTATCAACATTTCCTAGTGGGCTGTTTAGTTCTGTTTGGACATGTGGTAGCTAAAACGAATAAAAATTGATTAAATTGACTGAGTTTTTTCTTTTTGGTTTCTTTTAGAGGAGTATAACATAAAGAGAGAAAATATATTGATAAAATGAAAATAAAGACAAGATCTACAAAAAGCAGCATGGCAGATATCGATAGAAGACTCCTTATTGGAGTCATTGTCCTTTAATGATGATGTTACCCATTTTTTTGTGTATTCGTCTATTGTTTGAAAGACAATAACAATCAAAACCAAGGAGTAAACAAAGACTCACAAAACCAAAGAACATTAACATCAACAGTTATGAATAACAATTAAGAAACAACACGAACTCCACTAAAAACCGGGAGTGAAATCAGGTGCTCCGGAAGGGTAAGCATTTCCTGCACCGTATACGGTAACCTTCGTGTTATTTCTTTGTTTAGTTCGGTTATGATGGAAGGTAATTATGACTGAGGACAAATATCAGTCAGATATGATTTCTGACACACTATTGTCATAATGGCCAATCAGCTCATGATGGCGAACGTAAATTTTCTTGAGTGATGACCTTAATTTGATTGATTCATAGCCCTGTCTTAGCAACTTTTGACAAAGTAGTATTCTTCGTTCAACAAAATCATCGTACGTTGAGCTAGCTTTAGAGTAACGTTTCAATTGAGACACATATGCTGGTGCCGCTGGGATGTTGCTACACAGAAATGGAAAGTTGACTATAGGAAATTAAAATCATCGCGTTTGTCACAAATTTTATTTAACCTACCAGCAGTAGTCATTTCGAGAAAAAGGTCTAAATATGCAGCAGATTTATCTGTATCGGTAGTACCTTGGATAAATTCTGCTTCATAGGAATATAAAAACAAATCTGCAAGTAGAGGAGTGCAATTGGTACCCATTGGGATTCCAATAGTCTGTTGTAAGACTAAACCTCCAAATTCAACAAATATGTCGTCAATTAAAAAGTCCAGCATGGCAGTGATATCCTCGTCGGTATATTTTCTCCTTGACTCTGTATGATTTTTCACAAAGTAAGCTGAATTCCAGCCCAAAACTAGATATTTAAAACGTCTAGTGCCCTTTTTGTTAAAGAAACATAAGCTGACGAGTTCTTTCAGTCGAGCTTTAAGTTTAGTATGTGGAATAGTGGTATAAAGAGTTTTAATGTTGGTACAATGTTTTAATGATTGAGATTGTAAATTCACCAATAACTCTTTTGAAATTTTCAGTATCCACATCTGATTAACACCACTTCTTGAGTATGCTGGTTCGGAATATTTCTGAAGTCCTTCTTTGACTGCAGTGAGTATGGCAGTAAGAACTTTAGAAAGGGGTTTAGTGGAACACTTGGAAGAACCGGCAATATACCTTTCCTTATAAGGATTCTTTTGAAGCTTAGGAATCCAATATAAGGACGGGAGATCCTGGTCTTCATCCTTTGGATTAACACCAAAGGAGATTAGAACCGATTTGTGGTTTTCCAGGATCTCCTGCTACGTAAGCGTACTTAGTGTATATGTAGGATTTCCAAGTGTGTTATTTATCCTCAGTTCCTTAATCAGGCAGTCAATTTATTGTTTCTTGCAAACAAAAACAATATTGTTTGAGGCTTTGTCAGCTGGAACGACAACATATTTGTCATGGAGGCAAGACAACTCCTCTATGCCATGAGGGTCTTTAAAGATAGAAGGAGCTGTGTTGCTCTTTGACCCTTTAAGCTTACTTACTCTTATCTGAATCAATGACCTCACTGATGTTACCCACTCCGATAGAGTGTCAACCTCAACCTTTTCTCTTTTTGCCAAGTCTTTTGCATAACCCTCAACAGAATCCATTAGTAGTTTGAAATTCTGTTTCCAATTGATTGGCTGTGGCTCTCTGTATTTCGGACCCTCGGACAAACGTTGTCTCAACTTGTAGTTATTGACTATGTTTAGGTCTCCAGAAATTACATGAGCAGCAGGATTATACACGAAAAGGGAATGTGAACAGACACAATCAGGTGGTTTAGCTTTGAGGTCATCAATATTTAGATTCTGCAACACTCTTTTGTGATTAAAATGTTTAGATGCAACAGGGTTGGTGTAGGAATATGATACTGTAGGAGAAGATTGATCCTTAAAGTAAGAAAGAATGTTGCTTTTTACTCTTTTATGGTGAAGAAAATTACTTATATTTATAGCATCAATACCCTTGTTTGTGAAGTTCAAATTGAAGAATGAACGTTTCTGCAGTTCCTCCGAATGTTCAAAAACCGGTCTGAATAATCTATGGTTAGCAATATCCATCACCATGGCAACTATTTTATACTTCGTAGATCGACTATCTGTAGTGTGGGATTCTTCACACGCTTTCAATAGAGAGTTCAGTCTAGAAAGCAGAAGTGAGTACAGTTTAGAGCGAATGTGATGAATTCCAAGAGGTTTATTGATATGTTCGACAAGGCCATCAATACAAACATCATGCATATCAGGTGGATTGTAGCGAAAACTATAATAAATAAATAGGCACTTAAAAAGATACAATGATCAGCAAGACAAGATCTACAAATAAATCAAGAATTTGAAAACGTCCATTTACTCCTTTTTGAAGTTATTGCTCTTAAGTCTTTACTGACGATTTTCAACATTTCATTGCGTTTTTCCAAGTATTATGAAAACTATAAAAGAGAAGCGAAAAATAACAAATGCACAATCAAAATGATAGGTCGAATATAAAACGACTATATCATTTCAAAACGAAACCAAAAGACAAACAACAGTATACAAAACATAAATTATATAACTAAAACCTTGATTTAGCAACACGAGCTCTACCAAAAACCCGGGATGGTATCAAAATAGACAGACACTTTAATAGCAAAGTGGTCAGTAATATAAGATCCACAAAAAGTAAAATTTTGTAATAATCGTTATTGGATTCCGAGTAGGAATGAATGCCCTAAGTGATATGTATTTTGTACTCCCTTTTTGCGGCGTAATACCTTCGAAATATGGAAAGAAATTTTAAACAAAATGGTTGTAACCATGATCAGGATCAATGAAAAAGGGATTTTTACCATAAATTCTATTCCAGTCCACATTGTAATAAAGTGTTTATATGCATCGATACCTACGTGAGCGACGCAGGCTATTTAAAACCTCAAGTTTATCCTTATTGTTCATAAAACAAACATACTGTCATGGACTTTACGCTGTGATTGGAGTTAGTCGAATCGAACTGTAACACACTTGAACATTGAAAGCAGGAAATCAATTTAAGTCCGTTTTGGAATGAATAAACTCTGTATAATGATTAAAGAAGATAATATAAAAAAAATCATAAAAACTGACATCTATAGAGCAGGGCAAGTCAAAATAACAAATGTATGGTATGTAAAAAGGCATCAGTAGTATACCGCTGTTCAAAAGTCATTAATCGATTGAGGGAAAACAAATCCGAGTTACAAAATACAACAAAAACAAACGCTTACATACATAGAAACGAACTGTTCGATATCAACTGCCATATTCGTGACTTGGTACATGTCATTTTAGAAAAAAAAATGGTGGGTAGAACCTGGTCTTATGGCTAGCCAAGCCTCTCGCTTATATAGAAATTTCATAGTACTGATGGATGTAGTTGAGGACTATGCTAGAGCGTCACTGATGAGTCTTATGTAGACGAAACGCGCGTCTGGCGTATAAAATTATAATCCTGGTACTTTTGATAACTATTTACACCACTGGGTCGATGCCACTGCTGGTGGACGTTTCGTCCCCGAGGGTATCACCAGCCCAGTAGTCAGCACTTCGGTGTTGACATGAATATCAATTATATGGTCATTTTTATAAATTTTCTGTTTACAAAACTTTGAATTTTTCGAAAAACTAAGGATTTTCTTACCGCAGGAGTAGATTACCTTAGCCGTATTTGGCACAACTTTTTGGAATTTTGGATCCTCAATGCTCTTCAACTTTGTATTTATTTGGCTTTTTAACTAGTTCGATCTGAGCGTCACTGATGAGTCTTATGTAGACGAAACGCGCGTCTGGCGTATAAAATTATAATCCTGGTACTTTTGATAACTATTTACACCACTGGGTCGATGCCACTGCTGGTGGACGTTTCGTCCCCGAGGGTATCACCAGCCCAGTAGTCAGCACTTCGGTGTTGACATGAATATCAATTATATGGTCATTTTTATAAATTTTCTGTTTACAAAACTTTGAATTTTTCGAAAAACTAAGGATTTTCTTACCGCAGGAGTAGATTACCTTAGCCGTATTTGGCACAACTTTTTGGAATTTTGGATCCTCAATGCTCTTCAACTTTGTATTTATTTGGCTTTTTAACTAGTTCGATCTGAGCGTCACTGATGAGTCTTATGTAGACGAAACGCGCGTCTGGCGTATAAAATTATAATCCTGGTACTTTTGATAACTATTTACACCACTGGGTCGATGCCACTGCTGGTGGACGTTTCGTCCCCGAGGGTATCACCAGCCCAGTAGTCAGCACTTCGGTGTTGACATGAATATCAATTATATGGTCATTTTTATAAATTTTCTGTTTACAAAACTTTGAATTTTTCGAAAAACTAAGGATTTTCTTACCGCAGGAGTAGATTACCTTAGCCGTATTTGGCACAACTTTTTGGAATTTTGGATCCTCAATGCTCTTCAACTTTGTATTTATTTGGCTTTTTAACTAGTTCGATCTGAGCGTCACTGATGAGTCTTATGTAGACGAAACGCGCGTCTGGCGTATAAAATTATAATCCTGGTACTTTTGATAACTATTTACACCACTGGGTCGATGCCACTGCTGGTGGACGTTTCGTCCCCGAGGGTATCACCAGCCCAGTAGTCAGCACTTCGGTGTTGACATGAATATCAATTATATGGTCATTTTTATAAATTTTCTGTTTACAAAACTTTGAATTTTTCGAAAAACTAAGGATTTTCTTACCGCAGGAGTAGATTACCTTAGCCGTATTTGGCACAACTTTTTGGAATTTTGGATCCTCAATGCTCTTCAACTTTGTATTTATTTGGCTTTTTAACTAGTTCGATCTGAGCGTCACTGATGAGTCTTATGTAGACGAAACGCGCGTCTGGCGTATAAAATTATAATCCTGGTACTTTTGATAACTATTTACACCACTGGGTCGATGCCACTGCTGGTGGACGTTTCGTCCCCGAGGGTATCACCAGCCCAGTAGTCAGCACTTCGGTGTTGACATGAATATCAATTATATGGTCATTTTTATAAATTTTCTGTTTACAAAACTTTGAATTTTTCGAAAAACTAAGGATTTTCTTACCGCAGGAGTAGATTACCTTAGCCGTATTTGGCACAACTTTTTGGAATTTTGGATCCTCAATGCTCTTCAACTTTGTATTTATTTGGCTTTTTAACTAGTTCGATCTGAGCGTCACTGATGAGTCTTATGTAGACGAAACGCGCGTCTGGCGTATAAAATTATAATCCTGGTACTTTTGATAACTATTTACACCACTGGGTCGATGCCACTGCTGGTGGACGTTTCGTCCCCGAGGGTATCACCAGCCCAGTAGTCAGCACTTCGGTGTTGACATGAATATCAATTATATGGTCATTTTTATAAATTTTCTGTTTACAAAACTTTGAATTTTTCGAAAAACTAAGGATTTTCTTACCGCAGGAGTAGATTACCTTAGCCGTATTTGGCACAACTTTTTGGAATTTTGGATCCTCAATGCTCTTCAACTTTGTATTTATTTGGCTTTTTAACTAGTTCGATCTGAGCGTCACTGATGAGTCTTATGTAGACGAAACGCGCGTCTGGCGTATAAAATTATAATCCTGGTACTTTTGATAACTACTAGAACTAGAAATTAGGTTCAGTGCGAACCAGACGAAACAGAACTGACAAAATATCGCTGAACAGACAACACTACGTGACAGAAATTCAGCAAAAACAAACGCAAGAATATTCAACACAGTGAAACGCACAAACAAACAAGAATGTGTCCATAGTACACGGATGCCCCACTCGCATTATCATTTTCTATGTTCAGTGGACCGTGAAATTGGGGAAAAAAATCTAATTTTGCATTTTAATAAGAAAGATCATAACATAAGGAACATGTGTACTAAGTTTCAAGTTGATTGGACTTTAACTAAATCAAAAACTACCTTGACCAAAAACTTTAACCTGAAACTAACACTAACATTTTCTATGTTCATTGGGCCATGAAATTGGGGTCAAAAGTCTCATTTGGCATATAAATTAGAAAGATCGTATCATAGGGAACATGTGTACTAAGTTTGAAGTTGATTGGACTTCAACTTCATCAAAAACTACCTTGACCAAAAACTTTAACCTGAAACTTGCACTATCTTTTTCAATGTTCAGTGGACCGTGAAATTGGGGTCAAAAGTCTAATTTGGCAATTAAATTAGAAAGATCATATCATAGGAAACATGTGTACTAAGTTTGAAGTTGATTGGACTTCAACTTCATCAAAAACTACCTTGACCAAAAACTTTAACCTGAAACTTGCACTATCATTTTTTTATGTTCAGTGGACCGTGAAATTGGGGTCAAAAGTCTAATAAGGCAATTAAATTAGAAAGATCATATCATAGGAAACATGTGTACTAAGTTTGAAGTTGATTGGACTTCAACTTCATCAAAAACTACCTTGACCAAAAACTTTAACCTGAAACTTGCACTATCATTTTCTATGTTCAGTGGACCCCTGAAATTGGGGTCAAAAGTCTAATTTGGCAATTAAATTTAGAAAGATCATATCATAGGGAACATGTGTACAAAGTTTGAAGTTGATTGGACTTCAACTTCATCAAAAACTACCTTGACCAAAAACTTAAACCTGAAACTTGCAATATCATTTCTATGTTCAGTGGACCTTGAAATTGGGGTCAAAAGTCTAATAAGGCAATTAAATTAGAAAGATCATATCATAGGGAACATGTGTACTAAGTTTGAAGTTGATTGGACTTCAACTTCATCAAAAACTACCTTGACCAAAAACTTTAACCTGAAACTTGCACTATCATTTTCTATGTTCAGTGGACCCCTGAAATTGGGGTCAAAAGTCTAATTTGGCAATTAAATTTAGAAAGATCATATCATAGGGAACATGTGTACAAAGTTTGAAGTTGATTGGACTTCAACTTCATCAAAAACTACCTTGACCAAAAACTTAAACCTGAAACTTGCACTATCATTTCTATGTTCAGTGGACCGTGAAATTGGGGTCAAAAGTCTAATTAGGCAATTAAATTAGAAAGATCATATCATAGGGAACATGTGTACTAAGTTTGAAGTTGATTGGACTTCAACTTCATCAAAAACTACCTTGACCAAAAACTTCAACCTGAACGAACGAACGGACGGACGCACAGACCAGAAAACATAATGCCCCTCTACTATCGTAGGTGGGGCACGAACGAACGAACGGACGGACGGACGCACAGACCAGTAAACATAATGCCCCTCTACTATCGTAGGTGGGGCATAAAAATGTAATAGTGGCTTCCACATGTAAACCACAGAAAAACAAAGAGCTTTCATTGACGACAAACATCACAGGACATCACAGGCAGTGAAATATTTTTGTAACGAATGTGTAATCTTGAAATGTATACAAATAATTTCACAATACTAGTCCAAACAATCGTTATGATAATGACGGTATTGAAAGGCTATTTCAAATAATTGCTGTGACGATGTTAAAGTTATTTGGACTAACACAATACTTTATACAGGGAAATGGAACATTACTCGACTATTCTGACAAATAAGACCTATGTGAAATGTACCGACAGTACAGAATTCTAACAACAATTGATAAGACATAGCACATTATCAAACAGAAACCACAACAGAAACATCATAAATAAATACATAAATGTTGGATGTATAAAAATTCTGAGACACGTCGTACACATGTAGCAATGCAACTGCACACTCGGCAAAACAGTCATATTTGAGAAAAGGTCACTCAGAAGACTGACGACAATGAGGTTAAACCAAATTCTAAAACATGATGTCACAAGTTAACAGACACATCGTAAGGACAACCAATTGGTGATGGTGTCCATAAAAATTACGGTGTGTCAAATTTTTATCTTTTCTCCTCATAACTCTGTTTGAGAATTTTCTGCGTAAGAATAACACTGTATATGAAGTCCGAATAATGTGAACATGATCGAGCATAACGTATCAATTGAGATACGAAAACAATTTACGACGGAGCAGAGGGTATGATACAGTAGAGAAATTGGAAATTGATATTGAGAAGTTGAAATCATTCCGTTTGTCATATATTTTTGTGTGAAGTCGTCCATCTGTGTCAGTACTTAGGAAGATGAAAAGGTATGAAGCAGTTCTTATAGTATATATTAATATCCTTTATTTCAAGTTCAGTGGAATATATAAGATGCAAGGACTGACTGAAATGTGGGTTAATCAGTCAGTAATTTATCTGAAAGCAAAATAAAAAAATTTGCAAGGTGCTTTTTCTTTTTGTCTTTCTTCTGAATGAATTCTGATTCATACGTGTTCAAAAAGAAGTCGGTCAGGATGGTGCACAAGTATTACCCATTGAAATACCGACTGTCTGTTGAAATGTCATTCCTCCAAACTCAACAAGTATATTGTCGATTAAAAAGACCAGCATTTTGATGATATAATCTTCAGTGTATTTTCTGATAGGATTAGTATAGTGTTTTCACAAAATAAGAATCATTATAACCCAAACCAAGAAATTTATTTCTACGATTTCCAATTTAAAAAAATCTCTGTTTAATGATTAATTTCTGAATGCATGATCGAAAAGCTTTGATCCATTTAGACAAAGTGTCCACTTCTGGTTCGTCAGGTTCGCATTGTACCCTTTTTCTAGCATAGTCAGTAACTTGAAGTTATTTTACCAGTTGATGATCTGGGCAATTATAAATGTGTTTTTGTTGGCTTCATACACTGTAGATTCTTGTGTGCAGTGCTATATTATTTAGTTGTAGCTAATCATATGCATGAAAAATTTAACACAAAGATCTCTAGTTTTAAATAAACACCAGGGCAAAAACAATGATACCTTCTCGTACATCATGTGCGTATAAATGTGACAGATTTTATTTGGCCAGGTTGCCCTTGTATGGGAATTCTTTTTTTTTCCTTTTAATAAAACGCAGCGTTCGATGTGTTTGTGTGTACCTATATCAATTCTATTTAATAGTTTGATTCGAAGAAATTTCTGAAATTCTAAATTATAAGACTGATAGTCAAACTTTATAACTTTATAATTCTTAGTTATCTAAAATGAAGTGAAGGCAAATAATTTAACGAGGAAACACTCCTTCGTGTATATAATCAAGCATTAGTCATAGCAATATGTCCGTATAACTCGGTGAATTTTTCAATCCATTAAAATTCTATTTCAATTGGGTTTTCTGTAAACGATGTTTCCTTCCTTATCAGTCTCCATCCTGGAAATAATTATGCCGAAAATGGCTATATAAATTTCATAATTTATCTAGTGACATGTCGGCATTGATTTTGGTTTTTCGTTTAATTTTGTTCTATACCTTTATTTCTTTATCAGGTATGTAACACTACATCGTCTTAGATATATCTCTAATCATGCAATATTTATTTAAGATGTTGTAAACCATAATGTACAAATATATACAAATCATTGCAATTTTTTTTTAAATGTCTGCGTAAGAACAGCCCAATGAAGGTAAGTTAGAAATGTGATATAAATTAAAATCACAAAAATACTGAACTTAGAGGAAAATCAATTTGGAAAGTCCATAATCACATAGTAAAATCAAATAACAAAACGAATCAAAAACGAATGGACAAGAACTGTCATATTCCTGACTTGGTACAGGCATTTTCAAATGTAGAAAATTGTGGATTGAACCTGGTTTTATAGCGCTAACCCTCTCACTTTGATGACAGTCTCTTCAAATTCCGTTATATTTACATTGATGCGTTAACTAAACAGACACAATAAATAAAATAGTCAAAATATGGGTTCACAGATGATAACTGTAACTACAATACCCTTCCCTTTTCATGAATGTGACCTTCCAAATAATAGTATTTACCGGATTTTAATAACAAAATTACCACGACGGGTGCCACATGTGGAGCATGATCTGCTCACTCTTCCGGAGCACCTGAAATTACCCCCAGCTTTTGGTGGGGTTCGTGTTGCTTAGTCTTTAGTTTTCTATGTTGTGTCTTGTGTACTATTATTTGTCTGTTTGTCTTCTTTTTTTTAAGCCATGGCGTTGTCAGTTTATTTTCAATCTTTGAGTTTGACTGTCCCTCTGGTATCTTTCGTCCCTCTTGTACATATTCATAAGAAATATTTTAGTCCCGGTTTCTATGATGAGCTTATTTACCAGGGTGTTATTATGAATCCTTTAGTTATAGTATTATTTGTCTTTGTCTTTATAATATTACTTTTACAGTTTAGTCTGTTCTTTTGGTGGTTTTCATTTGACGTGACTCAGTACTTATCCACCCCGTCATTGTGTTATTGTTCTATGATAATTTTTGTATTCTTGCCTTTCATCTTTGCTAATATGCTTTTTCTGGATGCGTTTTTGTGTTTCTTTGTTTCATATGGTGATACTCTGTTCTTATACATCCCGTCATTGTGTTATTGTTCTATGATAACTTCTTATTCTTGCTAATATGCTTTCAATTGACCATGTAACTTTTTGTGTTTCTTTCGTGCATGTGACGTGGCTCTTCACTTAAACATCCCGTCATTGTGTTATTGCGCCATGGTTAATGTTTTTTTATATAACGGTTTGATTTTAAAGTGATTAAGATACTAGCACAGTGATGACTGCTATATTTCTATATTGACAATTTACCTATTATATCTGTTTGTTTTGTTTACACATCGTTGTTAAAAGAATGAAAATGTATACGACTGTCAAGTGAGAGATTTAGCTAGCTATAAAACCAGGTTTAATCCATCATTTTTACATAAGCAAATACCTGTACCAATACAGGAATATGACAGTTGTTGTCCATTCGTTTGATGTGTTTGAGTTTTTGCTTTTGCCATTTGATTAGGGATTTTTCCGTTTTGAATTTTCCTCGGAATTCAGTATTTTTTTTTATTTTATTTTTTACATGTCTTTTTGCTGCCTTTCATAGTCACTTTTAGCCATGTTATGTACTGTTTTGCAATTCACGTTTCATTTATATAACTCCCTGGTTCATTTTTATTTATTCATCTATTATATAAAAGTAAAAAAGACTTTGAATGATTGCCAATGAGACAAGTCTCCACAAGATACCAAAAATGACACAGAAATTAACAACTTTAGGACACCGTACGGCCTTCAAAAATGGGCAAAGCCCATACCTCATAGTCAGCTATAAAATTCCAATGTAAAACAATTCAAATTAGAAAACTAACGGCCTTAAATACACTTTAAGCATATAAAACGATATGTGGTGCAATGGGCTGATTCCTAGTTCACAGACGTTTATCTTATATATTCCCAATCCAGAATTATGTTCAACATATTGGTAAGTTCATTTTTAATTATACTAACACTTTCATGTCTGTTTGTTTAAGACGGTAAAGTACAGTGGTCTAAAGCCGTCAAGTTATGTAAACAAAAAGGACAGATATTAATCCCAGAAAAATGGAGCAACGAATCTAGTTTAGGGTATAGACAAGACACCACAATGTGGACATCTAGTTATATATTGTCTGTGAACTATGTTAAACACACAGGTATGTAACAATTTAAGATGTCTTTAAACAAGAAAAATTTAATTCATCTTTCTTTTATTTTTGTTCTTGAATTTAAAATGGCATACTAAATTAAATTTTATTCTTCATGATGCAAGCCCATCAAAGATTGAGGAGAAAAAGACGAAAAACATGTTTAATTTTAAATCTTTCTTTTCTTTTTGGAGTTCACGCGATTCCTTCAGTTCTTGTTTTTACCTCCTTGATTTGTCTTATCCTAATCGATTTACGAGATTTGAACAACGGTTAATCACTGATGAGTCTTATGTCTAGACGAAACGCGCGTCTGGCGTATTAAATTATAATCCTGGTACCTTTGATAACCAATTAGTTACTGTGGCCTTAATTTGTTTTCTGAAAAACGTGATCAAAGGTACCAGGATTATAATTTGATACGCCAGACACGTGAAAGTGTTTTTGACTTCATTATCACATGAACCAGGGATATTTCTCTGAATAATGATGTGGAAAAATGACTCAATTGATGTCATTTTGACGTCTTAAACCATGGTCTCCTTACACCAAAATAATTTTTATTTACCCGTGTATGTTACTAATTTCATTTTACAGCATTTTGTCTAAGGTTATAGTTGCCTTTCTGATTTTGTTAAACCCGCTGCATTTGTTTACCACTGTCCTAAGTCGGGAACCTGTTGTACATTGATTGTTTATGTGGTACATAAGTGTTTCTCGTTTCTTATTCTTTATATAGATTAAACCGTTGGTTTTCTTGCTTGAATGGTTTTACACTAGTACATTTTGAATCCCTAAATATAGCTTGCTGTTCGGTAGTGAGCATAGACTGTGTGTTGAAGTCCGTACTTTGACCTATAATGGTTGCGCACGATATTGGTGTCACATTGGAAATATGGGTTAGAAGGTGGGTTATTCATATTAAAGCTCTTATCCTATACAATAAATAGCCATGTTATGCAAATCATTCGATATGAAATAAACCATAGAAATCAATAACAAAGATGAGTTTGTGCTTGTCTATTTCTTTGCTCATTTCGATGCCTATAACGTCATTTCAAGGGTGTCCCGCTGTTACAATTTTGTTTTATGTGCGTCATTGAAATCCTAGTGCGGATTCATTAGTAAGTAGAATGGTTTTAAATTATACAACTGTATTGTATACATATAACGTTAAATGAAGTAATAGACGTTTTTAACTGTAAGAGAAGGAAGATCTTCAGAAGAGTTTAAATAAAAAAGAGAGAAAATTTCCCAATTAGCTGCCCAAACCGTAAAAATACTTTCTGTCTTCACTTTCATACGATATAACGGACGATAATTGATTTTAATAATATCAGAAAAATTATACAAGTCCCGAAGAAGCTATCTGAAGTCATCATTATGTAACTACGGTCTCATTTTTAAAACACCGTCATTTTTCCCGTGTCCGATAAATGTTTGAGTTGCAGGTAGAAAATCCGAAACGATCTAAGATATCCAATGACATGTCCCCGTAACCGTAATTTGACGTTCGCGTTATAATAACGTTAAACTGTATGCGACTTTTCTTGCATATTTGGCATAACATAATTTCATGAAATGGTCTGATCTATATTAAATAATGTTTCGTTTGATATGCATTAAAATATAGATTTGTTTCAAGGATAAAAGATGTCGAAATATTTAACTCTGATACTTCATAAAGACAAGGCCCGGAGCTATAACAAAGAGAAAACTTACTAATGACCACACTCCCACTTTATAAAAGCAAGATACATTGAAACAGAAAATGAAATGCGATCAAAAGCGATTAATTATCCTCCTCAGCCCGATAGTATCTGTAATTCTTAGCGTTGCTATTGAAAAAGTTTCGAAGCTATACACATGAATGAAAATTCTCACAAAAATCTTATGAGAAAAAATTGCTCCTTCGTTGTGAACATTCCAGTAAAACGTGCAATCATTTGTTTTGTCGCATCGACTCTTTTAACAAAATGTTTAATATGAGAAATAATCGTATGTTATAAACATTTAAATATAGCTAACGATCATGTTTTTATCTACTGTGAGTAGAACAATCCGTAGTCATCTACCTAGCAATATGTGTATGAAAAATAAGGTTATTACATTTAGAAGTAGTGTGGCAGAATGAAGTTTATTTTCTCGAATTTCCAACAGAATTGCCTTGTACATAGGCATGTGATAAAACTAGTATATTGAAACTGAAACTTTTCCTTTACCATTATTTGAGAAGAACGAAAGAGAGAGTGAGAGAGAGTAGTCCGACATATATGATGGATAGCACACAGATATGTAGCAACTAGCTTCAATGTATTAATTTAAGACACTCCCAACTCAATCGAGGAAAAAAATCAACCAATCCTTATGCTGTGTGCAAATAACTTTTTTGTGTGTAAAGTAGATCTTGTTTTTCTTCGCAGAACGCCACAAAATATAGCTTGAATAATGATTTTTACATCGCGATGACCGTGAGGGCATTCCGATTTATCGTTGCCATAGATATTTGACTTTCGTTTTTGACTGGTTACTAATCGTACAAATACGCGGATATCATCGAGTGCAAAATAAAATTTCTTATCGCTTGTTATAAATTCATTTCTTTAATGAATACTCATAAGAACAGAAATTAATAATACGAAAATATTTTGTTGTTAGAAATATTTATATGCATTAAAATCTATGCACACGTACAGAAAAATTGTGTTAACGCATGCGGAAACTGTGACTTGGATGAAGAGTTTTCTTATTGACGCGTATACCACATCTTCTTATATCTATGAAATTGACCGTACAATGCCCTTATATACATAGTTTGGGGAGAAAAATAGACATGAACCCCCGCGTTATCCACGAAGATAATTTACACTGTCTCATAATTATACCTTTAATGTTTTTAGCGTTGTACGTTGAGCAAATACCAGTAACAGAAGTTCATCGAGGACTTTGTAATAATAACAGTAAGTGATCATAATAACATTCTCCATAAGGAACCTCACCTTTGAACTGCTGAAAATATCATTAGGCATTCCAAGATCAATTTTATTTCTCAATATATTCAACATTCATGACAACACATGTATTTCATGAAACATCACAACAATGCATAGTCAATGATTATTTCATGATTGTTGAGTAAACATTTAATTTATAAATTGAATTCTTCCCTTTGTAATGTTAAGCGCACATTTTAGTATAAAGCGCTACCATCACTGAAAAAATCCCCATAAAAAACCAGATATATATAAAATTGAGAATGGAAATGGGGAATGTGTCAAAGAGACAACAACCCGATATATACTCGTTTTATGTTAGAAGCGTATGGTCCATTTGTCATTGGGAAAACAAAATTGGCAAATAAAAAAGTAATAAGAAATATATAAATATCAAATAGTTTAATTCATTGGTAGTTTTGCATTGACACAATCTTACAAAATTATTACATAAAATATATTTGGAAATTACAAATAAGTTGAAGGCTGTCCGCATTTACACATCGACAGACCAAACATTTGTAACCATTATCTCATTGTGCATATGGTAGATCTTACCATTTGTAATATGGTTCTTTGCAGAGGATTCGGGTAAACTTATTGTTTTGAACATGCCTTTTAACTATTCCAATCAAGACTTCAAATGCTATTGGGATTATTATGCTCGTTCAAAAAATCATCCTGATTCGTTATTAAATATCACAAGTTTAAGCGTTGTGAAAAAAGTGCTAGGTGTCATGGACTTTGGACAGAAGTATTGGCTTAGTGGCATAAGTGAAAGAGTGTATAGTAAGTATGTTTAGTGTTATTTTTATATGTTGTTGGACGTTAAAAGGAACAAATACCGACAGAAAAGATTTAACCTAGGATCTTTTTTTAACTTATAAAATGTGGACACAAAACATGTATTTTTCCATGGGGATAATATTTCCATTACATTATAAACATCATAAAATATACATGTATGTGTATATTGTAATATGCCATGTGTTACAATATCAACGGAGTCAATTTTACTGCACTATATTCGGCTTTCGAAAATGAATTTCTTATCAGTGATAACATAAAGACAAAAACGTAAAGCTAAAATGGTCAAGGAATGAAAGATATTTATAAGCCATATACATTCCTTTATTTAAAATGTTATTCAAAGATTAATAACGGCAAATTGAAAAAAAATCAGTATTGTCATGCTATAAAAACATTGTCACCATCTTACGGTGTTTATATATCTCAACTTGTACGATTCGCTCGTGTATGTAACAATGTTTTAGATTTTAACGAGAGAAATTTATGTATTACTGAAAAATTATTACACCAGGGTTATTATAACACCAGGGTTTTCGATATCACAGACTAGTCAAAACATTTACTAAATTTTATCATCGGTATAAAGACATCATTCGTAAATATAGTTCAACATGCAGACTTCTAATACGTTCAGGTATTTCACATCAAATTTTTTATGGAAATATTCTTTATAAAGCACAAAGGTGTCAGTATTCACCTCAGAAACTTACAAAACCTTTGAATAGACTTATTAAGAAGGGATATAATTACGATACTGTTGTCAAGTCATTAAAGATTGCATATTTTTGCGTTAATATTGAGTCACTGATAAGGTCTTTGCATCGGAACTAAACACATTTATTCTAAAACCAGTTGTTGGCATGACACGGGTTATGTTCTTCTCATATATGTTATGATGGTATGATACTAAACCCCTAACGGGAAGGATTGTGCCTGATGTCCATATGTTGAAATCATAATCTTTCAGTCAGTTTAATTGAAGTCTGGAGCTGGCATGTTAGTTAACTGCTAGTAGTCTGTTGTTATTTATGTATTATTGTTATTTTGTTTATTTTCTTTGGTTATATCTTCTGACATCAGACTCGGACTTCTCTTGAACTGAATTTTAATGTGCGTATTGTTATACGTTTACTTTTCTACATTTGTTAGAGGTATAGGGGGAGGGTTGAGATCTCACAAACATGTTTAACCCCGCCGCATTTTTGCGCCTGTCCCAAGTCAGGAGCCTCTGGCCTTTGTTAGTCTTGTATTATTTTAATTTTAGTTTCTTGTGTACAATTTGGAAATTAGTATGGCGTTCATTATCACTGGACTAGTATATGCTGTTGTTTTTTATTTGGTCGGGTTGTTGTCTCTTTGACACATTCCCCATTTCCATTCTCAATTTTATAAAGAATAGGAATGATTGCCAATGAGACAACTCTTCATTAGTGACTAAGTTAACGCTTACAGGTGACCGTACAACTTTCAACTATGTGCAAAGCATAGTCAGCTATAAAAGGCCCGATATGACAAATTTAAATATTAAAAAACAATTAAAACGAGAAAACATTGATTGATTGCTGGTTGCTTTACGCCGCATTAGCGCAAAAAGGAAACGAGAAAACAAGAGATTTAAGTACAAAACAATGAACGAATAGCTAATATGATATACAGCAACATCGGACAACCACTTAATTACAGGCTCCGGACTTGGGACTGGGGAACCTCTCTTGACATGTTGTAAAGATATGTGAGGCCATTATGGATAATATTTTATATTTAATCAATCAAAACGGGTTGACTAATTTTTGTTTCTGATTTCTGTTCAGGTTTGGTACATCAATGTGAGGTGTTTAATCACGTTGGAAATGTTACATCGAGTAGGAAGTCTAATACTGCAATACATTTTTGTGATGAGATAAATAATTATAAATGCATTGATGGTAAGTTAAAAAATATACTCTTCATTTCTATAAAAAAAGACAATAATTTATAATTTGACAATAGGTAATTAATTACCTTTGTATGTTACTGGAGACATTTTACTACATTTATTTTCATATTCAGTATGTTGTTGGGTTGTTATCTGATTATTATGTTTTACCTATACTCACTGTGTATCATCGCCACCGGAAATTGGGTACTAACGAAGCGGAGAGAAATAGAAAAAAAAGTGAACAAGTTAAGAATTCATTCAATTTAAAGCATTTCCACTCATTTGATGAGGGTGCCGCTTAAGAAATGATTTACTGATATATAATTCTTTAAATTATTAGGCCGATAAGTACAAAATTAATACAAGATTTTGTGTAATACTCCAAAACTTACCACTTAGTACCGGACAATTTTGAGGTCGATCGTCCTCTGTCGCCCCATTCTCAAGATATTGAACTGTTTTTCATTATTTTTCCAGGCACGTTTTTAGATTATTATAGTGTGGCATCATATTTACTGAAATTTGTTGTCAAAAACATGTTTTTTTTAAAGAATATAGACCATAAAAAATAAAGTCTAGGGTACGGCAACTTGCTCGTGTTGACAAATTTACTGTATGGCAACTTGTTTTCAACTGTATGGCAACTTGCTAATTTTAGAATAGTTATTTACCGTCCTTTTAAAGAAAATAAAGTATTAAGTTCAAATATCTAAGGTTTTTTTTTTTTGGGGTGGGGTACCTTTTTATGTTAAACTGTTTTTGTCCTTTTCAAGGTTTAAATTTGTTTAAAACTGTTATTTGACTGATAAATTTAAAAAAAACTGTTAACTGTTTTCGATCCACTTTCTGTAATCTGTTTTGTTAAAATTTGCAATGTTGTTAATTGTTTATTTTTTAAATTGAGATTCCTGTTATCTGTTACTTAATACTTAAAGTGTTCACTGTTTTTGACATTATTTTCTCTGTTAACTAATCTTAACAGTTATTTACAAGAATCACATTAAAATTTGCTGTCCATCTCTTTCTACGATGCGTCCGCAAAGGAGTAACATAAACAGCATATATGTAACTGTACATGTCTTTAAAAAATCTTTGAGTATCATAGTAAATCCTTGATAAAATTGAGAATGGAAAGAGGAAAATGTCAAAGAAACAGAAGGCCGACCAAATAGAAGAAACAACCCAACGCAGCGAGAAAATTATGCACTAGGGTGGGGTGTCAATTCACAGATAGGAAAAAACTTAGAATTGACACTCATAATTTTTAAACACCCTCTTTCCCTTCCTTCCTAATAGATAAAGCTTAATATTTGAGTTATCCATGTGTATATTTATGGAAAGAGAATCGTCCATAGATTTGATTTCCAATAGTAATAATGGTGAAATATAATCTCTTTTTTTGTGTGTGACCATGCCGGCAACAATCAGCATTTATTTGATACCAAATATTGCAAAATAGGGGGTTGAACATGTCACAAAGATTTCAAAAATTTGGCCCAAAGGAAAATTTAACAATCAATAAGAGTGATACCTTTCCTGAAACCATAGACATACATGTATATCTATCAAGAGGTAAAAAAAATCATATGCATTTCTGCTGTTTTTCCATAAAATTGAATTGAAAAGATCGAGCCTCAAATCTTTGTTGAAAAACAATACAAAATTTCTAAATCTATGGCGGTACGGATAGGAACGTATGGACGGTCAAACTGAAAAATGGCTAATAAAACATGCTAAAAACAATCTAAATGTTCATATAAATCCACTAGGAAGGCTATATTATTATTCAACTATCTAAAAATCAATTCAATTGTACAAAAACTTTCATATTTAGAAAATTCACCATGGCTATAATGCGAAACTAAACTTGTAACTGTGTATTGGTATACCTGAAACTGTCTCCTAAGTGAGCAATCATTTAACTACAAAAAGGGGGTAGAAGTTCAATGTTTGTTTCTTGAAACATATAAATGAACCAAAATTTAAAAAATGAAATAAATACAAGACTATATAGCAAGGGTAAGGACTCAAGTTGGGTCATGCAGGTGCAACAAATGCGGCAGTGTTAAACATGTTAAGGGATATCTCATGCCCCTCTTTATACGTCTAACCAATGTAGTTATTTCTGGCTTCTATTTGTAATGTATCCAAAACGTGAAAGGCCACTTCTTATCCAGCTAAAACCCTGGTCAGTCCTATGATGAAAATAATTCAGATGTATATGGAATGTTTGATAAGTTATATTGACCAAAAGTACCTGGACGGAATTTTCAAAAATAAAGTACCTTTTCAATTTGCAATGCGTAAAATAACTGAACAGTGTGGCCTGGTAGAAGAGGCTGAAAAATGAGGACTTGGTTCTCAGATTGATGTCAAATTTGCTAGTCTAAGACTTCAGAAATGTAAAGAAGGACCAAGGTTTTTTTTTTTTTATATCAGCTCAGAGTTCTTATTTGGGACTTGGAGATGAAAGAGTTATTCTAAACTGTTTCCAAAAATTGATCGCCCTGAAGATCATAAAAAACATTTTATTAAAATAAAGTATGTCAATAAAGGTTTTGATTTTGTAAATATTGCCGGTATTTTTAACGACCATTCTGTTAAAGACCAAATTCCTGGATATTTTGATAATACTGAACTCCCTCTCATTTGTTATATTTACAAGAAATCTACCCGAAAATATGTGTTTAATTATAGCCAATTGTGTAAAGATGTAAATATCACTGAAAATACACCTATGTCGTGTAATTGCAGTAATTCAGAATACACCTATGAACCAATTTCCCATGTTATAACAGGAGACCTTAACATCGTTCGCGACCGAGAGTTAAAATCATTCCTCAGTAAAGGACCTAAATATCGTCCCCCGTCAACTGTTAACTGGAATGAGTGTCGTAATATCATCAACGACTCACTCCGCGCCTACTGTTTGAAATGGGTAAAACGGGAAAAAGCTGACAAAAAATCTTTGGACTCTTTTTTTAATTTAGTAATGAAGATAGTTGATATTCGAATACAACATTTTAAAGAACATTTTACCCTCAACAAAAACTATAAAAACCCTATTTCGCGTATCAAAAATAAACTAACAGAACTAGCCAAGGAATTTGTTTTTGTCCCGGCTGATAAAGCTGCTAATAATATCATTATTGTTTGACGTAAATTTTATATAGAGGTTCTGCAAAAGGAAATCACGAATTCACCAACATTCCAACTGACTTCATTTTCAGAAAACGACATCTGTAACAAACATAAACTTTTAGCTACTTCTTTACAAGCAGAACCAAACACAATGAAAGTCCCAACTATGTACTGGCTTCCGAAGCTGCACAAAAAACCTTACAAATATAGATTTATTTCATCTTCCAGCCATTGTTCAACTACTAAATTGTCTGTTTTACTTACTAGTACACTTGGTACAATAAAAAACCTGATAATAAATTGTTCAAATAAGGCCTTTGAAAATAGTGGAATTAATTACTTTTGGAGTGTCAAAAACTCGTTGGAAGTACTTGATAAATTGCATGCATATATTGGTGATTTTGAATCTGTTCAAAGTTTTGATTTTTCTACCCTATATACCACTTTGCCTCATATTCTTATTAAGAAAAAATTCACATCCCTAATTAACTGGGCATTTAAAAAGTCGGAATGCGAGTACATATGTTCAAACTCTTTTAGATCATTTTTTAGTAGCAATAAACAAAAGAACTATGTCAATTGGACATGCTTTGATACTATTTATGCACTTGAATTTTTACTTGATAACATTTTTGTTCGCTTTGGAGATTCCGTATATCGTCAAGTTATTGGAATTCCAATGGGGACTAACTGTGCACCACTTATTGCGGACCTGTTTTTGTATTGTTATGAGTTACAATTTATGACTAAAATTAGCAAAGACCCATCAAAACAACATTTGATACAAAAATTTAACAATACTTTTAGATATTTGGATGATATATTGGCTCTAAATAATGACGACTTCAGTATGTATACTAAAGAAATTTATCCTGTAGAACTTACTTTAAATAAAGCTAATGATAACAGTGACCACTGCCCTTTCCTCGATCTTGATATCTATATCATAAACGGGAAGCTTAATACAAAAATTTATGATAAAAGAGATGATTTTTCATTTCCTATTGTTAATTATCCATTTTTAGATGGTGACGTTCCCTTGTCACCATCTTATGGTGTTTATATATCTCAACTTGTACGATTTGCTCGTGTATGTAACAATGTATTAGATTTTAGCGAGAGAAATTTATGTATTACTGAAAAATTATTACACCAGGGTTTTCGATATCACAAACTGGTCAAAACATTTACTAAATTTTATCACCGGTATAAGGAAATAATTCGTAAATGTAACTCAACATGCAGACATCTTATACGTTCAGGTATTTCACATCCAAAATTTTATGGAAATATTCTTTATAAAGCACAAAAATGTCAGTATTCTCCTCAGAAACTAACAAAACCTTTAAATAGACTTATTAAAAGGGGATATAGTTACGATACTGTTGTCAGGTCATTAAAGATTGCATATTTTGGCTTTAACATTGATTCACTGATAGGGTCTTTGCATCGGAACTAAACACATTTATTTCTTAAAAAAAACAGTTGTTGGCATGACACGGGTTATGTTCTTCTCATATATTTTATGATAGTATGATACTAAACCCCTAACGGGAGGGATTGTACCTGATATTCATATGATGAAGACATAATCTTTCAATCAGTTTAATTGAGGTCTGGAGCTGGCATGTCAGTTAACTGCTAGTAGTCTGTTGTTATTTATGTATTATTGTCATTTTATTTATTTTCTTTTGTTACATCTTTTGACATCAGACTCGGACTTCTCTTGAACTGAATTTTAATGTGCGTATTGTTATTGTTTTACTTTTCTACATTGGCTAGAGGTATAGGGGGAGGGTTGAGATCTCATAAACATGTTTAACCCCGCCGCAATTTTGCGCCTGTCCCAAGTCAGGAGCCTCTGGCCTTTGTTAGTCTTGTATGATTTTAAATTTTAGTTTCTTGTGTATAATTCGGAGTTTAGTATGACGTCCATTATCACTGTACTATTATGCATATTTTAGGGGCCAGCTGAAGGACACCTACGGGTGCGGGAATTCTCGCTACATTGAAGACCCATTGGTTGCCTTCGGCTGTTGTTTGCTCTATGGTCGGGTGGTTGTCGCTTTGACATATTCACCATTTCCTTTCTCAATTTTATTCAACTTGTGACACCTTACATGTTACTTTCTGATTTATACACTGGTTTTGATGATTTAAAAAAAAAATAGTAAACCTTCGTAATTCCTTTTAATAAAATCATGTAATCAATGAGTCGTATGAATACCCTGACTGAGTGTAACCATAATTTATAAGAGCCCCCGCCACAAAAAAATAATGTTCGCGCCCTATAGTATTCACTCATTCTATCTGTTTGTTACACTTTCCTACGCCATGACGATAACCCAAATTTGCTACGACTGATTGACATAAAACATTTACTCAACAATATACATAACCAGAAGAAGCCTCCCTTTTGCTGTTTGAAGCATTTTCGATTATTCATGACATAGTCCTTTTTCTTGGAGTGAATCACTCCGTCTGATTTTCCATCCGTTCTATTGTCTGTCCATGTGTCAATAAAAAAATATGGTACTTGCGTGTGTATTCTAAAAATTAGTCGGCTTTATTAAATATTCCTTATGGAGCTTGGCATTTCTGCGACTTTGTACAGTGGTTTTCAAATTTTTGGATACATTGAAGATATGCACTTCCCCTTTTCATAGCTTTCGGGTTCGTTTGGAAAAAAGGGGTAAATTAAAGTTGCTGTTAACTCTTATCAGCATTTAAAATTTGTTGTTAACTGTTTTTGCCAAAATCGAGGTGTTGTTATCATGTTAACGGACCCGTACCCCCTTCTAATTATGCATTAGATTAAATGCATTAGATAGAAATACCATTTGCTTGACAGCATTTAAGATGTATATAAATTATATATTTTCAAAAAGAAACTGACAAGAAAATTAAATCGAAATGCAATTGACGATTTGTTTCTCCTTACTTTCGGTGAATCTTAATTTTTCTTTTTACAAATGAATCATTTCAGAAATTAATTAATTAAACAATTTTATGTGTCTGTCCGAATTTTCGATCCTGTGGTTGTCGTTCCATCATCTCTATCTTATTTGTTGTTTTCATAAATTGTTTTGTTATGAGTTAGGCCGTTAGTTTTATTGTGGAGTCCTTTCACATTTTTCGGTCGGTGCTTTTGATAGCCGACTATAAGGTACGAGTTTTCGTTGTTGAAGGCCATACAATAGCATATAATTGCTTGCATACACTTTATTTGATCCTGATGGATAGTTATCTTATTTGCTATCATACCACATCTCCTCTGTTTTTATTTAAAAACAGCTAGCACCAACAAAAGATGAATGGACGTTTATTTTATTGAACTTACAATATTTCACCCTAACAACAAATAAGACAACAGTCGTTAGTAGTATAACGATCTATTGATGTATTTAGGATAATATGGTTGAAAAAAAACTTTTTGTACAAAATCGTAAAGCGGTACGCAAAGAGGCCATCTGAACTGAATTAACGGCATATATTTAATAATATTTGATAAGTAAGACATTTTGTATATTTGTAAGCCTGTAAAGCTTTGATATCAACAAAATATCGTCACTTGATATTATCTAAACAGTGATTAATTGCCTCTTAAAATTATGATATATTGCAAGACGCCGTACAGACAAAAGTTGTTATTTTGCAATTCGCCGTACAACGTCCTGCAATTCGCCGTACAACAAACAAACAATGTTTTTGTCCATATTCTTTAAAAAACATGTTTTTGACAACAAATTTCAGTAAATATGATGCCACACTATAATAATCGAAAAACGTGTCTGGAAAATAATGAAAAACAGTTAAATATCTTGAGAATGGGGCGACAGAGGACGATCGACCTCAAAATTTTCCGGTACTAAGTGGCAAGTTTTGGAGTATTACACAAAATCTTGTATTAATTTTGTACTTACCGGTCTAATAATTTAAAGAATTATATATCAGAAAATCATTTCTTAAGCGGCACCATCATCAAATGAGTGGAAATGCTTTAAATTGAATGAATTCTTAACTTGTTTACTTTTTTTTCTATTTCTCTCCGCTTCGTTAGTACCCAATTTCCGGTGGCGATGATACACAGTGATACTCAATGACTAAATATAACTAAAAACACAAAATGTGCTTTAAAATCAGCTGATATTTGTTAACACAACAGAGGTGCGCGCGATTAAATGACTAACATTGTAAGTACTATTTATACTTATCTTATTATGTTGTTCTGTTGTGGCTTTTGGACATTGTCTTATATAATACCAACTCTCGTGACAATTAAGGCATCTCCCAGGTCTTCCAAATCCACTGCTGAACTTCCCGTTGAATTTGATGTCGTTGTTTTGATGTATGGTGTTATCCTTTGGTCTGTACGTTTTTATCAGTTTTTCCTTTTTCATCCTGGTATCTGCCCGTGACTGTGCCTTGTACATTTTCCTTTCATCCTCGGAATACTCTGCGAAAGGATTAGCAATATATTCAGCTACTACCCGCCACCCTGCGTCTGACGAATTAGCTAATTTGATTAACTTTTGTCTGTTCTTGATAATGTCCATACCTTCAGTTATCTTTCGATTCGCATTGTTAATATTCGTCTGACTCATGTTATCTGCTTCCATCTTGGTAGTGTTCTTGAGTGTTTTGCACCGCATCATGTACTTCGGCACGTATAGTTTGTTGAATATCGGCGTCCATGCAGTGTACGACGACGGGAAAGTGAGGCGCTTGAAAAACACCAATGATAGGTCAATTTTGTCATGCTTTATGAATACTTATGAAAATGTAACGACAATACAATATTTTCCCGCTTTACTATACGAATCGCGGGAAAATACAATGATCTCGCATCTCATGTTAAACTTTTATAGACAAATACAAATACTTAATGTATCTGAGCAGCACATCTAATAACGGTTGATTACTCGGCGGACTCGCTTTGCCAAATGTTTGTGCGGTGTTCGTCTGTTTGTTAAAAGTTTTCTGTGTGTGTGTGTGTGTGTGTGGTTTTTTTTTAACTAGCAAAAGTAACGGTTAACACAAATAATATCTAGTTCATTCAAGTGTGTCAATAGCAAAATGCACAATTATGCCTTCATCTATTTACACCAATCTAAAGCATCAACATCTTCATTATGAATTTCCGTAGGTAAGAAATACAGAGCATGTCTCACTGATAAAATATCTACACCACAGACATGGAAATGATTACGAAGGAAAGAGGATGAATTACTCTGGTAAGTTTAAGAGAAATAGAAGATGTGGTATGAGTAACAATAAGATAGCTCTCCATCCAAGTCACAATTTGTAAAAGTAAACCATTATACCTTGTAGGTCAAAATACGGTCTTCAACACGGAGCCTTGGTTCCCCTAACACCAACCTATTAAGGGCCCCAAAAATGACTAGTGTAAAACCATTTGAATGGGAAAATCAACGTCAAATCTTTATAGAAACGAGAAACATTTATGAACCACAAATTAATACGGAAACTATTGAATATTTTTATAAATATAGCTTCAGCATTGTATTTTTTATAATATATTTTTTGCTAAATTATAGGAATTATTTTTACTCACAAATCCTCCATACTAAATTTATTCACTACTAGCAAGGGCACTCAAATAATACGAAGAATATGTTATTGAACGCCATGGTTGTAATTCGACCGAGATATTCGTTACTCAAAAACTTTATTAAAACATACAGGCAATTTCTCATTTGTTTTGCTGTATATGTCACATATATTCTTTCTATCTTTATAAACATAACAACATAATAAGTTTAAGTGATATGGTTTTTTTTTTCAATATAACACAGCTTATCGAACCCAAAGAACATAATCAATCAAGCACAGACATTGAAAGAGTCATATGATAATTGCAATGTATCGTGTGTCAATTTTTCTAATTAATTAAAGATAAACATAGAAACATAATGAAATAGGTCGATTTCCCCTAACTTTCCGTGTTTTAAAAATGTTTTCTAAATGATAGTGGTCGATTTTTCCCCTAACTTTCCGAGTTTTCAAAATGTTTTCTAAATGATATTGCCTGGTTTTTTTTCACCCTATCTTTCTGTGTTTTAATAATGTTTTCTAAATAAAACTGGTAAAACAATTGTATTTAATTTAATGAAATCAAACGCCTTGTAAAGATTTTGAAAGAACGAATGTGATTTGGATAAAAAATAAACATTAAGGTGCACATTGGGGTTATTAAACAAAGATTAATTTATGATAGTGTCCAAGTTTAAAAATTTTGGTAATCGTAACACTTTTCTTTTTTGGGCGAACTTATTGAGATCTTTTAGATAAAACATCAGTGTATTCTGTTTAGTAGTTTATATAGAATGAAATTCAAAACAGTGTGGCTGTGGCCATTGATTGACACATTAAATTCATCCATTGACTGGGACAATTTAGGTGAACGTTTGTATGTAACGACCATTGCTCACTATGTACTGTTTAAAGACACTTAAACTATGGGACCACCAAAGGTTCTCAACACCTTATTAAAGAATTCGAAAAATTATTCAGAAATAACACGATGTTTTGATTTATATTAATTATATAAATCAAAACATAAAAGTTATTCCTGATTAATTTTTCGAATTATTTTATAATTAAAGGCGTTAATAGTCATTGAGGAAGTTGCATTTTTATTTTCTATAGTGTAAACCTGTATATTTTGGTGATGGTCATGGTTTATATAGTGCCAAATAAACCAATATGCAGGACGGATCTGTACTTTTAACGAAATCGGTAATTTTAACGAAATCGGTAATTTTAACGAGATCGGTAATTTTAACGACCCAGCATCAGTAAAACTAACGATTTCAAGGACGCGCTCTTTCTTTTCATTTAATAACAAAGTGTCAGCATCAAAAACAAAGTGAGTTGTTATTGATCGACAGTTCATATACTGCTGGATAATTCTACCAAAGCTTTTCAAAATCCATTGAAAGCATAAACAAAAAATTGAGATTCAAATACTACATTAAAATTATTCTGACTTAATAACAATAATCAAAAGACAAGATTCAGATTATGTCACCATGCTTCATCATTTCAAAATGGATACACTCTAATAAAACACATCCTCCTTTTATGGAACACCACAATTTGTTGGGCCTTTTCGGGATACATTGGTGTATTGATTGTTCAAAAATGTAAGAAGAGAAATTATATTTTTATATAACTGATATATGTAATGATTAGATATGTCCAAGTACAAATGAATGTATCTTATGTGTATATCCTATAATCTTTAGATAAAAAGGTTGAAATATAAAAAAGGGGGTGGGGTCCATGAACAGATTAAAAAACCAATGGTTCTTGTTGAAACAATCAACAATCAAAAGAATATAGTCCTTAACAGAATATGTAAATTTGTAGATATGGCAACAAGTAGAACTTCTTCATACAAAAAAAACAACTTCACAGAGGATGGAAAATTTGAAACCACAGTGACAAGGAAGGGTAGAAGCCGAGGTGATGCTTACTACACAAGGACCAAGACCTTCCTGAAGAAGGCTTCAGAATTACACACCTCAACAGGGGCCCATGTGAAGGTTATTGTTATCCCAACCTGGCACAATGGGAAATCCAAGGAGATTTGATTAAGAAATAATCATCTTATTTCGAATGTGTATATATTATTATCTTCAACCTAATTAAGCCATACTAAATCTGTAATGATACAAACAACCCGAACATACACATACAGAGGAGCTTGAATACTTCTCACCATTAAGATATTATTTTCAAACAAAATATTTTAACAGATATCATGATGTTGTTAAGTTCTGAATACTGCGACTAATGCTTTGGATACAGAATACTGTGTAGCGGGTTATTTTTTCTTTGCATGTTCACTTTTAATTTGGCGATTTGCGAAAATTAGATTTCAATATTAAATGTTATTGTTTGCTTTTGTGTGTCTGATCAGTTTCTGAGTTGTCTTTTATCATTTGATTACCTTTCTATTTATATAACGCTTTGGTTTTCAACCCTGTTTTACTGACAGTCACACAGGCTTCATTTACTATGTTAAACTTTCAGGCATTTGAATCAACAAACTTTCCTGAACTGGTGGCAGTTGATGACCATTTACAGGAGACTGAAGCTTAGCCAGGACAAGAACAGAAAGCAGATACATTACTTGCAATTACTGCAAGCCCCGTTAAGAAGCCTCCGCCATTATCAGAAGTGAACCAAAAACACAGTCACTCAGGCCGCTAAAAAGTACAAATGTGGCATCTGTTCAATTGTGTCCAATTCGGATGCAGATTTTTTGAGCCACTGGGTTCAATGTTCTCATAAAAACTGCAGTTGGTGGGTACATTGTAGATGTCTGTGTATTTATTACCCAACAACGGCAGCTGGACTGAAAGCATTGAACAAGTGGGCAAAAGACATAATTTTTTGCCCAAAACATATTGTAAAAGTTTAAGTCATTTATGCTTATATATTGTTAGATTACTGTTTGTTTTTAATATATTCTTGTTTTAATTTTTAATTTGTTTTGTTTAAATTTTAATAATTGTTAAAGTATTAAAAAGGTTTAAAGTTGTAAAAAGTTGTCTTCTCTTCTTTGGCTTATATATTCACTGACAAGAAAGAAGTGTTGACAAGCGCCATCTAAGGACAAACTTGGTGGAAACCTGAATGTGTCATTGTTTAGTGAATAGTGAGTTTTGAAGCAGCAATCTTACATTTTATAATTTCGAGAAGGTCGTCTGTGTTGCTACTATGCGTTTATATTCTAATATCCAAGGCTCCGTGTTGAAGGCCGTACCTTGACACATGTGGATCAGGATCTGCTTACACTTCTGGAGCACCTGAGATCACCTCTAGTTTTTGGTAGGGTTCGTGTTGCTTATTCTTTAGTTTTCTATATTGTGTCATGTGTACTATTGTTTGTCTGTTTGTCTTTTTTCATTTTTAGCCATGGCATTGTAAGTTCATTTTCGATTTATGAGTTTGACTGTCCTTCTGGTATCTTTTGTCTCTCTGCTATAATGATTTTTTGGATGGAGATTTGTCTCATTGGCACTCATATCACATCTTCCTATATCTGTTAACAAATTTCGGACCATCAACCAAAATATTTTAATTTTAACAATAGTCCCAAAATCGTACTCAAAATCATTTCAAATTTAAGCCAGAAAAGAAATTGACAAACGTTAGTATTAACTACACTAAACATTGAAAACGAAAAACAAATGAGAAACATGGACCCTGAAGCAATGGTGTGTACTCAGAATTGTGCTTGTTTAACTTCATACAGTGTCAATATTGTCAGTTTCAATTTCTGGAACAGTTTCATCAGCTAACTGATCCTCCATCTCAGAACACATCTCGTAGTAGAGTACGATCAGTTCGACTTTCTTGACATTTTTTTTAAGAGTACCTAATTTAACGCGAAGTGTTTGTTGACAATCATTGTCTGGCATTGCATCAACTAGGTTGTTAATTGTTGCAATATTTCTGATTTTGTTTTGTTATCAATTTTTTCATATTCAACCCTACTTTTTTCAGGATGAAAACTGGCTCAAGTTCAGCACCTATGTACGTATCACTAGTAACAAGATTTGATTTGTATGCTTCATAATTTCGCTTCCCTGTCCACTTGAAGAAAACAAATGCTTGTCAAGTACCTCTCCGCTCAGTGATACATGCGGCTTACAGGTGTACAGGGGCCAGCTAGATAAGACCTAACCTGTCTTTGCATCATTACTATTCGTTGTCCATGCGTGGAAGTCTATATCACTACAACATTTATCTTTCAAGTTTTTAAGCATTTCAGACTTACGACAAACTCTTTGCCATATTTTAGCGTTAGGGACCCCAGGGGACAGGAATGACTTAATGAACTTGTTTGTTTCTTCGTGAAAAATCTGCCCCCTGTCCCTTATTAAATTCTCCGCTTACGGAAAAGGATTCTGTATTTCTCATTTCTGAAGCCAGCTCTGGGGGGTATTGTACTCCATCACATAGATCTCGCAAATGAAGTTCTTGGTACTTTGGGTGATTTCCTGCAAAGAAAAGGGGCGCAAAGAATATTATGGCTGCCATGACAACTTCGTGATTGTTCTTTCGAATGCTCTCTTTGTACAATTTGAACGCAAGAAGAAATGTAAAGCACATGTCAAACAAGTAGAGGTAATATGGGTCAACTATTCTGTCTCTTATCCAGTTGTTGAACGATTCAAGAGAAACCGGCGCGCCAGATTCTAAAGAATTTCTTACATGAGTTACCAAAAGTTCACGTGCTAAAGCATCAAATAACGTGCACAAAATATGTTTTGAGCGGTGATGATCAGTTCCGCTCTTCACGACATCAAGAGCTTTTTTCGTCCTAAAACCAAGAGCGGACACCATTGGTAAAAGAATAGGCCAACAAAAGTTAAGAAGACACTTTGCCATATTATGTTCAATATGACCCGGTCCAGGTCTAAATAAGAAATCAGAAAAAGCTCTATGAAAGTTAATACTATCATCATGGTTATGTTTAGCTGTGTGGTCATCTAGAGATTCCTTTCTCATATCAACTAACTCTTCACATGAAGAGCAGACGTAACCATATTGCTGGAGTCGCATCCCAAACAAGTATGGAATACCGACAGACCAAACTACCAGCCATTTTCGTTGCTCTTGGATGTTTCACACCTCTCGTAAATGTTCCAAAACTATACCTTTTTTGTCCTCATTGTTTGGATTTACCATGCAGGGCTCACCTATAGTTACCGTAGGTGGGTGTTTTAAATGTTGAGATGGCGTTCTTTTATACGGATCGTACCCGAGAGGATTGTATTTTGGATCGTGAATACAATTAGGACAATTGCGATTACCTAATGGATATACGTAATTGCATTTACAACAAAGACATTGTTATTCAAACCCTTTTCCTTACGACGCAAACTGATATCAACATAGTCATGACATGAATGTATGTTTTTGATCTGGTCTCCACTAACCTCTTTCAAGAGTTCAGATCTGATTTGGTTTCGATAGAGTCTGAAAATATCAACATACAGTTTTTCATACTCATTGACTTTATCAACTATAATGCCAAAAGCACCTACCCCGAAATTCTGCCACGCTGAAGGTGCAAAACTTTCGTTATTATGGAACGTTGTGTTGTCAGAAATCTTGAAATTAGATACCGAGGTGCTTACATCAACTGGAACTTTTGACCCTTCTGTTATACGACTGATGACCTCTCTACCTTCTGATTATTGTCTATTACACAGTGAACATAACCTTTAGGACACTTGATTGGCTCTGCATCTGCACATATGTAGTCATGTACTGATGAGTAGCACCCTGAAGATTCCCAATTGCCAGTTAAGTTCGTACATATTTTGGAATTGGTCAGACTATAAGAAACTACATTTCTTTGGAATGCAAATAGCGTGATTAGTTTAAGATTTGTGGAATAATAAACTTGCTCAAGTAGATACGTAAATGCATTAAACTTCTTAACATATCCATTAGTACTGGCCTTATCACAACCAGTCGCAGACCGTAAGAAATTGAGTAGAAGGGGATTCCGGTGCGACACCCACTAATTTTTGTCTAAGTCTTGATTCCTGTAATCATGTTGTACACTTTTCCCGTCTTCATAAAGATCTAGATTGATTAATGAACCAAGTTTTGTTGCAATATCACACAAAAGGCCGCGACTTTTATCATCAATCTTTGACCATTCATGAAAAGAGGACAACTGTGTTAAAATGCCTTCAAGGTCTTTATTATTACGATCTTCAATGGTTATTGTCAGTGTCTATGATTGCCCCACTTACCTTTAGGTCTGAAAAACTACTCTCTAAGACTGATTTTTGCACAAAATTGTGTTGCGAGTAGTCTAAACAATCTTTACACACGTATTTGGTCTGTGGCGATTTTTTTATTTTTTTTCAACTAATACCAAAAACGAAAATCTCCTGCATACAGTTTTTGGTTGCAACAAGGAACAAGATTAGCTTTAGTCAAAAACATTGTGACTTAAGCAACAACACTTTGCAGAAAACTTCCCATGCGACCTGACAAGTGATGAAGATCTTCTGGTGGCCATATATTACAGCATCTACAATTAAAAACAAAATAATATACTCTATATGTTTACATGTTTAATAGAATTATAAGTAACAAAACCAAACAAAATGTCAGGGTGTCATTGACTGCCAGTCAGGGGAATCAGGATAATGTGATGGGGATGTTGGTGGTGTGAAAGCTTCATGAAACTTGACAATGTCATTCCCCAAGTCATATCCAAGATGTTTACACATAATGTCCTTCACATTTGATACTATCTGGTATTTTAATGGTATAGTGGCATGGGATGACAGCACCAGGTTTTTTGGGATTATTCACCCAAGGAGGAAATGCCAAGGTAGATGTTCCAATAATTTCACTACAAAAAAAGTTTATACATGTATAAGTTTTAAAGTAAAACTGGATAATAATGACCAATCAGCAGGAATTTTACCCCTTGGTATTGCAATTTGTTTAATTGACTATCCGTTTGACTATTCCATTTGACCTTTTCCTTCGGGAAAATTATGCCAATGAGTTCGATGTAGTATGGAACAACAGTCCTATCTTAATATTACTCAGGCATTATGGACCTGGTATATATTGATTTTTTTTTATTGAGTAATATGGAACAACAGTACTGTCTTATGCATTACAGACATTAAAAAGCCATTATGCACCTGGTGTAAGTTAGGTTTTTTTGTGTAGTATGGAACAACAGCCATGTCTTTATGTATAAGAGGCATTATTTGTTTATGTAATTTATAAGTGTTTCTCGTTTTTTATATAGATAAGATCGTTGGTTTTCCTGTTTGAATGGTTTTACACTAGTAATTTTGAGGCCCTTTAGTACTTGTTGTTCGGTATAAGCCAAGGCTCCGTGTTGAAGGCCGTGCATTTACCTATTATGGTTTACTTTTATAAATTGTTATTTGGATGGAGAGTTGTCTCATTGGCACTCACACCACATCTTCCTATATCAATTATGTTTTATTGGTGTAATATTACACCCTTTAAGGCACCTAATGTGATAGGGAGATGAATATCAAGGTTAAAATATGGGAAGGTTATATCAAGAGTAATAGCAAAAGGTGTTGGGGTTCATAGCTAGTCTCACCATTTGATTTCAAATGCAGAACATGAAATATCCAGGACTTCATTCAGTGTCGAATTCAAGGTCACTGGTGTTGCAGGCACATGCCCATTTGTCTGTCTGTCAGAGTTTTTTTACCACTAAACTTTCTTTGTCATGGACGTTACTTATATCTTTTAAAACATAGCACACAGTTCCAATATGTTGTTTCTTCTTATAAACGTGATATCCAGTAATTACACTTGAAATTTTAACCTTCGAATTTGTTACCAGAAGTCGCCAAAATTACCGATATCCGGAAGGGAAACATCGCCGAATTTACCAACTTCCGATCGTTAAAATTAGCGATCTCGAGAAACCCAATTTACGCTAATATCGCTGGTAATAACACAACAAAAACGCCATAAAACACTATTTAATGATCATTAGATAAGTATTAACAAAATTGGTACATACACATAAGGGTTTATGACCAAACTTCACAACATCGATAAAATTACCGATCTCTTTAAAATTACCGATCGATAAAAGTACCGATCCGTCCTGACTTGTTTTGATGTTTGAGTATGTTGTTGTCTGTTTTACGTTTATTTCACATCCCATTTTGTTCGTTCATAGACGAATACAAACATATGCATTGTATATTGTACCTGAACTGTTCAATTCCTATGGAAAAGGGGGGGGGGGGTTGATTCGCTTCATACTTGTGTGATATTAATCCGAGTTTCTTATTTTTTCTCTTTTTCTATATGCACACTTGTACCTTCATCTCTTTATACACAGCATAAACATGCTCATGATGAATTTTTATAGGAATAAAATTCAGATAGCTGTCTCACTTGTAAAATATTTTCATAACAGACATGGTTATGATCGTGAAAGGACAAATAACTCTGGTATGATAAATAGATATGTCCGGCTGATCGAAAAAATGTACTTGCATTCGCATAAATGTAAAGCAAGTAAATGACCTTTCAGAATGGAGATCTGATAAATATGATTATCGAGCAATATTCATTACATTGCCTAATATACAATGATTTTGATACTTTTACTAGGGCTTAATTACAAGACTGTTTTATACATGCACATCCTTCGTACTTAATTTGTTCGCTAGTAGCAAGATTACTTTATTTAGGCTGAGAGTATGATATTGAACGCCTGTGTTGGAATCCGAGCGAAATCTAAATATAATTATTTCTGTGACTGTATCTTGCATTAATTTGTGGGATCCTTTACAACAGATACTTCAGCTGATCTGTAACAGTATCATCTTCATGTCTTATGTATCATGTACTGTATTACGACGCTAGATGAAAACTGACGAGGAAAGGTAACACCCGGCCAATAGGTAGTGATTAGATGTGTACCTACACGACCGTCTACTACAAAACATCATAAAATCGTCATAAAGCATTTTCACTGAGAATAAAAATATATATCTGTACGAACAAAATATACATGTATTTTGTTTTTATCTTTGTATTCGAATAAATGAGAAGTCTTATGTTTTATCTCATTATTGGGTATTTCGTAAACGTAATTTTATACCCGTTGACGCGACACGATGTTTGACAACTGATTTGAAGCAATTATATCCAAATTATAAACAACAATAGCATTTTTCGATATAATATTTCTGCAGAACTCAAATCAAACAAATACATGGTACAAAACCTTCAGAATACTATTATATAATTGAAGGTGGGGACGGAAGACATCCTTGTATTTTTTAACCCAAACTGCGTAATTATTAAGATGTCGTAGGGAAAATGAAAATTAATGTGCGGTACATTGTATTATGAAAGTTTTGTCTTAATGAAACATATACAGGAGTTAAATTATGTCATTATCTTATATTATACATACAAAATGATGTGTGAAATATAAATGAAATCTTAACTGTCCACGAAACTTTGTACTGTCAAATGCATGGTTTAACCTCATGTTTTACGTGAAATATGCAAAATGTACTAAGAATGAATGCTTTTTAATTGAATTTCGATAGAATTTAGTTGACGTTAAGTGGACAAGGAGCAAAAATAAAAATACGAAGTTAAATAGTGACATCTTAACACTTCGATAGTCTTAATATTCTGTTCATTGGGAAGCAATCGACAAATGTAGTTCCCCTAATCTGAATTAATCTTAATATTATAATTAACCGAAACATTGGTACATCTTGTGTTTAAGGTGATGTTGTATGGAAAGTTAGTTCTCTAACCTTGTCGGGTGGAATTATTTTGATTGGACTACTAGTGATGCCTGAAGTAAACCATATTTTTTAATTGTTTCAAAGTACAACTTTAATTATGTGTATAACTGGTATGACATTTTATTACAACTAGTATTTAATCTTCATTCATCACAGAGCATTTTGAAGACATAGATGTCTTATTAATGTTCAGTTCATAATTCTTAATTCTAAGTATCAAATATATGAAAATATGCTTATAAAAAATCTTATGTAAATGCACAGAACTAAACGAAACCATATGGATTTTTAGCAGAGATTGCAGTTATTTTTGCAATGCATAAATTATCCGTCACACTAGCAAAAGTCTAAACAATTAAGTTGATAGAACTCGCAAGTTAAAATGATGCTTGTGAATTCGAAATTTTGACACTACGTGCTGCTATCAACCAATTTGCCATAAGTCTAACTTATTTGTTAAAGAATATTAGTTTTACTTTCTATAGGCTAGAAGAAGGTGTTTTAAGTTTTTAACCTATAACTGTTAGTAATCACTTTATTTATAATAAACTATAACACCTTATATAAGTAGATATGCGAAAATACAACTATTTCTTAATATACATTTTGCAGAAGTTTATGAGATATATTGAACCGAGCTTAGCACCATGTATCATTTTAACTGTTTGTTTTTCAAACTCAAGCAAAATTGGCTTTTATTTTAATAATGCATTTTCTATAAAATACCTGTCTATGTGACTGGACAAAAATGAGGTTTTCCTTCCATAAAGAACTGTTCTTACCTTCTTTTATGCTATTCCTAGCCGAGAAATATTAATAGAGATTTGATACGCAACAGGCTCTTATCCTGTCAATGCATTTGGGTTTTAGTCCGATTAAAGTTCCCTCGGTTTTTTTCTAAATGTATTAATAAGATAAGACTATATTCTTACTTCGTTTGCTTTCTACGTTTCTTACACTGTTTAGTTGAAATGTGAACCCGATCGATTAGCTTAGTGATAGCAACGTTATACTATAGTGATTTTAATGGAAGACGATCTTGGAAGTATTTGTATTGCTTAAGAATCCACATCTGATTTAGGCCTTAGATGAGAATGACAATTCATATTAAATCTCAAGTTTTAAAGGCATTTTAAATAGAAAACAAAACAAACTATAGCTGAACGGGAAAAGTTTTTGCGTCTTTGACAAAGGTTCAGTTAATTGTTGATAAACGTACTTTACATGGATGCTTGCAAACTATTTTTGTCATCTATCAGTCGACGAATTTGGAATGTTTTTTATAGAAGAACATAGCTATATATTATTAATGAGAATATCTTTTTATAAATATTTGAAATAAAGTTGCATTCCAAATAAAACTTTTTTGATACATTTTATAAGTGTTTCAAATATAATATTCACTTCACATATTACTACAGTATTACACGGTTTTCTTTGCAAGCACTCGCGTATTTTGAACGAAAATATTGAAATGCTGAAGACTTAGTTTCAACTTTATTTATTGATTTCCAGGATATATCTTGTTACTCAAATATGAAGTTTTATTAGACCTATCTTTGCATTTGGATACTATTACAAAATATAAACGATGTTGCTACTTCGGGATCCATATTTTCGCTTTGTGTTAATTACCAGCTGACTGCAATTTCATTATTTCATGTGCTACTTGATGTGCAAAGAGATAGTTGTTATTATTTTTAGCTCACCTTTCCAAAAGGAAATGTGAGCTTTTGCCTTCACTTGTCGTCCGTCGTCGTCCGTCCGTCCGTCGTCGTCGTAAACTATTTCAAAGATCTTCTCCTCTGAAACTACTGAACCAATTCAAACCAAACTTCATCTGATTGATTCCTAGGGTATCTAGAATAAAGTTTGTGTTTTAATTCCCATTTCATTCAAAAACATGGCCGCCATGGCTAAAAATAGAACATAGGGGTAAAATGCAGTTTTTAGCTTATAACTCACAAACCAAAGCATTAAGAGCAAATCTGACAGGGGTAAAATTGTTTATCAGGTCAAGATCTATCTGCCCTGAAATTTTCAGATGAATCGGGACAACCCGTTGTTGGGTTGCCGCCCCTGAATTGGTAATTTTAAGGAAATTTTGCTTTTTTGGGTTATTATCTTGAATATTATTATAGATGTAGATAAACAGCAATAATGTAATGCTTGGGGTATACAATGTTTTTTTTATACTTTCATCATAAATTATATATTATTTAAAAATATATCATGAACACGAGACAAACGAGACATTTCAGTGTGTCCACTCTTGTTTTTGCTTTTGAAGAAGATATGACAGAATCGAAGAACCATTTATATAAATTGAAAACCCAAAATAATCATTCATGGAAGATTTAAGCAAAAAATTAAAGGTGAGCGATTCAGGCTCTTGAGAGCCTCTTGTTCATTAATAGGATCATGAGAGCATTTGGTAGTCTCAACAAACAGAAGCGACAACTCCCAGAACGAAGATTAAATGAGCCTGTATATGATGATGATTGGATTCAAATGAAGCAGACAGCGTCATTGAGACATGACACAGCAGTATTACCTTCAGGTTCAGCATTGTCTAAAAATATTCAAGATACAAGAACATTAAGAAAATCGAATGCAACTGTAATACGTATGTGATATCAATATACAGTTGAAGTCACAGAATCATATAAGACGAAAGTTGGTAATGGTAACGTCAGAATGAAATAAGATTATTAAAATTTGAATTACTCGGTTTTTCATCTCAGATGATTTGATACCATAATAATTAACAAACTGTAATTTGGCAGATTCTATTCTAGTCATGATTATGTCATTTTGTAAGTATGAACTCGTAAGGCGGATGTTGCATATATAGCAGGAGACGCTGACTCTGTCGACAAGTCATGTGCATTTACAGTTGATGCGATTCTTTTCTTTTTTTTTTTGGTATTATGACTTTGATTTGTCTTCAAAAAAGATTTATGAGATTTTCACATCCGTAAACTACTGTAACCTATATTTCAAAGATGAGTTTACTGGCAATAGTCGTTTTGCCAATTCCCATAGTTGACCCTGTATTTAGATATCTCTTATTTAGTTGTCTCCCTTATGAAAGACATTAATTTCTATTAACAATGGAGAGCTAGCATAATTTGCAAATTTATGCGCGTTATGTAATTTTTTTCAAATATTTTAATTACATTTATTTGTTGTTAAGCTAAATACTTCTGACAACAGAAGTTATTTTTCATGAAAAATTAGTTAAACCGCCGATATATCACTTTCAATTGATCATGCATTGGCAAACGCCAACTTTGTCCGGTATAGAAACAGTCTACAAAACCCATTGGTAGAAATTGAACTTGTCTTTATTATGATGCAAACATATCTATACTTAGTGTCTGGTAAATAAGCGTCATAATACTATACTATTACTGGTTGACTGATTTTGCATTGGTCTTCCTTAAACTGATTTTGTTTTTTCGAACCGATTGTCGGACTTTTCTCATTTCATGAGAACAAACTGATTTGTTTTTAAATAAGTTGAATCCATACAAATCATGTCAAACCGACTTATCTCGTGTGTTTCATTGTTTGCTAAAGAATTTGTTTTTTTTTCTTCAAGATATTGTACGCTGTCTCGCCGAGACACTGGTTTCTGCGTTAACTTATTCATATGGCACATCGATACTAGATAGTCTAGTTGTTAAGATTCTACCTGTATTCAATTACATCTATGTCACACTCAGTAACCAAATAATTTTCTGTTATGGCTGTGGCCTGTTTCACTTATGAAGCGATATTAATCGTTTCATATTGAAGGATGTCTGGGGAATAGAAATATGGTTTATTTGTTCTTCTTCCAACCGGCAATAAATACCTTTTTACCTTCATTTTGATGTGCTGGATGTACAAGTACACAGCCATTTTAGGTGAGAGAAAGTACTTTAAATCAGATGCAGTTGATAAAGAGATTTTTGCGCCCCCTGCATGTTGTGAAACCTTTGCAAACACTCCTTGAAGGATACACAAATGGTCTGTTGCAAGTAAAAATTTCTGTACATATATGTTTATAATTGCTTAGATTACTTCTAAATCAACCCAGATTTGTAACATACGCGGAAGACATACTTTGAATTTTATTTCTTAAAAACTCAAATTTGAATCATTTTTTTCAAGCCCTTGAGTAGGTAGTTTTGGAGTATCTCTGACGCCCAGTATTGATTTCTGATACAAGTAAGTTTTAAATAAGATTTTTTAAAGCCACGCTTCTTCTATGACCTTAAAACACTTTTTGTAGCCATTTACAAAGAGAAAGGTTACGTCCTTTATTTCAAGTTGATATTCAAAAGCCCATTGACTAGACAATCAAAAAATTAAGAGCGCTTCAGGATTTCCTTTTTAGTAAGTGCTTTTTTAAGTATAATATTTTGGATTGTTTAATTAAAGTATATGTAATGCTACTTATGAATTGGACATTAATGGGAGTTCAATACTGTAAAATAACTTTTTTATGTAAAAAGAAAAGAGACGTCATAATGGGTTATACAATCATCTTGTGTAATTTTCAAAAAATACTTGTTCTTGATACAAGAATCAAAATTGTGTACAACCAGACGCAAAAAGACGCACCAGTGACACTCGAATCAAATAATAGATAAAAAGGCTAAATAAAGTACGAATTTGAACAGCGCTAAAGACCCAAAATCTGTATCATTTTGTAAAAGTATGGAACAAAAATAGTTGTTCAATTCAAAATATAAGTATTGGAATGATGTAGAACCATTGTGGTAAATGACATTTTCGATCAAACTGGATATGTACAAAAAAGTAACAAACTATTTGTGAGCTATCGAAATTTGAAAATACAGATTTTGTGTCTGGCGAGTTGAGCGTCACACATGATCTGTATCTGAAGAAAATTACAAGGCTCCATGAGTTTCACAAACCATTCAAATGAAACAAAGCAAATAATTTATTTCTTAACGAATACAAAACAAACGCTTGTAAGGGGACATCAATGGATCACCTTTCTCACCATGTTAAAAGTAGATCGTTATGATTCAAATTTTACGGGAAACTGTTGAAATCTCAATAAAAAATATAGTGTCTTATCGTAGAAGATTGATCAAAACATTTCACCAATTGTTAAATGACTGGTCATTGTGCCCATCAAACTATTATCCTGGTCGAAAACTGGTGGGAACAAAAATGTCAAATTAATTGACGGGTTTTATAAACAAAATGCAATGTTGGAAACCCCTGCCATCATTTATAGGATATTCATATCCTCAATATCGGTTGACATTTCTGATCGTAGGTGTAAACAAACGGCCTCATCAAAAACACTACGCATATGATTTGGAACGATAGATTCGCCTTCTGTTTAAACACAACACAACACAACAGAAAGCCAAATCAAAAACGAAGTAAAACAGTATTAACACCAAATATATGGAAAGCTGTGTTAAATATTACGGCTTTATATTTCATGACAGTGGTTTTACAGAAAGTTTACATATGAATGATATGTCATGTTTTTCCTAAAAACAAGTGGTCGATATATTTGTTCCGTGTTGAAAATCTTTCATTCGTATTTTTGATAGACCGGTACGTGGATAATGAATCAATATTCAACTTAACTGGCATGATGTGGCCGTGATAATTTCAAGTGGAAACTGTGTGGCATAAAAAAAAATAATACATAATTGTGGACTTGTGTTCGATGCACCATTAGATCAGTATCAGTACGTAAAATTGATTGAAGAATTCACATAAATAATTATGTATGGCGGAACCTCCGCCGCCCGATTCCGAGATTAGGGAACAACAGAAAATCGACAAAAGGTTCAATTAGCTTATGATTAATCAAGTGTACTAACAAAAAGTTTTCCTATCGAGTTGTCGTTGAACAAAACTTCAAACCAAAAAAGGGTACAGGAGTCTGAATTTGTTCACACAAAGTCCACAAAATTGAGTGGCAAAAGATACCAGATGGACTGTCAAACTAATAGAATATAAAATTACAACGCCATTGCTAAATAAGAAAGAGACAAATAGGCAAATAACAATACACAGGACCCAACATAAAAAAACTAAATACTAGGGAACACGAACCATACAAAAAAATGGGGTGATCTCAGGTGCTCCGGAAGGGTAAGAAGGTCCTGCTTTACAAAATTGGTACCGTTAATTTTTTTATTACATGTGTAATCCGTTGTGCTCATAAACCTATTAAAATAATTTAACAAAATATAGGACGGAAATACCATAACTAAAGACAACAGCAGTATACCGCTGTTCAAAACTCGTAAATCAATGGACAAAAAACAAAATCGGGGTAACAAACTAAAACTGGGGGAAACGCATTAAATATAAGAGGAAAACAACGACACAACATTAAAATGTAACACACACAGAAACGGATTAAGCATTAGACAAAATCGGATGAGAATCACAAATATAACATCATAACATCTCTCAGACCATATAATTTAATGAAACAAATGTAGCTACATGTAAACGTGCAATTTTTTAGTAAACATAAACATATACAAATATCAACACTACGGAACATATATGTACCATTTTATGTTATCATGCCATCAGCTCATATGTAGATTAATATGCCGCCAAAGTTATCAACATGTCCTAGTGGGCTGTTTAATTCTGTTTGGACATTGGCAGCTTAAACGATTAAAAATTGATTAAATTGATTTTTTCGGATTTTCTCTTTTCTTTTTAGTGTGCCTTTTATTTGGAGAAGTAAGAGAGAAAAATTTTATTGATTAATTGAGAAAAAAGACATGATCTACAAAAATGCAGCATGGCAGACACCGATCGATGACTCATTATTGGAGTCATTGCCCTTTAATGATGTTGTTTGCCACTTTGTTGTGTGTTTGTCTATGGTTTGAAAACTCTAATAGATAAATAGATAGTTAAAGACCTATAACAATCAGCAAGACAATATTTACAAATATATCAACAATTCGAAACATCCATTGACTCCTTTTTGAAGTTATTGCTCTTAAGTCTTTACTGACAATTTTTACATTTTATTGCGTTTTTTTCCTAACATTAGGAAAACTATAAAAGAGAAGCGAAAAATAACAAAGGAACAATCAAACTGCTAGATCGAATATATCTAAAAGGTTTCAAAATAGAAAGACAGTTTAGTCTGTTTTTTGTTATATCTACTTTACCTGACTCTGTATTTATGTATGCCGTCATACTTTGAACGACAAAATTATTTTATGTCTACCTGTGCGAATTTCAAACGCGCAATTTTACACCAGTACTGAAAACCTTCCATCCTTTATGGGTGGAATTTACATAGATAAATAAAATCGTATAATATAAGCAAAATGAGGATGATAAATTTGATGTATGCCTTTTTGTGCTTCTTCGTTACATTTGTTGTTTTTATAGTGATTAAGATGATAACACAATGTTGACTGCTGTACCCCTATTTTTGACATTTTTACCTATTGTGTCTGTTTGTTTTGTTCACGCACCGTTGACAATGTAATAGAATTTGATGCGACTGTCATACAAGTGAGAGGTTTAACTAGCTATAAAACCAGGTTCAATCCACCATTTTCTACATAAGAAAATGTCTGTACCAAGTCAGGAATATGACAGTTGTTATCCATTCGTTTGATGTGTTAACTTTGAATTTGCCATTTGATTTGGGACTTTCCCATTTGAATTTTCCTCGGAGTTCAGTATTTTTGTGTTTTTACTTTTTAATAGCAAAGTGGTAAGCAAAATAAGATCCAGAAATAAGTCAAACTTTGGGGAAATCGTTATTAAATTCTGAGTAGGAATGAATGCCCTAAGTGTCGATTGTTATTCCCTTTTTGGTGGCGTAATACCTTCGAAATATAGAAAGAAACTGTAAACAGAAAAATTTGGTGGTAATCATGATCAAGATCAACAAAAAAGAGATTTTCACCATGAATTCTATTCCTGGCCACATTGTAAAAAAGTGTTCATTATTCAAGATGCATATAGACCTAGGTGATCGCCATAGGTTATTTAAAACCTCAAGTTTATCCTTACTGTTCATAAAACAAACACAACGTTAGTCATCGAATGGAACAGTAACACACTTGAACATTGAAAGCAGAAAATCAATTTAAGTCTGTTTTGAAATGAATATACTCCGTATATTTATTTAAGACAATACAAAACAAGTTTTCGTCAAAACCGTCATATATAGAGCAGTAAATGCCAAAATAACAAATGTATGGTATGTAAAAAGGCAACAGTAGTATACCACTATCCAAAAGTCATAAATAGATTGAGGGAAAACGCCAACATACATAGAAACGAACTATTTGACCACAACTGCCATATTCCTGACTTGGTACAGGTCATGTTAGAAAAAATGGTTGGTTGAACCTGGTTTTATGGATAGCCAAACTTCCTGCTTATATAGCAAATCCAGGTTACTGATGGATCAAGTTGAGGACTATACTAAAAACTGAGTTAAGTGCGAACGAGACGAACCAGAACTGACAACAAATCGCTAAAAAGACAACACTACGTGACAGAAATTAAGCACAAACAAACGCAAAAAAAGTCCTCATAAGGAAACGCACATCTTCCATTGACGACAGACAGCACAACACATCACAAACAGTGACGTATTTTTGTCATGAATATGTAATCTTGAAATTTATACAAATATTTTCACGATACTAGTCCAAACTATTACATGTGTTATGATAATGACGGTACTGAAATCCTTTTTCAAGTAAATGTTATGACGATGTTATAATTATTTGGACTAAAACGATACTTAACTCGACTATATTGACAATTTGAGTGACAAATAAGACATAATTTTATGTGATATTTACCCAAAGTACAGAATTGTAACAACAAACGATAAAACATAGCACATTATCAAACCGAAACCACAACAGAAACATCATAAATAAATACATAAATGTTGAATGCATAAAAATTCCGAGACACGTCGTATAGCAATGCAAATTCACACTCGGCAAAACAGTCATATTCGAAAAAAAGGTCGCGTTCGGTACTTAGAAGACAAACGACATTGAGGTTAAACCAAAATCTAAGACATGATAAAAATGTCACAAGTTAACAAACACAGACACATCGTAAGGACAACCAATTGGTGATGGTGTCCATGATATCTACGTTTTTTTTTCTTCCTCATTACTCTGTATATAAAGTCCGTATAATGAGAACATACACGAGCATAACGTATCAATTGAGATATGAACATGCTTAACAACGGAGCATAGGGTATGATAATGCTGAGAAATGAGAAATTGATAATTGGGAATTGAAATCATTCCGTTTGTCATATATTTTAGTGTGAAGTCGTCCATCTATGTCAAACCTTAGGAAGAGCTAAAGGTATTATGCAATTCTTTTAGTATTTGTGTCCTTTAAGTTCAGTGGAATATATTAGATGCAAGAACTGGCTGAAATATGGGTTAATCAGTGATAGGACATCATCAAAGAAAGAAAGAAAAAAATCAATAATTTTGCAAGGTGCTTTTTCTTTTTTGTCTTTCAGAAGGTTCTATTACTATTACTAAACTATAACATGTTTTATGATAATGACGGTACTGAAATCCTTTTTCAAATAAATGTTGTGACGATGTTGTAATTATTTGGACTAAAACGATACTTAACTCGACTATATTGACAATTTCAGTGACAAATAAGACATAATTTTATGTGATATTTACTCATAGTACAGAATTCTAACAACAAACGATAAAACATAGCACATTATCAAACCGAAACCACAACACAAACATCATCAATAAATTATACATAAATGTTGGATGCATAAAAATTCCGAGACACATCGTTTAGCAATGCAAATTCACACTCGGCAAAACAGTCATATTCGGAAAAAAAGTCACGTTCGGCACTCAGAAGACAAACGACATTGAGGTTAAACCAAAATCTAAGACATGATAAAAATGTCACAAGTTAACAGACACAGACACATCGTAAGGACAACCAATTGGTGATGGTGTCCATGATATCTCCTTTTTTTTTCTTCCTCATTACTCTGTATATAAAGTCCGTATAATGAGAACATATACGAGCATAACGTATCAATTGAGATATGAACATGCTAAACAACGGAGCATAGGGTATGATAATGCTGAGAAATGAGAAATTGATAATTGGGAAGTTAAAATCATTCCGTTTGTCATATATTTTCGTGTGAAGTCGTCCATCTATGTCAAACCTTAGGAAGAGCTAAAGGTATTATGCAATTCTTCTAGTATTTGTATCCTTTAAGTTCAGTGGAATATATTAGATGCAAGAACTGGCTGAAATATGGGTTAATCGGTGATAGGACATCATCAAAGAAAGAAAGAAAAAAAATCAATAATATTGCAAGGTGCTTTTTCTTTTTTGTCTTTCAGAAGGTTCTATTACTATTAATAAACTAGTACATGTGTTATGATAATGACGGTACTGAAATCCTTTTTCAAATAAATTTTGTGACGATGTTGTAATTATTTGGACTAAAACGATACTTAACTCGACTATATTGACAATTTCAGTGACAAATAAGACATAATTTTATGTGATATTTACTCATAGTACAGAATTCTAACAACAAACGATAAAATATAGCACATTATCAAACCGAAACCACAACACAAACATCATAAATAAATTATACATAAATGTTGGATGCATAAAAATTCCGAGACACGTCGTTTAGCAATGCAAATTCACACTCGGCAAAACAGTCATATTCGAAAAAAAAGTTACGTTCGGCACTTAGAAGACAAACGACATTGAAGTTAAACCAAAATCTAAGACATGATAAAAATTTTACAAGTTAACAGACACAGACACATCGTAAGGACAACCAATTGGTGATGGTGTCCATGATATCTCCTTTTTTTTTCTTCCTCATTACTCTGTATATAAAGTCCGTATAATGAGAACATATACGAGCATAACGTATCAATTGAGATATGAACATGCTAAACAACGGAGCATAGGGTATGATAATGCTGAGAAATGAGAAATTGATAATTGGGAAGTTGAAATCATTCCGTTTGTCATATATTTTAGTGTGAAGTCGTCCATCCATGTCAAACCTTAGGAAGAGCTAAAGGTATTAAGCAATTCTTCTTGTATTTGTATCCTTTAAGTTCAATGGAATATATAAGTTGCAAGGACTGGCTGAAATGTGGGTTAATCGGTGATAGGACATCATCAAAGAAAGGAAAAAAAAACAATAATTTTTCAAGGTGCTTTTTCTTTTTGTCTTTCAGAAAGTTCTGAATGAATTATGCTTCATACGTGTTCAAAAACAAGTCGGTCAGGAGGGTACACAAATACCACTCGTTGGAATACCGACTGTCTGTTGAAATATCAATCCTCCGCACTCATCAAATATATTGTCGATTAAAAAGTCCAACATTTTGATGACATCATCTTAAGTGTATTTTCTGATAGAATCAGTATGATGTCTTCTCAAAATAAGAATTATTATTACCCAAACCAAGACATTTATATCAATGATTTCCAATTAAAAAAAAACTCTGTTTAATGATAAATTTCTGAATGCATGATCAAATAGCTTTGACCCATTTAGACAAAGTATCCAGTTCTGGTTCGTCTGTTTCGCATTTTACTCATTTTCTAACATAGTCCTCAACTGCACGCATCAGTCATTTGAAGTTCTTTTGCCAGTTGATTAGGTCGGCGACTATATATGTGTCTGTTGTTGGCTTCCTATACTTTAACACTTGTGCGGAGTGCTATCTATTATTCAACTGCAGGTAATCATATGCATGGACCATTTAACACAGCGATCTCTAGTGTAAAATAAAGTTAAACACAAGGGCAAAAAATGATACTTTCGCGTGCGTATAAATGTGAGAGATTTTGTTTGGCCAGGAAGTCAGTGAATTGGAACTTTTTTTTCATTTTAATAAAACGCAGCATTCGATGTTTATGTGTGTTTGTGTACCTTTATTGTTCCTATTAATTTATTATCAAAATAAGTTTCTGACATTCTGCACCATAAGACTGAAAGACAAATGTTATAACTTTATAATTCTTAGTTATCTAAAGTGAAAGCAAATAATTTAACCGATACTATGAGGAAACACTGCGTGTATATAATCAAGCATGAGTCATAGCAATATGTCCGTATAACTTGATGAATGTTTCAATCCAATAAAATTCTATTTCAATTGGGTTTTCTGTAAACGATGCTTCCTTCCTTATCACAGTCTCCATCCAGGAAATAACTATGCCCATAATGGCGATAGCTATTTTATATTTTATATAGTGACATGTCGGCATTGAGTTTAGTTTTTCGTGTAGTTTTGTTCTACACCTTTATTTCTTTATCAGGTATGTAACACTAAATCGTCTTATATCTAATTATGCAATATCTACTATTTAAGAATTAATTTGTAAACCGTAATGAAATAGAATGAAATTCAAAACAGTGTGGCTGTGGCCATTGATTGACACATTAAATTCATCCATTGACTGGGACAATTTACGTGAACGTTTGTCTGTAACGACCACTGTTCACGACGTACCTACGATAGACATTTAAACTGTGGGGTTACCAAAGGTTTCTTAATGCCTTTAATTATAAAATAATTCGAAAAAATAATCAGGAATAACCTTTATGTTTTGATTTATATAATTGATATAAATCAAAACATCGTGTTATTTCTGATTAATTTTTCGAATTACTTTATTAAGGTGTTGAAAACCTTTGGTGACCCCATATTTTAAGTGTCTTTAAAAAGTACATAGTGAGCATTGGTCGTTACATACAAACGTTCACCTAAATTGTCCCAGTCAATGGATGAATTTAATGTGTCAATCAATGGCCACAGCCACACTGTTTTGAATTTCATTCTATTTCAAAATATTAACACATCCTTGCAATTTTAACGTGTTACAAAATATCTTCTGCATAAGAACAGTGAAATTTAAAAGTAGGTTGATGATGTGGTACATTTTGCCGTACGGTTTGTCATAGCTTTTTAATTAACCTAAAAAAACATTTCTTATAGTCTTCTTAAAAATTTAGCATAGCGCATACCATATTTGGAACCATTGTGCCTAAGACTATTCTAATACCTTTTCTGGGGTTTCTCAATTTTCTAAGTAATGTTTATGTATGTGCCTGTCCCAAGTCAGGAGCCCGTAATTCAGTAGTTGTCGTTTGTTAATGTGTTACATAATTGTTTTTTGTTCATTTTTTTTTTCAAATAAATAATGTCGTTAGTTTTCTCGTTTGAAATGTTTTACTTTGTCATTTCGGGGCCTTTTATAGCTGACTATGCGGTATGGGCTTTGCTCATTGCTGAAGGCCGTACGGTGACCTATAGTTGTTAATTTCTGTGTCATTTTGGTATCTTGCGGAGAGTTGTCTCATTGGCAATCATACCACATATTTTTCATATTTAAATAATAGCTTATATGGTGAGCTTATCTACATGTTTTTATTGACTCATTTTGTCACTTTTTGCCATGTTATTTACTGTCCTGCAATTTACGATCTTATGTATAACACCCTGATACATCTTTCACTCATCTTTTAATTTGTCATAATACTAAATGTTAAGGTTACAAAAATCATGTTTTCAAAATCACATTAAAAAATTTAAAGCATATAAAACTATATGTGATGCAATGGGCTCATTCTTAGCTTATATACTTTTATTTTATACATCCAAAACCCAGAATATTGTCCAGCATAATGTACGTTTTCATTTTCACATATTACTTACATTTTCATGTCATTCTGTTTGTTTAAGACGGTACAGTACGATGGTATGATGCCGTAAAATTATGTAAACAACAAGAAATGATATTAATCCCAGAAATATCGAGCAACGAATCTAGTTTTGGGTACAGACAGGACACAACAATGTGGACATCTAGTTATATATTGTCTGTGAATTATATAAAACACACAGGTTTGATAAATTTAAGATTTCCTCATAAATACAAGAAATGTTAAATCATCTGTTTTTATTTTTTTAATCTTAAATATTTTTAGAATGTTATATTTTAAAGTTCAAGTTCGTCAAAAATTATGGAAAAAAAAGAGAGGAAAAACATGTGAGGCTTCATATTAAATCATGTTCTCGTGCAACATACAAGCATTTCAAAGTTGTTTATTCACAAATTAATTCGTTTTAAAGATAACCATTTAATGTTTTAGCGCTGTATGTTGAACAAATACCAGTAGCAGAATCTCATCGGGGACTTTGTACTGATAAAAGTAAGTGTTCAACTGAAAAGTACATTACACTCCGGTCTCATAAGGATCCTTACTTTTGATTTGCTGAAATTAATCACGAAGCATTCCAAGATCAATTGTATTTCTCAACATTCAACATTCAAGAAAACATGTGGTTACCATGATATCGTCACAACAATGCTTGCTGGAGGCCCGTAAGGTGACCTATAGTTGTTAATATCTATGTAATTTGGTCTCTTGTCGAGAGTTGCCTCATTGGCAATCATACCAAATCTGTTTTTTTTTATATAGACAATGGTAATTACATGGTTGTAGGTTAAAAATATAATCATAAAAAAGAAATGCTTCTTTTTGTAATTTATTAGGTTGATCTACCACACTTCATATAAAATAAACTTCGGTGAACGCTTTTATACACCAATGAAATTACAAAAACAAACAATTGTTGAAAAGTTTCAGTTAATCTATTTCAAATGTTGATACCGGCCGATATTTCTATGATTATTGATGCCTAGTGTCTTGAATGTTTATATGTTTTTGTTATTGCATGATGATAATTCATTTAGATAATCCTATTTCAAGAAATTATTAGTACGTTACAACACTGATGTTAACTTCGATACGACATTTCTTCACTTTTATAACGCTAGGGAAAGACCAGCTGATTATTGGCACTAAGATCCCGATTGTACAGTTTGGTGACTTTTCTCGAAGAATGACTATTTGAATTTGACCTTTGGTTTTAAAATTTTCGGTGTTTCGCGTTCCTGGTGCAGGGAAATCTCAAATGTTCGGCGTTTAGCGTTCCTGGTGATTGTAGATCAAGAAAAGCTTGGCTGCAAGAAAATCCTTATAGCGTCTGATCACCGACGACTTATTTTTACAGTCCTGTTTTTCAAGATTAATTTGTACTAAAATTCACTATTTCAGCCTGATTTTGCTTTAAAAAAAATCACTGTGTTAAACCTTAATTAACTTATTCGTCTTTGATCCATGTACATTTCTCGTAAATTGAATTAACTTTCTTAGAAAACTCTTTCTTTCTACAAGGGTTGGACTGTTAAAGATGTAAACAATTGTGAGAATTAAGGAACTAAAAGAGGTCTGAAATGAATAGCTATCACTAAACGTGGTTAATAAACGTCCAATGATAAATATGGCGTGCATGTTCAGAACGAATACAAATTAACAATTATTATAAATAAAATGGGTAGGTCCTGTAATAGAGGCCGTCCGCGATGAAAGTCAGTGAAATTTGGACAGCCCTGGAAAATGAGGACATATTGGATAGGGACAGTACTTTAACCTTGTAACAGGTTACCTACGGATCCCGCCAAGACGTGTTGCAAGGGTTATTAACGCGCAAAGAGCGTAGCACTCACTTTACAGGTTTCAGATTAAACGGCTATTCTGACCGGAAGTGGTTGTGTACTTGTACATCCCGCATAGCGGCCTAATAGACGCCGTACTTTGACGAGGGCTTATTATGCCAGTCGGAGAAAGACCAATGTCACCATTTTGTATTCCTAAGCTACCCTTTGGAGCCAGATATATGAGAAATAAAAGTTATGTTAATACTAATATAAGTTTGAATGTATAGGTAGTTCTTCACTGACACAATCTCACATAACCCGTATCACAAAATATCTTCTCATTTACACATCGACAGAACAAAATCACATGTAATCATTATCTTATTGTGCATAAAGAATTATATCTTACCATTCGATTATGATTGTTTGCAGAGAATTCTGGTGAACTTATCGTCTTGAACATTCCTCTTAACTATTCCAACCAAGACTTCAAATGCAGGTGGGATTATGGTGGGTCAGGAAGTCATCCCGATTCTTTACTGAATATTTCAAGTTTAAGCGTTGTTAGAGAAGTGCTAAATGTCATGACCTCCGGACAGAAGTACTGGCTTAGTGATATAAGCGAAAGTGTGTATAGTAAGTATATTTTATTTAAGATTTATATGTTTAGAGATGTTATATAGAACAAATACCGATAAAAAAAGATTTACCTCGGGATATATGGTTTCCTTTAAAATGTGGACATAAACACATTTAATGTTGTTTTTGTCTTTTTTTTGTATTTTGCCAAAATAGTGTAGGATGTCGCTTTCAATCACATTATGTAAAATGTATACTAGTCAACAAAAGAAACGATACATCCAGGGTAATACATTTTCCGTATATAATAAAATTGCAAACATAGTACCAAAGTAAATAATTGCCCATTTAAAACATGGCCGCATGGTCAACATAATATTTTGAATGCCTTTTTAGATATTTGAATACTTTAATTACTCTCATTTTCGAAATTATAAGTGCCAACTTTTGTCCTCACTTTTGGCAATTTAAATTTGACCCATGTGCTCAATAACGGTATATTTTTTCTAATTTTCTAATTTAGTAAGATTCTTTTAATCTTATACCTTTGCAAGTGAATGTTTTTCATTGGATAATTTAACAGTTTTTCATATTTATTATATTTGTAAGATAAACTGGAGTTCAAATTTGTATATCGTTATTTTTCATATATTCAGAATGTGTTCATGCTAAAAAAATATATATGCAGATTTGTAATGATTGTCAACGAGAAAACTCTCCGCAAGAAACAAAATGACATAGAAGTAGATAATTACAGATCACCCTACGGCCTTTAAAAATAAAAGACAAAAAAGTAAACCACATAGTCAGCTATAACAGTTGCTGATTTGACAAATGTAAAACAAATCAAACGAGAAAATTCACGGATTGATTCATGTAACAAACAATGAAACAAATATGATATACAGCAACAAACGAAAACCACTGAATTACAAGCTCCTGACTTGAAATCATGTGCAACCTCTCTAGACATGTAGTAAATCATAGAGTTGTCTTATTTTCTGCTTCTGTTTAGGTTTGGTACATCAATGTGAAGTGTATAATCACGTAGCAAATTCTACATTGAACAAGAAGTCGTACACTGCAATGCACTTTTGTGATGAGATGAATAGTTATAAATGCATCGATGGTAAGTTAAATAAAATAACATTATGAGTAAACAACAAGTTGATGGTTAATATATACTTTTTACGCTTATTGTAATTCCTTCCTTAATTTCTTTTCATGTTAATGGTAATATCTTACTACATTTCTTTTCATGTTTAAATATGTAACCTCCCAGTTCTGTTGTTATACTTCATAGTATCTATTTCTGAAACAAGTGTAAATTAAATAGATCTATAGTTATGAATGACAAAGGATTTTGACCACAGGATTTAACGAGTTGGGTTTCTGGAACCCCTGCTTCTACATCCCGAAAAACAGTCCTTTGATATTCATAACAATAAAAATTGATTTTTCAATTGCGTTAACAAAAAGGGTTAATTATTGTCCACTACAAGTGGTTTTAAAACATATCAAAAAACGTATATCAGGAAAAAGGGGAGTAGCCATTGTCTCCATTTTAAAATATTGATCGTAAAAAGGGGATTTCTTACCCACGGATTCCCCCTTTAAAGGAGAGCTCCCTACATAAGTAATCTATATTTTTGTTTGTTAAGCGTGTCCGACCGTAAGGTCCTTAATCCAGACACACCTATCCGTCATGTTCAAATATGAATGTTGATCAATGTTACGAGAATTTTTTTATATAAAAACGTAGCATGTAAAATACATTTATGATAACCTTCATTAAAACAGGGACGAAATATACAAGAGGGACAGTCAATCTCATAAATCGAAAATAAACAGACAATGCCATGGCTAAAAATGAAAAAGACAAACAGACAAACAATATAACAAATGACACAACATAGAAAATCAAAGAATAAGCAAAACAAACCCTACCAAAAACTTGGGGTGATCTCAGGTGCTCCGGATATTAAATCATTAAACTGATACATGTAAGTACTTTTGGGTTATACATATGGCAATATCTTTAGACTCTTCCACCAAATTCAACGTCCGACTCAAAATGGCGTCCGTCTTACATCATTATAGTACAGATATGTTTTTATATAACCTGTTGAGAATATTTGACTGTTTATATTACATATAATTGTTATGCTTTTGTACTAATATGTGTGGCTATTATGGTATTGCTGTGGTTTAACATCTTAGAATTGAGATGAATATATTCATATTTATATATGATTTATATCAACATTATTGTGTGTGTCAATTATCAAAATCATTGTAATAAATTACTTTGCTCTTCATGTGCGTTTTATTTGGATTAAAAAAATATCCTATCTTATCTTATCTATACCCGTCCATAATGACAACATTACTGTTTACAAGGAGCCATGGTGTATTCTTTTTATAATATTAAGAATGCTAACCTTGACCTGATGATCCATATTAGCACATGGATTTATAGGCGAGTGTAATATCTAGTAAAGGACTTTAATGCATCCACCTAACATACGGCTAATTTCTTTTTTTAAATGAAAGAATAATGATTTAACTTTGATTTTTGCCCGGTCGTCACAAAATCGTACGGTGCAGTCTATTTCAGAAATTACTTGAAAATTATAGAATTACGCCATGTTTTTAAGCAATGGAAATTAGGCGTATCTCTTCTTTAAGACAGAATAATTAAGTGAATTAGGTTCTTAAAATATTAAAAAAAAACAATATTTACAACTGTAAGTACGCATGCATTTACATTCCTTCTAAATATTTGACATTTTATACGAAAATGTTCATAATCCTGAGCTTTTCGGATCTACAATTTAATTTTCATTAAAATTAATGTTTTTGCACTTTTCCCGTTTTAGAACACACCAAATTACTCGTCAGTTATTGGGTTTTTTTTCATTTAAGACCAAGACTTTATCTCAACATTTCTTAAAAATCACGAATTTCTGTAATTTTATGATCTTGGGTAAAATTACTATAGTTTTCGGAATTCCTTATTCACTGCGTTACCGGTTTTTGACTAAATATGTTAGTCGATTTCCGTATAATTAATTGGGCTATTAGGTGTCAGACCACCAATTAAAAATCCCTATATGTTCAACCAAATTTTGCAATTTTCACAGCTTTCTAAATATTTTACCTTAAGTTTAACTTCATAGAAACCAGGTATATTATGAATGGTACATGTATCAGCTTTCTACATGCCAATTTTCACCATACCTTTAAAGCCTTCTAACAAAATAACTGACCTTCGAACAAAGGTACTCCAAAAATAACCCCTGGTTTTCTGGAAATCTTAAATTAGTATACTATGGAGCGCATAAACCTCAATTTTTTAATGCAAACTCATAGACAAGTAAATTTTGGCTCAAAATGGTCTAGATATATTTCTCTTTCACCAAATGTTTCATTTTTGCAAATGTGTTGGTTAGTTTAAGTAAACAAGGACATCAAAAGCACTATTTTGTGTCAGAGTAGGGCTACTTTTACGTTCTAAATTGGAGGGAGTAATTGGTGGTCTGACACCTACTAGAGTACAATAAATCATATTTAAACGGTTCTATTTCTATCTTTAACTTTAATGTAGCTTAAATAGATATAAAATCGTCCGAAATTAAGATGAAATTGCACCTAAGACCTTTGACCCCAATTAAAAAACAAATTTCACTATAATTTCTTTTGACGATCGGGATGTTTAGAAAGTACACATTCTTAGCTTCCCAGTGATATATAATTCAGCCGTATGTTAGGTAGATGCATTAAAAATGTAAATTTGGCTATCATATCACTCGCTTATTAACGGGAATATGAAAAATGGCAACTTTGACTGTTGTAATTTACTCACTTGTCAAAGTTTCAATGAATATCGACAAAGTAAGGTTATAAGAAAGGCTATTTTTGGGGTTTCCTTTTTTGAGCTCACCTGACCTCTTTTCTCATTACTTGACGTCCGTCGTCCGTCGTCGTCTGTTCACTTTTACAAAAATCTTCTCCTCTGAAACTACTGGGCAAAATTTTACTAAACTTGACCATAATCGTATCTAGTTTAAACATGTGTTCGATAGCCCCACCGGCAAACCAACATGGTCGACATGGTTAAAAATAGAACATGGAGGTAAAATGCAGTATATCTCTAAAACAAAAGCATTTAGTGCAAATCTGACTGAGGTAAGGGGACGACCATTTGATAAATTCTGGGGGGGGGGGGGCAGGAGGATTTTGAAAATAAATAACTCAACCTTGATAATTACAACATTAAATGGTTTGTTCAGTGGTAGTTTGAAAATAAATTACCTGACTTGCAATGTATTGAAAATAGATAACTCAGCAGCTCTAATCGAAAGTATGAGATGGCACCAGATGCTTAATAAATTCATCTTTTTTCTCAAAAAAAATTAGGAAACATTTCCCATTTTTTTTAATGATAATAAAAGTATAAATATTAATTAAATATACTTGAAATGTCTGAAAATTGGTTTAATTTAACTTGAAGTATATTGTTTCAGGAAACCTTACCTCACTTTTATTTTAACAGGGCCGTAACTACATTGAGGCAAATGCCTCATGTAGGAAATTTCAAAGCAAACGGCTTGTCCCCATCAGGTTTATTCCTTGAATGCCAACATCCTTTGATCTACCGACATTTTACCTGTAAAATTGTGTTGGCATTCAAGGAATAGGTGCCAGTAGTTCGGCGGAGGACATTTGAGCGCATTGATTGGACATTTGAGCGAAAAATATAGGACGTTTGAGCGCCAAAGTAGAACCCATTTAAGCGCCAAGATTTTAACCCATTTTAGCGAAAATTAAAATTGTCAAAGCCCATTTTAGCGAAATATTTTTAACCTCTTTTAGTAAATAAATAATATATAATAAATTGTAAAATGTTTAATAGACTCAAGACATGTCCAATAAAATACAGCACTAATAGATAGCACAACATAAAACAATGTAAAACTTTTCAATTAAAATACAGCAGTAAAAGTCTAAAAGGTTAAATCAAATGTTAAAAGTCTGTTCTAGACTTTTTATTACCTAGAGAATACGGGGCGCCGAATGGGACTCTTGTGGTTTTGTTAAAAAATTTGATTCTGTCATAACAAAATCATTTTTTGTCTGTGATACATACTTGTTTTATGAGAACTTCAATTTTGTGATGACAAAATTCATTTTTGTAGACAAAATTCGTTTTTGTCATGACAAAAGTCAATTTTGTCAAAAAAGTATCCAAATATAAACTTATTTGCATACAAAATTGACTTTTGTTACCTGATATGGTAATTAAAACACAAAAGTCAATTGTGTGAGACAAAATTGACTTTTTTGCATACTTTTTTGACAAAAACTTAAGTCTTACACTGAATTTATACATTTTGCTTTGAGACCAAAATATTGTAAAAAAAATTATTAAAACAAAACTTGCATTTTCAGATTATGAAAGGGTCTTCGGAACACCCAGAAAGCATGGTTTTGCATCATTTGTTCTATAGCTTCTTAGGCCTTCAGTGGCTTTAAAACCCTTTAAACAAAATTGCATCGCTCTGCTCGGCTAAATTGTTTGCCAATACTTTTAAAAGAAGTTAGTTACAACCAAACTTTAATACTGTATGTATGCAATGCATGTATATGCAGTTGGGAATATAAAAGATTCATTTTTGCAGAAGATAATGATTAATTCTGATTAAATGGTACATAATGACTTGACTATATAATACATGTATTATTTATAATAAACAAACCATTCAAAAATTGTATGTTTTCGAATATCATAAATATAGTTGTGAAAATGAATATTTTTTGGTAATATGTTTTACAAAAATCTTGTTCTCTGAAACAACGGAAACCAATTTAACCAAACTTGGCCATAATCATCATTAGGGTATCTAGTTTAAAAAAAAATACCCCGCCTTCCAACCAACATGGCTGACATGGCTAAAAATTAAAACATAGGGGTAAAATGCAGTTTTTGGTTTATATCTGTGAAACTAAAGCATTTAAAGCAAATCTGACAGGTGTCAAAAATGTTCATCAGATTTAGAAATAACTGCCTTGAAATTTTCAGACGCATCTGACAACCCGTTGCTGAGTTTCTGCCCCTGAGTTAGTAATTCTACGGAAATTTTGCCGTTTTTTTTTTAATATCCGAGATATCATTATAGTATCAAATAATATCTAATATCTAATACTGTTAATTATTAATTATAATGTTATCCTAATTTAACATGATTTCCAAAGCATCAGTAAATACAGGTGAGCGACACAGGCTCTTGAGAGCCTCTAGTTTTTTTTTATCTGATTAACCATGGTTTGATATTGTCAATAAAAATTGTATTCGTTCTATTTTATTTAATATTCAGTGTAAACAAATGTAGGGTTAAGCATTACATCTATGGGTTAAGCAACGGGTACAAGTTATTTATATACTTCAGAATACGGCGTGCCTGGATAAAAAACCTCTCCGTTTTCCGTTCGTCGGGGTTTCTTATCAAGACACACGTATCTCTTAGTATATATTACTTATTGATTTGTTGTCTAACTGATATTTACATCACATTTTACCAGTTCATAGACCTTTTAATGATACTTTTGATTAAACGTTCATAATACCTTAATTCATTTAATAAGTTTGCCCCCCCCAAAAAAAAAATGACAAAACGCTCAATTATACCATCATCAGTTTACACAAAAGTCATGTATTATATATAGTATAAACATCTAAATGATAAATTTTCAAAGGAAAAAAATACAGAACAGCTGTCTCACTGGTAAAATATCTACACGGTAGACATGGACATGATGATGAAAGGAAGAAGATGAATTACTCTGGTAAGTTTAAAAGCTATCAGTTCTGCTGAAAAGTGCGACGCCTGCACATTTAGCATCAGCATGGGGTTTTTGATCAATATGATTATCGAACAATACCCCTAAGATTACCCAAGATGCAATGCTTTTGATTACACTACTTGTGCTTTCAATGAACTTACCTCAGGATATATTGCTTCGATACATTTTTTTGCACTTCGCATTATCGATAAAATAAGTTTTGAGAAGATTTGATTTTAGGTTACTTTTAAGTTAAATGATTAACTGTCCATATGTAAACACTTACTTTGGGATGACATTAAAGTTGATAGTTTTGGGGATAATAAGACTATGTTATTTTCACATGTAACAGTTTGATTTAAAGTTAGATTAATTAACATCAAAGAAAGTGATATGGGATTACAACAGTCATGCTTTTCAAAAGTTGAACACCACGAATTCCAGTATTACTATAAACTGTCATGTTTTATGTACATGAAAGAAGAAGTTTTATCCTTCGACCACTTATACATACGTTTGTTAGTGTAAAACCTTATAAGTTACAAACTACTGAGTCTGTAACAATAAGTCTATCTAAAAGGGTGTCATTTACTAGGTTCACACATTTTTGCTCCGAGAAAACCTTTCTTAAATTAGTAAGGATTTTGTGAAAAAATAAAAGAATTGTATTTTTTTTTATTTACATGATTGGTGACTTTTTCTGCATGTTCTTCCTACATGTACCATATATACGAATAATGCCCGTTGTTTGTTTGGTGTTTGTTGTTTTTCTTTTTTTTATTTGTGCCGTTAGTTTGTCAAGTGTGCAAATAAAGATAGCTTTAAAGAAAATCAACAATGCATTTGCAATAATATACAGTGTAGTATATTGCTGTGATTTTTTATATACATTTTACTGAATACAAGTAAATTTTTCATAAGTAATACCATCCGTCTTCGGACGAAGCTGACGACATGATACCAATATATGACCGCAAATTTTTTTGCGGTCGTATAAAAAGCATATGACGTGGGAGTACGATCGGAACAGTCCAACCAATATATTCATATTTTACCACGTTCGGTTACAATGACGTTTGAAGGACGTCATGTTAAAAGGTGAATCAAATTGTGTCCTCAGTGGGGGTATTTTAAGGGATCTATACGAAGAAAACCTTATTATCTGTTTATCGTTCTGTTACTGGCTTTTCACCTCCCTAACTAGGCCGATGAAATTTTTTACAGACCAAAGCAAGTTTGATAACTGCTTCTCACACACATGTATAGATGATCAGCTTTTCTACACATGAATATCACAAAATACTTGCCAGTGAACCGTAATGAAAATATTTAGCGAGTGAGCCCAGCTAATGAGCTAAAATGAATCAAACTGTGTACTCAGTCAGAGTTGATGATATTTTAAGGTACATTGTATCTTTACAACGAAAACCTGCAAATCTCAGTGGCGGATCCATAACTTTTCATAGAGGGGTGAGTGGCTCTGACTGACCAGAGGGTTGCCCACTCCCGTCATGCTTCGATGATTTCATATCTAATCAACTTCATTTTTCCCGAGCCCTGGATCTGTCTATGCATCTGTTTATCGTTCTGCGTAATAGTACAAATACTGGCTTTCCCCCCTCCCTTACTTGGCCCTAGACAGTTGCTTATCTGTTCATTGTTCTATAACTGGCTTTTTTAGACTAGAGATTTCATGTGTACAAACCTGACCTTAAACCCATGTTCTAGTGGAGAGACAGCTTTTGTACATATAAGCCAATGAGCCGCGATAAACTTTTAGGCGAGTGGGTCAGCTAATGTGAATCAAATTGTGTCCTCAGTGGGGGATATTTTAACATATCTATACGAAGAAAACCTGATTATCTGTTTATCGTTCTGTTACTGGCTTTTTCACCTCCCTAACTTGGCCTATGACATTTTTTACATACCAAAGCAAGCTTGATAACTGCTTCTCACACACATGTGTAGATTATCAGCTTTTCTACACATGAATATCATAAAATATTTACCAGTGAACTGTACTGAAACTTTTTCGCGAGTGAGCCCAGCTTAAGAGCTGAAATGGATCAAATGGTGTGCTCAGTCAGAGTTGGTGATATTTTAAGGTTCATTGTATCTTTACAAAGAAAAAAACCTGCAAATCTCAGTGGCGGATCCAGAACTTTTCATAAAGGGGTAGGGGGATCTGACTGACCAGAGGGTTGCCAACTCCCGTCATGCTTCGATGATTTCATATATAATCAACTAATTTTTTCCCACCCCCTAGGTCTGTCTATGCATCTATTTATCGTTCTGCGTAATAGTATTAATACTGGCTTATTTAATTCCCACTCCCTTACTTGATCCTAGTTCATAAGTACATAGTAATTCATCATTACTATCAACGGCAATCACGCTGTATCAGCCATCCTTGTTGATTTTGATATGTGTCACGGTTACTAAGGTTTTATCAAACGCCATAATATTTATGACTGCTGATGTCTCATGTTAAGCTAAATAAAATAGAAGTTGCACAATGGGGTTATTTAACAAAGATTGTGAGAAAGTGTCCCAGTTCAAAAATTGAAATGGTAATCTTTTTTTTCATTTTTGGACAAGCACTATTGGGATTTTTATTTAGTTTATGAATATATCCAAAATTTCCACAATGCACCACATTCACTTATAAAATTACTAAATGTATATGTGTTTTCTATTTGAAGGAGGACTTGTATGGCAAGTTTCAATTATTGGATCGTTAGGAGCCACCATTTTGATTGGGTTTACTGTAACCTGCTTGTTGTAAGATATTTGTAGGATGTATTCAATTTGTTTTAAATTCACATCAAACTGAATATGTAAAAAAAATTAACTAGTTTTGTGAATAAAAATTTTGCTTAAAAGTATGAGTGTGGCCTTAATTGTTTGCAAAACCTTTGCATCCTGGTGTCGAGATATTTACCAAAGGAAAATCACAAACTATATCAAAAATATTTTTTTTCATTTTGACTGCTTATTCACGTAGCCATCGAAAGAAAATTAATATGAATTATAATATAACGTGCTTCTTTCGCTTTATGAATAAATCCATGCTCTAAAACCAATAAAATGTGTTTACACATGCGTATATTGACTGCTGCAAAATAATGAATTTTATCAAATTGGCATGCATAATAAGAAATACTTGGCATGAGTAAAGTTTTATCATCACATCCGGTTGTATACGAAAATAGGTCGGAAAAAAAATATTCCCTTGAATTTGACAGTTGTAGGTAATTAATCCTACATTTTATTTCAGTAAAACATTTCTATTTCATAAACATATGTCTTGGGTATTTCAAATCACTATTGTTTTTTTATTTGGGGTTTCTATAGAATATTTCGTAAACTTGAGGTTACATGGTTCCTAAACCTTGTACACAGGCTAGATAAGGGGAGAAATTTGATTGGTTATTTTACAGTGATGGTTATTGAATTGTATGCAAAGAAATGTTATGTGAATTTTTTTTATAGTACTGGACAGGATAAAACTTTACTCGTGCCAAGTATTTCTTTATTTGAATGAAAGATAACTTCTGCACATTTTTTTTAAAGTGCAAATTTAACAAAGACTAATTGGGAAAATTAAATGATGCATGGTATTACACCTTAACTTAAAACCCTTCCAAACTCTTAAATGATGCACATGTTTTTACTTATTCATTTATCATAACTGTAATGTGTTGCAATTCGAAATTGACATAGTTGACCTAGATACGACAACCGTTCATGCTGGCTGTTCAAAACTCCATCCTCTGAAAAATTGCATTGCCAGTCGTTTGCTTGTTTAAAAACAAAAAGGAGGTTCATGGAAGAGCCTACACAAACGCTCTACACTTATACACATCGAACACAGAAATTACCTGAAATGTCCTAATCATAATCGAAATAATTGATGCAAGCTAAACTTTAATGTAGTTTTAATATGGGTAGGCATTATATTCGTTTTATTTTAGCCCTCACTATTTCTCGGGCAAAATATATGTAGTTATCAAAGGTACCAGGATTATAATTTAAATAAAAACAATCACGAATATAATGCCTACCAATGTTGAAACTACAATAAAGTATCATAGCTTGCATCAATTATTTCTTTAATATGCCATAAAAGAACCAATCAAAAGCTTTGTTCTTTAACACGGATGACATTTTCCAGACTCACCGTGTAGAACGCCACATGCGGTGTGTCGGCTATGTTTGACACGGGGTGGCAATTTCGAAGCGAAGAAAAACTATCAAAGTAAGTTCAAAATTATTTTTTTTAGAATTCTTAGTACCATATCATGTAATGCACGGAAGGAACTGAAACATATTCTATTTCCTGCAAGCAGACGAAGTCGTTTTCAGTGCTCTATCTTCTCAAACACCTCTCCCTAGTTTTTTTTTGCAGATTTTGAAACTTCATATGCAAATTTCTGGATAAAAAACTACTTTAAACGACTTCCCCCGTATCATTTATATATGAATTGAATTCACATCATGGGATTAAACCAAATACCAGCTTCTTAGTTAAAATTAATTGGTTTTAAAACTAATTTTTCATCAAAATTCATGTGTCGCTAGGGTGTCAGATTTTGCATCTCAAGGGGTAGAGGCTTCTGATGAAAAAGAATAGATTTGCAGATAAATCGGTTTTTAACTGATATTTTTTAATTCAAACACATCTACTTTATTATAATAGCAAATATCAAACTGACGGAACTTTATTTTGCCGGTTTTTAAGTCTTATAAGACATTTACTTTTGATTGCATAAAAAGTAAAAAAATGACTCAAAATATTTTGTTTTACAGCTGGAAAATGATTTCTTTTCCTTTTCCATAACTATCATGATCAGAAAAAAGTCACGGCTGTGGCTCAAAGCACCGAAAAATGGAGGAAAATCAAAGAGCAGACCTCCATAAAAGATTTGGCCGAAGCCATCAAGAGTCAAACTCCATCAAAGTTCATCACCAGGTTCCTCTTAAAAGCACTCGTGCACGCCGCAAAAAGCACACTCTAAAACGAATTCGATTACTCTCTCTTATGAAACACTGACTGGAATCTTTATCATCAAATGACAGTACAGCTTCAAGGAGACCTGAAGACGATGACACTACTATTCTTAACGATTTTAAAATAGCGATTCAAAATATCAAAAAACTTAATCTGGCTGATGATTTTCTATCTTTTATCCAATGCCAAAAGAAAATAATATTTCTCTTCCTTTTTTGTTAGAGACGGTCAGATTTATGTCAAAAAAAATACCGCCGGTAACATCGGAAATGTGGTATCGAGAGTTGACTGTTGGTGGCTTCGGCCAAATCTTAAATGGAGGTCTGCTCTTTGATTTTCCTCCATGTTTCGGTGCTTTGAGCCACAGCCGTGACTTTTTTCTGATCATGATAGTTATGGAAAAGGAAAAGAAATCATTTTCCAGCTGTAAAACAAAATATTTTGAGTCATTTTTTACTTTTTATGCAATCAAAAGTAAATGTCTTATAAGACTTTTCTTTTTTATCAGAAGCCTCTACCCCTTGAAATGCAAAAACTGACACCCCGAGCGACACTTTAAATTTTGATGAAAAAATAGTTTTAAAACCAATTAATTTTAACTAAGAAGCTGGTATTTGGTTAAATCCAATGATAGGAATTAAATTTATTTATAAATAATACGCGGGGAAGTCGTTTGGAGTAGTTTTTATCCAGAAATTTACATATGAAGCCTCAAAATCTGCAACACGGAAAACTAGGGAGAGGTGTTTGAGAAGACAGAGCAATGAAAATGACTTCTTCTGCTTGCAGGAAATAGATTATGTTTCAGTTCCTTTTGATACTTGAACTAACTTTGATAGTTTTTCTTCGCTTCGAAATTGCCACCCCGTGTCAAACATAGCCGACAACCCCCATGTGGCGTTCTACACGTTGATACTCATAACTTAAAATTAAATTCGTTAATCTGAAAGTCAATCTTACTGCGTATTAAATAATATAAAACGGTCAATCGAGAATTTTAATAACCTGAACGAATATAAACATTTAGGTGTAACTACGTTGAACTCTTGTGGTAATGAAAACTTTTAATTCATACATTTATTTTCCCTTTGTTAACATTTATGCATTTTTAGGTGGTCTGTCTTCAAATTAAATAAAACTTAATGGTGAAACATAAAATTGGGACCAACTTGATTAATAGGAAATTAGGAAAAATACTAGGATAAATTGTAGCTCGGTACACATTATAATTGTATGTCGAGTAATACACAGTATCAGTCAAAGTTGTTAATTTCCATTAATTCGGAAGTAAGAAGACGCAATTATACCTCATTTGTACTTATGGTTTTTTGTAGCGTGAAGCGGTCAATTGGTAACTTGAAACGTGAAGTGCAAAGGCTCAAGCAACAAAGATTTGAACATCCAATGTATGGGACTGACCAGATCCAAATGATACAGAGCAGTGTTCCGGAACCGGAAACGCCAGTATCACCTACAGGTTCATCTATGTATGAAAATTTTCTGAATTCAGTTACATCAGGAGAATCAAATGTAACTGTAAGTTACTTGACATCGACACAGGTTCAGCGCACAGTGGAAGTCACAGAAACCCACAATGCAACATCGCAAGATTACAGTGACGGGTTCAGTCCACATTTTCTTCCTCCATTAAAAATCCCCAAACACCGTCCTATAATTAGACACACTTCACTGGTAAATAGCACGGATGGGCAAGTAAACATGCTTCATTGCAGACAAACGTCGACTGAACCTGCATCTTCCAAAATGTTCCCTCTACAACACTGCCTTCGTGGAATGCCTATTGAATGGTTCAAAACCGAGGATGATATTCACATCCATGGATCTACCAACTCGACAAACAAACCAAGTCCTAGGCCGTGCATTACAAACACTGAATCAAGAGCTTCAAGTAAAAGTGAGCGAGCAAGCGCATTTTATTTGAACACAGGACGCTCAGCTGATTTTGAAAATCCAGAGATTGAAATGGATGGGGAAGATTATGAAAACATTTGGGAAAAAAATATTTAAAGATTGTTTAATTGCGTAGTTATAATCCGTACAAATTTCAGTCTTTAATTATAGTCTTTCATAAATTTGAATATACGCCAAATAACTCAGAAGTAGAGTATGTTATATAATGCAATCACTGTTTGATATGTACATAGATTTTTGTTTATTTAGACTGTATCTTATACGTGTATTATATTTATGGTATATAGTACTGTTTTCTCATTTGATAAAGACATATAGGTGTTCTTCTGTAAAACATATTAATCACCGCTAGTTGTTTAAGTGAATATTGAAGAACGGCATTTATGATTTTTTTGTATGATATTCTCAAAATCATTTGCACATAAATTAAGGGAGAATTATCAGACCTCCACTTTTGACATTTTTACTATAAAGGATAAAAACAGTGTACATGTACCTGGAATAAAAATATGAGACACTTCACAAAGTTGACTTTGAATTAGTTGAATGTGACTATTCTATTTGTTCCCTTTTTGTCTAGCCTTCGACTTAAGTGGAAAAAGCGAGAAATATCGATTCTACATTCCGTGTCGGCGTCGGTGTCGTCGGCGGCGTCCATAAATATTCACTCAAATTTTAATAACTTTCTTAAACTATACTGGATTTGTACCAAACTTTGACACAAGCTTGTTTATCATCATTAGATAGTATCCAGAAGTATATCTTGTAAAAATAAAATTCCATTTTTTCCTTATTTTACATATAAATGGACTCAGTTTTTTTCTGTCAGGAAACATTACATTCACTCTGTGGTTAACGTTTTTAAAAATTAAATAATTTTCTTAAACTATCCCAGATTTGTACCAAACTTGGACAGAAGCATGTTTCTTATCATAAGATAGTATCCAGAAGTAAATTTTGTAAAAAAAAATCCATTTTTCCCGTATTTTACTTAAAAATGGACTTAGTTTTTCTTCCAGTTAACATAACATACAGTCTGCAGTTAAAGTTTATAAAACATTTTTAAGATTCTTAAACTATCCTGGATTCTACCAAACTTGGGCAGAAGCTTCTGACAATCAAAATATAGATTCGAGAGGAATATTTTTATTGATTTTTTTCATCGCTTTTCTTGAGTGTGTGATTAACAACAAAAATAGGCGAGACACTGGGTTCCGTGGAACCCTTACAAATTTTTGTTGTATAGCTCCGAAACGTTTTTGAGTATCAATACTTCCATGGCTTTCAAAAATGAACAAAATTTTAAAAACGCGGTTCGGACGCGAAGTGTTATTTTCATTTATAATCGCAGTGTATATTCCGCTGCTAATGACCTGTTAGTCTTCGTGCATATTATCAGCTCTGTAGTTGATTTCTTAAAAACTATTTATGGATCACGGTTCAAAATAATGGGGCTTATAAGAAACAAAGGTTCTTAGTTCTTCAGGCAAAACTGGCCTTAGAAGAATTTGTCTTTTATTTTTATGTCCCTTGTGGTCATATAGCCCCAACTAGTCTACGTATTTACATTTACCTGGCTTTCAAATGTTTTGTGTTTGTGTGTTTAAAACTAGGTTGATAAAAAAAAAATCAAAGCTGCAATTTATCAGCCTCTCAATTCAATCTTCGTCAATGGAGTTCGTTACAAAGAAAAAATATACAAATGGTTGCAACTTCCTTGGGCAAAATTAGACATACAGGTTCAACTTTGATTCGATATTCTGCGTCAATGAGACAACTATTCACCAGAGTTCAAATAAAGTGGATGAAAAACTGTACTACCTTCAACAACGATGAAAACATATAACGTATAGTCGTCTATAATAGGCTTCGACAAGACAAACATGTAACAGCTCAAAAAAGAAACTAAGTTATAACAACAAATTTTACGAAAATAAATATGAACTAAAAATAAATGACAACCACTGAACTACAAACTCCTGACTTGGAACAGACAAATAAAGAATGGAGCAGGGTTATGTCTGTTTGCAGGCGCCAACCCTCCCATAACCTGGGACACTGGTACAACGGCATAACTCCCAGAGGACCGATCGCAGTATTATCTTTCACAAAAATATTGATTTCATTATACATTGCATTGTTTATAAGTTTCATGACATTTGGTTGAGGCAAACTTAAGTTGGTGATGGAAAAAGAAAACTTCCCATTTTTTTTCGTAAAAAATATCGCATTACCACTGCAATAACAATAAGTGCTAAGATGAATCGAAATCGTCTTAAGACTTCTAGCATTTTTTAGCCAGTAAAAAAAACTCTTTTAAGCTTTAACAAATACATAAGACAAACCTTTAATCAAACATATGATATGATAGATATAAGAAGATGTGGTATGAGTGCAAATGAGACAACTCTCCATCCCAGTCACAATTTGTAAAAGTAAACCATTAGAGGCCAAAGTGAGGCCTTAAACACGAAGTCTTGGAACACACTGAACAGCAAGCTATAAGGAGCCCCAAAAAGGACTAGCGTAAAACCATTCTAACAGGAAAACTAATTATAAAATAACGGCTTAATATATATAAAACACGAGAAACACTTATGCACCAAATCAACAAACGACAACAACTAACCATTAGATTCCTGGCTTAAGACAGTTGCAAACAAATGCAGCGGGTTTAAAAGATGTTTGCTTGTCATGTTTTGGAATTTTTGTCAGATTTCCGAAATCTTTTGGTTTTATCCATTTCAACGCCTTAAAAAAATTTGCCCATGGACCCCCATTTTCCTTTTATAAATCTTTTACATATACAATTGTTAGTCATTCGTAAAAGTCTTAAAAAATTACATTTATTTTTTAATAGTTTTTGATAACTTTAACTGGTCAATGATAAAGCTATGAAAAATCAAGAGAGAACATTTTCCCGCAAAAATTTCAATGGCTTATATCTCGAAAACAAGCACATTGACCCCTATATTTTTTTTTTTGCTTTTTTAATTCCTCAATTAATACCCTATCAATATATACTAGTGTTATGGAAAGCTATTTATTTTGAAACTGAGCAGCGGACTTCCTTAATAGTCGCCATCATTAACCCTACCTGAAACAATGGTGTGACATCATAACGTACAAAGACACAGTCACTATAAACTATCAATTGAAATGACTTAACTCAATTAAAAGACATATTAACAAAAATAAGTGAACATACACTGAACGAATACATTTGATCTATGACACAATACATAATACAAAATTAATTAAACAAAGGGGTTAGATGCATTTTAATGTTATTGAACTGGCAGCCTCTTCTTTCCTGTTATAATATATAAACTTCGCGTTCCGCAGTATAGATAATGTTACATCACTAAAAATTTCAAAATTAGGTGCCTATGTTGAACGCAACTATCCCATCATAGTTGAAAAAATATACAAAAGATAATTCAGATAAGTCTGTTTGATATCTTAACGTATGTGTATAGAAATTGACAATTCAGTTATGTTGGGATCAAAATTTTACGACAAATGAAACGATTTCCATTATAGCGGTTTTTTTTGCTTACAATGAAGCTATCGAACTAGGAGTTCAAAATGGTGAAGTTGAAATAACCTATAATTATCTCTCATTTTTGGACGCCATCACGAGTTTGTTGACCGTTTCAAATGGAATATCTGTTTCACAAGTGACGACAGATATGTTCTAATGGTCATTACTACAATCCCGCCCTTTGTCCTCGAAAGTGACCTACCGAAATAAACTCATCGCCGGGTTTGTACCTACCACCATGAGCAACAAGACAGGTGCCATATGTTGAGCAAAAGCTGCTTATTATTTCAAGGCACATGAGATCAGCCCTGATATTTGTTGCTTTTTTTTGCGCGTTCTTTAGTTGTCGATGTTTTGTTTTGTTTACTGTTGTTTGTTTTTTGTCATTTTTCGTTTATTGCCATGATATTGTAAGTTTGTTTATTACTAATGAATTTGATTGACACTTTAATATCGTTCATCTCTCTTTTGTAAGATTAAAGACTTTTAAATATACAGGTACAGTACCTGACCTAATATATAAACAAACACACACTTTGCGGAATACTAGTATCTCTTTTTATACATGTATAATAAAATCCGTTATACAATTCGACCTTTTATTCATATCTAGTAGAGCCAGTTATAGTACTATGAAGACGCCAGTGGAAAATTGGGATCTATGGCCGAGTTAAAATGTATCCAATAAGATTAACAAAGGTCATCTCTAGCTTGAAGATCCCAGTTGTGATACGTCTGAATATGAGTGTGGTATCTAGTATGATCGAGTTTAAATGTGTCTATATAGTTTTGTTCTCAAAAGTTTATATAACCAGACCATTATTGAACAGATGGTTTCAAATAATATTTATTTACGCCATACAAGTAAGTTAGTGCTGATGGTATGTTACTTATGTCCAAGTGTGTTCTATAAATCTTCGAAAATTGTGTTAGCTGATTTTATTACCCATCCTTTTCTTACTATATTCCGAACGCTCACATATTTTCCATTACAAAGAATATCATATTTTGATAAAAGTATTTTGTCAATGTAAACTTTTCATACAAAAACTGCATTTTCGTGAGGGACTCAAAAGGCTGAGATACTGAGTAATAATTGATGAGATTAGGTACTGTCGAATAATTGTAATTGCACTTTTTATTTTCTGATCTGTTCTTTATTTGTCTTTCTTCAAAATACATACTATGATTTATTTATTCAATACATGGAAAGTGAATAGACTATAATCTTGTTCTAATCTATCATGTTATATAAAAAAAAACGAGAAATACTTAATGAATCACGCCAACAAACGAAAATCAATGAACAAAAGCCTGCTCATACTATTTTAACACCTTGAAGACAACATTTTGTTTTCAAATAGAGAAGCAAAATTCTGAAGCTAGCCAGTTTTATTTTCTGTTAACATTTGCTTTTTCTGCGACTATTTAATAAAATACTTTTAAGCAAATCTTTTTTTTTAATTTGACAAGTGCCAATGGTGGAGCAGAATATGAGTACCCTTTTAGAGTACCTGATAGCATGCCCGGTTCTTGACGTACCCAGTGTTCTTATGTAGTGTCTTGTACACGTTTGTTTTTCTTTTTGTATTTTTTTTGCCATGATTTCACCGGTCCCTCTTTCACTTATTTCGAGTTTTCTTTTCTTCAGCCATCTTTTTATAGAAGTGTTTCCGTAATATTTATGTACTATAATTACAAGTAAAAAAGTACAGCCTTATCGAATCGGTAAACCAAATTGTGATGGTGTGGTTTAAACTTTTGTAGTGTGCGATTTTTGCCGTTTCGCCTACAACTATGTTGAGCAGTTTGTTTAGTAAGATCACATACCTATTAAATAAGTTCGTGTGGGCTGAACATGCACGAGAGTAACATATTGATTGAGATGTGCAGTATTAATAATTTTTATTTTACTTCACGTTAAAATGCCATATTTTGATTGGCTAATACGAGGGTGTTAATTTACTCTATCACATGACTGAGCGGGTGACAATAATTTTGAATGTCACTCTGTCGTCCAGACCAATCCAAAATCGATAATTTAAAGTACAATGAAATGAGTTAACATCAAGTTATTAAAGACAATGCATAAGTTCTACGTTTTGCCTCAGATTCTATTATTTTACTGTCAAAATAAAAATGATAATATATAAAAAAAACACATAGCCGAGAGGGTGATAGAGTACTAGTAGATTGGTACCCCGAGAAAACCTTGTCAACCGCGATGAATACCAGTAACGTTCTTATGTACGTGACGCATAGAAAATACGTTTAAATAAAAATTCATCTGTAAAACACAATAATGATAGAACATTCAGTATAATAAATTAAATAACAAATAACTGAGAGGGTGAAAAAGCAGATTGGTTACCCTCGAAAAGGCATTGTAAACCGCCGTGTTTTCTCGGGGTACCAATCTGCTCTGTCACTCTCTCAGCTATGTGTTATTTATAATGTTACTGCTGAGAAATGGGGGTTTGAATATCAGTTGATCAGCAAAATTAAGGTTTAATACCAGACCTCTAATTGTTATCTAGACTGTACTAATACATGTTGTTTGAAAATGGGCATGTAGAATAGTTCTATATTTTGTATCTTACACAAACCGTTTAACTCTAATAATTGTAACCTTATCATATTGTACGACAGTAGGTCAAAATCAGATAACAGACATATATATATGTGCACTTTATCGTAGTTTGTCAGTTTTTGATTTTGTACACCAATAAACAGTCATGCTGATACTTCTGTCTTTGACGCTGTCAATTTTGTCAAGTAAGTTTAAAATTTTAAATTCTTAATTTGTTAAACGTCTTTTTATTGAAACTTAATCAGAATTGTTTCCAAGTAAAAACACGTCTATAGCCAATCGCATGCAATAGAACTTCTTTGTTTCTCCTGCAATCCTACCCGTTTTCTTTGTCCTTGGAGTGTTACATCTAAAATATACTGGTCGTTCTCTTCGAGTTTTTTTGTTGTTATTTTTTTTTTTTGAAATAGGGGATATAGAAGCTTTTAAAACTTATTTTTAAAGGATAAGTAAAAAAAGTTCTAAGACCCATTATACATTTGATTGCTTAACGACAACCAAATAGTATGAAATTCAAAACAGTGTAGATGTGGCCATTGATTGACCCATCAAAATCATCCATCGACTGGGACAATTTACGTGAACGTTTATCTGTAACAACCACTGTTCATGACGTACCTACGATAGACATTTAAACTGTGGGGTCAACAAAGGTTTCTTAACGCCTTTAATTATAAAATAATTCGAAAAATTAATCAGGAATAACCTTTGTGTTTTGATTTATATAATTGATATAAATCAAAATATCGTGTTATTTCTGATTAATTTTTCGAATTACTTTATTTAGGTGTTGAGAACCTTTGGTGACCCCATAGTTTAAGTGTCTTTAAAAAGTACATAGTGAGCATTGGTCGAAACATACAAACGTTCACCTAAATTGTCCCAGTCAATGAATGATTTTAATGTGTCAATCAATGGCCACAGCTACACTGTTTTGAATTTCATACTATATGCTATTTATTGATAGAACTGTATTTCACGAATTGATTTTCAAAGAATGAAAATAATTTTGATAATTTCATGCGTTCAAATCGTTTTTTTAGATATACTTTTATCAAGGACGCTCAAATCAAAACATTTGATTAACATGGATGTATAAGTAATAAACAGGGGAAGACGTTTCTGACCAAAAGTGACATATAAATAACCAAGTTCATTATGTTCATGGATGAACAACTTTATTTATATTTGCACATATTGAAAATAAAGCTTTCTTTGACATTTACTGGGTTTTTTTTTTATTCAATTTAACATTATCAAAACCAACACATAATTCAGCTATCTAGATTAAATATATAATGAACATGTTTACAGCGTGGAATATTTTTTAGTTTTACTTATTGCTTAGTTTTACCCTAATGTACATATAGATTATAAATACCATTGCATCGAGTGTGATACACTATTCAACATTTAACAGTCGAGCAGATATTTTATATTGCACAATATTCAGTGGCGAAATCCGTTACTCTAATGATTGTTTTAAGACAAAGTTCAATTTTCTTTTCAATGGTCGGCAAAAAGATACATGTATGTTCTTTCTATTGGATATCATCGTTTATGGTATCATTTTTCGTGACTTCACCAAAGAAAATTCAGAGAAAAGCAATACAATTTGAATTTTGACCGATTGAAACCTGTGTCTAAACGACTCAAGCGTTGATTATAAAGAAATGATCAGCCTGTTGGGTAAAGTTTAAAGAAGATAATAACTAGAGAAATACTTTTATACGTGCATCAATTTACTTCCCAATTTACATCATTTTGATTTCAATGTTCTATCATAATCTTTGTAGATGCGTTAAGCCAAGCGTCGGTCTTAAACAGACAAGATTTAAGGTAAGCTTTTCTAACTTAGGAGTAGACTACCTTAGCTGTATTTTACAAACTTTAAGGAACATTTGACCTCGATACTCTTCAAATTCGTACTTTATTCGTATTTTGTATCTCTTTTATTCCAGAGTGACTGGTTAGTTTTTTTTTTACGAGACGCGCGTCTGTCGCTAAGACATAATGTTAATTCCGGTATCTATGATGAGTGTATTACCAATTCTAAATTGAGACCTATATTTCTTCGTAGAGGCGTATTTTAATTAAAAGATTTTCCTCTTTTCTCTTTCTCCTTCTCCCTTTTAGAGACTCTGAAGTACTCTTGTTTTTTTTTTATTGTGTTATCAACTCTATAACTATATATTATAGTTTCTTTGAAATAATCACTCGACTTATATTGTTTCCATTTTACAGAGAATTGGACGAATCATCCTCTATTCATCATCAAAATGAAAACTCTCATCATGTTAGAGCAGGATTCAAAAATTATTATGTGAATCACAACGGACAAATCTTGAGCTCACATGTAAATCCATCAATCAAAATAGCAGCTACCCAGTGTGTCAGTCAAACATCACATTATAAGGTAAAGACATATATTTGATATCATATTTGATTATCAAAATACTAGTTCTTAGAACTATTTATATTATTCTTAAGATATTTTAATAGATACTTTAAATAGAACTACAAATCTGAAAGACATCTTTCAATTTTTTTCGTTCTGGTTACTTAATAGTTTGGTCTTTATAATTTTGTAATATCATTTGAATATTTTGAGATTGTGTCACAGGGATAACTACTGTACCCATTAGCATATTATGACTATTTCACCTATTATGTCTGTGTTGTTGAAAATACAACGGAATTTGATGCGACTGTCATACAATTGAGAGGTTTAGCGCTATAAAACAAGGTTCAATCCACTATTTTCTACATTTGAAAATGCCTGAACCAAGTCAGGAATATAATAGCTGTTGTCCATTTGTTTAATGTGTTTTAGCTTTTGATTTTGCCGTTAGATTAGAGACTTTCCTTTTTGAATTTACCTCGGAGTTAAGTATTTTTGTGATTTTACTTTTTAGGCAGCACAAATGATTGGACTGATGGTAAAACACATGTCTTACAATGTTTTTAGTGGGATTGCTACACGTGGTCACGGCGTTGGTATATTTTGTAGTAATGAAAAAGTAACAGTATTTCCAGAATTTTACTCTTTGAGAAATAAAGCCGGGTGTGGAAGTAAGTTCTTTGAATATATGAATTTCCCTAAGGATTTGCTTAATACAGCTAATTTAAAAGTAATCTTTAAGCTATAAAAAAGACAGATACAACGTTAAAACCATCCCTAGTCTGTCGTTTAGTTAACAATATTGTGGTACTGTGAAACATACATTATCAAAGGCTTCTGATTGGTACTATTAAAGGAGATAGAATATAAAAAGGGACATAACCTCTCGAGTCGAAGAAAAATTCCCAAACCAATGAATGAAAATGGAACAAAATATTTAAAAAAGCCACAAGTCACCAAAATATTTTATAAAAATCAGATGACGGAGCAACATAAACGCTACCAAAAATACAGGGTTGTAATCAGGTGCTGACGTGTTATCAGCCGTATTGCTTAACCAAGTTCAAATCGGGTGTTAAGTCTCTTTTGTGCTCTCACAATGGAGAAAAGAAGATCGTGCTTATGAAATTTGGAACATGCTTAGCATTCGTGATCACTTGAGACACAAATATAAGATACAATACGTAACGCTACTATTTCCCATACTTACATTTATACAAAATCAAAATGGTAGATACACATACTTTATTGAGGGTCTCGAAAATTCTCATATTTTTAAAACATAATATACTGATTGAAACAAACATTGACAAAACAAAACTCCAAAAAGGATATCATCAAAATGCTGGACTCTTTGATAGTCAACATATATGGTGAGATTGATGGACCGATATTTCAAAGGATAGCTAATTCCTATGGGTACTATTCGTGAAACTCTACTGTCCAATTTGTTATAATTTTATTTGTACTAAATTGTCGCAGAATTCATACAGAATTTTTTTAATATCAAAAAGAAAAAGTTCTTTGATTTCAACTTCAAATATATTGATAATGTCCATCTATAAACCCGCATTTTAATGCGTGCTTATATCTCATATATTCCAGCGAACCTAAGATTGAGGATACCACCAAAACTAGAAAGACTGCTCCAAATATTGACCTTTTTATTAATATAGATATACATAAGTAGACTACATACATATTAACCTCCCAATTGTTAAATTCTCATTTCTAAGCAGCAGTAACATACAGTCTATCCTATTGTAATTGGAAAAAAAGATATTAAAATGTCCTTGATCTGCAACCTTATCGATTGTCGAATTTTAAATGAGTGTTAAGCTTGCCTGGCACTTGGAACGTGCATCGCAGGAGACAAATTTCCTGTCGACGAACGCTGTTTCGCTCATTTTATAGTTCCTAGAGTTTTTGTTTGTTAACTTGATTTGTATCATCTCAATCGTTTTTATGCTCCACCTACGATAGTAAAGGGGCATTATGTTTTCTGGTCTGTGCATCCGTCCGTCCGTCTGTGCCTCCGTTCGTCCGTCTGCTTCAGGTTAAAGTTTTTGGTCAAGGTAGTTTTTGAAGAAGTTGAAGTCCAATCAACTTGGAACTTAGTACACTTGTTCCCCATGATATGATCTTTCTAATTTTAATTCCAAATATACGAGTGGGGCATTCGTGTACTATGGACACATTCTTGTTTATTTTAAGATCGGTAAACTTATTATTAAGATTGAATCTGGTTTTATTTACGGTAAACCTTTCACTTGTATGACAGTCGCATCAAATTCCATTATATGTACAACGATGCATGAACAAAACAGACATAATAGGTAAATAGTTAAAATATGGGCACAACAGTCATCATGGTGTAGAGCAAATACAAAGAATCTCAAAGAAAGAGTAAAATTTTTGAGTCAATAACGAACTTACAATGAATAACATGGTAAAAACTGACCAAAAGTCAAACAGCACTATACAAAATACAACATAGAAACATAAAATTGAGCAACTTGTTCGAATCAATAGACAAACTCACAGAGATTTTAAATAACCAACATTTTCTACATTTTCAACTGTTCATTGCCAGGTTCTTGTTCTGGCTCATGCCGATCTACATGTTCTTCTGATGGGAGAAAGTTCGAAGACCTTGATGGTGTAACGAACAATTTGTCTGGTGTACGAGAAGATAGAATAAACTGTAACAACTTTGCTGGAGCTGAAAATATTTTAGTACACGAGTTTGCTCACCAGGTTTACAATTACATGCCATCGTCAGATCACAATAGGGTATATTATTTTACATTTTTTAGCTTATTTTTCAACTCATCAAAAGTACAAGGCAGGCTTTATGTTTACACAAGACTCAACATTGACGCTACAATCATGACAGTTGGAAGGCTAAATCAAATCAGGACAAATAAGTTAAAAAGCATTAAAAATTGAAGTTACAAAACATTTTGCCAAATAAGGCTAAAGCAAACTTTACCTGAGTAACAAAAACCAGTATGCCGAACAATGTTGCATTTATAAACATAGTACCCAGATATTTCAAAATACTGAACATATATAAAATTGAAGGACAACAATTCTAAATGAACCATTTTTTTTCCAGATGTAACTATTTTTAGCCATTTTTAATTTATAATATTTTATGATCTTTGAATTATTTTTAAGAAAAAGAAAGGCGAAAGATACCAGAGGAACGTTCCAACTCACAAGTCGAAAATAAACTGACATCGACATGGCTAGAAAAAAAAGACAAACACACAAGCAGTAGTACACAAAACACAACATAAACAACTAAAAACTGACCAATACGAACCCCGACAATAACTGCATGTAATCTTAAGTTATCATAAAGGGTTAGCAGATTCCGCTCCACATGTGGTACCCGTCGTGTTGCTCATCTTAGTACAAATCTGGTAATAGGTCAATGTAAAACTACTGACTTGGTCGTTGTACTATTTCGAACTAGTATATATTCATCGGTTATTCCTACCGAGCGTTTGTTAGTTCTAGTTAATAAAAACAACCAATGTAGATATTTCTAAACAGATCTAATATAAACTGTAGTTTGCATGACCTGTGATGCCGTTGTAGATTGACTACGTTTATAACTACGCAAACCAACATCATATATGGACTGTTGGTACTTACGCTATGACCAACCCTTCTGAGTTTTGGGCTGAGGCGACTCAAGCTTTCTTCCACGTTACTGGCAGATCCGATGTTACAGGTGGTCTAAACATGTTAGTATATTATTGTGTACTATGTTTCATATATTTTTTGGAGCTTTGTATGATGTCAATTTTCACTGGTACATTTGATTTGGTTTACCTGAGCCCGCCTTCGTGTGCGGAAATTCTCGCTATGCTGATGACCCATTGGTAGCCTTCATTTGTATTCTACTTTTTGGTCTGGTTATCGTATTTCTATAATATTTCTCATTTCTATTCTAAAATTTATTTATTATTATCAATATTAAGAAAAAATGGAATAGGTATAATTCGGAGTTAAGTATGACGTCCATTATCACTGTACTAGTATACATGTTTTTAAGGGGCCAGCTGAAGGACGCCTTGGGTGCGGGAGTTTCTCGCTACATTGAAGACCCATTGGTGGCCTTCAGCTGTTGTCTGCTCTATGGTCGGGTTGTTGTCGCTTTTACACATTCACCATTTCCATTCTCAATTTTAAGAAGTTAGTTATGACAGGCGATTCAGAAAAGTAGTTAATACTTGCATATTACCGGTGTGATATCAGACTCAATTTTGCATACAAAACAAATGAAATTAAGGATGTTCGCTTGTCATGTTCTTGGGATTTTTGTCAGATTTTCGGAACTCTCTGGTTTTTCCATTTGAATGCCTTCAAACAATTTGCCCATTGGCTCCTATTTTTATATGTTTTACATGTTTAATTATAACCCATCTGTAAAAGTCTTAAAAAATCTTTGCTATTTTTTAATAGTTTTTGAGAACTTAAACTTGTCAATGATAAAGAAAGGAAAAATCAAGAGAGAACATTTTTCCAACAAAAATTTCAATGGCTGAGTAGCGAACTTCCATAAAAAAAGAAATCTGATTACAAAAGAGGGACGAAAGATACCAGAGGGACAATCAAACTCATAAATCGAAAATAAACTGACAACGCCATGGCTAAAAATGAAAAGGACAAACAACAGTACACATGCCACAACATAGAAAACTAAAGAATAAATAACACGAACCCCACCAAAAACTAGGGGTGATCTCGGGTGCTCCGTAAGGGTAAGCAGATCCTGCTCTACATGTGGCACACGTCGTGTTGCTTATGAGATGATTACCAGTTATGATTTTCTATTCTTCATAATCCTGATCAATATATGGGTAAACGATAATATAATACATGTTTATAATGACAATTCAAATTCATAATGATATGCATAATAGAACTGTGACGTCACGAACATGCAGTATTTAACATGTTTGACCAAAAAAAAAAATTGACTCATACAAATATTAGAAAATACATTATTCTTTTAGCAAAATCTTCCTTTTTATCATTGTGTTGTTTAAATAAATGGTCCGCTAAAACTTTTACTCATACACACATATGAATGACAATATTAAAAACATTAATTAAAGGGTTAATTCTGCATTTTAACAGTTTACCCTTAAATGCATGTAGGTTGAAAGCATGAAGCAAAAAGAAAGAAAAACAAATACGTAAATGATATTGTCAGTATCTTGAAAACTGGATGTTCAGGGAGTCAGTAGCATATCATGTAACTTATATCAATTCTTAATTAGTATCATATAGATTTTTAAAAAAATAACCCAGTTACTAGTATTTATTCTTTTTATTTAATTGTAAAAAACAAATGCATTGTATTTCTATTTATAAATTTATTTTAGGTGTAACAACGGTCAATATGTATGTAGGAGTGAATCAGAAGGACGAGCTTATCTACAGAAACGTGACCCTTGGTTGTTCGAGGAACTATCAAAAGTGTACACAAATAGTCAACCCAACACACCTAGTGGACTTACTGCATGTTAACAAAACTTTATATGTATATAACTGTTTATACTTTAATCTTTGCTGTAATAAAGTAACCTCCGTTAATCATCAAGGAAGGCCTTTTATAGCTTATACGACATGTCTTATGTGACCATTGTTGAAGACCGCACAATGACCTATGTTGGATGGTTTTGTCATTGGTTATCATACTACATCTCTTTAACTTTATTTATTTAGGTTTAATTGTTTGAATTGTTTTTACATTGTCGTTTGGGTGTTTTGTTGCTCTTTAGTGTTTCTATTGTTGGTTGTTTTCCTCTTATATTTGATGTGTTTCCCTCAGTTTTAGTTTGTAACCCGGATTAGATTTTCGCAATGGATTTATGACTTTTGAAAAGCGGTATACTACTGATGCCTTTAATTGCATTGTCATTTCGGGGCTATTGATAGCTGACTATGTGGCATGTGCTTTGCTCATTGTTGGCGGCCTTATGGTGATTTATAGTAGCTTATTTCTGTGTCATTTGGACTCTTGTGGAGAGTTGTCTCATTGGCAATCAAACTACATCTCCCTTTTATATCTTAAAATTACTAAAAAATTCAAATGATGATTGTAGGGATCAACTACAACAGACGAGTCATAAGCTCCTAACTTGGGACAAACACATTGAGATTGAGGAGGCGTAAACAGTGTTTGTGAACCTTTGACAATGTTGTAGCAGAACATTATAAGAAAAAACTACAAAAATTTGTTAGAAAAGGCTTCACTCACCAGATCTCAAAAATTAAAACAAACATAAATAAAAACGATATCGATCTAAGAACATATGTATTATTTATCTTGTTTGACAATAAATATGATTAGTTGCAACAAATACTTTTATTCTTACAATCTACTGAAAATCAAGAGCGATCTAGTCATCGAGACATTCATTACTCCAGCTATCACTTAAGTCGTCACTGGTGTCAGCACTACTGCTTCCCATCCCACCGCCTCTCCCTCTTCTATCTTCGCATCCCCACCTTTTTCCATCTGAAAATTTAAAATCATATTACAAATGTATTGCTAATTATAATCTAACACTATTGGCATGACATACTTTTTGAAATTTTTTTAGTTCTTTGTTTGGTAAACGTTGGTTCTGATGGACAAAAAGTGTATTAACCTTTTGGTGTCTGATTTGTTAACATATTAAGTATTTTAAAGAAGCATGTGCGAAACGCTTTTATTAACAGTATCATACGTTTTTATGTAATATGTGAGTCGTAAATCGTTTATATTAGTACATTCAACTTTTCTCATTTTTCATACAAATTAACAATAAAATTAAATAAATAAAGTTTTTGTCGAGTAATGCCTTATATTGAAATGTTGAATGTTTTGTTATAGTTGCCAGCAGCTAAGTATTATGTTTGAATATATTTAAACAATAATCTGGATTTTGCTTTAAAATAACCACTGTGAGAGACAATTCTTTCAATTGATTATAAATTTAATATAAATCTAATATATAGAAATGAAAATTAAACCGTCGAGCGAAAATGACTATGTTACAACAAAGGAACTTACTTTTTCTAAATATTTTTCTCAAGTTTTCCTCCTGGACGATATCCTCGATGATATCCTACAAATAAAATTCGGATAATAAATCACTAACAAAGTTACAACATAGCTTAATGAAATGAGACAATGTTAACCGAAAATGAGCATTTAAGGTAGCACAATACAAAGATTTTTGTACTTCCAATCACTAACCTTTGAAATGCTGTAACTTTCTTATGAATGCATAGAAAATAATAAAAGAGGTATATATAGATAGATAAAAAAATAATCTTTAAAATGAATGCAATATTTTTATTATACAATTATTATGTAATCAATTATTACGTAATTAGTGGCAAAATCTGGGTAAGTTCACTTGAATGAATTTAGCTCTATCATCTCTTTAACTATACAGAAAATTTTAACGCAATCTTAATCAACACATCATGGGCTTTAAAAGGGTGTCTCAAATTGTCTCTATGGTATTCCATTCTCTCATAAATCTCTAATTAGTGTAAACATCCTAACCACATAAAAGAAGATAACGTTTAATTAGGTGTACAATTTGTCCTATACATTCTATCTAAAATCTGAGACACCCTTATGTAGATAATGGCCATAGGAACAACATATAATAAAATCAACCCTCTAGGGATACCTATGCCGAAGCTAATTTCATTTGAAAGTGGAAATTTGGTGAAAAATATTTTAGACACAGTTAATATTATAATTGGTTACATAATTGTTGCATAATACTAACATTTCATTAATTTGAAAGAGTCATTTGTTAGCTATCCAAAACTACCACTTTTATAAATTTTCAAGCATTATTAAGAAAGTTACAGCATTTTAAAACTTGGGAGTTGGAGTTATAAAATCTTTGTATTGTGCTACCTTAATTCGGTCACCACTAAAAAATGTTTCGTTAGTTAAATGGGAGTGTATCAACCGATTCTAAAATATGCAATCATCAAGACAAATAAATTGAAAAATGAAATACAAAGTTACGGTGTGAGCCAAGGCTCCGTGTTGAAGGCCGTACCTTGACCTATAATGGTTTACTTTTATAAATTGTTACTTGGATGGATAGGTGTCTCATTGGTACCCATACCACATCTTCCTAAATCTAATTATCACATAGCCCTTTTATATCTTAAAATTACTAAAAAATTCAAATGATGATTGTAGGGATCAACTACAACAGACGAGTCATAAGCTCCTAACTTGGGACAAACACATTGAGATTGAGGAGGCGTAAACAATGTTTGTGAACCTGTGACAATGTTGTAGCAGAACATTATATGAAAAAACTACAAAAATTTGTTAGAAAAGGCTTCACTCACCAGATCGACTACAAGCTCTCAAAAATTAAAACAAACATAAATAAAAACGATATCGATCTAAGAACATATGTATTATTTATCTTGTTTGACAATAAATATGATTAGTTGCAGCAAATACTTTTATTCTTACAATCTACTGAAAATCAAGAGCGATCTAGTCATCGAGACATTCATTACTCCAGCTATCACTTAAGTCGTCACTGGTGTCAGCACTACTGCTTCCCATCCCACCGCCTCTTCCTCTTCTATCTTCGTATCCCCACCTTTTTCCATCTGAAAATTTAAAATCATATTACAAATGTATTGCTAATTATAATCTAACACTATTGGCATGACATACTTTTTGAAATTTTATTAGTTCTTTGTTTGGTAAACGTTGGTTCTGATGGACAAAAAGTGTATTAACCTTTTGGTGTCTGATTTGTTAACATATTAAGTATTTTAAAGAAGCATGTGCGAAACGCTTTTATTAACAGTATCATACGTTTTTATGTAATATGTGAGTCGTAAATCGTTTATATTAGTACATTCAACTTTTCTCATTTTTCATACAAATTAACAATAAAATTAAATAAATAAAGTTTTTGTCGAGTAATGCCTTATATTGAAATGTTGAATGTTTTGTTATAGTTGCCAGCAGCTAAGTATTGTGTTTGAATATATTTAAACAATAATCTGGATTTTGCTTTAAAATAACCACTGTGAGAGACAATTCTTTCAATTGATTATAAATTTAATATAAATCTAATATATAGAAATGAAAATTAAACCGTCGAGCGAAAATGACTATGTTACAACAAAGGAACTTACTTTTTCTAAATATTTTTCTCAAGTTTTCCTCCTGGACGATATCCTCGATGATATCCTACAAATAAAATTCGGATAATAAATCACTAACAAAGTTACAACATAGCTTAATGAAATGAGACAATGTTAACCGAAAATGAGCATTTAAGGTAGCACAATACAAAGATTTTTGTACTTCCAATCACTAACCTTTGAAATGCTGTAACTTTCTTATGAATGCATAGAAAATAATAAAAGAGGTATATATAGATAGATAAAAAAATAATCTTTAAAATGAATGCAATATTTTTATTATACAATTATTATGTAATCAATTATTACGTAATAAGTGGCAAAATCTGGGTAAGTTCACTTGAATGAATTTAGCTCTATCATATCTTTAACTATACAGAAAATTTTAACGCAATCTTAATCAACACATCATGGGCTTTAAAAGGGTGTCTCAAATTGTCTCTATGGTATTCCATTCTCTCATAAATCTCTAATTAGTGTAAACATCCTAACCACATAAAAGAAGATAACGTTTAATTAGGTGTACAATTTGTCCTATACATTCTATCTAAAATCTGAGACACCCTTATGTAGATAATGGCCATAGGAACAACATATAATAAAATCAACCCTCTAGGGATACCTATGCCGAAGCTAATTTCATTTGAAAGTGGAAATTTGGTGAAAAATATTTTAGACACAGTTAATATTATAATTGGTTACATAATTGTTGCATAATACTAACATTTCATTAATTTGAAAGAGTCATTTGTTAGCTATCCAAAACTACCACTTTTATAAATTTTCAAGCATTATTAAGAAAGTTACAGCATTTTAAAACTTGGGAGTTGGAGTTATAAAATCTTTGTATTGTGCTACCTTAATTCGGTCACCACTAAATGTTTCGTTAGTTAAATGGGAGTGTATCAACCGATTCTAAAATATGCAATCATCAAGACAAATAAATTGAAAAATGAAATACAAAGTTACGGTGTGAGCCAAGGCTCCGTGTTGAAGGCCGTACCTTGACCTATAATGGTTTACTTTTATAAATTGTTACTTGGATGGATAGGTGTCTCATTGGTACCCATACCACATCTTCCTAAATCTAATTATCACATAGCTAAATGAAATGAGACAATGTTAACCTAAACTTAGCATTTGATTTGGACAGAAACATGGTTTTCTTTTGTTAAGTAGGCTTGTATTAATTTTAACAATTTTCATCAATCAGAGAATGTGTTATGTGTCCAAAGGCTATAACTTAAGGATACAAGTTTTTAATTTATATAGCACTGGTATACACTTTGCTCCTTGTTCTTTGGTGTATTCTTTTTCGAAAATGAACTAGTAATTTAGTTCAGCAAACAATCTCTCCATAGCACATTTTTGAAGGAAAACCAACACAAAGACATAAACATAGAATATTTTATAACTTTGTAATTATATAAAAACAAGGTTTCAGACAACATTGGCCATAGATGGATTTGTCTATTTTTTCTTTGGTCTTTTTAATTTTATAAATCTTCAACGTTTTCACCCCTCATGTATGCATGTAATAAGGGTAAATGCAGAAAAGCGCTTCGAACGAATGAAATTTATAACGTGTTGCTTTCTTCTTTTTTTTATATAAGAAAACCAACAGGAAGACGTACACAATGATATAATGATCTAATCAGGAATTACTTCAACATATTGTTTTGCCAATCAGTAATAATATAGAATGTGTACTTCAAATTTTGTATCTTACCTTGGGCATCTGCGATCTCCAACAATAAAGCTACAATCAAGATCCCGAATAAAAGTTTGTTGTTCATCCTTTTCTTTTCGGTTGTTGTTGCTAAGATGAGTTTGTTTACATATTGGTGCAAATGGTTCGGTTTTCCTTTTTATAGAAATTCTTGTTTGTTGTGACAAATTCGTGAAATACACTGTCACGTATTTCCAGAATTAGAATATAAATCAAGTAAAATATACTTTTCAAATATGTCATTTTGTCAAGTTTACTTTTTTTTCGTATTTGGCTATGTATTTGTCCAAATCACTAGGTGTTTTTCTCACTGAAAACCTTTACATTTTTTTTAAACAATTTACTTCCCAAAAAAGGCTGTTGAGACAGGCGAAACATTATACTGACAGTTCTGCAAATGGAATCTGAAAAAATGTTAACGCAATTAAGACGGTTAGACTATAAACAATCTTTGAAATTATAGAACTTCTCTATACCTTATTTATATACGAAATATACGAAAACGAAAATCGAAATTCATTCAGTTAATTTGATAATGTTACTCATTTAATTAGAATTGAATATGACAGTGGGAAAATACTGCATATAACAACCACTATAAACCTGTTTTTTTTTGTTTTTTTTTTACTTATTTTATTCTGATTTATATATATAAAGAGAATACACTAAGATCATTTGGTTAAACAAATTTTGCAACAAATTACATACTTAAAAGCTTTAGATAATGAATTATCTCTGTTTGTACATATAATTTCATTTTTGTAATTGAAACTATTTTTTTTTCAGATTTTGTTGTCACTTGCATAAATTACAAAATGCTTTAAAAAATAAAATAACTGTTCTTACTTCTAATTTGGTCTTCTTTTCAAGCTTTTAATTTTAATTTGTATTTTTCTATTGCACAAATGTCAAAAATGGGAAAGATGTCACTTTAATATTGAAGCTCAGTTTTCAGTGCAGCAACATTGCCAAATGATAATTCGGAACATAATGAGTATTTGTCTGACCTCTAACATAGTTGTAGAATATGTTAGCCTTCCGCTGCAAAGGTCAAGCAAGATTCTAGCGAATCTAGTTCATATTCTATCAATATCTTTGATTTATTCAAAACTTATTTTAACGTCAGCTGTCTAATTTGAAACATCGAACTATTCTGAGCATGTTCATTTGTATTATAAAGCCAAAGAAGACATTGCTTTGAGATGTATATATGTAAAAGGAACGAAATTCATTACCGGTTCAATAACGACATCATGCTAAAGGTTAGTAATCTTAGAGTCTTTAAGACTTTCTAGAAAAAACGTACCCATTCTTCTACGTCTGCGAAAGTACCTATGATTGCTAGATCTAAAACTGCTCCAAATCCTAATAGTACTTATAATCGCGTTCTAATCTTTCATATCTTTTTTTGTCATGCCCCATGCGATAATGCTACCTATAACAAGCAAAAACACTGTTCTCTCAACATTCGCAACAACCAGAATACAACCTGTCAAGCCAGTCTGAAGTAGTGTCTTTTTTCTATGTCTTTTCATGTTACTTCTCTTAATGAATTGTTTCCCTTTTTTAAAAATTCTACTTTCAAAAATTGTAGCGTCCGTAAAAAAAGGACGAAAGATACCAAAGGGACATTCAAACTCATAGATCGTCAAGTGAGGCGGAATATACCCAGGGAAAATTATAAATTGAACGGTGTATATATATTCTGGCTTTTCACACTCGTGCAATATATATTAATTGTAATGTGACTATAAAGGCTTGAACATGTCAACAGATCACATATGACAAAATATCTATGTAGACTATTAAAGTTAGAACAAAGTTAGAAATAGAAAAATTACAATTTCTAAATCGAAGAAGTGATATGCACAATGAACAGAAATTAATTCTACAAAACTAGCTCCTGCATTTAGATACGGAATGTGTTGCTTAAATGAGTAATCACTTCATTTATGTAAATAAGAATGAAATATAATAAATCAGATTATAAGTGCTTATTAGTAATTACCTTATCTGGATTTGGCAAAACTTTTAGAAATTTTGGTCCTCAATACTCTTCAACTTCGTACTTTATTTGGCCTTTTAAACTTTTTTGGATTCGAGCGTCACTGATAAGTCTTTTGTAGACGAAACGCGCGCCTGGCGTATATACAAAATTTAGTCCTGGTATCTATGATGGTTTTTTTTTTACATACAGTATTTACATCTATAACATTTAAGTACAAATCTGACATTGACATTAAATGTTTAATTACATCATATATTGTTTGACTTTTAAATGACATTGTTGTATACTTCATATAGACATAAGAAATGGAGCAGTGCTCTACTTTCAACGATTGTTTACTGCTCCACCTTTCTCAATCTTGCAAAACACGTTTTCAGTCCCTTTGCAGAACTGTCTCCCCTACTTCTCTTGGAGTAAATTGTTTTTCCAATGTGGGGATATTTTCTGGTAAAACACTTAGTAATTTGGAGAAACGTATAGCCAGATACGAATAGGATGTATCATGACATACTGAAAGTCACATAATGAAATTGATAAAGTGTTGTTTCATTTTTTATATTTGATTTATATTCGGAATCTGGACATACGTGATACTTTATTCAACAATAAACAAAATTTCTATAAAAAAAGGAAAACTGGGTTTGAATGAAAATGTAATTAATTACGATTCCTGGTGTAAACCAGTGTTATCTGAATTAATATCTTTTATGATAAGTCCCTCTGGTCATGAACTCGAAAACAATTATATTATTATTTTAGAATATATCGAAGAGACAAGTGGAAGAAAAAAATACTTTTCAATATTTGTCATGTTTGAATATCTTATAATCGTTTGATACAAACAAAATCCAAAATGATGCACGGATTAAATGCTAAGTTAAGGTTAACATTGTGTAATTTATTTTAAAATATGCAATAGCTTAAGATTTTGTTAATTATCTGAAACCTTTGAAATAATCATTTTTTGTAGGCGGATATCGTCGGGGATATCGTCGTCCAGGAGGAAAACTGAGAAGAATATTTAGAAAAAGTAAGTTACTTTGTTGTAAGATTATGTTTCACCTTACGGTTTACCAATTACTTCTGTATATTCTAAATCTACTATTCATTCAAAGAACTGGTTTAAAGATTGTACTCAACAAATAACTATTCTTGTGATGTTATCATTTACCTATACTTATCTTTTGTTATTTGTGTCCTCAGTTTGCTGTTTGATTGACGCATACCAAACATCACTGTTAACAAACTTTATTTTCCTTAATTCCTTAACACAACGGTGAAGAACTTGTTTATTTTATACAAATCTTTGATACTAATAATAAAGGAGATTTAAGAGAAGTTTGTTTATCAAATGTACTTGAAATGCTCAAGATCACCACTCAGACAGAAAATATCAAAACACATTGTTTTGTAAAACAAAACTAAACTTGGTACAAAGCAACTGATATAAATGCAAAAAGTATGCCGTAGCGATAATGTTAAGAGCAATAAATGATACTTTTTCTTCAATTTTCGGATGGAAAACGTTGGGGATGTGAAGACAGAAGAGAAAGAGGTGGTGGGATGGGAAGCAGTAGTGCTGACACCAGCGACGACCTGAGTGATAGTTGGAGTAATGAATGTCTTGATGACTAGATCGCTGTTGATTTTCTGTACATTTTCTTTAATTAAAGTATTTCTGGAGTATTTTGTCAAAATTTCTGAAATCAAGAAACACTTGATTAATGCATATATTCATTGTTGTCGATGGTGTTATTGAAGCCTTTTTCAGCTCCTAATGGTAGTGTTTTCCCTTATGTGCCTTTACAACATTGTTCAATGTTCGGTATGGATTGACAAGTCAGAAACATTGTTAAACTTACCCCTTTTTTTATATCTGTATCAAGATATAAAGGCCTACAATGCAACGAATAATCATATAATATTCTCTAAAATTATTTACACAGAATGAAATTTTTAAAAATCACAAATCTGAACTTTCATTGAATAAGAACATCAAAGAAAACGGCGAAAATCTACCGTCATTACACTTGACACCAAAACTTTACAAAACTCTTTCCAAAAGTGTTGACTACTATTTATTAACAGTAAAAGATGGCTTTCAAAAATATTGAAGTGAGATATATTTAACCAGTGGGGTCAATCAGACGTAGATTCTCAAAAAATGCTAAAGATCTACTGCTAAATCTTAGATACGATCTCTGAAAAATTAAGACCTTTCATTTTTCGACGTTTTACACTACTTTAACCATACTCAATTGAAAGATCGACTTCATCATATCATTAAACAGAGTTTTTCTATAAAAATAGGAACCGTAGATATAAATTTCTTGTTTTGGGTATTAATAGTTCTTATTTTGTGAAGAACCACATTGATTCTATAAGAAAATACAGTGAAGATGATTTTATCAGAATGCTGAACTTTTTAATCGACAATATATTAATTAAGTTTGGAGGATTGATATTTCATCAGACGGTCGTTTTTCAAATGGTACTAATTGTGCACCTCTTCTTGTCGACTTGCTTTGTACTTGTATGAAACAGATTTCATTCAGAACCTTCTAGAACACAAAAAGATAAAGCACATTGCGAAATTCTTTTATTGTACTTTCAGATATTGATGATGTCCTATCACTGAATAACCAATAGTGCAGTCAGTACTGGCATCTCATATATCCCAGTGAACTTGAAATAAATGATACTAATCATACAAGAGCGACTGTTTCATACCTTGATCTTTTCCTCAGTATTTACACAAATGGACGACTACACACTGAACTCTATGACAAACGGGATGATTTTAAAAACTTCCCAATTATAGATTTCCCATTTCTCTGTATTGCATACCCTCTATTCCGTCGTATGGTGTTTACATATCTTAATTAATACGTTATGCTCGTGCATTTTTCAAACTATGCGGACTTCATATACAGGAGTGTACTCCTTAACCAGAACCTGCTCCAACTGAGTTATGAGGAGGAAAGTTGAAAATGACACTCTATGCGATTTGTCTGTGTCTATACTAACCAATGACATTTTGATCATGATTTAGAGTTTTGTTCATGTCGTCCGTCTCCTTAGTACCATACATTGTCTATTCCCGATTATGCTTGTTTTAGTGAGTGTGAATTTGCATTGCTGTACGAGTATCTTGGTATTTGTACATTCAACATTCAGGTGTTTATTTTTAGTGTTTGTAATGTGGTTTCGGTTGTGTAATGTGTTGTCTTATCGTTTGTAGTCTTGATAATTATAAAATAGCCTTTTTCATGATAATTGTATGGGCTGGTATTGATAATAGTTGTACATAGTTCAAAATTACATATTCGTTACATAAGTGTGTCACTGTTTGTGCTGTCTGTTGTTGACGGAAGATGTTCGTTGAAGGTGCAATTTGCATGTTATGTCGACCATTATATTATCTATTTGTGCGTTTCTCAGTGATGAGTGTTCTTGTGTGTGTTTGTGTTGTATTTCTGTCACGTAGTATTGTCATTTTAGCGATATATTGTTTTAACATTGTGATATAAGCTGGTGGTTTAGAGCTGGCCTCTATTAAACCAGGTTCAAACAACAATTTTCTTCATAAAAGATCCTGTATCAAGTCAGGAATGTATCAGTTAAAATCACGTAGTTCGTTTTTGTGTAAACAGAATCCGCGTTTTGTATTGAGCGATGATGATGCCAAATATAAAGTATTGACTTCATTGAAAACTCTAGCAGATCTTTTTTTGTTTTATATAACTGTATGCCATGTCTGAGCTTATTACTTATGCATATGATAGCAATGATACCATATAGATTCATTGTAGGCATTCTTGATACCCCAAAGTTACCCGAAAAAGACATTAAGTTTCTATTCAAATTTGAATACCATGAAAGATATCTGAAATGTTCTGTATTTCAGGACCAAAATCTTACGAAATCTGGAAGATTGGATAGGTTTACAGAGCAACCATATTTGACAATCGGTAGAGATCATGGTGAACGTCATATAAAGATGAAAGATGTGATATGTTTGTTGATGAAACAACTTTTCGCCAGGGAACAACAAACGAGGATGTCTACACTATAGGACACTGTTTGAAAACAATTAGCCAGATAGCAATCAACGATAACCGATGACGCACATGGTTCTAACTAGGTACACACACAAAGAGAATATGGTGAGTTTTACAAGGTTTGTGATTTGTCATTATTAGTTGGAAAAGGCTTTACTCATCAGATCGACAACAAGTTCATGAAAATTTTAACAATAAGAAAATATCGATATCTATTTCAGATAAAATAAAAAATCTTGACAATTATCTTAAGAAAATCAAGAGCGATTTAGTCATCAAGACATTCATTACTCCAGCTATCACTTAGGTCGTCGCTGGTGTCAGCACTACTGCTTCCCATACCACCACCTCTTCCTCTTGTGTCTTCGCATCCCCAACGTTTTCCATCTGAAATGTAAAATATATTACAAATGTAGAACTGTTTGATGATAACATTGTTCTCACGATATTCCCTTTTTGCAAATGTATTAGATCATTTGTACAGATCACGTTGGTTTTTATGTGCACACGTTTGTATATAATATGTTGTCCTGTATAATTCAACTATTATCTGAACATTTCTTGTTTTTCTTATACATTTACAATAAAATAAAATAGAAAGTGATAAATACGTGCACTTTAAAACAAATATAATGCGTTTTGTCAAATGTCTAACAGCAGGTATGGGAAATTAAAGTGTGCTCCTCTGAACCACATTGAAAAGTGATTTGTTCTTAGTGGGGATCTGAACCATGATATCTGAATTGAATTAACGAAAATCCGACTAAAATTTGCAAAGTTCAAAATTGTATATGTTAAAAAATATGCTTAAGTTTTGTACAAATACTACCTTTAATTTAACATAAACACGTATTAGGGGGAACACAGAATTATATGAGTTTGTTCATAGATAGAAGCATTTAATGATTTTGTTTGAATATTCTCAAGTAAGAATTATACTTTTTTAAATAATCACTGACAGAGTACAATTTGCACAACATTGAATTCTAGATTTACAATATACAGAATTTCGAAGTAAATTATGTGGTGAAAATGGCCATCTTACAATAACGCAACTTACTTTTTCTAAATATTCTTCTGAGTTTTCCTCCCCCAGCACGATATCCTCGACGATATCCGTTTCCTGGTAAATATAAAAGATTTGGATAATAAAAAAAATTCAAGGATACCACATAGATTAAAGAAATAACACAATGTTACCCCTAACTAAGCACTTAATTCGGGCACCATTTTTAATTTATTTGTTTGGTAGGCTTGTTTCAAACGATTTTAAAATATGCAAGCATTAAGACAATCCTTCAAATTTTAGTATCATTTTCTGGCACTTGTCTTTTGTTTTGTCTTGTTCTAAAAACATACTACAATTAACACTACAGCAGAGAATACATTATATATCCTTATGATATATATAACTTATGCATGAAAAAAATAATTAAGATAACACTGGTATACACTTATTTTTATTCATGTATTCTAACTGCTTCGTAAATGAATTAAAGAAATTTAAGAATAGCATACATCAGCAATAAAAAAACAAGTGTTTAAAGAGAAACAAACACAAAGTCATAAATAAGATAACCCTAAAACGCGATTTTAAGAATTAAATCAGGCAAATCAACATTTTGCAACCCTCTGACGAGGATTTGAACTTAAAACAGACAACGACACCCTTGTAGATTTCGAAAAAGAGCGGGCTTATGTCGCTACAACGCAGCACTCGCACTCGCAAAGTGAAAAGGAATTAATTTAAGTTGTTATATAATGCTTCCCAATCCACTATAAATAAATATGTTTAAACTTGACTAAAACAGAAAAATTAACATGTCTCAATCCTCTAGCGAGAATTTAGACTTAAAAAAGCACATTGACATGTATCAATCCTCTAACCAGGTTTTAGACGACGTTTGACAGCCACATCAACATGTTTCAATCCTCTAGTCAGAATTTGAACCTTAAACAGGTACATACACATTTGTCAATCCTCTCTCGAGGTTTGAGTCGTTTAGCAACATGTGGCTACTTGCTTACGAGGTCTAAGACTTTAAACAGGAACATTAATAAAAGGAGGCGACATTTAATAAATGGACAGTCAAACTCATAAATAAAAGATAGACTGGGCAACACGAATCCCACCAAAAACTGTGGTTAGAATTTTGAATTAAAACAAGCACATCAACAAGTGGCGGTATAAACTTAATTTTGCCGTCATCTCCATGTTAGTTTATTTTATTTTCAGCATTTGTTTCATATAATGATATAATCCGTACTGTCTTATCATAGTGTTTGCCAATCAGTGGTATTAGACTAATACTTCGAATAATATCTTACCTTGTGCATCTGCGACCTCCAACAATAAAGCTACAATCAAGATCCCGAATAAAAGTTTTTTGTTCATCCTTTGCTTTTATGTTGTTGTTGCTAAGATGGGACTGCTTGAATACTGGAGCAAATAGTTCTGTATTCCCTTTTATAGGAATTCTAGTTTGTTTTGACAACATAGTTAAATACAACATCACGTATTTTCAGAATCCGAATATCAATCAAATAAAAATATAGCTTTCAAAAACGTCAGTCTGTCAAGTTTACTTCCTATTCGTATCTGGCTATGCATTTCACCAAATTACAGAAAACCCCCTCATTTTTCCAAAAAAAAAATCCATGAGAAAGTTATCAGCCAGTCGTTACATTATACTGACAGTTCGGCAAAGGCACTTTGAATGTTTTAACCATACTGAGAACGTTCGGACTGTAAATCAATCTTCGAAAGTGTAGCACCGTATTTCTTGTATCTGTATAACAATATATGTCATCCGAAGGTCATACATTAAATGATAAAGTTAACATTTAATGAGAATGTCAGATTGTTACTTTGATATGATAAATGAAAATACTGAATAGTACAAGCCACTGTTGAACTGATATTCTTTAACACATTTCGTTCGTATTTGCAAACTTATGAAGAGAACACACAAAATCACTTAGTTGAACAAATTTATGCAACAAAGTACTTACCTTAATTATCAAGATAGGCTCGTAGAATCAATTCCGGATGATTTGTGCATATCAATTTTCTACTTTTATTGTAACTATTGTATCATGGTTAATTTTGAAGTTGGTATTATTTTTGTAACGGGAGACTTTTACGAGGTTAAAATAATTATATTTTTCTCTAATTTAGAACTTGAACAGAGTGAGTGAAATAAAATCTATCGCACATCTCACATTACCATATCAAAATCAAGATACCAATGGGACAATACAAAACAATGAGTTGAAAGAAACCACCATGATAAAAAAACTAAAAACGACAAAAAGACCAACAAGTCAACGGAACACTGTAAAGAAATCTAAATATAAGAGCAGCAAAAACCCAACCAAAATTTCAGATGTCCTGGAATGGTTACAGTTCCTGTTTTAGTTTGTAAACATATTAATAAACAAAAATGAACAACATACATTTGATTTTCAGAAAAAATTTCATACATATAGCTAATCTAGGACCATGCACAAGCAAATGAAAAAATACAAAGAAACAAAGAATATTTTGTAAGTAAATGTGCGGTACTGTTACATATAAAAAAAAAAAAAAAAAAGATGTGGTCTGCTTGCCAATGAGACAACTCTCCACAAGAGACTAAAATGACACAGAAATTAACAACTATAGGTCACCGTACGGCCTTCAACAATGAGCAAAGCCCATACCGCATAGTAAGCTATAAAAGGCCCCGAAATAATGTATATAAATGACTTTAAAACATCTCTTTCAAATGAAAACTTGACAGCCATGGCATAGTTTTGAATCAAAACATTCTGTTTATTTATTCTTGTATATATAATTTGTGTGTACTGGAAAATTATTAAGCCAGCAATTTCGTTTCCACGAATAACTTTAAACTTTATTAAATTCTTTCATAATTATAAAGATTTGGTTTTGAAGTTTGGTCGAAAACTTATTTCAAACGAGATAGTACATCCTCATTTTTACGAAAATGGTTTTTACCGTGTCTGGAAATTTAGAAACGATCCTTTAAATAAACTTATTCTAAAAGGTTAGATCATCGAATATTGTTTTTACTGGCATGAATGATATTCATTTTGTTATCAGTAAATTAAAAGCAAACTAAATATTATTGTTATAATACATATGCACATTCATGGATAAACAATGTGTCTGATACCTGTATTTTGGCATTGCACAAGGTCATGTTTTTCTCTGCCTGTTTATGGCGTCTTAACACTAAATTTATTGGATGTTGGATGCGTACTTATTGATAATTAGGTCTTAGATGCATGATTTTTTTAATTGTTAGTGGATTTGAACTAGGTGTCAGTAATGCGAGTACTCTCAGATCTGTACCAAGTGGGGTTTTTTTTGTGTGTTTTTGTTATGTCTACTCTGTGTAGTATTTGTATTTGTATCCATCTGATCAGTTAATTCTTTTTCAACTGATTTGTATGGCTCGTTCTTATTATGTTATGTTACACCACTATCCCAGATTAGGGCGGGTGGCATCCAGCTAACATGTTTTACCCCGCCACATTCTATATGTATGTGCCTGTCCCAAGTCAGGAGCCTGTAATTCAGTAGTTGTCATTTGTTGAAGTGTTACATATTTCTTTTTTGTTCATTTCTGTACATAATTTAGGCCGTAATTTTTTTCGTTTTGAATTGTTTCACATTTGTCATTTCGGGACTTTTTTATAGGTGACTATGCGGTGTGAGCTTTGCTCATTGTTGAAATCCGTACGGTGACCTATAGTTGTAAATGTGTGTGTTATTTAGGCTCTTGTGGAGAGTTGTCTCATTGGCAATTATACCACATCTTCTTTTTTTTAAATGTCGGTTTTAAAAGCTCTCAAAAGCATATGTTGTATTGTTATTTGTCTACTCTATATTTCATGATATTAAATTACATTTTTTCTTACAGAGTGGTGGAACAAATTATGATTAATTTTGGATAACAAACACCCGTCGGATCACTAAGAAAAATATCGATAACATAAAAGATTACCACAATCATGTTCTCAGCAATTGACGAATCTCATTTCATTAAACAGTCTAAAGTATATTCTTAAATAAGTTATCAGAGACAAATAAAACCATGTGTTATATTAACTTATTACAGATTTGTTTATGAGTTGTCTACTCTTTGTTTCTAAAAATTTCTTATTAGTCTATAGTGACATATATATAAATGAAGAGATGCGGTTTGATTGCCAATGAGACAACATTATATCCAAGTCACAATGTACAAAAAATTAACAAATATTGGTCAAAGAACGGCTTAAACACGGAGCCTTGGCTCACACCAAACTGTATCTACAAAGGGCCCCTAAATGACTAGTACTAAAAAGACATGCTATAAACTAACAACTGCAATGGCTTAACTCGATCAAAAAGAAAATTAGACCGTTGGTTTTCCCGTTTGAATGGTTTTACACTAGTAATTGGGGTCCTTTATAGCTTGTTGTTCGGTGTGAGCCAATGCTCCGTGTTGAAGTCCGTACATTTACTTTCTTAAATTGTTATTTGGATGGAGAGTTGTCTCATTGGCACTCATACCACATCTTCCTATATCTATTAAAACAAAAACAAATATTAAAACGTAGGTACTTATATAACATATACGTAACAGTTAGTAGGAATAGTGTCAAAAAAACAACTTTTACCTGGAACAAAATGGCGTTAAATGAAACAACGCACTCAGGGTAAATTTTGTTGTTCAGGGTAAGAATACAGAAGTGAACATTCATCGTCATACAAAATGCTTCAAGTCATTAAAGGTGGTTACAGGTACATATGAAAAATAGTGAGACAAGATACGTTTTCTTTTTGTAAGAGACATAAAAAAAAGAAATTGGTGTAGTTGAAATTAGTCACTGGGGTAAAGCTGATGACCGTAACTGCATTTACGGTCATCCCAAGATGTCGGATGAAAAATTAGGTCAGTACCTGTATTGTCTGATAAAGTGTTTCTATATCATTTTCTTTACAAATCATACATTGATAAGTTGTATATTTATAAAAGATTCACACGGAATTCACAAATTACTACCGTGAAATGTACATGAAACGGGAAATTCGATTTGAAAAAATCGCTAAGATCGCTCATCAATGTATGATTTGTAAAGAAAATGATATAGAAACACTTTAACAGACAATACAGGTACTGACCTAATTTTACATCCGACATCTTGGGATGACCGTAAATGCAGTTACGGTGATCAGCTTTACCTCAGTGAATAGTAGTAAATATAATTACGATGATGACATAACCTTATCCTATCCTGATTTCGATATTCAGAATGTCATGAAAAAATTAGAAAGTGATAGTCTCAGAATGCTGGACTGGTTTGATTACAATTTAACATAATCCAGATATTGTTTTAAGTTCTGACCATTGACAAACAAACTTCCAATCATGATCTTGTTTTAAACTTAAAGGAAATAGTATATAGTTATCAAAGGTACCAGGATTATAATTTAGTACGCCAGACACGCGTTTCGTCTACATAAGACTCATCAAAATATTTATAATGCCAAACAAGCACAAAGTTGAAGAGCATAGATGATCCAAAATTCCAAAAAGTTGTGCCAAATACGGCTAAGGTCATCTATGCCTGGGATAGAATAGAGTTTGAAAAGATTTCAAGCTACTGGGAGTTCTATAGTCGATAGATCGTGTATTTGAGATCAAGGCTTAAAAGTATATGACAGACAGAAAATACTCCATGTAAATAGTAACTACCATGACAAATTACAATCAATTTTTTTTTTATTATTATTAAAAATGAAATGGATGGTACGATACTAAGGTTATACTTAAATTATCAGTGCAGCAGACATTTATAAATTATTTAATAGTTTCATGCTAGTTTGCATGACTTGTTTATTGTGTTTTTATTGTCCAACTGTCAATTTTCTAGAGCAGAGATGTGGTTTCATGCATACACAAGAATAAAGGACATTTTGTTTTACATTAATCAGTACACGTGCTATATCATTGATAAATCTTATAAATAGTTATCATTGACATTTATGTAAACGGGAAACACTTATACCATGTTATTATCTTTAATATATCTTTTTTACCTTAAATGTGATAAAAAAAAATCCATACCAAGTGAACTTTTAAAAGGATTCCCAAATATGATTCTTTAAAAAAAAAGTCAGCGTTTACTGTTGTCAATGGCCACTTGAAAATAATATTCCTATTTTATACCACTGGGTCGATGCCACTGCTGGTGAACGACTTCGGTGTTGACATGAATATCAATTATATGGTCATTTTTTATAAACGTCCTGTTTACAAAACTTTGAATTTTTCGAAAAAAAAATAAGGATTTTCTTATCCCAGGAATAGATTACCTTAGCCGTATTTGGCACAAGTTTTTGGAATTTTTGGTCCTCAATGTTCTTCAACTTTGTACTTGTCTTGGTATATAACTATTTTGATCTGAGCGTCATTGATGAGTCTTATGTAGACGAAACGCGCGTGTGGCGTATTAAATAATAATCCTGGTACCTTTGACAACATTTTTATTACTTCTACGGCTATGTAACTATTGTAGTTATTGTACCTCTGACTATGGGTTGATGCTTTAAAAAAATCATAAAAATTCCATTTTCGTCGCAGTTAATGTTTCCACAGCAGATAAGATTTAGAAATGATGAAACAGTCTAATTATCAAGAAAAAAATATTTTAAATCAATGTTTTCTGTTGTCAACTGCATTTTGAAATGCAAACTCCAAACCTCCGTTCGACAGATGTCGTATGTACAGTATACAAATTGATCGACATAATAGAAAGGTTGAGTTAACTTTTTTGGATTCGAGCGTCACTGATGAGTCTTTTGTAGACGAAACGCGCGTCTGGCGTATATACTAAATTTAGTCTTGGTATCTATGATGAGTTTATTTATAATAGTTTCTGCCTTGCCAACTTTCATTATTTAGAAATAAAAAGTGGTAATTGTTATTGAAAGTTCTATCGAATTTTAAGAGATTTGATACTGAAAAAAGTATCGAAATGACGTATTTTATTTTTTTGTTTATGAGTTTTATATACCGTGGCCATGATATATTTCGATAAAAAAATGAATAAAATAACACAGATACATTCAAAACCGAGGTTATGTCAATTTACCAAAATTATGACTTAATTTAAATACACATACGAGATAGCATGTGTCATAATAAAATTATATCTTGGTGAGCATTTAAAACTACCTGAGTTTTTATTAAAATTTCTTAAACAAATTGGGTTATCTCGCTTGGAAATGTCTAATATTTTTGAACATGTTTGCAATTACTATAGGAGCTTCATGATTTCTGGTCAACTTTGCATTCTTGGCAACTTTGTCATCTATGATATTATTTATGAATTGATCATCTTTAAAAGTATAGTAACGATGGTTTATTCATCTGTCTTCAGGTCAACTATTTCTTCAAGTCATTTTCGATCGTTCAAATTTGTTGTACTATACTTATTTTACAGTATGTTTATATTAACTTTTATGCACTAGTATGTTATGCTGGTGTTGTTTTAAGGACACGGTGCACTAAACGAAAACTGAGATAAATTTCCTTTACTGAAACCGTGTCTACCATGAAACTATTAATCACCGAGTAGAAAGGTGTAATATCGTACTGTCCTCCATTCATAAATACCGGATTCAAGTGGACAAAAGTTAATGACCTTTTAGGTATACAGTAACACTGATAGATCGCAGGATTAAGTGACCTGTAAATAAATTGTTGTTTAGTTTTTATAACAGGTGAATTATAAGTTATTATTTCGATTAAGTTGACTATTTTGGAAGAACATGATTTATAAATTAATGTTGTTGGCATTGAACTAGCTTGCAGGAGGCTCCCACAGGGTACCCCCTCAAGTCGCAAGGTCGCTTTTAAATTCGTCGAGAGGTCGTTTTTAGGGGAAATGTACAGGTCGCAGGTCGTTTTTTCCCAAACACAGAGGACTGAAGTCGGTCGGAGGTCGTTTTTTCTAAATTGTACAGGTCGCAGGTCGTTTTTAGAAGGCCCTCAGGTCGGAAATCGCCTCTAAAAAGCCCATAGGTCGCAGGTCGATTTAGACCCTGCGGGAGCCTCTTGCAGTGACTGTTATTACTCTTAGATCGGTGCTTTGTGTTTATTGTCTTTATGCTGGTTGTGTTTGTGCTTTTACTTATCTGAGGAAACTAGCCATTTACATTTCGGCCCTCTTTTACAAGTTATGTTGAGGTTTGCTCTTATGTTCGCGCTGTTACACCACTTTCACAGGTTAGGGGAGGGTTGATCATGATTAAACTTATTTATCTAAATTTATGTTTCTAAATTTGTCATAAATAAGGAAATTTTACATTCTCTATTTGTCATTTACTACCACCACAACCCTTTATCCTCCCGGGTATTTAGAAATCCAATAAATTCAAAGATTGGCTGTGGTATAGAAAAGGATCAACCCTACACTTTACATCTTCAGTCCGACAGTAAAACTTGTCCAGAAATGGTAATGGTGTGTGGTATGTAAATGTATAAATACTTTTCCAAGTTCGGTCGGACTGGGAACGTTGATAAATCGGATACTCCGTGAAGGGTGAATAAAGCCCTCTATATACATTAAAGAAACCCTTGTAACAACTCTTTGGGGGTTCGTATGTAGCCTTTTTCAAGGCAAAATCTCTTCCGCTATTTAACATTTCCTTATTTTCTGAAATACGAATGAATTACGCGCATAAAAGATATGCAAGTTTTATCCGGATCACCAAAGTTCAGTACTAAGTGTTAATGGGTTCCGTGTGTCTCATAAGAGAAAAACTAAACTGATAAGTGGTGTTCCTTGGACTCATGAATACGCTTAAGGTCTATATCGAGCAGAATTGACACATTTTTGTCAGTCTAGAGAAAACACACAGGCGACATATTAATGTTCATTTTAATTCAGACGAGACATATACTATCGAGAATGAAAGATGGCATTCTTCCTACAGTAAATAGTGTAATACAGTATAGAACTATGTATTGGCTACATTAGAGAGATTTAATTTTTGTGTTTTGTGAACATTAAATTTGTTCTTCGTTTTGCCTTTTTTGTCACGGTGTTGTGTGCTTTTCTTTGATAATGAATTTTAAAATTGCGCTTAGTATCATATAAAAATAATGATAAAGTATTTGACAATTTTTTAGGACTTGAAAAACTCTTATTAACTAGTAAACGATCTAATGATTTTTTTTTAAATGAATATCTATTTGTTGCTTTTTTCAAAATCAGAAATTTTTTATACATTAATTTTGTAATAGCCTGAATCATATTTCTTGACCTATGCATATTTCAAGATATTGATTTATTTATCAAAAACAAAGAATATTAATTAAATAAACACTTTTATAGATTAAAATAAGTGCTTCCCCAAACTGACAACAAGCTCTGATAAAATTTGCTTTGTAACAATCAAAATGTACTCATTAATGTTGTAACGTGTACCTGCCAGCTTCTGTAGTGTATTATCAATTAATCATGTCAATAATCTCGTTGAAGTAAATACAATAATATATACAATGTATAGAACTTTTCTTTAAATGACGTTAATGGAGTTGATTTTGAAATTTCGAATAGCAAATATGTGTATAAAGCAAATAGGAAATTTAAAACCATTAAAATATTGAACAAAAAAATGCTAACCGATATCAGTCTGCATAACCTAACTAAAAGCAAATTAATCATATCATTTGCCACTCAGTGGTCGTATCAGTCGAAAAGTGAAAATTATAAATTAAAGTTATAACGATCGTAACTAGTTTATTATGGTACTTTTTAAATTAGCTAATTTACAGATTAAACCAGACAAACTGTGTGTTTTTTCATCTATATTGTGTCGGCAATTTGTAAACTGAGGACAGGGGACTCTTGAAATATTTACTTTTATTGTGTATATTAATGATCTTGTTGTTATTTTTTATTTTCATTTTGTAATGTTGTGTCACATACTATAAACATGTAGTTTTATGGCAATAAAGATTTGAATTGAATTGAATTGAATTATAAAGATTTACTCTGGGCATTGCACAAGGGTATGTGGTCTTCAAGTGTACGGCATTTGTGGTAGGCCCGAGACCTATCTGTGAATCCGGCTTGGCTGGCACTAAATTATAATCCTGGTACCTTTGATAACTATTGGCATATAGTTTTGTTATATATGACCCCTACCCCCTCCCTTCTACCCTACATTAGACCGTTGTTTTTCTCAATTCAATTGTTTAATGTTTTTGTTATCAGGGTCTTTTATGGGCGACTATAATGTATGTTTTTTTTCACACTGTTAAAAGCCGTACGGTTGCCTATTATTGTCAACATCAACTTCATTTGAACTTTGGGGGATGGTTGTCTAATTTCGTAAGTCATTGCTGTATGGAATCTATATAGCCAACGATATTAAAGTGTACATCAGCATGACTACACACAACACTTAAAGTACTTTTTGTTGATTTTGGGGAGTGCTGACATTCCTTCCATTACTAACATATTTGCCACTGACCATCAAGCAGAGAACAATAAAGTTGAACTTATTAATGCAAACATGAGTTACCTCCCTTAATCCTTTTTTCAGAAAATAAAAAGATTTTAAAAAAACCACACCAATGACCGCTTGTTGCTTGCTTAACTTCAATTGCCAAATAATGCATGGAAAGGAATTTTGAAATCGTATAAAACGTCTTTCACTGAATTCATCGATTTTAGTTTGTTTTGCTTTTGATGTTTTTTTCTACGATAGATCTAACGTTATTAACTAGAGGCTCTCAAGAGCCTGTGTCGCTCACCTTGGTCTATGTGCATTTTAAACAATGGACACAGATAAATTCAAGATAAAATTGTGTTTTGGTGATCATGATGTGTTTGTAGATCTTACTTTACTGGACATTCTTCTTGCTACAATTATCTCTATCTATAATGAACTTGGCCTAGTAATTACAGTGAAAATTGTTAAAAAATGACTATAAAGGGCAAGAACTCTTTAAGGGGTAATTTTGGTCATGTTGACTTATTTGTAGATCTTACTTTGCTGAACATTATTGCTGTTTACAGTTTATCTCTATCTATTATAATATTCAAGATAATAACCAATAGGCTAACTGCAAAATTTCCTTAAAATTACTAATTCTGGGACAGCAACCCAACAACAGGTTGTCTGTTTTGTCTGGAAAGTTCAGGGCAGTTAGATCTTGACCTGATAAACATTTTACCCCCATTGTCAGATTTGCTCTAAATGCTTTGGTTTCAGAGATATAGGCCAAAATCTACATTTCGCCCCTATGTACTATTTTTAGCCATGGCGGCCATCTTGGTTGGGTGGCAGGGTCACGCCACACATTTTTAAAACTAGATACCCAAATGATGATTGTGGCCAAGTTTGGTTAAATTTGGCCCAGTAGTTCCAGAGAAGAAGATTTTTTAAAAGAATTCTAAAATTTTAGAAAAATGGTTAAAAATTTACTATAAAGGGCAATAACTCCTTAATGGGTCAACCGATAATTTTGGTCATGTTGACTTATTTGTAGATCTTACTTTGCTGAACATTATTGCTGTTTACAGTATATCTCTATCTATAATAATATTCAAGATAATAACCAAAAACTGCAAAATTTCCTTAAAATTACTAATTCAGGGGCAGCAACCCAACAACGGGTTGTCCGATTTGCTCTAAATGCTTTGATTTTTTAGTTATAAGCCTAAAACTGCATTTTACCCCTATGTTTTATTTTTAGCCATGGCGGCCATCTTGGTTGGTTGGGCGGGTCACCGGACACAATTTTTAAAACTAGATACCCTAATAATGATTCTGGCCATGTTTGGTTAAATTTGGCCCAGCAGTTTCAGAGGAGAAGATTTTTGTAAAAGTTAACGACGACGGACGACGGACGACGCCGGACGCCAAGTGATGAGAAAAGCTCACTTGGCCCTTCGGGCCAGGTGAGCTAAAAATAAATTAAATGAATTCCAGAGAACACGAAGTCAATACCTAAAAGTTTTGCCAAATACAGCTAAGGTAATCCATTCCTGAGGTAGAAAGCCTTAGTATTTCACAAATTTAAAGTTTTAACAGTTAATTTATAATTATAGACATATTGATGATAACTCAAGTCAACACAGAATTGCTGACTACTGGGCTGGTGATACCCTCGGGGAAATAAATCTCCACCAGCAGTGGCATCGACCCAGTGGTTACAAATAAACTCATCATAGATACCAGTATTAAAATTTTATATTTACGACAGAAGCGCGTTTCGTAGATACATACGACTCATAAGTGACGCTCGAATAAAAAACTGTTTAAAAGGCCAAATAAAGTACGAAGTTGAAGAGCATTCAGGACCAAAAATTGTTAAAAGTTTTATCAAATACAGCTAAGGTGATCTATTCCTGAGGTAAAAAAGCCTCAGTTTTTTCACAAATTTAAAGTTTTGTTAACATTTAATTTATAATTATGAACATATCGATGATAACTCAAGTCAACACAGAAGTGCTGACTACTGGGCTGGTGATACACTCGGGGAAATAAATCTCCACCAGCAGAGGCATCGACCTAGTGGTTGCAAATAAACTCATCATAGATACCAAGATTAAAATTTTATATTTACACCAGACGCGCGTTTCGTCTACATAAGACTCATCAGTGACGCTCGAATCAAAAAATGTTTAAAAGGAAAAATAAAGTACGAAGTTGAACAGCATGGAGGACCCAAAATTCCTAAAAGTTGTGTCAAATACGGCTAAGCTAATCGATGCCTGGGATAAGAAAATCCTTAGTATTTCGAATAATCCAAAGTTTTGTAAACAGTAGATTTATAAAAATGACCCCATATCTAATATTCATGTCAACGCGGAGGTGCTGACTACTGGGCTGGTGATACCCTCAGGGACGAAACGTCCAGCAACAGGGGCATCGACATCGATAAAAACGATATCGCTAACGAGTATTTTTGAAAAGTCGAATTTAAAAAAAAAGGTTACTTTGATTGACTTGTGTTTTGCTTAACGCCCAGTAACAATTAAATTGTGCATGCATTTTAAGGACGAAAACATATTATCAATAATAAATTATTGGGTCGACCAGGCTGAGCTCGAAGTTTACCTGCAACATGAAAAGTAGTGCATGTTTGACTGGATAAAAGAGGGAGGGTAGGAGGGGTCCTGATCCCGAAATCCCGAGCTTAAAAACACGAAATCCCGAAATCCCGGGCTTAAAAAACATCAAATCCCGAGGTCCCGAAATTCGATAAAAGAATTCCCGGATCCCGAAAGGGTCAATCCCGAAATCCCGAGCTTAAAAACACCCGATCCCGGAGTCCCGGTAAAGGTCCTATCCCCCCTCATAAAAATATTGGATTGGAACATACTCATTAATTGTTTCTAAAGAGTTTATCGTGCAGAAAACGTGACACTCTCCCTATACGAAATATAAAATTGATTGTTCCTCCGTTCGTTCCAACCGGGCGTGGCGGCGTATTTGTAAATCCCATACTGCCGAATGGACACCCTCTTAAGCATGTGTCTTTACGAACGGATGGGTAAAGTTCGGTTTCATTCCAAATGAGAACGAATCAATAAATCCAAGAAAAATGACTCGACCGAATCCAAGGATAAAGTAATGCACTGTCACTGTGAAAATCGGATAGGGTCCAGGTATAAAATATATTCCGCATAGCAAAACAACGTCCGTATCTTTGTAACTATTGTATTGCTAGAAAAAAGACGTGCAGATGGCCAAATTTCTATACGCCAGTTCATCCTTGGGATCATTTTTATGATTTAATATTTATAGTCGTGAAAGATAATATTTACAACCAACATCAACAAATTGGTTACAACGCAACTTATCGAAATCAATTTTATTTTGGTCAGTAGTACACAGCTTCTACAATATATATATATAAGTAGTTTACCCTCTGATGTTGATATAACTGTGTCCTAAAACTATTTCATTGTCATTATATAAATTATAAAACAACAACGAAAAAAGAAAAAAACTACACATGAGCAGCACAACGGGTGCCATATGTGGAGCAGAATATGCTTACCCTTCCGGAGCACTTGATATTACCCCCAGATTTGGTGGGGTTTGTGTTGCGTGGTCTATATTTTTTCATGTTTGTCTTTTTTCCTTTTTTTAGCCATGGCGTTGTCAGTTTTTTTTTTTCGATCTATGAGTTTGAATATCCCTCTTGTATCTTTCGCCCCTCTTTTACATTGTTTCGACTGCAATCACAAGCCAATCTTTATAATAAAGGACAGTTGGTTGGATAGAAGTGATGGATTGCCTAGTATTATTAAACTGAGTTCGTATGAACTAAGCCTGGCGTCCTGACCCAATCTAATACTTCGCTGACAGCAATGCAGTAGGCAAGGATACCAGGCTTTCTATGAAATGACTTCAGAAAGCTGTCAATATCAGGGGAAATATGCCAGATTTAATTACACTTTAAGTTCGTGTTCGATATTTGAAAAAAAAATGATATCTCTACATTTATCTAGTTGCAAATGTTTGATGATTAAAACAAAACAAGTTGACAAACCTGGACATGTTGTGGAATAAGGTTTAGCAGTCTCATTTATGTCAAGCAATACAATTAAACAACAAATCCATTAATCTATCAAATTAATTACTTGGTAAACTAACAAGGTTTGAGTAAAATGACTATGACTGTAAAACAAATATAGAATTTATATCTTTTTATCGGCAAATCAATATTCCTAATGTCCTGTAGGTTATTTCCCTATCTGCAATTTGGGGCGGGGAGGGGGGGGGTCTCTTCGAATTGTAATTTTAAAGTAGCTCAAAGACTTTGAGACCTGAAAGAATTTTTTTTACCTGCAAATAACATTTGCAAACTGTCATCGATTGAAATGCAATGTCAATATCAGCTGATTCATTAGACAAAAACATAACGGTTACAACATAGTAAGCTGGGGCAAACATATTACTATCGACAAAATAGAAGAAGACTGGATAAGGAGAAACACAAAAGTATTTGTCCAGAACTATGAGCGGACGGATGATCCTGTGTGTATGCCTTCCGAACTGTGAGCGGACGGATGATCCTGTTTACATCCCTTCCTAAACTGTGAGCGAACGGTTGATTCTGTTTATATCCCTTCAGAAACTGTGAGCGGAAATTTTTTAGCTATTTCATTGTCATTATATACATTATAAAAATTATAAAACAAAAACAAAAAAAGAATACAACTACACATGAGCAGCACAACGGGTGACACGTGTAGAGCAGGATATGCCTACCCTTCCGGAGCACTTGATATTTTCCCCAGATTTTGGTGGGGTTCGTGTTGCTTTGTCTTTTTTTTTTCATGTTGTGTCAAAAGTACTATTATTTGTCTGTTTGTCTTTTTCTTTTTTAGCCATGGCGTTGTTATTTTTTTTTCTATCTATGAGTTTGAATGTCCCTCTGGTATCTTTCGTACCTTTTTAACGTTGTTTCGACTGCAATTACATATCAATCTTTATAATAAAGGAAAGTTGGTTGGATAAAAGTGATGGATTGCCTAGCATTATTAAACTGAGGCCCTATGAACTAAGCATGGCGTTCTGACCCAATCTAATATTTCGCTGGTAGCAATGCAGTAGGCAAGAATACCAGGCTACTATGAAATGACTTCAGATAGCTGTCAATACCAGGGGAAATATGCCAGATGTAATTAGACTTTTAGTTTGGACCTGTGTTCGATATTTGAAAAAAATTATATCTCTACCTTTATCTAATTGCAAATGTTTAATGGGTCTTCGAATTGTAATTTTAAAGTAGCTCAAAGACTTTGAGACCTGACAAAAAGAAATTCTTTTTTTTCACCTGCAAATTACATATTCAAACTGTCATCGATTGAAACGCAATGTCAATATCAGCGGATTCATTAGACAAAAACATTACAACATAGTAAACTGGGACAATCATATTACGATCGACAAAATAGAAGAAGACTGGATAAGGAGAAACACGAAAGTATTTGTCTAGAACTATGAGCGGACGGATGATTCTGTTTGTATGCCTTCCGAAACTATAAGCGGAAGGATGATCCTATTTACATCCCTTCCGAAACTGAGCGGACGGATGATCATTTTTACATCCCTTCCGAAACTGTGTGGCGGCCAGATGAACATGTTAACATCCCCTCCAAAACTATGAGCGGACGGATACCCTGTTTACAGCCCTTCCAGACATATGAGCGGACGAATGATCCTGTTTGCATCCCTTTCGAAACTATGAGCGGACGGATGATCCTGTTTATAAACCTCCCGAAACTATGAGCTGACGGATGATCTTGTTTACATCCCTTCAGAAACTGTGAGCGGAGGGATAAGCTTGTATCATCCCTTCCGAAACTTTTAGCGGACGGATGATCCCGTTTACATCCCTTCAGAAACTATGAGCGGACGAATGATCTTGTTAACATACCTTTCGAAACTGTGAGCGGACGGATGATCTTGTTTACATACCTCCCGAAACTGTGAGCGGACGGAAGATCTTGTGTACATCCCTTCCGTTACGTTGTGGTGTTGGGATTGTAAGATGACGATACATACAAAGTTCTGAGTTTTAGGTAGACAGAATAGTACTTCATTGAAGAATCACATATCTTGAACAATTGTAGAAAAAAAGTTCGGGGTGAATTGATTGCAGCATTTTAGTATACATAAAGGTGATAAAATTAATGTGAAAAAAATTATGAATTATTATACTTTAACAAAACAAAATATGAGAAGAATCAAGAACATGAAAAATTCCCTAAAAGACATTGGCTTAGTATCTAAAATTTTCAAAAACAATACATAACCATTTAATATATCGAGTATTAAAATTTTATCAAATTGCGAAATCCACAATCCTCAATCCGGTGATATTTATTGACACTAGATTTTGACATTGAATAAATGTGACGTTCAAAGTGATGAATGAAGTGTATAGAAAGCATATTGTCAATATGCGACTAAAACGAGCAAATAAATAGGTTAAATATTCAACAAAGCGATTCAACTACAACATGTACAAAGACTTAAATTACTGTGTTTATCATCATGACGTGTGACCACTTACGATATATGTTAGGATAGTCGGGATTAACACCACACCGGTCAATTTGTTCTTAAAATTTATGCTCATTATGATAAGGATTTGCAGCAATAGCTTAGCAATGCCACTGTTTATTTTATTATTTCTTTGCATCTGGATGGGAAGAGCTGTAGTTTTAGGCTCAAATGATATCTACAAGGATTTATTTCAAAATTACACGAAGGAATTACTTCCGACATGGGATGTACCAACACCTCTCAAACTTAGCATCAATGCTGCATTAATATCAATAGTGTCATTTGTAGAACTCGAAGAAAAAATTATAACAACAATGAGTTTTTCATTAAACTGGACAGATCCTAGATTATCATGGAATCCAAGTTTATATAATAATATTTATTTGTTAACGTTACCGTCACATACTGTCTGGCTCCCGTATCTGCACATTTCTAATAGTGTGAACGATGTCAAACCCATTGGACAGGAAGCAAACTTCTATGCAATTGTAACATCCCCGGGAGCGGTTTATTGGACCCCAGGTGGAGTGTTTGCGACACAGTGTGCGCCTGATGTATCTAACTTTCCTTTCGATACACAATTCTGTTCGTTTACAATCCTTATGTGGGGTATGCCAGCTGGAGAAGTTGAATACATAAGTAATTCTAATGTTCCAGATCTGACTTACTATTATCCCAATTCTGATTGGACTCTTACTGGCACACAACAGTCTGTAGTTAAGGGAAATTATTCGTCAACGTTTTTTGTCGGACTTTACATTAAACGTAAACCAACTTACTATGTCGTAACCGTAATATTACCCACATTAATGTTTTGTCTGATGAATCCACTAATATTCTGTCTCCCCGTGGAATCAGGAGAGCGAATTTCTCTAGGTATGACAATTCTACTTGCTTACGCTATATTTCTTACCATAGTATCGGCTTCAATCCCAGCGAAATCGGACCCTTTGTGTATCATTCTTCTAGTTCTTGTTTTAATAATGATGATAAGTGGTTTAATTGTTATTTTGACTATTGTAAGTTCGTACTACTACTATATGGAAGATACAAGCCATGCGAATACATGTTTAAGGCGTGTAACATCGCGATTCAAACAAAATCAGGTAGAAAATTTCAATGAGGAGGGAAACAAAAAATCAAATTTGAATTCTCTGTCAGGAAAAGACTTGTCTAAAACACTTGACATTATATTTTGCATCATCTCTTTCGTTTCATTTATAGGAATATTGTCTGCATATTTTCTATATGTATTAATTGTATAGTATTGTAACATTATTAATTTTGTTCGGAAGACACATGTTCATAGTTCTGTATAAATTGTAAGGTATGTGAATTTCATTTATATTTTATTATAACTTTAAGGGGCTAAGTTTTACCTTTGAACTTATGTAGCCAGAAAAAAAAGACTGAACAATTAAGTACAGTCAGTATTACCTGCGACTTTTGTCTTTTGTTTATATAATAGTCTATAGTATCACTTAATGTATCTATTTTAAAAAGCTCCAAAGGTGGATTAAAGAGAAGAGGTTACATAATGATATTTAACTGTCGGGTCTCCTCTTACTTTTCGGTAAGCTCATTTAGAGCCTCTTTTTTAAGTGACAGATCCGACACTCGGTTTGGTTGGAGCATTTTTACAGAGGATGACCTTGAGGTCACTCCGATGTATTGTTATCGCTTAAATTTCCGTCATTCATAAATTCTAGTCAAATTAGTTTTGGGTTATCAACACCAGTGAAAAAAGTGCATTTTCATACCTGCGACTTCTGTTCTCCGGTTGTACGATGTTTCAACAAAATATGGAATCATTTCAGTTGTTGATTTAGTGGTGAAAATTTGACTGAATTATATCTTAATAAATACGATTTTATATGTTTAATTGGTGTTTCAGAAAGAGGTCAGGTGCTCTTGTTCATTCATAAAATTATCGTTCATTCATAAATTTATCGTAAAATAAAAATCACTACACAGGTTATACGTGTAGTGTAAATGACCACCTGTAATCTAAAAATAGCGGTCTCACTAATAACGAGAAGAAGAACTTTGAGCGACAAGAAGCGTCAAGAACGGACAAGAAGAATAAATTAAGCGACAAGACTATTTAGCGACATGAAAACTTCTCGTACCGCATGAGGATGACACATATCAAATGAACAATTATGTGTGGGACTAAGTTTTAAGAAATGATGTCAAAGTAACACTATGAAAATATTTTTAGTAAGCTGAAATATATATTTATTTTTTACATGTCAAAGTTTATGACTTGTAAGTTAGGCCGTGTTCACATTGACCTAAACTCGGTGTTGTGTAAGTGTAACTCACACGTAAACTAAACAAAATTATGTTCCCATTGATAAAATTCAATGTTTACATGTAGTGTATAACATGTTTTGTCTACATGCAGTCGATACTCGATGTAGGCCTTGTGTAGATTAAGTGTACACAAAACTAGGCATTTAAAACATTAGTTTCACCGTGTATATTTAAGGAAGAAACAATTTTTGAATAAAATTGATATTTATAACAATTATTAATAAAGTTCTTTACGGAAATATTTGTCTAAACTTGATATATTTATTTGTTTTTTTTTTAAACTTAACGTAGCTTTATTAACCCCTTATCAAGACTCAAAGCAGCATCATTGCCAAACACATAATTCATTTGAAAATTAAGTTCTTTCCGAATCGACTTGACTTGACAGAAATGTTTGCCACTGGTCTACTCAAACAACGATTCACTCATAAATGCATTACTTAAAAAGTGTGAGGTAAATGTATTGTTTGTCTAGTACATGTATCTCGGATCCGTTAAATACCTTTAAAACAAAAAAAAGCATTACCCCCTCCTTTGCCAAATACTTCTTGGAGAAGAAATACCATTTGAAACAAACAGAACAAATAGGAATATAGTGATCCCTAATATATCATTCCTTCTTCTCCTTCAATCTCTGTACCGTAATCTCTACCGACGTAATGCATTGGCTTCATGAGAATAAAAATATATATTCTTCGCCTGTAAGCACGCTACTGCAGCCTACGTTTTCTATTGCTTAAACGAACCATCTTTATTATTTTTAAACTACTGCAAATCAGCAAAATGGCTTTCATAAAGAAGCAACCACTTAACTTAAAAAAAGGAAAAGGGGGGGGGGGGAGTATTTTGATAATTTATCTGAGCCAGAAATTTTTCCGCGCAAACGTTTTATTCCGGGTTTTTTTTCGATGCTGGTAATCAATTTTTTTTCAAAATTTAACACTATAATGTATGGGGAAACTCTTGATTTAGAATATTTTTATATCATCTATGGGACCTTTTTTTTTATCCAATTGGGGTTCGAAATATTTCCATCCATACACCCCCCTTTCCCCCGGATTTGAAGTCAAATGGTCGTTTCCTTACTACTAGAAAAGTTGTCCGAAAACTTTACATTCGGTACTACGTAATGAACATTTAAATGACATAGAGTTTACAAATGTGAACAAATCTTATGTACAGGTAATTAAACAAGGTGTATAGATGTGAACAAATTTAATGTGAAACCAATGGCCAGTACGTTAAACTAATTGTAAACAAGTTTACTGTACATGGCGTTTGGTGTGAACACGGCCTTATTTTATTTCTGTCCCATTTTTCAACATTAGCGTCTCGAAAGGTGAAATGTTTTAACTGAATGGTTAATTTAAATTAATTATGAAAATTGTTAAAATTAAATAAATAAAAGTAATTATTGCCCAGTTACAAACACTACCAGGGGATAATCCATAATTACCCCCAACTTTAGCCTGGTAAACTTGTCTCCTTGTGAAATATAAAACATATTAAAAATGATTTCCTGCTTAAGTCTTTTATTGATATAAAGTCAAAACCTTCTTGCTTTTCACTAGACAACCATGTCCTGTCAGGTTTAATTCTTATATATGTAGATGAAAAATAAAAGTGTCCCAAAACATAAACATGGCAGCTATTGCTTTTACAGCCTTTAAGGCTTTGATTTTTTTTACAGAAGAGTGTCCACCACTGCACTATAATAATAGTAGAATAGAATTATCATATATACAAATAGATGAAAATGATATTTATCGGTCGTCCAACTGTCTATATAAATCTGCTCAGCTCTTAATAGAACTCCATATCACGGCTTTGTGACGTCAAATACGTTGACCTGGCCTTAATAACTTTGACCCGGACATATCAGCGACGTCATAATGTTTGAACCGACGTTGATAAGTTTGACCCGAACTTATCAAGTCAACTTCCGGTTGCTGGTGAAACTAAGACAATACTTCCAAAAGACGCAAATGCAGCCCGATAAATCGATTATCAGGTTATCGGCATATTAATATTGTAAAATATCAGCTGCTCGACATCATATGAAGGCTTTTTGATCTCGTTCGCTGCGCTTACTCGACAAAAAGCTTAATATTATGTCTCGCAGCTGATATTTTACGATATCAACATGCAGACAACCTGATAATCGGTACATACATGCAATCGTAATATTAATAATACTAGTACATATAACAACAAACCAGTGTATTCTCTACGACTATTATTATACAAGTATAATAGTCCAAGGTATATTGATTTCTTGCACTACAATATAATAGTTATTACGGTGAGGTTGAATTTCCTGTCATTTATTCATCATCCAAGCACGAACTTGTATCAGAAAAAAATATTTCTGTAAATTAACCCAAGTTTCAGGTATAGAGATGTGATCTGTTTCTGTGACATGTGCTTTTGACCATCCACAAGAACCTGCGGTCATCCGATGTTCAGTAGTTCAGTACTTTGATTTTTTATACAAACTCCATTTGTTGAAACTTTACTACTAGACAAGTCATTTGAGACCGGGCTGAAGTACGTTCACTATATTCTAAAATCATGCCTATCAATTTTTCGTTTTCTGTGTTCTTAAAAACATACTGCATTTGTTATACTAAGGGAAATTCAGAATACTTGTTTTCAAATTATCATGAAATTAAGAAATAAAATTTATATTTGTTTATAGTACTTTAAACATTTACTGAAATCTATTTTGTGTGCTAGGCTTCTAATTTAATTGATGTATACATGTACTTGTAGTGGTCAATATAATTTACCACCTAAGTTCACATTTTGTTTTTGTTTGACGCGTGTTTAATTAAAGCATAAATTATGTCTTTTAAAATTTGATATGAAAAAAAAATGAAATCTTTAAATGTGTTCTTGTTTCTATATATCCCTTTGAGTCTTTTCGTTATATAATAAACTTTAAAGTAATCTCTCTGTCTTCGAACGGTATCGGTATTTTGTGCCATACATTGTTAGCCTTTTTATGTATGTGCATGTCAAAGTTTGTTCCTCTTCACAAAAATTTATCTGAGAGGAAAAATATTATGATTCTTATTATCGTTGTCTATCAAACTTACATTTACTTCAACATATGGCATATATCTACACATCATTGAAGGACCCTACGCAATCATGGTTTGAGAAGAAGAATCATTATTATAATTATTAAATATCCTTGTACGGTCTGACATGACCAGACTCAAGCTGGCAGCCACTTTTATCGGCCAATCAAGATAGCAGCCAATTTTGATGATATGTCTAAAAATAAAAAAATGCATGAGACCCAAACGTTCCGAAAATCGATCAATCTTAGTTAAATGCAATTTATCAGCGGAAATCGACAATTTCACGGCTTGTACTGATTTCACTATCAATCCGTTTTCAATATGTATGTGAAGCTAGAGGTCTGTTCGTTATTTGATATTCGATAATTGATATAATGTAAAATTCGCTATATGTGCAACTTTGAACCTATGTGGTGGCCAGACGGACCCGGATCCCTGAAAAATATTTAAGTAGGAAATAGCATGGGTCTATGGTAGCAATACACAGTTAGGAAAAAAACTTAAAATTGACACTCATAATTTTTAAACACCCTCTTTCTCCCCCTGTCTAACAAAGAAGGCTTTATATGTGTGTTATACATGTATATACTTGTAGAAAGAGAATCTTCCATAGATTTGATTTCTAATGGTCATAAGGGTGAAATATAATCCCTTTTGGGTGTAACCATGGCAACAATCTGCATTTCTTAGATACAAAATATAGCAAAAAAGGGGGGTGAACATGTCACAAAAGTCTCCAAAATTTGGTCTAAAGGAAAATTTCAATGAATTACAGTGATACCTTTCCTGAATCCATAGGTTTATATCTATCAAGTGGTCCAAAAAAAATCATATGTCTTCCTGCTCGTTTTTCCATAAAATTGAATTGAAAAGATCGAGCGCAAAATCTTTGTTGATAAACACTACAATAATTTATGGACCTATGAACGGTACGGATAGGTAAATACGGACTGTCAATCATTGAAATGGCCTATAAAACATGTTAAAATCAATCTAAATGTTCATATAAACCCACTAAGTAGGCTATATTATTCTTCAATTATCTAAAAATCAATTTTATTGTACAAAAACTTTCATATTTAAAAAATTCACAGGGGCCATAATGCGAAACTAAACTTCTAACTGTGTATTGCTACCTTAAGGATTAACATTTTTTTTTCCCAATTCCACTTTAAATGGATTTCTGTTTTCTACTAGTTAAAACGAGCATTTTCGCCTGCTTGTTTTGAAAATCGGTTCAGAAATAAATATTTTATGAAGGTTAGCAGTTGACACTGAAATGCAACAAAAAAGTGATTTTATGAAACATGCCATGTCAAAGTACATTTTCTCCTTTTTTAGTCAATTTTCTAAAACTATACCTTCTAAGCCTGTCTTTCCTTGTTTAAAAACCTAAAATAACCTTAACAGTAGACAACTTTTACAAGTTAAAGCTATTTTAAAGCTCTAGAATGTCAATTTTGTTGTGTATTACCATACCAAGGCCTTGGTTAAAATTTAGTCAATACTGAATTCATTTATAACAGCGGGGAAAAAATTGGGCTTAATTCATGCTAAATTGTGACTTTATACTTGCTAAAATAATAAATTTGATTTAGTCGCATGAAAAAATATAAAGCGTTCCCTTCTAAGGTTTCTACATAACGCGCAATCTTCTTTTCCAAGGGGTAGCCAATAAAGTATCAATAAATAACGGAACCAAGTCTTTGTGTCAAAATGTCTATATTGGTTGCTAAGGACAATAAACAACAAAACTAACATATATTGGCATACTAAAGGTTGTTTCTCCCTTAAAATTGTATCTATAACCTAAATATCAATAGTTTTGTGGTATGTTTGTCTAAAAAAAAGGCAATAATTTGCTTTGTAAAATGCCATAAGGTAGCAATACACAGTTAGAAAAAAACTTAAAATTGACACTCATAATTTTTAAACACCCTCTTTCTCCCCCTGTCTAACAAAGAAGGCTTTATATGTGTGTTATACATGTATATACTTGTAGAAAGAGAATCTTCCATAGATTTGATTTCTAATGGTCATAAGGGTGAAATATAATCCCTTTTGGGTGTAACCATGGCAACAATCTGCATTTCTTAGATACAAAATATAGCAAAAAAGGGGGGTGAACATGTCAAAAAAGTCTCCAAAATTTGGTCTAAAGGAAAATTTCAATGAATTACAGTGATACCTTTCCTGAATCCATAGGTTTATATCTATCAAGTGGTCCAAAAAAAATCATATGTCTTCCTGCTCGTTTTTCCATAAAATTGAATTGAAAAGATCGAGCGCAAAATCTTTGTTGATAAACACTACAATAATTTATGGACCTATGAACGGTACGGATAGGTAAATACGGACTGTCAATCATTGAAATGGCCTATAAAACATGTTAAAATCAATCTAAATGTTCATATAAACCCACTAAGTAGGCTATATTATTCTTCAATTATCTAAAAATCAATTTTATTGTACAAAAACTTTCATATTTAAAAAATTCACAGGGGCCATAATGCGAAACTAAACTTCTAACTGTGTATTGCTACCTATACCTTTGAAATGAGCTAGGTCCGGTTCGGAACTTTGCAGTAGGGATATGCCGAAAAATACCGAATGTGTGGTTGGTATGGAAAATACGTAAATGGATCACCCCTAGTTTTTGGTGGGGTTCGTGTTGTTTATTCTTTAGTTTTCTATGTTGTGTCATGTGTACTATTGTTTTTCTGTTTGTCTTTTTCATTTTTAGCCATGGCCAGTGGCGTAGCCAGGGTTAAAATGATGTGGATGCGAAACTGTTCGCCGAGCGGAGCGAGGCGAAAATATTTTTAGGACCTTTTATGCACTTTTTTTTCAGACGTTTTTCCTGTATACATGTGTACTCCCCCTACAATCCGACAATGGCTAGATTTTTGTTTAATTTCAAAATACCCATCAATATATAAGTTTCTTACAGAATTTTGTTGTTTTCTCGTAACTACCATCATTAGATACAGTAATATGTGATGTTAAAGTTTCACATCCAATTGAAATACGAAATCTCAAAATGGACCCATAAAAAAGGCCTTTTTGTATATGGAATTTCGAAATATAGGCTCTGAAGTGATACCCCCTTTCGCCGGAATTTGAGCCTCCACATGGGATTTTTTTATTACATTTTATAAATGCCGGTCGTCCGTCAGGTGTTGCCAGATTTTTGTGAAATTTATATCATCAGCAATGTCTTTGAACCTCGCGAAAATAAGTCCTGATCAAATAATTTAACCAACTATGTCCCCTTTCAGTTTGAAATATAAATCATAATTGATATACCATTGCATTTGGCCTGAAGCTTTTATATCTCTTTAGATATTAAATAATAATAATAAAAAAAATGCTTTTTTTTAAGTAACTGCCCTTGTATATTAGAATAGATAAATATGTGCACTACGGGGACTTTTGAACTCTTTTTTTCAAAATAAAATTAATATTGTACCAAGTTTGAAACGGGTATTTATTAGCCCAGAAATGATCACACTCCATAATAAATACTAGTCGTATTTGATATCACAGGAAACGATGTGTTCGTTGTTAACTAGTAACGTTGCTTTGTCATCGCTCCGCTTGTTTCAATCTCAGACCAAACATGTCTACAGGTCTAAATATTATCATCCTCTGCGCTTGCCGTTGCCGACGACGCGCTAAGACGTAGACTTTTAACGAAAAAGTTGACAGCACTTTTCTGCAATTTATCCATCTTGTTTACATAAACTATAAATGATCTTAAAGGAAAGACCACATATACTGCTTTGGAAATGATTGGGCGATGTTCACATATCCTCACCCTTACATTCAGACACAACATATACAATTATATATATATATATATATATTTTTATTTTTAAATTATTTTTTTTTGTCAAAATGATGTGGATGCTTGAGCATCTGAGCATGCATGCAAGCTACGCCATTGATGGCGTTGTCAGTTTGTTTTAGATTTATGAGTTTGACTGTCCCTTTGGTATCTTTCGTCCCTCTTTTTTTAAACCTCTGTGGTGGCCAGACGGGCCCGGATCCCAGGAAAATATTTGAGTGGCGAATAGCCTTGGTCAATACCTTTGAAATGAGCTAGGTCCAGTTCGGAACTTTGCCGTAGAGATATGCCGAGGAGTACCGAATGTGTGATTAATATTTTAAAATTCAACTTTGAAACTCTGTGGTGGCCAGACGGGCCCAGATCCCAGAAAAATATTTAAGTGGCGAATAGCCTTGGTCAATACCTTGGAAATGAGCTAGGTCCAGATCGGAACTTTGCGGTAGGGATATGTCGAAAAGTACTGAATCTGTCTGTCAATTCCTTTGAAATGAGCTACTTCTGATTTGGAACTTTTCCGTCGAGATATGCCAAGGAGTGCATAAAGCCTGTGTTGTTGATATGAAAAGTTCCTTAAGACACCACTTTTAACTCTTGTAGTGATCAAACTGGCCCAGATCACAGAAAAAATATTGAAGTAGTGAATAACCTCGGATAATGCCTTTTAAATTATCTAGGTCTGGTTAGGTACTTTACCGTAAATATAAGCCGAGATACCGAAAGCACGGTGGTAAATATACAAAGTTATGGCACAAACTTGAATCCCTATGGTGGCCCGACGGCCCCGGATCCCAGAAAAATATTTAAACAAGGAATAGTCGAGGTCAATACCTTTGAAATGAGCTAGGTCTGGTTGGGAACATTGCCGTAGGGATATGCCAAGGAATACCGAATGCGTGGTTAATATTGAAACTTTGCTAAGAGAAAACTTTTAACTTCATGGTTAATTTTCAACGTTGTATTCTATCAGCTTTTGTTTTACACTAAGCTCTGTAAGTTTATTGCATCAATACAGAATATCGAAAGGAGAACGACATGTGTTATTTTTTTTACCTAAAATGACAAAATGCCGAGTAAAACTAATGTCATACCTAACCATTAAAAGAGAGTCACATTTTCAAAGAACTCTTTTAATAAAATTTACAATTAAAATTAAATCTTTTTTTTTTTTTTTGCTTTTGTAAAGAATTAACAACGGTATGTCGAGTTAAAGAAAAAAACAAAGAAAACACATGCATTAGAATGTGTATGACAGCAAGTACTTTCCGGACTGTTCGAAATGCAAATCAAAAGGGTATGATAATTTAAGATATTACAATTCGGAATGTTTTGAAACTTTGCAGGAATATGTATGAGATGTCTATTCCAAAGATCACCTTGAGTTGGGTCAAACAGTCACATTTTGCATGAAAATAATATAAAGGAAAATAATATTTCCCTGAGAAGGTATTTACCATAAAATTATATAGAAAATCCTTCCAAACGTCTCATAAGGGCTAGTGATGCCCTACAGGTTAGAAGTTCATTACTTAAAACAAGTACCTTCTTGGCAAAGGATTTGGGATTAAAAAGATAAAGTAGAAAACCAAAAGACATGTTGGTAAAGCTTATTGAAGCTAAAACGTCAAGTGTTACCCCGATTAGAAGTGTTTACTAAAAATGAATTAATATTACAAGCAAAAAAGGAAAAAAGACTTCAACAAGACATAGCAAAGGAACCGGTTATTAAGGTGAAAGATGGTAAAAAAGTACTACAGTGACCATTGAACCATTTGTTAGTACATTTGTGAGTGCTTTGCATGCATTTGATTAGTAAAATGTCAGAAGCACAAAAGTGAAGAAGGCATGGAAGGTACAGTTAGTGCTTCGATTAGACTTGGCAAAAACAAACCCTGCAACAGGTGACAATGATTCCATTTTTTAGGTCAACTCTAGTTATTGTTACTGAATCAACTGACTAAGACACTGAACTAACGTTAACAGTAATAAAAGTATAGCATATTGCATGCGTGATTAAAGGGGGTGAACGTTAAGCCATATTGTAGATTTCAACTTTCATATGGATAAAGTGTACCCCTGAAGGGTAAGTCTTACATACGCCTTTTGGTAAAACTAGCACAAAAAAAGGCCATTATTAAAGTGAGCTGTGTTATCAAAATTACATCATGAAGAGGTGAATCAGAAAAGTACGCATCAAGTGCGTCAATACGAACAAACGTGAAAATGAGTTTAACTAGAAGGGGTTACTTTGTCAAATGTCGTTGAAACACATTTGGAAGGCTTAATACTACCTTTTCTATTAACGTGTTTGCGTATGGTGGTGTTGAAAAAAAAACGACGATAAAAAAAATGAAGTACCCGTTAAGAATTTCTAAGAACATCGGAAAGGACAGAACCCACGCAGACATGTTGTATTAAACCAATGCTACTAAATAACATTACTGTTGGATAAAAAAAAGTTGATCACATTTGTAAAGAGCCCAAGTGTCATCTACAATGTTAATGTTTTTTTGTCGAAGGTGTATGCACCACTATTCAAGAGAAGACATTTTAGACGAACATTTATAGTATTGTGATCAGAGGGATGGAGTGAAAATCGAGATGCCAGAAGAAGATACCATAAACCTCGGTCACACCTTAACGGATAGCTCGAACGGACGCTTAACGGATAACTTTTTTTCAATCCGTTCATGTCCGTTAGACGTCCAACGGATGAAATGTCCGTTGAACGTCCGGTAGGCGTCCGTTTTGTACGGTACTCGTCCGTTTCGTTTCTGTTGTGTATCCGTTACGTGTCCGTTATACTTCCGTTGGAAGTCTGGCAGATAAATTCACCAACGGACTTCTACCGGACGTCTAACGGATAAAACGGACGTTGAACGAATGTGAAACGGACTTCTGCCGGACGTATAACGGAAAAAACGGATGATGAACGGATCTGAAACGGATAAATGCCAATTGAAAATTTCGCGTAGGAAATGATAATTATTGGTATGTTAGCTTTCTTAATGTTCGTGAATTCTTATTATTCATAATCGATCTTAGAGTAAGGGCACGTCTTCACAATCAAGCAGCTCTTATTCAGGCCACACACTGCCCTTTGGCCTCATTTTGAAGAACAAACCAAAATAGTTACAGTTAGAATGATTACCTCCCCTGTAATGGCAGCCACCATGTAATTTTTTGAAGTCCGGGGAAAACAACAAAATACTCAATGAATATGTAATAGAAATACTTAAAAGATTGCAAATATCATAAACAAAACATCGTCTAGAGGTTTAAGTTAGTTCAAAGACATTTATTACGCAATTTTCAATCGTGGTATTGTGACATAGTTTCATCGCTTCATCGTTGATATTTTTGTGTACATGTTACGTCATACATGTACATGTCATTCATAAAGGTAACATTGAAATTGACACACAATTTACTGATATCATCATGACAAGTCCTTCAAATACAACTATGGAAGATCTGAAAACCCTTATTTTGGCAGTAGACTCAAAAGTAAATAAATTTAATGAGAAATTAGATACAATTGAAAATAAATTTTCAAATCTAGTGCAGGAGGTAAAACAAGATGTAAAACAAGTTAAGTTAGAGGTCTCAGAAACAGGTCAAGCATTAAAAGAATTAAGGCAAGATCACGATGAGTTACAAAGAGGGGTTGAGGCTATGGAACTCAATGTGCAATCTCTAGAGGTAGAGAAGTTTGAGTCAATGAGGCAGAGTTTTGAGACTGACATGAAAAATTTAAAAGAGAAGCAGTTACTACTTGAAAAACATGACCGCAAATATAACGCTTTAGTGTATGGCATGCCTGAAAAGAGTGATGAAAACATCTGGAAAGTTATTGATGACCTAATGATTAATTATTTGAAAATGGAAAAACCTAAAGCAGAAAGTTTCCCATTTGCAAATGCTCATAGAATACCAGCTATGCAGAATTCAGGAGAGAAAAAACGACCAAATCCCATAATAATTAGATTTATACATTATGCCGATAAAGAGCTATTCTTATCTCATGGGTCACATTTAGCCGGAATGAATATCCGTATTGTAGACGATCTGCCTCCATGCATGAAGGAAGCCCAAAATGAACTTGCAAAAATTGCATAAAAGATTAGGTCAGATGAAAAACTAAAAACACGCATTCGTCACTTAGGAGTCACTGTGATCCTTGAAACACGCACTAGCTCAAGAGACCAGTGGCATATTCGCAAGCAATTCCGTTGTTGCTAACTTGCATAGAACTTTTATATACTCCGTCACATACTGTTATCACTATTGATAAGTTAATTGACTTTGCTTCAGATATTTTTTTGTTTGTCTCCAGTAAAATACATATACTATGCTTGCATATTTGTACATATATCTACCATTTCTGATGTATTTATTATTTCTTTTATACATTTTAGAATACTACAATGAGTGTAAGTATATGTGTGTTGAATTGTTCTTACGTGTGCTTCTATGTGCTTTTAGTTTATGAGCTGGCATTTGTTAAAAATCATGCAAATGAGCAATGGATTCAATCCTAAAACTATAAACCTACATGTAACTCTCATTTAAATAATCTAAAATATAGAATATCTCGAAACATGTTTTGTTTTAGACAAAGTTAAACAATTGAATATCTTTGGAGCGGTTATTTAGTTGTATTACAAATCTAAAATATGTGTCTAATCTAATTGTGCAGTGAATAAAACTATTTTAAAGTGTGTTCAATCGATTCTCTTAAAGTTGAATACGATCAGTTACTCTTTTAACCTCAATGATAAAAACCTATAACTGAGTAACACAGTGTCAGTGATTCATAATCCCATCCTTCTGTGTATCAGAATCGAAAGATTTTGGAAGACAATTTGAATATCTCTTGTTTGATTGAAATGAAACTTTTAAGAGAGATCGGTAAATGGAAGGAACCGATTGATTTTGGATAAACAGTTCAAAGGTCAAGGTTTCTGTAATATAAAAGAAAAAATGGGGAAAATGGTATCGGGATTGTTACACGAGTTTGTTTTGATTGATTGAAATGAAACTTGTAACCGGGTCCTTCATTTAGGCATAACCAATTTTGTTCGTTCCTTGCATTGAAATACAAATAATGAGATGCGAAATACTTCTTGCAATCCCCAAGTATATATAGGTTCTACCACTGCATCGAGTGTGATACGATATTTATCCTCTCGAGACACTTAACTTTTCAAATTTAAAACGCTAGGCTCGCCGATCGTTTAAAATATTTAGAATTTAACTGTCGATAGTGGATAAATATCGTATTACACGAGATTCGGTGATGGAATCTGTTTCTGTAATGATTTTATATCAATATGTAGGCAAACTTATTCCTTCTTTTAGAATGATCTGCAAAAATATGTGTTTTATCTATGTGACGTCATCAGGCATGGTCTCCTTTTTTCATGCCGTCACAATAGGAAATGCAGAGAAAAGCAAGACCATTCGACGTCATAATCGGATTTTAACCAATGAAGAACTTAGATCAAACGAACCACACGTTGAATAATTTTTTTTATACAATGGGTGCAGACAAGGATAAATTGACGAAGAATTAGAGAAATATATATATTGTGCTTTCCATACGTGTCTTTTCATACATTGTGCAGAACTTTTACAGGTGAATAATAAGCAAGTTTATGTGTACTTAATAGAGTATAAGTATTTTCAACTCGATCGTAGTTTATAATGTTTTCTCAGTTAATGCGCATTTCGGGTAGGTATAGAACCAATTCTAGCTTTTTTTCCTGCGTTAATCTGTATGCAATAGTTTAAAATGTCCTGTACCAAGTCAGGAAAATGGCCATTGATACATTATAGTTCGTTTCTCTGTGTGTTACATTGTAATGTTGTTTTTCTATTGTGTCGTAGTTCTCTTATATTTGATACGTTTCCCTCAGTTTTAGTTTGTAACCCGGATTTTTGTTTTCTCTATCTATTTATGAATTTCGAACAGCGGAATACTACTGTTGCCTTTATTGATATAACAATTTGTTCAAACGTGGCATATACGGAACATATGTAGACTGATTAATTAATTAATTAATTAATTAATTGTTATTGCAAATATTTAATATTTCGTTTTACATTATTTAGTTCCTTCTTGTTCCCAGTTGTATTCAATAAATGACTCATTTCTTTTTTTTTATCAAATTACTTGGGTCATTAAGATTCTGACATTTCTGACTTAAAGTAAGAACTTAATAACATTTTTCTGGTTTTATTCAAACGACATTCATATCAAAGAAATCAGATATTAATTGGTATCAGTTTCTGAAAAAAATATGTATCTGAAGTTTTGATTTTTTGTTAAAAGTCTATAAAAAAACATCTGGCAAATTTATTTCAAAAGTTATTTTGATCGATGGTTGTATATTTGTAAAAACTGTTAAAGAATACGTTCTAAATGAACGTATTAATATATCGTTGATTGCTTCACTTTTTTATACAAAGTCACGAAAAATTTGACAATACTACAGGATATACTCTCTGCGCCCCTTCGTCCAATGTATTACGAAATCAGTACAGGGTAGTTGCCCTTCATAGAGCTTCTGATTATATAACTAAATGGTCTAACAACTACAGATTATTTTGGGAAGAAAATTAACACTAGGATTATATGTCGTTTACAAACATCAGTAAACTACTCAGTTTCTGACATAAAAAGCAGAAAAAGAGGGGCGAAAGATACCAGAGGAACAGTCAAACTCATAAATCGAAAATAAACTGATAACGCCATGGCTAAAAATGAAAAAGACAAACAGACAAATACCGGTAGTACACAAGAAACAACATAGAATACTAAAGACTGAGCAAGACGAACCCCACCAAAAACTGGAGTGGGGGGTGATCTCAGGTGCTCCGGAAGGGTAAGCAGATCCTGCGCCACATGTGGCACACTTCGTGTTGCTCATGTTATTACAAATCCGGTAATAGTTTAATTCGGAAGGTTACATTCATGAAAAGGGAAAGGTATTGTAGCTACGACGTAAGAAACATAGTCGATATCATCTGTGAAACGGTTATTCCATAACAGTCAACCAACTCCTGATGGCGTTCGTAAAATTTACGAAGGGGTGATTTAAACTTCACCATTTCAGAACATTCCCTTCTTTATGGCAACAAAAATTGGTGATATAGATGCAACTGAAGCCCTGTCAAACAAATTAATGGAAACAATATAGAAAGTCTCCCTAAGAAAAAAAACATAGTCACACTAACTAAATATGGTGTTAGAATGACAAATGAAATAACAATAACACAGAACCGCAAAACAAAAGATATACCGAAGAGCTTACTGCTACTAGTTGTTACAACATATGATTCTGTAGAAACAATTATTTATAAGGATAAAAACGGAAAACTTACTAATTATCTTACAAAGTGAAACCATTATATAGTTCAAACATTCATACAGATGAGCATATAATGAATAGTATGCAAGGAAAGTAGTAATAACAAACAACTAATCCGAGAAAAAGTTAAGAATCTTCGAATCAACTTTTCATTTTCAAATTGGGGTGCATTAGCTGAAATACTCGTAATTGCCTGGAGATCGGAACTTCAAAGATATTCTCTTTTGATGGTGTTGTTAGTTAGCCTTTGAGTTTGAATATCCCTCAAATACCTTTCGTTTTACTTTTGTATCTGCGATATCAAGGACTTGAACATATTGTTAAACTTGTGCTTTTTTGTCATAACAAAGTAAATGTGAATAACAACAATTTTCTCCAAATATTAATGCTCTTCACTATAGGCCAAAGTTAGAGGTAACATATTTATTTTGCTGTTTAGTCATGAGATGATTCGCCCAGATTACAAATCTCACAAGCCTAATACGACCACCTCTAATACCAAGGATAATGAATCGATCAAGATAAATTTGAGAATGGAAATAGGGAATATGTCAAACAGAAAACAACCAGACCAAAGAGCAGAAAACAGCCAAAGACCATCAATGGGTCTTCAACACTTTGAGAAAATCCCACACCCGGAGGAGTATGATTCACAGTACCGCTAGAGTCATGATGAGAAGCAAAAAGTAAAATCACAAAAATACTAAACTCCGAGGAAAATTCAAAACAGAAAATTTCTAATCAAATTGCAAAATCAAATCTCAAACACATCAAACAAATGGATAGCAATGGTAAAACAATTCAAACGAGAAAACTAACAACCTAGTTTATGTACTTAAAAAAAGAACGTAAATCAAATATGTAACACAGCAACAAATGACAACCACTGAATTACAGGCTCTTACCTTAGTACAGGCACATACATACATAATGTAGCGGAGATAATCATGCTACCGGGATCCCAACCCACACCAATCCACTTACCAAAAACAGTGGTGTGACAGTACAACATAAGAATGAATTATCAAAATTAGTTGAAAAAGGCTTAACTCATCCAATGGATACAAATAGGAATACATCTAATAAAAACACTGAGTGAACGTGGCCGGGTACTTATACATTCTAACCTTCTGTGAATTGGTACGTTATTGCATTATACATGTTCATATCTGTTTATTCTTTCCAGCTGCTTACCTGGTCTTTTTCACATTGATCAATATTTAGAATTTATTTTTCGAATTTTCCTCAGCAATTATAAATCAGATTTATTTTTAAATTATATTTTTTGGGTATCTATTATAAACCGATAAACTTCGGATTCATCATTATCTACTTCATTTTGTTGCATTCATATATAAAAAAATCTTTGATTGATGCACATAAAATATCAGTATTTTATTTGTTTCTCAGCAATTTTAAAGTCATATGAAACTTCAAATTTAAACAAAAATAATAGTAGTTTTACCAGTTGTACATGCTTGAAGGTTTAACTAAAAAAAATAAGTGAACGTGACTTTTTTTCACTAGAAAATTCCATTTCATTATCAAACTCTTCATAAATGTCCATTTATTGAATTGATTAAGTTACCAAACAGTAAATCGCCGATATTTTCCTGTATGCAGTGACATTAACTACGACACCTCTAGTTATAACATAAAATACTGAAAAATACTGAACTCTGAGGAAAACTCAAAACGAAAAGTTCCTAATCATGAGAAAGAATGTAAGAAAAGGTATTCCTGATGGTAAATAGTAATGATCGATTCTCATGCCCCCATCACCCTAAACCACGACCGCACCACGCTTACCGCGATCTATAATAAATACAGACCGTGGTGAGGTTGCGGTGTGAGCGGCATGTAAATGTAAATTTTCGATGTTTTACGATCTTACTACGTCCTCATTATTCTTCTACAACGATCCCGCTACGATTATACCACGTTCTCACCACGCTTATTCTGCGTCCTTACTACGTGTATCACGATCTTACTACGCTCATCGCGTTCTAAATATGACCATACCACGATTTAAATGATTGCAACACGATCTTAACACAACCTACCAGGATCTTACCACGGCCTTACCACGATCATACTACGCTCATACCACGTTCAAACTGCGATCTTACTACGCTCTCAGCAAAAATGTCAATATCGTGTTCCATATAAATACTGTTTCGTTCCTTCTATTTCACATTAATACGTGTGTGGACGCTGTTGCTAAACTCGTACTATGGTCCTGAACAGCGTGTTATAAACGTGGTATAGTCGTGGTAGAAGCATAATTTGTTGGGTCGCGACGAGAACGTGATGGTCGTAGTAACGTCGCTGTGGGGTTGTATCTCAATCTCTCCGAGTAAAATCGCACTTTCGTTACGCTCTCGCTACGATGGTACAGCGACCTTTAGGATCTTTGAACGACTTACCTGCGCACTCACTACGCTTCTTCTACGATCTGATTTCGACAACACCGTAACACGACCTTACTGCGATCTACTTGATCGTACTACGATCGTCAAAATTTGCATTTTTTTCATAGATTGTAGTGCGATCGTGGATTAGTGTATTAAAGAACAAATTTAATACAACAAATCATTAAATAACGGTTAACAAATATTTTTTAATTATCAAAGGAGAATATAAAAACAAAGAACAAATTTAATACAACAAATCATATAATAACTGTTAACAAATATTTTAATTATTAAAGGAGAATATAAAAACAAAGGTCATGGCTCTTTCCATTCCTTTATATGTCACGTTCTCCACGTGATCGTTTTATTGTTTATTAGTATCACGATCCGGTAAACTTCGGGAAAACATCGAAGGTAATTAGCCTGCAATCAACAACCTCTGTTTTAAATATTATTTGTCGATTATACGTTATAGATTTAAAATAAATATAAAAAAAACGTGCATGAAAGACATGGTTTAGTTTATATGCATACATTAGCTCAGATCAAAATAGTTAGAAAGCCTTAAAACTTTTGTTAAAGTCTTTTATAGAAATAAAATAAATATTCGTTTTAACGTCCAGTTGTCTGTATTTGTTTTAATCTTATTACAAAAAGGATATCAAATCCTAATTTTAACAATGATATTGTTTATAGTGCAGGTGGATTAAATATCTATGTTAACTAATTGATCCTTTTAATAAACCTATTATCATTCATCAATCTGTCAGAAATGTAGTCGCAAATAAGATAAAAACCAGCGAAATTACCCTCTTGTAATGAATCAAACTTATATGGAAATGGACGCACATTTGAAATATTAACTAGTACTAGTGAAACTTCTGTATGGTAAGAATTCCACATTCCAAAGTAAAAGACAAATTGAAAGAGTTGGCATTGCTTTGTTTCATAAAAAAAGAATGGCCAACCTAGATACAAGTATCTTGTCTTATGGAGGAATAAATCCTACTTTGTAAAGGATCACTCTGATTCAAACAAAAAAATCTCTTTAACTGACATTATCAAGATGCTTGATTTCTTGATTAACAACATATTTGTTACGTTCGGAGGACGTGTTATTGAACAGGCTGTCGGTATTCCGATAGGAACGAATTGTGCCCCTCTTCTTGTCGACTTGTTTCTTTATTATTGAACTAGAGATAAAGGATACAACAGATACAGTTAAGTCGGCCTCATATCTTGACTAAAATCTAGAAATTGACAATGAGGGTCGGCTGAAAACAAAACTTTACGACAAAAGAGATGATTTCAGCTTTCCAATTGTGAACTTTCCATGTCTAAGTAGCAACATTCCAGCAGCACCTGCATACGGGGCATATATCTCCCAATTGATACGATATTCCGGTGCTTGTTTTTCCTATCATGATTTTCTCGATAGAGGGTTACTGCTCACAAGGAAGCTATTAAACCAAGAGTTCCAAATGGTGAAGTTGAAATCGTCCCTTCGTAAATTTTATGGACGCCATCACGAGTTGGTTGACCGTTATAGAATAACCGTTTCACAGATGATATCGGGTATGTTCGTTTTGTCGTAACTATAATCCCCTTCCGTTTCATGAATGTGAGCTACCGAATTAGACTATTTACCGGATTTGTTATAACATGAACAACACGACGGGTGCCACATGTGCAGCAAGATCTGCTTACCCTTCCGGAGCACCTGAGATCACACCTAGTTTTTGGTGGGGTGCGTGTTGCTTATTCTTTAGTTTGTCTATGTTGTGTTATGTGTACTATTGTATATCATTTTATCTTTTTCATTTTTAGCCATGGCGTTGTCAGTTTATTTTCGATTTAATATGAGTTTGACTGTCCCTCTTGTATAGGATACAATAGGATATTTTGTAGTTCATGATTTTACTTCCCTTTCTAACCATCGCCCAATTAGATGTGCAATGTTTGCTAATTTTTCATCCGTGCCTTGTGATTCACACAAACTAGATTCTTTGCCGGGTAAATTTCTTTGGACTGATGAAGCAATTGCTTCATACACAGAAAATATACAAAGTCAAATGTTTAAAGATAAATTTGCAAATTTTATGGCCAAAAGCTTCAATGACAGTGACTCGATTACCGAGTCATTTAATTCAATTTTACTAGACTGTGCTAAACAATCAGCTAAATTTATACAAAAACTGAAAAAATCAACCAGGAAACCATGGTTTTCACATTCCTGTACTGACTTAAGAAACACAGTTAAAAGCTATGAGAAACTAATTAATAAACATCCACTAAATGGACAATATAGGAAATTATATTATACATATAGATCAAAATTCAGAAGTCTTTGTAAACATGAACAAAAAATGTATAAACAAAACAATTGTAATGATATAAATGATAATATTGAAAAGAATCCAAAATCATTTTGGGCAATATTAAATAAGTTAGATAAAATGCATGCCAATTCTGACTCCCTTCAGGACATACCTCATGAAAATTTTGTTCAATTCTTAAAAAAGTTAAACAAAAGTGATGATAACTGTAGTAGTTTCCATAAAACCATAATGGAACATTTCCAGCAATTAAAAGATAATTTAGATAATGACCCATCTAATAACATTTTAGACGTAGATATCACTACAGATGAAATAATTAAGGCTATCAAAGCTCTTAAAAATGGGAAAAGTACTGCAATGGATTTGGTATCAAATGAAATGCTTAAATATGAAGGACAGGCTATATTAAATCCTCTCACAAAGCTGTTGAATTTTATTCTAAATATTGGCCAATTCCCATCTAAATGGAATGATAGTTTCCTAGTACTTTTACACAAATCTGGTAGCAAAATGGACCCGACCAATTATAGGGGCATTTCTATCACTTCTAACTTGAGAAAACTTTTTAATAAAGTCATTCATTCAAGATTACTGAAATTTGTTAATAACATATCTCTTATCAGTCAATATCAAAAAAGGATTTAAACAAAATTGTAGAACTGCTGATCACATATTTTCTTTAAAAACCATTATTGATCACTATAAAAGTAAAAAGAAGAAAGTATTTGCTGCTTTCATAGACCTGCGTAAAGCCTTTGATACCATATGGAGAGTACTAGGCTTATTTTATAAACTTTTAAAATCAGGTTTACCTAAAAAGCTTTTTAATATTTTTTCTGCTATGTATGCAAATACTACCACTAGAATTAAATTTTCAAATGGTCTTAGTACTGCATTTACTTCAGAGCGAGGTGTTAAACGAGGGGATGTTTTAAGCCCCACACTTTTTAATATTTTTATTGATGATGTCGTAAAAGATTTATTCAATGGTAGCTGTGAACCAGTTAGAGTTGGTGATTTGTCTGTAAATTGTTTATTATATGCTGATGATATTGTATTACTATCAGAAAGCAAAACTGGTTTACAAACCAGTCTCAATATTCTTGGTACATATTGCTCAAATTGAAAGCTACATGTTAATGTTAATTCTAATGCTAAAACATATCTAAATGAGTTTTTCTATAATGATAATGCCATACAAACCGATCCAAATATTGTTACTTGGGAATAATGTTAAAGTGTAATGGCAACTTTAACTTAGCTGTATCCTTACTAATGGAAAAAGCTAGGAAAGCATGTTTTAAGATTAAGAAAACAATTGGATTGGATAATCCTGGTAAACTTTTAGAAAAATTATTTGATTCATTAGTAAGCCCCATATTGCTGTATTGTAGTGAGATATGGGGTGTTTTTGATAATTCAGGAGACAATTCCATTTTGGAAAAATTCCTTTTGAAATTCATAAAAGAAATTCTAGGGGTTCATTGCAAAGCAATTAATGCTGCTTGTAGAGCTGAACTTTGCAGGCTACCGTTATGGTCAAAAATATTATTTTCTTGTATTAAGTTTTTTTATCATATTTTAAGGTCTGAAAACACACTTGTATCCAAGGTTTTTCTGGCAACTGTGCACACATGATCAATTATCAAAAATTCATGATTCATCAAAATTAAAATTTTACCAACAATTTCATAATTCAAATCAGCGTAGTTCTTATGTTGATGTTCTAAGTAATAGATTAGAAAGGTCATCTCTGTGTAAAATAAGATTGAGTGCACACAAAATTGCTATTGAAAAAGGGCGATATTTAGGTTTACCCGCCGATGAACGAGTTTGTAATGTATGTAAATCAGGTGAGGTAGAAGATGAAAATCACTTTTTACTGAAATGTGAAATTTTTTCCGACTATAGAATTAACTTTAAAAATATTATATTAGATATACTGTGCCTGGTGTTCATGTGGTGAAATCATGGTCTTTCAGTCAGTTTAATTGAAGTCTGGAGCTGGCATGTCGGTTGACTGCTAGTGGTCTGTTGTTATTTATGTATTATTGTCATTTTGTTTATTTTCTTTGGTTGCGTCTTCTGACATCGGACTCGGACTTCTCTTGAACTGAATTTTAATGTGCGTATTGTTATGCATTTACTTTTCTACATTGGTTAGAGGTATAGGGGGAGGGTTGAGATCTCACAAACATGTTTAACCCCGCCGCATTTTTGCGCCTGTCCCAAGTCAGGAGCCTCTGGCCTTTGTTAGTCTGTATTATTTTAATTTTAGTTTCTTGTGTACAATTTGGAAATTAGTATGGCGTTCATTATCACTGAACTAGTGTATATTTGTTTAGGGGCCAGCTGAAGGACGCCTCCGGGTGCGGGAATTTCTCACTACATTGAAGACCAGTTGGTGACCTTCTGCTGTTGTTTTTTTAATTGGTCGGGTTGTTGTCTCTTTGACACATTCCCCATTTCCATTCTCAATTTTATTCCTACATGTTGTAGTGAAAATCAGCTAAATATTGATAGTTGCATTAATAGTAATTCTTCAAAAGTCCTGAAAGTGACTAGTTCTTATATATATAAATGTCTGGTGTATAGAAACGAGATATTAGCTTCTTAATTATAACATATTTAACTACTAGTATGCTGTATTCGTTGTTGTAATGTACTGAAATATGGGCCTTTGCCAATTATTGTAATTGTGTTTGTGCCAATAAAATATTTGTATTTGTATTTGTATTGTATCTTTTGTCACTCCTTTAGTAACAAGTCTGTGCGGTAATGTCTCTTCCCAACTTTCCCACTCTATATTTCAGATAAAAATCTTATTTCAAAAATGCCGTAGTGTCATATCCGGTTGCATTATAATCAACTTGGTACTGGTATGACTTTAGATTACTTAGGGAAGCTCGAGGGTACAAAAAATTCAGCAAAATTCTAACTTTTTTTTTCATAACAAATTTTATTTATGACTTTATTCGTTGTTACTTTATCATATGGTACAAAAATCAACCAAAAACAATCAATTCTTTTTGGTCCCATATGACTTTTATTAAAATGTGTATATCAATGAAAAAGCTTCAAACTATCTCCCTTTGCTGCAAAAATAATTGAAACTCATCGGTGACCTATATTTTTTATCATTTTTTTTTCAAATAAGCTGTACTTTAAAAAATAAACGATTGAAAACTTAAGCGATTTCTGTTATTTAGTTCTTTTTTTATTTCGATATTAACTCTATTTCTCCTATTAGTTCAATAGAAAAAAGTACCTTTTCAAAATGTAGGCAGATTGTGAGCTTAAATGAACGATGACCCTATTTTTTTATATTTTTTTTGTATTAAGTATTTGATAAAGATCTTTTAAAGAAAAACATAGCGAAATCCTATATTAAAAAAAAAAATTCTACCCGCGAGCCCCCTTAAAACAATATTGTCATAAGTTTATTTGAGAATTATGATTTTGTTGTGAAGTTTTTCTTTTATTAGGATATATACACATCCGTGTTTATTTACCTTATAAAAAATTTCAACTGAACTAAAATCTGTGAAATGTATACCTGAGATTTTTTATAAATAAGGATGAGGTTTCGTGTACAACATATTTGATCTTGTAAAGGTTTTAATAACTCCTCCGTTTATTTAAACTGATCTTATTGAAAATGCAATAAAACCCCTTTCGGAACACTCTTTTTAAATAAAAAAGTTGTTGCCAAATAAATCAAAACAAATTATAGTTTACATTTACCGAAAGTAAAAGTAGAAAAGCAAGTTTATAAAATCAATTATCACGACGACACATAATATGACCTAACCATACTACAAGTTGTAACGTAACAATAATCAATGGTTGTCGACGAAATATTCAAACACAAAGTATAGTCATTTAATAGTTCACGCACTTAGTGATTCAATTTTCTGAAAATTCACATCAGTGAACCTTAACAATCACCATTTTTATGCATGAAAAACCGGTGATAAAATGTAGAAGCATCTGAGAGAAGCATCACAGTTTGTGGGGAAACGTGTGTTTGTGTTTTGAGTTTATCAGTAAGTGTATTTTTCTTTGTTAGATCAGTAAAGAATTGCGGTTTTCAAAACACCTTTTGACCTTAATCAATAATAACACCCATATAGCTAGGATTATACACACAGTGTGTGAATGAAACTGTACGATTTAATAATGTTTTGGTCATTCGGGAGACTGTCAAACGGGGCTCCGTCACTTGCAACAATAACAAGTTGGTGAATGGAAAGTTTGATGAACCCAAAAAGTTACTATAATTACGTTTTTCCTTCAAGTTCTTGTAATTAAAACATTATATGATTTGATTTAGAACAAACATAAATATTTGATAAATCAGTCTGAATAATGCAATAGATCGCTTCTTTGTTATGCCCGCGTCACACTGTCCCGATTTTTGTATACGATCGACACCCGAATGCGAAAGTTGTAAGTTCGTACGAAGTTGATTCCGATCTCGTTAAAATACCAAAAAGTGACCGAAGCAAGTACGATAAATAACGAAGTCTATACGATGGTGCCAACATTATATACGATAGCAAAAGATGGACATACGAAGGTTAACCGAAGACGGGTTTTAAAGCTTCATATCTCAGCCGAAGCCCACACGATGGATCACGAAGGCTACACGATGGATTTTGCAGGCTACACGAGGTATTACAATGATGGCGAGATGGCCATACGATGTCTAAAAGACGTCGTGTATGCATGACAGGAAATCGATCTTTTTGTCTAATTCTTATAAAACTTAGTTTATTATCCCCTCGCCTACTACATGTAAGTTGCGTGTAGATAAGATTGTTATGGACACTCTAGAACCAAAATGCTCAAAACTTGGTATGGTGTTACTCGTTAAGAATATCTTAAGCGCTACTGACTTTAAAGTTCAAAAGTCAAGGTCACAGTGGCAGTTGTAATACAAGGTAATATCACCCTTGTGGACACTCTAAAACCAATATGCTTCAAAAGATTTTAACCACATTTGGTATGTTGTTCCTCCTTGTAATGATCTGACATTTTTTACGTTCAAGGCCAAAGGTCAAGGTCATGCAGATAGACTTGTTTTTTCTCCTTGAAATAGCATAATACACAGGAAATTGGTTGCTCATTTTTTTATCTGCTGGTTCTAAAGACAATATTAAAGGTATTTCCAGTTACTGAATGTTTGGTTGATTTCTAAAAAAATTGTTTATGTATCAAATATTCATATTCAATTTACCATTTTCTGCATGTGTCATATACAAATAAAGTGTCCATATTTGTCCCGAAATTACCATAAATTACCCATCGAGATAGGGAGATGGACAAATATTCAGAGAGATAGACGAATTTGTAAATTATGTAACTCTAAAGATCTTGGAGATGAGTATCATTATATTATGATGTGCACAGAGATGTCAGTAAAACGAAACGAATGTATTGACAAAAAATATGTTAATCGTCAAAATATAATTATGTTTAAGAAAATTATGAATTTAAGTATAAAATCTAAATTGAGAAAGCTGTGTACTTCATTAGATTTATAAATTCCCATGTGTGCCCTCCTGGCTAAATACTATCAGTATGATTGTGAATAGTGTACATATTTTGCTCTGTGTATTCATGTATTTATGTCTGTATTATTGATGTCATGTAGTGTCTGTATACCATTGTAATTGCAAAGGTTTTGACAGAATAAAGATATATATATATATAAAAAAAAAATATGTTACATACCAGGGATGCCACGCTCGGCATTGCTTTGTTTGAACTGTAAAATGTGTGCACTAGTCTGAATAATCACCCATAATTATGCTCATGTTTACTGGTCTATCTTAAAGGTAAGGTAATGGGTTCGTTGATTCCTTTTATACAAAAAGAGCTCTTTCCAGGAGAATATCATAATAATATAGACAAAAGGAAGAATGTGGGGAAAGCAGCAAATGCGGCAAAATATGACATATAGAAAACAAAATGGTTATGAAGTAAAAATTCGTGTGACAACAACTCAGACGATACATTAAAAAATCAGAATAATGAAGACAAAGTTTCCCTATATACGTGTGCAGTGTTGGTGTACGATGCGCGTTTATGATTTTAATTAGGTTACTTGATATGAAAAATTGACAAAAAATAATATTTTACTTGTAAAAGTAAATCCTGAGCCTGTAATAGCGGCTCTTCTTGTTCATTTGAATTAATAGAAACAACGCTGTTGCCTTTCTTGTTCTCATAGAATCATTTGATATGAGCTCTATGTTTTGTGAACGTCTTTCTTAACTGTCGTATTAGGCTGACCAATGCATATCGCGCATGGCACTTTAAATATATTTTAGCGCGAAAATTAACTTACATTTAGCTGAATCTATTGCCGTCGTAGTTCCATCTTGTCGCCTTCGTACTTTTATTCGATGGCAACACGACGGGATTACGAGGCCTTCACGAAGTCGTGTTGCCATCGTAAGACCTTCGGGTAGCTTCGTGATTCATTCGTGTGGACATCGTAATGTCAAAACTGCCCGATGGAAACGATGGAAACACGAATTCAATACGATGTTCAAAGATGCATTCCCGTTGACATTACGATGGTGAGGATGGTAATACGAACTCAATACGAACGCTCAACATCGGACGCACCTTCGGGGATTTTTTAACATGTTAAAAAATTTAGAACCCTTCCCGAAGTTGTCCCCGAAGGCTAAAAAAAGTGGCCGATGGTTCTACGATGGTTAAAGATGGCACTACGAATAGCCAGATCTGGATACGATCAGTCCCGATTTTGAAAATTTCCATAATCGTGTTGCCATCGGCGTAAAACTCGGGACAGTGTGACGCGGGCATTATGAAAAAAAAACTAAACAAAAATCGCTTCTTTATTCCAATAAACAGACTTACTCATTAATTATCAATGTCCTAAAATTTGCATATTCTAACAAAAGACTAGACTCATTTTGGACTGCTATTTTACAATCCAAAAGGCAGTATACAGTTGTCGATATACAGTTAATCTACCGTAAGTGTAACAATTACATGTGTAATGAAGTATGGTAAACCCTGTTAATGCTTTCTAAGAAATTGACCAATTTTGATTTGAAATGAACTTGAACATTTCAGGTTCACATTTGCAGCTGAAAGTTATGATTTTTTAATTAAAATATGAGGAGATATATTTTAAAACATGCTTTATGAAATTAAAAATAAAAATGAGTCTCCGACCTTGATTTCATGCTACAAGTAAAACAATCTCTATCTTTAAAAAAAAAACTATCTCCCTTGAAATGGCCAAGTTGACAATTTGATTCGCACAAGCAACAAAATTTAGAATTTGGAAATCAGTCAGGATAATAAAATATGTGACTTGTTTTTGTCAATTCTATTGAACAATATGCCCTATGAACATGATGAATTGCCCATAAGGTGATATACAGTTAATCTACTATAAAAGAATCTGGGACGATTCATCTTTTAATAATTTGAACAAATATGTCCTAGCCTTTATGCTACTTTTTTTCTCGTAAATTCAATTACAATGGATTTTATACAATTTTTAGGTTTGTTAATAGAGCAGAGAAAATGGAATCTATTTTGATGGAGTTTCAGGATTTGAATACCAAGTTAGAAATACATCCGGGTTTAATACGCCTAAATCTGAACATAATGAACGCTCTTGATATGCATGTGATTCAAGAGGCAAAGCAAAATATTGAAAAACTGTTAATTAAAGAACATCCGATTGTCGAAAACGTTCAGAAAAATATCATTGCTATACTCAAGACTAAAATACCGAGAGAACGACGAGAAGCCAGATTTGATCTTGAAAATATAAGAATGAAGTCTCCAGACAATTTAAACGTACTAGCCGATTTGGAGTGCATTTATACAGAGCTAGATAGGAGTAAGGAAGCAGAGGTTTGCAAACAAAAATATCAACAAATTCTTTCTGGTACCTCCAAGAACAACATACGTTGCAAGCAATTATGTTTGCTTGAACAAGGGTATGCAATTTTGATAGAGCGAACACTGATCAACCAAAGTACAGTGGAATTAAGGATAACTGATTTACACAAAATTCTTAGCACTGAACTTGAAAGAAGTCAGGGACGAAGAAAAGAGTGTTTTGAAAGAGGACTCCATCACCAAATCCAAGTCTTACGTAATGTCCGAATTGCGAATGAAGACGAGATAGCAGACAGACATCTAGTTCGAAAAGGATCTAGTCTTCAAAAATTTAAATTAGCTGAGTCATTAGATGCATCTTTTCCAAATAAAATATGGAATTACTACTATGCTAAGGCATTAAACCAGTATTATGACTCTTTGGAAACTGTACTTAAACGTACAGATCATGGGAAAGATACAATAAACAAACGACAAATATTTGAAGATGACTTAACAAAAGAAATGAAAAAGGTAACATTAAAAGCAATTGAAAACTTTTGGATGATATCTCAAATTCAAATTAACAATTCCATAATTAGAACATTTGTTGCAAGGTCTTATGCCTACATCGGGCACATTCTTATGAAACGTGGTGATATGGTTCATTCTTCTGGAAACTCGTTTAACTTAAATACAAATAAAAGCTTTAAACGTTATACAAATAATCCAGTTGAGGCTGCAGAAATGGCTTATAGGCTTAAAAAAAATGATATGACTGTTTTGACGAGATATGGAAGGACTCTGTGGAATAAATCAAAGAGTTTTGATGACATAAAAGAAAAATTAGTATTACTTCACATGGCAAATGATATTCTAACATGTTCAATCGATGTGGAAAACACCGGAAATTGGTTTGCCTTCTCGACTAGAATGCATGTAAGGAAACAAATATCCGACATCAGAGCGAAAAGAGATATCGAGTTAGCTAGGAAATATCTGTTGGATGCGTTACAAGATGGAGAAGCAATTTTCAAATCACAAAATACACAAAAAGATTTAACTATCCTTGCAGAAATTTGCCAGAAACTCGCAAAGTTTCCGCACACCCATAAGTATGGGCACAATTTTGTTCACACAGAAGGTCTTTTACATCAAGCTTTAGACTATTTGTTATATGCGTCGTATTTAGGAGATCGACCAGATTTTCACTATGCCAACAGAAAGGCATCATGTCTCTTCGATCTCGGTGAATACGCTCATGCCATTGAATGGGCGAATAAAACTTGGTTGCTGTGTTCACCTTCAACTCAGATGTCGTTTTACATACTATGTAGTTATATGGTGACTATGTTTGAAGATGATTTGCAGATACCCTTTGATCAGTTCGTAAAAGAATTTTTGTACGCTCTAATATATGGTAAAAGAAAATACCAGGATATAGTTAAGAGCATAGAAAAACTGTATAAGAATAACAAAAAAGGACTCTTGGTATTAATAAAAGCAATTATCGTAGAACCGAAAACAACACTTAGAACGACAGAAAAGAATATTCTTAGCGAATGCATAAATATTTGGACAAATATTGCAGAAACGGGAGATTTAGAAGAGTTTTCAAAATTAGAAACCATTTTAAAAGATATGATACCACGACAAGAAAATGAGTATGTACTCTCAGAAACATTTCATCAAACATCGTGTATACCTCCAGTTAAGGTTATAAAGGCATGCTCCAGAGAGTTTGAGTATGATTTTTTCATATCTCATAGTCATAAAGATGAAGACTGGGTGACTAAAAGTCTACTCAGAAATCTAGAGAGCCAATTTGATGAACAAGATGTAGCGTTTAAAGGTAATGTACAATGATGGCAAGTATTTTATTTCCAGGAGAATAAAGTATAACATTTCATTTTTGATTCTTTTCTTCCTTGTAGATATTTAAACAATAATAAACTGAGTCATTTCATTTAACGAACTTTTATTAATATGGTAAAAATAAATAAGTAAGTGAAAACCAATGAATAAAATGATATATAACGTATTAAAATTGATATATATTTATACATAAGTACATTTCTTATTACAAATACCGTCTAGGAGTTTTAGGCTTGCATTGTTACAGAAAGCTATGAGTTATGTAGCATGGTGTGATAATTGCTATCCCATCAGACTCAACAAAAATGTACGACTTATTTGAGAGCTATCACTGGACATTTACAAGTCGAGAGAAGCTAAATGTAACTGTTGACTATGTATTTGATGGTGTATGGTACCGCTGGTGGTGTATATAACCAGGTCGGGATCGACTGACCAATATAAACGTGGAATTCAAGCATTTTAATAAATATAGATAAAAACAAAAATAATACAAAACAAATTAAAAATATAAATAAAGTAAAACATATATTTTTGATTTGTTCTTTAATATTAATTGCAAAAACAATATATATATTTTGATACACTTTTTCTTATGTAAAAAAATAAATATTAGTAATTTTTGATTTTAGTTTATTATGCTTAAGAGAGTTTTAAGGATTTTATTCCAGGCATAGATGACCTTAGCCGTATTTGGCACAACTTTTTGGAATTTTAGATCCTCAATGCTCTTCGACTTTGTACGTGTTTGTCTTTATAAATATTTTGATATGAGCGTCACTGATGAGTCTTATGTAGACGAAACGCGCGTCTGGCGTACTTAATTATAATCCTGGTACCTTTGATAACTATTTACTTCAAATCTTAATCATTTTAATATAATGACTGACCTAATAATTTTAAGGACAATTCTATTGTCTTATGCAGAATGCGGAAACTGATATAGTAGTACATTGATGTTATGGTAACGTGCCTTTTTTTGTCAACGCAATCATGGGAATGACTAAATATAGTAACGGTTAGAAAGTATTGTTTAATATTGTATAAATATATGTCCTAAATATTATAGATACTTTGATAGTCATAAAACTTGCATTTTGTTTTTTAACGATTCCGAAGTTTTTCAACGGAAAATTTATCGTCTTTTGGTCATCATTGTTTGTGCTTTATGTGTCCCTGATATAGGCTAATCCAAAAAAAAGCTTCGAACGCATTACATTTAAACAGTGTTAATTTCATTTGTTTTCATAAATATTGAGCTAATGATACACTCAGGGACTTATATAACAGTCAACTAGATAATGAAAGTAACAGCAACTCCTGCATATGCATAAGTTTGTTTTCAGAAGATGCATAACATCCAAAATTAAATTATTTTTCATTAGTTAGAACTTAAATTCATACAAGTACAACTTAAACATTTCAGACTTGAAAACAAAAAATCAGCAATTACTATTTACAATATAACTAATCAAGGGAATGCGGTTACAAAAGTCACTAGCCAGGAGGACAAACAAAAAAAATTTGATTGTTTTTTATAAATGAACAAAAAAATACATACAAGTATAAATATAGTAGATATTCATATGCACATTGCAATTGTTATATTGGCGGGAAAAAGTTTCCCTTTTGTTACGTTTTGCTTCTTCCTGTTTTAAGGCTTTACTTGATAAAGTTTGTAAAAGAACGTCTAACCACTTTTTAACTACTGTTCGTTTTCAAAGTGAATGTATGTAATTTCTTTGAGAAAAATTTTACTCTACTAGTAAGTGTTGAAACTAGGTATCACCGAAATAAATTTAGCTACAATCTTTGGATAGAAAAGTTACTTAGAATTTAAATAAATGAAACCAAATTTTGGTAATAAATCAAGATCTTCATGGATATCAGAAATAAATTAAAATGTACAGTATATTTGTGTAATTACATAAGCGCTTGAAGTCTCAGTATGACTGAAAATTGACATTAAGAAACTCTTCTCATATCAGAGTTCGTATTATTTACATGATGTCACTTTTTCATTGCAGGTTGCATTGCCGACAGAGATTTCATACCTGGTACTTCTATACTGGATAATATCATCGGTGCTATCAAGAAAAGTAACAAAGTTCTCCTTATTCTAACGGATCACTTTGTGTCTAGTAATTGGTGTCAGTACGAGGCAGATCGAGCCGTAATTAAATCATTAAATCTAGATTCGAAAGACAGTAATTGCGTTATACCAATTGTTTTAGAAGAGTGTACTATACCAGAGAAAATTGACCATCTAAACTTCATAGATATGACAATAAAAAGGGATTTCGTGCAGGAAATGATGAGATTAAAGAAAGTTTTGTTGCCAGAGGATAAATGAAACATGCAAACATAGAAATGTATATTTGTTTACTCAATAACTGATCAGAACTTATCATAATGATATGCCATGAAATAACTAATGTTTTGTTATAGTCAAATTTGTTTGTTTAAACTCTGAAAATTCTTTGAAATGTTTTTGTTTGTCTTTAATATTCAACTGTACAAATGAATGAAAACTTCAAAAATTTTATTAACAATTAATCAAATGGTGAAGCGTGTATACAATCGAATTAATTCTTGCTGTTGAATATTATCTGTTTTCTGTTGTTTTTTTTTTTTATCTCCATGAAAATAAAACGGAACCATATATCTATTGCTTTTTCAGTGATCCGTCTATCCTTCCGTTTTTGTCTTCGTTACTTATAACATAGAGAGCCTATTGATTACGACACAAATGTCACTGTTACTAAAAGAAGGATGTGATATAATAACTTGACTAAACCCTGCCAGATTTAAATGACATTTATACCGTGGAAAGATACTGTGGAGAAAATGCCCATTTAATGTTTCTTTTACTAAACAAAAGTTTATAAAAGAAAATGGTTACCGGATTGTTACACGAGTTTACCTTGCTTGATTTCAATGAAACCTGTTACTGGGTACATTAATTTTGAAGAAACCAAATTCTTTCGTTCCATGCATATGAATTCATATTTCAAGGTATGATCTTGAAATATCATGTGTACATATATTTCTGTCCGTACGTGTCTTTCCATATAATGAGCACAATGATCTAAAATGAATCAAATTCGAGGTAAGGTTCATCCAACTGATCATTTTGGCTTGTTTTTACTATTTCGTCGTTAATCTAAAACGAAATAAGCTACTAAAATACGCTAAAAACAAATTATTTGACAGAAATCCTACTCATCATTTGGTTTTAGGTGGTCCGTCGCCATACTGAAAATAATATTCTATAAATTTTGTTTTTTCTAAAACAAATCGCCATACTGAAAATAATATTCTATAAATTTTGTTTTTTCTAAAACAAATATGTTTGGGGTAAAATGGTTTTCGGAAGGTACCATTATTATCCTTTGCTTGTTCAGATTGAATCTCATTCAAAGGGACGAAATAAAAAGGTATAGATTATGGGGTAAATATGAAAAAGATCAAAATCACTGTAACAAAATACTGAATATTGAAATGTTTTCGGGATGGTATCCCACTATGAGCTGTAACATATCTATACATATATGTTGTTATTTATTTTTTTCATCATGTTGAAAATACTCTTTAAAAGAGGGACGAAAGATACCAAAGGGACAGTCAAACTCATAAATCTAAAACAAACTGACAACGCCATGGCTAAAAATGAAAAAGACAAACAGAAAAACAATAGTACACATGACACAACATAGAAAACTAAAGAATAAACAACACGAACACCACCAAAAACAAGGGGTGATCTCAGGTGCTCCGGAAGGGTAAGCAGATCCTTCTCCACATGTGGCACCCGTCGTGTTGCTTATGTGATTACAAATCCGGTAAATAGTCTAATTCGGTAGGTCACATTCATGAAAGGGAAGGGGATTGTAGTTACGACGTAAGGAACATATCCGATATCATTTGTGAAACGGTTATTCCATAACGGTCAACCAACTCGTGATGGCGTCCGTAAAATTTACGAAGGGATGATTTCAACTTCACCATTTGGAACTCTTGGTTTAATAGCTTCCTTGTGAGCAGTAACCCTCTATCAAGAAAATCATGATAGGAAATGCAAGCACGGGAATATCGTATCAATTGGGAGATATATACCCCGTATGCAGGTGCTGCTGGAATGTTGCTACTTAGAAATGGAAAGTTCACAATTGGAAAGCTGAAATCATCTCTTTTGTCGTAAAGTTTTGTTTTCAACCGACCCTCATTGTCAATTTCTAGATGTAAGTCAAGATATGAAGCCGACTTAACTGTATCTGTAGTATCCTTTATCTCCAATTCGATGGGATAGATGCGTTCCACATAGTCACCAAAATTATAGTTATTAGTTTTAGATATATAGTATTTCAATATCGTTGGATTTTTATATTTGTATATATTTTGTGTAATGTGTCTATTAAGCCAAATTGATATGGCTGGGTATTAATTGTTCTATGTATGTTTCAATGTTTCAATGTTTTGTGATTCCTTGTTTACTCCTTGGTGTTGATTGTTATTGTCTTATTGTCTAATATGCATGTGAATAAATATGTGACACAATAATAAAATTGTTTATTATTATTATACGGGTGATTAATTATCAAGTTTAAATTATCAAGTTAAAATTATATGTCAGTTAGTTATATGCGTCAGTCTCTAATTGAATATATATATGTAGTTATTTGATCATTTGTTTATAGAAACAAAAGTCTATACAACAAAAGGAAACCGGTAAAAAACTGGTTTCAAAAGTTAATTTGATTGAGGGGTGTAGGTTTGAATTTCGAACAGCGGTATAATATTGCTGCCTTTATTTATTTGATGATACTTTTAAAGATTACGTTTAACGTATGAGGAATTGAGATCCCTCTATTATGGGGAAAGGGGGGGGGGGGTTCGTGTTGCTCAATCTTTAGCTTTCTTGTGTTTTGTGTTTTGTGTACTGTTGTTCTGGGGTTTGTTTTTTTTTGTCATGGCGTTGTCAGTTTATTTTGAACGAGTTTGACTTTCCTTGTCATTTTCGCCTCTCTTTTCAATGAATGGATACAACGTTGATTGTTTTTGTATTTTTACAAAGTACTTAAAAACATTATGTTGTATTCATTCATTGAAAAGTCGACTGTTTGATTAATTGACTGATTGATTGATTGATTGATTGAATGATGCCGCATCAGCACAAAAATGCCATATCCCGGCGAATCAAAGTCATGAAAATAAATGACCTTACTATACAATATACTTAAACTCTCTGCACCCCATTCATCAAATGTACAATGGAAAACCAGAACATAGCGATTGCCTTTTTTTAGACTTTTAATTTGAAAATTCCGATGGTAAAATAACTACATAGTGACATTTCTTTTTATAGAAAACTGATACACATGTCATCTGTCGCATACGAACATCATAAAACTACTGTTGTCTCCAACACAAAAGCAGAACTTTCCATTCTGTACGACAAGACGTATGTGTGCTATAGATACAAATATAGACCTGTCAACTTTCGAAAATAATCTCTCTCAGAAAAGTCATATAGTCACACTTATTAAATATGGTGTTAAAAGGGAAAATGAAATATCAATAACACAGATCCGCAAAATCTAAGCCCTCGTGAAATAACCTTTACTCGTGTTCACCATTTTGGATATGCACCTCTTCAGCGGGCCATAATTGTAAAGTGTTTGATAAAAAGATATTCAAATTGGAAAAATATTATAGTGGAATAAAACACATTCTATTACCTCAATTGTTGTAAACTTAAAGGTCAGAGGTAGCTACATTTATTCGGTCGATAAGTCCTGAGATGTTTCTCCCAGATTACAAATCTCACAAGCCTATGTCAAGGATAAAGGATCGATCAAGAGTATGATTAACAGTACCGTTAGGGTCACGATGAGAAGCAACTCACTATCTTGTTGCAATACATATGCATACAAAGTATCAAGTTAGTTTTAAAAGATAACAAGCAATATGTGGTCAACAACAAGCGATGGGGAAACTTAAAAAAGGACTCAAGAAACAAAGTACCAATCTCGGAGATTTCGAACTGAGCAATTAATGATTTTTATCAATTTATTTTGCTTTCCAGAAGTCAATCAAATTTGAGTTTTTCAACAAATACAAACATATTCTGTGTGTTAAAATATATTATATAACTAAGATGCAAAGTGTGATTGAAGGTATATAAATTGGATATACGTATTGGACATTAGAATGTGGTGTGTACATTGAATTATGTGATATGTAGGGACACAAGACATTGGTATATTTTATGTGCAGTTAGAAACTCATCAGTGCCAGTGGAGATATCAGGCTTATGATTTTGTCTAGTGTAGATTTATAGAAAATTTGTGTAGCAAGTTGATTTTCTTCAGTAAGTTTATGATTATAAAACAAATCATGTTAACCATTACATGAATAAACCCTATGAATCGGTCTATCCAACCCAATAGATAAACAAACAATTGATTTAAGTGAACGTTTAGAATACTCTTTTATTCGAAATCAGTATTTTGAATGTCCTTGAAATCTTTCAACTTTCCACTTTTTATTGATGATAACGAAAATAGTCCAAAGGAACTTTTTCTGTTGATGGGCTTTTTGTCGAGAGCTTTATTATTTTGTCAGATTTATTGGATATTCCCCCTTTTGAATTTAGCTTGAAATTTCTGTAAATACTTTTATACATCCTCAATAATTGGTCTGTAGTATAAAAATGTATACATTTGTTTTAATAAATAATCCTCCTCCTTCATTATGCCGATCTCTTCTTTTCACATTTGTTTTCAATTATTACAATAAGCAAGTATTACGTAATAAGTTATAAATATAACTGAATTGATAAGACAGGATATTTTTAGAAATAAATTTTCTGAAAATGATTTCGACCTGCCAACATATATAAACATTCCTGTGTTGATCAGCTGATTCGTTTCTGACAGACTTCATTTTCAACCGATAAACATGAGCCACAGCAAATCATTGGTAAGTAAACTATAGGAACTAATTAAGAAACTGATAAAGGAGATAATATAAAAGCCTTAATTCAAAATGATTTACCGTAACATTACTTATAAACGATATGATTTTTTTACATGTTTTCGTCTCATGTCACGCCATGTCAAAGTTTTGTTTTCTTTTCAAAGCCTTCACATGTCAAAATTTACTACATATACAATAACCACGTTGGTTGGTTTTGCCTTTGGTTTTGCAATTGTAAAATACTAAGAAGGAACGTTAGAACTTTCTTGGCCATATTGTGAAACATGTACTCTTATTATTTTTAAAGAATTGACCCTTTTCAAAATAGAAACAATAGCTTAAGCTACATAGTATTATACAAGTAACCAGAATATTTGAAGAATTTATGATATTAGGTGCATATATAATTACTTATTAATTCTGCAATGCATCCTATAAATCCTTGTTCCAATCGTAAAGCATTTAAAAAGATATAATCAAATTAAACCTCAAATCCGTTGGAAATAATTATGTTACTGGTCGATGCCACTGCTGGTGGAGTGTATCACCAGCCCAGTAGTCAGAACTTCGGTGTTGACATGAATATCAATTATATGGTCATTTTAATAAATGTCCAGTTGTCAAAACTTTAAATTTTTCTAAAAACTAAAGATGTTCTTATCCCAGGAATAGATTACCTTAGCCGTATTTGGTAAAGCGTTTTGGAATTTTGGGTCCTTAATGCTTTTCAACTTTGTACTTGTTTGGCTTTATAGGTACCAGTCTTGTATTACAACTCCAGTTTCCGGTGCATGTCAAAACATGGAGGGAAACAAAATAGTCCTTTTTTCTGAATTTTCTTCTGGACTCAATTTTTTCTGTTTAATTATAGTTTTATGCTGAATTGAAACATAAATATAGATTTTTTTAAAATCTTGCATCTTTTGGGGGATATCAATCCAGGAAAGTGGAAGGATATCATGTTTACTGGAAGTGTTGCGGCCTACTAAAAACAGCAAACAGAAAGTAGAAAAAAAATGTTTTGACTTCAGGGTTACGTAACTTTTTATTCTTCGTGGCATGACCCACTTTTTTTTCGATTAAATCACAATTTCACATTAGTACATACATGATATGAACATGAAATTTTTTTTCTATGTAGCGTTTTTAATTTTTTTATTTTCAAAGATCATCTGTTTAGCATGTAAGCCTATAGAGCAGTCAATTACAAGACTGCAACCTTTATAACTATCTTCATCTGAACGTCACTGATGAGTGCTACATGCAGACGAAACGCGCGTCTGGCGTATTAAATCATAGTCCTGGTACCTTTCATAACTATTAGGTCCTCTTTGAATTATTCACCAAAGTTTATTCACTTGCATCACTGGGGTCTAGATAAGACCACACATAGATGTTCATAAAAGTATAAATATGAAATCCAGAATTAAAGATACCAGAATTTTATCGAATTCTGCATATGCATGTCCAATGACCCCATCCCCAGATGATTAAAGTATTGAATAATAGACTTATATCAGTAGTGCTTTATGATTCGATGATCGTATTTGGCTGGATAAGATATATGAATATACAGTCAAAAATTTCGAACAAATACGGAGTATGCAAAAAATTCAGACGCCACAGTGTCGAGAAAGGACAGTTAATAGAAAGAACACTTTGGTGTTTGTGCACATCGTGTCTTTACATTTCACCGTACGCGTATTCCCAATCTTTAAGTCAAACCACCTGTTGTACTGAATTGTTGTCTCTAACTGTGTTTTCACTACCGTTTATCAGACATGATTAAAGTATTCAAGGTAATATAATTATACTTGCTTAATGAAATAGTTTGTAACAGTTTTATACTACTTTTAGGAGAATAATAAAAAGATGAAATAGAACAGGCTGTCCAGTTCCATATCTTCATAAAAAGTTGATCAGATACTAGTACTCTAATATGACTGAGGATGTTAAGCAACCGACAACCAATCAATCAAATATAATTGAAGAGCATATTACGCCGGGATTGATAGGACTGAACTTAAATATTATGCATGCCTTAGATATGCATATGATTGAAGATGCAAAGCAGAATATCTACAAATTGCTTAAAAAAGAACATTCTGCTCTAATTAATGTTCACAAAAACATGGTCGCATTATTCAAAATGAAAATACCAAGAGAAAGACGGGAGGCTAGACTTGAGTTAGAACAAATATTGGAAAAGTTCCCCGATCATCTTAATGCTCTGGCAGATTTAGAGCACATCTACAGAGAATTGCACAGATTTACAGACGCCGAGTATTGTCGTCAAACAATTGAACACAATCTAGATGGCAAAAATCGGAATTCTCTACATAATAAGAGAATATGTTTGCTTGAGCAAGGGTATGCAATTTTAATTGAGCGAACGTTGATAAATGAAAGTACGGTTGAACTGAGAATTACAGACTTGCATAAGATGCTGAATACTGAATACGAAAGAAGCGAAGGTAACAGGAAGGAATGTTTAGAACGCAGTCTTCACCATCAAATGCAAGTTTTACGCAATGTACAAAACGCAAATGAAGATGAGAAAGTAGATGGCCATATACTCCGAAAGGGTTCTAGTCTTCAAAAATTTGAAATGGCGGAGAAATTATCCGCCAAACCCTTACCCCACATAGTTTGGGTTTTTTACTTTGCAAAAGCATTAAATCAATATTATGACTCTTTAGAAAATATTTCTAAATTAAAAGATGGTATGCAAGACGAAATGAGAGCAGTGACATTAAAGGCCATTGAAAAATTTTGGTATATAACACAAACACAGGAACCTTCCAAGGAAGACATGAAAACGTTTGTAGCAAGATCTTATGCATACATTGGACATATATTGATGAAACGAAAGAGTCTCATTGAAGCAAATTCAGCTGCTCCTGAATTGCTGCAAATTCCTGAACTCACGAAGCTATTGAATGATCCTCTACAAGCCTCCAAAAAAGCCTATGAACTTATGCCTGGTGATGTAACCGTACTAAATAGATATGGAAGGGCACTATGGAATTGTGTCGTCCAAACAGAGTGCCCGAAAACGAAACTTCACCAACTTTATCAATCCGAAAAAATTCTTACAGCTTCTATCGCCAAAGATGGACAAAGAAACTGGTTTGCCTATTCTTCTAGAATGGTGGTGAGAAAAGATATTGCTAGCTTGGAAAGATATAATTATGAAGTTGCTGAAGATTACTTAAAAAAAGCAAAATTAGATGGACATACATGCTTCAAATCAAAAACCACAAGAAAAGATATGACTTTATTGGCAGAAGTGTGTCAAAAACTAGCAAAGTTTCCACATACAAACGATTTTGGCCTTAAGTTTGTACGCGATCCAAATTATTTGCACCAAGCATTAGACTATCTGTTTTATTCTACATACTTGGGAGATCCTCCAGAATATCACTGGACATTTAGAATTGCCTCCTGTCTCTTTGATCTTGGAGAGTATGAGCAAGCTATTGAATGGCAAAGGAAAGCCTGGTTTCCCTCCAACGCCTCTTCGTCGTATGCTTTTTATATGTTGTGCATCTATATGCTGACTATGTTTGAGCAAAGAAAAATGTGGGGGAAATCTGATAATCCTTTCTTTAGAGAATTTTTATACATTTTAATATATGGTAAAAACAAATATAAGGATATAAAAAGAAATCTTAAGGGATTGTACCAAATAAGGCGAAAAGAAATACTTCGGTTTTTTAAAGAAGTTATGCAACTAAAGCCGATGAGGATAGACGAGAAAAATATACTAGAAACATGTTTGGATCATTTTATTGCTTTTTCGGCGACTAATAGAAATGGTGGTCGTGAATTTAGACAACTTAAGTATAAGCTTCAAGAAATTATTCCTGAAAAAGAAGTGGAGTATGTATTGTCCGAAATATTTAAGAATCCCTCAATTAAGCCACTTGCGACAGGATTGAAAGCATTGTCAAAGTCATTTAAATATGATTTCTTTGTATCACATAGCCATATAGATGGTAACTGGGTTGACAACATTTTTCTTCGACATTTGGAGAGCAAGTTTGATGAGAGCGACGTTGCTTTTAGAGGTATTTCTTTTAATAAACTATTTATTTACATATCCTACTTCGTTTCAAGTAAATATATATTGATTATAACAGAAAGAAGAATTAATACCAAAACTTGGTGTATGCATAATTTTAAATGTACTTTAACTTTTATTTACATAATGTTATAGTAAACATATAGAGACAGTTAAACTGTTTCAACGTTTCAAACATTTTTTTTCCGTCACAACTTTACCACGGCCGACACTCGGCTAACCGAGAGATTGGTCGGTTAATCTATATTGAGTATGTGGCTATATCGGCGGTGGGTCTGTTAATCGGGTTGGCTAAAGTCTGTTAATCAGGTGTTATCGAGGAAATCATTGGAAATTCTGCATGTTTCATTGTATAACTTTTTTAATATATGTTTATCATAAAAATTATTCATGTCTAACAAAACAATTCAATGTACTGAATCCAGTGGTGTAATTACTATTTTTCTAGCTTCGATGTGCGATCTATAAAATGAAAAGGCGTGTTTAATACTCATCAATAAATTTATACACATTTTACACACACAAAATGTACACAAAAAGACACGTTGGTTGAATTTACTTGCATGCGATATTTTGAACATCGAACAAAGACAGGCATTATGTTTGTCAACCAAATGGATATCATTGTGTGAAAAATCTACACAAAAATCTGTATTTTGGTGACATAAATCAATCTTTATTTATAACCTGGTCTGTTAATGGGTCGGATGTATAAAACTCGGTCTGTTAATTGGTCTGTTAAGAGTTATGAATGGCAATAAAAGTATAATTTTATTGATGTATGTGATGTTATCGGATCAAATGGGTAGACTCAAGACGAGTGGCTAAAATATACGGAAACAACACATGAGCAATGAAACAAAATATATACGGAAACACTGACATGAACAATGAATTTAGGGCCATGAATATTGAAAACTGATATAAAAAAGTGTAATATTAAAGTATTATTATACATCATGTTAAAATGCCATATTTTGATTGCCTAATACGAAGGTGTTAATTTACTCTATCACATGGCTGAGCGAGTGACAATTTTTTGGAATGTCACCCTCTCGGCTAGACCAATCAAAAATCGGCAGCTTAAACGACAATGAATTGAATCTACATCAAGTTATTTTATAGACAATGCTTAAAGTTCTAATTTACTATACAACGAAGCGTGGAACGACTCAAACTTATTTCTTTTACAATTGTTGGAAACTTGTTAATATTTTTACTTTAAAACCTATAAATCATTGTGTGTTATGCTTTATATTGTTGATATTAAACGCATTCGTTCACCATCGATGGGTTTCAACTGGTGATGTACATTTCATCATGTTCAATGTGATGTATATTTCTTAGCCAGATATGAGGCCTTTTGAAAGGGGTATTTACCCAAAATTTAAATAAAATAAATAACAATAACAAAATAACAACAATTGAAAATATTTTTTTTCTTGATAGCAGAGCTTTTTTCCCCGTTTCGGGCCTAATCCTTTTATCGTTATAAATATGTCAAGTCAATGCACTACTATTGTCTATTTACTTCACTTCTGATGATTTTTCAAATACCCGTTACGCTGTCAAGTACGTGACTACATAGAAAATACTTTATAATAAAACTCATCTGTTAAAGAAAATGATGATAGGACATTCATTATAATAAATCAAATATCACATAGCTGAGAGGGTGATAGAGCAGATCGGTATCCCTCGAAAAAACATTGTCAACCTTCGCTTCGCCGCGGTTGACAATGTTTTCTCGGGACCCAATCTGCTCTTCTTCTTCTTTAAGTTTTCCAGTTTTCCATCTGAATAAAGATGATTAATAACTGGTGCATACGTGGCCTATTTATTAAAATTAAGTTATATTTACAAACAGTGCAAAGAACAGATGTAGTGATTAAAACTATGTACATGAGATGAAGTTTTTTAAATAATAGTGGAGAGAACAGCATATGTTAGCTGATCTCTGAAAGAGTCGACTGACTGTGTATTTACTACTGTGGTTGGTAAAAGATTCCATTGAGTTATTGTGTATGGGAAGAATGAAAATCTGTACGAGTCTTTTGATGTATAAATATGTCTGAAGGTGTGAGAATGATGTTTTCTGGTTCTTGAGTCTGATGGAATGAGAATTGTGCTAGATGGTATAGCAACAAGTTGATGTGTGATCTTGTACATCATAACCAGTCGTGCACGCAGTCTGCGTTGTGTCAAAATGGGCCAGTTTAGTGTGTTCAGCATGTTTGATACACTACTAGTATTATGATACCTGTTGCAGGCATACCGAGCAGCTCGCCTTTGGACCATCTCTATCTTTGAAATAGATTCTGAAGTGTGGGGGTCCCAAACTGAGCAAGAGTATTCGAGTTTGGGACGGACAAGTGCTTGGTATGCCTGGCTCTTGATGTTTTGATTTGATGTTTTCAGATTTCTTCGAAGGAAGCCAAGAGTTTTGTTGGCCTTTGATATATTGTCATCTATGTGTTTGTCCCATTTAAGGTTTGATTGTAATGTGATGCCTAAGTACTTAGCAGATGTAACAGATTCTAGTATATGATTGTGGAGAGTGTAATTATGTTTTAAAGGTTGACGTTTAGTTGTTACAGAGAGAACATTACACTTGTCTGGGTGGAAGGCCATCAGCCAGTCCTCTTCCCATTTTGCAGCTGCGTCAAGGTCAGCTTGCAGTTTTAGGCAGTCACTCTGGGATTTAACTGGCATGTATAAGATACTGTCATCAGCAAATAGTCTTAGTTTGCTATGTGTAAGGTAGTCTGGAAGGTCGTTGATATACGCCAAGAATAAGACAGGACCTAAGACAGTACCTTGAGGAACCCCAGAGGTGACTGGGACTGTGCTTGATGATCTTCCATCCAGAACAACTGTCTGGGTTCGATCAGAGAGAAATGCAGAGATCCAATTTAAAGTGTTTCCATTAATGCCAAAATAGTGTAATTTGTATAGTAAGTGACGATGCGGAACTTTATCAAAGGCTTTCGCAAAGTCCATTATTACAAGGTCTGTTTGTGTATTTGAATTGTTTGTGGATTGAAGTTCTTGAATGAAGGTTTATATTCCCGATTGTTCCACTTTTTAAAATTTTAGAGTTCTGATTGTCCCACATGAAAAGTTCTGATTGTCCCACATTATTTTATGTAGTAAAATGTTCTTAGATAAACAAGGTAACTGTTGTTTGTTTTGCTAAATAAACAAGAATTAATTATTGCACATTTAATATTAATTTTATAAAAGTATAAAAAATATGTTTTTTAAATGATTAAAATGATACACTTTAAATTTGATTAAAAAAATATAATATTTCTGATTTATGAAATAGATCTTTTAAGGTCTTGAATTAAACTTTTTTTTTTAACCTGATTTTTGGGTTTATATAAGACTCTAGAAAACTAATTGGTGACGAAAATCATATGGTGGTACACTTATTTTTGCTACAGCCATTTTAAAGTACCCAATTCTGATGATTTTCTCAGTTTTCATCAAATGTTATCCATTTTTGGGCTATTATCATGAAAAAAATCACAGTTTCACAATTAAACTTTATTTTTTTCATACTTTCAATAAAGATAGAGTGGACCAATCTGAATAGATCTAACTTTTAAAAAAAAAACTAGAAGTAGGTGTTAATATAAGAAAGTTTTATAAAATTTTATTGCTTTTTTGTGTCAAATTGACCATTCTGGTCTATATCTATATGCCAGCATAGTAAATCAGCCATATTTTTTTATGTCACGATTCAATGTATAATACAACGGACAGCTATATTGCAATACAATAACAACATGAACAACAAATTTTTGTTCGCATAAATTTAGGGTGCCAGCATGTCCTCCTTTTATTCAAAATTTTGATACGTAACAAAATTTCAGTAGTTTTGATACCTCATACTGACTTGTACAACAAAATTATTTGACTGCATCAACTAAAACTGACCATATGTGCACTTTAATTTGTAAATCTATATACCAGCATAGTAAATCAGCCATATTTGTTATGTCAGGATTCAATGTATATTACAATGGAAAGCAATGTTGCTATACAATAACAACAATTTTTTGTTTGCATAAAATTAGGGTGCCAGCATGTGTCCTCCTTATATTCAAAATATTGATACGTAACAAAATTTCAGTAGTTTTGATACCTCTTGCTGACTTGTGCAACAAAATTATTTGACCGTGTTGACCAAAACTGACCATGTGAGCACTTTTATTCATAAATCTGTATACCAGCATACTAGATCAGCAAATTTTTTCAAATTTTTGTTTGCATAAATTAAGGGTGCCTTCATGTCCTCCTTTATTCAAAATTTTGATATGTAACAAAATTTCAGTAGTTTTGATACCTCATGCTGACTTGTACAACAAAATTATTTGACAATGCATCAACTAAAACTGACAATTTGTGCACTTTAATTTCTAAATCTATATACCGCATAGTAAATCAGCCATATTTTTTATGTCAGGATTCAATGTATAACAGGCATGGGGTAATCGTAATCAGTAATCGTAATCAGCTGTAATCGATTACATTTTGCAGTGTAATCCTATGTAATCAGTAATCATGCCATTTCTGATTACAAGTAATCGAAATGTAATTGATTACATTGCAAAAAACAGGTGTAATCATGATTACTTTTAGATTACTTTCAGATTACATTCATATGATTACTTGCTGATTACAAATCTTGTATATATATGAAAATAGTTTTTGATAGACAAGATGAAAATAAGAAAATGTAAAGCTTGAATGAAAAATCATGAAACTAGTATTCACAATGATGGGACCTTAATTGTTTAATGTGATAAATTCTATCATCTATATAACAGATTTGTATAACCAAGTGTTTTATTTTGTTAACAGTTTACTGAAGGAAATTGCCTCTCCAATATTTTGTTGTTAGATTGAGCTCTTATGAGACAAGAATATGCCTTGATTGCATTTTTTCACCCTTGATTGAAAACTTCTGATATTAACTGCAATTTCATATAAGTTTACCCAATATTTTTACATAACTACTTTGAAATTCAAATGCAGAAAACATTTAGTTCCAATTTGACTTTGATGGTCGACATAAATATATGAGCCCACTGAAATCAAAATGGAAGTTAAAACCAGATTACAATAATTGACAAATTTAATAAATTTTGTTTCCCATAAATTTGTGTATAATATGTGCTTTCTAATTTTTATTCTTTATTAACTTTGAGCCTTACGACTCGTCAGTATAAACAAGTACATGTACAGTGTATACATATCGCATAATATTACAAACAATGTGCATAGTAGGCAATAGGTGACGTCAGAAGTTTCATCAATACAAAATATCTTTTATTACAATAAACTGTTTCTTAATTTAAAGAGAATAAATGTATTTACTTTCCTAAGTTACAAAGTTGTTTTGTGTTTTCACCTGGCAATAATTCTATTTTAAATTATTAATTAGATCAAGTATTACAAATTTTCAAACAAATAATGACAATTAACCACTTTTAACTTTCTTGATATTGTTATTAAGACAATAGAATTTTAATACCCAAGCTCACATATTGTTTGTTAAAAAAATGGAAGTAGTGATTAACACCTGTAAAAACATTAATGGATGTGTCAATTATGTCCCAACAGACAATAAAACTATACTTAATTAATTTTTCCTTATTTGTTCAGGTTTTTTGTTAATTAGGCAGTTGGTTAAAATTTGTAGAAAAAAAAAGTTATATCTCTTTTACATAGAGAAAGGACACTTGTCTATAGCTATTTTATCAAATTACACATGTTGTACTGTACTCGTCTATAAATTCTTTTGAATAAGATGAATTAATTAAGGCTTTTAAAAAAAATCACCAAAATTAGCTTTTTGTGAGGATAAAAAGTTATAAAAAAAACTTTGATATTGCAATATACAATGTAATCATAAGTAATCTAAAGTAATCATGATTACTTTGAAGAAAAGTAATCTAATGTAATCGATTACATATAAAATAGGGTGTAATTGTTATGTAATCGATTACATTTTATTAGCAAAGTAATTGTAATTTAATCGATTACATTTTAAAGTAATCGACCCCATCCCTGCATTGTATAATACAATGGACAGCAATATTGCAATACAATAACAACAAATTTGTGTTCGCATAAATTTAGGGTGCCAGCATGTCCTCCTTTAATTCAAAATATTGATAAGTAACAAAATTTCAGTAGTTTTGATACCTCATGCTGACCATGCTGACTTGTACAACAAAATTATTTGACCGCATCAACTAAAACTGACCATATGTACACTTTAATTTGTAAAGTTATATACCTGTATAGTAAATCAGCCATATTTTTTGTGTTAGGATTCAATGTACAATACAATAGACAGCAATATTGCAATACAATAACAACAAATTTGTGTTCGCATACATTTAGGGTGCTAGAATGTCCTCCTTTTATTCAAAATATTGATACGTATCAAAATTAGTGTTTTGATACGTCTATACAAACTTCTTGTCAAAGTACCTAATAACTGACTCAAGATTAGTGTCTTTAAGTTCACGATAAAATTCTGAGTAGCTGTCTTCGGTCCTAACATATGCCATCTTTTGAAGCAATTCAAGAGCCAAAATACGTTCGTCTTTTGAAATTCCAAGCTTCTCAGTAGTCACTTCTCTCTTGAAAGTTCTTAGTACATGGAAAAGACATATTAGTAAGGGTACATTTGGTATTTCTTCCCTAATGACGTCTCTCTCGATCATGTCTTTGTCACTCATTACACATCGAATTTTGGACCAGTTTTCTTTGTACTTTTTGAAGAGTTGCGTTATTTCTTTTATAGTTTCTCGAGATTCGTCAGAAACTATCCAGAATGCTATAACCTCGCTCTCGCCGTTTCCATCAACAGACATAAGTACAAAAAGAGGAAGAGTATCTTTAAAACACCAAAACCATTTATACGTTAGAAAAAACAATTTAAACACCATTTGTTAACGATAATATTTATTATTTATCATTATTTCAAGTATTATTTCGTACATATGCAAAATTAAGGCAACAAAAGTTGTAACTATACAAGATTTAAGTTTAATGATTGCTGTTTTTCATGTAACAATAACGCCATGTAACCGTAGCCTCAGTAATTATTGTTACATTCGTAATTAATCGGTTCCTTACCCGACTTTGCATTCCGGCATTTAGTCTCCTATGTAACAATAATATTTTTATTATTGTTACATTTCCATGTAACCGTAGCCAGTGCCTTTCAGTTTAGTTTTATTTTAAAGATGTAGGGCATACCCTATTTTTTTCACTTTACAGGAACAAAATCAAAAAGTTTTAAGACCTACCCAGGGTAGATTTTCTTTCATGAAAAAAGGAGGGGGATGTGGACATGGACCTCCATTTTGTTTAAACAATAAGTTAATTGTTTATGGAACCACTGTTACGGCAGTCAGAAGTCCACACTCCTACACCCCTATGGAATTCGAAATTTATATAAGATCATATAAGTTATTTATGATACCCGGCTTACTCGTATCAAATTATCTTTTTATATTTCCTTATATATTCAATGAGATATATTGCGGCATCGAAAATATTGCTAAGTACGTTAATATGTTGAGAATATACTTACTGTAATAATTTGGTTTAGTAAAGATTGTAGGACTTTTGAAAAATGCCCTAGTTTGTATATGGATTCCTGGAAAAAATTCTACCCTCCCCCTTTTTTGTTGTAAAAGGGAAGTGATAAAAATGTGAATTTCACATCAAAATAGATTTTTTCAAACCATAAGCAAATGTAAGCAAGGGGTCTGGAAAGAGAGATGTCAGCGCATAATAAGCTGAACTATTATAGTAAACATTTTATTGAAAAAAGTGTATAATGATTTGTTTTGTAAAATGATTTGCTTACAATGATACTCTTAGTCTTGTGCTACGCCACTGAAACCTTGATCATGTATTGTTAGAGTTTAAAACATATTGTTGTATCCAGAAAATATTACACCTATTAAAAGATGATTAAAGATTAAGAAGAGGAAAGTCTTGGATTACCGAAATATTCTCCTCCAATGCTCATCCGTCAAAACATCAACCTTAAAAAGCGTTGTCTTATATGCGCCAATTGTTGATCATTATACTATGTTATGGTTCTATTGAATTGTTTTACATGTATACCAATATCAATTTAACCCCAGCTCTTTAAAATAAAAGCATGCATTGATCAACAAATTTAAATAATCATAACAAACTTTTACACGGGTGAGTACATGTGATGAGCTAGTATATATCATACGGTAATTAGAGAAAGGTTCCGATTTAAGTATTCCTTAGTTAAGTGAAGACTTAAGTAAATTTATGCATACCACTTAAGAATTTTACTTAACTAAGGAAATTCTTAGTGAAATCTAAGTTTAAGGAATACTTAAGTTAAGATGTTTTATGCATACGGCCCCAGGGCATATAAACGTTGAAAATATGCCGCACAGCACTATATGTTGACCCTTGAAAAAAATTGTAGTGCATATGAACTTTCAATTCTAGGATAAGATTTTTTTCAAAACTTCATACTAAAAGTGGTACAGTTTTAGCCGTAAAAGGAGTTCCTATGGGAAATTGCATTGTCAATATTTACAGAAATGCAACCTATATAGGGTGAAAAAAGATAATATTCAGAATTTAACCAAATTTGATTTATCTCACAGATTTTAAAGAAATTAACTCAAATATGAAGTTTTAAAAATATTTCATGAAGATTGATAGAATCCTGAGCCTTAGATATGATGACTCAGCATAAATTCACAGTTTACTGTATGCATAGTTTACTTAAAGTCCTGAATACAAAATTAATTCATAATATTTGCATACATGTAAGTTAAATTGTTAAGAAGTGCTTATATTTACTCTTCGCAGTCATTGAAACCCATCGATCCTTCCTGAATATTATTTATGGGGTGTTTGTGTCCTGTCGATAACCCAAAAGTAAGCCGTAACACCTAAATCTGCTTTTTTGTCACCACAGCATAAAAAATACAAGCTAGAAATACAAAAATATCTCAACAAAACTTACAATAGTGTGTTCTATCCTGAATATGTACTTCATACTAAAAGTGGTACAGTTTTAGCCGTAAAAGGAGTTCCTATGGGAAATTGCATTGTCAATATTTACAGAAATGCAACCTATAAAGAGAAGAAAAAGAAATCTATCTACATATGTAACATATGCACACATGATGCAGATTCAAAGGAAGCCAGTGTAATGTGTAGTTCCTGTTCGGAGTGGCAACATTTATCTTGTGCTAGATTAAAACTACTTACAAAGGCAAAGAATTGGTTTTGTAACAATTGCAAATGTTAAATCATGTGTCCTTTTGAAATTCGTAGCAAACAACTTTTAATATTGTCTTTTTTATGATGTACGTAGTTTAACATAACACTATTTTTATAGCATGGAAGGATATTTAAACCATAGATTTTACACAGATTTGAACATCTTTTTAATAATAGATATTTAAAAAAAAGTATATTTAGTAATGTACAAATGTGTTTTGATGCTTTTAATTAATATTATAAAGTTTATATTTTATTTTTGATTGTACTGTATATTTAATGCTTGATATTGTGATAAAATTATTTTAAATTCTTATTAAGCTTTTTTATTCTCTACTAATCACATCAATGAACAATTTTATTCAGTGCCGGCTAAATAGCAAATTTGCTATTTTGCCGGTGCCGGTCAAATAGCAAATTTGCTATTTAGCCGGTGCCGGTCAAATAGCCACTGCCTTTATTGATACGAAACAAAATTTCAGTAGATTTGATACCTCATGCTGACTTATACAACAAAATTATTTGACTGCATCGACCAAAAACTGACCTGCATATGTGCACTTTAATTTAAAAATCTATATACATGTATATCCGCATAGTAAATCAGCCATATTTTTGATGTCTGGATTCAATGTATAAAATAAATGACCGCTGTTTGGATGGCGCCTAATTATGTCTTCTCCTGGCACTCCTGTGAACATGTTAGTAGGACGGCAAATGTAAGCAATAAGGAAAACAATTAATGCAATTTTTTTCCCGCATACATTGAGAATGTCAGCGTTTCATCTCTGTATTCATAATATTGAACAGTCACTAGGGTGTGTAAAACGAAACTATTAGGCTGCATCATCCAAGTACATGTACCAACACTGACATGTCTGAATTCATTTGTGATTTTTAATAAAAAAAGTATTTGAGGTTCTCTTCTGGTAATACTGTTTATCTATTATGTCGGTTGATTGATTTTGTTTGTAGTTAAACGTCAAGTGACAACTATTTCATTCATGTGCACAAATCTCCCGACAAATCTGGATTGTTGGTAGTTTTACCACATCGTACATATCCGGACACTGTACAACTGTACAATTTTCGTTAGAATATCCTGCGGAAAAAGAATAGTAAATCCAATCCAAATAAGTAGAATAACAATGAAATATCCATGCATGTATTAACCAGTATATAAATCAGAGATAAACATCGTAATGTAACTAAACATCAGTAAGTAAAATATATTGGGATGCTAGAATATATAAAGAATAAAGAAATAATAATGAGTAAGATAAAATAAAATGTAGAGAAAAGTAACAGACAATTTAAAGAATATAGAAATAAAAAACACCCCCAATCCGGACCCTCATTGTATACACGAGAATTTGGATGGAAACACAGAATATATAGAATAATAGATAAGGACAGTAGGAAGTGATGCATTAATAAAAAAAGATAGAAAAAAATAATAACTGTTTGAGAATAAAGACATGAAACACCCCTGGGTGTTGAAACAGTAACGGATTGCTATGTACTCATATTGGTAATAAATGCTAAAAGTTTACATGCGGACAACTGCAGTTCTCCTCTGCACTTATGTAGAAAGGAACTAAACGGAATAAAATGAATTAAAACTTAAGATAACCAAATGTAGCTGCATTCGCTCCTTTCCGTTTACTTCTTTAGAATGATTTGTTAACAACATATGATTAAGTAATAAAAGAAAAGAACCAATCGGATGATGTTGACGATTTAGAGTTTAACGTCCAGTGACAAATATCATGTGCATATGAGAACGACAACACGTTATATGTACCCTGTGTTGTATTAGAAAGACACTTTCGGACGGATTTGAGAACGTGCTACTTTGAACAGACACAAAAATTAAGGCTGAAGAAAACGTTAATAATAGATTCATACATATTCCAGCAGGCAATCCATATCCATATATTGAAGTGACGACACCCCTTAATAAAATGCAAAGGAAGTCAAAATAAAAATGTTGTTACTAGAAGGACACTGTTGCAGCGTATTGTCATTTTTTTTTACTCAAGAGCATCTCATTCTTAACTTTTTCAAAGGGAAAATATAAAGGTAGCACAACTATTGTCGTGGCTAAATAACTCTTAACTGACACAATTTCAATTGTCCAACCCATTAACAGACTTTATTCCCATAATGTTCACTAAAACGTTGTATTACTCACGTTATATTACAATTATGAAATATTTACTAATTTCAATTTATATTTTAGAACCAAAGTACGATTTTGTGTCCTTTAAATGATATCTAAAATTGTTTTTTTCGCCTTTCATTACTAAAATTGCTATGCGTATAAGCATAAATACTACATACTTGCGCGACGCCTTTTAGTTTTACTGAAAACTGTGCAGACTATGAAATGTTTTTACAGTTGGTAAATGTTCTATGATATATATCATTTTGTCAGACACTTTTCTTTTTTTGATTTGATTCTTATAATGTACCTAAAATCTGTATATTAAATAGATTTTAATATTAAAATTGTGGGTTTTACTCTTAACAGACGTATAACCAACCCGATTAACAGACCAACCGCCGATATAGCCGCATACTCAATATAGATTAACCGACCTATCTCTCGGTTAGCCGAGTGTCGGCCGTGTTTACAAACATGTCAACCCAATATCCGAATAACCCTGTTTGTTCACAAGAGGATTTAACGCTTGTCTTATAAATAGAAGCAACGTTTTTCTTTGATGTAATAAGTATATATACATTGTAGTTTATGCAATGGAGGATTTCAAAAGTCAGGTCTTTCACGGGAGAAATCCCAATAAATCGGAAAAGTTGGCAAGACTATTCTATTTTGTTGGTTTTAAACCGGATTTTTGTGACAAAAATGTCGGTTATTGATTTGGGGATGTACGGCGGACGTCAATCAAATGTTGTCCGTGCATTAGCTCATGAACCGTTCAACCAAAGCTTTTAAAATTTTAATATGTGGTTACTGACAACTAAATGAAGGTCAAGTTCAAAAATGGCGACTTTTACCGTTCAGGAGTTATGGTTCTTGAAAGATTGAAAAATGGAGTTTCCAGTCGTGTCCGTGCATTAACTCATGAACTGTTCTACCAAAGCTTTTCAAATTTTAATATGTTGTTACCGATGACAAAATGGACCTCCTGTCAAGTTCAATAATGACGATTTTGACTTTTACCGTTCAAGAGTTATGGTTCTTGAAAGATTGAAAAATGGAGTTTCCAGTCGTGTCCGTGCATTTACGCATGAACTGTTTTACCAAAGCTTCCCAAATTTTAATATATTGTTATTGATGACAAAATGGAGGTCAAGTTCAATAATGACGATTTTGACTTTTACCGCCGGTTCAGGAGTTATGGTTCTTGAAAGATTGAAAAATGGTGTTTCCAGTCATGTCCGTGCATTTTCTCATGAACCATTCAACCAAAGTTTTTGAAATTTTTATATGTTGTTACTGATGACAAAATAGAGGTCAGGTTCAATAATGACGATTTTGACTTTTACCGTTCAGGAGTCATGGTTCTTGAAAGATCGTAAAATGGCGTTTCCATTCACGTTGTTGCATTTACTCATGAACCATTTAATCTAAGCTTTTCAAATTTTAATATGTTGATACTGACTACAAAATGGAGGTCAAATTTGATATTGACGATTTTCACTTTCACCATTCATCAGTAACACAAATAAATGTTAATAAATCCGGTTTGCTGTCGTTGTGACAGCCTCTTGTTTTATTCTACTTTATACACATATAAAAAAAAATACAATTCCAATTTTAACATATTACATGTGGGTGTACTGTTTTAACTTTTAGTCTAGAATAGGTATAAATGTTCGTTTTCAAATGCCTTTTTGTGGAATTTATATAATCCTAGCCTTTTAAGAGTTAAACTGAAAGATATCATGTTATTTTCAAATAAAAGGAATGAAATAATGGATTAGGGCTTTGTCAGTAGCAATATGCTTTTATTGTGTTATGGTAAAAAAAACAATAACCATATTTTATAACTTTCAGGTTGTATTGCTGATAGGGATTTCACACCTGGCATTTCTGTTTTAGACAATATTTTAGCGGCCATTGGTGAAAGTAATAAGGTGATTCTCGTGATATCCGAAAGTTTTGTGTCAAGTAACTGGTGCCAGTATGAAGCAGATCAAGCAGTCATTCGATCTCTGAATTCTAAAAATGATAACTGTGTTATTCCAGTTTTGTTAGAAGATTGCGACATACCAGATAAAATTGCACATTTAAATTATGTAAATTTATCAGAAGACACTGATTTTAGACAAGAATTTAGACGATTGAAATTAGCCCTACTGCCAGACGACAAGTAGATTATATTTTCATGTAAAGCAAGCAGATTTGTTATTGTATGATGTAGATTTTTTTCATAAATTATAATATTCACGTTTTTATTTTGGTACAAATTCTGCTGATAATAAACATTAATAATCTATGTCGGTGATACATTTTTTTTCAATTTAATCGGTTTAGTTTTATTGTCTAACGTCCAGTGACAATTATATGTCATGCATATTCAGGACGAAAACGAATTAACAAATAAAACAATAGGTAAGTTCTTCAAGGTATGGGTCGACCGGGATGCAGGGCGGATAGTTTGGCACAAGATATCGAATTCAGTTTCCCAATTTTGACTAGACAAGGCTTAGGTGCATATTTTTTTTATTGGTTGTTAATGGCTTTGAACTAGCTGTCAGTTACTGCGAGTACACTCAGATCTGTACTTAGCGTCTTGTTGTTGTTTGGATGTACAAGTACCGTCCACATCAACTTTATGTTTTTGTAAGATGTATTTCTATTTGTATCCATCTGAAGAGTAAAGCCTTTTTCAACTGATTTTTATAGTTTGTTCATATGTTGTACTGTTACACCACTGTTCCAGGTTATAGGAGGGTTTGTGCCTTCAACCTTGTTTAACCCCGCCACATTGTATGTGCCTGTCACAAGTCAGGAACCTGCATTTCTGTTGTCGTTTGTTGCTGTGTTCAATATTTGTTTTTCGTTCGTTATTTTGTACATATATTAGGCCGTTAGTTTTTTCGATTGAATTGTTTTATCTTTGTCATTTCGGGCCTTTAATAGCTGACTCTTTGGTATGGGCTTTGTTCATTGTTGAAGGTCGTACTGTGGTCTATAATTGTTAAAATGTCTGTGTCATTTTGTCTATTGTGGAGAGATGTCTCATCGGTAATAATACCACATCTTCATTTTAAATGGCTGCATGTGTATTTATATACATAAAGCATGTCCACACTTACGACCCACTTTAGCAAGGATTGTACTGCTGGAAGGGGTACGTCCAAGGGATTACCATATTTATATACCTCCACTCAACATTTTGGGTCTCTTTCAATATGTGATATTCCCACATAGCATTTATGATATACTGTTTGATTTGATTTTGTCTTACATCAACTGTATTGATATATTATAAAATTTAGAATGGAAATGGGGAATGTGTCAAAGAGACAACAACCCGACCACAGAACAGACAACAGCAGAAGGTCACCAAACAGGTCTTCAATGTTTGCTCCTTTGTTGCTATTAAATGTTATATTCCGCCTTTTTAAGAGAAATATATCGTGATAGGTGTGTCCTCTTGTTTTATTTCGTTCGTTTTTCTGTTTTGAACCTGTGGACAAAGATAAACGTCATATGTTCTTGCAGTGATCCTGGTGTAGCTTGTGAGATGCATCTATATTCCAAACATCAAAAACATATCCCGATGACAAAAATATAATGACTCGATTAAGGAGATGTCATAAAAAATCCAGATTATGCAAAAAATGCAAACAAATTGAAGATGAAATTCATTTCTTTTTATATTGTAATAGAAACCATAATAATAGAAAAGCTAATTTTGATTTTTTGATAAATGAGAATATTCACTTTATAAATTTAAATTACATAGATAAATTAACATATTATACTCAATCCAATTTCACACATTCAGGTAAATAAGCTAGGGTCCTTTTTAAAACAGTCTATTGAACTAAGGACAGGGGACTATTAAAATATTTACTTTTATTGTGTATATTAATGATCGATCGATCTTGTTGTTGTGTTTTATTTTCATTTTGTTATGTTGTGTCACATACTATAAATATGTAGTTTTATGGCAATAAAATTTGAATTGAATTGAATTGAATTGAATTAATTCACTGGGGACAAAGGTTAAGGTTTCGCGAAAATTGTGATGATTTCTAATATATGACAGCTGGGACTTTCCATAGATGATTATAATTAGCGACCCACAGTGTTATTATAAAACATGTTCATACTGAATATCATGTTAATGTCAAAAGATCAAAAAGTTAAACCAATCAGATAAAAAAAAATATCAATATATGTATCTTCTTCGAAGAACAGACATATTAATTCAGAAAACAGCAACAAACAAGAGGATAATATACATAAAGCTCTAGCTTTTCAAATCGCTAAAACCGGAAATGGCCATTAACAAATTCTACTTCTAATATTTGATTTGATTTTTTTGTTTTTAACGCCGTTTTTAAGCACCGCATTTAGGCTATTTCGTAGCGGCCAGTTTTTATTGGTGAGGAAGCCGGAGTGCCCGGAGAAAACCACCGACCATCGATAGGAAAACTGACAATACTAGTCAATTAGGATTGGTGTCGAGTGCACCCGCACGAGCGGTGTTCGAACTCACAACTCCAGTGTCGATTGGCTTATGATTACAGTAGTAACTACATAGACCACTCGGCCACCGAGGTCCCTCTACTTCTAATAGATTATGTCTGGCTGATAAAACTCTTAAATTATAGTTGTCTTTCAAATATTCTAGAAAATAAAATAAAAGAAGATTTGATGTTTACCTCAATCAGACTGCAACCCAATGACAACAATAACCAAGGACGTGAGTGGATTAATATGTAAAATGTCTAGCTCACCTGTCACTAGATACACATGTTATACTGTTATAGTAACAGTCAGGAACCTACTTCGTCAAAATTATCTCCCCATTACGCCAGTTCATTTTCACAATCGTAAAAATGGATGCCATTGTAGGGATGACGCGCTGTCAATTTTTCTCTCGGAAACCGATATATTTATCCACATTGCACCATTACGATCATTATATATCAGTTGTATTTTAAAAGAAAAATGTATCAACTAGCTAATGAGCATCAGTTAATAATTTTGTCTGCATTGATTCAACTTAAAACTATTGTCTGATCGGTTGTCAGGTGGAATTTTCGAAAATTAATAAACATTTTAAAAAAAATCTAATTAAATATTTCGTGGAAGGGCAGACTAGATTTTTTTAGTGGTTGAAGACTTGAAACCCTATTTTTCACGCACAAAAAATTATAATTTTTCGAAGATATGCATTTTCATCATCCAACTTTTAAGACTGTCGTCAAGTACTTTCAGTAAAAAAAATTGCTATTCGAACACACCAACTCTGTTTTTGTGATATCAAATTTTTAGAATTAAAATTTAGTTTTGTAAATTATACTCACCTTCATAAATTTAGATATCAGTCCACTCGCTGCATTATTCAACCGGAAACCAGCCAGAAAAAGAACCATGACCCCGTGACAACCTCTCCCACCTGACACCTGTGCTTCCTAAACCTTCATCATTTATTCCTTAAAATGCTAGGCACTAAGGGAATGAATGGGGAGGGGGGAGGGACCTCTGATTTATGAAGGTGAGTATTTAGTTTACAAAACTTAATTTTAATTCTAAAAATTTGATTTTTATTACATTAAATACCTCACCTTCATAAATTTAGATAACAGAATTTAACGAAGCGCTGAATCCCCATCACTAGGAGGAGGAAAAACAACATGTTGAGCAGCAACTAAAGGCCCTAAAGAATAGAGGTTGTCACAATGAAGAGGCATGGAACGTAAATAATGGTTATAAAAGGCACTATCAGACCTCCAAAAACCAGCTGACATGATTTCCGACATAGAGGAGGAATTTAAAATGTTCCAAGAAGAGGGTAAAGCTCTAACTTCATGTGCTTTAACTTGATGTTTAACTAAAACTTCAGAAGAAGCAGACTTATAAGCCAAAATGACAGTATTGCAAATCCAGGTAGAAATGGTTTTAGCAGAAATGTCAGAAATTTCTTTTTTAATAGGAATGAACAACCTAGAAGAACCAGTAGATCTTAATTTAGCTGAAGAAGCTAGGTAAACAAGCAAGGCTCTCATTGGACACAAAACCTGATTATCCGCCGTGGGAGGTAACGCAGGAATAGTAATTAAACCAGAACCTTTATCAGGTAACTGGTTCTTTGCTAAAAAAAGATGGATCAGTGAGAAGAGTAACCGAAGACTTATCAGCCGCAAAGCGGAGACAAGACTCAGAAATTGACAAGGCATGAATCTCACTCCTTCTGCGACCCGTAGCCAAAGCTATCAGAAAACAACATTTATAAGATAAAAATTTCAAGGAGGCTGAATGTAAAGGTTCAAAAGGTGGGAACTGAAGAACCTTCAAAACTAAACCTAAGTCCCAAGAAGGAACCAAACGCCTTTGACGAGGTCTATTAAGGCAAAAGTTTTTTTATCAACAAAGACAAAAACTCATTGTCACCAAAATCAGAGCCTCCTGAAAGTGATATTGTTCTGGCTATGGCAGATCTATATCCCTTTATAGTAGAAGGAGAATGACCCTTTTCTTCAAAAAGATGAAGGAAAAAATCCGCTAACTGTTGGACAGTAACTGTGATAGGATCAATCTGTTTCGACAGACACCAAGTACAGAAAATTGACCATTTGGAGTCATACACTGCTCCTGTAGATTGTCTGACTGATCCTGAAATACGCTTGGTTGCTCCCTCAGAAAAGCCTCCCTTTCTGAGGGAATTCCTGACAGTAACCAAGCGTGCAGATGGAGATTCTCTAGAATCTGATGCAGTTTTCTTCCTTTGAATTGAGACAGAAGATCCTCTCTTAGAGGAAGACGAAGAGGCTTCGCACAACACAGAAGTAGTAGTTCTGGGAACCAAGACTGTTGTGGCCAAGCCGGAGCAATAAGAATGGTCTTTCAAAGATCCCTCTGAATCTTGTGCAAGATCTTTGGAAGAAGACGAAAAGGAGGGAACATGTAACTGAACATTCCCTTCCAAGATAGGGTCATAGCATCTACTGCCCAGGCTTTCTCGTCTGGAATGGGAGAAACGTAAGTCTCCAACTTGTGATTCAGACTGGTGGCAAAAAGATTTATATGAGGACGATCCCTACAAAGAATGATCTCCTGAAACACTGATGGATGAATTTCCCATTCTGTGTTCACTGGAACACGGGAACGGGAGAGAGCATCCGCCAGAAGATTTTGACTGCCTGGAACATGTCTCACTGACAGAATTATATCGAGACTGTGACACAGAAGAAGAATTTCCTTGCTCAGATGATACAGAGAAAAGGAATGGGTCCCTCCTTGATTCTGAAGATAAGCCACTACTGTGGAGTTGTCCGTGGCAACCAGTAGTGACTGACCCTGAACCACAGCCTGAAACTGACGGAGAGAAAGGAACACCGCTCTCATCTCTAGCAGATTGATGTGTTCCTCCAACTGAGCACCTGACCAAAGGCCTGATGCTGTCCTGCCCTCCAGATAAGCTCCCCAACCCATCAAACTCGCATCTGTGAACAGAGTTAGGCTGGGGTCTGGAGGATCCAACAAAACTCCCTTCCGAAGATGTTTTTCCTGAAGCCACCATTGAAGATGAGGTAACAACCGAGGAAGAATTGGAACAGGTGCCTCCCACAACTGAGAAATTGGGTGCCAAAACTCCGACAGATACCACTGGATTGGACGAATATGTAGACGTCCTAGTGGAATGACGTCCATGATCGAAATCAAGAAACCCACCAGCTGAAGCAATTGACGAGCTGGGACAGATGAAAACTGAGTCAGAGCATTGACTAACTGACGTACCTTGACTACCTTCTCTTCTGGAGGAAGCACTAGACCCAAATCTGTCCGAAAATGTTCTCCCAGGAAATTGAAACTCTGACTGGGAATTATCTCTGATTTTTTTTCATGAAATCAAAAAACCCAGTCTCAGGAGTAAAAGGATATAGTCCATCAGCTAGTTTTCAAAAGCGCTCTAGTTAAGGAGTTTGTGTTACACCCCAGGGTACCGCAATTTGTTTTGAAAGAATTCAACTTCAGTATCTTATTAATAAAATACAAGGTGTTAGACCAAAAAAAAGTGTCCAAAAGAGGTTTAAAAACGTCCCTTACAATGGTCCCCTTATTTAGCTATCACGACTAAGTAATTTTTAATTAAAATTTTTAATATAAAGCGATTGAAAAAAAATAAAGTATAGGTTAAAACAACTAAAACAGATATAAAACTATCATATTTAATGTAAAACTAAAGATTTTTTGTTTAAAAAAAAGTGTGTATTTACATTACAAACAATCAGATTTTTTGGGTTAAAATCAAGGCATATTTTCTCATTTCATAAAGGAATTCGTAATACAATTATCCGTTTTTGTGAATTAAACTTTAAAATTGACCAGTATGCAATGTTTAAACTATTTGCAGTATGTATATATCGTCTAAAATATGAATTATTCAATAAAACATATATACGTGCAAATACTCGTGAAATACCGGAAATCATCAAATTACCGTCTTCGATTTAGTCGACAATATATTCATACCTGAGTGCACACATACGCACTTTAAGCTTATCAATTTGCAACTGAAAACAAACATTTAATTGTCGATTATGTTGTTTTTGTAAAACAAATTATTTTATAAAGTAAATGTGTAACAAAATATTTATGAAAAAATTACAAATTAAAGTTATTTTTTTTGCGTTTTTAAAAGGTGCACTCTATCGAACTCAATAAAGGTGTGCTTGCTTACATTTTGTGTTTTAGCTATGTGGTGATTGAGTTAAGATTGTTAAGTCATTCAATCGACAAACATTGCTTTGAACGTAGGTCAAATAGTCAGCTGGGGAATTTGTTTAGACTTTTTACTTTCTTTGGCACACAATTATGTCGATTTGACATACCATCTGGTTATTATTTATTTGCTTTTCGTAATATATACATTGTCCCTCATTTGATAGTGCTTTTTATCATTTTTCTTTCTAGCTTCTTAATTTGATATATTGCTTCACTATTGTTTTATAAATTTGAACATATTGTCACACTACATGTGCTTTTATGGCAGTCATTGGGAAACGGTTTGGCGATGCAGGGCTGGGCGATCTCCTGTTGGAGTCTGGAGTTATTGGGTCAGGTTCTTTGACTGGTGTATTTGAAGGTAAACATTATAATCGAGCCCTGCGATTGCTCAAAATTGTATCTGAAGCTTTTGAACGATTACGTTGGGAAGCATTTGGTTCTTGGCTTAATTCAAATGATGAGAATGAATTTCTCGATCCTAATTTTCAGCATCTGTTCTGTCAATCTTAGCTCAATCAGACAAAATTTAACAGAAAACAATTTAAAAACCTTGCTAATTTCACCTTATGTTGGTAAACTATTTGAGGTATTTAGTGTATATTGAAATCTAAGTGAGGGACTAATGAAAAAGTTCTGGAATTCTTACATAGAAATGGTCGAACTTTTATTGGTATTTATAAGAGCAACAAGGGAAGGTAAGTGGGAACTTCATTTGGCATGTGTTGAAAAAATGTTACCATGGTTTTTCGCATATGACCGTCAAAACTATTCCCGATACATGTCAGTATATTTGCTTCATATGCAAAATCTGCCAAATACATATCCTGATGCCCATGTGTATCGTTCATCTGGTGGTTTTTGTGTTCAGAGAAGTTCTCATGGATTTTCTAGATCTCCAGTTGACCAAACAATTGAGCAAACGTTGAACAGTGATACCAAAACAAGAGATGGCATTGTTGGTTTCAGTTTGAATAAAGGTTCTGTTAAACGTTGGTTGCTAAATGCACATGACAGAGCTTCAATATCATCAAAATGTCGAGATTTGGCATGAATAGTTAATCCTGAAACATCCACACAAACAGAACTTGACAAAACTCGAATGAAATGAGATGACACTGACGTTTTGAAATTGGTTTAAACACTGCAAAGGTGGACAAACCCATTTGAGACATCTGAGCAGCTATCAGGCTTGTCCTCGGGCACTGTTTCTTCCTCTGGATTAATGTGCGACGCCTATAAAAAGGGAATGTTGGCATCAGACAATTTTATCAGTGAACGGTTTGTTCAAAAGTCAATCGGCATTTTCAAACCAATTAAAAGACAATCATTGCTTACATTTTCTACAAAGAAAATAAAAGGTAAGCAGTTAATAACTGATATATGAACAACAACACATTGAAAGTAGATATAGGGTAATAGCTCAGACAAGACAGTTGGATATGCGAGAGGTCCTCGAGTTTGAATTAGGTCCTCTTCCATAGACTTTTGCAAACGTTGATGGTACACTAGTAAAGACAAATAAATTTGTCCTTGCTGGTCTTTTAAAAAGGGGCGTTGAACAAATGCAAGCTATTCCTGAGGAAAGCATGTGGATATTTGATTGCATGGCAGTCATTCAATCCATCACAAGGATACCAAGTACTTTTTCTGATTTGGCAAATGTTGTTTTTAAAACCATCCTTTCAGTTTCAAATAGAGCTCCCCGCATTGGTTTTGTCACTGATCAGTATCCCACAATGTCCATAAAAAAATCGGGATCGCAGGTCCTTCGGAGGGCAAATCATAACAATAATTTCGAGACCATCACAATCGTGTCCTCGGTAATGGTAGAAATTGTTGTCAGTTGGTAGAAACAAAGTTGCTCTTGTTAAATTCTTTGTGTCGGAATGGATTTAACAATCCTATAGAATTACACTTGAAGGAATCGATTTATTTGTATCACTGTTGAAAATGAAATAGTGACAAGTGTAAAATGCACTGAGCTTCTAAGCAAACAGGAAGAAGCCGAGAAAAAAATGTTTCTTCATGCAAAACACGCAGCTGACAAAGGTTACGATTCCATTGTAACAAAATCAATCTGATGTGGAAGTATTGGCCTGCTATTTTCAGAATCGCAGCAGTTCAAATATTATAGGTACGTCTTCCAAATGCAGATTATAAAATGTGCAATCAATGTGCGCAAAATTTGGGAAGAATGTTTGTAGAGCACTTACAAGATTTCACGCCTTTAGTGGTTGTGATTCATTTAGTGCTTTGTCTGGTAAGGGAAAACGCAAAGCATTTGGCGTTTTGAATCGTTCTGTGGAGTTTTCAGAAGGTCTATCCCGTCTTGGTGAAAATTTTAAAGAGGTAGGCGAAGAACTGCCAAAAACACTCGAGAGGTTTTTGTGTGCTATAAATGGATACGATTATAATAACATCAATGAATTTCAGATTTTTTTTGCAATGCAAAAAACATTCATTGTCATCTACTGCCCCAACAAAAGATGCAATGTTAAAGCACATCAAACGATTCAACTTTCAGGGAAAGATTTGGAAATCTGCTCTATAACACAACACTGTTTCATCGCCAAATAATCAGGATTGGATTGTTAAGAACGATTTGATCAGCATCAATTGGCTAGACCAACCGCCAGCGTCAGATGCCTTATTGATACTGATAAGCTGTTCATGTATAGCTGCGCTGGTTGAGCCACCAAAAGATGTTCATGTATTCGACAAGGTTTATCCTGTACAGATGGCTGCAAATATACGAGTGATTGTAGCAACAAGAATAATCAAATCGTTGATATGGTTGACGATGACGACGAAGATGATGAAGATGATGGTGATGATGATTCGGTAGATGGCGTTGACAAAAATAAAGATGATTCTATGGATTGACCTTCTTCATGACCTTAAAAAGTGGTGATTCTGTTGTTAAAAGAACTTTAATATAGATCTTGAAACCCTGACAGTTCTTTTATTTTTTTTAGTACTATGTGTGTTTTTCAATGACTGTGATGTACATTGATTATGTTTGTGTTTGTCATTAATTCCATGTTTTTTCCCTTTCTTACCTTTGAATTTTGTTCAACTGCTTTTAGTGACTTGATGCTCTATGTTTCAATGTAAAAAATATACCTTTTTTATCAAGAAAACTAGTATGTATGCTTTGGTTCATTCAACATCATGAATTTTGGATATTACCCTCCCCCTTTTTTTCTTGGTCCTATACGATTTAAAAATTAAATAAAAAGTAGCCTCCGTATTAATAAGATATGATTTGTTCAATTTAATAAGGGTAGTTGTACCGAATACTTGATTATTTTTTCTTTTTTCTGTACATATGTGTGAAACAAAATTTTTGATATACTCTTAAATAAGACCCCTTTTAACCCCTTTTGGACACTTTTTCAAAAGTCTAACACCTCTTAAAACATTCTTCAGACATTACTCTTTAAACTTAAACCAAAAAATTGCGGTACCCTGGGGTGTAACACAGAACTGAAATTTTGCCTTACCAGCTGATGGACTAATAGACAAATTGGTGTGTTCCTCCAAAAGAGATCGGCAATGATTCTTGATAAGAGAATCGTCTAGGTAGGAGTGAATGAGTACTGCCTGAGTATGAAGATAACACACCACCGTCTGAAAAATCCTGGTAAAAACTAGGGGTGCAATAGCCAGGCCAAAAGGCATAGCCTTGAAACTGTAAACCTTGTCTGCCCAAACCAGTCTCAGGAAATGACGAAACTTGTGAGAAATTGGGATGTGAAAATAGGCATCCATCAAATCTAGAGAGGTTGTCCAAGTTCCTAGATGAATAGTCGACCTGATAGACCTGTTGGTCTCCATTTTGAAATGTGGGACCACTAGATACTGATTGAGAACAGAAAGATCTAGAACTGGTCTCATTTTCCCGTTCTTCTTGGGAACCAAGAACAGCCGGGAATAAAACCCTAGATGAAAAGGAGGATTGACCTCTTCCAACACACCCTTCTGTATAAGAATGTTCACTTCGTCTTGTAACAACTGATTCTTTTGAGAATCCTTTGTCACTGACAGATTGATTGGAACAGGAGAAAGAGGAGGCTGTTCCAGAAACTGAAGTTCCAATCCCCTCCGTAAAATCGAAAGTACCCACTTGTCTGAAGTTATCAGAGCCCATTGATCTAGAAAGCCCCCCCACTGGAAGAAGATGAAGAGGAGAAGTATAGTCTTCCAGTGGGGAACGATTCAACGGAGGGGACAACACATCACTTACCCTGCTTCTTTCCCTTAACAACTTTAGCTTTCTTCCCACTAGAATAGTTGGGACGAGAAAAAGCTGGTCTCTTCGTAGGTTGTGAATTCAAAGAAGAAGAGGTAGAAGCCTTGGGTTGATGAGCAGAAGAAGGATTGTTAACCTGAGTGGTCTTGACAAATCTTTTCCCATCAGTGACCTTCACATCCACCTTGACCACATGAGGGGCCTTATTCAACTCCTCCTGTAACTGCTCTAAGGAAACAGAGAACAACTTGTCCTTAGACAAAGGAGAACTGACAAGTCTCTGCTGAAGCGCTTCAGAGACAGTTGATTTATCAAGAATCTCCTGTCTCTTAGCAAGAGTAAAGTTGGCCACAGTCCCAAGAAGAAGGAATTGAGACATTCCAAGACTCTTGTCTACCTGAAGCAGCATAGACCTCAAGTCTGAAAATTCCTCCCCTTTGTCCTTTAAAAGAGACCCAGCTGCTGACAAAAAGTGCTCAGCTGTCTCAAGAACAAAAGTCAAACACCTCAGATTATTCTCTGACTTGACATAAGAAGCTTGAGAAAGTCTGAGGCCATCCAAAGGTTTCGAACCAAGTAAACTAGAAAAAGCCCTGTCACAATTAGGAGCCGACATACCCAAGGAAGATCCATGGATCTCAAAGTCCTTAGATCTACATCTCCCTGGGTAAGAGGCAGGTCCGAAACCAGAGAACTTACTACCACCAGTTTTGCTAGTGTTATCAAGATTCTCAGCCAGAGAAGAGTTTACAAAAGACAAAGCAGTTGTAAAGTGCCCCGACTCTGGAAAAGAATAATACCCCTTACACTCTGGCTTGACTATACCTGAGCAAGCCATGAAATCCGAAGGAGTAGAAGAAACCCTAGGTTGAGACGACATGGGTATATCTGACATATCCCTGCGAATCGAGTAGACCAGACTCCTAAGGCAATCAGAATTGCCTGAAGAAGGCTCCTTAGGAATGAAAGCATCTCCCTCTGTGCTTACTACACTGTCAACATCTGAAATACCACCTTGGTCATCCAAAAAGTTACCCTCCTGACTTCTAGGAGCCAAAGACACCGAGTCGTCTTCCAACAACTGTCTAGGAGACAGACCCCTAGACTCTATCAGATCAAGCCTGTTACCAAACTCCACAAACTTAGCATTCACAGTAGCTTGAATCTTGTGTATGGACGTGGTAAGACTCCTCATCTCATCCTTCAAAGAGGATGACTCTGAAGAGGGTCTACCACCAAACCCCTGACCAAACTGATTGAGCCGAATACGGGTCAAAGGGCTGGGGATAAGGCGGCAAGTTGGGCATACCCATAGGCATGGGAGGGTAGGCAAAATTCATGGGCCACCTAGTCCTGGAAAAGGGGTCACTCCTGATGCCAGCTGGTAGAGTCTCCTGCCTGCTTGTCGTGCAAGACACAGGAGACGTTGGTATCTGTGCAGGCCTAGTAACGGTATGTGATACCCTACTAGGCCTAGATAGCCTCAACTGACTGGCACCGGGAGTGAACGGCAAAGTCCTGACAGGAACAGGTTCTGAGTCCTGTTCCATACCAACACCTGAAACACCTGGAAATTCCAAACTTCTATCCCAAAAGTCATCAGAATGGGTGGCCGAACGCCAAGGGGACAACAAATTACTGTTGGAAGTGTGTATTTAACTGTCACTTACCTCTTGGGTAGCCGAAGCTGGAATTTTATCCATAATATTCAGTTAAAATGATGATAAATTATCTAAATACACTTATAATAAACAAAAATATCAATTTGAATTTCTATATATATAATAAACCACTTGTTTGCAAAAAATAAACTTTTTCCTCCTCCACAAAAGCGTGCAGCATGCGTTGTTGAACCGGAAAAAATGATGAAGGTTTAGGAAGCACAGGTGTCAGGTGGGAGAGGTTGTCACGGGGTCATGGTTCTTTTTCTGGCTGGTTTCCGGTTGAATAATGCAGCGAGTGGACTGATATCTAAATTTATGAAGGTGAGGTATTTAATGTAATAAAATCATTAGATAGGTATTTCACTTGACCCATATATTTCATCTTTTAGTACTGTAATTTTTTGATGTTATAAAGTCAACCTATAGCTTTGATATATAAAAATGATAGAATCTGAAGCGAGACGATGTATGAAATATTCTTGCTTTGTACGATATCAAGACAAAATATTCAACTCAAACACGCCCTAACATAAAAAGGTGCACTCGATTTTCTCTTTTCGATACAATTGTTACCCAATTTTTGGAATTTTTTCTTGAGTCACATAATGGAAGGGCAGACACGAAAATTACTGAACTAATAGATTGATATGTTTTCCGTCCGTGGTAAATTTAAAAAAAAATCGGAGGTTATGCATTTTCTACATCCAACTTGAAAGATACCCATGTCGTCGACTTGATATCTAATTGTTCTGCTTAACTATGTACTAGATGAATTGAAAACTTATGCAAATGGTGTTTTTTTTTTTAATTAAACACTTCGTTATTGAGAAGAAAATTGTAATTTTGTTTGTTTCTATTAACTTTTAAAATTTTTGTCACTATAGTAAACATTACAGTAAGCACTTATCGCCTTCTCTTACAAAGAGCTTCGATTCTTTTGTTCTATTTCAACCGGGTTTCCGACTGGGAATAGACAGAAAACTTGATAATCTATTCGAGAAATCTTTTGATGGATTATCTATTTTGAACTAAAGAGTTTTCATATAAAGAGATGTGCAGCTACATGAGTGCAGCTACCAAACGGGAAAACCAACTGTCTAATCTATATAATTTCTTCCAGTTACAAGCTAGTAACCAAGGATGTCACGATGATATAGTAAGATTTTATACTATTTTTATTCTTGATTTAACTTACAAGAGTTTATCTATTGATAAATTCGACGCTCGATAAAATTGATTAGTCTTGTTAATTTTTTTATTAAATACTTGATAAATCATACAAAGAAAATTTTTGGGATTGGCTCTATATTTTTTTTTCAGAAAAAGGGGGCGGAATGAGGAAATTGAAATACAGTATTTAAACATTATGTAACAATTTATATTTCATGAAATGGTTATTTATGTCAGCTTTCGAAATCAGTTTAAATTTTACATATATATGTTAAGGGAAAACGGTAGTATTAAATTTTCCAAGCATTAGGTTGGCCTTTTGTGTACCCAAGCAGGTGAAGGAAGTCAAATTATGAGCGCTGTGATTGGATGTAAGGGTACAATATATTTTTTATTTATCTATGAATAACTGCAGTGTGTATATTTACAATATAAATTTTTAAACCTATTGAAATATTTTCTAGAGAATCATTCGAAAAGACTTGCAAAATTTCATAAAGGAGTAGGTTCAGTAAGAAAGACCCCTTTTTGGCCCCAAAATATAGCAGTTTTACAAAATTGTTCAAATGTAAACTTTTAGTAATTTATTGAATAGAAGAATGTTTCTGCTACATAAATATGGGCTGTTTTTGACAATACAATGAAAATATATCGGGTACTAGCACCACAAAGTCATGCTAAATTACTAAAATCTTCAGAATTCTAGCATTTTAGTTGAATTTTAGACGGTTTTCGTGTAAAACGAAAGTGGCCGCATTCGTGTTCATCCTTAAAATGCTTAATATTAAAATCTGAGTTGTATTTTATGATAATACATAACATATATAAAGGTTGAGGATGAACACGGATGCGGCCACTTTCATTTTTGACAAAAACCATCTGAAAAGTGACATTTTTCGGCATATTTGGTAGATTTTTCATATTTCAGCTTGAATCGGTTCGTTTTTTATGATAAAATCAGTTAAAATCTTTCACAAAAACTAATTGATTCAAATAAAATAGACACTTAACGAAGTGTTTAAAAAGTGGCCAAAATACTTCGTCAGATAAACCTGAAATTTGAGGCCAAAATCGGTCCTTACCGGACCTTTTTCTTCTCCTTTGGTGCAAAATGACGGTGGGCATGGATAACATAAACAAGCTCCGTTGGAAGTTGGTCATGATACTATTTGGCTTTAATTTTTAAAACAGAATAATAAAGTACTAACACAACATATAACTGTCTTATCCAGGTTTTTATCTTAAAAAGTGGTAAATTTAGAAAATGTTAATATTGTCGCCTATGGCAGAATAAATAGTACCGTTTTCCCTTAAGCCCTTCCCACGTAAAAACCGAACATTTTTTCACACTTCCGTGTTTTAGTCAATCCCGGACAAGGTCAATTTATTCGTCCGACCTTCACCTTATAAATCGAAAGGGAAAGTACAAAAGAAATAAAAGGATAGTCATATCACATCACGTATATATAATTTGTAGACTAATTGTTAAGTTATTTTACAACTGAACAGCTTTAACCGAAAAGTTTATATTACATTGTGTTTAATAATGTTGTTGTAAATACAGTGACTCAAATATATTATAGATTTAACTTGATAATTTTTTCGAGTAAGTTGATACCTGCAGTTGCGTCAGTTCCAAGAATTTCTCCAAAAGCGGATAGTAAACAAAGAAAATCATGGCTTTGGATAGACATTTACGTATAGACTCGCAGGAAGGGTAGGTTTATCCTTTATATTTGAAAGAATTGGGACTTTTACATTTGAAGTTTGAGGATCCCGAGATGGGATACCGGCCTGTACTGATGTAGTCTATGGAGAAGACTTCATAAGTCTGTTTGACTTGTGTCTTATCCAATTTGTATTTAAACAAATAAAATATGTTTAAACTAAACTGATGTAGTCCAAATAATTATGAGGTCTGGGAAGGCTATTTTAAATTTCTGCTTTGATGCCTTACTGTGCTGATGTACATTTTGTAAGGTGTCAAAGAAAAAAATATAACAGCCTTTCAAGATGTCATAATTATTTGGACTAGGAGACATGATGAGAAGTTTCTAGTTTTCTACACTACAGTTAGCACCACAGTCATAATACGTTCTGTCATTAATAATATAATATAATAAAATATTGGCAATCGGAAGAAAATAGTGTTCATGTATTGTATAAACATGGACACTATTTTCTGGGTTGGTCTTTTCACCACTGAAAACAACCGCACCGTGACCACTGAACACCACCAAACACCCAAAAAGACTATTAACTCTAAAGAAAAACATCACTCAATAAAAGATCATAAAACAATAAAATCATTTAAATTACTTAATTTTTAATCATAGGCACTGGCTACAGTTACATGGAAATGTAACAATAATAAAAATGTTATTGTTACATTGGAGACTAATTGCCATAATGCAAAGTTGGGTAAGGAACCGATTAATTACGAATGTAACAATAATTATTGAGGCTACGGTTACATTGTGTTATTGTTACATGAAAAACAGCAATGTACGCTAGATTTATTAAACATAAATCTTCTATATAGTTGGGTTGCTTAATTCATTCATGTCTACTAAATAATATGTGTTATAGTAATAAATAATAGATATTATTATTCAACAAATGGTGTTTAAAGGGTTTTAGGTATTAATGGTTTTGATGTTCTTAAAGATACAGTTTTTACTTCTCCAAATTAGTAGTGCCAAAGGTAAAAAATATAGTTCAATGGTTTGTTGTTGAAAACTTGGGCTGAGCAGGCCTCGACAATAACGCTTGTCCGATTGTCCGGTATCAGGGGGAAAAAAGGTCGGACAAGTAAAAGCTGTATCAAGCTTGTCCGTCGGGACAAGTACATTATTATTCTGCAGAAAATAAATTTAATCCATCTTTGATGAACAAAGTAATTATAAACAAAAAACAAGAAAACAAATATTAATTTGACATGTTTCTGTATTCTGTTTATTCAAATGCAAAGCCTTTTTCTTCAACATGTTTACTTGCAATCGATAATTTTTAACTGGTTCTTTGTCAGGTACTTTTTAACTATTCTTAGACTTTTCTCGGAAACCAGTCTTACTGATCCGAACACCCCCTCATTGGCAATTCCGACCTTATGATGGCTTATCTTCTTCTTTTTATTGATTGCATTTGAACAAGGATTTGTATAGTAAGACACTTACTGTACAAATCCTTGATTTGAATAAGCTTTTTTCAACTTAAAAAAAACCACAGGATACAAACCCAATGAGTGTACATTGGCCTATCAGATGGTGCCTCCTGTTAAGAGTCTGATGAGACTAGCTGGCGTTGATGAAAACTAGAACCTAATTCCTGTGACATGACTAGTTTTGCAGCTGTACTTGACTCATATTTTTGAAAAGTATTTCAAAAGAAATAAATCAAATTCTGTTATATTGTTTAAATTCGTTTTGCTCCTTTAATCAACTAAGAATATAAAAAGGTTATTTTTAATAGAAATTTTTTGGACAAGTATCAATTTCATTCGGACAAGTCAATTTTGGTATGTACTTGTCCTACAGGACAAGTTGAAAAAAAAGTTATTGTAGAAGCCTGCTGAGAAAACTGTTCACTTGTAAGTATTTAACTGCACACCTACTCGTATTACTGTCATTATACTTTGAACAATGGATGAAGAGATTCCTATTAACAATTTTGTTTGGATGAAAAATTTCAAACTTGCATGGGATGCGTTTGAAACGAAACTGAAACAATATCAAGACACAAATTTCATACAGCTATACAAACACACTTACCAAAAATTGTTCAGTGGTCAAAAGACCTACCGCTAGCCTATTTTCTTCCTGTTGCCCTTATTTATTACTATTGACAAAAACTTTTACTTAGTGCCTGTGTTAAGGCTTACACAATTTGGATTTAGATTCAAGATTTTTATTGACCATTTTGACCAATCATGGACCCTCAGGAGCATAATACTAGTAATATGATCAATAATAAACAACATTTTCACAATGGTTAAAATAGAATTCAATAACAGATTTTAAATTTAAAGATATGTGGTAGGGCACATATAATTGATATAATAAGCAAATAATATACCCGTATTGTATATGATAAGTATCATGGAATGAAGGCAAGGGTCCAGATATTTTTTTTCAAAAAAAGGGGTCCCAACACATGCAAGTTGTTTAAAAGCAGAATTCGAACTGAAGGTCCCCATATAAAAGCATAAGTTATCAAAAAGGGGGATACCAACCCCCAGAACACCTCCCTCCCCACCCAATATAATTAGATTGGAAGATTTTCTCATTTTTTAGGATAAGGAAAAATAAAGGGAAATTGGTCAAAGAGTAGAACATTGTATAGTTGTTTTGGTCATATACAGAAATAAGTCTTACCAAACTTTGGGTGTGGATATTTCTTATCTGCTTAAAAGCCCATACAAATTGGAATAGATAAGATTGAAAACTTGTACAAGTATAAATTTGAATGACTGTTTGATTTATTCTTGAATATGTTGCTGAAGGTTGTAGACAGTATATGATTCAGGAAAGTTTCAGTAATGTCCATATTTCGTCAATGTATCAAGAAGTTTAATTTCATTCACTAGGTGAGTATATTTACTGCACTGGAGTTAATTGATGAATTTTCACATGTATAAGCGATGTATTTCATGTATTTAATCATGTTAATGTAGGACTTTGTACTTTCAGGATATCCTTTGTCAGGAATATCCACCTTGATTCCATGGAAGAAGATGTCTTGTATCACCTGGCGCTAAGCAACAAATCACATGACCTGAAAGAAATATTTGGTGATGTGAAGGTATCATTTCATTAATTTGATAAAAGATATATAAAATTTCCTATCACAACTTTAAACTGAATACACATTTTAAAATGTCAGATCAGTATTTTTTAGAATGTTTTTTTTTTTTTTTTTTTTTATCATGGACTAGTACATGTAGTACAGAATAGCCTAAGAGTTATGTTAAGTTATGTACCGGTAAAAGGTGTTTGTCACTAATTCTTTGTGCAGATAAATAGCAAGACAATATAAAAAAGAAGATGTGGTATGATTGCCAGTGAGACAACTGTCCACAAGAGACCAAAATGACACAGACATTAACAACTAAATGTCACCGTACGGCCTTCAACAATGAACAAAGCCCATACCGCATAGTCAGCTATAAAAGGCCCCAATAAGACAATGTAAAACAATTCAAACGAGAAAACTAACGGCCTTATTTATATAAAAAAATGAACGAAAAACAAATATGTAACACATAAACAAACGACAACCACTGAATTACAGGCTCCTGACTTGGGACAGGCACATACTTAAATAATGTGGCGGGGTTAAACATGTTAGCGGGATACCAACCCTCCCCCTAACCTGGGACAGTGGTATAACAGTACAACATAAGAACAAACTATAAAAATCAGTTGAAAGACAAGACAATACAAATATTTTATTTCCTCAGAAACAAATGTGTACAAGAGGTCAAAACATGATATAATGTATACACAATAAATCGACAGCAGTGTAGTGTATCTTAGCACATGATTTTCATGACATTGAGATATATACATTATATTTTACCTATTAAGTTAAAAGGATTACATAATGCATAATGCTCTAAATTATGAAAGTCATGACACTTTAAGACACATCCTTAGATATTTGTCACAATCAGTCTAAGGAATCGATATTATATGGTATATTTCAATCTATTTAAAATCCATAAAAGTGCCTTTATATCTATGTAAAAAGTAAAACCACTAAAATACTGAACTTTGAGGAAAATTCATAATGGAAAGTCTCTAATCAAATGGCAAAACCAAATAATAAAACACATCAAACGAATGGACAACAACTGTCATGTTCCTGACTTTGTACAGGCATTTTCAAATGTAGAAAATAATGAATTGAACCTGGTTTTATAGCGGCGCCCTTAAAGTGTTGTGTGATGATTTCTACACAAAGGGTATGCTTCAGTGTAGCCCAACATGCTACGACTTAAGAGTGGCCTTTTGGAATAATCACTCTGCCTTTTTTTTAAACTGCAGGAAACACTACTATAATGGCATATCAAATGTAAGTATTCAAGATTGTGAATTTTTTTTAAAGGAAACAAAAGATAAATGGAATGATTTTGCTCATTAATGTTAATTTTGTGGACAATTTTGCCCTTTAATATCCTATATATGTGGGAACATATTCAGGGAATAATACTACTCTATAAACAAACACAAAAAAAAAATCTTTTTGCTTAATAAAAAATATTGTAAACTAACAACATTCTTTCCTTAAGATCATAATTATGACTCAAGTAATCGTTTCCTGAATGACAAAAAGAGTACAAATGTACCATAACTTTTATACCACAAAATGTACATTTTAAAAAGTATAAATGAATTTAGTGTAGTCATTTGAATGATTTATAGTTGGTGTTATATTTACACCACAGCATAATAAAAAGTTATCTGATCTATAACCATGATAACAAAGAAGAACTTGAAATGGATGATATGAAATTAACCCCCCCCCCCTTTTTGTTGAAAAATTTTGGTTGATTACATAGGGAATCACTGAAGCATGACTGGAGCGCAACCCCCCCCCCTTCCCCCTTGGCCAGTCAGTGGGCAACCCCTTTAGGTGTCAGACCACCAATTACTCCCTCCAATTTAGAACGTATGTAAAAGAAGCCCTACTCTGACACAAAATAGTGCTTTTGATGTCCTTGTTTACTTAAACTAACCAACAAATTTGCAGAAATGAAACTTTTAGTGAAAGAGAAATATATCTAGATCATTTTGAGCCAAAATTTACTTGTCTATGAGTTTGCATTAAAAATTGAGGATTAATGCGCTCCATAGTATACTAATTTGAGATTTCCAGAAAACCAGTTTTTATTTTTGGAGTACCTCTGTTTGAAGGTCAGTTATTTTGTTAGAAGGCTTTAAAGGTATGGTGGAAATTGGCATGTAGAAAGCTGATACATGTACAATTAAGGATATACCTGGTTTCTATGAAGTTAAACTTAAGGTAAAATATTTAGAAAGCTGTGAAAATTGCAAAATTTGGTTGAACAGATAGGGATTTTTAATTGGTGGTCTGACACCTTTTGAAAAGTTCTGGATCCTCCACTGATTTTAATTGTAAACTAAGACCTCCATTTCCCCCAACATTCATTGTACAACAAGAAGAAAGCTATATGGTATGGATATGTTGTTGGCTGAGACCATTCATGTAGACTTCCATGATGTTTTAGATTTTTCCTTGTAAGTCATCAATTCTGCTTCAATCTTTTTTTTTTAATTCTTTGTTGAAACCAAAATATGTCCGTTAGAACTGGGGGTAAAATTTTTCCTCTGTCTTAAACTATTTTCACAAGGACACTCACAAATTGTGAGTATGTAATGTTTAATTTTTTATTTTTAGTTTGTTTGTTTTGGTGGATCACCATCCCGGATGGAGAAGTTTGCACATTACATGGTAGATCAGCTGAAGTTTAAGTTAACACCAGGGCAGACCCTATATAACATCTCTAAAGGATCAGATAGATATGTTTTATATAAAATGGGACCAATCATCTCAGTTAGTGTAAGTATAAGAGAAGAAGAAAAAGGCAAAAGGTTTCCAATGTTGATAATAGATACATTTTTGTATATCATTATGAAAATAATCAGATGTTGTGTGATTGCCAATTAATTGACTATCCACAAAATGACATAGATGTTTACAAATATAGGTCACTGATTCAACAGGAAGCAAAATTCATATTATACAGTAGGCTATTAAAGGCCTAACGTAACGGTACCCAAATTGCACCGAGTACCCAAATTGCACCTATTTATCAAAAATAGCAGCGAAAATCTAACAAGATTTCCTAGAGACTAAAAAAATGGTATTTTTATGATTTGATACTATGCACGTCTTTCAACATAGGTAAAAATATTTAGATATACACAAAACGTTCACAATATTTATCAACAGATGAAGTGTTTACTGAAAAAGCAAAATGTACTGAAACGTCGCCATGCGACGTCATCAAAACGTCATCTTTTTAAAATTAACAAATACAATACGTTTCAAGTATCCATTTCTTAAAAAATGAAGAGTAAGCATGGACAAATATCCAATTGTTCAAAATATTTGAAAAAAATAAACAAAAGCTCTGTTATTCGACTTTTGACGATGTGAATTTAAGCATGGATGCAATTTGGGTACTCCTCATTACAGAATCTGGGATGGTTTGGAGGTAAGTTCAGACCAATTTTTCTATGATTCCTTATGGATTGAAAATCAAATTGGTGTACCTTTATAATAAAGAAGGATATGGCTACAAAATAAACACAAAATGGAAATTTTTGTCTTGATCATAAAAAAACTTAGTTGAAAAAACTGTCAAAATAGGTGCAATTTGGGTACCGTCACGTTATACATTAATACATAATGAAAAAATTTGAACCGGGAATACAACTTGATTTAAAACTATACAAACAATGAATAAAAAGCAAATGTGACACAGTATACAAAGACAACCCCTAAATTATAGGCATCTGACTTGGAATAGGCACATACAAAATGTCATTTAATTGAGTTAAATATGTTTTTTGAGCTCTCTACACTCCCCTAACCATGGACATTGATATAACACTACAACATAAGAACAACTGAAAAAATCAGTTGAAAATATAAGATGCAATTATAAACAATAATTGTGCATTTTTAGAAAAGGATATTTTTAAATATTACATTCAACTTCTCTACCTTTTAAAGTCAGAAATTGCATTTATTCAATCAAAACCTTACTGGACTGGCTTGATAGCTGATCATTTCTAAACTTTATCACATTTAAGATGAATAAAATATAATGCTCTATAAAAATTAAAAGAAATTGTACATCCATCCATAAACATGTTAAGAAATTGGTCAACGAACTACATACTCTTGATATTCAAGTTGCAAATAATATAAGGTATAAAACCTTGCTTGCCAAAAATAGATAGAATTATGATAAGTGTATGAATCTAGTATCTGTTCTAAAAATAACAATGTTGTCATTATTTACATAAAATTTAAAACTGGAGTTATCTACTTATGTCCATAGTTGTAGTTGAACCTCCAACACTTTATACACTGCAATGGTTTAGTTCCCAAATCAAAACTAGTGCTATCTTTACCCTTCAGTGCTACATGCTTTTTAATTTTATATTATGACTAAATTTAGATTGAATGTTTTACATGTATTGCAAAAACATTATGTTGACTGGTTTTGTTTACAGCATGGTATGGGAATTCCATCTTTGTCTATTTTGATTCATGAAATTCTGAAACTGCTTCAGCATGCTGGGTGCGATCCTTCAGAGGTAGTTTTCTTCAGACTAGGAACCAGTGGTGGACTAGGTATGTATCAATATAGAATCTACTGGACTACAAGCTCCTAGCTAGGGACAGTAACAGATTAAATGTGACGTGGCAAAACATGTTTGTGAGTGCTCAAAATTAGCCCTAAGGGGATTGACTCATAAAAAAAACTGTGTGTAAAAGCAAAACAGGAACATTCTGCTATTAAAGGGGCATAATTAGTACCTTCAAGAAAGAACACATTGATAATCTTTTTAGCTGAAGAGTCACAGATGTTGTCAGGGAGAAAATTAATAACTTTAATCTGACATGATCTAATCACAGTTTCAGTGCATATTTCTTACATAATTATCTTTTTCAGTACTGAAGGTCTGGATGAATTTGCAATGATATTGATATGAGTACAAGATTGAAAATTGTATATATTTCAGATTTGTTGATACAATGTATGAGTAAATGTATATCTGTTGTAGGGTTAGATGCTGGAACAGTGGTTATATCTGAAGCAGCAGTTGATGGAATTCTTAGATCATACATGGAAATTGTAAGTAGAGAAGTATACATTATGATACTGTTTGCATTTTGGTTTAGAAACGGGGTGGCATTATTTTTAAATATATTTAAACTTAATTAAGATCTTTATGAATTCCTTTAAGAGGTTCTGGTACATTGCTACATAAATGTTATGTTTTATAATTTAATGTAAAAGAAGTATGAACGGTTGAGTTAAACAAAATTAATAATTGCTTTTTAAATATTTTTTTATTTGTACACAGTCTTAATCAATAGCCATATCAAATTGACATTGAAGTGTCATTAAAAGTTTTTATGCATAATAAAACTTCATGATACAAATAGATTATACCACTGATTCGAGTGTGATAAGATATTAAGAGTGGACAAATATCATATTACACTAGATTTGGTGGTGGAATCAGTTTCTCTAATGATTTTTAAAGAGTATGCAGGCAACCTTATTTCTTCTTTTCAAATGATCTGCAAAAAGATGTGTACTTTCTACCTGATGTCACCAGGCATGATTGCTTTTTTCGTGCTGTCACAATAGGAAATTCATAGGAAAGCATGAAAATTTGATGTCATAATCAAATTTTGATCAATGAAGAACTGAGATCAGAAGAACCACACCTTGATTAAATAAAAATAATCAACATGTCAGGAAAAATTGTATAAGAATTAGAGAAATTGTAGTTACAGCCTTATCAAACCATTATGCAGATAAAATCATATCCAATTAAGAGTTTTAAAATCTGAAATTAAAATTAGCATTTTTATTCTGTTTACAGCCAACATTAGGACTTATTATACAACATCCTGCCAAATTAGACGAAGCACTAAACAAAGAACTTCTGCAAATTTCTGAAGAAATTGGATGCAAGTCTGAGTTAGGAAAGACTATGTGTACATATGATTTTTATGAAGGTAATTGCAGGATAAGAAAATAATATGTGTTTGCAACTGTCAACCAGTTTATTGATTAACCATCAGAAGTACTTAATATCAAATACCTTCAATTTTAACACGAAACGCACGTCTGGCGTATTAAATTATAATCCTGGTACCTTTGATAACTGTTTACACCACTGGGTCGATGCCACTTGAATATCAATTATATGGTCATTTTATTAAATTTCCTGTTGACAAAAATTTAAATTTCTCGTAAAACTAAGGATTTTCTCATTCCAGGAATAGATTACCTTACCCGTATTTGGCATAACTTTTTGGAATTTTGGGTCCTCAATGCTCTTCAACTTTGTACTTGTTTGGCTTTTTAGATCTGAGCGTCACTGATGAGTCTTATGAATAAGAAACGTGCGTCGTCTGGTGTATTAAATTATAATCCTGGTACCTTTGATAACTGTTAATCTAGTTTATTTACCTTAACTTTTTTTCATGACTGTGATTCTTTCTTGACTGAAAACATCAGAACCGTGGCATATGTGAGATTTTTTGTCTGACATAATTTAAAGTTGACTCTACAATACCTTTAGTCTTATTAGACAATTCCTGCAGGAAATATTGAACTAAAACCAATTATGTTACAACTTTTACTCAATGACAAATTTTAAATGCAACTTCTCTATGATCAATTGCCAGAAAGTCTACTGAAGTCTACTGTTCAGAAGCTCTTTTCACCAAAAAACTTACCAGTAAAAATACTCACAAGTCAAGAACAATTCAGTATAACTTAATACATGTATCAATTTTAATCATAAGATTTTTTGGTTAATAGAGCTGAGACATTTATATCCCTCAGGTGCACAGTAGCTAGAGGCATTTAAATACAGTGTAACACTCTTGTTATTTTTGAAGGTCAAGCAAGGTTAGATGGAGCATTCTGTGATTATACAGAAGAAGATAAACTAGCTTTCCTAAAAAGAGCACATGAGAGAGGGGTCAGAAATATAGAAATGGAATCCTTATGCTTTGCTGCCATGACACATCGAGCTGGTGTCAAAAGTAAGTCATTCTCCTCAAAGCTTATGTCTTTTATTTTGAAGTTGCATGTAGCAAAAACATATTAATGAAGTTGCTGTTAGAATATTTGATATTACCTAAAATAAGTTGTAAAATTAATTATATATGTGTTATACTGATCTGTGACAAAAACATATATGTTTATCGCACCGCGGGTAAAATATCACATTGTGATTGGTTTAACACCGTCACGTGGTGATCCCCTATGAGACTAGGGGGTTAGTAAATTTCATAGGAGGTTCTTGACGCATTAATAGTGACGTCATCTATTAATGTTGTTGTGTTTCATTGTTTAATTTTCAACATAACGCAGCAGAAAAAGTCCAGCGTGCGATAAATTCGTTATACGGTTAACTACTGACCCCCTACGGATCCATAGAGAGTGTCACCCCCTATGAATTTTACTAACCCTCTATGGATCCGTAGGGGTCAGTAGCGAACCATATAACTTATAATATGGTCAACACAGGTGCTTAAGAGCAAAAAATACAGTGACAGGGCCAGGTAAAATCTTCCAATATGAATATGTGTTTTTTGTGACATTAACTATTAGCAGGCAAAATTTTACTTTCAAGAGTGCAAAATAGAAATATCAAAAATGATAAAGTATCAAAATTACAAGAAAAAGTCAATCTCTTCTGTTTCGTATGTCCTTAAAAGATACTGTTTATTTGTTAATCCATGTAAGATTATTCATATAGTCTCTTTGATAAATGTGTGATATTTTTCACAGGTGCTGTATTATGTGTGACTTTGTTAAATCGTCTCAACGGTGACCAGATAAACACTCCACATGATGTAATGGAGGAATGGCAAGCTAGACCTCAAAGAATAGTAGCTGCTTACATTAAAAAGAAACTTGGAATGGAATATAAAAGTTAATAGTTTTTTAAAGAATATAGGATGATAACAGGGAAAAGTTTGACCAGCAAATAGCAATGCTTCTTATAGCATAATATGCTTACTTTAAATTATAATTAAAAAATTATATTTGCAATACAGTCAATCTAATACTAGTTATGACTGAAAATGACATTTGTTCCACTTAGCAGCAAAAATTGTTATTTAATTTTAAATATTTCATATTTTATACAAACTCTATTTGAATATAATGTTTAGTAAAAACTAAGGTACTCCTGTTTATGACAGAGTGCTCAAAATCTTTTTTTCCCCATAATTGAAAGAAATCTGCATGTTCCTTACTATTGTATCTTTTAAACAGTACCAAAAATGTGTCTGTCCTTTGCAAAATTTTAGACCACCACTTTTGAGAACTCTATTATTATGATTCAGATCGAAATCCACCAAAAACATGCTTTATAACATATGCTTTAGATGTACATGTTAATCTATGATAGTTTAAAGTCTCTAGTTCAAAGAGTTATGGCCAACTCTTGGGAAATCAACGATTAATCATATTAAAGAATTTAACAAGAATGGAACTTATATATCTGTTAATCGCTCACTTATCAGTCCAACGAAAAGATATATTCTGAGAGTATCTTAGATTTTAAGTATGATAGCTTTTTTATGCTTGTTTATAACATAGAGCTTATATTTTCAAAGCTTTCTAATATTATAGAGTTAGTCTTAAAGTCTAATATTTCAGTTTGGAAAAAAAAATATTGTTCAAAGCGATAAAAGCGTTTTGCTGATTTCAAGATTACCTTTGAAAATAAAAAAATAAAAAATATTATCAGAATGAGCAATATATGGAATAGGATTTGTGTTATGTGCTTATTTATCTTAGATGTTGATTTATTGTTTTTTTAGATTTTATTTTGCCATAATATTGTTTTATCAATTTGCTTCTATATGCTTAATTTATTAATTATTAATCACCCAGACAAATTATATTTATTATTCATCTCTCCAAGGTAAATATTTTCATTGTTATTTATTTTAAAAGTCATGTATTCCTTCTTTTATTTATTTGACATATCAATATAAATCATGTGCATTGTTTGAAGAAAGAAAATTCTCCCAACTAGTCGACTCTGTCTGTCAGAAGTACAAAAAGAGTACCTAGTTTGTATCAGTTACCCTATCAGTTATTCTTCAACCTATGGACAAATTAGAATTATTTTTTCTGATGTTTTTTATGAATTTAACTTACTTATTTTTTCATCTAATGCTATAAGGTGTATTTAGTTTGTATCAATGGTAAATCCAACAGTTTATTGTTTACATTATTCAAACTTTGCATTTATACCCAAATGGGGTATTTTCCAATTTCAAGAAGTAGAAAAAATATTACACATTAGAATTTTCCAATCTCTACTGGGCTGAAGGCTTTTTCATCAAAATAGCATTGTTTGATACAGGTCAATAAGAATCTAGTTGAATTATTTAATAAATGCCTTTTAATTTAGATACAATGAAAACAGCATACAACAGGGAAATTCATATCTTTGATTTTAATGCCTTCAAATTTACTAAAAAAACTGTTTTGTACTGATAGAGAATTATTTGCTAAACAACGAAAAAACATTTCCTGTCTCATATTTATAGGGAGCTAAAGAACATTAACTTTTATAACTGTAGAAAAATACCTTCCATTAAAGAAAATAATTCTTTCAAAGGGGAGATAATTAACATTAGATGAAGACAATAAAAGTAGAGTTATGCATACATTCCTTCTTTTTTATTTTATTTAGACCAGTTTTAATTTTGTGAATTAATTTATCATTATGAATGGCCACAGTTTACCTTACTACTTTTGGGGTGAATGTTTGAATATAGAAATCCTTAAATTTGAAATCCTGGGTTATTTTCTTGTCAATATGTGTTTATTGAATTTCTCTTTAACTAGTTTTATTAAGAAGCCTTATTGAATCAAGAATTTAGAATTGATATGTCTTGCTACTTTGCTTTAAGTTTGCATCTCCAGTAAAACTGCATTTATGACCATCAAATTCCAAATTGACAATTGTAACTCTTCAAACAAAGAACTGTTATTCCTTAATTATAACAGGAAATGCAACATAGACCACTTCAGAAATCAGTAAGTTAGACCAATTAAAACATATGAAGTTTGTGCAATACAGGATTTCAGAAATTGTGAAGACTTCAAATAAATAATTTATAATATGCTGTACTATCTGTTTTTCCAATTTTTGTCTTGTTTGTTTTTGGCAGTGTAGGGAGAATTAATAGTTGTTCCAGTGTGTGATTTTGTATCAAATTACAAAGACTAAACATATATCTATGTGTTAACAGTTTATTACAATTTAACATTATAAACCATGAAATAACTGGTTAAGAAAAGCCACTTATAACACAAAAGTAGTTTTACTTACCTGAAATCTTTATTGTTGATTTGTCTGTTTGTGCTATTATGTGTTATTAAGTAATTTTACATTAGTTCTATCATTATATCACCTTAAGGAATGTTTAAATGAATGTGGAGTGTTTAGTTGTTTACAATTTTCAGGGTTAAGATATGTATTTAATAGATTGATGAAGATTTTACTTTATATTATTTTATTTTCAGTGAATCTCTATCTTTCAAATTGTAATGCATGGTACATGTGTTTTGTATACTCTTTTAAGTCTGTTTGGTTTTAATTTTTTGTGAACAATAGTGGAAAGTGTGTTATAACAAAAATACTATAACACCTAAACATAACAGTAACGCTGCAATAAGTAAAAGAATATACCTTTTACATGCAGATTGATATTTATTAACATATTTTAAACATATAATCACATTTAAACTTTTGTTTCTACTTAAAATTCTTACTTAGATATAGGAAGGTGCAGTATGAGTGCCAATGAGACAACTCTCCATCCAAGTAACAATTTTAAAAAGTAAACCATTATAGGTCAAGGTACGGCCTTCAACAAGGAGCCTTGGCTCTCACCGAACAGCAAGCTATAAAGGGCCCAAAAAATTACTTGGTGTAAAATCATCCAGACAGGAAAACCAATATATAATTATAAAATTGTCAATGCCAACTTGCCAAGTGAACACTGGAGTACAGGGCGTTCTATATTTCTGCTTATATAACATCAGGCTTAAGCACCTGCTCTTATTAAATATGTATTTTATATAGATGTTAACATTTTTATATTAACTTAATTCCTTGTTATACTTGTTAATTGATTATTAATTTATTCATTATACTGTATTCTCTGTTTTATAACTTAATGATTTATAAATTCATGTAGCCAATATTTACATGTAAGACCAAAGTTTTTATACATTCTGACCAGAATATAAAGTACAATTTCTCCCTACCTCATTTTTTGTTATGATGCCAATTAAACACTGAAAAGTTTAATGAAATTATAACAAATATTTAAAAAGAACTAATTTTATATATGTTTAAATTATTTCAATACACCCATATATCATATTTTTCTTAATTCAGAATCAGTGATTAAGTAATAAGATGCTAAAACATTTATAGCATAATTTTCTTGTAACTTTTATGTGTTCAAAAATTGAAATTATTACAGTTTAAAATGTTTGTACTTTTTACACTTTTTATGTATTTTTGTAACTTGTTGCACTATGTGTCCCTGTTTGCATGTAGGCTAAATAAATATTTTAAAACATAATCTTCTTCCTGTGTACTTACTTTTACTGCCCTAAGAACAAGTGAACTATAGCAACATTGAACAAGATCGGTGATATAATGTTGTAAAAACTCTGAAATGATAAGCTTATAATATATTAATATTCAGTCTGTGAAAAATGCTAAAGGGAGATAATTTACAACTCTTTTGAAACTTTTAATTAAATATGGTCTCATATTTAAAAATTTAGTTGGGAAAAATTATGAAACAATTGGTTTATTGCTGATATGAACAATTTGTAAAAGTTTTGTTTGAAATGCTCTTCAAATGATAATTATTAGATACATGTGACCAATTCTTACATATATATAGTAATTACATGTAACCAAAAATGTACCAGGATGTTTTGGCATTGCTTATTTTTGACTTCAACTTGGGTTCATAAAAGTCCAAAAATAGCTCTCAAGTTTATTTTGCTAGATGAGCTTTTGAGTGCATATAGCATAAGATTGGTGATGTTAAATTATTTTTACAATAGACAACAGATTTAAGATAATAGTCAAGCAAAATAACTGCTGACTAAAAGTGAATGTTAACAGCACAATAATAACTGCTAAGCACTATACACATGCAGATAGTCAAGTTAGCCAATGATTCAGTTTCAATCCATAAATTATCAAGAATCAAAACATTATTAAACACCTGTCCACAAAATACAACACAGAACAATAAAAATTGAACAATGTACAAATACCCAGGATTAATGTAGGGGTGAACTTAGATGCCTTGAAAGGTTGAGCAGGTTCTGCTCCACTTGTGGCAACCTTTGTGTTGCTCATACATGAGAAGAACAAATCTGGAGATAAGTTGTATTTAAGGATATTAGAATCTTGAACTTGAAAAGGGGAACATGATTGTGGCTAAATAAAACTCATAGAAGTGGCACATATATTATACTGTAACTATGAAAATAACATTAATAATTAAAATACATTTTACATTATAAGTACTCTTGAATATTTGTCTTTCCCACAGTCATATAGTATAGCTGGTACTATTATACTTATTATGATCAACTATATATAGCCCCAGAGTATAAACGGTTTTCTGCTTTCCCTTATGCATAAGAGGAAAGTAGTGCCCTTTACTGTCAGGCGTCAAACAGTCATTTTCAGATACAGTAAACGTCAAATTGGTTAAAATTTTGCAGTGATTTGTCAGAGGTCTCAAATAATTAATGTTACCGTTATTTTGGAAAACACTTAACGTGATTCACCAAATCAGGGAGTTTTTTGTTGTCTCAAAAAAAGTGTACATTTTATCGTTATGCATCAAAATTTACCGCTAACAGTAAAGTCATTTGGAAAGATTTTGCCATTAGTAGAAAGTGTAACATAAAATATTGTCCTTCATGAAATATTGTCTGTTGGACAAAATTTCATATAGAATACTGTCCACTGACAGTATTTCATTATGATATATATTTTAATTGAATTATTACACAATTAGAAATATTACACAAGCATGCAGCATGCACATTTTTAGATTTATAACGAAATTGTTTTGTATAGTAAGGAATTTATATAAGTACTAATAGTGAGTTTCAAATTTGCATATAGATACATTATAAATGGTTAATTATAGATTACAATCACTTATTTTGTAAATATATACACAGGCACGTGTCGCAGGAAAAAAATCCTATATATACCTTCTCTATCATGAATACATTGGCGTGGAACGTTTGCGCTCTTCCATAGGAAGTTTGCGCTTTTTTAAATAGACATTTGCACTTTTTATAAAAGGACATTTGCTCTTTTTATATAGGACATTTGCGCTTTTTATATAGGACATTTGCGCTTTTTATATAGGACATTTGCGCTTTAACAATAATAACTATTCATGACTTCCCGGCCTCCTATTTCATCCGGGCTTTGGACCCGCAGTTTTGAACTGGCAGAGTCAGTAAAGTCACATTTTTTTCATTTATATTGTTGAAAGTCATTACATAGCACAGTCGTGTTTTAAAGTCATTTCATAGCACATCAATATAGTTATATATAGCTAAATGTAAACATTCTAAAGATAACATGGGGACAAAGTCCCAAATAACAGTAGAAAATCAATTAAAAAAAAAAAATCGAGAAAATTTCCTGAATTTTTCATTCTACTAATGAACTCAATATCGTTAACTTTTTTTTTCAGATCTACTTTCTTTTCCGGTCTTGTTGGTATGAGACTGAATAAAATGTATATTTATCAACAAATATAGGGAGGAATTCAACACCCAATCATATTTAATAATTGTTTGATATGAAAAAATGTTACCTGATAACAGGGTTCCTTTGTTTACATTGAGTATGACATCATTATTTAAATAACGTCACAACTAAATCCCTTACAACAGAACCAATATCCGAAACGTTACGGTATTTCCGTTTCTTTTATCAACATATTTGAATTAAAAAAAAAATTTATACAGACTTCGTCCCCATTCACAGGTAATGCCTGCCTCATATTATATAAAGACAAGTAAAGTCATCACAGATCAGTTTTAGCTTAATATCTGAAGCTCAGGGAATGAACAAAAGCTCTTGTAATCTGTACTGACTGGTATTTCGCCCATATTTCAAATAAATATTCTAGTTTCTTTTTCTCAATTCTTGACTGAGGTTCCTCAGTTCAACAATATAACGAACTTTAATGTAATTAACCGACTGTTGTTCAATGACAGAAAAAAACAACTATCGTGACATACACATTTTTAGCTCACCTGGCCTGAAAGGGCCAAGTGAGCTTTTCCCATCACTTGGCGTCCGGCGGCGTCCACCGTCTGTGGTCCGGCGTCTGTCGTCCGTCTTCGTTAACTTTTACAAAAATCTTTTCCTCTGAAACTACTGGGCCAAATTTAACCAAACTTAGTCACAATCATCATTGGGGTATCTAGTTTAAAAAATGTGTCCAGTGACCCGGCCATCCAACCAAGATAGCCGCCACGGCTAAATATAGAACATAGGGGTAAAATGCAGTTTTTTGGCTTATAACTCTAAAACCAAAACATTTAGAGCAAATCTGACATGGGGTAAAATTGTTTATTAGGTCAAGATCTATCTGCCTTCAATTTTTCAAACAAATCAAACAACCTGTTGTTGGGTTGCTGCCCCTGAATTAGTAATTTTAAGGAATTTTTTCAGTTTTTGGTTATTATCTTGAATATTATTATAGATAGAGATAAACTGTAAACAGCAATAATGTTCAGCAAAGTAAGATCTACAAATCAGTCAACATGACCAAAATTGTCAGTTGACCCATTAAGGTGTTATTGCCCTAAATTTATAGTCAATTTTTAACCATTTTTCAAAAATTTTAGTATTCTTTTAAAAAAATCTTCTCCTCTGAAACTACTGGGTCAAATTTAACCAAACTAGGCCACAATCATCATTTGGGTATCTAGTTTAAAAAATGTGTGGCGTGACCCTGCCAACCAACCAAGATGGCCGCCATGGCTAAAAAAGATACATAGGGGCGAAATGTAGATTTTGGCTTATATCTCCAAAACCAAAGCATTTAGAGCAAATCTGACAGGGGAAAATTAATTATCAGGTGAAGATCTATCTGCCCTGAAATTTTCAGACAAAACAGACAACCTGTTGTTGGGTTGCTGCCCCAGAATTAGTAATTTTAAGGAAATTTTTCAGTTTTTGGTTATTATCTTGAATATTATTATAGATAGAGATAAACTGTAAACAGCAAGAATGTTCAACAAAGTAAGCAGAGGCGGATTTAGAGGGGGGCCCAGGGGGCCTGGGCCCCTCCTTTTTGGGAAAAAAATTGGTTGCTTATATAGGGAATCACTGAAGCGTGACTGGAGCGGGCCCCCTCTTAGGTCAGTCAGTGGGCCCCCACTTATGAAATTTTTTGGATCCGCCACTGGTAAGATCTACAAATAAGTCAACATGCCCAAAATTGTCAGTTTATCCCTTAAGGAATTATTGCCCTTTATAGTCATATTTTAACAATTTTCATAAATTTAAAAAATAAATTTGGTTGCTTATAGAGTGGGGTGCTCATTTTCGCCGGGGACACAATTTCGCCGTTTAAGCATTTTGAGGTGTAAAAACTTCAAAGGATGGCTGAAAAGGAAGAAATGTACCCGTAAATTCCCGTAAATTATATTTTTATAACAAATATGATATTTTTTTAAACTGAGACAAAATTGCGGCTCCTACCGAAAATGACCGAAAAACGGACAACGATTTTCGGACAATTTCCTGAATAAAAAATTTCTAAGTAAATATTTGACTGAATGCCCTAATTTTGAATTCTTTATACCTTTGAAATGTCTGCTATTCATCTATAATGCAATTGATTTGATAAAAGCTGCGGTTATTTGGTTTTAAATAGATGTGTAAAAACGGCGAATATGTGTGTTGACAAAACATCCGGAAATTTCAAACACCCTTTAATCTTACTTTTCAGATGATTTTCTTAAAACAAACCGGTTTTCAAGCTTAAGTATATTTTGCATTTGAAATTATCTTCATATAGAAATATCAGTATACTTCAAAAGCATTTAGACCTGAACTTAAACTGTAGAAAACATGGAAAGATGTGGCGAAAATGAGCATCCCACTCTATAGGAATCACTGAAGCGTGACGAAATCAGGCCCCCTCTTAGGCAGCCAGTGGGCCCCCACTTATGAAAATTCCTGGATCTGCCACTGGACAAGGACAATATTTCATGATACATGGTTATGAAATATTGTCTTGTGGTACAATATTTCATTATAAAAAATAGGACAATAATTTGCTTTACAAGGTACCCCCATTATGACCCACATATAAAAAATAGAAAATAGGTGTGAAATGAATACAAAAGATTAGAGAAAAGTTATCGTACAAAGACCCCCCCCCCCCCCTACAAAAGGGAAAGGCATAAAATTATGTATGACCCCCATTGAGACCCTCATGATACTTTCAAGAATGTAAAAATAAATTTGTATTTCCCGCTTTTAAAAGTTCTTCAAACTAAAACATTCAAATAATCTTGATCACCCAAGCGTCTGAATGGTTTAAACCCCCAGGCACATGGAACTGTTTTGAAATTTTATACGATCATGACGATGTTATGAGCCACATTTTGACGAAGTTTTTTTCATAGTTTCGTATGTTTCAGTGTAATTTTGTAATTTGTATTGTTTCTTAGACCAGAAATCGACGACAAGTTAATCTAATTACCACAGGTAAATCGTGCACAGGTGAGTTGAAAAAGGTAAACAGGTAAATATCAGAAAATATCGCGCTTCCGTAAAATGTCAACAGGTTGACTCACAAACAATGATTATTTGTTGCATAACGAGATTTATCAGGGTTATTGAATAGAGGTGAGACAAATATTTTTAATTCATTTGTGTCACTGTCAAGCTAAATTCCGAAATTCAATTTAACCACTAGCTAAAACTGCTGAAATTTGCTGAAATCAGAAATCCCTATGAAATAAATCAGCATGAATCAGTATTTAAAATACTTGATCATGGGCTTTTCATGGCATGACACAGAAATTAAAATTTTGTTTGTCAATATAAATATATTTTTTTTACAGGGACTTCATTTGTAACCCAAAAAGAGTGAGTGGGGGAGAGATCTTTAAAATATTGGGGCATGAAGGGGGTGTCCAACTTTTTGAAACTTAAGAAAGAGGGGGGCATGGAAAAAAATTTGATGACCAACATATAAACAATTAAGAACATATTGTTAAAATGTGACCTGAAAAGATCCTCAATTGGCACGCCTTTGACGTACATCATTTACCAGAACGAAGGTGCAACTGTATCCCTGCTCTATTTAAAGTTTCCAGCACTTTTAAAATCGTCATTCCGTAAGCACGGTAAGGTAGTATAGAGTTAATTCATGTTCCGTAATTAAGGATTTTTAGATTTTAATTTCCCAAATATTTTGTGCAGTTTAAAATTAATCTTTATTACCAATTTGCTCAACGTGTGTTGGAAATGACAATGCATAAATATTTGTCACATGGTGATGAAAATCACATGACAGATTCATCTTTTAAAAAACCCTATCCAGGAACTGGCCTACATGTATGTAATTTGAGGTAAAAATAATGGCTTTTATATTCATCACAGCTCCAAAATTTTGAATTGGTTTTGTTTGTTTTTTAATTCGGTCGGGGAATTTATTTTGACCAAGGAGTTTCTGCATGAGCAGTATACATGATTAACAAATTCATAGAAAGTTGTACAATTTTTAATGAAAATGATTTTTTGTAGAGAGAATTAGAATGATCCCATATAGCCTGGTGATACTACTGGTAACCACTGTCTTATCCCAAGATCCTAGATATAGTAAGTAAAATTTCCATAAAGCATACATGTTTTTTGAGTCGCAACTTCTGGAACGACAAAATTGCATAAATTGATTTTTGTTTCTTTATTCAATTGTACAAATGTATACTTGTTAAAAAATGTGGTATTCATTTATGTTTGTACTTCCTTAATATATATATGTAAAATCCTGTATTTACCCAGGGATCTCCATGGATGAAAATTGAACCATGGAGAAACTTTCACCATTATAAACCGTGTCTACGCTGTAAAGTGTAGCGCAATCGGAAGTATTTTATCCCTCCATACAAGGAATGGTGAACATGCTAATTCATTGCTTATTTAAATTATTTATTTGAATTTTCATTATAGAATTAGAAGTATCAATATTTTCATTTTAATATTGCCGTTTTTAACCATTCAAATGCCAAGTCTTCATGGTCCCCCCTTAGTCGAGAATGACCAAATGCTGTCATGAAGGTCCCCATGTAGATTTCTTGTATTTTTGGTAATTGTTATGGGGGTTAAAAATCATCTGATGTGGAGCTTATTTTTCATGGACACTGTCAAATTCAGAGCCCATTACCGGTATGGCTGATTTGCAGCAACAACAAAACGATTCGTACGGGTTATGTAAAAGTTTAAAGAGATTTGTAAAGCAAACAAATGAAAAGGTTTTGAATGACTTTATCTGACAAATTGATGCTGTGCAACATGCATCTTTCGAGTCTGAATAGAAACCGGAAACGCGGATGTATCAATTTGATTGTAATATACGAAATGAATTCGGAATTTAGATACGATATTTCTTTACAGGAAATATTTAAGTTTTTACTTTTAAACTTTTAAAGTTATTCTAAATTATCGTTACAGCAGTACTCAAGTTATTTGCGATGAAATAATATTTACTGTTTTGCGTCTTATTTTGTACTTCTTAAAAAAGGGGGATGCTGATTGCGTAAGTCAAAATAAAGCATGTGTTTGACTTGTTAAACTGTTTTCTTTGTAACTGGATTATTAATTTAATCTAAATTATCATAATCATTTGCTGAAACTTAGTTGATTACTTCGACAAATGGATCGTCTAGTATTCTAGTATTCAGATAGTATTCTCCTGTCTGGTTTGTTGATCTACCTGTACAAGCTCCGGTACAAGTGATTAGCGATCTTAATCCGGATATCCCTCAGGCGTTAGAACTGTATTGGATTATAACATAAAAAGCCTAAGGGTTATGCAATTACATGCATTTGTTTATATTGATAAAAAAATGGCATCGGGGTACAAAAAACGATGAAGTTTTGAACGATGGCGGAAGACAATTTAACGATGGCGCAAGACATTTGAACGATGGCGGGGTGCAATCGTTAAACAGGCCATGGAGATCCCTGATTTACCTACATGTAACACAATATATTTTAATGCTGCACTTAAATGTATACAACTAAATAAACATCCAGAATTGTTAAAGATACTTTTGTTATTTAAAGGAAGTAATGGCAATTGGAAATGATAAAAAAACGAAAAAATATAACTGCTGGTTTAATTTGTGACAAACTATATATATACATTTACAATGTACTCAGCCATTTTACAATACATACCTATATTTCAATTTTAGATTGTCCAAGTGATTGGATTAGCACTGATAACACATGTTACAAGTTTGTTTTTGCACCTAAACTGACCTATGAAAAAGCAAGGAAGTCATGTGCTGTAAGTTTAAATAGATAACTTTTTGACTTAAGTTATTTCTAATTTATCATATAAAAAAGAAGATGTGGTATGATTGCCAAACTCTTCACAAGAAACCAAAATAACACAGAAATTAACAACTTTAGGTCACTGTACGTCCTTCAACTATAAGCAAAGCCCATACCACATAGTCAGCTATAAAAGGCCCAGAAAAATTCAAACGAGAAAACTAACGGCCTAATTTATGTACATGTATGTTTACATCAAATATCAGTTGAAAGTTACTTCACTTGAAGGCAAAACAAGATGACTGAGTACGTTATTTCTCTTTTCCAAACAAACATTGAACACCAAATCATAAGCATTGATGCTTTTTGTGTAGCATTCAAAACTTATAATAATCAGCGGCTTTAAGGACCACCTCTAATTAGTCATCTGTTCTATCAATCTTTCAAAGTATATAACTAAAAGATGCATTGTACTTTAAAATTATGAAAAGATGTCAGAATCAGGCCACTGCTGGCTGCTGCTGATCTTTGATCTTGATCTGTGTTGCAGCGTTCACCAGTGATTCTTCTGAAAAATATCGAGAAAATGGTTAATACTACTGATATAGGCAAACACTGATAGAATGATAGACTAAGATATAGGCAAACATCTGGAACTAATGTAATAATTCAGATGAAGTTGAAGGGAACTTTACGTCTGTCTGTCTGTTTGTCTGATCAGTTTTCCTCATTTCATTTCTTTGTGCTTAAAAATAGTGATTTAATATTTAGTGTAATGTTTAAACATGACAAGTTACAGATCAATTTGAGTTTTATTCTAATCTGATGATTTTTTTGGAGAGTTATGGTCCTTGGACTTAAATTTCACTTAAATAACTGTATACATCTATTTTAAAAATATTTTTATTTTGCAGGATATGTTTGCTTCACTGATAAGTATCACAGATTTAACAGAACACAATTTTGTTGAGAATTATCTAATCAATCATGATTTTTATAGGTATGTTAATCAAAAATTTGTAAAAAAATTGGTTTATCTAGTTTGCAGAAGTCTTAGAAAGTTCAGTTTTATTTATAAACTTGCACCACAGCATTGTTTGAACTCATAAATTACCTAGATTTGTCTAGCAGTCAGAGTTGAAGACTTCTGCAACATGTTTTTCACTATTTCAGTTTTATCAGATATTATTTATAATTATATTTTTTTAGTTTGATATTTTAGAGTTGTACTGTGTAAGTGGTTTTTTTTTGTAATTTATTTTTATTTCATCTGAAAATACACCAAGTATATATTGTGATACATAATTATATAATTAATTCATAATACATATAATGATATTAAATTTTTCAATAACAGTCTGAAATTAAAAAGTTAGTTATGCTAATTGTTCTAAATTTTCTACTGGATCATACACATCCTTTATCACTCTGGATTAGAATACCTGAATATGCTGATAAGGTTAATGATTGCATCAGCCCTCTCCCATAGCCACATGCATCACTGCCTATATACTGTGTAAGTGTTGTTCAGGCCTTTTGGTCATAAAATTGGAGTACATTATTTGTGCATGAAACATTAAACCCAGTATTTAAGGTGCTAGATTTCCAAATCTGAGTATGATAGTCCTGTTGGTATGGTTGTACATTTGTAATTTTTGGAGTCTTTTATGGGTTGCTGTTAGATGTAAGCCAAGGCTTTGTTTGAAAGGCTGTAAATTTGACCTTTTGAACTTTAAAGTTTAACAAATTGTGACTTGGCTGGAGAGTTGTCTCATTGGCACTCATACCACATCTTATATCTATATATGATAATTGTTCTCCAAATATTTCTGTATGGAATCAAACAATTTGGTTTGAAGATAAATATTCAGGAGTCAGTTTCACAAAAAAACTTACAATTAAGATTGATCATAAGTCATGAACAATTCAGTATACTTACAATCAATCTTAGTCGTAAGTATTTTTGTGAATTGACTCCAGTTGTACAATGAAAATGATTTTTCATCGGAAGTAAATAGGGCCATTTTCTTTTATTGGATTTCAAATTTTGATTTGGGTTCTAAAAAAAGTAGACAGAAGTCCCATGCCATTTCTTCTATTATAACCTACATTTTTCTGACATTATTTGTCTAAAACTACTCTTAACACTAGCAAGTAAACTTCATAGAGTTTTTTTATATTCAACATTAGACAATGAAAAAATTCTGTAAAAGCTATAAAAGGTCCAGAAATAACAAAATTAAAACAATTCAAGAGATAATCAAAAACCAACACCCTGATTTATGAGAGGGGGGAACAAATATGACAGCCAGCAACCAACAACAACGACTGAATTTCAGGCTCCTAACTTGAGACTATAATTAGTTCAAGACAGTTTCATTCTTGAATAAGGTTAGCAATCTTGTTTTGTCTTACAATTGCATAAATTTTGTTTAAAACAATCACTCTTGCTCATATTCTTTATTTAATATGCATTTTAGAAATAGTTGGTATACAAGAGGAATACAGGACTTTACAGGTTCAAAAAGCTGGTACTGGGATGGAGAGACAACACCTATACCCTACACTCAACAGTACTGGTTACCTAATGCTCAAAAGACTCCTGGTGTTATCATTGTATACAGTTATTTAAGTAAGTTCAAACATCGTTGTTAATATAACGGAATTTGATGACACTGTTGTAAAAGTTAGAGGTTAGGGCTATAAAACCAGGTTTAATCCACCATTTTCTACACTTGAAAATGCCTGTACCAAGTCAGGAATATGACAGTTGTTGTCCATTAGTTTGATGTGTTTTGTCATTTGATTTTGTCATGTGATTAGGGACTCTCCTGATTAAACTTTCCTGAGTTCAGTATTTTTGTGATTTTACTTTTTACTTGTCTTCTGTTTAGGGAGTTCTAACTTCATAGGAGTCAAGACTTAGTAATGCTTCATTGATTTTAATTTAGAAGGTGACTTTTATGGAATAACTTTCTGGATTTTTCCGCTACCATGTAAGCATTAAGAGTTCATTTAAAGGAACAAAGGGTGTTTTTCAGGAGTCTTCAGTCATAAACTTTTATAATTTTATTTCTTGTTGATTTAAGATTGTTCATTTTTAACCGGATTCTTGTGACAAAAATGTCGGTTATTGATTTGGGGATGTACGTCGGGCGGGCGGCAACCAAATGTTGTCCGTGCATTTACTTATGAACCGTTCAACCAAAACTTTTAAATTTTGATATGTTCTTACTGACAACATAATGAAGGTCAAGTTTAATAATGACGATTTTGACTTTTACCGTTCAGGAGTTATGGTTCTTGAAAGATTGAAAAATGGCATTTCCAGTGGTGTCCGTTCATTTACACATGAACTGTTCAACCAAAGCTTCCCAAATTTTAATATGTTGTTACTGATGACAAAATGGAGGTCAAGTTCAATAATGACGATTCTGACTTTTACCGTTCAGGAGTTATGGTTCTTGAAAGATTGAAAACTGGCTTTTCCAGTCATGTCCGTGCATTATACTCATGAACTGGTCAACCAAAGCTTTTCAAATTTTAATATGTTGTTACTGATGACAAAATGGAGGTCAAGTTCAATAATGTCGATTTTGGCGTTTATCATTCATCAGTTATGGTTCTTGAAAGATAAAAAAATGGCGTTTCCATTCATGTTGTTGCATTTACTCATGAACCATTCAACCTAAGCTTTTCAAATTTTAATATGTTGATACTAATGACAAAATGGATGTCAAATTTGATATTGACGATTTTCACTTTCAATGTTCATCAGTTATGGTTCTTGTGATATTGGCAGGACACAAATAAATGTTAATAAATCCGGTTTGCTGTCATTGTGACAGCCTCTTGTTCTGGATAATTTATTGATAAACTTCGGTGAATCATAAGATGCTAAATGCAGTAACATGTGAATATCAAGAAAACACCAACTTCTCATTTCAAATTGTAGTTATTTGAAGAAAAAAAACATTTATATTTTTTATTTATGAGTAATTTCTAAATCTGCTTTCACTGCTCTCCTTAGTCTAAGTCATATTGTCTTACAGAGGGAATTGGAATTAACTCAGGAGGGCTGCTTATGTTTCTGAATTTTTTCATAAAATTGTAATTCTCTTGTATTATCCATATAGTTTCATTTAAAACTTTGTCTGCTTATATGTACTTTTTTTTTCATAACTTTAGTACATATAGCTTAAAAACTAATTTTCAAAATCATGTAAAATCATTGTTATTTTTTCATAGTTTTTGAAAGAAAAAAGGTACTTATTTTAAATGTATAAAAATCTAATTTCTCGCCAAATTTTCACTTGCTTACATCTCAAAAACAAGAAAACAAGGACACTAACCTATCAATTTTTTCTACTTTTTCTATTATTTATATATCATCAATTTATAACATTTATTTAAAAGCTTGTTTTTTGCTAATAGTGCACGAATATATTTTAGTCAGATAGTGTCAGACCTTTCATAGATTTCCAATTTTCTATTTGACATTGAAATTTTATTCAAGTTGAAACATTTTTTGTTGTTCTAGTTATTTGATTTAAAAAATATGTATAAAGAATTGAATGAATAAATTGTTTTCAATTGTTTCAGCAAGTAAATATGGTTGGAGTTTAGCTGGAAAGAACAAAGTATTACCATACATTTGTGAAATACCAAGAACCTTTGCTTATAGATTGACTATGGAAAGGCGAACTTTTGGTGAGTTTGAAGCAAATGTTAAAAATATTAAGTATGTTAATAGACAGATTAGAAAAGACTTTTGAAAAATTGTAGCAAGCTATTGTAACTTTGATTTTGCATTTGCATTTAATTGTTCACCTGTTTGAGTTTGAGTCTTTTTGTTAGATGAGGATAATTACTAGTTGATCATCAAAATGACTTATTGCACACATCATCCTTTAGTATTTATTAAATCCCAGATTAACTGGGATGAACTTTATTTCTATGTTAGATAAAGCCCCATAAAATTATTTGTTGGTCTTAAAAAATATGACAGGGTAAATAGAAAAGAGAAAAGGGCTAAATATGATGAAAATTTTCTGATAAATGATAATTCTATAACTCAAAGGCATTGAAAGTATACTGTAAATTCAAGAGACATTAAATTTTTGGCAAATGTGAAGTTATATAAATCAAGTTTTTATGCTCCACCTACGATAGTAGAGGGGCATTATGTTTTCTGGTCTGTGCGTCCTTCCGTCTGTTCGTCCATCCGTTCGTCCCACTTCAGGTTGAAGTTTTTGGTCAAGGTAGTTTTTGATGAAGTTGAAATCCAATCAACTTGAAACTTAGAACACATGTTCCTTATGATATGATCTTTCTTATTTTAAAACAAAATTAAACTTTTGACCCCATTTTCATGGTCCACTGAACATAGAAATTAAAAGTGCGAGTTTCAGGTTAAAGTTTTTGGTCAAGGTAGTTTTTGATGAAGCTGTAGTCCAATCAACTTGAAACTTAGAACACATGTTCCTTATGATATGATCTTTCTTATTTTAAAACAAAATTAAACTTTTGACCCCATTTTCATGGTCCACTGAACATAGAAATAAAAAGTGTGAGTTTCAGGTTAAAGTTTTTGATCAAGGTAGTTTTTGATGAAGCTGAAGTCCAATCAACTTGAAACTTAGTACACATGTTCCCTTTTGGTTGATCTTTTTACTTTTAAGGCCAAATTAGATTGTTTACCCAATTTCATGGTCCATTGAACATGGAAAATAATAATGCGAGTGGGGCATCTGTGTACTTTGGACACATTCTTGTTTTAATCTTGAATATATGCTCTGTTGCTCAAATGGTTAAAACATTAATTTAAGTTATCAATAACATGTTAGATTGAAATTGTATTTTCATATTAATGTTTCTTTCCATGCTTTGAGACCCATAAGTAATTTTGACCTAACTTAACCACTGGACAGTAGGTATTTCTATAATGCTGTCATGTAATATCACATGTAATAATATAACTTTTTTTGTAGAATATGGTGTAGCATATCAAAATCTGACCAATGTAAAAAGAGGACCAATTTTTCAAGCACAGCCTAAAGGTGTGATGGTAGTATCTCGTACTCCAATTGCTCATATAGAGTGCCGTGCCATGTGTAATCCTGCTTGTCAATATAAATGGTACAGAGGATTTAACTTTGCAGAAGAGGTAAGATAAAGCCAAGAACTGTTTAGTGTCTTTAAAATATCTGCTGTATTTGTACGAGGCTAAGGAACAGATAAATTTCAAGCTTCAACAAGCAATTACTTCTTCTGTTTCCTGCCTCATACAAATACAGCTGTTATTTTAAGACACTAAACAGTTATTGTCTTTATCCTGTTATTGAATATTTAAATTTTTGTACCGTCTCAATTGTTGAATTTGTTTATGAAGAAATCTGCATGACCTAAACAGGGACCGCAATGGGAACCCTAAATTGAACTGTGAACTAAATAGTCATTGACATAACCGCTGGCTAGCAACAGAAGCAGGATACCAGGGGACTATATATGTCTAGTATATGTTTATCACTTCCTGTTATCTGTACACCTGTATAAGTATAGTAGAAAGGTTGATTGCAGGATAAAATGATTGTATTATAACCTGAAGGCACAACATTTTAGTAAGAAGAAAAGTATTGCAATTTAGTTACTGATGGAAATAAATACAATTTCTGACAAAATACTATGGAAATGTCAGATTCTTAATTACTTTTCATATTCAATAAGGTGTGCATTTCAAACCATCTTTGAGATTTCAACAGCATCTTTTTTTCATGGATTTGAAAAGACAAAGTATTACATATATTATGAGACTTTAATGGAAAAAATAGCTAGATTTGCCATTTCTGCACTCTTATTCAAGTTTGTCTCAACTAAAGGAGTAAGTTCGGTAAGGGCCATATTTGGCCCCAATTATAAAGTTCATAGTTACAAGACAATAAATGCTTTAAGTTGCCTTAAAGACATGTGAGAAAGTTAAACAGAACTGTTTTTGTCAAAGTTTAATTCTAACACGTTGATTTTTACATCCCAAAAAGGTCAAGATAAGGGATTTTTGTGAAATTTGACAAAATCAGCTGGATTTCAACCAAATAAAGGACCAGGAAACATAGAGCGCAGGCGTCGACAAGCTTAATATTCAAATAAGACATGTGAAATGTCTTCACAAACATTATTTTAAAAGATCTTTGTTGTCGACGTATGCGCTCTATGTTTCCTGTCCAATAATCTATGGAAATTTACCCATTTTCATTGATTTTTTCGTAAAAAATCAATATGAGTACAACTTGTGACGTCATAATGAAACGCAGAAACGTGAAATTTTCAATAAAATGGCTTATATCCTATCTAGTCAATGTATTAGCTAAAATTTATTGTGATATTGTTAAACAAATCTGAATTTGAAATTTACGCTAAAAAAGGGGGCCATTTTAGGACCTTATCGAACATACTCCTTTTATACACAATGCTTAATATTACCCGCCACAATCATGATCTAATTTTTGTGGCATCAATTACATGAATTTACAGTTATTGTCCTTTTTGTAGTTAGATTATGGTCCTTTTTGTAATTAGATTTGAATGATGTCCCTTTTAATGTTTTCAAGTTATGTCCCTTTTCAACACAAAATAAACCAAATTTAAAACCCAAGTGACAATTTCTGATTTTACAGTGCAAGGGTAGTTAAAATTTTGATTTCTTTGATTGAAGGTGACAGTTAAAACAGACAATAGATACACAATGACCAATGGAAAGCTATCAATACAGGATCCTGTTGAGGAAAAGGATGCATATACTTACCAGTGTCAAGTTTCTAATAACATAGGAACAGTCATTAGTAACCCAGTCCAATTGGCTTTTGGAAGTAAGTTTTAGAATGTTCATTAAGGTTTCCAGAAATTTAATGAAATGATCATATTTTATTTAGGTATATAAATGTACATTGTGTACACACTAGAGAAATAACATAACCTATATTTTTACAAATATTTTTTTTTAATGTTTCTGGATGTTTAATTGAATTTAAATTTTAACAGATATCTTAACATTTATTGGCAACATCTTATAGAGCGATCAGTAGGCAGTCTTCACGATGGACTATAAAAACTTCAGGCCCGGAGGTCAATTTTTGAAAATTTTTAGTTAGATTCTGTTGGCCTGTAGATATGATTTTTAAAGGCACGAGAGCAATTTTACTAGCCTGGGCTGTCTGGGCTGCCACTCAGCTTGAAGACTGAGTAGGCCAGTATTCCACTAAACAGACTATAGGTTTGACACACTGGGTTGGGTTAAAATCCAGATCAAGAATGAAAAGATATAAAAACTTTTATATGTATAAGTGGGGGAATGTAGTATGTAATGAATCATATTACACTGTATAAGTGGGAAAATGTAGTATGTAATGAATCATATTACACTGTATAAGTGGGAAAATGTAGTATGTAATGAATCATATTACACTGTATAAGTGGGAAAATGTAGTATGTAATGAATCATATTACACTGTATAAGTGGGAAAATGTAGTATGTAATGAATCATATTACACTGTATAAGTGGGAAAATGTAGTATGTAATGAATCATATTACATTGTATAAGGGGGGGATGTAGTATGTAATGAATCATATTACATTGTATAAGGGGGGAATGTAGTATGTAATGAATCATATTACATTGTATAAGGGGGGGAATGTAGTATGTAATGAATCATATTACACTGTATAAGTGGGGAAATGCAAAAAGCAATATCATGGAAATAACTTTCTTACATTTTGCTGCAAGTTTGTTTCGATTTTTTTTGGTACAAAATGAATTTTGAAGGACAACCTAAATTGGAAAAATTAATCTTTATTCAATAATCTAGCTATTAACCAGGACTAAAGAGATATATTGCCTTCTCCTGGGGAGCATAATTCTCTTACTAACCATTTGTATTTGTACAAAACCTAAATGTACCTTTTTATACTTCATAGCTCTTGGAGAATTTTCCAATGTACAAGATGCACCAGTATATACAAATGCATATAATGGAGTTGCATTACACTGTAGCGCTATCAAAGCTGATCCAGGTAACATTAATAGTATTTATAAGTGAAATACAATTACTGAAATTACATTGAATGTTCAAATTATTATAAGTCTATGTTAGATTAGAGTAAAATATGTTTGTCAATCACAATGAATCATAGCTTTTAAAACAATACAAAAAGGAATTATGTCTTTTTGCTCAAAACATTATGTATAAGCATTCTTTTCATGACTCAGGATATACCGGTAGCCAAAACTTTGAAACAGATCAATTAACACTGATTTTTAGAACTAGAAACTGAAAGCACATGCTTCAATATAAAAAAGATTGTTTAATATCATTATGTATTTTTGCCTATGCATTGTTTCGCATTTACCTCTTTCTAGTCCACTTTGTAGTGCTATGATTACATGATTGTCAAATTAACTGAATGTAGTTCAATCAGAAAAGATTTAACTTATTTGTGACAAATTTTTTTCACATGATCTTTTCGACTCACAAAAGTCTTGAAAAAGAATAACTTGTGAAATTGTAGGTTAAAACCAATTATGATAACTTTAAATATAGACTATATTTGGGACCATATAAGGCCATTTATAATTTGTTTTATGAAATGCATCAAAAAAACAAATAAATCATAAATAATTATCATAACAGAGACACTACAATGCTACAGATTTACCAGGCGTTGGTTCACTTTGTTTGTAATTTATAATTATAAAAATTGATCATTATGCGCAATTAAAGATACTATCTATCTTTTATATCGTTTCATGGAAATGGAGAATAAAACATGATGGATATTTGTATTAATTAGACAGCATCTGTTTATTACTTACAGCTGCAACTTACATGTGGCTAAGAGGAAGTCCACCAAGGGAGATAATTACTGAAACAACACCATATATCTTCATGTCTGCCAATGGTAGATTGTATTTCTCAGAGGTGACATTGATTGATACTTCAGACTATTACTGCCAGGTGTCATTGACCAGTTTGACGACCTCTTCTCTAGGAAACTCTCAAGCCCCTAGTAGAGTCAGCAGAGTTATCAAATTGGTTGTTATGCAAAAAGGTAAAAATTAATTTCTTTGTTATGACTACTGTTTTTAATTGTATAATCAAAATCTGGAAGACAAATAAACAATTTTTAAAAAATGATAAATAACCTGGTATGTTTAACGCAGCCACATTTTTGCGCCTGTCCAAAGTCAGGAGCCTCTGGCCTTTGTGAGTCTTGTATTATTTTTAGCTCACCTGGCCCACAGGGCCAAGTGAGATTTTCTCATCAATTGGCGTCCGTAGTCCATTGTTAACTTTTACAAAAATCTTCTCCTCTGAAACTACAGGGCCATATTTAACCAAACTTGGCCAAAATCATCATTGGGGTATCTAGTTTAAAAATGTGTGTGGTAACCCAGCCAACCAACCAAGATGGCCGCCATGGCTTAAAATAGAACATAGGGGTAAAATGGAAACTGAAACCAAAGCATTTAGATCAAATCTGACTAAGTTAAATTGTTTATCATGTTAAGAATGTGGCCGGGTCACAGCCAACCGACCAAGATGGCCGCCATGGCTAAAAATAGAACATATGGTAAAATGGAGACTTTGGCTTATAACTCTGAAACCAAAGCATTTAGACCAAATCTGACATGGGGTAGAATTGTTTATAAAGTGCAGATCTATCTGCTCTGAAATTTTCAGATGAATCAGACAACCGGTTGTTGGGTTGTTGCCCTTAATCGGTAATTTTTAAAACAATTTTGTCGTTTTTGGTTATTATCTTGAATGCTATTATAGATAGAGATAAACTGTAAACAGCAATAATGTTCAGCAAATTAAGATCTTCATATAAGTCAACATGACCAAAATGGTCAGTTGACCCCTTAAGGAGTTATTGCCCTTTATAGTCCTTTATAGTCATTTTTTACCAATTTTTTTTTTAATTTTTGTAATCTTTTACAAAAATCTCCTCTGAAACTACAGGGCCAGATTTAACCAAACTTGGCCAGAATCATCATTAGGGTATCTAGTTTAAAAATGTGTGTGGTAACCAAGCCAACCAACCAAGATGGCCGCCATGGCTAAAAATAGAACATAGGGGTAAAATGGAAACTCTGAAACCAAAGCATTTTGAGCAAATCTGACTAAGTTAAATTGTTTATCAGGTTAAGATCTATCTGCCCTCAAATTGTCAAGATGAATTTGACAACCAGTTGTTGAGTTGCTGCCCACCAATTGGTAATTTTTAAAAACAATTTGCCGTTTTTGGTTATTATCTTGAATACTATTATAGATAGAGATAAACTGTAAACAGCAATAATGTTCAGCAAAGTATAATCTACAAATAAGTCAACTTGCCAAAATGGTCAGTTGACCCCTTAAGGAGTTATTGCCCTTTATAGTCAATTTTTAACAAGTTTCATTAATTTGGTAAATTTTTGTAAATTTTTACCAAATAATTTCCTCTGTTACTAAGTGCAAAGTTAATTATCAATTCAATTGTAAGTAGCAAGAACGTTCAGTAAAGTAAGAACTTCAAACACATCACCATCACCAAAACACAATTTTGTCATGAATCCATCTGTTTCCTTTGTTTAATATGCACATAGACCAAGGTTAGTGACACAGGCTCTTTAGAGCCTCTAGTTAATTTTAGTTTCTTGTGTACAAATTGGAGTTTAGTATGGTGTTCATTATCACTGAACAATTATATATTTTTGTTTTGGGCCAGCTGAAGGACGCCTCTGGGTGTGGGAATTTCTTGCTGCATTGAAGACCTGTTGGTGACCTTCTGCTTTTGTTTGTTCTATGGTCGGGTTGTTGTCTCTTTGACATATTCCCCATTTCCATTCTCAATTTTATTGGTGTTCATTTTGTTACTGGTACTAATGACATGTATCATTGTTATTTGATCTTCCAGATTTAATGCCTCCTTCACAGTGGAGGTAGAATCAAGTTCAACCTTTGTCCATCTGTATGTCCGTTCTTTAACTTTGCCTCAACTAAATGTTATAAAAATTATACACATTGCTAATTACCACCAAACACAGATACATTTCAAATGTAAGTGGTGTTACTTTGATTGTTATTAGAGTTATGTCCCTTTATAAATGGAAAAATTTACCATTTCTGGCTCTACTAAATTTTATCAAACTTATACACAATGCTTATTATTACCCACCACAATCAAGATTGAATTTCTGTGGCATCACTTTCGTGAAATCTACAGTTATGGTCCTTTGTAATAAGATTTGAATCATGTCCCTTTCAATGTTCTCAAGTTATGTCCCTTTTTTTAAACAGATATATGCTAAATTTGATGTTTCCGCTCTATTTCATTAGTTTGACTCAACCAAATGTTATAAAATAATTTCACAAAGCTTATTATTTTCAAACACAGATTGAATTTGGGTGGCATCACTTTCTCTGTTCTGTAGTTATGTTCCTTCGTTAATTGGTTTTTTTTTATTCTTCATTCAAGTTTTCCATGTTGCTTGAAATGAAAGAATCAATTTTAAAGGAGCTTAACACTGATTAAGATTCTTACATTAATGATTACAGATTTTCCTATAGATCCTGTTTGTCTTATTGTGTTGCATTATATGTAGGTTTGGCATATTTATGGGCAATAATTCACTCTTTTTTTCAGCTCCTATGACCAACTGGGGACCACAAATAATGGATGATTTTATATATGTGTCACCAGAACGTCCATTGAAAGGATTCAATGTCAGGATGGAATGTTTTGCTTATGGATCGTAAGTATAATTATACTCCTATCCAAAAGGAGGAAAGGTATACTAGTAAATGTCTGTCCAAGTTTCAAAGTAACCAATTGAAACACTTTGAATATTCAGAGCTGTTCAATATTTGTCATTTAAAAAATCCAGTGTATGCCAGAGACTGAAGACCACATGTCAACTTCATTGTAAATGTTCTATGGTCTTTGGTTCTTTAATACGTACATACATACATACATGTGTTACACTGTATCTTTGATTTTCTAAACCAAGATCATTCAGGACAGTTTGATACAGCCTTTCAAAAAGTGTTTTTGTATTTGACTCATTGCCTGAGACACAATATATTGTAAAAAACATAATATCATACAGTTTAAATAGAAATATACTGAAACTCAACAAAACTTATAGCAAACTTTACCAAACTTTACAAACATTTACTAAAACATTATCTTTACTTTTGTCGCGATGTTTTGAATTATTTAAGAACCTTGATTTATAAAAACATTACAAACATTTGGTAAAACATTTATATCTTTAATTTTATGTATGTTTCAGGGCTGTGAATTATTTAGGAACCTGGAGATATCAATGGGCAAGACCTGGAGGCAAAATACCTGCAAATGCTAGATTTAGTGACTTTAATCGTGTCATGACAATTGAGAACTCTCAACCAGAAGATGAAGGAAATTATGTGTGTATGGTGTCCAGAGGCACAACATCCAGTGATGAAAGAAATTTGTATCTTCGTCTTTATGGTATATTTTATTTCTGGTTTTAGGTCATTGCAAGCTAAATACTACTTTTTTTTTTAACTGAAACAAAAAATTAGAGAGAACTGATACCGTTTGTTTTTCAAACAGATATTTGATTATTTAAACAAATGGTATTTTGCTTTAATGGATAATTAGTAAAATTTAATAAGCTTTCCTAAATCTTTGATGTAGAGGTTCTAGAACAAAGTTGCAATAGATTATGTGGCTTAGTCCAATCAGGAAATGATTTTTTTAAGCACAAATTAATATAACTTCAAAGTGATGCCAATTATGAGAAAATTTTATAGAGAATGGAATTTTATTCATGTACTGTCAATTCAAAAATAATGACCAGGATAGTTTTTGCTAAAAAATAAAAAATGCATTTTAGATATACACCTTATCGCTATTTGTCTGCCATTACTGGACATCACACCGGTTCCTGTTGAAATGTTGACGTCTTAATATAAAATATCTGATGCCACAATGGAAAAGTGATTGTTGTATGACGTCAATAGTTCAAGCGGGACAGATTCTCAGGTCAGCCGGTAATGGCGATAAGGTGTATTGATAGCATTATTTGTAGGCAGAATTTACCGAAATCACCATAATAAATGTACCATCTTTATATCTATAATTTAACAATCTCAAAATCAAATTAAATTTCTGGATTTACAGTAGTTTTAATATTTTTTTTTAGCTGTGCCTTATTACTTAGTTCCATTACGAGCTCAGCATGTAGATCTTGGCAGTGACTTGACATGGACATGTGAAGCATCAGGATATCCTTACCCTACTTACAGTTGGTACAAAGACGGAAAAATGATACAGAATATTCCAGGGGAAATAACTGTTGCTGGAAATGCCTTAACAATTTTGAACTTACAACGAAAACATAACGGAATGTATCAGTGTGCTGCAGAAAACTACCTTGGAACTAGTATGAGTGAAGCACAACTTAGAGTATTAGGTGAGTGAAATAAAAAGTTTGTTTTCTAATGTTGAATTATACGATAAGAAAGTCAACAACACCCATCAATCACCACATTGGAAGATTTTATTAATGTTTTGGTGTCTTTATTATTGTTTAATTTACTTATCTAGTGAAAGACAACTGTGAATACCTTTCAGTATCCACCCATTGTTCCATTGTTACCTAACGGCACAATTACTACTCCAGGTATTGGTTCACAATATATAAATACTTGTTGAATTATATTTAGAATCTTTTTTTTATAAGTCCCCTACCAAGGAAGTCGAAGGGGATGTTAGGTTTGCACTCTATTTGTCTGTCTGTCTGTCAGTATGCCTTTTGAAGCCTCTAGTAATCATTACATTTATTTTCTTTACAATGTTTATATATTATTTTCAGCTTTTGAGCCAACATTCAACAAGAAACCTTTACCTGCAGAAATGTATGGAGCCGTAAATGGAAACATAACAATTCAGTGTCGTCCTGAGGCAGCTCCTGCACCAACCATTGAGTGGTATATAGGTGGTAGTCTAATATCATCTACTGACAAATTTAAACGGGAGCTGAATGGAGATTTAGTTATAACTGGTCTTAATATGGCTGATGCAGGAGTCTATAGATGTAAAGCTACAAATGATTTAGGATCAACCGAAAGTGCAGGAAGTCTCTTTGTTAAAGGTTGGTATTATATAATACATGTATATAAGTACATACACATTGAAATTATTATCATTGCCATAAATTGGTCTATTCATTATTTAGTGCTTAGAAATATTTTATTTCTGGTAAAAGGGGTGTCTTCTAACAAATACTTTCTTCCAAATTCTTCACAGAAACAACCAAACAGAATGACTTCATATTTGGTTTGAGATTTGACAGTTGTGAGTTGTAACATGTAAGCACTATTCAAGTCTCTCAGATAACTTATTCCAGTTAGCACATGAATTTTTCAATGCATTGAATGAATTTGAAATTTTTAATCAACATACATTTTTCCCAATGCTACTGACCTGAATGATTTCATATTTGGTCAACAGCATAACATTGATAAAGTCAGTTGTAATGTGTATGCTATATTAGCATTTTACCATTTTCTAATACTTATGCAATAGTATTGGGTGTGTGAGTGTGTGTTTACAACATATCAGTGTTTACAATACAAAATATCAGCTGTTCTACAATTTGTGTTTTTTTGTAGGTCAAGTTGTTATTAGTGTACCACCAACTGTAACTGATAAGGCTGTGCAAAATGAAACCAAATTTATACGATGTGAAGCATCTTATGATCAAGAACTGGATCTTGTTTATGTGTGGAATTTAAATGGTCATCGGATTAATATCACAAAAGATTTCCATTATGAACAGGTAACTTATAGTATTCATAATTTATAATTTTTTTCACAACTTAATATCTACTAGAAGTATTAAATCTACATAATAGCCTTCAGGTAATACTGTGTACATGTAATATTGAATAACTTTGAATAGTTATGATAAAACATAAACTCAACAAAATATATCAATAAATGTTTTTATGTCCCACTTACTATAGTAGAGGGGCATTATATTTTCTGGTCTGTGAGTCTGTTCATTCCTTCTTCCGTTTGTCCGTCTGTCCCACTTCAGGTTAAAGTTTTTTGGTCAAGGTAGTTTTTTTATGAAGTTGAAGTCCAATCAACTTGAAACTTAGTACACATATTTCCTAGGATATGATCTTTCTAATTTTAATGCCAAGTTTTTTACCCTAATTCTTAGTCCACTGAACATAAAAAGATAGTGTGTGGTGGGGCATCCATGTACTATGGATACATTCTTGTTTCACTGTGTTTTTATTTTGAGAAGTTTATTTCTGTTATCAAGTATACTGTTGAGCTTTGTAAATTCAACTGCAGCTAATCTCAAGAGATAGATACCGTTTTTCATGAATTATCAATTTAAAATTTTCATTTTCTTATGTTCATTCCCCCAAAAGGACTATGTTAGATAACTTGTATTTTAGTTATTGGTAAACAGTTTCACTGACATCCATTGATCTCCCCATCTATTTAAACCTCCTCCCAGTAATTTTAAATTGCTTTTAAAAATATACAGTTTCCATTTCCATTCTCAATTTTAGTATTCTTTGTAGATGTGTTTGTAAAAAGATTTTACTTGTTATTGATATATGGCCATCTTTTAAATCTTACCTATTTATATGGTGCATCCAAGCACTTTTTGTTTGAACCAGAATGTGAGGCTCCATGGCCTTAGAAATATGCCTCAGTGTCATTCATAGAATGTTAAGGAGGTACATAACAAATCAGCTGAATGTTTTAATCACTTTCTATTGTACAGGCAATATTAAGCTTCTCAATGATCAAAACGAGTGTTTTACAAACTGCTATATATTGAATGAAAATGTTCAGATAAAGTGTGTGTTTAAAGTTGATGAATGTTATGAAAATTAAATATGCCAAATTATTTTTAGTCAAGGTGTTTGGTACCACCTTAAGCATTCTGATTTGATGGGTTTTCATAAAGCAATTAGGTGAATTGCATGATATTAGTAAATCGGTTAGTTAGCACTAATACAATGATATTTATAGAATTGTTAGGACTTATAGATTGATATTTTCAGATTGTAAGACCTGGTTATACAGGACTGATGATAAAACTGATTGATTTTAAACATGGAGGAACGTATGAATGTATTGCCAAAACTCCTGTCAATGAAGCAAGAGCATCAGGATTTCTCAAGATTTTAGGTAAGATTTATAAAAATCCTAAATAATGGCAAGGTTATTGCCAAAAGAGAGCAAACATTAAAAGTAAAAGGAAAAAATGGATTAATTCATTGAAAGTCATGTGGAATTCATAGGAAATTCAAGTGTTCAGTCAAACATATTTTGTATTAAATAAACTGGCGTAAAACCAAATGACAAAATCAAGTATCTACACTTAAATGCAATATTTTTCCACTGCACCCAGGATGATAAAAAGAATATTCTTGATATGAATTCTGAAGTTTCATCTTGGATAAACAGAAATCAGAATTAAAACAATCAAGCCTTCATAGACACCACATCATAATTTCTATATGTTCATTATTGACTGTTCTTTAAAGATAAGAAGCTGATACTGATTTAAGATTTTTTTATAGATAAGAGACTGCTATGGGTATTAAGATTTGAGGGGATTGTTTTACAAATTAATAGATTGAATATAGACTGATAAAATATATATATGTATGTTAGGTCCTCCATCAGAGCCTGCTGGTGTGAAAGCTGATTCAACTATGACCACTAGTTTGAGGATAAACTGGTTCCCTGGTAGAACAAATGGGTTACCAGTAGATTATTATACAATACAATCTCGTGTAGAAGGAGAAGAAGGTGTGATGACAAATTGGGAGTATATAAACAATGATGATGGCGGGAGTAAGTTTATTTAGCATTGTTGTTTCATATTTTCATACTGTAAATTCAGAAATTATTACGAGGTTTTTATACGACCGCAAAAATTTTAATTTTTTGGTCGTATATTGCTATCACGTTGGCGTCGTCGTCTGCTTCGTCGTCGTCGTCGTCGTCGTCGTCGTCGTCCGAATACTTTTAGTTTTCGCACTCTAACTTTAGTAAAAGTGAATAGAAATCAATGAAATTTTAACACAAGGTTTATGACCACAAAAGGAAGGTTGGGATTGATTTTGGGAGTTTTGGTCCCAACATTTTAGGAATTAGGGGCCAAAAAGGGCCCAAATAAGCATTTTCTTGGTTTTCGCACTATAACTTTAGTTTAAGTGAATAGAAATCTATGAAATTTTGACACAAGGTTTATGACCACAAAAGGAAGGTTGGGATTGATTTTGGGAGTTTTGGTTCCAACAGTTTAGGAATTAAGGGCCAAAAAAGGGCCCAAATAAGCATTATTCTTGGTTTTCGCACAATAACTTTAGTATAAGTAAATAGAAATCAATGAAATTTTAACACAAGGTTTATGACCACAAAAGGAAGGTTGGGATTGATTTTTAACCGGATTTTTGTGACAAAAATGTCGGTTATTGATTTTGGGATGTACGGCGGGCGGGCGGTCGGGCTGTCGGGCGGGCGGGCGGGCGGCAATCAAATGTTGTCCGTGCATTAACTCATGAACCGTTCAACCAAAGCTTTTAAAATTTTAATATGTTATTACTGACAACTATACAAAGGTCAAGTTCAATAATGGCGATTTTGACTTTTACCGTTCAGGAGTTATGGTTCTTGAAAGATTGAAAAATGGAGTTGTCCAAGCATTTACGCATGAACTGTTCTACCAAAGCTTCCAAATTTTAATATGTTGTTACTAATGAAAGAATGGAGGTCAAGTTCAATAATGACGAATTTGACTTTTACCGTTCAGGAGTTATGGTTCTTGAAAGATTGAAAAATGGAGTTTCCAGTCGTGTCCGTGCATTTATGCATGAACTGTTCTACCAAAGCTTCCGAAATTTTAATATGCTGTTACTGATGACAAAATGAAGGTCAAGTTCAATAATGACGATTTTGACTTTTACCGTTCAGGAGTTATGGTTCTTGAAAGATTGAAAAATGGTTTTTCCCTTCGTGTCCGTGCATTTTCTCATGAACCATTCAACCAAAGCTTTTGAAATTTTAATATGTTGTTACTGATGACAAAATAGAGGTCAAGTTTAATAATGACGATTTTGACTTTTACCGTTCAGGAGTTATGGTTCTTGAAAGATCGTAAAATGGCGTTTCCATTCAGGTTGTTGCATTTACTCATGAACCATTCAATCTAAGCTTTTCAAATTTTAATATGTTGATACTGATGACAAAATGGAGGTCAAATTTGATATTGACGATTTTCACTTTCACCATTCATCAGTAATGGTTCTTGTGATATAGCCAGGACACAAATAAATGTTAATAAATCCGGTTTGCTGTCGTTGTGACAGCCTCTTGTTGGAGTTGAGGTCACAACAGTTTATGAATTAGGGGCCAAAAAGGGGCCCAAATAACCATATGACCATAAAAGGAAGGTTGGGTTTGATTTTGGGAGTTTTGGTCCTAACAGTTTAGGAATAAGGGGCCCAAAGGGTCCAAAATTGAACTTTGTGTGATTTCATCAAAAATTGAATAATTGGGGTTCTTTGATATGCCGAATCTAACTATGTATGTAGATTCTTAATTTTTGGTCCGGTTTTCAAATTGGTATACATTAAGGTCCAAAGGGTCCAAAATTAAACTTAGTTTGATTTTAACAAAAATTGAATCCTTGGGGTTCTTTGATATGCTGAATTTAAAAATGTACTTAGATTTTTAATTATTGGCCTAGTTTTCAAGTTGGTCCAAATGGGGGTCCAAAATTAAACTTTGTTTGATTTCATCAAAAATTGAATAAATGGGTTCTTTGATATGCCAAATCTAACTGTGTATGTAGATTCTTAATATTTGGTCCAGTTTTCAAATTGGTCTACATTAAGGTTCAAAGGGTCCAAAATTAAACTAAGTTTGATTTTAAACAAAAAATAAATTCTTGGGCTTATTTGATATGCGTTATCTAAATATGTACTTTGATTTTTGATTATGGGCCCAGTTTTCAAGTTGGTCCAAATCAGGATTCCATATCAAGTATTGTGCAATAGCAAGAAATTTTCAATTGCACAGTATTGCACAATAGCAAGAAATATCTAATTGCACAATATTGTGCAATAGCAATTAATTTTCAATTGGAGTTATCTTTCTTTGTATAGAATAGTAGTTGATAATATATGTTGGAAATTTGCCAGACATGACTATGATGTCATTTTCTATTTTTATTTGCCAATAACTTTATGTAAATAACTTCATTGGAAATTTGCCAATATAAAATGTTGCTGATGAAGTTTTTTTTATTGTTTTATACAATAAACAATGTATATTCACTTTTACTACCAACCAATCTTTACCATTCAGTGATAACAAGCACTTTATTTCACATTTTAATATTTTATGATGTATTTAAAAGAGTAGTTATTGTTGCAAACTCCATTAGAAATTTGAATTGATATCAGTTTTGGAAAAAGGGAAACGGGGATGTGAAAAAAAGGGGGGGGGTAAATTTTTCTCATTTCAGATTTCATAAATAAAAAGAAAATGTCTTCAAACATTTTTTTAAGAGGATTAATATTCAACAGCATAGTGAATTGCTCAAAGGCAAAAAAAAACTTTTAAGTTCATTAGACCACATTCATTCTGTGTCAGAAACCTATGCTGTGTCAACTATTTAATTTTAGATTTAAAAAGTTTGAAGAAGAAATCTTTAAATGATTTGTAAAATCTTGACATTTGTTTTGTGTAAAAAAAAAAACCATGTAATGTCAAAAATTTGATCACAATCCAAATTCAGAGCTGTATCACGCTTGAATGTTTTGTCCATACTTGCCCCAACTGTTCAGGGTTCGACCTCTGCGGTCGTATAAAGCTGCGCCCTGCGGAGCACCTGGTTATTATTACAAAGAATGCGACAGAGTTATAAACGCAATAATTAAACTCGCATTTGGAAATATTGTATATGAATTATTCTCAAAATAGTAAAAATTAAATACGCATTTTTAAAAGTCTTAAATGACAAAATCGCAAATAAAAAATGCACACAATAATTTCTGAATTTACAGTACCTTAGATGTCATATGATTATGTGAATTAAATTTGTTTCAAAAATCACAATGTTTAAATCAAACAAAGGACAAAGTTCTCGCTTTGCCAAAATATGGCTTTGAATTTCAACTTAATCATAAAATATCAGAAAGGCCACAACTTGATTCATAAATAGAATTATTTCAAAAGCTTTCAGGCTAAGTGAAAAAAAAGTTCTTTTAGTTTCTCAGTTAAGTTACTGTGACCAGTTTTAATGTGACAGCAAAATATTGTATTTAACATGCCTTGTTTTGTGATATTTTAGGGGTTTTTGAAAGGGATGTGATGCCTCTAGGTGAAGCTCGACCAGACAGGAGAAGTTACCTTGTAAAAAATCTAAAACCAGGCAATGTATACCAGTTCAGGGTGGCAGCAAAAAATGGGTATGCTGGCATAAGTCCTCAGAGTTATCCATCAGGTAAATACAGATACTATTATTTTTAGGGGCCCTTTGTAGCTTGCTGTTCGGTGTGAGCTCTGTTGATGGCCATTCTTTGACCTACATACATTATTGCTTAATTTTTATACGACCGCAAAATTTAAAAAAATTTTCGTCGTATGTTGCTATCACGTAGGCGTTGTCGTCGTCGTCGTCCGAAAGGGTCCAAAATTAAACTTAGTTTGATTTTGACAAAAAATGAATCAGTTAGGTTCTTTGATATGCTGAATCTAAAAATGTACTTAGATTCTTGATTATTGGCCCAGTTTTCAAGTTGGTCCAAATCGGGGTCCAAAATTAAACTTTGTTAGATTTCATCAAAAATTGAATAAATGGGGTTCTTTGATATACCAAATCTAACTCTGTATGTAGATTCTTCATTTTTGGTCCTGTTTTCAAATTGGTCTACACTAAAGTCCAAAGGGTCCAAAATTAAACTTAGTCTGATTTTAACAAAAATTGAAATCTTGGGGTTCTTTGATATGCTAAATCCAAAAATGTACTTAGATTTTTTATTATGGGCCCAGTTTTCAAGTTGGTCCAAATCAGGATCTAAAATTATTATATTAAGTATTGTGCAATAGCAAGTCTTTTCAATTGCACAGTATTGTGCAATGGCAAGAAATATCCAATTGCACAATATTGTGAAATAGCTAATTTTTTTTTAATTAGAGTTATCTTTAATTGTCCAGAATAGTAAGCAAGAAATATTTAATTGCAAAATATTGTGCAATAGCAAGATTTTTTTTTAATTGGAGTTATCTTTCTTTGTCCAGAATCAACTTAAATCTTTGTTATATACAATATACAATGTATATTCACTTTTTACTACCAACTGATAAATTAAAATAATCTTTACCATTCAGTGATAACAAGCAGTTTTTTTACATCTTAATATTTTATGATGTATTTAAATGAGTAGTTATTGTTGCAAACTCCATTAGAAATTTTAATTGAGATTAGTTTTGGAATAAGGGAAAGGGGGATGTGATTAAAAAAATTGGGTTCAATTTTTCTCATTTGAAATTTCATAAATAAAAAAGAAAATTTCTTCAAACATTTTTTTGAGAGGATTAATATTCAACAGCATAGTGAATTGCTCTAAGAGAAAACAAAAATTTTAAGTTCATTAGAACACATTCATTCTGTGTCAGAAACCTATGCTGTGTCAACTATTTAATCACAATCCAAATTTAGAGCTGAATCCAGCTTGAATGTTGTGTCCATACTTGCCCCAACCGTTCAGGGTTCAACATCTGCGGTCATATAAAGCTACGCCCTGCGGAGCATCTGGTTACACATTGTGACTTGAATTGGAAGATGTCTCATTGGCACTCATACCACATTTTATTTATAGTCAAATGATTTCCAGTTAGTTGAACTGATTAGATATTTAATTTAGTAAATCAGTTCATTCAGGCTGTGTTCATATTAAGTTTTATTTTGTGACTTTGAAGAAAGTGCAAAAAATAAAACATGTTAAGTAAATTTCCATTATTTAAGAAATTTCTATAAAATGATTATTAAAATACAGGATTGAAACTATGAGCCAAAAGTTGAACACAATAATGTTGTTTTGGTTAAAAAAAAAAAAAAAACGAAATGTCCCTATTTTCAGTATAAACATGTTGCATTTAACACTTTGACAGTGTGCTGTTGTAAACCTATTTTATTTATTCTGATATTTCAGCATTAACAAAGACATTGGAAGCTCCCCCCATTGCAATGCCATCTTTGATCTATGGTGGAAATGGTAGTGTTGGAGACCTTCATATTATATGGAATGTAAGTTTTAACAGGAACCTTTTTTTCGAATGTTAATTGAATACATGTTTCTTTAATCTACTGTAAATTCAGAAATTATTACATGCATTTATTATTTTAGACTAAAATCAATTAAATTTGCAATATTCGGGAGAAAAATCCTGTTTAATTCATATAAAAACTATAATAATTCATATAATAGTTTAAATTATTGCGATTATAACCCTGTCGCATTTTTTAAAATCATAAAAGCATCGCAATAATTTCTGAACTGACAGTTTTGCAGCAATGAGAAAATTAACGATTTTCATTTCAGCCTTTTTTTTTTTTGTTATGGTAGATGTATGCCATCACAGCAAATATTTAAGTTGAGCTACAAAACCTTGTATATAACCTTGTCCTTATTGCTGCAAGCCTCAACAAGATTCAGATCTAACCCTGATTAGGAAAAATTCACAATTGCAGCAGACATTAAAAAATTAATACAATAACAGACATAGTAACAGTCATATATAATGTTTATACTGAAATAAACAGGTTAAATATGAATTAATGGTTGTCAACTTAATCTTGGTTTTATGAAGTTTAAAACATAATTTGCCTTTTATGAGAATTATTTTATGAACACCCATTTTTAAAGAATGGCTGAAAGTGAATAAAACACCATCATTAGTTTGCATAAGGTAATGTTCCTCAGGTACAATATACGATTAGTCAAGACCATCAATGCTTTTACCTTGTTTCTATGAAATGAATTTCTGTGTTTAACTTTCTTTACTTATAAATAAAAAAGTGCCATTACATCAAAATTGTTTTCTATCAAAGTAGTATTTATTAATACCTGCAATTCTTTTAAATTACTAACTAGATAGCAATAAGACTTTCATAGAGTCTTCAGTATGTTCATAGAATTTGTGATTTCAGCTTCTCTTTTAGGAACTTATCATTATTTATCTGGGAGGGGGGACTGGTCAAAATACAGGTATGTGGAAGAGGGGGGGTTCAAATTTTATTGTAAATTCAATATGGGGGGATCAATATTTTTTGCACAAAGAAATGAGTAGTTCGAGCATCACTAATCATGGTACCTTTTTTAATTCATTATAAGATCCCTACTCTCATTCCCTCAAAATCTGTATTTTTTAGGCTAACAATTCAAAATGTTGGGGTTTCCCTGCTTTCCTGACCTTGAATTATTCATGAATATTCATGAACAATTCATGAATATTCATGAATATTCAAGGTAACAGTTCATGAATATTCATGAATATTCATGAATGTTAAATGGCACCTTGAATATACATGAATATTGTTTGAACTGAATAAGCTTGAATATACATGAATATTGTATGAGCTGAATAAGCTTGAATATACATGAATATTGTATGAACTGAATAACCACGATTAAACATGAATAATTATCTGTAGAATATTCATGAACATGAAATAGGATGTCTATGAATAATGCATGATTAGAATCACCATGAATGAAAAATATATATCTATCCCAATTTTCTTGACATCTGCCCCTGCGAAATGATTATGAATAGTTCATGAATGTTCATGGATGATTCATGAATGATTCATGAACATAATTCATGAATTGTTCATAAAAGATTCATGAACAGTTAATGAACTAGACATGAACTACAAATGGACAAGCACGTTCATGAACCAGTGAATAATGAACTATTCATGAACAGAAAGTGTTCATGAACTCTTTGGTTCATTAAAGTTCATGAACAAAAATAGTTCTTGAACTTTTATTATTCATGAATTGTTCATGATTTTATAGTTCATGAACACGCTTGTCCATTTGTAGTTCATGTCCTGTTCATGTATAGTTCATGAATTTTTTTATGAATGATTCATGAATTTGTTCATGAATTTGTTCATGAACCATACCAGTCCATGAATCATTCATGAACACATGAACTACTGTGTTTATGAACTGTTCATTAGTAATTTAATTCATGAACATTGTCTGTCCACTTGTAGTTCATGAACTGTTCATCTAAAGTTCATGAAATAATTTAAAAGGATTTTTTTGAATTTTCATTTTTTGTGTTATTATCATAAGTAAACTCCTGTCTGTAATAAACGTATTTACACTTTTGGTATTTAGCTGTATTTTGCCTCCGAATGACCTTATATCACCTCCGAATAACCTTTTGACGTCAAGCAACAATCGCTTTTTAGTTGTGACGTCAAATGTTTTGAATTATGATGTCAAAGTTTACGGGAACCTGTGTGATTATATGTAATGGCGGACAAATTTGCATACAAGTGTAAATACGTCTATTAAAATTGCTGTATCAGGACTTCCAACTAGAAATGCTAAATAACATCTTGGTGCAGTTGTTCTGCTTGAAATTCTTCACAGTTGAACAGATCTTTTAATCAATAAATGCATCTGAGTTTCCCCCTGCAAAATCAAAAATCACTCCACAAAGAATCAAAAGTCCTTGATATTTGTTTTTATAAATAAGCACTCAAGATTAAACAGCTTCTAACAGGTATAATACAATGTAATAATTTAATTTAATAAATGTTGTTTTTATTAAAATATCAATAGAGTAAGATTAATAACATGAATATCACTTCAGCCTTTTCATGACATTTCAAATAATGTACCTACCCCCCTTTTTCCCCTTTTAATTTACCCACACACAATCATAAGAGTGGCTGAAGCATGAATTATTTTTACCTTGAAATACAATATATTGTACAAATCTATCAGTTATTCCTGAATGGAAATCATTAAACTAACACTGTAAAATGTAAAGGCTACTTTCTGGTGTTTTATATTTATTTTAAAAAATCAATAATTATTATAAAATGCTTCAACAAATAGTTATTCAGCAAAAAAATATAATCAAAATATATATAATTTACTTATCTGATAACAAATCTGCTTTGTTTTGACAGCTATATTACTTCACTCCTCATCAAACATCTTCATTTGTATTCAACCCTGCTTTCCTGACCTTGAATTATTCATGAATATTCATGAACAATTCATGAATATTCATGAATAATATTCATGAATATTCATGAATATTCAAGGTAACAGTTCATGAATATTCATGAATATTCATGAATGTTAAATGGCACCTTGAATATACATGAATATTGTTTGAACTGAATAAGCTTGAATATACATGAATATTGTATGAGCTGAATAAGCTTGAATATACATGAATATTGTATGAGCTGAATAAGCTTGAATATACATGAATATTGTATGAACTGAATAACCACGATTAAACATGAATAATTATCTGTAGAATATTCATGAACATGAAATAGGATGTCTATGAATAATGCATGATTAGAATCACCATGAATGAAAAATATATATCTATCCCAATTTTGAATGCTAAATACATACTCTAGAATAACCTTGAATATTTAATGAATATTGAAAGGTTGAATATTCTAGAATAACCATGAATATTGAAAGGTTGAATATTCTAGAATAACTATGAATATTGAATGGTTGAATATTCTAGATTAACCATGAATATTGAAATAAGTGTCCTTGAGAGGTTTTTTGAAAACCAAAAGCAAATACAGACATTTAAGTTTAAAATATTTTTTAATCATGATAGCTGTGAAATATGAATTTTACAATCACTTTCATTAAAAGCTAGCAAAATTGTCCACTATTTAATCTAGAATTTAATCCAAACCTGTTTAGTCGGATAGCTTTTTGAACATTTTGTAATTATGCAATGATATTTTTTCTCATTTATCTGGGAATTGTTCAAAAATTGTTATTGTCAATAATTCTTATGTAGGCCTATCTAATGCTGGCTTGACGTCGTCCTTTGCATTGGCTTTTCTTCCTTTCATTAACTTTACCCAACCCGCTAGTTTTCTCCAAAAATGAACAGGAAAACATCTATGACACATGACTGAAAGTCACTTTTGTTGCTTATTATTTTCTTGACATCTCAGCCTGAGTGTTTTGTATGAAGATGTTATGAATATCACCTACATGAGCTATCTATTAAAATTATCATATATTTTTTTCATTTAACTGTGGAATACATACATGTACATGTATGTTATTCCGCATCAACAATCAAGTAAAAATATACGTATACAAAAGTCCTAGAACAAATTTCATTATCAATTTTTATGCCGTTTACCACAAATAGTTCTGAGTCATTATCATGCAGCTTTATTCATGCTTATTCATGTTTGTCACACAATGGAAAAAATATTCTAAGTCCAAAATTTATTCCTCATTATTCATTCTTATTCATGAAATGTATGCAAAAAAATTCTAAGTCCAAACATTCATTCTTATTCATGTTTATTCATATTGACAAAAAGGGTTTTATTACCACAAAAAAAACAATTTTGAATGAAGGAAACTTGATTATACTATGATATAGTAAGTGACTAGCATTTTAAGAACATTTATTTGTTGTCTCCAAACAGTTATTAAGAATTCATGTATATTCCACTTAATTCATGTTTCATATTCATGAATAATTTTGACACTGGAATAGTAACCATGAATGGAAGTGGAATATTCATGAATATTCATGAATATTCTACTTTATTCATGAATACATGAATATCATGAAAGCAGGGTTCTATCCTACATTTATGAATGATATGTGTCAATAACTAAGCAAGTATGCAAGAATAAAAAAAATAAATAAATAAAAAGAATGAACTATCCATATAAACGTTTACCGATTCAATGGAGGTTTCAATAAGGCCTACTGTAAAACAAAAGTTTTACGCAGCGTCCAAGTGAGGAACATATACTGCGGGTAATAGATATCCCACTTAGTAAATAATGTGTTGTTGCTGTATCAAAAAGTCTTTATAGAACTACTTAGGAACAAGTTTTCTTTAATAGCTCAGTATAGGAAATTAGAAACAAAGTTTGAAAAAGCCTCCTAAAGCACTGGCTGGCTGCCTACCTTTTAATATTCATGGAAGAGCCCATATTTCAAGGCAATTTTCCTTCAAATATTTTTTTGGACTCAATCCACTGAGAACATTTCATGTTTGCATTATACATGTTATATCTGCGATATAACAAGTATTTTGCATGTTAAAATTTTGACATGTTTAATAGAGGGGGGGGGGGGGATCACATTTTTTTTAATGTTTCTGTGGGGTGTCAAATAAAAATAGTGAAATATTATGGGGGGATCAAGAAAATTTTATATCTTTGAATTCAAAATGACCAGCACCCCCTCCTCCCAGGTAAATAATGATAAGTCCCTTAGCTGAATTTGTTCATTGTTGAAGGCAGTAGGGTGACCTATAGTTGTTAATTTCTGTGCCATACTGTCTTTTGTGAAGAGTTGTCTCATTGCCAATCATACCACATTTTTTTTTTATATATCTGCCATAGGGTAAAGTGTCTTGCATCTGTTTTTCCTCTAAACCCATACTGATTATAAGAACACATTCTCTCTTTAGATTTTTTTTGGAACAATATAGAATACTGTGAGTAGAAGTTGATTTGTCCCAGCATTGAGATAATCAAATTGAAAGATTTATAAGATGATTGTCAATAGGCTTGATGTCAAAAAGTAAATGAATTTATGGAATGGTTTATATGCTATTTGTGACAGGTGCATTTACGTCCAATTCTGATTATGAATGCTACTTTTTCTGTGGCAGGTTGGTGGTTCTGTCCTGGTACACTTGTTTCCTCCACTAATAAATACTGGCCACCGCAAATATTTCTAAGAGTTCCTAAAGCAGCTTGTAATTTACTGAATGTGTATAACCATTATTTAGGAAATGCCATACGAAGACAGAGGTCATCAGAGTGGTGGATATATGGTTTACTGGAGACAACATCAAGAGGGTAATGATGATAGATTATGGAATAAGGTAAGTCAAACTTGTTCAAAATACAGTCAGACTAGTTCTAAGTATACAGTCAAACTAGTTATTAATATACAGTCAAACTAGTTATAAATATACAGTCAAACTAGTTCAAAATACAGTCAGACTAGTTCTAAACTAGTTCTAAGTATACAGTCAAACTAGTTCTACATGTTCTAAGTATACAGTCAAACTAGTTGAAAATACAGTCAGACTAGTTCTAAACTAGTTCTAAGTATACAGTCAAACTAGTTCAAAATACAGTCAAACTAGTTCTAAGTATACAGTCAAACTAGTTCTAAATATACAGTCAAACTAGTTAAAAATACAGTCAAAAAAGTTCTAAATATACAGTCAAAATAGTTCATAATACAGTCAGACTAGTTCTAAACTAGTTCTAAGTATACAGTCAAACTAGTTCAAAATACAGTCAAACTAGTTCTACATGTTCTAAGTATACAGTCAAACTAGTTGAAAATACAGTCAGACTAGTTCTAAACTAGTTCTAAGTATACAGTCAAACTAGTTCAAAATACAGTCAAACTAGTTCTAAGTATACAGTCAAACTAGTTCTAAATATACAGTCAAACTAGTTAAAAATACAGTAAAAAAAGTTCTAAATATACAGTCAAACTAGTTCTAAATAAACTGTCAAACTAGTTTTTAATATTCAGTCAAACTAGATCTAAATATGCAGTCAAACAAGTTCTAAATATACAGTCAAACAAGGTCTTAATATACAGTCATCCTAGATCTAAATATACAGTCAAACTAGTTCTGAATATTCAATAAAACTAATTCAAAATATACAGTCAAACTAGTTCTCAATATACAGCCAAACAGGTTTAAATTATACAATCAAACTAGTTCTAAATATGCACTCATCATGCTTCAAATGTAAATAATTTATTTCGAATTTGTGCCGCTCATCAAATGTTATTTCATCACTTTGCACAGGTAAATCACCTAGTGCTAGTGGTAACCAAAGTTAAAATTGTTTTGTCTTTTCACTTTAAGTAAAACTTGATAGTTAATATCATTATCAAAATGCTATCCAAAAGCTCTAAAAGAAAATTAGGATGTGCCTTGTATTAGTGGTGTTTTTTAAAACATTTAAGTATTTGTATTCAAATACTATACTAAAATAGAATTCAATTTCTAGATGAATTATATTGAAAACTCACCATACTATTCTCTCTCACTCTCTTTCTTTCTCTCTCTCTCCGGTGTTCAAACTGCTTTACTCCTTATCTTATATTTGTATATCTAAAAAAAAAAAAAAAATTGCTTCCTAATAGAAAGATGTATTGATTAGATAATATCTATAGTTTTTTATATTATATATTGCTATTATATTTGTGTATATTATGTTGTAAATTGGAAGTTATAAATAATAAAAAAATTTAAAAAATATTTGGATTAATTAGTTATCAAAGGTACCAGGATTATAATTTTATAAAACATACACTGGGGGAAAAAAAAAAAAAAAAAAAGTATTTGTATTCAATATTTGATATCTTTCAGGAAAAAATTAACTCCTGGAAGCAAACACACTTTGTTTACCAGGTCGGAGAGGACAATTTTTATCTGTTGTATGAAATCAAAATACAAGGCTGGAATATACTTGGAAGTGGTCCCAATGCTTCAGCCATGATTTACTCCTCTGAAGGCAGTAAGTAGATCAAAATAGTAGCAATTTCCTTATAAATGTACTTAAAACTTATCAGTAAAAACCTCCAAAGCATTACGTAAAAATTAACTGCCCGTCCAATATTATTAGTTACACATTGTGCAATTGTCCTAATACCAGAAATTATCGGGTCAATAAAATTCATTTTGGGTGAGACAAAGTCGAACTCGATATGAATTTTATTGATCCTATAAATCTATGAAATTTAAACACAAGGTTTATGACCATAAAAGGAAGGTAGGGATTGATTTTGGGTGTTTTGATCCCAACAGTGTAGGAATAAGGGTCCAAAAAGGGCCTGAATAAGCATTTTTCTTGGTTTTCGCACAATAACCTTAGTATAAGTAAACAGAAATCTATGAAACTTTAACATAAGGTCTATGACCACAAAAGAAAGGTTGGGATTGATTTTGGGAGTTTTAGTCCCAACAAATTAGAGTCCAAAAGGGTCCAAAATTAAACTGTGTTTGATTTCATCAAAAATGAATTATTGGGGTTCTTTTATATGCCAAATCTATCCGTGTATTCAGATTCTTAATTTTTTGTCCTGTTTTCAAATTGGTCTACATTAAGGTCCAAAGGGTCCAAAATTAAATTGAGCTTGATTTTAACAAAAATTGAATTCTTGGAGTTCTTTGATATGCTGAATCTAAACATGTACTTAGGTTTTTTATTATAATCCCAGTTTTCAAGTTGGTCCAAATCGGGCTCCAAAATTATTATATTAAGTATTGTGCAAAAGCAAGAAATTTGCAAGAAATCTTCAAATGCACAATATTGTGCAATAGCAAGAAATTTTCAATTGCTCAGTATTGCGAAATAGCAAGAAATCTTCAATTGCACAGTATTGCGCAATAGCAAGAAATATCTAATTGCACAATATTGCGCAATAGCAAGAAATTTTCAATTGCACAGTTTTGCGCAATAGCAAGAAATATTCAATTGCACAGTATTGTCCTGTTTTCAAATAGGTCTACATTAAGGTCCAAAGGGTCAAAAATTAAACTTTGTTTGATTTCAACAAAAATTGAATATATAGGGTTCTTCAATACCATGTATTTAGATTTTTAGTATTTGGGCCCGGCTATCAATTTGGTCCACATTGAGGTTTAAAGGGTCTAAAATTGAACATTATTTGATTTCATCAAAAATTGAATTCTTGGGGTTCTAAGATATGCTGAATCTAACCATGTTTTTAGATTTTGGATATTGGACCATAATAGGTAAATGTCCAATTTGAAATTATTAAGTTTTTAAGTTTAAGTTCTTAGACCACATTCATTCTCTGCCAGAAACCTATGTTGTGTCAGCTATTTAATCACAATCTAAATTCAGAGATGTATCAAGCTTGAATGTTGTGTCCATACTTGCCCCCAAATGTTCAGGGTTCTACCTCTGTGGTTGTATAAAGCTGTGCCCTGCAGAGCATCTGGTTATATTACATATTATTATATTCAAATTCAATATTAGGACAATATCAACCAAATATATTTTAGATATTTAATCTAAAACTGTGAAAAATTAAAAATATTAGAACTATAAAGCAACTCAAATTTTATTATTTTTATTAGGTCAATGGTATAAGGGAGATAATTCCAATTGCTGCAATAAATAAGGGAGATAATTCCAATTGCTGCAATAGAAAATTGTACTGAAATTTATTAGGACACTATCAGCCAATCAAATTGCGAAAAATTACTCTAAATCAGGATAAATGAATCTACAACATGCTGTTTCAAAATAGATTGTGATGTGGGATTGGAGGTATTCAAATTAATTACAGGTGGTTGCATTTTCTAGAAATTGAGACTCAAAGAAGTGTCTTCATGACAATCATTCGTTTAATTCTTGAAACTTTTTGAGAAAATTTATTGATTTATAGAAAAGACTGCATCTTTTACATTTCTGAAAAAAGGAAAACATTGCTTGATTTAAAATTCATATGAATGAAATATTTTTTTTATAGTGCCAACAGCTGCACCTGGTAACGTATTAGCAGACGCTTTTAATTCAACTGCTATGGAGGTAACATGGGATGAAGTAGAAGATACCAGGGAGGTTATGAAAGGTCGTCTCTATGGTTACCAGGTTAGTAATGATTTAACTGAAAAGTTGTCAAAGTTTCTGGATACATAAAAACATATAACATGGAAATATGTGATTGAAAAGTAATGATGAAATAAATAGATATATGATTATATATAATATTATATACTTACTGTCACTGAGACCATCAGCAGAGTTTTTTTTATCATTTTTAGAAAGTTAATTAAAACACATATTTACCGAAATAAAAGACTACTTGTTTTATTTCATATTTAAAGAGAGTAGCAAGAGAAATGTATGAAATAACAATTATTTACCAAACCAATTTCAACATAATTAATTATACATGTAAAAGCATGGGACGTTTTCCACTGGATTAATTTATAACTCTTGGAATGATTTATAAGTTCATATATTCATCCTCTAGTTTCATATGTATTATGTCAGATTAATTTATATGGTCATAATTTGAAAAGTTGGGAGAGATAACACAAACGTTTTTCAGGGTTTAAAATGAAAACTTTTCTTTACCCCATAATGGTTCCTGCATGTGAGTCTTTTTTTATTTTTAAATTTCAGATAAACTACTATTCTGATGATGATATTGAACCATTGTACAAGACATATATACGTTTCCCTGGACAGATGGGATCTGCTGTGTGTATTGGTCTATGGGCAGATTCTAACTTCTGGTTTCAAATTCAAGTGTATAACACTGCAGGACTTGGACCTGTCAGTGACTCTTACAAACAGGAAACTCTGCATTTTGGTATGTAAAATATACATGCTTGAAGTTGCATACGATGATGCTGTACTGTGTGATGCATTTCCATATTCCTATTCATTTTTCTTTAGTTCCTGTTTACCAAATATTGAGAGCCTGGGTTTCATTAGTGAGCAATAGCTCAAAATTCTACTTGTTGGATATTAATCTTATACTTATAATGAATGAAAACAACATTGCTCTCAGTCCATCGGTAATAGGTAACATTTGTCAGAAATTTGATTATTATTAAACTTAAAAAGATTTGAATTAAAATAAAAAGATTTGTTATGAGACAACTCTCCATCCAAGTCACAATTTATAAAAGTAAACAATTTTAGGTCAAGAACCAATAAATTGTATATGAAAGTTAAACTATTATTGGTTTTGTTACAGCATCAAGATTATACCCAACAGAAGTAGCAGTATACTCTCATTCAGCTACATCAGTTGTACTCAAATGGAGAGGTATTTTGATTGAATTTGACGAAGCAACTATTGTAAATTATAGGGTACGTTTTAATCTTATATATTTATGAATTTCTTGTTTATTTTACAAGGTTAGATGTAGCAACTTATAGAGAATTTTATAAATAGAATATCATTTGAATATTTCAACCACTTTAATACCAGAGAGATTGACATCAGATAGGGATCTCTTGATGTTACATTACCCTTTAGTGGAAAAGAGTTTAAGCACAAATTAAAATCATCTAATTTCTTAAAAGGACCTAACATGTTTGAAATTTATCTTGGTATCTATGATGGGTTTATTTATATACCTGCAATACTAATCAAGAAATCGTTAACTGGTATATTTTTATATTTTTGAGCTTCACAGATGTACTATATAACAGAAGTATGAATTATTCCTCATTCCACAATTTAATTCTCAATGTTAGTATATAAATCAATTGTATGCCCAAAATATTACCTTGATTGCCATTTTTTACTTAGTGTTAAGGGATTAAAATGGATCAGAAAAAAATGGCTTAAATATTTATTGAAAAGCCTGATATTAAATGTATTTAGAAAAAACTCTGAAAAATGAAAAAAAAATAACAAATTGAACATGTCAGAACATAAAAAAGAAGTGAGAAAATCAGGAGAGGTCATTATAGTTTTCATTTAATAATGTGGCTATTAAAAGAGTTTCAATCTCTGAAATTATATGTTTATGATCAAATAAAACATTTTTATATGGAATATGACCCTACAATGATTAAAAATATGCATGCATCATCTTTATACATAAAATTGTATCTTTCAGTTGTATCTTTGGCCTTCAAATGAGCACTTTAGATCAGCAGAAGAAATTGACACTGATGGACTGGTCACTTCTTATATCCTAACCAATTTGAAGAAAGGAATTATCTATGCAGTTAGAATAGCAGCAATAAGTGATGGTGGTGAAGGCAAAAAGTCTATTACACTTTATTTCACATTGACAGGTAAAGGTCTAGATAGTTCAATATCTGGTAACATATCAAACTGTTTGTTTTCCCAGATGACATGCATGAATAAATTTAAAAACACTTGATTTTACACATTGATAGGTCAAATTGATTCTTTTTTACATTTACAGATATACTATTTCTTTTCAAATTGACCTCAATAATTACATATTATTTGCAAATTGACCTATATGATCAATATGACTCCTTGCTGTTTTAACCTTTTGTGATATTTGCCTTTTATCTTGAAAAGTATCATTTTATTAATAAACAGATAAAAACTATGTCCAACTGAAATAATTAGCATGACAAGACTTTGATCTCACTCTTCACAAATAATCTTGTTTCTATGTATCAAGTATCAATTGTATGTAAAAATATCAGGTGAGCAATACATTTCATTTACATACATTTCATTTTGTTATTAGCTCACCTGACCTGAAAGGTCAAGTGAGCTTTTCTCATCACTTGGCGTCCGGTGTCTTGCGTTCGTCGTCCGTAAACTTTTACAAAAATCTTCTCCTCTGAAACTATTAGGCCAAATTTAACCAAACTTGACCACAATCATCCTTGGTGTATCTAGTTTAAAAAATGTGTCTGATGACCTTGCCATCAAACCAAGATGGCCACCATGGCTAAAAATATTTTGGCTTATATCTTTAAAACCAAAGCATTTAGAGCAAATCTGACATGGTGTAAAATTGTTTATCAGGTCAAGATCTATCTGCCCTGAAATTTTCAGACAAATCGGACAACCTGTTGTTGGGTTGCTGCCCCTGAATTGGTAATTTTAAGGAAATTTTTCAGCTTTTGGTTATTATCTTGAATACTATTATAGATAGAGATAAACTGTAAACAGCAATATTGTTCAGCAAAATAAGACCTACAAATAAGTCAACATGACCAAAATTGTCAGTCAACCCCTTAAGGAGTTATTGCCCTTTATAGTCAATTTGTTATTTTTTGTAACTTGTACAAAAATCTTCTTCTCTGAAACTACTGGGCCAAATTTAAACTAACTTGGCCACAATCATAATTGTGGTATATAGTTTAAAAAATTTGTCCGATGACCCCAACTACCAAACAAAATGGCAGACATGGCTAAAATTAGAACATAGTGGTAAAATGCAGTTTTTGCTTTATATCTTTGAAACTTAGACATTTAGGGCAAATCTTTCAAGATTTAAATGTCCATCAGAATAAGATCTATCCCCTCACAAATTTTCAGATGAATCCTACAACCCGTTGTTGGGTTTCTGCCCTAAAATTGGTAATTTTAAGGAAATTTTGCAGTTTTTGGTTATTATCTTGAATACTATTATAGATAGAGATAAACTGTGAATACTATTATAGATAGAGATAAACTGTAAACAGCAATAATGTTCAGCAAAGTAAGATCTACAAATAAGTCAACATGACCAAAATTGTCAGAGAATCCCTTAAGGATTTATAGTCAATATTGAACAACTTTTTGTCATTTTTGTAACTTGTACAAAAATCTTCTTTTCTAAAACTATGGGTCAAATTTAACCAAATTTGGCCACAATCATTACTAGGGTATCTATTTTTAAAAAAAGTGTCTAATGACCCCGCCTACCAACCAAGATGGCCGACATCAGTAAATACAGTAACAGGTGAGCGACACAGGCTCTTGAGAGCCTCTAGTTCCTTTTGTTGCTATCATATCTATATATACCCTTTATCCTATTTATATATACCCATTGTCTTTTACATACAGTTAGTTTTAAATGTTGTTTTTATAATAATTGTAGGTGGCTCCAATGTAGCTATTGATCAGACATTAACAGAATTCAGAGCTGGAGGAGATGCAGTTTACATGTCCGTCTTTCTACTGATTGGTTCTATAGTGATGTCCATTATTTCCTGGTTATAAATTAAAACAAAGCAGATAATTATCAAATTATTCTAGTCCTTCTTAATAACTCTTTTATTAAAAGACAATGAAAAATACTTTTTTGGTATATTTTACATGTAATTTTTCATATTTTTTTAATATTTTTTTATATGTCTTTATTATATTTGGAGACAGAATCTCTTAGAATTGACATATGATATGAAAGCTATGATGACTCTTATCATGGTTTGACTATCTTTAGGATTATGAGTCTTCCAATATAAATTATATTTTGAAAATCAAAAGTCAGTTATGGATAGTGTTGAAGCATAATTGTATATTGTTAATTTTTTATATTAATCTTTTTAGCAGGAGCTTGCCATATCAGCATTCTTGTAGACAGGTTGTTTAACTTCCATTATTTTTTTTAATTGTTTTGAAGTAAGAAATTAGAAGATTCCCATGGCTATGCAATTATATTTATACACTGCATGTTTTCCTTCATAATGTAGTTGTAAATAGTTGTGTTGATATAATAATGTACATAGTTTTTGTATTGAAAACATTAAAATTTTGAATTAATTTGCAACGTTTAAGAGAATACTGAAAAAAATATTTACATGTTTAATTGATATTAGAATTGTAGATCTATAATAACTCCTGGTATACCAAATTTCAATTGTATTGATAGACTAAGATATAACAATAGGCTTATATTCAAAACCAGTTAGTAGACATGTTCCAAATTAATTTGATCATTACACAATTTTAGCTTCTAAAAATGCATAAATTAAAGAATTTAGATTTCACTTGAGAAGAAAATGAATAAAGATAATAAAGTGTGTGATAAGTTATATATATTGACCAGATTTCAAAAACACTACTAGGAGTAATTAGAATGAAATTCAAAACAGTGTGGCTGTGGCCATTGATTGACACATTAATTCATCCATTGACTGGGACAATTTAGGTGAACGTTTGTATGTAACGACTACTGCTCACTATGTACTTTTTAAAGACACTTAAACTATGGGGTCACCAAAGGTTCTCAACACCTTAATAAAGTAATTCGAAAAATTAATCAGAAATAACACGATGTTTTGATTTATATCAATTATATAAATCAAAACATAAAGGTTATTCCTGATTAATTTTTCGAATCATTTTATAATTAAAGGCGTTAAGAAACCTTAGGTGACCCCACAGTTTAAATGTCTATCGTAGGTACGTCGTGAACAGTGGTCGTTACAGACAAACATTCAAGTAAATTGTCCCAGTCAATGGATGAATTTAATGTGTCAATCAATGGCCACAGCCACACTGTTTTGAATTTCATTCTATAATAAAACTTAATTCATGATTGTTATAAAAAGTCTATGACTTAAGGATAATTTCAAATCATTAGCTGTGGAAAGTAGTGAATTTTGCTTTAATTAAAATCTATTACAGTGACTTGACTGTTAGTGTTGCTCTCCACCAATTGCAACTCATTCAAAATTCTGACCAAATTGCAATTTGTTTTATAAAATCAAATTGTTCAACAGGTCAGATATTTGAACAAACTGCTGTAGAAAACCACAGCCAAGTCATGAAAGTGCAAGGTGATAAAATAAAACATACTTACAATCCTATAAGACTTTAACTCCACTTGAATGATGTTGTTTCAAAATTAATTTTGAAACAACATCATTCAAGTGGAGTTAAATTCTTATAGGATTGTAAGTATGTTTTAATTTATTACCTTGCACTTTCGCATTTTGACTGAACAATTTGTTCAATATTCTGACTAACAGTCAAGTCACTGTAGTACCATTGTGTTTTTTCAAAAGCTCATGAAAGGTTGTGTTTATGAAGTTAAATTTTCACCACAATTGTGTTTATTTTAAGTTACATTCCAAGCAATCAAGAGCACATATCAAAACGTTTTATATATATTACATATATGTTGTATTTTACAAATATTATTCATTATATATTTTTTTAATACTCGTGGTAAGCATTTTTAAACCACTAAGGTCAAAGGTTGTGTAGTTGTTTATTTTATATATGATTCTATAACTTTCTGTCATTATTGATGAAAAATATGTGCATGTCATTTTTTGGGGTCATTTATAGCTTGCTGTTCAGTATGAGCCAAGGCTCCGTGTAACTTTTCAATAATTTGTAAATGCATAAGTATCAATGAATTAATCCTGTAACAGGGAGGAATTATAAATATTCTGTTTTAGTAACAGTTCTTTCTTATTATGAATAATGAGTGTAATGCTTTCCCCATTTAATCAAAATATAAAATGTCATGTTATCTGTTTAATTATTATAATCATTAGTCATAATGTTTTACTTAAAATTATTGAAAACTTGCATTTGGTCAATATTAATATTTTAGTCCATAAATTTATCTAGTCAGTTGCATATAAAGAAGACTCGTATTATATAAAAATTATCTCAGATTAATGATTGAATGTACCCTAGAAAATCGGTTTAATTTTCATGTAATAGTTTTTATTAATGACCAAATTATACTTAATTAAATTTATTGGAATGGCTTTGCATGATGTCTAGTGATTTATATATATAGTATTTGCATAATAATCTGATTGGTTTTATTGTCTGAAGATATAACAGTTTACCAAAGTTTATATTTTTAAAGAAATCAATACTTTTAAAGTTGAGTTTTGTTCACTTCCAGTAAAGTTTAGATTGTAGTACTGCACCTTTTGTTGTGTTTCATTGACTGCATAGTTTACATGTTAAATTATTGCAGTTTTAATTTCAACATTTGTATTATACTATCAAAATTACAAAAAAATCAGACATATCTTTGCTTCAGCAGTTTATTATATTCTAGTCCATGAATTAATCTAGTCTGTTGCATATAAAGAATACTCATTTAAGTAAAGTTTCACTGTTTTTTTTACAACCACAAAAAATTTTTGTGTTCGTATAATGGTATGATGTCGTCGTCTGTGTCATCTGAAGACACATTTGGTGTCCGGACAATAACTTCAGTTTAAGTAAATGGATCTCTATGAAATTTTATAAAAAGGTTCAATACCTCTAAAGGAAGGTTGGGATTGATTTTGGGGATAATGGTCCAAACCGTTTTGGAATTAGGGGCCCAAAACAAGTATTTTTCTACTTTCAGGATATCAACTTGTGTTATAGTATTTCAATTGCTCTGAAATTATACCACAATGTTTAATACCACAGGTAAAAGGTTTGGATTGATTTTGGGGGTTATGGTCCCAAAGGTTTAGGAATTAGGGGCAAAAAAGGGGGCCCAAAATTAGCATATTGTAGTTTTCAAACAATAACTTGTGTTTAAATGTATGAATCTCTCTGAAATTATACCACAAGTTTCCATACCATGAAGGGATGGTTAGTGTTGACTTTGGGGGGTTGTGGCTCAAAATATTTTGGAATTAGTGGCAAAAAATTGGAAAAATTAGGTTTTTAGTCAATGGGAAATTAAAGACAATTTAAAAGCAGTGTAAGGAAGGTAACTCAAAAACATTTAACATACAATGTTGGGTATGTTCGGATTTACCTCCCTTACACTACTTGTAAATTATGTATAAAGAAATGTCATGTTTTGGACTAATTGCAAAAAAAATGGGGGTGGTAGTAGTTTTTTTTTTTTTTCCAAATTTCTCAAATTCCAAATTTTTGTAAAGTTTTTAAGAAGAAATCTTTAATTGCACAATATTGCACAATAGATTTATAAGATCTTGACATTTGTTTTGTGTCAGAAACTCATATTATGTCAAAATTTGATCACAATCCAAATGCAGAGCTGTATCAAGCTTGAATGTTGTGGTCATACTTGCCCCAACTGTTAAGGGTTCGACCCCTGCAGTCGTATAAAGCTGTACCCTGGGGAGCACCTGGTTTTTATTGGTGATGATAAATGAAGGAACCAAAAGGATAAAGGGCATTATATGAACAGTGTAATATTGTGTTATGTTATCAATGTAATATGTATTATGTTCTCTGAACAATGTGATTTGAATTCATCTAGACAATGTGATTTAATGTCATCTAGACAATGTAATATTATGTTAACATTGTGATATAATGTTAACTTTTTTTTAACAGTGTAACAGGATGTTTGTATGAAGGTTTCTGGTTCTCTTTCGGCACTCAAGATTCTTTTACCAATAAAAAACTGGCTGCATCAATATAAATATGAGTACTGAAAAAATAAAACAATCAATTATTATTATATGTTAAAGGAACAATGTAAATCAAAATATATTATATCAGCATTAATGAGAGTTTATCATTTTAGTGTTTACAGAAACAGTGTTTGTGAATTACACCTAAATCAGCATTCAACTTTGACTAGCTTCAAAGGAATCTAATTTATATTGTGTTCCATATCATTACTAAATGTGAATCAATTGTAAACATCAATAATGTTCAGCAAAGTAAGATTTACAAATAAGTCCCCTTAAGGAGTTATTACCCTTTATAGTCAATTTTTAACAATTTTCATTAATTTGGTAAATTTTTGTAAATTTTTTCAAAATATTTTCCTCTGTAACTGAAGGGCCAAGTTTACTATAGTTAGAGAAAATTGTAAGCAGCAAGAATGTTCAGTAAAGTAGATCTACAAACACATCACCATCATCAAAACACAATTTTGTCATGGATCCATCTGTGTCCTTTGTTTAATACATGTATGCACATAGACCAAGGTGAGCGACACAGGATCTTAAGAGCCTCTAGTTTTGCAAACTAATAATCTTTTAATCATTAATGTGAAAATTTTGCAGATTTTGTAATTTTATTTAATCTTTTATGTTTATTTGCTCTAGTATTATCAATTCTAGTCTATATACTCGAGTATTACCAATTCTAGTCTTAAATAATGGTTGCCGATTTATACAGTTCAGAAAAGAAGATTGAATGTTTTATTACTTTATCAATATCAAAGTCTTGATTTTCAATGTTTTCATTGTTTTTAGTTAAAAAAAAATTAGGCATGTATTTGAATAATCACAATCAGAAAGTATTGCCAAAATCAGTCACTTTGAAAGCTCTGTATTATATATGATAATACATGTACCATATGAATCCTATATTGCATATAGGCATCTTTAAAGTAAAAGATGTTTATCAGAGAAAAAAAAGCTTTGATGGAATATTAATTGAATTTTCATTATAGATTTGACAAAACGTCACAGAAAGTTTTGCAATTGAAAATTGTTCCCTATTTTTCTTATGGTAGAATTTTAATGATATGAAAAAGTGAAATCATGATTACCAACATGTGTTATGGTTCGAAAATATCATCAATTAAATTTGACTGTGGTTGTATTTTATTGTTTTTATATGATAATAATAATTAAAAAATTTACAATAGTTAATTTTACTTCTTTGTTGTGCCTTGCCAAAAAGGGTTTGGGACATATCCTTTTACTTGATCTATAATTAAATGTTATCAATATTTATTTTGCAGTTATACATTGATAAAATATAGATTAAGAATTTTTAATCATTTCATTCACCTACTGTTGCAGTCCTGGAATTCTTCTCAAGACTTTTTATACTCTAGAAAAAAAGTTTGGGAGCATAGTTATCACTTTGTTTGTACTTTGTCCATCTTTTTGTCAAACTCAAATGAATTTTGGTTAATAGCTTGAGTATCCCGTACTTGAAGTTGCTTATATATGAGAATGACAGACACACAAAAGAGGGGTTTTGTGAGAACAACTGATGCATGGGGTCCTTATAATAGTAAGATGATAGGGAAATAAAAGAACTTGAATTATGTATAAGAAACTTACAAAATGAAGTTCAAGTCATTAGGAAGAATAATACTATTGGTAAGTGTTATAACAATAATAATCCACCTCAGCAAAGGAGGGACAGTATTAAATCAAGAGGAACAGAAACTTCAACCAAAATCAACATCTGAAAATTACCAAGTGTTGAGTGCACTGGTTATGGAATGAAGTAGACATTCTTTATCATTAAAAGGGTGTATAAGATAAAAGACCAAAATATTTGGAGGATTAGGAGGTCAAGAAGTTTTTATGTTCTTCTCAAGATGTTTTTTTTTCTAAAAAAGCCTATCTGATATTTGATATACCGAAATAGTTAATCATCAAATAAATACATGGAACGCAAAACCAATTAAACTAAAACTATACAGACTGCCTTTAGAATAAGAGGTTATAGAGAAAGACTCACGTGACTTGGTATCGTTTCCCTGTTGTCATGGTCACGATCAAAGTATTAGATTTTGCATTGATTTTAGGAAACTTAATGAACTAACTGAGAAAGATTGTCAACCGAATCCCCGTAATGAGGAAAATTTGTACATGAGTAGTATAACGAAATCAGAGATTTATATTTTAATTATATTGACTTTAAGCGTCAATAAATGTTCACTACACTATAAAATTCTGTTTATCCCTATTTTACTTATAAATGAACTTATAGTTTGTCTGCCACTTAACTTTACATTCACTCTGTGGTTAAAGTTTTCAAACAGTTTTAGAATTCCTTTCTTAAACTATCTCAGATTTGTACCAAACTTGGACAGAAGCTGGTTTAATTGTGATCAAAAGCTAGTATCTAGAAGGAAATTTTGTAAAAAAAATATATCTGGTTTTCCGTATATACTTATAAATGGACTTAAAAACGTTTTCTTCATACAGTTTACATTAAAGTTTTCAAAACATTAATTAGATTCATAAACCCTCCAGGATTTTTACCAAACTTTAACAGAAGCTTTCTACATTCAAAAGAAAGTATCTAAAGGAAAATGTAAAGTTTATCTGCATTCGAGTCTATTTTCTTAAATTAGAGAGCAATTTAATAAAGTATTTTCACTTTTTTTTTTATTTTAAAAAGGCAGTGGCTATTTTTTGCCAGCTGCAGCAAAATAGTCTCTTATGTCAGGAACAGATCCAGCCATTTAAAAAAGGAGGGGGGCAAAACCCAGGATACAGGGGGTTCCATTTATATGTCCCCATTCAAATGCATTTATCGTTCCAAAAAAGTGATTTCAAACCCTGGAACAACACCCCTGGATCCACCACTATATGTGCTATTTGGCAAAAGCCTGCAAAATAGCATCATTGTCGCTATTTTGCCAGCTCAAACAAAAAAGTGAACTTTTTTTAGGGTTTTGCTATTTTGCCAGTCCTATTTCAGATTTTAAACAGACTATGTGAAATACTGAAATATTTTAATATAGATTATTTACAGACTTCCTATATTAAAGAACAGTATGTATATATGATTTAAACAATGTTTAAAAAAGACATGCTTTCAGAGAATTCTTACTGAAAATATTTATGCACCAATGATATGTGTGGCTAGATGTCAACTACTCTTTTTCTGCCTTGCAAACTGCACTCATTTAATTACAAGTACACATGTTAATTTATGTTGAACATAGACGTTCGAAATTGGAAGATGACAATTTGTTCCTCAAACAAACTTGAATTATCGCTAAACTCGTGAGGGTTTTAAGCACTTTGCAAACGACAACTATGTGCAACTATGAAAAAGTGATTCGAGGTCAGGACTATAAATTCATGAAAACCAGAGAACCATAGAAACTTTACAAATGATAATCTAGTCTATGGTACAATATTATTAAAGTATTAACATTGATAAAGAAATATTGTACAGAAGATGCATTGAAATCTATTGTCAGCATTAATTTTATTCTATGAAAGATGCATAAAATGTAAAATGTATATGTGCATTTTTTCGCAACACTGATACAGACGCAGAAGAAACAAATGTTATGTGCAGCTCATGTCGCTTTCATCTTGTTCCAAATTTTTTTAAAAAGGCACCAAAAGCAAGGCACTGGTTTTGTAACGCTTGTTAAGCATTTTTTAAGGTTGTTGAATGTTACTTTTTATATCAAAACTAATAGGATATTTTAATAAACGTTTTTAATTAGAATATCGTTTTTTTTTCATACGGGTTTGCATGCTTTGCCGAATTAGCATTATATCTTTTTTTTAAATATCTTTTTTTACAGATTTCCTATTGAAGAAAAATAAAAGTATCAATGTATGGTTTTAAAGATGTTTTAAAAAAGACATGTTTTAGAGACTTCTTAGTAAAACATTTGTGTAAAATGAGGAATATCAATTTTAATATGAAAGCTTTGTATAAATGTCTTAGAGAAGAATTATTTGCTTAAAGATTTCTAATTCAAGTGTATGTTTCTATATATATATTTTTCTATTCTTTTAAAATACGTATATATACTTCTTATTAGTCTTAAAACCGACAAAAAACATAACTCAATACAAATCGCTATTTTGCCGGAGCCGGTACAATAGCTCCACAGAGGCTATTCTACCGGAGCCGGCAAAAAAAAAACCCACTGCCTTTAAAAATATTTACATCAACAAACAGCACGCGTATTAGATTTTTTTTCAATTGTGTAAATCAAAATGAATTTAGAATTAAAAAAAAAAGTAATTTTCATTTAAACTTCAATTCAGCATGAGTCGTCGTCAGGTATATGGGTGGGATGTGAGGCGGAAACATGGTTAGAATTTTTATTTTATCATATGTGTGGACAGTAAATAACGTTAAAGTCGGTTTTAAAGACTACTAGAAAATGTGTTTTACTGACATATATTGATTTGCATGTATGCTGTTCCAAGATTGTGTTAACACAAGTTCTTTGCAGAAGTTTTAATGAGGGACGGTGCATTATTTATCAAGCAGGGGGGACCGGTGCAAATGGTAAGGGGACATGTACTTTTTTCAACGTGCAAAGTAGTGGGACCTGATGATATTTCATTATCTTAATGCATGGGACATACACTTTTTTCAAATGCTTAAGTAGTAAACATTTTATTTTAATTAGCCCAAAAATACACACAAGAAACATTCAAACAGAAACAGAATATGATAAACAATTTTAGTTTTGACTGGTGTAAATCAGCCCATCTAACTAAATTAAATATTGATCTTACAAAATTCAAGCTTATTAGGTAGTTTGATTTATTGCTGTGAAATGAAAGAATTTCATTTTACAATAGGTAAAAATAAAAATTATTATATAAATTCAGATAGGCATCTTTAATTTTTTTTATAACTTTTTCAAATCAACTTGGATTTTCATCAAACTATGCAGCTATCTTAGATATATATTAAGCTTACTGAATCCCAGGTCATTTTGTTTTTTGTTGTATTGCTGTCAAATTCAAGAATTAAATTAATCTAGGTAAAAAAAGCTAGAATTTGCATTTCGAACAAAATAGAGATAGTACACTTTAATTATTTTAATAACTTTTTCAAATCAACTTGGATTTTCATCAAACTACGCAGCTATCTTAGATATATATTAAGCTTACTGAATCCCATGTCATTTAGTTTTTTGTTGTATTGCTTTCAAATTTAAGAATTACAGTAATCTTGGTAAAAAAAAGCTAGGATTTGCAATTCAGACAAAATAGAGATAGTATACTTTAATTTTTTTAATAACTTTTTCAAAACAACTTGGATTTTCATCAAACTATGCAGCTATCTTAGATATATATTAAGCTTACTGAATCCCAGGTCATTTTGTTTTTTGTTGTATTGCTGTCAAATTTAACAATTAAATTAATCTAGGTCAAAAAAGGTAGAATTTGCAGTTCGAACAAAATAGAGATAGTACACTTTAATTTTTTTAATAACTTTTTCAAATCAACTTGGATTATCATCAAACTATGCAGCTATCTTAGATACATATTAAGCTTACTGAATCCCAGGTCATTTTTGTTTTTTGTTGAATTGCTGTCAAATTTAACCATTAAATTGTAAAGTGTACTATCTCTATTTTGTTTGAACTGCAAATTCTACCTTTTTTGACCTACATTTATCTAATTCCTAAATTTGACAGCAATACAACAAAAAACAAAATGACCTAAGATTCAGTAAGCTTAATATATCTCTAAGATAGCTGCATAGTTTGATGCAAGTCCAAGTTGATTTGAAAAAGTTATTAAAAAAATTAAAGATGCCTATCTTAATTGCAAATCCTAGCTTTTTTTTTACCAAGATTACTTTAATTCTTAAATTTTACAGCAATACAACAAAAAACTAAATGACATGGGATTCAGTAAGCTTAATATATTTCTAAGATAGCTGCATAGTTTGATGAAAATCCAAGTTGATATGAAAAAGTTATAAAAAAAATTAAAGATGCCTATCTGAATATATATAATAATTTTTATTTTTACCTATTGTAAAATTAAATTCTTTCATTTCACAGCAATAAATCAAACTACCTAATAAGCTTGAATTTTGTAAGATCAATATTTGATTTAGTTAGATGGGTTGATTTACACCAGTCAAAACTAAATTTGAAGGTCAAGACTAGTCGAGAATGTTAAAATGATTGTCAAAAACATTTATATCACAATAAATATTGTTGCTTTACGTTATTTAAGGTACAGATTGTGTTTTTATTCACTCAATATATTCATGATATTCATGGGACAAATACTTTTTTAATGAATAGAGGTCATGGGACATAACTTTTTTTCCTATCACATCAGCATGGGACAATACTTTTTTCCAAACAGGTTTTGCGATTTGCACCGGTCCCCCCTGCTTGATAAATATTGCACCGTCCCTGATCTTGAATGGCTATTCTGATAAATAAGTTACCGGTATGGTATCTTTATAGTTAGACCACCATAAACTGAATAACAAAATTTAAGACTCAAACTAAATATAATTTCCCACATGTATGGTATAGTCGTCTCGGATTTAAATACTTCTTTGTCAAAGTTTAAAATAGATTTATCGGTTTTACTGAATGAACAGTGTTATGAAAACCACCTCAATCGATAATCTTGACTTTTAAACGTGTGTAAAAAGAGTTGATTATTACCTGTGAGAACGGATCGCTATAAATACACATCATTTACAAAGTTCGACAACATGCAGACAATTAAACCGGTGTTAAGAAGGAAACAAAAGATCAGTCCTTATTCTTGTTAGGGGTAATTATTTATATGAATACAGTGACAATGGAAATACCAAAGGAAAGTATTGATGCGTGTGGGAGTGAAGTCACTGTGGCCATGCTTTGTGAAAATGGAAAGAAGTACCCAATGTCCGAGAGTGTTAGATATTTAAAAATGGATATGACCACGATGAATCCGATAAATGATCCAGAAAGACCACACATCTGTACGACATGCAGTAGAGGGTTCAAAAGTAATGTAGATCTACGAAAACACGTGAGAATACATACAGGTGAAAGACCATATGCTTGCAAACTTTGTAATAAGACGTTCACACAAAATGGAAACTTAACAATGCACATGAGAGCCCATACTGGTGACAAACCTTTCATTTGTGGCATATGCGATCATAGATTTGTAAATAGCAGTCACTTAAAGGCACATGCGAGGATCCATACTGGCGAGAAAGTAAAACTACCTTTGAAACATTTTTGTAGTGTATGTGAAAAAGGTTTTACAAATCATAGGGACTTAAAGAAACACGTGAGAACCCATACGGGAGAAAAGCCGTATGCGTGTACAGTATGTGAAAAAACATTTGCACAAAACGGCAATCTCCATATCCACATGAGAATCCATACAGGATATAAGCCATATTCTTGTGATAAATGCGGCAAACAGTTTGCCACCAATAGTAATTATAATGTTCATATGAAGATACATGCTGGTAAATTTTCACAATATTGCTCTGTTTGTAATAAAGGTTTCACCAATAACTGTGACTTGCAACAACACATGAGAAAACACACAGGTGAAAAGCCGTTTCAATGTAATACTTGCGGCGAGCGCTTTAAACGAGAATTTAACTTAAAAGAACACACCATGAGGAAACATACAAAAGAAAATAATTACGTCTGTGGAGTTTGTGACAAAGGATTCATTCGTAGTACTGAATTAAAACTACACATGAGAGGACACACAGGCGAAAAACCTTTTTCGTGCGAGGTTTGTGGTAAAGGGTTTAGTCAAAACTGTGATTTGAATAGGCATATTAAAACCCATGCTTCCCAGACAGATGAGAAATGTAGTAAACTATTTGTTAAAAAGGTTGATTTGACCAGACATATGGAATATCATACAGAACCCACAAACGAAAATTGCAATGGAAATAGTCAACATAGCGACTTGACTAACTTTACAGAATCAAAAAGTCAATCCAGTGACTTGACTAGACTTGTGGATTCAAATAGTCATCAGAATGACTTAACAAGACTTTCAAAAGCAACAGGTCAATACCGTGACTTGTCTAGACATATGGAATCAAATAGCCAACACAATGACTTGACTAAACTTGTGGTTTCCAATACTAGTAATGTCATATCAGACAGTAATTTGGAATCAAGCTCTAGTTCAAACAGTATTTTGATAGGACAAAGTACATCTAATACAGAAAAAAGCTGCGATGAAAATTGGTATAGTGATCTTACTCAAAACATAATTTCCCATCCTAGTGAACATAACAAAACAATTGGTGATTTGGACCAAATTAACTGTTTAAACAGCAATGAAAGACTAGATACTGTAGAGACCGGAACCGAGTCTTCCCATGATAGCGATTTGAACACAACTGAAACAATCCTTGAAGAAGTGAAACGACCTTTATACCTTTGCACAACGTGTAAACGAACATTTCCCGATAGCAATCGTTTACAATATCACGTGAAATATCACCACACTATTACAGAACATAACATTTGTGGTATATGTGATAAAATTTTCAGCTGTACGAATTCTTTAAGAAGGCACGCACTACTCCATAAAGAAAGTAAGGAACAGGACTTCGCGTACAACTGTAACTACTGCAGTAAACGATTTTGGAACAAAAGTGATTTACAGGTTTGCTTTATTTTCCATATGTATTAGAAACTAGGCTTACTATATATAAGTGATAAGAATTATGTTAACAATATTTGGTGCCTGGAATTATTGCACATGTCTTTTTGGTGGTTCCATTTGCCTTGACCCAATTTTCGTGGTTCATTGATTAACATTTAGTTAACCAGGTAAAGCCTGTTTCTAATATACTATTAGCAATAGATTTACTGTCTTTGGTGCATGAAATGATTGTAAGATGCACATGTCTGCCTGTCATGTACCATATTACCTTGACTGCCTCATTTTCATGGTTTATTGGTCAATGTCAAGTTTTTCTCAGTCTGTTTTTTCTTACACTTTTTTAAGCAAAAGGTGAACTATATTTAGTGTATGGCATGATTACCGGTACAAGGTGTACTTTTATGTCTGCCAGTGTTTATTTGAAATTGACCTCATCGATCATTGATAAAATTAAGCTTTTGGGATACTTGCAGCAAAACTTTATTTTTTACAAGATTTTCATCATCAAGTCAATCATGGTCGGTACAGACGGTACATTTCATTGTGCACTCTTGATTTTGTTGTAGACCTCTAATAGTTTTTAGTAACTTACGGTTGCTGTCTAGTTAAAGTCACAATACCTCACGTCTCCTTAATCGTGGTCCTAAATATGCATAGACCATTTGCAAATGAAGCGGATAAGTAAAAAACTATCGTTCATGCTATTAGTATGCTTTAATCTATAGCTTGTACATGTTGTAAAAATAGCGCAAGCAGGCTATCAAAAGTGGAAAATCGACATTTAAAAGACAATACATTAAACTGATGATCGCTTGCGTAAACACTTGGAACCATTTTATCGTATATACGTCTTCATTCAATTACATAAAAAATGTTACAAAAACGTGTTCAATAAGTTTTCAATCGATTAACACTTATACACATGATATACATGTACTAGTATGTTCAAAGTGTTTAATACAATTCAATGCAATGATATTAATATAACATTTCAAATGTTAGATCACAAATTTAAAAGTTATTTCTTTTTACAGAAGCATACGAGAACACACACAGGAGACAAACCATTTATTTGCAAAATATGTCAAAAAGCCTTTGCCCGAGATGGCAACTTAAACGTACACATGAGGAAACACACTGGTGAGAAACCGTACGAATGCAACTCATGTGATGAGAAGTTTACGTACCACAGTGGGCTGAAATATCACAAGATGATGAGATGTCATAAAACTACAAGGGTCAAATCTGTAAGCATGGGCGGAAGTTCTCTGGATAATAAACGGACATATGTAAGTGTAGCTTGCAACACAGAGAATGAAAACATTGGTCAGCCATGTGTCTTCATTAACATAGAAACGTTTGATAAAAGCAATCATCTAGAAAATGACAGTAAACTTCCTCAATCAGAATCGATCATTCTAAATCGCTCACATATTAGTGAAGCTTGTGACATTAAGAATGAAAGCATCGATCAGGCAGGTGTTTTTATTAACCATGAAACGTTTGATAAAAGCAATCATATAGACAATTACGATAAATTTACTCGAGCAGAATCAGTCGATCTAAATCGCTCACAAGTTAGTGTAGCTTGCAACACGAAGAATGAAAACATTCATCAATCAGGTGTCGTCAACCAAGAAATATCTGATAAAAGCAACCATATTGAAAATGACGATGAACTTCCTCAATCAGAATCAATCGATCTAAATCGCTCACATGTAAGTCTAGCTTCCAACATAAAGATTGAAAACACTGATCATTCAGGTATATTCATGAACCCAGAAATGTTTGATAAAAGCAATCACATTGAAAATGGCAACGAACTTCAAGCAGAATCAGTCGATCTAAATCGCTCACATGTAAGTGTAGGTTGCAATATGAAGAATGAAAACATTGATCAGTTGGGTGTCATTATTAACCCAGAAATGTTTGATAAAACCAATCATATCGAAAATGACAATAAACCTTCTCAAGCAGAATTAGTTGATCTTAATCATGGGTTTATGCATGAAAACATCCCTGGTGTTCCAAACTGTGAGAAACAGCTTTCAAATGATCACATTGATTCGGAAATTCCCAATTTCGAGTGTAAAGTTGACATTGGTCAGGCGGTAAATTCTGAACACAGTATTGCATTTCACAAGAATTCGTCTGGAGACCAAACTGATTTATTTTCTCAGGAAATGGAAAATTGCATTAAGACAAAGTCCACCAGAACTAACCAAGAACCGCCCACCATAACTTATAATACGCGTTCGCGAATTAGAATTGAACAATCACATCCCTGTATGACAACTGGAAGGTGTTGTCTGCACGGTACTATATTGAAATAGTACAACAAGAGTGCACACGCTGAAATGTCTCGCCTTCTATACTAATCATTGATATTATGTTGATAGTCCTAAGTATAAAGCTAAGCTTTATTACAACTGTCACATAAACTTAACATTAACCAAGATAACTAAACAAAGACCAATGAACCTTGAAAAAGAGGTCCAGGTCAGATGAACCATGCCAGGCAGACAGGTACAGCTAACAATGCTTCTATACAACATATATAGTTGACACATTACTTATAGTTTAAGAAAAATAGACCAAAACACAAAAACTTAACACTGTTCAATGAACCGTGAAAATGAGGTCACGGTTAAATAAAACCTGCTCGACTGACATAAAGATCATAAAATATTTCCATACACCAAATATCGTTGACCTATGGCATATAGCATTAGATAAAAAGACCAAAACTCAAAAACTTAACTTTGACCACTGAACCATGAAAATGAGGTCAAGGTCACATGACATCTGCCCGCTAGACATGAACACTTAACAATCATTCCATACAACAAATATAGTAGACCTATTGCATATGGTATGAGAAAAACAGACCAAAACACAAAAATTTAACTATAACCACTGAACCATGAAAATGAGGTCAAGGTCAGATGACACCTGCCAGTTGGACATGTACACCTTACAGTCCTTCCATACACCGAATATACTAGCCCTATTGCTTATAGTATCTGAGATATGGACTTGACCACCAAAACTTAACCTTGTTCACTGATCCATGAAGTGAGGTCGAGGTCAAGTGAAAACTGTCTGACAAACACAAGGACCTTGCAAGGTACGCACATATCAAATATAGTTATCCTATTACTTATAATAAGAGAGAATTCAACATTACAAAAAATTTGAACTTTTTTTTCAAGTGGTCACTGAACCATGAAAATGAGGTCAAGGACATTGGACATGTGACTGACGGAAACTTCGTAACATGAAGCATCTATATACAAAGTATGAAGCATCCAGGTCTTCCACCTGCTAAAATATAAAGCTTTTAAGAAGTGAGCTAACGCTGCCGCCGTAGCCGCCGCCGCCGCCGTAGCCGCCGCCGGATCACTATCCCTATGTCGAGCTTTCTGCAACAAAAGTTGCAGGCTCGACAAAAACGATTTGATTTACTGATAAATTTTCTATATGAAGCGTGAAGGATTACTCAAACACAAAACATAATAAAGCCGACGGTGAAAGGTCGCAGATGTCTTCCCAACATCGTCGTAGCTCTAGAAACATTCATGTATGTGAAACACGTTTTGTTTAAGAATTCGTTACATGTTGAAGAGGAGCATGCTGCAGGAATTGATCAAATTATTTCCGTATTACATTTCATCAAATATAAACGTTTTTAAGTAAATAACTCTTGAAGGATGAGATGGCTAATTCCTTATCCGTTTGTTGTTACTTTTTTACGATTTTTATGATTACTTTTTATACAACTCTTTTTTTTCATTTTTCTATAAAAAAAATCTTGTATATAAATTAAAAAAAAAAAGAACATATTGTCTTTGTATCTCTTACACCTGCATAAAAAAATGCGATACTATGGTTGATGGAAATCAACCAGTTCAGTTTATGCTTTTGATTTAAATAAGGAGATGTTTTATGATTGCTGATTGACCAAATGATACATGTAAATTTACGGAACTTACAGTTACTGTCTTGAACAGTGAGCAAGTCTTTTATTGTTGTGCTGTCTATAAAATTTGAGTTTCAGATTCTCAGTTGATTGTAATAACTGCAAACAAGAACTTTTAAACGTTAGTACTAGGAATAAATACTGCAGCCCCTTCAGACAAAGTTGGTCTAAGACTGTTCTTTTAATTCTTCTTTGGTTTTCTTGCTCTCATTTTATAACTTATACGTCTCCCAAAAAGTTGATAAGTGAAATCACATAATTATCTAAGTTCTTTGATTTTACTTGTAAAATTACCTTCATCAGTGACACAAAATGGATGACATCGCTAGTGTCTGTAGGCACATATTAAATGCGAGCAGTTGCAATTTTAAGTAAACCAATGATATACAAATGTACACTAAATTATTTAGTTATCCTGTTGATATGTAAAACCAGAACCTAAACATTGACCAATGGGAAATAATGTGGTCTATATGTCAGATGGTACCTGCAAGACATGTACGAAGTATAGTTTACCTAGTGCTTATAGTAAATAAGAAACGGAACAAAACTTCCATTGAGAATGAACTGGAAATGAGGTTAAAAGTCTGATGACACCCGACAGTTAGACATGTAGTACACCTTTGTACAATAATTCCATACTACACCTTGCATATATTTGACATCTCAAGTATATTCTTAGTGTCAATAAAATCTCAACTCCTACATGCATTTTCCATTAAATAAAACAACAAACCCAGATATTCTTTTGGAAATGACCAATTGTTCTACGATTTTGAAAACCTATTAGCATCAATTTAATTAAAAGCTATATTTTAATCAGATTGTATAAGAATATGCATTCAAAAAACAAAACTAGCACTTTTAGAGCTTGCATTTCAGATTTTGATGTATAGAAATTCAACGTTTTTAATCAAAAATTAAAAAAAACTTTGAGGAAAGGTCATTGAAAGTAAGGGAGACTAACACTTTTCCTTTGCATTTAGTACCAGTGTGATCACATTATGCAAGTTTCTAAACTGAAAAAAAATGATGGAAAATTAAATTGAATATGAAGTTATATTTTTACAGGCACTCAGTATATTAACTGAAAAAAGTAACAAAACACAAACCCAACATTGACCAATGAACCATGGAAATCAGGTCAAGGTCAGATGATGTCTGCTTGAAAGACATGTACACTTTACAATAAATTGGTTATCTTTTTGCTTAACGTAATGGACCTTACCAAAACTAAACAAGAAACTTTCTTTTACAGTTTGCTATGTTGAGCTGTTTCGCCATTGTCCCAAGTTATGAGTAATTTTGAGCGCATGTAAACCCTGCACTTTCTCAGACTTGTTTTTGTCAAATGTTTTGTTTTAATTTAGGTCGTTTGAATTGTTTCAAATTTTGTCATGTTAGTGGCTTTAAAAACCGACTATACAGTATGGAATTTCCTCTTTGTGGAAGGCTATTTAGTGACTTGTAGGTGTAATACCACCATTGATTTTCCCCTATTAGTCTTTGTTAAATTTGCACTTTTTAAATAAATGTGCAGAATTTATCTTTGTTTCAAATAAAGAAATACTTGGCATGAGTAAACTTTTATCCTGTCCAGTACTATAGAAAATAAAATTCGTAAGGGTTCCAGGGAACCCAGTGTCTCGCCTACTTTTGCTGTTAATCGCAGACTCAACAAAAAAGAGGAAAAACATCAATAAAAATTACCCTCTCGATACTGTCTTTTGATTGAAAGAAGCTTCCAAGTTTGGTAAAAAATCCAGGATAGTTTATGAATCTAATAAATGTTTTATAAACTTTAACTGCAGACTGTATGTAATGTTAACTGGAAGAAAACTAAGTCCATTTATAAGTAAAATACGGAAAAAGTGAATTTTTTTTTCACAAAATTTTCTTCTGAATAATATCTTATAATCAGAAACAAGCTTTTGTCTAAGTTTGGTAGAAATCCAGGATAGTTTAAGAAGATTATAAAAATTTTAAAAACTTAAACCACAGAGTGAATGTTTTGTTTCTGGCAAAAAAACTAAGTCCATTTATAAGTAAAATACGGAAAAGTGGAAATTTATTTTTACAAAATTTTCTTCTTGATACTATCTTATGATCATAAACAAGCTTCTGTCCAAGTTTGGTACAAATCAAGGATAGTTTACAGGCTCGGATCCAGAGGGGGGGTTCCGGGGGTTGGAACCCCCCCTTTTTTTTGGACGATCAATGCATTTGAATGGGGACATGTAATTGGAACCCCCCCTTTGTCCTGGGTTAGGAACCCCCCCTTTTTAAAATGGCTGGATCCGCCCCTGGTTTAGGAAAGTTATTAAAATTTTAAAAACTTTAACCACAGAGTGAATGTAATGTTTCCTTGCAGAAAAACTAAGTCCATTTATAAGAAAAATACGGAAAAGTGGAAATTTATTTTTACAAAATTTTCTTCTTGACACTATCTTATGATCATAAACAAGCTTCTGTCCAGGTTTGGTACAAATCAAGGATAGTTTATGAAAGTAATTAAAATTTTAAAAACTTTAACCACAGAGTGAATGTAATGTTTCCTCGCAGAAAAACTAAGTCCATTTATAAGTAAAATACGGAAAAAATGGAATTTTATTTTTACAAAATTTACTTCTGGATACTTTCTTATGATAATAAACAAGCTTCTGTCCAAGTTTGGTAGAAATTCAGTATAGTTTAAGAAAGTTATTAAAATTTCAAAAACTTTAACCACAGAGTGAATATTTGTGGACGCCGCCGCCGACGGAATGTAGGATCGCTTAGTCTCGCTTTTTCGACTAAAGTCGAAGGCTCGACAAAAATTCACATAACATTTCATTGCATATAAGAAAATAACAATCACTGGAAGTTAACCAACAGATTTCTCCCCTTATTTAGTCTGTGTACAAGGTTTAGTATTAAGTAACCATGTAACCTCAAGTTTACAAAATATTCTATAAAAACGCCAAATAAAAAAATAATGGGGCTTTGAAATATCCAAGATATATGTTTATGACACAGAAATGTTTTACTGCAATAAAATGTTGGATAAATTACCTACAACTGTCAAATTCAAGGGAATATTTTTTTCAATCCATTTTATGTATACAACCGGATGTGACGTACCATGATTTGGTGGTATTACACCTGAAATTGCTTATATCAACTTTTTAAAAAATCTGGTGGAAAAGTGTCTCTTTGGCAATCAAAGCACATCTCCTTATTTCATATTTTTTCTCATTTTGGAAGGTTTTACAGCGACCTATATATCCGCTTTTTAAATTCGGATGGATTGTTCATAAAAGCATCTCAGCTTTTTTTTAATTGACCAATGAACCATGAAAACAAGGTAAAGGCCTTTCAATAAGACATGTACACCCTCACAATGAATCCATTCAACAAATTTACATGCAGTTGACCTGCTGCTAATAGACTAGTAATTGAGTGAGAAACAGACATATTCATAATTATTTTTTTCCTTTACCATTCATAAATGAACCGAGGACTGAGGTGAATTCAGTCTAACAAACATGTATCCTTGCAAGGATCCAATATACCAGACATAATTATCTTACTACTCATAATAAGTAAGAAATTCACAGGTCATTAAACTTTTCTCATTTTCAAGCAGTCCCTGAACCATGAAAATGATAGACATTAAGATTGTATGTTGAATCCTGAGAGGCCTTAGTGAACATCCTCATTCCCAACCATTTTATGAGAAATGCTTAGCCAAGACCAGCCTAATACGACTGCAAAGGGTCAAACCCTGAACAGTTAGGTCAAGTTTGTTAAATGTGGTGAAAGATCTAAAAAATTTGAAATCTGGCATTTAATTTACCTAGTATGGTCTGATATCCAAAATCTCACAACACAGTTAGAAGCAGCAATTTAAAATTTTGAAAAATTCTTGGAAAAAGGTTAGAAGCCCCCACCCCCAATAAAAAAAAATTGTATCTGGTTCATTGGGCATGTCTGATAATTCTATCTTGTGACTGCACTAGTTCTTGCCATCAAATCTTTTTATCTTTTTTCTGTTTTGTAATGTTCTTTTCTCAAATTAACTAAATTCATGTTTTACACATCCTAACAAATTCAGTACTGTTAATTGGCAACCTCAATATGAAATCCATATTTCAACAATTTCCTTTAACGTAATAAGTTTGTAATTGACGATTACCCCCAGTCTTAAATTTTATCGAACATGTGAGTTGTTAATGGCATTCAAAAGACTCTACAAATCTGTATTTTTTTAATAAAGCACTATATGATAATGAAACTAAATGTAAAATTGTCTATGAAACACCATTTTCCAAACTGCTTCCCTGTTCCTTAGTGTTAGATTCCTTCTTTTCCTCTTCATCCATTGGCTCTTCCCCATTTTTAACATCAGATTCTCCATTTGTGTCAGTCTCTGTTTTGGGACAACCTTCAACATCTACATCGCCCTTTAGATGTTGAAGTAATAAACGAGTGCCATTTGATGTAGAGGGCTGTTCATCTCCTACTGGTGGTAAACTTATAGTTGGCGGGACAACTGGATTTAATTGTGTTTTAGGATCACATGACCCATTCATTTTTGCTGTTTTAGGTGGATTCATTATAGATTTTGTCATATTGTCATTTGCAGTTACCTCAGTCCTTTTTTCAGTCTCTTTTTGAGATAACTTTGGTTCAGTTTGTTCATGATCAGATCCAGAAAATATTAAATCAGGAAATTCTGGATTCTGTCCAAGAAAGTGATTTCCGAGGAGTAAGTCTTGAGGATTTAACTCTAAATCAGGCAATAAATTTTCTAACGCTTCTTTTGTTAACACAAGTGCTTCTTCTTTTTCCTGCAAGTATAAAATACAAACACTCTTATAACAAAACAGGACTTAGTAGACATATTTTAATTACAACACTTCAAAAAAAATGATACTGTAAACAGGGAAATTTTGGCGGTAGTTTAATTTTCGCAGTAAGAATAGAAACGCGAAAATAAAACGACGAAATGTTACATTTACTTTTACAAGTTGTGAATTGGATGGAGAGTTATTTCTTTGACACTCATACCACATCTTCATATATCTAAGCATATGAATAAAACATATATAGGACTACTGTATAACACTGATTTTATAGACGACACATATATAACTGAAATCATAACTGTATCTCTTAATGAAAAGCAGTGTTAGAAGTTATAAATTTAATGCAAATAGTGGACCATAAAAACGGAAGCAAACATAACGGATTTTGTTATGTAAACAATACTCATTGCAATTATGTTAATGATACATGTCAATCAGTAATAAAAGTATCACCTCGTTGAATCTACTACACAAATTAATCAGATAAAAAAATGGATTAATTATCATTAATCCTGACAGCATTTTATCTAATTCAATCCTAATTAGGTCAACTTTCTGATATTGTGTATGTGTTTTTTACAAGCAAACATTACAAACTTGTAATCTACTTTAACATTAACATGATAAATGAACCGAAAACAAGAGATTTCTGATTGATTTTATCACTTGATTTAAGATATCACTTTCCAAATCATTTATAAAAATATTTATATGGGCCAGGGTAATTGTGAATTCAAAACGGCGCAAATTTGGATTATGTTAGTAAATCGTGAAATAAAGACGGCACGAAAATTTCCCGGTTTACAGTATTTATAGGCTATAATTACTACAAGAAGTCAAATGATGGCATTTTTGTATGATGATGAAAAAAAATCCTTTGATATATTAATACTATTGCAGAAATTTGCATTTACTGCAGTTCTGCAGAAAGATAAGCATTTTTTTCAGGAGATAAAATGAGCTAATGTGAGTGAATGATAGTGGGTCGGACATTAATTAGAGGAACACTTTTCTATTTTATTCAAACAATGGTCCCTGTTTCATCTTTTACATTTCCATCTTAATAAACTGAATAAATTGTTTATCCAATCATCCCTGGGAAGACATTGGGACCAAAAGAGAGAAAGAGTAAACGTTGAAATTAAGATCTTTTGTATGCCAAAATTATCCAGAAAGGCTTTATTTCTAAGGTATTATTTTGCCATTTGAAACCCTGTTGCATGTATATGTTTTCTCCTCTAATGATTGCTTATTGGTTTTGAAAACAAAAACAAAAGGTAATGGGCTGCACTTTTTTGTAATTGTTATGGTTATGTTGTGTATCCTGCCTTCAACTTATAAAATTATTCTGCACTTAGCTTAGAGACAGCTAGATACAAACAAGAATGGCCTAAGTTTTCTAATATCATAGTACAAACCTCTTCTACTAGATGTATTCTTGGTTCACATTCTGAGAGTGGAGTATGTCTATGACATAGAGGTACTTCTTCCCATGATGCAACTGGACAAGTACAGCTGGTGTCTCCAAATGAACATTGTCTAAACAAAGCCTGGTGATTATCATTTAAAATATCTTGCAAGGTCAAGGAATTTGTAATACAGAGGAGTTGTTAATGAATGTAAATCAAAGCACCAAAGGGTGCTATAGGCAGTTAATCAAAAACCCAAAGGCAAACTTGGCCAAGTTCAGATGAATAGTGTAAAGAATTAGTAAAAATATTTATCTCAGGCATTGTTCTCAGCTATTTCTAAAGTATCAAATAACATGAATAATGCTTGTACAGTAATGTTTATGTTATGCAATCCTACCACTTTCAAAAGTTATTTCCAATTTATATTTATAAAGATTCCATGTCTGAGATTATACACATACACTGTCCTATGTTAGGGGAGAGTTTTGTGTCAGTTAAGATGTTTAAGCCACCACATTCTGTATGCACCTGTCCATAGTGAGGACCCACTAATGTGGTGATTGTTGCTGTATATCATATTTATTTTTCATAATTGTTTTGTACATTTTTTTTAAATTTTAATTTCTTGTGTATACTTCTGATTTTAGTGTATGTCCAAGTTATTGTAAATGCTCTTTTGTTCCGACGTTGGAAAGTTCCGGGCGGAAAGAACTCACTAGCCGAAAAGTTTCAGAGGAACTTATTAGTATGTGTTACTTTGTTCTTCCTCTGATTTAAAAGTTCCACCGGAACAAAGTGACTAGTTGAAATAGTATACATTTTCGTTATTATGTAAAGGGGCCAGCAAAAGCAATCCTTTGGGTGTAGGAGTTTCTCCCTGCATTAAAGATCTATTGGTAACCTTCGACTGTTGTCTGCTCTTAGATCAGGTTATTGTCTATATGACACATTCCCCATTTTCATTCTCAATTTTATTAGGCACTGGATACGGTTACATGGAAATGTAACAACAATAAAAATATTATTGTTACACTGGAGACTAATTGCCGGAATGCAAAGTTGGGCGAGGAACTGATTTATTACGAATGTAACAATAATTACTGAGGCTACGGTTACATTACCCTGAGATTAATAGTAATCTCAGCATTACGTTATTGTTACCGGGTGGAGGGGTACATGAAAAACATGCCGATCAATGCATTTGAATGGGAGCATATAGTTGGACCCCCCCCCTTTTATTAAATGGCTGGATCCGCCCCTGGTACTGATAGAAAATAAATATTATTATTCAACAAATGGTGTATAACTTTTTTGAATAGTTTTACGTATTAATGGTTTTGATGTTCCTAAAGATACTACTCAAGATTAGGAGTGCCAAAGGCGAAAAATGTAGTTCAATGGTTTCACTTTTTTAAAGTATTTAACTGCACACCTTCTCTTATTACTGTCATACTTTGAACCAATTTATTTAGAGTGAAAAACATTTAAACTTGGGATGCGTTTTAGAGGAAACTAAAACAATATCAAGACATAAATTTCATACAGCTATACAATTTGATGCAAATTGATACATCAAAAGCAAAGTTTGCTGACTGTCACTTTAATACTAAGAACTTCTGTATGTACACGTAACAGTGGAGGACTTTATTTCGTTCATCAAAAATGTGTCAGACTTTAAAAACACTTACTGGATTTGTAGAAATTGTCATTGTAAATAAAAAATTACAGTAAATAAATTGTATGTAATAAATGTATGCATTGCAAATATAAAATAAATGTCTTCAACTTTTATTATTAGTACATATTTCTAGTCCCATCGTACATCACTGGTTTTCAACAAGTCCTTACCCAACCATGCATTCCGGCATTTAGTCTCCTATGTAACAATAATATTTTTATTATTGTTACATTTCCATGTAACCATAGGCAGTGCCATACACCTTATCGCTATTAGTCCGCCATTACTGAAAATCACACAGGTTCCCGTAAAATTTTGTCGTCATAAAACAAAATATCTGACGCCACAATGGAAAAGTTATTGTTTTGTTGTATGCGTCAAAAGTTCAAGCGGCCGGGTCAGCCGGGATTAGTGATAAGGTGTATTTTATAAAAGTCTCAAATTATAACTGAATTAAAATATCTTGATTACGGTTTAACTGTCTTCCATTACTAATATCATAATAAAAAAACACATTTATTTAAACTTTAAATAACTGTAATAGTAGGAATTAAGAAAAACTTGTTTGTAACTTCAACTTGTTGAAAACATAAACGTTTCTCGAGCCTCGTTAGTCCATATATGTCAAGAAATTAGTGCTGAATATTTCCCCCCTTACATTTGTAACCAGGTACAAATCTTTTCAACTGTAACGAGTTACAAATGGGTACAACGATACATGATTGAGGGAACCGCATAGAATTGATTCAAGAACACTTAACGAGTGTTTAAATAAGAAAAATTATAAAAAGAAACATTATAACAAAAAAGTCGTATTTTTCTGAACCGGAAATCAAAAATTCCTTGTAAAGTAAAAACAATTACGGTGTGATACGCGTCACAGATTCGGACTTAATATTTTACAGAATATGCGACTTTGGAAGTTAAATAATGCCGTCCTTTAGAAAACAGTTGTTAAAGTTTTAATCTCAATATTTATTGAAACACATTGAGCTTAACAAAACACGTGTAGCATTATGTTACATTGTAACACCAAAGCGAAACAATCTTAAAATGACCTTGACATCGACCAATCAGAAAACTACAATAACAACAACTCTATTTGACAAGCATGAAGGAAGTCATTTGCGAGATAACGGAATAATATAACGAGAATACAAATGAGCATACATTTAAGATTACTGAATTTAGATGATTTAAATAATCTCAATCATTTCAGACAAAAAACGAATAAAATGATTAATAATAAAGTACCTATGTATCATCAGAATCCTCCCAATTTAAAAGGTACGTAAATTTCGTCTTCTATGTAATTTGAAATTGCCGCCAAGTTATATCAGCTGATTAATAGACTACTGACGTATGTAATACGTATCGATGACAAACAATATTCCTACGACTTTTGCCATTTGGGAAATGTAAACGACTCGTCTTTATAGATTTTCGGCGATCAAATATTTCATACAATTGTTCTTTGACATCTTAACCAACAGCACAGGGAATAATAAACTATAGAAGGATTTCTATCGAGCACTACTTCCTATGTGCAGCTTCAAAACTTTTGGGAAAATCGACGACCATTTAACGTTTTTATGGTAATATCTTTTATATTCCAGAATAAAAAGTATGAAAAAATTGTCCAATTAGTTATAAATAACATGATAGCCAGCCAGATAATAAAAGTGGCACATATTTCAGCATTTATTGGGTAGAACATAAATCTAGGGTGCTCGCATAAAGCAGCTTAACTGCTTAAAAATATATCTATATATTCCATCAAAAATTTATTTATTCATCAAAAATAATTTTCTAAAGTATATATATACTCCATGACAATTTCTGACATCCCAAAAACAATTAATATCCTTAATTCTTCTTCTCTGTCTATGAATATTTCATGTTGATGTCAAAAAGATATATTTAGAAGACTTAAGAACAAAAATACAGTCAAACTGTAAATTGTTTTCGCTTTTCTATCCATACAGTTGCCTTTTGTCCCATTTTAACAGGCATTTTGTATTTCAGTGTTACCTTATACATATTTATGTAAAAGTTATAGCTGGTTGGGTTCTTGATCGAAATAATCTTAAGATCTTTAAGATCAAACTAGTATCATATTTCCCGAATAATTTCACTGTAACCTGTGCTAGGGGCCCTCTTAAACTTGCAGTGAGGGGACACTTTTTGCTCTGTTGAAGGCCTTACTGTCACTTTGAGATGAAGAACAGTAATAAAAGCCTAGTTTCTTTCCTTTGAGTGTTTTTTGCTCATCCTGTACAGTTTCAGTGTCACAGATTGGTACCTCATATAGTTTTTTTCTATTTAGTTCTTTCAACAAAGGTTGTTTTTATGCTAATGCAAAGAGATAACTGCTAATATAAACTGGTTAATAGCCTTGAAAAAAATGTTATCCTTAAAATTTTTACACATATTACAAAAGGATACGTTTAGAACAATATTTAGATAAAGGCATTGCTCTTTCTAAACATTTAGCACTGCCATCGATGTTGATACACCTAGGATAAGATGGTGGTCTGTAATTAGAACCCTCTGACACAGCTATTCTACGTTGCTTTGATTGTCGATGCAACAAAGCCTCTTTTCCATATCTTCTATGATATCGCTTTATGTACTTCAGTTTCTCATATTTATGTAATGTTTCAGGATCTTGTTTGTAGTCTCTGATACTCCCTGGAAAATGAAGATATATGTTATTCTCTCCTCCTATTTTATTATGTCATCATAGCCATAATGAATAATTTTGTACAAAGTTATCCTGAATCATAAGATAAATTTAGTTTTAAGTTATTTGCAACACTTCAGGAGAAAACATTAAAAATAGAAAAATCAAAATATCCATAGCTTTGGAAATAATGTGAATTATAAAATTTCATGCTAGCAACTGTTTCCGACCAGATCTGTAGAGATTGGCCAATAGATTTCAAAGGAGATGATGATCATCTAATTTCCTCTTAAATTCAGTAGAAATCCTTGTGGCCTAGATTTCCTCAAATACTAATGGCCTGTGAGTTTGATAGTAAAAGAGTAATAAACATGGTATGAATGTATCCATTCCAAAAGTGAGCAAATCTTGTCTTCTGTATTAAAGTGCATATATTTTTTAGGATTCTAAGAGAAAAAGAAGAAATTTCACTTTGTATCCTCTCAATATCACTGTAAATGTTTATCTGTATAAAATTTATGCATTTGTCAATAAAAGTAAAACCATTAAACTAAAATATGTATGTCTCAACTAATTGCCTCAAATAAGTTTCAGAAACCATATTGTACAGTATACCTTTAGGAAAATCTGGGTTTCCCAATCCTATGTTGTTGAGGGCAATGATGCATGAGAAGTAGCATCTATGACTGGCCTCAACAAAAGAATTAATTACATATACATGTGATATACACACCTAAAGATTCCTTTTCCTGTTTGTAAGTATGCAAGTATTTTCTTCTCTTCTCCTTCATAATATGTTGTAATCTTTTGAACTGGTCGATATACAGAGATTGTAGACGTATCAATTTATCTCTCATGATTAATGCTACCTCCTCAGCTGTGTATATTCCAGCATACCTACAATTCAAAATCAATATCAGGAAATAAATAAACAAGAGTGCACACACTGAAATGTCTCGCCTTCTTTACTAATCATTGATATTATGTTGATAGTCCTAAGTATAAAGCTTTATTACAACTGTCACATAAACTTAACATTAACCAAGTAGCTAAACAAAGACCAATGAACCATGAAAATGAGGTCAAGGTCAGATGAACCATGCCAGGCAGACATGTACAGCTAACAAAGCTTCCATACAACAAATATAGTTGACCTATTACTTATTATAGTTTAAGAAAAATAGACCAAAACACAAAAACTTAACACTGTGCAATGAACTGTGCAATTGAGGTCATGGTCAAATAAATCTGCGGGACTGACATATAGATCATAATATATTTCCATACACCAAATATAGCTGACCTTTGGCATATAAAATTACATAAAAAGACCAAAACTTAAAAACTTAACTTTGACCACTGAACCATGAAAATGAGGTCAAGGTCAGATGACATCTGCCCGCTAGACATGTACACCTTACAATCATTCCATACAACAAATATAGTAGACCTATTGCATAAAGTATGAGAAAAACAGACCAAAACACAAAAACTTAACTATAACCACTGAACCATGAAAATGAGGTCAAGGTCAGATGACACCTGCCAGTTGGACATGTACACCTTCCAGTCCTTCCATACACCAAATATACTAGCCCTATTGCTTATAGTATCTGAGATATGGACTTGACCACCAAAACTTAACCTTATTCACTGATCCATGAAATGAGGTCGAGGTCAAGTGAAAACTGTCTGACGGGCATGAGGACCTTGCAAGGTCCGCACATACCAAATATAGTTATCTTATTACTTATAATAAGAGAGAATTCAACATTACAAAAATTCTGAACTTTTTTTTCAAGTGGTCACTGAACCATGAAAATGAGGTCAAGGACATTGGACATGTGACTGACGGAAACTTCGTAACATGAGGCATCTATATACAAAGTATGAAGCATCCAGGTCTTTCACCTTCTAAAATATAAACCTTTTAAGAAGTTAGCTAACGCCGCCGCCGCCGTAGCCGGATCACTATCCCTATGTCGAGCTTTCTGCAACAAAAGTTGCAGGCTCGACAAAAACAGATATGGTATATTATTTAAACTTCATTTTGTTTGTTATGTGTCATAACCACAGGGGTAGAAATTAGCGCTAGTCCGGTGGTTCCGGGACTAGTAAAATTTGCGTCAGACCAGTAGATTTTGTCAGCTGGTGGTCCGGGGGACCAGTAGAAATTTGTCGATAAAAATCACTGATTGCATCGCAATCTCCGTTTGTTTACAAAACAATTTACCTGTGAAATCAATTACACGGTACTGGGGGGTATTACAATTGATCAAGTTAATTAATATCTCGGGTGAGCGTCCTTCACAACAATATAAAATGTGTAAATTTTTGGAAGGAGTTAAACCGCCGGACAAAAAAATTAAGATAACTGAAAATCAAAAGGAAGATCGAAATAAAGTATACGAAAGTGACAAAAGGAAACGCAAATACCAAAAATCATGGGAAAAAGATCGTGAATGGTTGCATTATATAGTAGCTCGGAATTTAATGAACTGTACAATATGTGAAAAATTTGCAGTGACAGACCTAGATAGGAAATGTATTTTCGTAACTGGATCGTCACATTTCAGATTGGATTCTGTACTTGCTCATGAGCAATCAGAACAGCACAAAAAATCTACAGCAATAAAAGACAGGAAGGCACCCGAGGAATCCAAGGCAGGGAAAATTATTCAAACTTTAAATGTTGATATTTTTTCTGTACTTGATCCTGATTTTGATAAAGAAAATCATTGAGATTACCAAAGCCTTTATCAAAATCAGAATAAAGACTATTCCTTTGTCTAACTTATGTAAACGAAAGCATCAAAATAAAATTAAGCATCTGTCATTTATATTAGTGTTTGTCAAATTAATGTCATTTTTGCAGGACCAGTAGATTTGGAGCCGAACCAGTAGAGTTTTCAGTCCACTGGTCCGGCTGGCCAGTACACAAAAAAGCTTAAATTCGACCCCTGCATAACCATCTATTGACCTAGAACACTAAATGTTTTTTTTCTTTCTTTTACTTGTAATTTGTTTTATTATCTGGTCATGACATAGAGTCAGTTTTGTAATAATTAATGCATACCTTATAATAAATATCTTAAATCAACAATAGAATTCAGAACTGTTCTACATAATAATTAAGATTCTACCTAATAAACTGTAAGAGGATATATATAAAGCGAGACAAATTTGTAGCCTATAAAGGTTTTTTTTTTATATAAAAGTGACAATATTAATATGTTCACTGTTTTGAATGGGAAGAGCTAGAGGATTTTCTAAATATATACATCCTCACTAATGATGAAAGGGAAATTCTTAATCCACTGTTGGCTGCATTGTATTATATTGTTTGTTTTCCTGTTTGAATGGTTTTACACTAGTCATTTCTGGGGCCCTTAATAGCTTACTGTTTGGTGTGAGTCAAGGTTCCCTGTTGAAGACTGTACTTAGCCCTATAATGTAATTACTTTTACAAATTGTGAATTGGATGAAGAGTTGTCTAATTGACACTCATACCAAATCTTCTTACATCTATAAAGTTATAAAAGTCAAAACGATTTACTTCAAATAATCTTCTTGTTCACTATCTATACTCTCAGCATCACTTTCCCCGTCACCACGCCATGCTTGATCCACCAATGGTAATTCTTCATCTGAATCACTTGAACTGGCATATTCTGAAATAACAAATTATTATCAAAGAAAAAATAGTCTCTTTCTTGTGAAAAGCAAACAGAAGAAAATGATATTTATCACTGAATGCATTAATTAAATTCCTTACTCTCTGTGATAAAGTTACAAAATACTTTAATTTGGATATGATCATGATGTCTTTATCAAACTGATATTCAATTTGAACAAAAAATCATGGCACACTTGAATACATGTAAGTTGTTTGAAAATGAAGGTGAGAACCATTCAATATTGTGGAGTGGATGAACATTTGTTTCAATCGTTGTGAGAAATGGTTATTTATTTTTGGTTATAATGCTGCATGAATATTTATTTTCAATTCATCATGCACAAATATTTCATTTTTTTTTATTGGAGAAGAATCATTGTATCTATGTAAAATGTATGTAAGTATGGAAAATCAACAAACCTAAGAAAACGATTGATGGTCATTTTATAACAATGTAATATTTTCTGTTGACAATATAAAGATCACAAAAAAAAAGTTTGAATGCACCAGTGTTTTCCATTCGGCATTTAAGCCGGGTGTGCCGACCACCTTCTTTTGAAAGCCGACCACCTTTCGATTTTAGGAGGTGGTATTCTGTATTCTGTAGGTGTCGCTGTTGACACTGGATTGTCTCCCTTGTAATTATTTAAATCTCGCGTGTATTTATATTTCACTCTGGTAAACAACTCACTTGTACTTTAAAATACATACTATTAGGTGGCAACTGTGCTTAACATATTTTTCCAAAAATTAAAAAATATATCTACATTTATTAATTAACATGAAAATTTAAAGGAAAAGAAAGAAAAAAAATAAAAAAAATCTAACATTACATTAATCAAACCGACGCGACTCGCAAATAAAGTCACCCAACAATCGCATTAGTGTTTCATTAGAGACGGAGACATTGTCGTTTTTTTCTATTGACAATAAAAGTTCCAAATTAATATGTAACGATCCTGTGTTGAAGTATATCTCATGTATAAGTTTCTGTCTTGCCTCTTCATAATTTTCACAAAATAGTAAATAATGTTCCACAGTTTCTAATTGACCGCATTCACACTTTGGGTCTATATTTTGATTGATTTTGTTTTGATAATTTTTTAGGTAGTATCCGGATCTTAAATTTCTAATAATTTTTGCTGTTTTGTGATCTGGATAATTAAATGTCGATTTATTGCTGACAGTCTGATGAAAGTTATAATAAAATCTTCCTGTATCACTATTATCCCATCTATGTTGCCACTTTTTATTTACTAAAATTCTTGCTGCTGTTTTAATATCTTGTTTAGTTACTGTAATATGGGCTTCTTTCTGAATTTGATTTGCCTCTTTAGCTGCCTCTTTAGCTAGTTTATCAGCTATTTCATTTCCTCTAACATCTGCATGTCCTGGGGTCCAATCAAAATTAATTCTTATTCCATGGTGTTTTTGGATACATTTAATAAGGGAAATAATTTCATGTGAAGTGGATCTGTTATTTTCAATTTTCCAATTTAATGTTAAAATTCCAATTGCTGTTTGACTGTCCGAAAATATTTTTACTTCTTCAATTAATGTTTTGTTTTCAATTCTGCTTACATAATCTAATACTAATTTTATTGCAACCAGCTCTGCCAAAAGAATTGAACCCCTTTTTGAAACTGGTTGTTTAAGTTCAATTTCTTTATTGTTGAAGATTACAATTGCACCTGCTCCACAAGGTCCTGGGTTGGATTGGCAAGAACCGTCTGTAAAAGCAACAACTGTTGATGGAGATACTGTGTTAAGTTTGTTTAATATTAAATTTTTTCCTGTGATTTCTTGTTCTTTAGTTCTGTTTTTTGAGGAACCAAGAGTACGCCAATATTCTGGTGGAGATTTTGATGCTTGTAGACCTTGAAATTGATATTCTGGTTCTATGTCATCAATACTGATATCTGTTTCTTCTTTCATGTTTTTTGCTTGTTGTAACATTAAGCCTAAAGGTGATATGAACTTGTCCACTGTTTCTTTGTTTTTCCATTCATCTATTTTGTTTCTGATAGGGATTTTGGTTGAGTATGAATTAAGTCTTGCAATATCTCTAATAGCCATTTCTTCTCTTCTGAGATCTAATGGCAAAACTCCTGCCATAACTTGTAAGACTTCTAAACTGGCTGTTGCAGAAACTCCTAGACAAATAGATAAGCCCTTTCTTTGGATGGCATTTAATTTTTTTAAGTGTTCTTCTTTCCCTGTTTGCCAAATACAGCTTGCGTAAAGAAAAATGGAACCTATAATACTATTGTAGACTTGAATAAGAAATTTAGTTTTTATGTTACCTATTCCTTTTATTTCTCTTAATATTCCGAGTGATTTTCCAGCTTTTTTTTCTATGATGTTGATATGTTCACTAAAGGTAAGTTTTTCATCCAATGTAACTCCTAATAATTTTGGATTAGGATTGTATTTAATTGGTTGGTTTCCTAACACAAGGTGTACTGTTCCTGGATGCTTTTTATTTCTTGAAAAAATACAGTATTCTGTTTTATTTGTATTAATATTTATTCTCCATTTTTTGCTCCAATTCATGATTGTATTTAATTCATCTTGAGTTTTTAATCTTATTTCCTCTAAATCGTTACCAGTATTCCAAAAGGTACTGTCATCAGCAAATTTGCATTTTCCCGCCTTTACTTTTTCAAAAAGGTCAATTACAAAGATATTAAAAAGTATTGGTGAAATAACTGACCCTTGTGGTAGACCAGTTTCAGTCCTACACCATTGTCCTTCGTGTTTATTTACTATACATCTGGAGTACCTTTCATTTAGAAAAGCCTGTATCCATTTCCATATTTTTCCTTTAATTCCATATTGGTGTAATTTTACCAATAATCCTTCTCTCCAAACACTGTCATAAGCCTTTTCGAAATCAATTAGAACTGCTAACGTAAAATTATCTAAATTAAATCCATCCAGTATAGATTGTGTTAAATTTAATAGTGCATTAGTTGTAGATCTAAAATGTCTGAAACCTTCCTGTTCTATGTCTAAAATATTTTCAGATTCCACATAGCATTCAACTCTGGTAGTGATTATTCGTTCCATGGTTTTTCCCAAAACGCTGGTTAAACTAATTGGTCTGTAGGAGGTGGTCGGCTTTTTTTCAAATTTCGGATTTTTTTCGGTTCCGTACCGTTACAATTTGAATACTAATCGCGCCTCGCTGATTTGTTTTCATTGACAAAGATGGCGTCCAATCGTCAAATTTCAATGTTTTCATTTATCATTCGGGGTACAAGAAAGGCAGATGACGATGATGATAAAGAAAATACTAGACCAAATAAGTTAAATAAAATTGCTAGTAATGTTGAAGTTGTGGAAATTGAACAAAAATCAATCAAAAAACGGAAAAGACACGCAAGTGAAGACAAAAATGAGCAAGACTTCAAATGGCTTATAGTCACAGAGGAAGGATACTACTGTTCTATGGGCCAAAAATACAGCACAAAAGCAAGAAATAGGACATAAAATTGTAAATGAAAGAAGAGAGAAAAGAGATAAATTGTTGAAAAAAATCAAATCAAAGAATATTTGACAATTAATATGACTACGTCTATTTATGTTTGTTCAACTCCATTAAATGTGAATATTATACTAATCTTTATTTTTGTGACCCCCACGTGCACCCACAGTAAATTAAAAAAAAAAAACGGATGGACATTTAAAAAAAAAACACCCGGTTGCAAGTGATTTTTTTAAAACACCCACCTTCCCTTAGTGAAAAAAGGAAAACACTGTGCACTTCCCTAAAAGGTTATAAAGCAGTTAGATCATAATCTCTGACTTTAATAAATAAGGTGTACATGTATATCAAATCATAGTTTCATACATTAACCCTTTCAAATAATTTGATGTGCAGGGATATAAAGAATGCCTGTTATTAACAGACTCTGTAATTCTGTCAATAGATATTCATCTAGGGACTGGTACCAAGTGGCAACTCAAATGTGTAACTCACTATTATTCATTGTTATTATTATGAATCAGTTTAATATCTACAAGCTTAAACGAAAAAAACATTAAGACAACTACCATTGTCCTGAAAATTTCTTGATAAAAAAATGTCAACTGGCTGAAAATCCACTAATAACATTCTTTACAATATTTTATGTAAGTTTATAAAGTTAAAATAAATATCATTCAACTTTGCAATGATGGTGAAAGACTGACCTAAAACTTTACTTGATGTTGAATCGGTATATAATTTTGGTCTTGACTTAGTGACATCAGCATATTTGTAATGATCAATGGACTCCAACAAGGATTCTGCTGACTGTGATGGCTGGCGTTTCCTTGATGACTTTTGTCTTGTGACAGCAGCTGTTCTTGCATGTTCTGCACAGTATCTATAAATTGAAAATAGCCATGAGATAAATGTTGTAATCAGCCATTGTTACACAATTCTTAAAATAATGAAAAGTTAGAAAACTGATGATTTTTAAATTACACTTACATTTGGGTTAAATCTATATAACCGGAATGACCATAATAACACAATCTTACCTTCTTGTTAAATATCTCCTATTATTCATATCAGATCCTACATATACCATGTGCTTTATATAACAGTCTAATTCATGACCTTTAATGTCCTTTAAATGTCTACAGGTTAATTGCATCAGATATTTATCTAGAATATTCCAATGAAAAGTCTTATTCTTTAAAAAACAGAATAGTTTAATTAAATTCAGGGTCTTAGATATAAAAATAATGCATAAGATCTAAAGATTATAAGTTATTATTTTATTTCTTATGTAATTGTTTGCTATTTCTTGGGAAATCTTAAAGATATTAATAAACTGTTACACAATCTATTTATAGAAAACAGTAACTCTAATAGTATATCATTGTATTAAGGATGTACTAAATTACAGCAAGTATTTGTAGATTAGTCTATGAAATAAGGTACAAACCTTAAAATATTTATTCTGGTTTTAATATCAGATAATAATATATTTTCTCTTCAAAATGATGAACTTGTAATTGCAAAATTATAACTTGTAGGATTTTATTTTTATTTAATTCATTTTGATTTATAAACACAGAGATTTTTTGTTTACACACAACTTTTGTGTTCCTCAATCAGAGGCACATTAGCAATTTCAGGGATATTGACAAATATAACACATTGTTTCAATTTATTGTTTAATTGTATGCTTAAATCTTCTAATTCATGATTTTCGTCATGAGAACATTATAACTGAATTTCAGAAATTGATAAAAGGATTTTTCTTTTTCTTTAAATCGGCAACAGTGCTAAATATTAAGATGGTAGTGTCTGACTGGTGGAAAATAATGACGAATTCAGTGTTCTCCCCAGATATTTCATTTAGCATCCTGGTAAACAGGGGAAATTGAAATACCATCTTGTCTCTAAAAATTATAAAACCACTTCAGATAGTATCAAATTTAAGATGATAGCATCACATTGCCATGATGCTATTATAAAATTAAAGTCCGTGGGGAGAACACTAGGTGAATTAAGTCAGTTCAATTAAACTGTAAATAACAATTAAAGCGATAAACTGAGATAACTTTTGATTATATAATATTAGAGGCATATAATAAAACATTATTGGCATTGTACACTACAGTATAAAATAGAATTAAACTAGACCTGTCTACATAGCCCCTACATGTACATGCATTATCTCAATGCATTATAGTTAACTTGTTGTAGTGAACAGTATTGAGACAATGAAATTTTATATTTTTGACTTCCAGCAATTCACTTTATATGAAATCATTGCTTTTGTGTTTGGTTGACACATTGATACTTAGAGGGCAATTTGACAGAATTATACTGACTCGTGAATAATGACTGAGGTTTGTATACTGTAAATTCAGAAAGAAATGCGTCTACATGTATTTAATATTTAGAATCTCTGATGGACGTCTCAAATGAGAGTTTCAATATTGGTTTTTTGTTTTTTAGGTCAAAGGTCTATGCCACAATGATCTTATCTCCATGAAAAATCGATTTTCCCGGAGAACAGTTTTGCACCTGACATAATAACTTTCCTAGGGTCAAGGTAAGATTGATCTGATTTTGATATTGTTTCACATCCTGCTCCCATGATGATAAATATATACATTTATTGTATAGCAATATAATATTTCCCACAGAAAGTAACCAAAAGTTAGCGTGCAATAAATTCTAATATTGCACTAGTGCAATAAATCGTCAAAACTCATGACGTCATCAACGACAAAATCTTAGTTTAAACCAATTTTTACTTTCAAATATTATATTGCTATACAATAAAAGGGTTATTGCATGAATATTGGGGAATATTGTCCCTTGTAGAACATATATTGCACTCGCAAGCTCTTGCAATATAAAATTCTACTCGGGACAATATTCCCCAATATTCATGCAATAACCCTATAGTATATGTATTCTGCATACATTATTATTACAGTACATGTATACAAAGTTTTGTCAATTAAGCTACAATACAAAAGATTTATATGTAGTGCACAGAAATCAGACATCATTGTTTCCTATCATAGGGGTCAAAGGTCAAATCTAGGTCTGGATGACATGACCTTGATATATAACATCCGCCCACAACCTCATGATGTAATTGCATAACATGATTGATCAGCCTAAGTTCTATGGCTCAAAGTTATGTGCAGGACAAAATTCAGACAATGTTACTCATGTTGCTATCATAGGGATAAAAGGTATACATTATATAAGATCTGTTTTAGGACTGGAATATGATACAGGATTCTTTTGCTTTCAAATTTTAGGCACCATAATCGATCACAATCTGTTAATAAAAAACATCTTTTTTAATCAATCTAAATGTCATTTTAAAAAAGAAGGATCCATGATGATAGGAGATTTGAACAACCTTGACTGACTCCCCAACTGTTGCTTACAGGGCAAGGGTGATCAGCTTGGCAGCCTGCTTACCATGACGTTGTATTGTTGGTAGATGAATCATTGACTCTGTAGTAGATGACTACAAATTGCACTAAAACTTTGATACAGCTAGCCCTTGGATGTATGGACAGCATAATTACATGTATGACACTCACCCATTAAAAATGGGTTTAATATCAGACTCGCTGATGCCGGTTTACTGTATGAGGGCCTTATAAACTAATTTGACTTGTAACATGTTTTAGTTAACAGATAATCAGGACCTGATCCAGCACGTCCTTTCAGCTGTAATGACTGAGACATTACTGAGGATTGGAGGGATCCATGTACTCATTTTCAAGCTTAGAGCAGAACAAAATGATCAGTAGAAAAAGTAGGGAAGGTAAGAAAATCAAGCAAGGAGGCTGACAGCCATGTAGTGAAAATGGACCATTAATACATACCCATCTCTTTTATCTGTTTTAGGAGCAGCATTAATACATCGTTTGCCATTCTTCAAGGAAATAAATCCACACTGTTTGTATGGTCCATTCTTGTCTTCTAGAATATGCTTTATACAATATTCAAATCCTTCTAAGCGATTGTGCATACATGTTCTATGGGAATAGTTACAGAATACTCCTTCAACAGGCTGCTTTGTTTTTCTAATCTGTGGTTGTGTTATTTTACTGCGTATCATTGTAATTCTGAAAGAAAAAATACATAAAAATATTTAGATGTATTAAAACTACAGATATTTATTATCCCTGTAGGTCCACATATGCAAGGCTTTCCACCTATAAATTGCCCCCCCCCCCCCTTTTTCTCATAAAAATCCTAAAATTAGAGATACAGATAAATATCTACAGGGGTAAATTCAGTAAATAAATATACGTCATCAGGGACCGCCACATATTGGTAAAAAGTGCTCTTCTGATTGGTAGATGTTTGTAATAAATATTTTTGGATAGACAGATCAAAACTAAAGTAAAAAAGTAATTAAAAATAAATATTGAATGTACCTATTATTTTTACTACAGTGTTAAAAAGTCTTGGGGGTCAGTAAAGGAATTAAGTGTGAATCTACAGGGTTTGTAAACAAGGCCATGAATGCCAAAAAATGATGCATGACCCTATGACTATTTTTTTATTGTTGCAAAAGATAGGGCTACATTTGTACTTTCATGAATGATATATGAAAGATTTTAAATTCTAAAGGTAAATCAGGTATAAAATTCAAGACATAGATTAGTATTAAAGTCAATGGGGGATTTTTTTTAATGAATTTAGCACTACAAGAATGTGGTACCAGTGACCTACTTTTTTTACTAAAAATTGATGACTGAAAATTTAACAAATTTCCAAATATTTACACATAACCAAGTTTCTCTTATGATCTTTCAAGTTCATGCAATTTTAGGCATTTCAACTTGTGACTCTTTTGTTTCAAATGAGCTGGTTTCTTTTAGCGTAGGTGTTGGATATTATAAAAGGTAAATCGGTCAAATCTTCTATTTTACTATTTGTCTTGCGTTCTATCTGCAACTGTCATTTCAGTAAACTAAATATACGCCTTCCCGAATACATAGTTGTAAGGAAAATAAATGAAATACATTTTCTATGCATTTCATGTCAAAATTACCTGAAATGCGAAGTATTTGGAGGCTATGTTACACAGCTACTGTCCTCTTAGTGTATTGATATGAATTGGTAAAATGTTTACATCACAATTTATTCTTTAAGCTACAAGTAATTAAAATAACTATATAATATTTTTTGTAAAAATCAATGAATCTTAATTTTAAACTTCTTATTGCTCAGAGGACAAAACAAAAATATGCAATTGATTTTAAACCAATTAGTGTTGTCTATAAATTCAGTCCAGTCCTATGAATTTCGGACGAGCATGCGTCCTTTCCATTTTCCTCGGAGTTGTGTAAATGGCGGGGGAGCGATGGATATTCACAAAAGAACAACTTTTGAATACCCCCAGCCGAAAGAGTGGGATAGAAAACGACAAAGAACTTATTTATAGGCAACAAGCTGCCAACCTTATCCAGGATATGGGACAACGGCTCCAAGTGTATCCTGTTTGAGGGAAGGGGGCACACTGCAAACATCGAGACGCGAAGTTCCAATGAACATTTTTCTACCGACGTCACGTTTTCACTAAACGGATGATCACATTGAGCATAAATTGAATAATTTTTAATAAAAATAAAAAAAAAAACTAAAATACCAAGCAATGAAGAAGTCCTTACCATTTGGTCTGAAACTCTTCTCAAGACCGACCATTTTCTGAAAATGAAGTCACGTGTTTTCAACCATGTGACTCCTTGGCACATGTGTTTGTTTATAAAAACTAAAAAATGTACATTGCCTACTTTTGAATTATTAATTTATATCTAGTTCCAAGTTTACCAGAACTTTCATTTGCCTATGTTTCTGAAATTCTGATTTTTATACACCTGAATAGTATGTAATGATTCTTGTCCTTGAAAATAAACTCATAGTACCAGATGAAAACCACTCTTCTGTTCAAACAAAATAAGATAATATTTTCCAATATTATTATATGGAAAAGAATATAATTGAAATTTTATTCTAAATAAGTAAAAAGGAAGTGCTACACGAACAGTATATAGATAGTTAAATACCCAATTCATGTTCTTGGTTTGTCTATATATATAAGTTATATTAAAACCTAATATTTGTAACTATAAACAGCATTGACTACTTAGATGGGTCTTGCATAGTCTGGTTCTGTAACCTATTATAGATGCTACCAATATAGCAATCACTGCTTTAAGATTTATATACGGTCAATATCGACTTTCTTCTTCCTTTTATTTATACCATCGATCTAATTGCAACAGTTTTTACCTTTCACAATGAAGAATAACACAATCGTGTACAAATTAGTTCTATAAAAATTTCTGTGACACTGTACAAGCCTTTTGATTTCAAAATATTGCTAAATAAGCATATATGGATCTTCATAATCAGTTAATAATAATAGTCAGATGTCAGATTGGTCATTGTTATAAAAAATAGCCAAAATATGTTTTCTTGTATCATGATCATTGATTTCCGGGAAAATTTTTAGCTAATTCTGAGGTCTATTTTCTGGGATTAAATTTCTTTCATTGTAGGAGAGGAATGAACAAAAGTAAATATCCTTAGAAAAGACATAAATGATATATCTGTTACTAGATTCTAATACATGGATAATTATACATTTATAAAAGTATACAGAACTGAAAGTAATTGTTGTTCTTTAGTGTCATAGGTTTGTTGCTAGTACATGTTCATCTATCAAAAATATTCTTGCTTGCAGATCTGTTTCTTTTATAAAGATATTTCATTTACCTAATAAATAGACTTAAAAAATCCATGCCCTCCAGGAACTATACACTTGAAAGTTATTAGATTATTAATCGTTTACATTTGTAAGTAATTGTGCCCATCACTGCTTGAAACACAAGTCAAAGTGCATGGCTCCCTTTAAGGGAACACAGTTGTGTGCCGTTATGCTGAAAAAGAATTCTGAACAGTGTTGTATTCATGAATAGTGTCTATAAGTTATTTGTAGCACCTCTTTTAAATAAAACATTTCCTGCAGAAAAAGGGTAAAATTTCATGACTAGTAATAATAACACTGGTGAATGTATATCAAGTTGTAACTTAAAGATAAATAGTGGGAGAGTTTGTCTCTTGCTCTGTACAGGTGACAGAAAGTTTCCTATTGTACATATATTTTTAGATCAAATTTTTCCTTGACATTGATTTCAGTACTCAGCTATGTATCAACACCGCCATCGTTTACATGCACAGATTTTATATGTTCCACTCATTTCAAAAGTTCCATCGCAATGTAAGTTTTTAATTAACATTTGTAAGGGTGGGGGGATATTGTGTTATATATATGAGGGAAATAAAATGTTGGATATATTGTTGGAAGACAGCAACTGATGTAAAAAAAAATCAGAAGGTGTCTTAGAGGTCATCATGGGTTCAGCAACACTAAACAAGTGTTCCACTTTAGATTGTTTTTCCATGATCTACTATTAAATCCAAATTAAGTAGATGACAAAAAAGAAGACATATTTAACATTCCTCTCAGATCAGAGAAAAAGTAGCAGTACAAATTACTTAGCAGTACATGTAGCTCGCACAACATCTTGTTTTTATAAGTCTTCCCAGCCAATTTACCTCAATAAAATTTTTTGAAGTTTGTTTTACACTAAGACTTGTTTTTATAAAACTTTCCAAACAATTGAGCCCCTCTAAAATACGGTTTGACCTTTATTATAATGATTGACATGACAATTTTGTTTTTCATTTTAAACTACATCAATAAAAGATTTGTACTTTCAACATGTCACCATAATAAAGTTTTGTTATTGATATTTTTCTCATAGGCAATGGCAGCAGCATGTTTGTTTTTAGCTGCCAAAGTAGAAGAACAACCTCGAAAATTAGAGCATGTTGTCAAAGTGTCCAATATATGTCAGAATAAAGAAACTCCTGACACTAAAAGTGAAGTAAGTATTTCATATGCTATTCATGTACATGTAGGGTCATTGTTTATATACTATCTGAAATTTAAACCAGATCGAAAATTGTTGCACTTAAAGATGATTCAGTATTCTAGCTAGGTTTATAACATTGTACATGTAGTTTCATGTGATAAGTTAGTTGACAAAATTAAAAGAATATGTAAAATTTTCGCCATCCAAAAACAAACTACAATATATTAGGCTTGTCACTTCAAACAAATGTTGATCTCTTATTTAATAAAAGACAATTCATTTCATTCTGTCATATGTTTACATTTTGTAAGAAGAAAAAAAACACATTATATAGTAATGTCTTGTGAAAATTGATACTAAATACAATGATCATATTTAAACAAAAAGTGCTTTCTGACACCCTCCATTACAAATATGAATGTCACTTGCTTTCATTATGTATAAATTTTTAAAACTGCATTCAGCATTTCACATTACATGTTTTGATTTTTGAAGCAGAAAGCATTCTATGAAACTTCATTAACTTAAAATCTTGTATGTTAATGTATTTTCAGGAATATTTAAATGAAGCTCATCAACTTGTTATCAATGAAAGCATTCTATTGCAAACTCTTGGTAAGTAATGGTATTATAGATATAATTTTATTGTTCTGTCATAAGAGTTTAACAGTACGCTATACAGTAATACAAAATATTTTAAAAGAGAGGTAATGTCATCTTTCAGTTTCCTATTGTAACCTAATAAAATACATTTGTATCATTTTCTTCAAAACTACATGTCAAACCTGAAGAAAAATGCCAGTTTCTGTTGAAAACTTATTATTTGCTGGATACCAATTTTTGTTGGTTTCGTGTGTACTTTATGTATCTTGGAACCACAAATTTATAAGTACAACGATATACAAAAATTTTATGATTATATAGGCAGGCTGACAAAACCATGAAATCAAATATCCTCGAAATTGCAAGTATATCTCTAACAATGAAAATTTGTACTCGCCAACAAAAAAATTATTCCACAGTTATACAGAATATTTTACTTGGGCATGAGAAGTAATGTCAACTTTCAGTTTCCCATTGAAACCTAATGATAAATCACATTTGTACCATCTCCAAAAATAGATAGTTACAACATCTTTTTTTAATGTCACTTGTAAAATTAATACCTATCAACTAAAGTATTCTGAAATATTCTTCTTATGGACCAATTGCTACCAAACTTTAAAATGCTGACCATGTTTAATTATAAAGAATGACCATTTTTATATTCTGGCCAAAAATACCAAGTAGGCAGTTAACTGGTTTTCAAATTATGGTCTTTTCAATTTTAGTTTAAACCTTAGAATATCCTAAATAATTATCTACTGAACACATTTTGAATGAGTTTTATATTGTTTCCTTACAAGAAGTTTAGCATTATAACTAGTACTGTATTTTTTTATACAGGTTTTGATCTGACAGTAGACCATCCACATACCAATGTAGTGAAAACATGTCAGCTTGTAAAAGGTAAGAAAAAACATATTACGAAATCTGAGGATAAGTACATATAGAGAGACAGAGTAGTATTAATATTAAACCTCTGGAAAGCAGCACACAAGTTAACTGCAATTTTCAACTTTACACTGGAATTCGATACATTTAAAGCTAGAAATCACCACATCTAAAATAAATAACAAGTATTCATAATCCTTGGCTTTTCAATTTCGTGGTATTAGCTTTCCTGATGAAGGTAAATCCAGAAAAGCATTTTAGACATGCCAATTTATTAGGTGTTCATTCTATTCCGATTTCATAATTATCACATTGGGAGTGCTAGGTCGTGTGATTATAATTATATTGCGTCTGATTAATGTACTCCAACTTTGATTCAACCAATCAAATTTACAGTTTTTTAGTGTTTCAAGCACACATTTTTTACCTCCTAGTAATGAGTGAAGATTTATGATTGAGGTCCCTTATCTTTGCCCATATATTATCCTGAACATACATGTAGACACATTTGAGAATTCTTTTCAACATCATTAATAGTATCTTCAAATTTACATCCAATGTTGGAAACTTTTAAAGCAGTTGTTTATTGTGAATAATTGACAGACAGAGTTCTTCAACTTGATGTAAATTTTTATAGCATTTGAAGGTTAGGTTATCAAGCAGCAACATGTATAAGGTGTGTTTGTCCAGACTAAACTTGAATTTTGAATTATAAATTTCTATTTTACAGCTACAAAAGATCTTGCACAGACCTCATATTTCCTGGCAACAAACAGGTGAGATTTTATTCTGGATATGAATAAACGAAATAAATATGCATTAAAGCTGAAAAATCGTTATTATAATATTAATGCACAGAAATTGGAAAAAATTGTCCCGGGCAAACTATTTTATAGTATGAATGTGGATGTAGATAAATAGTTCTTCAGTAATAATCGGGATGCTCTAAATTATGACTAATATAAATAAAAATTGTATAAGCAAAATTTTTGATTATCAGCCATAAAAATGTCCCATTCACTGGAAGAAAACCAACTGATTTTAAAGACATGTTCATTGCATGGAACGTAGCTAAAAATATACCAGTTGTTCTCATTTTACAATGGCCATAAACACTACATTAAAATGTTGCAAATGAACCACTATGTTAATGATTCCTTTGCATCTATTTCTTTTAATTACACATATTATAAGAAGGTTGATAGTCAATGCACAAAAGTCACATACTTGTATATAACTGTGGATTCATTATTATGATGATGGGGTCATTATTTTCGTAGATATTTGTGGGTTATGGTTTTCCATGAACAATTTAGTTTTTTACACACTTGATTTCAAAATTTGTGAAACCAAGAAATCTAGTACTGTATCCTCAAAAAGTTTGAAGGAAAAAAATAAAAGAATCCACAGTTTTAATGTTTGCTCACCCATGCAAAGAATATTGAATGGTGAAAATAAATTTCAGCCTCCATCTGACCGCCATGTGTCTTCAATATAAGCCTACTATTGTAGCCTGTGTATGTGTTCATCTTGCCTGTAAATGGTCAAAATGGGAGGTGAGTGACATGCTGTTCATTTTAGTGATAAATGTGATGATAAAGGAAAACATCAAAAGTAATGCAGTTAATCAATACACAAAATTACTATGTGTTCATAACATGCTTTACAAAAGCAAGGAACAAGACTTTTGTTTATGTTTTCTTCTATAAATGTCACAATAGGGCTTCACCAGTAAAAGCTTTTACCTTACCTCAAGTTCAAGACAGCCCCTAGCACTCAGTCGGAAACCAGGTTGAAATAGAACAAAAGAATCGAAGCTCTTTGTTAGAGAAGGCGATAAATGTTTACTGTATTGTTTACTATAGTGACAAAAATTTTAAAAGTTAATAGAAACAAACAAAATTGCAATTTTCTTCTCAATTACGAGGTGTTTTATTTTAAAAACACCATTTGCATAAGTTTTCAATTTATCTAGTACATAGTTAAACAGAACAATTAGATATTAAGTCGACGACATGTGTATCTTTCAAGTTGGATGAAGAAAATGCATAACCTCCGATTTTTATGAAAAAATTACCACGGACTGAAAACATATCAATCTATTAGTTCAGTAATTTTTGTGTCTGCCCTTCCATTATGTGACTGAAGAAAAATTCCAAAAAATGGGTAACAATTGTATCGAAAAGAGGAAATCGAGTGCACCTTTTTATGTTAGGGCGTGTTTGAGTTGAGTATTTTGTCTTGATATCGTACAAAGTAAGAATATTTCATACATCGTCTCACTTCAGATTCTATCATTTTTATACGACCGCAAAATTTGAAAAAATTTTCGTCGTATATTGCTATCACGTTGGCGTCGTCGTCTGCGTCGTCGTCGTCGTCCGAATACTTTTAGTTTTCGCACTCTAACTTTAGTAAAAGTGAATGGAAATCTATGAAATTTTAACACAAGGTTTATGACCACAAAAGGAAGGTTGGTATTGATTTTGGGAGTTTTGGTCCCAACATTTTAGGAATTAGGGGCCAAAAAGGGCCCAAATAAGCATTTTCTTGGTTTTCGCACTATGACTTTAGTTTAAGTTAATAGAAATCTATGAAATTTGGACACAAGGTTTATGACCACAAAAGAATGGTTGGGATTGATTTTGGGAGTTTTGGTTTCAACAGTTTAGGAATTAGGGGCCAAAAAGGGTCGAAATAAGCATTATTCTTGGTTTTCGCACAATAACTTTAGTTTAAGTAAATAGAAATCAATGAAATTTAAACACAATGTTAATGACTACAAAAGGAAGGTTGGTATTGATTTTGGAAGTTTAGGTCCCAACAGTTTAGGAATTAGGGGCCAAAAAGGGACCCAAATAAGCATTTTTCTTGGTTTTCGCACCATAACGTTAGTATAAGTAAATAGAAATCTATGAAATTTAAACACAAGTTTTATGACCATAAAAGGAAGGTTGGTATTGATTTTTGGAGTTTTGGTCCCAACAGAATAAGGGGCCCAAAGGGTCCAAATTAAACTTTGTTTGATTTCATCAAAATTGAATAATTGGGGTTCTTTGATATGCCGAATCTAACTGTCATGACTGTGTATGTAGATTCTTAACTTTTGGTCCCGTTTTCAAATTGGTCTACATTAAGGTCCAAAGGGTCCAAAATTAAACTTAGTTTGATTTTGACAAAAAATGAATCAGTGAGGTTCTTTGATATGCTGAATCTAAAAATGTACTTAGATTCTTGATTATTGGCCCAGTTTTCAAGTTGGTCCAAATCGGGGTCCAAAATTAAACTTTGTTTGATGTATAGCAAGTCTTTTCAATTGCACAGTATTGCGCAATGGCAAGAAATATCTAATTGCACAATATTGTGAAATAGCAATTTTTTTTTTAATTAAAGTTATCTTTCTTTGTCCAGAATAGTAAGCAAGAAATATCTAATTGTAAAATATTGTGCAATAGCAAGATTTTTTTTTAATTGGAGTTATCTTTCTTTGTCCAGAATCAACTTAAATCTTTGTTATATACAATATACAATGTATATTCACTTTTTACTACCAACTGATAAATTAAAATAATCTTTACCATTCAGTGATAACAAGCAGTTTTTTTACATCTTAATATTTTATGATGTATTTAAATGAGTAGTTATTGTTGCAAACTCCATTAGAAATTTTAATTGAGATTAGTTTTGGAATAAGGGAAAGGGGGATGTGATTTAAAAAATTGGGTTAAATTTTTCTCATTTGAAATTTCATAAATAAAAAAGAAAATTTCTTCAAACATTTTTTTGAGAGGATTAATATTCAACAGCATAGTGAATTGCTCTAAGAGAAAACAAAAATTTTAAGTTCATTAGAACACATTCATTCTGTGTCAGAAACCTATGCTGTGTCAACTATTTAATCACAATCCAAATTTAGAGCTGAATCCAGCTTGAATGTTGTGTCTATACTTGCCCAAACCGTTCAGGGTTCAACCTCTGCGGTCATATAAAGCTACGCCCTGCGGAGCATCTGGTTATATATTAAAGCTACAGGTTGACTTTATAACACAAAAAAATCACAGTACTAAAAGATGAAATATATGGGTCAAGTGAAATACCTATCTTATGAGTCACAAAAACAGAGAAGGTGTGTTCGAATAGCTATTTTTTTACTGAAAGTACTTGACGACAGTCTTTCAAGTTGGATGATGAAAATGCATATCTTCGAAAAATTCTAATTTTTTGTGTGTGATTACTAGGGTTTATAGTCTTCATACACTAAAAATATCTAGTCTGCCCTTCCACGAAATATTTAATTAGAATTTTTTTAAATGTTTATGAATTTTCGAAAATTCCACCTGACAACCTATCAGACAATAGTTTTAAGTTGAATCAATGCAGACAAGATTATTAACTGATGCTCATTAGCTAGTTGATACATTTGTCTTTTAAAATACAACTGACATATAAGGATCGTAATGGTGCAATGTGGATAAATTTATCGGTTTCCAAGAGCAATATTGGTAGCGCGTCATCCCTACAATGGCTTCCATTTCTACGATTGTGAAAATGAACTGGCGTAATGGGGAGATAATTTTGACGAAGTAGACTCCTGACTGCACTGGTTTGATAGGAATTCATTGCCAGATGCTGGTCAGGCCTCATCCACACACATCATATTATCTGCAATGCATCATGGACCTTATAAATAAACATATTGATATGTTTTGCATTGAGGATATTTTCCATTCAAAAGTTTGTTTGAAGAAAATTGATAAAGTTATATTTGATCCCAAGTAGACATGGTCAATGTTTTAACCATGAAGATGAGATACCTATAACATCAATGAACCAGATGATTAATTCCCATATTTCAAAGTGCTAGTAGTTACAAATAAAATTATAACAGTTGTAGATCAAGTAGGAAATAGTAGACAGTTGGTCATTGTGATAAAGGTTTGATTGATTGAATAATTAGATATAGGAAGATGTGGTATGAGTGCCAATGAGTCAACTCTTCATCCAAGTCACAATTTATAAAAGTTGTAGTTCAAGGTAAGGTCTTCAACACGGAGCCTTGGCTTACACCAAATGGTAAGTTATATTGGGCCCCAAAAAATTACTTGTGTAAAACCATTCAAACGGGAAAACTAACTGTCTAATCTATATACAAAACGAGAAACCAGAAACACTTATGAACCACATTAACAAATGACAACTACTGAACATCAGATTCCTGACTTAGGACAGGTGCAAACATTGTCATCTGGGCCAGCTTAGTTAAAGCAGGCCTATATGAAATTATTCCCTAGATTGAAACAAAATGATAATTAATATATGTGCACAGTTATTATGGATAAATACTATGTTATGTATAAAAATATGTATTTGCAGTTTATACAAGTATATTCATCGTTATAATTCTTTCATGCTATATACAAAATACATTGATTTTATTATTCACAGATTCCAAGTTCATATGAGGGTAAAGAATGGTTCTGGTACAGTGATCCATCAGTGACAACTGAATTATTGGAAGGTGTGTAAGATACACCACATTAAATCTGTTGTCTAAATCTTTTTTGATTTATACATAAGTAAAGTAGTATCTTTATAGGTAAGTTACAGGTCAGTGTCGTAAATTGCAGTTGCAATTAAGTTGTGAAAATTTTTCACTAAATTGGGAGTTCCATATTTGTACAGAAAGCCTAGATTTGTTTCTATTGAGTGGATGTATTTGTTGTGATAAAGTATTCAATCACTGTAAACTAAGGATTTATACAGGTGTTAGATCAAACACGTCTTTCAAAATAGTTTTTGTTTGCATAGGCTGAAAATCTTGAGTAAAAACAGCTGTGGGTTAGTTGTCCGTGATACAAATAACCAATGACACAAAAAAGCCCAAAAGAAATTGTTATGGTTATGTATCTACATTGGAGAAGGATGGTCATTCTGAGGTTTTTATTTTTTAGCCTGAAAATGGCTTGGTCACAAACAAGGCTTCCAAAAAACATTTGAGCCAGCCGGACATTTTAAATCTGATCCCGATTTTAATCCCTTAAGACTTAGTCACAAAGGCAATTATGGTAATCAGATGGTCATTCCAATGATAATGACATTAGATTAAAAAACGATTTTAAACTTTACTTTGATATGAATTTGATGTTTGGATGTAAACTGTTAAATTGGCAGTGCATCACTCAAAGTGTGCTCATCAGCGTGCTCATATCTGCCATAGACTCTTTATTTGTGCAAAATGACATGTCAAAAACTTTATTTTCGTTTTTAAAATCACGTTTTTCTAAAACCGGATGTTGACTTGACAATGGTAAAACATGGACCATAAACGGATACGTAAAATCCGTGTACGTTTACAAAGCATGACTGAGTAAAGAAGCTCTTTCCACGTTATTTCTTCAACAAAATACTTGAAATGAACGTTTAGATACATGTATCCATGATAATTTTAGCATTTTGAAGAAATAAAGGATGCATAATTAAATTTCCCACATTTGCACATGCGCACACGTGTTCTAGTTCATTCAACGTAGTTCTGACGATTTTTCATTTAAACCTTTTAAAATTTTTCATCAAATCATGTAGATAAACTAATTTCTTATAATTTTAATCTTTTGTGCTAAATCAATGAGCTACAAACCGCTGAAATGTAAGAAAATAATTGTGAATAGACCGATCAATTTATACGATGTCCGGTACTGAACATAGTTCACCTGTCAGCTGAACAGGTAGATATGATATCACCTGTCCAACAACTAATTAGCCTTGATTAAAATAGAAAGTATTGAAGTAGGGGTTGTTTAGATAGTAATTAATCATCATGTCACTTTTATGACCTGAAATGTGTGGATGTTAAAGCCAAAAATTATGTTGGGTCAAAAAGATCGTGAATTATGTTAAAATGACCGAAAAAGCCTTGAAAACTAAAATGTATATGACCGTTTCATGCTTTACCCAGCCGGACTTTTACCGGACATTATACAAATGTCCGGAATATATGACCGTTTTGGAAGCCTTGCTTGGTCAGTCTATGATTTTATTTTTATTACAACGCAAGGTAGTGATTTTGATGTGTAAATGATAATTAAATGAGAATGGGTATGAAATGTGTATATGGTATATAATCAGAATGTGGGAAACCAATTTGAATTTATTTCAGTTTATGACAATTGTAAAGATATTGATTGACATGGTTTTTCGGTCTGTGTGTCCCTTCGTTCGTTTGTCTATCTGTCCCGCTTCAGGTTCAATTTTTTGGTTACAGTAGTTTTTGATGAAGTTGAAGTCTATTCAACTTGAAACTTGAACACATGATCCTTATGATCTGATCTTTCTAATTTTAATGCCAAACTAGAGTTATGACCCGAATTTCATGGTCTACTGAACATAAAAAAAATGCTAGTGCTTGTAGGGCATCCTTGTACTATAGACTTATTCTTGTTCATCTTAAAGTTCATCAACTAAAACGCACAGAAAAAGCAGAACACAATGTTTTGTAATCTGACAAATTCCTACAAGACAGTAAATTGTGTTAAATAAAAAAGAGTTGTACCAAGCAAATAAGAATCTGATTTTGAAAATTCAGAAGTCTACAAGAACTTTTTGTTCATACAACCAGAACTAAAACATTTGTGTAAGGAGGAAACTTTTTCTGCACCTTATTTTGAAATGTTTTCATTTATACTTTTCAAGTTAAAGTTACTAAAAGATGGGATTTTTTTTAATAAAAAAGTGGTTTCAGGGTGCTGAATCAAGTACTACATACATGTATGCCAATGTCATATATAATAAGAGAAAAATCCCTATTGATCGTTGAAGTCTCTCGAGTCTAAAAAAAGATTTGTGCAAGGAATAGAGGCAATGTCCAAAATCATATATCTTGTAATGTAAAAAAAAAACCAACCAAACTATGCCATAAGTTGACTTTAAGCTTTTCTCCTTTATTTTGAGGATGTTGGGTATGTGTGCTTGCTCACTAGTTTCTAGAATTTGTTAAGCTGGATCACAATTTATGAATTACTGGTTTGAAATGGTTTATAAAAGGCTATATATAACAACCTGTAATCACTCGGATATGAATTATCTAAAGGAAGATACCTATTTTAAGGTATCACAACACTTAGAAAATGAAGATAAAAAAATCAACAAATACAGAATAAAATGGAAATAATAGAATTCTACTATAGGAACTGTGTTTAAGAAAAACTTTCTGGCATATGACAAAGCTTCCACTTGTTTTAATTATACTATAGTGCCAGGTGTAAAATTGTTAGGATAGGTCTATTCCTTTAATTTTGTAGTTATACATTATAGAAAAACTGGGCTTTGTATTTGGGTTTGTTGTAAGTACTAGTTTCAGTGTTTTAAAATTGTTCATGATGTGAGGATAGGGGACTTTCAAATTATGGGTAATTGCATTTTCCTTAAAAAGATTACAGAATTATAATTACATGTAATGACAAATTTTAATTTCTGGTGTTTGGAATCTAATTTTGACAAATTACCTCCCATGCCCCAATTCCTGAAAGTACCTTAAAATTACAAATGAAGTGATGCCAATTTATTACTGTGCCCAGTTGTTAGGTTGGAATTTTGTATCTCAGAAAATGTATTTTAATAATGGATTAATTATGTGCATGTGACAAGTTTCATATGAATTCAACGTCAGTTTCAGACTTATTGACCTTGTTATTATTTAAATATTGTCATGACTGTCAACCCATGTTCCACAATGGCCTACTTGCTTTCTCAACTAACTATTGATTTTAGCATTGTTCCCATTTTCACCGGATCTGCGATACCTAATTGACAATTGCTTGTTTGATACAAAAATTTCCAACATCTATTTCTGCAAAAAGAATTCAAATTTTAAATGTAAGACAAGAAACATGTAGTAAATCCTATTTTCTTTACTTCTGCTGGTTCTGTAAAACAAATGAAAATTTTCTGCTATAATTGAGACACTTTTATTGAAAAAATGCTTATTTTAGTTAAATGAGTGTATAGTAAAAAAATATGTTATTTTTAAAGAGGCAAACAAAAGTTGTGGTCTGTGAAGGGTTTTCTTGGAAATAACTTATTAAAGTGTGAATCTGATTTACAATTAAAATTAATGCTCCTACTTGGAAGTACATTTGTATAAGTACTGGATTGCTGCAGTGGAGAGAATTGGTGAGAAGAAAAATAGAAAACCATGCATTGACAAACATTTTCAGTATTAAAATTGAGTTTGATAATGATTATGTTAGAAAACAAAATACAATTACAATGTAGTAAATTTTTGTATTTATGTAAACAGAGTATCTATACCATTAAACGAGAAGACCTCATTTTGTTTGTCGCTTTTCTTCTTTCCACAATAAATTAATCATCATGCTTTTGTGTCCTATATGTACAGTGCATAGTCGCATTTGTCATCCATTCATATGATTATTCAGATTGAGTTATTTTGGGAGAAAAACGAGAAAAAAGGCGTCTGGATATTGTTCTGTCATTGGACGAAATTTTAAGTCAAGATTAGACTTCCGGTTTGCTGGTTTGTTCTGTATACTTTGAACATACATATACTACGAATAAAGTGTATTTTCTATCTGCTATCATTTTCAGGTTTACTATCCACGGCGGTCACAGAGTTTATTAAATAGAGAGGGTCTGTTTAATATTACAATGACCGCCGTCGATCGATTAGTTAACTGAGAATCAATAGTGAAAGTAAAAAGTAAATACACTTTATTTATAGTAATGCATGTTCATAATATACAGATAAGCACTAAAATTATTCATGTGTAATAAAATTAATAGAAAACAAAAAATTGGGAATTTTGAAAATAAAGGAGGAGGGATAAAATAAAAACATTTTCCTGTCCATAAGTACCTATGACTTTTGATACCTTTCCTGAATTTCTCCAGTCATTAAGTAGTTTACAAAAATTCCAGCCACAACTCTTTACATACTTTCATACTCGCTTTGAATGCCCGCGATTTTGCAGGTGTGTTCTAGTTGTCTCTAAATCAGCAGGGATTTGAAATCACTAATCTGACTCTTTAATGAGATTTATTGTTGCTCTCTAAAAAAGGGAGATAATAAACTTCAAATTACAATTTTTGTCGAGCCTGCAACTTTTGTTGCAGAAAGCTCGACATAGGGATAGTGATCCGGCGGCGGCGGCGGCGGTGTTAGCTCACTTCTTAAAAGCTTTATATTTTAGAAGGTGGAAGACCTGGATGCTTCATACTTTGTATATAGATGCTTCATGTTACGAAGTTTCCGTCAGTCACATGTCCAATGTCCTTGACCTCATTTTCATGGTTCATTGACAACTTGAAAAAAAAGTTCAAATTTTTTGTAATGTTGAATTCTCTCTTATTATAAGTAATAGGATAATTATATTTAATATGTGCGTACCTTGCAAGGTCCTCATGTCTGTCAGACAGTTTTCACTTGACCTCGACCTCATTTCATGGATCAGTGAACAAGGTTCAGTTTTGGTGGTCAAGTCCATATCTCAGATACTATAAGCAATAGGGCTAGTATATTCGGTGTATGGAAGGACTGTAAGGTGTACATGTCCAACTGGCAGGTGTCATCTGACCTTGACCTCATTTTCATGGTTCAGTGGTTATGGTTAAATTTTTGTGTTTTGGTCTATTTTTCTCATACTATATGCAATAGGTCTACTATATTTGTTGTATGGAATGATTGTAAGGTGTACATGTCTAGCGGGCAGATGTCATGTGACCTTGACCTCATTTTCATGGTTCAGTGGTCAAAGTTAAGTTTTTGAGTTTCAGTCTTTTTATCTAATACTGTATGCCATAGGTCAACTATATTTGGTGTATGGAAATATTTTATGATCTTTATGTCAGTTGCACAGGTTTTATTTGACCCTGACCTCATTTTCATGGTTCATTGCACAGTGTTAAGTTTTTGTGTTTTGATCTATTTTTCTTAAACTATAAGTAATGGGTCAACTATATATGTTGTATAGAAGCATTGTTAGCTGTACATGTCTGCCTGGCATGGTTCATCTGACCTTGACCTCATTTTCAAGGTTCATTGGTCTTTGTTTAGTTATCTTGGTTAATGTTAAGTTTATGTGACAGTTGTAATAAAGCTTAGCTTTATACTTAGGACTATCAACATAATATCAATGATTAGTATAGAAGGCGAGACATTTCAGTGTGTGCACTCTTGTTAGTAAAATTCATGATTCTGATTTTGAGTTTATGAAAAGGGTTACAGGAAATACATTTCCGGCCAATATATGTATCAACAATTATTTTTTTTAACAGTAACACTTTTACAATTTAGTTTTAAAAACTATCTAAAAATTAAGCAGTTTTCTTTCATCTTTTAATATATACATATATGCAGATTGCTTAACACATGTTTTAAAGTGATGTTTCTCTTTTCAGAACTGACTCAAGAATTTCTGAACATTCTAGACCAATGTCCAAGCAAATTAAAGAAAAAGATACTCATGTGGAGGGTAGGTTTTCTAAGAGTTAATAATTGATTTAAAAATGAGAAAGCAAACAATAATTAATACATGATATAAGGTTTTTCCAGGAGCAGAGGTAAGGAGATAGAGATTTGGACAGCTGCATAATACACTTAATATTTCTTTATAAAATGGTTTGGTTATAGGTAAAAAAAAAAAACTGTTTCATCATTACACTTTTTCACTTAATATAATATGATCTATATTTCACACTTGAAAAACTGGGTTAAGATTTTCTGAGGATGATATATCTGTAATAAACATAGACCTCTCTATAGTACAGCTCAGATCAGCAGCAATAAGAACCACCAGTATCAACTTCACTTCCGACATCACAGTGTTGAATAAGGAGTGGTGGTTCATTGAATCATCTTAATACTCTAAAGCAACATGTTAATAAGTTAACCAAAACAGACATTTATTGAGGGACTCGCAAGATATTTTTTTTATTATACTGTGCATGCTTCATAACAACAACCTTTCACTAGCAAAGCACATATTTCAAGTTAATCATGTAGTCTAGTTATTTCTTCTGGGGTGAAATTATGTTTTTTTTTTTTTTTTATTGTAATACTGTAAATAACTTTATAATTACAGTCTGGAAAAGAAAGAGAAAAGTTAATGGACGATGCAGATTTAAATCTACCACCAGAAAAAAAGGTGAAATTGGAAACTTCTACATCGGGTTCAACTTCATCTTCAAAATCTCATCCGTCATCTCACCATCACACATCAACAAACCATGATCGGAAAAGTGATCATCACAAATCATCAACAGAACAACATGCGACCAAATCTGTATCAGGGGAAAACACAAATAAAAATGCTATTGATAGCAAACCAAAAAGTCTTTCAGCAACAGTAGTCCCAACTTTAAAGGCAGAACCTCAAACTGAAGTCAAAAGTGAGCCAGAAGAGCCCACTCCGACAGCACAGTCTGCTGCAGCCTCAACAACAATTACAACTTTTAAAGAGTATAAAGAAAGAAAAGAAAAAGAGAGATTATTAGCAATGAACAAACCTAATGACCAAACCACTAATGTTAAACATGATAAAGTGGAAACCAAAGAAATTAAACAAGAGGCTGATGTCAAACAAACAAGTCGACATTGGACTGACAATGTACAGAAACAGAATGACAAACCTCAGGATAGTCAAAAGAATAGTGATAGACATGAAGTAAAACATACTGTTGATGTACAAAAAAGTGACAAACATGTGTCAGACTCTCATAAATTGGAGGAAAAACACAAACATAGAGAAAAACATACCCTTGATGTGCAAAAACATAGTGACAAACATACTCCTGATGGTGAGAAACATCGTAAATCACATAAACATGAGAGAAATAAGCATGGTGATAGACATTCTCATTCAAAACATGCTGATAATAAACATGTATCAGATAGTGAATCAAGCAAACATATTGTGAATCACGATAATGCTTCATCCTCTCATGTATCTAGCAATGAGATTGGTAAAATTAGAATAAAAACTGATACTGGAGCAGTACCGCAGGTCAATGAGATTGGTAAAATTCGAATTAAAACTGATCCAGGAGGATCACCTTTAGTTGTTAAACAAGAAGCTGAGATAGTTCCTGGATCAGAAACAAAAATTAGAATTAAGACAGAACCTGGCATATCACCTAGATTAAAAGTAGAGTCAAGTTTATCACCTCATGTCAGAACAGAAACTGGTATTTCTCCAACAGTTTCTCGAGATGCTGCTTCTCCCTTGAAAATGAAAATTAAAAATATATCAAAGGAGCATCACAAAAGTACTCATCAGTCTGAACAGAAAGTGCCAAGTTTGAAAATTTCTTCAAAGATGCTGACAGAATCTCGGCATAGTGAACATAAATCTCACAGTGAACACAAGTCTCATAAATCAAAACATTCAGACAAAGAACATCGAAAAAGCCACACAGGGGCCAATGGGAAACCTGAACTTAAACTTCATATTAGTATGTCTGCTATAAATAAACACAAAAGTGAGTCTGAATCCAAAAAACATCATAAATCAAGTCATTCGGATAGAGGTTCTAGTGATGAAAAAAGCTCAGGAAAATCAGGACATTCACACAAAAGTGGGAAAGAATCCTCACATAGTTCAGGCAATCGCAAAAGACAAATGAGCCCCAATACTGAAGCTAGTTCCCAAAGCAAGACTAAAATTTCTAAAGTAGATTCAAAAGGATTGACTCGTTCATCTTCCAGCTATTCTAATGTTAGTATGGAAATGTCTGATTCAGCTTCAGTTGATGGTAGTGTCAATGGTGATAAAAAAGGGGTGGCTCAAAAGGAAGTGCTAGACCAAATACAAGCTATGAACCAAGTTATAGATTTGATCAAATCGACCAATCCTAATCTAGCTAATAGTGTGCCTGGCACGCCAACAACACCAACATTTCCTCAACCACCACTTCCTCCTTTATCAACACAGCCGCCACCACCTCCGCCACCGCCACCAGATGTTCCACCACCACCACCGCCACCATTTCAACAAACACAATTATATCAAACATATGCTTCAGCACAACCGTATGGTAACCAGTATATACAGCCTCAATATGGATATCAGCAGTCTCTGTTTGATTTTGACTTTCTGTCAGATGAAGCCATGCCTCCACTGCCATCAGACCAACCTACCCGTCCCCCAACTCCTCCCTTAGGGCCTCCACACTTTTGATCATAGTTTAATTTAGGTATTTTGTTAATTTGTACTTATTTGAATATTTCAGGCATTATATCAAGTGCTAATTTTATTTATTTCATATCATAATTGTTAAACTTTGAGAAAGACTATTATAGCTCCTCTGATATATTTTTTTCAGGTGTGTATGGAAGTGAGTATGTGAGGTGTGATTTGATGGTCTTAAGATATTATCACCATTTTGCTGTATTGTCTGAGACAGTTTATAATGTTAGTAGTTAATTTTGAGGATATATAGAATGCAGGTCATCTTGATTAATTGAAAGCAATTATGTTGGAAGTATGATTGCTGTTTGCCAGTTGCTGATTATTAACAACTTTTTTCCATTCAATATCAGATGTAAAATCTATTTGCAAAGAAGTTTCTCAGTTTAAAAGCAACAATCTCATTCATGGTTTTCATGGTCCTCAATCAGATCTTGCAACTTTGTATTCACCCTACTACCACAAACAAGATGTGGCTTGATTTCTAATTTCTCTTCTAGCAATAATTTTCTAGAGTTATACCCCTTGAATTATATGAAAAAAATAAAACACAAATATTACATATAGCATTTATCGGACTCCATAAACCAGACTCTTAAACAAGTAATACTATCATTCCCTATCAGAGAATAACCAGCAGAGCAGTTCAATATTCTTATGTTTCCAACAAATTTATCGAACTCCATTAGCCGGATAATAAACAAGTTATACTGCCATTCCTTATTAGAGAATAACCCGCAGAGCAGTTAAATTTTTCTGTTTCCAACAAATTTCTCATCTGTGTTAACAGTCATGTTCCAGTTGTTAGCAAAGGTTCTGGTTAATGGGTCTTCTTTAAAGCTCAAGTTTGTTTTATAGTTTCACCTTAAAACTTTTCAAAGTTACTACCTACAATTGTATATGGGTAAGGTATAGTTCAATTTCCACTGTTGCCAAAATCATTTTTACAAGTTGTGCCCCTTGAATTATTTCACAGTTTGCTTTGATGTGACAATTTATATCTCAGAAACGTTACCATGAAATGCAGGTCATTCTTGACTGTCTCTGTTGCTGCAATTACCATTCATCGAGGATGTCTTGTAGAAACCAAAACACTTTCTGCATTCTATTCATTAAATAATTGTAGACTCTTGGGAAAATGCTAGAATTCTTTTTATGGTAAGTAAAGCAAATGAAATGATTTATCTCGACAAAAGTAAAAATTTATTTTAAATAAAAATGCCTTTTAAATTTGCAAAGAATATATTACTACTCCTAGTTTTGAGAAATTTCTGAATGAATAAAACAATGCTGATACACAACTGTCAGATGTACTTTATTTTGGTCTAATAAATGGGAAATTTGGTATTGGTTGTGTGCTTGAATAATTTTGTCTATCATATATAGACTACTCGTAAATCTAAATTTGAAAAAAAAAATGGTAAAAACTAGATCAATAATGCTGAAACGTCAATGGGGGTTGGTAAAAATGATTTTGTTTTTATCATTATAGACTTTGTAAATCTAAATTTTAAAAAAATGGTAAAAACTAGATCAATAATGCTGAAAAGTCCATGATTGGTAATGGTTTCTGGTATAGTGCATATGGAGGGGTGTCTTGATTGATTTACTTTATTTCATAGTCCAACAACAATCAGCTGTGATATCGTATTTGTATTCATTTCATTTTGATGTTGGTGTAGTTTGATAAATACACACCTATATTATAGCTACATCAGATTATTAATTGGCATTTGAAGCATTTGGGTAATATTTATATTTTTAACCACAACAATACCATTTGTTAGGACTTAACATGAAAATAGAAATTAGAAATTTGATTGCTAGTTTCATAGAATTTGAGAGTTTGTTTATACTTGGCAGAAATATAACATGGAGCTTGATTCTATCACAAAACAACTTGATTCTGATATTTTTCTGCTGAGGATAATTAAATTGGAAGATTTAGAATTCATTAGAATATGAACATTTGAATTTCATCGGGGTAAAATGCTAGTCAGAAGATGATTCTAAAAAGTTTTATATAAAATAGAATTTACAAAAATATTTGCTCAAATACCTGGTACATGAAAACAATCATTAAAAAATAACAATTGACATGGTTAAGGTGAAATTGAATCTGTATTTCATCAAACCCTACATCAATGGCAGCAAACAAATCTATGTATAGTTAACTCCGTAATACCTCAGGTGTTGTAAAAAATCATGATAAGTTTAAAACTTTGGGCACAATATATAACTGTATTGAAAATATATATGATAAAAGTACAAGCTTTTGACCAGGAAGAAAATCTTAAGATGCAAGCTTTTACTTCTGCTTAGTATTAAATTCAAATGGTTTTTTTTATTAATTTTCAGACTTAATTGCTCATATCTTGCAATTAATATACACTGTCAAATATTAGATTGTTTACATTCCTATTTGTTGTCTGGATTCATAAAAGAATCAACTTTCTGTTGATGCTGATTATGAAATGGGTCACTAAATAAAAGTAAATTATTTTGTATCTTGATCTTTTTTAAAAGTCCACCAATTTTAAATAAATTTATTTGGACACCTTCATATGTACAGTAACATTGCTTATTGTGAGATATATTAAAGTAAACAAATTTAACATGTCATTATAAGGGAAAATATTTTATTTGACCCGTCACTTAACATGAGGTAATAAGTAAATAGGGGAAAAAAAACAGTCAAGCTGAAAAGAATTCATTCTTTATGTTTCCCCTAGTGCGCTCATATACTTTACATAATTTAATACATAGAAAGGATGTTATGAGAGATAAAACCAGATTTCGAGCTGCTTTGTAATATAAAGCTTGAAGTGACGAGTGAACCAGAGCAGCTGAAAATTTGGTCTTAATCAAATTTATGTGATTCAAAGGTGAATTGGAAATTCAAATTGACATTGTAGAATTGACTTGCTTATTTTAAACCATTTTCAATAAGAGGCACAAATTCAAGAAAATGTGTATTCATTTGAGTTCACTAAAACATGGATATGTGTAGTGTATACCGTCATTAAAAAATGGATGTATTTTGTAAGAATCATTGAAAAAGGCTCAATGTACATTTTGTATATTGTTCTCATAAATAAATGTGTTGTATTTACTGTCTTTGTCTGCAATTCATATACCATTTATATTAGTTCATGTACATGATAAACAGTATTTATGTAGTTCAACAAAAAAATGTTAAAAAGTATTAAAATCATATTTTTGTTATTCATGATGATAAAAAGAACAAAAAAAAAGTGACAAAATATCAACATTTCTGCATTCTTTAGAGGGCATTTGTAGATTTTATTCTCATCATAACTGCTTATTGTTTTCAAGTTGGATATTTTTTTCTAGTATTTTGATATTTTCTCACTCATAATATTTTGTATAAATATGATGTATGAAATACAATTTGAGTGAATGAAACAATTTTACTGTTTTCATAGTTTTATTTTAGAATTGAAGAAAACAAATTGGGGCTTCACTTTAGTGTGTTTACATGTAAGTGTGAGTGATGTGTTGATACTGTTGAAACACATCACTGCTCGAGCTCCCCAGTATGAATCGTACACGTTTTAGTGTTCACATGCTTAATTGCTACTCAAAATAAAGAAACTGAGATGCATGCAATCTTGTAAACACTAAACATAGTGCAGAGAAAACAGAAGACATATTTTGTATCAATTTGTTTATGTCATTTTTAATTAATGTACAATTTTTGCTATTTTTTTTTTATGTTCATTTAAAAATGAACCTCAGAAGAGTGGGATTGATTTCGTCATGGTGACAATTATGTTTTTACAGAGCTAGCACATTTGTTCATATTGATGGAAAAATAAAGAAATGAATTTTAATCATTTACCTTATACCAACATGTAAAACAGAATTTGTTCACAATAAATTTATACAAATGTGTGTTTTCTTCATTAACAAGAAGGCTATAATGTGTATACATAAGAGCAGAAAAATTATTCCAATAACGAAAGAAGAAAACACAGAAGTCATTATCAAAAACTTCAAAGAGAGCACAACCAACTAAGGCACACAAAAAACCCTTAACATTAGTTTTTAACGGTGAACAAGAAAGCATGGTGTAATCAAAAAGTAAAATGACATAAATACTCAACTCTGAGGAAAATTCAAAACGGAAAGTCCCTAATCAAATGGCAAAATCAAATAATAAAACACATCAAACAAATGGACAACTGTCATATTCTGGACTTAGTACAGGCATTTTCAAATGTAGAAAATGGAGGATTGAACCTAGTTAAACCTTTTACTTGTCTGACAGTTGCATCAAATTTTATATTGGTAATGACATTGAAACAGAAGCTTTGAATTGTGAACTTCCACAATGGGAAAATATAATCTAGAAAAAGAACCTCTGTAAAGCTTGAGGGAGCATTTAGCAAAGATGTCAGATACCAGTGTAGAAATGTGTATTTTTTATGCCCAATTTATTGGCTTTATGTTTTTCGGTCTGTGCATCTTTTTGTTTGTTTGTTGTTTGGTTTAAGTTTTTGGTCAAAATTGTTTTTGATAAAGTTAGACCAATCAACTTTAAACTTGGCACACATGTTCGATATGATATGACCTATCTAATTTTGATGCTAATAACACAGTCCACTGAACATAGAAAAATGTGTGAGTGGAACATCTGTGTGCTTTGGAAACATTCTTGTTAAAAATTTAAATAATATGAGTTGTGTGATTGCATTTCAGACAACTATTGTCTAAAGACCATAGGACAAGAATTTGTGCAACTATAGGTCAAAGTATGTCCTTCAATAATGAGAAAAATTGATACTGTTAAATTAAGTATTAAAGGCCCAGCAATACACAATCTGAGACAACTTCAAAACTGCTTTCTTTTAAAACAATGCATAGAAAAACAATTAATCAGTGAGCAGCATCATTATAAGCCAATTTTAACAAAGCCTTTAGCAAACCACTGTCGTGTGCAATTCCTAAAGATGTGTATGTAAAGAAGAGTATTTTTACCCTTCCTGAGGAAGGATACAAACAATCTAGGTGGTTAAAAAGCTCAAGATAATAAAATGACAAAAGGATTGAATACCAAAAAGGGGTCTATTTTCCCACAGCCAATAACAAATAAATAGAAATTGCAGATGGAAAATTATCCAGACAATCAAATTCTGCAAACAATTATGAAACTTAATCAAAGATATGTCTATAAATACAACTTAAAAACAAGATGAATGAATGCTAGCTTAAAGTTTGGGAAATGTTCACCCACAGACATACTTAACAAATAACAAACTTGAATTGGCAAAATAAAAAATCATTGCTTATCATGCAGTTATGTTTAAAAAGTTGTCAAAAGTTGCACAATAAGGTCCATTTCTCAGATACTATATGCAGAAGGTCAACTAAATGTCTTATATGAACTGAAAGCCATAAGGTGACCTATAATAGTTGTTAATGTCTGTATCATTTGGTCTCTTGTGGAGAGTTGTCTCATTGGCAATGATACCACATTTTCTTTTTTATAAGGGTTAAATTTTTAACTGATAGGTTTCATCCAACCTAGACCTCATTTCCAAGTTTCATTGGTCAATGTCAAGGGTTTTGTTTTTTTGGTCTTAAATACTGAAAAACAAAAGGTTTACTTTTCATGTAGTTGGTGTATGGAATGATTATAAGGTGTACATGTTGTCTAGCAGGTTTCATCTTACCTTGACCTCATTGGTCAATGTTAAGATTTTGTGTTTTGGTGGTTTTAAATACTGTAATCAGTAACTTACTGTAAGTCAAATATATTTGGTGTATGTAATAACAACAATATTCAATATCTGTCTGGCAGGTATGCAACCTTGACCTCATTTACATGGTTCATAAGTCAAGGTAAAGTTTTTTTCTAACCTGCAACTTCTGTTCCAGCAAACAGACTGACCACTTAAAGGCTTTATATTGCAGAAGGTTAAAGAACTTGATACATCAGACTTTGTATTTAGTTGCCTTATGTTATGAAGTTCTCATTTATCATATGTCCATTGTCCTAGACCTCATTTTTCATGGTTCAGTGACTACTAGAAAAAAGAAGTCAAGTTTTTTTGTAAAGATATTTTCTCTCATATGAGTTATAGGATATCTATATTTAGTATGTGACCACCTTGCAAGGTTCTCACCACCTTGCAAGGTTCTCATGCGTGTCAGACAGTATTCACCTTACCTTGACCAATTTTAAGATTTTGTATTTTGGTTTTTTATGGAGGTAAAGAGGGACGAAAGATACCAGAGGGACAGTCAAACTCATAAATCGAAAATAAACTGACAACACCATGGCTAGAAATGAAAAAAGACAAACAGACAAACTATAGTACACATGACACAACATAGAAAACTAAAGAATAAGCAACACCAATCCCACAAAAACTAGGGGTGATCTCAGGTGCTCCGGAAGGGTAAGCAGATCCTGCTCCACAGGTAGTACCCGTCGTGTTGCTTATGTGATAACAAATCCGGTAAATAGTCTAATTCGGTAGGTCACATTCATGAAAGGGAAGGGGATTGTAGTTACGACATAAGGAACATATCCAATATCATTTGTGAAACAGTTATTCCATAACGGTCAACCAACTCATGATGGCATCCGTAAAATTTACGAAGGGATGATTTCAACTTCACCATTTGGAACTCTTGGTTTAATAGATTTCTTGTGAGCAGCAACCCTCTATTAAGAAAATCATGATAGGAAATGCAAGCACAGGAATATCGTATCAATTGGGAGATATATACTCCGTATGCAGGTGCTGCTGGAATGTTGCTACTTAACAAGAGGCTCTCAAGAGCCTGAATCGCTCACCTTCAATTTTTTTGTTTAAATCATTCATCAATGATTATTTTTGCTTTTCAGTGTGTGCTAAAATATGCCATTCAAACATTCTTTGTATCTGTCATATTTTCTTCACAGGCAAAAATAATGCATTTTACCCCTAGCAACATTGGCTATTTTTCTTGAAGTAAAAGGAAATGAAAGAACATTTAAAATTAATAATAATTAGAGTTATCTCTCTTTTCATATTTTAAGTCGGTGTGTAGAAACCAAAAAAATAACTAAATCTATATAAATTAAGTTAATTATCTCCCTTCAAATATTTCAGACCAAGAATATCTTCCTTTATGCACATTCTCTGGTCATGTACTGGATCTGTGCAAAGTTTAATATTGGTACAGTCATTAAGGAGGAGTTGTGCTCATCTCCCTTGAAAAAAATCTTACCAGAAATATCTTCCTTCATGCACATCTACAGGTTGTGTACAAAAACTGTGTAAAGTTTCATCAATATTGATTAATCTGTTTAGGAGTAGTTGCGCTTACAGACTTGTTGCCATTTATAGCTATATTTAACTAAGTAAAATCAATTATCTCCCTTAAAATAATTCCGACCAGAAATATTTTCCTTCATGCACATCCTCAGGTTGTGTACTACAACTGTGTGAAGTTTCATTAATATTGGTCCATCCATTAAGGAGGAGTTGCGTTTACGAGACATATGGACAGACAGACGGACGGACAGGGTGATTCCTATATACTTCCCCAAAACTTTGTTTTTTGGGGGGTATAAAAACACAAATTAATACAAGTTACCCTAAGGATTGTTAAGTTTTAAGTTAAAGTGAAATTGGTTCAGTAGTTTAAGAGAAAAAGATTTTTTTAAGTTAGCAAACAATGAAAAATTGTGTAAAATTATCATTAAAGGGCAATAACTCCTTAAGGCGTCAACTGGCATTTTTAGTCATTAAACTTATTTGTAGATCTTACTTTGATAAACATTTTTGTTGTTTACAGTTTATCTCTATCTATAATAATATTTAAAATAATAACCAAAAACTGCAAAATTTGCTTAAAATTACCAATTAAGTGGCAACAACCCCACAATGAGTATTGATTTGTCTGAAAATTTCAGGGCTGATAGATCTTGACCTAATAAACACTTAAACTCCTCAACATATTTGCTCTAAATGCTTTAGTTTTTGAAATACAAGCCAAAAACTGCATTTTAACCTATGTTCTATTTTTAGCCATGGCGGCCATGTTTTTTACAAAACACAAACTTTATACAAGATACCCTTAGAATCATTTAGCATAAGTTTACCTGCAATTGGTTCAGTACTTTCAGAGATGAAGATTTTTGAAAGTTAACAAATATGATGAACAAATTGTGTAAAATTGTCTTTAAAGGCCAATAACTCCTTAAGGGGTCAATTTACAATTTTGGTCATATCTTATTTGTAGATCTTACTTTGCTGAAAATTTTTGCTGATTACAGTTTATCTTTATCTATAATAATATTCAAGAAAATAACCAAAAACTGCAAAATTTGCTTAAAATTACCAATTAAGTGGCAGCAACCCAACAATGGGTTTTTTGATTCCTCTGAAAATTTCAGGGCTGATAGAACTTGACCTAATGAACATGTTTACCCCCATGTCAGATTTGCTCTAAATGCTTTCGTTTTTGAGATATAAGCCAAAAACTGCATTTGACCCCTATGTTCTATTTTTAGCAATGGCGACCATGTTTGTTGATAGATCAAAACTTCGGATACAATTTATAAACAAGATACCCTAAGGAACATTCAGTTAAAGTTTGGAAGTATTTGGCCTAGTAGTTTCAGAGGAGAAGATTCTTGAAATAGTTTACGACGACGACAGACGACGGACGACGACGGACGCCAAGTGATGGCATAAGCTCACTTGGCCCTTCGGGCCAGGTGAGCTAAAAATGGAAAGTTCACAACTGGAAAGCTGAAATCATCTCTTTTGTCGTAAAGTTTTGTTTTCAACCGACACTCATTGTCAATTTCTAGATGTAAGTCAAGATATGAGGCCCACTTAACTGTATCTGTAGTATCCTTTTTTTCTACATCGATGGGATAGATGCGTTCAACATAGTCACCAAATTTTGAATTATTTAGTGAAAGAACATCATCTATATAGCGGAAAGTAGAGTTAAAGGATATTGCTAACTTCTTGTCCTTCTTCCTAAGAAGTTCCTGTATGAAGTCGACCTCATAATAATAAAAAAAACAAGTTGGCAAGAAGAGGGGCACAATTTGTACCCATTAGAATGCCGACAGTCTGTTGAAAAACATGTCCTCCGAACGCTACAAATATGTTGGTAATCAAGAAATCAAGCATCTTGATAATGTCAGTTTCAGAGAATTTTTTGTTTGAATCAGAGTGATTCTTTACAAAGTAGGGATTTATCCCTCCCTAAGACAAGATACTTGTAATTACGTTGGCCATTCTTTTTTGGTAAAGTTTTCAGGGTTAACTCCAAACCTCAGTTACTATATTTGGTGTTAGGTGTACATATTCAACTGGGTCATCTAACTTGATTTCATTTCAATGGTTCAGTGGTTAAAGTTAAGATGTTCTATTTGATCTTTTTTCCTCAAACTAAATGCAATTAGAGGTCAACTATATTTGGTGTATAAAAATATTTTAAGATTCTGCCAGGTTTTATTTGACCTTGACCTCATTTTCAGGGTTCATTGCTCAATGTTAAGATTTTGTGTTTTGGTTTGTTTTTCTTGGCCTTTAAGCAATAAAACAATAAATTTTGTTTATTAAATAATTGTAAGATGTTTATGTCTGACTGGCAGATATCTTCTGACCTTGACCTCATTTACAGGGCTCATTGGTCAATGCTAAGTTTCCTTTAGATACTTTAAGCAATAGGTCAACTACATTTAATGCAGATTGATTGTAAGGTGTACATGTCTGTCTGGCGAGGTTAATTTGACCTTGAAATTTTTTTAAGGTTCATTGGGCAATGTTAAGATTTTGTGTTTAAGTCTGTTATTCAATTACCATAAGTAATAGGTATTCTATAGTTGGTGTATGGAATTATTGTAAAGGTTTCATATGTCTGACCTTGACCTCGTTGTCATTGACCTTAAAAGTTTAATGTGATACTTTATCTTTAAAGACTTTCATCATACAATCAATGGTCAGTAAAACTGACAAGACATTTCAGTGTGTGCACTCTTGTTAAGTTATTGCCCTTAGACAGATAAAATGTGCATGAGAAGTAGGGTACCTTGACCTTCATTGGAGAAGATTTTTTTATAAAATTATAAAACTAGAGTCCATATGCATTTTTAAACTTCAACAAAAAAACATTTTGATGAATACACTTTGCTGTGCTAGTAATGTGGAAATTCCCAAGCAATGTATGTAAAGCACCTTAATTGATCCAATTTCCAAAACAAACATTATTGAAATACATATATATGGTAGCCATATTGTATGTGCAACTTGACACTAAGAATCAATCATAAAACCTTACTTATAATATTACAGTGTAATACAAATCTTGTGTCAAATCTATCTGTTTATTAAATAAACAACAATCAATTGGAAGTCATGTGACAAATGGAGGACGGCAGTATTTTTCCATGAGAGAAAGAAAATGTGAAAATTTTATGGTAAAATGCCTCGCAGAGGTGTCAAAAGAACAAATAACAGTAACAGTAATAGCAACACAAGTGATAATACTGCATTTGATGAATCAGATACGAAAAAACTGTCTAAAAAGGAAAGAAAACAAAGGAAAAAAAACAAGTTATCAAACGTAAACAAAGGTGAACACATAAGTGAACACTTGAGTGGTTCAGGTGAAGTTCGGAATGTAAACAATGAAACCTCTTCTACAGTAGATAAAGGGAATGTAATGTCTAGCTCTAATCAACCACGGTACTTTAACGATACAAATTTAATGTATTCACAAAGCCCCAGTCCGATGTTCCAAATGCAGAACCAGAGTCAACATCTTTGCTCTACACCTATTAACGGTAACCCCGGTATGATGTCGTATCCTTATCCTATACACCAAGTCCATCACACATCACCGCACGCCCAACAATTTCCAGAACAAAGGCCAGGTTGGGTTGACGAAATGTTCCAAAGAATGGATAGCTTTGAAATTAAGTTGGGTAAGCTCGAACAAATTGACTCGGTAGTTACGTCTATAAATTCTAAAATAAATAAATTGGAATATAATGCCAAATCGATAGACGATCGAATGGACCAGGTAGAAAGAAGCGCCCAGCTTATAAGCAACGATTTTGATAAACAGAAAGTTTTTTTTTCTAAATTTAAAACTGAACTTGACACGATTTCGAAGCAAATTAAATCTGGAGGAACACATTCTGTAGAAGGAATAGGGGAAACCTTAGATGTTATTCGTAAGGAAAATACCAAACTGAAGAGCGAGTTAATTGACGTTCAAATGAGGTCCATGCGGAATAATTTGATATTTTACAATATACCGGAATCGGAAGGTGAACAATGTACCCACATTATAAACAAATTTTGCGTTAAAAATCTGAAAATAGAAAATGTGGACACAAAGTTATCTATTGCTGAGGCCTATCGTCTAGGAAAGCATGGTGAGAAGACTCGTCCGATACTAGTGAAGTTTTCAAATTTTGAAAGCCGGGATTTGGTGAAAAAAAGCGCAAAAAATCTAAAAGATACTTGTTTCGGTATTTCAGAACAATTACCTTTGGACATCCAGAAACGAAGAAAAGAAAAGCTGCCGATTCTAAAGGACTTACGCGAACGGGACATTAAGGCTTACTTTGTGAAAGACCGTATATTTGTAAATGGGAAGGAATATTTGCCATAGGACAAATCCAGAGAACAATTTTGTAAATTAAAATGTCTATGTTGGAATGTTCATGGTTTAACTTCAGTCTACAAAGATAATGACTTTTTGAACTTAATAAATGATTATAATATTTTATTTCTCAGTGAGACTTGGTTAAAAGATAATAACTTGTTAGTTATAGATGGTTTTGACAGAATTTCTTGTGTATTTCGTAATAAAAATATAGGTACTAGAAATGAAGGAGGTATTGCTGTTTTTTGTAAGAGTTTTTTATGTAACGGTATTATTGTTGAAAAAGAATTAAATGATGGTATTATTCTGTTAAAACTTGACCATTGTTTCTTTGATACTGATAAAGATATTTTTATTTGTTTTTCTTATGTACCACACGAAAGATCTAATTATTACCAATTATGTGATATAGATTTTCACGATATTATTGAAAGTATTGTAAATAACTATAGTGATAAAGGTATTGTTTTGGTATGTGGAGATTTAAATAGCCGCATAGGTGAATTAAGTGATTTTTTACTTAATGACGATCTAGATAAATATGTCGAAAGTGTTGAGCACGTTGTAAACCCCATTATTTCTGACAGAAGTTCGATGGACAAAACAGTTAATGCATTTGGCCGTAAACTATTACAAATGTGTTTTAACACGGGTTTAGTTGTAGCCAATGGCAGGCTTTGTAATGACAAAAATGGTAATTTTACGTTCTGTACAGCCAAAGGAAGAAGTGTAAATGACTACCTACTAGTGCCCCCGAGCGAATGTAGGTTAATCAATGATTTTAAAGTGCTACCTATGAACGAATTTTCTGATCACATGCCTGTTTACTTCGAACTAGACTTATCTGTTATTCGTCAACAAAACCTCCCCCGAGTCCATAAATTCATTAAATGGGACAACAATAAGTGCGATGAGTATATTGAAATTTTACAGTCCCATCGTGACAGCCTCTTGAGTTTGGTGAATGATCTACCTTCGGAAATTGATATTAATAACGCAGTGAAGGAGATAACCCGAACTATCTATGAAAGTGCATATAAAGTTTTTGGACACTCTGTTTTATCTCGAGACGATATATATGTTAAACGACCAAATAACGAATGGTTTAACGAGAAATGCGCAAATTCACGAAAAGAATTTCACACTGCTAGAAATTTTTATATGCGTCATCCGACAGATACAAATAGACATTCATATATAACGACTAGAAACAAATTTAATAAAGTCAAACGTAATGCACAGTTTAACTTCAAGAAAAGGAAAGGAATCGAACTTTGTAATATTGCAAAAAGGGAACCTAGAAAGTTTTGGTCCGCTGTAAAACCGAAAAACAGATCAAAATGTTTAGTTGAAAATAATGAGATGTTGAACTATTTCGAAAATATTTTGGGATCGAACCCACCAGAACTTTGTGATGAAGTTTTACATTTATTAAACAATACCGACTTTGGTGAAATAAGTATTGATATTCTCGATTCAGAAATTACAGAAGATGAAATTATAAAAGCTATACAGAAACTTAAAACTGGCAAAAGTTCGGGAAACGATGATATAATTGGTGAAATGTTAGCTGCGAATCCTCTTTTCTTTGCGCCTATTTTTAAAATTCTTTTCAACTCTATGTTTGACAATGGAATATATCCAGATAATTGGACCGAATGTATAGTTATCCCTGTACCCAAAAGCGGTGATTTGTCAGACCCTAACAATTTCAGGCCGATTGTATTGGTGAGCATTCTTTCTAAGATATTTACTAGCATATTAACGGAACGTTTGCTGTCGTGGTCGGAAGACGAAGAGAAATTAATAGACAATCAGTTTGGTTTTCGTCCTGGTCGTTCAACTGTTGACGCCATTTTCACACTGCATGGAATTATATCACATGTTTTAGTTCAAAAGCTTCAGCTTTTTTGTGCCTTCGTGGACTTTCGCAAGGCTTTTGATAAACTACACAGAAGAATTTTGATATACAAACTGCTAAAGAATGGCATTAGTAACAAATTTGTTTCTATTATTAAAACTTTATATTCATCAGTGCGTCTTCGTGTACGATCTGGAGGAGTGCTGTCAGATGCGTTTGACAATTTTCTTGGTGTAAAACAAGGGGAACCTTTATCGCCTTTGCTGTTTTTGTTTTTTATTAACGACATTATTCAAGATATTTCCGTCGAAACAGATAAAGACATCGTGTCTCTAAATGGATTTTTAATATATTTGATCTTATTTGCTGATGATACCGTACTTTTTGGAAAATCAACGAATGTGTTGCAACATTTACTGAATAAATTACTACTATATTGTAATAAATGGAACATAGAAGTAAACACGGAGAAGACAAAAGTTGTTGTTTTCCGAAATGGATGGAGGCCTGTGGTAAACCATTTTTATTACAACGACAGAGAATTAGAAATTGTGAACTCCTATGTATACCTCGGTGTATTGCTCCACTATAATGGAAAATTTTTACAAACTCAAAAGCGTTTATCTCAACAAGGATCAAGAGCTTTATCTTCACTAATAAATTCATTGAAACAAATATATGTGACTACTGAACAACAAATTTTCCTATTCGATAGTATGGTTGGATCCGTTTTAAGTTATGGGTCTGAAATATGGGGTTTTCATCGTGCTGGTGATATAGAGCTTATATATAATAGATTTTGTAGATTTATTTTGAAACTTGGTAAAAAAGTCCCTACAAATTTTTTATATGGTGAACTTGGGCACCTGCCATTGCATATTTTGAGAAAATATAAAATCCTGAAATATTGGATTCATATTGTAACTAATAAACCTCATATTGTATATGAAGTTTATAAACTTTTGTACAAAGATGCAAATAATGGTAAAATTAATTGGGCGTCTAACGTAAAAAAATTGTTATGTAACCTTGGATTTTATGATGTATGGATTTCACAAGATACTAGTAAATTATCATTTGATTGTATAAAAACACGTATTAAAGATCAATTTTTACAAAGCTGGAATACAGCTTTAGAAGAATGTAATAAACTTTGTATTTATAAACGATATAAACTAGAATTTGGTTTTGAAAAATACTTAGATTTTCATTGTAATGTATCTATATTAACAAAACTACGTAGCGGCACACTTAAATTAAATGTTGAAGTTGGTCGTTATCTAAATACTCAAAGAGAAAACAGAATTTGTATGTGTTGTAATATGAATGTTTTAGAGGACGAGTATCATTTTGTTTTATCATGTCCAGCGTATAGATCTGTGCGTATAGAATTTTTACCTTTATTCTACTGTTCTTGGCCAAATCGGCACAAGTTAGATAATTTATTACAAGCTCATTCGAAATCTCTGACAGTAAAACTATGTAACTATTTAAATGCAGCTTGGAAAATTAGATCGCATATATTGTCATAATATTATTGTATACTCTGTAACTACTGTTCTCTGCTGTCTTTTGTTTGTCATATATTGTATATATTTTCGTTTGCCATAGCATGTATATGCTTCTTGCAAATAAAGTATTCATTCATTCATTCATGAACAAATTCATTAATTAGTACAATTAATATATACTTTGTAATAACAATATTACAGACAATGTACAATACAATGTATATGTATCACAGTTATTTAAAATGGTCATTTACTTTAATCTCATAACATGCATGTTATTTAAACAACCCAGTATGTTTACAGAAAATTTGGCTTTTACTTTAAACAATTTGGTTTTGTATTATCAATCATCAATACTCAAAATTTGAAGCCCAACTCGCTATTATTGTATAGTGCACCAAGGGATGCTAATTTAAAGGACAATCTTTGAAAATAGCCTTTTAAAGAAATTGTCTTTAACACTTTAGATATTTGAAAATAGCCTTTTAAAGAAATTGTCTTTAACACTTTAGATATTTGAAAATAGCCTTTTAAAGAAATTGTCTTTAACACTTTAGATATTTGAAAATAGCCTTTTAAAGAAATTGTCTTTAACACTTTAGATATTTGAAAATAGCCTTTTAAAGAAATTGTCTTTAACACTTTAGATATTTGAAAATAGCCTTTTAAAGAAATTGTCTTTAACACTTTAGATATTTGAAAATAGCCTTTTAAAGAAATTGTCTTTAACACTTTAGATATTTGCAAATAGACTTTTAAAGAAATTGTCTTTAACACTTTAGATATATGCTCATTGACATTTAACTTTACATGTATGATTTCATCTATTATCAAGGGTACCAAATTTTGTAGATTGTGATTTTTCATGGATATTTGATTTCATGGTTTTACAAATGTCTGCATACACGCCATTGGAAAATTTGTACTAAGTTGAATATTGAATCCACGAAAAATTGGTAACCCAAGAATTATAATGAATCCACGAAAAATTGGTAACCCAACAATTATAATGAATCCACAGTATAACATTTCATGAATGTTCGTTTGAAAGACCAGCCTTTATATCACTGCTAAGGTATAAAAGGGAGACAACTGACTGATTGATTATTGATTATAATTATGTAATTCTATTGTGATGATCAATAACTATGCAAGGAGATCTACAATCAGTTGGATTTTAAAACTATAAATTATGCACTTGGTGTTTTTGAAATTTATAAGAAATTCCATTTATTTTACCTAATACTCTATTATGGCAGCTTGAAAAAAAATGATGTATTTATTCTCATTTTCATATATTTACAAGTATTGCAATATAAAATTATTTTAAGGTCATTTATTGAAAAATCGTTGTGTGTAAGTATTTCTAAGCCAATGAATGTCCATTTATATAATTATATATGGAAGTTAATGGCTTGTTGAAGTTATCAATAATTTTGTAGATATGTTACCCTGAGCCTGGATATGGGTGGAATATGAAAATTACAAGTAGGACATTCATTGCTAAAATCATACATGGAAACTGTAAAACTACAGGATTTATTATACTTTTCTCAAAGATTCTTATAATCAAAAATGCATCAGAAGATGCTTGATCTGAAACTGACATTGTGTAATAATAATTATGTGATTGAGACATTTTGTCTGAAATTTAAGTTGACTTGAACATAGTTTGTTTACTCATTGCTTTGTTCATATGATAAATGTAGCACTTTAAGATTGGAATATTCCTATAACTAGACCAAAACTTAACAAATAAACTGCATACAAATTTAGAAAACTGAGAGAGAAAACAATAAAATTTAAACAGAACTTGATAAATGTGGTGATACCAATATAACCTAATGACAAAAAACAAGTGTCCTATCAAAGACCTAGAGAATTCCTGTGACCTTATCAAAAACAGTTCTTTTAAATGAAAGCTTTGGCCTATCAGAATGATTATTTTTACCTAAAAAAATATCACAAATATTGAAAATGGTATTTTAAAATGAATATGTTTATTTTGAACATACAATGTTTGACTTGAAAACTGAGTACTTACATTTTCCTGAAGTACATAGATAAACTTATTAAGTATTGATTTGCTGTTTCAGATTGGTACTTACAGTTTAACAGGTATGTTGGCACCTAGCTATAGGAGGTCAAGATTTTATTCATTGTGCACTTACAATTAAACATTGCCTTGTATTATTCAAAAAACATGTTTAGTCTATAATTTGAGTTGAATTATCTCCCTTTATCCAAAACATTAAGTAGCTTCAATTTCATAATTCTATTGAACTTTTACATCAGAATAACATAAAAGTTTCTGACATAATTTTATGACAAAAAATAGCACCAACTTTAAAAATATTTTTTTTTTTTAGTAAATAGTCTTCTTTCTTTGAAAAATAAGTGCACTGTTAATATAAAAAAGAAGATGTGGTATGATTGCCAATGAGACAACTCTCCACAAGAGACGAAAATGACACAGAAATTAACAACACTAAGGTTGCATTTAAAAAACCATATGATTGCTGAGTAGAAACATACTTATTTTCAATGTAGTCTCAAGTAACTAGTGTTCAAAGGTTTAAAATTGCTCATTTCCTAGTGTTTAACTTTAAAACCAGATGCTCTGCAGGGCACAGATTTATTCATTTTTTAATCAAAAAATCTAAAAAAATGTTTAGATTCAGTATATCAAACAACTACAAGGATTCAATTTTTGTTAAAATTAAACAAAGTTTAATTTTGGACCTTGATTTGGACCAACTTGAAAACTGGGCCCATAATCAAAAATCTAAGTACATATTTAGATTCAGCATATCAAAGAACCCAAAGAATTCAATTTTTGTTAAAATCAAACTAAGTTTAATTTTGGACCCTTTGGACCTTCATGTAGACCAATTTAAAAACAGGACCAAAAATTAAGAATCTACATACACAGTTAGATTCGGCATATCAAAGAACCCCAATTATTCAATTTTTGATGAAATCAAACAAAGTTTAATTTTGGACCCTTTGGGCCCTAATTCCTAAACTCCCAAAATCAATCCCAACCTTCCTTTCGTATTCATAAACCTTGTGTTTAAATTTCATGATTTCTATTTACTTATACAAAGTTATTGTGCGAAAACCAAGAAAAATGCTTATTTGGGCCCGTTTTTGGCCCCTAATTCCTAAACAGTTGGGACCAAAACTCCCAAAATCAATCCGAACCTTCCTTTTGTGATCATAAACCTTGTGTTTAAATTTCATAGATTTCTATTTACTTAAACTAAAGTTATAGTGTGAAAACCAATGTTTTAGTTTATAGTGTGAAAACCAATGTGTCTTCAGACGACGACGACAACGACGATGCCAACGTCATACCAATATACGACAAAAAAAATTTTGCGGTCGTATTAAAATCAAATAAAAAAAAAAAACATTCATATTACAGTAAATTAAAGTTCTGAATATTTGCATGTTTAAAGAAAAGCGGTATTTGACTTAATAAAGAAGTTAAGCTTTTGTGTTTTAAAGGGCAGCATGTGCAATTTGGAAAACAATTGTGATTAAATGTAATTGCAGGAAATACTGCATACTTATTATGTCATATAAATTATGCCTTATTATTAATGTGATACTAGTCCAATCACAATTTCACACCCTAAAATGTTTCTGGAATGACAGCAATCCATATAAAGAAACATATGAAAAACATGATATGGACTGATGCAGTGATAGATTGATCTACGAATATGAATTAGAATTAAATATAGGATATATCATATGTCATGTATATGTAAAGATGTGTGAATTAAAACTATTTTTTATATACATCCCATACCATTTCTTGGAATCTAATTATGCTAACTAATATTCATGGGATAGAATTAGTTTTCTATTTAAACTAATAATACATTATATATTAATGCTCAATATTTAAACTGAAATTTAAATAAATTAAAACTATTGCACATGAGTTGAATGAGACATATTTTCAAAAAATATTTCAACAAAATATATGTGATTTCCTATATACAATTAACAACGATCATCTTAAATTAATGAATAATGTAATGGCGACCAAGTCTCATTAGTTTAATGTAATATCAACATTTTACAAAATTGAAGTCGTATACTTGATTAAAACATAACTGATTTATCAAAAAGAAAGAAGACTGTTCATTGATGGACCTTTCAATGTGTGAAATAATTAAAAAGGAAGATATAATCAGTTTATAATTATTCATCTTAGAATTGCATTCATCATTTCAAATAATCAAACATAGAAAAGTTACAAAATAGGAAATGCAATGTTTGGTAATATTTTTAAATAACTGTTGAGCAGCCTCATATGACATATATATGGGAAAGGCTAACAATGCTATTCCAAATTGTCTCTATTCAAATAAGGGTGAAATATGATATAACAACATTTTATAATTTTTGACTATCATAAATATAATGACATCAGTTGTCAAATGCAAACTTTATAAAATGCATTCACATGAATAATGCCTCTCTTTAACCAGTAGCATTTTCGTTTTCTTCCGAAGCAGTTTCACCACCAAATTTACTCAAATCATCTGATACTAAGTCATATTGCTCTTCATTAACAGATGATTCTGATCCATTGGAGTTCTCTTCCTCTGATGGTTGTAGAATTTCTGGTGAGCTGGTTGATGTATCTCTTTCTGGCTCTGATCCATTGGTATTGTCTTCTGTTGATGGGTCAATGGCAGAGTGAGCTGGTTCTTTATTATTTCCTGTTGTAACTTGTAAATCGTCATGAGAACTAGAATCGTCTAGTTCTACAGACTTTTCTGAAGATGTCGAGTCCTTTTCACTTCCTGGTTCAGTGGTATTTTGATTTTCTTCTTGTTTGATAATATCTGTTTTGGCATATGATTGCTCACCAGTTATACTTTCCTCTACAATGCTGGAAGTGTCAGCTGAAGAAAGGGATTGTTGGTCATTTTCTGGAAAATTGATTACAATTGCTCCCTCTGCATCAGATGCTTTGTTGTTTTCATCATTTCTTGTAAAGTTGCTATTTGATGTTTCCTCACTACTTTTCTCTGATGAGAATGATCCTGCCATGACTAACATACTTTCTGTCTCAGCCTTCATTTCCTGTTTAAGTCCTCTTGCACCAGGAATGACAAGCTTTGCAGCAGATTCGGGAATATTTGAAGTACAAACATCTCTTGAACGGTAGTCTAGCCTGGAATAGAAAAATCATATTAAATACAGGGTAAGTTGTCTTTTTTGCAACTTGTGAGATATAAAAAATAAAAAATATGTTTGATTGAATTCTACATAATTAACTGTTTATCTTTGATAAGAACACATTCTGTATTTTACACACATTATTTGCTTAATTCATCTCTATAATTTAGTAAGGATCTCATATCAGACTTGTTTGTACCACATATTTCAATTTGGTTAGTCAAATAAGAAAGTCAACCATTTACCCCTCCAAATTGGCAACGAAGGGAAATAACTCTTAACTCAAATTACCTCCTATCAAAACCTATCTAATATCTGTAAATTGTAATATATCAGTATTCATAATATTGAATTTTGTCTTACATACAACTTCTTGAATTTAATTCAAAACTACGATCAAAGTGGTTGTAAGCACTGAAGGGTAAAGTTTGCTTTAATTTATCAGTGGGAAGTAAAATTAATTCTAATATGACATCCTTATTACAGTTTGTAAACAAAGCCATGTTCTAATTAGCACAAAATATGTTTGACACATGCACACAAACTTAGTGCTTACATTCTCGTTATTTTCATTTTTATCCCCATGAAGTATGTACTTTAGCTACTTATATAAACCTTTATTATATATTTTTATTAAATAACATATATATTTACCCTGATATTAGTTTTTAGACTTATTAAATATAAAAATCCAATTTACATACTCCATGGGGAGGAAACGAGAATAGCCGAACATTTCTAAGGTATTTTGGTACGCTTTGACCTATACAAATACTGTGTTTGTCCTATTAGAATCGAAATAATTACTTCATGTCATACTCTATGCTCATTTTAACATGGGTAGGCATTATATTTGATCATATTTTACACCTCGCAAACGCTCAGTGTAAAATATCGACAAATACTCGCTAAGGCTCAGTGTAAAATATCGACAAATATAATGCCTACCCATGTTAAAATGAGCATAGAGCATGACATGAATGAATTATTTCTTAAATATTGCATGTATAAAGTATTGGTTTTAGGTTTCAACTACAATTCTGGACAATGGGAGATGACTCCAATATTTAAAGACGACTTTAACAATGACATCATTTATATTTTATACTTTTAGTTCCTGCAACTTGCAAAAAATATATAATTTTCTTGACAGGTGTAACATCATTTTGTGACTTGAATATCTGAGCATATATTACATTGATAAATTCTGGAAATGTTCATGGATAAGATGTAGAATGTTATGATCAATGCACTATAATTTGTGTATCAAAAAGGTAGTGATAAACCTTGGAAGATTTAGATATCAAGTCAGTAACATAGGGTTTCGATTGCATTTTATGCAATCTTTACCCAAAAACTGTCAAAATAAAATTACTTTGAGGTCTGGTCACTCATATTTAGAAACAAAAGTCTAATCTTAAAATATAATTAGCTTCAAGATATCTTACCAAAAGATGAACTATTTTTGGGTTAGGCCTTGATTCAAATCTAATTTGTCCAAAAACTTTGTGTTAAAAGACTTCTTAGGTCATATAATGGATTATGTCATTTTCCATATTTGAATTCTTTGAATAGTTATTTCATTATTAAACTCTAGATCAAATGTTATTAAATCAAAATATGAAATTTAAAAATAGACTGCAGTCTTCTTACATTTTTTATAAATTCAAATACATTAGCTTTACATAAAAAATTCTTTAAACAACTTACTTATGCGAATCTTCTTTTGGTGATGAACTTTCAGGGTTAACTATTTCTAAGTCTATAAACCCAGACTTTAACTTTGTGACGAGAGCTTCATACTTAGTACTTACTCCTTCACACTTGGTAGTTACAGTGGTCCTAAAAACAAAAACAAGGTTAAATTGTTACTCATGAAATAAAATTTAGGTAAAATCAAAATATACCTGAATGAAATATAATGGTTTATGTAACTTTTTAGCTCACCTGGCCCGAAGGGCCAAGTGAGCTTTTCTCATCACTTTGCGTCCGGCGTCGTCGTTAACCTTTACAAAAATCTTCTCCTCTGAAACTACTGGGCCAAATTAAACCAAATTTGGCCACAATCATCATTGGGGTATCTAGTTTAAAAAATGTGTCCGGTGACCCGACCAACCAAGATGACCACCATGGCTAAAAATAGAACATAGGAGTAAAATGTAGACTTTGGCTTATATTTCTAAAACCAAAGCATTTAGAGCAAATCTGACTTACTTAATCCTCTTCGTGCGCATTTGCACATGAGGCCACCACCAGAGCAAATCTGACATGGGGTAAAATTGTTTATCAGGTCAAGATCTATCTGTTCTGAAATTTTCAGATGAATCGGACAATTTTGCTGCCTCTAAATTGGTAATTTTAAGGAAATTTTTCCGTTTTTGGTTATTATCTTGAATATTATTATAAATAGAGGTAAACTGTGAACAGCAATAATGTTCAGCAAAGTAAGATCTACAAATAAGTCAACATGATCAAAATGGTCTATTGACCCCTTAAGGAGTTATTGCCCTTTATAGTCATTTTTTAACAATTTTAACAATTTTTCGTAAATTTTTGTAATCTTTTACAAAATCTTCTCCTCTGAAACTACTAAGGCAAATTTAACCAAACTTGTCCACAATCATCATTAGGGTATGTAGTTTTAAAAATGTGTCCGTTGACCCGGCCAGCCAACCAAGATAGCCGCCATGGCTAAAAATAGAACATAGGGGTAAAATATAGATTTTGGCTTATAACTCTGAAATCAAAGAATTTACAGCAAATCTGACATGGGGTTAAAATTGTTTATCAAGTCAAGATCTATCTGCCCTGAAAATTTCAGATGAATCTGACAACCCTTTGTTGGGTTGCTACCCCTTAATTGGTAATTTTAAGAAAATTTTGCCGTTTTTGGTTATTATCTTGAATATTATTATAGATAGAGATAAAATGTAAACAGCAATAATGTTCATCAAAGTAAGATCTACAAATAAGCCAAAATGGTCAGTTGGCCCCTTCAGGAGTTATTGCCCTTTATAGTCAATTTTACCAATTTTTCTTAAATTTTTGTAATCTTTTACAAAAATCTTCTCCTTTGAAACTACTAAGACAAAATGAAACCAAACTTGTACACAATCATCATAACAGTATCTAGTTTAAAAAATGTGTCCGATGACCCTGCCTGCGAACCAAGATGGCAGACATGGCTTAAAATAGTACATAGGGTAAAATGCATTTTTTTGTTTATATCTCTGAAACTGAAGCAAATCTGACTCACTGGTGGCAAAAATGTTCATCAGATTTAGATATATCTGCCCTGAAATTTTCAGACAAATCCAACAACCAGTTGTTGGGTTGCTGCCCCGGAGTTAGTAATTTTATGGAAATTTTGCAGTTTTTTGCTACTATCTTAGATATTATTATAGTATCTAATGATATCTTATACTATAAATTATGATTTTAACCTTATTTTACATGACTTCCAAAGCATCAGTAAATACAGGTGAGCGACACAGGCGCTTTAGAGCCTCTAGTTATACATTGTGACTTAGATGGAGAGTTGTCTAATTGGCACTCATATCGCATCTTCTTATTCATATTATATAGCAAGCCAAAAATTATTTCATCATACAGTTCCACATCTACATTCCAAAAGTAGTTATTCAATACATATAGATTTTTCACCACTAAAAAATGTAGACCATTTATACTTTTGCTTTATTTGATAGCAGATCTTTATTCACATTTTTTCTAGACTTGAGACAATTTAGAATTTTTCAAATTTCTTAGAACCAATCTACTATTAAAGGTTGTGTCTAGGTTATTCAACTTGGGGATTTAGGTTGGTGTGTCATTAAAATATACACCTACATATCCCTTTATTCATACCGTAAGAATGATCATTACCAATTATAAAGGGTTCAATTAGACAAGTGGATTAAGTAGAGAAGATGGTTTTTTAAAGACTTTTTTGTAAAGACCTTGAGTCGATTTTACAAAAAAAATTACAACTAAGGTTGATCAAAGTATGCTGAACTATTCATGACCTAGATCAATCTAAGTCGTAAGGTTTTTTTTGTGAAAACCACTCCAGGTTAACATCTGTAGATTCATTTTCATTCTCTGTACTATCTATTTTTTGTGGATTTTGTGAGTATATTATTCAACAAAGTGCAAATTTCTTTTAAACAGAAGTTGCTAAAACCAAGAAACCAAATATGCATTAAAATATATGTTTTCCGGGTACAAGAAAATTGGTACTCAAAGAAAATCGAATGTCCACATAAAGTAAAGTTTTTCCTTCACTTACAACTGATGCTGAAGCTCTATAACTACATTTTCCATCTGTAATCGATCCTTCTTAGAATCACTGTCAAATTTCTTGAACACATTACACAAATTTGTATGTTTTCTTTGTAAATCTTGAAGTTGATGCTCCCTCTTTCGTAGTATCTCTTCTAGATATCCCTGAAAGAATAAACTTAATATGAACTAAATAAATGATGCATCCCTGATCAACGAGACATTAGTTGATACAAATGAAATCACAGTTGACAATTAGATCATAAATCTTATAATCATTGACAAAATTAAAAATAATATGGAACTCATTAAAAGAAAATGTATAAGATAAAAAAGACTAAGAAAGAAAAATCAATAGCTTACATGGATAAACATTCAGGCACTTTGAGTACTGAATTGTGGCATAGTAAAACTAATAACATATAATCTAGTCTGTACCTTTTGTTCTTTTATAGTTTTATGAGTTCTTTCCAGTTCTTTGAATTTGACCTCCCATGAATCACCAGATGACCCAACAACAGAAGAAGAAGTTCTGCCTGCATTGGTGCTTAATTCTTCCAACTCTTCAAAATCTTTGTTTACACTCTCTTCACTAAAATGATAAATTAATGAACCAAAATGATTAGAGCCCAATCAGCCTCATTTTTTGTAAGTTCTGGAAATATTTTTTAATGTTAGACCATGTCCTTTAACAGGGGCGTAGCTGCCGTTAGGCACTTTAGGCACGTGCCTACACATAAATTTTTCACAAATATTTTTTTTTATTGTAAAAAATAATAAACAACGTTATCTGTAGATAAACGCCAGCGAAGTTGTCAAAACTCTTTAATTATCAAATGTCATGTGTACACTAGTCTCTCGTCCTTAGTGAATGGAATGTTTTTATATGATTTTACCTTATATAGAAACTATAAGCTAGAAATTTGGTTCAGATCATTTCACTTCTATCAACAAAAACTTGAATGAACCTTAATTTAACCATATGATTTTTTTAATTAGTTGTTGTTAGATTTCAACTAGCTTTCCACTTTGTCTTCACCCGACCTACAATAAAACCCTTGCCAATGTTGGTCGTCTGTTTGGTTGTGCAGGATGTATAAATACGCAGTCACGTCTGGTCAGAATGGGGACATTAAATCCGATGCCTAGTTGTAGAGAGAATGCCACTCTTTGAGGAGTTCGTAGTTGATCTACTTAAAGGCAAAATTTCTGCTACTATCCAATAATCCATCTTTTTCCAGTGCATGGCATTTTCAAATTTCCAGACCTTCGTCCTGTACGACACCTATTACAGGACCTAGCTCCTGTTGTATTTAAATTACAGTAAAATTGTGTTTTTGTCCTGAACTTGCATAAATATTTGACACTGGATGTTTAAAAATCAATCAATCAACTAGCTTCCAGTAATTTTGAGTACTCTCATATATGCGTGTAATGACCACAATTATTCAAATTTCTAAGTAGGTAGGGATACAGTAGAGGATATAAAGACATGTGAATTACTTGAATTTTGTTACGATAGTATGAACAGAACAGAACTTTTGCATTAGGCATGGACTATGTGTGTATGTGTTTGTGGCTTGGATGAAGGTTTAAGAATCGAAAGATTGATGGTTGATGTCTAGCCAAAAGGATAGTTTTATTGTATGGTGATATCAGTGTTTATGTGCCTAATTTTTTTTAATGAAGGATTGTCAATATGTACTATTAAGTTAAACATGTATATCAGTCAGAACAGATTAGATATAAAAATACCAAACAGGGTGTACTGCTCAATTAAAGGTATACGATGATCTACGCTGGGCAATGCATATTGTAAATATTTTTTTTTTTTTTTATATATTTCTGATTGTACTGTGTTATTTAATTCACCAGTCAGATGTTATGGTAAATTATTCATAATTCTTCGAACTTTTCATCATGTATTTTATAATTATCATGATTAAATAACCAGTAAATTTAATATTTTTGTACATAAAATTTGGCTGCTAAAACGCTAAAAACCGTTTTCCGTTTTCCTGAACCCCCTACCAGGGAGCTCTGGACCTGCTGGGGGCCCAGACCCTCTGCCGATTGGTGCCTACAGTTGACTGAATACCTAGCTACGTCCCTGTTTAAAATCATCAAAATGGTTCAAATTTTGAGTTGCCTTTCACAAAATATAGAGTTATCTTATGCTTGCCCAAATATTGATTTTTGTAAACTATGACATGTTCAGTACAAAATTGTAGCCTTGCTTTTGTGGGAGGCTTAAAATGTCATTCAGAACAATGCAGATTTGTGTTAAAATTTGTTGCCTTTATCAGATTCTAAACAGCTTTTAAATTGTTGTAAATTTACAAAATTTACAAAATAAAACAACATTTCAAACAAATTCAATCAGGCAATTGGTTCTCTCTTATAAATTGTTTAAGATGTTGCCATGCCAGAGCCTTTTGATCATTACTATATGGTATGGATTTTTCTCATTGTTGAAGGTCATATGGTGACATATAGTTGTTTAAATCTTTATCCTTTGGTCTGTTTAAATTCTCATCCTTTGGATCCTGGTAGACAGTTGTTTCATTGGCAATCATATCACACATCCTGTTTTTATATTATGTAATTTAAAATGATAATTATATTACTATGTAAATTTGTTACCATAACTCCCTTAAAGAACCATACTGTAGACATCCTCTGTATAAACAAATTATTTGTTGAGTGTTTAAGGTGGTACCTAACACTACAGGGAGATAACTCTGTAAAATCAGCAGAACGTTTTAATGATGATGTGTTCTTAAGGGAATATTAAGCTTCTCAATGATCAAAATGAGTGTTTGTCAAACTGCTATATAACCAGTGTAATTTTTCTGATTAAACGGTTGGTTCAATTTTTTTTTTTTTTTTTTTTTATATTTTTGTCAAAGGGTCAAAGTAAATACTTTGTCAAAATTTTAAGAAAATTAAACGAGCCAAATTAATTTTAGTTCAGGTGTTAGGTATCACCTTAAGCAATGGTTAATTATTGTACAAGCATTACATACCTCTGTTGAAAAATGAGGTATGGTGTATAGTCAATAAACAGAGGGCTTTTCAATTCTTCATGCTGACCCTTTAAGCAAAAACTGAAAACAAAAATAACAAAATAATGATTGATACTACTAATCATCAACAGAGGAAATAATAATAAATTGATACATGATGACTTAGCAAATAATTTAAGTACATTTTAGTATTTCACTTTGATACTTGAAAATAAAAGGTTCAAAACTTATGCAGATTAAAATAAAAACATGCTAAATTCATTCCGTTTTATCTTGACATTGAGTAAAGTTGACAAAATAAACAATCTTGTGGAGAGTTGTCTCATTGGCAATCATAAAAAATCTTTCTGTTAACTATTTTCCAGCTTTTGAGTTCAAAATTTAGCATTTGCATATCTATTAAAATGGTTTATGATTTTATGTAACTTTAAAATACTTTTCTCAGCAATCTCAGAGAAGATTCTAAGGAACTTAGAATGACAGACTAAGAGGATATATAAAAATCTGGACATCACATCATGTTAAGTCTGAGAGACAAGTAATATTGATAAAATATAATATTACCTAAAATCAATAGAATTGAGTCCCAGCAAAACTCCACATAAAACATTGATATCTTCTGACAAAATTACTGATCCATCTTGATAAAATCTCCTAAAAAGGAAACATTAATAAGTCTGTGATTCAATGGTCTTTTTCTTCATGATATACATATTTTTCTATATAATTTCAATTATCCCTAACATTTTTGTCATGAAAAATATCAAACATGCATTTTGGTGAAAAGAATGCATATATATTCTAAATTTTATTCTACAAAATTTTTGTTTTCAGGAGCAAGAAAAATGTAATATTCTGACAATTGTAGGGCAAGCAACAACATTTTCAAAATGAAATTGATGATTTTATTCAATTCAAATGGGAGATAATTCAGAAAATCTTCAAGGAATGATGATAATTTTTTGTTTTCGGTTGCCTTAACTTTAAAGAGAGCAAATCCTAATAACAACGAATCAATTTGGAGAGGTTTTATCAACAAAAACAACTAGTGACAAGATTCCCCATCTGTGTCCAGCAGATAACATGTGGCAGGGATTAATCAGGTTTTTTTATAGTTATGAGGTCAGGCGCATTGCATTTGTGCAAATTTTTAAAAATCCAATCTTTCATTTGCGCTTCAAGTTTATATTTCATTTGTGCAACAAGTTTATATTTCATTTGTGCAACAAGGTTATATTTCATTGGCACAAAAAGTTAAAACTTCATTTGCGCCATTTTACAGGTAATACAGGTTATATATAACGGAAAAAGTTAAATATCCATTGCTCTATTGTGAATAAGATTTGTTTCAACAGCATTTCTCTTGAATAATCTAAAGAGTTCACACTCATTTCTACAAAATTGAGGTTTAGAATTATATAGCGTTCTCATGATTGAGTTGTCAAGATGGACATTGTCAATTCAGAAATGGAGACAAATTGTTAGGTGTACCAAAATAATTGCAAGCCAGATTAACAACTGATATGGAGGGACTTATAACTTTTCTACAGTGTATGGTGCTTAGAATTGTCTGCATTTTTACTCCTGTCTTTAGTGTTTCCTTTTTTTATGATCACCTTTATTTGTCAGAACTGTGTTTTATCAAAGTTTTAAGGGGGCTCGCGGGTCTAAATGATTTTTTTTTATTTAATATAGGATTTGTCTATATTTTTCTATAAATGAACTTTATCTGATTCTTAATAGAAAAATGAAATAAAAAAATGGGGTCACCGTTCATTTACGCTCACAATCTGCCTTCGAAAGAAGCATACATTTTTGTTCATGTCCTTTTTTTCTGTTGAACTAATAGGAGAAATAGCGGTAATATCGAAATAAAAAAAGAACTAAATTACAGAAATCGCTAAAATTTTACAATTATTTAGTTTATGTACAGCTTATTCGAAAATTACAATAAAAAATATAGGTCACCGATGAGTTAAATAAGATATTTCAATTTTAATGCCAAAAAATGGCATTTTGGAACCAAAGGGAGATAATTTGGAGCTTTTTCAATGATATCTACATTTTAAAAGTCCGCTGGGGCCAACACGAATTGATTTTTTGGAATGATTTTTGTACCATATGATAAAGTAACAACTACTTAAGGTAATAAATAAAATTTGTAATGAAAAATTAATGCTTAATTTTTTTCTGAAAATCTTATACCCGCGAGCTTCCTTAACAGCAGTTCTATGCTTTAATAATGACTGATTTAAGAGTAAATATGTTTTCTTATACAATCAAAAACTGTCTTTTTAAAAAAAAAATCATATTAATGTTACAACAAAAATGCGACGTCAAAAGGGTTTTTTATAGCGGTAAGTGTTTGCTAATATTTTTTGTTTGTTTTGCGGAGAGAGATTTCTATTTAAAGGAAAAAATTTGGACTACTGACCACAATGTCTGCAAATCTTAGTGGTATCAATGACAAATAATACATCAATTAATTTACCTTACAATTTTTGTCTGTTGAATTGCATTAGACAGATATTCTGACAGTCTCTTCTCCATAAGTACACATCTTATCCAGGCTCTTCCCTGGAAAATAAAAATTAAAACACATACCAATTAATTTAAAAACAAAGAAAGATAATACAGCTTATTTACATCATCAGGTATAAATAATGAAATATATATTATGGAGCAGCTACATAAGAATTTATTTTTTGTAAAAATTCCCCAAAATATTAACCATTCACTAGTATACTTGGAATTACAGCCTTTAATCTATAAATTTGGTATTTTTTCAAGCTATCATTATTATGGAGCATCTACAGAAGAATTTAGTTTTTGTAGAAGTTTCAAAAAAATATTAACCATAATCCATTCACTTGTATACTTGGAATTGCAGCATCACTATAATAAAATTTCGTATTTTTTCTTGATGTAATTTATTTCCAACTTAAAACAGTTGATCAATTGAAAATCTAACCTTTCCTATTGGAGACTTGACATTCTCAAGTGTAGCAATACTGGTGATACAGTTGTTTGGAAGATAGCGACATGCTGACTGTATAAAATCCCAAAATGGTCGAACTTCTTCTATACCATACCATGTTCTTTGTGCTGGAAGTTAGAATAACCAATGAATAATCATACACAATGTATATTTATGGACTTTATGCACAAATGTCAATAAACAATCACATTTTAAGTGTTATTTTAGGCATTGACAAATACATCAGATTTAAATTAACATTTTTATTCTAAATGTTATCTAACTTTTATTTTTAACTTTGGTTTCTAGTAATCTAAAATATACATAATATTGTTAAATGTGGTGGATTTTTCAATTATATCACCCAAACAAGGGTTAAAAACTGAGAAAGAATTTATATTCAGGAGAAAACTGTATTGTATTTAAAGCTCTGATGTCATCAACTGGTGATTTGATGGTTGAAAATTTAGTTTACTTGCGACGCAATGATTTTTTCATCATCTGTCTGTAACTATACCACATTCTGTAAAGTCAGAACTTTTTGAGATGTTTTTGACTACCAAAACTATAGTTTTCCATTAATTAAAACTTAATTTATATTTCTGACTGCATTATGTTTTACATGTACTTACTGAAAACATATGTCTATCTTTTATTTATTCATTGTCCAAAAATCACAAAAAAAATTGTTAGTTCCAAATTTTTAATACCAATAGATTAATAGCCCCTTGCCATTTTTGCAAATGACCCTAAGAAGTATTGAAACTGGAATGTATAAATGATTATATGCTGAAGTATATTTGTAACCTGTTTAAGAAGATGACAATCAAATGAGACCACTTATCTGACTCTGACACATAACACACTACTCAAATTAAAGCACATATATTTATACAACCTTTCTGTCTGTATGTCAAGATCTGTTCTATAGCCGCACAAAAATTAATGAGTTCTTCACAATCATCATCTATATTGGTAATCGATGCCTTGTCGATCAGTGTTTTAACTGTCAATCTATAAAAACATGACGATAAAATGTACACTTTCTTTTAGACAATAATAACACAGACTGATTTTGTAGAATCACGTTTATTTTTTTCCAAAAATGATGGTTACAATAATTATTTGAGACCTCTGACGATGTAATACACCAAAAATTACCATTAACGTCATTTGGCAAGAATTTTTACCGTTATTCGTTATGAAAGTACCCCATTACAACCCTGTATAATCTAGAAGCTCCTTCTGCAAGCTTATCTTCCTCACTAGCAAACAACAAAATATGCAACTGTTAACTAGTACCATTATGCAGTCTTCATGCTTAACCACAGGCCCAGCAGCTCAGGCAGTAATGACAACATATTAGACTTGTCTGCTACTTATGCCATAATTAAATGATTTATTTGATAGAAGTGATTTCCTACTACAAAAGAAGTGATTTCCTAATACAAATGTATAAGGATTAACAAAACTGACCTAAATATAGTCCTTGTTGACTGTGGTAATACGTCCCTAAATTTCGAAATGAAATGCTCTTAAAAGTAAACCAAATTACAACCATAAAACTATTTCAGTGCAATCTGGTACAAATAGGAAAAGAAGATAACAAAAAAGCTACTCCAATGCTGTTTAACTGTGGAATATAAACTTCTGAACATTAGACTGTTATACAACAGATATACAGATTCTATTATCCTTACAATTTAAAGCTGTTGTCTATACGACTTATGAGTTTTGAATGTGCTGTTGGTATCAGCTGCTCTTTTTTTTGGCAGCCTATAGACTTATGTGCTTTGAATGCCCTTGCTATCCTCCACCTTAATTTGTGTTGTCCATACCACTTACATACTTATGAGTTATAATATTCAAATGGTATCCTTTTGATTGACACCTTAGTATCCTTTGTGTCTTTTTTGTGTTGTCTATACCACTTATGAGTTTTAATGTTCGAATGGCATCTTTTTGAATGTCCTCTTGGTATCCTTTGCGTCTTTTTTGTGTTGTCTGTACCACTTATGATTGTTAATGTCCCGTCATGGTATCTTCTTGAATGTCCTCTTCGTAGTTGGTACCCTGGCCTCTTTTTCGTGTTGTCTATACATTCATATGTGTTCTGAATGTCGCCTTTGCATCTTCTGACTCTTTTTGTAATTATTTCAGTACTTCTTGCTATTTTCATAATCAAAGTGCTTATGAGCACTGAATAATTAAAACTGCATTCATTTTGCAATGGGAGCTAAAAAAAAATAGCATTGGATTGAATTCGTAAGCATTTGGAGTAGATTCTATGAATTGGGTTATGGACAAAAGGCAAAAAGTGATAGACATTTTGCCATGCACTAGTTTGTTTTGAACATAGATCTCAGACTCATATGTACAAATATATGAGATCCTGGGGTGACAAGAAATTTGAAATAAAAAAAAAGAAGTATCTTTAATGCACAACAATAAAAAATCTAAAACATCAAGCTGTTCTGTGGAAGTGAAGTTAACTTAATTATAAACCGGACTGCCAGTTTCCAGTGGAGGGTCACAGGTTATCCATAGATGCCAACCTCCTTTTGACACAATCAGTAACAAACTATCAAATTTTCTGTATTTTTGAAAAGTTTTCAGTAATCATTCATAAACGTGCATTTACCAATAAAAATTACTGACGAGTGGTTGTAAAGTGATGTACACTAAAATTTGTCATTTAACATGTTGTCTGTAGTATGTATTCCATTCATTAATTGTTCAGATGTTCTCGACTCAAACATTTTTGTTTTGTCAAGGAGAAGTAGAGAAAGGGGGAAAGCTACTTAATAAAATGCAAGTTTGCCTCTTCGGAAGTCAGTTAGTTACCCAACAATAGGTTGATAACTCCCGAGAAACCGGAAGCATTACATTGGCGTTTCCTAATACTGGACCAGGACGGAAAAGTAATGATAAAAATCCGCGTTTTACAAAATTGAACGTCGATGATTGGGAATCCGTAACTATTTGACTTTGACCGTAATAGCGTAGTTTTATCGCAAAATCGGAAAAACTACGGAAAAAATCGTAATGGTTGGCATCTATGGGTTATCTCGAGATTCCACCGCATATGGGAACTAGCAGTCACATTAAGGTTAATGACAGGAGTGCCTAATGATCTTATTAAGGAAAGTTCAGTTGTTAATAAGGTTATGAAAATATTTGTATTGTATTGGGTTTTTTTTTTATATAAATATGGCATGGGTATATGATATATATTTGTGTCATTTTAAAGTGACATTGGTTGTATATTGAAAAAAAAAGTAAGTAAAATCAATTTCAATTAGAAAACCTGCAAATCTGAACTAAGTTTTTTCTCTGGATGTCAGTCTGCCGTTTTGAAAGCTGAGCATAAATTTCCTCATTCATTTTGAGCATCCACCATTGTTTTGTCATGTGACCATGCACCTGACATGTCTAAAAATAAACATTGTTTTTTTTTTCCCCTGTTCTTTTCATATTGATTATCACTCAATACATTTCTAATGCACATGTGCTGTATAACTTTTAACTGAAATGTAATACAAAACATTAAAGAGCTTTATAGTTCGATTTGGTCATTGTAAGTCGATAAACGATTGACCTAATTTGTGACCTACATTCTAGAAATGAGCTGAGTGCGCACGTCCAGACTTATATTTGGGACACTGGCCAGGCACTGCTGTAAATACAAGTGTTATTTCTTTGTAAACAGATTCAAATGGCTATACTTAAACTTAAAAGAATGAAAAAGAAAAAGCAGCTACACATGTTTTAAGGTAAGACATTATATTTAAGTGTTTTAGTGAATGTGGATAAAGTTTTGTCCGAATGTCAGATGTTGTTTGTTCGTAAATTATCGCCTGGTGCTTGTAGATATCAACCACACTTTTCTATGTTATATGGCTTTAAAATGAAATTCTGAATGGACAGGATTAAAGTTTAATGAATATTAAAATGTAAAATTTCAATTTTGAATGATTTCTCACTTTATAAAGCGAATATTTAAGATTTTTATTCAGAACGGAAGTTGAAAATGAAACTTCCGGTTCATGCGAACGTATTTGAGCAGACGAAATTACACAAAATATTTCGTGCTGCACGTTTTTGTACACACATGACAAGAAATCATGAAGATACTATTGTATAGCTATTATTCTGTGCAAGATGATAAAAAGGAGAAAAAGAGAAAATCAACTTTCGAACTCGTACAAACAGCTTATCAATATCAGTAAGACAGTATGTGGCTATGGTAAACATGATAAAACAAGAAGCAAGCAAACCCCTGGAAGAAATGGCAGTAAATAATCTATATGTTTATTACATTAACAGAAAGAAATTATTCCCAAAGTTTAAATATGTTTGCCATGTTTGATATAACGGAGAAGATGTTACACATACCGATTACTATTAGTATTAGTAATTCATTCGGCTTCGATTGGAACATGTGCAAGGGACATCAATTGTACAATATTGAACATTCTGAAAACTTCTTTCACCAGTGTTCACCCAAATTGGTATCCTTAATCTAAAGGTATTTTCAATTTAACAAATTTTTGAAGAAAAATATATCAATTGCTTTAACTTTTGGAAATGTTCATGGTTCAGAGTACATGTACCTGTGAGTATTATATTTACATGAACAATCAGTTCACGATGGCATGCTGTAGCCGTGATTTCGGTTTCCTCCTCAGCAGATTTGTTGCAATTGTGTGTCAACAGCAGCATAGTAAAAATCATTGGTTCTGTAACACTCTACCACTGACTTGTTGCTTGGCTTATCTAGTTTGTTCAGGAGGAGTTGTGAAAAAAAATGGTAACCCCTACATAGGCTACATAGATATAGGAAGATGTGGTGTGAGTGCCAATGAGACAACTCTACATCTAAATAACAATTTGTATAAGTAAACCATTATAGGTCAATGTATGGCCTTCAACACGGAGCCTTGGCTCACACCCGGGCAAACAACAAGCTATAAAGGGCCCCAACATTACTACATGTACAGTGTTCCCACCTGCCCTAAATAGAAGGGCGCCCCGCCCTTGGTGCCCTTACCCCCGCCCTTCTGCCCTCCAAAGCCAAAGAATGCCCCCCTCTGCCTTTTCAAAAGATACATTTTACAAATTTCATGCCTTCTGGCGTTTCCGGTAAAATTGTTACCTGAGTGATTGTGTAACACTAATTAACTGACAATAGGATTAAGTTAAATACCTAATGCCTTTGGCAGTTTTATCACCTCTGCTAATGATTGTTCACTGCTAATTAGTGGATTTAAGATAATTGAACAAATACTAGATATTTAATACAGAATGAAAATGCTGACATGTTAGCCATTTGTAATGTTTACGTATCATAGCATATGTACACATAAAAAAAAATATTTTTAAAGAAAATTTAAAACAATTTAAAAGGCAGACTAAGTTTTGAGTAAATTGGTAGATTGGTAAAAACGTTTTGTTTTTATAACCACGAGTATGAAATTAAAAGAAGAACCAAAGAAATTTGTATTTGAACATAACAAGATTGCACCACTTCCTGTTTTATTTCTTGTATTATAATCCTCCTTACATAGGAGCACTTAACAAATGCTTTTATTTTTTAACCATAATGGAGTTTATACCTTCTGTAATATATGCAATGTATTATTGCATCATTATAATATAATCATCTCTTGTATCACCTGTTATATTTATAAAACTCCCTACTTAGGAGCACTTTGGTGTGCACTTCTTAATACTTTTTTGTCACAATTTACAAGTTAGGTAACTTTCAATAACACAAATACTATATGTCTAAACAAGTAGTTTTAATGTAAATAATTTAATTACATAACAAATTCAATTTTGTTTAGCTCCATCTTTCAGAACTACTTGTTTATTTTTATAGACTTGTATAATTAAGTTATATAAATTATAAAATAAAAAAAAAGATTTTTCTAAGGATTTTTTTCCTGATCAAAATGCACAGTTTGCATAAATTTACATCAATTAAAATGATATGCTTTGTGTCATGGTATGATAATTTGATAATAAAAAAATCTTACTGGAACCAACACTTGGAACACATTAATTTCTGAATAAGGTTAAAATACAAGTAATGTTCTGCAGCTGAGCCTAGAAATATATAATACATATATTCAAGGTTATTAATACACTGCCAAACAGTGCCCTTACAATTTGGGTTATTGCGCTAAAGTGCCCTTTCAGACAAGTAGCACCCTTCTGCCCTGAGATTCAAGCTGGAACACTGATGTAGTGTAAAACCATTCAAACGGGAAAACCAATGGTCTAATCTATATAAAAAACAAGACATAAGAAACACGTATAAATAACATTTATAAACAAACGACAACTACTGTACTTCAGATTCCTGACTTAGGACAGGTGCAAACATTTGCAGCGGGATTAAACGTTTTAATGGTTCCACATTAAACCTTCTCCCTTTTCTGAAACAATAGCATTACATCACAACATAGAAAAACACACAATAAAATATTAATTGGAAGGCTTAACTCAATCAAAAAACTTAAATTAACATACTATAAACGAATAAATTTGATCTGCGATACCTGAATGCAAATGCATAGTTAATAAAATATTAGGAACAAACATTGTACATTATAGTTTAAAAGTTTTCAAAATTTTGATGGGTAGTTTTGTCTCGCCTGAGAAGATGAAGTGGTCGTAGTAGTCGATAAAAATAGTTAAGTTATCTGCTCTTTTTAGCTTATGCTTCTTGTTATAGATGATAAAGATCACTTATATTTTGTATGAAGTTTCAATGCTATCAGAAATTATTAGTTAGCCAACTATATTGAGGTCATGCCCTCATGCCATGGTCCAGTAACTTTGAATTATTAGACCATGTAGATCAATGACATTTTGTATGAAGTTGCATTACTATCAGTACATATCAGTTTGATGAACTACAAATGTACATTTTGTACTTTTGCTAGATCAAGGATACCCTCTATAAAGTTGCATTATAATGATCTGTCTGACAGCTATTATGAGGCCCTTTATAGTTGCATTGCTATCAGTACGTATCAGTAAGATGACTATTTTGAGTCGCTGCTCCCAAGGTCATGTTCCAGTGACTTTGAATTAATTAGCAATTTTCAATTTTGAAGTTTTCTGCTGAAATCTCTTTGATTGGAACAACCTTTCTATATAGTTGTGTTATATTACTATCAGTAAATATTAGATTTTAAACAATTTTGTCTCCTTACCCCTTTGGTCATAGTCCTGTGACTTTCAGCCAATTGCCAATTTTCAATACGAGTTTTCTGCTGAATTTAGTTTGATTGGAACTACTTACACTAGACAGCACTATTAATTATGCAGTTAAATAACTGTCTGTACATCTTTAAGTTTGTTTACCATTTTCAGGCCTTGTCCTCCAATTCATGGTCCAGCAACTTGGAATTAATTAACAATGTTGCAGTCCATCAGATTATCTTTTCTGAATTTTATACCAACAGGCGATTCTTCAACAGCTTATTTTATTTAACAAATATATTTGAATAAATGTTTAATGCAAAATAACAAATAATGACCAAAAACAAAAAGGTAAATTAAAACTTAAAGTGAAAAAGGGGCCAAAAACAATCGTTTTTCTAGTTTCCAGACAATAACTTGTGTTTAATTGTGTATGGATCTCTCTGAAATTGTACTACAAGGTTTCATACTACAAAGAAATGGCTGGGACTGAGTTTTGGGTTTATTGCTACCATTGGGGGTTTCAAAAAGTTGAAAGGGGGGGTTCCAATTAGGGATTCATTTTTGTTTTCAAAATTTTCAAATTTCGAATTTTTGAAAAGTTTCAAGAAGAAATCTTCAATTGCACAGTATTTTGCAATAGATTTGTTAGATCTATGACCACATTTATTTTGTGCCAGAAACCGATATTATGTCTAATATTTGATTAAATCCAAATTCAGACACGGTCAAGCTCGGATATTGTGTCCAAATTTGCCCCAACTGTTCAGGGTACGACTTTTGGGGTCCTATCAGGCTGCACTCAGCAAAGTATTTTATTTAAAATTTATACTGCAAACCATGAAGATAAATTCAGGGTTTGACTCTTCATGCATTTTAGTATTGAGGCATTTAAAATTTAAATGTAAAAGTTAGACAATGCAGGCATCACATTATTTCAGAATTATAAGGAGAAATGAAAACTGAAATAAAAGACTTCAAGGAGAATGGGGGGATGTCTGGATGTTCAGAATACACAGATGTTATTAGTGTTGATGCATATAAAAAGTAAACTACATTTCACATGTATATGGAATAATTATAATGTATACATGCTTGTCTGGACCAGGTATATTTTACCTTGACCGTATTTTCATGTATCATACATTTTGAATTTGTTGATAATATTTACTTTCTATTTTACATGTATGAAGATCTTGATCTTGTGCAGCTAAATAACCAAAGTTGTTGTCTTTTATCTATTTAAGTTGTTTTATATAATTTCCCCTTTGTTAAATTTCCCCCCCAAAAAAGTTAAAACTAAAGATTTTCTTATGCATTGTAAATTCTGTTTTAATGGCCCTCCTACTATACATATAATTAGTAGGGGTTTTATATATTCCAGTCTGTTCTTTCCTCCTGTGTCAGACTCAGTTAAGTTGGATTTTAGGTACACATAGTTTGTAACCACAAAGTCCTGAACACCTCTGCTTTAAATTTTGTACACATGTTGATTATGATCTGAACTTTTAGGATTTATGCTTAATAAGGCTTTTTGACTCTAATTGCACAGTTCAGGGAAAACACAAACATATATATGAATATATATGACAGGTCAGAAATTTGGTTTTAGATACCGTAGTTTACCTACAATGTATTTGTTTGGGCATCACTTACGAGTCTTTAGGAGTGTAAATCATAAATGTGCATCTGGCGTATACATAGATTTATAAGCCTTGTTAGCTGTATCTTTGATGAGCTATTTTACCATGAAATTTATCACCAAATCTTAGGTACTGATACAGTTTTCAGAGACAATTTCAGTTTCCTCAAAATTTGTTCAAGGCCCATTGAATTTAGGAATGAGTCAATGTCTTTTTATTGTACCGGTAAATGTCTTTCTTCATGCAGATGTACATGTATTTCAAAACTTTTTAATAAGCTGCTTATTTCAGTTTATTAAATATGTACCCAGTTTGTGCAATAAAAATGCAAAGAGCCTGTTTGTAGTTAGTCTATTACTCTCTTATATGTTGGTCTTTTTGCGTAATGAAATCATTCTTGTTGATGGTGTTGGACTGGTGTTTCATCCAGTGGCAAGCATTACATGCATATTAGGACTTATTTTATATGAAATGATTTTACCCCTTCTTTGAACAAGACATACAAACAGAGCCCTATTTTTATTATGCTTCTACAGAATGTTAGTTCACAAGGTGCCAGTCTGCAAGAAGATGTGCTGGTGACCCTACACAGACATATTGTTCTGACTCTCAGCCAACCAGTCTTTTGCCTCAAAATGTCCATGTGAAGCAATATTTCTAATTTTCAAGTCCTTAGTTTGACTCATCCATACTTGTACATGTAGATAAAACCCACCTATCATGCTCAAAGGAAGCATGTTACTATCAGACAACTGAGGCGTGAATGTATTAAATATGTTCATCTTGTAGTTATACTTTGTATTATATAATACATTACATGTGTGAATAATCAAAGATACAATGTATTGACAAATTCTTTTTTTTTTTCAGCAAATCAGTTTCGCCAAAAGTAATTTATTTAGTAAACTGTTAATTTAATAAAATCTGAAATACAATATTCTGATGATTTTAATATGTTTGACTTTATTAAATATTATAAATCGTCCTCTATTCAAAAACAACTTTCATTTTTTTAGATCTGATAGTAACAGTTTGTCATCTCGGAAATCATTTTTCATATCTTTTCACCCTATTTTTATAAAGTTTAACTTCAATAATACTAAATATAGTCTTAAAATATTGTAGATGTTCAATAAGATCTGATTCAGCGTTAAGTGATACACATTACATTGTTTCCTGAATATAAAGTTAGATTATTGTATCAAATGATACTTCTTAAGGCAATTTGAAAAACAATACACCAATAAATTAAAGCTTTTGCATGTTACTAGAATCATGAGAATTGGGGACTAAAATTAAATCTGGACTTTCTGTGAGGATCTTGTCATGGGTTGTCCGTTTCTTGTGAGTTTTTTTTTATGTTATTTGAAGAATTTGGTGTTGATGGAACAGAGGGGTGAACTGTCTTGAGAATTCAATTTATAGAAAAATATGATCATCTGTCAACTTAATCTTGACTTAAAGTGATGGTTATTAAAATTAAGACCCAACTTTTTAAGGAGCATTTGTAAAGTAATATCATTTTATTGTATTTTATAACTAAACCTTTCTAGTGTTAAACAACAGTGAATACTCCTTTAATTTGAAAGTCCTTCTCATGATCTAAATTTCGTGAGTTGACTGATCATGTTTTACTTTTGATAGATTTCTCAGTCACCTACATGCATATTTTCAGGTCTGTTCTGCACTAAATTTTGTACTATAATGTAGAAGATACATTTTGATTTACAAAACATTCATGTACTACACTGATGATGATTTTCTATCGCAGTATTTTTGTATGCTTTATATGCATTACTAATAGTAATTTAAGTGTTCTCATGATATCAAGACAAAAAGAAAATCTGATTTGAAAGTGTAATTTCCTTCTTTTTGTCAAATTCAAATTTACAATGTAAACTAAAAACAATGTAACATTACATGTAAACAAGATTTACTTCCCTTTGCACATGATGTTGGATGTGTCATTTCATGCTATTTCTGAAACAAATAGACCAAGTAAAACAAAACTTTTCCTGAGCTTATTAATTGAAAGTGCCAATAAAAAAGTGTTTTAATCATTTGTTTTGGTTGTTAAACTTAATTTATAGCAGTCCTGAATTGAAGCAAAACAAATTTAATGATTAAGGATTGATACCTGTTGGTATATTTAGGCAACTAATTTTATATCTCAAAAATGTTTTAATATTGGTTTACTGCTTAGACAGTGCAGACAGTCTTACTTTAATATGGCTTATTAAAAAATGTGAAAACATCTTTAGGATATATCGATGTATAAAGACACTAAAAATTAGTGTAGAAGAAACACTGTTATAGTTTTTAGTCTAAATAGTGTTCAAAAACAAAATGTTGAGTTACTTGATAATTGCTCTAATTTTATATCTTTAAACTTGCAAGGTACAAGTAAATAAACTTTGCAATACATGTACATTTTTATTGCTGACTATTGACAATCAACAAGTGTTTGTTTTTATAGCTTTTATAAAAACTAGTGTTGGATAATCGGTTGAAATTAACAACCGATTATCTATTACAATCGTTTGACAGCAACCAACCGACTATCGGTTATAATCGCATCAGAATACTTTGCCCTTTTTTTAAATGAAATCATGCATTTTAGTCTCATTGGTCATGTCTAATGTGTATATTCCATTTCATTGCAGAGTTTTATATGTTAATATTTGATCTTCTGTTTCCTTTTCATATTTTATTTAGCAATTATAAAAATGAATTAATTAGAATCCAGATTCAGATTGAACATATTTTATCTCATAATTACAACATTAATTACCAAGAGTGACACTAACTTTTCTAAAGTTCAATGGTGTAACTCACATTATAATTTCTATAACTTAGCAGTATAAACATTTGAAGACAGACAGGGAGACAGATTTGTAAAAGCAAATTGCTTGTTTCTGAATCCTTAAAATTATTTCATTGTATAATATGTTTAATGTTGATTTATCTGAATAAATATTGTTTAAACTAAACATTTGAATGTTTCACATTAAGAAAAGATATATATAAAGTATTTTACTTTAAGAAATTTAAGATTAACAGAAAAAAATAATACAATGCATTTGCATTGAAATATATACAGTAAACAAAGAGGATCCAGCCAATGTCTGCTAATTCGTGTAGAATGCTTTTTTTCACTTTTATGATCATCATTTTTCTGTCAATTGTGTCATTCGAGCGTCTGAACTTATAATTGCAAGAATGCGGAATTATTACATAGTTGAACCGTATCCGATCCGTGATGCTAATGTATTTCAATGGCGGACAAATTTCAGAAAATTTACAAAAATAAACGATGTTTTTTTGGGAAGGAATATGACGCTTTTGACGCTACTAATGGATAAAACACTAATAAAAGGCAATTTGCGACACGCTCTAATGAAGTAAAGAAATTATTTTGTCTAAAATCTGAATGATTTCATGTACGCTCTCAAGTAACAAGTATCCAGTATTGAGAGAGTATTTCATACAAAGTTATTTATTTTAAAGATCAATCTGTATATATATAGTCAATGCTTTTGTCACGTTTTAAAGGGGAAAAAATGGTTTTGTCTTTAATTATAGGATGTTTGACATTGTTATTGTCATCGACTGACATTTTTCGTTACAATTTGTTTGACTGAGCAAATAAAATGCAGACCGCAAACGGACCGGAAGTTGATACGCAAAAAGTCCGGAAACTATAACGACAATCGATTGAACAAAATCCCAATCGATTATCGACATCGTGAGGCCCAACCAACTGATTTCCGACTAATTCCGATCATCGGAACAACACTAATAAAAACGAAAAAAATATCAGACCTATGCATGCAGCGTTGTCGTCGTCGTCCGAAAACTTTTAGTTTTCGCACTCTAACTTTAGTAAAAGTGAATAGAAATCTATGAAATGTTAACACAAGGTTTATGACCACAAAAGGAAGGTTGGGATTGAATTTGGGAGTTTTGGTCCCAACATTTTAGGTATTAGGGGCCAAAAAGGGCCCAAATAAGCATTTTCTTGGTTTTCGCACTATAACTTTAGTTTAAGTAAATAGAAATCTATGAAATTTTGACACAAGGTTTATGACCACAAAAGGAAGGTTGGGATTGATTTTGGGAGTTTTGGTTCCAACAGTTTAGGAATTAGGGGCCAAAAAAGGGCCCAAATAAGCATTATTCTTGGTTTTCGCACCATAACTTTAGTATAAGTTAATAGAAATCTATGAAATTTAAACACAAGGTTTATGACCATAAAAGGAAGGTTGGGTTTGATTTTGTGAGTTTTGGTCCCAACAGTTCAGGAACAAGGGGCCCAAAGGGTCCAAAATTGAACTTTGTTTGATTTCATCAAAAATTGAATAATTGGGGTTCTTTGATATGCCGAATCTAACTGTGTATGTAGATTCTTAATTTTTGGTCCTGTTTTCAAATTGGTCTACATTAAGGTCCAAAGGGTCCAAATTAAACTTAGTTTGATTTTAACAAAAATTGAATACTTGGGGTTCTTTGATATGCTGAATCTAAAATTGTACTTAGATTTTTTATTATTGGCCCAGTTTTCAAGTTGGTCTAAATCAGTGTCCAAAATTAAACTTTGTTTGATTTCATCAAAAATTGAAAAATTGGGGTTCTTTGATATGCCAAATCTAACTGTGTATGTAGATTCTTAATTTTTGGTCCCGTTTTCAAATTGGTCTACATTAAAGTCCAAAGGGTCCAAAATTAAACTAAGTTTGATTTTAACAAAAATTGAATTCTTGGGCTTTTTTGATATGCTGAATCCAAACATGTACTTAGATTTTTGATTATGGGCCCAGTTTTCAAGTTGGTTCAAATCAGGATCCAAAATTATTATATTAAGTATTGTGCAATAGCAAGAAATTTTCAATTGCACAGTATTCAGCAATAGCAAGAAATCTTCAATTGCACAGTATTGCGCAATAGCAAGAAATCTTCAATTGCACAGTATTGTGCAATAGCAAATATTTTCAATTGCACAGTATTGAGCAATAGCAAGAAATATCTAACTGCACAATAATTGGAGTTATCTTTCTTTGTCCAGAATAGTAGTTGAATCAACTTAAATCATTGTTTTATACAATATACAATGTATATTCACTTTTACTATCAACTGATAGATTAAAACAATCTTTACCATTCAGTGATAACAAGCGCTTTATTTTACATTTTAATATTTTATGATGTATTTAAATGAGTAGTTATTGTTGCAAACTCCATTAGAAATTTGAATTGAGATCAGTTTTGGAAAAAGGGAAAAGGGGGGGGGGGGTTAAATTTTTCTCATTTCAGATTTCATAAATAAAAAGAAAATTTCTTCAAACATTTTTTTGAGAGGATTAATATTCAACAGCATAGTGAATTGCTCAAAGGCAAAAAAATATTTTAAGTCTCATTAGACCACATTCATTCTGTGTCAGAAACCTATGCTGTGTCAACTATTTAATCACAATCCAAATTTAGAGCTGAATCCAGTAGAATGTTGTGTCCACTAGCCCCAACCGTTCAGGGTTCAACCTCTGCGGTCGTATAAAGCTGCGCCCTGCGGAGCATCTGGTTGAACATTAGTATGGTGTGAAAAGTATCAGCAACATCAGAAACCATCAGTTTTCACAATGTGCATTTTATCACGTTTGGTCTGAATAGGCAAAATACCAATTTTAATTTGACATTTATCAGCACTGTTTTCATATTGGCATAGTTAAGAATAGTGGTCAGGAAAATCTTTGTTGAATAGCACCTTAAAAGAAAGTTTGACGTCACATAATTGTGGTGTATGCAGCTGGGTCTCATCAATAAAGTATTATAAAACCATATTAGATGTATAAAGAAGTATATTTGTACTTACAAGAAATAACCAGACACGAAAAAATAAAAAGTGACTTTGAAAACAACATTAGAAAGTCTATCTTAAAATACTGGTATAAAATAAGAGATGACACAAAAGAATACTAACTATTTATTATTGATTTTAAACTTAATTCAGCAACTTAAAAGAAGAAATTTGATTTGTGTTAGCTAACATTAACTGAAATGACTTCATTGAAAAACATTGCTTTTAGTAAGGATTGATCCCCTTATATAATGTACAAATACATTTTAGAATTTACAGTAAGGAGGTTTAAACTGAAAGTTTTACTCACAAACTAAGACATTTTCAGCTTCTGAATGATCAAAATTAGATGTTTGTCATCATCATATATCCAATGAAATTGTTCCTGTAAATTGTGTGGTTCAAATTCCTTGATATTTTCCTATTTATTTCAACATTTTATATGTACTGCAGCTAATATTATTTTGTCAAAATTTTATGAAAATTAAACAAGACAAATTAATTTCAGTCAAAGTGTTGGGTAACCCCATAAAGTTGGTCTTTATATATAATAATGGGATAGTTTTCTCATTTGTTCTTGTCACTCACTCAGGTGAAAGCCTCCAGAAATAAAATTGTAAAACTTCATTTTCAAATTTTTTCTGCTCAAGATTTGAAACTTCATGTCAAACTTTGTTCAATCTTATTGGCAACTCCCTTTGAAGATTATTCTTTTTGGATGATTCATACTATGTACGATTCAACAGGCAGATGAATAATGAGTCCAAATTGAATAAGTATATAAGACACATATTTAGATGTGTTGTAAGAATCCTGTAGTTACCAGTGTATATAATAATGTGCTGATAAGTCTGATTTTTTTAACTATGCCTCCTTCATTTTGATGTAATTTGTAAATCAATGAACACAAAAATCAAACCGCAAAAAAGAGTAAAGAGAGTGATATTAACAGAAGAGACAGATGAATGTGAGAGAGAATGAAACAGAAAAGAGGGGGAGAGTTGAAATATGAAAGAAATTAGAGAAAAAGAGTAAGCATGAAATGGTATTGCTCACTTGGGGTCTCCCTATTACACAAACTATTTCACAAATCATTAATCCACAAAATACTGAATAAACTGGTTAATTTTTATTAATTACTAGTTTGATTATCTCCCTTGAAATGGTCTGTTTATAAAAATGATAGTTAGCTTTCTGGACAAATCATTATGAAAGATTTGATATAGTTCTGATTTAGTTGAATTTTCTAAAATATACCTAGATATATAATGTGTTATTTTGAACAATTATGTTTCTGAGAAAATTATGATAAATTCTCAGTCTTAATTAATGTAAGAAATTTTAAAAACATTTCACAAGATGTGTACTTGTTCATTATCATGTTAATAAAAGATAATATTTTTTGTGTTGGAAAGATCTTATTCCCAACTTAGTTTATATAAGTATGAAATACTATTTGAGTATTTTAACAATTTTCCATAGAGGCAAGACCTATCAGTAATAAAAACATAACAAATAATTCTGCTCTGGATTCCGCCCTTGATATAGACTTCTGTCAACTTTACAGAGATTTTCATGGACTTATGATTTGACCACCTGAAATTTTAAATCTTGACACTAAACAGTTTTTTTTTTTTAAAGTACATCATACATTTATCTGCTTACAACAGTTTGAACCAAACTGTTTTCCTCTTAAGCCTCAGTTCATAATTACAAATGTTTAATGCACAGTAATGTCTGATCTATCAAAAAGTCCACCAACCCATTAATTATTACATTGCCATAACTCTACTAAGTAGAAGATGACATTTATGGGGACAAGTACATTTCCAGAATATGTAACATGTTTTATAGATTTTCTTCTTTATTGATGCCATTTGCAGCGAGTTGTACTTTCTTAAAGGTCAAAGTTCTGTAAAATCATTGGAATACAGACAGTGCATATAAAAGGTGACTTTTCATAGGAACATCCCAACAGATATTTTCTGTACTTTTAATATGTTATGATATAATTCAAATTCTCTTGTTCAAGGTAATGTTTTGGAGATTGTTTCTGTGTCAAGGTTAAGTCCCCGGTAATCAATCTTGTTAATGCATGATAATGAGCATTGAATGGGAGGATTGAGTGCTCAGTTCATAATGTAGAAACTCCTATATTTTTTTTTTATACAAATGAGAGGTTTAGATAGAATTCGTTTGATGTATATGAACTTTTGATTTTGCAATTTATTAAGGGACTTTCTGTTTTGAATTTCCCGTGGATTTTTTTGTTCATGCCCCGCCGTTAGCCGAGGGGGGATTAAGTTTTACCCTTGTCTGTCTGTATTTCCATATCATTTTGTCCTGAAATTTGTTTCCTTTCTCTTACTTGTGTTTGCCTCAACCAAAATTGCAGTGATATTGTTGGCTTTTTTCAAAACTATATACCTCTACCCTTTTTTATTGGGAAAATATGCGTCATTTTTGTCGAGCCTGCAACTTTTGTTGCAGAAAGCTCGACATAGGGATAGTGATGCGGCGGCGGCTACGGCGGCGGCAGCGGTGTTAGCTAACTTCTTAAAAGCTTTATATTTTAGAAGGTGGAAGACCTGGATGCTTCATACTTTGTATATAGATGCCTCATGTTACGAAGTTTCCGTCAGTCACATGTCCAATGTCCTTGACCTCATTTTCATGGTTCAGTGACCACTTGAAAAAAAAGTTCAGATTTTTTGTAATGTTGAATTCTCTCTTATTATAAGTAATAGGATAACTATATTTAATATGTGCGTACCTTGAAAGGTCCTCATGTCTGTCAGACAGTTTTCACTTGACCTCGACCTCATTTCATGGATCAGTGAACAAGGTTAAGTTTTGGTGGTCAAGTCCATATCTCAGATACTACAAGCAATAGGGCTAGTATATTTGGTGTATGGAAGGACTGTAAGGTGTACATGTCCAACTGGCAGGTGTCATCTGACCTTGACCTCATTTTTATGGTTCAGTGGTTATAGTTAAATTTTTGTGTTTTGGTCTGTTTTTCTCATACTATATGCAATAGGTCTACTATATTTGTTGTATGGAATGATTGTAAGGTGTACCTATCTTGCGGGCAGATGTCATGTGACCTTGACCTCATTTTCATGGTTCAGTGGTCAAAGTTAAGTTTTTGAGTTTTGGTCTTTTTATCTAATACTATATGCCATAGGTCATCTATATTTGGTGTATGGAAATATTTTATGATCTTTATGTCAGTCGCGCAAGTTTTATTTGACCGTGACCTCATTTTCACGGTTCATTGCACAGTGTTAAGTTTTTGTGTTTTGGTCTATTTTTCTTAAACTATAAGTAATAAGTCAACTATATATGTTGTATAGAAGCATTGTTAGCTGTACATGTCTGCCTGGCATGGTTCATCTGACCTTGACCTCATTTTCAAGGTTCCTTGGTCTTTGTTTAGTTATCTTGGTTAATGTTAAGTTTATGTGACAGTTGTATTATACTTAGGACTATCAACATAATATCAATGATTAGTATAGAAGGCGAGACATTTCAGCGTGTGCACTCTTGTTATCAAATTGGAAAATTTATAATATACCATGAATTTGACTGGAATTCAATATGCAGACCCCCTTTCAAGAGGTAAACCCTCATTTAAAATAAGACCCCTTATGATACATAAATAGACCCTCAAATCTGCACATATAGTAATTTTTGGCATGAAAAATGTTTAAAAGAGTGTTTTTCAGTTTGAATTCATCCACAATTACTACTGAGACTGCACTTTTTGGGAATAATTTTAAGCCATTTTTTTTCAAATTGGAATTCTTCTCCAGGGGAAAAAGCCTTTATTCTCCAGTAATTTAAGGCAAACCATATCACTGAATTGTTATGTATACATACACAATGCTTTTATTTTATAACCTCGAAACTCTGATCAAATACGAATTTGACTTTCACATGTCAAGCTTACAAAAATCAGTAATCACGTGTCACGCTTAGACCCCAATGAGACACACTTCTAAGCACCATTTTCTAGGAGAAAACAGAGATTTTGATCAAATTATAAAAATAGATTTGGGACCCGCAAATATAGAGAAAGTCCATGACAGAACCATCTAATTAGTGGTTTATCTTAATTATGACATGCCCTCAATATTTGACAGTCTCATGTTAATATGTCAAATATATATACAGATGTTACAGTTTGTGATTAGTTCAATTTAAGAGGACATATTATTGGTAGTCAATGATAATTGGTATGCACATGTATGAGCACTGACATCATATTTAATGGATATTATTTGAACTGAACCACTCAGTTAGTGTCTTATTGACTTGGAAACTTTGGCATATAGGTTTTTAACTAGGTTAGTTTAAGGGGAACCATCATTTGAAAGTCAGTGATATTAACGGGTATTGGGTATTCACTATGCAGTTTTCTTGCATAGCAATATAATATTTCCCACAGAAAGTAACCAAAAGTTAGCGTGCAATAAATTCCAATATTGCACCAGTGCAATAAATCTTCAAACTTCATGACGTCATCAACGACAAAATATTAGTTTAAACCAATTTTTACTTTTAAATATTATATTGCTATACAATAAAAGGGTTATTGCATGAATATTGGTGAATTTTGTCCCTTAAGTAGAACATACATTGCACTCGCAAGTTCGTGCAATATAAAATTCTACTTGGTCAATATTCCCCAATATTCATGCAACATCTTATTTTGCATCTTATTTTCATGTAGATATGTTTGCCCTGCCCCTCAGCTAAGAGACATCAATATTGAAACCTTTGTACTGTTATCACTCAGGATCTTTTTCCTTTCATTTTGCCAAGTGAACAGATAGTGGTACAAAGATGCCACATAAAAATATCAGAAGCTCAAGACACACGCACTCAGGACATAATTTTTGTGTCAAGTTATTTAAACCAAATTCATTGTCAGCAACTTAAGGAGTTATTTTTTTTATTGCCCTTTGACCTTGAAATCTTAACAATTATTAGTTATATTTGTCCTTGTTGTTTTAATTTAGCACATGTCTATGCCTATCACTTATTTTAACAAAAAGACGTCTCATTAGCTTGTTATAATTCACTCATTAGGCCTAATAAAGCACTAAGTGCACCTATTCCAATGTTTCAAGTGTTGAAATAATGACGCTTTGATTTTTTTTTTCTCAAAAAATATTGCAAAATGAAATCTGCTACATCCATTTCTAGATTAACAGTGAATGTTAAGATTTTTTTTAACACTATTATGAATTGATGTAAAACTTTGCAATATGAGAAAAGTTGTAGGATTACTTGGAAATTAGACCCTTCAAAGTTGCAACAATGAAAGGTTGAGATGTTAGTTGCTGCATTGAATAAGTTTTAAATACTTATTGTTAATAAGCACAATATAATGGAGTGAATAGTGCTGTTTGTTTACCTCTAGATGTTTTATTTTTTGTTGCTGAGTGCTATGTCTTTGCATATATTCATACGGTCATAGTCCTAACATGTACTTTTCATCCTTTTATTATACATAGTAGTCAGAACACAAATCAATCTTGTGTTTTTATATGACACATGGATTGAAAGATAATTTAATGCACATTATGATGGAATTAAATGTACCAAATTAGGATATACTTGTACATGTGCTTGCATTAGGTCACCTTTTTAAACTTTATTATATTGTTCTTTAGGGTAAAAAACGTTTTCTATAATTAGTTTAAATATGTAACTGTGTAATCATAAAAAGAATTCATCTGAAGATAAAACAAGCTTTATTTTCCTCAGTACAAAGTAAACATTGTAATGTTAAATTATCATAAAATCTCCTTTACAAGGATGTTTACCTGAGCCAGTGTGGTACACCTTCATAACATCATTGTTTAACATCAGAAAATTAGATATTTACACTTCTGATCAATCTTATTGATTAATTATTATGAGGGAAATGAACTTCAATTCACCTCATCTTATGTGTTATAACCTCAGTAAATAAGCAATGTATCAGGTAAATATTGGCCAGTAATGAGGAGCAGAAGGACCTTTTTATGGAAGTCAGAATTTATCATTTTATTTCCTTCATGGACATTGGGGAATAGCCAGTCAAATGTTCAGGAATTCAGGATTCAATTGTATCATGATGTTGGAATGGACATATTATTTTCACAGGGATTTGGGATTTGGCATTTATATTCTCTGTGATTCAGGATGAGACCCCCTTTCTTCTGTTAAATTTTTAGGAAGATGGCACCCCATCAGGATAAATCTGAAGGTGTTTTGTTTTTCCTTGGGTAAAGTTGTCATATAAACGCTGTATGACAGTTGAATGTGATGTTGAACTCATATGTTTTGTCAATGTGTCTGTCCTGCCTCATATAAAGGGTGAAACAAACAGCTGATGTCTGTCTGTCTGTCTGTCTGAAGTTTGAAGTTGAATTTTGTTTTGGTCTGATGATTTTGTGCAGAGTTATGGTCCTTGGACTTAGAAAATTGATTATTGATTAATTATTATGAGGGAAATGAACTTCGATTCACCTCATCTTATGTGTTATAACCTCAGTAAATAAGCCAAACTTTTTTGTCATGCTTGAAAATATTGACTTGATATGTTTTAGATTGTTTACACATGACAAATTATAGGTCAAGTTAGCATTTTGTTATAGTACAATTCCTTTCTAAGGCCAACATTAAAAATATCTTTGTTTCCCCTCTCCCGACTGAGGTTGTTAGGGTATGGGTAGATAGGTAGGCAAATTATTTTATTTTATTCCTTGATATGGTTTTCTATATTGAATTTGTACAAAATTCAACAGATAAGGCTCAAGTCAAGAAAAGTGGGGTATTCCCTGTATTCTCATTCAGTGTACACCACAGTTTTCTGGTGTTAAAAAAAACAGTATACAGGAACCTTCTTTTTTTTCCTAAGCACACATTCTACTTGTGATAACAATTCTTAATGATAGCAAGTGTTTTTTTAGTTAAAAAATTAAGCTTATTTCAAGTCTAATTTGATGCATAACTCACAACAAAACAATTCCTTTGTTCACCAATTCATACCTTGATCATCAATTATGAGATGACAAAAAGATACATGTATGTTAATCACTTGGGAATTAAAATTCAATGAATAAAAATTTTCAATAGAAGTGAACATAATTCAGTTATGTCCAGTTACACCTGGATCATGCAGTTTGGTCAATTGATTCCTAAACAAAGATTTGTATGTTTTTTCGAGTTCTAGAAGAAACAAGGCTTCACTTTATATTCATGTTTTGTATTTCCTAAAATACTTATAAGTATTTACGAATTCTACTGATGCAGTTATAACGTTAAAACGTGTCCTTTTGTAATTTTCATGCCATAAATGAAATCCCATTTAAACTGGTTTTTTTTTCACACCAGAAAACAGGGACGTTCCCTGAAAGCAGGGAATACGTATGTATCCCACACTTCCCGACTTGTGCCCAACCTGTTCAAAGACAAAGTAGATAGATTTTAAAGCATGAGTCAGACCATTTTTGTCGAGCCTGCAACTTTTGTTGCAGAAAGCTCGACATAGGGATAGTGATCCGGCGGCGGCTACGGCGGAGGCGTTAGCTAACTTCTTAAAAGCTTTATATTTTAGAAGGTGGAAGACCTGGATGCTTCATACTTTGTATATAGATGCCTCATGTTACGAAGTTTCAGTCAGTCACATGTCCAATGTCCTTAACCTCATTTTCATGGTTCAGTGACCACTTGAAAAAAAAGTTCAAATTTTTTGTAATGTTGAATTCTCTCTTATTATAAGTAAAAGGATAACTATATTTGATATGTGCGTACCTTGCAAGGTCCTCATGTCTGTCAGACAGTTTTCACTTGACCTCGACCTCATTTCATGGATCAGTGAACAAGGTTAAGTTTTGGTGGTCAAGTCCATATCTCAGATACTATAAGCAATAGGGCTAGTATATTCAGTGTATGGAAGGACTGTAAGGTGTACATGTCCAACTGGCAGGTGTCATCTGACCTTGAACTCATTTTCATGGTTCAGTGGTTATAGTTAAATTTTTGCGTTTTGGTCTGTTTTTCTCATACTATATGCAATAGGTCTACTATATTTGTTGTATGGAACGATTGTAAGGTGTACATGTCTAGCGGGCAGATGCCATGTGACCTTGACCTCATTTTCATGGTTCAGTGGTCAAAATTAAATTTTTGTGTTTTGGTCTGTTTTTCTCATACTATATGCAATAGGTCTACTATATTTGTTGTATAGAACAATTGTAAGGTGTACATGTCTAGCATGCAGATGTCATGTGACCTTGACCTCATTTTCATGGTTCAGTGGTCAAAGTTAAGTTTTTGAGTTTTGGTCTTTTTATCTAATACTATATGCCATAGGTCAACTATATTTGGTGTCAGGAAATATTTTATGATCTTTATGTCAGTCGCACAGGTTTTATTTGACTGTGACCTCATTTTCACGGTTCATTGCACAGTGTTAAGTTTTGTGTTTTGGTCTATTTTTCTTAAACTATAAGTAATCGGTCAACTATATATGTTGTATAGAAGCATTGTTAGCTGTACATGTCTGTCTGGCATGGTTCATCTGACCTTGACCTCATTTTCAAGGTTCATTGGTCTATGTTTAGTTATCTTGGTCAATGTTAAGTTTATGTGACAGTTGTTATAAAGCTTAGCTTTATACTTAGGACTATCAACATAATATCAATGATTAGTATAGAAGGCGAGACATTTCAGCGTGTGCACTCTTGTTACTCCAAGTCTTTAAGATTTTATCCTTTAAACAGGAACAGAGGTTAGACACAAAGCAAATCAAGATGCACTCAGCGGGTTAAAAGATGCTTCAGTTTTTTTTTATTTTTAAAAAAAAGATCACCCTTGCACACAAACAAATCGTGTGGAAAGCATTTTGTTTGTTTTCCTTGATTCCGAATCATGTAGACGCTTCAATGCAAAAATACCTTGATTTAAAATGCTCGTTGACTACAGCATCGGAAAGGTATCACCAAAACCCAACGATCGTTGACTACAGCATCGGAAAGATATCACCAATAACCAACATAGCAAAAAAAAAAATAGTGGACAAGAATGGCCAATAAAATTTTTCGGGTCGCGGTGATTTTACCGGGTCGGTCGTGTGAGGGGAAACAAACAATATTTTATTTTTGGCCTAACCGGAAGGGGACTTACATAAATATTGCCCTGAAAAACTCTCCAATTTATGCTTATTCCTATTCTATTTTGTAGGCTTCTTTTTGCTTGAAGTCTCTAAGGCATTTATAAATTTATTCAAATTTCCTAGTCCAGATTACTTCAATATGAGCTGAAAATCTAACTACTTTTAACGCATAAATGTACAAATCTATAAATAATTTAGATAGACACTATTAAAATCATTATTTAGTCTGTGGTTTCTTTTTTTCTTGTCACCCACTTTCAATTTTGCTTGCTTAGTCATATGAAATCATGAGTGAGGGTGTTGTTTCAAAGTACATTCTCAGTGTTTTGTGCCATTGGCGATAAAATGGCTTTGGAAAATAATGATTTAAAGAACTTGTAACATTTAGAAATGTGACAGGGATGAAGCACATTTGATAAAACTAATTAAATATGTATACAAGTACAAATGACCTATATGTATATAATTACATTAGAAGTATGTTTCATTATGATACTTTATTCTGATTGGCCAACTGCACATCTCGTGTTATTCCGTAAGCAATTGCATTGCTCAATAAAACTTTTCATTCATGATAACACGTGGTCCCACAATAAAGTGCACAGGTGAATTAAATAAAACAATAATAAAATTCGACTTTTCATGATCATAGCTAAAAAATGTAATTATAAGTATTGAATGCTTCTTTTTGTAACTTCATAGGGTTGTAAAAGCGTTGACCGTGTGCACATTTTGAGTATGAAGCGCTTCCGCGCTTCATACAAAATGTACTTCGGTCAACGCTTTTACACCCCAATGAAGTTACAAAAAGAAGCATTCAATTCTTAAATAAAAGTTGGAAAAATTTGTACATATTGGTATTCTCTTTATATTTATTTACAAGTTTTGCAGACCTACTCATAGAGTGTATTATATGTCATTTCTATTTTTGTTTTTCTTGTTAATATTATAAATGTTTCCTACAAAGATGTTAAAAAAAACAAATTTTTGCATATAAAATAAGCCCTACATTTTACATACATGTACATAACATATTGTTATTTTCTTTATCACTTTTACAAGTTTCCCAAATACAATATAGAATCAAATGTCAGATTTATATTAGATTTTTGTATTAAAAGTTGAATGTCCTTACAAGGAGAAGTAATACACTAATACATAGTACTCTGTATCCAAATTTATGTTAAAAAAAGGAAAAAAAAAAAATCCTTGAATTTTCCAGTTGTAGGAAATTGATTAGCTTTATTTATAAGTTTATTAACATTTGGTTGCCGCAAACTAAAGTAGGAAAACAGAAAGGAAAAAAAAATCAGCAATTTTTATGTTTATTCAGGGGCATATCTCATGAATTGTATTTTGGAATCTTTCAGTAACATGGTTTCTAGAGCTTGTAACAGGAAAATATGGGCCGAACAGTTGCTTAGATTAATTCCTGTGATGATCATTTTCTTGTATGCTCATTTTGAAATGTTTTATGTGTAACTTTCATTGTAGTAACTTCCATTTTAGTACTCAGGACAAGATAAAACTTTTCTCATACCAAGAATTTCTTCTTCTTTTTTTTAAATTAAAGCAGTTTCAATTCAATTATAATTTATATAATTATAGAATATATATCATCATCAGCTTATTTTCCATATTCCATTTTCCAAAAATGTTGGTGAGTAATCTATATACCCAGTACCCTTGTTAAATTATCTTTGAGTGGTTTCTTATATAAATGTGTCTCTCTGGACCAACTTATTTATTATTTGATTTGATCCACTTCTTCTTCAAACTCTTTTGACTGATTCAGATTGTCAAGTTTATCCAGCATTATGTCTCATTCTTTATACTTGACAAAGTTTAGAGGTTTGGACTTCTGACTGTGTATTGTATATTAAAGAGGTTGGTTGATTCCTCTGTCAGATCTAGAAATTTTATTGTATCTCTATTTGATTGAAGAATTATTTTCATAACTTGCTATTGCACAGGCTAGAGTTACAAGGAAGCGTAGATTTTTCTGTTAACAAAATTCTTTTCTCGATTTTAATGTTTTCGTCATTTGGTTAACACATAGGGTATCTTGATCTAAATTCAAAGGTGGTATCAAAAAACCAGGGGAGCAATAACATAAGACCAAAAATCGTTAGAAAGTATAATCTTGATTTGATTCCAACAGAGGATTATGTTCTGTGTAAATTAGATCCTGACTTTTACTTCCGTAACTGTTCACAGTCTCGTGTAAATGTAAACCTGGTCTCAAATCCCTTCGCAGATTTTGAATAAGAGTACACTGTGTGTTAAAATACACTCAAATGTTGTTTAATGTTATGTAAAAATTAAAATGTTCATTAACAGTTTCATAGTATTCCTTTAAGTATATAAGTGTATTACATACATGACTTCAGGACATTCATTAACTGGACCACCCAATAAAAAATGGGGACACCAGGTCACTAAATGAAAATTAGCAAGGTCACTGTTCATGAAGTTTAAAATATTTAGGACTAACTGTTGTTATAGTTCAGGCTGAGAAATTTAATGAGACATTATTTAGATATCATCAAACTTAGCTATACTAAGCATGTTTTATACACATTTCATCATTTATATGTAATAAAATGTATCTACATTAATTAAATAAATATTAGTCTATGAATTTTTATTAGAACATTTTTAAATAAATGTCAAATGTTAAAAAAAAAATTCCCATCTTGAGCCTCTTGTCTAAATCCAATGTCAGTGCACTTAAAAGTAAGGATGGTGTGAGGTTCTCCATGTAGGTGGTTTATGTAAACCAATCAAACCTAGGTTTATATGAACATTTATAGTAGTCTTGACCTAACGGCTAAGTAAATAATCACTAATTAAAAAGGCAGTCCTTGTCCATTCACTCACCTGGTATGTCACTACCCATTAAAAGTCAACAATTTTATTAATCAGGAAATGCTTACATGAATGTCTTGAGGTTAGCACTTGAAAAGGTGTATATGATTTTGTTGACATGCGATACGTTTATACAACAGTGCATATATTTATAAAGAAAAATAATATCAACCTTCCTTCAACATTTCATCGGTTAACTGATGAAATATAGTGTGAATTGACTTGAATGATTAGTTCAGGAAAGGATAAATTTTATGATTTTTTAATTTAAAATTATACCGATACCATATGTTTATATAATAGAAAGAGAAAAGGTTGTCAAATTATTTAAAGTAATCGGAAGTGATTGTCAATGTGATTAATTGTTGATTTACATGTTCTTTTACTGAATTTATAATCATTACGCAACCTGCACTGGAATGTTTGACTTTTGTTTATGACAGCCAAAAAAAAAAACGTGAATGAAACAGTGAATTTTATTCTTTAAGTAAGGAGGAATTATTAATTGTATAAATCTTAGAGATATCTGAGATTATATTAACTACAACAAAGGAAAAAATCTTTTATTTGAGGAATTATTCAATTGATTAATTATACAAAAGAAAAAATGGAATTGTGTCTATAGAAAGATATAAAGATATTCCGAAGTCAGTGTCTTGTACTTCATTATAGGCAATAGTGGATTATATCGACAGTAATTTACATGAACACAACTGCACTAGAAGAACCAAATGACTGATTAAGTGCAGGAACAGGGATTTTATCCTGGAGCAAAAAATATTCAATATATTCTGTTTGATTTTAAGTCTTTGTTGTTTTTCTGTGTAACCGATAACGTTGATTGAAGTGGTATTAAAACACAAGGAGCTACGTTTCCGATTTTCTTGAGTGTTTAAAGCAAATCCGACTACAAAACCCTGTTAATGGTATCCTGTGGGATAATACTGAAGGAATAACACTCATTGAATATAGTTTTTTTATGTCATCAGGAGTTAACATCCCAGTGGTTGGCCTCTAAGATTTTTCAATATCCTCTCCTGGGCCTCAGGATTATCGAGTTTATATAACTTCACCCTTTTGGTTGAGTGCAGCAAATTTTGCAAAATTGAGTAAAAAAATGTAATCACTAGACTATAAAAGAAATATGTGTTGACAATTGCTTGTAAGAACTCATTGGATGGAGGTGTTTTGAGCAGACTCAGCGACCACTAATCCGGAAAATTTTAAATTACATTCATTCTTTATTATAGATATGTACTAAATTAATTTGTAGTTCATAGAGGTTTTTATTGATTTGGTTGTGGAGAAATTGAAAAACGATTGCATTTCGTGTAAATAAAACATTAATTTGGATATTTGATAGAAGCAAAAGTGCTGATTTGATTGAAAATTGAATTACAAGTGAAAATTTGACCAAATTCAGTTTTAAGGTGATAAGTTTGTGTAGAATACAATACAATGTACTGCAACTAAAAGGAAAATAACAAATTAAGACTTTCACAAGTTAACACTTACAGTTTGTGAGATTGCAAATTTTAAAGGGCATGGATTATTGTTTATTATTTCCTTTTGGAGACAAATAAGATAACATTTATTATGTAAAAATAATTCAGTGAGAAAGGAAGGTTTGATAATTGAAAACAAAACTGTTGGATAACTTCATGAACATTTTATATATCTAATGTTAATAATACAAAAAGTTTGGATATGGATGGAAATGGACCAGTTATCAGTAGTTCAGATGTAAAGTCAGATTTATCAAGGTATTGTACAATTATTACAGTGAACATTACAAAATACATTCTACAGAATAGAATAAAACAAAAATGATATTGAATGAACATTAGATCAATGTGGCTTTAGATTTTATTAGTATTAAACTAAAATCTTAACAGTACAGTAGAAAATATTGCACTTGAAATTCAATGTTTTTCAAGAAAGAACTAATAAAAAAGGTCTCAAAATTTAAAATGCGTTAATTTTCTTTTAAAAATGAAAAAAAAAAAAAAAAATTGAAAAAAGAAAGAAACAAGTTAGCACTTATATTTTGTATTTCTATTTTTAAAATTTATTAGAATTGATTAAGAATTGATCTTGTAATTTTAGGTGCAATTATCTGCAAACATTTCATAAAAATCCACAAGAAGTTAAATTATATTATCACATTTTATAGTACAATGTATAATATATATATACTTAATTTATCATGATACAGATAAATTAAAAAAAGTTGGTTATACATGTACAGTAAACATATTTTCTTGTTTATTGTGTCACCTTTTGTCATGTCAGGATCTTTAATAGCTGACTATGTTTCAGACATGATTATTGTTAAAAGCTGCAATAAGAACATTGTAGTTACTTATGGTGGCCCCAATGGCAGAGTGGTCAAATTTGTTACTTCTGTAATCACTAGCCTGTAAGTCAACACTGAGGTTGTGAGTTTGAACCCTGCTCGTGCAGGTGCACTCGACTCCAATCTTTCTTGACTAGGATTGACAGTTTCCTATGGAAGGTCAGTGGTTTTCTCCAGGAACTTTCTCTTGTTCCACAAATAAAAACTGGCCGCCATAAAGTAGCCCAAAAGTGGTGCTTAAAAGTGGTGTTCACATAAAATCAAATGTAGTTGCTTACCATCTGTGGTGGATAATTTGGTCAAACACATCTACTTATTTTTATATACAATCTCTTTTTGATTTGTGTACTTAAAAAATTACAAAATGTTTACAGTGAAAAAAAATTTTGTATAATATACTCAGCAAAACAATTATCCAAAATTTGTCCTATATAAATAGGGTATTTTAATCACCAGTGATACATGTTCAAATTAGAATAAAGTCTCTACACCAGATTTGTTTTACATAAGTAACATTACTCAGGTTCCACATGTGGAGCAACATTTGCTTATTCTTCCTGAACACCTGAGATCACCCCTGGTTGTTTGGTAGGTTTTGTGTTGTCCTGTCTTTAGTTGCCTGTGTTGTGTTTATGATGTTTTTCTCTTTGTCTTTCTTTTGGTTTTAACTATGTCATTTTCAGTTTATTTTCGACTTGTGAGTTCGCTTGTCCGTTGGTATTTTTGCCTTACTTTAAATCACAGTAAGGTGTGAATGTAAACTTGTTAAATGTTATTTGAATGTTAATTCCAACTATATATATATTAAAAGTCATTTTGAGATTCTTATATGACACGTTTGTAAGTTGCATGATATCAAAGTTTTTACATGTAAAAAAAAGAGTTCCTGATGATAATAATGTTATAGTATAGTGTAGTACGAACCTTCTTGCCATATTATATGGCCCCTGCTGAAAAAAGATTTTAAGAACTCTTTCTCAAAAAAGGTATATGTCAATCATACTTTCAGACACAGTATCAAAATCATAAAGTTGTTATAAAAAAACTGCAGCCATTTCAATATTAAAGAGTTTACATATTATGCTGAAAAGGTAATTTGTACAATTTTACTTATTTCAATCATATTGAGATGTTATTCAGAAAAGCAAATTGCTGTTGGAGACAATTTTCAAAAATGTTCTGTTTTGTAAATTTTGCATCTTGAACCAAAAAAAACGGATACAATTTGTACGTAGTTAACCTTGTTCAGGCCTGTAGCCAGGAATTTCCAAAGGGGGTTATTTGGCCTCAAAAACTCGACTTTAACAGTCACAATTTGAACAGAATGTTGACTTTATTTGTTTTCAAGGGGGGGTTCGTCCGAACCCCCCTGGCTACGGGTATGTTGTTTCTAATATTTTTTTGGTTTTATTTGTTTCTTAAAATGGCAGTATTGAGCAGTCTTTTGCATTTTTGTCGAGCCTGCAACTTTTGTTGCAGAAAGCTCGACATAGGGATAGTGATCCGGCGGCGGCGGCGGCGGCGGCGGCGGCGGCGGCGGTGTTAGCTAACTTCTTAAAAGCTTTATATTTTAGAAGGTGGAAGACCTGGATGCTTCATACTTTGTATATAGATGCCTCATGTTACGAAGTTTCCGTCAGTCACATGTCCAATGTCCTTGACCTCATTTTCATGGTTCAGTGACCACTTGAAAAAAAAGTTCAGATTTTTTGTAATGTTGAATTCTCTCTTATTATAAGTAATAGGATAACTATATTTGATATGTGCGTACCTTGCAAGGTCCTCATGTCTGTCAGACAGTTTTCACTTGACCTCGAACTCATTTCATGGATCAGTGAACAAGGTTAAGTTTTGGTGGTCAAGTCCGTATCTCAGATACTATAAGCAATAGGGCTTGTATATTCGGTGTATGGAAGGACTGTAAGGTGTACATGTCCAACTGGCAGGTGTCATCTGACCTTGACCTCATTTTCATGGTTCAGTGGTTATAGTTAAATTTTTGTGTTTTGGTCTGTTTTTTTCATACTATATGCAATAGGTCTACTGTATTTGTTGTATGGAATGATTGTAAGGTGTACATGTCTAGCGGGCAGATGTCATGTGACCTTGACCTCATTTTCATGGTTCAGTGGTTATAGTTAAATTTTTGTGTTTTGGTCTGTTTTTTTCATACTATATGCAATAGGTCTGCTATATTTGTTGTATGGAATGATTGTAAGGTGTACATGTCTAGCGGGCAGATGTCATGTGACCTTGACCTCATTTTCATGGTTCAGTGGTCAAAGTTAAGTTTTTGAGTTTTGGTCTATTTATCTAATACTATATGCCATAGGTCAACTATATTTGGTGTATGGAAATATTTTATGATCTTTATGTCAGTAGCGCAGGTTTCTTTTGACCATGACCTCATTTTCACGGTTCATTGCACAGTGTTAATTTTTTGTGTTTTGGTCTATTTTTCTTAAACTATAAGTAATAGGTCAACTATATATATTGTATAGAAGCATTGTTAGCTGTACATGTCTGCCTGGCATGGTTCATCTGACCTTGACCTCATTTTCATGGTTCATTGGTCTTTGTTTAGTTATATTGGTTAATGTTAAGTTTATGAGACAGTTGTAATAAAGCTTTATACTTAGGGCTATCAACATAATATCAATGATTAGTAAAGAAGGCGAGACATTTCAGCGTGTGCACTCTTGTTTTATCTCTGCATTTGTTCAGAAATGCCAAGAATGGCAAGATAAACTTTTGAAGTTGTGATTAACTGTGAACTTTAGTACAAATCTTCAAAAATAATATGAAACAAGTCTTTTTTTAATGCAATTTATTTTTAAATGAATATTGGTGATACAATTTTGCCCTCTGACTGTAGTGATAATTGTGTAAACCTTTTACCAATTCCATTTACTGTATATAAAGCCTTGGTTCATTATTATATGAATCCTGGAGAAATATTTTTTTATTGGTTTGTTATTTTGTGCTTCCCTATTCTGTCAAGGAAGTTAGAACTAACAAGTATTTGCTGAGGAGGATGTTTTATTTGTGATCATTGATCTATACAACCATGTTGACTTTTAAGCCTGGTCTGACTGAGTGCATTATCTAAGAGCAATTGGTGCACCAGGGTTAACATGGTTAATATTAAGTGGTTGGCATTTTGTTATGGAAGTTTGTGGTTATTTTATATGGACACCTTTTATCTCCCCCTTGTCACTTATGTTAATTGTTGCCACATGCAGTTAAAATGCAGATAGTAAATTTTTGAAAGCATGAAATTGTCGTAAAAGCAGTGATTGATGTTTTCAGTGTTTGAACTATTTTATTTCAGACATATTATAATATAATTTACTCAGTATTTCAAGAGTAAGAATTACTTGCAACCTTATAAGGCACAGAAATTTATGCTGCTTGAAAAATCAAAAATGATGGATATTTTTTTTTTAAATGTTTTGCCTCTTGTGCATTGATTATCATATGCAACATAAAACAAACCTGTGTGACGTTTCAAGTACTGGATATCACAAGCAAAAAAATCTTGATATTGATATCTGATTAAAACTGCAACTTAATTTATGTTTTTCTCACATGAAATGAATTTTGAGACTGCAAAAGCTTTCTCTGAAAAAAATGCTGGTCAATTATGTTAACAATGTAAAATACTTTGAAAACTTTGACAATCAGTGAAACATGAATGATTATAATGGGGTGAACTGAACCAAAATATACACTATCTTGTAGTCCATGTTAAATAGCATGTTTATGAATGGATAGCATTTATAAACACCAGAAAAAGTAATTTAACAGAACAATTTTTGTGAGCTATTTTAAAAAAAAAGTCAGTTGTCAAAAAAAAAAACAAGTTTGATACTTATTTTGATAACATGAAGTAAATTGTTAACAGCATGCAATATATTGTTGAATGGGAAAAAAAGACAAAAAAAACATTTCTTTCTCATTGTCATGGCAAACATTTCAAATTTGAGTCCTTGATTTTTTTTTAACCATGTGCAGAAATTTTGATGCAGTTTTTACTACCTTAGGTGCACTTCTTTGCTATCAAGAATTTTAAAATCTCATGCATACAAAAAAGAAATCATCCTGTTAATGCCATTATGGCAGGTTCATCTGGGACAATGTGCCTTTGTCAAACTGTCAAGTATTCATCCTTTAAGATGGATAACTGTTTAAAGTTGCATAATTTTACACAGAGAATTAAAGTTTGCAGGGTAAAACAATTTCCTGTTTTAAAAAGTTTAAACAAGGACAAATCTGTAACCTGCATAGTTCAAACAAGTTTCACCTATTAAGTAGCTCAATGAATTCAATTAGTACACGAGTGCAGTCTTTCATAATAATTAAAAATTGTAATTGATGTCCTACGGTTGTGGTTCGTAAATGATTATGTTGATATTATGTACTTTTTCTCTGGAGTATTGAAATCTTGAACGTCATTGATGGTATAACAAAAGTTATTCAATCAAAAAATGAGTGCATGCCTCGCAAGTTTTTAAATGACGTTGACATCTAGGTGGCATGTATTTATAAGTTTTACTTCCTCTCAGTATCTGTTGCGAACAGGAATTTTATCAAGCACAAATAGGTTTCTTCCTTTTAGGTTTTTTGTAAAACAATAGATTTTGCCATACTTAAATGATTTGTTCTTTAATGAAATGCAGAACAGCATCCTCCCTAAGATTTCTCAAACATGTTCTTGTTAGTGCGTTACTTTGTAATTGATGATTTAGTGGTACAATGAGTGCTCAGAGTTTATAATCAGGTAGGGGCACCTGACTTGTGTTTTCTGTACTACAGATTGATCATTAAGGAAATCCAAATCAGATTTATGTGTTTACACCAAGCTAGTTAACAATCAAGTAGATGTGTAATTGCACTTTATCGATTGGTCACTTCTGGAGGAAATATGTTGACAATCTTTTATTGAAATGGTATCTATGAAGTTATGAGTTCATTGTGTTCACCTCATTTTTTGCAAAAGTGTTTTTCTTTCAGATGTGACACCCTTCTCCTGTATTGTCCTTACTTATTGTGGCGGCTGGGGTTATGGACTCTATGTCAGGGTTTCACTTTTTGTTTGCAATTAAGACTATGATGTAAGAGTATATATGTAAATGATATAAAATAAAAAAATAAAAAACTGGTCACGAAATTAAACAAGAGAAAAAATTTATACAGATTAATAGTGAAATACGGTTTATAGAAATAAATGTGTGTGCTCTTTTAAGGCTTATTAATTTTATCTTTTAGAGAATAATCTCAAATATATGTATGAAAAATATTGAGCATCCGATTCACATAAGTTGAGTAAGTACATCCTTTAATCTAATTAATTTGTACTAAGAGTATCTTGTCTGGATATTAAAAATAGTTGTCACACTCCATAATGTTTGTTTGATCTTATCAGAGGAAGTTTCAAGGGCATTCTATACATACGCTTGACCCTTTTTAATTTGTGATTTTAGCACAGATAACAATTGATATAGATTCTGAAAATTCAATAACTAAGAACTTGCCAGTTATGCAAACAAAAATATTGAAAAAAGGCCGGTTTCATTGTATAATAATATGGATTAAATGTATTTCCTTTAAGCAAATCAACGGAATCTGAGTAAATTTTCAAATGAAGTCTTATTTAGGTCTCCCCACATATTTTCAAATGGTGGAAACCAGTACAAGTGCAACTTTAAATTTTGTGCAACATTTAGTTATGTAAAGTTATGCCCCTTGAAATATTTAGAAAATGTTTCTTGATAATTTTTTAAACTTAAAGCTTATTAAACGGTGCTCTCCCAAGTATTTGTGTATAGCACCATAGGATTTTAAGATAGTAATGTTTCCTAAGAATTATATATTATTGTCCCTAAGATTCATGTTGCACTCAAACTCAAGTATGCCTTGAAAGAATTTGTCATCCTTGTACTTCAAATTTTCGCTTTTTTCCCCCTGAATTATTGGAACATAATGAAATAATAACAGTTGCTTGGTACTCATGATTCATGTGGACATGTTGAAGCCTTTTGATTACTGATCTTCTTTTATTACTTGGAGGGGAAAGATAAAGTTCTATTTTGTTCCAGAAACTATCTTTATTGGACTTGCAAGCTGTCTTGAACACTTAAAGGAAATAAAAATAATGACATAATGTGCATTCAGCTGCATATGTGTTTAATTTTGAATCGATTTGTTAGATCTTTATTCAAAAGTCAAATCCTGACAGTATTTAAATTAAGTCCAAAAATTATTTATTCATGTTGTGCCTTTGAAGACCATAGAGACTAGTGTTGAGATAAAAAGATCAATTGTTCTTCGTTTTCATGTGTAAAAATATACCTAAAATTTGTGCAAATTATATGTTATTAATAAATTTAATTACTTTCCAAAGTTTTTTTTTTTTTTTTTTAGAAAAATTCTAGGAGTTCTGTCTCAAAAGTAGTGAAAATAACATTGTGTAATTAATAATTATTTTATGCATGCAAGTTTTTAAATGATTTTATATAATAATTCAAAAGAATTTTATGTAGTTCATCTTTTACCAAAAAAATTTATTTTGATAAGAAACAAATAACTACATGAGATACATTGCTTAAAGGGATATCAATTCATGTCCACAAGCTCCAAAATGTTTCCCTTAAATTAATTTCATTGCATAAAGTAATTACCAGTTAAGAGAATTGAATAAGTACTGTTTGTTTTTGTTGACATAAAGACATATTCAAGATTGTACCTTAAAAGGTGAAAGGAAAAATCGAATGTACTAGAAGAAAACAAAAACTTCCAGTTCTGTTCTTAACTCCACTATATAAAAAAAGAACTATAGATAAATGTTTTATTACATTTGAATTAGACCATTGTGTAATATAACTCGGTGCAAAGCCTGAACTTAATGCCTTTCTTTATATTCTCTCTTAACTTATTAAGTTAGCTCTAGGATCGTGTCTAGTAGGAAATCTACAGTAAACTCAATTAGTACCTAGTAACATTGAAAAGAAAGTAAACCTGAAAGATTAACAGCTAAAGTAGGATTGATTTGATATCTCAAGCTTATGATCTCTTTAAAATGTGAATCTGTAAACAGAGGTGGATTTAGAGGGGGGGGCCCCTTTTTGGGAAAAAAATTGGTTGCTTATATAGGGAATCACTGAAGCGTGACTGGAGCGGGCCCCCTCTTAGCGCAGTCAGTGGGCCCCCACTTATGAAAATTTCTAGATCCGCCAGTGGTAAATGTTGCTTAAAAATCATTGTCATTTTGTGTTCAAGTGTAAAGCTGTTATAAAAAAAAAACCCGAAATACTAGCTTATTGGCCTTAAATATCCTGTTCTCATATACTTGTGTGCTATACCTCCTTAATATTTCACTATTAATCTATAAATCTTATTATACACAATGTACATTGAGGTTTTACACCTACAACTCTTTGTTATTTGAAATTAATAAAGTAAGTGAGCGATAGACATAGTGTGGGTAGTTTGGTATATAAAGATAATAAAGCTTAAATTTGGATACAAAAATAGATAAGAAGATGTGGTATGATTGCCAATGAGACAAGTATCCACTAGAGACCTAATGATGTCAAGGTAAACAGCTATACTGAGGTCACTACTGCCTTCAACAATGAGCAAACTGCATACTTTCAATCTCTTGACATGGATATCATCAGTCTGTACTCTCAAGATATTTTGTATTGGTTTATTAATTATAACATGAAGTTATGACAAGGAAATAGAAGTACAATAATGCCTTAGTATCAAGTTTAATGGATTTGTAACCAATAAGAACAAACATGCTTATGTTCCTTTATGACTTTATTAAAATTATGTTAATTTCTTCCTTATTAGCTGATAGTTTCTGTAGTGTTGACTTACTAACAGGGAAGACTTTTTTGGTTTAAGAAATCTCTCTTTCTTTATGACTTATGACCATCAGACAGCAATCCAATGACACAAATAACCATAAAGCATAGTATATTAGGTCTTAAATATTTAAAAATTAATATTTTTTGATAATTTTTGTTACTAAAATGTCTACTTGTTTAATTCTCAAATTATTTTTAAAGGGTGATATAAGTTTTTGACAATTTCTGGTATTTTCCAATAAAATAAACTATTTCTTTGAAGTTTTAATACATTTACAATAAATGTTATGGGTGTTATTATCCAAATTTTTGTCTAGGCCTATAATCCTTGTTAAAAGAATGTTACATAAACCTTGCCAGAACTATTCCTTGATGTTTCATTCGAATTCATTGAAACTTTCCACAAAAACTGAGATAATGAGAAAATTTTAGTTTGATCTGAGAAGGCATGAAAGCTATAGGATCTGTCTTTTTTAGGAACTGTATGTCACATTTTAGCTACAAGATATTTGTTGAATATGGGTTTTCAACTTTATTGTACTTGTTCAAGCCATAAATTAAAAATTTACTTGTGCACCTGCAGTTACCGACTCGCACAGTTAAACCTTATTTCTATAGATAAAAATAGACCTACTTACAGTAGAGATCCCTTCTGTTAAGTGCACTAGAAATAGACCTACTTACAGTAGAGATCCCTTCTGTTAAGTGCACTAGAAATAGACCTACTTACAGTAGAGATCCCTTCTGTTACGTGCACTGATAGAAATAGACCTACTTACAGTAGAGATCCCTTCTGTTAAGTGCACTAGAAATAGACCTTCTGCTGTTGTCTGCTCTATGGTCGGGTTGTTGTCTCTTTGGCACATTCCCCATTTCCATCCTCAATTTTACTACTTACAGTAGAGATCCCTTCTATTAAGTGGACTAAAAATAGACCTATGCAGTAGAGATCCCTTCTGTGAAGTGCACTGATAGAAATAGACCTACTTACAGTAGAGATCCCTTCTGTTAAGTGCACTAGAAATAGACCTACTTACAGTAGAGATCCCCTCTATTAAGTGCACTGATCGTGACACTAATTTTTATTTCTCATCGATTATATCCATACAATGTCATGATTTATTAATGTAATATAAAAGTGATAATAAAGCATGAAAAATACTGCACCAACTTGCAAGCTAGTAATTTTTCATGATGAATAAACCTAGATAGGAGTACATATGTTCTCCACTGTTGCATTCAGTTACAGATAATTAGTTTATATTAAAGAGAGAACAAAGAAAGATATCAGTTTTAACTCTGTTGATTAATTTCATTTTGATCTGCAATGTATTATCTAATGTTTTCTGTATGCTACGTACAAAATGCAACACATTTTTATAGATGATCTATAGAAAGATTTGATTCAAGTTGCATCTAGAATTATGTACCCAGAGCTGTCATTGTGACAATATTATTCAATTGCACAGGCTTAAATTTACAGAGAAAAAAAGGGGGGAAACTATGTTGCTCATCACTTCAGAAGTTTCCCATAATCCCACATTTCAGCCTGCCCAAAAACCACTGATGAGGTTACAGGTTAATTGTATTAACATAAACATTTTCTTTTCAAACCTGTCAGAATATGGTTTGTTTTATTTTTTTGTCTTGAAGATAAAAAAAATAAAGCAAAGAAACATATGTCCAATAACTGACAGATCATTTCTGAATCATTTAATGAAATGAAACTGTCATAGAAACTTGTACTTTTTAACAATGAAAGAAACCAAACCTAAGAATAGCAATGCATGTCCTCTTGTGTTGTAATGAATGACATTGGGTGAATGTGGTTATTGACTTGAGTCAATAGAAAGTCACCAAGTATATTTAATCATTTAATTTTCCTTCCTTGTGGATTAACTCCTCATGTTGACCTGGTTTGACCTGTAACAAATCAGGACATGAACCATTGATGAATTTATTAAAATAAAAAAGAGGATCCCTTGAGGGAAATATGTTTAAGCTGAAAGATCAAAACAGACCAGCCTTTAATAAGACGTAGGTGGTTATAAATGATGATTACTTTAATGGTAGCGTGGATGTGTTCATGCAAGATGACAGCATATCGAAAAATTAGATTAATAATAGTATCACTATAACTTTAACCCAAAGTAATATTTCTAGGGCATGCACATGCTTTCTTGTCTTTCTCAGTTGGTTCAGAATAAGTAAAAGTGCATGAGATATAAAAATGATCCAATAATTATTACCAATGACTGAATTTAAAATAAAAAAATTAATAATAAAAAGTAATAGACAAATAATAAAATATGACATTTCATAATTTGTCTATTTCTTTTTTGTAAATTTTTAAAAATTATTAAATATGATTCAAATCTGCTCTAGTAAATTAAATGATGCAGGTATGATTTTTCTCTCTTTTTTTTAAACAATTAAAAAAAAATAATTTATATTTCATTTTATGCATGATGCCTTTTTGTACACCATTTGAGATTTACTGTCATTGTAATTTAAGGGGAGAATATCTACTCTTAATGGTATGAAAACTCATTTCAAATCCCAAAAGCAGTTCTACATTGTCATATATTTTAAGTCAAGCAGTCAGATTTATTTTTCAGTGTAACCATTTCAGTTTCAAAAAGCAATATTTCAAGTTTAAAACATTCCTTGTGAGAAATTAACCCTTATTTTTTCACTTTTACTTGGATTCAAACCAAAAGATGAAAATGAAATCTTACTTGTTTACTAATTTGGAGAAAAGTTGATGCTGGCAGAATATATCATTGAATGATTTGCGTAAAAAAGCCATTAATATTTGTTATCTGTCTGGGATGAAGGACAACAACCAGTAGAGAGATTATTGACCTCTATTTGAACTCAGGATTTCATCAGGCTACCTAGTCTAGACTATTGCCTGCTTAAGGAATTATTAGAATAGATACTAATTAAAAAAATATGACAGGCCGTGTGTCTCAAGTATATATTCAGTTTTCTTTTTGATGCAATAATTTTTTTTGAAAAAAGAGAATAATTTTTGTCGAGCCTGCAACTTTTGTTGCAGAAAGCTCGACATAGGGATAGTGATCTGGCGGCGGCGTTAGCTCACTTCTTAAAAGCTTTATATTTTAGAAAGTGGAAGACCTGGATGCTTCATACTTAGTATATAGATGCTTCATGTTACGAAGTTTCCGTCAGTCACATGTCCAATGTCCTTGACCTCATTTTTATGGTTCAGTGACCACTTGAAAAAAAAGTTCAAATTTTTTGTAATGTTGAATTCTCTCTTATTATAAGTAATAGGATAACTATATTTGATATGTGCGTATCTTGCAAGGTCCTCATGTCTGTCAGACAGTTTTCACTTGACCTCGACCTCATTTCATGGATCAGTGAACAAGGTTAAGTTTTGGTGGTCAAGTCCATATCTCAGATACTATAAGCAATAGGGCTAGTATATTCGGTGTATGGAAGGACTGTTAGGTGCACATGTCCAACTGGCAGGTGTCATCTGACCTTGACCTCATTTTCATGGTTCAGTGGTTATAGTTAAATTTTTGTGTTTTGGTCTGTTTTTCTCATACTATATGCAATAGGTCTACTCTATTTGTTGTATGGAATGATTGTAAGGTGTGCATGTCTAGCCGGCAGATGTCATGTGACTTTGACCTCATTTTCATGGTTCAGTGGTTATAGTTAAATTTTTGTGTTGGTCTGTTTTTCTCATACTATATGCAATAGGTCAACTATATTTGTTGTATGGAAGCATTGTTAGCTGTACATATCTGCCTGGCATGGTTCATCTGACCTTGACCTCATTTTCATGGTTCATTGGTCTTTGTTTAGTTATCTTGGTTAATGTTAAGTTTATGTGACAGTTTTTAATAAAGCTTTATACTTTAATAGGACTATCATCATAATATCAATGATTAATAAATAAGGCGAGACATTTCAGCGTGTGCACTCTTGTTGAGATTGTGGTCTTTTTATCTAATACTATATGCCATAGGTCAACTATATTTGGTGTATGGAAATATATGATGATCTTTATGTCAGTCGTTCAGGTTTTATTTGACTATGACCACATTTTCACGCTTCATTGCACAGTGTTAAGTTTTTGCGTTTTGGTCTATTTTTTTAAACTATAAGTAATGGGTCAACTATATAATATGTTGTATAGAAGCATTGTTAGCTGTACATATCTGCTTGGCATGGTTCATCTGACCTTGACCTCATTTTCAAGGTTCATTGGTCTTTGTTTAGTTATCTTGGTTAATGTTAAGTTTATGTGACAGTTGTAATAAAGCTTAGCTTTATACTTAGGACTATCAACATAATATCAATGATTAGTTTAGAAGGCGAGACATTTCAGCGTGTGCACTCTTGTTTAATTTTATTTAACGTTTAAACTGTTTGACTTTGAAATTGTATTTCAACAGTGTTCCTCTCCAACACTCTTTTGCGCTCTTTTGTTTGAGATAATGAAATGAATTTTGATTATATATTTATTTTGTAGTTTAATTTATGTCAAACAGTTTTTTATATGTCCATTCCATCCAACCAGGACTAAAAATAACTTTACGTAGATTCTGTCCACCTCATGTTTTACAACATATTTAGAGGTGAAAATTGAGATCATTTACTTAAAATGTAAAATGAATAACTGAAAGCAAGCCTAATATGAAAACATTATTTATGAAAAAGGAGAATAAAAATAAACTTAGAAAACTGTGGAAAGTCATAGTCTTGAGTTTGTAAGTGGCTGGTACGTGATTGCATTGCCATTTCATGATGACTTTGTGGTCAAAACTGTCTGAATAAGATTACATGACTAGTGGTATGATACACCAGGCATTGGTTGTTACAGCTACCTATGATTACAGGGTGCTTTGTTTACCTTCATACTTGTTAAGGTACAGGACATTTCTCATGTCATATCTACCTATAAATAGTTATTCTTTTTTTCTCTGAATAGCAAAGAGATGAAGTCATAGTCAACATTGGGAATGGAAACAAAATTTGTAATATTAGGCTTTTCAATTTATTTGTATTTTAGATCAATTGATGATTGATTGGTTTAATTGATGTCTGCTGAACCTCCAGTTGATATATATTTGGGCTTTTCAATTTATTTGTATTATAAATCTATTGATTGATTGATTGATTGGTTTAATTGATGTCTGCTGTACCTACAGTTATGATAGTTTAAAACTTTCTTGCTTAACACAAAAAAATGTGTTCTCATTTTCATAACACAAAATATGTGTGCTCATTGCCCATGTTTGATTAAAATATTTTGTTTCCCCAAATACATTTGTTTATTAAATTAAGTCAACATCCGTTTAACAGATTTAATTGTACAAGATTTAAGAGTGTTACATGAAAAATTCATGTACATTTGAATACCAGGGAATGAGTAAATTAATTTTGTGTTTCATTGGTAAAATAAGAAAAGAAAAAAATCACCTTTTTTCTATTAACCGAGATCAGCTACTTTCTGGTATTCCCCATTTACTGTAAAACCCAATTCCCATTAGAGATCAGTTATTTTTGGCCAAGATGTCACACTAATTGAATAAAAAGATGATTACATTTAAGTCCACATGAAATAGATTTTCTGAAAGGATGATGTGTACTTGTAACAAAACTGAAGAGTTTCGTAACCTATATATATCCAATAAAAAAGGAATATTGTTATATTGCAAAGTACAATGTTTAATTAAACATGTCAATAGGTCAGTCTGCATCTCAGTAACACAAGTTTAAAAAAAGAACATGAAGTAGAATTTAAATCAAATATTTTGAACATGTTTCAGACTTTGTGATTTCATTTATACAAAATCAATGAACATCTCATTCATAATGAATGAATTTATCAAGAATCATCTTCCAAAGGGATGTACTTTATAATTCTGCATCAAGTTCATATCCATTTAGATATCATATCACGTGTAATATAAATTTGCGATACATGGATATATATAAGGTATTATAGTTATATTAAAAAAAATAAAAAATGACTTGTATCATTAGCCATATAGAATGATGTAAATAGATAACTGTTGTAATATCCATATGTGCTGATATTTAAATGATAATAAACAAGACCAGCATGAAATTTTTTTTTAAAAGACCAAAAACCTTAGGAAATATCAAAGAGGTTATATTGAGACAACATAAATGCTAACCTCCTTGGTGAAACTATATTGGGATTTTAATCTAACCAATATAAAGTTTATGTGCTTAAAAAATTTAAACTTTTCCTTGAATATGTTCTAGATATTTGTCAAGTATATTGACCAACTTATTGAATGTCATTCAATGTATGTGTCCTTGATAATGACTAAATTTGGAAACAATGTAAGATCAATGTAAACGTGACAATACCTAAGGACCTTATTATTTTCTTTTTTTGCTGGGTACCATAGAATAAGATAGTGTGATACTACTTTTATTATAGCATTATTTTCTTTTTTTGCTGGGTACTATAGATTAAGATAGTGTGATACTACTTATATTATAGTATTATTTTCTTTTTTTTTGCTGGGTACCATAGAATAAGATAGTGTGATACTACTTTTATTATAGTATTATTTTCTTTTTTTTTTGCTGGGTACCATAGAATAAGATAGTGTGATACTACTTTTATTATAGTATTATTTTCTTTTTTTGCTGGGTACTATAGATTAAGATAGTGTGATACTACTTTTATTATAGTATTATTATTTTTGCTGGGTACCATAGAATAAGATAGTGTGATACTACTTTTATTATAGTATTATTATTTTTGCTGGGTACCATAGAATAAGATAGTTTTGAGGTACCAGTTTTGATAAACTTAGTTGATGGACATTTTTTTATTGAGTCTGAAAATAATTATCATCAAAACCATGAATTGAAAACCCCATAAACTAACAAATGATTAAAGTCATATGAAACGAGTGAGTGGTGAAAAATAATGTTTTTCCAATTCTTGAACCAATGCATGTATATATCACAAACTAAGTCCTCTGTGCACGATTTTATCATTATTTACGCAAATATATCGTATAATCGTCAATTTTTTTTCTCTCTGTCTGTTATGATTTAACAAATATGGCTGCTCATTAAATGCCGTGTTTTGAAGCCGAAGTTTACCGATTGTCACCTTATAGTAAATAAATAACAAAAAGCATGGGTATTGAGCATGTGCTTAACATGTACAATCAGATAATTGTTTATTTTAATGACATATTCATGCGTATTGCGATCACCGGATTTTTACAAGGAGGGTTACGCTCAGCTCACTATGCATACGGAAAATATGTCGGCGAATTGCTTCCTGGAAGCAAGCAATTAAAAATAAGTAAACTTCTTCTAAATGTGGACAAATTGAAGAATTTTCCTCAGAAAAAAGTATATGTACAAAAGTTTTATAATGAAAACTATCCATTTAGTTATAAAAAACAGATGCATATTTTTTTTTAATTTGAGGTTTCATATGACTTTAAATATTGTAACACAAAGAAAAGTACTCCCACAAAAAAAATCACACAAAAAAGAAGACAAATCTGTAGTCAAAGTACAAAACAGTAGAAGTAAATTAAAATTAAAAAAATAAAATAAGTATGGTGGGACCTATTTCTGTCTCCCCACCCCCCTTTTGTGGTATAAATTATTCTTCACCCCATTTATTTTGCTATGTCATTTTGTTCTATTTATTGTCTTTATATCATGTCAAAAAGATCTAAGTGCAAGATATAAATCTGTCTAATGAAGGTTATAAGTACGAGGAAGATTTGATTTACATAGTTCATACTCCATATTTAAAATAAATCATCTTCTTCCCATTTGATGTATGTATAACTAGTGTATTTGTCTTGTTTTAATCATTTCCCAGAGTTTTGTTATATGGTTTCTGTTATCCTTTGATACATATGTTCTAACAGATCCAGAATTACCAGGAAAATGAAGCAGTGTTTTATAAATTTTCCCATAGTGGGAAATGTCGTCATACACATCCTGACCAAAATCTGACAAATCAAAAAATAAGTCAGTACTTCCCTTTAACAGTGGGGTCTAAAAATAGGTTTTTTTTTAGATTAAGGTACATTACAGTTTAATCATTACTTAAGTATTAGTAATAGCAAATGTACTAGTATCCCTATTCTTAATCAATATTTTAAGACTAATTATCTCATAAATAATGATTAGTAGTAGTACCATGTGACATGGCATTTATCCATTCATAGTTCAAACATGTGAATAAGCATGCACATGCTCTGAACTGTTTTCTCATTCAAAGGGAAATCCTCATTTACAGGTCAAGGTTGTTAACAGAAAAATAGGACAACTCAAGTCACTGTTTATTCTTAGGGTTTATAACAAAGTGAAAGTTGGTTTTACTGAATGAGAAAATGATAATTTGATTGTTTAAAGGATTTATTACATACAACTGGAGATGATTGATGTTAATAATCTTAGATCTGTTTTAGGGTAAATATAAACCATTTGTCTATCCACTTTATTTTGAAGTATAAAAGTTACAGGACATCAGTACTTGTTATCCTATTATAATATTAAAGTTTCAAGTAAAATTTAAATTCTAGCTTTTTGCTTTGTTACATAAATATAAAATTATGTAGCAGTAAACTGTAGCAAGTGAAATATTCAACTGTTTCATATTTGCCTTTGAAAAATTCAGTCCCTTTGAAAAATTAAATCATGGCAGAATAATTTGAATTCTGTGTAATGTTGTCAAAATCTGTTCCTATGACAATTTTTTGGTGAAATATTTCTAAGAAATCGAATATTATATGAGTATAATGACAGAATTTTATAAAGAGAAAAAAAATCTGTTAATTCCCTACTTTAATTTCCCAAAATTCATCTGTTTAGATGTAATATCATGAAGAAATAACTTAATACCTTTACAACTGAACTGTTTCTGTAGAAAATATGGTAAAATGTATACATAGTAAGTTGAGATAACTTAAAACAAGACATTGGGATGAATCATTCTGTATCTATGACATTATCAGACAGATTCTACCTAGTCAAAATACAAGAGTCTTTATTATAGACCTTATTTTACTTTCTGACTTTTATGCCCCATTTATGGTCATCATGTTTTCTGGTCTGTGTGTCCGTCCGTCTGATTGTCCCGCTTCAGGTTAAAGTTTTTAGTTGAGGTAGTTTTTGATGAAATTGAAGTCCAATCAACTTGAAACTTAGTATACATCTTCCCTATGATATGATCTTTTAATTTTAATGCCAAATTAGGGTTATTATCCCATTTTCACGGTCCACTGAACATAGAAAGTGATAGTGCAGATGGGGCATCCTTGTACTGGGGACATATTCTTGTTAATACCTGGCCTAGCAGAGATCTCTAAAAACATGGTGGTCTGAAGGTTAGACCACTGAATTTTTCGAAGGACCAACACAACTTTGGTATTTTTCAAGAATAATAATAGTGAAGCCCTATATATTTTTTTCAAGGACCACCTTGTAGAAAAAAGATTTTGTGACCTTTGGCCTAGGACAGAGGTTAAATTATGTTTTATTGTCTGTGTGTCTGTCTGATATTCCTTTTAATCAACCTGTATCTGGCAAAAGATTTTGGTTAAGGTAGTTTACAAGGAAGTTCAGGTCGCATCAACTTGAAACCTTAAGTTCACATTGTCATTTGGACATGAACTTTTAAAATTGTATGCAAATTTCAGTTCTGGTTGACTGATCATAGAAATGTAATCATGTTATTCACATATATATCTCAAGTTGAAAGTTTTTGGTTAATGCATTTTTAATGACATGAAGTTGTGGTCATATCAACTTGAAACTTAGTACACTGTTATTCATTCTGATGTGAACTATTTAAATTAAATGCAAAGTTATGGATTTGACCCTGATTCCACAGTTCGCTGAACATGGAAATTGGATAGTGCAAGCAGAGCATTATGTCATACATATGGAAATATTCTTGTTCAATCATGGAAAGGGTAATGATTGAAGATTTAAAAGCACTGTCATGTCAGCTCTTGAAAACTGATAATTTCAAATGGCATCATAAGAATCCCTACTTTAAAGTTGTATTTTGAGAGAAGGAATGATTTGCCCAAGCTAATAAACATAATCTAATATTCTTTTGGCCTTATAAAACATTGAATTATAGTTTGATTGGTTGTCAGAGAAAATTTAAGAAAATTTAATAAATTTCATTTGGCTGTTGATTTTGTTATTAAATCATTTGACTGCCTTATTTGAAACACTACTATGTGATTGGGCTTGTGTGTGAATATTTCAAAATTACAATAATGATTTGTTAAAAAATGGCTAGTAAGTTAGTAAACATAGTGTTTTGCTCATTGTTTCAGGTTGTACTTTGACCTTTTGTTGCATAAATCCAGTCCTTTGGTCTCTGAAGGATAGTTTTCTCTTTGGCAAATTATGACATCATATAAAATAGTTTGTGAATGCAAGTGTTTTTGTAAACTTTAACTGATAGAGTTAAGATTATCAACAGAAACAATAGTGTTGCAACCATACATGACCATTGTGTATTGATTTTTAAATGAGCACCCATTCTTAACCTTTGTGTATTGATTTTCGAGTCTGTATTAGCACTTAATGTATAGTTTCCATATAATCCTAGTCCTGGACCTGATAATTTCACATTCCAGACAATGATTCAGTTTTTTGCACTAAAGTTTACATTACAATTTTGGACCAGACTGGTTGTTTCAGATAAATGTATGTCTAGGTAAATTGTACATACATTTATCTGAACTAAACATTGTAAAGGTAAACAGGATACATGTCTGTCTAGTTTTAAACTATTGGAGCATAGAGAACAGTAAATTGAATTCTAATGGCTATAAAATTCAATGTTCTCAAATACCTTTCACTGAGATAATATTTCAAAAATGGAATGTGATGTAAACAAGGTTATAGGTGAAATGATTTTGTTTACTAATTGTACAAGTTCAATATAATCAGAATCAACATTACAAATATACCTATTGCCAAAAGCATGATACTATTTAAATAAAAAAAATATAGCAAACTGGAATTCATTTTTGTTGTCAACAATTCCACCTGACCTCCAGTTTTCATCAATATTTTTAACTCTTCCAAAGGTGTTCCTAATAATACAGTTGTGTACCTTTAAGTAACATTATAGAATTTTTTGAGGCTCATTTTCCTTTTTCAGCAATATTTGGTTTATATCCAGCATTTATATGGATGGTCTGATGGTGGTATACCAACATAAGATGTGAGAGATGCTTGATTCCATCTCATAGCTATGTCAAATCAAAAACTTGAAAAATTGTATTTGCTGCTTCTAAGCAGCTGGATAGGATGACCTTCTATCTGTCTTTTGGGTTGTCAGCTTGTTGTCTAGCACAACTTCTTTAAAAACTATCTGTATGCCTAAGAGCTTAGTTTTTGTTTACTCAATGTTTGCAATTTTATTTTATATTTAATTATTCCTTTTTTTTCAGATCTGGCAGTGACAATTCAGCTAAAAATCCCAGAATTCCTTTGTCATATCTTGTCGCCCTGTTGCAACCGTCCAACATACCAGACACACTGGATAGAGAGGCGTCATCAGCACCGGATCATTCCGGACGAATGGCGGTGACGCGTGTTCCGACACCGCCACCGCCAGAAATGTCATGTCCGGTAGCAGAAAACTGGTGTTACACACAAGTAAGTCTTATGGCAAATGACATTTTTACCTTATAAATCAAACCCCAAATTTCAATTGGTTCCATTAAAGTTTGTTTTATGAAATCTTCACTGAAACAAAAATTACAATAAAAAACAATTGGTCAGTGTTATTTTTAAAAGAAAATGGTAGTATAAGCCAAATGGTATAGTTACCTGGAAATATTTAGCTGATTTTCAATGTAAAGTTGAAATTAGTAATGACAGATGCATGTGATTTGTTTTTCAAGTTTGATATTTTATGGCCATTAAATTTCAAGAAAATAACATTCTGAGCCCTTTCGCAGCTATTCATAGTTTATATTTGCCTAAGAAAATGATTTTTGCACTTAGTACCAGTATAGATACTGTCCAGTAGCCTTGGATAAATAACACATTTTTCAGTACTTCATCTTTTTTTTTTTTTGCAATGTTTTGTGGACTTCTTTAATTATTCTGGACACATAGTGTTGTCTGATTTATCTCGGATTTCGAAAGTCACCATGTTTTCTTCCCACTCCCCTTATTTTGCAATAATTTGACATTTCATTTTGAAATAGCAACATTTTGTTATAGTGCTACAAAGTAAGCCAATTGGTTAGAAAGGTTAGGATTTCTGATATTTTAAAGATAACTAATGGATTTTACTACTTCTCTGGTAACAATTTCATCTTCACTGAAGAAAAGAGTACCAGTGCAAAAATGTAATTTGTCTGCTGATGTGATTCAGGTCAATGTCTGGAAAATAAAATTAAGTATTCCTTTTTTTTCTGTTTTTCATGCATTGATGGACAATTATTCAGCAACAAGGCTGCATCTATTGAAAATGAAGCACTTTTTTTCATATACATGTAGATTATATTAAAAAATGGAATAATAATATTCAACAATTTTTTTCAGTAAAAGAACTTTGCTCAGTTGCTTTTTTTTTTAAATCATTGGTTATGATGGCAGTCTGATAAACTTGACTCCTGAAATCATCTCCTTTGTTGTAGTAAATACATGTATATATGTAACAAGAACTCACAGAAAATTACAGAAGTGTACTTTAATATGAATGCTTTGAACTTCTGTTATATTATCTGAATGCTTTGAACTTCAATGATATTATCTGAAAGCATTGACATTCAGCATAATATATTTTGTACTTTAAGCTAATGTTATGATTAACCATATTAAAATATTTTAAGGAATCATAGCCAAGAAATAGCTATAAATACACTGTCTTCCTGTTTGAACTGACTCACAATTTTAGTATTAAAATTCATTTTCATATTTATAATTATACCCCAACCCTAGGCTGCTCTAGGAGAAGGGGTTATATTGCAATCCCATTGTCTCAGTCTGTCCTTTTGTCCAACGAATATTTTAGTTGCACTTTTAATAGGTACTGCTACTAAGTTTGGGAACAGTTTGACAGCGATGAGTTGCATTGTATAAACATTTTTATACGACCGCAAATTTTGAAAAAATTTTCGTCGTATATTGCTATCACGTTGGCGTCGGCGTCGTCGTCGTCCGGCGTCCGAATACTTTTAGTTTTCGCACTCTAACTTTAGTAAAAGTGAATGGAAATCTATGAAATTTTAACACAAGGTTTATGACCACAAAAGGAAGGTTGGTATTGATTTTGGGAGTTTTGGTCCCAACATTTTAGGAATTAAGGGCCAAAAAGGGCCCAAATAAGCATTTTCTTGGTTTTCGCACTATAACTTTAGTTTAAGTTAATAGAAATCTATGAAATTTTGACACAAGGTTTATGACCACAAAAGAACGGTTGGGATTGATTTTGGGAGTTTTGGTCTCAACAGTTTAGGAATTAGGGGCCAAAAAAGGGCCCAAATAAGCATTATTCTTGGTTTTCGCACAATAACATTAGTTTAAGTAAATAGAAATCAATGAAATTTAAACACAATGTTAATGACTACAAAAGGAAGGTTGGTATTGATTTTGGGAGTTTAGGTCCCAACAGATTAGGAATTAGGGGCCAAAAAGGGACCCAAATAAGCATTTTTCTTGGTTTTCGCACCATAACGTTAGTATAAGTAAATAGAAATCTATGAAATTTAAACACAAGGTTTATGACCATAAAAGAAAGGTTGGGTTTGATTTTGGGAGTTTTGGTCCCAACATAATAAGGGGCCCAAAGGGTCCAAAATTAAACTTTTGTTTGATTTCATCAAAATTGAATAATTGGGGTTCTTTGATATGCTGAATCTAACTGTCATGACTGTGTATGTAGATTCTTAACTTTTGGTCCCGTTTTCAAATTGGTCTACATTAAGGTCCAAAGGGTCCAAAATTAAACTTAGTTTGATTTTGACAAAAAATGAATCAATTAGGTTCTTTGATATGCTGAATCTAAAAATGTACTTAGATTCTTGATTATTGGCCCAGTTTTCAAGTTGGTCCAAATCGGGGTCCAAAATTAAACTTTGTTTGATTTCATCAAAAATTGAATAAATGGGGTTCTTTGATATACCAAATCTAACTGTGTATGTAGATTCTTCATTTTTGGTCCTGTTTTCAAATTGGTCTACACTAAAGTCCAAAGGGTCCAAAATTAAACTTAGTCTGATTTTAACAAAAATTGAAATCTTGAAGTTCTTTGATATGCTGAATCCAAAAATATACTTAGATTTTTTATTATGGGCCCAGTTTTCAAGTTGGTCCAAATCAGGATCTAAAATTATTATATTAAGTATTGTGCAATAGCAAGTCTTTTCAATTGCACAGTATTGCGCAATGGCAAGAAATATCTAATTGCACAATATTGTGAAATATCAATTTTTTTTTTAATTAGAGTTATCTTTCTTTGTCCAGAATAGTAAGCAAGAAATATCTAATTGCAAAATATTGTGCAATAGCAAGATTTTTTTTTAATTGGAGTTATCTTTCTTTGTCCAGAATCAACTTAAATCTTTGTTATATACAATATACAATGTATATTCACTTTTTACTACCAACTGATAAATTAAAATAATCTTTACCATTCAGTGATAACAAGCAGTTTTTTTACATCTTAATATTTTATGATGTATTTAAATGAGTAGTTATTGTTGCAAACTCCATTAGAAATTTTAATTGAGATTAGTTTTGGAATAAGGGAAAGGGGGATGTGATTAAAAAAATTGGGTTCAATTTTTCTCATTTGAAATTTCATAAATAAAAAAGAAAATTTCTTCAAACATTTTTTTGAGAGGATTAATATTCAACAGCATAGTGAATTGCTCTAAGAGAAACAAAAATTTTAAGTTCATTAGAACACATTCATTCTGTGTCAGAAACCTATGCTGTGTCAACTATTTAATCACAATCCAAATTTAGAGCTGAATCCAGCTTGAATGTTGTGTCCATACTTGCCCTAACCGTTCAGGGTTCAACCTCTGCGGTCGTATAAAGCTACGCCCTGCGGAGCATCTGGTTGGATCATCAGACACTTGCTTCTTGTTTGCCAATGTTTTGAATTTTTCAAGGATTACATCACTTGGGTATAGAAATATCATGGTCATTCATTTAGATCTCCTGTTTCAGCAATAAAACCCATGTAAAGTAGTGTGTCTGTTTAGCTGTGTGGGATTTATAAATTTACAACCATTTCCAGTTGGAAATGAGACTCTGTGAGGAGCTCCTTTTTGCTCTGTTGAAAGGTAAAATTTCTGCCCCTTAAATTTATCAAACCCACATTTGTAAATGGTAGTCCAAATTTCCAACTTTTCATTCTGGTTAGAACATAGATAAAGTGTTTTACGTTGATTAGTTTCATCCTGAATATACTTGAAATATTTGCCAATTGACATTAACACAGGGACTTCATATTTGGTGGACAGCTTGGCAATAATGAATATTAACATATATGAAAAGTAAAATTACCAAAATACCTAATTCCAAGTAAATTTCTAAATTGAAAGTCTCTAAACAAATGGCAAAATCAAAAGCTCAAACAGATCAAAGGAATGGAAAATAACTGTCACATTCCGAACCTGGTACAGCCATTTTCATATGTAGAGAATTGTGGATTAAACCTGGTTTTATAGCAGGTTAAACCTCTCACTTGTGTGACAGTCATATAAAATTCCATTACATTTCACATTTTTCCATTATTAGTACTGATTAGCATGACTTCATAATTGGTTAAAAGTGATGACTTTTACTGTGTGTGAGTTTCAGATTTGTCAAACACAGTAACTTCATCTTTTCTGACATTCTTTGAGGTATGCTCAGTGCAAAAAAGAAGCCTACTTGTTAACCTGTGAAAACTAAGTAGCAATCGCACTTGGGTGAACTGGTGGAAAGATAAAAAGGTCTTCAATGATTGTTTAATTTGGTCCTTATAAAGCAAAATAAACAGTGTTTAAGATATGAGTAAAGTCTTAGAGAGGAAAGACACATGTGTAATGATTTTGTGTCATGATTTGACACCATATCTTTTCTTTTCATTTTAAAAACTGTGGACCTGCAATTAGATATGGAAATTTCCCTGATAAAATGCAATTCTAAATGTCTGAAAAAAATATTAGTTTTATGTGTCCTTTAAGCAGATTGTCTGATGAGAAATATATATGTCCCTACCACTTACCAATTATGGTCTGTTGTTTGAAGAATTAAAGTATCTTATATCTGGCTGCATACCTATTATTGTCTGAAAAATCTTTATAGCAGTTAGAAGATTTAAAAAGATCAAAATAATGCCAGAAATGGGAGAGAAAAATAATAAATGAGGTCAATTGTACTCCAAACAAACTCTCAGGACATAGTATAGATTGATGTTGGAAATGAAACTGTAGAAAAATAGCTGCTCCAGAATAGTTCTGTTAGCAAAAGGTTTCTAGGTCATATATTGATCAATACACTATAATTTTGCCACTATATAATTACTTAAATGTGATCAAGTTTGTAAGCCAGTAATTGGTTTCATGGAGAATAAAATCGCATGTAAATCAAATAATGACTAAATATAGTGATTACTTTAGGTGAAAAGATGATAAATTTGAAGTTGTCACCTAAAAAACTAAAATCAGGCCATTTTGTGTTTGTGAAAATGTACTGAATCTATAATAAGCCTCTAAATGACCTTTGGTTGAACTTACACAAAAAACAAAATGATACAGCTGGTTTTAGTGATATCTGTTGCTTACCTGGAAAACAATTATACCTGTACAACATTTCACTCTGTTTTACCAAAAAACTTGCTATAGGTTGACCACAGCACAGCTGATACAACAATTAAGCAAATTAGTGCAGTCATATGAAGAGATTTTATCAAACTTTCTTAATTTCAATTAATCCTCTAAAAATAAGTCCTCTGATAAATCACATCAGAAAAATTGCCGAACTGAGGTGGGTTTATTTATTAAAAGTTTTCAACTGGGTAGATGTAAGATACAATTTTCTAAAGATTCCTTAAAGTGTACTTATAAAAGTAGATCAGCTTAAAGGAAAAACTAGGTCACTTTTATTAAAGTTTCCTTTTCTATTGATATTGCTTAATTTCTTAGGGATGAGATGGTTTTTATTTTTTGCATTTCTTGCAGTCAGTTTAATATAGAGTTTTAAAAAAGAAGGTTTTGCATCTTTTCTGGACCTCCCTGTTTGTTTAGATGTCAGACTTGAAAGCAGGTGTGCACTCAACATCTTTCAGGGAAACATCTATTCATCTTACTTATGTACTGAATATAGTTCATAAATTATTGCAATTAATAAACACATATTTTCTTTGAAACCCTAACAAGACATTTTTTACAAGTTTTAACTGTAAAAACATCTGTTTGAAGTACACGTACTGCTGAGCTTGACAGATGATGCACAGCAGAATTATTAATTAATTAAAAAATTCATAACTATTTTAGATGCAGTTTATTTCTTACAATACGCAACACTGCTTTTGAAAAATATGCAAAAATGCTTCAGGGAACTCTTTGTGTTCTGTTGACAGGCTGTTATGAGTTTTCATTAAATTCATACAAAAGTAATAACTCTGTATTTAGTTTTTTGAGTGTCAGCAAGTTGGAATCTGAGTTCGGTACTCTAAAGCATGATTATTTATTATTAAATCATATTCAGCAAAGTTAATTAATAAAATATTCAAAATTGAATTTTAGGTTATAAAGTTTATTTATCCTTTCATAATTTTATAAAAAAAAATATAAAGATTTATACACCAAAATAATTATAAGAAATACATGAAAAATCATCATTTAAAAAAAATCACACATGTTTTTGATGAAGGATGAGTTAAATTATCAATGAGGTATAACAGTGCATGATAATAGAGCATTCTGTTTTATGTTTAAAGCTGTGTATAATCCTTTGTTTTCAACCTCAGCATTTTACTTGTATGATACAGTCATAATTTTGTTCAAAACATATTTGAATAAAAGCTGTTCATCAGTAACAGAAGCAATAAGCTAATGTTTTTATTCTTTATTTTTTTTTTCACAGGTGAAAGTTGTGAAGTTTTCTTACATATGGACAATAAACAATTTTAGTTTCTGTAGAGAAGAAATGGGTGAAGTTTTAAAAAGTTCCACATTCTCAGCTGGAGCTAATGATAAATTAAAATGGTAAGAATTCTGGAAGATTAAATTATGTTGTTTATACTTCGTTTATAAAAGGGTATTACATGTATCTAGTTTGATAGATGATAAATGCAGGGATATCTTATTTCATTTAATGGCATCATGATGTAAGTAGACAAACATTCACAAAACTTTTAAAATACTGTAAACCAACTTATTTATGCAACTTTCGCAAGTAGAAAAAAAACACAAACGTAAATCGTCACGAATAAGTAAAATTTAGATCAATCCTTATTCAACTACCTAGAGTAAATTTGAAAATCGCGAAATTAAATCGCTGCAAAAACAGATAGATCAGGATTAACGCAAAATAAAGTTTGTGAAAATAATTTGATTTACAGTAGTTCTTCTGTTTTTGATTTTCGGAAAAAGAAAGAAGAGAAATCTCTACGAGATGTAATACCATCAAATCATAGTATGTCACATACGGTTGCATACGAAATAGGAAGAAAAAAATATTCCCTTGAATTTGACCATTTATGAAATTAATCCTACATTTCCTTGCATTAGAAAAAACCTTGGTCATACACATATACCTTTGTGGTTTCAAAGCACCACTATTGTTTTATTTGGTGTTTCTGTAAAACATTTTGGAAACTTGAGGTTACATGGCTACTTAAGCTTATACACCAGAAAAAAAGGGGTGAAAATTTGTTTGGTTAACTTCCAGTGATGGGTAATTTTTTCTTATATGCAATGAAATGATATGTCAAATTTTGTCGATTGTTCTTGTCAGGATAAAACTTTACTAATGCCAAGTAATTCCTTATTTCAAACAAAGATAAATTCTACACAATTTTTTGAAAAGTACAAATTTAACAAAGACTAATAGAGGAAAATTAATGTTGGTATTACACCCACATGGAAAGAAAAAAAAACTTGTTTTCTAGTATTGTTTATTCACAAAACAGATGTGTCAATGAATATTCCTTGAGGCAGGATATAGGTGTTGGTTTTCAATCAGGATCTATATGACAGGCATATAGATCTCTAAATAAATAGTTCATACTGTATTCAATATATAGACACACAAAATTTCGGTTCAGTCTATATAAGTCAATCTTAAGATATTCTGAGGGATTTTTGTTACAACCAGAATTATTATTTAAGTTAGTACATTAACGGGATAATAAAGTGCATTCCAGCCATGTACATTTACATTTTGATTAAATTTGATTTGATTGTTATTATTCTATAAGCTTACAATGGGGGTAAATCAGCTGCATTTAGATTCACTTTTTAAGCCTAGTTTAAATCATATTAAATTATCTGAAACACTTTATAGAGCCGAAGGAAAAGTTTGAATTTTTTAAAGGCACATTCAATAGTCTTAGTGTAAATAGGGTCTAAGATATTCTTTTTTTGTATATTTTAGGTGTTTGAGGGTGAATCCTAAAGGTTTAGATGAAGAAAGTAAAGACTATTTATCGTTATATTTATTATTAGTGTCGTGTAATAAAAGTGAAGTTAGAGCCAAGTTCAAATTCTCAATACTTAATGCAAAAAGGGAGGAAACCAAGGCTATGGGTGAGTTTATGTAACACACTACACAATATGAATAAAAATATTCTAAGATGAACTAGTTCTCATACATGTTGTCCTTTCGTCACAAATTTGGTTTCTGGATGATAAAGTCCATGTTTAAAATCATATTCTGTAAGAACAGAACTTGTTCCCATCTTTGATAAGCTGCTTGTCAGTGTGTTTAATGCCTTGAAATGTTTAAATGTATAAAACTGACTTGTGTTGTCAATCTTAACTTTTTGTAACAGTTTTGATTTCTGAGTGTCAATACTGCCATTTTAAATAGCATTGATTTTATCATGATACTGCTAACATTTCAAATTGAACAACGTAGAAACCCATCGTAATTTTATTTTCGTCTTATGTTAACATTTAAATCAATATGAAACCTTTCAAACAACTGTAAGCCTTTTTGTATCAACTGTCAAAGTGGCAGTGGGTTGATTGGTGCTTGATTCATGCTTTTTTAACATCCAGAGCCCTGGGTTGATGGGGGGAAGGCGGTGGGTTACTTTGATAAATAGATAGATTAAGTTATACTACTGTGGATTCATGGGTAACAATTTTTTGGATTGAGGAAAACTTACACTTTGATGTATATTTAATTTCATGTTTGCAAAAAGTCGACATACAAGCATATGAAAAATTTGTAATTCGTTTAACATTTAAATTTGTGGTTCACTTTTACCAACAAAAAACAGGAAAATTGTTATCCAACGAAAAATAATGAATCCACAGTATCAAGATTGTTGGTAACATACTTCTATTTTTGGTAGGTTTATTTTTCATTGTATATATTTTACCTTACTATACTGCTGTTTTTGTATGAAAATATTGTGAGAGATATTATATTTGGCTTGTAGTATTACCACACCTCAGGAAGACTACTTTTCCATCATGATTTGGGTAAAAATATTTTGATACACATTCTTGATAGAATGATATGTCATCTTAGGCAGTTTACCATAGCCTCACAGAAACCCAACACTTCAATTTTATCAAAATAAAAGTGATTAACCAACCATTATCAAACTTCAAGCAACAACATGTCCTCTACAGAATACACAGAAAGAGAAAAAGCAATTAAAGCTGACTTGTTACACACACAAAATGTATTGGGTTTAATAAGTTTTCCAAATATGGAAACCTCCCTCAAACCATTAATTCAATACATCTTAAAATACATATATATATATGTTGGGTTGATGTTTAAGACAAGTTGTATATATATACCAGTACACGTGTATCATTAAATTGAAAGAAACAAATATTTTATGTTGGATTTGTTTTTTCCCAATATGATTCCTGCTTAGTACTAAATATATTTAAGCTTTTAGTGCAGGATTCATTTTAATGCTTAAAAAATTCAAAATATCTTCCTACGTAGGATCAGAATAGGTAATTTCATACTTAAATTATTGAATTTGTCTGATCTGAACAACTTTTATGTGTTTCTTGGCCATTCTCTTGTGGTAACACCCACTCAATCTGTTCTATAAAGATTCTGAAAAGTTCAAGATAAGTTGGTACCTAAAATCTAACACAAAATGGATCAATTCAACTGAATTTAGCAGACACCTAAATGTATACAGTTATTATTTTATCTCATAAACTTGGATTTTATTGGGATTTTTTTTGGGGTGATTAATTTTGTTTTAAATTTGAAGGGTAAATTGTTTATTGTACTTTTTTAAAAGAAAGAAATTATACAGTCAAAAATAATAGCAGGCACATCAAAGTTTTAACAAGTGTAATCCAAAATTTTCTTTGTTTTTGAGGCTTATCCCTTCCTAAAACTTTTCCTCAACCTCTTATGACGAAGATACTGCTTGTGCTTGAAATAAGAAAAACTATTTCATCAACTTTGTTAGTTTTAAAACAGCTTCTTGCAAATTTAGATTTGGTCATGACATAATCTGCATTCCTTTGTAGAAAGTATGCTTGATAAAAACCTATAAATAAAAGATGATGTTTGGCATGCTCATCAATGAGACAGCAACATTGTAATGAAAATATTCAGATAAATCTATCTGTAAAAATTGTCTTAAAAAATGGACCAGGGCATCTATAATATTGTAACAGTATATGCATTGACAAATCCAGAATATAGCTGAAGCAAAGACATAAAAACATGAATCATACTTTCTAGCAACAAAAACAATTATAACTTCCATTAAGCTTTTGGTCTAGTGGTTAGAGTAAGTATTGGTATGTATTTCATAAAATTATCATGCTATTTGAGTTCTGTCTGATCTGAAAGTTGTTCTTAAAAGGAATTACACTGTTTAATATATTTTCAGAGGTCCATGTGTTGGAAAGATAATTTTCCAAATCCTTCATATTTGTTCAGGTGATGCCATCTTTAAAATTGTCAGTCAAATCTGAAATGTTAACTTCATTAACACTCATTGTTTTATTTTAGAGTTTAAGCTATTGATTACTTTAAGACAAATTAACTTCTGAATGATTTCTTTTTTAACCAATTATATTTTTTTTACAGAGAGCCAAAGAGCCTACAGATTCGTACAAGGAAAGGACTGGGGATTTAAAAAATTTATACGAAGAGATTTTCTTATGGACGAACAAAATGGCTTATTGCCAGATGACAAATTAACAATATTTTGTGAGGTAAATTCCTGTGAATAGCAGACTATATATAATGCAGTTTGACATTCACAACTAAAGTGACCAGCTGTGCTGTCCACTATCGTATGTGATTCACATATATGTCAAATGGATAGTGTGTTAACATCTAAGATAATGTTGACCAATAGTAATACCAGATTGGAAATGAAGGAATATTGGATAAATATATTTGGAGACAACACCGTCATGAAACTCAATGAAACATTACCAATTTAAAAAATCCAGGCTTTAAATGCTGGTCTTAATCCTGTCCGTTACCAAAACCCCAGACCGGATAATCTGTCTCTTTACTTTTATTTTTGATATTTGATATTTCCTTTTAATCATTTGGATTTTATTTTTGTTGTGAACATGGATTCCGATGTTTAACAAAAATAAAATCAAAAAGGTCAAAATCTTGAAAATAAAATATGGGAAGGTTGAAATATGGACACATGAGACAGAAACGTTTGGTCTATTAATACCCCTGATGGTGATAGGTGTTTATTGCTGTGGGTTGAATTGTTTCTGACACTCTGAATGATCCACTTAATCATCAATATTCATCAGTAACTGCTAACATATATCAAATATGGGTAGTGTTCTTTGGTAGGAGCATACTTATACAGTACAAAGTATCATGATTTGAGTCCAGATATAAAACAGTGACCACACATTATTTAAAAAATGAGACCATTATCCATGGTAACCACTATCTTACTGGAATGTTTATGAACAGTTAAAAGATACCTTTTAGACAAATTTTGTTTTTCATTTTGTTTATTTTTATAAACAGATATTGTTTCATGTCTTGAAAAACTTCATGTAACAGTACAGAGCATGTCCAATAAGCTCTTAAAATTATGTGATATAAATATTGTTTTGGTCAGTTTTCATTTTCTTAAATATAATTATTCTTCAAGATGCTAGTTTTACAGTATAGGAAAAAAAAGACTGTAAAACTACAACGTACGTTCCACTGTATTATCAAATTTACAGCTTAATGGCAGAATTTTTGTATTTTTTTGTGTTATCAGATTTTTGGGTGGCTGTCTTTTTTGTTTAAACTCCTTTTATTATGATCAAGCATTTGATTACATTCAAATTAACTTGATATAAACAAGGTTTGCTGTCAATAAAATATTATTTGATTTGATTTCAGGTCTCAGTAGTAGGTGACACAGTAAATGTGTCGGGACAGTCAAATTGTACCCCAGTCAAAGTACCAGAATGTAAATTAAGTGATGACCTTGGTAGTCTCTTTGAAAGGTCATCGTTTAGTGATGTCACGTTATGTGTTGGAGGAAGAGAATTTCAAGCGCATAAAGCAGTATTAGCAGGTTTGTTTTATTTTTGTTTATTTATTGTTTGAATAAAGTCAAACTATAACTTTACAAAATCCTATTGGATATTTTAAACTAATAGATTATAGGTATTTAGTCTGACCTTTGGCATATGTATTTATTTGTACTTGCTTCATTACCTGAACAAACTCAATTCTAATAATGAATTTATATATGAACTCATTACAACTGCAACATCTGCAATGATTGTTTACAGAACAACTATGTTCGGTACTACAGAGGAGATTTTTATGTTTAGTCCTCAAATTTTCACAGATTTGAAAACAGGATATGGCCAACACCTGGTGTTTCTCAATGGATATGATGTAACTGCACTAAGTTATGCATATGAAATTATGATTGACATTTGAATATAATAAGTCTAGTTAAAACACATGCTGCACGTACAATTTATATAACAAGCTGTGAAATTGAATGGTAAATATAGGGGGAATAACTCTATCTTAAATTAAGAAAATTATTATAATATAACTATTACAATAAGTAGTAGAATTTTTGTGTTCAAAATAAAATTGTCTTACCCTTGCTAGCAGTTTTGTTATAACTGACCATTAATTATCTGAGTATAGAAAACATTATCTCTAAAAACCACCAGAGCAACTGAAAGAAAATTTTACCACAATCATTTAAAGAGTACAACTAAAAAGTAGATATTTAATATTTGTTACTCTTCCAATTTCAACCAACATGGCTGGCTATACTAAAACAGAAAGCAGAAATAAAATATAGAAAATGCATGTAAATTCTTCTAAACCATTGTGCGAGATAGAACAAACTTTACAAAATTCATCTGTTATTGATATGATTGATTTCATTATTTGCATTGGTAGATATATTTATTGAACATGTTGAAGATCAGATCCTCTATTTACTTTTGTCTTTTACAGCTAGGTCTCCTGTCTTTAATGCAATGTTTGAACATGAAATGGAAGAAAGAAAGCAGGTTTGTTGAGTAATACATTGGTTTACAGAGAGCAGAATTTATGCACTATTTATATAAATCCTACTTGCATTTACACAATAACCAGACCATAAAATATCTTTCTTTAGAAGAACCTGGTTCTATGTTTCAGGAGAAATGCACAATACTATCAAAAGATTTGTTTGTTGAACACAGAAATGTTGAAACATCTGATCTGTGAAAGTTTATTTTGTAAAATACAAATTAAACAAGATTTGAGGAATTATTCATGAGACAGCAATCCAAAAATATTCAGAAACAAAAAGACATAGATCTACAGGTCAACAATAGATGTCAATACAAGATTTTAAGCTATAAATCACATATTTTCTATACTTCACAATAATATTTAAACATTTTCACTAAATGAGTTTGTTTATTTTCAGAACCGTGTAGAAATTACAGATGTTGATCATGAGGTGATGAGAGAAATGTTACGATTTATATACACAGGGAAAGCCCCCAACTTAGACAAAATGGCTGATGATCTATTAGCTGCTGCAGACAAGGTATTTTAACTTTACTGTATTGCAATTAATTTTGAATTCGACAAATACAATAGCAGACTTAATTATTTATTGGCTTAAAATCAGTCTTGTTTAAATATACATAAATTTGATGGAACATTTGATTGTAGACTTATTAAGCCACTATAGAGTAATTTACCCTTTTTCAGACAAGTTTAATAAATTTTATATATATTTTCTTTACAACAGGATGCAATAATGTGATATTATACTTATATACCACTCACAATACTGCAATGCCCTTATCTATTATCGGTTCATTTATTGGTCTATCCTTTCTGATAAATATAACTTGAACCATTTGGAATTACACTGTGTATTTTCAGGACTTGGGACTCTTTTCCTGTTTGAGAAACTTTGGCTTTCACTTCCTGTTTTCATACCCCATCTATAATAGAGGGGCATTACATTTTTCTGGTCTGTGCGTCAAATTGTTCGTCTGCCTGTCACGTTTAGGTTAAAGTTTTTTGGTTTTTGGTCAAGCTAGTTTTTGATGAAGTTGAAGTCCAATTAACTTTAAATTTAGTACACATGTTACCTATGGGAAGTTTTGACCCCAGTATCACAGTCCACTAGACATAGAAATGATAGTGCGCGTGGGACATCCATGTACTATGGACACATTTTTGTTGCAATACAATTTCAAATTATGTAGAATAATAGAATCTATCTAAGTGTGTAAACATAAAAACATAAATACCAGCTATACTATCTGCATAGTTTGACCATGAACATTAATATAACAATATATTAAATACAATTAAATCACAGAAACTTTTATTAATGTTAAATATCTTTTTCAGTATGCATTAGACAGATTAAAAGTTATGTGTGAAGAGGCATTGTGTTCAAATTTAAGTATAGAAAATGTGTGTGAAGTTTTGGTGCTAGCTGATTTACATAGTGCTGACCAGTTAAAAACACATGCTATAGATTTTATAAACAGGTTGGTATTGTGTTATCTTATCTGCTTTATTGAATTCTTAAAATTGAACATTACTAGAAAGTTCAGCATTTGACAATTCTTGTTTTATACCATTGTATGTAATAATAAGAGGCAAAATGATGAACAGGTAGACACAGTGAAACCTTATTGTATGAAACTATTACAAAACATTGAGATTGAAAATAAAATAGCAGCAACATTTGATACAAAAAGCACACCAGATTACAAGTCTAAAAGGGTATTGCCCCCCCCTCTTTTAAGAATAGTCATGAAAAAAAACAGTGTACATGTCTAATACCAGTCATTAAAAACATACAAATGTACAAGTCTAAGTCATTAAAACACACCAGTGTACAAGTCTAATACAAGTCATTAAAAACTTACCAGTGTACAAGTTTAAGTTTAATACCAGTCATTGAAAACATACAAATGTACAAGTCTAAGTCATTAAAACACACCAGTGTACATGTCTAATACCAGTCATTAAAAACATACAAATGTACAAGTCTAAGTCATTAAAACACACCAATGTACAAGTCTAATACAAGTCATTAAAAACTTACCAGTATGTAAGTCTATAATTAGTAAATGAGATGTGATAAAGAAGTTTTAAAAGCAAAAACAAGTAATTTACTGATTATCAAAAATTTTGTACAGAATTTAATTAAACCTTGCATTATATTAACAAACAATAGAAAAAGATATCTTTTGTTGATTAAAAATTAAAATGAAATATCTTATTTTTCAGTCATGCAACAGACATTATGGAAACCCAAGGCTGGAAAACATTAATACAAAATCATCCTCATTTAATCGCTGATGCTTTTCGTGCTTTAGCAAGTCAGCAGAGTCCACCATTAGGTCCGCCTAGAAAACGAGTAAAGACTTCATAGCCCTTGTAGTTAACATTAATAGTATATGAACTACATTAGCTTTCCTGTAAATTATTCCCAGCAAATTATGTGATACTGTTGCAACAGATTTTATATTGAGGACTTGATCAAAGAACAGACTTGATATAGATGTGAGGAAACAGCATATAGATAAACCTACTAACATCTTGATGGTTAGTTGAAAAATCTTTTGACGGAGATCACTCTTGTGACAAAAAGTTAAAAAGAAGAAAGAGAAAGTTGCAACCTTTCACATTTATTCCATTAGTTTAGCACCAGGAATAATTGCTACGGTTAAAGTGGCAAAGTATCGTGAGGAATTAAGTATGTGGAATTCCAACCTGTCAAGGACAGGTTACTACAGATAAATTAGTTGCTAGTTTCTAAATATGTATTGACACTTAATAAATGATCCATGAGTCATTAGTGCATTTTATGTATTTATAGTAAAACTGGTATGCTATTATTTGTACAGGAAGCATGTTTAACTTTATTGTTAAACGAGTGAGTGATATGCTTACTTAATAGAACCATTGCAATTGTAAAACTCCAATATTTTGCAATATCAAAAAGTCTCATAGCTGTTAAATCTGATTGTTTGGTTCATTTGATTCAGTAATGTTCCTAAAAGCCTATTTTTATATAGGTTCAAATAATGCATGTTCTTCTTTTGTCTTCTTTATGCTTTATTTGTACATGTAGTATTGCAAAATGTATTATTCAAAGACATTTTAATAGGAAATACAGTTTTTTGTAAAATTTAAACTATGATGTTCGAATGCACTGTTAAAAGCAATATTCATTGCATATCTTTCACTTTTGTGGGCAACTTGGGATCGCTGGCCCAACTCTGCTTGATATAAAACCAGTCGGGTATTGTTACTCTATCTGAATATTTTCATTTTTACATGTCTGAAATGTGCATGTAATATTTGCCACTGGATGTTAAACATAAAATAAATCTCCAAACAATAGTATTTGGATTGAATTGTGCAACAATTATGTTAAAGTTTGTGTCTTTGTTCCTTTTCATATAATAAATCAGTGCTTTCCCACAATTCTTTTTTTTTTTGCATCATTTTACATATTTCTATATCCTTTTTTGTTCTGCAAAGCAGCAATTTAGGATCCCATAAAGTGAGGGCTATTTAAAGGATAAATGCAAACTCTGTATGTACCAGGAGATTAATGATATGTTTTGTAGTGAAACATAAATCATATGTTTTTTCACCATCACAACAGCTGTTTTATTTACCATTTTCGCAGAATGAATGGATATTTGTATGATTGTAATCTGTATACATGGAATTTATGTTCAAATGTATTTATGAATTTGTATATTTTTTGCCAAATATCACAATTCCAAATTTGGTGTCATTAAATTAAAGGATATTAGCTAGTGTAGTTTAAGATTAAAATGCTATAGAATAATTATTGCGAGAAATGAAGAACTTTTTGAAAGTGATAAAAGCAGATGTAAGGAATATGTAAGAGAATAAGTTATGTCAAGGTTATTTTTTTTAAATGTATTTATATATATTTGGGTGGAATGTATTACTAAATTTAATTTTGATAACCCAGCACAATTTTTTTTTAATACTATGATTAATGTTATTAGACAGTAACCAGTATTGAATCTTTGTAAAGTGGATGAGTTAAGATAATATGAAAAGAACCAGAAGAGTTGGTGTTATATTGTTGATATTGATGCATTGTTTCAAAATGAGAGCACACTCAAAACTTTTATTTATTTCAAAGGCACAGAAACCTGTTTACAGTTTTAAATAGTGTATTAAATATCTGACATGAGATTGAGGTTCAGCAGGTCTGAACTTTGTTGAGTGTGTATTATTACGTCTTTATTTCAGCAAATAAATGTAAGGATGTTCCATTCAAACATACAATCTACCAAGGGAAAGCATTTTAAAAATAGGATCATCATTCATGGATGCAATTATAGAATTTTTTCCACTTTCACTGTACAACATAAATACATAGCTGGGATTTTGGATTGTCTTCCCTTGATCCCCTGTATGTTTGTTATGGAACAGTCCTAAAAAAAAATAGAATACCATACTATAACATCAAGACAAAAGCATGTCTTGATTACAGTATCATTATTTAATACTACTTTCATATTTATAAAAGTTGCTAGAATCAAACTGTATATTAAAGTTCAAAATAAAAAAGCAAATAGTAAATACCTATTTATGGGGACCTAGATACTCTTTCTGCTGGTACTTGATTACTTATCTGAACTAATTGTTAAACTATTTCAAAATCTACCTTTTTTCCATTTTATGAGATAGTGTTCAAATAAATTTATTGGCGCCCCTCAAAACTTCACTCAACAAGTCAATCTGTTTATAAATAAATCAAAAAAACAAAACATTTTAATTGGAAAAGTGCTTGCACTAACCCTCCACATGCGTATTATCAAGATTACTCAAGATGGGATTATAAAAAAATCTTACTATAAACCATATTTTATGCATGCTGTTTAAAAAGTATTTATGATCTGACTAAGTAGAATATTAATGTTAGTCCCTTTATCACAGCATCATGGATATAATAATCCACTGCTATTTACTTATTGGTATGCTAGCATTCATCTGTCTGCTTAAATATCATGCTTCATCAACTTTTGAATTTTTGACATTCCTCAACAGTTTATAACTAGGTGTGCTAACTAAAAATAACTCACAATTGACCATAAATATTTTTAATGCTATTTGTGATTATTGGTATTTCATGTGGAGAAGATTGTGCATACTGTGGCTGTGTCATCCTTAATGAATTTAAAGTACACATATCTGAATTGTAAATTTTTTTAAAACTCTCTCCAAAGCAGTACCTCTGTTTTATGATCCATTATTTAAATACAGATGGGGCTATACAGAATATATATTTTACTTTTCTCTTTAATTTTTTTTAGATATAATTATTTATATATTCCAACAAAATATGGCCAGTAATATTGACCTTTTTCAACAAATACTGTGGATTCGTTTATTTTTGTGGATATTTGGTCCAGTAACAGGTACAAGTCAATATAACGTGAAGAATGATTTTTTTTAAAGACTTATTTATTTGTGTTAGTGCTAAGTTTAAATGGTTATGAATCAATTATGGGATGACTCAGCTTAATCTCCAAGTCTTTCCTATGATTTTCAGTCTGAAGTTATTTATAAATTTTCATAAAGTATTGTGTATTTTTAATTAAGCATGATCTTTTCTGTATTGCTTTAATGCTTTGCAAAAGAAAAAAAATGGGGAAGGGGGGGGGGGGAGACTTCAGAAGATTTTAGGCTTTAAAATCAAGAAAGGGTTGAAACTGATTTTCCTTGTTTGTAAATTTATTTCACAACAATGTAATATATTTAAAGTCCTTTGATCTTGACCAATATTGAAGTATCACATCTTCAAATATGTTCTTTGGAGGTTTAAACAGCACGTTTGGCAACATACTAATAAATATCTTAAGATGGCTCAGAACTGCAAATTTAATTTTGAATTTGGCAAATTTTGAATACAAGTATGAAAGTGATGAATGAATAAATGTAAATATGGGGTATAAAATAGCATCAATGGATATTCCTAACCACAACCAATATTCTATTGGAAGTAAATCTTTATATTTTTTTTTAAACACACATATTTAATTTTTATTAAGGATGTCCAATGATGCAATGTTTCATGAAAAGGTAAATTTTGCAATATTCTTCAAAATTGCATTCAGCAGCTGTGTATATTGCTGATTTCTTTTCCTATTTATAAAGAATACAAATTTGCTAAAAGTCATTGAAGTACATTATTTAGGCTGTTAAATTTAAATTTCAGTATTTCTGATTTTGACCCTCCAAGTGTAAAAAATACAAAGAAAATGGCTTTACCTCTTTGTTAGATTTAAATGCAGGAATTGAGAATTAGGAAATTCAGATACTTTAAGCTGATGTTATATCCATAAATTTTGTGGTGGGTGAAAAGAGCATTCAATCTCATTCCATGTAAATTATTATATAGGTATATATGTTGTAAATAAATCAATGATCAAAAACTATATTGTGTTTGTTATTTCTGTTATTTCAGTAGCAAAGAACTGTTGTGATATGACTTGTTTTTAGTTTATCTGGCTCAAAGGATCAGTGAAAGCTATATCCACCTGTTTGTGGATCATGTGTTGTCTTAAAAAAGTTTAAAGTATCTATACTTAACCCATGGAGACAGAATTTGTCCTGAATTATTGCTTCAGAAATTCTGAAATATTGCTTCAGAATAATCATTTTCAGCTTACCTGGTCTAAAGGGCCAAGTGAGCTTTTCTCGTCAGTTGGCATCCTTTGTTGTCCTTCGTCGTCGTTATCTGTTATATTTGACTAAAAAACTGGAAACAACTGGCACAATCATTGGGGTATCTAGTTTAAAAAATCTATTAAAAATTATAATAGATAGATAGAAACTTAACTAAGCAAAAATTATCAGCAAGACAAGACATACAAACAAGTCAACATAGTTGAAACTGTCCGTCGACTCTTTATTGGAGTTATTGCCCTTTATTTATTTATTTTACCATTTTTGTCTACTTTTGTCTTTTATCTTGAAAACAATAGAAACTTTGAATAGCAAAAGGTTATCAGCAGGACCAGATCTACTAACAAGTTGAATTTGTAAGATGAGTTATAGGCCTTAAATGACAATTTTTATCTCATTTTGAGCAAAAAAATATTGAAGATAGATAGAAACTGTATCTGCAAAACACAATCAACAAAAAAGCGCACAGATCAATGTGAAAGGTCAGTTCACTTATGGTAAATCAATGATATTTGGAATGCAGTTGTATTAGCATTGTTACTTCTCATTTCCATGGAGATCACGTATCCCTGCCTACCTATACAAGTCTATTGACTTTGCACCTTTTGTTATTTTAAAATAGTTTGTGATTAGGTCAGTTAAAGAGGAACCATTGATATTTGGTATTCAGTGATATTTAAAATGACACATTGTAATGTTGATTAAGAAATAATTCCTTCATGTCATGCTCTATGCTCATTTTAACATGGGTAGGCATTACATTTGTCTTTATTTTACACTGAGCGTAAGCGAGGTGTAAAATGTGGTCAAATATAATGCCTAACCATGTTAAAATGAGCATAGAGCATGACATGTAGGAATTATTTCGATTCTAATAGGACAAATACACGATTCTAATAGGACAAATACAGTCTTTTTATAGGTTGAAGCGTACGAAAACACTGTAAAAATGTTAGGCTGTTCCCGTTTGCTCCCCGAGGAGTCTGTACATTACATTTGATATTCGATAAGTTTAAAAACTACGAGCAGGGTAAATATATGTTGTTTGATAAAAATATATAATAAAAGTTTATGTTAGCTGCTTAAAAATGTATATATCTTAAAGTATAACGATGGAAAAAAATGTAATATAAACAGTAAATTTGTGCGCATGTGTCAAACATATGTTGTGCTCATTAGAACACGGCTTTATTTACAAAGCGTAATAAGGACGTCATATTAGAATTGAGATTATTTGTTCCCATACCCTTAATTAATCATGGTTCATAGAATCTAGAAATTTAGCAAAATATACTTAGTTTGTGATTGGCTTAGTTAAAGAGGGACCACTTGTGATAAGTCAAGTATACTTTGGTATGCAGTTGAATTAATATTTGCATATCTCATTTCCATAGAGGTTTCATGGATTTGCACTCTATGTCTGTTTATTGACTGAATGCTTTCCATAGTTTACTTTTAAAGGTATTGCCATTTTATTTTTGCTGTGATATCAAAATTATGTACATGATCTTAGACCATCATACATTTGTACATGCTCGACATATTTATATGTGAACAGTTTAGGTCATTCAACATATTTAGGTATGGAATAGCAGTATGGTGTACAGGTTCATCTGACCTTGACCTCATTCTCATGTTTAATTGGTCAAGTTTATGTTTTCCTCTATATGTCCTTTTCTCAGATACCATAAGCAGGTCATCTATTATTATTTTTTTTTGTATGGGGGGGGGGGAGATCTTTTAACATGTATGTTACAGTACAAATTGGAATTTAGTGACCATATGGTATCTGCTAATATATATTTGAATTCTGCACTGGATTTAAATTTGATATAAATAACAATTAAAAATTCCTATTAGCAGACATTGGAATTTTAATTTGTACTATGGGACATGGTATCCTACTGAATTCCATTTAAAACCGTAACATCTCTGAGGGTTTGAATGGGGTTAAATGATTAAAGAATAATGCCCTTAAAAATTGAAGATTAGAGAATAAAGGGCCAAAAAATTGAAGATTAGAGAAAAAAGGGGTTATTTTTTTGAAGATTAGAGAAAAAAGGGGTTATTTGTTTAAAGATTAGAGAAAAAAGGGCTGAAAACTAAATGTTTACAGAATAACAGACCCCCCCCCCCCCCCCACCCCCCATCCAGACCCTCGTCTCTCTGTCAGGGTTCTTCTGACCTTGACCTCACTTTCATGGTTCGTTAGTCAATGTCATTATCGCCTGAAGTTTGGGAGATAGAAGTTCTGTACTACGATTGTCAATTGACCTTGGCAAAAATAAAGTTGCCTGATGCCCTGTGAGCTAGTTTAAAAACTTTTTCAATATTTAAATGTAAATTGATTTATATTTCTCCTGAATGTGCATAACAAATTTGTTGCTATATCGTCTATACCGTTATAATTATGCACCCATCAATTTAGCAAATGGTTCTTGTTATTTTTAAAAACAACTCTTCAAACAGAAACAATCGTCCTGTACATGCATGAAATATTTGCCACTGTACTTGAAGCAAACAACAATTAATGAAAAGAAACAACTTTATTTGTCAGTGGAGCATTAATAATTGCTGGCCATAGCATTTTATTAGGCAGTATTGCTTTTATGACAGTGTTGTAAAAAAATAAATCTACAGTAGGTTACAAAACCTGATCAATAATTTTGTCCTTAAAGTCTATTTTGCGAGTTTCATAAAAATTGTCTTTACATATGTAGCTTCTACAAACAAGGCTTACTGTCCAGATTACTTATTTAGTACTTATTTACATGTTATCAATGGCATAGTACATAAAAGCTGTATTGTACTAATATTGTACTTTCTACGTGCGTTTTAATCCATTGGAAATGTTTAGCATATCAGTCAATATATAAAAATAGAATATTTCATTATTTTAAGATACCAGCCGTAAATTACAATCTCACGAAAACGATATACTAAATATTCATCAACACATTATATGTACAAATAACTGACGAATGACTTGAAACTGCATTTGCAGTGGTAAGCATTCGAAACAGGTTACGGAAATCCATCAAACGTATTAGTACAAAACTATTCTACCAGACAAATTTGTAATTAATTTATTGCCATAGGATTGTCGAAGAATTTGATCATTTTATCAGCTGTTTCCGAATCTAGACTACAGTCTAATAGATCTTCTTTGTTAGCTTTAACTATATTAGCCAAGCTTCCTAAACAGTCCTGCAAGATATGTATCTGTAATGTTGTTAAGAATTGTATAAAATCAAGAGTTTCTGAAAATGTCGTACTGGACATTTGGACTGATAATTAGTCATATGAACAAGGATTTGTATATAGTTATTACTACACAAATCCTTGATATGAAAGATTGGAACCCGTGAACCATGTTACTAGTTCATTTGTAACTCATCTCTAGCTAAGGAATTCAATTGAAGTTCACATGAATATTATACGGATTTAATGAGGTCGAATTATTCTCTTGCAAGTGAAAAATATATAAACGATAGTTTTTTTTTTCTTTGGACGAATGTGAACCAAACTGGCTGCTAAAAGCTACATCTTGAAGATGATGTCCCTTTAAATTGTAAAACGATGATATTTTAAATCTATGGCATGAAATTAAATTTTGATACATTATAAAGAGTCCATGCATTGTTAATCGTTTCTTTTGTACTTTTTTTTCAATTTACACGTCTTTAGTATGGGATAAATCAAATATGAGAATTGTAGTCAAATCTTTGAACATGAATTACACAGCTAATGCCACTAAAAATGAACAAACAGTATAGCTCACTAGAGTTCTAAATATCATTTTTAACACCGAAAAGTTTTTTTATGAACTAACTCTAATACATGTTATAAAAAAGATGTGGTATGATTGCAAATGAGACAACTGTCCACAAGAGACCAAAATGACACAGACATTAAAAACTATATATGTCACCGTACGGCCTTCAACAATGAGCAAAGCCCATGTGTCTGCTTTAATACCCAAATACAAAATGTTTTATTTTGATCGTCTGATTCGGCACACTTTGTAAAAATATTTGTACCATATCAAGGTATGATACTAAAACTCAAGAATTTTATATATGTACTGCCGAAATTTACCCGAAAGGGAATTTACTTTTAAATAAATCGAATATAAACGGTGATAACTGTACTTTCCTAGATATAGATATTTTAGTTTTACACGGAAAACTCTAAACTATACTATTACTTGTGCACTGGTAAATAATAAAATCAAGGATTTCATTACCATAAATTACTTAAAACCTTTACTAGATTCTTCCATAGATACAAATATTTGGTGTGGAAGTTCTGCATCTCCCTGGAATGAACCTAACACAATTTCTATATTCGGGCCAGTGGTATCGTTTGCCGTGTATGCTTGACTGAGTTGGTTCAATGATTGAAGATGGGTTTGGCGTTGGTGGACAATACTATCCAAAATTTATTGGTTCTAATCAAGTGGCTTTAAAAGCAAGGGTTATACATATATATTGTTGTGTAAGGGAGCCAATGGTTATCCATGTCAGTTGGGGTCGAATATTGTTATCTTGAGTTGTTTCCGATCTTTCGGCCATACCTTGAGCATATGTGGCAGCAAAATTTCGTCTTTATAAAGTTTAAGCAATTGGACTAGGTGTGTACAGTACTGCGGTTAAAGGACAATGCATATAATATACTTCCCACGTCGTAGACCGTTCGCCGCCAAATCTGTCAACTTTCTGCATGCAGACAGGGGTGCTTATTTTGACGCCCGTTCATTACATCCGTTTCAAAGAAGAAAACGTGACTTGCCGCTTTACCAAATTCGGCGCCAGTTCCTCAAATTCCAGGTCCTCAATGACACCAACGAACACGTGCACATATGAGTACCATGTAGGGCCAAAACTGGTCTTCTTTAGTTACAGAAAACCATCAACAGTTTGGAGATTACATTCTGGCGCATGCCTGATTGAGGTTGCTTTTTTAAATTAATTTCAATTTTTCTTTATTTTTAAGCTTTACAATTTTTATTGAACTTTTAATTTTTACATTTTTTTTAATTTTTTTTTTTAATTAAGATAAAAACAATAGGTACATTTAGAGTAAGTGAGAAAAGGTTTTAAGGAGTACTTCATGGGTAAGTGCATCCTTAAAGTTGTCTGTAGAAGTCTTGTTTGAAATTTCAGGTGGTAATTTATTCCAGTCTTTGATTGTTTGGCTGAAGAATGAGAATTTAAAACTGTCTTTATTGCATTGGAGCTGTCTGAATGTTAATTGATGAGTAGATCTTGTTTTGGACTGGCTTTTTATGAGAATATCTTGAGATGGTATTGCAATTTCGTTATTTATTACTTTGTGGAACATTTGTAATCTGGTTTTAATCCTTCGTTCTTGTAGGGTTTGCCATTTCAGATTTTGAAGCATATCAGATACACTGCTGGTGTTGTGAAATCTGTTGCAAGTATATCGTGCAGCTCTTCTTTGCACTTGTTCCAGTCTGTATATATTTTCTGATGTGTGTGGGTCCAAACTGTACAGCAGTATTCGAGTTTTGGTCTTACTATTGTTTGATATGCTCTTTCCTTCACTAATTTTGAACTAATTTTTAGATTGCGTCTGACGAATGATAAAGTGCTGCTGATTGTTGTATATGTTTGTTCCATTTGAGTTCTGAAGAGATTGTAATGCCTAGATATTTAGCTGATTGTACTTGTTCTAGGTTATGACCGTGCATGTTGTAATAAAAGTGTATTTGTTTTTTTCTTTGTTGAGACTCTTAAGATGTTACATTTGTCAGGGTGAAATGACATGAGCCAGTCTTGTTCCCATTTTATAGCTGCTTCTATGTCTTCTTGAAGCTTAAGACAATCGTCTTGGCAGGTAATAATAGGCCGGTAGATAATGCTGTCGTCTGCAAAGAGTCTTATTTGGCTGTGTTTAAGGTAGTCAGGTAAATCATTAATGTAGATAAGAAAGAGTATTGGTCCTAGTATAGTGCCCTGAGGAACGCCTGATGTTACTTGAATTTTTTCAGATGTCGTGTTTTCGAGAAGGACTGTTTGAGTTCTGTTAGATAAAAATGATTGAATCCAGTTTATTGCCTGATCGGAGATGCCGTAGTGTTTTAATTTGAAAAGTAAGCGTTTGTGTGGCACTTTGTCGAATGCTTTGGCAAAATCCATGTTTTCCTTCAGTATTTTGCCAGCGATAGTATCTGGTCCTGTAGCTTTATTGGTGTTTATGTTTTTTATGAGTTTGTATACACCTTCCCGACTGATGTTAATTTGTTCCATTTTATGGTATGTACTAGCTTCTTTCGTTGGTATTTCTGTGTTAGTTTCTGATGTGAAAGCAGATTGAAATTGATGGTTTAATATGTTTGCTTTTTCAGAGGGGTTTGTATGGAGGGTGCCTTCGCTTCTTAAAGATGCAATGCCGGTGTTTTCTTTTCTTTGGCTTTTTATATAGGAGTACAGCTTTTTAGGTTGTTTGTTGAAGCAATGCTGATCTGGTTCTTTCATATCGATGTCAAAGATCATATTTTCGATGTATGCCCAGTATGCTATTCTCATCTCTTTTTGAAGTTTGGTCTTTATCTCTTTGTATTTATTTTTGTAATTTGAGTCATGACTTTTCTTTTTATAGAGTTTGTTTTTCTTTCTTATGAGTCTTGTCAGGTCTCTATTTACCCATGGTAATTTTGATTTTTTTCCAATTACTTTAGTTGGTATATTTTTGTTGATGGTCTCTGTTGTTTTGGTTTTAAAGGTGGTCCATAGATCATCGATAGTCATATTTGTCTTGTTGGCTTTTAAATAATCATATATAAGGATAAGGTCTTTCTTTATGTTCTCCCAGTTTGCTTTTTTGTATATTAGTGCTTTATGTTGTTGTTGTTTTGGTGTTGGTATAGCAAAGTTGATTTCACAAAAGACAATATCATGGTCGCTTCCTCCTATTGGTGGGAGGGTCTCAACTCTGTTCATAAAGGATGGATTTGTCATGCACATTAGATCTAAAGTTCTATCATTTCTGGTGTTCTTGTCAATTACTTGTGCTAGGTTATTATCATCCAGAATATTAAGCAACAGAAGGTATTCTTTTCAGAGTTCAGTTTTCTTTAAACCATTAACGGATTGTCAGGGCTAAAATTAACCGTTAGCCTGGGATACAAGCAGCAGTGATTATAGAACAGTGACTATAAGAGTATTCGGATATAACTATCGTGGGCTAAATTTATGCGATGTCTACTACTTCGAAGGTGATTTTGAGCTGATGCCGTTATATTAATTTCTGCCAAAGACGTGAAAATGCGAAAGATACCAAAGAAACATACAAACTCATAAGTTATAAAAGGATATGATGTTCACTAAGTCCGAGCTGTTCAAGAGCAAACTTTGTGGTATCGTCTATGCTGAAATGATGAGCCAATTCATCTAATCTCCTGAACATGACATCGGAGGTCGGCTTACACAATACCTACAAGTGTGTATAAGAAGGTTTTAAGAATACCTTTACTAGATCAGTAATTTGTGAATAATCCCATCACGGAAAACTTATAAATACAAATAAATATATATAGCTTTATTAAAATGTTTAGTATAAGATAAATGTCAATAATTAAAAAATACAAAACTCTCTATGTTAATAGCAATGTAACTGAATAACAAAATATTTACGTTAATAATTGAATACGAATTATGTCATTTTAGTATAAAAGTATTTATAAAATATTTAAAATAATAAAAAATAAACATTTAGGTCGTTCACTCATTAAATTGTGGAGTCTGTACAAAATAAGTACACACACAATGGGCTATATGTGATAATCCCAATGGAGGTTATATCTATGGTGTCTTCCTCGAATGCCAACATTTTATATGTTACCTATTCCTTGAACGCCAACAAAAACAAAATCAATAGATGCTTATATAGGAACAGTATGTGTTTTTATAACTATTCAAATGATTTTATAAGTATTTAAATGTAAAAATAATTAGAGAACATGATAAAATTGCAACATTTTATTACTTTTTGATAAGGAAAAATAGTAGATTTTGGAGTTAGAGCTGTTATGAATTTTAAAGAAATAAAAAAAATACAAATACAAAATTTAATCCTGGTATCCATGATGAGTTTATTTAAAACTTTTTTTTACTTTATATTGAAAATAAATGTTTTGGAATGGAAATGTTTATTAACATAAGACACATCAGAAACATTAAAGAAATTCTAGCTAAATACAATAATTTCAAACTACTAAAAGGATATTAGAGATTTATTTAATTCCATATCATTTTAAATATTTTATTAGTTGATATGAACTATATGAACTTTTAATTGAACAATTAATTAAACTTAACGCTTGTAATGGACTTAAATGTGGTAATTGCTTGTAATTTTTATAATAATAAAGCCCATATGTATGATAGGAACCAAGAACTGTGTCATCAACATAATTTATGTGGCTAAAACGTTAACATAACCAGCAAAAGCTTCTATTTTCTTCTCTTTTTGTATATCTTTATTAAATATTCAGCAAAGCAATACGTTTTATTCTCTCTGTACATTGACTGTCTAATGCATTTGAATTCATTTCTTACATTTGGAAAACAAAAATTGGCGCAAATGATACCCCTGAAAAACAGTAATTGGTGCAATAGGATTGCTGCCCATTTGATTTAGCTTCCTGGAATTTACCTATCTGTTTAATTAATATGATTGTTTTGATAAGCATGAACTTTTGTTGTGATAACTACTTGCACCTATTCCTCGAATGCCAACATAATTTTACAGGTAAATTGTCGGTAGATCAAAAGATGTTGGCATTCAAGGAATAAACCATATCTATATAGTACAACCCGATTGATAAAACCATCGTTGTAACTGTTCTATAAAGGTTGTTGCTGTGGTTGGTGAATTAAGCTACATCATTGATTAAACTCAACTAGAACACACCCGCGAAATCGCGAGCATATACAGCTTGTGAACAGTTGTAGGATGATTTTTTGTAAAAGATATTATGACTGGAGAATTTTATAAAAGGTATCAAAAGCATTCTCCCTTTTTCCAAAGTCCGATATTTGTTTCCTTTCTGGTAAATTCAATTATTTTCGTGTTTCTGGCCTCAGATTAAAATTATTCTTCTCCTTTGCTACAATGCATCTTTTGTTAAAAGTCAAATTAAATTAAAAATTTGCACCGCTTCAAACATGAAATAAAAGTAACTGCTTATATATAGACCATTATATAATAAAATATGCTTCTAGGACAATCCATCAGTGCCTTTTCTTTTGAGAGCCTTATTAACATGCCAATGGTAGGATATGAATAATCTTGTATAAATAACTAAGACCGACTAAGGCTAATTTGAGGGGTGGTCGGAGAGGTCCTGATCCCGAAATCCCGGCTTAAAATCGTCGAATACCGAGATGAAGAATTTAAAGAAACTCATATCCCGAAATCGGAAAATATATATCCCGAAATCCCGAAATCGAAAAATATATTCCCAAATCCCGAGCTTAAAATCACCCGATCCCGACGTCCTGAAAAAGGTCCTGCCTCCCTCTAATCTCTACCTACTTTCATTTTTGCCAAATCACTACTTTCACTTTAAACAATAAATGTGTATGCCCCATTTATGGGCATTATGTTTTCTAGTCAGTGCATCCGTGCGTTCGTTCGTTCGTTCGTTCGCCCGTCCGTCTGTCCCGCTTTAGGTTAAAGTTTTTGGTCGAGGTAGTTTTTGATGAAGTTGAAGTCCAATCAACTCGAAAAACTTAAGTAAATATAGTGCCGATGTGGCATCCGTGTACTATCGACACAAACAAGTCATTCTTGTTTCCACATGTTTTTCTTATTTTAATATATATGCAACTGGTATGACCCCTTAAATGGTAAACATTTCGAAGAAAACAGTAGACAGAGTACAGAGAGTCTCTATATATTAAATAATAATATAATATAGTTTAGAAGAATGGATGACAAATGCGACTATGCATGTTACCTAAAAAACACAGAGGCATGATGATTCATGTATTGTGGAAGGAAGAGAAGCAACACACAAAATGAGGTCTTCTCGTTTAATAGTATAGATGCGTATCACATTTTTTTGTTATTTACGTGGCATCATCATTCGATTTTTTCGAATGACAAAATGAATTCTTCTACTTTAAGAATGTCTGATGTTATGTCCGTTTAAAAGTATTCCAGCAAGAAAGCAAAACCAGGCTAAAATAAAAAATGCTTGAATTTATAGTATTCGTGCAAATAAAATTGAGAATGGAAAGGGGGAATGTGCCGAAGAGACAACAACCCGACCATGGAGCAGACAACAAGTGTTTTGGAGGACACTTTGCCAAGTAGTGCTTTTCAAATCACCAATAATTTGCCGACACATTCAATCAATTGTCAAGGCGAAAAGATATCAATAAAATCAATAAAATTTATACTTTATAGAAACATTGAAAGACTTGACATAGATCAACACATATTAAAGTTATTTTGTATACTTACCTTTGCAATGTTTATCATAGCCTGAACCCCTTCATCAACATTGTGTATAGCTATCATCTGTAGTTTGGTTTCTAAAAATCTTCAAAGAAAAACATTTGCTGATCATATATGTCGAACTGAGATCGTCTTCCAGTCTCAAATCGTTGTCTAGCAAATCGGAATACAGTTTAGCGCTTTTATAAAAGATTTCAAAATTTAGTCAAATCGCAATAAAGTCATTGTCATGAAAACCAAGTATGGTTCAATGTTTTTGGAGGTTACTTCCATGTACAGATCAATTACCAGATACAAATTTGAACTCAACCGATACAGCTTATAAACGATGTCAAATTTCTGCATAGTTAGCTAAAAGAAAGTAATTTCAACAGCAAACTTAGTTTTGTTTTTTACATTTTTATTTCCCAAAAAGATAATAATGGACATTTTCTGATCTTTAAATATGAAAATCTTCATTTCATACACTTGATGTTTCATTCTTTGTGCTCCTGCGATCATGGTCTTTTCGCTTTATTTCGAAATTATGAACTATGATGACCCTATGATATCTTGTGCATTTTTTTTAAAAGCCTGAATTGATTGATTGTTTTTTTTTTTATGTCGATATTTTTTTCTAATCCGAGTGGTGTCACAGTTTGGCGGAGATACAGCAAATTCAAGTTTCGTAGTCTTTGGTGTGACCCAGACGGAGATCGATCACATGCCCTCCGGGTTGCATTCGAAGCATTGACTTTGAGAGTTGTAGTCATTGTATTGATACGTTACAGAACTTAAAAGCACCAAGGAAGGTATCAAACTATAAACATTGTGAACATAAGTACAAACAAATGAGATGTAGGTCGACTGGATCAATATTATATCTATAAAAAATGTCGATGTCAGTACAATCTAATGTCATGTTGTAATATACCCAATTAATACCACCCTCAATATACTTTGTTAATTTGCTTCTTTCGGGATGGGATGTCTCATTTGCGCGTTATATATATTCTTTATTGCAAAATTACACCCATCACTGGGGTAAAGCTGATGACCGTAACTGCATTCACGGTCATCCCAAGATGTCGGATGAAAAATTAGGTCAGTTTTTGTATTGTCTGTTTAAGTGTTTCTATATCATTTTCTTTACAAATCATACATTGAAACGATGAAAAATAATAAAAGAATCACTCGGAAATCACTAATTACTTCCGAGAAATGTGCATGAAACGGGAAATTCGATTTGAAAAAATCGTGAAGATGACCGTAAATCATAATCAAAATATTTTCAAGATGACCGTAACATATAACAAGGATGACCGTGATTGGTAAAAAGATGACCGTAACTTGTAAAAGATGACCGTAATTTGTAAAGACTGACTGTAATTTATATAGGACGACCGTAACTTTTATAGGATGACCGTCAATTCTATGAAATATCCATATTTGTATTGAAAGCTTTTTGTTGAGTTTGTCGATCTCAATAGGGGCTCGGTCGGCGGATATAAATATGTTTAATACATTTCTTTTATTAAACTATAATATAATTGGCCGTATTTGGGATTTATGACAATGATAGTAAATTGCATATTTCTCGTAAACAATGAAATATTTATTGATAACGACGTTGAAATTTTAAAACAAATTGACAGCGATACGACGAAAATTTGAAGAAACATGAATGTGTCCCTGGTACACGGATGCCTCATCTACACTATCATTTTCTATGTATAGTGGACTATGAAAATGGGATAAAACTGTTATTTGGCATTAGAATTAAAAAGATCATACCATAGGGAAAATGTGTACGAAGTTTTAAGTTGATTTAACTTGAAGCTGGACAAACGGACAAACAAATAGACGAACGGACGAACGTACGCACAGACCAGAAAAACATAATGCCAATTAATGGAGCATAAAAACCATTAATAATACATATGGATATTCGGTAATCGAGCCCATGTGTATGGTTCCAGAGCAAGCAGATTAAAATCTTAATTTGTCTTGATATATGCAGGCGGAAACACTCTTGAAATAGAACAAAAGAATCGAAGCTCTTTGTTAGAGAAGGCGATAAATGTTTACTGTAATGTTAACTGTAGTGACAAAAATTTTAAAAATTAATAGAAACAAATACAACGACAATTTTCTTCTCAATTACGAAGTGTTTTATTTTAAAAACACCATTTGCATAAGTTTTCAATTTATCTATTACATAGTAATGCAAAACAATAAGATATCAAGTCGACAACATGGGTATCTATAAGTTGGATGTAGAAAATGCTTAACCTCCGATGATTTTTTTTAACGAGGGACGGAGAACATATAAATCTTTTAGTTCAGAAATTTTCGTGTCTGCCCTTCCATTATGTGAATCAAGAAAATATTCCCAAAAATAGGTAACGATTGTATCGAAAAGAGAAAATCGAGTGCACCTTTTTATGTTGGGGCATGTTTGAGGTGTATAGTTTGTCTTTAAACGTAAAAAGCAAGAGTATTTAATATAGCATCTCGCTTCAGATTCTATCATTTTTATATATCAAAGCTACAGGTTGACTTTATAACGTAAAAAAAATGACAAAAGATGAAAATTGAATATATGGGTCAAGTGAAATACCTATCTAATGAATCACAAAAACAGTAGGTGTGTTCGAATAGCTATAACTTTTTTTCTAAAAGTTCTTGACGATGGATGATGAAAATGAATATCTTCAAAAAAATATGATTTTCCTGTGTGTGATAACTAGGGTTTATAATCTTCAACCACTGAAAATATTAAGTCTGCCCTTCCACGAAATATTTAATAAGAAATTTTTTTAAAATGCTTAAGAATTTTTTGAAAATTGCTCAATTGCTAGTAGATACATTTATCTTTTAGAATACAACTGACATATAACGGATCATAATGGTGCTATGTGGATAAATTTGTCAGTTTTCAAGAGCAAAATTGGCAGAGCGTCATCCCTACAATGGCTTCAATTTCTACGATTGTTGTGAGCATGAACTGGCGTGATGGGGAGATAATTTTGACGAAGTATAATCCTGACTGTATAAATAACATTTCTGTATATATACAAATTGACAACGTTCCGCCTTGTGATACGCTATTCGTACAAAACTATTTTAAGGATCTACTTTGCTGGAGCTCACCTTCACTAGTCGTATGATATTTTCAAAATATTTTCTGTGATTTTATTTGCACGACAAAATGGAAGACGATATAATATCAATGGGTGTACATGCATTGGCATTTTTGGAAAAATGTGTATTTATTATAATGCATTAAAAGGAATCCCAGAAATAAAAAAAAATCTTTTGTCGTGCAGTTGGAGGCTGTGCACCGCATTTTTTTCATTATACATGTAAGTTGTCATTTTATCGCGCTTTTGTAGCATGGTTTCCCTACCTGTTTATTTTTATGTCTTTTTGCAAATTCATTTTAAAAATCAAACCCTCTACCGTAAAAAAGATACATATGGTAAACTTTGCAATTTGAAGCACGTCTTATTTTCTTCTACCTATAGGATAATACTCTCATATTAATATGTTTATACCAACACGATTTATCATTTGATACAAAAAGGTAGTTATATAAATACGGATATTTCTTAGAATTGAGGGTCATCCTTTAAAAGTTACGGTCATCATTTACAAATTACGGTCAGCCTTGTTATGAATCGCTGTTTCTGTTACGGTCATCTCGATTGTGATTTACGGTCATCTTCACGATTTTTTCAAATCGAAATTCCCGTTTCATGCACATTTCTCGGAAGTAATTAGTGATTTCCGAGTGATTCTTTTATTAATTTTCATCGTTTCAGTGTATGATTTGTAAAGAAGATGATCTAGAAACACTTAAACAGACAATACAGAAACTGACCTAATTTTTCATCCGACATCTTGGGATGACCGTGAATGCAGTTACGGTCATCAGCTTTACCCCAGGGATAAGGGTCAAGCAATACAATCAAACAATGTGGTACAATATTTAAGACAGAACAAAAAAATGTTTAATGTGTCTGTAGTCTTGACCTCGATGGTTAATTAAGGGGAGACCTAGTCCTCGATCATTGTGTCGATGGGAGATTCGTCTGATAATACATGATCTTATATTGATATCTATTTTTCTTTTTTTCTTTTTGGGCTGCTTGTTTGTTATCTATATCAACCACACTTGCAATAAAATGCATTAGTATTAAAAAAAAAACATACTATAGATTCTTTATCTACGTATTCTTTAAGAACTTAAATAGTTCTCGTTTAACTTTTTTTTTTTTTTTTATTATCTCATTGTTTGTATTGTATTATGAAAAAAATTATTGATGTTGTAATGTTTATGCCCTTTGGGGCCCATAATTGGAAATAAAAAAAAAAAAAAAATAATAAAAAAAAAAATATCTTATCTATCTTATCTTATATTGGACGACTTTTTGGGAACATTTTAGACATTGATTTTAAAGACAGTACCCGCAGATCGGACATCAATTTAAGAAACGGACGGACGAAGATCTGACTCGGGTCTATAGTAACATCATATATATAAAACACTGATGTACATGTAGTGACAGATGGCGTATATGCGTATCATTCGAGCAAATTTATTATGGCAGTATGACTCTTAAAAGACATTTTAATTGCCTAAACTAACAACTTGCATGCATAGGAATTCTTTTCCATATAAAATAATATATCCTATATTAGAACAGGTCAGCGAAAAGTATTAAAAAAGCATTGTTCTTTTACTTGAACCAAAATCAAGTATTGTGTATAGTGAAAATGATATTTGTATTCCCAAAATAAATTAAACCAGTGTAACTCACTTTGTGTGTATCTCTGAACAAATTCTCATTTCACGTTCACTGTGCAAAGACGCCAACATTAGAGCATAACCTCTGGCGTGAAGCTGGGTAAATTTTTCAGTCCTGTTGATATAAATAAGTTGATAGCTGTACATTATGGTTTTGATTCAAAATTAGAAAATCTCAATTTGCAAAGTATTTGCGCCAGATTTTGTGTCTTCACCGGTGTGCATTACAGTGGCGGATGCAGGGGGTATTCCGGGGATTGGACCTCCCCTGTGGTTTGACAACTGATCAGTTTGTGTACGGAAAAATATGGTTGGAACCCGAACTTTTTATATGATTTGCGTGTGTTGCCGGGAACCCCTTTTGAAAAATGGCTGATCAGCCCCTGATTCATATTTTATTTAATCATTAGATTCTGCGTTATATTTCCCGAATCGTTTAGACAATGCTATACCATTTGTATCATCAGCATATAGTGATAGTGCTACAAACGCTGACGCAATTACAGAAGTCATAAAGTCGGATAGTTGTCTCATTGGCAATTATACCAGCAATTAGTCGGTGATTTAGTCAGGTAAGAATGGAAGCAATTATTCCATGGATTCATTTCAAAATCAGGTGCAAATCAATTACAATAAACAATTACGATAAGCAATTACGATAATGGAAGCAACTACGGAAAGAAATCCCCAATTTTAATCAAGGACAAAAGTCTACTAGAGATAACTTGGGCAAAGGTCTCATTTTTCAGTTTCCTTATCAAATCCAAGTAAAAAGATGCGATTAAAAAGATATGGAATCAATTAGAACAAACAACACCTTGCCAAAAAGATAAAGAGACGAAGAGACAAATTAGTTGTCCTCACATAGAACTGATTTCTTTCCGAAGCCGAAGTGAACTATGGAACTCCGACATGCTGAACATTTCCTATTACATGATGCGTTACACCCATGTAATTGTTGTTCATGTTGTGTAAAAATCTAGCGAAAGAACGTTTCCTTTAATAAGCTGAACTTAACTGAAGTTGATTCTTCATTTTTATTTGTCATATTGAACGTTGGGAGAGGCCTTTTGTTTTTATTCAGTTTTGTTTGTTTTTCCTTTATACAGTTATAACTCCCAAGGATAAAGAACTGGAACAAGTCGCTTCCGCTGCCTATATATATAGCATCTTTTATTTTTACGTGTGGTAATCAATCTCATGGCTGGTTTACTAGGCCCTATTTACCTTCAGCTTTCAACTCTTTGTACTACGAGATACATCGCACCCCGAGAAGACTAACCGATCATTGACTGCCTCATTCCAGTAATATAAAACTACATACGGGAATTTTTGGTATGCTGTTGCTCACCCGAAAGACTTCAAATCCAATAACAAGTCGATGCTTTGGGACGTACATATATCGTTCGTGTATTGAATTACTCGATATATGATACTAGGACATTTTGTTTTCATTGGCTTTACATACATGCACATAATTTTCGTCCGCAAACGTATTTTTATAGATTTTGCAGTCGACACAACTTTGCCTATGACTATAGTTTTAGTTGCATAATCCATGCATGTGCATTTTATAACAATGTTGCATGTCACAAAACCAAGCTTGTTATAAGTCTATTGTATTGAACGACATGACCACCTCTTAACTTCGTACATGTATATATAATTTATATCTTTCGGTACTATTTAAGGTAACGAGTTAAGATGAAACCACATAGCGGTAAAGGTAAAACCGTTTAGTTATGAAGTACATAAAGACGCCCTAAGACAGCCTGACGTTCAGTGTTGTTCCTATGATCGTAATTCTTGTTACATGCCTTTGTATATCTTGGTTTACTAGTCTAGTAACATTAAACGTAAGAAATTCATATTTGTTCTCGAATATATATTGACAGAAAAAAAAACCTCCCTTTTCGAATTAATGTCGTAGCATATAAAGAATTAGCACTCGGGGACTTTCACACTAATTATTATATATAAGCAAAGAAAACAGAGTGATTAGTCCTACAATTTACGGGCACGAGAATCATGCAGTTACCGTAATGCAAAATTAGAGTGTTGATCCCAATTTCACAGTGAACTGAACATAAAAGTGGTGGTGCAAGTGGGGCATCCTTGTATGGACACTTTCTTGTTTATTCTGCCTTGTACCAACGAACTCGGGGCATCTTTAATCCAATCAGAAATAGTATCCACGCCTTGTTTCGCATGTTTAAATTACGGTAACTGCATGGTCCTCGTGCCCGTAAATTGTAGGACTAATTACTCTGTTTTCTTTGCTTATATAATTAGTGTGAAAGTTCCAAGTGCTAATTCTTTATCTTATTTTACAATATGAATCAAAGTACTGAAGTACTGAACATCGGATGACCGCAGGTTCTTTTGGATGGTCAAAAGCGCATGTCACAGAAACAAATCACATCTCTATACCTGAAACTTGGGTTAATTAACAGAGATATTTTTTTCTGATAGAAGTTCGTGCTTATATGATGAATAAATGACAGGAAATTCAACCTCACCGTAATAACTATTATATTGTAGTGCAAGAAATCAGTATACCTTGGACTATTATACTTATATAATAATAGTCATAGAGAATACAGTGGTTTGTTGTTATATATATTATTAATATTACGATAGCATGTATATATAATTTTCATCTATTTGTATATGATAATTCTATTCTACTATTATTAAAGTGCAGTGCAAGTGCATGGTGGACACTCTTCTGTAAAAAATCAAAGCCTTAAAGGCTGTAAAAGCAATTGCTGCCATGTTAATGTTTCGGGGACTTTATTTTTCTATCTTTATATCTACATATATAAGAATTAAACCTGACAGGACATGGTTATCTAGTGAAAAGCAAGAAGGTTTGGACTTTATATCAATAAAAGACTTAAGCAGAAAATCATTTTTAATAAGTTTTATATTTCACAAGGAGACACCAAGTTTACCAGGCTAAAGTTGGGGGTAATTATGGATTATCCCCTGGTAGTGTTTGTAACTGGGCAATAATTACTTTTATTTATTTAATTTTAACAATTTTCATAATTAATTTAAATTAACCATTCAGTTAAAACATTTCACCTTTCGAGACGCTAATGTTGAAAAATGGGACAGAAATAAAATAACTTACAAGACATAAACATGTAAAAAATAAATATATATTTCAGCTTACTAAAAATATTTTCATAGTGTTACTTTGACATCATTTCTTAAAACTGAGTCCCACACATAATTGTTCATTTGATATGTGTCATCCTCATGCGATACGAGAAGTTTTCATGTCGCTAAATAGTCTTCTTGTCGCTTAATTTATTCTTCTTGTCCGTTCTTGACGCTTCTTGTCGCTAAAATTCTTCTTGTCGTTATTAGTGAGACCGCTATTTTTAGATTACAGGTGGTCATTTACACTACACGTATAACCTGTGTAGTGATTTTTATTTTACGATAAATTTATGAATGAACGATAATTTTATGAATGAACAAGAGCACCTGACCTCTTTCTGAAACACCAATTAAACATATAAAATCGTATTTATTAAGATATAATTCAGTCAAATTTTCACCACTAAATCAACAACTGAAATGATTCCATATTTTGTTGAAACATCGTACAACCGGAGAACAGAAATCGCAGGTATGAAAATGCACTTTTTTCACTGGTGTTGACAACCCAAAACTAATTTGACTATAATTTATGAATGACGGAAATTTGAGCGATAACAATACATCGGAGTGACCTCAAGGTCATCCTCTGTAAAAATCATATCATAGGGAACATTTGTACTAAGTTTCAAATTAATTGCACTTCAACTTCATCAAAAACTACCTCGACCAAAAACTTTAACCTGAATCGAGACAGACGAACGAACGGACGCACAGACCGCAAAAAAAAAACATTACTCCCCTAGGTTGGTCATTAAAAAACAGATAATTATTGCCACATATTAAAGACTGATACTGCCTCGTATGAAAAGAGTAAGTTTTCGAAAAGCTATGCCCCGAACGCGTATCTTCTCACGCGTATGGTGATTATCTTATTAACATAGAACTTTAAAATATACATACAAAATACTTACAGCTGGAGAACTTCTTGCTTTATGTCAAACTGTCCAATAGTGCAACTACTTAAAGGTATAACCAGGAAAGCGACACCAGACTTAGGAAATATAACGGAGTTTTCTATTGTAGAGTTTGATCCTGTAATAAAGATACACAATAACTAATGGTTTCAAACTAACAAGAATGTATTTTAAGAGGTCCATAGAATAGAATATAAAGTTTGATGGCAGTCATCACGAGTACGTGGCCGACCCAGCGCCCAACAGTGACCATAAAAAGTAAAGTCGATTGTTTGTTGAAACAAATGTCCTCCGTAAAATGTAAAAACATGATAATGCTAGTTTCAAAGAGTTTTCTGTTTGAATCATTTTTTTACAACGTATGCTTTATCCGATCCGTGAATTAAAACAAGCATATTGTCACTTTTTAAACAAAGATGAAATATTTCTCTCAATTACGGTTCGTTCTATATGTCTGTTCCTTTCGTGTACATAGCTTTAAAAGAAAATACACATAAGGCGGGAAAACTTTCGACCAGTATCGTATTCACAGAATAAACATAAGTTTGGCAAAACTGTCGCTGACGACGATGGGATTTAGGACTTTTGACACAGGCGAGACAAATAATGTACTATGCTTTAACTAGTTTAATACACCTTAGTTATAATCATGTTCATAACAGCGTGGATTACCGCCATACTTACCAGTATGTTGATAATAATACTTAATCGTTTACCTTTAACTTGTTTGTCATCGGCTATCGGTAACAGTGATTTTACGAAGTTCACCCAGACTGTCTGAGGCCTTCCAAATAGAATAAAAGTACATGTATGCTGGCGCACAAGAAGAAAAAAAAAAGAAAGTTTAAGTATTCAATATTTTATTTGCGCTGATTTTTTTCTTTCATTTGCGTAAATTACAGGTGAATGTCATTTTTTATTTATCATTTTAGAGCAGAAACGAGGTGGACAGAGTAACGTAGTGCGTATAATTATATGTTCTTAGTACGTAGTCTTAGAATGTATGACATTTGTCATCAGAAGGAGCGTCATAGTCGTGACATAATGCCTCTGTCTTTCGGTCATCTGTCGCATGGTTATGCTCGTTCTGTGTTTTAACAATAGTCAGACTATCAGAATCCGTGGTGACTGGCTTTACACGAGTTGATAGTACAGATTATGATACCCCTGACGAAAATAAAACTTTATAAACATCGTCATTCCTACTTGAACTAACGCATACCACGTATTTTCATCCGATGTTGTCGAAGTACTTTATCCCAACCGGACCCTTGCAAAGACTGATTCAGTATAACTGGCCACGTATCCATTTCCAGAGATCAAAGAATCCTTCAACAAGGCTAAAATGTCAACATAGCAGACGAATTTTGCCTCTCGCGTCATTGAAAAATGCTTATATCATTGCAAAATTTATGAAAACGAACGATGTTGGATCCTAGCTAGCGGTTCATCACTGAATCGTGCGATTTAAGTGAATGAATATATATATAGGTAAGTTTAACGTCGTAAAATTTCAACTGGGAAGGTTTGTGACATAGACAAATTTTTGTTTCCTTAAATTATAACAAATTAAGGGTGCTCTCTTACACGGCCGCGTTAATGTAAATAAATATAACCATAACACGATTATTTCTAAAGCAGGAAAACATATCACTGATTATTTTTAGCTCAATTCAGATGAAAATAGTCATTTTAAATCGATTCAGCCGTTATATTTTTATTTGGCATGTTGAATAGGTCTTGTGATGTCAGTATCCCGTCTTACTAGTTCACTTCTTTTTGTATCTGTTTCTATTCTTCGTATGTCACGGTGTAGAATGGTAACGGACTTATCGGGTTTTTGTCTGCGTTTCCGCACTAATCGGGTTCGGCAACGGACTTATCGCGTTTTGTTTTCAGACAGTATGACACAAAATCAGCCAAATAGACGAAAATAAGTCGTAAGTGTTTATGTTTATATGATCACGGAAGGCACCGATGATCTAACTATGCAAAAATTTTCATTTTGCTTCGATACCACTTGTGGCTTTTTCAAAAAGCTTCACACTAAACAGGACAACAGGCCGACCACAGCTACTAATGGTGTGTTTTCCGTTCAAATACACAGTATATTAGAATGTGGACTTTTTGTGCTCTTTTATTTCATACAAATTACATACTAGAACCACTTGTGTGCATTCAAAAACTTAAAATATCGTATATTAAAGCTTCATCAAAATTGCTTGGCCCTAAAACGACGTGTTTTTTTTTTTTGCACCGAACTGTTGATGTTTATTTAGCACAGGACTTATTGTGTTTTATTGTTTTACCAGGGTAAAAAGGATGTTTTCGTATTTTTTGTTTGTATGGGAAATGAAAAAAATAAAAGATTTTAATAACCCCATGTATTTGACATCGTGTTCTAGGCTATGAATATACAAATCTTGAACTTCTCACGGACAAGTGTTTTACCTCAATCTTGATTTTTTTCTTTGAGTAAAAGTACATCGGTATGTGGCAATATCACATGCAATGCCAAACAAAACACAAGTGGTCTATTTCTGCTGTATCCCATATTAACATGTGAAGGTCTTTTGACGGATGTTTCGAAAAGACACGTTCACTCCGGCGTAATAGAAATATTCATAATGATGCATGTATGAGTGAAGCTTTTTAAGTGTCAGTCCTGAAAAACGATTGTTGATGCCATGGAGCCGGTGAATAACTATGACAACCTAAATTATGAACCCATTTAGTGCATGTTAGATGCATGATTTTTTGTAATAGTTGTTAGTGACTTTAAACGAGTTGTCAATAAACTACGATTCCTTGCAGATCTGTTCGTTGTCTTTTTGTTGTTGGGATGTACAAGTACCCAGCCACGTCCACTTGCATTTTTGTCCATCTGATGAGTTAAGCCTTTTTCAACTGATTTTTATAGTTCGTTCTTATGGTGTACTATTATACCACTGCCCCAACTAACATGTTTAACCCCGTCACATTATGTATGTATGTATGTGCCTGTCCCAAGTCAGGAGCCTGTAATTCAGTTGTTGTCGTTTGTTTATATCACACATTTGTTTTTCGTTCATTTTTTTTTTATATAGATAAGGTCGTTTGTTTTCTCGTGAATTGCCTAACCGATTGTCATTTCGGGGCCTTTTATAGCTGACTATGCGGTATAGACTTTGCTCATTGTTGAAGGCCGTACGGTGACCTATAATTGATAATTACTGTGTTATTTTGGACTCTTGTGGTGAGTTGTCATATTGGCAATCATACCATATCTTCTTTTTTATACCTACTAGTTCGAATAACTATCACGTCTTGACAGGCTTTACATCGTCAAAGCAAGCATCTAGAATAGCCTTCCCAGACGTCATAATTATTTGGACTAGAAACCTCCCTGCTATGAGGCCGAGATACTAATGGCACAAAATTATTGGAATGCTCACCAATCGCCTTCGGGCACTGAGCCGACTGTGCGAGGGCTGTATAGCCAGTCAAGGTCGTTAAACACTTCCATTTGTTGATACTGAGAGACTCCCACACATTTTTTTGTGGTTTAATAAAATACATGTATATCATTGTGTGATGTGTGATTAATGTATAAAGTAAAGTGTTGAACAACCATGTAGGCGGAGTAAACACATAGACTGACAGAAAAGATATGAGTCTCCATATTCATTTGCGCACAACAAGTCCGGTGCCACAAATTTTCACCATCATTTAAGACCTTATAGTGCATCAAACAGTTCCGAAAGGGAAAATGTCTACATTTAATGAATAACAACCAAATATCTACTTGGAGAAGAAAACAACAAGCTTAAAACACGCTTCAATTGGACACCTTTCCATGAAAAATGCTTGTTTTCAAGTTGGGGTACCACATTGGTGGAAACCATTTAAAATAAATCGTAGCTTCCCATGAATATATGACTAGATATACATAGACAATAACTGTTTAGTGTCTTTAAATATCAGCTGTATTTGTACGAGGCTAGGAAACAAGGTGTATGCGAGCTTTTAGCGAGCTACTACACCTGTTTCGAGCCGAGTACAAATACAGCTGATATTTAAAGACACTAAACAGTTATTGTCTTTATCCTGCAATTAATTCTGTATATTGTTTGTGTTTTGAAAGACACAAACAACTATCATATTTCGCATTTTTTTTCCGATTTGTAATCCCTTGAGGCCCGCGTAGTAATATCAAAATCACACATTACGCTGAAGACGGGTTCGCAAAAAAGAATCTCGAATGGTCAATAATAATACATCGCTTAAGGTAAATAATTATCTATTTTTACATAACAACTAATTTCAACAGTAAAAACAAATAACAAAACATTGTCAAATGTGAGACAGAAGTGTACGACTTGTCCTACGCTTCAGACTTGACATTCACGAAACATGCATGCTGAAACTGACATGGTTGATTTTGTAACACAATCATACACATTCAAGTTTTGAAATCGACAATTGTCATCGTCATTGGAATGCACCTGGAATACACATTCTGAGGTCACACAGGTTCAAACAATACTCAGTCCGGCAGTGGGCGGAGCTTTAAAGCGATATCTGTATAGTATACAGATACAGCATAGCGATATCTGTAGGGCTGTATCTGTATAGAAGAACACCCAATTGCAGGATAAAGCAAAATAAATAATTTTCCCATTCCGTGACATCAAGCTTATTTGTAAATATCAATTCTACTTTAATACAAATTGAAAGAAATAACCACTTACGCCAAATGTTGTCACCTGAAAACACGATAAGTCCGTTGCCGAACCCGATTAGTGCGGAAACGCCGGAAAAAAAAACTCCGATAAGTCCGTTACCATTCTACACCGTGTATGTGTGTGTGTCACTGTGTGTATGGTTTTTTTTTAGGGGGGGTTCCTTACGGTGTGTTTATGTTGGTTTTAATTATAGGTACTTAAGTCTGTCTATGATTTTTTTCTTGTTTGTGAAGTAAAAAACATATGTATACTAGAAGAAGATATAGATATAGCATGTATATATTTACTATTCACTATTAATTCCTAGTTAACCGCTATCCACAGCTCAGTTTCATGGAAAATTTATCCGCCTTTTACACTACAGACACTAGATCAGTGGATATAGACAATAACTGTTTAGTGTCTTTAAATATCAGCTGTATTTGTACGAGGCTAGGAAACAAGGTGTATGCGAGCTTTTAGCGAGCTACTACACCTGTTTCGAGCCGAGTACAAATACAGCTGATATTTAAAGACACTAAACAGTTATTGTCTTTATCCTGCAATTAATTCTGTATATTGTTTGTGTTTTGAAAGACACAAACAACTATCATATTTCGCATTTTTTTTCCGATTTGTAATCCCTTGAGGCCCGCGTAGTAATATCAAAATCACACATTACGCTGAAGACGGGTTCGCAAAAAAGAATCTCGAATGGTCAATAATAATACATCGCTTAAGGTAAATAATTATCTATTTTTACATAACAACTAATTTCAACAGTAAAAACAAATAACAAAACATTGTCAAATGTGAGACAGAAGTGTACGACTTGTCCTACGCTTCAGACTTGACATTCACGAAACATGCATGCTGAAACTGACATGGTTGATTTTGTAACACAATCATACACATTCAAGTTTTGAAATCGACAATTGTCATCGTCATTGGAATGCACCTGGAATACACATTCTGAGGTCACACAGGTTCAAACAATACTCAGTCCGGCAGTGGGCGGAGCTTTAAAGCGATATCTGTATAGTATACAGATACAGCATAGCGATATCTGTAGGGCTGTATCTGTATAGAAGAACACCCAATTGCAGGATAAAGCAAAATAAATAATTTTCCCATTCCGTGACATCAAGCTTATTTGTAAATATCAATTCTACTTTAATACAAATTGAAAGAAATAACCACTTACGCCAAATGTTGTCACCTGAAAACACGATAAGTCCGTTGCCGAACCCGATTAGTGCGGAAACGCCGGAAAAAAAAACTCCGATAAGTCCGTTACCATTCTACACCGTGTATGTGTGTGTGTCACTGTGTGTATGGTTTTTTTTTAGGGGGGGTTCCTTACGGTGTGTTTATGTTGGTTTTAATTATAGGTACTTAAGTCTGTCTATGATTTTTTTCTTGTTTGTGAAGTAAAAAACATATGTATACTAGAAGAAGATATAGATATAGCATGTATATATTTACTATTCACTATTAATTCCTAGTTAACCGCTATCCACAGCTCAGTTTCATGGAAAATTTATCCGCCTTTTACACTACAGACACTAGATCAGTGGATATAGACAATAACTGTTTAGTGTCTTTAAATATCAGCTGTATTTGTACGAGGCTAGGAAACAAGGTGTATGCGAGCTTTTAGCGAGCTACTACACCTGTTTCGAGCCGAGTACAAATACAGCTGATATTTAAAGACACTAAACAGTTATTGTCTTTATCCTGCAATTAATTCTGTATATTGTTTGTGTTTTGAAAGACACAAACAACTATCATATTTCGCATTTTTTTTCCGATTTGTAATCCCTTGAGGCCCGCGTAGTAATATCAAAATCACACATTACGCTGAAGACGGGTTCGCAAAAAAGAATCTCGAATGGTCAATAATAATACATCGCTTAAGGTAAATAATTATCTATTTTTACATAACAACTAATTTCAACAGTAAAAACAAATAACAAAACATTGTCAAATGTGAGACAGAAGTGTACGACTTGTCCTACGCTTCAGACTTGACATTCACGAAACATGCATGCTGAAACTGACATGGTTGATTTTGTAACACAATCATACACATTCAAGTTTTGAAATCGACAATTGTCATCGTCATTGGAATGCACCTGGAATACACATTCTGAGGTCACACAGGTTCAAACAATACTCAGTCCGGCAGTGGGCGGAGCTTTAAAGCGATATCTGTATAGTATACAGATACAGCATAGCGATATCTGTAGGGCTGTATCTGTATAGAAGAACACCCAATTGCAGGATAAATACTTTAAATAGTACATGTATAAAAGATAACGAAAAAACAAGAGCAAACAAATAGAAAAAACAGTAATACCACACCGAAAAATGCCAGAAATTCTGAAAGCAATCTAGCTCAATGTGTTAGCTCCTAACCACTGCTAGCTGTTTCTCAAAGCAGATCATGAGCGGAAGGGTTAAGCACTTACAATTATGCTATGTACACTTTGCCAACTTATGTTTGCCTGTTGTTGTTTTTTTGTTTTTCTTGAGTAATTTGTGGTAACGAAATCTTTGACTTTCAAATGATTTTCCGCTTTCATTGATATATAAACAGATGAAAACTCGAACAACACTTTAGCCCGTGACATCGGAGTATCGAACGAGTTGGAAAATATGCACATCGCAAGTAGGGGCCAAAGGAACATCGCCGGACCAAAAAAATGAAAAATGACAATAGGGAACGAAAAATCGTCTTTTTTGCGGTAAATTTTAGTATAGAGTTTCCCGTCCGAAACTGATATATCAAAATAAAAAATTACAACTATTGTGTTTCTATAAGATGTGTTTACAAGTCCATTTTGGATTCATATTATAAAAATTAAAATTACAGATAAAAGTTAGACGTTTAGATGGGCAACCATGACAATCGAATGAAGTGGGTGTTTTTGTTTCGATCATTTATTTATTGTGTTCATCTCGTATAAACTATAGGCGTATACGGTAATGGGATGCAAGTCTGCACAATAAAAATTTAAAGAAGAGCAAAAATAACTGTTTATACATATGTATAAATGTATACAAATATGGTAATCTTCTATCTACATTGTTTTAGTGACAATTTCAATGTCACATATTAAACTACCTTTTCTAAGTTCAACGATGCATATCTGATTAAAATTAATGTGTAAATATACCTCTGAACCCGTTGAAATATACACATACATGTAGCTTAATTTATCTATAAGAAATAACGCGTTTTGTGATCAAATATGTTACCGACTTATATATTTTATTTATGGATATTTACACAAAATTTTTTGAGCGTTTTTACTTTATTAGTTCCACGAAGTTGCCGAGACATTGTTACCACGTCAAACGGTACTGACGGCGAGTACGTAATTTTTCTGAAGAATAATGTCGGTATTACCGTGTTTTGTAAAGGTAAGCCCTTTTATTCATAACATAATGTCATTATTTTCCTATTACGTAAATTGGGAATATTTTACAAATGCAGTGCCAGTTCTAACAACACTGACGCATACTGTGGAATTAAAAGATTCTTTTTATGACATCGTATAATAATAGCACCTTCTAAAGGGTCTGTGGGTGATAATTGGAAGACAAAATTTCTGCCCCTATCACATTTTCCAGTCTAAATTTCCTACCCTTTGTCCCAAGGACCCAACCTAAACCCTTGCAGAACCTACATATTTCATAACTGGTTAATTTGTTTCCATTCATGCATAATATGAATGAAATTTTTCTCGGCTGGATGTTTTAGCAAACGAACAATCAATCTATTAAACTATAGCCCTATATATAGCTTGCTGTTTGGTGTGAGCCAAGGCTCCGTGTTGCAGACCGTACTTTTACCTATAAATGTTTACTTTTACAAATTGTGACTTGGATGGAGAGTTGTCTCATTGGAAATCATACCACATCTTCTTATATAATCTATATAGCAGCATGCCATTTTAATGCTTACATTTGGTAAAGTTTCGTTACTATGCAGTAAAACAATTATTATAGAAGATCTCAATAAATCTAAACGATGTGGTGACATGCATTTCTATTTATACAAAGTGCATTGAACTGTGTGGTCAACTAATATTCAGAAAAACGTGCGGTGAAAATTCGATCCTCGAACGCAATCGTCCTGCTAAGTTACTGCAAACAATATTTAAACTGTTGCTGTCACTTCATAGTTCGTTGCAAGTAAAACGAATAGTTAAATAACATAGTAAATACTTAATATTCAAATGTGGCAATTAAAGTCTGTCAAAATAGAAAACATAGAGGGATTGTGAAACCACAAAATACGTACATACGGTGACTAATGTACAATAATAGTGAAAAACACTAAATTTTGTGGACAGTTTTAATATGTACTATTTTTTTTCTTCCAATAAATGAAGACGGAAGACTTCTTTACACTGCATACATGAATAATATTCAGATTGGTATAAAATGATTTCATATGCATGTGTTAGTCATTTTCATACCTCTCCTTCCACAGTGTCATGTACCATGTACTGACTAAACAGGAGTAGCATGCGTACTTTTAAAGTGGCGGATCCAGAAATTTTCATAAGAGGGGCCCACTGACCCACTGACTGCCTGCCCCCCCAAAAAAAAACCCTTTCTGTCCTTACATGTATATAGGTATACACTGCTAAAAGTTAAAATGTTTTGAATTGATGGGTATTTATCTCCTACCCTTACGATAGTGACCTTTGTATTGTCAATTATCAAACTGCATGCATGTTTGTGTATCATTCGTTGGTCCATGTCCGAAAATGTGTATACGACACCAGGAATAGATTACCTTAGATGTATTTGGCAAAACTTTTCCGAATGCGTGTCCTTCAATGCCCTTCTCCTTAAGTTCGTATACGTTATTTGGATTTTTAATTTTTTGATTTGAGTGTCACTGACGAGTCTGTTGTAGTCTGGCCGGTACAAAATTAAAAGCCTGAAATCTTTGATGAGTTACTCATTATCTACTATTTTAATGAGGTTAATAAATTTCTTTTTTCGAGGCAATTTTTTTTTTTTTGTGTATCCTGCTCAAAATGTTCCCATACTTTGAAAAGCAAAAGAACGTAAACGATAATAGTTGAACACATTTAGTTGCCAAATTAGATTTCATTAGAGCGGATCACGACCCATCAGTAAGATGAGATTAGAAAATTATATTTGAATACGGAATTTATAATACAATATACAACATATTCAAGCTCGAGAGAGCTCTTGACCGAATACAAAAACATATAAATAATATTAAAAACAACAATAACAACATGCATTATATACACAAAACTTGGCATTTATACATGAAAGGTTTGGTTTAACATGTCTAAGTAAATTTGAAATATGATAAAAGTGTATCTACTATAAAAATTGGAATAAGCATATAAGATGAAAATCGTGATAAAAAGAAAGCCATGAATTAGCTCTAAGAAGTAAATTATATATGAGCTACTGTAAACATAATGAACAAGAATGTGTCCAAAGTACACGGATGCCACACTCGCACTATTTTCTATGTTCAATAGACCGTGAAATAGGGATATAACCTCTAATTTGGCATTAAAATTAGAAAGATCGTATCATAGGGAACATGTGTACTAAGTTTCAAGTTGATTGAAATTCAACTTCATCAAAACTTACCTTGACTAAAAACTTTAGCATGAAGCGGGACAGACGGGCGGACGGACAAACGCACAGACTGACTGACGGACGAACGAAGGGGCGCACAGACCATAAAAAATAATGCCCCTCTACTATGGTAGGTGGGGCATAGAAATCGAAAATTAAAGATCTGTGTAATAATTAAAACTAAAAAAAAGATGCCCAAGCATTAAACTGTAACAAAAGCGTCTGCATTAAGTAAAGGATTTATAACGCCAGACGCGCGTTTCATCCTCATAAGACTCATCAGTGACAATCAAATCAAAAAAGTAAAAAGTTGAAGAGCATTGAGAAACCAAAATTTCAAGAAGTTATGCCAAATACGGCTACGGTTATCTATGCCTGGGATGGACCAACATAACCAGATTTAAAAAAAAAAGCTATCTGCTGTCTGAATTTAAGGGGGTTCGCGGGTCTAAATCATTTATATAGGAATTCTCTATATTTTTCTATAAATGAACTTTATCTTATAGTTAACAGAAAAATAAAATAAAAAAGTGGGGTCACCGTTCATTTGCGCTCACAATCTGCCTTCGAAAGAAGCATACATTTTTGTAAAGTTGGATTTTTTCTGTTGAAGTAATAGGAGAAATAAAGGTAATATCGAAAAAAAAAGAAAGAAATTTATTACAGAAATCGCTCAAATTTTACAATAATTTAGTTTAAGTACAGCTTATATGGAAATTATATTAAAATATAGGTCACCGATGAGTTAAAAAAGATATTTCAATTTTAAAGCCAAAAAATGGCATTTTTCCTCCAAAGGGAGATAATTTGGAACTTTTTCAATGATGTATACATTTCAAAAGTCATCTGGGGCCAACACGAATTGTTTGTTTTGAATGATTTTTGTACCATATGATAAGTAACAACTACAAAAGGTAACGAATAAAATTTGAAATGAAAAACAAATGTTTATTTTTTTTCTGAAATTTTTATACCCTCGAGCCTCCTTAAAACGTTCTCTCTGTTTTCTGTGTGTCATGAATGCAGTTTGGTTCATTATACGTTGTTCTTCTAATCATGAGTCGCTTTACTAGTTTCTTTGTTTGTTTTATTATTTATTTATTTTTTATCATTATTGTTTTCCTCCTTTTTAGGTATGCAACCAGGTAGCACACCACAAGAATATCTGACTTTGCCGACTGGCAGAAGTAATAACTTTGCATATTATTATGAAAATATCGGTAAGTGAGATTCTTGTCATTTCTTTTAAATACATGTAGTGATGAGCACTGTACTGTGTAAGCAAGTGGTTTCAATGGATAGGATTTATAGAATAGAAAAAGGGACAATACTTCCGAAAATGGCCAAGCAAATCATTGAAAGTTAACATATAAAATCGAGAATGCATGGAAATGGGGAATGTGTCAAAGAGACAACAACCCGACCATAGAAAAAACAACAGCAGAAGGTCACCAACAGGTCTTATATATACACGTGTATTAACATAGAAGTATAATGCAAAGGGAAACTCAGGTTTCCATTACTTCGTTTTTCGTCTTTCTTGGTGTTCCCGGCTGTGTTTTATAAACCAATTTTCTCTCTTTTGACACTTTCGTATTCCACTGTTACATTACTACACACCAAATGAAACCCCAAAAATATGAGAAAATATAAGAAAGAAGATGTGGTATGATTGCCAATGAGACAACTATCCACAAAAGACCAAAATGACACACAAATTAACAACTATAGTTCACCGTACGGCCTTCAACAATGAGCAAAGCCCATACCGCATAGTCAGCTATAAAAGGTCACATTTTTACCTACGAAATACATGAAAAGGTATACATTTTTGAAATCTAAATTATATAAAAAGGGTGCGGTAACAGAAGCCCAGCGACACTCCCTATCAATTAAGTATCGAAGTGTTACCCTACCACCCACACCCCGAGTGTATAAGTTAACACCAGAGACATTTAGTCACTGGTCTTGGGAGGGCGAGTTGTATAGAGCATATACACCCTGACAATTTGGTCGGCCAAAAATAAAAATCTCTTGTTTTCACGATACATGCAGAGACATATAATATGATTGTATAATATACTTGTATCAGAGACATATATACACGTATGTCTCTTGTACGTGTATTTTAATTTTTCTTGAATTACCAATGGTCTACTGAAAAATGTTTGTCTCGCTCCGCTCGTCATTGTATATTAATCGATATTTACCCTTTTAAATATCCTAGACAAACACTGACACTGATATCAGCAGAACATGTCTTACTATGAGTTATAAGTGGGTCCTTGCATTGGTGGAACCAAGGGGGTGGGATCCGTGGATTGGAACCCCCTTTTTTGGACGGTCAATGCATTTGAATGGGAGCATATAGTTGGAACACCCCCTTTTACTCTGAGTTGGGAACCCTCCCTTTTTAAAATGGCTGGATCCGCCCAAGCCTAAGGCCTTGGCCGTACTAAGGGTGTTTAAGATAAGATAAGATATTTTTTTTTTCCAATTAAAGGGCCCATGAAGAGAAAAGTAATTTTTTTACAATGATTTTTATAATTGACACAATAATGTTGATATAAATACCCACAGCCAGAACATGGCCACACACATATTGAAATTACTATTTTACTAACAACCTTTAGTGAGCTCTTCCCTTGAAATCGTGATTTACAACGTTTCTTTCCCTTTCCGGCAATGGGACCATGCACATCTCCCACGCAGTGACCAGTGACACCGTCATCTTCGCTATCCAAAGGTTATGATCAAGTCCCCATTCTCTCCTACAGAAATGTATGTCTAAAACTAGGTTTAACTAAAACATGTCTCATTGGCAATCATACCACGTCTTCTTTTTTTTTATATCTAAATATAGGCCCTTGATGTTAACAAGTTTTACAACTTCTTTTCTTCGTATAAGCTTCCTCTGTTAGGAACACCCCTCTATTGAGGGTAATGTGGATAAAAAAAAACTAATATCCCCGAGTAACCAGTAATGACGTACCTAAGGTTGTTTTTGTCTCTGCATGTAATCTACCATTTAAAAGAATTAGAAAAACGGAATGGAATATAAGATTGATAACTTGTTAATAATATATTTCAATCATTAAACAGTTGATATTTGAAACAGTAATAGCAATAAAAATCATGTTAGCTAACCTTTGTCATTACAAACGGACTGTCAACTAATGATGGGTACCAGTAATGAGGGGTCTAAAAAGGGGGATATCTGCATGGAAGAACACGAAATAAACTCGCTATTTCAGGATGATCGAATTATTAAAAATTTCTTGCAAATGGATCTTTTTACTGATTTCACGGTGAATAACAAACCTTATTCACGGCTGCACATGAAATAAAAATGGCAAAACACGTTTCAAGAAAATAACCCTTTACCACCCTCAGTAATGACACACTGTAAACAAACCAGTAAAAACCACTTGCACATACCTGATAAGTGAAAAATTGCTTCAACCCAGATTCTTTAATGTTAACAATGTTCAACAAATTCAATTTTATTAACAGCTTTTGACATTTTCATTCACTTTAATGATGATGATGATAGTAACACAAAATTTGTAATCAATTGTAACCTCAGTGGCGGATCCAGGGGGAGGGTTTAGGGGGTTGGAAGCCCCCTTTTTTTTGGACTATCAATGCATTTGAATGGGAGCATATAGTTGGAACCCCCCTTTTTTAAAATGGCTGGATCCGCCCCTGAACCAATATTTTTCATGATTCATTTTTTTAACATAAATCAGGCTGTTAGTATTCTTGTTTGAATTATTTTACATTGTCATTTCGGGGCCTTTTATAGCTGACTATGCAGTATAGGCTTTGCTCATTGTTGAAGGCCTTACGGTGACCTATAGTTGTTTATTTCTGTGTCATTTGGTCTGAGACCACAATTATTTCATAGTGCATTTCTTTTAGAACATAAATGAAAATTAAAATAATCCCACCTGCGCTTTCTCAATGAAATTTTTACAGCATGTTGTACTACTTTTGGGACAAATTATATCAAATTTCTACATTTGAAAATGCCTGTACCAAGTCAGGAATATGACAGTTCTTGTCCATTCGTTTTTTATGCGTTTTGTTATTTGATTTTGCCATGTGATTATGGACTTTCCCCAATTGATCTTCCTCTAAGTTCAGTATTTTTGTGATTTTACTTTTTATAGAAAATTTCATCGGCTTTAACCCAAAATATGGACAATTTTATGTTTAGGGTGTCTTGAAATCTTTTGACAGCTTCCGAAGTACTAATTTTTAACCTTTTTCAGCTGGACCAAATCACTACTTTCCTTTAAAATTCTGGACCCAAACTTTTTTACAGTGTAATTCCCTAAAAATTAGCCAAATCCATCTAAGGTAATCTTTTAACCTTGTTCTTCATTCTGGTTTCTTCAGCATTCATACCACAACTCCTTATTTTTATATTTTCTATGAAGGTAGATTATGCATGAGCATACATTTATTTGGGGCCGGGGAGCAGGGGTGCTGTTCTGTTTGTCTGTTGTCTTGTCACATGCCACTTATATATTTCCAATCATGTCTTTTTCAGGAAAATCTACAGACTGTTCTATGTTATATCCTCTAACATCCTATAAACTAGGTGGGAAGTCTGAGTACAGTAAAATCAGGATAAAAAATCTCGATTCATTGACTATACAGTCAAATGATTATTCTTTCTCAACGCAGCTCAACCATACAACTGGAAAGGAGTAAGTGAATCCTTTTACTGATTATCTTACATTACACTGGTAAAAGCTAAGACCAGAAAAAGTTTGTTTAATTTTATACGGTATGTTCAGATTTTTGTAACCTTGAAAGGAAAATTAATTACAGTAACAGATAAATTTCACATTAGAAGATGCATCCACCAGCAAGGTTTACATTTGTCAGATCATAACATACTGTGGATTCATTATTATTTGTTGGAATTTATTTTTGTGGATTCTGTTTCGAACAGGGAAACCACAAATTTAATGTTGAATGAATTAAAAGTTTGTAAGGGTTCCACGAAACCCAGTGTCTCGCCTACTTTTGCTGTTAATTGCAGGCTCAACAAAAATGAGGAAAAAATCAATAAAAATATTCTTCTTGATACTATCTTTTGATTGTAAGAAGCTTCTGTTTAAGTTTGGTAAAAATCAAGGATAGTTTATGAACCTTATATATGTTTTAAAAACTTTAACTTTGAGACTGTATGTTAAATGTTAACTTGAATAAAAACTTAAATCCATTTATGGGCCATTTCAAAAAAAATGATGCCTTTCCTTTAAACCTTTGTCCGTCTCTTGTATGATACTATATCTGTAATGTTTTTAGGTCAGATAATGTATTATGATTAGTTGGTCCTAACTACCAAAGATAATAGCAGTATGTGCTCTGTTTAAAAAATATTGTCCAAAATTGTACCTCAAAATGTCAGGAGTGTAATGCTTTTAGTGTGACATTTAGAAGAGAGCATGTCCATTCATTGATGATATAGAATAAATAAGGGCAGATACAATACCAAACAATATCTTTCATCCAACTATTATATCTTGACTATGATTTCTTGTTCAATTCTTCCATATATTTACATTTTTATGAGCCTCATAAGGTAAGTCAAATAAGTTTGTGTAAAAAAAAAAAATGTTAGTAAATGTCAATATGCTGCCAGAAAATGTCTTTGTAGGTGAAATAACATGTTTCTGTACATCTTGCACAGTTTATTTGTTTTGTTTAGTATCATAGCTTGGCACAGGTGCATCCAGTTGACCCTGAAGTTCTACTACTAGATTATTATGGTTACAATAAGAGGACTACCCAGGTCTGTCAGGAGTGTAACAACTGGGTTAAGATGTATTTTTTTTAGAAACAATGTTGTTATAGTTGTTGTTTTTTCTTGAATTTCAGTGAACATTACCTGTTACAGTTTATCAGTAACAAACATGCCATTATTATGGCCTTCATTGCTTTTGTATGCTCAATACTTCAAAGTCAGGAGTGTAACACAAAAAAATGCCTTATTTCAATCTTATTAGCAAAGGTAAGTTATTGGAAGAAAAACAAGCTGACAATTATTATAAAATGACATTACTACACCTCAGCTTAACACAGAATACAAGTATACATCATTACTTTTGAAATTTTTGAACTAAAATTGCAATTGAACTAGCTTGTTTAAATGTGTTACAGTCCTTACATACAAGTATTGAGCATAAACAAGCAATAAAGGCCATAATAATGGCATGTTTGTTACTGAAAATATGCAACAGATGGTGTTCACACTCAAATTCCAGAAAAGAAAACCAATAATAACAACATTGTTTCTATAAAGAATAACATGAATGTTACACTTAAACATTTTAAAGCGTTACACTCCTGACATTTTTGGGTACATTTTTGGACAATTTTTAATATACAGAGCACATACTGCTACCATCTTTGGTAGTACGAACAAACTTATCATAATACATTATCTGACATAAAAACAGCATATATATAGTATCAAACAAGAGACTGAACAAGGTTTAAAGGAAAGCCATCTTTTTTTTAAATAGACAATTAGCAAAATTTGTAAATATGTAAGAAGTATATAATTTTTTTTAACCTGTTCTTAATTTGCACTAAAATAATATGTGAAATATAAACACTCTACATGATTTCAGGTCAGTTTCAGGTTAAAATATGGTAGCAATAAATTATGGTCAGGAGTGTAACATTTGTTAGATAAGCTACATCAGAAACTTGTCAGGAGTGTAACATTTGTTACACTCCTGACAAGTTTCTGATGTAGCTTATCTATAACAAAATTCAACATGATTCTTTATTAAAATAATTGTAACATCTTTACAATGTACATTTTTGTAATGAGAAAGCCGATATGTCTTGTAAAAGTGATTTTTCTGCACACTATTCACCAAAGATTCTTAAAAATTAAAGTGTAATTCTCATTAAACATGTTAAAAGTTTGCTCTTTGCTCAGAAATTAAAAAAATATGTAATCAAATATCTAATAAATTTATTTATTTGTGAGATTGTAAATTTAAAATAGATATCATTACTGATTTTCTAAACATTCCATTAAAAAACAGTCTTACAGTTACTGAAAAAATATGTCAGGAGTGTAACAAAAGGATAAAAAACACATGTTTGTATTTTTTAAATGAAGAAAACTTAAAATTGGCTGAAACAATTGTTGTGAAATTTTCAGAGGATGTAATTAGATCATATATATATGTTTGCTTCCTTATACTTTTTATATAAAATTAAAGCTTTTGCAAAGAGATATAAAAATTTTTGAAATAAGATATTAAAGAATACACTAAAAATTGGTGAAATTTACATATTTAAAAAAAAAACTGTTTATAAGTAAAAAAAATTGCAGGAAAATCATTTAGTACCTTTATTGCAACAAACAAAAAAATTACATTAATATTTATATTCTTATTTATGTTTGTCAGTTGATATTATTATTTTGTTGTTTCCTTTGAAAAGTGGATGAATTCTTATGAGTAAAATGTTGTTAAAATTTTTGTTTTTATTATTTTGCATTAACCCTTGGTAGTTTTGTAAACTTGAATGTCTCTGGATTAAAGAAAAATGATAGAAAAAAGATTAGCAATGACTTAATTTTTTACCATGTTTGTCACACTTTGGCATCATTTTTGTCGAGCCTTCGACTTTAGTCGAAAAAGCGAGACTAAGCGATCCTACATTCCGTCGGCGTCGGTGTCGTCGTCGTCGGCGGCGTCCACAAATATTCACTCTGTGGTTAAAGTTTTTGACATTTTAATAACTTTCTTAAACTATACTGAATTTCTACCAAACTTGGAGAGAAGCTTGTTTATGATCATAAGAAAGTATCCAGAAGTAAATTTTGTAAAAATAAAATTCCATTTTTTCCGTATTTTACTTATAAATGGACTTAGTTTTTCTGCAAGGAAACATTACATTCACTCTGTGGTTAAAGTTTTTAAAATTTTTAATAACTTTCATAAACTATCCTTGATTTGTACCAAACTTGGACAGAAGCTTGTTTATGATCATAAGATAGTATCAAGAAGAAAATTTTGTAAAAATAAATTTCCACTTTTCCGTATTTTACTTATAAATGGACTTAGTTTTTCTGCGAGGAAACATTACATTCACTCTGTGGTTAAAGTTTTTAAAATTTTGATAACTTTCATAAACCATCCTTGATTTGTACCAAACTTGGACAGAAGCTTGTTTATGATCATAAGATAGTATCAAGAAGAAAATTTTGTAAAAATAAATTTCCACTTTTCTGTATTTTACTTATAAATGGACTTAGTTTTTTTGCCAGAAACAAAACATTCACTCTGTGGTTTAAGTTTTTAAAATTTTTATAATGTTCTTAAACTATCCTGGATTTCTACCAAACTTAGACAAAAGCTTGTTTTTGATCATAAGATATTATTCAGAAGTAAATTTTGTAAAAAAAAAATTCACTTTTTCCGTATTTTACTTATAAATGGACTTAGTTTTTCTTCCAGTTAACATTACATACAGTCTGCAGTTAAAGTTTATAAAACATTTATTAGATTCATAAACTATCCTGGATTTTTTACCAAACTTGGAAGCTTCTTTCAATCAAAAGACAGTATCGAGAGGGAAATTTTTATTGATGTTTTTCCTCATTTTTGTTGAGTCTGTGATTAACAGCAAACGTAGGCGAGACACTGGGTTCCGTGGAACCCTTATGAATTTTTTTTGAAATAGCCCATATAAGTAAAATACGGATAAACAGGTATAAAATTTTAACAAAATTTCATTTTAGATATTAGCTTTTGATCATAAACAAGTTTCTTTCCAAGTTTGGTACAAATTTAGGATAGTTTAAGAAAGTTATTAAAATATTAAAAACTTAACTACAGAGTGAATATTTGTGGAAGCCCATGACCACGACGCCAACGGAATGCAGGATCGCTATGTCTCGCTTTTTAGAATAAAATCGAGGCTCGACAAAAATGTTCTGTAGGAATATATGCTAACTAATGAGCTAAACCATGGATTCAAATGTCCACAAATATGCAAGTTTTTCCTCAGTCAAGGAACATTGGAGATAGGTTGGGAATGTGATAAACTGTTCAATCTTATAGATTTCCTTCTGTTCTACAAATAAAGAATAACATCAGAATTGTTGTGGTGGGAGTTTCTATGATTTCACCTTCCCAATTGTGAACTTTCCATTTCTATATTACAACATCTAACAGTGCCTGCATATAGAGTATATATCTCCTAGTTGATACAATATTTCAGGACTTGTATTTCCTATCATGATTTACTTGATAGACCATTGCTGCTCACAAGGAATTATCATACCAAGAGTTCCTAGTGGTGAAGTGGAAAACATCCCTTGGTTAGTTTTACAAACACAATCAACAAGTTTGTTGATCGTACAGTAATGAAATATCCATTTCACAGGTGATAGCAGATATGTTTCTAATGGTGGAACTACAATCCTGTACCCTTTCTTGAATGTGACCTACCAATTAAAAATTTTCACAGGATGTGTACTAACATGACCATCTGTTTACCACTTCAGGAGCACCTGAGATCAACTCTAGTTTTTTGTGGGGTTCATGTTGTTCAGTTGTTAGTTTTCTATGTTGTGTTTTGTGTACTATTTCGTATGTTGGTCTTTTTCTTTTTTAGTAATGGTGGTGTCAGTGTATTTTTGACTTGTAAGTTTGAGTGTCCCTCTGGTATCATTTGCCTCTCTTTTTCAGACTCACTTCTGCAATTGTAATCTTTAAACAAGAATCATAAGATAGAGTTTGGTATAATGACAGTGTCAACTTTAACTCATCTTATTGAGTCAAAGCAAATTTGAAAAAATTACATTGACATTTTAATAATTCCAGTGCTTTGCAATATTAACTAACTTTTTAACTTAGGCCATAAATCTAATTTCTGATTTTTTTGGTACCTTTTTTTGCTTGGTCCATTCTTGCACCAAAGTACACCTGAACCTTTATAGTGTGTCAGGTTTGATTAATTAGCTTAATTACCTTTCCATTGTAAACACAGTACATGTAATTCAAGGTTTAGCAATTCTTGGTTGTTTTTTAAAATTTGGTGCAAATATATTTTTTATAAGTGTACTTTTAGAAAATCAAGGCAGATATAATTCCTAAAATTTATCAGTTTTTATTAAATACCTTTCTGTTACAGAATGTAACTTAATTACCAGTAATTAAATTTAAGATGGTTTACATTAGTTTTGGTAAAACTATTTTAAAGATAAATCAATAACTTGAAACATACATGTAACTGAAAATTATACAATTGTATACATAACTAATTAGGTACATATATTGCCCTCCAGTTTTTCATACTTATTATTGAACTATTTAATCACAGAAATCAAACATGTACTACCACTTTATTTATGTAGACTGATATGACATTTACGGTTATCATTAATTATACAATGTATAATGTATGCAGACCAAATATAACTGTGTTAAGTGCATTTGTAGTAAAATAAAATATACATATGAATGTATATTGACGTGGAAGAATAGTGATTTAAATAAATTTTTTCCCAGTTACATAATTAGCCCTCAAACTTTTGTACATTTGTATTTGATCTTGAGCATCAATGAGACATTAATTATCTAATTTAACAATGTAAATAAAGAGATGTGATATGATTGCCAATAAGGTACAAGGTAATTATCCACCATAGTCCAAATGGTGTAGATGTAAGCATCTGCAGAGGTGGATTTGGGTGGGGTGCAGGGTACCCTGACCCCCTTTTTGTTGGGAAAATTTGGTTGATTGTATAGGGAATCACTGAAGCATGACTGGAGTGGGCCCTTCTAAGTTAGTGTTCCCCTTATGAAAATTTCTAGATCTGTCACTTATCTATAGGTCACTGTACAACCTTCAACTATGATCAAAATCAATATAGTATAGTCGGCTATAAAAGACCTCAACATCAAAAAATGTGAAACGATTCAAAGTATAATTTAAACTGTTAAATGGCCTTAATTTATTTATAAGAAAACAATTAAGGAAAACCAAATATGACAGACAGTAACCAAATGCAAAAACTAATTGTAAAACATAAAATTACAGGATCCCAATTTGGGACAGGTACCTGAAAAGGTGGCAGAGTTAATATGTATGTGAACGCTGTGACCTCTTTTGACCAATAACACAACATAAAAACAAACTGTAAATAAAGAGATGTGATATGATTGCCAATAAGGTACAAGGTAATTATCCACCATATGTAATCATACGTTTTTTGATTGAGTTAAGTCTGCCAATTGATATTTTATCGTATGTTTTTCTATGTTGTGATGTTATGCTATTGTTTCAGAAAAAAGGGAGAAGGTTTGGATCCATTAAAACGTTTAATCCCGCTGCAAATGTTTGCACCTGTCCTAAGTCAGGAATCTGATGTACAGTAGTTGTCGTTTGTTTATGTAATATATACGTGTTTCTCGTTTCTCGTTTTGTTTATATAGATTAGACCGTTGGTTTTCCCGTTTGAATGGTTTTATACTAGTAATTTTGGGGCCCTTTATAGCTTGTTGTTCGGTGTGAGCCAAGGCTCCGTGTTGAAGGCCATACTTTAACCTATAATGGTTTACTTTTTAAATTGTTATTTGGATGGAGAATTGTCTCATTGGCACTCACACCACATCTTCCTTTATCTATGTAAAAATCAGTTTGAAATGTCTTGAAAAAAAAACCCAACTAACATGACAAAAGACATATAGTACCAATCTTTGATTACTCACAGTTGCATCTAATAAGTAACTCATATTTCTCACAGACTAAAGTATTAATCAGTACAAATCAGACTGATTTAGTATGAAAAGAATGAACTTGGACCATGCCAAATTATAATAATATCAACAGGATATAGGACCCTTTAGTTTGCATAATTGTATATAGCAATACATTTTAGTTATGTTTTATTGATTTATCAAAAACAAAGTCACTGTTAATATGTTAGTACATGTACCTTATAAAAATCAGTCAATTCAAATGATAAGTTATATTTTTAAAATATTAAAACTACAATACAAAAAATCATGGTGTTGGAAAAAAAAAAATACTTTGAATTACAGAACATGGTCTTTATATAAACTAAATTTCTCTCCTTTGATTAGGAAAATATTTGTTAAATTCTTTTTAATATTTATTTTTTTATTTAGCATTTCATTGATGTTGAATTTAGTGTGATGGACATCATTTTGAAATCTCTTGTAGTTATGGAACAGCTGGAGACAAATACAGTAGTTCTACAAATTGTCCTCCTAGAGGCATTTTTAAAATTGATCTCAGGCTCACACCCTTTGTTGTGTCTCCAAAGGTTAAGTGGACATGGAGTGGATCTTATCCAAATTCCAAAGCTACAGGAACACCAGTTATATCAAATACAAGTAAGATTTTTATACTACTCCTACCATTGAGGAAGTGCATTATGTTTTCTGGTCTATAATTCATCTGTTTTTCTGTCAGTTGTCAGGTTAAAGAACGTGTTACGGTTGTTTACCATAAAATTGTGGTCACATCAATTTCAACACATGTTAATCTGCATGTTCATTATGATGTAAAAAATGAGGGTTTTGAGTAGTTTCACAGTTCACTGAACAGAAAAAAATAAAGTGTCAGTAGCACAGGATGATGTCATATGGACACATATTCTTGTTTATTTATATTTTACAATACACTGATCCAGAATTTTTAAAATAATGGGGTAGGCGGTCAGGGTGTGAGGGGGCAAAATAGGCAATGATAAGATAAAGACCGGGGGGTTACTGACTATCTTTTTGGGTATAACCTTTTTGAGTATAACTGCCAACAAACAGCACTTGCCAAATCATACCCTGTTCTAACCAGAAAACATTGAAAAACATACCCCGTTCTAAAACATACTGACTGTTCTAGACACGCTCAGAAAATGTATACCCTGTTCTAAACCATACAAAACAGATGCTCTTCTAGACCTGGGTTCTAGACTGTATCTTAAACAGTTAAATAAGCGATCCTGTTCGAGACAAATACTTTGTTTAAAAAAAGACCCTTGTCTCACCAGCAGGGCATGAAAAAGTGACTCTGTTTTAACCAGCAGGACATGAAAAAGGGACCCTGTTCTAACCAGCAGGGCATGAAAAAGCGACTCTGTTTTGCGGCACACTCATACCCCTAAAAATATAATAAGTAACCCCCTGGGATAAGGCATATTTAACATCTATGTATTAATGATATAGATAGCTCTATAAGCCCCTCCCCTATGATACATGTACAAGGTTAGCAGTTCAGCCTCTAACTTTTTATTGCTCATTCAGAGACCCACTTGTTGGTCTGAAATATTGACTCTTCTATATTGTAACTTTAATTCAAGCATACATTTGCCTGATTCCAAATATTTACAAACCAAAAGTAATACTCATTTACTTGAATCATTACATACTAAGATAATATGTTTTATTATTATTTTTTCAGCTTATATTGGATGCTTTATTGACAAAGATGACAGAATGCTACCAGCTCAGTATTTATATAACATCCACATGACTGTAGATATGTGTATACAACATTGTAGAAGTCGAGGATTTGCCTATTCTGGTGTGCAGGTATGATGTTGTTTATCTGAAAAAAAATTCTGACCCAAAAGAAATGTTATCTCTTATTTTGACCTATATTGGTCAATGACATTATGATTTAATACATTCACTTTCAGGATGAAAGGTTAAGTTTCTCATTGAAATTATAACACATAAATTAATGTTGTTTCTCATTTGTCCATATACATTTGTACATTGAAGAATCTTAATAGGAAAAAAAAGAGCATTTCTAAAGAGAGCTATCTAAATCCATCAGTGAAAGAGAGACCAATAAGGCAATAACCCCATGACCAAAGCAGTCCACAAAACACTTTAAAAAAAACCTAAAGATTGAGCAGTAACAATCCAAAATAAATCTTAAATGAATCCAGGTGCTCTGAAAAAGTTACCAGTCTCTCCCCCACAAGTGACCAATATTTTTCTTTAAAGGTAGCTACTTGTATTCATTTAATCCTAATTGTGTTAGATTATAATCAATTATAATCATGTCTTTCTTTCAGTATTATGCCCAATGTTTTTGTGGAGACAATCATAATAAGCATGGTGCAGCAGTGGATACACAATGTAACACACCTTGTAAAGGAAACCATCAACAGATGTGTGGGGGGACCTGGAGACTTTCTATTTATGGAACAGGTATATAGAAAATTAGTATATATAGTATCTTTTGTATATATTATAGATTATGTTATGTCATCAGCAAGTCTGACCATTTTGTAACATCTGCAGCTGCATCTATCAATTCAGACATGTCATGTTTGTGATGTTTTTTTTTGCAAATGCATGGTAATCAATATGCATGTCCATCTGTCAGTTTTCCTGTTGTCTATCTATGTGTCATTTTGGTTTAATTTTTATTGAAATTTTACTTTTTAATCTAAGATTTCATTTTTTGTGTCAGATAATCCTTAGTACACCTTCTGTTTTTTTCAAAATATTTTGTTCACAATTTTTCAGGAACAAGAATTTGATTCATTTATTTACACATTCCAGTAGTTCTACAGTTTATGATAACCATGCTCTAAGTTTCTGAACATTTTATGTCCTTTCATTATAGGATTACCACAAACTATTATTGGGCGATGTGGGGGATATCCAGGACAGTGCTTCCCTACATTGGAGAACAATCCTGGTACTCCAGCATTGATGTTACAGTTTATACCCACTCATCCATGTCTACAACCGTAAGTTAATAGGTTTTGAAAATAAATATTGTTTGTGAAGTTTATTTTTAGCTCACCTGAAGAGGGCCAAGTGAGCTTTTCTCATCACTTGGCATCCATTGTCTGTCGTCTGTTGTAGTTGTCATTTAACCTTTACATAAATTTTCTCCTCTGAAATTACTTGGCCAATTTTAACCAAACTTGGCCACAATAATCACAAGGGTATCTAGTTTATATAATGTGTCTGGTGACCTGGCTTGCCAACCAAGATGGCTTCCATGGCTAAAAATAGAACATAGTGGTTAAATGTAAATTTTGGCTTATATCTCTGAAACCAAAGCACTCGGGGGGGCCACTTGATATATAATTAGTGGTAGGGATGAGCCGCTGGAATAGGTCACTTTTTCATGCTCTATGATATATGAAAAGGGTGAGAAATTCAGATTAAATATATCAATAGGTTGCTATTATCACTTGCTTGATTATATCATAAGTATCTGAAACTAATCAGGTGTCCGTATTTATTCTTGATGCGGTTAAACCACAGTCACAAATGCATCAGTTATTTGTCAAACCAATTATACTCTATTTGTTCTGATGTGGTATTTCCACTGATGCCAGTGATAGATGCAATAAATCCAACTATTTAAACATTTGCACCTAATTAACATTCAAGGGTTTGTATACATAAAACATGATAACAATTATTTAAAAAAATTCCATTGTGACAGCGTCCTTTAAGAGGGAACGGCAATGAAACTTTTTATCAGTTTTTGATTAATATTTAAACATGTTAAAATCAGTGAAGGTGTAACACTCTGGGGTGATATTACATTTATCTGACCACAGATGTAATACCATCTATGATCTGACCAAACGTCTTTTATATGTATTGTATTTTGGAATTGAAATATCTTCATAATGAAAGATGTAAAATGGGCAATAAGAAAAAAGTGTTTAAGATGTGACGAATTTATTGGAAAAGAAGGTGATATTATTGCGACTATTTTGCTTCTTAACAAGATGATGAGCGGGGAAAATATTGAAATATATCTATAGGTCTGTTTTTTGTTAATTAATATATGACAAGGTATATATTTTTGATTAACAAAATATATGAAAAGGGTGGGGTACTTGATGTCTCAGCTGCTCACCCCTACCAAAAAAAGTTTGAAGTGGCCCCCCCGAGCCAAAGCATTTAGAGCAAATCTGTTTATCTGCTCTGAAAATTTCAGACGAAGCAGAAAACCTGTCATCTTGTAATTTTAAGGAAACTTTACAGTTTATATCTTGAATATTTTGATAGATAGAAGAGATAAACTGAAAACTGCATTAATGTTCAGCAAAGTAAGATCTACTAACAAGTCAACATGACCAAAATTGTCAATTGACCCTTTAAGGAGTTAGTGCCCTTTAAAGTCATTTTTTTTAACAATTTTTAACCGGATTTTTGTGTCAAAAATGTCGGTTATTGATTTGGGGATGTACGGCGGGCAACCGGGCGGGCGGGCGGGTGGGCGGGCGGGCGTCAACCAAATGTTGTCCGTGCATTTACTCATGAAGCATTCAACCAAACCTTTTAAAATTTTAATATGTTGTTACTGACAACAAAATGGAGGTCAAGTTCAATAATGACGATTTTGACTTTTACCGTTCAGGAGTTAGGGTTCTTGAAAGTTTAAAAAATGTTGTGTCCGTGCATTTACTCATGAACCGTTCAACCAAACCTTTTAAAATTTTAATATGTTGTTACTGACAACATAACGGAGGTCAAGTTCAATAATGACAATTTTTACTTTTACCGTTCAGGAGTTACGGTTCTTGAAACTTTAAAAAATGTTGTGGTCGTGCATTTACTCATGAACCGTTCAACCAAACCTTTTAAAATTTTAATATGTTGTTACTGACAACATAACGGAGGTCAAGTTCAATAATGACAATTTTTACTTTTACCGTTCAGGAGTTACGGTTCTTGAAAGTTTAAAAAATGTTGTGTCCGTGCATTTACTCATGAACCGTTCAACCAAACCTTTTAAAATTTTATTTTAGATATTTTCAAAATCCTAGGTAGGTGGACTTAGTAATTTTTTCTTACTTTATGCATTAAGGGCACACAGTTTGTCCTGCTAGAGGGTCATTTTCTATCTAGTTTATATATGTTGTTATTGCTGACAACATGGAAGTCAAGTTTGATATTGATAATCATAAATTTTACCTATTAGGAGTTGTAATATTGATAAATGCCAGAACACGAATAAATGTTAAAGAATCCGGTTTACTGTCTTTTGCCAGCTCTTGTTTGTAAATTTTTGTAATCTTTTACAAAAATCTTCTCCTCTGAAACTTTTGAGACTAAGGCCACATGCAATCATCATTTGTGTATCAAGTTTTAAAAATGTGTTTGATGACCTAGCCTGCCAACCATAGCTGAGATGGCTAAAAATAGAACATAGGGGTAAAATGCAGTTTTTGGCTTATATCTCTGAAACTAAAGTAAAAGTATAATGGTTGCATTATTTCATGCATCAATTGTAAACAAAAATATCAGCTGAGCGACACAGCTCCTTGGAGCCTCTAGTTTTCTTTTGCTGTCTCAAGTACCTATGAAATTAGTTTACACTATTTTGTTCATTCAATTGCAGGTACAACATTAAAAATAAAGTCTACTTTCTTTGATTTTTAAGTTTATTTTGTAAAAGGAAGAAGACAACAATGCTGTAAACAATTTTTCATTTTTTGTAGATTGTCTCCCTGTAAAAATGAAGGAAAATGTATTGCTGTAACAGATACAGCATTCAAATGCTTGTGTTATAACATGTATTCAGGGACAACATGTGACATACAAACAGGTGAGTAATACATGTGTTATAACATGTATTCAGGCTCAACATGTGACATACAGACAGGTGAGTAATACATGTGTTATAACATGTATTCAGGCTCAACATGTGACATACAGACAGGTGAGTAATACATGTGTCATACTATGTACTCGGGGACACCATGTGACATACAATTAGGTAAGTAACACCAGTGTTATAACATGTATTCAGGGACAACATGTGACATACAAACAGGTGAGTAATACATGTTTCATAATGTGTACTCAGGAACAACATGTGACAATCAAACAGGTGAGTAATACATATGTTATGATATGTATTCAGGGACAACGTGTGACATACAAACAGGTGAGTAATACATGTGTTATAACATGTATTCAGGGACAACATGTGACATACAAACAGGTGAGTAATACATGTGTTATAACATGTATTCAGGGACAACATGTGAAATACAAACAGGTAATTAATACATGTGTAACATGTGAACTCAAGGAAAACAGGTGGGGCAATATGTGTAATTGGTTCTCCATAGGTGGATAATGGTAACGTTTTCTTCTGTTGCTCAGCCCATATCGCAAACTTGTATATGTATGATGGCTTGTTTCAAAGCTGAGACATAATTACATATGTGGTTAAATTTTCGGGGTACGAAGTGTGATTCATTTTTCCATAAATTAGCAAACCCCAAGTATCCTTTTGCGATGCGGCTCCTCATGGTAAAAAATCACATTTTTAACACAATAAGTTCTTTGAAAATTTAATACTTTGAACACATTTGATAACTCCATAGATTTTACACATTTATTCTGTGTTCCCTTACTTTCTAAATTAACACAAATGGTTCAGCTCAGTCATTTGTTTATCATAGAAATGTGTCAAATATCACTACACAGAGATTTTTTGTTTACATGTGACTTTTGAGTTCCTCATTTCAAGGCACATTAGGGATATTGTCCCAATATGCAGTATGCGTAATTGTTTATCCATAGGTGGTAATGGTAACGTTTTCTTCTGTTGCTCAGCCCATATCGCAAACTTGTATATGTATGATGGCTTGTTTCAAAGCTGAGACATAATTACATATGTGGTTAAATTTTCGGGGTACGAAGTGTGATTCATTTTTCCGTAAATTAGAAAACCCCGAGTATCCTTTTGCGATGCGGCTCCTCATGGTAAAAAATCCCATTTTTAACACAATAAGTTCTTTGAAAATTTAATACTTTGAACACATTTAATAACTCCATAGTTTTTACACATTTATTCTGTGTTCCCTTACTTTCTAAATTAACGCAAATGGTTCAGCTCAGTCATTTGTTTATCATAGAAATGTGTCAAATGTCACTACACAGAGATTTTTTGTTTACATGTGACTTTTGAGTTCCTCATTTCAAGGCGCATTAGGGATATTGTCCCAGGTGACATACAAACAGGTGAGTATATGTGTGTTTCAATATACAGTTTCAATGTACACTCAAGAAAAACATGTGACATTCAAATGGATGAGTAGTATATGTGTTGCAATATATTCCCAAGGAAAACATGACACATAAACAGGTAGGTATAATATTTGTGTTACATGAATATGTACTCCAGGAAAACATATTACTTACAAACAGGTTGGTAATACATGTGTAACAATATTTAGTCATGGAAAACATGTGACATACTAATATTTGAATAATATTTATGTTTCAATATGTATGCCAGGAAAAAAATGTGACATACAAATAGATAATAATATATCATCTATTCACATATGTACTTAAGAAAAATATGTGACATACAAACAGGTGAGTAATATATGTGTTACAATATGTACTCCAGGAAACAATTGATGTTCAACAGGTGAGTAATGTATCTGTAACAATATGTACTCATGGAAAACATGTGACATAATAATATTTAAATAATATGTGTGTTTCAGTATGTATGCCAGGAAACAATTGATGTTCAAACAGGTGAGTTATGTGTGTGTTTCAAGATGTACTCATGGAAAACATGTGACATACAAACAGGTGAGTAGTATATGTGTTTCAATGTGTTCTCAAGAAAAATATGACATACAATCAGGTGAGTATAATATATGTGTTTCAATATTTACTCAAAGGAATCATGTAACATACACAAATGTAAGTAATATATGTGTTACAAAATGTACTCAAGGAAACATGGGACATACAAACAGTCAAGTAATATATGTGTCACAATATGTACTCAAAGGAAACATGTAACATACAAAAATGTTAGTAATATATATGTTACAAATTGTACTCAAGGAAACATGTGACATACAAACGGTCACAATATGTACTCAAAGGAAACATGTAAAATACAAAAATGTAAGTAATATATATGTGTCATAATATGTATTGAGAAAAACATTTGACATACAAACAGCTAAGTAATATATATTTGTTACACTATGTACTTGAGGAAAACATGTGACCTACAAATAGGTTCTATTTTCTATTCTTCGTAATAAATGTGTTACATTATGTACTCAAAGGCAACTAATAAAATCAGTTAATAACTTTGATGTAATAAATGTTGTAAATATGAAGGATTATGTTACTTTATCAATTCCAATTCCAATTTCCTGATTTGTTATTAATTTGTATGAATTATGTTGTAGAGCAGATAGTAACAATGGGAGCACTGTGTCCAGCAGGACTTTATCCAGAGAAATGTACCTGTGTACATAACAAATGTTCTGGGGCAAAGTTTGATGGGGATACATGTGTTACAACATCAGGAGAGGTAATATTTAATTCTGGGGCAAAGTTTGACGGGGATACATGTGTTACAACATCAGGAGAGGTAATATTTAATTCTGGGGCAAAGTTTGACGGGGATACATGTGTTACAACATCAGGAGAGGTAATATTTAATTCTGGGGCAAAGTTTGGCGGGGATACATGTGTTACAATATCAGGATAGGTAATATTTAATTCTGTGGCAAAGTTTGACGGGGATACATGTGTTACAACATCAGGAGAGGTAATATTTAATTCTGGGGCAAAGTTTGACGGGGATACATGTGTTACAACATCAGGAGAGGTAATATTTAATTCTGGGGCAAAGTTTGACGGGGATACATGTGTTACAACATCAGGAGAGGTAATATTTAATTCTGGGGCAAAGTTTGACGGGGATACATGTGTTACAACATCAGGAGAGGTAATATTTAATTCTGGGGCAAAGTTTGACGGGGATACATGTGTTACAACATCAGGAGAGGTAATATTTAATTCTGGGGCAAAGTTTGACGGGGATACATGTGTTACAACATCAGGAGAGATAATATTTACTTTTAACTTTATGGCTATCCACATGCACTTTTTATTTATTAGAAGCGTAAAGTGTATTAAGTGAATTTTTGTGTTTGTATTATAACTCTAGCACAAAGATTATACTTGTAAATGTTAGAAGTTCCAACAAATTTTGATGTTGTTGAGACTTGAATTAATTTAGAATGCATGTATAACATGCATTTATGATATATATTTGATAGATACCATTTAGACTAATGCACATGTGTATAAAAAAAATACTAAACTAAAATGCTTTATGAAAGTGAGGCAAAATACACCAAGGGGATATTCAAACTCATAAGTAGAAAACTAATTGACAATGACTTTGCAAAAAAAAAAAAACACTTAAAAAAACAAACAACAGTATACCAGACACAGCAATGAAAACTAAAAACTGAGCAATATGAACCACACAAAAAACTAAAGACAGAGCAATATGAACCCCACAAAAAACTGGTTGCTGATCTCTGGTGTTCTGGAAAGGGTAAGCAGTTACTGCTCCACATGTGGCACCAGTTGTGTTCCTTATGTAATTTCAACAACAAATGGAAGTTTTTACGACCTTGACTGGCTATAATGTAATTTCAAACCAGGCGATAAGTCTGATATAGTAGGTCATTTTCGCATGAAGGGGACAATATCTCTCTATTCATCATCCTAACGTTTTTGACAGTGAATAACAACACTTCATCCAAAGAAAAAAAACAACATATATTTAGAACAAAATGACTATTATTTCAATATTCAGATTTCTTATATATATTGAATGTGTATTATCTTTTTTTTTAGCCAAAAGTACTGTGTCGCTATTCCAATCCTGGTCATGTGATTCTGTTTAATGTAGAAGGATCAGGAACAGTGATATGTCCATCTGGATCACAGATGGTGGGATGTTCTTACTGGGACAGGTAAAAGTTATTGTTTTAGACATATACTGTGGATTCGTTTCTTTTCGTGTGTACCAATTTTGTGGATAGAGAAAATTTTGCATTTTCATGGATATTTTATTTCGTTGTTTTGGCATAATCTGCATAAGTTCCTTTAAATTTGTGGTTCCTCTGAACCCATGTAATCCACAAAAAATCAAGTATCCAACAAAGAATCCACAGGAGTTATCAACAATAGATCAATTTGATGTCTGAGTTATAACTTACAACTATATCCTCCACTCCCCAAAGTTCGTCCACCTAATGAATATCACGGTGCATTTTCAGCTACGTTTCCCGTATATTCCCGATAATTTGCAGTCATAAAGATTCAATGAAATTCTAAACTTTGACATGAAAAAGAATCAACAAAAGACCGTAGTATAACAAAAATGCTAAAGTGAACACTTACTTGAAATCAATGCCTGTTCTACTTTCGCCCCTCAAGTTCCTCCACCGAAAGTACAACCTTGTGACGTCACACAGATTAGGCTAAGCACATTGCATTTTCGCATTTTTTGTTCAAAGTTAATTTAAAAGGGTAAGTATTGAAAAAAAAAAAAATAATAATAATTAACAATAAAATTTTCAACAAGTAACAATAACAAAGAAATTTGGCCAAATTGTCTATCCATGTCCTTGCAATGCATGCAGTAAAACTTGGTATTCCTCCTCACAGCCCTCAGTTCTGTACATTATTTCAGATGTGTCCAGTGCTTGCACCTATATTGTCACACTGCACCCATTTGGTAAGTTCAACATCAACCCCAAGTCTAATTTGATTGGGGGTAAACTGTTTACACACACAGCATAATTCGACTTCTGTAATGTATTCATCATCTGTATCGCTGAAGCCCATGGAATCATCAATGTATATGTGACTAGGTCCTGGTTTTTGAGACATGTGGCTAGGTCCTGGTTTATAAGATATGCGGCTAGGTCCAGGTTTAGTGTGGCTAGGTCCTGGTGTAAGTGATGAAGCAGAAGTGGATGCATTCTTTTTATTTTGTTTTCCAGTTTTCTTACTACCAGTACTCTGGTTTTTGATTTATTTTTTCCTTGGTTTTCAACGTGCTGTTTAACCTTTTTTGCTACCTCACTTTCAGTTATGGGTATACCAGAGACAATCTTTCCAAGGGTTTTTCTTTCTTTCTTGTCATTTTCGGACTTAATTTATTTTAGTTGTATCTCATCTGTTTTTGGTTCATCTGTAGTTTCTTTGCATTCCTCATTTCTTGTAAATACTTCTGATGGTTTCAGTTGATCTTGGTTGATGACAGTCTTATACAGGGGGTATATTCCAGTCTTCCTAAATGCTGACTGAAGGTTTTCTGAGGGCAGAGCTTTCTTGTATGCTTTGCAGGCTAGTTCACATATATTGTATTTGGTTATTACTGAGGAGTTTTGACGTATGGTTTTGTGACATTCATTATCATAAATACGCTGCAACGGCCCATAACATCCAACATCCAAAGGTTGTAAAATATGTGAGGTATGAGCTGGCAAGACGTGAATGATGATGTGGTGTTCCTGTGCCCATTCAATTATGTCAACTGCTACATGTGACTTATGCCCATCGAGGAGAAGAAGTACGTTGTCATTGTTTCTGCCAAGAAAATGTTCGGTTAAATATTGTCTGAATATGTTGGTATTGGACCATTGAGTCTGATACTGCACCAACAGCACCAGGTGTTGCACCATTCATCAATTCATTATACATTCTTTTCCCTTCAAAAAGAAAATATGGAGGAACAGCAAATCCTGAGGCACTTCCACATCCAAGTATGGTGGTAGTACTAGACCTTCGAGATGTTACTGATGATGTGGTACATTCAATTCCAGATACAACATTAGGTGGTTTATGATTAAGTGTTATACCCTTCTCATCAACATTAAATATGAGATGTAGTTTATCCTGAAGATTGTATTTTAGGACAACTTACTTTAAGCTTGCAAAGTACTTTTCAACATTAGCAACAGAACCACATTTTGCACATAGAATCTCCAAACTTCTAGGTTTCACCACTCTGACCATCTTTTTATGAAACCCTTAAACCATCTCAAGGTAAATTCTTCATTCCTTGGTTTTATTTTGATTGTGCGGGCAAAATCAGTAGCTAGATCTGTAACTTCTTGTCTAGTGTACCCATATCCATATGAAGCTATGGACTTCACATGTTCCACAATCCGTGCCTCCTCTTTGAAAAAACAGGTGCCCTTCCAGTGGTGACACAATCTGGACTTATTTTGCCGCTGATTCTGTCACGTAGAGTTTGCCTTGGGACATTAAATTGTAGAGCTGCTTTTCTCTGTGACATTTCATTATTCTTTACTGATATGTATGCATTTGTCAAAGCTGTGGGACTGTACAGCCTGTTCTTTTTATCATGCCTGAGGAAGGTAGGTTTAGCCTGAAATGTAATGTGATGTCTTTTGTTTAATGCTGTATTTTTTGGTTTTAACATTATGTATGTATATAAAGTGCAAATTCTCAGCTAGATTTTGTGCCCTGCATCGTAAATATTGGTCAGGAAATAACAAAGCCTTACCTTTTTAGCTCACCTGGCCCGAAGGGCCAAGTGAGCTTTTCTCATCACTTGGCGTCTGTCGTCCCTCGTTGTCCGTCGTCATCGTCCAGCGTCGGCGTTGTTAACTTTTTACATTTTTAACTTCTTTTAGAGAACCACCGAATGGAATGAAACCAAACATGGCATGAATGTTCCTTATGAGGTGCTGACCAAGTGTTGTTACTTTGTAGCCGATCCATCATCCAAGATGGCAGCCAGCGGGGGACTTAGTTTAACATAGGACCCTATGGGAAATTCATACAAATGACTTCTTCTAGAGAACCACTAATGGAATGAAACCAAACATGGCATGAATGTTCCTTATGAGGTGCTGACCAAGTGTTGTTACTTTGACGCTGATCCATCATCCAAGATGGCCGCCAGCGGGGGACTTAGTTTAACATAGGACCCTATGGGAAATGCATACAAATGAATTCTAGAGAACCACTGAATGGAATGAAACCAAACATGGCATGAATGTTCCTTATGAGGTGCTGACCAAGTGTTGTTTCTTTGTAGCCGATCCATCATCCAAAATGGCGGCCAGTGAGGGACTTAGTTTAACATAGGACCCTATGGGAAATGCATACAAATGACTTCTTCTGGAGAACCACTTAATGGAATGAAACCAAACATGGCATGAATGTTCCTTATAAGGTGCTGACCAAGTGTTGTTGCTTTGTAGCCGATCCATCATCCAAGATGGCCGCCAGTGGGGGACTTAGTTTAACATAGGACCCTATGGGAAATTCATACAAATGACTTCTTTTAGAGAACCACTGAGTGGAATGAAACCAAACATGGCATAAATGTTCCTTATGAGGTGCTGACCAAGTGTTGTTACTTTGTAGCTGATCCATCATCCAAGATGGCCGCCAGCGGGGGGGACTTAGTTTAACATTGGACCCTATTGGAATTACATACAAACAACATCTTTTAGAGAACCACTGAATGGAATGAAACCAAACATAGCATGAATGTTCCTTATGAGATGCTGACCAAGTGTTGTTACTTTGTCTCCGATCCATCATCCAAGATGGCTGCCAGCGGGGGGCTTAGTTTAACATAGGAACCAAGGAATTGAATGAAATCAAACATAGCATGAATAGTCCTTTCCTTATGAGGTGCTGGCCAAGTGTTGTTACTTTGTAGTCAAATTTTATCTGTTTTTATATGATTTCAAAAACCCAAGTAGAGTCAGGTGAGCGATACAGGCTTTTGAGAGCCTCTAGTTTAGCTCACCTGGCCCGAAGGGCCATGTGAGCTTTTCTCATCACTTTGCTTCCGTCGTCCGTCGTCTGTTAACTTTTACAAAAATCTTCTCCTCTGACACTACTGGGCCAAATTAAACCGAACTTGGCCACAATCATTATTGGGGTATCTAGTTCAAAAAATGTGTCCGATGGCCGCCATGTCTAAAAAATAGAACATAGGGGTAAAATGCAGTTTTTGGCTTATAACTGAAAAACCAAAGCATTTAGAGCAAATCTGACATGGGGTAAAATTGTTTATCAGGTCAAAATCTATCTGCCCTGAAATTTTCAGATGAATCGGACAACCTGTTGTTGGGTTGCTGCCCTGAATTGGTAATTTTAAGGAAATTTTGCTGTTTTTAGTTATTATCTTGAATATTATTATAGATAGAGATAAATTTTAAACTGCAATAATGTACAGCAAAGTAAGACCTAAAATTAAGTCAACATGACCAAAATGGTCAATTGACCCCCTAAGGAGTTATCAGGGTTCTCACTAAGGCGAGTCCGTGAGTCCTGGACTCATCAAAATCTGTCTGGAGTCCACAGATGCATCAAGATTGAAATATTTTGTATAAACTGAACACAGTTAAACACAAATATCATCATTTTATAGCAAAAGTTTAAAAGTGATCTGAATTTAATTTCATTTCATTGCTCTGTTAGGAAATGGAGACTAAAATATTACTTTATATTGCAATAAAATATTTTCTTCTTGCTGTTGGACTCATCATACCTAAAAATGATGAGTCCCTGGACTCGCCTTCAAAAATCCTTAGCGAGAACCCTGAGTTATTGTCCTTTATAGTCAATTTTTAACCATTTTTTGTAAATCTTAGTTATCTTTTTACAAAAATCTTCTCTGAAACTACTGCGTCAAATTAATCCAAACTTGGCCACAATCATCTTTAGGGTATCTAGTTTAAAAAATGAGTCCGGTGACCCTGCCAGCCAACCAAGATGGCTGCCATGGCTAAAAATAGAACATAGGGGTAAAATGCAGTTTTTGGCTTATAACTGAAAAACCAAAGCATTTAGAGCAAATCTGACATGGGTTAAATTGTTTATCAGGTCAAGATCTATCTGCCCTGAAATTTACAGATGAATCGGACAACCCGTTGTTGGGTTGCTGCCCCTGAATTGGTAATTTTAAGGAAATTTTGCTGTTTTTGTTATTATCTTGAATATTTTTATAGATAGAGATAAACTGTAAACAGCAATAATGTACAGCAAAGTATGACCTAAAATTAAGTCAACATGACCAAAATGGTCAATTGACCCCCTAAGGAGTTATTGTCCTTTACAGTCAATTTTTAACAATTTTCATAAAATTTGTAAATTTTTACTAACATTTTCCACTGAAACTACTGAGCCTAGTTCATTATAGATAAAGATAATTGTAAGCAGCAAGAATCTTCAGTAAAGTAAGATTTACAAACACATCACCATCACCAAAACACCATTTTGTCATGAATCCATCTGCTTCCTTTGTTTAATATTCTCAAACACCAAGGTGAGCGACAGGCTCTTTACAGCCTCTAGCTTGCAACCATGATGGTGTGGGAAAATCACATTTGGCAGTAGAAGCCATCTTATAGCAATAATTCATCATTTTTCCCGAATTTTTCATAATCTGGGCATAAAATTCCTTAAAATTTCCATATTTGTTAGATACGATTTTTACGTTTGCTTGGCCTGTTATAGTTTTGTAGGTCACGAGTCTTGATCACTGGAATGTAAACAAACCGGCAACTCTGTTTGGAAGGGATTTTCCCTGTGTTTTACTATTAAAAAATCGATTTAAAGATTGGTAGAAAGGGGAATTAGTAAAAATGGCGATTTTGACAAGGATTTTTTTATTTTAATGATTTTTTACCTGTTTCAACCTCATGTTTTGGTTTCACTTATCCACGTTGTTCTTTACTATATATAGAACGCCGCTCAGCTGGAAAGTGACGTCACAGGTCTTCTGCATGCGTGATAAATAAATACAATGATGGCGGACAAACTTGTGGGTTGGACGAACTTCAGGGGTTGAAGGATATAAACTGTAAGAATTGTTTAAGATTCAGAATAAAAAATCCTCATAAGTTATAAAGTTTTTTCTACAGTAAAATTGATATATATTTGAAGATCTGTGACTTGTTGATAATTAGAATTGATTGTGAAGTCATACTTGAATGTTCAGGACTGTCATCGATTGTGTGGGTTGACTTGCTGAAATTTAACTGTAGATAGGGTCCAATAAAAGGACTGTTACATTTTACTGTTCAACCGTATAAATAGGTCTTGCAGGCAGCCTCATTGCACCTAGTATGATAAATGATAATTTGAAACTCTACTATCTTATATAAACTTTATTATAAGAATATTCTTAGTAAGAGAATATTTTTGTATTAATTAAAATATGTTTGATTTTGCTCCAGTTCAGGTCAACTGAAGGGTAATGGAGAAGCTGACAATGCACAGTATACAACAGGAACTTGTAGCATGAGACATGGATGTCAACAGTGTCGTCTGCAGGCTAGGTGTAAAAGTAAGGAAACGTTCAGAAGACACAGTTATAATCTCCACTTATTGAAGGGAGGGTCTGGAGTAATTGTTAGTGTATATTTATTAAATGTAGACTTAAAAAAGAAGGACTTATTTTCAAATTTTCAGTATAAAATTATGAATTATTTCTCTTTGGTCCCAATTTTGACTTTATTACAAAAATAAGACATGGGCTTACTGTACCAAACAAACTGTAAGTAAATGTAATATGACATTCAAAAGAACTTGTTTTGTGTCAATATTTTCCTCAGTCAGTACATTTAAAAAAATGACAGGTCACATTATTAATATTTAATTTTTGAGTCATTCTTATATTACAGAGTTTGATTGTGGCTGCCAAAATGGAGGTCATTGTCACATGGTCACTGGAGAATGCATCTGTAATGATGGTTACTATGGTAGCAAATGTGAATCATTTGATTACTGCAGCTTTTATGAAAAACAGAATGGACAGAGTGCTTGTGGATCAGGGGGTAAGGATGTTCTAATTAAAACAAAATTATGTATTCAATCCACCTAATTATAGTTCATCCAGACACATGCAAAAGAATTTCTTCATTTGATGTGTTTCCCTCAGTTTTAGTTTAATGTAACCTGGATTTGTTTTTTTTCTCATTCGATTTATGAATTCAGAACAGCAGTATACTACTGTTACCTTTACCTTTTCCAATATTGATTGTTCAAATTTTAAACACAACTAGCCGTTTTATAAAATGGTATTAAACATTGCCATGAAATAGTTTGGCTAAGATTTTTTAAGACTTTGTCCCATGTCTAATATATGTTGTGTTGTTTGACAACATTGATTATTTTGATTAACATCTTTGAACTTTGTGTGTGGGCCTTGGTGGCAGAGTGGTCTAAATAGTCAGACTACTGTATCACCAGCATGTCAACACTAAGGTTGTCAGTTTGAATCCTGTAGGTGCACTCAACTCCAATCTTTATTGAATAAGATTGTCAGTTTTTCTTGTGAGGGTAAGTGGTTCTCTCCGGGCACGCAGTCTCACTCCACCAATAAAAACTTGACTGGCACCATAGTGTTGAAAATAGAGTTTTTAAAACATCAATAAATCACTAGATCAATCACTAGATCAACTTTTTGTTGATATCAATTACTATCAGTTTGAATATGATGGCAAACATAATTGGTTGACAGAGTAAACAGATATTTACATCTTGATAAATATTAATGATTAAAGATTATTAAACTCTCAACTAATATTTTAAATTTATGAAGAATTGGAAAAAAAACTATACCGACAAACAGTTTGAAGCTGTTTACCCTATTCTGTGTTAATAACAGTTGTAATGATATCTTCTTTCAGGTATATGTAATGCTGTCCCAGCTAACAGTGTGAAGCTGGTTACCCTATTCTGTGTTAATAACAGTTGTAATGATATCTTCTTTCAGGTATATGTAATGCTGTCCCAGCTAACAGTGTGAAGCTGGTTACCCTATTCTGTGCTCAGATTCTGTGTTGTAATGATGTACCTATATTTTTAATGATATCATCTTTCAGGTATATGTAATGCTGTCCCAGCTAACAGTTTGAAGCTGGTTACTCTATTCTGTGCTCAGATTCTGTGTTGTAATGATGTACCTATATTTTTAATGATATCTTCTTTCAGGTATATGTAATGCTGTCCCAGCTAATTGTGTGAAGCTGGTTACTCTATTCTGTGCTTAGATTCTGTTTTGTAATGATGTACCTATATTTTAATGATATCTTCTTTCAGGTATATGTAATGCTGTCCCAGCTAACAGTGTGAAGCTGTTACCCTATTTTGTGCTCAGATTCTGTGTTGTAATGATGTACCTATATTTTAATGATATCTTCTTTCAGGTATATGTAATGCTGTCCCAGCTAACAGTGTGAAAACATATGGTGGAGACAATGTTGGTGATCATTGTATATTTCCTTTCACCTATAATGGTACCTCATATGGTACCTGTATTGAAAGCAATGATGTAAGGGTCTTTATTATTTTAATACCCCATTTATGGGCATTATAAAATTGAGAATGGAAATGGGGAATGTGTCAAAGAGACAACAACCCGACCATGTAACAGACATTATGTTTTCTGGTCTGCGCATCCGTTCGTCTGTTCATTCGTTTGTTCATTCGTTCGTCTGTTTGTCTGTTCATTTGTCTGTCCTTCTTCAGGTTCCTTATGATATGATCATTCTAATTTTAATGCAAAATTACAGGTCTGACCCTAATTTCACTGTCAACTGAACACAGAAAATGACAGGGCATCTGTGTACTATGGACACATTCTTGTTGTGATTTACTTTTATCTTTACTGTAATTCTCTAAAAGTATACTTTTTTGTCAAGCTTTTTTCAAAGTTAGACAATATCAGTTATTGTCCCAGTCAGTAGCTGCATATACTTCTGTTACCAAAATTTAAGAGAAAAAGGTTAAAGTAAAGAGGTTAAGTGTAGCAGGACACTGCCATTCTAACAATTTAAAAATTGACAGTGCAGTAATGCATGAAAGCAGTTACTTTTATCATATCTATGTGAACATTATTTTCAATGCTGAAAGAGTACAGATTTGTCCAGATATGTGCAGATTTTTTTCAGTTTTATGATTAAGTGTAATTTGAAGCTGCATAATTACTTATCTTAAAAGAAAGCATTTACTTGTAGTGACAGAAGAAATAATAATTCACACAATTTTATGGCCAGATTTCTCAATTCTTGATTAGGTTGGTCCACCATTTTCTTGTGGGTCTGTTTTTGATGGCACAAGAGAAGGATATGTTGATTTAGGAATGTGGTCCCCTGGCTCAGTCTACACAATGGCTGCATGGGTTAGACCAGACAAGGCAGATGGAGTCAGAAGGGTAAGTATGTATACAATATACAGTCACAAATTGAAACCTTTGCTCAATTTCACTGCTTACAATGTTATATTTTGTTCTGCAATTAAGAAATATATCTCTGAAAAGCTTTTTAAAATTCATAACACAATATAGGCTGAAAATTTATAAAAATATACCAAATAAAAAATCAGTCTACAAGAAGTGGTATTGACCATGCAATAAACAAAAACTTTAAGATTTTAAAATTTTGATAACAGCCTTATGAATGTGAAAGAAGACTGTTTCTACCTTCTGGATTTAACTTTATAATAGGCGTATTGATCCCTAAGGAAATAGTACACCTTCATGAGGGTAGAATTTTTACTAGTACTAAACCGAATACTATTGTATGCTTTTAGAAAGTGACAATTTTCTTCTTTTTTAAAATTAATCCACAAAATATAGTCACTCTGTTCTTAGAAGCCATCAGGAAAAATGCAGATAATATTTATTTTGAACTTTATTTCAAAATCAATGCCTTTGGAAGAAAATTTGATGATAATTTAAATGAGCATTAATCTGTATGTAGCAAATTGGAAAAGAAGGAAGATTGAAATAATGTACATATGTTTATTTTATTATTGCAGACAATAATTGGAGGAGTGGGTGACTGTCTAGATTATGGTATCTATCATTTTGAGAACTTCTGGGTTTACTACAAAGGAACAGACAGTGCATGTACTCGTGGAATTGACACAGGTGTCAGGATCCAGACTGGAGAGTGGTATCTAGTGGCAGCAATCCAGAATGGCACTCATGTTATAAGTTATGTTAATGGTAAACAGAGTGCTGTTAAGGTATGAGATGTATTGTGTTGGGCCATATTATTTTTGTCGAGCCTGCAACTTTTGTCGCAGAAAGCTCGACATAGGGATAGTGATCTGGCGGCGGCAGCAACAGCGGCATTAGCTAACTTCTTAAAAGCTTTATATTTTAGAAGGTAGAAGACAGGGATGCTTCATACATTGTATATGGATGCCCCATGTTATGAAGTTTCCGTCAGTCACATGTCCAATATCCTTGACCTCATTTTCATGGTTCAGTGACTACTTGAAAAAAAAGTTAAGATTTTTTGTAATGTTAAATTCTCTCTTATTATAAGTAATAGGATAACTATATTTGGTATGTGCTGACCTTGCAAGGTCCTCATGCCCATCACATATTTTTTACTTGACCTCGGCCTTATTTCATGGATCAGTTAACAAGGTTAAGTTTTGGTGGTCAAAACCATATCTCATATACTATAAGCAATAGGTCTAGCATATTTGGTGTATGGAAGGACTGTAAGGTGTACATGTCTAGCTGGCAGGTGTCATCTGACCTTGACCTCATTTCCATGGTTCAGTGGTCAAAGTTATGTTTTTGAGTTCTGGTCTTTTTTTCTAATACTATATGCAATAGGTCAACTATATTTGGTGTATGGAAGTATTTTATTATCTATATGTCAGTCGTGCAGGTTTTATTTGACCTTGACCTCATTTTCACGGTTCATTGCTCAGTTTTAAGTTTTTGTGTTTTAAGTTTTTGTGTTTTAAGTTTTTGTGTTTTCTTTCTTATGTTGTACTGTTATACCACTGTCCCAGGTTAGGGGGAGGGTTGGGATCCCACTAACATGTTTAACCCCACCACATTATTTATGTATGTGCCTGTCCCAAGTCAGGAGCCTGTAATTCAGTGGTTGTCGTTTGTTTATGTGTTACATATTTGTTTTTCGTTCTTTTTTTACATAAATAAGGCCGTTAGTTTTCTCGTTTGAATTGTTTTACATTGTCTTATCGGGGCCTTTTATAGCTGCCTATGTGGTATGGGCTTTGCTCATTGTTGAAGGCCGTACGGTGACCTATAGTTGTTAATGTCTGTGTCATTTTGGTCTTTTGTGGATAGTTGTCTCATTCGCAATAATACCACATCTTCTTTTTTATATTTGGTCTGTATTCTTAAACTATAAGCTATATGTCAAGTATATTTGTTGTATGGAAGAATTGTTAGCTGTAGATGCCTGCCTGGCATGGTTCATCTGATCTTGACCTCATTTTCATGGTTCATTGGTCAATGTTTAGTTTTCTTGGTTTATGTTTAGTTTATGTGACAGTTGTAATAAGGCTTTATATTTATGACTATCAACATAATATCAATGATTAGTAAAGAAGACGAGATATTTCAGTGTGCACTCTTGTTCTAGTTAATACAAATATTAAACCATTTTGCACTTCAGACATTTTAAGACTGTCTTTAAACAGAAGTATCATTTTAGTATGTTCTTGTCTAACCTACAATACATGTCTTGGAAGTCAGTGCATAATTGATAAAGTTGTAAACATATAATATTCAGGTTTGCTCAAATTAAATATTTATGATAGATAATTGGCATATAAGTTTACTGTTGTATTTAGCATTAATGCCTCTTAATTTTAAGCAGTATGTGAAGTACTTTGGGTTATATCAGACCCAATAATGCCAGGAGATGCAAGATTCCATACAAATGTGAAGCATGACAAAAATGTGTAAATCTGTGTATAACTTATTCTGTTTGTAGGTTAATCCGAATGTATTGCCAACTACCAGTGGTTTATGGATAGGTGGAGAGGTTTGTTGTCCAACCAATAGATTCAAAGGAATGATCAAAGTAAGCTTAATTACAAAGAAAATATATTGAACTAAGATCAAATTTGAATTATTTACTAGGACCAAAACAAAACAACATTTTTTTAAGTGTCCACTGTTTGTATTACTATAATAGTGTTTATCATGTTCTATCTTTGAAAAAATATTTTTATTTATAAGAAATGATAATGGTTATAGATATGAGATTTTTGGTTACAGTTGTCAGTTTCTGATCAAGTTGGTATATGATAATTAGTTCACCAACTTGGTTTCTATTGATTTTCACAGTGTTTTGGGGGCTAGAATTTGATTTAGTCGATTTTTAGTACTAAGGGAATTAAATCCGTTGGATTTCATGACAATTTTGTATGATTAAGTCTTATTAACAGGAACATTTGTGTTGAACTGACACATCTAGTTTAAAAACAGAAATAAGCTATAAAACCTATCAATGATTTTATGAACAATAACATATCAGAAGTATGGACCTTAATTGAAAGAAATTGATTTAGTGTAATAACTTGTTACTGTGATGACCTTTTCTTGTTAAAATATTTAAAAACATTACTGAAAAATATTTTTTTTTTTTATAGTTTTAGTTAATTACTTGCTTTTGTTTAAGTTAAGTTTTATATATTTATTTATTTCAGACAGTCAAAGTATGGAAGCGACCATTACAAGTATCAGAGCTTGAGAAAAGTATGAATCATCAAGGAAATGATCAGGCAACAGTAAGTAAGAATATTTTCAAATGCACAAGTTTCACTTTTCTTCTCTGTGCTTATATAGACAATAACTGTTTAGTGTCTTTAAACATCAGCTGTATTTGTAGGAGGCTAGGAAACAAGGTTATTGTCTTTATCCTGCAATTAATTCTGTATATTATTTGTGTTTTGAAAGACACAAAAACACATGTTTTTCATTTGTTTTCAATTTGAAATCCCTTGAGGCCCGTGTAGTAATACGATACAGTAATCAAACATTCAGTTCAGCTGAAGACGGGTTCGCAAAAAAAGAATCTTGAATGGTCAACAATAATACATCGCTCAAGGCAAATAATTATCTGTTTTAATATAATAGCTTATTTCAACAGTAAAAACAAATAACAAAACATTGTCCAATTTGAAACAGGAGTGTACAAGTTGTCCTACGCTTCAGACTCGACATTCACTAAACATGCATGCTGAAATTGACATGGTTGTTTTTGTAACACAATCATACACATTCAAGTTTTGAAATTGATAGTTGTCATCGTAGAAAATACTGCAGTTCATGTGTGTATGTTATCAGAAAATAGTGTGATTCTTATTGCTCTAAAGAAATGTTTGATAACAAACAGAATGTATAAAAGAAAATTTAATCGTTAATTTGCAATTAATACGTCATTGGAATGCGACTTCTGCAATATACATTCTGAGGTCACGCAGGTTCATACAATACTCAGTCTGGCAGTGGGCGGTGTTTTAAAGCAATATCTGTATAGTATACAGATACAGCATAGCGATATCTGTAGGGCTGTATCTGTATAGTAGAACACCCAATTGCAAGATAAAATGCACCATTTGTATTTTTTACAGAAGCAACAGGCTACGCACGCATTTTTATAAGAAATCAAAAGAACATATACAATATTTTCTCACTTTATTCCTGCCATCGGACAGAGAATTATAAAATTTTAGGATCTTATAAATCGGTTTAATATGTATCAGTGCATTAAAAACATATGGTGCATTTATGATTTGTAATTTACAAATTGCTTCATTATAACACAGTATTTAACAATTTTTTGATAACAGGAGGAAGCATTGCATGGAGGCCTTGTAGGACAGTGGGAACTAGGGGAGGTGATCCAACCACCATGTGCTGGAATTGATCATGGTGGAGAAGACTGGACATTAAAAGATGGACAACAGATATCTGGTAATGGGAATGTTTTATACCAATCTGAAAAAAAACATATATGTTTGTTTTTATTTTTGTATTTCCATAATGTCATAGTGCAAAATTTTCCTTAGCATTTATTTGTCGCTTAATGCATCTGTCATTCTAATCTATCTGTCCTGCTTATTTTGTCTGACTGTCTGTCGGAAACTAACTCTTGCTGGATGAAATGTGGAATTTCCTTTGCTTTGTTTAAAGTCATAATAAACGAGTGACCGGTGAAAATAATGTTATTCTAATTCTTGAACCAATGCATACAAACATCATTAACTTCATATCATTTTTTGTGCCTAAATTTCGTATGATCGTCAATTTTTTTTTCAATCGGTCATTGTTGTTCTGAAAATGTGGCAGGTAATTAAAGTTCGTGTTTTGAAACCGAGGTTTAACGATTGTCACCTGTTTGTCAACAATGAACAAAAAAGGTATGGATATTGAGCATGTGTTTAACATGTACAATCAGATAATAGTTTATTTTAAGGACATCCATGTGTATTGCGATCACTGGATTTTTGTGAGATTGGTCACACTGAGGTCACTTTGCATACGGAAAATATGTCGGGGAATTGCTTTTCAGGAAGCAATTAAAATAAAGTAAACTTCTTCTAAATAAGAACATATTAAAGAATTTTCTTCCGAAAAAATTATATGTACATAAGTTTTATAATGAAAACTATCCATTGAGTTATAAAAAACATATGCATTGTTTTTTTAATTTGAGGTTTCTTATGACTAAAAAAAAACTTTTACTAATTGAAGAAACAAGGAAAATTGGTGAAGAAGCCTATTAAATTTGGGTCAATAGGTGAAAATTCTAGGTTGCTGTTTCTTGAAATTATTACATTAATTTTTTTTTTTTTGGGGGGGGGGGGGTAATTGTTTTTCTGATAATAATTTCATCTTATTTTGTTGGACAGTAATTAAACTATTTAGATGGATGATATACATTATATAAACATATCTTTTTGATACAATAAATTGATATAATGTATTTGCTAAATTAAAGAGAATTTTACAGCAGGTATATGAGTTAGAAATTTGAATTTGTATAAGGTTCAGAAAAATGGCCATTAGATTTAAAAAAAATCCTGATTTCAAACACAATTATCCAGTGTATAATGATACTTAGTGATTTTACTGTTCTGAAATTGAAATATTTTGTGAATATTGTGGAATATATTTTAGGAACTCATTGTAATATCAGTACATTTACCATACCCAGAGGATCTACTGTAATAGTGATTCCATACAATGGTACAACAGGAGGCAAACTAGAAATAGTGGCTGAGGTAAATCGCTATTATTTAAGGAATGACTGTAATATTTTTTCTGTCTATGAAGAAATAACATAAAAAATTTGGTGCACACTGAATAAACGCGTAGCGGCTTATTTAACAGTGTGCACCACATTTTTTATGTTATTTCGAAAAGACAGAAAAGATATTACAGTCATTTCTTATAATTTAATTCTTAAATTCCATTTTAAACCGTAGATTACCATGAAAAACCGTTGATGACGTCACGGTCTATGGGCTGTTAACAAAATAATGTCAGCCAATCAGAAGACGCGTTTCATCCAAAATTAAATTATATCTTTATAAAGTGAGCATTTATCATTTGATTATTGTTAAAAAAGTTGTCAGCTCTTTGGTTGGGTCGGGTTATAGTCTCTTTGACACATTCTCCATTTCCATTCTCAATTTTTGTCGAGCCTGCAACTTTTGTTGCAGAAAGCTCGACATAGGGATAGTGATCCGGCGGCGGCGGCTACGGCGGCGGCGTTAGCTAACTTCTTAAAAGGTTTATATTTTAGAAGGTGAAAGACCTGGATGCTTCATACTTTGTATATAGATGCCTCATGTTACGAAGTTTCCGTCAGTCACATGTCCAATGTCCTTGACCTCATTTTCATGGTTCAGTGACCACTTGAAAAAAAAAGTTCAGAATTTTTGTAATGTTGAATTCTCTCTTATTATAAGTAATAGGATAACTATATTTGGTATGTGCGTACCTTGCAAGGTCCTCATGCCCGTCAGACAGTTTTCACTTGACCTCAACCTCATTTCATGGATCAGTGAACAAGGTTAAGTTTTGGTGGTCAAGTCCATATCTCAGATACTATAAGCAATAGGGCTAGTATATTTGGTGTATGGAAGGACTGGAAGGTGTACATGTCCAACTGGCAGGTGTCATCTGACCTTGACCTCATTTTCATGGTTCAGTGGTTATAGTTAAGTTTTTGTGTTTTGGTCTGTTTTTCTCATACTTTATGCAATAGGTCTACTATATTTGTTGTATGGAATGATTGTAAGGTGTGCATGTCTAGTGGGCAGATGTCATGTGACCTTGACCTCATTTTCATGGTTCAGTGGTCAAAGTTAAGTTTTTAAGTTTTGGTCTTTTTATCTAATATTATATGCCAAAGGTCAGCTATATTTGGTGTATGGAAATATATTATGATCTATATGTCAGTCCCGCAGGTTTATTTGACCATGACCTCAATTGCACGGTTCATTGCACAGTGTTAAGTTTTTGTGTTTTGGTCTATTTTTCTTAAACTATAAGTAATAGGTCAACTATATTTGTTGTATGGAAGCTTTGTTAGCTGTACATGTCTGTCTGGCATGGTTCATCTGACCTTGACCTCATTTTCATGGTTCATTGGTCTTTGTTTAGCTATCTTGGTTAATGTTAAGTTTATGTGACAGTTGTAATAAAGCTTTATACTTAGGACTTTCAACATAATATCAATGATTAGTAAAGAAGGCGAGACATTTCAGTGTGTGCACTCTTGTAAAGGTATACTGTCAATATTTCATACATATTCAAAATTGTTATTTTCCTTGATGTTCAATTTCATTTTATTTTTTTGGCTACCAATTTTCGTGAATGGAGGAAAATTTGTATTTTCATGGATAATAGATATCATGGTTTTGCAAAAGTTTACATATAAGCCTATAGAAAATTTGTACATCTTTGAACATTTAGATTTCAGTTTATCTATACCCATGAAACCAACAAAAATGGGTATCAAACTAATCATGACAAATTCACAGTATCTGATATAAGAAGAGGTTAAAGTCATAAGAAACGAGTGACCGGTGAAAAATAACGTTCTTCCAATTCTTGAACCAATGCATACAAACATCATTAACTTAGTCTTCTATGCACAAATTTATCATTTTTTTCATGTAAATTTCGTGTAATCGTCAATTTTTTTTTTTCAATCGGTCAGTGTTGTGAAAATATGGCAGGTAATTAAAGTTCGTGTTTTGAAGCCGAAGTTTAACGATTGTCACCTGTTTGTCAACAATCGACAAAAACTCAACAAAAAAGCATGGAAATTGAGCACGTGTTTAACATTTAAATTCAGATAATAGTTTATTTTAAGGACATCCGTGCGTATTGTGAACCGGATTTTTGCGAGATGGGTTACACTGAGGTCACTTTGCATACAGAAAATATGTCGGGGGAATTGCTTCCTGGAAGGAAGCAATTAAAATAAAGTAAACTTCTTCTAAATATGAATAAATTAAAAAATTTTCTTCCGAAAAAAGTATATGTACATAAGTTTTATAATGAAAACTATCCATTTAGTAATAAAAAAACATATGCATTTTTTTTTTTGATTTGAGGTTTCTTATGACTTTAAAAACAAAAGTTTCAGACCAATTAAGCAGTTTTCTCTTAGGAACTCCATTTACGGCTAAAACTGTACCACTTTTACTATGAAATTTCGTAAACAATTTTTTTCCTATAATGGAAAGTTCATATGCAATACCATTTTTTCAATATGGAAGATATGGGCTGTTTTGTGTATTTTCAACAGCTATATGCTTGTAACTTCCCAGAGTTTAAACTTGTACTATCAATATTCTGTACTACCCCTCCTCTTCACTTTGGGTCTTGCTCAGAATTCAATTTCACCACTAATCATTGGTATTTATACTGGTAACCTTCCCAAATTATGTCTCTATGAGATGAAACATAGAGACCATATCTTAGAACCAGTAGGTAAATAAAACAAAATATCTATGGATATTTTATATCTCCCAAAAGAAGTATGGTTTGTGAAAAAGCTGTATTTACAAAGTACAACCTTTATCAGTACATTGTGATTGAAATTATAGTTGTAATTTACTAGGAAATTATATTTAACAGAGTATACAGATTGATGGTGTACTCAATGGTATAGGGGCTGGCTATAGAGGTGGTATGATACCCTTAGCAGGACAGTCTGGGCAACAGGGACAGTCTTATTCTGGTAAGCTTGAAGTTTTAGGACTTTGTATAGGGGCTGGCTATAGAGGTGGTATAATACCCTTAGCAGTATAGTCTGGGCAACAAGGGCAGTCTTATTCTGGTAAGCTTGAGTTTTAAGGACTTTGTATAGGGGCTGGCTATAGAGGTGGTATAATACCCTTAGCAGTATAGTCTGGGTAACAAGGCAGTCTTATTCTGGTAAGCTTGAGGCAGGGGTTAAGAAATTTTGTTATAGCTCACTAGCCCAGGGCTTATTGGTTGCAAGATTTTACTAGCCCTGTTTGAAGAACTACTAGCCCAACAAAACTGACTTGCTAGCCCTAGTATGCCTTACAAATTTAGAGTTTGCTGCAATAACAAAGAATCTATAAGTTTAACATTTTTTATCCATGTACGGCATTGTACAGTAGAGTTTTGCAAATTGGATATTTAAAACTCATATCAGCAAAGAATCCATTAGCATATAAATTCAATTAATCGATAATTGAATATTCACTGAAAATTCTGATATAATGAGTTGACCAAATCCGGGGATGATACAAGTCTTGACCACTGCTTTACGTGGGTATGTAAAAGGATTGGAGGGGGTTTTATCAGATACAGTTTGTGTAAAAGAATTATCAGCACATATTTTAAATTTATATCTGACAAAAGTAAGGTTTCTGCTGTCAAAAGCGATTCACATTTATATTGCAATAAATTAAGGAGGTTAAATCAGGTTGCATAAGCAATGTACAATACCACCCCCTGTACTGACACATCGATATTGAAGGTACAAGATCCACCCAGAGCTATTTGTTCTATTTTAAAACTTGTAAAAAATCAATTCTAATTCTGGGAATCCCGGATGACATAGTTGAATCTGATTGGATAAGAAGAAAAGTGATGAGGGGATTTTCCCCTTTCAATTTTAGAAACGCCAATAATTTTTTGTTACTAGTCCGTCGGGCTTTTTGGGTTACAAGTTTTGGTTGCCCGAGGTCTAAATGTTGTAGTCCCGGGCGTAGGGCTAGTGGATTTATTAACCCCTGTGAGGTTTAAGGACTTTGTATAGGGGCTGGCTATAGAGGTGGTATAATACCCTGAACAGTATAGTCTGGACAACAGGGGCAGTCTTATTCTGGTAAGCTTGAGGTTTAAGGACTTTGTATAGGGGCTGGCTATAGAGGTGGTATAATACCCTTAGCAGTATAGTCTGGACAACAGGGACAGTCTTATTCTGGTAAGCTTTAGGTTTAAGGACTTTGTATAGGGGCTGGATATTGAGGTGGTATAATACCCTTAGCAGTATAGTCTGGGGAACATGGACAGTCATATTCTGGTAAGTTTGTGATTTAAGGACTTTGTATAGGGGCTGGCTATAGAGGTGGTATAATACCCGTAGCAGTATAGTCTGGGTAACAGGGGCAGTCTTATTCTGATAAGCTTGGGGTTTAAGGACTTTGTATAGGGTCTGGCTATAGAGGTGGTATAATACCAATAGCTGGACAGTCTGGCAACAGGGACAGTCTTATTCTGGTAAGCTTGAGGTTTAATGACTTTGTATAGGGGCTGGCTATAGAGTTGGTATAATACCCATAGCAGTATAGTCTGGGCAACAGGGGCAGTCTTATTCTTGTAAGCTTGAGTTTTAAGGACTTTGTAAAGGAGCTGGCTATAGAGGTGGTAAAATATCCTTAGCAGGACAGTCTGGGAAACAGGTGCAGTCCTATTCTGGTAAGCTTTGTTTATATTTTATGAATTTAAACCTACTTTGTACTAGTCCAGCATACTGATCCAGAATTTAAAGCTTGGGATCAAACCAACAAACGCAAGGTGAGCAGGACCCTATTAAGGTGGTTCTGTACAATAAGGTGGTAAAAAAGCACTGCTTGGTGTTTAAACATAGAACTTTGTGGTAAAAAGAACTGGATATTGAAATAATTGCCTATAGAAATTGATAGAATAAAGTTTTTTTCTAAGTTTGTGTCTTGTATATTGTAAAATCTCCATTTCAGTTTTATAGTGAAATGGAGAAACAAAAAACAAAAAATGCCTAATGTCACATTGTACAAACATACCAGTCTGTGATAAAGATAAATATAGTTTATAATGTTGTATTCTCAAACCCTTCATGTTTATTTGCAGGTCTTGGTCAGAGGAAAGTGTCAGATAATAGGGGTGGCGGAGGGGGAGGTGTGGGTGGTAATTTTAGAGCTGATCAGACAGGAGAACCAGGAGCTGGTGGTGGATATGGTACTGTAGGGTAAGTTTTTTGAGGGGATAATCATGTTGGGGGAGGTATGGGTGGTAATTTAAGAGCTAATCAGGCAGGAGAACCTGGAGCTGGTGGTTGATATGGTACTGTAGGGTAAATTTGTTGAGTTGATAATTGTGGTGGTGGTAGGGACGGTGGCTGGTAATTTTAGAGCTGATCAGGCAAGAGAACCAGGAGCTGGTTGTGGATATGGTACTGTAGTGTAAGTTTTTTAAGGGGATAATCATGTTGGGGGAGGTATGGGTGGTAATTTAAGAGCTAATCAGGCAGGAGAACCTGGAGCTGGTGGTTGATATGGTACTGTAGGGTAAATTTGTTGAGTTGATAATTGTGGTGGTGGTAGGGAGGTGTGGGTGGTAATTTTAGAGCTGATCAGGCAGGAGAACCAGGAGCTGGTTGTTGATATGGTACCGTAGGGTAAGTTTGATGAGTTGATAATTGCGGTGGTTGTAGGGAGGGTGAGTGGTAATTTTAGAGCTGATCAGGCAAGAGAACCAGGAGCTGGTTGTTGATATGGTACTGAAGGGTAAGTCTGTTTTTCATACAACATCAGACATGATGAAGAGGTTGATGGAATGCTATGACAGTGACGTGAGGGAAGTTGATTCAATAACTCTTTAATTATTGTCCTAGAAATATGAAAAATTTTCATTACAATAATATTGTGAAAATTTGATAAAAATATAATTTGTGACGTCATGAATTTCTTTTTTTCTCGCATAATTTGGCAAAATTTATGACAGTTTTCTGAGAAAAAAAATTCAGAGACACCACTCTTTGCCAATAAATACTTTTTCTGAATTATTGTTTCTTTTATACCATATTCATTACTTTTCAATGGGTAAGGGATGTTGTCGGCTTATGTGAAATAATGTAAAAAGGTAGAAAAAATGACAAATTCATAGAAAAATGGACTAAAATTTAATGATTTCTTTTTCAGACTAATATATTCATAAATTTAACGAAGATGAATAAAAAAAAAAATATGGTGTTAATAACAGTACATTAAGCAATTTATACACATAAAATTTACTCAAACAAAAGAAATTTGAACAGTACCCCTTTACAGTGCCATTTATTTGAGTTACTGTCTCTTCTCTTTTGTTGAGTAAGTTTGCATATCAGAGTTGAGAGGTAATCAACTCTTTTGACATCTTTATGAGTAAATATTTAAAATTGGGCATGAAAAAAGCACAGTGATTCTTCTTTTTAGCTCACCTGGCCCGAAGGGCCAAGTGAGCTTTTCTCATCACTTGGCGTCCGTCGTCCGTCGTCGTCCGTCGTCGTCCGTCGTCGTTAACTTTTACAAAAATCTTCTCCTCTGAAACTACTGGGCCAAATCAAACCAAACTTGGCCACAATCATCATTGGGGTATCTAGTTTAAAAAATGTGTGGCGTGACCCGGTCAACCAACCAAGATGGCCGCCACGGCTAAAAATAGAACATAGGGGTAAAATGCAGTTTTTGGCTTATAACTCAAAAACCAAAGCATTTAGAGCAAATCTGACATGGGGTAAAAATGTTTATCAGGTCAAGATCTATCTGCCCTGAAATTTTCAGATGAATCGGTCAATTGGTTGTTGGGTTGCTGCCCCTGAATTGGTAATTTTGAAGAAATTTTGCTGTTTTTGGTTATTATCTTGAATATTATTATAGTTAGAGATAAACTGTTACAGCAATAATGTTCAGCAAAGTAAGATCTACAAATAAGTCAACATGACCAAAATGGTCAGTTGACCCGTTTAGGAGTTATTGCCCTTTATAGTCAATTTTTAACCATTTTTCGTTAATTAAAGTAATCTTTTACAAAAATCTTCTCCTCTGAAACTACTTGGCCAAATTAATCCAAACTTGGCAACAATCATCTTTGGGGTATCTAGTTTAAAAAATGTGTGGCGTGACCTGGTCAACCAACCAAGATGGCCGCCACGGCTAAAAATAGAACAAAGGGGTAAAATGCAGTTTTTGGCTTATAACTCAAAAACCAAAGCATTTTGAGGAAATCTGACAGGGGATAAAAATGTTTATCAGGTCAAGATCTATCTGCCCTAAAATTTTCAGATGAATCGGTCAATCGGTTGTTGGGTTGCTGCCCCTGAATTGGTAGTTTTGAGGAAATTTTGCTGTTTTTGGTTATTATCTTGAATATTATTATAGATAGAGATAAACTGTAAACAGCAATAATGTTCAGCAAAGTAAGATCTACAAATAAATCAACATGACCAAAATGGTCAGTTGACCCGTTTAGGAGTTATTGCCCTTTATAGTCAATTTTTAACCATTTTTCGTAAATTAAAGTTATCTTTTACAAAAATCTTCTCCTCTGAAACTACTTGGCCAAATTAATCCAAACTTAGCCACAATCATCTTTGGGGTATCTAGTTTAAAAAATGTGTGGCGTGACCTGGTCAACCAACCAAGATGGCCGCCACCGCTAAAAATAGAACATAGGGGTAAAATGCAGTTTTTGGCTTATAACTCAAAAACCAAAGCATTTTGAGGAAATCTGACAGGGGATAAAAATGTTTATCAGGTCAAGAACTATCTGCCCTGAAATTTTCAGATGAATCGGTCAATCGGTTGTTGGGTTGCTGCCCCTGAATTGGTAATTTTGAAGAAATTTTGCTGTTTTTGGTTATTATCTTGAATATTATTATAGTTAGAGATAAACTGTAAACAGCAATAATGTTCAGCAAAGTAAGATCTACAAATAAGTCAACATGACCTAAATGGTCAATTGACCCCTTAAGGAGTTATTGCCCTTTATAGTCAATTTTTAACCATTTTTCGTAAATTAAAGTTATCTTTTACAAAAATCTTCTCCTCTGAAACTACTTCGCCAAATTAATCCAAACTTGGCCACAATCATCTTTGGGGTATCTAGTTTAAAAAATGTGTGGCGTGACCTGGTCAACCAACCAAGATGGCCGCCACCGCTAAAAATAGAACATAGGGGTAAAATGCAGTTTTTGGCTTATAACTCAAAAACCAAAGCATTTTGAGGAAATCTGACAGGGGATAAAAATGTTTATCAGGTCAAGATCTATCTGCCCTAAAATTTTCAGATGAATCGGTCAATCGGTTGTTGGGTTGCTGCCCCTGAATTGGTAATTTTGAGGAAATTTTGCTGTTTTTGGTTATTATCTTGAATATTATTATAGATAGAGATAAACTGTAAACAGCAATAATGTTCAGCAAAGTAAGATCTACAAATAAATCAACATGACCAAAATGGTCAGTTGACCCGTTTAGGAGTTATTGCCCTTTATAGTCAATTTTTAACCATTTTTCGTAAATTAAAGTTATCTTTTACAAAAATCTTCTCCTCTGAAACTACTTGGCCAAATTAATCCAAACTTGGCCACAATCATCTTTGGGGTATCTAGTTTAAAAAATGTGTGGCGTGACCTGGTCAACCAACCAAGATGGCCACCACCGCTAAAAATAGAACATAGGGGTAAAATGCAGTTTTTGGCTTATAACTCAAAAACCAAAGCATTTTGAGGAAATCTGACAGGGGATAAAAATGTTTATCAGGTCAAGAACTATCTGCCCTGAAATTTTCAGATGAATCGGTCAATCGGTTGTTGGGTTGCTGCCCCTGAATTGGTAATTTTGAAGAAATTTTGCTGTTTTTGGTTATTATCTTGAATATTATTATAGTTAGAGATAAACTGTAAACAGCAATAATGTTCAGCAAAGTAAGATCTACAAATAAGTCAACATGACCTAAATGGTCAATTGACCCCTTAAGGAGTTATTGCCCTTTATAGTCAATTTTTAACCATTTTTCGTAAATTAAAGTTATCTTTTACAAAAATCTTCTCCTCTGAAACTACTTGGCCAAATTAATCCAAACTTGGCCACAATCATCTTTGGGGTATCTAGTTTAAAAAATGTGTGGCGTGACCTGGTCAACCAACCAAGATGGCCGCCACCGCTAAAAATAGAACATAGGGGTAAAATGCAGTTTTTGGCTTATAACTCAAAAACCAAAGCATTTTGAGGAAATCTGACAGGGGATAAAAATGTTTATCAGGTCAAGAACTATCTGCCCTGAAATTTTCAGATGAATCGGTCAATCGGTTGTTGGGTTGCTGCCCCTGAATTGGTAATTTTGAAGAAATTTTGCTGTTTTTGGTTATTATCTTGAATATTATTATAGTTAGAGATAAACTGTAAACAGCAATAATGTTCAGCAAAGTAAGATCTACAAATAAGTCAACATGACCTAAATGGTCAATTGACCCCTTAAGGAGTTATTGCCCTTTATAGTCAATTTTTAACAATTTTCATTAATTTGGTAAATTTATGTAAATTTTTACCAAATATAGTTCTCTGTTACTAATGGGCAAAGTTCATGATAGATATAATTGTAAGAAGCAAAATCGTTCAGTAAAGTAAGAACTTCAAACACATCACCATCACCAAAATACAATTTTGTCATGAATCCATTTGTGTCCTTTGTTTAATATGCACATAGACCAAGGTGAGCGACACAGGCTCTTTAGAGCCTCTAGTTTAATATATAGATTTTGGCAAGGTATAAAAAAAATTTATCTGAGGAAATATTTAGTGATAATCTATCTAATGAACTGCTAGAATAACAATAACATAGTGTCATGTAACCCTGAATTGAATAGCATTAATTTTGTGTATTCTAATGATCTATCTTTGTATTAATTAAGAAAATCTTCAGTAAAAATAAGAGGAGACAGAGCTGGTTTTGGCCAGCCAGGAAAGATGTATGGAGATGGATCTCTGAAACAGATGTTCTTAGGTTCAGGAGGAGGTAGTGGGGGTAGTGCTAAGGATGGAACTAAAAATCCTTCAGGTAACTTTATGTTCTTTTTATGCCCCATTGATGAGTATTAATTTTCTGGTCTGTGCCTAATAATGATAGTGCGATTGGGCATTTATGTACTTTAGACACATTCTTGTTATCATGTATTTAAGATTGTATACATGCTAAATTTATTCATGTCTTTGAGACTTTGCGTAATTTAGAGCTTTATATATTGATTTCCCGGTGTCTTGTTTTAAGATCTGATGTTGACCTTAAGATGTCTTTCTGGTTTCTGTTTTGATGTATAACCAAATCATTTTTTGACATGTTGCTGCAGAAGGGAAACATAGGGATCCTTCATTCTGTCGTTGCTTACAGAATAAATTTTTAAGTTTAGTTGAAAAGCATCTACTGTGAATATATCATTTTGATTTGCTGAAATATTATATAATTTTCAGAAGCTGAAAATAGTGATTATGTTTTTACTATTTACAGGTGGTAGAGGTGGTAATGGGGGAGGTTCCATCAGTCTGAAGTCTTTAAGGTCTGTAGTGGTCACAGGACTGATCACTGTCAGTGGAGAAGATGGACAGGGAGACAATATACCCACAGGAGGACAGTATGTTCTGAACTACTGTGGATTCATTTATTTTCGTGGATACCAATTTTCGTGGATTGAACAAAACTTACACTTTCATGAACATTTGATTTCGTGGTTCTGCCTAAGCCTACAGACAAGCCTATGGAAAATTTGTAATTCGTTGAACATTTAAATTTGTGGTTCACCTGAACCCAGGAAATCCTCGAAAATTGGTATCTAACGAAAAGTATTAAATCCAAAGTATCATAGTTAAAGAACAGTTGCCACTAAATAATTTATAACTTGTAGATTTCTTCATTGATAAGCATTTTGTTGTGAATGTTATTGTTAGAGGGCAACTAAGCTATTAGTTAAAGTCTCTACAATTTAGCCTAATTATTTGGTAGTTTGAAACACAAATCCACACTCTTACTTAAAAGTTTTCCTCATTAAAATATTATGAAACTCCAACACAATGCTAAGTACCAGTTTAAAATTGAGAATTACAGAGCTTGAGAGGAGGGGGATTTGTGTCCTTACACACCTTCTTTGATTTAAAAAAAATGCAAGATGATTTTCATTATAGAAAAAATATGGTTCAAACATTGAATTGACATTAGAAAACAGTTGAAGTAACCCAGGTTTCAAGACAAGGAACTGAGTTTTTGAGGTGTGAATGAATGTTAAATAAATTTTTGAGTTGGTGATGTTTTTAATCTTCTACAGTTCAGATGCTTAGGAAACAAATTAGTTAATGTTTTATACCTTGATTTACATATTTAAACATTGTAATATTAAAAGAGTCCTTTTTTGTCAAACAGATGTTCTGGATGTCCTGGTGCATGTAGTGTAAAGAATTTGTTTGGTTGTCATGGAGACAATAGAACTGCATGCTGGGATATGTCAGGTCCAGGAGGTGGGGGTAGTGGAGGGAGCATTTATCTGGCGGGAAAAGTTGTCAATGTTGGTAATGCTGTTGACTATTTCTTCTTTATGTTGTGTATATTTTCCTAGTATTATAGCATTAAGGATGGCTGCAACTTTTGTTAAACCAATAAAGTACACTTTAATAAGGTAACCATAAAAAAAAGATTTCATTTCTGTTTCAAATAAATAATCTTTAAAGCAGTTACATATGGCTTTTGATAATATTGATCTTGAAGTTTGATATTTGATAATTGTTAAGGTCATCAATTTTGAATGAAATGTTAAGTATGGCTGCATTGGTCATGAAATAAAAAATGCTGTGAAGTTGAAATTTACGATATTTTAAATATGACTTATATAACTAGTCCAAACAATTTAGATTTGAAAAATATCACTAGGGAGACAAACCAAAAAGTTGTAACAACTTGTTTATTATGTTAAATTTCAGGTCAGAAGTTGTTATGGACCATGGGTGGCAGAGGTGGCTTTGGTACACTACAAGGATGTGGAGGTGATGGTGGATTAGGGAGGATTCGTGTGGATGCCGTTATATTTAAAGGATCAGTCACAAACTTACAAGGTGTTTTCACACAGTCTACACTACAAAATGAATATGTTGCAAGTATATAGATATCATCATTGTTTTAATTCTTTACTTTCCAAACAACTCATAAAGTTTAAACACTGTAGACATTGAGGTCTTAACCTTGATTTCAAAAGTTTCATTCAAAGTAAATGCTGAACCATTGCTGTCAATTGTTTGGAAAACTAGCTGTTGAACTAATGACAATAATTTAAAAATTTACATATGGTATATTGTTAACCATTATTGGAATGGTTAACTTCCATGTTTGTTTATTCAGGTAGTTCTGGAACATATTATAGCTGATGCTTTATTTGTTCTTACCTGATGTTGCTTTGCCATATTTATGGTTAAGAGCAAGCATGTATTGTTATTTTTCGTATGGAAAAAACTAAACTACACAATAAAATTTCAACATCAAATACTGGTCTTGACAATAAGTAAATCAAAGAAAAGGCTCACTACCCTGCATTCGTTATTGTTATTAGAGGTTAGAGGAGAGTGAAGCTCTAAATTAACCGTCTTTATTTTTATCAGGATCACAGTCAAGCAGGACAAAACTTGATAGATTACACTCATACTAACTATGGAAATGAGGTATATAGAGGGTGTTTTAATGACCCTGATATTGGTTATCGTACTTTAGCTTACACCGCACCTCTCACTAATAACGATAGAAGCAGAATGACACCAGACTTTTGTATGAAGATCTGCAGGTATTGCTACTTATTATTACAACATTTGAAAATTTTGTTTTGAAAATTACACGGTTTAGTAAACTTGCATCAGGTCAAATTTGTAAAGAAATAATAATGGGAGTTACTCAGTTATTGATCTTGCCAAATTCACTAATACAGCCCGTAACAGAGAAGTGATCGAATTGATGTTTCTTTACCGTCAAAATTAGCTACGTTATCGACAAACTTAATTGAGTAGTGACCGAACTATTGGTACTTTAACGTTAATAAGATTGACAATGCTGACAAACTTTCCTGTTTCGATAATCAAGTTTAATACCGATAATATTGAAAATAATTCTAAAAATATGAAACAAAATATGTCCATGCACCATTTCGATTGGGCGAAAAGTTGTCATTTCTCCAAAGTCAGAACAGAAAAAAAAGATTTATGGAAGGACGTCTTGATAGCATTATTTCCTTCACAATTTTACCCAAAACTAAAAGAAATATACTTTTTTGGATTCGAGCGTCACTGATGAGTCTTTTGTAGACGAAACGCGCGTCTGGCGTATATACTAAATTTAGTCCTGGTATCTATGATCAATCTAATTAAAAACCAATCTCTCATCGCTCCCGTTTTCTGATATGTCGCGCTCCCACGCGACATATCAGAAAACGGGAGCGATGAGAGATCGGTTTTTAATTAGATTGATCTATGATGAGTTTATATACTGGTAAACAATTAAAAAGGTGTTTGATAGGAATGAAGTCCTTTATTTTTTCGGACTACAATGTGTACCGTATGTGTGATGGATTTGAATTTAATCAATAACTTTGAAATGTTTTCTCATATGAATACACAAAAGGGAGGACTGGTATTTGTACTTCTGTTAGAATATGTCTTCATCCGTTCCACATGCCAAACTTTTTTCTAGTACAGTTTAAACGGGAAAATTTTGTTGAGATTTTTTTTTAATATGACAAAATAACCAGCAAAACTATTTCTTGCAATGGCACACACAGAGAATATTTTTTTTAGTAAAAATCAGTAAAAAAAATTTTCTCCAAAATATACCATGGCCAGGACCTGACAGTTTTTAGCAGTGTACAAATGAAAATCGTCCGGAAAACTGTGCTTTCTGTCATTTAATTGTGTTGGGTGAAACATATCAACCAAACATTTGGATAAGAAATTGCTTGTTTGTCTTTTTTAACTTGTGCCGGCCGTATTGTAAATTTTATTGAATATCCCAACGTATATCCTGTTTACAACAAGAAATCTGTGAAGTTATGATAACTTAACTTACAACAAAACAGCGATAATTTTCCATGTCTATTTTCTATTGACAAGTCCCACATTAAATTTATCAGTTCATAGCTTTGGATCTATACTATCATTTTATGATCGACATTTAATAGAGAATACAGCATCGAAAATATCCAACCCTTACACTTTACAGCAACTACAAAATATACATGCCCCATGCCAGTAACCGTTTGAAAAGTGCATATTACACTTATTTTATGTTTTTAGCCCCAAAAAGGTCCCAAAACATGATCTCGTCGATTCGCACGACGAAGCCATTGTTTATGACAGAACACACATTCTAGATTATGTATTTTTGTTTCCGTCAGTTCGAAAGTATTTGATCATTTCAACTCCTTTGTATTTCATAATATGTGTCATGAACAAAGACATATGTTTGATTGAATAATGATTTCCTCGTAACAAATGATAGAGATTTTGGAGATCCCGTATTTGATCCTTTACCGTTAAAATGAAAATGCCAATGACAGAGGTTGATTATAAAAAATGTTTTACTGTGTTAAAAAAACTTCGACTTACACAATGAAAACTTACACGGTGGACATAAAATATTTTGTTGATGAAGAAAATTAAATTATGTCACTTCTGAAATAAGTTTGTCGATAACGTAACTTATTCTGACGGTAAAGAAACACGAATTCGATCACTACTCTGTTACGGGCTGTAACAATTCTTGGCCTGTTTTACATGATGTTCAAATAAAAGCAAAAATATGAAAAGATTTGATCATGTACTGTTAATTCAGAATGTTTTTATTAAATGCCAATAATGCCACTGGGTGAGTATTGCAATAATAAAAACTTACATTCTGATATCTGATATATAACTGTATGCAAATTTCCCTTAAATTGTATTAATTAGTCTCACATTCTCATCCTTTCTAAAAAAAAAAAGGTATGACGCAATAAAAAATGCATACAATAATTTCAGAATTGACAAACATTTCTGAATTAACAGTATTTTAGACACAGGACAATTAATTAGAGCATAATTTTTATTTGTCAACTAAAGATCATTATTTACTTAAATAAGAAGACACTTTTTTGAGTAATGAACGATTTATTATGATATTACAGAGATAAGGGATACCAGTTTTCAGGAACAGAGTATGCCTATGAATGTTATTGTGACAACCATTTGAGAATGGACAGGAAGATGCCTGAAGGGTTGGTATATTAAAGCCTATTTTGTTTGAAGGGTTAGAAAAATGTATTTTTCAGTCACTTAAAGAGGTCAAGACTCACATTTTATGTTTGATTGTATAAACGATAACTTGGCTTTAAATAAAAATTCCTAACTTGATTAAAATAAGTAATCTGTAAATCATACTATGATAGTTTGACTTGTATATTTACCATAAATAATGATAGAAGATGTGGTATGATTGCCAGTATTCAACAACTCTCTACCAGAGACCAAATGATGTTTTGACCAAAACTACTGAGTTCCAGAAGGACTGATTTTGGATTTTTATGCCCCACCTAAGATAGTAGAGGGGCAGGGGCATTATGTTTTCTGGTCTATGCCTCTGTCCGTCAATCCGTTCGTCCTACTTTAGGTTTAAGTTTTTGGTCAAGGTAGTTTTTGATGAAGTTAAAGTCCAATCAACTTGAAACGTAGAACACATGTTCCCCATGATATGATCTTTCTAATTTTAATGCCAAATTAAAGTTTTGACCCCAATTTATGTTTGGTCCCCTGAACATAGAAAATGATAGTGCGAAGTTCAGGTTAAAGTTTTTGGTAAAGGTAGTTTTTGATGCAGTTGAAGTCACATCAACTTGAAACTTATTACACCTGTTCCCTATGATATGATCTTTCTAATTTAATTTCAAATTAAAGTTTTGACCCCAATTTCACGGTCCATGGAACATGGAAAATGATAGTGCGAGTGGGGAATCCATGTACTATGGACAAATTCTTGTTCTGGTTGTTTTAAAATGAATTCATCAAAAATTATAAAGTGAACCCTGAAACGCATGCCAAACTTTTTCACCTGAGTTGATATCTTATATAATTTGTTTTTAAATTGCTGACATAGTTATAAATATTGTAGAGATTGTCATACTGCATGCAGAGGTGACGGACATAAATTTTGTGGAGGTACCAATAGGATATCTGTATTTGGTCCCCCTCCAGGTACCCCTGCGTTTGCACATAGAGGTGTTATACAGAAATGTCAACCGTGGTGTCTCACAGCAGATGTTGAAACTACTAATGTAAGTATCAATTAGGCAGAATTTAATACACACCAATTTATTATATGTGCGTTGGAAAGCATTGGAGCATTGCATGCAATAGAAAAAATCCATGTGGAAAAAAATCAAGGTGAAACTAATTGCAGAGTGTCATATGACTACCAAAATTTATCAGAAGCTGTATTTTTTTTGTTATTTTAAAACGTTCATTTATTTAAAACAGGAGGTAAGAAAATCATAGGAGCTAAACATTGAATTATAAAAGTTTAAAGGTCATTAATGATTATGTATAAGTTAGTGATTCACTGACCAATTTGCACATCAATATACTCTTGTTAGGGATGACATCAAAAGATCGATGCAGGATAAAAAACTTAAATCAAATAGTTTTGGGGTGGGGGTCAATACTGCTGCAAGTTTTGTTAATTTAAAATCGATTTTACATATATCCATATAGGTAAATCAATTTTTCCTAAATTTTCAACTGTTTTGGAATCCCATGATTCCATAACTATATCGCAGTGAAATGGATATAGTGTTTATATAAGTTACGAAAATTAGTTTCGGTACCTGATGGTCTATCGAAAAATAAAAAAAGGAAACACTAACCAATTACTTTCAAGTATTTGTAGATATGTAAATCATATAAGAATGTTAAACTGCATGTTCTATATTTTATTTCAGCCAAAGTGGGGCCAGTGTTCCATGAAAACCCAGGAAGTGACATCATGGCAGATAGTGTGTCAGTGTCCTGTAGGTTTTCAGGGATTCTTTTGTAACCAAGTAAGCATCAGTGTCCTTACATTTTGACAAGTTCCATTTACTTTTAAAGAATATGCTAAAAAAAATTTAGACAGATGTACATAATACAAAAGTATATTAAAAAATAGTACAGTAACTAATGTTCAAATGATTTGAAAGTTGGTAGAGCTACTGGTCAGCCAGATTTTCTCTATTTCAGCTCTTAATAATTGTTTATCCTTTATTTCATGCTGATATTTTTATTATGCAAATTAAAAAGGGGTGTGCATGATGGAAAAAATGTCTGTTTAAGTATAAGAATAAGGATGATTGCCAATAAGACAACTATCCATCATAGTTCAAATGATGAAGATAAATGCATTTTTTTCTTCACTTTGATATTTTATAAAAGAAGGTGGTAAAGGGGGGGTGCTTGCACGAAAAAAACGTGAAATAAGACATAATTTCACGTTGAACGTGAAATAATTTCTGTAATGAACGTTGCACAAAAAATAAATACTTTTATTTGAACCTTTTGTGACCTTCTTGTATATATTAACTCTTTGTTTTACTTGATATTCCCGATTTAGTATACACATTTATGATATAATTGGTTTACGGCTTTTAAAAAAGTATTTCTTGACGATCCCTGCCGAGTGTTTGAATTTTATTTGAAAAATACCGAGCACGCAAAATAAGACTTTGAAAATCACGATGCACGTAAAATTAAATAAGCAGAACACGTTGAACGAGGCACCCGTCTTGCACGACTGTACGTCAAATAAAAAAGTAAAAACACGTTGAACGTGAAATAAAAAACGGCGATCACGTTGCACGAAAATAACCCTTTACCACCCTCATAAAAGCTTCTTATCAATGCATGTTAAATATGATTTTGTAGCAACGTTCTTATTTTTTTTAGCCATGTAAACAAGGTACATGGGGTAAGAACTGTGCCAATAACTGTACATGTAACAGTAACAACACACAATTCTGTGACCCAGTCATAGGTCAGTGTAAATGTTCACCGGGTTACCATGACGACCAGTGTAATACACCATGCCCCATAGGGTATTATGGAGTTAACTGTGCTGGTAAGACAACATTTTAATTTACATATTTCTATAGGGAGATAACTCTGTAAACATCAGCTGAACATGTTAATCACATTCTATTGTTGAAGAAATATCAAGCTTCTAAAAATCAAAATTAGTATTTCTCAAACTGATATATATATCCAATAATTTTGACTGACATATTTTGGAATATTAAATTTTTGTCAAAGGGTCAAAGTAAATAATTTGTCAAAATTTTACGAAAATTAAACGAGCCAAAATTCATTTAAGTCAAGGTGTTTGGTACCACCTTAACATCATCTGAATGTATTGTATGGTAAAATAGATAAATAGTATATATTTTATAATCATATCCTCAAGTAAAGAAAAGTACATCAAAATAAACAATATAAAGCACACACATTTCTCAATAGTTTATCAGTCAGCAAGTTGACAATCACAAAATGCACTAAGTGTGTGAATGTTTTTATGCCCCATTTTTATGCCCCATTGATGGGCATTTTTTTATTGGTCTGTGCGTCCGTCCGTTCTTTGGTCCATCTGTCCCGCTTGAGGTTAAAGTTTTTGGTCAAGGTAGTTTTTGATGAAGTTGAAGTCCAATCAACTTGAAACTTAGTACACATGTTCCTTATGATATGATATTTCTAATTTTAATGCCAAATTAGAGATTTCCCCCCATTTTCACGGTCCACTGAACATAGAAAATGATAGTGCGGATAGGGCATCCATGTACTATGGACACATTCTTGTTGATAGAGAGACATGCTTTTCATACTTCAAAATTTAACTTATAAACATAGAGAAATTTTTTAAATCATTTATCGCTAATTTTGGCCATGAGTTGTAACCTTCTTCATATGTCATTAAGTTTAAGGCATGGTTTAAGAGTTTTTATCAGAGAGAAAATTTTTAAACTGCTGAGTCAGGTCATAATTTGGGATTAGCATTTTATGATTTAAAATTTAATACCAAAATAGGACAACAATTGTTTGTGAGAGTTTTTAAGGATTTGAAATCTCTTGTAAAGTAATTTTGTCATAACGATAGAATCCTAGAAAAGTTGGACTTGAATGAAATTAAATGAATAACAAGATATTGTGATATTATTTTACTAGGTGTATGTAATTGCAGTAAAGCTAACTCACAGTGTGATCCAAGTACTGGAAACTGTATGTAAGTAGTCTTCTTCTTGATAAATTTTTTTATACGACCACAAAAATTGAAAATTTTTTGGTCGTAAATTGGTATCACGTTGGCGTCAGCGTTGTTGTCGTTGTCGTCGTCGTCCGAATACTTTTGGTTTTCTCACTATAACTTTAGTTTAAGTAAATAGAAATCCAGGAAATTTAAACACAAGGTTTATGACCATAAAAGAAAGGTTGGGATTGATTTTGGGAGTTTTGGTCCAAACAGTTTAGGAATTAGGGGCCCAAATTAAACTTTGTTTGATTTAATCAAAAATTGAATAATTGGGGTTCTTCGATATACCAAATCTAACTGTGTATGTAGATTCTTAATTTTTGGTCCGGTTTTCAAAGGAGTATGACCACGAAGGGTTAAAAACGGCCCTGTCTCGGAAATTTACGAAATTACTGCAGAATGATCACTTACTAGTGTAGTTCATAAAATGATCACCATTAGACTTGTAACTGTATCAGTATAAATTTCCAGAGCGTCAGAATAGACCAAGGTACAATGGTATTTTAGCCATTTGCGCGTAACGTTAAAATTGTTTTCTAACGTTATCGTTCTAGTAATTTTTAAATCATTTCATCACAAGAATTTTTTAACAAAATATTCCTTGAATCTCGTCCATATATATTAATGTTTTTTTTAGACTTTATTAATAGAAACTTACTAATATTTCAAAGGTTTTAGCTGCACATTAGCGCTTCACTTAAATTTTGTATAAGTGTCCCGTATACTCGTTTTCTGCATGGATATTCACAAAATATAAATCGTAGAGACCACGTAAACAAACATAATTCTATAGCATAGATTAAATTAAAAGTCATAAATGATTAAAAAACATAAGCAATGAATGTCTTTATTGGTCAGAAGTAATTTAGACTGAAAGCTGTAAAATATCTTGGCGAGCAATGTACAATCGTAAAAATGTATGAGGATAGTTGATCACACCACATCGTCTTATTTCTATATGGAAAGAAAACCCGTGATTTACTTACACACCGAAAAGGGTATTTTCTATTAAAGAAGTAAAGGATAAAAACACAGTTAACAAAATAATGTGTATAGACAGTACTAAGCATTACATGTACTTCATAATCATAGAACACATTATAATTATTGTATAAAAGTCATCAGACACCAGAACCACACATGCACTCATAAACATCATTCCAATTCCGGAGGAAAACATGCTTACTGTGTTACATATTTGTTTTTCGTTCATTGTTTTGTACCTAAATTAGCCTGTTAGTTTTCTCGTTTGAATTGTTTTGCATTTCGTGGCTTTTCATAGCCGACTATGTGGCATGGGCTTTGCTCACTGTTGAAGGCCGTACTCACGGTGACTTATAGTTGTTAATTTCTGTGATTTGGTCTCTTGGGGAGAGTTGGATCATTGGCAATCATACCAAATCTTTTTTTATATATATTTACTCTCAAATCAACATTTAGAATTAAACATTTGAATGAACACTAGTTTGATTAAATACTGCTATTCATACACTACTGACATAATATAGTACTGCTCTCTCCATTTGTACCTAAAGCGCTAAAATATGTAGTCGCCTGTGAAAATGAAAAATAATCCATTCAAATGGTTCAATAAATCCTTTTTATATTTTCCAAAAACCCTTTTGCTAGACAAAGTAATAGTTTAAAGGCAGTGGCTATTTTGCCAAGTCTATCTGCTATGAGATTTTTATCTTTCGTTTTTTTTTTACAGTATAGTTTAAAAATCTGAGATTTTATTCTTATGCATTAATGTAGCAGTAGACTGAGTTTAGAAGTAATTTCAATTAAATTTTGTAATGATTTCATTGCTACAAATGTATGCACAGCAGTTTTTATTTTTATTCCTTTTTCACAATTTTTACTTTCACTTGGACTCATACATGTTTTTAACTAAACGATTATATGTATCTCAAATATTGATACACTTATCTTATTCAACTATATGTCAAATAATAATTTGATTCTTGAATGACAATACATATATCAGAAGTATTTTTCAAAGTTAAAATTCACTCTTTACAAAGAACCAGCAAAACAACAAATCAAATATATTGCTGGTGCCGGCTAAATAGCCCGTTACTATTGAAATATGCTATTTGGATCATTGTAGTGAAGATATTTCTTAAATCAAAGACGACAAAATAGCATATTTTCTTTTTTGCCTGCCTAGTTTTAAAAACTCCAAAATTTTATAGAATACTCATCTTCAGTTGTCTGTTGTTGACGATTTAATTTAGCAATTCAGCTATATTCAATTAAATCTATCCGACTTTTGCATGTTCTATCAATTACGTTTTAAAAGAACAAATACTTTTATTATTTTATGATTCGTGTTATCGTTAAAGGGCATAAGCTACGAGATAAAGAAAAAAATAAACAGTTTTTGTTCAGTCACTCATGAAAGTGAAATTGTGAAATAATTATTCTCCTTTAGCAGCAAGTTTCCACCAGTTTTGTCATCATAAGCAAAGAAACGTCGCAAGTGAATTATGCACTTGCAAGTGGATAATTTGACTTTATTAAATCCGTATTCACATCTACGTCAATTGAATACTTTAGCAAGCGGTGGGTTACGCATGAACTGGACGTGTTCAGAAGTTAAAAGAAAAAGAATGTTAACATTGGAAGTGAAACAATGGGAAACCATTTGGTTGCCTGATATGATCTACAAAACTCGTTCTTATACAGTTAAAAACGATTAGTAACATATCGTTTTAACCTATATTATGAAACCAAACAGACCTAGAAAAATGCAATTACACGAGTTTATGTTTATGTTGATACTGAGTTGACTGTCGGTAGTCTTTGGAAGGTCGCCTCAATGGGTAATTGGATTGCGTCTAGACTAAAATACACACAAAATGCTGAGTCATACTTTCCACTCTATGCATCGTAAACCGTTTATTTTCTTTTTATTAAAAATTTGATGAACGTTTTAGTATGTTACGAGTCGAATATAAGAATTTGAGTCACATCGATGAGTATGATCGACAGCTAATGTGCCCCTTTTTTTCAATTTTTTCGTAATCAGTTTTTATGCTCCACCTAAGATAGAAGAGGGGCATTATGTTTTTTGGTCTGTAGGTGCATTTGTCTGTTCATCCGTCCGTCCGCCTGTTCGTTTGTCCCGATTCAAAATAAAGTTTTTGGTCAAGGTAGTTTTTGATGAAGTTGAAGTCCAACCAACTTGAAACTTAGTACACATGTTCCCTATGATATGATCTTTCTAATTTTAGTGAAAAATTAGACTTTTGTCCCCAATTTGACGGTCCAATGAACATACAAAATAGTAGTACGAGTGATGCATCCGTATAGTTGGGACATATTCTTGTTATCTTGTAAACTTAACTCGTTTTACTCGTGGTGAATGTGTTCCAGTATTTCAATTAAAACTATAACAAATTTAGAATGTATTTGTTATTATTCTTATTATCATTTGGTCAAATTCCACAATCTTTTTGAAAATGAGAAGATGTGATATTATTGCAAAGAAGATAACTTTCAACCAGATACCAAATGACGTGCATGAATTCATTTTAAAACTAATTATATATAACTACAATTAACATATGTTAATTAGGGCTCCGCCGACGGCAGGTCACCCTATAGTGATCAGTCTGTCCGTCCGTCCGTCCGTCTGTCCGTCCGTCCGTCCGTCCGTAACACTTTCGTGTCCGCTCCATATCTAGAGAACCGTTATGATTTCATACTTAATACTTAACATGATTATTAACCAACACCAGAGGGTGTGTCATGTTGTATGTACAACTTCCTAGATCAAAGGTCAAGGTCAAAAACTTTGGTTTCAGTTGACAACCCCGTGTCCTGTGGTGAAGATCGTGTCCGCTCCATATCTAGATAACCATTATGATTTCAAAGTTTATACTTGACATCCATTTTAACAACCACCAGAGGGTGTGTCATGATGTATGTACAACTTCCTAGGTCAAAGGTCAAGGTCAAAAACTTTGGTTTCGAGTTGACAATCCTGTGTCCTGTGGTGAAGATCGTGTCCGCTCCATATCTAGATAATCGTTATGATTTCAAAGTATATACTTGTCATGCATTTTAACCACCACCAGAGGGCGTGTCATGATGTATGTACAACTTCCTAGGTCAAAGGTCAACGTCAAAAAAACTTTGGTTTCAGTTGACAACCCTGTGTCCTGTGGTGAAGATTGTGTCCGCTCTATATCTTGAAAACCGTTATGATTTCAAATATTATACTTGACATCTATTTTAACCAACACCAGAGGGTGTGTCATGATATATGTACCACTTCCTAGGTCAAAGGTCTGTCTGTCTGTTGGTCTGTCCATCGCTAACAAATTTGATCCACATTATATTTTGAGAGGACAGCTGTTATTATTTCATACTTTATACCTGACAAACATTTTCAACTTAACATATATATTAACCAACACAAGAGAATGTGTCATAATGTATGCATCCTAGGTCTAAGATCAGTCTGTCGGTCTGTCCATCTGTTCGTTGTTCTTAACAAATTGTGTCCGCTCTACCTCTCGAGAACCATTAATATTTCATACTTTATACTTGGTGGGTCATAATATATTGAAGGCATAATTCTAAAAATATGTGACAAATATCAATTGGGCAGCACCTTTAAACATATTGTTCAAACATCAATCCATATATCCAGAAGTCACCTTAGAGTAGTAATCAATGAGTTCACATCATGCAGTCATATCACTATTATACTATGAAAGTAAGATGAGAATATTTATCAGTTTTAACTTAAAATCTTAGATCAAAATCACACATGAGACTATGTAATAACTTCAAATAATGCTTCATATCAGATTATCCATACAACTTATTTACCCCACGTTATTGACAGCGGGGCCCACAGAGATGGCTCCCATCTCAATGATATCTAGTTGTAGTTATATATAATGATAAACACAAATGTGACAATAACCTAACAATGATAAAATTAATATTCTATTCTTAAACTACACTCTGCTCATTGTCACTTTCGTCTACGGCATGCTTCTTTTTAATATGCATTTTCAAATGCATTTTCAAGAGAGCTCTTCAATGCTTGATTCATGTGTGATGTCTTGTATTCCCTAGATACCCGAGTATACAGTCAATGTGCGCAACTTTAAAACATGTTATCATCCGGAATATGCATTTAACTTGCGCTGGACGTTTAAACAGTCATCGGTAATCATGAGACAAACAACACTTTTTAATAAAAGGGTGTTTTTCTTTAAATCAATATTCAGTGGCGGAGCCAGAAATTTGCATAAGGGGGCCCACTGACTGTCTAAGAGGGGCCCGCTCCGATCATGCTTCAGTGATTTCCTATATACGTGCAATTCAGAAATTATTGCAATGTTTTTATTATTGCGAAAAATGCGACAGAGTTATAATCGCAATAATTTACACTCGCATTTTGATTTATTCTTATATGAAGTAAACAGGATTTTTCTCAATATCGCAAAAATTAAAATCGCATTTTAGTCTAAAATCAAGTAATATCAATAATTTCTGAATTCACAGTAAACAACCATTTTTTCCAAGAAAAGGGGGGCGACAGCCCCACCCCCTCTATATCCGCCTCTGATATTCCTTTATTTTCTTCTAACCCAAAAAGTGAATTACGTATTCAATTATGTTTAAATTCATTATAGTACTTTTAGCTTTAGCTGAGATATGATTGATAGTTGTTTGGAGAACGTCTAGTGGCAAATACTTCATGCATATTTATGACGGTGAGCAATTACTAGAATTTATTTCACCTCAGGAAACAAGAAATTGCATGTGTTGTCATTAGTAATAAGAGAAAGGGAAGGGCGTAATAAAGAATCATAAGACTAATAAAATCATACAACACCATGAAAATATAGAAGCGACAAAAGGAAAAACAAAAATATCACAATATAAGTAAAAACAGGTAACAACAGATTCAACACGAAGATCGGGCCTCAACAAAAACCGGAAATATAAAAATATCTCATAGATAAGATATTCATATTAAGCAGACATTTGTGTTGGTCTCTTGTACAAGTCTCACCGAAATTTAAAAGAGACCACCAAAAAGGGACCAAATAAACAATTTCTCTTAGTAAGCATTCTGACCAATTATACGTGCTATCCCGCGATGCGTGAATATCAGATATAATTTGAAGTTACCCAAGCTATATCATAGTTTTGTTTCATATTTATTTCAGTTTTCAATGCAAACAAATATTTGTTCTGGTTGAATGTCACGGATAGTATATACCATGCCCTTCACTCAAGGCTTCGTTGTTTCTATTTTTATGAAAAAATATTGAAAAGCTTATTCTACCACTGTGCTATATGATATAACAATTCTCACGTGATTTCTTACGTCTTTTGTCCTACGATTTTCAATGTATATTATTGTTCATAGGCTGTAATTTGTTTTCACCATCCGTAGTAATTATTTAAAAAAAATTATTAACTTGGCATGCCATACTCGATAGAAAATGCGGACGTGAAAGAAAGCACTTCATCAAAGCGTCAACATGAGATTACTTTCCATGGAGGTTATCTTTCGACGATTTCGTCTACTGAGGGGGGATAGGACCTTTATCGGGACTCCGGGATCGGGTGTTTTTAAGCTCGGGATTTCGGGATTGACCCTTTCGGGATCCGGGAATTCTTTTTTTCAAATTTCGGGATTTGGGATTTCAATTTATTTTAAATTCGGGACCTCGGGATTTCGTGCTTTTAAGCGGGATTTCGGGATCAGGACCCCTCCTACCCTCCCTCTCTACTCTTTATAAAACAAAACTAATATGTGTATCTATAAAAAGGATATGTTCATTAAATTCTAATGTTGGCTCATGTTTATAACATTCAGAATGGAAATGGGGAATTTGTTAATGAGATAACAACCCGACCATACTTTGTGTTTCAACCCCTCGCCGTGTCGGCGGTTTACCAAGCAAAAACAAAGACTTGTTTTTCCAATTTCTTCTTTTTTGTTTGTAATAAATATAATCATAGAATTTATTTCTATGTACGACGTTTATAACAATATTGTACAAGTTCTTTGTGCAGTTTTATTCGTCATAGAATGTATCGTACCTCGGAAATAGTGGCATTGAATCAGGATTTGCTTGTTAGCAAAATGTAGATTTTCGATGTGGCCACAGGCCTCGACCACAATAAATATTGTTGCAAACTGAGTCAAAATGTCAAACAATTAAAATAAGAGTGAAATTACTTTGGTCGAGGCCTGTGGCCAATGCGAATTTCAACCAGGAAGTATGAAATTCTTCAAGAATTTGGACATTTTGAGCGTTTCGGTTCGATTCCGGGTATTACGTCACATTAATGACGTCACAAAAATATGATTTTATACTATAATAAAAAATAACAATATACATAGATATGTTTTAGCCATAAAGGATCCACTTTATTTCACTTTTATTTTTTGTCACCTCACAGGGCCAATATTGGCACTTCGTGGCCATACTCCTTGGTCTACATTAAGGTCCAAAGGGTCCAAAATTAAACTTAGTTTGATTTTAACAAAAATTGAATCCTTGGGGTTCTTTAATATGCTGAATCTAAAAATGTACTTAGATTTTTGATTATTGGCCCAGTTTTCAAGTTGGTCCAAATCGGGGTCCAAAATTAAACTTTGTTTGATTTCATCAAAAATTGAATAATTGGGGTTCTTTGATATGCCAAATCTAACTGTGTATGTATATTCTTAATTTTTGGTCCTGTTTTCAAATTGGTCTACATTAAAGTCCAAAGGGTCCAAAATTAAACTAAGTTTGATTTTAACAAAAAATTAATTCTTGGGCTTCTTTGATATGCTGAATCTAAACATGTACTTAGATTTTTGATTATGGGCCCAGTTTTAAAGTTGGTCCAAATCAGGATCCAAAATTATTATATTAAGTATTGTGCTATAGCAAGAAATTTTCAATTGCACAGTATTCAGCAATAGCAAGAAATCTTCAATTTTTCTCATTTCAGATTTCATAGATAAAAAGAAAATGTTCTTCAAACATTTTTTTGAGAGGATTAATATTTTAATATTCAACAGCATAGTGAATTGCTCAAAGGCAAAAGTTTATTAGACCACATTCATTCTGTGTCAGAAACCTATGCTGTGTCAACTATTTAATCACAATCCAAATTTAGAGCTGAATCCAGCTTGAATGTTGTGTCCATACTTGCCCCAACCGTTCAGGGTTCAACCTCTGCTGTCGTATAAAGCTGCGCCCTGCGGAGCATCTGGTTTTACATGCTTTGTAAAAAATTATTGCATATTAATAAAAGGAAAGTGTATGTAAGTGATGCAGTAACCCAACAGCCATAGATGCCAATATAGTATCTTCTATAATAGAAAAGTGTCCAATTTATGTGACCAGATGTCAAACTTGAAATGGATCAAAGTCTCCACAAATTGTGAATGAACATCGAAATCTATAATTGATAAAAAAATATGATAACCATTTAACTCTCCCTATTGCCTTGTATCTTACTCAGTGTGGAGAATATTGTTGAATACCTCTACAGACAACTTACAGTATACTGTACACTATTTGTAGGTATAACTCAGGATGGATGGGTAGTAATTGTCAGTATCTATTTGTAGGTGTAACTCCGGATGGATGGGTAGTAATTGTCAGTATCTATTTGTAGGTGTAACTCAAGATGGATGGGTAGTAATTGTCAGTATCTATCTGTAGGTGTAACTCGGGATGGATGGGTAGTAATTGTCAGTATCTATTTGTAGGTGTAACTCAGGATGGATGGGTAGTAATTGTCAGTATCTATTTGTAGGTGTAACTCAGGATGGATGGGTAGTAATTGTCAGTATCCTTGTCCATCAGGACATTATGGACAGGATTGTAAACTTCCTTGTCTCTGTAATAATCAGGGATCATGTGACCCAGTTGGTGGAACATGCCAGTGTAATCCTGGTTATATGTTGCGTAAGTATTCACTTTTTATGGAAAATCACATTCTGTGAAGAATTTAACCCCAACAATAGAATTGTAATATGGTATTTATTATGAGATGACTTGTCTATGTTCATGAATTCCAAACTATTAAACTTTGAAATACTGTATATTCAAATGAGATTTTGATTTCGAATATATTGTGAAGGAATTAAGAGTTATACTTAAATAATGAAAGCGATCATTTTGCAAATCTTTTTTCACATTAATAAAAACAAGTTATTTCTGAATTTACAGTGTTGATGACACTAGTATTTATACGCCCGTAAAAATTTTGACGAGACGTATTATGGTATACAAATGTCCAGTGTCCGTCTGTCGGTCCGTCTGTCCATCTGTCTGTCCGGCGTAAATATGTCGCACCCTTTCTTGAGAATGACTTATCCAAATTTCATGAAACTTTATATAGTTGTTTCTTATAATGGTCAAATGATCTGTATACTTTTTAGTGAAAATAAGATTTAAACTTTTTGAGTTACGGCACTTTGTAACTAAAACAGGTTTTTTTTTTTTTTTCACATGTCGCACCGTATCTTCTTGATTATTGCTTAAAACTTAATACACTTCTTAGTTATATTAATCTTAATATCTGTATACTTTTTGGTGATGATTCAAAATTTCATTTTTGAGTTATTGAGTATTTTGTAAAAAAGGAGGGGTTTACATGTCGCACTGTATCTCAAAAACGATTTATTATTATTGCTTAAAACTTTACACACTTCTTTGTTATATTAATCTTAAGATCTGTATACTTTTTGGTGATGACTCAAAGTTTTATTTTTGAGTTATTGAGTATTTTGTAAAAAAGGGGATGGTTTTTTTACATGTCGCGCCGTATCTCAAAAACAATTTATGATTATTGCTTGAAACTGTACACACTTCTTTGTTATATTAATCTAAAGATCTGTATACTTTTTGGTTTGATTAAAAATTTTATTTTAGTGATATTTAGTTTTTTGTAAAAAAAAAACAGGGTGGGTTGGGGAGGGGGGGGGGGGGGTTCACATGTCTCGCCGTGTCTCAAAAACAATTAATGGTTATTGCTTAAAACTTTCTCAGAAACTATTGATGATTATTGCATAAAACTTCCACACAAGACGTCGGGTGTATCATGCGCTCATGGCGCAGCTGTTTATTTTAGTATTATTTATTCAAGTTTAAATCAATCAATGTGATCAAAAATGTTCCATAGAAAAACAAAGAAAATTGAAAATTTAGCAACAACAATCCCACCACTAAATAGAAATGAACTTAGGTGCTCAGAAAAGATAAGTTAAATTTCCATGTAGACCTCATCCAACATCATATAGTCTCTTCAGGGAAGATAAAATTTGGAGCGAATCGCTTTCTTAAGGATGTTCGCTACTCTGTTCAAAAATAACAAGCTTTTTAAAAGACTGTTATGAATTGATAGTATATAGATAAAGAAACTAAAAAAGTAGAAAAAATGGAGGGTCCATATGCTCGTTTTCGAGATATAAGCCATTGAAAATTTGGCGGGAAATAATTCTCTCCAGAATTTTCATATGATTAACATTGACATCTTATTTGTTTCAAAAAACTATGAAAAGATAACAAGAATTTTATAAAATTTTGAAATATATAAAAAAAAAAGTATGGGTTAGTTGGCAAATTTTTTTTTAATGACAATACATGCAGAAAACCAGGGGATTCCCAAAAATCTTGCAAAAAATGAAAAAATGGAGGAGCAAACATCCTTAAATAATTGAAATTACAAAGTATGGTTGAACCAAATATAACCTGTATGATTTTGAGGAGATGTTCATGAACATCTGTAAAGGCTTATTGTCAGGTGAATGATAAAAAGTTGGGACATTCGTTTTCGAAATGTGCACAGCAATTAATTTTTTTTACAAGAATGGATTTGTGCCATGGTGAACTTGTTATATAATTTTATTATTTGATTTTTTTTTCAGCCACATGTATCTTTCAGTGTGAACTTGGTTCGTATGGACCTGATTGTGGATTCTTCTGTAACTGTAACAATCAACCATGTGATCCTGTAACAGGGCTTTGTCAATGTGGACCGGGATTCAAAGGTCAACATTGTGAACTGGTAGGTATAGGGAATAAGTAACCTTATTTGTTTCTTCATTGGTCAATAGTTTGAATGATAGAAGTGGTCATTGAGATGATTGATCAATTTTGTGAACAGTGATCATTTATGTTATAGAGATAATGTCTTCAGTTGAAACCTGAATCGTAATGCTAATACAAGGGGAGTAATGAAAATAATATATAATCAAAGCCTTTGAAAAACAGTTATAAAAAAATCATAGTCATGGTCTGGAATTTGCATTTCATCAGATACTTGTATTTGTGGATCACATTGACCACAAAATCCGCAATTTTTTTATCCCAATAATGAAACCAGAACTCAGTACGTATCATGAGAATGAAATTCTATACCAGTACAAAATTTTATCTGTTGATTTAATTTAGGAATGTCCAATTGGTTTTTATGGACAATTTTGTGAGCAGAAATGCCAGTGTGCCGGGAAGTATGGGTGTGATCATGTGACTGGAGCATGCCATTGTGGTCCTGGATTTGTTGGACAGAAATGTGATGTGGCTTGTCCACCAGGATCGTAAGTTAAATAATAATCACATAATATGTAATAATGAAAATCTCAAACTAGTTGTGCTAAATTTTGCTTAGATAGAGTAGCACCCTTGTAGTAATTTATGTAGTTTAAGTTAGACATTGTTAGAAGTATAAGAAATTATGAATTACAGAAAACAAGCTAGGTCTACATTAACTATTTTTAATTGTATCTAAAGCATATAATTATGCTATACATAGCCTAGCTTTCAGTTCATAAAGTAAGATTTTTTATGACTGAAGCAAGAAATTGTGTTGTATCTAGAGGGATGGCAGGGATTTCGGGATTGACCCTTTTGAAATCCGGGAATTCTCTTTTCGAAGTTCGGGATGTTGGGATTTAAATTTCTTTAAATTCGGGACCTCAGATTTCATGTTTTTAAGCCCGGGATTTCGGGATCAGGACCCCTCCGACACCCCCATCTACATTTCTATTTTATGCACTTAAATAAGATGCTGTGGTTGATCCTTCAAGGGAATAGAGTGTAGAAACAGCATTAGTTTTGAGGCAATTATTGCCAATAATATATAAGAGGTCACATAAGTTATGGGGTGTCTGCTCAATAATTGTCAGAGTTTGACTATATTATCAAGATAAGAAGGGTAATTACTAGAAGTAATGAATCAGTTATTCTAAAAATTGTAAGCTTATTGTGAGGAATTTATGATATCCTTCAATGTATCAGTCACGTGTGTTTGTCCAAACTACAATCATACACTGAGTTAGGAACATTCTAAATTATGTCAGCTAGGATTTTCTTATTTCCAGGTTTGGCATTAATTGTGCTAAAAGGTGTAACTGCTATAACCAGCCATGTGATGGAGTCACTGGTTTATGTGAATGTAACCCAGGATATAGAGGTCATCAATGTGAGCTGAAATGTCCTTTAGGTCGCTATGGAAACAAGTGTAAACAGACATGTGCTTGTAAAAATGGAGCATCTTGTAATGGTGTAAGTAATAACTTTGTTGAATTTTTGAACATGGAAATCTGGCTTTTATTCTAACCACACAAGATGGTGTAAGCAATAACTCAGTTGGAAATATGAGCAAGCCAATCTGTCTTTTATTCTCACCAATAAAGAGTTCAAATGGAACATAGTTCTAAAATACAGGTAAATAATAAAAGTAAACATTACTTTGATCATCTTCCACCAACTTTTCACATGTAATTTGCTCTTTTTTTTTAAAGAAAAAAAAAAATACATTAATGGCTAGATCATTAAGATTTAAATAAGTACACTTTAAGATTGTATCATGAATTGAATCAAGAAAGAATTAATTATAAGAAAAGGGTATATAAGTACCATGTGAGAGATGTAGTTTCCAAGTCTCTAAGTAAGAAAATGTGAAAAATCTTTTTTAGGTCACTGGAGCATGTTTATGTCCACCTGGTTGGCAAGGTAATATGTGTGAAATGCCATGTCCAACTGGTTATGGCGGTCCTGGGTGTAACACTTCCTGTCCTGCTAACTGTGGAAATGGATTCTGTAGTAAGGCAACTGGATCTTGTATATGCACAGTAAGTTGAAAATATAAAGATATCAACATTTAATGAAAAAGATTTCATATAAAAAAGAAGATGTGGTATGATTGCCAATGAGACAACTCTACATCAGAGTCCAAATGACACAGAAATAAATAACTATAGGTCACTGTAATGTTTATTTGAGTTTTTTGGTATATTCATATGATGTACAAAATACTAAGGAATTGGTTGAATAAAAACAACAAAACATTATCAGAAAAAAAGAAAGGTTCTGATTGTAGAATACTCAAAATATCAAGAAATACCTGCAATCACCAAAATTATCAAACTGCTTCTGGGAGTTTTTCTACTCTTCTTTTTCTCTTACATTTTGGCAATTATATCAGAAACTGTAATAGATACATTAACACTATAAACAGCAAAAATAAACATTTACAAATAAGTCCACATCATTGATTTTGCCAATCAATTTTCCAAGAAGAGTTATTGCCCTTCAAGAATAATGATATTCTTTACCTCTGTTCGGATATAATCTTACAATTATCAAAGATAGACGGAACACACAAAAATTATCAGCAGAATAAATCAACACTAAAGAATTGTCAAGTGACTTTAAGTAAGAGGTATTGCCCTTAAATGGCAATGTTTACCTGTTTTTCTCTTATTAGAGATTTACTTCAAAACTATTATAATAAAGTGAAAACTTTAAAAAAGAATTAGGTAGAATTAAAATGAATATTATATTTAAAATGGAGTATTGGTTGACGAAATAATAACGAATGACGTAGGCTTGCTACCAATGATCGAGATCTGACTTCAAAGGAAGGCATATTCTACACCATTGTGAAGATATATCAATTTTAGATTTACTGCTTGACAAATTTGTGTGGGGTTGACAACTGAGAAATCGAAACAGAATTTCGCAACAGAGTGACATTTTTAAAAGATGTGTTAAGGTGGCTTGCGGGTCTAAATTTTTTTTTTTTTATCTAATATAGGATTTCTCTATATTTTTTCATAAATGAACTTTATCATATACTTAAGAGAAAAATGAAATAAACAAATGGGGTCACTGTTCATTTAAGCTCACAATCTGCCTCCGAAAGAAGCATACATTTTTGTTTATGTCCTTTTTTTCTGTTGAACTAATAGGAGAAATAAAGGTAATATGGAAATAAAAAAAGAACAAAATTACAGAAATCGCTAAAATTTTACTATTATTTAGTTTGTGTAAAGCTTATTTGAAAACAATAATAAAAAATATAGGTCACCGATGAGTTTAAGAAGATATTTCAATTTTAATGCCAAAAAAAATGGCATTTTTGCACCAAAGGGAGATAATTTGGAGCTTTTTCAATGATAAAAACTTTTTGAAAGTCATCTGGGGCCAAACCGAATCAATTTTTTTGGTTGATTTTTGTACCATATATCATAAAGTAATAACTAATAGTGTAATAAATAAAATTTGTACTGAAAAAACAAATGTTTAATTTTTTGCCGAAATTTTTGTACTCGTGAGCCTCCTTAAAAATAATCTGCATTATGTTTTTTATTCCTCAAATAGCTATTGTTGATTTACATTTGCAGACGCCTGGTACAAAATGTGAATGTCCTGTTGGTTATTATGGTAGTACATGTCAAACTCCTTGTGACTGTGTCCATGGAACGTGTGACAAGACAACGGGAAAGTGTCTTTGTGTTGATGGTTGGTTTTTAACAACTTGTGCCTCATCTTGTCCAACAGGTTGGTATTACATTTCAAAAAATCATGTTGACATGATCTGCTTTATATTGAAATTTATTATGCAGTGCTTTGTGGATGTTTGTGCCATTTCAGCTTCTTTAAAACATGATACATTTATTTACTAATCTAATCTGCTTGTTCATTGTTATGTAACTTTTAAATTCATTTTGATAATGGTATTATGTAGATTTCCTTTTTAAGGTGCATGTTCATGTATATCACACATGTCCAGTGTGCATCCAGATAAAGAAGATGTGAAATCTCTGTAATTTGGTTTTAGAATAAACATGATTGTTTTATTATGGAAAATAATGTAATGTGAAAATCTGAAGTAACATTGGCTTCTTGGAAATTTGCAGATAATTAAACTTATTTGTTTGAACAACATTTCTCGATTAGATGCTGTTTTCTTTTCTTTTAGAACAAAAACATAATAATAATAATAATAATAATAATAAATACTTTATTTAAAAAGGGTAAAATCAGTTAGTACAATACTAATCTCCCCTGATGCCCTCTGAATAATTTAAAATATACAATAATATAATATATCCATTTACATACATACTTTTTATGCAAAACAAAAGGTGACAAATATACAGCATAGGTTCATGAACATATTAATATCAGATGTACAAGATAAATATATGGACTCATCTGATAATTACATTTTTAGTTTAGAAACTAGAAATTATAAAAACTTTGTTTGAACTGTTCTATCAATCTTTTTTTATTTGAACAGGAATACTATTCCAAAGAACTGTACCAGAATATTGAAATGTTTTTTTCATAAAATTTGTTCTCAGACGTGGTATGAAAAGACAATTATTGTCCGATGAATGCAAAGAATATCTTGCAACAACATTTTGGTTATTATTAGATAATTGACAAAGATAATCAGGTGCAAGACTATTTACACACTTATACATTAATCACCGTGTATCATCGTACAGCGGATATAGTTACTAACCAAGCGGGGGTGAGCGATTTTGATCTTACACGGTAATGACAATTTTTGTTTTGTTCACATAATATCAATGTGTACTTCAATCTAAATATAATTGCTGTTTTAAGAAATGATTTGGTCGTAGGATGATGATTAGAGATGTCTCATTTTTCCCCAAAAATAAGAGGAATTACTTAAACATTGTAAAAGCATGTACAAATACTTGTCCTTGTCTCATCCGATATAATTCTATATTCCTTGCGACTCTTTTTCTGATAGAAGGTCAATGTGTGTGTGTGTAATAAGTATAGCTGTTTCAATAATTGGCATTGAAATCTTTCATACATATGTTATTTTTCGATATTTTATCCCTAAAGAAGCGTTGTGTATGGTGTTCAGCTGAACACATAAATCCTTATGTACGGTGCATTGTTAAAAAGTATAAGTTGTTGTACACCGTACACAAAAACTTTATTTTCATACTCGTTTATTACCCAAACAGTTTCAAGGAATGAGTAATCACAGCTAGGTTTATGATTGGTAACTATTACTTTTGCCCTGTATTAGGTTTCTTTCAGATCAAACATGTAAATGTCTCAACAACTGTATCGAAATTGAAAGTTGGTATTGACATTCACAACTATTTGCGCATGTACAAGTTAATTGTTCTTACTAGAATATCAAAGTTGTTTTATGAATAGGAAAAAATCGATGCAAACATTATTTGGGTGCAGGAATTTCAAATGTTGAGAAATGTGCATTGAATATTGATAAAGCAAAACAAAGTTTTTCGTTACCTTGTAAGGTCAAAATCGATCATGCCCGCTTGGTTAGTACCTATATCCGGTGTACTGATGATATACGGTGTTAATACTCCTTTGTTGAAAAGTTAACCATCCTAATTGTTTAAATAAAGTTTTTGATGGTGTGTCATATGATTTGTTAAGAATTATTCTGGCTGCCCTTTTTTGAAATTTTAACATTTTTTCCATATTAAGATTACATGTTCAGTCCATATTGTACAACAATATTCAAAAAGAGGAAGTACATATCCATTATAAAATAAACATAAACCTTTTTGTGGAATATAATGCTTTAATCGATTTAGTAAACCTAGTCTAGTACAAATCACAGTACATACTTTGTTTATTTGTTTATTCCATGAAAGACAATCATCGATTATGATGCCAAGTAATTTATAGAGGTCTTTTATGGAGTCATTTTTGTTTATGTTTAAAATGGCACATGACTTGATAAATCAGTAGATATCTCACCATTTCCTTGCTAGTTTTCAAATAGCCAAATCTCCATTAAGCATATTAAATACTACAAATGTAGCATCATTACAATTTATAATATGACAATTACTGGTAATGTGTAGAAGTCTTTCAACCAACCATTTGAGTCTTCATTCAGCTTTTTTCTTATATGAGACAATTTGTACATATAGATATAGAAAGATGTGGTATGAGTGCCAATGAGACAACTCTCCATCCAAATAACAATTTATAAAAGTCAACCATTATAGGTCAATTTAAGGCCTTCAACACGGAGCCTTGGCTCACACTGAACAAAAAGCTATGAAGGGCCCCAAAATTACTAGTGTAAAACCATTCAAACGGGAAAACCAATGATCTAATCTATATAAAAAAGAGAAAAGAGAAACACGTATAAATTACATAAACAAATGACAACTAATATACATTTTTTATACCCCCGCTTTAAAAAAGGGGGGGTATACTGTTTTACCTCTGTCTGTCCGTCCGTCCGTCAGTCCGTCTGTCAGTCCGTCAGTCCGTCCGTCAGTCAGTCCGTCCCATGAAACTTTCGTCACATTTTTCTCAGGAACTACACATCCACCCTTTCTGTACTTTGGTATCAACATTTATATATGTCAGCCATACCGTGTGATGCGTTTTCAGATTCATCACTTGACAACTTCCTGTTTACCGAACACTTGTCTGATTTTACACATGATAGCCAAGTTGAAAATTTTCGTCACATTTTTCTCAGGAACTACAATACAAGGATTTCTGAAATTTGGTTTCAGGATTTATATAAGTCAGCTATACCGTGTGATGCGTTTTCAGATTCATCACTCGACAACTTCCTGTTTACCGAACACTTGCATATTTTTACACTATTAATATTATCCACTTGCGGCGGGGGTATCATCAGTGAGCAGTAGCTCGCAGTTTCACTTGTTGTACCACTATTTCTGGCTTATAGAATCAGACACACAGTCACACTGATCTTTAGGTCATTCCTGATATTTATACTTGACAGATACATATGGTGCTGGTTGTTCTGGCAATTGTAACTGTAACCTTGGAGATTGTGATCCTCTCAATGGAAAATGTATATGTCCCCCTGGCAAAGGTGGTGCTCAGTGTGATAAACCCTGTCAGGTAAAATTGCATGTGGCTTATTGCATATTGTGCAGAGAGTTTAGTTTTTGTTCTTCTTATTGTATGCCCATCTAAACTAATTGTTTTTTGCTTGCTTAATTTTACATCTGTCTAGATAAATGCTTAAATATAATTTTAATTTTTATGCTTCCATTCCAAAAAATATGTTTATATGGTATACAGTTGTCTGTCTCTGTGTCCATTGTTGCTTTCCAAACATGTATGAAAATTGCTAAAAAAATGTTCTATCCAATTTTCATGAAGCTTAGGTGAATTTGATTTTTATAAATTTTAGTATTTTTATGCCCTCCCCGTAGCAGAGGGGGCATTAATTTTACCCATGTCCTTGTGAAAGTACATACATCCCAAAGTTGGTTTCTGTTCTCTAACTTTAGTTTGCCTCAACCAAAATGTTATGAAACTTATACACAATGCTTATTACCACTAAGTACAGATCAGGTTTGAATTTTGGTGGGGTCACTTTTACCGTTTTAGAGTTATGCCCCTTTACAAACAGAAAAATTGCTTCCGTTCGCTTACTAAAGCTTGCCTTAACCAAATGTTATGAAACTTATACACAATGCTAATTACTACAATATACAGATCAAATTTGAATTTTAATGTCGTCACTTTTACTGCTCTAAGAGTTATGCCCTTTTGCAAATGGAAAAATTGCTGAAAAATTTCAAAAATATTAATCGAGTAATTTTTTTTTTAAATTGGAGTTATCTTCCTTTGTCCATGATTATAGTTGAATCAACTACAATCAATCCTTATTAAAATCTTCTTTGAAAATTGGAGTTATCTTTCTTTGTCCAGAATGGTAGTTAAATCAACTGCAACGTATGCTTTATACAATGCAATATTCAATTTTACTACTAACTGATAGATTAAAGCAATCTTTACCATTCAGTGCTTACAAGCATTCTAGGGTAATATGCTAGCGGAGGCATCATCTGTGTCCCTATGGACACATTTCCCATTTATTTTTCAAGTTTTGTATTTATGTAGAGAACTAGAGTACAAAAAATAATCAATTTCTTACAACAGTAAAGCAGTATACACTCTTTAGTCTCTTAGTATCTTTCTAAAATACCCTGGTTTACCTTTGAAAAAATCAATAAAAAATATTGAATCTTATCAATAAAACACAATTCAGTTATGTTTTACAAAGTTCAAAATCATTACCAAAAAGAAAATATTTTACAGTTTTGTGCAAAATTCACTCAATCAGTTTTCTGCACTTTTTTGTCATGCTTGAAGATTATACTTGATAATTTTTATATTGTTTACACCATGACAAGTTATAGATCAAGTTAGCATTTCTTTGAGAATACTTGTTTATATTAAAGGGAGGAACCTATGGACCTGGTTGTCTGATTACCTGTCCACCATGCGGTAAATATGCCCAAAACCAGTGTGATCCTGCTACTGGAGCCTGTGTTTGTAAAACTGGATATACTGGTGCCCTTTGTGACCAGCCATGTCAACAGGGATACAGTGGGGTCAATTGTTCTTCAAAGTGCAAGTGAGTATTACAAATGCTGAATTTCAGGACTCATGCTTTGAAGCACAATCTGTTAAAAGAGTCCAATTTTGTTATAGACCTTCACTTATGTGATTAATTAAAGAAAATTTGTAGAAGATTTTCATTACATTAGGCCATTTAAAAGAATAGGTTTGTTTGCCCTAACCCTACCTACCCAGAAAATAGCTGCCTACTCAAAATCTTTTATTGTCCTGATGTGAAAATATTTTTTTTATTCAGATAGGCATGGAAACTAATAAACATCTAATACTTAAATTTCTTTTGCCAAAAAAAAAAAGAAAAGAAAATTCCTTCCTACCTACCCACTGTCTGGATGTTTGGGTAGGGTTTGGGAAAACCAAAATATTTTGAAGTGTGGCCTTAGACTATTGAAGTTTTTAATACACGAATCGTAAAAGTTGCAACATTTTGAAAAGCAGTGTATCCTTTTCATAACATTAATTATGATTAAAACATTGAAGTTTCAAGATATATTAAAGGTTGAATCATTTTTAAACCAGTATATTTAACAAGGAACAATACTTGAATGTATGGTTTTATTTTTACAGTTGTCAGAATAGTGGACTGTGTAGGAGTACTGATGGTGTCTGCCTGTGTCCGGATGGTTTTACTGGTTCCAAGTGTGAACTGAGGGTAGGCAATATGACCATTTTGGAATTCCTATGGTTCGACCTTATTTCAAATAAAATCCCACTATGCAGATTAAGTAATCATAGCATTCTGCTACCACACATAAACATTTTACTTGTTTGGTTTTTGCATGGTCATTTTGGAAAAGTTGCCAATGACTAGTTGTCATCACATTAACAATAGCTGGGTAAAGACATATTACTACCCAGCCTTTCAAATTCCATTAGTTAGATCTTAGTTCAGTGACATTATATAAAAAAAAAAAAATGTTCATGCTCTTTGCATACAATTTTTCATTTAGCAGTAAGATTTGTCTACCCTTCTACTCTTACATTTTACATCCAAGAAGTTATTATATTGTGATTGTTAAATTTGTTTTGTTCCTGAATATGCCTGAAATATATGTAGCTAGACATTAAGTTATCGACAATTATTAAATTGTACTATTCTTGTATAATTCTTTTATTAATTTCATTTAATGAGTTTCAGTGTTCTTTGGGTACGTGGGGAGCAAATTGTACTAATAATTGTTCCTGTGGTTACCATGGCAATGGATGTGATTTTGCGACTGGTGCCTGCCACTGTAAACCAGGATTTTCTGGAGGTGAGTATTTGTGGTAACACTGATCGTTTGGGGTAAGTCTTTGTGATAACACTGATCGTTTGGGGTAAGTCTTTGTGGTAACACTGATCGTTTGGGGTAAGTCTTTGTGGTAACACTGATACAAGTGAGATTTGTTTGAGTCATTTTTGTCTTGAGTTTGAATATCCCTATGGTATCTTTGCTCTATTTTAATTACGCTCATTGGAAAATCTTCTTTGTTATTAATATAGCATGGTTGTTATTAAGCCTTTTAATTTCCTAAGATTGATGCAAAAGACAATTAATATAATTTATGTGCTATTAAATTATTAAAATTCAGTAGTTTTGACTAGTAATGTTTTTTTGTTTTAAGCACAATGTGAGAAGAGTTGTCCCGTATTAACCTATGGACAAGATTGTGATCAATCCTGTAACTGTTACCCAGAGGGAACCAGTTCATGTAGTCCAATTGATGGATCATGTCAGTGTAAAAGTGGCTACCATGGGAATGCATGCTTTGATGGTAAGATTCACTATATTGAATATCTATATGCAATAGTGCCAGTAGATTGAATCATTTTGATACAAGTGCAAATTTTTCATTTAGCTTAGTAAAGGGAAACTGTTTAACATATGACTTGCAAGGCTGCCATTATAAAGATAGGATAATATTAGCCAGTATTAAATTCTGGAATCATTTAATCACTTCAGAAGGAAGTTTAGTTCACCAAATATATAATGCTACAAAAATAGGTTTTCAGGAACAACATGCAAATATTTCAGCATCTCCAAAATTAACATTTTTCCAGAGTGTTTATAAAATGATTGAACATGAAGCTTATATTGATCCTTTATGAAAATCCTCATTATTTAAATTAAGATTTAGTGATCATAACCTTGCCATTGAAAGAGGAAGATAAAATTGCCCAGGGATCAAAGAATTTGTGAAATCTGTAAAAGTGACAAAATTGAAAATGAACAGCATATGCTACTACATTGCAGAGGTTACTCCAGTATCAGAGAGACTTTGTATTCAAAATGTCCAATTACAGAAAAAAGTATAACCCCATTGTGCGATAAATCTAAGATAAAGGTTATACTTAATAATAAATCTTGCACGGCACTAAAACTATCTTCCTTTTTCAACAAAATTGTTTAAATGCGCAAAGTAATCTATTGCAATAAATTTTCGTTATACTTGTATTTTATATTCACCTAATTGTTTGTATTTTCCTACTATTTTATCCATTCAGTTTATGTCAATAAAATATTGTCTATATTCTTAAATCTACAATAGATAAAAAGAAACTTAAACAGCAAAAATGATCATCTCGACAAGATCTGCAAATCGGTCCAAAAACATTTTTGATATTTAAAATAACAAAAGCTGTTTTTTATTTCAGTATGTTCATATGGTACGTGGGGTAGAAACTGTTCACAGAGATGTCAGTGTGGTTCTCATGGCAACTGTAACCCATATACCGGTGACTGTTTCTGTTCACCTGGTTATATAGGAAAGAACTGTCAACAAAGTAAGATAACTATGTTTAGAGATTATTTAGTATCATAGTTAAAGAGCGTTATGATGAAGACTTTAATTTTGAATCTTTATAAATTAACATTAATATGAATTTTGACCTATAATGGTTTACTTTTATTAATTATTACTTTGATGGAGAGTTGTCTCATTGGCACTCATACCACATCTTCCTATATCTATTGAAATCAATGACATTCAATTTTATATTTTGTATCAAAATTCTAGTGAGAAATTGCTATGAAAAATCACACATTTCTGTCAATTGTATTCTATAAGAGAAACCAACACCTGAAATGGTGATGTTGCGGTAGGGTTAAAACAAGTGGATACCTCTTCATATTCACAATTGTCTTAAAATAAATAAGAATAAATAAGAATATGTCGACAAAAAAGACACCACTCTCAAATAAGGATGGATAACACAATGATCTAGCATTAGTTTTAGATGAATGAGTTAAAACTGTCTCATATATTTTATAGTGTGTTTGACAGACCAGTATTACGGACTGAATTGTTCCAAGCAATGTAATTGTAATGGAGGTCACTGTGACCCAACTTCTGGTCGTTGTGAATGTAAACCTGGATCTAAAGGACACCATTGTGAACAGAGTAACTACAATATTTAGTTCTTTTTTTTGTTTGAGAATGAAGTGAAAGTTTTTTTTTATTGAATTCAGTTTTATTAACTTTCTACAAAAGTTCAAGACAATTTCCTGTAATGTTTTCAGTACTTTTTTAAAATATTTTTGAGAAATATTTGACAAGTAAAGAGCAATGTTTTTATTGGAATGATTTTCTTTTGATAATTGTTGTTTGGAAATAAGTGAATACAATTATGAATATGATAAATTAAGACCCATTTTAAGAACTGAAAAAAAAAAAAACTATTTTAAGGTCTCTTTTCATCCTGGTATCTATGATGAGTTTATTCATGTGTAATCTATTGATGACTTCAGAAACGATTTATTTATAGGGATAAGATATTTATTTCTAAATCATTATTTTATATTAATTAAACAGAATGTGGACCAACTCATTTTGGAATTCAATGTGCCCAGGTGTGTGGATGTAAAAATGGTGCTGTATGTGATGCTGAGACAGGAAATTGTCGTTGTCAGCCTGGATGGTTTGGTACATTATGTGATCAAAGTAAGTGTAAGGGGAAAGAGGATTGTTTTTGGATATAAGAATATGTCGACACAAAAGACACCACTCTCATATAAGGATGGATAACACAATGATCTAGCATTAATTTTAGATGAATGAATGCTCTGCAGACCTATGACTCATTTCACCAAAAATCTTATTATTCAAAATACTTGTATGTCATCAATAGGAATTGTGACCTAAAAACCAACTTGATCAATTTTTTCTGCTGAAAATTTTCACTCCTAGTATATAGTTACCTTGATCTTATTTATTTCATTGCTAATAAATGTTTGTAACAAAATCTATCTTGGTTGAAGGTTGTCCAGCAGGACAGTATGGAGTGGATTGTTCTATGTCATGTCCTGACTGTCAAAATGGTGGATTATGTGATGGTACATCTGGTATGTGTGTATGTTTACCAGGATTTATTGGAAGCTTATGTAATCAGAGTAAGTTGATATTTTTTTTTTAAGTTTTCAAGCTATATAAACAAAGTTGTAAATAAAATTAAGAATTGAAATGGGGAATGTGCCAAAGAGACAACCCGACCATAGAGCAGACAATTTGTAAAGTATCTATAGAATACATGTGTAACAAACAAAAATCTGAAAAATGTGAATCCAAAGATTTATAGTGTGATATCTTTATTTTCAGCAATGTGTATACCAAAAAGGGTTTTTGCTTTAAGGATTGATAAAAAATATTTTAAACGTTTGAGCTCACCTGACCTAATATGACATAATTCTTATATGATTTGCATATTAGGGAATACCTTGATATGATTGATTGAAAGAACTTCCGGTAGTTGATCTTTACATTGGTTATTTTTGGATAGACGACGTTGAAGAACTTTTTGTAACCAATGTAAACATGAAGATGACGGCGATAACAACACTGACGTTATCAAATTTATTTTCACTGCACGTTAATCGTTAAAAAAAATAATACACAAAAACATTCCTTTGAATGATAATAAGAGTTTTTACAGTTTACTTTTTATCAGATAGTAAATTTCATTGAGTACTTATTTTTGCGTTACCCAACAAATATATTCATGCTCCAGGCCTATTCAATGACATAGATATACAATTTACCTGTGATAAAGATAACAGGTGTGAACAAATATATTCCCTATACCAATTTTAAAGAATTATAAGGATTACACCTCTTTTTAAAGGAATTTATTGGTGTATAAACTGTACAAAGTCACTCACAAACATATCATAAATGTCGGATTTTACTGAAGCAAGAGACAGTAATTGTTATTTTCCATATTCCAACAGAGTGTTGAGAAAAAAGTATATGATAACAATTCTATACCAAAACCAATTGTACATCATTTGTTTAAAACATATGTATACAGGTACCAACATGTGATGTTTTGCACATTATGAACAATTTTTTTCCCAGGTGAATATGAATATTTTTTCAAAATCCAATTCAAATAGAAAAAAACTTCTAAAGATTATTCAATATAGAATAAATGCTATTTTTTAATTGGTTGAATTTCAGCATGTAGTCAAGGATATTGGGGATTGAAATGTCAGATGAAATGCCCAAATACATGTCAGCTGGGATGTCAGCCTCAGACAGGGATATGTAATTGTTCACCTGGTTCCTGTCTAAATCAGGGATTTTGTTCAAGTAGTGTAAGTAAATGTTATTATTGTTGAATCTTCAAAATTGATTTGTTGAGGGGAAAAGTGATTGTTTTTTTTTATTATGAAGGTAAAATAGTATACAATTTCCAATACTTGATTTAATCCTTTTATTTGCATTTGTGACATTATTAAGTTTTTTTCTTCTATCAATCTTTATTTTTGTTTTCCCATTTGAATGTTTTTACACTAGTCGTTTTGGGGACCCTTTATAGCTTGCTGTTTGGTGTGAGCCAAGGCTCCACGTTGAAGACAGTACTTTAACCTTTAGTGGTTTACTTTTACAAATTGTGACTTGGATGGAGAGTTGTCTCATTGGCACTCATACCACATCGTCTTATATCTAATTAATATCTGCTTAAAACTTTCTAATGCAGACTCAGTATATCTTAAGGGTATTTTCAGGGTTTATGTTTATGTAAAGATACATATTATGGAGACAGATGTCAGAATACAACAGGCCGATACTTAATGCAGCAGAGTCAATCAGGTAATAAAAATCATAGTTTCAATTATATTTTCATAATTTTTTAACCATTACTTCCAATTTAAGAAATCGGAGTAAGAAGGTTATAGTACTGACATATCTGATTTGCTAGATATTTTATACCAGAGAAGGGTCTGTTTATTGAAGGTTTACATGGACAGAATTTTTTAAAAGGAGGGTAGAATTGTAGAAAGCATAATAGATACAGCTAAGCTGAATGAGTTGAAATTGTTTTGGAGGTTTCTATGCTAAAAAAAAACATAAATGGTGAAAAATTTTATTTTTTTATTTTTGGGACAATCAAAGGGGGCAGGTTAACCCTCCACACCCTATCCTGGATCCACCAAGGGTTTATTTTTTTAATTTCACAATTTTTGGGGGTTTACATGGTCATGTGATTTTATTTTCTCATCCCTTATTTTGACCTTCATTAAGCAAGGGAGGTTTGGGGATTTTATGTTATTTGTGAAATTTAAGTAAATTTCCCACAGTAAATAGTTTATAAATATATGGCTAGATGTTGCAGTGTTTGTTAGGTTGTATGCATTTTCAGAGCAAATGGAAAATGTTTGTAATGAGTTATATACAGATCAGCCATCTACTTTGATCAGAGCAATTCAGTGAATCAAAATTGAGAATGGAAATGGGGAATGTATCAAAGAGACAACAACCCGACAAAAGAGCAGAAAACATCTGAAGGCTACCAATAGGTCTTCAACACAGTGAGAAAATCCTGCACCCAGAGGCATGATTCAGCTTGGACCTTGAACAGAAATTAATACTAGTTCAGTGAAAACGGACATATAAATGAACTAATATTTAAAAAAAAAAAAAACAAGACTAACAAAGGACAGAGGCTCCTAACTAAGGTCTTATATAACTTCATGTATTACTTTATTCTTTTAGAAATAGCTGAAAGTTTTTTTAGGCTAATAGTGTATAGAAATTGTATGTTGTGATAACATGCAACTGCAATTTGTGAAACAAAACTGAATCAAGAGAACTAAGAATTGCAGAATATCAGAATTTATGTGTTAAGAAAACTATTTTGAACTCAGTATTAAACATACAGTTTTATCTTCAGGTTTTGTACAACTGCAAAATTTGTAATTGTTTATGAATTAACATTACATGTATATGCATTGTATGTGCTTGTAGTAGCATCTGTTAACACTTGACTTTCAGCTGATTTCGTGTTATTGAAGTAATTTGTTGTAACATCCTGTTTTAGGTTCAAGCTATTCACTATCTAAAGGCCAGCTAATAGGACTTGTGTTTGGTGTTATAGTACTGATTGTTTTAATTGTTGTTGGTGTGATATTCATTATGAAAAAGAAATATACAGGAGTGTTACTGCCTTCTGGATTATCTAGAAAGTATCAACAAGATACACAAAAGGTAATGTATAAAATTTTTGTCTCATCTGATATGATTTTCAGAGGAGAATGCTAGACATAGGGATACTAATTCAAAAGTGATGGCATAAAATATTTATAAATTGCTTTATAGTGAAGAAGGTAGAAAAGTGGGATAAATCATATCTTGTAAGCAGATGCATTTTTAGTGTGATGTTTTTTTCTAGCAAATGTCCAGTGACATTGGCCTTATTGTTATGGTTCACTGGCATGACTGCTCATAGGTAACACTTTGTAAATACAGCTGTTTCTCTAACCCCGCCCCTTTTGGGGAGATATATAATATTCATAGATAATTAATTTTGTTTACATACTGGTTTCCAGATATGATCTCTATCTTTTATCTCTAGACATAACTTGGGAATGTTTTTTACCAGTAAATATACATATGAATATCGATCAAATTGAAATCTGTGGAAAACAAAGTCAAGGAAGGGGGTAGTACAAAATTTTAGTGTAAGTTTAAACTCTAAAAAGTTTGGGGCATATTAACTTTGAAAATATGCCGCACAGCCCTATATTTTGACCTTTGAAAAAAATAGTACTGCATATGAATTTTCCATTCTAGGATATATTTTTTTTCAAAACTTCATAGTAAATATGGTAGTTGTATCCGTAAAAGGAATTCCTATGGGAAATTGCATTTTAGATATTTACAGAATTGCAACCTAATGAATTTTGTATCAGTTTTAGGGGTAAAGATTGTATTCATGCAATCAGAACCCCATTGTGGCTGCTTTATTATATGACATCAATTTGCCAGACTTTATCACTTCTTTTGAGATAAAATATATATAGTGCAAGAAATCAATTACAGGTTTGTTTTTCAGAACAATGAATCTATGCAGCCTATCACCATTATTGTAAGAGTTTCACACTTTCTCAACTTGGGAGACATTTGAAAAACTGGAAAAAATACCTTCTGAACTTGTATCTGCCAGAATTTTGACTTGCTCTTGACTTTTACTTTCATTCACTGAGAAAGAAACTACCATGAAATTATAGAAATGAATAAAAAAAATGTTAAAATGTACAAACACCTGTCTGCAAAAAAAACCCAACTATATATTATATAAGAGTGTAAGGGACGACATCAAAAGATCGATGTAGGATAAAAAACTTAAATCAAATAGTTTGGGGTCGGGGGGTCAACATTGCTGCAAGTTTTGTTAATCCAAAATCGATTTTACATATATCCCTATTAGTCAATCAATTTTTCCCAAATTAAGTTAAGAGGGGGGATGTGGGGGTCAGTGAAAAAACTATGTGAATTAAGTTTTTTATCCTTCATTGAACTTTTGATGTCGTCCCTAAAGGTAAAAATGTTCAGAGATAAGTGCCTGAAACAGGCTATTATTTGAACTTGGAATTATTTTTAATTATGGAATTTGCATAATTTCTTGTGCTTGAAATTTTTAATAAATTCCATGTTTGTTCTGTACTTTTATGTTCTGTGCTGCGCACAACACCTCCTATTACAAAGAAGATAGTACATTTTCAATAGAATATACTGTGCCACGCACAACACTATCTATACAAAATACATTGAATGGAAAGTGTTATGAACTGCTCAAAACATTATGATACCAAATAAACAAAGAATTTATTAAAAAATCAAGCACAAGAAATTATGCAACTTCCATAATTAAAAATAATTCCAAGTTCAAATAATAGCCTGTTCTGTGTTAAAATTATATAAACCAAATATTCAAGTCATAATGTAGGTGAAACATTAAATTCTATGAAAAGAAATTTCATTTGATTCTTACATTTTGTTGTCTACTTTCAGCTGGAAGAAGTTCAAGATGATGGTTCTCGAGGATTCAGCAACCCATTAGCAGATGGTGATAATGACAATACAGTAATATCACAAAATGACAATTCTGATGCATGATCAAGTGATATTAATATTAAGACATTGTTATCTAGACACTGAATTTTTTTTTTAAAATAGCATGACTGTCTTATTATCATTATCATTCTTTCTATTATTGTGTTCAGATTATATATTTAAATTTTTTGTCTCGCTTCAGATGAAATTTTTTACAGTATCAGGTTAAGGATTTTTATACTTTTTTCATTTTGACAAACCTTCAAAAGCATTTTATAAAACTTGGAGGACAGTCACAATATCTTTATCATGATTAAAAGATAGCATTTAAAGCAAATTCTAAAAAGTTATGTTTTCTTTTTCCAATATTTTACTGTTTGAAGGAAATTGCAGTCTAGTGATAAAAAAATTTAAACATCAATAACCTTTTTCAAACTTGATTAGAAGAACAAGAAAATTTGACAGAAGCTTCTTCATAATACATACCATCTAGGGTAAAATAGTTTTTTGATTTTGTCATTGTATGGACTTTTTGCAAACAACATATAGTTGCAGTTGGTAATGCAGTGGAATGAATGTAACACACTGGTCGGGTTCCAAAGAGCCCTTTATGACTTTTTGTACTATTAACTTTATATTTGTAAGAAAATAATCTCATTTGTATCATTTTTGTTGAGTCTGCAACTTTTTTATCGCAGAAAGCTTGACATAGGGATAGTGATCCTACAGCAGTGTTAATTAACTTCTTTAAAGCTATATATTTTAGAAGGTGAAAAACCTGGATGTTTCATACTTGATATATAGATGCCTTATGTTACAAAGTTTCTGTCTGTCACATGTTCATTGTCCTTGACCTCATTTTCATGGTTCAGTGACTACTTAAAAAAAAATCAGATTTTTTGTAATGTTAATTTCTCTCATATTATGAGTAATAGGATAACTATTTCGTATGTGCATACCTTGCAAGGTCCTCATGCATGTCAGACAGTTGTCACTTGACCTCAACCTCATTTCATGGATCAGTGAACAAGGTTAAGTTTTGGTGGTGAAGTCCATATCTCAGATATCATAAGCAACATGTCTTGTATATTTGGTGTATGGAAGGATTTTAAGGCGGACATGTCCAACTGGCAGGTGTCATCTGACCTTGATCTCATTTTCATGTTTCAGAGGTTATAGTTGAAGTTTTTTGTTTTGGTCTGTTTTTCTTATACTGTATGCAATAGGTCTACTATATTTGGTGTATGGAAGGATTGTAAGGTGTACATGTGCAATTAGCAGGTGTCATCTGACCTCATTTTTTATGATGTACATGTCAGTCTCCCAGGTTTTATTCAACCTTGACCTAATTTTCAGGGTTCATCGCTCATTCCTCAATTTTTGTTCTTTGGTCTGTTTTTCTTATACTATATGCAATAGGTCAACTTTATTTAATGTATTGAATGATTTTAATGTGTACATGTATTTCCAATTTGGTTTATATGATCTTGACCTCATTTTCTTGGATCATGTTAAGTTTTAAGTGATAGTTGTAGTAAAGCTTTATATTAAGGACTATCAACATAATATCAATAGTAAGTTAAGATGGTGAGACATTTCAGCGTGTGCATTCTTGTTTACTTTTGTCTGCATTAAAGCATTCATCATTCGTTTGATTCTTGTGTCATCAGATATTGGTTTTTAACTGATACAATAAGATTGTCAACTGTAGTATGAGAATGACATAAGAGAATAACAATTAAGTGAATCCTACATTGTTGTAGTGTATTGTATATTTAATACCATTCCCTATCCCAGATACTAAAAGCATTACTTGAACTAAATTTGGTGTAAGGTGTTAAAGTTCACCACACCTCTGTTACAGTAATTATAATTGATCAGCAACTCTCACATGTCTGCACATTCTTAAAGAAACACGTAATTAAATTGTACTTGTTAATAAATTAGTTATAGAAACTGGATTGTATTATTACATAGAAAATATATTACATAAGGAATGATTGGAAGGTAGATATGTCTGTCTGGCAGGTTTCATTTGTCCTTTACCTCATTTTCATGTTTAATGTTAAGATTTTTATGGTAATGTCTGTTTCTCAGATACTGTAAAAATTAGGTGTACTGAATGATTGTATGGTGCACATGCCTGTCCAATTGGGTTCATCAGACCTTTTCCTCATTCACATCAATCATTGATTAGATTAATGTTATGTATCATTTGTTGTACATGTATAACCTTTTTCTTGTAGACTTTCAACATAATTTTAATCATGTAATAATTTGGCAAGACTTTTCAGTGTTTGCACTTTTGTTAAAATACCTATTTGTTTATACAAATAAACTTTGTCACAAAAATTGAACTTCATAAAAAAAAAATTCTGTCAACAACAAGGAATGTACTAGGATCTGTCTTCAAGACATTAGTGTATCTTAATGTTTGGTGTGTATCGATGATTAATGATGTGTTACCATTACCATGTGTGTAAACAACTTCTTTAACAAAGCCAAGACTATTCACCGTTGACATAACATCTAAGTCTAAAGAGTTGTGTTTTTTTTATTGGTGGAAACTTGTTCATGGATACATTGCTATTGTGACAACACCACATCTATATTTTTTCAATATAAAAAAGAAAATATGGTATGATTGCCAAGGAGACAACTCTTCACAAGAGACCAAATGACACAGAAATTAACAGCTATAGATCACTGTACCACCTTTAACAATGAGCAAAGCCCATACAGCAGTCAGCTATAAAAGGCCCCAAATATGCAAACATAAAACAATTTAAACTAGAAAACTAACAGACATGCTATCTATGTATTGAATTCTTCAGTGATATGCTTCATTACTGAAGGGTCTGTTCATATATGTTAATGTCTGTCTTGTTTAGCCTTACTATTAGCTGTGTTGGTTGTTGGGCATGAGCCTGTATATTCAGTAATGGATATAGATGACTTCTGAACAAAGTATATGCAAACTGAGACAATAAGGCAGAAACAGAAAGGATTGGTGTTGAATGTTATGTACAAGTGTTGTAGAACATGATCATATGATTTGGTGGTATTACATTTTAACATATTACATGTATTCTCATCCAGTTGCATTATTCACATGAATAAAAACCATGCAATAATTTCTGATTTACATTAGTCATACCCAATTTCTAAAATCCCACCATACCAAATTAATTGATTGTAGGTGAGTTAATGTCCATGATCTTGATATGGATGACAATAGACACATTGACATCAAGGATTCTTAAATTGAAATGATTAAAAAACGTACAATAAAATGAAATGATTGATCGGTGTTTAACTTTCAACACTATTGTGCAATTTCGTGGCTATCAGGCAGCGGGAGAGAACTACAGACCTTCAATAGGAAAACTGACAATTTATTCAATTAAGATTAAGTCAAGTGCACCTGCCCTGTGCGGAATCTCAGTGAAACAGTAGTTGGACTACTTAGACTACTCAGCCTTCTAAAATAAAATGAAAATAAAAAATAAGGTTATCACTAAAGCATATATATTATGTATTTTTTATCAAACAATAACAACAAATTTACAAATATGGAATGCAGAATGTATAACAATGTAATTAAAATACATAAAAATTATACATACAGTTGTTTTGGATATATAATAGAGGCCAGCTCTGATTAATGTAAACAGTTTATAGCTGATGTAGGAAGCAAAGCATTAATTCAAATACTTTATTATGATAAGTTATTTAGAATTTTTTTTTTATTTTGTGTAAACAGTTATAGTATATATGCTGAAACATGTACATGGCTAAAAATGAATGTTCACAGATGCCACTATACATTTAATAGAAGAACCATCTCATTCAAATTGTTCTTGATATTTCAAAATACTGCATTCATATATGAACAAATTGTTCGGCTTCAGGATATAATATATTTCATATCTATTTCTTGTAAAAAAATAAACAAATTTATACTGTTAAATAGAGATTTGTATGTAGCTGCTATTATTAATATGTAGATCACACATCTTTAAAGAAGAAAGCTAATTACTAGGCAAAATAATAACAAATTGCGACAGATACATGGCAAAAAATAAACCCATTTCCATTCAAAGTAATAAATAACTATGGAAACAAATACAATGAGAAACACCAGTTGATCAAGACAAAATAAGATATATATATTAACAAATAAATAAGCATATCTAGAAGAGCAGTTTTAGAGAAAATCATTCTCAGTTAAAAAAAAAATGGAGAAAAAACTAAATAAAATAATGTGTCATACATGAAATAATGTTAAACATTTGGAGCAATGCCATTCTAAAAAATGCTAAATGACATCACAACAAAGAGACAAAAGTTGATAGGATTGTAAACATAATAATTCAAAAGAAACAACATTTAAAGATGATTTCCTTCATTTTTAGTTATCATAACCCTATTGATTGTTTTTTTTTTTTGGCTATTGAGTTTTAGCAAGTTCTATCAAATATCTTCTTAATTGCACAATTCACTATAAGCAATCATTTTAATATTCATGATATTTTTAGTTGAAACAGATCATTAAATTGACCGAAATATGACCTAAATATTGCTTTTATCTACTTCATTTGAACTCTGGTGGAAAGTTGTCTCATTGGCAATCATACCACATCTCCTTATTTTAATACTTATACAAAGTATACGTGTTGATGGTTGATTCCTTTAAATGGTCAGTTTATAAAAAAAATAAAACCCTGAGTTGTAAAATGACATTTATATGAATATGATATCCACTTACATACACTATTTGTTTCACCACATTTTATATTTGAATAAAAATATGGACATATTTATGTAGTGATGGGGGAAACACACTATTATATAATTATTATCAAGTAAGATGAGAAAAAATAGGTTATATACATGTATTAGAAATATTTTTTTTGTAACCTGTACAAATATAATTAAAATATATAAAAATATAACAATTAAATTGATATAACATTTAAAGTACATCTGCATTTTGTATGCATTCAAATACAACATCATTTGTAATGTTCATTTAGATTCGATAACATCACAAAAATACCTGTTTACTGGCTCCGCTAACGCATCACCAGTATACTTAATTTGTGACCATCAAATCACCAATTGATGCAGTCGGAGCTTAAAATACAATACCGTTATATTTTGTTGTTTAATGGAATCGTTATATCAATTGGGAATATTTTTGTTGTTAAATTCATGGAAAAGTTATATCAATTCAGAATGTTTTTGTTTTTTCATGCAAAGAAACATCAACTTGGAATGTGTTTTTTGTTTCATGGAAAAGTTCATGAACTGAGAATGTTTTTGTTGTTTCATGGAATGGTTTAGATAATCATTTTCTCATGAAAGAGAAGACATACAAATTTCAATTATAAAACATTTTGACACAGAAACAAATAGAAAAGTGATTATAAACACATTTGTAAACATTTAGAACATTCACACAATATCACAGAAATTCACATTATAACAAAAGGTATCTCCCCTATATATAAGCTACACTAAATATAAAAAAAAAATTGATAGCAAACATAGAACTGAAATTTTTGTTTTCTTTTTCTTATCAAATATTTAAAAAGCCATGTCAAATATTGACATTACACAAATTCAAATTATCATTTCAGGCATGGATTATCATATGTATCCATGAGTCAGAAAAAATATATAATTTCCTACCCATTTTAAACCCTGTATAAATTGTATCTAGATTTTAAGACTAGAGTTAGCAATAATACTATTTGTTCAATAAAAGACATTGTTCAGTAAAATTTTGACTGTAGATCTCTATATGAACTTCATATAAACACCCCTTTTCCTAGATTGTGATGGTCCCTTTTAAATCAGTCATATATAGAAGTTCAACATATTATTGGGGGCTATACATTGTTTTTATAATTGAGATCTTTATAAGTTTTAATAGGCTATTATATCAGATTATTATTCTTTTGCCTCTGGAATTTCAATTTCGTCTACAAAGAGTTTATGTTGAACACCATCTTTACGTTTTCCTGTTGTATAGCCCTTTATGACAGCTGAATGAGCACCTATTTCAAAATGAGTCTCTGCTCCCTCATCTGTAAACTCTCCCTGTAAAAACAAAACAAAACATTCTGATAATTATGAACTTTTAATAAATGTGTCTCATCTTCATTTAGCATCTTCTAATTAAATATAGCCAAAAATTAAAAAAAATCAATTATCAGACTCATCTCAGTAAGGAGTAAAACAATTTTGCATTGCTCCTCTTGACAAAACATTCTGATCATTTTTATTTTTTAATAAATGTGTCTCATCTTCATTTAGCATCTTCTAATTAAATATAGCCAAAAATTAAAAAAAATCAATTATCAGACTCATCTCAGTAAGGAGTAAAACAATTTTGCATTGCTCCTCTTGGAAATAAATATGTGCTACTCCATTTCTGACAACCAAAAGCCCAATCATTTTTATCTAAACAATGTTTCTTGAATTCAAGAAAAACAAGATAGCAAACATTGTTGTGTTCAGCATACCCCATTCATAATTCAAACTATTAGAAAACGGGAAGTGGGTGTCTGACAGACATGAAAAGTGCTCAGATGTTAAACTTAATCACTGTCAAGCTGAGTTGTGAAACTTTATATCAAAGCTATAGGAAAATAATAAATTGCTTCGCCAAGCACAGCTGGATACGACCGCAGAGGCTCACCCTTTTTTCATAATATGGTTAAATGGATTTTGATTCTGAAACACTCAATGTGGTTAATAATTCCTATATTATTTCAATCATAATCAGAAACAAGCTACATGTGTAAGGTATTTCAAATATATAGTATTGCCTTTATAAAAACATTTAGACTATTTATAAGTATGTACCTGCATGTAGTAGAAAAAAATATGGTGGAGCCTAAAAGAATTTTACTGGTTCTTGGAAAAAACTTTTGGGATATAGGCTGGCCTCTTATTTTGTTTTCTTCCTTCAATTACTTATTTTTTCCTATTCTTTACATTTTAATTTTAAGACATTTTCTCTATTCTGTAGCATATACAGACCATAAGCTAATTTATATTCTTCTACATATGAAATACTGACAAAAGAAAATAAAGTACACATGTTGTTTTGTTGTATGTATATAAACCCTATGCAATAACTTACTTACTATTACATGTTAAATGATATAAAGTGCAGGCTGATTGCATAAAAAATCATAGTTTAAATTTTTGTAAAGAAATAAAGACTAGCTGGTTCTAAAGTTTGCTCCAAGTTTTCAAAACTGGTGACAAAATATAGCAACCGGCGATTTTTCTGGCTCCAACTTTTTGGGAGCCAGAGCAGCCCCTGTACAGGTTTGAATTTGGATTGTAATTAAATGTTTGACACATTATAGGTTTTGGACACAGAACAACTGTAGTCAAAGAACTTAGAATTGGTAATAGGCTCAATTTTTTGCTTTTGTTTAATACATTATGCTGTTGCCCATAATTCCTAAACTGTTAGGACTATAACTCCCAAAATCAATCCCAACCTTCCTTTAGTGGTAATAAACCCTTGTGTTAAAATTTTATTGATTTCTATTGACTTATACTAAAGTTATTATCCGGAAACCATCCATCTTTGGACAACCCTGACGCTGAAGACATGATACCATTTTTTATTTTTTGCGGTTGTATAAAAACTTCCTAGATAAAAGAAGAAATATAGGGTCAAATACAACTACAAATTTATCAACATTTATCAATGTCTTATGCTTTAAGCAAATATGTATATTTCATATTTTAAATTGAATTATATGTTTAAAAGCATTCAATGATTACATTATCATTTACCAAAAGTTATGTCTTTAATTAAAGCAAATATTTAAACTTACAAAAGTGTCTACTTTATCACCATTCACATAAACATATAGGGTATTTTTCTCTGAAAAATATAATTCATACAAATAATAAAATCATGTTCATTATCAGAAACAAGTACAATGCATACTATTTTTCCCAACTTAAATACTGTGGATTCATTTATTTTCGTGGGTATCAATTTTCGTGGATAGAGAAAAAAAGACGTTTCGTGGTATACGTAAATTTGTGGATCGCTGATTACAAAAAAAAAAATTCAGATACGTAATTCGTGGATTTCTTTTTGATTTAGGAGATCATACTAACCTCCTTGGTTTGGTCAATAATGAAACAAACAAAAAAGAAGGAATTCATTGAAAAAGTTTTGAATTGTCAAAATCCTCACTTGGTCATTCTAGGTTAAAGTGTTCATTGATAACTGCTATTACAATAATGGACAGAGACAACTAATTATTTGTTTGTTTTACAATTTATAAATTCTTGTCGGAATTCTATAAGGCATTCAAAACTTTATGATTGAAAGCTCATTTCCCTAATCACGATATAATAAACAGTCATATAAGTATGTGTGAAAATAAATGTTCCTGTCATAAACAATATTACCTACGTGCAATATCCCCGTACTTAATCCTATTGATTTTAAATCACTAGTAACCAAACTATGACACGGTAATTAACAACTTGCAGTTATTTTCCATGAACAGTGTTAATCAATTTTAGAAAGTAAATTATCACTGATATTCAATATATTTATTATTGATTTACTTAAAATATTTGTATCTTCTTTCAATAAAAAAACACGTGTTATGTTACAATGTTTATCGCTAGTCAACACTATACTAGAACTGCATAACATAACCGGAAATAAACATCCGACTCCTTACACATTTCTCGGGATTATTCTTCGTTGAATTCTTAAATTTGTGGTTCGCTGTGACCCACGAAACCCACGAAAATTGGTATACCACGAATAAAAATGAATCCACAGTAGACACTTTAAAAGTAATGGTTACTCTTTTTTTTTTATTTGTTATTCATTTATCACTGAATTTTCTGCTGATTCATGAAGATATAATGATAAATCAGTTTTGTACTTGTCAAGAAAAATCAAAGTATTTGAATTAAGAAAAAACAGCAAGTACTATTTCTTTTAACTATAAAATAAATGGAAAGTTTGTCTGTGGGACACAAATAATGTCCCAGCTTGCATATAACGTTATATAAGGACATAACAAGACAGTGATATTGTTTGCCACAAATTACAGCCGAAATTCGGCTTTTTCCCCTAGAGAAAATTCCTTCCAAAAAGTTTTACATTTTCCCCAAACAGTGATGGTATTGGTAGTAATGTTCATGGTAATATTTTGATATTAAAAAGCACTTTTGAGATCCGGTTTTCTGATCAGAATCATCATGGTGTTTGTAACACATGTGGGTTTCAATGCATTAAGTACCATCATGTCTTCTGTTTCTTTCCCCTCTCCGAAAAGTACCTTTCAGGTTTAAAATGTCTGACAACCGAAATATACATGAAAAAAACAGTACAAAAAAGACAGCAAAGGTCAGCAAAAAATCGAAGATGTGTTTAGAATAAAATATACAAATTTCCCAATTTCATTAAAAAAATATGCATTTTTCCCAATAAAAAACGGTAGAGGTAGTTTTGAAGAAAGACAACAATATCACTGCAAGAGAACGGTACAAGTGACGCCACCCAAATTCCAACTTGATACTTGTATGTGTTTTATAGAAATAAGCATAGTGAATAAGTCTTATAATGTTTTTTGCTGCGTTGAAGACCCATTGCTGAACTTCTGTTGTTATCTGCTCTTTGGTCGGGTTGTTGTCTCCTTGACATATTCCCCATTTCCATCCTCAATTTTATTGGTTGTGGTTAACTTAAGTTAGAGAACAAAATCGACAGATTTAGAATTTTTTACATTTATAAAGAGGCATAACTTAATGGTAAAAGTAACATCCCCCACATTCATACTTGATCTGTGTTTTGTGGTGATAAGCGTGGTGATAAGCATTGTGTATAAGTTTCATAACATTCGTATGAGGCAAACTAAAGTTAAACAAGAATGGGTCCCCAGTACATGGATGCCCCATCTGGACTATCATTTTCTATGTTCAATGGGCAGTGAAAATGGGGGAAAATTTCTAATTTGGCATTAAAATTAGAAAGATCATCATAAGGAACATGTGTTCTAAGTTTCAAGTTGATAGGACTTGAACTTCATCAAAATCTACCTTGACCAAAAACTTTAACCTGAAGCAGGACAGACAAACGAATAGATGAACAGACCAGAAAACATAATGCCCATAAATGGGGCAAAATAATGGAAATGGAAAATTCAGCAATTTTTATGTTTACATTTTAGACTTAAACAAAAATTACAAAATTGTCATTTGAGCACTTAACACACAATGCATAAAAATTGAGAATAATATTTTGATTATCAAATTTGTAAACATTGATAACAATAGAAAAAAACATTAAATTCTCTAAAAAATGTTGTTTATCAGGACAAACCTAAGCAAACTCTAAAATTATGACCAGCAATCTTTAAACACCAGGCTCTCTGTATCTTTGATTGATTTTCTTTAAACTTCTTCAGTGGCTTTCCATTCACTTCTAACAGATATTCATAGGCAAATCCACTAACAGCGTCTATACTTATTACACATTTGGCATTTCCTACTTGAAAGTGTTCTTTTCCAACAAGTTTGAACATCCAGTCTTCTCTATAAATTTCCTGAAAATAAACAATATACATATGATTAATTATGAATTACAAGCTCCTGACTTGAGACACTGGCATACAAAGAATGTGGCTTGGTTAAACATATTAATGAGTGCTCAATCCTTCACATAATCTGAGACATTGGTGTTACAGCACAACAGAAGAACAAACAATAAAAAATAATCTGTAAAGGACTTGACCATCAGATTGGCAGAAGAGCACATACCAAACCTTAAAGGAATATGAACAAGTGATAATTGTTAAAAGTCGATGCAATTATATTATTTTATCATATATGAAGTTCAATATTTATATCTTTGTGTAAAGTTTCATAAGGCCTTAGGGAAAATTTGTATTAACAAGTAATTAAGGGGGCTCCTGGGTATAAATTATTTTTTTTTTCTAATATAGGATTTCGCTATATTTTTTTAAAAATTAACTTTATCATATACTTAAAAGAAAAATGAAATAAAAAAATGGAGTCACCGTTCATTTAAGCTTACAATCTGCCTTTGGAAGAAGCATAAATTTGTGTTAATGTCCTTTTTTCTGTTGAACTAATAGAAGAAAAAGAGGTAATATCGAAATAAAAAAATAACCTAATTACAGAAATCGCTTAAATTTACAACTATTTAGTTTATGTACAGCTTATTTGATAACAATTAAAAAAAATATAGGTCACCGATGATTTAAAAAAGATATTTCAAATCTAATGCCAAAAAATGGCATTTTTGCACCAAAGGGAGATAATTTGGAGCTTTTTCAATGATATGAACATTTTAAAAGTCATCTGGGGCCAAACCGAATCAATTTTTTAGGTTGATTTTTGTACCATATCAAAAAGTAATAACTAATAGTGTGGTATATAAAATTTTTGATAAAAAAATAAAAAAAGTTTAATTTTTTGCTGAAATTTTTGTACCCACGAGCCACCTTAGTTGTTACATGATAAATAAAACAATTCATCAAGTCAATTTTCTCCCCTTCAAAATATTGCACCAGAATTATTTAGCATCAACAAGTTGTTTCATTCATTGTGCTCATTCTTTCTGTTTCAAGTACCCAGTATTGATTAGTTAGATATTATTGTCCCAAAGTTATTTATATTCTTTTTCCTTTTTTTCCCTCTTCTTTTGTGAGATTACCTTTCCATCAACTGTGATGACCCTTTTCCCTGATGTAGTTCCATGTTCAAACTCTACTTTATGTACTCCATCTGGCAAAGGAACATCCCATGCTGCTACAAGGTCACCTGATGCTGCCATTGTTATTGTCGTCGGTTATGTCTATTTCTAGAGGAATTTACCTTTAAATAAAAAATAAAGCAAAGTTTTATTATACATTTTTCAGAATTCAAAATTTGAGAGAATTTTTACAATCAGGAAAGATTATATGAATCATTATATCTAGAATATACTTGACCTTACATGTATTGGTAATTTTCCATATAAAAACAGTTTTTGGCAATTACAAAATAAAGATATACGATGTATATGAGCAAATGTCCTATCCTAAAAAATAGTTTCCCCGTGTTATCATCTTTGTCATGTTATATTCGTTCAAGACATGATCATCTTGTAGTAAAATATCTTTTTCTCTTACATTTATGCATTAAATATAAAAGATTTTAATTCAAAAAGTACCAAGGTGTTAATTAACACAAATACATTAAAGTTGTTTGTACAACCATATATTTGTTTTATCATGTTGACACATTATAATTCTCACTTTTGTTAAAGAATGGCTTTGCATAAACATGATAAAATAATCACTTAAGATATATATATAAATTCTACAGAATATAATATACTTACTTATGGTACCATATATATATTGACAATAAAGTTCAAGAATCGAATACAAACAGTGAAACACGTGAGTAAATACGGAAACTGATAGAATTTATCAAATAGTGTGAATAATCTTACTGGTAAATACCGGGTACTCTTCAGGAGCATAAATTGTAGTTGTGAAAACACCTGTTCTCATGTTTAGATTTGTTATTATCACTCATCTAATAACACCTAGTTTTCAGTCTCTCACAATAGAATCCAGAAGTCTGAAAGGCGTCCAACACTCTTAGCAATAATTTTTCATGTCTATAATGATAGAAATTGTCAAAGACCATTGATCATGTTGATAATAATATAATCCAGCCAGAATTGAGTCAATTGATGCTTCAACAAATGACTTTCACAAGTAGAAAAAATATGCATGAAGTCATTGCAAAAATATCAGACCAGATCAGATAAATCATACTTATACTGCAATCAGCTATTTTACTATACAGATAAAGCTATACGTATAAACGTTAGCTTTATACGTCAATGACCTCAACTCACCTATAAGCCCCGCCTACTTACAACGTCACATCACAACCATGACAACGTGTAGTAACAATGGTCAAACTTTTATGAATTTAAACCTGTTATGTCTTCAAATTGGTAATTTATATACCATGTTTATCAAATGTTATTAAGTAAATTCATTTTCCCTTTCTAATTCCTTAAATTGTCAATGCTTACCGCCTAGACTACGCTCATAGGGAAATACCCCAAAATGGTACCCCAGGGGGGAAATTCCAAACACTTTTTTTTAATAATATTTGTTTCATATTTTTATTATTTTTTTTATTTTTTTATCGATTTCAGTATAAAAACAATATACGTATAGTGTCTTGAAATATGAAATTTATTTGTATTCGGCACGAAACGGGAAAATGCTCGGTAGAACCTCGCATTTTCCCGTTTCTAAGCCTCATACAAATAAATTTCATATTTCAAGACACTATACGTATATTGTCTAAATGTACATGTCAACTAAAACTGACTTAACGCAAAATGTTTGTTAACAGTTGCCCAAACAGAAGTCAGTACTTCTACACACACTCAGCCATAATTTTACAGAATTTGTTCTTACCTTAAGGTATAATCAACCTAACCTTATGCAAATTTTAGTTTTGTGAAAGTCCCATATATATTTATAAACAAGAGGCTTCTATCAAATTTATACCTTATGTATTGCTGATCATTTATAATGTTTACAGTTTTTATCTTTTATATATAGGTTTGGAAATTCTAGACATAAAACTTAATAAAAGTAAAAATCTCCATTAAGGTGTCATCGAATGGTTTTGTTCATATCATCAATTTGTAAATTATGTTTTGTTGATCATTTTTTAGTTCCCTGAGATAATGTAAAAGGCAAAAATTGTAATCATTTACAATTTCTACCAATTTATCATAGTTTTTAAGATAAGACTAGAGGCAAAAATCTAATTGAAGTCAAAAATATTCCTTTACATGTACATGTATTAGGACAATAACCCCTGTAGGGAGTCAACCAATAGATTCAGCAATATTGGCATGTTTGTAAGTCTTGTATTGGTGATCAAGTTTATGAACCAGCTTATCAACAGTCACAACGGATGTCACAATTCATTGTTAAAGGTCATCCAGTAATAATCATTAATGATCACAAAAATAAAATAAATCAAATAGAATCGGTCATTTCATCTAATTTATTGTACAATCACTTAACTTGCAATGTTTCCAGTTGTTTGATGATGAAATCATACTAGACAGAAAGACTTCAACCTAATGAACTTATTAAAAGCATTGTGTACTTTGTTAAATTCACTCAGACATATTTTGTCTTCACCTACAAGGTGTGGTCATGGATTGTATTCACTGCTACTGTGTACAATGATTCCCCAAAAGAAGTAGAAGCACTCCCAAATGTAAGAAAGATATCAAACAGTTATAATTCTTTTTTAGTATTGAAATATATGTTCCTACTCAAGATTAGTCTCTCTACTTCTGACTTTAAATTTACGAGTTGAATTAAGTTACAGACAAAGTGTAGGGTCCTAATATGTCGTCGGGGAAGGGGATGGCCTAGTCAATTCTGTAGAATTTATATTATCAATCACTGTGATATCAAAATCGTCATTTCACTGATGATTTTTTTTTAACGTTTGACTAACTTGGATGGTCTGCTTCAAAAGATTCCAGCAACAAAAATAAGTATGGATACATCATTTTGCAGACAATTTGATGTAGATCGATGATAAAACAAGTATTTTTACTATAAGCATCAAGGAAAGTCATGCATAACAATGTTTTGCATTTGTATTCAGATGATTTCTCTTATAATGCTAATCCTGAAACACTCAAAAAAGTATCCAAGAACAAGAATGTGTACACGGATGCCCCACTCGCACTATCATTTTCTATGTTCAGTGAAATTTGGGTCAAAACTTTAATTTGAAATTAAAATTAGAAAGATCACATCTTAGGGAACATGTGTACTAAATTTCAAGTTGATGTAACTTTAACTTCATCAAAAACTACCTTGACCAAAAACTTTAACCTGAACTTCGCACTATCATTTTCTATGTTCAGTGGACCATGAAATTGGGGTCAAAACTATAATTTGGCATTAAAATTAGAAAGATCATATCATTGGGAACATGTGTACTAAGTTTCAAGTTGATTGGACTTCAACTTCATCAAAAACTACCTTGACCAAAAACTTTAACCTGAAGCGAACGGATGCACGGACAGATGAACAGACAGACAAACAAATGAACAGACCAGAAAACATAATGCCCATTTCAAGTTGATTGGACTTCAGCTTCATCAAAAACTACATTGACCAAAAACGTTAACCTGAAGCGGGACAGACGGTCGGACGCACAGACCAGAAAACATAATGCCCCTCTACTATCGTGTGTGGGGTATAAAAAACGAACCACAACAACAGCTAGTATAGAAACTTAAGAAGTAGTAGCAGGAATTCTTCCACTGGACCTCAAAAGAAAAGAAACCGGTTTAAGGCAAATTGCAAAAATAAAATCATATAAAATCACTATCCCTATTAAACTAATTTTTGAATATTGAAAGAATATAAATGAACCTGAAAAAATAATCTCACCAATTGGAAGAATGGTATTACAGTCTGAAGACATGATGAGGTCAACAGAGATTGATTCTGAGGGTATAGATATAAAAAAAAAGATGTGGTATGATTGCCAATGAGACAACTGTACACAAGATACCAAAAATGACACAGACATTAACAACTATAGGTCACTGTATGGCCTTCAACAATGAGAAAAGCCCATACTGCATAGTCAGTTATAAAAGGGCGTGATATGACAATGTAAAACAATTCAAACGGCAGTGATTTTGCTAGCGATCGTCACTTTCGTAATTTACGAAAGAGTTTTCGCATTGACGAAAGTATTTCAAATCAATTTCGTCACTTAAATTTTGAAAGTGTAAAAAATATTTTCGCATTAAAATACTATAAAGGACTATAAATCTACCTGTTTCTATGTTTTTGACAAGTTTATGACCCTCAGGTAATTAACATTTTCAACAGGTGTTACAAGTTGTGATTACAACTAATCCGATTATCGCCATCAGATGGGTCACTAATCCGTTTATTATTAATAAACCTCATAGTTGACCATCATAATTATTTACTCAGGAAAATCAGTCAGTTGACATTTCAACAACCAGGTGTATATTATAGTTTCGTCATTTAATCGAAATGGTTACCCCCGGACAGTTCGCATTTGAAATTTCAATATTTCTCTAACGATCACAATTTGAAGATCATTTGTCGTAGATTCGTCATTCGAACGCATTTTCGTCATAATTGATATAAATTGCCATCAAAAACTTTCGACAATTTCTATTTAAAATATAGAACTGTATTCAAAACGTCGCGAGTTAAACAGGTGCTTCCTGTACTGTGTGCTACGCATGCGTGGAAGTACTTATGACTATTTATAGACTCTGAATAAAAATGTAAAATACGAAATCATTTAGATCAATTAAACGAGAGAGACAAATATATAGCTCTAACTAAAAAAAATTCAACCGAAAACTGATAAATTCCTGATGAATCCGGACTTTATCATCCACGTGTCACTTCCCGTTTTCGTTTCATTTTAAAACCGAAAGTAGTAAACGTGATCTATTCTTGATTTATTTACAACCTCCTTTCAGTCGTTGTACTCGTTCCAAAAGGATTTTATACAGTTCCAACTTAATAGAAAAGATTTCCAAATATTGATTTAGACTTTTTATAAGGATAATGATTATGCAGTGATATTATCATTGCAAGTTAATTTCTGCTGTGTACCCTTGTTTAAAAAAGAAATAAATCTTAACTTTTGTTGATCAGGAATGTCCTCTGGAACAAACTGAAGAGAAATTGTGAACTAAGTTTCCACATCCCATGTCAGAATCTTTCATAATAAGGGCCAAAAGTCAAATCATATAATACTGTTAGACTGCCAATCATGCCTAAGCCCTTTAAAATCTGACAAAGTCAAAGATGAAGCTAGTAATATAAATCCTTGGTCCCTTGCTGTTACACAAAAAAAAGGTTGATTTTCATAGCGCGCTAAAGTGACTAAAGCCCTCAAAATCCTAGCTTAAACCCTGTAAATCAAACGAGAAATCTAACGGCCTTATAGTATGAATTGGAATTCCGAGGGTTAGCAGCCTCAAAATCACCACCAGAGTATTGGAAAAATCTCAGAAGTTCAAAGTCTAGATCAAAGGAACAAGCTTTTCAGGGAAAGACTATTATTTTGAAAAAATATATCAACTAAAAAAAAATACAACAATAGCTTTCGCTGGTGGCTCCTGCAGAGGAAACCCAGGTTGTGGGCTGGGGAAGCTATTTTAATACCAAGCAGCACAGAACATGTGGAGTTAACACAGCCAGAAAACAACAGAAAAAACACAGAATCCATCAAAATTTTCTCAGACAGCCAATCAGCAATTGGAATTCTAACTTTAAATTGGAAATCGGTTAATTACGGCAACTATTCATGTTATTAAAATTGGTATTTGGCACTTAAATCTGAAGGAATCATTGTTTCCATTGAATGGACCCCTGGACGCGCTGAAATACAAGGTATTGAACTAGCAGACCAACTAGCTAAATAGGCAACACAGGAGGCAGAAAAAAATAGAAAGCATTCCAATAGTCACAAAACAAGATATATACAAAAAGGAGCAAAAGACAGTGTAATGTTAAAACGGCAAAACCGATGGGACAACAGTAGTAAAGGAAAAAGATATTATTCCTCCCAACAAAATGTAAAAAATACACTTCTAAAAGACAAACCATCAACTGAAATGTATCGGATATCAACTAGCTTAAGAACAGGATATTGTAATTTAAACTCGTACAAATCAATGATATGCCCAGCACTCAACAACAAATGCAGCTGTGGACAAAAAGAAACAGTTGACCTTTATCTACTGTATTGTGAACATTATGAGGAGGCTAGAGAGAAACTGTGCTCTGCACTTTACTTCATAACATCAAAACTAACACTTGAATCAGAAGTATTATTAGAAACAACAGAAATAATAGATGATATTCAACATTTGTTAGGGGTTTTTATTAAAAATACTGGAAGGTTCACAAAATAAATAGTTAAGGTTTTATAAGGGTTAATTATTTATTGATTTATTTTTTTATTTATTTTTTTATTTATTTTTCTCTGCGGTGCCACATCATAAATACAAACGTACTAATGAGTTTTATACAAAAGCGACATAAAATTACCAGAGTGATCTAAATGAATCCGGGTCCGTTCGCACACACTCATGTTCGCCCCCTTTCACTTTCGCACCCTACATGTTTGCACCCAAAGTCTGTTCGCACCCTACATGTTCGCCCCCAATTTTAATTGGTTTTGTGTTTGATAACTTTGTAATCAAATTTTTGTCAAGTGTATTCTAATAAGTATAATTGTTGTCATCGTCTCAAAATAAAGTGAGACAGCATTTTTTTGTGTTGAACAAATCTTAATCATGTTTTGGATAGTGTATTGTTAAAAAAATTAATAATCCTTTCTAAATAAAGTGGGATTCTGTCAACGTTTTATTTTGTGCTGAATAACTCTTAATCATGTTTTGGTTAGTGTATTGCTATAACTTTTGTTTCATTGACTTGTTTTAAAATAAAAGGAGATTCTGACTACGTTTTTTTCTTCTGTGTTGAATAAATGTTATCATGTTTTGGTTATAATAGTGTATTGCTATATTTAATTGTGTTATTGTTTCAGGTCAAAGGGACCAAGCTGTTAAAAACAATTATCTTTTGTGTTTTTCATTTAAAATCTTCAAAGTTTTACTCATATTAAGCTATAAATACATTCAGTATTTACACCAAAGCAACTTTAAACAACAATCATAATTTTCCAATTATTCAACTGGAATGTGAATTAAAATTGGGCACGAATGTGTAGAGTGCGAACGGACCTTGGGTGCGAACATGCGAGGTGCGAACGTGTAGGATGCGAAAGTGTTTTGGGCGCGAACGGACCTGATACCGATCTAATACAGAGAGATTATAGTGTCAAGTTGACACTCACTAAAGACTAAAGACATTTTGCACTAATTTTGTACACTGGCAATAGCGTAGTGATGTCAATGCAGAAATTCTTCATGTAAAAAGTACATTTACAAAGTCCTAACAAACTGACATGAATACCGATTATAGACTACGGAGTACGGCAGGATATGACGGCCGGAGAGGAGAACACTGCAACCGCAGAACTGATATATCACAAAAGTTCGTGATTGAGCGTTATTTCTCACAAATGCATTGGGTACTTTGTGTTATATTAAGGTATAGATACAAATGTACACATGTATATGTTACAAAATTCAGAAACATTTGCCTATGACTGTGTGGACAACCTGTCAACAAGGTAGGAGGATTTAAAAACTTTTGCAGAGGTTACCAGCTGGTTACATTTTGCATACAATTAAAATACTTTTACTGTTTAGCAGGTTTAAAAGTTCACTTTACCTTAAAGCATATAAAGGTATAAAAACACAGATTTTAGCGAAGAAGAATGAAACGATCTGCCTGGCAACACTTACACAAAATCCGGGCACTTGTTACTTCGTAAAGCCGCAGTGAATTTCGATCCAGTAATAACTATTTTCCCACTGTTTATACTTTTAAAATATGGTATGAAAAATTTACCTGTTAATTTTATTTTCGAAAATATTTTTTTTTATTGGAATTTCTTCCTTAAATTATTGAGTTTTTGTAAACAAAACAGTGTCGCATATGTAAACAACAATGGCGGCTTTTGGAAACAGATATTTTGAAAAATTGGTATTTGATTGAAATTATTGTACAAATCAATTTTTATATAGCTATAAAATGCTGATTTTGAACATGTTTTATCTAAGAAAGATGGATATTGTAACATATTCTGATAAGTTAACAAATAATCTGATGTCAGTGCCCGCTAAAATTTGAATTTCTTGGCCCACTTCAGGCACTTGCTTGGACATGTTTCCTATCCGTAACTTCGATAACACTTATTATACAGCTATGAAATTATTTTATTAAGAAGTACCTGAACGTTGATCGACATTATGCCTCGCAGAGTAAATATTTCACATTTGAATCACATTTTTACATTCTAAAAAATCAACAGAATTATAAATTTAATGTAACTCAATGCTACTGTAGTATACTGTGCAGTAGGTGGTCACTTACTAATGAAAATACACTTTGTCATTTGTGTAGTCCTTCTTTAAGTCAATAAATAAAAGTTGTTTTGACTTTATTCGGTCATTCTTGCAGGTATATACATTTTATTTTGATATTGAAATGATTTTTAGTGCATTTTTCATGATTAAAGGTGGCATTAACCCTCTTGCTGCCAAAGGGACATTTATGGCTTCTACACACAAATCTTGTTGATTGTGTAGAACGTCAAAGGTTCATTGTAACGTCACAATACTCAGGGGCACTGACAACGTCAAAATACGGCGTCAAAAGGGCGATTTTGGCGGGAATGAAGCAAACTGAATAAAATGCTTTAAAAGGATACTTAAAACGGATGTCAAGAAATGATACAGGATCATAAGCTTGTTAGTACTATAATACCAACTTATTTAACGTGTTAACTAATTATCTAGTTCGTCATTTTCATGTAAAATGTTGCATTTTGTCGAGAAATTTACGTTTTTTTTCGTACATCTATCAATCAGAATATCTCATATAAAGAAAAAATCTTATCCCTGATAAAAAATCATAAAAAAGATAACTGTTATACTTGATGACGTTAAATATTAATAATCATTCACAATACTCCATACACGCTTTATTTAAAAGAACTAGATAATTTATTTAGGGCTCAAATACTACGATTGACATAGGATTTTTTTTGTAAAAGTACACACATGTTAACCGATGTACTTGTATTGCCATACGATATTTCAATACATTTTAAACCTGTTTCATCAAGGAAGCACTGCCTTAAAAATGTTTATTTTCATTCGAAATGGGGATGTTAAATTAGAAGTAGACACAATGATTTCCATTCCTATCATATATATCATAGATGTCCATTCCCAGATGCAACCTCTTTTTTCTGGCATTCACCACAGATCTTTTACTTTGTAGGACTGCTGTTCAAAACTCATAAATCTATGGACAAAAAACAAAATCGGGGTAACAAACTAAAACTGAGGGAAACGCATTAAATATTAGAGGAGAACAACGACACAACATTAAAATGTAACACACACAGCAACGGACTAAGCATTAGACAACATCCGATGAGAACAATTTATCAATTAACAGATGCTCGGAGATTTTATTTATTTTTATGAATTTGCACACGCTTTGTTTATATTTTCATTTTCATTGAGTGCCGTTGTTTTGCCGTTTATATATGATTTGAGAGATTTTTTTACAGTATTTATACCAATTATCTAATAAAAAAACGAGAATAAATATTTTACTATTTTATAAGTGGTTAAGAATCATTTATGCATTTCACTTGACAAAGATAAAACAAAGTCGCCTTTAAAGCTAGTATAGCAATCGGTATATTATTTTCACTTTATTTTAAGACAAGAAAGATAAAAAAAAATATATTACAAGGTTAAAAGTTGTATTTTTAAATAATCTTGTATTAAAAACATCGTTTATGACAATCTTGGAGCATATTTAATCTGTAAAATTACTTATACATCGTTTTCATAATTACGGCTACATTGACGCAGGAAAAATCATGGACGGCGGGAAAGCGCAGTTCTACAGAGAGGCACAAGTTTTGCAACGTCACACATAAGAAACTTCAAGATGCTTTTGGCGCGACAAAGCAAGAAAAAAACTCGGCAGCAAGAGGGTTAATGCACACACATACTGTATGTAAAAGTGACTGTTTACATTCATTTTGAAATGTTTATCTATGCTATTATCATCACATGAATTGGGAAAACACATTCAAATTATGAATATGTTGATAAGGTCGGTAGCATGAAGCTCATACAACTTACAATACAGCTTTTAATTATTTGTTGTTTTGAAACATTCAAGCTAGTTTCCATCATCATCAAGGTTTCAAGTTATGTCCTTCACCAAAAAAGTTTCAATTATACATGTATATGCATGCATTTATGATGTCATTTACCTAATAAAGGGAATCATGTGCCTGTATTCCTGAACTTTTATAAAAGTTCATCAAGGGTTTAGTAAATGTCATTATGCAGGATAAAGTACAAATAATGTTTGCTTTGTAGGTACTTATCACCCACTCTCTTAACATGGGACGGAAGTGATAATGCTCCAAAACGCATGAAATTCATTCAGAATGATGTTCACTAAAACCAAAGTTTTTTTATGGAAATGCAAAGAACTTGAAAGTGGTCTATAGGTTTCCTGTACAAATATTACATTCCTTTTGAGAAAATGTCCAGGGGTTTGAAGAGGAGGTTTCAGTTCTGGTAGCTATGTCTTGATAACCTTGCATCAAAATGTAGCAGTTTTTATATACATGTGTCTAACAAAATGATTGCCATCATCAACTAAGAAGACAATAATCCTAATATCATGTCCAACAGTAAAACTATTAGCAGCTTTTATACTGTCTGACATGGACATTAGGTCATGCTCCTTTGGATTTGTCAGCCTAAAAATCAGATATATTAGGCCAAAAGATCAGATAGATTAATAAGAAACCTCTTTTATTGTCAAAATTTAATCTTTATATATTGTAAAGTTGAAAACTTATTTGGTATTTGTGTGTGTGATTAAAACTGTTATGCTTTATTATTTTCAGGGTGACGTTAATTATGAAAATGATGACATGAGGATTTCATCAAATTATCGGGTAAATTTGCCTCTGTATTAATTTTGATATATATCTTAGAAAAAAATAATATATGTTTAATACTGCCAGGGTGTTTCTGGTGCAAATGTACAAAAGTTCATTATTCGTAATTGTAATAACCTGATCATAATGATTTTGGTTTAATAGATATACATGATATAAGAGAAGGGGTATGAGTGCTCATGACTCAACTCTCCTTCCAAGTCACAATTTGTCAAAGTTAACCATTATAGGTCAAGTACAGTCTTCAACAGGGAGCCTTGGCCTTGACCCACTGAATTGCAAGCTTTAAAGAGCCCCATTCCCTCCAAAAATGACAAGTGAAAAATCATTCAAACTCGAAAACCAACCTTCTAATCTATACACATAAAAAAAAACAAGAAATGAGAAATACTTATGAACCACATTAACAAACAACAACCACAAAACATCAGGTTCCTGACTTCGGACATGTGCAAACAAATGCAGCAGGTTTAAACCTTTTAATAGGTACCAACCTTCATCCTTACCTGAAACAATAGTGTAACATCACAACATAGAAAGACACTATGAAATATCAATTGAAATGGTTAACTCAATCAAAAGACATTTTAACACAAACAATTGAACATACACTCAGTGAATGAATATTTGATCTATGACACAACATACATGTAAATACAAAATCAATAATTTACACCTTTGATATTTGATAGCTGCAGAACAAAAATCATCATGGAGAGAAAATTTATTTATTGCATAGTAAAATACAATTCAAAGTGTAAATCTTTCAGAAAATATTTTTATACTTTCCTTCTGAACAGTTTTTGGCTTACAAAAAAACCCAGTTCTTTGTACCAAAAAATCTTTATTTATTAAATGTCAGTTCTCATAATGTTTATCATAATGGGTATTTACCTTTTTTGGTCCTCATGTTGAGGGAGATTTTGTTCAAAGTTTCTTGGTTTAAGTCCTGTCTTACTAGCAATGACATATAAATGGTAACTGTATGATGAAAACAGCTGTAATACACAAAAATTTCACTATAATTTGGCCATCCTGATGTGTAATTCAGTAATTTGATTATTGTGATTAGTAATGTATTAAAGCTATCCATTAATGTGTTATTATATAAAAAAGAAGATTTTATGACTTTTTTTTACACTCTAAAGATTTTCATATGCACAAATGTGGGTCAAAGATGTGCCATTGTACAAACACATTCTTTTTAAAAACAATATACTTATTTATAGTACAGATCCTTCATATCCCCCTTTTTCTCATTTGAATTCAAGATCCATCAAAACTGATTAATAATATATCTTCTTCAAAAATAATAAGGTTAATTTTAGTTCATTGAAAACCAAATTATGCAAAACAGTTTATAAATATGATCATACATTGTATTTTCTTCCAGGTTGAAGTAGAAGAATGGCAAGATATCAATAAAGAGTTAAAAAAGCATGGACTACCTATAGTTAAAATTCTCCATCCCTCTGATGTTACACTGTTATCAGGTAAAATGAGATTCTTTGTTTATTATTAATACAGGTATTCATAGATTATTGATGGTTTTTAAAAAGGGAGGGTGCTTCTCAGCTTTAATCTCATCAAAGGGAGACAATCACATCCTAAATTGCAATGAGGAAATTTTTATTTTCATCTGTAAAGAAAATATTTCATCTTGATGTAACATTGATTCATAAATTAAATAAGTGTTGTGTCCTTTCTTGAGCAAAATAATTAACTCATACTGTAATTAACTTTGCGAGTATTCTTCCCAACTGTGTACATGTTTGTATTCATATAATAGTTCTTGAAAAACTGGTCATTATCGTGATATATGGACTGCCCACAGGACAGTCGTATTGACTAAGATAGTGATAATGACTGAGCCAAAGGCGAGGTCATTATCGCTGTCGCAATCAATACCACTGTCCTACGGGCAGTCCATGTATCACGATAATGACCAGTTTTTCAAGAACTATTATGTTTATTTCATTGAGAAACCATGTTTTGGAAAATTCTCGTAAATTCAAAATGCCTAAAGTGAACTCGGGTAGTTGTATGATTTCTATGACAAAGAGTGAAGACCAGTCGTAGTAATACTGCCATTCATTTTAGTGCAATTTTTCAGTATATAAATACTTAATCAAGTTATCTTTAATTTTATATTTAACAAAAACATATAATAAACAATTCAACAACTTAAATATAATATTAAAATCAGGAACATGTTTCATAAAAGGTAAATCTCTCTAAACAGAGAAGCCACGCCCCAGCGGTCATTATCAGACGGAAACCACACCCCAACGGTCATTATCAGACGGAAACCAGGCCCCACCAGTCATTATCATGTAAAAGTTCGTTAACGACCGGTTTTCTGGTCCGTTTTTTCTGTTAATGACCGATGGAATTTATTATTGAAGAATAATGAATGCCATGTGACCCCTTTTTATCCGATAAGAGAATCTTATTCTCAACCGATATGAAATAATATGTTACAATCATTTTATAGGTAGAACAATATGTATGGACTTACCTATGAGCCAGACAGTGAGGGAAAATTTCATCTCATTAATGGTAGACTGTGATCACAGGCAGAATCTCCTACAAGATCTCATCTTATCTAATAACCAAATCAAGTATGACTGTGGCATAACTAATAATTATTGCTTTATAAATACTAACAGATAATACTGTGGATTCATTATTATTCGTTGGATAACAATTTTTCGTGGGTTTAATGAAACCAAGATTTTAAATGTTCAACAAATTGAATATTTGCTGTATATTATGATAAGCAGAGCTGCAGACTTTTTGAAAACCACGAAATCATATATCCATGGGAATGCAAGTTTTCCTTAATCCACAAAATTGGTACCCATGAAAATAAATGAATCTACAGCACTAGCACATATTATTATTTATAAGAGCTGCTGTAGAAATACAGATAATAATATCTACAACCATAATTCATTATATCTAACCAAATCAAGTATTATTGTGTCATTAAATATACTTGTAACTGTATAACAAACATTATATCTCCTACAAGATCTTATTATATCTAGCCAAATCAAGTAAGATTGTTGTTAAAGAATTTATTACTATAAAACACTCATAATATCTCCTACAAGATTTGATTTTAAACCCAATCTAGTATAAATATGTCAAAACATTGATCACTGAAGATAAAATTGAGAATGGAAATGGGGAATGTGTCAAAGAGACAACAACCCGACCAAAGGACAAAAAACATACTGAAGAACACACATGATATCTACCATTATAACTCATTATATCTAATAGACAAATCAAGTATGATTGTACCATAAAAAAAAATCTTCTTTTCCACAAGACAGTTTTCCTTTCTCTAAAATTGTGTTTTACTTTGCAAAAAGTGGTGTCGAAATTCAGTTTTATAATTATTACTATCAAGGGGAAATAACAAAACTCAGATCAGTAAAAAATAGTTTACTTTAAGAACACTGTCAGTGTAGGTTGGAAATATATTTTTTATTAAATCAAGTGTATAAAAAAAATCAGAAGAGATAATTATGTGATTTGCATTGAAGAACTTGAAAGCAGAAAATATTTTGTGTTTATTTATTTTGCTGGGAAAGGGCTATTAATCAATTAGTCTATCTTCATGTATATCTTTTACTTGTAGCTTTTTTAAATTGCTTCTTAATTGCTTTTTATACGACCGCAAAAATTTTAATTTTTCGTCGTCGTCGTCGTCCGAATACTTTTAGTTTTCGCACTCTAACTTTAGTAAAAGTGAATAGAAATCTATGAAATTTTAACACAAGGTTTATGACCACAAAAGGAAGGTTGGGATTGATTTTGGGAGTTTTTGATCCCAACATTTTAGGAATTAGGGGCCAAAAAGGGCCCAAATAAGCATTTTCTTGGTTTTCGCACAATAACTTAAGTATAGAAATCTATGAAATTTTGACACAAGGTTTATGACCACAAAAGGAAGGTTGGGATTGATTTTGGGAGTTTTGGTTCTAACAGTTTAGGAATTAGGGGCCAAAAAAGGGCCCAAATAAGCATTATTCTTGGTTTTTGCACAATAACTTTAGTTTAAGTAAATAGAAATCAATGAAATTTAAACACAAGGTTTATGACCACAAAAGGAAGGTTGGTATTGATTTTGGGAGTTGAGGTCTGAACAGTTTAGGAATTAGGGGCCAAAAAGGGGCCCAAGTAAGCATTATTCTTGGTTTTCGCACCATAACTTTAGTTTAAGTAAATAGAAATCTATGAAATTTAAACACAAGGTTTATGACCACTAAAGGAAGGTTGGGTTTGATTTTGGGAGTTTTGGTCCCAACAGTTTAGGAAAAAGGGGCCCAAAGGGTCCAAAATTGAACTTAGTTTGATTTCATCAAAAATTGAATAATTGGGTTTCTTTGATATGCCGAATCTAACTGTGTATGTAGATTTTTAATTTTTGGTCCCGTTTTCAAATTGGTCTACATTAAGGTCCAAAGGGTCCAAAATTAAACTTAGTTTGATTTTGACAAAAATTGAATCCTTGGGGTTCTTTGATATGCTGAATCTAAAAATGTACTTAGATTTTTGATTATTGGCCCAGTTTTCAAGTTGGTCCAAATCGGGTCCAAATTAAACTTTGTTTGATTTCATCAAAAATTGAATAATTGGGGTTCTTTGATATGCCAAATCTTACTGTGTATGTAGATTCTTAATTTTTAGTCCCGTTTTCAAATTGGTCTACATTAAAGTCCAAAGGGTCCAAAATTAAACTAAGTTTGATTTTAACAAAAATTGAATTCTTGAGCTTTTTTGATATGCTGAATCTAAACATGTACTTAGATTTTTGATTATGGGCCCAGTTTTCAAGTTGGTTCAAATCAGGATCCAAAATTATTATATGAAGTATTGTGCAATAGCAAGAAATTTTCAATTGCACAGTATTCAGCAATAGCAAGAAACCTTCAATTGCACAGTATTGTGCAATAGCAAGAAATTTTCAATTGCACAGTATTGCGCAATAGCAAGAAATCTTCAATTGCACAGTATTGTGCAATAGCAAATATTTTCAATTGCACAGTATTGCGCAATAGCAAGAAATATCTAATTGCACAATATTGTGCAATAGCAAGAAATTTTCAATTGATTGGAGTTATCTTTCTTTGTCCAGAATAGTAGTTGAATCAACTTAAATCATTGTTTTATACAATATACAATGTATATTCACTTTTACTACCAACTGATAAATTAAAACAATCTTTACCATTCAGTGATAAAAAGCACCTTTTGTTACATTTTAATATTTTATGATGTATTTAAATGAGTAGTTATTGTTGCAAACTCCATTAGAAATTTGAATTTAGATCAGTTTTGAAAAAGGGAAAGGGGGATGTGAAAAAAAAAATGGGGGGGGGGGGGTTAAATTTTTCTTATTTCAGATTTCATAAATAAAAAGAAAATTTCTTCAAACATTTTTTTGAGAGGATTAATATTCAACAGCATAGTGAATTGCTCAAAGGAAAAAAAAGTATTTTAAGTTCATTAGACCACATTCATTCTGTGTCAGAAACCTATGCTGTGTCAACTATTTAATCACAATCCAAATTTAGAGCTGAATCCAGCTTGAATGTTGTGTCCATACTTTCTCCAACCGTTCAGGGTTCAACCTCTGCTGTCGTATAAAGCTGCACCCTGCGGAGCATCTGGTTATTTTTTACTATTGTGGTATTAAAGCTTTTGAATGCAACTTTACTGGGATAAGAAATAATATGATTTTATTTTAAGGGAGGATTTGACAAAGCAAACTGATTTGATGGAAAAATACCATGGTCGTATGAAAGAATTAAAAGTTTTACTGGAAAGTTCCAGAAATAGAGTAGAGGTAAGTTCATAATTTCATTCTTGATTGCTTTTGATAATTGTTAATTGGTTGTTTGGTGATTGCTTTACTCCGCATCAGCACATAAAGGCAATATCATGGCGATGATAATTGTTTAACACCACATCAAGGTGTTTGGTCTGTATCTTAGTTGGGATGATTATTGAGTAAGATTGAATTGACACTTTACTTGAAAACAAAAATTTGCTATCATTTTAATTTCTCTATTATCAATATCGCTTGAGTTACCTGATAAAGTCATTGTTTCTGTAATGTATTCTATCTGGTACTAAAGTAATCAAGTAATTAGTATTTATTTTGAAAACATATCAATTCACTTTGGTGTAAAAAATGGTAAATATCATAAGTTAATGTTTTTATGCCCCACCTAATATAGTAGAGTAGCAATATGTTTTCTGGTCTGTGAGTCTGCCTGTCTGTCTGTCTGTTTGTCCCACTTCAGGTTAAAGTTTTTGGTCAAGGTAGTTTTTAATGAAGTTTAAGTCCAATCAACACATGTTCCCTATGCTGTGATATTATCTTTCTTATTTGAATGCTGAATTAGATTTTTGTCCCCATTTCACGGTCCACTGAACATAGAAAATGATAGTGCAAGTGGGGCATCCTGTACAATGGACACATCTAGTTCAATTTTGTTTGTTTACAGGAACTAGAAAAAGACCAAGATATGAAGTCTTCTATCTTTGAAGAGGAAGAAGAAAAATTGAAGAATACCAAGAAATCAATGCATCAAAAATGTAAATTTCTTCAACAGAAATGTGACAACCAGGAAAAAGAACTTGAGAGATTAAAACATAAACTGGGCAAAATGGCCAGTGAGGTTAGAACATAATTGATATACAATGATATAATAAGTCAACTGCAGTATAAATACTAGACTTTTTGTTTTGGTACAATTATTTAAAATTATATCAGACAGTTTATCAAATATGTAATTTAAAATTTAACAATTTAAAGCAAATAATAACCAAAAAATATCTGTTCAATGGGAAATAACTGAACAAAAATAAATCTTAAAATATTTTTGTTATGGTTGTGTTTGTAACAAGATAAGTTTGGAAGTTGTTTATTTTATTTTAACTAAATGATCAAAATGCACAAGTGCTTCTAAAAACATTTTTTTGCAGTCGATAGAAAGTATATATCTGTGTGAATATTTTTTAATTTTAATATTTTTAAATTATACCTCTCCAATGAATAAAATCATATCTTTTTCAAACTTTACATGCATGCTAGCAAGTGATGCATTCTAAGTTTACAGATTACAAAACAGGTACTCGATGTATAACTTGAATTTATCTTTGTATTCATGGAATTATTCAACTCAATAATAAATCTTGTTTTCAGGAAGAAAAACGTACTGAAAGACAGAATCAAATTTTCCAAGAATTTAAAAAGAGAACTGCAAGAGCTCACAATACCATGGATGAAAAGTAAGAACAGAGTGATTTTATTGAAATGCTGTTGATTAGTGTCTGGATTGTTAATTTTGCTATTAGTATTTTCTTAAAAGCTAGATCAGTTTTATGATATCACAGATTGAAAATATTTTAGAATCTTCTTTGATTTAATTGTTTGCTAAAATAAGGGGTACTGGAACTTCAAATTTACAACAAAATTAAACATTTTAAATACCATTTTCAAAGTATAAGATTTTTTCTGTTATTTTCATATTCTTTACATGTTTTTTTCTCTCCATCATATTTGTGATTTTAGAATAAGCCAGAAGAGAAGTATTATGAAATATAAAAGAAAACAATGAATTCTATGAAAACAAATAATGATACATTTTGTTCTTTTTATTTTATTTTTGAAAGTGCGATCATACTTCTACACAAATCCCCATATTTGTTATCAAATTTTAAAAGTTTTGCCAAATTTTTTATATCTATTTCCCTGTAATGCTATTGTAAAGTAAAAAAATAAATATTACGTTCCCAGAATTTGACATGTTTCAGCTAACAGGCACATGTTATAGAAGTCTTGTTTGAAATAATTTTAGCAGAAGTACCTTAATGTTTGATTATCTTATTAGCATCTGATGAACTCAGAATTGTGAAAAAAAATAGTAAAGATAGTGGTATTTATGAGGGTCTGGATGGAATTTTCAGAATTGAGAAAACTTCAAAAGTCAGCCAACAAATGCAAATTCTAGGGCAAAAAATAATGAACAGAGAAAAACTGACAAACAAAACAGAGAATAAAGATTAATTGGGTGTTAAAATATTTTTAGAATAGAGAATAATAGGCAAATAAATAAAAAAAAATGGCGCAAAACGGTGTAAAAAGTTAAGGAATAAAGAAACAAAGGACCTCTTATCCAGACACTCATTTATGAGTTTATGTGTATTGATTTATCAGCTTTGCTTTATTCAGCTCCATATTCTTTACAGGTTTTAAAGCCAATTTCAAATGTTTTGAATAGCTATACTGCTTTATGTCTGAAATAACATTATGTTACTTTTGTGTGCTGTTATTTTTTCCAGGTTGCTAGATATAATTGATGCTTATGAAAAACAGATTAGTAGTATGCAAAAAGAGCTAGACTTTTATAAGTAAGGTTTTTAGCTTTGCTTATATTCTTACATATTGTAGCATATTGATTTTCTTTATACATTTTGATAATTAAAGTTAAAGTATGTTACTATTTTTTGTTCAATTTTTAATTGACCCATTATACTGTGAGCGCATTTGTTTCTAACCTAAACGATGGAAACGATTATGCGCATAGTCGTTTAATCCATTTGTTTCTTACATTTTTTGGTCAATGTTGACATTTTTCACATAAAAGATATATGCGCAAAATAGTCACGTAGTCGTTGATCGTTTATCGTTGAGACGTGTAAACGATAAATTTGTTTCTGCATCTGTCGTTTAAATAATTACGAGCACGTGTTGTTTTCGCACAGTCCTGGTTATTTATTTCCCGCACTTTTACCTGTTTGTTTACAGTGCGTGAGTGTAATCTATATCTGTCTGACAACGTGGGGTCGATTAAGTTTATTAAACGATGTATTTGTTTCTAGCAGCTTAACGTTTACTAAACGATAGTCATCGATGACAAAAGTTCGGGTTAGAAACAAATGCACTCTGTGTTTGATATTGGTTGCACATATCAAAGTCCATCATATTGCTTTTGATGTAAGTTGTATATATCATGTCAAGAAATAATTCCAGATAAAGGTTATATAACCAGCTTAGTGTGCAAGTTAAGTAAAAAGTTAAGAGCCAAATTGAGGCAACCCTGTTTAATTTCTAAACTGAATAAATTTTTAACTGAAATTTTAACAAAAAATGAAGTTCATTTTACAGTTTAAAAGACTATATCATTATACTTAAGTAAGTAAGTAAATTTTATTTAGAGTCGGCATTTATATATATTATAACAGACAAAAAATATGAGTTCTGGTGAGCTCTTTAACCGACTATCAAACTTGTCAGTAATTGATCTTTCATCTATTTATTGTCTGTTTGATCTTGATATACTACTTTCTTAGGCCCTAACCCTACCTACCGAGAAAATAGCTGCCTACTCAAATTTATTTTATTGTCCTAATGTGAAAAAGCTTATTTTTTAATCAGATAGGCATGACAATTAACAAAACATATGACACTTCAATTTCTCTTTGCTGAAAAAAAAAATGCCTACATACCTACCCACTGTCTCTACCTTTGATTAGGGTTTGGGAAAACCAAATTTTTTTAAGTGTGGCCTTACATAATACAATAATTTTTGTTTTTTCACTAAGTTATGTTTTGAAATAAGTAATAAATTACATTGCTTGTAAACTTGTATGCTTAACTTATTTTTAAGTTTCCCTTGAAAAAATATTGGAGGAGCTCTTAACTGCTGCTTTGTCTTTTTTCCATCATAAACCTTTTTTTGGTATATTTTCCAACTACCTTATGTATGTTTACATTCAGTTTTTTGAAAAATGAATTATGGAAAATGGTAAAAAAACTGCAGATTTTTTTGCTGAAGATAGACATAAAAACTTTTAAGAAATGGAGATATTCTAAATTGCAAAGTTTTAAATCCTCAAGCAGAAAGCTTAATTAAAAATTAGTGAAAAAACAAACTATTAAAAAATACATCAATGAAACATATTTCTCTAATTTTTGTGCTATTTTCACATTTCCTGACCGGTGTGAGAAAAATACTTCTCCCCACTAGTGAAAAATCTGTTCTTGGCAAATGATTGGTTGAAATTTAGTTGTGAAGTTAAATTTTCTTGTTTCTTCTGAATTTTCTTATTGTGACGTCATGAAAAAAGGCCACCATGCCTGATGACGTCACATCAAAAGTACACAATTTTCCTCAAATCTTTGAAAAGGAAGGATAAAAATCAGAAGAGAAACAGATTCCACCACTATAACTCGTGTATTACGATATTTCTCCACTCTCAATAGTTAAATTTTAATTATTGAAAAATCTCAGCAAGCCTCATGCTTTAAATATTAAAATTAAACTGTCTCGAGTGGAGAAATATCGTCATACACTTGTTGCAGTTGTGGAATGTATATGTAAATTATTAATATTAACAATATTTAGGTCCGATGAGGTTACAGACAACAGGACCTATGAAGAGGACTCATTACATGAAGCAGGGGTATCATCCAATATGAAGTCTCTTATCAGGGTAAGGCTAAAAATAATAAAATAATTGTACCTGGTTTTGTACTCAGCTCTTTGCAGATTTGTTTTGTACCATGACTAGGAGTCTGTGAGGAATATTTAAATGAAGCGAAATTTAAGGAAAGTTATAAATTGCAAAAGTTATTATTATTGGAGAACTAAATGATTAGATTTACTATTGTATTATTTTCATATGGAACTTTATTAAAGGCAGATATTCATAAGCACGAACAATGTTTGAGATTGGAAGTGTTTGTTAACTGTAAATAAATTTATTTTACTGTTCTTTTTTTTTAAGTTGAGACCTTTTCAGGTGATATCAGAGTCATTAATATTTTGTGAATTCCAACTTTTTTGTAATCTTTTAAGAAAAAAGGAGAAGGTGAAAGTTTTGCATATTTCATGACTTTTTATATTAGCCTTATTTTCCACTGCCATAAGTTCATTTTACCTTCTTTTTTTAATATGTAGACTGTTTCAGCTGATTTCACAGTCATTTATATGTTGTGATTTCCAACTTTTTATTATTCTTAAAACCTTATTTTCTACTGGCAAAGTTGCTAACAATAAATTGCTCACAAATAGAAGTTAGTTTACAATATATTTCAGTTGTCAATGAGCATTAACTGAATAAGTAAATGTGACCAAATATAAATAGTAAATAAGCTTCATCATTGTCTATCTTTTTACTTTTCAGTCTTATGAGAAACAGTTGTCCAAAGCAAATGACAAAGTAAAGAAATTGCAAGATGAAAAGGACTTAGTCAAATTGGAAATGGGATCTAGGTAAGTTAATATATTTCAGGACATTTTAAGTGGAGGATTCTGAATTGCAAATAAAAATTATTTCCTATTATCATTTCTGCAATTTATATAGCTTTAACTGTAGGCATAAAAACATTTGGTACTTGTTTCTGATATATGTTTCTGGAGTAACCTCCCTTTGGAAGCTTCTGGGCTTAAGTACAATGTATACTATATACACTTGAGAAGTGGCAAAACATGCCATATAAAAATTGATATTTCAGAAGTATACAGATTTAAGTTCTTTATATTTTGACTGTTGATACTAATGGCTATTAAGTCTATATTGCATACAGCAATTATTTTTGTCGTCATATTTTGGTTAAATGAAGTTAAAGTGGTATCCAGTTGATATGATTAGGAATCTTTCTGGGACTAGATTATATATTTTTCCTTGCCTTTCTAACAAAATACTTTACAAGAAAAACTAATTTTCAGTTAGTTTTCAAACTTGCAACTAGTAGTAGTATCTTTAATCATTGTTGTCAGATGATGTGGCATTTTATCCTCTTTCCTATATTATTTTTAAAATATCATTTTTATTTCCTTTTGTATTGCTGATCTGTAACTTGATAAGGGCTTTTAAAAATGCAATTAATGCAATTAATCATTGTCCTCTTCTAACAAAAGCTGGTAATAAAAATGCAATTAATTCAATTAATCATTATCCTCTTCTAACAAAAGCTGGTAATAAAAATGCAATTAATGCAATTAATCATTGTCCTCTTCTAACAAAAGCTGGTAATTATAAATCATACTACAGCATTACTGTATTAAAAATTTAAAAGATTTATTTGTAAATTGATATGGGAGGTAACCATATTGTAAAATCTTGTAAATCACAATTTGTCTCCCTTATTGATAGCTTCTTCAGCTTGCTATGAACATTTAGCGACTTTTAGCAACTTTCATATTTTTGGGGCGATTTAAATCATCATTCAGTTGGCAAGAGTATGCCCTGACCATAAAGAATGATGTATAACTTGAAAAGCAATGCTTTATCTCAGATTCCTTATAATTTGTAGACCAGAGATAACAGACTACAGAGTAATTCAACAAAGAGTGAAAAAATTAGAGAAATTATTAGCTGTACATAATATAAGGTAAATGTAATACAATCAAAAATATGTCAACAACAAAACAACTTTTTACTGATCATTATGTCTTAATCATAAAGATAATTTAAGAATGTCATGAAAAGAGACAAAAACAATACTTAATCAGCTGTTGAATACCAATGTACAGTGGTTTATTATTATTCATTTAACACCAATTTAGGGAATTTGCTTAAACAAATAATGAATGAATCGAGGTTCTCAACAAAATGGGAATCTTTTGTTGTTTATGTAGAAACAAATGCATAAGTAACAAACTAAAGTATCCTTCCAGGAGAGAAATTTTCCCTCTGAATGTATTTCATTGTTCTGATACAAATTTCCATGTTTTCGCTGTTTTCACCTAAAACTTATTTTGAAAGCACTGCATCTTGCATGCTTCATTTTTAATCATGTAAATGGCCTGATTGCCATAACTGATGTTAACACTAAGTTGCTAAAAAAGTATAAGGACATAATGGTGTCTAAAACTTTTATTTTTTTTACAGCATACCTGGAGAAAATGACAAGAAGGATCCATTTAGACAGAGGAAAAAGTACAGTACAAAGTTGGATGATTTGGAATACTTACCTTTAGATTTATGTAGACAATATCTAAAGGTAAGAGTTACCTCTCTTTGCAATACAAGTCTTAATTTGGCAACAAAGTGCTAAACTTTTTAATGATCCTTGTATTCATTTTCTAGTTTATCAAAGTTTGCCTGCTAAAAACAACTTTAAGTTTAAGGATTTCAATACTGTATATGGTATCAGATCGCATTTGTGTCTAAAGACTGAAATATGTCTTGTTATCCTATCTCTAAAGTTACATCCCAGCTCCTTTGTTCTACCAGGGGTGATCTGAGCCAGATCATCCTTACCAGATCATCCCAGCTTGTGTTTCTTTTTTTTGCATGCTTTCCTTTGTTTTTTAACATTTCGGCGGGAAGGCCTAATCCACAATAAAACTTAGAAATACTTATTGAGAAAAGACACACTTTCAAAAGTTATGTAAAGAAATCCTTGTCTATACTGGGATACGAACTCAAGACCATTAGCATATCAACCCACGACACATACCCCTACACCAGGACGACTGGATACAGACTCTCAGTTATTAAATATATTTTAGGAAGCAAGATATTTTTATAAGCGAGAGGAGTATGCAGACCTTTATTCAGTGGGATTTTAACCCCTTTTCATAAATAAGGCGAGTTGTCAGACTGATTGTTCAATGGAATTTTACCCTTTTCCTAAGTGGGGCGAGTTGGTAAACAATAGTAGGGTGTTTTTTTTTGGAAGTGGTGATTTTGTGTGGGCCGATTGGCCAGTGGGGCGAGTTGACATGGTTTCATATTTAAACATTGTTTTTCGGGGTCATAAAGGGTATATTATATAGTAATATATAAAATGTATTATATTGGTTGTGTGGCGTTCTAAACTAGATTTAATGAATTGTAATTGTTTTTTGTCTAATCTAATACAGCAAGGATGTAAATAGTTATCCCATTTGGACTTGGTGTGTCAGTGTCTGGACATCGGGGTGATCTGACACTGACACATCGCGTCCTCATGGGATAACTATTATTAAAATGGATGTATTTTATATCTATCTGAATGGCATAATAACATTCTTATGTAAAAGAATGAGGAAGCTTGTACATTTTGTAACTTAAGACTGAAAGTTTGAAACAATTACCATTAACCAAAGTTTAAGGGATGGGTTTCAAGGACAGAAAGTGTGCCTAATTGTCTAATCAACTGATAATCAAAAGTTATTTATTTAGAAATTAAGATTTGTATATACATCCATTGTAGGATGTTGCTACAGAATTAGACACAGATGATCTGGAGAATGTTACACCTCAGGTACAGAAATTTAATGAAAGACTTGAGACTGCATTACAGTTTGAGCAGGTAAGTTTATGTGTGTGTGATACATGTACCTTTATATTATATATTTATACTTTAATCTGTACAACTTTTCAGGAAGTCCTCATACTTAATAGGTCAACATAAAATGGATGCACATCTTAAAGTATATTTTATTATCAGTTTTCAAGAATAAAATTTGTTGTAAATCTACAAATGTTTCAATTCAGTGGCAACAGCTTTGGTCTTAAAAAGTAGAATATATCATACATTGTGATACAATTATTTATAGGTTAAGATAGCAAATAAGATTGTAATTCTTCCTTAGCTTGTATACCTACATTGCAAGCTTCATCTTTTTTTACAAACTATTTTTTGGGTAATGCTTAAAAGAATAACACTGTTTCCATTCGCTTTAAACACATTGCCCCTGACATTGACTAGCTAGCTATCAAACAATTCACTACCTTCAAATCAGTTAGGTCCAGGTTTTCTGCCTTTTCTTAAGGTTTTTCGTGGATAAAAGGTCCATAAAAAATTTGAAATTGGACTTGTGGTTTGAAAAACATATACTTGACAGTCAAACTATGTAAGATTTTTCTGAAATCTAGACTACTAACAATGGTGAATACTGAACCTTGTAAAGATTTGTTGTAAGGCAATGTAAAGATGAATATCAAGCTAAATGGCCCTCTGTTGAATAATTGCATTTAATGTTAATGGTTACTCTCTACAACAAAGTCAATACATGAGCCAGAGAATCAAATATCAATTATGTGATAATTTAGTCTTAAAAATGTTATACCTCCTGAAAGATGATGTGAGTACTAGACTGATATTTTAAAACAGAAAATGCCATAGTTAGAAGACTGATAAGCTGTTCTGGTAATAATTACAGAGGGTGGTGTGAAAATAAGTTTAATAAAAAAAAAATGTCCATGGTATATTGTCTTGTAATGAGTTAGGAGAGAGTTTGCTTGTGATGATATAATTTAATAACCTTTAAAATCAATGTATACCTGTTTATTATTTTGATAAGGTGATAATGTATATCATTACCCTAGGAATCTTATTAATAACAAGATGATAATTTATGGCATGATTAATACATTTTAGATAATTTCAGTTAGCCAAATAGTTCAAGGTTATTAATGGCAACAGAGTCCTAGAAATTTGCCATAATTCTGCTTATAATAATTCTAAATGCAGGCAGGCTTAGAAATTCATTTACCTTTTGACCTTTAATCTTGACCTCATTTACATGGATTATTAATAATGTTAAGTATATGTAATACTTAAAATAAAATCTTTATCTTAAAAGACTTTCAACATAAATCATGATCAGACAAACAGATCAGTAAAGCAGACATTTCAACATGTGCACTATTGTGATAAAGTAGAAGATTTCTCAGATATTTGCGAAAAATACCAGTCTTGGGACCGAATTTCCCTTGACTGGTATTTTTTGCAAATACCCCTCCAGAAGATGATATATCTGTTCAATATCTTTTTTTTTATGCTCATTAAAATCATTGACAGAAGGGTCTTTTAGACTTCTGGCCATAAAAAAGAATAGGTTTGTTTTCCCAAACACTACCTACCCAGAAAAAAGCTGCCTACTCAAATTCTTTCATTGTCCTGATTTGAAGAACTTTTTTTTTAATCAGATAGGCATGAAGACTACTAAACACCCGATACTTCAAAAAAAAAAAAAAAAAAATGCCTACACTGTCTCAACCTTTGGGTAGGGTTTGGGCAAATCAAAATATTTTTAATTGTGGCCTCTTCTTCTAGTAAAATAATGGGAAGTAACCCATTTAGGCTTCACAGTTATGGCAAGCCGTTCTCGTCAAAATTATGTTTAAACCCTTTTTTCGAAAAAATTACACAATGAGAAAAAACCTAAAATGACACACTGAGAAATCGAAATTACACACTGAGATTTTAAAATTACACACTGAGATTTTAAAATTACACACTGAGATTAAAAAAAAATGAAAAAGACACACTGAGAAATTAAAATTACACACTGAGGTTTTAAAAAGACACGCTGAGATTAAATAAATTGAAAAACACACACTGAGAATTGTTAATTACACACTGAGATTTCAAAAATACACATTGAGATTAATATTCAAATTACTAATGAATATTCATGAGATGAATAATTCAACAGATTAATATCATGGTCTCTAGAACTCTTGCCATTATAATGAAGGGGTTTCCTTCAACCAACGTTCATAATAAATTTCAAGACTTAACATCGTTTTTTGCTAACTCATATTCATTAATATTATTGCTAACGGTGTATCAGGTTTGTTTACTTAAAACTGTTTAAGCATAGGTCCTTTTTCAAAAGTCTTTCAACTGTTACCCTGATTTCGCAAGGTAATCATTTATATTTTTGTTGTTACGTTTATATGTTATAATAGACACTTGGGTGAACATGTCATTGCATTTTTTGTCTTTTTAAAAATTGTTCCGATAATTTCTTATAATTTTAATAAAGTTTACAACATTTGATTATATCAGAGACATATGATACATGTCTCTGGTTATATTTTGAAATGAGAGTAAGTGGGTATTTTTCTTGTTCTATTAGTCTTTAACTTTGTATTGCTATTATAAATGTATTTTATAAAACATTGAGCACCAGATTTAAGGACTAACGAGTTATGTCCCCTAGTTGTTTTAAGCATGTAATAGATTAGGATTACGTATGGTAATTAGATATGTGTGCATAAAAAGTGCGCACAAATCTCAGTTTGTAATTTTAAATTCTCAGTGTTTAATTTCAAATTCTCAGTGTGTGTTTTTCAGTTTATTTCATCTCAGTGTGTCTTTTTGAAATCTCAGTGTGTCTTTTTGAAATCTCAGTGTTTAATTTTCGATTCTCCGTGTGTAATTTTCAATTCTCAGTGTGTGTTTTTCCTTTTTTGTAATCTCAGTGTGTATTTATGAAATCTCAGTGCGTCTTTATGAAATCTCAGTGTGTAATTTCTTATTCTCAGTGTGTGTTTTTTCATTTTTTTTTAATCTCAGTGTGTTTTTTTTAAATTCTCAGTGTGTAAAATTTTCGAAAAATGTTTTAAACATAGTTTTGACGAAAACGGCTTGCCATACAAAGTGAAGTCCTTTCACTGTGTGTTTGAAATGTCATGTGAACTACTAGCTAACTTACTTAATTCCTTGGTAAAAAAAAATTGACTTTTTTGTTGTAAAATTGGAAGAGAGGCTCAAAGTATTTGGGAAAATGGTTATCTTTTGAGATTTTTTCAGTTGATGTACAATAGTAAGAGATAAAGGGCACAATGTATTTAAAAGGTGTCTTTTTTCACTCATGAAAGGATTTAGTTAAGTTTTGTGTTAAAATATATTTGGGTATTAGCCTTTTGATGTGATGGCTTGCCTTCATGTCTTTATTATAGTTTTAGAATCCTTTTTCATGATAATAAGATTGTTTAAATACCAGTTAAAATATTGAAAATCAACCTACCTTGACATTGCTACCTCTAACAGCTAGTTAATACTAATTGTACCATTTCTTTTCTAAAAGTTCTGTAGGAATGTAACAGAAATGGTAAATGAAGATGATATAAATACAAGTAAAGGAAGATCTAAAAGTCCTTCTAGGAAGAAAAATACTCTTAGTTCTAAAAGTTTACAGTTAGCCATGGCCACCATACAAAGCTGGAAAGATGACCAAGATTCATTGCAGGTATTTTTAATATGGTTAACAATAGATCACTCTGTCCCAAACCCTGTTGGTTAGACTGTCCTGACCAATAAAATAGATGCAGGTCAACCAAATCGTATGCCAATTCTGGCTGTTCAGTTCTGTGACTTTTTGCTATTTTTACATGATCAAACATAGATCAGTTAATATTCTTTAACATGTATATCATTACTGTAAATTCAGAAATTATTGCAACATTTATTATTGTGTTACTTGAAGAATAATAGACTACAAAGCATTTTTGGGACAATCTGCATACAGACATCTGTACCAGCTATCAGAATGTGAGATCTTGATATTAGGATAATCACCAAAGCCACTATGTACGTTTAAGGGAAACTTCGCAAAAAAATCAAAAATTGATATTATGTCCATTTTGTATAAAAATGCTCAAATTCATAGATATTAAAGTTTTATTCCGCTAGATAAGATATCACCATCGATTTTAGATTTAGAGTGTCAATTCCCTGCATGCCGCCATTTTGTCATCTCCTCCATTTTGAGACCACGATATGTCTAAGGACCAAAACAATAGTAACCTGATGTAGTCGTAATTGCATGTCGATATCTTGTCAATCGTACGGATGTTTTATCCGACTAACTAACTTGATACGAAAAATGTTATTATTTTTTAAATAACCATGGTGTGTCATTTTTAAACTGTTTATATTGGAATTAGTTAAAAAGTCATAGTTCATCATAAATAAGTGTATTTTGAAAATTGTTTTTGAAAATCTAATTTGTTCATTAGGACATTCTTTTATGTGATTTAAATAAATTCGGACCTTCCCTCAATTGATCACCCACATGGCTAAAGGTATTACCCCGAAAGGTATTGTGAGGTGACACGTCCAGGTATTCAAATGATTTCCTGTCGGACTTGCAAGTTCATGCATTGTTTCACTTCTGAGGGTATTATAAGTGTACACGGCCGATAACTTGTTACTTTCCATTTTCAACTATCATGTGTATAATATACATCTCTGTCTTGCGTGTCCAAAAGTGATATACTAGTCATTACTAAACTCATACGCTTGTTTATAAATAACATTTCTGGTGTAAAGAATATTATTTATAAAAATCTAAATAATAACATTTAAAAGATAGTGTATGCCACTACAAAATTCTATGATTGTTTACAGTGGATGCTAAGGAAAATGATGCACTTCTCGAACTCAGGATAATTAAATGAGCTTTACAATAAAAAAAAAAAAACATGATAAAAAAAACTTAGACTTGGCTAGGACATTTTAATGTTATTATTTCAGGAATTAGCAATATCAGTAACCAAACTTGGAGATCGAGTAGCACCCTGGTTAAAGATCAGATTGGGAAGTGAACCATCTGTTTCTAAGATCATCACAGCACTAGACAAACTGGTGTATGATGATGGTATCTCTAAAGATAAGGTAGGATGTACATCAAATTGTAAAGTATTCTTTAAAAAAGACATTTCAGGGATCTTATAATCAAGCAAGTTCTTTCGAACAAATCTTATAAAGTTTCAATTTGTTGAAATTTCTTAACTTGAGTCAGAACGAGTATTCTTCAAAATTAAATGTAAAAATTTGGTTTTACACTGTATTGTAACATATCTGTTCTAGTTTGTTTTCTATTTAAGCTTTAAGGGGTTGAGTGAAAAAAATATAAAAAAAAATATATGAAATTTCTTTTCTATTGTATATTTCAGGATGGAAAAGAACATCCCTCTCGTTCAGTCCTTGAGAGCATTGTTAAACATTTCCAGACTCTGTTTGATGTTCCGTCAGTGTCTGGGGTTTACCCTCGTATGAATGATATCTACAGCAAGTTAGGAGAAGTCCATAATGTATTAAATACTCTCAGAAACCTTTTAGGTTTAGGTAAATAAACTTTTGAATTCAAAACAAGTTAATTGATAATTTCAGGATATATTTTTAGTTAGACAAAGAAAGATATTTTTTAGCCTCATTCATGTGTTAATAGGAAATATGTTATTATCAGTTATTTGTTCACTTCTTCCCATGTAGAATGTTGGCAGAGGTTTAGCATTCTTACAATATTGCAATTTATTTCAGAGTAGAATTCATTTGATTCATTTTTAGTTTCAGACCTTCAAGATTTCGATCTTGCTTGATGGTATTACATGTATATGAAATCCAACTTGGTAAAATCACCTGAATTGAGCTGTTTCACCACAGAAATTTTTATTTTAACAAGTGATAGTTTTCTTCAAAAATTGGTCTGAATATGCTTAAAATAAATGCCACTTGACTTTTAAGCAAGCAACAGTCACTATTTTATATCTATTGTTGAAATTAAAATGGCCAGATGCAAGGAAATTTTGATAAGGGTTTTTATGGTAAAGAACAATTGATTATTCAATATTTTATCTTGTTTCAGATACTGATTGTAAATCTTCAGACATTGTAGATACAGTAGGGCGTCTATGTAGCCAACATAACAACACAACAAGTAGACAGCTTAAAGCTCTGTTACAGACAGAGGATTTAGAGGGGTGAGTTTTATATCAAACGTATAACACTAGTTAAGAATGACATAAAGGCAGTTTTATGCAAAATAACAATTTATTTAAGTATCTGAAATTTTTAAAACACATCAGGTTTTGATCTCTAATTATGAATGTGGCAGTTGCATTTGACTCCTATCTAAATTGAGTAGGAGTACAAGATGTTGGTTATCTCCCTTCCTTCACCAATAAAATCTGACCTCCAGGAATAAGCACATTAGTGCTGAAAGTAGCATTTAACAGCAAACAATCAATCAATCAAATTCAAACTTGTTTAAAAGTATTCAAAGCTACAAAAGTTCTAATTAAGCTATGGCTGCCTTGAAATCAATCAATTCATTGTATGTTTTTGGCACAAGCTAGCAACAAATGATAAAAAAATATCGGGTAAATTGTATAAGTTACTTTGGTACTTGCATGAGCATAACTATGTAAAATCTGTGTTTAATGACTGTGGCTTTTGAGAACTGTATAATATTCCGGACAGGTTTATTTTTATATTAAAATTAATGTAAGGCAGTGTCTCCAGGACCAATTTATTCAATTATAATGGGATGTAAGGGGGAAGTTCATACCTCCATATTACTGAAAATATCCAAATGGAAAAAAAGTACTTGGCATGCTTAAATATTGTAATAGTAATGTGCTGTCTAAGCTGTTTAATTTTATTCAAAAGGTAGTAAAGATGCTTGTCAAATTTAAAACTGTAATAAACACAGACTTACTTCTGAAGATGTATAATTTAAAAATGTATACTGTTTGTATTATGAACTAATTAATATTGTGTATAAATTATAATATGCTTCTGTTATCCAGTCTTCTGCGGCTGAGTTTTCTTTAATTAACTATAAACTATTGTTTCTGAATGAAAAAAATAATATGCTTTGATTTGTATCAAAGTTTCAATACTATAATGAATCATTAAAAAACTGTAAGTACAGAGAGATCATGTTTGTTTAGATGCCTCATAGCTTTTATGGTTGATAAGTTATATCTGTAATGGATTTCAAGTTCAATTTAGTTCTGTCTAGAGCTACATCACTAATTGTTAAGTATTGATTTTTTTACCTGAAATTGTAATGATGAGGGTTTAGATGGAGATTCTCCATTTTTGTATTCTTCAATATTTCTGTATTCTTTATATGTTTTACCCATTATTCTTAATTCTCTATATTGTAGTACCCTTGTATTCTCTATTCTTTATTGTTTTTGGCCTATTTATCTCTTATCTCTATTTTATTTTGGTCATTTTTTTCTAATCTTGCTACTTTATTCTTCTTTCTGTAAACCCCATCCACATCCTGTTATATGATTTTGAGGATATTGACTCTTACTTCCAAGTTCATGTTGTTATCAGAAGTTTATTATAATGTAAGACAAATTATATTCTTTGGCATCTCAATTATTTCTCTTTGAATAAGTATTCTTTTGTTGATTGATTTTTTTGCTTAGTAGCATTCTTATAAACATTTTTTAGCTAACAATGTCAGTTTTTGACCAAAAAAATTAATTCAATCAAAGAAATATCAAGAGTTTTTATGTTTGTCTTTTAACCCCAATACAGGGACTGTATTCATTTCCCCAAATTTAAAAAGTGTTACGATTGTCAAACATTATGAACATAAAATATTAAAAGTTATCTTTTTTTTTCCATATTTATATTTTAGTGTAATAAGAAGACTGGAAGAGCATAATTCATTTTTCCCAGCTTTCCAAGAAGTTATGAGAAAAATGTTTGATATTTTAGGTAAGTTGTTTACTGATATTTTTGAAGATCATATTTTCTCTAACAGATGAGGCATCTCAAATTGGTAACTCAGCACTATCAAAGTTCTGTTATCATGATTTATCATTTTGTTTGACTTAAGTTAGGTTTTTTTTTGTCTAGCCTGCAACTTTGTTGCTGGTAGCCCACATAGGGATAGTGACCAAGTGACAGTGGCGGCGTTAGTTCACTTCTTAATATTTTAGTAGGTGTAAGACCTGGATGTTTCATACTTTGTATATAAATGCCTTATGATAAGAAGTTTCTGTCTGTCGCATGTCCATTATCCTTGACGTCATTTTCATGGATCAGTAACTGCTCGGAAAATAAATTCTAATTTTTTTGTAATAATAATTTCTCTCTTATGATGAGTAAATAAGATAACTATATTAGGTATGTGAGTACCTTGCAAGGTCCTCATGATCGTCAGGCAGTTTTCACTTGAACTAGACCTCATTTCATAGATCAGCTAACAAGGTTAGGTTTTAATGGTGAAGTCCATATCTCAGATACTATAAGCAATAGGTCTAATATATTCAGTGTAAGGAAGGATTGTAAGGTGTATATGTCCAACTGGCAGGTGTCATCTGACTTGACCTCATTTTCATGGTTCAGTGGTTATAGTTTTAGTTTTTATATGCCCAACAAAATTTTGACGGGACGTATTATGGTATACAAATGTGCAGCGTCTGTTCGTCTGTCTGTCTGGCGTCCACATGTCGCAGCGTAACTTGAGAACCACTTATCCAAATTTCATGAAACTTAACATAGTTGTTTCTTATGATGATCAAACTATCTGTATACTTTTTGGTGAAAATATGATATAAACTTTTTGAGTTACAGGACTTTATAACTAAAACAGGGGTGTGTTTGTTCACATGTCGCGCCATATTTCAAAAACAATTTATTATCACTGCTTAAAACTTTTCGCATTTCTTAGTTATATTAATCTTAACATCTGTATACTTTTTGGTGATGATTCAAAATTTTGTTTTAGAGTTATTGAGTTTTTTTGTAAAAAAAAAAAGGGGAGGGGTCACATGACGCACTGTATCTCAAAAATCATTAATGATTATTGCTTAAAACTTTACACACTTCTTAGTTATAATAATCTGAAGATCTGTGTACTTTTTTGGTCATGATTCAAGTTTTATTTTAGAATTATTGAGTTTTTAGTAAAAAAATGGGGGTTTTCACATGTCACGGTATATCTCAAAAACCAGTAATGATTATTGCTTAAAACTTTACACACTTCTTAGTTATAATAATCTAAAGATCTGTAAACATTTATGTGATGATTCAAATTTTATTTTGGGGTAATTGAGGGTTTTGTAAAAAAAAAGTGGGGGTTTTCACATTTTGCACCATATCTCAAAAACAATTAATGATTATTGCTTAAAAGTTTATGCACTTCTTAGTTATATTAATCTAAACTTCTGTATACTTTTTGGTGATGATTTAAAATTTCATTTTAGAGTTATTGAGGTTTTTGGTAAAAAAAAATGTCTTCACATGACGCACCATATCTCAAAATCATTAATGATTATTGCTTTAAACTTTACACACTACTTAGTTTTATTAATCTAAAGATCTGTATACTTTTTGGTGATGATTCAAATTTTATTTTAGAATTATTGAGGGTTTTTTTTTTTAAAAGGGGGGTTTACACATGTCGCACCATATCTAAAAGCCAGTAATGATTATTGCTTAAACATTTACGCACTTCTTAGTTATATTAATCTAAACATCTGTATACTTTTTGGTGATACTTCAAAATTTTTTTAGAATTATTTTTTTTCACATGTTGCACTGTATCTCAGAAACTATTTACGATTATTGCATAAAACTTCACACACAAGACGACAGGCGTATCATGCGCTTGTGGCGCAGCTATTTATTGTGTTTTGATCTGTTTTTATAATACTGTATGCAATAGGTCTACTTTATTTGGTGTATGGAATGATTGTAAGTTTTACATGTCCAACTAGCAGGTGTCATCTGACCTTGACCCCATTTTCATGGTTCAGTGCTCAGAATTAAGTTTTTGAACAGTATCTTAATGTGAATAATGATTTTCTTTTGTCATTTAGAGAATTTTGTGTTGATGGGAAAAAAAATTATATACTGTCAGTTTTATTAAATAGTTTAATTTAAAATTAATCAAACTGAAGTTATGTAACCATAAAGAATCAAGCATTTGATGAGAATGTTTCATGAATAATCAGTATTATATATTACAAAGAATAAGCCTGATGTTATTGAAGGATTGCAGACTAAAGTAATTCACCTACATGATATGAATTGATTTTAAACTTCAGGATATTCGTTATTAGAGACATTCAATCTAGTTCAATCCTGTAGAAAAAGTTTTAAAGAGCTGTTGAGTGATTTTAGTGTTCATCTTTAATATAATACAATACCACCATTTTTGTTTGTTCTTAAAAGAAATACAGACATATTTCTGACTCATTTCAAAGCTATAGTAAAAGTCTGCCCCCTTCATATTTCACTGGTCAACACAAACATGACCAATGTAATTATTTTATTTTAAGGCTGTTTTGAGGAATGGGAAAAAGATAGAAAGTGGTTTTGTCTTTGTAGTCATCATTTTTAGCTTACCTTTATGCATTTTAATTGAAACATGAGTGAATATGATGTTAAAACAGCTGTTTAAAAAATCTATAACTAATTATTTCATGGTAAATGGTTTTTAATTAATCTGTAGTAGTATACTTTTAAAATAATGAATGTTTGTCTGGAAACTTAATAAAGGGTGTTAAATTATTTAAAGAGTTGTCACAGATGTGTGGTACCATGAAACAGAAACATATCACATTAAAAAAAATCCATAAGACGTGTAAAGGTCAATATATAGTCTTCAACATAAATAAGTACAATGTATCTATATTCTATAAACTATTATAAATTCTATATTGTATATATATAGTCTAGAAAGTTGTGATTAGATTTAGACAGAGTCTGGCAAGATTTGCCATTTAACACTTTCAAAATTCTTTAAAGAGCAGAAAAAGTATTGAAATGTTACTAAAAAAAAACAATTTCAGATAAACATGTATCTTTTTTATCAAGTATGGAATGTTCTCTGCTTTTTTATCAAGTATTGAATGTTCTCTGCTTTTTTATCATGATTGTTCAATAATCATATAAATCTCAGATAGCAAGGTTACTTTGTTGACAAGAATTATCATGTTAAAAAACTTTGAATTTTTCAAAATAATTAGGATTTGTGTATCAATGATGAATTTATTTCTATTCATATCAGGGGGCAAAATGTTTTCTTTGTGACCTTTTTTGGCATAAAGTCATCCATTGTTGACAAGATCTTCATCAGTAAGCTATGCATCAGTAATGTCCAGTATTTTTTTTCCTTTTAACTCTATTCCTTGCTTTCATAGAATAATTGATATCTTAATGTTATAATAACTGCCCAGTGCCTTTAATGACAGATATTCAGGAAAATTCAAATTAATACAAATTACTTTTTATTTTACAAGTCTTTTGATGGTAAAGGAGAAAATCAATTGAATTCTTATTGTTAAGATGCATTATAAGCTAAAACAACTACTAAATAATTTACATCAGGTATTAAATCAATAATAAGTGAAGATAAATTAATTACCATCCCACATCATTGCTTACACTAAGTGGTGAAGTCTTGCATCAACACATATTACTTAAGCAACAAATTAACATAATAACTTAAACATGTGTATAAATATAAACAACAATACATTCATGTGTTGCCAATGTACTGCGTAAATTATAATAACTTAATCATTAATAAATAATTAACCTTGAAACAGTATTTAAAAACTTTTAATTTGTTTAAACTCTAATCATTTACAGGAAAGGATTAAAATTTTAAAGATTATGACATCAATAATCATAAATTTTTGATATTTATAATAAGATTTATATTATATGAAGGATTGGTATCAAATGCTTTCAAAAACGTCAACAGGAAGTTTACAAATACATGTAGTGAAAATAAGTTATTAATGAAGTGTTTCCTCAGCTAACATTTATTTTTGCTATTTTAAAGTTTAGCAATCAACAAGGATATTTTTGTCCCTTAGCTAGTCCACAATTACTAACTGCATTATTTTCTCTTTTTCGAGTGGAGTATCAACAAGGACATGTTTGTCCCTTAGCTAGTCCACAACTAGTAACTTAGTTATATACCTTTGCATTCCCCATAGCTTTACTTTATAAATTAAAATTTGGTCCTGTTGCTGTAGTATACTAATGTAACATCAAATTGACCAAAACAACCCTGATAAATCATGTTGTTTTATTTATAGGTATGGTAAATTCTATTTTTTTTTTAAATTGACATATTGAAATATTTGAATGTCATTCAAATTAATTGGTCTTATTAATCAACATGTTTTACAGAGATCATGAGTGAACATTGAGTGAACATCATGCTAAGCCAGTTGTTTACAATATTCTTATCAGATATTATCAATATTAGTAATAGGTTTTTCATAACCTTTTATATACATCAATATTGATTGTCTGACAGGAAGCTATATGCTATTTATACGCTATTTAGTTTTTTTTTCCATTTAGGCATTCATTGGTCAAATATTCTTGGTCAACTTTTGAAAAATAATAATTACTACTAAATGACAAGTACTTCTGTAACTATCTCTTGATAAAACTCCTTACTATCATTCTACTTTTAACAAAGATTTCCTATTATTCTGAATTGTCATCTAGCCTAATCTGGTTTTTTGGGTGTTTTTTTTTTTTATTGTATGTATGATTTTACATGCTTATCAGGCTGCTTTTTAAATACAGAAGCACAGAAGTTCCATTTGAACCCTATATTATAGGTTATATTTAACTCTGTTTTATTTACGAATAAAATTACAGTAATTTTAAGCTACCCAGTACTCGAAAAGCTTTGTTCACAGAAAAACAAGTTTAAATAAATGAGTACATTTCCATTCTCAATTTTACATGAACTGGTATCACTGATTTTGAATGGACTTCCCTTTGTATTGAGTTTTTAAAGGTTAAGTCTTCAGAATTTGTAATTAAAAGGATTTTTATTATCATTTTGATCTTTCCTTTGAATTAATTATTACCTTATTTATTTGTACAGTATTTAATATTGGACTTTGATGACGCAAATGTAATGACACGTAGTGTTTTATTTATAAGGTTAAGCGTAGAAAAAACCAATAATCAATACATATAGACAATTTGTGATTTATTTAGTATTTATTTTGTAGATGTTCAAAGAATGGATCAAGTGATACCAGCAGTCAGAGCATTGAAATTACTGGCCAGCTGAAACAACGAAACTGTTATCAAAAGGAGGGTCTAGAACAAAATACTACTGCAGTTAAATCATTGAAAATATAAACTGGCTGATGTATCAAAACTTTGTTATTGTGGGGAGGGTCTTGAATGAGGTATAACTGCAGTCTTGATCTTCATTGAAAGTTTTGATTGCAGTCAAAGCAAGACAATTTTTGACCAGTTTGAATATATGGCATTAAAGGGAAAGGGGTAATGTTAAAAGAAATTTTAGCAGTCATAGTTATCCATATCTACAATGAGTCGATTTGGTATTGTAATTGCTAGTAATTTAAAAAGTTAGGGAAGAAATTTGAATTCTGCAACATAAGATGTATTTAAAAGTAATTCATTTCATTGAATAGAATTGAAGTGAGTTGCTATTTAATGACTAGAAAAGGCAGCAAATTAAATATTAGCCAATGAATCCAACAATATTTGTAATTAGAGAAATATTGTTTATATTAGATATTTATATTATGTAACTGTTATTGTTTGAAAGGTGCTAGTTTTCCAATTTCTCAGCTTCAAATTTAGAATAAATTGGAAACCTTGTAAGGTTTTTTTTTAATCCCTTTTCAAAAATTATGATTTAAAAAGATCACACATCTCTAGGCTTGTATTTGAAGAATTCTATGTGTTTGCTAAAATGCAAAACTTATGTATTATTATGTTTTATAATGCATGAACTTCATAATTTTAAAGTTTTAGAGATGAAATTTCATTGAAAAAGAACAAGATGTTATGATTGCCAATAATTAGAAAAAATATTTTTTATTCTTTAGGATGAGATTGCTTTATTAAAGTTTCAAAATGTTGAAAAGTATTAAACTCTCCTGAAATCACAAACTCTCAATCACCATGGATGATTCAGCTGTATCTATTGTCCTTAAATACTCTTTATTTCTTTATAAATCAATAACTACTCTACACCTTTGTCAGCGTTGGTCTAGATTTTTTAAATGATTTTTGTTTAAATCAAACAACAAAGGGTACAGAATGTATATGTATGTATGTGTTATTTATGATAACTTGTGTTGTTTTGATAACTAACTGAATAGATATATGCATCAATAAATATAATGTGTCTTTTGTTTCCCTTTTATACTGTACAGCTTTCCTTCTACTACTAGCAGGTAAAATACAGATGACAAACCAGAAATAGTTCTAATATATTGTTTTTCCAGAATAAAGAACTGATAAACATAAAAATCAACAATATTTAACAAAATAATTATTGGCTAATTGTATTGTAATACATGTATAGAAGAATGCATCTATTTCTTATTTTTTATTGCATGTTAATGATAAATTGAAAAATCCAGAAATCCCCTTCACATACAACGAAAGCATTTGCAGATTAAACCTTTCGCTTATACCTGTTAGAATCCATAGTATAATATTAACAATATTGTTTAATATCTGTCAAGGACTTAAGATTGAATTTTCTACAATTACAGCAATGGTAATTGGTGTATTTGTAAAGTATTTTTAGATAAAATGTTATTTCAAGAATTTCAAAAAGGATAAAACAGTGTCCCCATTTATTCCAAAACAAATAACTAAATTTTATAACAAAAACAAAAATGGGTCATGGTTTGATGGATATTTCAGTCTTGTCCAAAACAAATGCATTTTTCCAGACAATAAACATCAATAGTTGGTGCCATTTGCACAACAATACAGATAAAATGGAACAAATTAAAAAACCAAGGACAAATAAGAAAATAACTCCTATTTTCCATTGGACAAGATCTTTCATTAAAAACAGAATTTTGACATTCATACTTTTTGTCTCACATGACACGTAAAATTTATATTAAACAACCAATGAAGGAAAATAATCATGTTGAGGCATAGTGGTCTAGGTCACTCAAAAATTGAAGTTTCCTATGTACAAACCTGGAATGAAAAAAATACCAACAAAAACTATAAAAGAGGGGCAGAAGATACCAGAGGGACAGTCAAACTTATTATGAGGTTGGATGCGACAATTTAAAACAATTTCAGGCACTAAGGTACATTTGAAAATGTGAATAAGCCCTGGTCTGCACCTATATGTATAGTCAAATAATCTTGTCACAGTGATAACAATAGTGTCATTATGATATAAAGACTGTTGAGGTGGGGTGTGTAGCTGTGCTTCATCTTCTTTAATGGACATATAACTGCCCTGCTTTAGCTGCGCTAGTGCAGCACTCCTTTAGCTCAAGCTGGTAAAGCAGTGGCTTACGGTGCTAGGGGTCTTAATTGGGATAGAAAACTGGCCAATACAGTAGATACAATTTTGGCAGGCAAACCATGCTCATTAATTACAGTATCATGAATTGATTTCACTGTTGATAATTTCCTTAAAAGAATTCATATAAACTGAATGACACATTATAAATAAACTCATCATAGATACCAGGACTAAATTTAATATATACGCCAGACACTCAATATCTTATTATGACATAAAATGTATTAACATAAATAAAATTAATTTAAGGCCTCCCAAAACCTGCAGATTTCAAACGCTAGACCTTATTACTTTACTTGCTTGATGAGTTAATTTTCGTTATACTCACTGGGTATACCACTTACTTCAATTGACAACCTGAATATCTTTCCCCCATTCTTCTTTATTGTATTTATTTGTATAGTATCTCCGTTCACAAGAGCCAATATTACATTCAAGTGAATAGATTCTGGCTCCTTTGAGAATCTATATGTATTTGAAGAACAAATTATTAGATAAATAAAATCTGCTTTTTTTATAAACCATAATATTTCAGAAGTTAGAAGATTTGGATGCTTCATCCCTTGTATGCAGCTACCTTTTGTTGTAAAGTTTCCTACCGTAAAATGTTCATTGGCCTTGACCTCATTTTCATGGTTCAAAGAATGTGTAGGATATTTTTGTCCTGAAATACTTATTTTGATTTAGATAATAACAATATTTGGTTTATAGGATACATACAAGGTCTACGTGTCTGTCAGACAGGATTCACCTGATCTTGACATCATTTAGGTGTATACGTCCTTCTTGCAAGGCTTCATTTGACTTTGACCTTTTTATCATTATTCTATAACATATTTATTTTAAAGCAGGTAAGACATTTCAGCGTGTGCACTCTCGGTTATTAACCTGAGCATCGGGTGTGCATCTTCTCTCATTCTACTATTAATCATCCAGTAATCCACACAAGAACTTCACTTTAAAATTAATCGTAAAATCTCACTATAGGATCTTGATACTTCTAGCTATTATATAATTCTAAAAATCTGAATTATTGTTTTCTTTTGTAGCTCATCTGATCAAACGTCTGAATAAACTACGTTAAAAAAAATCTGTGAAACTAATGGGTCAAAGTTACCTTGGGCTAAATATTCCTTAGAAAATCTCGTTATAAATTTGTGCTTGGGGATTTGATCCATCAACAAAGATGACCACTGTTGCAAAAGATAGAACAATGGGTAAAGCTAAAAGTTATTGAGTATATCTTACACAGTTAGATAAACAATTACAGAAAAATGTAAAATCAGAAAAATACTTAACTCCGAGGAAAATTCAAAACGAAAAGTCCCTAATCAAATGTCAAAATCAAAAGCTCATTGATAAATACAACAAACGAATGGAGATAGCAACCATTTAACTGCAAAAAGGGGAGGGGTGATTTTTTGTCTGGAGCAGTTTTTTTCAACGCTTTATATCAATCAAATTATTTTTTCAACATTGAAAAATATTGAAAGGTTTACAGAAAATCTGGATTCCCGAATACTTTTTTGTCATCGGCTTGACCACAACATTTTTTTCATCAAATTAGGGATCCCAATTTTTTAAAGGAAAATACCATAGCCCTCATTGTTTATTGGTCATTCCTTTAAATAAGCAATTAATCCAATACAGAACGGTATAGCGCATCATCAGACAAAATTGATTTATAAATCGGAGAAAAAAAGTGTCATTTCCTTACAATACCATTCATGGAATTTGACTGAACTCAAGTGATGGAAAACACTTGCCCAGGATGAATTCCTTTCATATTTTAATCATATTGTATCAAGGTATTTTATATTTAAAATATTCAATTGCTTTGTTGTATATAGCCGGATGTATATATATATATATATATATATATATATATATATAACAGTCAGCAGAATACGGTTTTATAGAAAGCATTTCTGTGTCACCTTGTCAGTCCTCAAAATTTGAGGCAATGTAGGGTGTATAAATGAAGACGGTATCATGTAAATATCTTGTTTATTTGTTTATCATATTTATTTATTTCATGTTGTTATATATCCTGTACAGCAGCTATTTAATCAGTCGCACAACAAAAAATGATTGCTAACAACAGTTCTTTAAATTCTGGTTCGATCCAGTTTCTTGTACATGCAGCTGATCATGAGTGTAGCTTGTTCTTTTCGGCGCAATATAAATGCACATAATTTCAAATAAAATTAGACACTGGCTACGGTTACATGGAAATGTAACAATAATAAAAATATTATTGTTACATAAGAGACTAAATGCCGGAATGCAAAGTCGGGTAAGGAACTGATTAATTACGAATGTAACAATAATTACTGAGGCTACGGTTACATGGCGTTATTGTTACATGAAAAACAGCAATATACAATGGGTCTATAAAAATGTACTAGATAATAAAAATTAAAGACATTTATTTTATATTTACAATACATACAATTATTAAATATTAATTCTTTAATTATTTATTTGCAATGACATTTTCTACATATCCAGTAAGTGGTTTTTGGAGCATTTCTGAGTCCGACACATTTTTGGTGAAACCACTCCAAGCAGCCATCACACACCAGTGAATGATGTCGCACTGTGAACGTCCGTATCACATACTGTACAGTTCCATTCTGCGATATCCCTTTTTGATGATAATGCAACCTTTAATGTTTGCCATGCTTCCGGTGAGAAATATTTTTTCACTCGAGCAATGTTTATGTTCTCATCTAATAGTTTGGTTGGAAGCATGTGATGTAGTTTTATGTCATCTTTCAGTATGGTCACATTGCCGTCCATAACGGATGTAAGGTTTATCTCGGATTTCAGTATCCAACTAAGTTTAATGATTGCTGTTTTTCATGTAACAATAACGCCATGTAACCGTAGCCTCAGTAATTATTGTTACATTCGTAATTAATCGGTTCCTTATCCGCCTTTGCATTCTGGCATTTAGTCTCCTATGTAACAATAATATTTTTATTATTGTTACATTTCCATGTAATCGTAGCCAGTGCCATAAAATTATTCTGATTGGATAGTAAAAATAGATACCTTGTTACTGATATCATTACTACATAAAAATAGTTCTTTAAATTAATTTATATATCATAAAAAATGAAATATAACGGATAAAAATACTACTAGTTTGTAAAATGATAATAAAGAAACGTATTCTATTCAAATTGGAACCCCTTCTGTTCAAATAATCTAAATATTCCACAAAACATGAAACATGATGTGAATTCATGCGTTAACCGGTTAATAGAATAGAAAGTAGTTCCAACCTAATCAACATAATTGGTTTCATTGACATTGTCATAGTGAATGGCGGACGTCAGAGAGAACAACATGTCTATCGGGCAAAAAATATACGAAGACATTGTAATAGTGGTTTCAGATGAGAAAAACAACAAAAAAGAAGTTCTAGGAGAGGTAAGTAAACTTTTTTAATTCATCAACACAGTTATCTTTATTGTTAATGAATTATGTGATGAAATTTTTTAATGACAATGTCAAATGTGTTAAAACCACGTGCTCTACTCAATTTAAAGGTGGTGCTAATCCCAGCTGTGACGGACTGCCAAAATGTGGTAAATCCGATGACAGATGGCCCTTGCGAGTGTGAACCTTTGGTCCACGGTGTCAGTATCAAGGAAAGGAATCAGGGTCACCCAGACGACGGGTCAGATGATGCCCGTGTTGGCGTTTGCGTTAATAGTAATGGTGGGTAAAAACGTCAACGCCTGCGAACATTTTACTGTATTGTTTTTTGAAGGTGTAGTTTGGTTGATTTGGGAAAAAAACTCTTCCCATTTCCAGATTGCATCTGTCCAACCAATTTCTGAAGTATGGAGTTGTGACCGACCTTTATTTATTGGAAAACATGACAATTTCTGAGAAAACATTTATTTTAAATCTGAATTTCAAATTCTCATTAGGCAACGACACTTTTCATCTTTTTAGGAGAGGAATTATATTATTTATGAGACTTTTTTGTTATATATATTTTTTTTTTGGGGGGGGGGGGGTGGAAGGGAAATTCATTGTGCATTTCTTTCTTTTTGTAAACACACCAAAGAATTCCTTAAATTAGATTGATAAAAAAATGTTGTTGCACTTACATCTCATGATTTTCAGTAAATTATCAAATAATTGTTTGTATAAAAGTTTTATAATTGGCTTCCTCCATACTATCAGGTATTGGAAAATAATATTTATAGATGTGCATATTGATTTAATACACTGTCAATTAATGTAGTCTTGAAGATCAATGACATCAATACATAACTTCCTGCATCTTGAAAAATGTCATCTCATTTAGATAATATAAACTTTTTTGTTAAATCATGGAGGAAATATTTCCTGATAACAAGGATTTGTATCTTACTATACACATTCTTGAAATATCTGATGAAATATTGCTGATTATCAAGATTATAAACAAATTTAATTGTATTGAAGCAAAATCTTTGATGTCATCTCAAAATGCTAGAAGTTTGTTACATTTTTGTACATAGCAGCATAACAAAGGTAGATCCAGCATTTTTAGAGGGAAATTCCTGGAAAAAGTTTCCACCAAGATTTTTACTCAATAATATGTGCTGATTTTAGAAAATCCTTTATTAAATGGTTATATTATTATAACCACTTGTTGGATCCACCTTATATTGATAAATTTGAATTCTATTTGCAGGAAAATAGTAAGTATGATCATCTGACTTTTGTTTTCTTTTAATACTATTTTTTTGTTGTTGAAAAAATTGATGGCAAATTCTAGAAATTCTCTTTAGATAATGGTAATGATGAAAGGAAAATCTTTCTGAAATATTTTAGATGGTGAAAAGTATCAATATTATCAATACCATCTGAACTTGTTCATCAATGTCTAGATTAAAAACTCCTAACTGTTTGTTCTGGTTTGATGGTGTTTAAGGGATGCTGTCTCGTTGACAATAACCAATATCCTTGGCATTAGTATTGAGTCAAATTCATATTCTTTATATTAACTGATTAACATATATTCCTACTTGTATTTTTTCAGGAACCAAAATCAAACATGGCTTGCAAACCGCTGGAAAATTTTTACTGGTACTTGGATTCCTGTATTTCTTCATATGCTCACTGGGACTTCTTGGTGCAGCATTTCAGTTGCTTGGAGGAAAAACTGCAGGTACTTATTCAAAAGTTTAAAAAGTATTTTTGTAATCTTTTGATTTCTAACTGAACGAGTAGGCAACTTAATTTAAAAATGATCATATGTTGCCAGGAGCAGCTAGAAGAGGATGTTAAACATTGCTTATTAGAGTGTGCTGTGTTGCCAGGAGCAGCTAGAAGAGGATGTTAAACATTGCTTATTAGAGTGTGTTAGAGGATTTAAAAAAGAATTTAAAATTTAGACTCAAATTTGTTATTACTCCAATTCCACACAGTACAACATCTAACTGGTGATTGCTTTATCTTTTTAGGAAAGGTATTTGAGCAATCAGAACTACTTAGTAACCCAGTTTGTGGGTTGATGATTGGTATCTTGGCAACTGTTTTGGTTCAGAGTTCAAGTACATCCACCAGTATAATAGTTACCATGGTAGCATCAGGAAGTAAGTTGATATATACAACATTTTAGGTTAAAGGTTGCAGACAAGAAATTCTTATTCTTCTTCCTTGAAAAAAACACAAACTATGATGTAGTGAATTAACCAGAATAATTTAAACTAGAACTTGATGATAGTGAATTAAGTGAAGGATGTAAATCAGACCTTGAAAATACAAATATTTTTGAAATTTATAAAATTTGATTTTTCATTTGTTAGTAATTGGAAGTAAGCATTTCAGAAAGGGAAAACAATGGGCTAGAAAATTAATTAACCTTGATGTTTCATAGGAATTTCATAAAAAAGATGGTTAGAAAGTAAAAGAGAAATTTGAGAATAAGTAGTGTTCTGCAAAATGATATTTATTAAAGTCATAAGAAACCTCAAATTAAAAAAAAATATGCATATGTTTTTTTATAACTAAATGGATAGTTTTGATTATACAACTTATGTACATATACTTTTTTCTGAGGAAAATTTTAAAATTTGTTCACATTTAGAAGAAGTTTACTTATTTTTAATTGCTTCCAAGAAGCAATTCGCCGACACATTTTCCGTATGCATAGTGACCTGAGCGTAACCCTCCTCGTTAAAATCCGGTGGTCGCAATACGCATGGATCTGTCATTAAAATAAACAATTATCTGATTGTTCATGTTAAACACGTGCTCAATGACCATGCTTTTTGTTATTTGTTTACTATAAGGTGACAATCGGTAAACTTCGGCTTCAAAACACGGCATTTAATGAGAAGCTATATTTGTTAAATCATAAGACAGAGAAAAAAAAATGACGATTAAACAATATATATATGCGTAAAAAATGAGAAATTCGTGCACAGATGACTTAGTTTATGATATATACATGCATTGGTTCAAGAATTGGATAAACATTATTTTTCACCACTCACTCGTTTCATATGACTTTAAGTAAACTACTTAAGCTGTTTGTTGTCAATATTTGTAATGTGCTTAGGCAAAAGACTGGTGCATATCCACTTTGTTTCTTGTTATTTTTTCAAAATAAAGCACAAATGATGATTTTTTTTTACATCAGTTAAAATAATCTTTCAATGACAATGTAATGTACATAATTACCAATTATTTCAGTAATTGGTGTAAGACCAGCTATACCAATGATCATGGGAGCAAATATTGGTACCAGTGTAACCAACACAGTAGTATCCATGGCTCAAGTTGGTGACAGGAACCAGTTCAGAAGAGCTTTCTCTGCAGCTACAGTTCATGATATGTTTAACTGGCTGTCAGTTATTATTTTACTGCCATTAGAGTGTGCTACAGGTAAACCATTAATTTATATTCATATATAACTAATAGGTTTTATTTCAGAAGGGGAAATAGACATTAATTTGCGACACATATCCCATGCCTAGTTTCACATTCACAAAAGCATCAAAAAAAATTCTGAATTCAATGTTATTCTTTGAAAATATTTATTTTGATTTAAAAGATTGGTTGTTTTTTTTAAATACATGTATCTGATTTTGATCTAACAAACAGGGAAAAATTGGTACTAGAAAGATAACTCTTATTTGAATCATTTTATTTTCAATTTTTGTAGGATATTTAGAGAAACTGACGGGTGCATTGACAAAATCTTTTAAAGGAAGTAGTTTTAAAGGAGGAAAACAGGATTTCCTGAAAGTTATCACTAAACCACTCACTAAACTTATTGTTGAGGTAAGTTAGGCCTAAAAAAAAAAAAGATATGTGTTTCCGGTAACACCATTTTGAAAAATAGGGTCGGTAGGTCGGAATTCTTTTTTTTTTTTTTTTTGACATCGAAAATTATCATGGTTTTTCCAAGTCCGGATCCGTAATTAGTTTCAAAAACCGGAAGTGTGCCATTTGCAATGTTTTTGAAGCACCTGCTGTGCAAATTTCTTGGATTTTAGAGGGCCCTCATGGGGTTTTTGATTATGTGATTACTTGGCCGTTTTTTTAATGATTATTTGATTATTAAGCCAAATATTTCATGATTATTTGATTACCTAGGACTGTATTTTTAGTTTATGATTATTTGATTACTAAAGATAAGCAAATATTTAATGATTATGTGATTATATTGGCAAAAAAATGGTGATTATGTGATTACTAGGACCCCCATGAGGGGCCTCATTTTAACCTATTTGGAATACCTTTTGACATTAATAAAATGTTTTACTGGCTTTCTATGCAAGTAGAAGCAAGAGAGAAAAAATATTATGTCATCTATCAGAAGCCTGTGTCAAAAACAGGGTCGGTTGATACAATTTTTTTTTTTTTTTTTTTTGAAGATCCAATAAAAAAGTTAGGGTCGGGGCTAAAAAACAGGGTCGGTCGGGTTACCGGAAACATTGATCTTTTTTCTCTCGGCCTTATCTAATGTGAGCATGCGAAGTTTTACCAGGAAATCAAATACAAAATTATAATAAATAATTGTACCTGTAGAAAACATTTGCTTGTGTATAATATTATATATATTTATTTGAACAACTTGGAAGAACATTTTCTCATTCCTTTCTCTGTACTTAAAAATGGCATTTTAAGCATAAAAATTTAAAAGTATATAGCACAGATATCTTTATTTATCAAAGTTGCTGTTAAATAATAGATTTTATTGGATTTTGTTTTCTCTTTTTAGCTTGACAAGAAAATCTTGCAGAAAATTGCTGTTGGTGACAAAAATTATGAAGACAAAAGCTTGATAAAGGTATTAAAAGATTGTGGTGGAATTTACTCACTGAGTGTGTGTCTGTCAACTGTAGTCCTAATTGCTTTCATCTTGTTTGTTAATTTACTAGAATATTCATACATGTTCCATAGTGAAGTGAATGATTTGAAAAGATATTAAGCATTACAATGGCAGAAGCTATAAAAAAATTCCAAGGTTTTATTGCATTTGAATATGAACCAAATGAGATTTAGTATAAAATAAGAAAAAAATTAAACAGTTTAAGAAATGCACATGATGGTGCTATTAACTGCAGAAATTTATTCTCAATATTGAATCATATATAGTTGAATGCTCGCAATAATGCATGTCTTCACCCCGTAATTCCCCATAACAACATTACGTTTGATAAATTAAAATAATAAAATTTAAATTCCTAATGAAATTTGAGTTGAAGATAAAATTTATAATAGTTTTTTTCTTATTGTTTCAGAGATTCTGTGTCAATGAGGCAGATAAGGGTGATTGGACATACAATGTGACTGCCACTGTTAATACCACACTCAATTCAACAGTAAATGTTACTGAACAAGGAGGTCCCAGATGTAAGTTGCAAGAAAATAGATGAGTGAAAAGGGGGTTAAACAGTTTTAAAAAAAAGAACTATTGAATTGTGTAAGCTTTCTTATTCAGTCCAAAAAAATGTTTTATTCCAAAAATGTCTCCTATATCTGGACAGGAAGGTCAAGTCCCTATATTCTGGAGACAAAGATTTTCTTGGAAGTTTGAAAAGTTGATATCCATGAAACAATGTACACGGATAAATAACATTTCAAAGGCAATTGAATTCAGTTATATATGCAATGCTATGAAACTACTGGTCATCTAAGAATAAAATTAAATCATATCTCCTATACAAATGTATAACAATATTTGTTTGTTATTCCAGGTGCATCATTATTCAGCATTCTGGACTTGAATGATACAGTTTCCGGTGTGATCTTACTAATTTTCTCCCTCGTGGTGCTTTGCTGTTGTTTAGTGGGCATGGTAAAGGTACTAAACTCTATGATGAAGGGACCAATAGCCAAAGCTTTAAAGAACGTAGTAAATGCTGATTTCCCAGGATGCTTTAAGTTTTTAACAGGATATGTAGCCATGTTGGTTGGGGCAATATTAACTGTTTTAGTTCAGAGTTCATCTGTATTTACTTCAACACTAACTCCATTGGTAGGACTTGGATTAATTAAAGTTGATCGAATGTACCCTCTGACTTTGGGATCAAATATAGGTACCACCATGACATCATTATTAGCAGCTTTTGCGGCATCAGAAAATAAACTGGATGTAGCGCTCCAGATAGCGCTTTGTCATTTCTTCTTCAACATTTCTGGAATTTTGATCTTTTATCCAGTTCCTGTAATGAGAAGAGTACCAATTCGAGCTGCCAAGTTTTTGGGAAAAATTACCTCCGAGTATAGATGGTTTGCAGGAATGTACATTGTATTGTCTTTTTTGTTGTTGCCTGTGATGGTATTTGGATTGAGCATGGCTGGACAAATTCCATTTATAGTTGTAGGATCCATTGTACTTTTCATTATCTTTAACGTAGTAGTGCTGAACGTGTTACAGAGTAAAGAACCAACATGGTTACCTGCACGATTAAGGACATGGGATTTCTTGCCAGAATTTTTGCATTCATTAAAACCATACGATGAAGTGTTCACTGCCTGTTCTATATGTTTCTGTACAAGTTGTCAGAAAAAAGACTCGGTATATAATTCTCTGCCATTGACAGAAAGTGCTTCAAGTTCTCCTAATAGTAGCTCGAACAGTAGTAGATTTGCAAGCACAGCAAACTCAACAGTTGATCTTCTTCAAAACCGTGTATGATGATACTTTTAATTTAGTTGTGCACTTATTTATTTATTTTAAGGTTCTTTTTTGTGTAAATATTAAAAACTAAATTAATGATGAACAAAAATAAAGAATTATTTAAATTTTTACAAACTAAAAGAAAAGGAAACAAGTTGTCTTTTATAAACTCAAAACTAAAAGACAATCGTCAAATATTAGTGCTATGATTTCAAATTTTATATGAATCTCACAATTTTAGTGCTATTATATCAAAGTATATATGTGAATCTCTAAATAAGATTAAAAGGCAGCTATATTGATTTTTCTATTGATGAAATTTATATTTGTTTCAATTTATAATAGAAATAAGTATTGCCGGTTTTGTATTAAATGTTTGTAGTTTTGTTAATGTATAACTATTTCTGTTTTCCTATTTTGGAAGCTTGATCTGCTAAATCTATTAAAAATATCTAGTATTAGTGTATGAACAATTTTTCTTTTGGTTCAAATTGTAGCATTACTATCAGCATTTAAAAGTTGATCCCCAATTTTGATAATTTTTGTGGCATTAAAATATAAATGTACAACAGATAATATTATATTTTAGTACTTTTAATTTACAGATATAAGATATAAAACACTACTTCAATTTTGGTGATCATGATTATAAAGGAGAGTGAATTTAAAATTGCTTTTTTACTGCCAAATTCAGAATTATTTCAAACTTGTTCATCACATTAAATACTTGAAGAAATAAGGTGGATACAGGTGTACAGGAATTTTGATACTGTCCACATTGGATAAAGTGAATTAAAAAAAAATCTCAGAGTTTACAATATTTGTGAATGCGTATGTGAAATAAATGAAATACAAGTTGCCATGCTGAAACAGTGCATATGGAAGATTCTTTTAGATTTGTGATCATAACTTGTGTGGTATGTGTGCGTGTATGCTAAAGTTTTCTCGAGTTGAGATTGATTTTAAGATCTGATATTTTAAAGTACACAATTTTTATGTGTAGTGAGTATGCCTATGAATACAAGTTAAAACCCAGTATTTCAAAGGATAACTGTTAACCAAATAATTGTTAATGTTTACTTTTATTTATTGATTAAAAATGAAAATTATGTTTTATTTATTTGTAATTCTGCACTTAAGCCTTTTTGTAGTTTCATTGGTCTGAAGCCATACCACAGATGGTGTTAAGATGCACAACTGGGAATATGGTTTCTATACTTTGTTCTAAATTAATTAAATGCAGAGATTGTAAATTAATTTGTTGACACCATTGAGACCTGTTGTACTTACATGTACACTGTACAATCATTTCCATACACTAAATATATTAACTTGTGGCTTTAGTAAAATATATCTGGGGGAAAAACCCAGACCAAAACCACAAAAACTTTTTATTGTCCAATGAACCATGTTTCAGGGTACGGTTTCCTGCTCCGAAAAGAGCTACAGTGGCTGCAAAAAAGTTTTCAATTTTCACTGCCAAAAAACAGGATGTTTACAGTGTTGTCTCCTCTCAAAACATGTAAAGTTAATATAATTTTTAAAATTATTTCAATCATTCAACTTGTTTTAATTCAAAGCTAATTAACTAATTTTTACAATCAAATACAAAAAACATGATACTTTTTCACCAATTGAGTAAATAAACAGGGGTTTCCCTCCATGGTTATTTTTAGTCGGGGGGAATAACCCCTAGTTTTTTATACGAAACTGTTTATAGCACCCCTATAGTTGTTAATTTCTGTGTTATTTTGGTCTCTTGTGGAGAGTTGTCTCATTGGCAATCATTCCACATCTTCTTTTTTTATATGTACCTTTACAATCTTATCCATACACTAGATGTAGTTGACCAATTACTAGAGTACTTGACAAAAATACCAAAACACAAAATCTTACAATGGATCATGAAAATGTGGTCAAGGTCAATCATTCCATACATCACATATATTTGACACACTGCTAATCGTGTTGACTTTGACCTTTATCACTGATCCATGAAATGAGGTTGGTGTCAATTAATCTTGCATGACAGACATGTAGACGTATCAAGGAACCCATATTTCAATTGAAGTTCTATTACTCATTATAAGTGAGAAATTCACATGACAAAAAACTTATCTTTAGGAAGACTAAGATTTTACACTTCCCTGCATATTCTTATTTTATTCTGGCTGCCTCCTGGGCTATGTATTGTTACATGCAAGAACTAAAATTCTCTACGAGGAATAGAATAAAAGTAAGTAAGAATCATAAATTCCAGTTGATGAACTACGTGTATATAGGCTTATACAAGTATGGCATATTTAACCGACATAAAGAATGAAAAATTACTGATGAATAATGAACAAGACCAGTATTATTACATATAATAATTTATCAAAAGATGTACATTTATAAAAAAAACAACATGAGTTCTATTTTACAAATTTATGGAAATGGGTTAAACCGCATTTTTTAAGTGCTGACCTATATAGGCTATTAACAGTTTGGTATGATAATGTTAACCTTGACATAAAAAGAATGAAAAATTACTGAACAATAATTCATACACTGAATAATGACCAAGACAAGAATTTACACATAGGTAGTTATTTATCAAAATTTCATATTATAGAAGATGTACATTTAAAAAAAAATACCAAGTGGTCCATTTGACAATTTATGAACCTGTCACTATATTAAGTCTCGAAAAATGATCAACGTCTCAAATGGCCTGGATGCAATACTTGTGACTAATCATTGTAGAATGTTTACAAAGTTTATAAATTTGCTGAAAAATAACTAAATTCTAAAGTGTGGGAAAAAAAATTTGAAACAAAAAATTGCTGGAAAGATCAGACAAAAGAAATGTGTTTTCCCGACAGGCTGTACTATGTGATTGGAAAACAGTTATTTTTTCATCTAAAGTGGTGGCTCTCCAAACATAAATCTACCCATCATTCTAAGTTTTAAGACATTAGTTTCAGACATCAATACATCTTTTTCCAAAGTTTTGTAAGCTCCAATTAAAAAATAAGGTGAATCATTATCCTAGGAAATGAAAGGAAATAGGTTTTTAGAAAAATCATCTTGGGAAAATGTAAAATAAAGTATAACATTTATTAGTACTGTACAATAAATCTATCAATAATATATATAAAAAAATAACAATAAAACTAGTCCATAACAAAATCTATGATCTATAGAATCAACAACAATTTACTACTAAATCTACATTACATGATTATCCGAACATATCAAACCTATTTGCTGTTTTTCTTAATATAAAATGTAAAACAAATTGTAAATTGTAATATCAGCAGTAAATGAGATCACAATTCTTTCCTGTTTGTTGGAACAATTGTGTAGATTACATAACAATCACATGACAAACACCAGTAACAGACACTATCTGCAAGGCATGAGATCATATCCCATCAACATCTCAGCAATAGGATCACACAATGAAAGCAGTTTAAATGGAGGGTGCTCACATATCTCTCTAGCATGAGGTATTGAATCTGTGATCCAAAAATTTTCAAATTTAACATCTGAATCAACAAACCTCTTCCATGAGTCATTTGGGAAAACTGGATGTGTCACATAAGCACTTACAGACTTTGCTCCTTTTTCCAGTAAAGCCTGAAAATGAAATCAATTTTTTGTTGTAAAAATACACGACTGCCCAGATTAATAAACTGAGGTGTTAAATCATAATTAAGAGTTAAAACTACCTACTGTGACTTGACTGTTAGTGTTGCTCATCACCTATTGCAACTTATTCAAACTTTAGTTAACTTTAATGTTGTTGTGAAAAATCAGTCTAACAGTTTGCATAGACATTCATTGTCATTGTCATGCTAAGGTGATAGGTAGTAATTTTGAATTACTATAAAAATGTCCAAACTATTAAGCTTTCATATAGTTTTTCTTTCGAAAAGTATTCTATATTCATAAGAATCAGACATCATTTCAATTAAAACATCTTTTTTTCAGTAAAATATATGTGAAATAACAATACCTATTAATAAGTTTACATGGGCAGAAAACCTTAAACATTCTTATGAATATAAACTTTTAGAAAGAAAACATGATTATCTCCCATGGAAACTTCATAAAAGCATATTGTTATAGAAATGCCCATAACACTTCGGTTTTGTACATTTCATGAGCAGAGGATTATATAATATAGGCAAATACTAACTTATAACATCATCAAAGTATCATATTTTACATTAATTCTAAGAAAATAAATCAACAAAAGCTGACAAAAAAAAAGATATTTTTTGCAGAGTTATCTCCCTTTCCAATGTTAATTTCCATAAGGAATTAAAAATGCAAAATTTGAGTTTTGCTCAAGTTTGATTTTATGAGACTTTCATCTGTGTAGATTTTGGCTTAATGCTTTATACAATGTATAAGAACTAAAACATTTTCTGTTGCAATTAGTTTGAGGTTCAAACATAATTTTATTCCTACTTTCTGCTGCATCCATGCTATATGTTTACTTTTGTAGCATTTTTCACTATTTATCTGACAAGTAACTGTACACTTGAAGAAAAGTACAAACCTTTCCACATTCTTTCAATGTACCCCCAGTCTGTACAAGATCATCAACTATTATTACATGTTTGTTTTCTGGACTTCCTACAAACAGAAAATTATAAAATTAAGAACGTTTTTTTTATTATATATATTTTGGTGATAATCCTTTAAATAGAGAACTTTTGGGGTTTTCTTTTTATGGAAAAGTTCCTTTGTTTACCCACTGTTTTAACTTAAGCCACAATTGAACAACATTGTGCTTTCCTTAAAATATTAATAATGCGGTATTTGAAATCTATCTTAAAGGGAAATTCCACGATTTTTTACTTATCATCTAATTATGTTCATCTTAACATAAACTAGAGGCTCTCAAGAGCCTGTATCGCTCACCTGATTCTACTTGGGTTTTTGAAATCATATAAAAAAATATAAAATTTGGCTAAAAGTGACAACACAACCTCATTTATAAGGAAAGGAACATGTTTAATTTCATTCAAAAGTCCCCCACTGGCGGCCATCTTGGATGACGGATCGGCTACAAAGTAACAACACTTGGTCAGCACCTCATAAGGAACATTCATGCCATGTTTGGTTTTATTCCATTCAGTGGTTCTCTAAAAGAAGTCATTTGTATGCATTTCCCATAGGGTCCTATGTTAAACTAAGTTCCCTGCTGGCGGCCATCTTGGATGATGGATCAGCTACAAAGTAACAACACTTGGTCAGCACCTCATAAGGAACATTCATGCAATGTTTGGTTTTATTCCATTCAGTGGTTCTCTAAAAGAAGTCATTTGTATGCATTTCCTTATAGGGTCCTATGTTAAACTAAGTCCCCCGCTGGCGGCAATCTTGGATAATGGATCGGCTACAAAGTAACAACACTTGGTCAGCACCACATTAGGAACATTCATGCCATGTTTGATTTCATTCCATTCAGTGGTTCTCTAAAAGAAGTCATTTGTATGCATTTCCCATAGGGTCCTATGTTAAACTAAGTCCCACGCTGGCGGCCATCTTGGATGATGGATCAGCTACAAAGTAACAACACTTGGTCAGCACCACATAAGGAACATTCATGCCATGTTTGGTTTCATTCCATTCAGTGGTTCACTAGAAGAAGTGATTTGTATGCATTTCCAATAGGGTCCTATGTTAAACTAAGTCCCCCGCTGGCTGCCTTCTTGGATAATGGATCAGCTACAAAGTAACAACACTTGGTCAGCACTCCATAAGGAACATTCATGCTATGTTTGGTTTCATTCCATTTAGTGGTTCTCTAGAAGAAGTCATTTGTATGCATTTCCCATAGGGTCCTATGTTAAACTAAGTCCCCCGCTGGAGGCCATCTTGGATGATGGATCGGCTAAAAAGTAACAACACTTGGTCAGCATCCCATAAGGAACATTTATGCTATGTTTGGTTTTATTCCATTCAGTGGTTCTCTAAAAGAAGTCATTTGTATGCATTTCCCTTAGGGTCCTATGTTAAACTAAGTCCCCTGCTGGCGGCTATCTTGGATGATGGATCAGCAACAAAGTAACAACACTTGGTCAGCACCTCATAAGGAACATTCATGCCATGTTTGGTTTCATTCCATTCAGTGGTTCTCTAAAAGAAGTCATTTGTATGCATTTCCCATAGGGTCCTATGTTAAACTAAGTCCCCCGCTGGCGGCCATCTTGGATGATGGATCGGCTACAAAGTAACAACACTTGGTCAGCACCCCATAAGGAACATTCATGCTATGTTTGGTTTTATTCCATTCAGTGGTTCTCTAAAAGAAGTCATTTGTATGCATTTCCCATAGGGTCCTATGTTAAACTAAGTCCCCTGCTGGCGGCCATCTTTGATGATGGATCGGCTACAAAGTAACAACACTTGGTCAGCACCACATAAGGAACATTCATGCCATGTTTGGTTTCATTCCATTCAGTGGTTCACTAGAAGAAGTCATTTGTATGCATTTCCAATAGGGTGCTATGTTAAACTAAGTCCCCGCTGGTGGCCATCTTGGATAATGGATCGGCTACAAAGTAACAACACTTGGTCAGCACTCCATAAGGAACATTCATGCTATGTTTGGTTTCATTCCATTTAGTGGTTCTCTAGAAGAAGTCATTTGTATGCATTTCCCATAGGGTCCTATGTTAAACTAAGTCCCCCGCTGGCGGCCATCTTTGATGATGGATCGGCTACAAAGTAACAACACTTGGTCAGCACCCCATTAGGATAATTCATGCTATGTTTGGTTTTATTCCATTCAGTGGTTCTCTAAAAGAAGTCATTTGTATGCATTTCCCATAGGGTCCTATGTTAAACTAAGTCCCCGGCTGGCGGCCATCTTGGATGATGGATCGGCAACAAAGTAACAACACTTGGTCAGCACCTCATAAGGAACATTCATGCCATGTTTGGTTCCATTCCATTCAGTGGTTCTCTAGAAGAAGTTCAAAATGTAAATTGTTAACGACGACGACGACGGACGACGACGACGACGGACGACGGACGCCAAGTGGTGAGAAAAGCTCACTTGGCCCTTCGGGCCAGGTGAGCTAAAAACACATTTGCAAAGTTTTAAATTTATATTCCTTCTAATAACGGAGAAAATCAAGTATTTGTAACTTTTTTGGTTGAATTCTCGAGTGGGTCGTGACGTATTAGCCCGATTTATTGAATTCTGGGAAAAAATAAAATCTGTTTAACTCTTATAGCTTATCCACAATATACTTAATTAAAAGCTCACAGCTGACGAATGGTCGAAGTTATTAACCACAATATAAGAATGAACGAAAATGAATATGCATATACCGTTTTGTATTGATTGAATTAAACTCCTATAAAATTATCTCTAGTAAATATTTTGAATAAATTTAATTAATTATTGTTGAGATTTTTTTCATAAAATATTTATTGAACATTTTTACTGATATTGAACTGAAAATATTTCAGTTATATTTACCGTTATTGTTTTGATAATCATTTCAATGCAACTAATGTGTGAGCAGAGTGTGTATATTATTTTGTAAAGGTCACTGTATATTTCTCGGCTTGAGGTCAATTCGTTTACCTTGTAGCTATTTAGCCGCAGGTGTGAGTTCAAGCGTACACAGGTATAAATGTTGTTATTTGGAAAGGATAAACAGAAAGGATTAGAAAGAGTATGCTGTCACGATGTTAATACACTAAGATTTAATACACGATGAGAATAAAGATACAATAATTAAATTGTGTAAATTAATTGAAAATAAAATTCAGATTCGTAATTCTGAAAGTGTATAAAAATAAAAGGAAACAATTTTTGATTACTTTCTTAGCGGCAATTGGCGTAAAGATTCAAATATGAAGCAAAAAATAGTAGTTTTAATCTTTTATAAAAACTAAATGCAATCATGATTACCCAATTTGATATACCATTGTACATCTGTTTGATATCATTGACTTTACCGGAATTTCTTAACTTGTATTCAAATCTGGCTGTGTTTAAAGTCATATGAAACGAGTGAGTGGTGAAAAATAATGTTTATCTAATTCTTGAACCAATGCATGTATATATCATAAACTAAGTCCTCTGTGCACGATTTTATCATTATTTTCGCAAATATATCATATAATCGTCAATTTTTTTTCTCTCTGTTTGTTATGATTTAACAAATATGGCTGCTCATTAAATGCCGTGTTTTGAAGCCGAGTTTTACCGATTGTCACCTTATAGTAAACAAATCACAAAAAGCATGGGTATTGAGCACGTGTTTAACATGTATAATCAGATATTTGTTTATTTCAATGACAGATCCATGCGTATTGCGATCAACGGATTTTTACGAGGAGGGTTACGCTCGGGTCACTATGAATACGGAAAATATGTCGGCGAATTGCTTCCTGGAAGCAAGCAATTAAAAATAAGTAAACTTCTTCTTAATGTGGACAAATTAAAGAATTTTCCTCAGAAAAAAAGTATATGTACATAAGTTGTATAATGAAAACTATCCATTTAGTTATAAAAAACATATGCATATTTTTTTTTAATTTTAGGTTTCTTATGACTTTAAATGCTAATAAAACTATTGCAATTTTAAAGTTTTTAATTGACAAAAAAATACAACATACAACATGCATGATTTTTTTTTAGTTTCTTTTTAACATTTTATTCTTACATAATTAAATTCATTTGACCATCATTTACACGAACTTTTTGTGAAAAGAATATCAATTATCTAAGCTAAGGCATTATTTCTTTTGAGGATTTTTGAGGATTTTTTTTTAAATTCTATGATAATATTTGTGCAATGTTGAACATGATAGCCGTCATTAATCCAAATAAGTAATACAGTAGTTGTAATAAAAGTTATATTTTAGTCATGCATAACTGATATTGACGAATTTATAATAGTTCGTCCATACATCGTTGTTCTTGAAACAATCATTATTATAAAATTGAGAATGGAAATGGGGAATGTGTCAAAGAGACAACAACCCGCCCAAATAAAAAACAACAGCAGAGGGTCACCAACAGGTCTTCAATGTAGCAAGAAATTACCGCACCCGGAGGCGTCCTTCAGCTGGCCCCTAAACAAATATATACTAGTCCAGTGATAATGAACGCCATACTAATTTCCAAATTGTACACAAGAAACTAAAATTTAAATAATACAAGACTAACAAAGGCCAGAGGCTCCTGACTTGGGACAGGCGCAAAAATGCGGCGGGGTTAAACATGTTTGTGAGATCTCAACCCTCCCCCTATACCTCTAACCAATGTAGTAAAGTAAACGCATAACAATACGCACATTAAAATTCAGTTCAAGAGTAATCCGAGTCTGATGTCAGAAGATGTAACCAAAGAAAATAAACAAAATGACAATAATACATAAATAACAACAGACTACTAGCAGTTAACTGACATGCCAGCTCCAGACTTCAACTAAACTGACTGAAAGAATATGATTTCATCATATGAACATCAGGCACAATCCTTCCCGTTAGGGGTTTAGTATCATACCATCATAACATATATGAGAAGAACATAACCCGTGTCATGCCAACAACTGTTTTTAGAATAAATGTGTTTAGTTCCGATGCAAAGACCTTATCAATGACTCAATATTAACGCCAAAATATGCAATCTTTAATGACTTGACAACAGTATCGTAATTATATCCCTTCTTAATAAGTCTATTCAAAGGTTTTGTAAGTTTCTGAGGTGAATACTGACACCTTTGTGCTTTATAAAGAATATTACCATAAAAAATTGGATGTGAAATACCTGAACGTATTAAAAGTCTGCATGTTGAGCTATATTTACGAATAATGTCTTTATACCGATGATAAAATTTAGTAAATGTTTTGACTAGTTTGTGATATCGAAAACCCTGGTGTAATAATTTTTCACCATTATTAGTATACATGTAAGTTTCCTGACGTATAAGAGCAATTGAGGATGAGCTCCAGAGAAATCAGACTAGTGGCGTTTCGTTCGTTTGTTTGTTGGGAAAGGAGAGGAAATGCAACCGCTTGTACAGATAAACGACAGAATTACCATACAAGCATTTATAGTCAACACAATCAGAAAAAGTTCCCATCGTTAGACGGGGAATATGAAGGCTTCCAAGAATGAACAAGTGACATGTCTAACTCTGAACAGTTAGAAAACAGACTATCGACATCGACCGCTTGTTCTTAATATTTGAAACTGTATGCATATATATACGTATACGTTTATGATATATATAGTGATGAGTTCTTGCGTCTGACAAAAACAAAATTTCTTCATGGTTATATCTTGCCATACGTTTATATTGGTTTGTAAGGTGATTACTCACAATCGTTATTTAAAAATCCTGTTTGTGAGATGTAGATTCATTTCAATACAGAAATTTCGTCTATATATTTCACAAGTGTATAACACGGAGAAGCTCTGAAGGTCCATTACTCCCATTTTGTTTGGGTGTGAACCATCGATGTTTACAGCAATATCACAGAATAAGATGATGATGGTAGAAATAACTATGGGCGTCATGTGGCAAATATTACATGCATATCGGACAATGAGTTGTCAATCTGTATGAAAAGATTTCCAATACAACCATATTATTGAGAAAAAATGTTTACATGCTATACTCTCGTACTAGTATTACAGGGTTCTTGTGGCGTTCACCTTAGACACACATCTTTTTAACGATGTTTAAAAAAAAGACAGAACCAATTTAATGTCATATTTCCCTATTTTTAAAATATAACTAAAAGTCTTTTATCTGACAAGAATACCCCTATTTAGCGAACAAGTAATTTATTCTTTTTTCTGTTATTGAATACCAAGAAAGAAAATAAATCCCGAAATTAATTTGAAACTTTGATACTCAAAAGTTTCCCAGCAAAATATTCACATTCCCTGGGGATAATTAGTGTTCGTCCAGTGGCATATATAACAATTGTGATGACGAATTTCTTCCTTTGTTCAAGAACAATCTTATTGAAATATAAATCTGTGATTTTACTAGGTCCACAGCTTCAATGAACCAAAGCAAAAGTTATACATCGACCTGTATTTAAATCAAATTGGTTCTCTTCTTCTTCTGGTATACAATAGTCTATCGACATTCGATGATTACATACTGTTGGCATACGTGGACTAGTCTATTTACAACACTTTTACCCCTATTTATTCAAAATATATGTTTTTTCTTATGTTCAATGTATTCATGTATATATTTTAAATTGCGCTATAGTTCCGTAACTTTCTATCCAGTCGTATAAACGAATCGTCGGCAAGCGCGTACATTTTTTTAAATCAATATTTCTGGTCTGTTCCAATCTGTCCTTCACTATTGACAATGACTATATATTACATTTTCCCAAATTCACCCTTGGAAAAAATATTTAAATAGATTTTAATTTCATCAAATCTTATTTTTTGGGTATTATTTATATGTTTATGAATTATATTCTTTACACCAGAAATGTTATTTATAAACAAGCGTATGAGTTTAGTAATGACAAGTAAGACAGAGTTGTATATTATTCATCTGATAGTTCAAAATGGAAAGTTATAAGTTATAAGTTATCAGCCGTGTACACTGATCAATACCTGCAGAAGTGAAACGATGCATGAACTTGCAAGCCCGACAGGAAATCGCTTGAATACCTGGACGTGTCACCTCACACCCCTCACAATACCTTTGGAAGTAATACCTTTAGCCATGCTGGTGATCAGATGAGGGAAGATCAAAATATATTTGTTTATTACTTTAAAGAATTATGAACAAATTAGATTTTCGAAAACAATTTTCACGGAACACTTATTTATGATTTCAACTTTGACTTTTCACCTAATTCCAATATCAACAGTTTAAAAACAACAGACCATGGTAATTTAAAAAAAGTAAGAATATTTTTCGTATCAAGTTAGTTAGTCGGATAAAACAACCCTACGATTGACAAGATATCGACACACAATTACGACTACATCGGTTACTGTAGTTTTGTTTCTTTGTGGTTTATAGACATATCGTTTTTATTAATCGGGAAAGAAGACAAAATGGCGGATCGCAGAGAATTGATACTCTAAATTTAAAATTGATGGTGATCGCTTATCTAGCGGAATAAAACTTTAATATCTATGAATTTGAGCATTTTTATACAGAATGAACATAATATCAATTTTTGATTTTTTTGCGAAGTTTCCCTTTAAAGTAGAGTGTCTGATAAAGGAAAGCAATGATACTGTATCAGCCATTGACGAACTCTGAGCTCATTTTCAGTAATCCGAAAACATTCTTTGACAAAATTTTATTTTTCTTGTAGATACATTTTTTGTCATTTGTTATAACGCAATCAAGGAGAGAAACAAATTACTGATATGACTTATTTTGTGTTTTTCTTCTTTTTAAAGTAAAATGGCTTTTTCAATGTCACACACCATTTAACCCTCAGCCAATATAAATCCCTAAGAAGAGCTCTTAATGTTATATTAGTCTTTCAAGTTCTTTACAGGTGCAATATTGAAATAGTCATGTAATGTTCTTTTTTCATAATTACCATCTTTGACTTTAACGATTCTCTTGTTCCCATCTCTTATTTTAACACATGTGATTGGGTTATCATCACCAAAAAAGTGATGAAATCTTTTACAAGCTCCATCATCTGGGAAGGCATATGCTATGTTGTCTTTGTCTGCCATCCTATCAACCTCTCTCAGTAATAATGGAACTGCTGACTCAAGTCTACAAAAATACAGTTTCTAATTAATGAAATAATTTAAAACTAGCGCATATTTCACAATGTTATAGTCATAAAATACATAGCCTGTAAATCTATACTCAAATTATTTTGGTATGCATCTAAAGAAAAGTTTCTGAAAAAGTTTTTAAAAAATGAAGATAAATGACACACAATGAATGTGTCGTAAACATAGCATGGACTATGTTCCACTTTTATTGTCTGTTGTTTGTCTATTTTGGAACATCAATGACGTTGGCGTGGGTGGAAGTAAAAGCTATATGTTATCAAATGATTGACTTGAATGGCTGTATATTTATATATCCCTGTTGCCACTACAGAATGCATAGCATTAGCTCAACCTTAGGTCTTAAAAATGTTTTGTTTTTTCATAATATATCTTACTTACCTTGGAATGATGTTATCAGAGAAATAAAATCTTTCTTGTAAAGCATGAATATCAAAAATACAAATCTGTGCTGGTCCCTTTGCTGTTAGAGGTATGGCTGAAATAAGAGTTGCTAATGTCTGCGAATAAAAAATGTCTGTTAAGTTCAATGGTATGTTATCTCAAAATTAAATGTAAATAATTGATGAATAGCTTATTACGAATAAATTTTTACAAAAAATTACAAACTTTTTATGAAAAAAACTCTAAATTTCAATTAGTATAGCAACATGACAAAGTGGTTTTCATAATAGCTAGCTAGTTCATATTTTGTGTGTGTGTGTGTGATATTTTTAGACGATATGTTTAGTTTGAAATACCAACTTTTGAATCTGACCTTAATAATATCAACTTGATAGTCTTTACCTTAGCAGTGGCTATTTGTCCCTCAGTATCTACCCTTTCCATTGTCCCTGTTGGAAAGTATGGCAGGATAAAGTGAAACGATTTTGCTAAATATCTAAAACATAAATTAACATATAAGTAAAATATAGACATGTCATGTTTTTTAAGCTTGGTTACAACTACATGTAGTATCAAGATATGGAATATATGTTAAATAAAATATGAATTTTTAAATTTAAATAAAATATTGATGTTGACTTCATATCTAGTGTGATATGTGTAAGGACTTAGTTTTTTAGATATAGTTCATGTTTGATTGTTGTTTGCTTAATATCCAGTAGCAAATATTTCCTGTACATTCAGGTAGAGGGATTCATTTCCTACTGAGATGTATTCACTATACAGTAATCTCTTTTTAAATTCCATTAATATTTGCCTTTCCATATAGATTTTTATCAGGTAAAGGTTCAAAATATATCAATTTCCCCTGCACATAAAAAAACACCTAATTTTGACTAAATACTTACATATAATTATTTCCATATTCTGTTATTCAGTTAGAATTGAATTTTATACCTTTTAGACTGCAAATCTATTTCAAATATGTTTAAATTTAAACCAGATGCTTCTACTCCACAGGGCGCAGCTTTATACAACCGCAGTGGTCGAACCCTGAACAGTTGGGGCAAGTATGGACACAACATTGAAGCTTGATACAGCTCTGAATTTGGATTGTGATTAAGTAGTTGACACATCATAGGTTTCTGACACAGAATAAATGTGGTCTAATGAACTTAAAATTTATTTTTTTTCCTATTGAGCAATACATTATGCTGTTGAATATTAATCCCCTCAAAAAAAAAATATTTGTAGAAAAATTCTTTTTAATTTCTGAAATCTGAAATAAGAAAAATTGACACCCCTCCTACATTTTTTTTCACCTCCCCCGTTTCCTCAAATAAAAAAAAATATCTCAATTCAAATTTCTAATGGAGTTGGCAATAATAACTATACTCATTTAAATACATCATAAAATATCAAATTATAAAATGAAATACAGTCATGGTTAAAATTAATATTAATAAACAATAACTTCTAAAAATAAATTAACAGGTTGCACTTTGTAAATACAGCTGTTTCTCAAACCACACCTCTTTTTGGGAGATTTAGAATATTCATAAAAAATTAATTTTGTTTACATACTGGTTCCCAGTTATGATCCCTGTGTTGTTACCAGTAAATATACATGTGCATATTGTTTATATTGAAATCTGTGGTAACCTTTTATTCGAGGTAGGGGTAGTTAAAAAATTAACGTTAGTTTAAACTATGAGAAGTTCAGGGCATATAAACATTGAAAATATGCCGCACAGCCTTATATTTTGACCCTTTGAAAAAAATTGTAGTGCATATGAACTTTCAATTCTAGGATAAGATTTTATTCAAAACTTCATAGTAAAAGTGGTAGTTTTAGCCGTTTAAGGAGTTCCTACGGGAAACTGCATTGACAATATTTACAGAAATGCAACCTACAGCTACACATCTGAAGACAATCATAATTTCTTAATACATAATTTTCAAGCAGTGTAAGAGAGGTAATCAAGTAATCAAACCTATACATAACAGTGTTCTTTAAATTTTAATTGGATTACCTCCCCTTCACTGATTTTAAAATTTAAAAATCGTCCTGTAACCAGAAAAACCCTTTTGTTTTCCCCCTTTTTTGTTCCTAGTTGCTTGATGAATTGAACCATAACCCCATCCCCCACCCCATAAACATCCCTTTGTAGTATGTAAATTTGTGGTATAATTTCAGAGAGATTTATACACTTATTAAACACAAATTATTGACTGAAAAATAAAAAAAATGCTTATTTTGGCCCCTTTTTTGGCCCCAAATTCCTACACATTTTGGGACCATTACCCCCAAAATCAATCCAAACCTTCTTCCTGTGGTATTAAACATTGATGGTACAATTTCAGAGCAATTGAAATGCTTATATACAAGTTGATAGCCTGAAAGTAGGAAAATGCTTGTTTTGGGTCCTTTTTGGCTCCTAATTCCAAAACAGTAAGGACCATCATCCCAAAAAAACAATCCCAACCTTCCTTAGGAGGTATTGAAACTTTTTATACAACCGCAAAAATTGAAAATTTTTTGGTCATATATTGGTATCACGTTGGCGTCTTCGTCGTCGTCATCCGAAGACATTTGGTTTTCCATTCTTACTTTAGGAAAAGTAAATAGAAATCTATGAAATTTAAACATAAGGTTTATGACCATAAAAGAAATGATGGGATTGGTTTTGAGTGTTTTGGTCCCAACAGTTTAGGAATTAGGGGCCAAAAAGGGCCCAAATAAGCATTTTGGGGGTTTTCGCACAACTATAGTATAAGTAAACAGAAATCTATGAAATTTTAACATAAGGTCTATGACCACAAAAGGAAGGTTGGGATTGATATGGGGAGTTTTAGTCCCAACAGTTCAGGAATTAGGGGCCAAAAAATAGTCCCAAATAACCATTTTTCTTGTTTTTTGCACAATAACTTTAGTATAAGTTAATAGAAATCTATGAAATTTTAACACAAGGTTTATGACCACAAAAGGAATGTTTGGATTGATTTTTGGAGTTTTGGTTCCAATGAACTAGGGGCCAAAAGGGTCCAAAATTAAACTTTGTTTGATTTCATCAAAAAATGATTTATTGGGGTTCTTTGATATGTCAAATCTAACTGTGTATTCAGATTCTTAATTTTTGGTCCTGTTATCAAATTGGTCTACATAAAGGTCCAAAGGGTCCAAAATAAAACTTGGCTTGATTTTAACAAAAATTGAATCTTGGGGTTCTTTGATATGCTAAATCTAAATATGTACTTAGGATTTTTTATTATGGGCCCAGTTTTCAAGTTGGTCCAAATCGGGGTCAAAATTATTATATTAAGTATTGTGCAAAAGCAAGAAATTTTCAATTGCACAGTATTCCGCAATAGCAAGAAATCTTCAACTGCACAGTATTGTGCAATAGCAAGAAATTTTCAATTGCACAGTATTGCACAATAGCAAGAAATCTTCAATTGCACAGTATTGTGCAATAGCAAGAAATCTTCAATTGCACAGTATTGCGTAATAGCAAGAAATATCTAATTGCACAATATTGCGCAATAGCAAGAAATTTTCAATTGCACAGTTTTACGCAATAGCAAGAAATATTCAATTGCACAGTATTGTCCTGTTTTCAAATTGGTCTACATTAAGGTCCAAAGGGTCAAAAATTAAACTTTGTTTGTTGTTTGATTTCAACAAAAATCGAATATATGGGGTTCTTCAATATTCTGAATCTAACCATGTTTTTAGATTTTTAATATTTGGGCCCGGTTATCAAATTGGTCCACATTGAGGTTTAAAGGGTCTTAAATTGAACATTATTTGATTTCATCAAAAATTGAATCCTTGGGGTTCTATGATATGCTGAACCTAACCATGTATTAAGATTTTGGATATTGGACCATAATAGGTAATTGTCCAATTTAAAATTTTTAAGTTTTTAAGTTTAAGTTCTTAGACCACATTCATCCTGTGTCAGAAACCGATGTTGTGTCAACTATTTAATCACAATCCAAATTCAGAGCTGTATCAAGCTTAAATGTTGTGTCCATACTTGCCCCAACTGTTTAGGGTTCAACCTCTGCGGTCGTATAAAGCTGTGCCCTGTGGAGCATCTGATTATAAAATTTCATAGAAATCCATTCACTTAAACTAAAGTTATTGTCTTCGGACAATGACACAAACAGACGACGACATCATATAAAAAAAAATTTGCGGTATAAAATTCAAAGAACTGTTTTCAAAAACACCTATTTTTTGTCTCTCTATCTCTCAATAAAATAATTAGGTAGTCTAATTAACTATTAATAGTTTACATGAACATTTTTAATTACCTTGGGAAACTGTATAAAACTGATAGCTGTTCAAAGATGAGTTCTGGTGTATGAAAACTTCCAATAAATATAACTGAAAAAATACACCAAATTTTGATATATATATGATGCAATATTTCTATTGTAGTACAGAAAAGAATGAATAATTGTGATTTATGTGAAAATGTGATCATCTAATTAATTCAGGCATCAAGAAAGATGGGTTCCAGATATAAAGCCCTCCTAATAAATGCATTGATAATCAAAATAAGGGGTTAAAACCATCAATATGGTCATTGGCAAACGATTTTAAAGATTATATGATCAACTAACAAGTAAAGTACGTACATACAGTTTAACACTTTCTTTATATTTGTTAACTTAAAATGCTCTATATATACATCACTTGCCATCTTTCCCTGCCATATATTTGACATCTTCAATGAACAAGTTTGGGAAACCATCTTGAAACTTCTTCCACTGAATGGTTTTTCTAAATATCACAGCTCTTAAGCCATTGCCACTTAAGGAAAAGGTTCTTTCAATCTGAAAGTAAATAAGATATTAAAGAAATAAAATGTTAATTTTGAGTTATAATTTTTACATGATAGTTCACAAAGATCAAACAGTATCCAGGATTGTCACCATACCAAGGCATATAAAGCTGACTTATTCCAAATGACATGTGCTTGGCAGAGAGGAATCAGAGATCAATTTTCAAATAAAAGTCTTTGAATTGACCCTGCCTGAGATTAACCTATAACATTAACATGCTACCAAAGACCACACTAAAATGTCAATTGCGACAGTTTGCATTTTTTTAAATTGTACATTTAAAACTGACAATAACATTAAAAGGTCTATTCAAAAATTTTAAATATTGTAAATCTAATAAATTTGCACACTTCCATTAAATGTATGAACATCCTATAAAACATTAAGGTTGTACCTCCAACACTGTAGGAGATGGCTGGACAAACAATTTTGTATCCCAATTCAGGACAGAAGGATTGACAGACAAACCGACAGAGAGAAATTTGGTTACTTGGGCATAGAAAGAGGACACTAATTTGTGATAGTCTGTAAACAAACCAGTCTCAATATTATTTTTGGAAAAGTTAAACTTTGTTTTATATATTTAATTTCAAATGTCAATGCTATATGCCTCAAAAATTTATTCAAAGTGCTTAAGAGCACTGAAGGGAAAAGATTTCAATTATTTTTAATGGGAACTAAAAATAAAACATTGTATCAAACACTGGAGGGCAATATTCAACAACAATATGGAAAAAGGAAGATAACTCCAATTATTTTTTTTGCATTCATTTTTTAATTAGTGCTGAACATAATTATACGTTCTACAACTGTTTGAAACAAAACTGAAAGATTTTTCATTGATTGTTTAAATATTTTGATTATTCTAATATGATTTCATTAGGGATGTTTTAAACAATACTTATTTCATGACATTTTTGTATTAGCGACATAATATTCATAAAAAAACACATCACATGTTAAATATTAAAGCTGTCCTACCTTTCCAGTTATAAGATAAAGCTGATGTCTAAATGTTTGAAAATTACTAGAACTTATGATTAAAATATTAAAGTGTTATCATTCAAACTTTTTAGATTGATTTAAAAAGTCTAAGACCCATGAGTTGGTGAGACAGTAAAAGGAAGCCACTCCCTCAAAAGTTACTAATTTTCTTTAATTTTAAGTTATAAACTTTCAATTCTAGTTCGAAATGTGCATTAAATCTTAAAAATATAACAATGTATTCCTTAACCATAACTGTAAAACCATTTAAACCATCTGACTGCTAAAGCTATTGAAAGTGATTGGAATACACACACAAAATTGGAGGCAAGATCTGTATTTATCATTGCCAATTCTTTGTAAGGGTTAAATCATTTATATGCAGTGAAAAACGAGTTTAGTATGGCGTTCATTATCACTGAACTAGTATATATATTTGTTTAGGGGCAGGCTGAATGATACAGCGGCCTCTGGGTGCGGGAATTTCTCGCTGCATTGGCGACCTGTTGGTGACCTTTTGCTGTTGTCTGTTCTATGGTTGGGTTGTCGTCTCTTTGACACATTCCCCATTTCAATTCTCAATTTTATCATATAACATTCTGTATGATTATTATTAAACTGACAAGAAAACTGAAAACTAAAAATAAATATCTATTCTACTAGTACATGCAGTAAAATGTTATAGAGGTTTACAAAACTGAAAGGAAAGATAATATCATTTGGAGTGAATAAGGGGAGAAGATGGAAATATGTTTGCAATGATAAAAGTGATGCAAGTGCAAAGGGCTAATACTCTATTCCTTGAACATTTATTCTAGTTTGTGGCTTCCCATACCAAGTTACAGATGTTGTCCATTTTTTTTAAGTGTTTAAGCTTTTGATGATGCCATTTGATTTGGGACTTTCTGCTTTGAATTTTCCTTTAGAGTTTCGTATTTTTGTAATTTTACTTTTTCCTACAAACCTTCAGCATGTTGAGTAAATCTACTTCACCTGATCTTCAGATATAAGCAGTAGATGTGCACATTTTATCATGCAGCATGGTTTCAAAAGAGAATACATTCTTCAAAACAAGATAGAAATTTGATGGAAAGTAAAGGAAAAAAGACAGACTATAACAATGCTGAATCAAGTGATTTAAACATCCAAGAACAAAAGTATATACATAATTAACTCAATGTTTGGACAGATACAGATTTTTTTTAAATATTTATACAACATACATGGTTAATCTATACAATTGTTCTCACTAAGTCAATTTAAAGTAAAATGCATGTACTAAATTTCTAACTTACCAAATCTTGTGTACACTGAAATTATTTTAATGTTAAATATATATACATGCACATGCAAATACAAGTCATTCTGGATAGTCAAATTATATCACCAAGATAGGCTTTAAACAAAAATTTAGACAGTTCACAGGCTAAAATGAAATTGTCCACAGTCACCTATTCCAACCTAGGCTGAGGGGGAAGTGGGGACGCCCTCTATGCCCGAACCTTCTTCCACCATTGATACAAGTATTTTCAAGTACTTTCATTTTCAAGAACATGTACTTTATACATTCTAAAGTAGAAGTTTAGAAGGAAAAAGAGTTCTCAAAAAGTGTTGATCTGAAGGTTTTGAACACTAAAATTTGCAAGGACCATAACAATTTTGGTATCTTGAAATAGAAATAATAGTTAGGACCAGAAAATTTTCTTCAGGGACCCCCAGTGGGCGAAAAGATTGGGGAAAAAAGTCAAAGGGATACAATTTTCATATCTCAAATACTGATACACGTACAGCAAAAATTAATACCAAGCTACATACATAACAAGGCCCTTTCATGGTTACTGCAGCAATATTGAATAGGGGTAGATCCTCCATTTTTCAGAGCACCCTTCTAGAGCTGCAAGTTCAGTGGAATTTGTGAACATTTCCAACTTGGATAAATGGAAATGTGTCACAAATGTATATATATAATTGTACAATACATGTTATTAAAACAATATTTTCAAAGACAATCGCCAACCAAGAACTGGAGTGCTAGGACACCACACAAGTCTGTTATTATTAAAATATTAGGACAGAACATAACAAGCTGCTCTTCTTGAACAGACAAACCAACAGATATCAGCAGATACATTGTAGATCTCCAAGTCAAAGTTGGGGCAAAAAATGACCAACCATGCAAGGCCCCTGAATGGAGCTAGTGAAATTACAAAAAATTCTTGAAAAACATCATTGAAACAACATTTGCTAGAAAAGATGATATAGGTTCAAAACTTTGCTAAGTATTTCAATCGCCATTCAAAAAATTTGCCCCTTTTCAATACACCTTATTGCTATGCAGTCCAATCCAGGTACTAAAATATCTTCCTGAGGTCAAGTGGAACAAAATCAAAGATTATCAGCAATGAGCTGAGTAAGGAAAAATTTTGGAAAAAGAGGACATTTTAATAATTTATAGTTTTTGGTAGCAATTTTAAATAGAAAAATTAAAGTCATACAAATGCTTTGTTTAATATGTTTACAATGGTTTAAACAGGTCTCTATGAAAATTTTTGTGAACAAAACTTTTTTGAACAAGGCTCCCAGTTAGCTTCAACTGATTTGAAAAATAACTCAGTTGTGTAATTTTAAAACTTATCTGCATAGGAATAAATTGCTAAAAGGTGTATATGCTGCAGTAATGGTGAAAAGGCCTATTCTGACAGGCTACATGTATGTGTGTAGATCCCTCATGTTATGGAAAAACTCTAGAGAGCTTCAAGGGTACAGTGGAATCCATGTACACTCCCTATCAGGATTAATGGAGATGTGTCACTTAAGTATTTACAACAATATTTACAAGGAAAATCCCTACTTTAACACAAGGGAGTGCTAGGACACTGGGCAGAGTCTGTTACTTAGATGGAAGAAGCCTTAGTACTCAGAGAGGTATCAGCAGGTCAAAACATCATGCAGATTAAATTTTCCAAAGCTGCAGTGTACATCTTATGGCTACTTGGAAATCTTTCCAGCTAAGCTTGACCTGTGAATCTGTCCCGCTTGAACTTTAGATGTCATACAACAAACACTTTTCCATAGTGGCGTATATATATTTTTCTTATAATGACGTCAAAATTTTACAAGCACTTTTGTGATGTCCAACATGTCCAAATAGGGATGAGGTGTAACATGTGTAAGGTATACGCATATGTTAGTCCGAGATTACTCCAATGTCCAATGGCTGTTTTGCCAGACAAGCTTGGTCTCACAAAACACAGCCGTTGGATGTCAGAGTAAACTGAGACTACAGCATATGTGTACTTACACTTCACACATATAATATCATATGCTGTATTGTAAACAAAGTGAATACATGCAGTTATCGTATGGTTTAGAAATTATTAAAAGTCAATAATGCCAGATACAAAATCTGTCAGTGTCAGCAATTTCCCATAGTTTTAAGATCTTTTATTTTTTTTTTTTAGTTTCGTTTTTACCGATCGTTTGCTGACTGACGGTGTATCGGCTTGAGAAGATTGGCTGCATTCGTTAGATAGCCTTGTACACATGTTGACAATTTCTTCTGCCAGCAAATACATCGACGGATGTGCATAAAGTAAAACTGGACTGTCGTCGTTGTTCATTTTCGTTCTGTATCGCCAAAAAATATTTAGGAAACAAAATTGGAAAAATAGGTAAACAAATTCTTTTCTATACCTTCTGCAGAAGAGCTCATTCAAGGGAGGGAATCATGAGTTTTAAAAGCGCGAAATTTAAAAGAAATAATAGAGACCCAATAATAAAACATTTTTTTTGCTCGTCAATTTGTTCTTAATTATTAATGTTGGCAAATGTAAAAAGAAGGGGCGTAGGATAATAATAAATAAATATTTACAAAAGAAAAGTGCCAAAAATAAACAAATACTAACATGACATGTGGTTAAAACTATTTACATAACTACTAGGTTTACTGTTTTATATTGTAGAGAACAGTAGGTGTCAACTGTTCTCTAAAAATATTTAAGGTCGGAGAAAGTACTACCTTTGGAGGTAGTACATTCCATTGTGTAATAGTAAACGGAAAAAAAGGAATATTTGTAACAGTCTTTAAATGTAAGTATGTGTCTGTAAGTTTGTGGATGGAATTGTCTGGTTCTATTGTCTGTTGGTATGAGTAAATTTGATGGTATGGCGACAATATGGTGAACAATTTTATAGAACATTATAAGTCTAGTTTTAAGTCTGCGTTGTTGTAAGGTAAATGTAGGCCAATTTAAGGTATTGAGCATGTCTGTAACGCTACTGGTGTTGTGGTAACGATTGCAGGCATACCTAGCTGCCCGACGTTGAACCATCTCAAGTTTATTGCATTGTTCAGCAGTATGAGGGTTCCAAACCGAACAAGCATATTCTAGTTTTGGTCGGACAAGTGCTAGGTATTCTTGTGTAATCCACCAAGTTTTTTCCACAAAAGGGGGGCTTTATCTGCCTATGAGAAATTTACAGAACACAGTGACACACATGGATGTGGCTTATAATATGTTTTCTGGAATAAAACAACTCATCCATTGCCCCATTGCAATAGTGACATAAAGGGCACACATGGTCCCAGAATTAGTTGATTTCGCATTGAAAGAACATTTTAATTTATTCATTTCATAAGAATTTTATATTGTTTTATTTATACAATTTTTATAAGCAGTTGTAGGTATATGTCTAAAATACAAATTAAGTGGCAGTCATTTCATATTATTCATAATAAAACTATAACTTATCCTGACTTGACTGTGCTGTAAAATTCAACATATGATACTTTTAATTGCATATCTTGATTTGAAAATTTTTGACACTGAAAAGGTAAAAATATTTTGATTAGAAGATAAAGGATTTATTGGGAAAATACTATAGACGATAATGAATATGTTACAAAAGGAAAATTGCGTACTTATTCTTAATTTGAAAACATCTTCAAACTGGAAGCATATTTATGTAAAGTTCATAAATTTCAGTATTAAAAATGCTTAACCAAATTTAGAATCAGTGCTCATCAGTTAATACGGTAGCTATTGTAGGAGAAAGGAAGATATACAACCAGATGCTCCGCAGGGCGCAGCTTTATACGACCGCAGAGGTTGAACCCTGAACGGTTGGGGCAAGTATGGACACAACATTCAGCTGGATTCAGCTCTGAATTTGGATTGTGATTAAATAGTTGACACAGCATAGGTTTCTGACACAGAATGAATGTGGTCTAATGAACTTAAAATATTTGTTTCGCCTTTGAGCAATTCACTATGCTGTTGAATATTAATCCTCTCAAAAAAATGTTTGAAGAAATTTTCTTTTTATTCATGAAATCTGAAATGAGAAAAATTTAACCCCCCCCCCACATACAACATATCATTCCTATTTGTATATTGCTGACATGAATTTTCCTGTTCTATGTCTATTGCATGTTTTGTAGTTTACTGTTTCCTCCTTTCGCCGTCTTCCTTGTGCTACTGTTCGAACAGTACCAAACAAATAACCATACATACCAATCAGTTAAAGGAAATATATACACTATAAATGTATTTGTGTAGATAATTTTTTTAAATCCGCATATTTTTAATCAACAAATACTGTCAGAAACGAAGTCTTGAGAGTAAAAGAGAGATGACATATATTAAAAGGAAATTCCAACTCACAATAATAGTGGTGAGGTTTTTGTCTGCTCGAACATATTTGACATACAGAAAGGATAAGACAAATTCAGGCTTCCTAAAAGAGTCAGAATCCCATGAGCTCATTAAACATCATTGATTTTGAATGTGCTTCAGAGATCTGAATGCATGACAGCTGATGGGTTAGGGAAATCGATAGTTAATGCCACCAAGTTTCAAACTTGATCTGTGTTTTGTGGTAATAAGCATTGTGTTTAAGATCTATAACAATTGGTTTGGCAAACTAAAGTTGCCAAATGGAATAAAAAAAATCAGCATTTTTCTTAATTTTCAAAGGGACTGAACTCTAGAAGGATATAAGTGATGTAACCAAAATCCAAACTTGATCTGTGTTTTGTGGTAACAAGGATTGTGTATAAGATTCATAAAATTTGTTTGGAGCAAATTAAAATTACAGAATGGAAACAAAAATTCAGCAATTTTTCAATTTTGAAAGGGACATAACTCTAGAAGGGTAAAAGTGATGCAACCAAAATGCAAACCTAATCTGTGTTTTGTGGTAATAAGCATTGTGTATAATTTCATAACATTTGGTAGAGGCAAACTAAAGTTGAGATTGGAAGTCAATTTTGGGATGTACAGATGCACAGGCAAACAATGGTAAAACTTAATGTTCACCTCACTATGGTGGGCATAAAAAGTATTATAAAATAAGTGCATTATTTTGTTTTAAGCAGCAAGATCTGCTGCACTGCTAGGTATTGGAAGTTTCAAACTTGAATCTTAATTCATAAAATAGCCATGAAATAATGATTTTTTATATTATTCCAGTCTAGAATTATTACAATTCAGCATATGCCTGTAAATGTATTATATACATAAAAGGCTTTTCAGTGTTCTATAGTTGTTAATAGTGTCATTTTGTCATTTGTGGCGAGTTGTCTTATTTGCAATCATACCACAACTTTTTATTTTTATATTTATACTAATCTTAAAGAACAGTTACAAAGAGTTACAAGTTTCATTAAATTCTAAGAATGATATTCAATATGCTACCAAAATAAAAATACTGAATCTTTTTCATTTTCCATTTTTATTACTACATTCATACATGAATTATGACAAACATACAATGGATCATGACACAATCTTCTCATTCATACAAAACATTAAGTATAACAAACACTATGTTTTCATTGGTTCACTTCCATCTGCATTCTTTCCTTGCTTTTCCAGTTCAGCTCTGGAAATAAAAAATATAAATATTAAACATTTATAAAGATTTTATTCAAAACTTTAATAGAAACAAATTTTACAGTACTCTGGAATGAATCAAGCAAAGGTAAATTGTGTACTGGATCCCTATTTTAGACTTGATGACTTGTTCAATGACATAAAGTGTGTGTATTACTTTCCATGATTCATAGTATGATAGTATATGAAATATCTATCTTTGGTAATTTTTACTTTTTAATTAGATTTCTTGTACATGTATATATAAAAGTCAATATTGTGTAAAAATTGTAATGTTGTTCAAATTATACCAGTAATTTACAGATAATTTTTTTTCTAAGTTATCCGTGTTTTATTGTGTCAGTTTTAATTATGGGGTATGTACATATATCCATTCCTTCTTCTACACATCTTTAACAAGTGAACAAATTATCAATTACTGGTATACATTTGTACATTTACAAAACTGACATTCCATTTTATAGTACAAATTAAAATATATTCCTTTCTAAGTTTTTTTAAGAACAATTGAAGATAGTCTTTATCATTTTCTTCTTTCCAATCTAGCTTAAGTTGGAAAGGAATATATTTAATCTTGTTATTGCAAGATTTTTAATATTATGAAAAGTATGTAAAAAGAAGAAAATCAGAATTGAAGCTTGACAGAACATCAGGTTTAAAACCAGTTTACCTTATCATAAATTTTACTCTTCAAAGACTTGTTTTGGCTTTACCATAAGAGTGAAGTCACCTACCTACCTCAATTGTACTGAAAAATCATCACTAAACCATCAATGACAGTGAAGACACCTACCTCAATTTTACTGAAAAATCCTCATCTAAATTATCAATAACAGTGAAGACACCTACCTCAATTTTACTGAAAAATAATCATCTAAATTATCAATAACAGTGAAGACACCTACCTCAATTGTACTGAAAAATCATCATCTAAATTATCAATAACAGTGAAGACACCTACCTCAATTGTACTGAAAAATCATCATCTAAATTATCAATAACAGTGAAGACACCATCAATTGTACTGAAAAATCATCATCTAAATTATCAATAACAGTGAAGACACCTACAATGTACCTCAATTGTACTGAAAAATCCTCATCTAAATTATCAATAACAGTGAAGACACCTACCTCAATTTTACTGAAAAATCCTCATCTAAATTATCAATAACAGTGATGACACCTACCTCAATTTTACTGAAAAATCCTCATCTAAATTATCAATAACAGTGAAGACACCTATCTCAATTGTACTGAAAAATCCTCATCTAAAATTCTAAATTATCAATAACAGTGAAGTCACCTATCTCAATTGGACTGAAAAATCCTCATCTAAATTATCAATAACAGTGAAGACACCTACCTCAATTGTACTGAAATATCATCATCTAAATTATCAATAACAGTGAAGACACCTACCTCAATTGTACTGAAAAATCCTCATCTAAATTATCAATAACAATGAATTTAAAAGTCACCTATCTCAATTGTACTGAAAAATCCTCATCTAAATTATCAATAACAGTGAAGACACCTACCTCAATTTTACTGAAAAATCCTCATCTAAATTATCAATAACAGTGATGACACCTACCTCAATTTTACTGAAAAATCCTCATCTAAATTATCAATAACAGTGATGACACCTACCTCAATTTTACTGAAAAATCCTCATCTAAATTATCAATAACAGTGAAGACACCTATCTCAATTGTACTGAAAAATCCTCATCTAAAATTCTAAATTATCAATAACAGTGAAGTCACCTATCTCAATTGGACTGAAAAATCCTCATCTAAATTATCAATAACAGTGAAGACACCTACCTCAATTGTACTGAAATATCATCATCTAAATTATCAATAACAGTGAAGACACCTACCTCAATTGTACTGAAAAATCCTCATCTAAATTATCAATAACAATGAATTTAAAAGTCATCTATCTCAATTGTACTGAAAAATCCTCATCTAAAATTCTAAATTATCAATAGCAGTGAAGTCACCTATCTCAATTGGACTGAAAAATCCTCATCTAAATTATCAATAACAGTGAAGACACTTACCTCAATTGTACTGGAAAATCCTCATCTAAATTATCAATAACAGTGAAGACACTTACCTCAATTGTACTGGAAAATCCTCATCTAAATTATCAATAACAGTGAAGTCACCTACCTCAATTGTACTGAAAAATCCTCATCTAAATTATCAATAACAGTGAAGACACCTACCTCAATTGTACTGAAATATCATCATCTAAATTATCAATAACAATGAAGTCAACTACCTCAATTGTACTGAAAAATCCTCATCTAATTTATCAAAAAACATTGAAGTCACCTACCTCTATTGTACTGTAAAATCATCATCTAAAATTCTAAATTATCAATAACGGTGAAGACACCTACCTCAATTGTACTGAAAAATCATCATCTAAATTATCATCATCCCAGTTATCTTCCCAAACATTTATATCTTCTTCATCTTCATTTTCTTCTGTCCAGTCTGAAAGTAATTTTAAAGCATATTAAATAAAAATAATTTAAAAATGTTTAATATTTCACTGAAATACAAATGACATTTTGTGTAAATGCCCAAAAATAGATTTGATTGTGTGGTTTTCACAATAAAGGATCATAAGAGCAGAATTTTAACACTTATTTTTAATCAACAGGAATACATTAAAAATAAATTCTAAGTATAGTGTTTCTCCACCTTTCAAGTTTGCAGCTGATTCATAGTTCTGACCCTATTGCAAGTTGTTTCATCAATGAATTACATGTTCAATCAATCTATTATATTCCACTGATTAGAAATTTGAAATACTACCAAACAGTCATAGAAGAATTGCAAATCATTGCGTCCTGAAATATTTAATAAAAAATTCTACAGTAAATGTGAGGCCATAATAAATAATAGGTTTGTTTGCCCAAACGCTACCTACCCAGAAAAAAGCTGCCTACTCAAATTCTTTTATTGTCCTGATTTGAAGAAGTTTTTTTTTAATCAAATAGGCATGAAGACTTATAAACATCTGATACTTCAATTTCTTTTTTTGAAAAAAAAAAGAAAAGAAAATGCCTGTCTCAACCTTAGGGTAGGGTTTGGGCAAACCAAAATATTTCTAAGTGTGGCCTGAGTACTCCCAGATCTGTACTTACAGTGTCTTTTTTGTTAGGGATGAGGGATGGATATAGTTACCCTGCAAGGTCATGTCTGTGTTTTTGTTTTATATTTTTCTTTGCATTGATGTGGGTCTCATTGGGGTTTAAGAGTGATGCAGGATTGTCGATTTTTTTGTAAGTGTGACACATGAAATACAAAATGTATTGCTATAAAAAAAAATCATTGTTTTTAAATAAAGTGTGATTCTGACAACAAGTATTTCATTTTTCTGTTGAATAATTCTCAATCATGTTATGGTTAGTGTATTGGAATAATTTTTTTTAATTGTTTCTAGTCAATTAAGTGTGAATCTGACAACGTGTTGAATAAATGGTAAGCATGGTAAGTGTATTGCTATAAATATATTTTTTTCATTCATTGTTTCTAAATATAGTTAAGATTCTGGCAACATTTTTTATAATGTGTTGGATAAATTTTAGTCAACTTTAGGTATAAAGTGTATTTCTCTATATACATGTAATAATTCCTCAAATTTTATTCAAGTTAAAGAACATAGAATCATTTGGTATATACATATAAAATATATCTATATACATGTAATAATTCCTCAAATTTTATTCAAGTTAAAGAACATAGAATCATTTGGTATATATATATAAAATATATCTAACATATTTTAACTGAAATTCTAAAAAAAATTGGGTGTGCACGCGTCGAGTTGGAACGGACTTCAGGGGCGAACATGTGAGGTGCGAACTTGTAGGGTGCGAAAGTGTATTGGGCGTGATGGACCTGATACCTCAGAACCCCCTCAATGAGACCCCCATAAACATATTTACATTTTTGATATTTAGCTTAATCTTGCCCCCGAATGACCTTAGATTTACTCTGAATCACCTTTTGACGTCAACAATCACTTTTAAATTGTGATGTCAAAGTTCACAGGAACCTGTGTGATTTTACGTAATGGTGGACAAATTTGCATACAAGTGTAAATACGTCTATTAGCATGAATAAAGCCTTTTCCTACTGATATTTATAGTTTTTTTTCTCATGTTGTGCTGTTACACCAGGACGACTGCACTCACTAACATGTTTAACTGCCAAATTATTTATATCCCTGTCTCAAGTCAGGAGCCTGTAAATCAGTGGTTGTGAATGGTTGTCATAGGTTTGTTGCTATCATATTTGTTTTTCATAAATTGTTCTGTTTCAGATTACGCCGTTAGTTTTCTCAATTGAATTGATCATTATTTTTTCTGTCGAGAACTTTAAAAAAAAAAAAAGACATCACCATAAAATATATATCCGTTTGAGTACACCAAGGATTTGTATAGTATAGTACTATACAAATCCTTGAGTACACTAACCCCTAAAGTAACATTTAGGAATGTCAAGTCCACTTTAAAATTTTCAAAAAGACTGTGACGCTACATAGTGAATACTGTAATTTTTGTAATAAATCTATACCTTCTGCTGGAAATTCTTCGAACTCATCGTCTTCTTCCAATAGACCTAAGTCTGGTTTCTTTTCTTGCTTGTCTGCCATATCAATAATTTTGAATGAAAAAGTGAAATATAATTCAGCAACGGAAGTTCGGAAAAGGGAAACAACCCTATATTAAATGAGTAAAGGATAGACTTTGAAACACCTTGTTTCGGCCAAAATGGTTTCGGCCTGTCAGTTCGGGAATATTAAATTTGATTATAGTTTTATGTCACACTGAAATAATTGTTTTTAGGTTTCTTTTAAAACAACATGTCGTATTAAGGCGAAGTGTACGTAATTGCACGCCTCTAGCGGAATACGGGATTAAAAACGTTCGTCGTTAGTTACGCAAGTTATCTCCCTTACTCCAAGAAAGGACACACGAAAGAGAAACTACTTTCTGCGGTCTATAATGAATCCAACAAGCACGCCTGTGCTGTCTTAAACCTCATAGAAATTATCTAAATAACTCCAATTAGAAATCACAGCATTCTGTACGTTGTTCTGTGTGCAGCCTGACTTAAAAACACTGTTTTGTTTTTTTGTTTTAGACGCGTAGGAGAAGGCATTTCGTGTTTATGATATCAACAGAAAGAAAAAAAACGCCTCACAACAAAATTATAAACAAATAAACAAATAAACATGTAACAAATTTTCTTCTATTGATATCAAATTAATTAAAATGAAACCTGAATTGACCCAACAATATCGTTTTAAAACGCCGTAGTCTTGAACGAAAAACACAGTACTCAACGTAAAGTTTTATAATAGGTTACAAATAATTAATGAAAGACGTGTGAATTTAATTGTTTAATCAAAAAGACGTTGAAATGTTCGTATTTTGTGCAATTGAAAATTTAAGGACATGACTTACGGTATATTCATATAAGAAATCAGACGATACCAAGAGAATAATTTAATCTCTAGTGCAACACTTACAAGTCGGAAGAACAAAGACGGAAAACAAACAAAACATAAAAAAAATTATGCCCCAAAAATTACTCAGTAACTTAAAAATTCTAACATTTATCTTAAAATAAGTAAAAATTATGTCATTCAACTCCCAGTTTTCAACTTTTTCTACATGTGCAGAAAATAAACAGGTGTCTTCTATTCCGTCCGCAATTTATGGGAAAACTAAATCTAAATTTAGAACCATATTGAAATTGAAAGTACACATGTAAGATAAAATATAACATGTCATTTCTTCTTTCACAAATTCCAATTTCGAAGAGATATATAGCGAAATCTGTTTTCTTTTATTGTGCCTGTGTTCATCATTCAAAATTAGAGAATGTAATTTTGAAGTATCAAGTCTCAATTCAAGATTAAGAATGAATAGAATATAGAATTACGAAAGGGGGGGGGGAGCGGTAGGACCCTTATCGGAACTCCGGGATCCGGGAATTCTTTTTCCGAATTTCGGGTAGTCGGGATTTGACTTTTTTTTAATTTGGGACCTCGCCGAAATTTGGTGTTTTTAAGCCCGGGATTTCAGGATCTGGATCCCTCCTCCCCTCCTCCCTCTATTATGGTTAAAGAAAATAGGTCAGGGAAGTTTTGTGATACTTGTAACTGCAATTTAATATTCAGTGGAATGAGCGGTGAAATGTGTTCAGACTATTACATTTCGATGTTTTTTAAATTTAACCAAAGTTTACTGCAAGGGGTGTTTAACGACCTCGATGATTATCCATGAGGATCTCGCACTCGGTCAGCTCTAGGTTTTCACCTAGTTCATTATCATACAAGAATTTAGAAGCCTGTGGTTACTAGTCTTATAATATGAGATTTTGGAGTTCATATAATTAACATTCAACATTTTTTATCGAATATTTCAAGGCTTTTTGACTATCAATGTTGACCCCCCTTCCAATTGATTGGATAAAACGAATGGATTGCCGCCCCTATTTCAAACCGAAGTCCTATAAACTGACTGGTATTCGAATTTGTTAAAAGAAATAATTGGTATCTCTATTGATTCAATACCGTAATGTCAAAAATTTGTTTCCGCGAATTCCGAACAGCTAGAAATAGAAGCCCTTTCCATGTCCGATTTTCTCCCACACGAGAAATGTAGCATTCGTACATCAGCTGAAAAATACGACTGAATTATTCGGGTTACAATTTGTGTAAATCCCGAATGCACATAAAAGTAAAGGTCCAGCCCGACTTTCGGAAATGGACTGTTGTAGATTTCAGATTGATTTCCAGAAATAAAAATCATACAAAAATGTTTCACGCAAATATTCGTCTTCAGACGTGTAAAGTTATACAACGGTTACTAGCGGTCTGGATTGTGATAAAAAGAAGCGCATGCGATGCATAAAATATGTAATGTCGTGGCTCAGGGATGTGTTGAATTATAGAGATGCTTATGCGGCACAAAGATAAGATTAATTTATCCAAGTGTACTAAGAATTACCACACAACTTAAATTTACTTAAATATTGATTTGTTATCCTGTGTCAGACAGATGGCTGATATTCTGAGAAGAGACGTTGATGAAATGAAGTTTTATGAGAACAAAGATTTTGAAAACACGTCGCAGTGTTTAGATTTTAACAAAAATAAGGCACCAAAGTCGAAAATAGTTCTAGTTTATAATGAAGAAAATGTCAACCGTTTTCTAGCTTGGCGATCTCCGCACGCACCCGAATATAATAGACAAATACAATACAATAGTACACAAAACGTAACATAAAGAACTTAAGACCGAGCAACACGAACTCCAACAAAACGGTATATATACTTCATACAAGTATTATGGACTATATGAAGCGTCGTAACTGTTGCGGCGACGTCAATAACGTTGTCGTTGTTTTTTGTTCTTTTTACACTCAAGATTCAACTTTAACAGGGTATAGCTTGAAAAGTAGCACGGTTGCTAAGGACTTTCTTTGCACCAATCGATTCCTCAGACATTTTAGAATCGTCTCATAAATTTATAAAAAAATCGATTGTCTAATATAATAGAAAATCTTGGAAATGTAACAATTCCTGCCGAATTTCACGATTTTCCCTATATATCCTTTGTAATTTTGGTGTATGATGCTGTTAACTTCAACAACTCGTATCTCAAAAACGAAAACGGTTACCCCCTTTTTTTATTTTATTTTCCGATTTATTTTTACAAGCAGAATCTACATGTAAAATTTTAAAAAAATCCATTGTGTAGTTTAATTACGTACACTTCGCCTTAATTTATTTTTTTTAAATTTCATCAATGTATCTATTAGAGCCAGATGTTGATATATTTCAAGTCATCAACCAAGGGTAAAATACATATGTATATGTATATATACTCCTTTAAGCCTTATTATGACAAAAAACGAAATTTTCCTTTGATCTTGCTGACTGATAATTTTCTTTCTCAGACTGAGTGGAGTCGAGTGATTTGAAAAAATAAACATTATCGCTAGAAACTTAGGGTGCACGTGCCCGGTGTCAACCAAATTAATGACATCGTCATAGGTAAAACAGCGATAGACAGATTATCATTGGTCATCTCGACTTGATTGCTTTTCTCACTTTTGCCGTACCGGCTCAGCGGCAAGCGAGAAAATCAATCTCTTACATATACATAAAAAGTAAAATCACAAAAATACTGAACTTAGAGGAAATTCAATTCGGAAAGTCCATAATCACATGGCACATAAACACATCAAAAACGATTCCAACGATAATCTATAAATACTGAAATGTACATAGACGTAAACTGATACTTTAATCATCTCATTACAGTTCTTGTTGTTACTATTTTTGGCATGTGTTTAATTGTTTACATTATAGAAGAATACTGAGGTCAATACTGTGTATATGTTCTAGCAAATACATAAGATTTTCAAAGTACCGTGTTATGATCAAGAAATCATTTACTTGATAAAACCCTAGGGGAATATGAAATGTGGGTTATTGAGTTACAGGACATTAATATATCTGTACCATCAACTTGATATAGATTTGGAAACACGGAATACTAAATAAGATAGAATATATGGTAACGATGGAGTATATATTTGTAGATCATTAGGGAGCTACCATTTGATTTTTATGGGCGGGCTAGGATGAAATTTGAAAAAAATAGGCAGGACAGGAGTTTTGAGTAAAAAAAAAGGCAGGATGTGACACTTGCAAAAAAAAAGTCAGGACGACAATTTAGGTAAAAAAAAGTCAGGATGAACTAAAAAAAGAAGAAGGCAGGACCGATTAGAGTGAAAAATAAAAAAGGCAGGACAGAGATTACAGCTAAAATAAATGCAGGACAAAATTTTTCATCCTAGCCCCCCCCCCCCCCCCCCCCATAAAAATCAAATGGTAGCTCCCTTAGTCATAAAAGAGTAGAGAGAGATGAGCTGATAAACCAAATACACTGAATGACAAGTGACAAAAACTAAAGACCAACCTTGTAATTTGAGATCTCTTTGTATGAGTTGTTTCCCTTCGGAGGGACATTCATTTGGAAAAGGATCCAAGTTAAAGAGTATAATGAACTTCCTTTGTACAGCCCGTAACAGAGTAGTGATCGAGTTCGCGTTTCTTTACCGTCAGAATAAGTTACGTTATCGACAAACTTATTTCAGAAGTGACATAATCTAATTTTCTTCATCGACAAAATATTCCATGTCCAACGTGTAAGTTTTCATTATTTAAGTCGAAGTTTTTTTTAACACAGTAAAACATTTTTTATAATCAACCTCTGTCATTGGCATTTTCATTTTAACGGTAAAGGATCAAATACGGGATCTCCGAAATTTCTATCATTTGTTACGAGGAAAACATTATTCAATCGAACATATGTCTTTGTTCATGACACTTGTTATGAAATACAAAGGAGTTGAAATGATCAAATAATTTCGAACTGGCGGAAACAAAAATACATAATCTAGAATGTGTGTTCTGTCATAAACAATGGCCACGTCGTGCGAATCGACGAGATCATGTTACATGTAACTGATCTTAGCTGTAGAAACAGTTGGTGCGACCTCGATAAAATCTCTATCCATTTAATATAAGCGATAAATATTCATGACTACAATGATAATGAATTTATTTGAGTCACATCCACTGTTTCTACTGTAAACATGAACTCGTCGGTTAGTGCAATGAAGACACTTTTAAAGATTGAGATTGTTGGTTTATTCTTTACACCTTCGAGGTATTAAAATTATTTCATTGTTTATTTAAAGTTAAATTTATTTTCAAATCTTTTCTGTTTAAAATTGTTGAAACTTCCGTTTAAGATTTCTGTGGTTAACTATCTATTCTATAGTTAGGACCATTTGATAATAAATACCCTTTTGTACAAGAATACTTTCTTTATAGAAGTATAGATCTGCTGGTTATACATGTTATAGATTATTTTTATAACTTTCATTATTGTGACGACGCGCTATGAAATTCAGATTAATTTATAAATGAAGTTTTACATAAATTTTTGGTCATAAACACAAATCTTTTAAACAGTTCGACGAGTGCGTCAATGTTACAGTAGTCTGTTTACTGTAAGTTACTAAGCTTGACCCGATTCATCTGTCATTTATGGAAACAAATTCACCACTTTCTGAGACATTCATTTTTATTTCACCATCAGACATGGGGCTACATTTGTAACTAAAGAAAAACTCTCAAATTAAAGAAATTTGACATGATATACTGATAGTTACCAGGATTATAATTTAGTACGCCAGACACGCTTTTCGTCTACATAAGACTCATCAGTGACGCTCAAATCAAAAATATTTATAAACCCAAAAAAGTACAAAGTTGAAGAGCATTGAGGATTCAAAATTCCAAAAAGTTGTGCCAAATACGGTTAAGGTAATCTATGCCTGGGATAAGAAAATCCTTAGTTTTTCAAAACACGAAGGTTCAAAGTTTTGTATACAGGAAATTTATAAAAATGACCACATTATTGATATTCATGTCAACACCGAAGTGTTGACTACTGGGCTGGTGATGCCCTCGGGGACGAAACGTCCACCAGCACTGAAACTTTCTTATAATCAATTAAACGACTGCTTTTCTTAGATATGTGATTTTTCATGGTCAACTTTTTCATTGTTAACGGACATTTTGAGATTTTTTATTGTAAAAAAATGGTGTTTTTTTTTAAAGAAATCAACACTCAAAATTTAGAACTTCATGAACATGTACAGGAAGCTGAATTATTGCACATCTATGTGCTACTTAAAATTGTACTTCGATCTGTTGCGTCCTTAAAATGTTCTGACCGTCCTATACGGAAATGTTTCGGTAAATTAAATTCAAATCCGAATTGAATGTTTATGACACACAAAAAGAGAAACCAGAATCTCTTGATGACCAAACGTATGTACACGTTGGGGCGATTTAGATCTTTTCAGAAGGAGTGTGATTCCACCCTTGTTGAAAGCCTTGTGGAGACCTCTAGATTTTTAAATGCCCTCCGTTTTTCTCATGGATGGAGTGTGGTCTCTCTGTAAATTACCCTATATCTTTTCATTTTCCTATTTACCGAAGGTTCCATGTGAAAATTTCCGTTGGATCACATCTGTTAAACTAAATGTACAAAACAGGCTCAAGAAAAGGCGAAATTTCTTTTTCAAACCCGAACTAGAAATGCATTTTTTCTTATAGAGCACCTTACATTATCGTCAATGAGTTCAGGCATGTGAAAAATTATATAATCATACACAAGAAAGAAACTCTGAACAGGCTTTCAGCATAAATGTTTACCTATTTAATATTAATTGTTTACCAGTATATTTCTTTTAGTTTAAATAATACTATCAAGACGTCCTTCCATAAATCTTTTTTTTATCTGTTCTGACTTTGAAGAAATGACTACTTTTCGCCCAATCGAAATGGTGCATGGACATATTTTGTTTCATATTATTAGAATTATTTTCAATATTATCGGTATTAAACTTGATTATCGACACATGAAAGTTTGTCAGCATTGTCAATCTTTTTAACGTTAAAGTATACCAATAGTCACTACTCAATTAAGTTTGTCGATAACGTAGCTAATTTTGACGGTAAAGAAACATCACTTCGATCACTTCTCTGTTACGGGCTGTAAATCTTCCATCCTCGGCAGTATAATGGGTTAATGTACTGAATTGAAAATTATGTAAAGTTGATTAAATTTGTACTATATAATCAAAAATATTCATTAGACTTTATTCATTCAACTATCAACTTCTGTTAAAGGATAAGGTACGATAAGGCCTGTTTTTGGCCCCCCCCCCCCCTATTTTCTCATTTTTCAAATTCTGTTTTGGAAAGCTACATGTTAAAATACCTAAACTACATAAGTGTCCTTACAAACAACGGTATATTGCTGGGTCTTCCAAGTGTTCCACGAAACCTCTTTCTAAATTATTAACATCTATTTTATCAGCAATAATAGACGGGCTTCAAAGTTATTGTGAAACTCCCTATTCTAGAGGTGGCGTGAATCAGATGTGGATACTTAAAAATTCCAAAGATCTTTTAGAGTACATACAATCTAACTCTCTTTCATCTTGTAACAGTATTAAAACATTTGACTTTTCTACTCTGTACACAAGTATTCCACATTCCAAACTAAAAGACAAATTGAAAGAGTTGGTATTACTTTGCTTCATAAAAAAGAATGGCCAACGTAGATACAAGTATCTTGTCCTATGGAGGGATAAATCATACTTTGTAAAGAATCACTCTGATTCAAACAAAAAATTCTCTGAAACCGATATTATCAAGATGCTTGATTTCTTGATTGACAACATATTTGTAACGTTCGGAGGACGTGTTTTTCAACAGACTGTCGGCATCCCAATGGGAACAAACTGTGCCCCTCTACTTGCCAACTTGTTTCTTTATTATTATGAGGCTGACTTCATGCAGGAACTTCTTAGGAAGAAAGATAAGAAGTTAGCAATATCCTTTAACTCTAATTTCCGCTATATAGATGACTTTCTTTCACTAAACAATTCAAAATTTGGTGACTATGTGGAACGCATCTATCCCATCGAATTGGAGATAAAGGATACTACAGATACAGTTAAGTCGGCTTCATATCTTGACTTTAATCTAGAAATTGACAATGAGGGTCGGTTGAAAACAAAACTTTACGACAAAAGAGATGATTTCAGCTTTCCAATTGTGAACTTTCCATTTCTAAGTAGCAACATTCCAGCAGCACCTGCATACGGGGTATATATCTCCCAATTGATACGATATTCCCGTGCTTGCATTTCTATCATGATTTTCTTGATAGAGGGTTACTGCTCACAAGGAAGCTATTAAACCAAGAGTTCCAAATGGTGAAGTTGAAATCATCCCTTCGTAAATTTTACGGACGCCATCACGAGTTGGTTGACCGTTATGGAATAACCGTTTCACAAATGATATCGGATATGTTCCTTACGTCGTAACTACAATCCCCTTCCCTTTCATGAATGTGACCTACTGAATCAGACTATTTACCGGATTTGTAATCACATAAGCAACACGACGGGTGCCACATGTGGAGCAGGATCTGCTTACCCTTCCGGAGCACCTGAGATCACCCCTAGTTTTTGGTGGGGTTCGTGTTGTTTATTCTTTAGTTTTCTATGTTGTGTCGTGTGTGCTATTGTTTTTCTGTTTGTCTTTTTCCTTTTTAGCCATGGCGTTGTCAGTTTGTTTTAGATTTATGAGTTTGACTGTCCCTTTGGTATCTTTCGTCCCTCTTTTATTACCACTGGGTCGATGTCTCTGCTGGTGGACATTTTGTCCCCGAGGACATCATCCGCCCAGTAGCAAAACTACAATTGCATGAACTTACGAAGATTAAACAGGAAACTGGCTCGGACGTCGCCCAGTATAAAAAGGTCCAAAACAGACGTCAACATGGACACAATGTCGTCTGATATGGCAGGTGTCCCCTCATCACCAGACATGACAAATATCTCAAACACGACTCATTCAGATCATCGTCCTAGTGACAATAGCAATATTACACATATACAGCCATGTTCAGTTTTCCTTAAAGACATTTTGGTTTTTGATGACACAGTACAACACTGTCGCATTTCAAAATGTGAGACCAAAGGCTGCAAAACTTGTGCTATTTTAATTACAGATGCTGAATTCACTAGCAATTTGATCAAGAAGTCCTATTTTACCAGAAGTTACGATGATCTGAATTGTAAATCGATAAATGTCGTCTACGGATTAGAGTGCAACCTTTGCGGATTGGTATACGTCGGTGAAACGAAAGGAAGGCTAAACAAACGTATGTGCGGTCATAGATCAGACATTAACCTCAATGCTAACGACATTCTATACCAGCATTTCAATCAGCCCGATCTTTCCATCGTTTCTATGACAGTTCGCATTATCGAAAAGATATACCATAGCTCTAACAATCCTAATCTTCAAACGACTCTCCGTAGACAAAAAGAAGACTACTGGATTAGACAATTGGGAACTGCAACACCGTATGGCTGCAATGACAAAATTGATGGTATAGGTATTCTATCTAGTCCTTCGTGTAACTCGGTGAATGTGATGAATATTTTCAACTCGACTCCTCGACGTAGACGCAGTCATGGTCATCGTCATTATACATCACCTTCTCTGCATGATGTCTCTATTAATGACTTGCTGTCATTCATACAAAAGCCGTTAGGTATTCATCACATTCGCACGAAACTTTATTCATTACCCCTTTCAAAACTTCATTCTCTGTTCAATTTATGTTTGGAATCCACTGTTACAAACCCTCATTCAAACCAATACAAACTTCAAGCTATAATTTCGGATATTGCAAGTCACAGACTTTTCAAGCCAGTTCGCATTGGAAAAGATGAAAAAGAGAAAAGATCTTTTCTAAATCTTTCCTTTACTAACAAAGGTCTCGATGGCGTCAACCTAGGCAATATCCTTCATCATAAATTAGTTCAATCGAAAATACCTCCTTATTTCAAAGACCAGTCTGTACCAATAATTTCTTATACCTATACCAAACCTATTGCAACTAAAATTTTCAATTACAAACGCGTTTTGCAGAATCTCGATATTGACGACTTCAAGTCTAAATCTCCTGATTGCACTTGTGCTAGTTCCCAATTCACATATAATCCTGCTGGCCACGTTATTACCGGTGACCTTAACATTGTTAATAACACTTCTCTACGAAATGTGTTATCGAAATGTCCGAAATATCGTGAGCCTAAATCCGTCAATTGGAAATACAACTTTAAAATTTTGATGGACTCAGTCAAGGATTATGCCAGGCAATGGGCTGAACGTGAAAAGGAAGACGTAGACACTCTATCCGAATGGATTAAGGCAGTGAGGTCGTTAATACAAATCAGAATTAAGAAACTGAATGGGTCCATCAATGCCCATGCTACGTCAATCTTTAAAGACCCAAATGTTGCTAAACACTTATCCGACCTCCATGATAAATATGTTGTTGTCCCCGCAGAGAAATCCCCAAATAACATCGTTTTTGTCTGTAAAAGTCACTACATTAATTGCTTGATAAACGAATTAGGTATAGACAATTCACTTGGAAACTCAACATATACCCTCACAACACTTACCAAAGAGGAAATCCTGGATAATCATAGGTCTGTTCTTTGTTCCTTTGGTATTTCAACCAAAGATGAAGAACTGGATCTTCCATTACTGTATTGGATACCTAAACTACATAAGTTTCCTTACAAACAACGGTATATTGCTGGGTCTTCCAAGTGTTTCACGAAACCTCTTTCTAAATTATTAACATCTATTTTATCAGCAATCAAAGACGGGCTTCAAAGTTATTGTGAAACTCCCTATTCTAGAGGTGGCGTGAATCAGATGTGGATACTTAAAAATTCCAAAGATCTTTTAGAGTACATACAATCTAACTCTCTTTCATCTTGTAACAGTATTAAAACATTTGACTTTTCTACTCTGTACACAAGTATTCCACATTCCAAACTAAAAGACAAATTGAAAGAGTTGGTATTACTTTGCTTCATAAAAAAGAATGGCCAACGTAGATACAAGTATCTTGTCTTAGGGAGGGATAAATCATACTTTGTAAAGAATCACTCTGATTCAAACAAAAAATTCTCTGAAACCGATATTATCAAGATGCTTGATTTCTTGATTGACAACATATTTGTAACGTTCGGAGGACGTGTTTTTCAACAGACTGTCGGCATCCCAATGGGAACAAACTGTGCCCCTCTACTTGCCGACTTGTTTCTTTATTATTATGAGGCTGACTTCATGCAGGAACTTCTTAGGAAGAAAGATAAGAAGTTAGCAATATCCTTTAACTCTACTTTCCGCTATATAGATGACGTTCTTTCACTAAACAATTCAAAATTTGGTGACTATGTGGAACGCATCTATCCCATCGAATTGGAGATAAAGGATACTACAGATACAGTTAAGTCGGCTTCATATCTTGACTTACATCTAGAAATTGACAATGAGGGTCGGTTGAAAACAAAACTTTACGACAAAAGAGATGATTTCAGCTTTCCAATTGTGAACTTTCCATTTCTAAGTAGCAACATTCCAGCAGCACCTGCATACGGGGTATATATCTCCCAATTGATACGATATTCCCGTGCTTGCATTTCCTATCATGATTTTCTTGATAGAGGGTTACTGCTCACAAGGAAGCTATTAAACCAAGAGTTCCAAATGGTGAAGTTGAAATCATCCCTTCGTAAATTTTACGGACGCCATCACGAGTTGGTTGACCGTTATGGAATAACCGTTTCACAAATGATATCGGATATGTTCCTTACGTCGTAACTACAATCCCCTTCCCTTTCATGAATGTGACCTACCGAATTAGACTATTTACCGGATTTGTAATCACATAAGCAACACGACGAGTGCCACATGTGGAGCAGGATCTGCTTACCCTTCCGGAGCACCTGAGATCACCCCTAGTTTTTGGTGGGGTTCGTGTTGTTTATTCTTTAGTTTTCTATGTTGTGTCGTGTGTGCTATTGTTTTTCTGTTTGTCTTTTTCCTTTTTAGCCATGGCGTTGTCAGTTTGTTTAAGATTTATGAGTTTGACTGTCCCTTTGGTATCTTTCGTCCCTCTTTTAAAACATTCCTTGAGGTTTGAAGTTTGTTTGGATGAACTTCAAAACTACTAATTTTCGCAACTAGGAGATGTGACGGGGTTAAATTTCTGTTATTATTCGAATATTGATACCCTCTAACCCCCACAATCTCACCCATTTTCTGACATTAAAAGGTTTTGAAGTTCATCCAAACAAACTTCAAACCTAAGGGAATATTTTAACGTGATAAGTAGCTTTCCAAAACAAAATTTAGAAAATGAGAAAATAGGGGTGCCAAAAAAACCGGCCTTATCGTACCTTGTTCTCTTTTAAATGTATATGGTTTGTAATTGGGAAATGGAACATAATTACGGCCTATCAATACTCAAAACAAGCTGACTCTATTAAAAGCCGATCATGACCATTCAAGATTTTATTTCTCGAAAAACCACGAAGGGAGCTAGAAGTACTAGAAAGAAAAGGAATCGTATAATTATAAATCTCGTTAAAGATGAAAAATCTGATAGTTCCATTCAAACTTTTTTTATAAAGCTGAAAACTGTTGATATCAATAGCCATATAACACTAAGGTTAACCGCAAACAGTTTTAACTGTATAGTTATTTTCATTAAAGAATTGGCTATCATCCTTTGCATGGGCAACAGTCCATTTTGACCGGTTTACAACCGGACTACAATTGACAAAGGAAAATAGCTTGACGTGTTGAAAATGCGAAAGAACAGAATAAAATAATCCATGCAATAAAAAATAAGGAATTTCGAATATAACTAATAAATAGATATTGAAAGCAAGTACGGATTAAAAGAAATTCTGTATAAACAAACTAAAAGTTTAAGGACAACGAGACATATTATGAACATTCAAATATGAAACCGTTGGGAAATGAGAAAACCAAGTTTTAAACTAGCTTTCCACTTTGTCTTCACCCGACTTACCAATGCTGGTCGTCCATTTGGCTGTGCAGGATGTGTAAATACGCAGTCACGTCTGGTTAGAACGGGGACATTAAATCCGATGCCTAGTAGAAGGGAGAATGCCACTATTTGAGGAGTTCGTAGTTGGTCTACTGAAAGACAAAATTTCTGCTCCTATCCAATAATCCCTCATTTTCCAATGCATGGCATTTTCAAATTTCCAGACCTTCGTCTTGGACGACACCTATTACAGGACCTAGCTCCCTGTTGTATTTATTGTATTTTTTTTGTCCTGAACTTCCATAAATATTTGACACTGGATGTTTAAAAATCAATCAACTAGCTTCTAGTAATTTTGAACACTCAGATCTGCGTGTAAACACCACAATTGTTCAAATATCTAAGCAGGTAGGGATTTTACAGTAGAGGATAAAAAAAATTATAAAGAAATACGAATTTCTTGAATTTTGATACGATAGTATAAACAGAACAGAACTTTTGCATTAGGCATCGACTATGTGTGTATGTGTTTGTGTGGCTAGGGTTTAAGAATCAAAAGATTGATGGTTTTTGTCTAGCCAAAAGGATAGTTTTATTTTAAAGTAATATCAGTGTGTACGTAACTATTTTTTTTAAATGAATGATTGTCACAATATGTACTGTTAATTAAGTTAAACGTATATATCAATCAGAACGGAATAAGTATGAAAATACCAAACAGGGTGTACTGCTTAATTAAAGGGATACGCTGATCAGGAACATACATATTGTTAGGTATACTGTTCCCAGGGCTGATCTACGCTGGGCAATTCATATTGTAAATATATATTTTTTTAATATTTCCGATTGTACTGCGTTATATAATTCACCAGTCAGATGTTGTGGTGAATTATTCATAATTCGTTGATCTTTTCATCATGTATATTATAATTATCACGATTAAATAACCAGTAAAATTAATATTTTTGTACATAAAATTTTGCAGCTAAAATGCTGAAAACCGTTTACCGTCGGGGGGCTTCGCCCACCTGAACCCCCTACTAGGGCTCTGCTCTGGACCTACTGGGGGGCATTGAGCGGCCCCCAGACCCCTGACGATTGGTGCCTACAGTTGAATGAATACCTAGCTACACCCCTGGGATTTGTTATAACATGAGCAACACGACGTATACCACATGTGGAGCAGAATCTGCTCACCCTTCCGGAGCACCTGAGATCACCCCTTGTTTTTGGTGAGGTTCATGTTGTTTATTCTTTAGTTTTCTATGTTGTGTCATGTGTACTATTGTTTATATTTTTGTCTTTTTCATTTTTAGCCATGGCGTTGTCAGTTTATTTTCGATTTATTAGTTTGACTGTCCCTTTGGTATCTTTCGTCCCTCTTTTAGCTGTACTATATTATAAAAAAATCTTTCGGAATGTTTGGTCTTTATGCTTTTGAACGTAGTTTTATTAAGCCTTTTGACACTTATTTAATCGAGCGTCACTGGTGAGTCTTTTGTAGACGAAACCCGCTTCTGGAAAAAAATAGAAACCTGGTATCTTGATCAGGTTTTGTTAGAAACTTCCAAAAAAAGTACCAAAAAATTATTTGGTACTTTTTTAGTTTTTGAATGCGCTGCCAGCTGTATGACCGAACATACTTCCATAATTCGGATAAAGTGATAAGATTGATTTAAGTACGCTGAAAGCACTTTCTGACATAGTACTCAACGTCATCCAGCATTTACTTGAAGTACTTCTCGTAAATGGGCACGAAAATTTGATATTTCGGGCCTTTGGCTAACATCTTTATAAATAAGCGAAAAATCTATTTAGTATAATTGCTACCTCCGTTTGATATATTAAAATAAGTATATTAAGATACCAGGTTTCTTTCTGTAATTAGTTAATACTTCAGTTTTATCATGTATATCTATTATATAGTCATTTTATAAAATTTACTGTTTGCAAAAGTATAAATTATTCTATATAATAAAGATGTTCTTGTCCCAAGCAGAAAACCCTAGCCGTATTGGGGACAATTTTTTTAACTTTTGGTCCACCTTTTTTTTCTTAAAAAAATGTCCTGTACCAAGTCAGGAATATGGCCATTGTTATATTATAGTTCGTTTCTATGTGTGTTACATTTTAACGTTGTGTTTCTGTTGTGTCGTTTGTTTCCTCATATATTTGAGTGTGAATTCGCATTACTATAAGACGTGTCACGGTACTTTTCTATCCCAAATGTATTAAGTTTTGAGTTATTTGTTTTTCTCATCGGAATTTGTTTAATGCTTAGTTCGTTTCTGAGTGTTACATTTTATTGTGTCGTTGTTCTCTTATATTTAATGTGTTTCCTTCAGTTTTATTTTGTAAGGGACGAAACATCAAAAGTTCAATGTAGGATAAAAAACTCAATTCACATAGTTTTTTCACTGACACCCCCACCCCTCCCCCCTCTTAACTTAATATGAGAAAAATTGATTTATCAATAGGGATATATGTAAAAATCGATTTTAGATATACTAAACTTGTAGAATTTTACCCCCCCCCCCCCCAACCCCAAACTATTTGATTTAATCTTTTTATCCTACATCGATCTTTTGATGTCATCCCTAACCCAGATTTGTTTTTTTCTATCGATTTATGAGTAAATACAAAATTTAATCCTAGTATCTATGATGAGTTTACTTAAAGAAAAACTCGTTGAATGTCAGTACCGAGGCAGCCGGATTTATAAATCTGTCTGGGACTAGCAGTCCACCAACATACAAGCGTTTCGTCTTTATAAGACTCATCAGTGACGCTCAGATCATGAACATTAGAAACCCAAACAAGTATAAAGTTGAAGAGCACCAAGGACCAAAATTTCCAAAACTGTGCCAAATACGACTAAGGTAATCTATGCATGGAATAAGAAAATTCTTAGTATTTCGAATAATTCATACATTTGCAAACAGTTAACTTATATTATAAGTGACCATATACTAGAAGTTGCTATTCATGTCAACACCTAAATACCGAATAAAATTTAAAATGAAAAATCTCTTATCAAATGAAAGTAGTTATAAAGTTGTTCATTACCGCGCTACAGTAGCACTTTCCTGGATTTACCTTCATTAACAACTCTACGTCCTTCATTATGAACGATGTTAAGTAAAGACAAATAATGCAAAAGTTAATGGGAATATTTTAGCAGACACCTTTTTAAATTTCTCCACTGAAGAGCTAGAACGACCAATACACATTCTAGACAATACGGAAGTGGAAAATTAATTACAATAAATAAATGTTATGGCGGAGACGGTATACAAATATTGTTTAAATTCAAATTTATCAATCACCGAGACCAGATGAATTACAATATGCATCTATAATTACTGCTATCATCTGAGAAACAGATATTCCAAAAAGGTCAACCAACTCGTGATGACGCAAGTAGAACTTACCAAGGGACATTTCAACTTCACCACTTGGAACTTATTGTTTACGTATACTAGCTACTGTTGCCTTTATTTAATAGCGTTCTTGTGAGCAGCAACCCTCTATCGAAGAAATCATGATAGGAATTACAAGCCCATGAATATCGTATCGAATTGGAGATAAATTATCGAAGTCAAGAAATGTAACAAATTCGATAGGATAGATGCGTTCAACATAGTTTTGAATGTTAAAATTAATTAGAAAACATTAGTTAAATTATATAGTAATACATTAAAGAATACTGCTGACTTCTTTTCTTTCCTCATATTAATATGGGAACAAGTCGAAAAGAAGAGGGGCACAGTTTCTTCCCATTGAAATGCAGATAGTTTGTTGAAAAAACACGTTGTCTTAGCGTTAAAAATAGGTTGTCAATTAAGAAATCAAGCATCTTGATACAAAGTAGGATTTATCGCTCCCTATGACAAGATACTTGTATCTACGTTTCCCATTCTTTTTTATGAAACAAAGAAGGATTAATTTTTCAATTTGTGTTTTACTTTACACTGAACTGCAGTTAATTTAAGCGAATGGTCGTGCGAAATTATCAGATAAACAAACTTTATTGGATCAAAATGTATTGAAACGATCGTTGTTTTTGCCTTCGACCTCAAAGAAACTTTAATGCTCCGCCAATACACACCTGCAGAAATAGAACAAGCGTACAATAACAGATTAAAAGTTGAAGTAATAGTTATTCACCGAGGGATAGGTTTGTCTGGATAAGAGAAATCCCGTCGGCCAGAGGCTGTAGGGGTTTCTTATCAAGACACGTAGTATCCCGAATTGTATAACTAACTTAAACCCCATTCTAAACCATAAATATTTGTTAACATTGATTTTTGAATGACCCCCTCTCCCCCCGATTATAGCATATTAATTGACAATATCAAACCATAATTTAGAAGAATTTTTTTGGGAAAAAAAAACAAACATTCATATTTGGGCATACTAAGAGATTGGGATGACCCGAGTATTAGACACGCTCAACATACAAAGATACAGATTTAATAGATAGGAACTCCGTTTTTGAAGGCAAACAGAGGCTGATCCAGGTAGGGGTCACAACCATTCAAATGCATTAATCTTTTAAATTCCTGGGAGCATCTTACAGCATGGGATAAAAATAAATCCTCAAGTAAAAGAGTATTTAAAGGATTATATTTGTATTTAGAATAGATACTTAATTTTTTTTTTCGCTATTGGAATTTCCTGGTTTTTTTTTTTAATATCTTGAAGCAATTTGTAGTGAACACTATTAGTCATTTCTCATGTTCATGCTTGTAAAAAAAAATAATCAATCTTACTGCATGTGATGAAAATAAATCCTCAAGTAAAAGAGTATTTAAAGGATTATATTTGTATTTAAAATAGATGCTTAATTATTTTTTCCCTATTGGAATTTCCTGGGGCGTCAATAATGAGATCCTGCAAAACGTGTTTGTAATTGAAAAGTTTAGTTGTAATTGTTTGGTTTAGGTATAAGAATTGATACGTTAAGACTGATCTTTAAAGTAGGTAGATATTTACGAATGTTTGAATGAACTGAATTATGAAGAAGGATATTGTCAAAGTTGATGGCATCGAGACCTTTGTTGGAAATGAAAAATTTAAGAAACTTTTTTTTCTTCTTTTCATCTTTCACAATGCGGACTGGTGTTCTCTGATGGTTGATGGGTTTCTCTCGACCCGGATTGTTTTCTCTCTATCGATTTACAACTTTTGAACAGTGATATATTGCTGTTGCCTTTTTTGAAAAGTCATTGACCCGCAAGATCTGAAATAAAAGCTGTAAGTTTGTATTGGTTTGAACGGGGATTCGTAACAGTGGTTTCCAAACATAAGTTGTACGGAGAAGACAGTTTTGAAAGGGGTCATCTACAAACTTTTACAAGCCCAGTAGTCAGCACTTTTTGTGCTGACATGAATTATCATTGATATGGTTATATTTATAAATACTGTTGAATTTTGAATTGTTTGAAATACCATGGAAGTATTATATTGACAGGAACTACAACGATTAATTAGCATTTATGTTTAACCCGGGTAGCCCTGTAGAAAAGATATGGAAACTGTCTAATAAGTACGCTGTCGTTAATTTCTTTTGTGACTATCTGCGATGCCGCGGTCATAAATTGACCAGAGATACTTCTTATCAATCACGTGGTTTTAATCGAGACAGCTTAACAATATTACCTGTCGGAAAACACCTTTACTTATTTCAATCGCGTCGGTAGACCTTTATTCGTGAATAACTTATTTAAACAAATCGACTGATGCATAAAAAATGAAAATCGGCCCAGAATTAATTATTTTACAACAATTTGAAATAGTGAGTGACATTATTTTATTAGTTTGTGGGTGAAGTTTAAATCTCGATTAAGTTACTGGATAATCCTGGAAAGTAGAAATTTCCAGTTTACAATACGAAAATTAATCGAGCAAGTACCAATCGACAAAATACAGCAGAAGAAAACAGAGATCTAATAACTACGTTATATAGATATTTATATAATACATTTCGGTCCCCTAAAATATGTTATCACTATCCGACCAAATGAAACCGTCCAAATGATACTGGTAAATATTATTGAACAGTCGCACAATTATTTGTATAATGTCACTATACACACCCTTAAGTCGCAGTACTAAAAAATATTTCAACACACAGGGGTTCAGCTGAACATTCGTATATACCAACCAATGATCTTACCCTGGATTTAGAACGAAGCTTAATGTTTCCTACATTTAGTAAAAAGTTCTTTGATCTTTTTGATTTTATCAGAACAATTATTTACAATCGTCTTAAATATGCAGGAAATGTGTGCCACTCAATGGAGTAATCAGTAGTTATTATGTAATCACAACTTGCGATATATTTTACATATAGTGCAATTTCTACCGAAAAAATAAATCAATAAAAATGGGGCATTTATTCAATAAATTTGGTACAAATTTCCATCGTCAATGTGTTTTTCTATAGAATTAATGATGACTCGCATTAATCCATCAGTCACTCAATCGGCACAGTTAGGTAACGGAATATGCTGAGGTTTGCCGATTGCTGTTTCCTAAGAATTTATCACAACTTTCGATTTCTTCGTTTATTTCCGTAATCCCGAAAGCAACCGAGAATGACAATATTGTAGGGCAACACACGCTGGTATGTAAATAACGTGCCATGTTTCAAGCTAGTTAACATGTCATTAAATTTGGCGCGGCATCGCAGATGAAACGTTTGAAGTCGGGTCGTAGTACTTCCTGTCAATATAATACTTCCATGGAAATACTAAGGCTTTTCTACCTCAGGCATAAATCACCTTAGCTTTATTTGGAAAATTGTTTAGGAATTTTGGTTCTCAATGCTCTTCAACTTCGTAATTTATTTGGCCTTTTTAACTTTTTTGGATTCGAGCGTCACTGATGAGTCTTTTTTAGACGAAACGTTCGTCTGGCGTATATACTAAATTTAGTCCTGGTATCTATGATGAGTTTATCTACAAACTTTTTACTGTAACACAATCCTTATCATCAATATTAATTGACAACAGAATGGAATACTGAATTAAAAAATTAATTAAATATTTAATGAATCGTTAGCATGAAATTGTTATCATGATAATTGAACGTCCTTTGCTAACATTTGATCAACATAAGGTCTGGAATGCAGTCGAATTTTATAAAACTTTGAGCCGGAAATAATCCTTTGAAATCAAAAGAGCTCAGATTATGAGCATTTCACATGGACATGCATTGGTTCATTGCTACAAAATGAGCGATAGTGATTTGTCCTGAGCATTTAAGTAGTGTCAATGACCTTCCATCGTTGTTCTCATGCATAGAGAGAATACAATGACACACACGATGAAATACATTTCCTGGTATTTTGTTATATATACACATCGAATGAAATCATTTCCATGTAAACATTTATTGTCAAACCTAACAACTAACACGATTTGGGAGAGGAGTGAGCGCTTACAGACATACTTAACCTAATTTATGTTTAACTGTCCGAAGTCAGGGGCCTGTAACTCAGTGGTTGTCGTTGGTTTGCTGTCTGTTATAATGTGAAAGCTACACAAGAAAATATTGCAAATCATACTTTAATTTTAAATCATAGAAATAAAAAAGCAAGCCCGAAATGAAACCCTATTTGTCGTATGAGAATTACATATTATATAAAAAAAATGAAATAATAACTTCATCGCATATCATCTCCGGAAATCTGACTTTCATTGATCGAAACTTCTTTTCGTAAGAATTTACCGATTAAAATTGTACATGGATAAATTTCGGTCAAATCACATGGGAACTTTCCATGTCTGGAAATAAACTACAGGTATTTTATTTTCAGTTGGCACTAAAATTCGTGGATAAAGTCATCAACGAAAACCACGAAAAAATGGTACCCAAGTAACCATTTTTTTCACAGCTGTTGGTATCAATTTTAAGTGATTGTGCAAAAGGTACATATTAGTAGGTTTGGTCTCACGAAAAAAAACCAGACTTAGAATTTGTAGACTAAAGAAACGAACATTCGTAAAATTAATCATGTTGTTTTAAAATGATTTTGGGACATTGAATAAAACGTGTTCATTTACCATCATTTTTTCGTCTTTCATTACTAACAATATTAATAATAGTTTTGATAAATTAAATACTTTCAGAAATAAGCTAGTTTACCTATGCTTTACATTGTCTCGATTGAAGGAAAAAGCAAGATACACATTTTAGTTGTTTGGTGTTATCAGAAGGGAGGCCACTACTTCACTCAAGCAAGCCTACAATGAAATCATTAATTATTTTTTCGTATTGGAATTACATGTATGAAAACATAAATTAAACCCTTCACCACGTATCAGCACCAGAAATCTTTCATTAACAAAACTTATTTTCATGAAAATTTTAAAAGTTAAAGTCGTACAGCTTATATTAAAAGATTAAATGGGTAAATTCCGGTCTAAAGTTGTATATTTAATTCAATTTATGCACTGTATTTGTTTTTCGTTTATTATTTCGCCATACCTACGTCATTTTGTTTTCGTGAATGAATTGTTCAACATTTTATCATGTCGAGGCATTTTATAACGGACTATGATATGATATGAGTTTTGCTTATTTTTGAAGGTCGTTTGGCTGCATCATTTGTTGGATAGTTGTCTTAATGCAGATCATCTCATATCTGTAAATTTTAAAAAGATACCATTTCGAAAAAGTCGTGCACAGTGGACAGTAAGTTAATCGATTTGATATAAATGCACTCTTTATGGAAATTTTTATTTAATTTCCTACTCTAATCTGTTTCTAGACATAAAATCCTTTTTCCAGGCTTTGGGTTTAATATTTGAACATGATTACCCTTATTTTCCGATAAATTACTGCACACAAAGAAAAATGTCCTATTTTCTCAAGAACCATATGCCTGCTTTTCACAATAGAAGTAGCAATTGCCTGTTTTACACCAATGCTTAATATAAAATTTGATTAAACATCTAATTATGTAACGTTTATCAATGTATTGTCAACATTGATTTAAAAAAAAAATCGGGCCTTTGCTTTTTTTTATTTCTTTCATAGAATAGCTTACCATGATGTTGTGGCCATGAACTCGAAACTTAATAAACATGTTCATTGTGATGTGAACTATACTTACATATTATATACATATATCGCGATTGATTTAAAAGAAAATTCTAGTACTTCTTTGCGTCTAAACACTCTATAAACCGGTGAACCGGACTCTTATGATCAAAGTAACACATTCAATGATTTGTTTACGTCGGTATCCATACTGATTGATAACTACTTCGAAAACATAATTTTACATGTTTTAGAGATTGTCTGTTTTACAATGTTACTTACGATATACATGTGAGTGTATAGTGTCATTAGACGCATTAGAATAAAATACCGTCCCATATATAAATTCTAAGAGTTTTCCACAGTCCTTAGCATGGTGCAAGCGCAGGATTCTAATCAATTTTCTACAATTATAATTTTCAGCATACTGGACGGTTTATTGTCATGATAAATTTCCTTATAAAATATTTACTTTAAGTGAAAACAGCAATTTAAAAGTTTTCTGTTCATGCTGAAGAGTAGAAACATATTTACTTCAATAACTGATACTTCTGTTATTTCTTGAAAATTGAAGATTTTTTTGGTAACTAGTCTTATTATTGTCGTGAGAACTTTCAATATAAAATGATTGTCTGTTAGTGAAAACAGCAATTTAAAAGTCTTCTGTTCATATTAAGAAGTTAGAAATGTTTTACTTCTATCATAGATATTTGGTCAATTTCTAGATTCTATACTATGGCCAGATTTGTATAACACAAAAGATGAAACATTGCTAAAAAGTAAAATAATAAAAATACCGAACTCCGAGGACAATATAAAAGAGAAAGTCCCTACTCAAATGTCAAAAGCAAATGTTCAAACACTAGTCACACTAAAACTTTCACCTGAACGCAGATGAAAATTTGAAAATGTATAATTTTTGTTTATGCAATCTTACAATACAATTGACTTTATACGAAAGACTGGTTAATATTCATAGAAATTTGTACATAACTTTACTGTATAACAAAGATAAAATCAAGGATTGACATGGATGGACCAGCGCCAAATATAAAAACTATTAAAGAATACCTTTTAGTTCTATTTGACGTTCTTTTGCTTCTGCTGGTTGACGTTTCGTCCTCGAGGGTATCACCAGCCCAGTGGTCAGCACTTAGGTGATGGCATGAATATCAATTATATGTTCATTTTTTATAAATTTAGCTGTTTGCAAACGTATGAATTATTCGAGGATTTATCCAAGGCTTAGGTTACCTTTGCTGTTTTTGGCACATTTTTTTTTAATTCTGAGTCCTCAAAGCTCTTCAACTTTATACTTGTTTGGTTTTATAACTATTTTGATCTGAGTGTCACTGATGAGTCTTATGTAGACTTAACGCGCGTCTGGCGTATCAAATTATAAGCCTGGTATTTTTTATAAATATTTTAGCAGATAGGAAACAAACTAAGTCTTAATGACAATCATCCGTAATGCACTATTTCGATGGACATTTTATATATTGTTTCTGCTGCAATTACATCACCGTTACCAGTTTAACTGCACCAGATGCACATTTTGACAATTAATGTCTCGGAACATATAAAATTGTTATTAAAGTTTAAGTGAATTCTAAAAATTACGAGAATAATTCATAATAGTAAATGGACTATGCTAAAGGATTTTAATTTTATATTTTACGAGACAATTTGGACAATTACAGTATTAAATATTTTAAAAAGTGAAACCATCGTTGCAAAAACGCTTAAAATACATTAAATTCATAAAATTGTCATCGAGAATACACGATAACATACTTCCGCATTTTAATATGCCTTGTTGTGCTTTCAGATTGGTTTCAATATGCAATTTCCGATAGATTCATACGTTAAAATATTTCCTTATATTTAGTAAAACTAAAATGGTACATTTCGTTCCACATCGATGGAGATTTTGGTGCATTTTTATTTCACTTTCATACTATTAGCTTTGGATATTGGATACACATTTATCAGTGGTAAGGCTTATTTGCATAGGAAACATTCAAGTGTTCTTAAAGACAACCTGTTAGATAGTTTTAATTTTTAGAAATACAAATAAAGTTGTAAACCTTTCTAAAAAGATGTATTGTAAAATGTTATTTGTTTTAATTATAATTTAATTACTTAGGTAAAATAAAATGTAGCAATGCACAATGATGATATTAAGTACATTGATACATTAATCCTAGATACTAAATTCTTGAGAAGTATATAAACTTGACTGAATACTAGCATTTTTTTTATAGGTTCCCAACTTGTTTTCTTTTTTGCCATGGTATTGTCAGTTGTCCTTTCTGTTGTTGCATTGTAACCTCACAATATGTTTAAAGTTTTCATCATAAGATGACCATTAAACGTGCATAATATGGAAAAATGAATCTTCCTTATTCTTATGAATAAAGAAAAATATCTGAATATATTTTCTAAATATCTTAATCCCATATATTTCCTTATTTCCATGATTCTTTCTGTGCTAATAATCTCGTTGTTTTTATGATTATACCGACACAACTTTTTTTATTTAGATTTTAAAGAATGAATAATATGATTTTAAGATTTCCAGATTATAGTTTAAAGTAACAACATTACTGTAAAAATGTAGTAACTTGTGTTTTAAATAATTTCAAGTTTTATTCATTTTTGTTGTCATAGTTGCTTGTTTTTGTGATTAAGAATTTAACACAATGTTGACGTTTTTACCTATCAGGACTTTTTGTTTTGTTAATCCATCGTTGTCAAAATAATGGAACTTTATGTGACTGTCATACAAGTGAGAGGTTTAGCGCTATAAAACCCGGTTCAATTCACCGTTTTCTATACAAGGAAATGTCTGTTCCAAGTAAGAAATATGACAGTTGTTAGCCATTCGTTTGGTGTGTTTGAGCTTTTGATTTTGCCATTGGCTTATGGACTTTCTGTTAATTTTTGTTATTTTTAATTTTTGCTAGGAAAAATTTACTTCAAGACAAATAAATCATCAGCTTTAAAAAAAATAAAGAACCATCTTTTGAACTTAAATTTATTTTTAAAAATTTATGCTCTTCAACTTTGCATTTGTGTTATCGTCGTTTCCCCCTTTTTTGCAATGACATTGGAAGTTTGGTTTCGACTAATGCCTTTGGTATCTGTTGGCTCTCTTTTATAACTGCTTATTATGTGTATTATTGACAAACACTTTATGAAAGTGTGATATGTACAATCTGGAACTTTACATCTTATACATCTGTTCATTAATTTCAAAGACTGTAAAAGTCCTGCTTTCCAGAATTAAATCGACATCTGTATTACGACAAATCAAGTTCTGATATTTATTAACGAAATATCTATAATTTTATGATTTGCGAACGACACCATATTTGTAATAGATGATACTGAAACTAAAACCGATTTGTTGACGTTTTGGTGGTGGCTGCAATATAAAAGAATAAAAGAAAAATGCATAGAAGTAAGAAGGACAGCTTCCATTGGCAACTAAATAATAAAAACGTATGGTAAGGCACTGAAATGTGAATGAATCAACAGATAAAAACCGGGTTTGTTCTACCATGAGCAATATAACGGATCCTCTATATGTGGAGCAGGATCTGCTTAGTCTGAAATGTTCTGTGTTGTGTTTTGTACATTGTTGTTTGTCTGTTTGTCTTTTTCTTTTTTAGGCTTGATGTTGTCTGGGTTTTTATCGACTTATGAGATTGAATGTCCCTCTCATATATTTTTCATTTCTGCTATTACAAAATATTCTATCAAAGAAACAAAATCCAGAAAAACACAGATAGATAAGTAAGTGTAGGATTTAATAATGTCCCCCATGAAAAAATGTCCACTGGACACATTTTCATAGTAAATACTGTCCATGGACAATATTTACTTATTTAAATGTGTCCTGGACACAATTTCCTAAATATGTCCTCAGGTATGGAAAAGTGTCCATGAACATGGACATGATTCATAACCATAATATTGTCCAGGGGGGCATTTTTTTGATATGATTAATCTATTTAATGATATTCATTGCCTTGTTATTTCTGGAAGCATTTTAACTTTAAATTGCGACCTTTGATTAATTGTTACTTTGACATAAAGTTGTCTCATTTGTCACTCATATCATCCTTATCTTCATATCTATATCTTTTGATATAATATATACATGTATAATTCAAACTCAAATAAGTAACGAACAGATGCTGTCAGTAATATTTTCCTTGGAGGACACAATTTATTAACATTCACTACAAAAATGTCTTCTGTAGATGGACCCTTTTTTATAACTGTTGCTGTACTGAAAATGCTGTCTACTGAGGAGACAATATTTCATGGCAATGGACATTATTATTTATTTTCAAATGCCTTCTTCTCTGACATGATAAATATAGTAAAGATCTTCAGATTTAAACTCCCTTCTTATTGTTATTCTTTCATTGTCATTTAACCACTTGCTGGAAATTTCTTAAAACTTAAATTTCTCTATATTCACTTCCATCCATTATTTGTTTGTTTACATTTGTATATTATTCAATTTCTCATCAATCCTTCACATTTTAATTAAAATTCAAGTATAATAAAACTTTTTAATGACCTTTGTATTACTTCCCTTGGAGGACACAATTTAATAGCAACTAGTATGAAAATTTGTCCTGTGGATGGACACTATTTCATATCATTAGCAGTAAAAATCTGACTATTCCATGGCAATGAACATTATTAAATACCAAAATTCTATGAAAAACTGTCCTCATGGACACTTTTTTACAGGACACTATTATGTCTTACATAAGCATCATGAGCTCGAGTGGTCAGGTATAAAAAAAAAAAAGAGCAAAGGAAAACCTCTACAAAGCAATTAAGTTGCACCCGTTCAAATAAAATTTTCGTTTTTTTTCCAGGTAGTTCCAATGTTACAGAAAAGACAACTGGTAAATACTCGTAATAAGGATCTAAGTTCTGGCATAAACATTTTAACATTTCTTTACATCATGTTGTAAGAAGAGAAGAAACAATGACAGTTTTTGTAATATTGACTTATATTGACCGGAACGGTTTCTTCATATCTGTCCGCATTTTCAAGGAAAGTGTATAAATCCTGACGGATTTCTAATGTTTTATTATTCCGGTTTATACCTGAAGTAAGACATATTAGCCTAATATGTGTCAGTAGTTTACCGATGTTTATATATAGTAAAACGATAAAACACATTTATAATACTGATAGTCAACGTAACGTGATCTTTATTACTTCATTTAACCAAGTACGTTAATATGTTTAAAGATGACGTTGAATTTTGAATAATCAGAATACGTTAGAAAAGTGTTCGAGTAAGTGCTTAGTAATACAAATTCCTAGAACCAACTATGCACAAATGAGTACGTGAAATACTTCCTCTAAAAAAACAAAGTTACTATATATCCAATGATTAACTTTTTTTATTTGCATCACAGTACAACAGTATAAATACAAGAACATAAAAGATTGCTTGTACAAATCATGTGTTGCAGTGACGTCAAACTGAAAGAACCGCGTATCGGGATAAAATTTTTCCTAACCATAGTAGTTCTGCCTACAGTAAATTAATGTGTAGTTTGGTTGTCCGTTCAACCATTACGATGATAGGTGTGGATTGAGAGATAATATGTCATCAAGTGTAAAAAGTAAAATCACAAAAAAAAATGAACTCAAAAATACAAAATCAAATGATAAAACATATCAAACGAATGGACAACAACTATCATATTCCTGACTTGGTACAGGCAGTGGCCCTGAAAATATATTTGTTAATTGAATTTGAAAACGCATTATCGTTTTTCATGGGAAAGTAATAGATAATCAAATAAATCACTATATTAACGAATTAAGTGAAATATACCCGTCGATCCATTACAAATGTTAAATGTAAGAGACTAAAAAAGTGACATATTGTATAAGGTCTAAACAGCATACACTGATTGTACTGTATTTTCCTCAAACAGGAAGCGTTTGTACAGATGTTAGTTAAAAATAGTCGACAAATAAATAGTTAATTCAAAAAATAGAAAATTAAAAAATCAAAATAAAAGACCCTGAAAAGATCGTTAAGGCGACCATATAATAAGTGAAGTGCAGATTGAAGCTGATATATCGTCACAGCCTTTCTTCTGTAGTTCTTTAAGCAGGTGTAAACTATTGTTAAAAAGTCGGTATTAGTATAATTTAACATCAATTACAACAAATCAAAACCATTGTTTTGGGCAAAAGGTACGATACAAAAGTTTCCTTGATTTGAGTCCCTCAATCTTAGCGACAGATCTTAAAAGTATGGCAAACCGTACAATTATTTCAATGTACAAATATGTGCACTGTAGAATTTGAAGTTTTAAAGGGTTTGGGAAGTTTGACCGTAGGTGGTTTTGACTGTGTACCCGGTGGTTTTTTTATTCATCAGGTCATGCGCTTTGAATTAATTGAAACGTTTTAACGTCAATTTTAGATAAAATTGAGAATGGAAATTGAATTGTGTTAAAGAAAAAGGCTTTCTTATACGTCGTTCTTCTTTTTGATCAATATTTTTTTATAAACTGTGTAATGAAGTTAAAACAATTAGTACACAGAGGAAGTTATAAGAAATGCTGAACTTTTTTTACTCGACAACTAATTTGTTGAGTTTGTTGGATTGATACTTTTAAATACTTAAATATTCATATGAGCTCTACTTGGCGACTTTTTAACATTTATTTAGAAACGATTAAAAAAACACCCTTCTCACAGACAAAAAGAGCAAAACTCATTCTTTGAATGTAGGCAGTATAATTCGTAACAGGGGTCGATTCACAACAATACTTACGACAAAATGCACGACGATTAAGAGAAGGGACAAATGTTACGATTTCAGTTCATCTTATGTCAACTCCCCGATTTAAAAAAGAAACATATCCTTTTAGCCAAAAAAATCTTTATATCATATTTAAACTCATATATGCTTATCGCACCGCGGATAAATTGTCACGTTGTGATTGGTTTAACACTGTCACGTGGTGACCCCTATAAGACCGTAGAGGTTAGTTCATTTCATAGGGGGTTCATGACGCGGTAATGTCAATGGTGAAGTCATCTGTCAATGTTGTTGTGTTTCATTGTTTATTTTTTTAACAAAAGGCATCAGAAAAAGTCCAGTGTGCGATAAATTCGTTATACGGTTAACTATACTGACCCCCTAGGGATCCATAAAGGGTGAATAAAATCAATAGGGGATTCGTCCTCTGGCCTCATCTCCTATGAATTTTACTAACCCGCTATGGATACGTAGGGGGTCAGTAGCAAACCATCCTCTGGCCTCATCTCCTATGAATTTTACTAACCCTTTATGGATCCGTAGGGGGTCAGTAGCGAACCATATAACTTATATTACGCGCGTTCATATGGACGTCATGAAACGAGACGTAATTTCCACGCAAAAACTGCTCTACCGACGTATAAGGAAATAAGAATTGGATTGACGCTGTATAATTTTACGGTCTGAGATCTAAAATACCTGAATACTAGTAGTCGTCTGATCTGTTAATGTTGATTGTGTCCTATATTCCCAATTGTTATTTGTATGGTAAGTGGTGCTTCTTTGACTCTTATCCTGTCAATGCCACAATATACGTCCTTCTTTTGTTAACATGCGATTCACTCAGGTTTTTTTTTATCTTGATTTTTTAACGGTATTTTAACATCGCTAAACTACTGTTGCGTTAAATCTAATATGAAATGGGTCTAAATGTATCCCCTCATTGTCCTCCTTCGTTTCAGCCTTTCATTCAATATCACTTTATATTACCTTTTTTCTTTTCTTACCTTTAAGAATATAAGGATAGGTGTGATAATTGTCAAATATTCACTTAATCGGGCATAAATATAGACAAAAGACACTTAGAGACCAACATTAATGTTTCTTGTCGTCATGTGTGCTTGATAGCATTATATTGACTTGCTATAATTTTATCAGCAGTATCGATAGTTATAAATTATGTGTGATGTGTGTTGCGTCACATCAGTCAATATTGCTCTTGAACCAGGATTGACTTATCATTACTTAATATATTCTACGACATGAATAATCATTGATATGGTCATATTTACCTTAGCCGTATTTGGCACAACTTTTTAGAATTTTGGGTCCACAATGCTCTTCAACTTTGTATTTATTTGGCTTTTTTAACTATTTTGATCTGAGCGTCACTGATGAGTCTTATGTAGACGAAACGCGCGTCTGGCGTATAAAACTATAATCCTGGTACTTTTGATAACTAATTATATATTACTGTTTACAAAAGTTTTGAATTTTTTAAATACTAAGGCATTTCTGCCTCAGGAATATATTACCTTAGCTGCATTTGGCAAAACTTTTAGGAATTTTGGTCTTTAATGCTCTTCAACCTTGTACTTTATTTATTTATTTTTTTGGTTTCGAGCGTCACTGATAAGTCTTTTGTAGACGAAACGCGCGTCTGGCGTAAATACAAAATTTAATTCTGGTATATATGATGAGTTTATTGATATAATCATAGTTGTAAGTTACCTGTTTACAACACTTTGAATTTTTTGACATACCTAGAATTCTCTACCTCAGAATTAGATTACCTTGGCTATTGTTTGCAAAAGCTTTCTTTAGTTTGGGATCCCTATGTTTTAAATCTTTGTTTATTCGAGCATCACTGATGAGTTTTTTGTTGAAGAAACGCGCATCTGGTGTACAATATTTTAGTTTTGATATCTATGATGAACTTTTTTTACATGGTTGCAGCAATTAATTTAATTTTGCGTTCGATGAAAACTGGGCTTACCCGAAAGGTACTTTGTACCATTCTTGCGTATATGTTTTAAGACTCTTTGTACACTAACTAACATATGTAAACTACAATATGTATGTATGGAAGAGCATTTTGAAGAAAAAATCACGAGATATCAAGGTCGCAACAAAAATGACAAGTCGAGGATAGATAAAAAAAATGGCAAAAAAGACGACCAACTACCAAAGACACATTAACAGTTATACATAAAATTGAGAATGGAAATGGGGAATGTGTCAAAGAGACAACAACCCGACCAAATAAAAAACAACAGCAGAGGGTCACCAACAGGTCTTCAATGTAGCGAGAAATTCCCGCACCCGGAGGTGTCCTTCAGCTGGCCCCTAAACAAATTATACTAGTCCAGTGATAATGAACGCCATCCTAATTTCCAAATGGTACATACGTCGAGGTTTTTTTCTAAATATACTTTTTTTCCTGCAAAAATGGAGGTAAAAATTAATACTGATAATTGTCTGGTAAAATAAACGGGTTTTTTTCATAGGTCATGGATTTGTACAATCAGTACAAAATGTTTTTTTCTTTCAATTCATGCAATTGATAAATAACAACTTAACGCATATATAAAAGAAAAAAATTGAATGTAAGTGAAATCTATTGAATACATCTGGAATTTTGATCATTGGTTACTGCATATCATAGTGTATCAATGTATAATTCAGTAATAACTATGACCATTCTGTATTTCTATCTACAGATATATACAATAATGCACAGTTGAACTTCTTCACCACTGTTGGTATGTATTGCCTACTATGGAATCAAGTTTCCAATTAATTAATGGTTTTGCAAAGAATTTTGTTTACCTTGTGGAATATCTTTTAAAATTAAATGTTTTGCTAAGATATCATCTTTGAAAAAATTAAAAATAGTTAGTTTCGCTTAACATTTTAGTTTTCAAACGTATACAGAATAGCGAAACAAACTACATTTTATATAACGCAATTTTTCGTCACATTTCAGTAAAATTTGTAAATTTAATGCTGTACACGTGGAACATATCAAAGTTTGCCAAAAACAAACTATGTGTAAATCTGTCTTTCCATAGTTTCCTTATATAGGGATCAAAATACGGTTCATTCTCATTTATCCAACTTTTTTAAAATATAGGTAGTACAGGTAAAAAAAAAAGTTGGATAGATGAGATCAAAGGTAATCAAGAACAAAGGGTTTTCCAATTAGAGTTTGGTTGAATGACAGGTGAAAAATAAGACTGAAAATTATACCAGGATTAAATTTTCTGTAGTATTATTTAGCATAGCATGTTAAAATGTGCAACTGACATTTAGTTAATGTAATGTAAATCATTTGAAAGTATTTTAAAGTTATTTAACCATTAACTAAAATGTGAATTGGATAGAAAAATATCAGTTGCATTTTTATTCATGAAGGAATTCGTCAATGAGATGGAGCTTTTTTGTGTATTAGATCCTCTTCGTTCATTTTTTTTTCTGTTCTTCTGTCCAAATGATCCAAATAGGACAAAATATAAGTTGAATACGTTTTACTACACAAACACTGAACAGAACAAAGTTCACAAAACATATATGCATGCATATATATATAAAAAAAAGCAAAAGCAATTTTAGAACAAAGAATATAAAATACTGGCACAGTAATATCAACCGCACACCGTGACTAAATGAATGTTCAGTAGATTCACAAAACATACAATGGCATTAAAGAAATGTCCACTATAGATATACACATCATACATTTTTTTTTATTAAAAGGTTAACAAACGTAGCACAGAAATATTCATAGCACACTAAAGGAATGTTCATTTGATCTTTATCCTAGTTTTAGTAGGTGGGATACTGCATCAGTGTAGTGATTTACGTTGATCTGTCCTTGCTGTAGTCTCTCCTTAAGTTGGGTCAGTCTGTTGTCTATGTTTCGGTACTTTAACTTGCGAGTCTTGCGTTTACCCCCTGCGGCGTACTGGATGAGTCGAATTTCTGTGGCAGCCTGTGTATTCCTAAGCAGGGTCTAGGCAGGAGCGTGCTTTCTCTGATAAGTGTGACAGGAATAGCTTGGCTTTGATATCAGCATGTGATGGTGGATGGTTGTGGTCTCTTGGAAATCTGGTAACTAGATTATCTGTGGTGTTGACAGTGCCAGGGCAGTCCATTTCTGTACATTTCCAGTATACAAGTTCTCCATCTCTTCCCTGTTTTCTGGTCTTAACACAATATCTGTAGCCTGCAACTGCTAGGTAGTGACCTCTGGCATAAGAAATTAGTTGTACTCTTACTTGTGCGTTTGCCATTTGTGCAATAATAAAATTTCGGATTAAATGGCTATATATATACTAACCATGAGCTTAACTAAGAAATATTCTTTATAAGAATAGAGTTCATTCATTCATTCATTCACATGTTTTGGAAAGATTGCTGAGTACTGTTACATAGTTTTAATTTTGAACACTTGGAGATATGGGATTAGCTATATAGGTTGTGAAAAATGTTTAGATTTTTGCATTGATGAGCAAATATGCTGAACACGAACAATGATTAATTTGGTAATCACTTTGAATCAGCACCACAAATAAAAGTTAACAGGTCTAAAAAAGTAATAAACACATCATATTTACTCAATAAAATGTTAATATAAAATTATTATTGATTTGTGGGTTTCTTCTGTATAAAAGATGGAACATTTATTTATTATTCAAAGTATACTGAATTTTATATGAAATATACTAAATTTTATTCAAAATATACTAAATTTTATTCTAAAATAAAATGTAACAAGTTTACTATAGCCTCTTTTATGTATATATTTTTAAAATAATATAAAAACATACAGGAACAAATTTACTGTCAAATTTTAGAAAAAACACCTTATAATTACTAAACAAACAACTCAATAATTAACAAAAATAAAAGTTGGCTAAATGAGAATGCCTTATTTTAAAAAGTTGGATAAATGAGAAGACACCCAAAATACTTACCTGAGGTAGCACTCCACAGTTAGAAAATAAAATTAAAAATGAACCACAAAACGTTTTATCATCTCCTATTCCTGGATTTCTAATACATTAACCTAACGGTGTGTGTTGTTCATGTGCATATGTATGTAATCAGTATCTTCCATAGATTTGATTTTCAAAAGTTACAATGGTGTAATATAGTTCCTTTTTTATCCATTGCAATATTCTGCATTTATTTACCATAAAATATTGCAAAAAGGGGGGTGAAAATGTCGCATATCCCCCAAAATTTGGATCAAACTAGAATTGCAATGCCTTTGAGTGATACCTTTTTAGAAACTGTTGACATTAATCTTCCTAATGATCAAATTAAAAATGACTGTCTTTGGCCTCATTTTTTCGAAAAATTTAATCACAAAAATCGTGTGACAAAAAGTTGGAAAAAATCATTACAATAATTGCCGGACCAATGTATGGAATGGATAAGCAAATACGGACTGTCATACAGAAAGCAGCCTATATTACAGACATTACATAATCTTCATGTTCATATAATCCCAATACGAAGGCTATTTTAATACTCAGCTATCCAAAAAATGAATTTAATTGCACACTAGCTCTCATATTTGAAATATCCACAGGGGCCAAAATGCGAAACTGCACACCTATTTGTGGAGTGCTACCTTACTTTTCAAGTGACGGCGTATTGAATTATAAGCCTATTACCTTTGATAACTATTTACACACTGAGTGGATGCCACTGCTGGTAGACGTTTCATCCCCGAGGGTATAACCAGCCCAGTAGTCATCATATCGGTGTTGACATGAATATCAATTATATGGTCATTTTCCTAAATTTCCTGTTTACAAAATTATGATTTGTTTCGAATTACTTAGGAATTTTTTTATCCAAGGCATAGATAGTCTGAGCCGTATTTGGCAAAAAAAAATATAGGGTCCTCAATGCTCTTCATCTTTGTTCTTGTTTGGCTTCATAACTATTTTGATTTGAGCGTCACCGATGAGTCTTATGTAGACAAAAAGCGCGTCTGGCATATTTAATCATAAGCCTGATACCTTTGGTAACTGTTTACAGGTATTCAAATATCATCATCATCATCATCATCATCATCATCATCATCATCATCATCATCATCATCATCATCATCATCATCATCATCATCTTAAAGTGGTATTGTATCGATAACGATGTTTAATGCATAAGTTCGAATTTCAGCAGTTTTTATATAGAAATTTCACAGAAGGAAATTTATTACTGTGAATATTTATTATGAATAATCCTAGTTTTAAATTTAAGAACTTCCACATTTCAAGCATTTCTGATTTCTATGTTTAAGGTGGAGCTGCACTGTCTTTGGTTTGTGTGTTTTTACTAGTTGCAGTATCATGTCATCTAGCAAATGTGAAAACGAGGTAAGATTATTTAAGATTGCACTCTTAGTCTATGTGACATGTCTACACAGTGGATGGTAATTGTAAAGATATATCTGCAAAAAGTAATGAATTCCTATGTCAAAATGTTTTTTTTTTTTATTTTTCTTTAAAATCCTTACTTTTATCTTATGTAAACTTATAACACTTATATATGGTTTCATGTCGATATATGTACACGTTGCAACCATGGACAAAGCCGACGACACAAAACATTACATCGACCACTTAAAATTATATTTTTATGTAGCCTAGGTGAACGAGTAGACTATGGAGCTTGACACAGTGCTGGCGGTGTTACCACAATGTCACATAAAGCAAGGCTCGAATCCCCCTGAGGGAAAAACTAAAATTTCCATTGCAAGTTTAAAGATCTATCATTGTTTGATTTAATTTTAGATAAATATATATACAGTCCGCCAAAAGTTAAGCACCACCTACTTTTATTGCATCAATTTTTTTTCAAATTTAAAAAATCAATTGTTCCTCGAAAAATAGAAAACAATCATATAGCAATTTTGCTAATGTATACCATAAACAAACCACAAATATAATTTTGGTCACTTATGAAGGTTCTATGCATATAGGTTTTTCGTTCATAGAAATAGTGTAAATTACACAATTAAGAAATGGAATTTAAGTTTCACTGTGATTTTATTTTTTTACAACAATTAATCACCCAATACCATTAAAATTTTCTACACATAATCTTTGGTATGTTTGGCAAATTTAATGTCAATATTTGAGTCAATAGCATGTGTAACAACCTCATTTCCGGTACAGTTTCATAACACGACCTATCTTTCTCGGTACAAGCCTTCAAAACTTTAGTTGAGGAAATCTGTTGCATTAAACAACAAATGCCACTTTTAAATCGACAAACTTTTGTAAAGGTGAATCTCTGCGATTGAGATTTCCGACAATGGCATCTCAGACATGTTTGATAGGGTTCATGCATGGAGTCAAGGAAGGCCAAAAATTAGTGTAAATGGCTGGTTGCTCTTTGGACTCGGTTAAAATTCTTGCCCTGCGTGGTATAGCGTTGTCATTCAGGTACAAGTGTCTTGACAATGTTGACGCAAGTGGGGGATTACTAAAATGACGGACTACAATATGTTAAGGCACCAAATCTCTGTATGTCTGTCCGTTTATGTTACCCTGCAGAATATGCATACCCAGCTTATAACGGTATAAGAAGCAACCCCGTACTGGAACACAACCAGCAATGCATGCAGTCCTTGTGCAAATATTGTTTTTGGTCATAGGCAGTTTTGTTCCCCTGCGAAATTCGTATTATGGCGTCTTCTGGCAGTAAAGGAAACTGACTCCCATCTGACCAATGAGTGTTTTGTCAGGTTCTTATGTTCAAGCATAGATGTTCATTATCCCATTTAAACCTGACGGTAGAGTGCCTGCTTGAAGGTACAGGTCTCTATACACCACGACGTGCTCTTCGTTTGCCTCTATAAAGTCGACGGATCAATGTACGAACACTTACACGACCACCTGGAGAAACAGTGTATTTATAAACGCACATATGACCTTTGATAAAAGGTTGGTTGACTGCTTTATCGGAGTGCAATCTTTTTGGTCGTAATGAATTTTTTTACTGTATGTTAAAGGTAATTCATAACACCAAACATTAATATCTTTTTTGCAATAGTTAAAAAAATATTGCCAGTTATATTTCGGTGGTGCTTAACTTTTGGCGGACTGTATATTATAATGATGTCATCTCTGTATAACCACGTGCTATCCGAAGGAGAATGTCTGTCATAAAGTTGTCCCTCGTTAAGACATTCTCCCAAATATTTAACTTTATAATTCATTAATTATTATTACAATACAAATTCAATTGATTATACCAGGTCATCCTTATATGTTCACCTTACATATCTATTGATACATTGAATAGCCCTTGAGTCTAACAATCGATTTTTATTCAATGGTTGTAGATACTCCGGAAGTCGTCCTCAAAGATAATTATAATAGATGGTTTATAAATAATATATGAAATCATTTTTTTTTATTTCACATATTGGTGTGTATATAAACTCATCATAGGTACCAGGACTAAATTTTGAGCGCCAGACGCGTGTTTCGTCTACAAAATACTCATTAGTGACTCACGAATTAAAATAGTTTAAAAAGGCAAAATCTGGTGCGAACTTGAAGAGAATATAGGACCCAAAATTCCTAAACGTTCGTCACGTCAATCCTAATTCATGTAACCACATATATGTGTTTTTTTCTTAAAGTGCACGTATATGTTGATACATATAAATCGATTCCATAGCTGCAACAAGTGTGTTACGATATTTTTCCACTCGAGACAGTTAAATCTTAATATGCAAAGCGCGGGCCTTACTGAGTGTTTTTACATATTTAAAATTTAACTGTTGAGTGTGGAGAAATATCGTAATACACGAGTTGTAGTGGTGTAATCTGTTTATCTTATGATCTATATCCTTCCATTTTAAACATTTGCAGAATGATTCTGCAAATGTTTAAAATGGAAGGATATCCAATGTTGTGTTCTTAACATGTGACGTCATAAGGCATGGTCTTAATTTGGCTTCATAATAGGTAATTAAGAAGAAATCAAGAAAATTAAACGTTAAAATTAATTTCGACCAATCATTTGCTGAGAATGAGTAATATTTTTCTTACACCGCTCAGGAAATGTGAAAATAGCACAAAATTAGAGAAATTGGCCGTCACTTCAAATTGACAATATGATAGTACATCAGTTCAGTTTGTTTTTACTAGTACGTCTTAAGGTCAATTAAAGAATATCTGTACCGATCATATTACGATGCTATGTTGCCGTTTAAATTTGTATATTAACTTAGAAAATAGATATGTAGCCTTATGCATTGAAAGGTCAGTTTATCCCTTTCATACAATAAGAGTTGTATAGCTTGGTGTCATGCCATTTACCTTGTCCAAAATAAAGTTATTTAGTGACCAAAACGGCTAACAAAAAAAACAAAGTTTATTGGCATTAAATTGTGTGATAATAGTACACAGCGAAAAATTACAAATCGGTGCAAAACTTATTTTATTTTTGTCAAACAAAATGTAGGTAAATAATCCCCGATTTTGTGAGAAAAAAAATTTGAGGGGAAATTCCAAAATGTTGTTTTAAAAATGGTAGTAATATGTCAAGTTGAGTGCAAAAATAAACACGATTGTACGTTTCCTCCAATATTTTTATGAACCTTTCAAAAATTCTTTAAGGTTCGACATAACAAATGGACAAAAATGTTTGTTTTTATGTCTCAATATTACTCTGAATACAGACCACCATGTGCAGCTGGAAATGTTTTAAGACCTAGAATCCACCATATATATGTTTTAAATATAAGAGGGACGAAAGATGCCAGAGGGAGAGTCAAACTCATAGATTGAAAATAAACTGACAACGTCATGGCTAAAAATAAAAGGACAAACAGACAAATAATAGTACATTTGTACAGAAGACACAACATAGAAAACTAAAGACTAAGCAACACGAACCCCACCAATAACTGGGGGGGGGGGGGGGTGATCGCATGTGCTCCGGAAGGGTAAGCAGATCCTGCTCCACAATAAATGGTGTGCTTTGGGGGAAAACAAATATGATTTGAAGAGCATTTTCTTTTATCACTGCAGGTGATTGTAAAATAAACACACATTTAAGTTACATTTGATATTGCCCAGATCAGTTGATCGATATCAAGCTTTTCAGTAGAATACAACTGTTAGCTGGGAGGGGGCAATCACAAAGATTTTACCAATATTAGTTTATTTACATCTTTTGCAGGAAAAAAATGGAATGCCCTTCAAAATATTTTTTTTTATTTGAAACACAAAATGTTATTAAGTTTACATATTAAGTGGATGCTAGGCCTAAACACTTTTAAATATTTAGGTGCAAACACAATCATTTTTGTCCATCTGTAATGATGAACCTAATATAGAAAGAATGTCAGCTCTCATTTGCAAATTAATGTTTCTCCATTCGATTTTGATGTGAATAAGAGAGTTTGACAATGTAAATGGCATGAAGCCAAATTTATTAAATCATATTGTTCGAATGGGGTTAACTTACCTTTTAAATCTCAAGGCTAAATATCTATTTTCGAGGCTAATATACCAATTTAAACGGTAACATATAATTAAATTTTGACTGGTATATATGTTTTTCAAATGGCCATAAATGGTCTTGGCCTTACTCATTTATGTAGAATTCATTTGCAAAAATCAAAAGCTCAAACACACACATAAATGTTGCCTATTCAAATTAATAGAAATTGAGTTTTTTTAATTTCATATTCGTAAATATTAGTTTTGATGTGTGCGTGATATTATTAGTTACATAGTGTGCTAGTGACCTAATACGGTATATATGGGGTCAGTAAATTCCATATGGGGTGAGAGCGAAGCTCGAATCCCCATATGGAATTTACTGACCCCATATATACCGTATTACGTCACTAGCACACTATGTAACGAATTTATCTTACCGACTATCTTAACCGGTGAAATTAATACTAGTGATTCTCAAAATGAGCAAGTCTTCAATACTGTGAGCACTAAGAAAATACTTCCATTGATCCTACAAAAACAGATGCCAAGAATAACGACTTGTAAGGTTTAAATGAATTTAATTCAATCTTAATCATCAATTTCTTCGTCTGTTGGAACTTTTAAGATTTTTTCTCAGTACCTTTTTGTTTTTTATAAAGGGACATAACACCATTACTAACCGTGTATGAAATAAGCCCCGCCCCCTTCTTACCTAATAAGGAATATAAAGGGACGTAACTCCACTACTAACCGTGTATGAGATAAGCCCCGCCTCCCTACTAACCTAATATCAAATATACACGGTTTGCACGCGGACGCTTTTAACCAATCATATTCCTGGAAATGTATAGGAGGTAAGATAATACATTGTATTGTTCTTTTCACAACTTATCCTTTTTTCAAGAAAAAGTACAAAAGTATACTTTAAAGAAAAGGGACAGTTGTAAATACCTACTTAGGTAATTATAATTTATTTTCTTTTTCAAAGATTAAGAACGTTGGAAAACCAATTGGCTAAAGGCAAGAATGAAAGACAACAGCAGTCAATACTCAGTCCTCAACCATCAATCACATCAAATGTACCAGAAGATGTCGAAGATATACCTCGTGTATCAAGACGTTCGGAATATATCCGTGTGATAAGGAATTTTAAAGATTTGAGAGATCGGGCATCAAAAATATTTCCATTTTTTAATACTCCACGAAGCAGTGCAGATACATTCGATTTATCGAAGCAAGACGACCCTATTTACGATGACATATCGCAATATCGTCCAAAAGGACAGAAACCCGAAAACCAGACACACTGGTGTTGTTGTTGTTGTCGTATCTTGCCTAATAATTATGTACAAGCAAACACATCAGATGCAAAATCACCGGAAATGAATCATGATGCACACCAAGACACACATGAAATAATAGATAACCAATCAGCAAAGGAAAAGGTAAATATAGAAGCAGAAATACACCACGATAACAGCGATACATTAACAAGGAAAAAAGATAATAGCGATACATTAAAAAGGAAAAAAAAGATGCAAAAAGAACAAGAATCTGGCAATCATATTGAGGTCAAACACGTTGATTTTGATATACGAGAAATATGCATTCAGCCGACCACCACAGATGATGTAACAATAGGAGTAACACAAAAACCAGTCAAGCAAATAAACAAAGAACAGCAACTCGTGTCGTTCGGGAAAACAGCTATAATACCTCACACAGGACAACAGAAACCTAGACTTGAGCCAAGGACAGTTGATCCACTTTCGGTACAAGGAAAATGCAATACTTTTTCAAGTCATGGAACAAAGAAAGTTCAAGGAATCAAACTTCCTTTTCCGTCATTTCCAATTAAACAAGCAAAATCTTTACCTGCATTGAACGAAGAAGCAATAGATGAGTTTACAGGAACGTCATCGGAGGATGAGAAGGATAGAGACCCCAGTTATATTGATATGGGAGATACGTTGATTACGAATCAATAACCATTTCCAGCATTTACTAGTAGTAATTGTAAAGGATCGAATCATATCCCATATACTAATATTTATACTTCATATCACAATGGACGAAAACCACAATTTACGTTATTCTACTTTCACATATTTAGTTGTTGATACTGTTTTTGACGAATAACTGATATACCGAACAACTGACATACACGTCATATTGAAACGACATGCTCTTTTAGTATACTATGTATAATATATAGCGTATGGCATACTTAGTGTAATACCCTTGTTCTGGAACATTTTCTTTAACTTTCGTGTTTAAATTTTAAACATATGATAATGTAAAATAAATACATGGTATTCTTTATTGCATGATGTATCCCCCATCGATCGATATCAGTCCTAATACATTCACTCCTTTAGTTAATATTGATATCATGGATGGTGTAAGTGATTTATATTTTGCTTTTATTATATTATATCATATTCATCGCAAGGAAGTACTAGTATAAAAGATCAAATGTTTAATTTTACATCATTTTTCCTCATCATCACGAGAAATTCTTGCTAAACAAAAATGATAAAGGATGTCTGACCTTCAACTGTGTATCACTTCCTGCGGATGGACTATATATTTCATAGTGAAATGTTTTAATAGTTGTTTGCATTCAGTTTGATAAGTTTTAATTGTCGACTCTGTCAGAATTTGCAGTCAGTTGCTAGGTTTTGTTTTACTGTGAGTACCCAATTAATGGAATAACTGGCGAGTCCGAAATAATAAAAACTAACATTCATTGTGGTTTTAAGGACAGTAGCTGCTAATTCATGTCGATCGAATGAACTCATAATTTCAAAATTTGATTGAAAATGTCAAAACATATAATAGTCCCTTCTTGTAATTTTTTTAAGCCAAGAAAAGCAGGTTTGATTAGTTCAACTTGTATTTTCAAAATCGTATCTAATGTCCCTTTCAGGTAAAAACAAATAAATTATTAGTATGTTAACACCAGTAACTATTGTGATTAAACTCATTTTGAAACGAGTATTTTGTTTCAATCGTTGTATCTGTTAAATTGTGTGTTATATATGCACGAATAGATAGAATAGGTGAGCCGCGCCCGTAACATTTATATCATGTTTTGTATATTTTTGTGTTGATAGCACTGCTTGGGAACTATCATCAGCTAAGTAGTCATGACTTCGTAAATTGTTCGTTAATATATTGTTAAATTATTAGAAAACATTAGATGTATTAAAAACAATCAAGTAAATAAAACATTGATAGCTACTTAAATTGTTACACAAATTTCAAACTTATTTTCATCCCTTAATGAACCCCTGATTGTGGAAAAAGTGTTCCATGATGAAATTGACATTGCACAAAATAAAGCTGTGTAACTATAGTGAGGAAACTAGTTGTAGCATAAATAAAAAAAATGATTTAAAAGGAAGTTGCCGTTAATTACATTTCATTTATGCTGCAACTAGTTTCCTCACTATAGTTACACAGCTTTATTTTGTGCAATGTCAATGAAATACTCAGAAAATCATAATTTCGATCCATACTATATTTTTCTGAGGGTGCTTGATGGTCCTGGCTACGCCTGGTACATTTCTGCAAATCTTTCAATTTTTATTTAAATTTATAGAATCAGCTATTGTTAGTCTTTTACACTAGTAGTTTTTGAGGTCCTTTATAGCTTGTAGTTCGGTGTGAGCGAAGGCTCCGTTTTGAAGACCGTACTTTGACCTATAATGGTTTACTTTTACAAATTAAGACCACAATTTTACAAAAAGACGGCAAAGGATACTTTAAGATACCAGGTTATTTCAAGTTCTAATTCTTATGAAATTTTAACCATAAAAACTGGTATTTGCAAGGACAATGTATACTTGAAAGACTACAGATTATGTTTTGTTCGTTTATTGCATTTTTACAATATCCATTTTTCTAACGCCTTGATATATAGTCCTACAAATATTGGGAGATTCTTTTTAAAAGGGTAACAAAAATAATAACGTAACTTAGCGATACTGACAGCATTTTAGGCACTGTGTTCATCCGTCATCATTCGTTGAAGTTGATTTTTTACCTCTTTCATCATTATGTGTGTTTGGTTTCTATTAAGATTTAAGACAAATAAAGGCAACAGTAGTATACCGCTGTTCAAACTCATAAATCCATGGACAAAAAACACAATCGGGGTAACAAACTAAAACTGAGGGAAACGCATTAAATATAAGAGGAGAACAACGACACAACATTAAAATGTAACACACACACACACACACACAGAGAGAAACGGACTAAGCATTAGACAAAATCCTATGAGAGTAACAAATATAACATCAAAACCAAATACATGAATTTGGGATAGATAAGTACCGTGACACGTGTTATAGTAAACAAACGACACAACGGAAACACAACGTTAAAATGTAACACACACAGAAACGAACTATATTATAACAATGGCCATATTCCTGACTTGGTACAGGACATTTTTAAAGGAAAAAATGGTGGGTTGAACCTTGTTTTGTGGCATGCCAAACCTCCCTCTTTTATGGCCATGTGAAATATAACATTAAAATGACAACACAACATTACAGGACTACAATATAAATAAATAGGAGAACATAGTTGACAAATAAACACACAAATAATAGCTAACAAAAGGCAACAAGTTTATAAAAAAAAAAAAAAAATCAATACGCCAGAGGTGCATTTTGTCCGCACAAGACTTACTAGTGACGCCCAGATACAAAAGTTTGAAAGCCGAAACAATTACAAAGTTGAACAGCATCGAGGACCAAAAGTTAAAAAAAAGTTGTGCCAAAAACGGCCAGGGTTTTCTGTTAGGTACCAGAACATCCCTGTTATTTAGAATAATTTATACTTTTGCAAACAGTAAATTTTATATAATGACTATACAAAAGATGTACATGATAAAACTGAAGTATTAGCTAATTACAGGAAACAACCGAAATACATTGTATAACCCGACAAAATGCAACACATCCGAATAAGTTTAAACCTCAACCCATTCATACTTTGAACTCTGTTCTAATTTAAACTCTGCTCTCATTGTAATGTGAATGCATTTTCTTTAGAATTTGAATCTATTCTCATTAGCATGTGAAATATCATTTTCAAGAATGTTACGTGGCGTGTTTGTTTGCCAATAATCAACTTTCAACATTAAAAAAAATTTACAAACCACTAGTCTTATAAAAAAAGAAATTACACTACAAATGATAAAAACGATAAAGTAAAACTCCATTAGCAAACACTAAGATACCAACTAAATCTGAGGGGGGACGACAAAACCGGTTATCAGATTTCGTGATTCTCAAAGTAAGAAAAATTCGGTTGATGTTATTTAACTCGTTTGATAGGTCGTGGTTTTATAGACTGTCATTTAGTTGCAAAAACGGCCTAGACATCTCATAAAATATACAATTTTATTTTCTCTTCTTATACATTATTCACTCTATAATGATTTTTTTTCATCAAATGCAAAAATGTTCATCAAGATAACTTTACCACAAACGAAATATTTGTGTTTCTTGTAAATCAAAGGATGATAAACTTCACTAAACTCCTTATAATGAAACGATACATAGCTGGATCATCAAGATGTTCGAGTTAACATATTCCTTAAGTGCTGACTACTATACTTTTTACAGTAAAAGATTACTAATCTCAGATCACAATCTCTGCAATTTTGCAGCAACTTTAGAACTTTTGATTTTTCTACACGTTACACCACTATTCTCCATGCTTAATTGAAAGTTCAACCTCACTATCTTATCAAATAGATCTCGTTCTATAAAAATGGAAATCGTAGATATAAATTTCTTGTTTTGGGTTATAAAAATTCTGATTTTGTGAAAGAAACACTGATTCTATCAGAAAATATACTGCGGATGATATTATCAAAAATTTAAATCACAAAAATAATGAACTCCGAGGAAAATTCTAAACGGAAAGTCCATAATCAAATGGCAAAATCAAAAGATAAAACACATCAAACGAATTGACAACAACTGGCATATTCCTGACTTGGTACAGACGGTACAGGCATTTTCTTATGTAGAAAATGGTGAATTGAACCTAGTGTTATAGCGCTTAACCTCTCACTTGTATGACAGTTGTATCAAATTTCATGATATTAAAAACGATGTGATCAATAATAAATGATTAAATTATAAGTACGGTATTGCCAATGTTATTTAGACTGATCGGGAGGAGCTTACGTTTTAATTTGCATAAGCACAGCCTATTTGAAGATGTGTGTGATAAGGATGATTGCCGTTATAATTATTGCTGATTTCTAATCACCTATGAGTGTCATCAAAGTAATTTACAAAAGAATTACTGGACACTTCATTAATGATTTTTATCATAAAACACCTATTCATAGATGGACTGGTTTATTATGAGCGAACCGGTGAAACTCCGCCCAGTCAAGTGAAATAAATCGAGTAATACCTTAGATAATTAATTGTATTTGTCGAATTTGGTTGATTGATATTTCAGCAGCAAACAGTCGGTATTCAAAGGGGTAATAATTGTGTACCCCTACTGGTTGATTTGTTTCTGTATTTGTTGAAAGCAGAATTCATTCAGCACCTTCTAAAAGACAAACAGAAATAGCACCTTGCAAAATTAAATGGTGGATGGAACCAGGATTTATAGCTAGCTATAAACGTGATCTATTCTCAAATGTGAATGTTTTGCCGAATATGATATCGCGTTGCTATTAGACGTGTCTCGGTATTTATGTATCCAACATTCATGTATTAGGTACAATATTTCTTTAGTAAGTCTGGTTGGATATTGTGTTCTGTCTTATCGTATGTTGTTTGAATTTTATTTTTATTTTCTATATCCGTGTAAAGGTTAAGAAGATTAATGAGCTAGTTCATTTAATATATGATTTTAAGTTTACAACTATATGCACAGGATTTATTTGATTTTACACAATTTTGATTTAGAAGAAAATCGAAATGGTTAGAAAATACAAATAATTACGCCATTAAAATCACAATTTTATTTACCAATATTCTCGAAAGCCGTACGGTGACCTATAGTTGTAAATTTCAGTGTCTTTTTGGTTTCTTGTGGAGAGTTGTCTCATTGGTAGTCATACCACATCTTCTTTTTTCTATCTAATGGTTTGAAAATACATAAAATAACGCCATTACAAACTCAACCCCAAGATCCATCAGCAAGATCCTCTTCTATATATTTTTTTTTTTAGAAATTTACCAGTAACCTGTGATAAAATAAACGTCAGGAAAAATACGTCACGCTATTTGGGGTTGATACATTTATCATGCATGTGACGAACAGTTCATAATTAAATTGTTATGTACTGGTGTACTGTCGTAAATTCGTTGGAGCGGTGTCCGCGTTGTTACTCTGTAGTTTCCATTTTGTAATATACTATTATACTATTCATTTATGTATGTCTCTGTTCTGAGTATTCTTGGGTTTATTTTTACTGTATTGACTTAACTTGACTTAATCCACTTCGTCCCAAGGGGGACATAGGGCGACTACAGTAGCTTTCCATCTTTTCCTGTCCTTGGCTAGTTTCTTTGCTTCACCCCATGTTTTTCCAATTTTCTGAAGATCAGATGTTAAATCTCTGCGCCAGGTGGATTTTGGTCGCCCCTTTTACGATGCCCTTGGGGATTCCAATCTAGTGCCTGTCTTGTTACATTTGTGTTGCTTTTACGTAAAGTGTGTCCAATCCATTTCCATCTTCTTGTTGTTATCGTTCTTTCTATTGGTTCTTGTGTCATAGTGTGAATTTGTACATTTTGTAAATAAAGTTTTTAGTTTATAATTTAGTAAATAACAATTTCAGCAAGAAATTGTTTCTCATAATTTAGCTTTGAAATTTAAATCTTTATATAATTTGATAAATGAAAATATTTTATTTCTTTTTTTATTAATATTCAAAATTTTATATGTCATTTTAAATGGTAGGCACTTAAAGTTAACCATCGAGGGACGTTAACTACCGAGGGTAGTAATGAATATTCATCTTTACCGGATGATTGACAGCGATGTAAATAAAAACATGAGAGTGATTACCGTGTGTCAACGTCATATCAAATTAATTCAATTTAATTGTTAGAAATACTGTTTTCTGCTGAAAATTAAAAAATAAATAAAATTGAATGGAATGGAATGGAATGGAATTGAGCTATGTACAATACAGTAAATATTAGCAATTATAATTAGACGGTAAACAAGCATATTTTGCCTATTGATTCTTTTTTGCATGCCTATTTGGTTATATTATAATGCACTAATTGTTTTGATACTGTTAAATGTTTAAATAAGACCTATATGTGAACCATTTATGCACTTTTAATATAAAGATCAGATTCACACAGGCTCATACAGTTCGAGCTAACTATTTTATGTACGAGAGCTATTACTAATGTAACGGTGATGCTGAGATAATCTCCCTTTGCTAGAATATGGGATGACGCAAAATGAACTATATCACTGTGCAAGAACGGAATAGCAAAGTGAATATATAAATCAACTGTATTGGGATGATTTGGTAAACGTTTATCCAACTTACTGGATATTTTATGAAAGATTTTGCCATTTGTATAGAGGAATTATACCTTTTCAAATAAACTTGGGAGAATAATACACTAATTATAGATGTTGGCAATCTATACGAACTAATCTTGTCAAATATACATCAAATTCATAGTCTTTGAATGTAAATATGTTGCGTGCAATTATTAGATATTTAATGCGATGAGTGTCATTATAGCCTGAAATGAGATTTTGATTACAACGATTAAGAAAAAATCCCATTAATTCAAACGCAATACTTCAAAATGCGAGTCTTAATTATTGTCGCAATAATAAAAACCTCGCATTAATTTCTGAATTTACAGACATCTGTACCGTCAGCGTACCGTGATCTGTTAAAGTTTTTTTTTATAGTTAATTCCGGTGTCACTTTGTCTCTTTTAGAGAGTTGTCTCATTGGCAATCATGCCATATCTTCTTTTTTTTATATAATAAAACAAAAACCTGAACGACTTTACATTATAAATTAAAATGCATCCTAGTCGTGATGGAGACAGAGTCAAATGAACAAATGGACTAGATGAAACTGAACGAAAAAAAGAAAGAAAACACCAATTTGATCTGATAGGGGTGAATTCTATTCTTTATTCAAACTCGAGTTTGGTTTGGAACCGTATCTATTGCGATTATTACCCAAGGACAGATATTACATATCTAAACTTCGATGCTCGAATTTGAAGTTACCTATTGAGACGGGTAGATGGGCGGGGATCGCGAGGGAAAATAGAATATGTACATTATGTAATGAGGGAATAGGGGATGAGTTTCATATATTGTTTACCTGTAAAAATGCTGATGTTTCTGCTCTTAGATCAAAGTTTGTACCAAATTACTATGTAATGAATCCAAGCAAGAAGAAATCACTGGCTTGTTGTCTATATGTAACGTACAAGTTCAAAGGAAATTATCAATTTTCGTGAAGAAAATCATAAAATACTTAATCTAATTATACCAATTGTCTTTTAAAATATACTATGTATTTGTGTTTGGTTTGTCCTGTCTCGCTATGTATTATCTTAATATGGTTGTATATATTATTGTCCTCTTGTACACAAGTATGTGTCTGAGGTTATGAATAACATCTTGAAATCTTGATACGAGAAAAGATTATATTTGCTTCGGCTTTTTCCATTTGCGCCAATCTGCACTTAATTAGCGCCTATTTTTTTTTTATTTCTTTGCGCCAAATTTATTTTCTTCATTTGCACAAATTAACAGGTAAACACAAGTCATGAGGCATATAAGATGTATAGAATTTATTTATATAATAACAAAAATATTCCTTCTGGCCTTTTGCCACCTGCCACTTGCTCACACGTGACGGGGAGGAGGAGGTGGATTGAAAGCAGGATAAGTTTATTGCAAGTGTACATCACACTTGAAGTAGCACTTTATAAAATAAGATTGTAACAGTTTGACATAAAAAGCACATTTGCATATGCACAAATCTTTTTTAACTGAGTATTGTCATGCAACACTTCTGTTGAACTGCAACCTTGTGATATCTTCCCTACAATAAAGCATCCCCTTTTTTATTAAAATTTTTAAAAGTTAAAGCCTGTTTTTTTCTATATGGCATCGGTTCCATGTATGAAAGTAAATGTTCGGGTACCAGAAGTGTGATTAAATGATGATACCCATGAGCTCAACATGTGTCTATATACACATTTATCTATATTGTAGCTTGTGATTGAATTGCTGCGTTTGGTTAAACAAGTTTAATCTTATCATCTAAATTTATCAGACCTAACCTTTCGAATCAATTTGGCGCAAATTAAAAAATGTCAATGTGCGCAAATGAAAAAAAATATGCTTTTTCAAAATTGGCGTAATTGTCATACGTACATTCACCGATCACATATCACTGGTTAGATTAAAAAATAATATATTATTTAGATTAAGAAGTACTTTAAGAAATTGATTGATTGTTGTTTGCCATCAGTACAGCCGCAAATATTTCAGACAAGTTCAGGGAGAAAACTAAATAATGAATACAATAGGGAATGTTACTGGTCAAATAAATGTCATCGGTCATTCAGAGTGAAGTATAGAGCACTAAATTCTATGTTAACCACCGACAGTAGGTATAAAGAAATACTACTGAAAGACGGTATATAAAGGAGCACTATATTTTACGTTAACCACCGACGGTAGGTATAAAGAAATACTGTTAATAGACGGTATATAGGAGCACTATATTGTATGTTAACCACCGACGGTAGGTAAATTCAGATACTTTTGACAGACGGTATATATGAGCACTCTATAATACGGACCATAAAATACGTTATATTGACCATCAACGGTAGGTATAAATGAAAACTGTTGATAGACGGTTTATATAGGAGCACTTTATTGTATGTTAACTATCGACAGTATGTATAGACACATAATTTTAATAGACAGCACTATATTTTACGTTAACCACCGACGGTAGGTATAGACAAATACTTTTGATATACGGTATATAGGAGTACTGTATTGCTTGTTAACCAACGATGGTAGGTATAAACAGGTACTGTTGATATACGGTATATAGGAGTACTATATGTCATGTTAACCACCGACGGTAGGTATAGACTAAATACTGTTGATAGACAGTATAAAGGAGAACTATATTGCATGTTAACCACGGACGATAGGTATAGACAAATACTGTTGATATACGGTATATAGGTGCACTGTATTGCATGTTAACCACCGACGGTGGGTATAGAAACAGGTTAGAAACATAGTGTTGATAGACGGTATATAGGAGTACTATATTGCATGTTAACCACCGATGGTAGGTTTAGAAAAATACTGATAATAGACGGTATATAGGTGCACTGTATTATATGTTAACCACCGACGGTAGGTAGAGAAAAATAGTATTGATAGACGGTATATAGGAGTACTGTAATGCTTGTTAACCACCGATGGTAGGTATAGACAGGTACTGTTGATATACGGTATATAGGAGTACTGTATGGCATGTTAACCACCGACGGTAGGTACAGACAAATACTGTTGATAGACGATATATAGGAGTACTGTATGGCATGTTAACCACAAACGGTAGGTATAGACAAATACTGTTGATAGACAGTATATAGGAGGACTATATTGCATGTTAACCACCGACGGTAGGTAAAGACAAATACTGTTGATAGACGGTATATAGGAGCACTATATTGTATGTTAACTACCAACAGTAGGTATAGAATAAAACTCTTGATATACGATATATAGGAGCACTATATTGTATGTTAACTACCGACGGTAGGTATAGACAAATACTGTTGATAGACCGTATATACACATGTAGGAGCACTATATTGTATGTTAACTATCGACAGTAGGTATAGACAAATACTGTTGATAGACGGTATATAGGTTTAGAAAAATACTGATAATAGACGGTATACAGGAGCATTATATTGCATGTTAACTACCGACAGTAAGTATAGACAAATAATGTTGATAGACGGTATATAGGAGCACTATATTGTATGTTAACTACCAACAGTAGGTAAAGACTAAAACTCTTGATAGACGGTATATGTAATAGCAATATATCGTATGTTAATCACCGACGGTAGGTATAGACAAATACTGGTGATAGGCGGTATATAGGAGCACTATATTGTATGTTAACTACCGACAGTAGGTATAGACAAATACTGGTGACAGACGGTATATAGGAGCACTATATTGTATGTTAACTACCAATAGAAGGTAAAGACTAAAACTCTTGATAGACGGTATATGTAATAGCACTATATTGTATGTTAACCACCGACGGTAGGTATAGACAAATACTGCTGAAAGACGGTATATAGGAGCACTATATTGTATGTTAACCACCGACGGTAGGTATAGACAAATACTGCTGATAGACGGTATATAGGAGTACTATATTGTATGTTAACCACCGACGGTAGGTATAGACAAATACTGTTGATAGACGGTATATAGGTGCACTATATTGTATGTTACCTTCCGACAGTAGGTATAGACAAATACTGTTGATAGACGGTATATAGGAACACTATATTGTATGTCAACTACCGACAGTTGGTATAGACAAATACTGGTGATAGACGGTATATAGGAGCACTATATTGTATGTTAACCACCGACGGTAATTATAGACAAATACTGTTGATATACGGTGAATAGGAGTACTATATTGTATGTTAACCATCGACGGTAGGTATAGACAAATACTGTTGATAGACTGTATATAGGAGCACTATATTGTATGTTAACTACCGACAGTAGGTATAGACAAATACTGTTGATAGACGGTTTATAGGAGCACTATATTGTATGTTAACCACTGACGGTAGATATAGACAAATACTGTTGATAGACGGTATATAGGAGCACTATATTGTATGTTAACTACCGACAGTAGGTATAGACTAATACTGTTGATAGACGGTATATAGGAGCACTACATTGTACGTTAACTACCAACAGTAGGTATAGACTAAAACTCTTGATAGACGGTATATAGGAGCACTATATTGTATGTTAACCACCGGCGGTAGATATAAACAAATACTGTTGATAGACGGTATATAGGAGCACTATATTGTATGTTAACTACCGACAGTAGGTATAGACACATACTGTTGATAGACGGTATATAGGAGCACTATATTGTATGTTAACTACCAACAGTAGGTATAGACTAAAACTCTTGATAGACGGTATATATAATAGCACTATATCGTATGTTAATCATCGACGGTAGGTATAGACAAATACTGTTGATAGACTGTATATAGGAGCACTATAGTGTATGTTAACTACCGATGGTAGGTATAGATAAATACTGTTGGTAGACGGTATATAGGAGCACTATATCGCATGTTAACTACCGACGGTAGGTTTAGAAAAAATAATAATAATAGACGGTATATAGGAGCATTTTATTGCATGTTAATCACCGAAGCTAGGTATAGATAAATTCTGTTGATAGACGGTATATAGCACTATATTGCATGTTAATCACCGACGGTCGGTATAGACAACTGTCAATAGACTATGTAATGGAGCATTGTATTGTATGTTAACCACCGACGGTAGGTACAGACAAATACTGTTGATATACGGTGTATAGGAGCACTATACTGTATGTTAACTACCGACAGTAGGTATATATTAATACTGTTGATAGACGGTATATAGGAGCTCTATATGGTATGTTAACTACCGACGGTATGTATAGACACATACTGCTGATAGACGGTATATAGGAGCACTATATTGTATGTTAACTACCGACAGTAGGTATTAGACAAATACTGTTGATAGACTGTATATAGGAGCACTATATTGTATGTTAACTACCGACAGTAGGTATAGACAAATACTGTTGATAGACGGTTTATAGGAGCACTATATTGTATGTTAACCACCGACGGTAGGTATAGACAAATACTGTTGATAGACGGTATATAGGAGCACTATATTGTATGTTAACTACCGACAGTAGGTATAGATTAATACTGTTGATAGACGGTATATAGGAGCACTACATTGTACGTTAACTAGCAACAGTAGGTATAGACTAAAACTCTTGATAGACGGTATATAGGAGCACTATATTGTATGTTAACCACCGACGGTAGATATAAACAAATACTGTTGATAGACGGTATATAGGAGCACTATATTGTATGTTAACTACCGACAGTAGGTATAGATAAATACTGTTGGTAGACGGTATATAGGAGCACTATATCGCATGTTAACTACCGACGGTAGGTTTAGAAAAAAAATTAATAATAGACGGTATATAGGAGCATTTTATTGCATGTTAATCACCGACGGTAGGTATAGATAAAATCTGTTGATAGACGGTATATAGGAGCACTATATTGCATGTTAATCACCGACGGAAGGTATAGACAACTGTCAATAGACTGTGTTATGAAGCACTGTATTGTATGTTAACCACCGATGGTAGGTACAGACAAATACTGTTGATATACGGTGTATAGGAGCACTGTATTGTATGTTAACCACCGATGGTAGGTACAGACAAATACTGTTGATATACGGTGTATAGGAGCACTATACTGTATGTTAACTACCGACAGTAGGTATAGGAAAATACTGTTGATAGACGGTATATAGGAGCTCTATATTGTATGTTAACTACCGACGGTAGGTATAGACACATACTGTTGATAGACGGTATATAGGAGCACTATATTGTATGTTAACTACCGACAGTAGGTATTAGACAAATACTGTTGATAGACGGTATATAGGAGCACTATATTGTATGTTAACTACCGACAGTAGGTATAGACAAATACTGTTGATAGACGGTATATAGGAGCACTATATTATATGTTAACCACCGACGGTAGGTATAGACAAATACTGTTGATAGACGATATATTGGAGCACTATATTGTATGTTAACTACCGACAGTAGGTATAGACTAATACTGTTGATAGACGGTATATAGGAGCACTACATTGTACGTTAACCACCGACGGTAGATATAAACAAATACTGTTGATAGACGGTATATAGGAGCACTATATCGCATGTTAACTACCGACGGTAAGTTTAGAAAAATACTGATAATAGACGGTATACAGGAGCATTATATTGCATGTTAACTACCGACAGTAAGTATAGACAAATAATGTTGATAGACGGTATATAGGAGCACTATATTGTATGTTAACTACCAACAGTAGGTATAGACTAAAACTCTTAATAGACGGTATATATAATAGCACTATATCGTATGTTAATCACCGATGGTAGGTATAGACAAATACTGGTGATAGACGGTATATAGGAGCACTATATTGTATGTTAACCACCGACGGTAGGTACAGCCAAATACTGTTGATATACGGTGTATAGGAGCACTATACTGTATGTTAACTACGGACAGTAGGTATAGACAAATACTGTTGATAGACGGTATATAGGAGCACTATATTGTATGTTAACCACCGACGGTAGGTATAGATAAATACTGTTGGTAGACGATATATAGGAGCACTGTATTGTTATTGGTTGCTGTCTTTGATATTGATTTTACGTTTATCGTTTCAGCATTAATCGGGCTGTTAGTTTTCGTTTTTCGTCACATCTAGTCAGGAATGGGTTTTAATAGCATTTTACATGAATACATATGTGTAACTCATGGCTGATTCACATTCGTTTGTCTTTGGTGGATAAGTTTCTCATTGGCAATATTACCACATATCTTCTGAATTTTCATTGCATCATCTAAACATGTAAAATTCGTATATAGAAAATATATACGTATAGATAATATATATATAATATAAAAAAAGTAGATGTTGTATGATTGCCAATGAGACAACAGTAGTGTTTGTGGGACAGAATGACCCCCATTAAGGTGGTCGTCGGACGCTGACGCCATATTCGAAAGTTGGCGCAGACGCCGACGCCATATTTGGGCCTTAAAGCGGACGCCATAGTCGACCCTGAAATCAAGACGCAAACTTCGGGTTGGACCATGTTACTCGGACATCGAGACGCCGACGCCATATTTGGGCTTAAATCCTGGACGCTATATCTTAATGTTTGACCAGGCTACCCTCCAGGGTGGATACTTTTAGTAACCCTAGAAAGAGTTTTTCAAGACTTGAGACCTGCTATACATCCATGTAGGTGTTTTAAGATTTTTTTTTCTTTTCTTCTGGTTTTTTTTCTTTCTTTTTTCATTATTTTTTTTTTTGTATCATTATTTTTCATTTAACCAAATAGAGCTACGAGTTTACTGTCATTCTGAATCGTGTCAGTGGATGAAAAGTTGTTGATAATGTTTTTCATCTCGAGTCCCGACATCTCAATTTGACGTAAAAAAATGCAATACAGGCCACATGTATCTGAATCATCGGGTTGGATTTGATTGCAAACCACACAGTATTTCGGTCCATTGACGATGAGTACATTTCTGAAATTGAGTTGGTACTTTTCCGGTAATCGTCCTAAGAAGTCGAAAAATTCTGATGGACCCGATGCGGGGAAATGAAATGCAACCCAATGACTCCCCTTTTAATCACAGTTGTCCGTATTGACCACAAACCTTCTACGCCTGTCGCTCACATATCTAGGCAAGTCTTCTGCACAGCAAACGGTCACGGGCAATCCACTCAAAGCATCCTCTACATCTTTCCCGGTCATCGGGAGAGGAATGCCGTTTTTATTCCCACAACCTTGCTGACGTTGGGCTTCTAATCCACGTAGGTGAGCAAACACTAAGTACTCCGCAATCATGACAGGCGATGAGATCTTTCCGTGTTTCAGCATCCTCTGACGAACTATGTGTTGTCTCGTCGGCAATATCTTCGTCTGATGAGACCGAACTATCGTCTTCAAAAGTATTCGAGAAACGGTCGTCATCCCTCTGTCCGTCTGGTGTCTCTCCTTGACCGACCTGCAAGACCTCTGTGTGCAATCTGGAGGCTTCTGGGGTTCAAGCTTTTAGGTCAACAAGAAAGTACCCGAAAGGTGTCCTCTTTGCCTCTTCAAATTTCCGGAGAAAGAAGTCCCCTCAAGAAGGATACATCTGTCGGCCAAGAGTCACGATGGGATGTCGATCAATAGGGTTATTAAAGAGAATGAGATAATGACAGTTTCGTCTCTGGGTGGGGTCTTTGCCAAAGTATAAATTCTGATTAAAAACGACGACCGATAAATTCCTATGGTGACACCCTTCCGTAAACAAATCATTTATTCTGGAGTCTTTGTCCGATGTCGACATGAGGTCATCTAATAGTATCATGTTTCGAATGTTGGGATCGAAAAAATCGTCCCTTTCGAGATCAAAAGGAATTCCACGAATGAATTCAACGCGTGGAAGCACTGTTCGTTGTATTTCCTCGTAAAGAGGTTGCCACCTTTTATACAACCAAACGATCCTGTCTGGACTAGGACTTCACAATTTTTTTATGTGTTGAAACAAATAAAATAAAAGAAGTTTTTCCGCAGGAGGTTGGACCGGACACAATCATGGTGAAAGGGTGTTTAAACACGAAAGCCTTCTGCTGCTGCTTTTGCTGCTGCTGCTGCTTTTTTTTTCTGCTGCTGCTGTTGCTGCTTTTGCTGCTGCTGAGTAACACATGGGTGGTACAGTGGCTCATCGGAAGAATGCGTACTTCTTATATGTCTTTGAAGATCGTGCGGCCACACATACACTTTACGGCAAATATTGCAAACATACTCGTAATTTCCTAAATGACAGTAAGTAGTTTCCTCTTATAGATTTACTTCACTTCCTTCGAAAATATAGCAAGAGAAATACATGGTCATCTTTTAGACGACATATTTGAAGATGATTGTATCTCAAAACACATTCGATGTGATACAATTCATTCCTGGTTACCGTGAAATAGACTGGTTTCCCAAACGTCACGTCCGTGATATCTTCATTTAATCGTATCGACTGGAGAATATGGAGAGATTTTCCCTGACGTACGACTGGTGCACGAAATCGGAACAGAAGTACATACGTCTCGTTTAGGCTTCTAATTCTGGTATGAACGACACCTTCAATGCACATTCCCACGATCCATCCAACGTATAGCGTTTTGGAAGGCGCACTTTGAAATTGCCACGTACGTTATTTTCAAACGATGGATGAAAGCGAGTTTTCGCTATTAATAAATAAACAAAACTCGTCCATAGTGTTAATTCCAGTGAAACCTTTAGTATCTCTCTTACAGCTTTGTTATACTCAAAGCCGTATTTAAGGAAATAAACGGAAATAGTAATTGATTGCTTAACGTCCAGTGGCAAATAGTTCATGAATGTTTAGAACACGTTAACCATAAATACAATAGGTATAGGTCTTGTAAAAGAGGCCACCCCGCGGGATAAAGGGTATATTGGATAGGAACATAAATTTTGCCTTGCAATAGGCTAAAATGTGTTGTGTATAACTATATAAGTGCAGTAGACTAATTTATCTTCTATACGGTTGAAATAATTATTATAGTCAATACAATTTTTTGTGTTTCTGTATAATTAATGAATCCTCCTGATCATCTTTCTTCCTTTAGCATTTAGTAATCTTCATCATAATTTTATGTTAAGGACTATATAGACATAAAACTTGTTTGATTGGACCGTATGCTAAGAGCCGACCACCTACAGAGCCAGAATCATCTCATTTATACCGGTTCAAACCGGTTCTTGTTTCTCTGCACGGACATAATTCTTGCACGTGCACAAAAAAACAAAAAATGCTACTGCAATTATATACTGTAACAGTCGTATTTGTTTGTATTCCTTTATAATTTTTTTTATAGTTTAACATCCCATAATTCTTAATTCCTTATATTTAAGCAGCCGTATATTTCTCTATTCGATATATTTTACCAGTCCCTATTTCACTATTCTTTATATTTATTTTGGTCATATTTCTTTATTCTTTATTTTTCTCGCCCATATCATTCTTTATTTATTTTTTCGTCCATTATTCTCTGTTCTGTAAACCCAATCCAAACTCCTTGTATATAAATATTGATTGATTAAATATATTATCCGTGTATTTTTGACGATAAAAACCAAATACGACCGTGGAATTTTCAAATATATAGTTAAGATTATGTTAAATGAGAAACAATTTTAAATGACCAGACGTGGTTTTAGTTAATCATTTGGGTTGAAATCCTAATCATATGATAGTAATTATATGTGGTTGAAATGAGTTGGAATGCAATACTACTCAATGTTTACGGTTGTCATGCTTATCTAAAAGATAAAGATAATTATTTAATGTCACAGACTATATTTTTATAATTGGTGTCCGTTAATTAGAACCAAATTAAAAGGTGTACACCTGTAAACATGTTATTGCAAGAAAGTGTATACAGATACTTATTTTTAATCACCAGATGTGCTTTATCTCTTAATCTAATTATTTGAGATGTCATGTTAAACAGGACCATAGGATATTAATTAAGTGGTTCAAATAACATGAATAAGTCGGAAAGCTACGGACGCCCATAGGACCTCCCACAAATATAATTTGAATTCGAAATCACGAATTTAAATCGTTATTACGAATTTTATAATTCGTTATAACAGCTTAAATTTGTGAGAACGAATTGTTGGAAATCGTTATATCAGATTTTGTAATTCGTTACGAATTATTACGAATTAAATTCGTTATCACAATTTTTTGTAATGTGTGATACCGAATTAAAATCGTTATAACGAATTGTATAAATGGTTATTACGGATTAAATTCGTGATAACGAAATTGTGGAATTTGTTATCACATTTTTTTTTATGTAATTTGTGATTCCAGATTAAATTCGTGATAACGAAATTGTGGAATTTGTTATCACATTTTTTTTTATGTAATTTGTGATTCCAGATTAAAAACATTTTCACCTAAATTTGAACTACCTCACCTGGCACACAGGGTTAAGTGAGCTTTTTTCTCTTTACTGAAACCTTTTGGTCAAAGTTAAACAAACTTGACCACGAGCAATTTAGTTTTAACGATTTCTATTTTAAAAATTAGCAAAATTGATTGGACACTTAATTTGGTTGTTTGTTGGTTTTGTTTTGTTTTTGTAAATTAGCGCTGAATGGGCACAAGTTCAGAACGCTAAAAGTGACGTCAACCAATTTTAAACTTGATCATCAGACTCAGTGTTTTGTGTTAATAAACATTGTGTATTAATTCAATAACATTTGGTTGAGGCAAACTAAATGTAGAGAGCGGAAATTACAGAATAAGCACTACGTCTTTGACCATTTGTAAAGGGGCATAACTCATGAACTATAAAAGAGACGCCCTTCAATTTCAAATTTTATCTGTGTGTTTTAGTAATTGGAATAGTGTATAAGTTGAATTTATAACATTTGGTTGAGGCAAACGGAAACCATTTCTGGGAACGTACCCGACAAACGGACTGGACTGACGGACAAGGGGTAGACTAAACTTCTCCCACGCCTAGCGGCGGGGGCATAAAAAATGTGTTTGATACCCATAATTCGTGACAGTAACATTTGTATTCCTTTTTTCTTAATTTAAAGTCTTCTTAGACAGGCGATTTCCTTCGTGTGTATCGCCAATTAATATATTTTACACAGAAGCGAAAGAATTAGTTTCGGCAACATGGTTAATCGAAGTGTAAAACCTAAGATTTTCATCCCTAGGTTTACATTTCGATAAACCATGTTGGCGAAACTATTTCCGTTGCATCTGTGTAAAATGTATCCAGGTACACACACTAATGATATTCACCGCTTAAAAAAACTTTGGTAGAAAATAAAAAATAAAAATGTTTCGGTCAAGAAATATGAGAATTAGACATATTTTCCCCCGGAGAGTTTCGGTGTGTAAACTGGGTCGCTGGCTAATAAACCCACCCGTAAAATACGTTAAAACTAAATTGATTGCGGTCAAGTTTGTTTCACTTTGTCAAAAAGGTTTTAATGAAGAAGATTTTTGTAAAAGTAATAAACAGCGATGGGTGCAGAGGGAGGAAGAAAGCTCTCTTAATTCTGTGTGCCATGTGAGCTAAAAATCTGTGATAATGAATTTTAATCTGAAATTACCAATTACAATAAAAACAGTGATAACGAATTCCACAAGTTCGTTATCACAAATTTAATCAGTTTAAACAAATTCTACAATTCGTTATAACGATAAAATCGTTATAACGAATTTATCGTTATCACAAATTACAAAAAATTTTGATAAGGAATTTAATTCTTAATAACGAATTACAAGATCTGTTATAACGATTTTCACCAATTCATTATCACAAATTTAATCTGTTAAAACGAATTATAAAATTCGAGATAACTATTTAAATTCGTGATTTCGAATTCAAATAATTTTATACCTTTTGGAGGTCCTAAATGGGCTTCCGTAGAAAGCAATACTACTGAATGTTTCACGATTGTCATGCTAATAAGATAAGAAATCCAAAAGTTAAAAAGATAAAGACAAATATTTTATGTATTGATATCAAACATTTTAATCCAATTCTTTTTACACGGGAATAGTTCCGCCTACTGCATTGAGTGACAGTTTTTCTGATTAATATAAATAGTATATCTTGAAGAATTCTTACAGTTGTTATAAACATGTATAAGCAGTTAATTATTTAAGAGGTAGAAGATTCTTTTCAGAATTATCACAGACTTATTACCTAGGGGTTGGGTAAGCGTTTATCAAAGACAAATTCTCGTCCGTTTTCGAGAATATACCGTCCACTTTAAAGGGTAGTCTGATGCAACATTAAGGTATAGCGTCCAAGTTTAAAGCCCAAATATGACGTCGGTGTCTCGATGTCCGAATCATATGGTCCAACCCCAAATTCGCGTCCCGATTTCATGGTCGACCATGGCGTCCGCGTTAAGGCCCAAATATGGCGTCGGCGTTCACACCCAGGTCCAAATATAGCGTCAGCGTCCGACGTCCACCTTTATGGGTTCATTCTGTCCCACAAACACTACTGACAACTCTCCACCAGAGACCAAAATGGCACAGAAATTAACAACTATAGGTCACCGTACGGCCTTCAACAATGAGCACAGCTCATACCGCAGAGTCACCTTTAACAAGTCCCGAAATGACAATGTGAAACAATTTAAACGAAAAAACTAACGACCTAATTTATATACAAAAAATGAACGAAAAACAAATATGTAACATATAAACAAACGACAACCACTGAATTACAGTCTCCTAACTTGGGACAGGCACATACATCGAGAATGTGGCGGGGTTAAACATGTTAGCGGGATCCCAAACCTCCAATAACCTGGGACTTTGGTGTAACAGTACAACATAAGAACGAACTATAAAAATCAGTTGAAAAAGGCTTACTCATCAGATGGAAAAAAAATACAAATATATAAGATCCATACAATACATACAGACCATATATCGAAACCAATATATACTAAGCATTCAGCAAATCAAACAAAATGCATCTTAGAACCAAAGATCATTTTCACACTGTATATGGGTTAGAGATCTTAAAACAGAGTTTTTTTGGACACTGTATATGGGTCAGAGATACAGTTTGTATACAGACTGTATCTAAAAATTAGACCCATAGATAAAGCATACAGAAAATGCATACAGACTGTATATGAGAGCCACAGGCAGTGCACACACTTTATCTTGCAGTAACAGGCAAAACATACAGACTTTTATTTCAACTTGGAACAACTTACAATGCATACATACTGTGTCTCTGATCCATAGACAGTGTTAACCGACTAAATCTAAGATATACCGACAATAGAAGTATCTTAGACTCATAGTCAAAGCATATAAACAATGTATAAAGACTAAGAACGACGTACAATACATAAACGTAATTTAATTTACAACAAAGAAAATGCATACAGACTGTATCTGGGAAGCACAGACAATGCATTGACTGTGTGTAATCAAAGAACCTTTGTGAGCACGCTCACATACTTCACAGCCCGACATTGTCACTAAGCAAACAAAATTTCAACAGATTATTTAGTTCAAACACGCATGAAATTCTGTTGTGTAATTTCAGAAGATATGCAGAAGTATATTTAGGCCGAAATTCTAAGTTCAGAAGGCATAGTTCCTAATTCCTAACAAGAGTACACACGTTGAAATTTCTCGCCTTATTTATGTTGATAGACCTAAATATAAAGTTTTACTACAATTATCACATAAACTTATTAATAACATGACCAAAGCAAATGAGATCTAGGTCATATGACCAAAATTAGGAATACATTTACACCTTACAATAATTCAATACAAATCAGGTCAAGGTCAGATGACACTTGGCACAAAAACTGAACACTGAACAATGAACTTCGAAAATGAGGTCAAGGTCAAATGAGACTTGCGAGGCTGACATCATAAGATATTTCCAGACACCAAATATAGTTGACCTATTGCATATAGTATTAGAAAAAACGAACAAAACTCAAAAGCTTAACTTTGACCATTGAACCAAGGAAATGAGGTCAAGATCAGATGACACCTGCCTGTTGGACATGTACACCTTACAATCCTTCCATACACCAAATATACAAGACATATTTCATATAGTATCTGAGATATTGACTTGACCACCAAAAACTTAACCCTTTTCACTGATCCATGAAATGATGGCGAGGTCAAGTGAAAACTGTCTGATGGGCATGCTGACCAAGGTACGCAAATACTAAACATAGTTACCCATAATATGAGAGAAATTACAAAAACTCTTAACTTTTTTTACAGTAGTCACTGAACCATGAAAATGAGTTCAAGGACAATGGACATGTGACAGACGGAAACTTCCAAACTTAAGGCATCTGTATTTAAAGTATGGAGCATCCAGGTCGTTCGCCGTCTAAAATATAAAGCTTTTAAGAAGTGAACTAACGCTGTCGCCGCCGCCGCCGGATCACCATTCCTATGTCGAGCTTTCTGCGACAAAAGTCGCAGGCTCGACAAAAACATGCATGTCTCCATCGTACACCGTTCCCCACTTGCCCTATCATTTTCTTTGTTCAGTGGACCGTGAAATAGGGGGAAAAACCTTCTTTGGCATTAAGCTTAGAAAAAAACATACTATTCGAAACATATGTACTAAGTTTCAAGTTTATTGGACCTGACCTTCAACAAAAACTACCTTGACCAAAACATTTAACCTGAAGCGAGAAAACGGACGAAGGAGCAGACGCATAGACAAGAAAACTAATGCCCATTTACTATCGTAGGTGGGGCATAAAAAAATTAATCATGATTTTCTGCCAATATGCACATTTACATAGCATGTCCTAACTATCTAAAAAATTCATGAAACTCTGTTGTGGTCTTTAGACAGATTTTATGACAAACTGTTGTAGGAGTATATAGAAAATCAATGAATTGATAATTTCATAATTTCCTCATTATCTACAAAGATTTATAAAACTCTGTTATGTGGTTTCAGAGGAGTTGCAATAACGAGAACAGGACTGACAGACCGATGGATCAAAAACATTGTACCACAAAGAACTTTGTTTGGTTTGGTATAATAAAGGGTCTGCTAAATAATGTAAGGCTGAGATAAATTAGTCATTTGGTCACACCAGTTTTTGGCGAGGTTCGTTTTGTTCAGTCTGTGATGTTCTTTGTTGTGTTTTGCATTCTGTTGTTTGTTTTTTAATCTTTCTCTTTTTTTTGCCGTGGTTTTGTCAGTTTATTATTGACTTATGTGTTTGAATAAGCCTTTAGTATCTTTCGCCTCTCTCTTCGGTCAATTTGATTATGTGGGACATACAGATTTAGACTCAAACTTGTCTCTGATTGTTTCGTGATTATTGCAGATGTAAATCATACTATAAAATTGAGTATGGAAATGGGGAATGTGTCAAGGAGACAACAACCCGACCATAGAGCAGAAACAGCCGAAGGCCACCGATAGATCTTCAATGTAGCGAGAAACTCCCGCACACGGAGATGTCCGTCAGCTGGCCCCTAAACAAATATGTATACTAGTTCAGTGATAATGGACGTCATACTAAGCTCCGAATTATACACAAGAAACTAAAATTATAAATCATACAAGACTAACAAAGGTCAGAGGCTACTAACTTGGGACAGGCGCAAAATTGCGGCGGATTAAACATGTTTTTTGAGATCTCAACCCTCCCCTATACCTGTAGCCAATGTAGAAAAAACAAACGCGAAACAATACGCACAGTAAAACTCAGTTTAAGAGAAGTCCGAGTCCGATGTCAGAATATGAAACAAAAGAAAATAAACAAAATGACAATAATACATAAATAACAACAGACTACTAGCAGTTATTGACATGCCAGAACCAGACCTCAATTAAACTGATTGAAAGATTATGTCTTCATCATATGAATATCAGGCACAATCCCTCCTGTTAGGGGTTTAGTATTATACCGTCATGAAATATACAATCCTCTTATTTACAATATCATTTGATCAACACCTATTTACAAGGGTCTATTTGATATGATTTTTCTCATTGTTGAAGGCTGTATGGTTGCATATAACTGCTTACATCCACTTTATTTGAACTTGAGTGGATACATGTAGGTGTCTCATTGGCAATCATACCACATCTCCGTATTTTTACAGTATTGTATCAGTACTGTTACATAATAACAGGACAAAACAAGACAGCAATTTGACAAAACTAAAGACATACATACTTGATTTTACTTCTCTAAAGATATAAACAAAATTTTCATAGTTCGTATCTGAACATGTACACAGCCAGGGAATTTTAAGGGACTATATTTCAGTGTGCATATATTTAGTAGCTAATCTGGCTACTTCCTGTTTATCAGACCGGTACCTTAGAAAAGAATTGTGACAATATATCCAATCTTTTCAAAAACCAAAGACTAACGTCACTAAGAGCAGCAGTTAGTTGTCATAGATACTCTAGATAGAAAGATAATCTGCCACTTTTATAAAAGGGACTACACATAGTTTTTGAAAGGGTATAATCGGTTTGTGCCGAAATTACTTTCTTTAGTCCAGAAACTCATTTGTGCTAAATGGTAATCTCCACCCACATTTAGGACTGGCAGTTATTTGTAGTTTTTATCAACAGCTTGCACTTTTTCTAAATTATATTTGCTTCTTTTAAGACTTTTTTTACCATTGTGGTTTGATTAAGGTAGTGTATATCAAACAGCTGTTGGAAATATTTTGGACAACCCTTTTATTTACAATATCATTTGATCAACACCTAGTGGTCTTTGGTGGTATCTCGCATAACATTAATAAGGTTTTTTTTAAAAGGCAACTTGAAATTATTGGTCCCATATTTATGTGCTATAGCAAATGTATGGGCTGCTGATCTGCATATATGATAGCAATATATTCTTATGTTTTCAATGACCCCTTATTTCTTCACTCCACTTCATAAGATAGAAATAAATGTTATTCCATATTTTATTGTTTTTTTTAAAGGTATCATAATTTAGAAATAAAGACAAAACTAAGCTCAGTGAAAAAAGTCTACTCTGTCCTGTAAAGTTTGAGATGTTTTTGTTGTTCAATCTTTGTCACTTGTATGGAAACACTAAATCTTGATAACCTACAACAGAAATATTATCACTTTTATTTCAATTCAATTGTTGCAGTTATCATGCATGTAATAGAGAAAATGATAAATTAGACCAGATCTCCACATTAATAATATCAAAACTAGAGGCTTCAATCAGCCTGTGTCACTCACATGATACTTTTATTTACAATTGATGCATGATACAGAAATTGTCCATACCAACCGTCAGTGTTTACCATACAATACAGTACTTCTATACACTGTCTGTATACAGTATTTGTCGGATTTTGTCCATACCTATCGTCGATGTTTGACATAAAATACAATACTCCTATATACCGTAAATCAACAGTATTTGTCTATACCTACCGTCGGTGGTTAACATACAATACAGTCCTCCTATATACCGTATATCAACAGTATTTGTCTATACCTACCGTCGATGGTTAACATTCAATATAGTGCTCCTATATACCGTCTATCAACAGTATTTGTCTATACCTACTGTCGGTAGTTAACATACAATATAGTGCTCCTATATACCGTATATCAACAGTGTTTGTCTATACCTACCGTCGGTGGTTAACATTCAATATAGTGCTCCTATATACCGTCTATCAACAGTATTTGTCTATACCTACTGTCGGTAGTTAACATACAATATAGTGCTCCTATATTCCGTCTATCAACAGTATTTGTCTATACCTACCGTCGGTGGTTAACATATAATATAGTGCTCCCATATACCGTCTATCAACAGTATTTGTCTATACCTACTGTCGGTAGTTAACATACAATATAGTGCTCCTATATACCGTTTATCAACAGTATTTGTCTATACCTACCGTCGGTGGTTAACATACAATATAGTGATCCTATATACCGTCTATTTAACAGTATTTGTTTATACCTACCGTCGGTGATTAACATACAATATAGTGCTCCTATATACCGTCTATCAACAGTATTTGTCTATACCTACTGTCGGTAGTTAACATAGAATATAGTGCTCCTATATACCGTCTATCAACAGTATTTGTCTATACCTACCGTCGGTGGTTAACATTCAATATAGTGCTCCTATATACCGTCTATCAACAGTATTTGTCTATACCTACTGTCTGTAGTTAACATACAATATAGTGCTCCTATATTCCGTCTATCAACAGTATTTGTCTATACCTACCGTCGGTGGTTAACATATAATATAGTGCTCCCATATACCTGTCTATCAACAGTATTTGTCTATACCTACTGTCGGTAGTTAACATACAATATAGTGCTCCTATATACCGTCTATCAACAGTATTTGTCTATACCTACGTATACCGTCGGTAGTTAACATACAATATAGTGCTCCTATATACCGTCTATCAACAGTATTTGTCTATACCTACCGTCGGTGGTTAACATACAATATAGTGCTCCCATATACCGTCTATCAACAGTATTTGTTTATACCTACTGTCGGTAGTTAAAATACAATATAGTGCTCCTATATACCGTCTATTAACAGTATTTGTCTATACCTACAGTCGGTAGTTAACATACAATATAGTGCTCCTATATACCGTCTATGAACAGTATTTTTCTATACCTACCGTCGGTGGTTAACATACAATATAGTGCTCCTATATACTGTCTATCAACAGTATTTATCTATACCTACTGTCGGTGGTTAACATACAATATATTGCTCCCATAAACCGTCTATCAACAGTATGTGTCTATACCTACTGTCGGTAGTTAACATACAACATAGTGCTCCTATATACCATCTATCAACAGTATATGTCTATACCTACCGTCGGTGGTTAACATACAATATAGTGCTCCCATATACCGTCTATCAACAGTATTTGTCTATACCTACCGTCGGTAGTTAACATACAATATAGTGCTCCTATATACCGTGTATCAACAGTATGTGTCTATACCTACTGTCGGTAGTTAACATACAATATAGTGCTCCTATATACTGTCTATCAACAGTATTTGTATATACCTACCGTCGGTAGTTAACATACAATATGGTGCTTCTATATACCATCTCTCAACAGTATTTGTCTATACCTACCGTCGGTGGTTTACATACAATATAGTGCTCCTATATACCGTCTATCACCAGTATTTGTCTATACCTACCGTCGGTGGTTAACATAAGATATAGTGCTCCTCTATACCGTCTATCAACAGTATTTGGCTATACCTACCGTCGGTGGTTAACATACAATATAGTGCTCCTATATACCGTTGATGTCTATCAACAGTATTTGTCTATACCTACTGTCGGTAGTTAACATACAATATAGTGCTTCTATATACCATCTATCAACAGTATTTGTCTATACCTACAGTCGTTAGTTAACATACAATATAGTGCTCCTATATACCGTCTATCAACAGTATTTTTCTATACCTACCGTCGGTGGTTAACATACAATATAGGGCTCCTACATACCGTCTATAAACAGTATTTGTCTATACCTACCGTCGGTAGTTAACATACAATATAGTGCTCCCATAAACCGTCTATCAACAGTATTTGTCTATACCTACCGTCGGTAGTTAACATACAATATAGTGCTCCTATATACCATCTATCAACAGTATATGTCTATACCTACCGTCGGTGGTTAACATACAATATAGTGCTCCCATATACGGTCTATCAACAGTATTTGTCTATACCTACTGTCGGTAGTTAACATACAATATAGTGCTCCTATATACCATCTATCAACAGTATATGTCTATACCTACCGTCGGTGGTTAACATACAATATAGTGCTCCCATATACCGTCTATCAACAGTATTTGTCTATACCTACCGTCGGTAGTTAACATACAATATAGTGCTCCTATATACCGTGTATCAACAGTATGTGTCTATACCTACTGTCGGTAGTTAACATACAATATAGTGCTTCTATATACTGTCTATCAACAGTATTTGTCTATACCTACCGTCGGTAGTTAACATACAATATGGTGCTCCTATATACCATCTATCAACAGTATTTGTCTATACCTACCGTCGGTGGTTTACATACAATATAGTGCTCCTATATACCGTCTATCACCAGTATTTGTCTATACCTACCGTCGGTGGTTAACATAAGATATAGTGCTCCTCTATACCGTCTATCAACAGTATTTGGCTATACCTACCGTCGGTGGTTAACATACAATATAGTGCTCCTATATACCGTTGATGTCTATTAACAGTATTTGTCTATACCTACTGTCGGTAGTTAACATACAATATAGTGCTCCTATATACCATCTATCAACAGTATATATCTATACCTACCGTCGGTGGTTAACATACAATATAGTGCTCCCATATACCGTCTATCAACAGTATTTGTCTATACCTACCGTCGGTGGTTAACATACAATATAGTGCTCCTATATACCGTCTATCAACAGTATTAATCTATACCTACTGTGGGTAGTTAATATACAATATAGTGCTCCTATATACCGTTTATCAACAGTATTTGTCTATACCTACCGTCGGTGGTTAACATACAATATAGTGCTCCTATATACCGTTGATGTCTATTAACAGTATTTGTCTATACCTACTGTCGGTAGTTAACATACAATATAGTGCTCCTATATACCATCTATCAACAGTATATATCTATACCTACCGTCGGTGGTTAACATACAATATAGTGCTCCCATATACCGTCTATCAACAGTATTTTTCTATACCTACCGTCGGTGGTTAACATACAATATAGGGCTCCTACATACCGTCTATAAACAGTATTTGTCTATACCTACCGTCGGTAGTTAACATACAATATAGTGCTCCCATAAACCGTCTATCAACAGTATTTGTCTATACCTACCGTCGGTAGTTAACATACAATATAGTGCTCCTATATACCATCTATCAACAGTATATGTCTATACCTACCGTCGGTGGTTAACATACAATATAGTGCTCCCATATACGGTCTATCAACACTATTTGTCTATACCTACTGTCGGTAGTTAACATACAATATAGTGCTCCTATATACCATCTATCAACAGTATATGTCTATACCTACCGTCGGTGGTTAACATACAATATAGTGCTCCCATATACCGTCTATCAACAGTATTTGTCTATACCTACCGTCGGTAGTTAACATACAATATAGTGCTCCTATATACCGTGTATCAACAGTATGTGTCTATACCTACTGTCGGTAGTTAACATACAATATAGTGCTTCTATATTATGTCTATCAACAGTATTTGTCTATACCTACCGTCGGTAGTTAACATACAATATGGTGCTCCTATATACCATCTATCAACAGTATTTGTCTATACCTACCGTCGGTGGTTTACATACAATATAGTGCTCCTATATACCGTCTATCACCAGTATTTGTCTATACCTACCGTCGGTGGTTAACATAAGATATAGTGCTCCTCTATACCGTCTATCAACAGTATTTGGCTATACCTACCGTCGGTGGTTAACATACAATATAGTGCTCCTATATACCGTTGATGTCTATTAACAGTATTTGTCTATACCTACTGTCGGTAGTTAACATACAATATAGTGCTCCTATATACCATCTATCAACAGTATATATCTATACCTACCGTCGGTGGTTAACATACAATATAGTGCTCCCATATACCGTCTATCAACAGTATTTGTCTATACCTACCGTCGGTGGTTAACATACAATATAGTGCTCCTATATACCGTCTATCAACAGTATTAATCTATACCTACTGTGGGTAGTTAATATACAATATAGTGCTCCTATATACCGTTTATCAACAGTATTTGTCTATACCTACCGTCGGTGGTTAACATACAATATAGTGCTCCTATATACCGTTGATGTCTATTAACAGTATTTGTCTATACCTACTGTCGGTAGTTAACATACAATATAGTGCTCCTATATACCATCTATCAACAGTATATATCTATACCTACCGTCGGTGGTTAACATACAATATAGTGCTCCCATATACCGTCTATCAACAGTATTTGTCTATACCTACCGTCGGTGGTTAACATACAATATAGTGCTCCTATATACCGTCTATCAACAGTATTAATCTATACCTACTGTGGGTAGTTAATATACAATATAGTGCTCCTATATACCGTCTATCAACAGTATTTTTCTATACCTACCGTCGGTGGTTAACATACAATATAGGGCTCCTACATACCGTCTATAAACAGTATTTGTCTATACCTACCGTCGGTAGTTAACATACAATATAGTGCTCCCATAAACCGTCTATCAACAGTATTTGTCTATACCTACCGTCGGTAGTTAATATACAATATAGTGCTCCTATATACCATCTATCAACAGTATATGTCTATACCTACCGTCGGTGGTTAACATACAATATAGTGCTCCCATATACGGTCTATCAACAGTATTTGTCTATACCTACTGTCGGTAGTTAACATACAATATAGTGCTCCTATATACCGTCTATCAACAGTATATGTCTATACCTACCGTCGGTGGTTAACATACAATATAGTGCTCCCATATACCGTCTATCAACAGTATTTGTCTATACCTACCGTCGGTAGTTAACATACAATATAGTGCTCCTATATACCGTGTATCAACAGTATGTGTCTATACCTACTGTCGGTAGTTAACATACAATACAGTGCTTCTATATACTGTCTATCAACAGTATTTGTCTATACCTACCGTCGGTACTTAACATACAATATGGTGCTCCTATATATCATCTATCAACAGTATTTGTCTATACCTACCGTCGGTGGTTTACATACAATATAGTGCTCCTATATACCGTTGATGTCTATTAACAGTATTTGTCTATACCTACTGTCGGTAGTTAACATACAATATAGTGCTACTATATACCATCTATCAACAGTATATATCTATACCTACCGTCGGTGGTTAACATACAATATAGTGCTCCCATATACCGTCTATCAACAGTATTTGTTAACCTACCGTCGGTGGTTAACATACAATATAGTGCTCCTATATACCGTCTATCAACAGTATTAATCTATACCTACTGTGGGTAGTTAATATACAATATAGTGCTCCTATATACTGTTTATCAACAGTATTTGTCTATACCTACTGTCGGTAGTTAACATACAATATAGTGCTCCTATATACCATCTATCAACAGTATATATCTATACCTACCGTCGGTGGTTAACATACAATATAGTGCTCCCATATACCGTCTATCAACAGTATTTGTCTATACCTACCGTCGGTGGTTAACATACAATATAGTGCTCCTATATACCGTCTATCAACAGTATTAATCTATACCTACTGTGGGTAGTTAATATACAATATAGTGCTCCTATATACCGTTTATCAACAGTATTTGTCTATACCTACCGTCGGTGGTTAACATACAATATAGTGCTCCTATATACCGTTGATGTCTATTAACAGTATTTGTCTATACCTACTGTCGGTAGTTAACATACAATATAGTGCTACTATATACCATCTATCAACAGTATATATCTATACCTACCGTCGGTGGTTAACATACAATATAGTGCTCCCATATACCGTCTATCAACAGTATTTGTTAACCTACCGTCGGTGGTTAACATACAATATAGTGCTCCTATATACCGTCTATCAACAGTATTAATCTATACCTACTGTGGGTAGTTAATATACAATATAGTGCTCCTATATACTGTTTATCAACAGTATTTGTCTATACCTACCGTCGGTGGTTAACATACAATATAGTGCTCCTATATACCGTCTATCAACAGTATTTGTCTATACGTACCGTCGGTGGTTAACATACAATATAGTGCTCCTATATACCGTCTATCAACAGTATGTGTCTATACCTACTGTCGGTAGTTAACATACAATATAGTGCTCCTATATACCGTCTATCAACAGTATTTGTCTATACCTACCGTCGGTAGTTAACATACAATATAGTGCTCCCATATACCATCTATCAACAGTATTTGTCTATACCTACCGTCGGTGGTTAACAAACAATATAGTGCTCCTATATACCGTCTATCAACAGTATTTGTCTATACCTACCGTCGGTAGTTAACATACAATATAGTGCTCCTATATACCATCTATCAACAGTATTTGTCTATACCTACCGTCGGTGGTTAACATACAATATAGTGCTCCTATATACCGTCTATCAACAGTATCTGTCTATACCTACTGTCGGTAGTTAACATACAATATAGTGCTCCTATATACCGTCTATGAACAGTATTTGTCTATACCTAGTACTGTGGGTCGTTAACATACAATATAGTGCTCCTATATACCTTCTATCAACAGTATTTGTCTATGCCTACCGTCGGTGGTTAACATACAATATAGTGCTCCTATATACCGTCTATCAACAGTATTAATCTATACCTACTGTGGGTAGTTAATATACAATATAGTGCTCCTATATACCGTTTATCAACAGTATTTGTCTATACCTACCGTCGGTGGTTAACATACAATATAGTGATCCTATATACCGTCTATTAACAGTATTTGTTTATACCTACCGTCGGTGGTTAACATACAATATAGTGCTCCTATATACCGTCTATCACCAGTAGTTGTCTATACCTACCGTCGGTGGTTAACATAAGATATAGTGCTCCTATATACCGTCTATCAACAGTATTTGGCTATACCTACTGTCAGTGGTTAACATGGAATATAGTGCTCCTATATACCGTCTATCAACAGTATTTGTCTATACCTACTGTCGGAGGTTAACATAGAATGTAGTGCTCCTATATACCAAGAGGAATAACGGATCTGCATCTAGAATTTATCATGCTGCCCTTTTTTTGGATTTTTAAAATTCTTGTTATCCCTCAATTTTTACATTCATCCCAAATAATACAACAGTAGTCAATTAGGGGCAGAACACCCATTGTATTATGTTTTCTTGCAGTTTTATAAAAAAAAATGTATTTAAGAAAGATGGTATATTCTGGATGATGTATTAGCACAACCTTGGTCAATTTGATTTCTCCAGTTACTTAGTGGGCTGTCAATTTTGAAACTAATATTTTTTCACATGAAGAATTTTGTTATACATTAATTTATTATCAAGTTTGGTTGAAAAGTCTGAATAGTTTCTGCTTTGTTCCAGTAATCAAACATTTTGTTTCATTTGCAACTATGAACTTGTTATTCATTTTACACCACTCTTCAACCCTGTATAAATCATTTATATTTTCTAGATGTTTCCCCCTTATTTATGAATAGTGGTGTCATCAGCATATACAACGAAATAGGTCTGTTTCACAATTTTTAATGCATAAGGGAAGGTCATTTATAAATAACACAAACAATAGAGGACAAGGTATAGAACATTGGGGAACACCAAATTTTACATGTTGTTGTTCAAAGTTAACATTACAAATGTATACCTTTTGTTATTCAGGTACGACTTTAAAAAACTAACAGTAGTCTCACTTAATCCATAAATGTCGAGCTTTAAACAAAGAAAGTCATATTCTACCAAATCAAAAGCTTTTTTTTTTTAAATCTTAATAAAATTGCTAGGTTTAAATTACTATCTTTCATTTCTTGCAACCATGTGTCAATGATATTTAATAAATGTCAAGCTCAATCCAGTATATATTCCAAGTTATGGACAAATGATAATGCTATTAAAAATACCAAATCATAACCAGTGCCTTTCTCTTTTTCTATTTACAGTATATGACTAGATAATAATGATTACTTTTTTCAACTATTTTCATACTTTTTTGTTTCCTCTGCTTTTGTATCAAGGGCATAATTGTTTATGGCAAACTAAGCATCTGCATAATCAAACTATTCCTAACTATACTCTACCTCAAATTCTGGAAACTGCACAATTTTTGTCATAGCAGTCTTATGGTAGCTGAACTATTTCTATTTTTTGTAAATCTGGATTAATAAGTCTTTTGTCACATTCTGGGGCTATAGAAAAAAAACATTACAGAATTATCAAAATTATGTGTGTATAATGTTTGTGTACAGTCATTCAACTAAAAAAGGACAAAAATTATTTTTTTGTGTATAAATAAATAATTGTGATTTTAATGTCTTAATATTATAAAAAAAACTTCAAAAGATTAAATTTAAATTATAATCTAAACATGAAAGAGCACATATAAATCAACCTTTTACTCAGATTTAGGGAGCTACCATTTGATTTTTATGGGGGGGGGGGGGGGGGGGGGGTGGCTAGGATGAAATTTGAAAAAAATAGGCAGGACAGGAGTTTTGAGTAAAAAAAAAGGCAGGATGAGACACTTTGCAAAAAAAAAAAAGGCAGGATGACAATTTAGGTAAAAAAAGTCAGGATAAACTAATAAAAAAAAGGCAGGACCGAATAGAGTGAAAAATAAAAAGGCAGGACAGAGATTACAACTAAAAAAAAATGCAGGACACAATTTTTCATCCTAGCCCCCCCATAAAAATCAAATGGTAGCTCCCTTATATCTAAAACCAGTTATAACTAGCTATAATATCTTTGACTTCACAAATATCATCATCTAATTTTACAAATCAGTATTTATTTGGTGGCACTTCCTGCACACTAAGTATGTTATGCCTAAGGTTTAATTTTGATGCAATCACATTTCAGGAGGTACATGTCTTGAACTGTTTTAATGAATAAATTACAGTTTTAAACTCAGTTTAGGCTGACCTGAGGTCAATAGTCTTAAACAATGTCATCAAACTATCAGTTTTACTGTAATATATTGATATTGTGACATTTATGGGAAAGAGCATGTGAGTTAGTCATATTGGTCAATACAATGGAAAGTTTATAGCTGAGACTACTATAACACTATGTGTTATACTAGTAGTCTCAGTTTATAACTATGTTAATTATATACATGATATATAATAATTAAATCATTTAAAAAACTATTCCAAAGATTTCTCTCAAATCATGTTTACATTTTTTTAGAGAAGAGTCTGTCTGAAATATATTCAGGGGTATAGTCCAAATAATTATGACTTCTTAAAAAGCTATATTATGGGGAAAAGGGGGGGGGGGGTCTATTATGTTTTTTTCATACAGGAGGAAGACGTCAAAGCAAAAAAAACACCAACAAAACAAAATAAAATAATAGCCTGTCAAGACGTCCTTATATCATAATAATTTGGTCTAATTTTGGGATAATACATTTAACTTCCTTTGATGTCGGGGAGGGGATAAGTTTTGACGATTAATTATTCTTGAAACTAACAATAATTATTTCTTATTGTTAAGCGAGCGCGATGTGTGGTTCTCGAGTTATTTAAAAAAAAAAAAGGGGGGGGTTGTTACTATATCAAATTTACCCAGTTTGGAGACAATAAATATTTAAAATCTAACCATAAACTCCAATGTTCCTGCTTTTTTTAGCAGAACAAACACGATGGCATTCTCGTCTCTGTTATCAGCTGTCTATCTATTTACCATGTTTATGTTAAACTGGTCCGTAATTCCATCGTAGTGTATCGATAAGTGAACACAACAGGGAACCAGTTTATTAAACGTCTGTAAACCGAGGTATATAATATACAAGGTTCCTGAGTCAGTAACCGTAACTATCACCGTGCTTTGTGCGCATGCGCAAGAAACACCAACAACAAGGATAAAACAGGGTACACAGTTCCGTAATTTCGTATATTTTTCTTATCTTCATACTAAAGAGCTCCAAAAGTAGGCGTGCTTAGGTGCACTGGGCGGGTCTAAAAACCGACTCTCGGTAGTTAACGTCTCTCGATGGTTAACTTTAAGTGCCTACCTTTTAAATAGCTCAATTCTTGTTTGTAACTAAGTGTGAAAAGCTTTTGGTCAAGAAGAACAAAAGGGATTAGTAAATCAATTTATCTCCTTCATTTTTTGTAAGACCTGATAATAAGGAAACAGACAATTAAGGCCCATTGTGTTACATAACCATAAGCTCAGGCCATACCTTTAGGGGATAGAGAGTTTAAATTATTTACTGACGCGATAAAAATATACTTTGTCTTGGAAACTATTTAGATTCTTTTATTTCATTGGTCAAAGGTTCATAATTCTTAATCTGGTATAAAAAGCAATGCGTCCCTGGATGCCGCACTGATTTTATGTGCGCATCCAGAATAAAGTATTTGAACTTATAAAAGTTTTACTTATACATTTCAGGTTAGTGTTTATTTATTTTAATATGATTTTTATTTTATTTTTAATATGATTTTTATTCTATTTTGATATGATATTATTATTACTTATTGTTAATACACATGTTTAAATGAAGAAATGTTTTCTTTACTTATTTTACAATCTTATCGGTACGTTAACAAGTGTTGTAGGTTGTGCATTATTTTATTAAGAAACTAAAGGGAGATAATTCTGTATTTGTGTGTTGAAAGACAACGCTCTTATCCAAAATGTATTTCTGGCATTTAATGCTCAAAACTATGGTAAGAAATATTGTCCTATGCTTAAAGCTTACTTCGACAAAAAACGCATTATTAAGAACATATCTCAAGAAGGTTTTTTAATCATTGATACTGTAAAAAGGATTTGCCTTGTAAACTGATAAAAGCTAAAAATAGATTTAGGAAACATTATGTAAATAGTATGTGTGTGTGCAAGCATTTCTATTGTTTAATTTTGTTCGTAATTATTATAAAATACAAGTTTAAAATACTTTTATTATATCATTTCTGTGCGTCACACTTTAACAAGAAAATACAAAAAGGGACCAGTTATTGCAGGTGAAATAGGGAGCAGTTATTTACTTTAATTGTTTTGTAACAAATGCAATATTTAATTAACATTATATTGTTAAAGCTTTAGTCATATTTTAAATATAAATTACAGGTTTTATTTAAGAAATATTAAATAGCTTTTTATATGAAGTAAACTTCTTTTACTTGTTAAATGAACTGGTTCCCTGTTTAAATAGTTATACTGTTTTATATATATTAGATAGATAAAGACCTATGAACATTTTAATGATATTGGAATATCAAACTATTTATATTTAGAGAACGCCAATTAAGACTTTGATTTAAAGAACTAAATGTTTATTTTAATGTTTATTTTGAAAAGATATTTAGTTATATTATTTAGTCAGTATTGGGGATAAATGTTATCACACCAAAGTACATGTATGTGTTCAAGATTTAAGTATTTTATTTTACTAGTATTGACTTTGAAATGTATGTCATTAATTATTTGAATTTATAACTGCATTGTATGACTGATTTTATGTGCGCATCCAGAATAAAGTATTTGAACTTATAAAAGTTTTACTTATACATTTCAGCCAGCAACCAAAGACATAAAGTCGTTTCTGTTGTTCGGTTTAAGAATAAGTAAGAAAGATCTACAAGTACCCCCGTACTGTACAAAACACCAAAAATCACAGTACAAAAAGTGGTGGAGTGATCCAAAAATCCCGGAAAGAGAAATTGACTGGTTATGAAAACAAGGGGAACAACAACAACAGCAAGCCCTACTATCAACATGCCTGCAGGTGGTACACCAGTGAATTCGAATAGAAATTTAGCTTCAACATCAACCAACACAACATCTTCATCTATATTGCCGCCATCAGGACCACCCCCAGCACCCCCATTACCGTCTACAACTGCATCAACAAGTACAGTGATACAACAAACACCACAACCAACTACAGTGATACAACAAGCACCACAACCAACTACAGTGATGTCAGCAGTTTCCCAGATTCCAAATTCAACACCAGTCATACCAGTAAGTCAGTTCAACACTAACATGACTAATCATCAAAACAAGCCACATATCCATCCGATTAAGCCTTTTGATGGAAATAGTTCAGTAGTACAGTGGTTCAAGTCCTTCATGATATACATGAATATCATGAATTGTACAGAACAGACAATCGTTCAATCGTTCTCGCACTTTTTAACTGGCAAAGCAGAACAATGGTTCCTTACTCTAAATGAACAAGTGGTCACCCTAAATAGATTGCAAGAACTGTTATATACAAGATTTAAACCCACACCCCTCACGGTTGAAATGCTTCAAGTTGAACAAGGAAACTCAGAAAGTGTAGATGACTACATTCACCGTGTCATGAAGATGTGTGCAGACGCAAACCTACAAGAAATACAATTGATGACAAAAGCCATGAGAGGTTTGAAAGCTACGATCGCTAGGATTGTTATGCCCCAAAGTCCGATCAATATAGAAGATCTAAGAGTAAAAGCAAATTTGGCAGAAACTACCCTACGTGTGACAAGTAAAGAACAAGACAGTGATTTCCATGCATCAGTGAATTACATAACACAACACCTGGATTCAAAGTTAGAGCAAATAAGACTTGAAAACGATGCAGTCATAGCAGCTGTTTCGGGAAATAATGGACAACAAAATAGTCAACATAGGCCATACCAACAACAGAGATCTAACTATCCACAACAAAATTCATACCGACAACAAAGGCCATACCAACAAAGACAGCAGAACCAGTACCCACAACAGCAGAACCAGTACCCACAACAGCAGAACCAATACCAACAACAAGAACAGAACCAGTACCCACAACAGAGAAGTCAACAACAAAGACCTAACATGAACAATCAAGAATGTCATAGATGTGGTAAGTGCTGTGGATCACCTAAAACTTGTTATGCTAAATTTAAGATATGCAATCACTGTAAATTACCAGGTCACATATATAATGCTTGTTGGAACAAACATAAACCTCGTGTATTTTAGGGATTCGCGCCTATCCATAGGCATTTGACTATAGATAGGCACAGAGATAATGATTGTGCAGAAGTTGGCTTTACAACTCCTCTGCAACAAAATACAATTGATGTCATAATAGACAAAAGAAAAACACATGGGCTAATTGACACAGGGGCTTCCATAAGCATAATTAACAAAGAACTTTTAGACAAAACTGGGTATGCTCAAAACAGGCTTAAACCGCCAACCTATTTGAAAATAAAAGGAGTAAGTGGGCAGAAGTTAAATGTTTTGGGCAAAATTGAAATAGACATCATGATTGATGGAAAAATATTTAAATATCCATTGAATGTAGTTGAAAATGTTCATCATTCATTGATTTTAGGCTTTGATTTTATCAATCATTTTAATGGTAAAATTGATTGTGGCAACAAAACATTATATTTAAATGATGGAAAAGAGGCTCTTGTGAGTCAAATAAAAGAAATATTTGGTTTAGCTAGAACAACAGAAGCAATTACCATTCCAAAAAAGTCTGAATCAATCATTACTATATCTGTTTCAAAATTCAAAAATGGTGATCAAGTTTTATTGGAACCAAGACCTACATTAACACTCAAACACTTGATTGGTGCAAAATGTGTTGTGACTGTACACAAAGGTAAAGCTGTCTTAAAACTTCTAAACCCAACAAACTCAGACATTTTGTTAAAAAGAAGAGAAATATTAGCACAGGTTTATAATGTTAATGATGCTGATATTTTACCATTTGAACCTAAGGAATTGAATCAAATAGAAAAGCAAAATGCAACAAATCAAAAAAATCATCAAAGTAAAAGTAAAGAAAAATTAAGTCATGATTTTGATCTTGAACATTCAGATTTACATGAAAGTCAAAAGCAAAAGCTTCTAAAATTACTGAAGACTTACAAACACATTTTTGCAAATGATCTTAGTGAATTAGGAGTTACAAATGCCTACTTTCATAGAATTGAAACAATTCCAGGCGCATCACCAGTAAGTTTACCCTTTTATAGGACTTCTCATAAACAACAAACTGAAATAAACAAACAAGTTGATGAAATGGAAAAGAATGGTATAATAGAACCATCAAATTCAGTATGGCATTCACCAGTTATTTTAGTAGCTAAGAAAAACACATCTGAGCTAAGGTTCGCGATTGACTATAGGAAACTGAACCTTATCACAATTCCTATGAACTTTCCTTTGCCAAGGCTAGAAAGTGTGTTCGACACAATTGGCGAAATGAAATCTAAAGTATTTAGTTGTGTCGACCTTAAAAGTAGTTTTTGGCAGATTCCATTAGACCAAGAAACAAAACATAAGGCTGCATTTATCACACAAAATGGCATTTATGAATGGAAAAGACTACCTTATGGTTTAGCAAATTCCCCAGTCTCATTTCAAACATTAATGACTTCAATACTTAGAGAAATGAATTGGAAATCAGTCCTTGTATATGTAGATGATATACTGATCTTCAGTGAGAATTTTGACCAACATTTGGAACATTTATCACAAGTTTTTGAAAGATTGGACAAGTTCAATTTAAGATTACAACCAAAAAAATGTCATTTTGCAGTGAAAAGATTGAAATTTCTTGGTCATTTTATTTCTAAAAATGGTGTGGAAGTAGATCCAGAGAAAACCACAGCCGTTAGTGAATTCCCAATTCCAAAAACTCAAACAAATGTAAAAAGTTTTCTTGGTATGGCAAATTATTATCGCAAGTTTGTTCCCAACTTCTCTAGAATTGCCACACCTTTGAATGCTCTATTGACTAAAGAAAATAAAAAGTTTGTCTGGACAGAAGAATGTCAAAGATCCTTTGAAAACTTAAAACAAAAACTCTTAGAAGCTCCAATTTTAGCTTTCCCTAAAAGTACTGAACCTTTTACCTTAACTTGTGATGCTTCTGACACAGCCATTGGCTATGTTTTAAGTCAAAAAGATTGTGAGGGAAATGAGCATCCTATTGCATATGGGGGCAGGTCTTTAAAAACTTGTGAGCGCAACTGGACAACCACAGAAAAAGAGTGTCTAGCAATTATTTGTGGTGTACAAGCATACCACCCATATCTATCAAGTGCAAGATTTACTGTTCAAACTGATCATAAAGCATTATGTTGGTTAAACAATGTTAAAAATCCTAGCGCGCGTATTGGCAGATGGGCATTAGCATTGCAACCATATAAATTTGATGTAATTTACAAAGAAGGCAAGACAAATTCAGTAGCCGACGCTCTCAGCAGGCGCGAATACATTAATACTAATGAAAAAGATTCTTCCCTTACAGATTCTGGACAAATGGAGGAAGATATATTCTTTATTTCAGAGGATCAACAACTGTCAAATGAGAAGAAAACAGAAGGTCCAAGATCACATGAGGTAGACATAGAAACCAGTGATAACCACAATACTAAAATTTCTTCTGTTTCAGAAATAGAGAATTGTTTCAAACAATTGCCAAGTTACTCAGATGAAAGAATTTATGTTGAATTCATTTATCCAGATGATCCAGTAGCTTTTGTTGCACCTGTAACTGAAGAAGATATTGACGAAGCAGTCAATGATAAAGAACATTTATTTCAGATGCAAAAAGATTGTCCAGATTTTAAACCAATTTTAGAATACCTCTTAACTGATGATTTGCCCGATGAGGACAAAATGGCAAGAAAAGCAGTTTTTGAATCTGAGCGCTACCAAATATTAAGTGGTATTTTGTTTCATTTTGATCAGCGCAGATCTAAGAAACTTGATGAAAACCAAAAGTATACAAAACAGCTTTGTATACCTAAGGTTTTGCGCAATGATGTTCTGCGCTCTTATCATGATTCTCTTGCAGGAGGCGGTCATTTAGGCGTAGATAAGGTGCATGAATCAATACGTTTGAAATATTGGTGGCCAACCATATATGCTGATGTAGAAACGTATGTGAAAACTTGCAATCGCTGCCAAATGGCAAAGCGCAATTATAACAAATTTAACCCACCTTTAGGTACAATGCCCCCTGTCAAAAGATTTGAAAGATGGCAAATTGACATTTTAGGACCCCTCACAAAAAGTCCTGATGGTTATTCCTATGTGTTGCTGCTCATTGATGCATTTAGTCGCTGGACTGAAACCTTTCCTCTGAGAACTCAGGGAGCAAAAGAGATAGCTAGAGTTATTTATGACCAAATCATTTGTCGCTATGGTGCACCAAGAATTTTATTTTCGGATAGAGGTCGATCTTTTATGTCCCATATTGTTAATGGACTTTGTGAAATTTTTCAAATTACTCAACACCATACGTCATCATATCACCCACAAACAAATGGTTTGGTCGAGCGCCAAAACTCTACTATAGCGCAAACAATTCGTACTTATTGTGGTAAGGATCAAAATCTATGGCCCATTCATTTGCAAAGTGTCATGATGGCAATTAGAAAATCTCCGGCATCAAATACAACTGAATTTTCACCTTATTATATGGTCTTTGGTCAAGAAATGAAACTTCCTTTTGATATTGCTTTAATTCCAAAAGAAAATTTAAGTCAAGCAACTAAAGATCATATAAAAGAAATTCAGTCAAACCTTGAAATTGTCCATGAAATTGCAAAAGAAAATGACAAACGTCATAAAGCATATGACAAAGAGAGACATGATCAAAAAGCAAAAATACCAGATTTTGAAGCTGGTGATTTGGTACTCAAAGCCATCAATAAAGTCCCTGTTGGTGTGTCTCGAAAATTGTATGACAAATTTGAAGGTCCTTACCGCATTCAGTACGTTGGTCAAAATTATACTTACAAATTGATAGACACAAGAAATAATAAGCCTCACAAGTCTATGATAAATGCCTGTCATTTGAAGCATTATAATAATCCTGCAGTTCTTAGAGCTCAGGAGGAAATTGATGATGGTGATGAAGTCTCATCAGAAGGAGAAATAGATGATGATGCTGAAAATTCACAAGCAAATGATGACCCAAATATGAATGTTGATGCTCAAACCCAACCAGAACAAACCCCCATTCAAGATAAAACCCCAAACCCACAAGCAAATGTGCCAGAACCAAACCCCCAGTCTCAACAAACAAGAGAAATTGATAAAAATAAAAAATATGATTTTAAAGATGCAATTAAGGGTAAATTTAGAAATGGAAAAAGATTAATACGTATTGAGTGGCATGATGGAACAAGAACGTGGGAACCAAATGAAAGCTTTGATAATGATACTCTTGCATATATTGATTCAAAATTTACAAAACATGGAAGTAAAAAACGTACACTCTTCAAAAGGAAAAGGCATTAAAAAAAAAAAAAAAAAATTTTATGTATGAGTATACAGGAATATGAAATTTATTTTTATAAAGATATAAAGAGAAATATATAAAAAAAATAATTATAGAATATATACATTCGATATGTCCGAATGCTAAATGATAGATAAAAGATACTAGTATAAAAAAAAATGATTTAATTTTAAAAAGTGATATATAGATTACTTGTTTGATTCGTGTACTAGACATGTTGACCCAAACTAATAGTTAAATGAAATGTCATTGTTAAAGTCTTGTTGAATGATCCAGGCGCCTTTTATTCATTATATTTCGGAACTTTTTTTTTAATTATCAAAAATTTGCTTAAGGTCAATGTGATGTGGTCAACAAAATACAGGGTTCTGTATGAAAATAGTGCTAGAGTACACATTACAGCTGGTGTGTATTCATCCCGACTTTCATCACATTAAATTTTTTTTTTCCTTTGTCTCTTTGTAGGTAAATTTGGGAACATTCATCAAACTGTAACTTTGGCAATCATGGTCCTTATAACATGTCTAGTGATCAAACCTGTAACAGCAAAGACAAATGAAGAAAAGATGAATGTTATACAAAGAATTAATTATGGAGTAGTATTTAAACAAGAATCATTCCTGTATATGTCATCAGAAGAGTGGTTGCATACATTTGAAGTAGAATTACCACAAAATGTGAAATTACCAAGAATGTCATTTTGTATTGACAATAGTAATGATTGTAGTAATATTAATAGTATGGTAAATTTTATCCACTCATTACATGATTCGACTGAATCACAATTATTTGAAACTATCAAAGCTATTCATACATTGGTACCACAAACTGAATATTTTTTTAACAAAAGAGATGGAAGATCACTTCTTCCTTTCATTGGCTCTATGGCCAAAGGTATTTTTGGTTTGGCCACAATGAGTGATGTTCACCTGTTAGCCAGACACATAAATGAACTAAACAAAAGATCTCGTGTTATGGCCAATGTACTTCAACAGCATGGTTCACATTTCTCATCGTTCATGACCTTAATAGACAACAGAACAAATAATCTAATGAACGGTGTGAAAACAAATGCAGCACAAATAAAACAAATCACATACAAATTTTATAACTCATTGACTTCTTTTCAGCATTCCATGACTAATATATCAAAAATATTAATAACCTTAGTAAATAATGCTAACATTCTGAGAGAAAACCTAAATCAGCTACAATCAAGTATTCAAAGCTTAGCTGAAGGTAGAATCTCACCTTTTTTATTACCAAAGCACATATTAGCACACTCTATGCATAAAATCCAGCGAATCATGTCGGAATCATATCCTGGATTTCACCTAACTCATTTTGATCCTTCTTATTATTATACTCATTCTAATTTTGTTTATGCACGTAACCACTCCCGAATGTATATAACTGTTAAATTTCCTATTTCTGCACATGCTAAACCCTTAAACTTGTTCAAAGTTTATTCTTTACCAGTCCCAGTTAATAGCACTTCCTCGCACGCTACTAAACTTATGTCATTACCTAATTATTTTGCAATCACAAATAACAATGATTTTTATACTGCACTGTCCACTGATGACCTAGCTAACTGTAAGCATGGCATGACAGTATTTTGTTATACTAATTTACAACTTACACCAATTAACCGACCCAGTTGCATTGTAGCTTTGTTCTCTAATAATATAACAATGGTAAAACAGTTGTGCAACTTCAGATTTTTGCTTGATCACATAGTTCACAAGGTTATAGAATTAACACCAACCTCTGTCCTAGTTTACAAAAGTAACAATGACTTAACACTTAAATGTCCTGATAACAGTCACGTCATCCCTCCTTGTCCTCTTTGCATTGTGCATGTACCTTGTAGATGCTCCATATCATCACACAAACTTTACTTTGCACCTAAGCTAATCAATTGTTATGATGAAAATACACAGTTAGACACAAATACAAGTTCTGCACTTTCAGTTTTACACCCAGTAAATTTAGCATTACTTACAGAGTTCTTTGACCAAACTAAACTAAACAACATATTAGGTGACACAACATTTCCATCACAAGTTGCACTAAAAGTACCTAATTTTAAAATTTATTCACACAACATGTCAAACATACTGGTCGCAGACCAACAAGATCATCTCAGTCTCAGAAAAATGGCTCAAGCAGCTAAAAAAGATGAACAAATTTTTAAAACCTTGACAGAACCATTGATAACAGGTGACATCAGCCTCAATAGTGAGTGGCCAGATCTTAACGCAATTTTAATTTTTGTTGCTCTTACAATTGGATGTTTATCATTCATAGTATGCATCTATTTATTTTTCAAGGTTCGCAAAATGGCCATTGCAATGCTTATTTTAAAACAAGTCTCAAATGTAAAATCTCAAACTGTACCGTCATTCATTTATAATGAAAAAGTAACTAAGACAAATAGTGAAAATACTACAGATTTCATGTCTTATATAACAAATGAATTTTCATGGGTACATGCTTCTGTTTTACTAAGCATAATTGTTTTATTCATTCTCATTATTATAATTGTGTGTATATATAAAAGCAACAAACAAAAGTCTGGAACAAGTTTAGCTGTTGAAATAACTTGTGGAGGTCAATGTGTCATTGTAAATATACTCTCATTATCTCTGTGTCCATCTTATTGGAATATTGATACTCCTATTATAAACCGTGTCAGTATTTCCACTTTTCCATCTTGTAAACTTTTTGCAACTTGGACAGATTTTAATGTTACAAACAAATTAACCTCTCAGTCAATATCAGTTCCAACAAGCATTCGTCTAAATTTTCAAACATGGTATAAATTACGTAAAATATTACGTCAACCATTTTGTGCATATGTTATGATTGTTCACAATGGATATTGTACAGTGTTACCTGGTCAAGATCAAATAAAAGAGGATAACAAAATCAACACTTTGTATCCACAATTGTAAATGTAAAAAACATTTTCAGTGATTGCATAATGATAAAAACCTTTTAGTATTTGAATACCTTGATCCACAGTACATTACAATTGCTTATACCATAAAATGTCAAGTTTCATTATGTATATATATATGTTTTATTGAATGTTAATTTTCATATTTTTGTAGTATGTTTTTAGGAAAATGAAAGGAAAGATAAATCATGTTAGGAAGACTGTTATATATCAGTAAGGTACTATTTCGGGTTAAATAACATCTATAAGTCGCGCGACATTGTCACAGTCTTTTACCCATACCATCTTAGTAGAACTTTAACTTTAACACCTTTCTTTCATAATTTAGCTTTGGGGTCCAAAGCAAAGGTAGCAAGGGAGAATTGTCATAGTGTGAATTTGTACATTTTGTAAATAAAGTTTTTAGTTTATAATTTAGTAAATAACAATTTCAGCAAGAAATTGTTTCTCATAATTTAGCTTTGAAATTTAAATCTTTATATAATTTGATAAATGAAAATATTTTATTTCTTTTTTTATTAATATTCAAAATTTTATATGTCATTTTAAATAGCTCAATTCTTGTTTGTAACTAAGTGTGAAAAGCTTTTGGTCAAGAAGAACAAAAGGGATTAGTAAATCAATTTATCTCCTTCATTTTTTGTAAGACCTGATAATAAGGAAACAGACAATTAAGGCCCATTGTGTTACATAACCATAAGCTCAGGCCATACCTTTAGGGGATAGAGAGTTTAAATTATTTACTGACGCGATAAAAATATACTTTGTCTTGGAAACTATTTAGATTCTTTTATTTCATTGGTCAAAGGTTCATAATTCTTAATCTGGTATAAAAAGCAATGCGTCCCTGGATGCCGCACTGATTTTATGTGCGCATCCAGAATAAAGTATTTGAACTTATAAAAGTTTTACTTATACATTTCAGGTTAGTGTTTATTTATTTTAATATGATTTTTATTTTATTTTTAATATGATTTTTATTCTATTTTGATATGATATTATTATTACTTATTGTTAATACACATGTTTAAATGAAGAAATGTTTTCTTTACTTATTTTACAATCTTATCGGTACGTTAACAAGTGTTGTAGGTTGTGCATTATTTTATTAAGAAACTAAAGGGAGATAATTCTGTATTTGTGTGTTGAAAGACAACGCTCTTATCCAAAATGTATTTCTGGCATTTAATGCTCAAAACTATGGTAAGAAATATTGTCCTATGCTTAAAGCTTACTTCGACAAAAAACGCATTATTAAGAACATATCTCAAGAAGGTTTTTTAATCATTGATACTGTAAAAAGGATTTGCCTTGTAAACTGATAAAAGCTAAAAATAGATTTAGGAAACATTATGTAAATAGTATGTGTGTGTGCAAGCATTTCTATTGTTTAATTTTGTTCGTAATTATTATAAAATACAAGTTTAAAATACTTTTATTATATCATTTCTGTGCGTCACACTTTAACAAGAAAATACAAAAAGGGACCAGTTATTGCAGGTGAAATAGGGAGCAGTTATTTACTTTAATTGTTTTGTAACAAATGCAATATTTAATTAACATTATATTGTTAAAGCTTTAGTCATATTTTAAATATAAATTACAGGTTTTATTTAAGAAATATTAAATAGCTTTTTATATGAAGTAAACTTCTTTTACTTGTTAAATGAACTGGTTCCCTGTTTAAATAGTTATACTGTTTTATATATATTAGATAGATAAAGACCTATGAACATTTTAATGATATTGGAATATCAAACTATTTATATTTAGAGAACGCCAATTAAGACTTTGATTTAAAGAACTAAATGTTTATTTTAATGTTTATTTTGAAAAGATATTTAGTTATATTATTTAGTCAGTATTGGGGATAAATGTTATCACACCAAAGTACATGTATGTGTTCAAGATTTAAGTATTTTATTTTACTAGTATTGACTTTGAAATGTATGTCATTAATTATTTGAATTTATAACTGCATTGTATGACTGATTTTATGTGCGCATCCAGAATAAAGTATTTGAACTTATAAAAGTTTTACTTATACATTTCAGCCAGCAACCAAAGACATAAAGTCGTTTCTGTTGTTCGGTTTAAGAATAAGTAAGAAAGATCTACAAGTACCCCCGTACTGTACAAAACACCAAAAATCACAGTACAAAACTTGTCTTGTTCTTTTCCATAGCTCTTTGTTGCTGATTGTGTTTGGCCACTCTATTCCAATGATGTTTCTAAGGCACCTGTTCATGAAAACTTGTAATGTTTTTGTTGATGCAGCTGTATTACTGTCGGGTAATGTTGTCGTTTGGAGGTATTTTTAACTTGTACGAGTCGAAAGTCGCATAAAATTCCATTATATTGACAACGATATGTGAAGAGAAAAAAAAAACAGTCATAATAGGTAAATATTTAAAAAAAAATTGGAGTACAACAGACTAATAATAGTACTTTTACTGAACTTCGGAAGAAATATATACCGAAATATTATACAACATACCCATCTGTACTGAAAATGCAAAACATGCTGTCATTGTGTCACTGTCGGTTATTGTATAATCAAACTATATTTATCAAGAAACTATCTACCTTCATTTAGAAAGATGTATGTATTTTACAAGTTTTATTATCTTTAGAAATTACACTTCTGTCATTTATTGTATTGTATTTGTAATTTGTCCTCATGTAACACATAGTTTGTTTCTGAGTGTAAATAAAGAATTGAATTGAATTGTAAAGTCGAGGGTGTCTAGAGATTTTGGAAATGACTATTTTTACAAAGAATGAAATGGAAGTACTGAACCCGGGTCCTCACCTTTTCATATTTTTCTATTTAGCATAAAAGCATAACAGATTTATTTAACGTCGGTTATACATGTAACAATACAACAAAAGCTCTGTAGAGCTTTTATCCGACCTTCATATATATAATAAACACAAGATACATAAAACAGTAAGCACATCATATGCATAAATAATTGGTATCAAGCACAGCAACTTATATCAATTAATAGGCAAAATCAAAGCATATAAAGCAAACATAAAATGCAGACAAACTAACATTCATGCGATAGTCATTATATAGGCGCACTAAAATTAACTCTAGCATTAAAAAAAAACACCACATTAATTAAAAAGGTATGCAACAAAATATAAAAGCTAGAGTATACTAGATAAATAAGTGATCTACTATATATAGCTACAGCTTACTGAGATCGACAGGGGGACACGGACACTGGCACCAATTACCAACCAAACTAAAAGGCATTTCTTTACTCAATTTATTCGGCATTTCGTTCCAGAGTTTGGCTCCTGTATATCTCAATGAGTGTAGACCATGGGGGTGTGTCTTTACCCCGGTAACATCTGCCATATTGTTATTTCTGAAAGAGTCATTACAGTTATTAATTTCAATAAATTCATGTAAATATAAAAGACATTGTTTATCAATAATTTTATACACCTCGATTGATATTATTCTAATTCTTCTGATTTTTAAACTTGGTAGTTTTGATTTAATTAAAGTTGTTGATAAGTACTACAATAGTCTTCATGTATACAAAGATCTTAAGATACGTGCCTTTATTTTCTCTTTTGTGGGAATATTACAATCACCTCAAACGTGCCATACTACTAGGCAACAAGGGTTTGTATAGTGAGACTCTCACTATAAAAATTCTGATGATCAATAATTTAAATTTTACACGATAAATGATATAGTAAGTCTACCTAATTTAGTAAAATACATTTACAAATGTGGGCATCAAATTTAAACTGATAGTGACTAGTCAATTGAATGTGTTACACCAAGTAATTAAATTTTTTCACAATGTATGATATTGCCATCTAGATTAAAACATGTAAAAGGAATATTCAGTTTATTTTCAGTTTCCCTGTAAATTGTCTGGAACTTGTCAGGGTTGGCCTTCATATGATTTTACACATCAAATCAGATATTTAAAAAAGTAATATGTGTCAAATCGTTTAAATGTTCGACATGAAACACCGTATATGTAAAGCAAAATTATATTCGGGTGAAATGCCTGGAAAAAAATTATTGTGACAAATTATCCCCAGGATAAAATATCACAGAGGAAGAAATAAACCGTTACATATACACGTTAACATAGTTGGGACCGAACTAACATAGGGACGAAATTGTCAATAATATTTAGTTAAATCTTTCTTTTATTCCAAACCAATCTTATTTACGCGGCCATTTTGAAATGGAAAATCTCCTCTCAGACTGAAATGTTGTTTACATTTGCAAATATTGAGCTTTATTGCATAAAAAAATGCCTCAGCAATCAACGAATAGACAAGCTACTATTTTAGAAAAGTTAAAATCTGGAAACGTCGACAGTATTGATAAAGATGTCATTGTAAGACACGTTCCATTTTAGTTTCAAAATGTTTTTTTGATCGAACTATAACCTGTTGTCAATAATAAAATCATCTGTGCCAACGGCCTTGCTTTAAACGATGTCAATAAAATGTATTATTCATTAATTGGACGATCAAACTTTCCAGATGCGATTGAACTATAAACACTGCAAGCAGCATCCAATGGTCAAAATTTGGATATAAATATATATATAGCTGCAAAAAAAAACTACCATAATATTATAGAGAAGGGGTCCTGGTCCCGAAATCCCGGGCTTAAAAACATGAAATCCTGAGGTCTGATAAATCTTGACATCTCGGAATTTGAAAAAAGAATTTCTGGATCCTGAAACTGCGAAAAGATCTATCCTGAGCTTAAAAAAACCTGATCCCATAGTACCTATAAAGGTCCTTCCCCCTCATTATAGTATATAATAAAGCCTACAACAAAGACATGCCATAAAAGAATTCAGGTCTGGTCACCCTAATACATTGTTCACCCTGATTTTATTTATTTTGCATTGTCTAGTTCATTAATGCTGATTATTTGAACATGTTGAAAAAAATCGCAAAATATTTGTATTGATGCAACCAAATAATTAAGTAGAATAACAAAAAAAATGTTGTTTTTATTATTAATCCATTAAAGACAATTATGATTATTACAACAATCAGGGAGAATTATTATTATAAACAATTAATGCTAAAAAAGAAGTCATTAACTTTAAATTCTTACCTTCTTCTTTCAGTAACTTCCTCCTGTGGTTAGGAGCACATCAATTTCTTGATTATTTACAGTGGGCTTATATTACACGGACTTATGTAGCTAAAATCACTTTGTTATTTCACAGTATAAAACACAATTGCATATATTAAAAGACGATGGGCTTATATTACACGGACGATATTAAAAGTTATTCACTTTGATACTTCGTTAAAAAGAGTCTAAAATCTAAAATGACACTGATTCACTTTATGAAATTAGTAAATCTGTGGTCTGACACTATTAAATATCTGCATGTCTCTTCATTCGGAACATCAGCTACCACTCTGATACAGCAATTGTCTGTATATTACGTATATTATTAATAACATCAACGTATTCCTAAGTACATCTATATCTCAACTGTACTTATCACTTCTAACTGATCTTTATGTACACCACTATTTTGTGCTCTGAAAAGGATTGAAAGAAAGCTCAATTCCATGTGATGATTAATGGATGTTTATATTATGATAGAGCATTTATTTGAGTTAAACTCTGTTGATGTAAATTGTTTCAACCATATTTGAACAATTGTTGTCGTTTGGAAGTATAATACCATGTATTTTCATAAATTTTGAGAATTTATACCATAAAATATCTGAATCAGTATATTAAACTTTAATTACTGTAATATTAATATGTTTTCATAAAAGTAGGCAGAACTAAAAATTAACATAATTTGGCATGAATTTTTACCATTATTCTTCATGAAGGTACCCCAATTACTACCCTCATGTATAGGATTGTTACACAATTTTTAGATTAATACATGAACTTTAAAGTAAAAAAAAAAAAAAATCTGAAAAATACAGCTAGATTAATCTATTCCTTAAGCATGTTAACATGGTTAATGTATATGAACAATTCAAAGCTTTGTTAACAATTAAGTTGTAAACATGACCATATTATCTAAGTTAACTAAAAGCTATTCTTAATGAATATTCAATGGTCCAACATTAGGCACTCAACAATTACTTAAATGGGTAATGTTTCAATCATTAGACAGCATTTAAAAAATGTAGCAGTTAGAGCAATGACAGGGATTCTGTGATGTGTTTCTGGGTAGAGTGACAGGTGACTGATCTTATTGCAGATTTTACCTTGTGTAATACATGTAGCAGGTTAAAAATCCTAATCAGTGTGCTGGTCTAGTACAAAGTAAAATCATTAAAATACTGAATCCAGAGGAAAATTCAAGACTGAAAGTCCCTAATCAAATTGCAAAATCAAAAGCCCAAATATCAAACAAAAGGATAACAACTGTACAAAGCAGTGATCTTCTTATCGCATTAACATGTTCTTATCTTCATGCATTCAACTGCCAGGCCATTCTAAAGTTAAACAGCCATGTTTTCTGCTTTTTGGTTGGATTGTTGTTTCTTTAGCACATTCATTTTCCTATTTCCATTCTCAATTTTATTAATCATCTGATATACTTGAAAGAATCAACTGAAGATGTTGTATAATGTATTGAGTAATATAAGGAGGGAAAAATAAGAAATTATTCTTCTTGATACATGTACATGTTATATATCATTTTTGGTGAATTTCTAAGTATTTGATTAGAATAATTTAAATTTTGATAAGATAAACTGATTCATAGAAAAATGAGAATTAATTTTTAAAGCATGTTTACACAATTCTAGTATAAATCTTCGTGAAGCTTGAAGATAATTTGAATGTAAGTGAATGTTAATATATAAATCTTAAAATTTGTTTAAAAATATGTTATTGACATACACCATCTAATTTAACTAAGGTACACATGTATTTAAAAGTTTAATAAGATTGATTAACAGATTTACTTATTCTGCAAGCAAAGTGTTGAATGTATATTTCTGATAATTTTATATTTAAATTAATAGTACAAAAATATAGGTCACTGAACTGGTTTTCTGGAAATAAGAGGCTCAAAAGTCCATTACTTTATATAAATTATGTGATACAATATATACAACAGATACTCATCGTACTGTATTACATGTACATAAAAATAATAGGGAAAATCATCTAAACCACAGGAAATGAAAAGATCCCATTTTTGCTTCCTTGATGTTTCAGAAAACAGTGCAAAAGTCACTGGATGATCTGTAAAATAATCCAGGTCATTGCCCCCCGGGTAGTGCAAAAGATATTTTTGTCCAAATTGAAGATTCTAGGATTGATAAGTCTATAAGTATATATTTCTTATATACATCTAAAGGAATAACAGTAAGATAAGATGTTGTCAACAATAATGATTAATTTACATTCTAGCTTTTCATTCAAACACTTAAAAAGCAAGGAGATTTTGTCTCTTGCAGAATATCATATGGCAATTGCTTTTCAAAGATCGTGATAAGAAATGCTCAGATTCGTTTAAAGGTTTGCTCAATAAGAAAAAAATACTCTTTACTTGCTAACTAAAAATTTATCAAGATTGCTGACTTAAATTAATCAATTTTCAATTTCACAAAATATAAATCTAACACAGTGGAGTATGAAATCTTAATTGTTTCAATGAATTGTCGCTTTGAATATTAAACATACCTTGTTTGTTGTCATCAATAATATTAAGTTTTTTAGAATGATATTTTGAATTTTTTATTAACCATATATTCACATGATAATGCTATGATTTATTGTAGGAATTTTTGTCTCCTGCTTTAAATGGTAAAATTGAAGACATTCAGCAGCATGGGATATTTGCAGTGCACTTCCTCCATGGCAGTTTTTCTATTATGTCAACAGCCAAAGTTTCTACTGATTTACTTGAAGCAGTTGAGCAATGCTACAAATTCTATAGACAAGCCAGGGACCAGATAGCACTGAATGAAGCCCTTGCCATACCAAAACTTCTGTATCATATCCTGACAAAAATTCCAGTTAAAGTAAGTAATTACAAAAATAAAATTGAGAATGAAAATGGGTAATGTGTCAAAGAGACAACAACCCGACCATAGAACAGTTGTCTTGTTAGCCCAAAATATATAATATACTTTGCCCTTCTGCCATAACACCCTGTTCTAATTTGCAAATAACTATAATATAAACAGTCACTCCAACCATGCTTTAAAACATGAAAATTCAGTTTAGGAGAATATTCTTAAGAGCTTTTACAGCTCCAGAAATGCTCATTAACATTTATGTGCACTCTTTCTCTACTAAGGATATAATAACCAAATTGTGTAATTTACAGACATCCTGACTCTCTCTTACAAAGTAATATGAAAAAGAAATACAATGTCTTGTATAGGAATGTAGTTGAATGTATGTAGAATTATGCTTTTTTGTCTGTTTAATGTTTTTTTGTTTGTTTGCAGCTTTTTATTATTAATTTTAATGATTTTCTGTGTCTTCACACATTCTCATCACTTAAGATAATGCTTTAAAAAAAACTTCCTATATTTGCAAAATTGCATTGTATCTTTTCCTTCTTAGTCAAATTATTTATTGATATCTTTATATTCCTAGGGATTTCAGCAGTATATTATCTCCCTTTGTAACTACCTGTATGATGAGCTGGTACTTGTTTATGACTGCAAGAATGACATGGCTAGTACAATTGTCAGCAATACATATAGTCGTCTGTGGAACCTGGCCATTAAACAGGAGCAAGAGATTGAAGGACATGATTGGGAAATCTTACAGCTTAGACATCTAATACTCAAAATTCTACTGCTTAAACCAGGAACAGCCAATAGTGTGACAGAGAAACTTGTTCTTGCTCTTACAAGGTATCTATTCTTTTTGACAAATCTCAATACTGACATTTCTTTTAAATGATGTAGATTTGTCTGTCAAAATACATGTTTATGTGTTTTTTTCCTTTGATATTAGCCATTGGATGTTCTTTTGTGGGTTTTTCAATAGGATGTACATGTACTGAATGCTATGTTCATTTTGCTTTATGAATTTCCATTAAAAACGGAATTATATAAAAATTGTGTCCTGAAGTTTCTTGGCTTCTATGGAAGGGAATGCTCAGTTATGCTTTAGTAAACATGTAGCCTCAATCTTCTTACAGTGAAGCAGGTCCTGACACAGTATTGGTCTTTTTTCCTAGAATAATTTCCCCAGAAGTTCAGACTAAAATATCAAGGACCTGCAGGATGAAGCCTGTATCTGCATTTTCCCTTAGACTTTGTTTTAAGTCATTTGTTGCAATTCATTTTTAAAAACATATAAATTGAAGATTCATTTTGAATGATAGTTATAACACTAGACTGTTGTAAAACAGCTCACTTTTTTTATTATTGATATGAATGACTGAAACATTGAAAGCAAAAAATTATGGTATTTGCTTCCATTTGTATTTAGAAACTATTTTTTATGTTAAACATTGGATATATTATTAATTTTTATTATTTTTATTTACCAGATATGAGAAAACTATTTTACAAAAAGAGAAGATACTGGATGAGACTTCATTTCCTGTTGTTGATTTAGTGGCAGACACTTTGACCTGTCTGCATATCCACAAACTATCAGATGGAGAGGAGTTATCTCCCCTCTTATTACACCAGTTCCTATTGAAGCTTGGGACTCAATATGACATTAAAAAAGCAATTAAATACACTATGACTGACATTAGCCTTTGGAGTGTAGTATATCAGAAAGATACTGAAATTCATAATTTATATAGGATTTTGTATTACTATGGAAACCAAATCTTTGTTTGGATGTACAGCAATAATAAAGAAAATTCAAAAGAAAATTCTGCACAGTTTGGAAAAGAGCCAGAACAAATAGCTGAATCTCTTCACGAAATTGTGGAGTCTATATCTCATGACAGACTTAACATAGTAACAGATATCTTACTTATAGTTATAAGATTTGTGGAGAAAACTGACCTCCAGACAGACACACTTTTGTCAGTGCTAAAGACCTTGTCAAAGATCAATCAGGTGTTACTGAAATGGAAACCAGCACAAGAGAAACAAGCTAAAATTATTATAGATCTAGTCCAGACTCAGATGAAAATTTTGTTTAATTACATAAAAAGCTGTTCAGGTAATAGACACTCACATATACTGGATTCTTGGATTTCATAGAAATTTGATTAAACTCATGGGCATTCAACACTTTTTTAGATATGTCATACTGCAATTATTAAAGTGGATGTTTATTCCTGTAAACCAGCTGGTTTTATATTTTGTGATTTAGAATATGCATGAAATCTACCAAAAATATAAAACTCATCTCGTTATGCCTTTGGACTTTGAACTATTTAAGTGTTCCCTGTACACAAAATGTCACATATTCTTATTAAAATTAATTTACAGTGCATAATAAAATCAGATTTGCTTTTTATTTCAGACAAAGAAGAGTTCAGTAGATTAATAGATGTATGCGAAGACATCACACAGTCATATAGTGCATTACTACAAGATCCTGAATCTAAAGGAAAAGATCATGACAGACATTATTGTGGTTTGTAAAAACTTGAAAGTACATGTACCTGAAAATATTTTATTCAACATTTTAAAATGTTTATCCTATTAACATGATTAATAAAAGTATCATGAAACACAAATTGAGTAAACTGTCCTGTTAAGTTATTATTTTGTTTTTTGTCTCAGATGTTTTGTTTATTATCTTGTGTGTTACAAAAGTTGTCAAGGCATAAAAAATTGTTGATGTCATTAAGTATGCTTAGTTACTTTTATTTAAACTTACATGCATGAAAATTATTAATTTCAATTGATAAATTTATTTCCCATGGGTAGAAAATTATCCCCACCCATAAAAATGTACATAGAAGTTCTTTTATCTTGAATAGTTATATATTTATTTGTGTGTTCTTTATAGGTTATTTAGTGTCCAAGCTGGCTCAAATGTGTTTTGAGAAGAACTTGTTTCAAATGGCAATAGTATTTTATAAAATAGCTTGTCTTCAACTTAACCTGTATGTGAATTCTGACAACAGTCTGAAACAAACCAGAATGGATGAGGTATTCAATATATTTCTTACAAAGATTTTTGTGTAGCAATCAGTCAGAAACTGATTTGAATACTGTTACCTTTTTAGTATAAAAAAAAAAACAATTAATTTTTGGCAGACTTGACAGGCATGATTGGAATCAAACCAAAATAAAATCTGCTTTTGCTATTAATCCATGAAGATTGCAACTCGGCATATAAACACATAGTGTTTCTGTACTATTGAAGATTATACTGTGAAAAGGCATTGTCCAAAATAATAGAATTTTGAAATGCAATACACGAGTATGAAATATGTGTAATTTTTGTTTTGGAAAAATATAATGATTATTTCACTAATTAGAAATTGTAAGCATGTTTCGAATAATAAAATTCTGCTTACACATATCGGTGCACTTATTCTTTAGGTTTGTTTGGGTAGGAAGTATATAAGTTTAGCAGAGATCTATTTGGAATGTGGTGATACTAATGCTGCTATAGACTCCATTGTTTCCTGTGTATTGGTTCATCCAAGTCATGTGACACAGGCAGTTAAAGTTTGGGTTAAAGTCAAAAAAGATTTGATCAAAAATGGAAGTGAGGAAATGAATAAAAAGTAAGTCAAAATTGCTAAAAATTCTTTTTTGAATAACTTAGGACTACATCTATGGAGAATGAGTCAATACCTTACACTTTAGATAATATACCTAATACACCTTGAAAATCTGGGCTATATCACATTCACCTTTTTTGTGTGTTGTTTTCCAACAAATATTTTCATCACAAGTAGTATGACTTTATATTGGGTCAGAAGCTTGACAGTAAGGAATTATAGTGTGAGAGGCATTTTCTGATTTGTCAGATAGCTGCCTCCTTTTTGCCAATACTTAAAAATATTTTCATATATCGAATTGAAAAAAATCTCATCACACATTTCTCCCGTATTAATTGAGCAGAATGGCTTCCTCTTTGTTCATATACTTTTAAACAAAGATGAGTTATAACATGCAAGTTCTTTTTGGATCAGTGGGACACATACATTCTGTTTCATAATTTCCATTAATGATCTCAAAATAGCAAGAGTAGACGCATATAAAAAAAATCCTTTGATATGATTATAGTTTGGACTGATTAATTATCTCATCAATATAAATATTGTATATTTATTTTTCAGAACCTTTGGACAGTTTGTTTTTGAACAAGATAAAATGGTTGATATATGTAGTCTTCTGAAGGCAGAAAATGACATTTTTAAGTCAAATAGGTATTAGATTAAAGCTAAAGCTATCTTTAATGTTATTGATTTTAGTTGTACAAAGATCATACCATTTTGAACTTAAGGAACTGCTTTGATCTTAAGAAATGTAATCTTGTTGTAAATCGATTTTTCTTTTTTGTTTGTTTGGAATTTTTTTTATATCATCAGTTTTTATGGGAAAATACATTAAGTATGTTACTCTGTTTTTTTATGGAAAGTTTTTTATATGATTTCAAACAAAAGGCACAACCTGTTGGGACTGTTAAAGAAGGAAATGTCGGCTTTCTTTCATTTAGGAACATTGTCAATTAAATATTAACAATAACATTTTTAAATACATGAATTAACAGTATTCAAGACATGAATTAGAACGACTAAGATGCTTATCTAAAAAATAACACTAACTATAGATCATGTACATAACAAATTTGGAAAGGGCACTGAAATGCAAAACTAAGGAATTTATTATGTTGATTGTTAAAGAAATTCCAGCAGTAATCCAACAACACAAACAAAATCTATAAGAAACATCCAAGGTAAGTTTGGTACAGTTTTACCACTTGAGGAATACACAAAAATAACTGATAGGACTAAAAGGGGAAAGGGTACAGAAAAAAAGGACTGGGGCCACTGGTTATAGAAAAACTAATCAATACTTTCTGTGCAAAATCAATGTCAGTAATGTGAACTGTTTAAAAATTTAAGATATTAACAATGTCATATCTAGATTAGTTGAAATGAAACAAATTCTTAAGGGTTCCACGGAACCCAGTGTCTCGCCTACTTATGCTGTTAATCACAGGCTCAACAAAAATGAGGAATGAAATCAATAAAAATATTCCTCTTGACAAAAACTTTTGATTGTAAGAAGCTTCTGTCCAAAGCTAACTGCAGACTGTCTGTAATGTTAACTGGAAGTAATACTTAAGTCCATTTATAAGTAAAATACAGATACACAGGTACAAAATTTTAACAAAGTTTTCTTTTAGATACTTGCTTTTGATCATAAACAAGCTTCTGTCCAAGTTAGGTACAAATCCAAAATAGTATAAGAAAGTTATTAAAATTTTAAAAACTTTAACCACAGAGTGAATGCATTGTTTCCTTAGAGAAAATCAAAGTCCATTTAAAAGTAAAATACACAAAAAATGGATTTATTTGTTAACAAAAATTACTTCTGTATACTATGTTATGATCATAAACAAGCTTCTTGCAGTAATTCAGAATACACCTATGGACCAATTTCCCATGTTATAACAGGAGACCTTAACATCGTTCGCGACCGAGAGTTAAAATCATTCCTCAGTAAAGGACCTAAATATCGTCCCCCGTCAACTGTTAACTGGAATGAGTGTCGTAATATCATCAACGACTCACTCCGCGCCTACTGTTTGAAATGGGTAAAACGGGAAAAAGCTGACAAAAAATCTTTGGACTCTTTTTTTAATTCAGTAATGAAGATAGTTGATATTCGAATACAACATTTTAAAGAACATTTTACCCTCAACAAAAACTATAAAAACCCTATTTCGCGTATCAAAAATAAACTAACAGAACTAGCCAAGGAATTTGTTTTTGTCCCGGCTGATAAAACTGCTAATAATATCATTATTGTTTGACGTAAATTTTATATAGAGGTTCTGCAAAAGGAAATCACGAATTCACCAACATTCCAACTGACTTCATTTTCAGAAAACGACATCTGTAACAAACATAAACTTTTAGCTACTTCTTTACAAGCAGAACCAAACACAATGAAAGTCCCAACTATGTACTGGCTTCCGAAGCTGCACAAAAAACCTTACAAATATAGATTTATTTCATCTTCCAGCCATTGTTCAACTACTAAATTGTCTGTTTTACTTACTAGTACACTTGGTACAATAAAAAACCTGATAATAAATTGTTCAAATAAGGCCTTTGAAAATAGTGGAATTAATTACTTTTGGAGTGTCAAAAACTCGTTGGAAGTACTTGATAAATTGCATGCATATATTGGTGATTTTGAATCTGTTCAAAGTTTTGATTTTTCTACCCTATAGACCACTTTGCCTCATATTCTTATTAAGAAAAAATTCACATCCCTAATTAACTGGGCATTTAAAAAGTCGGAATGCGAGTACATATGTTCAAACTCTTTTAGATCATTTTTTAGTAGCAATAAACAAAAGAACTATGTCAATTGGACATGCTTTGATACTATTTATGCACTTAAATTTTTACTTGATAACATTTTTGTTCGCTTTGGAGATTCCGTATATCGTCAAGTTATTGGAATTCCAATGGGGACTAACTGTGCACCACTTATTGCGGACCTGTTTTTGTATTGTTATGAGTTACAATTTATGACTAAAATTAGCAAAGACCCATCAAAACAACATTTGATACAAAAATTTAACAATACTTTTAGATATTTGGATGATATATTGGCTCTAAATAATGACGACTTCAGTATGTATACTAAAGAAATTTATCCTGTAGAACTTACTTTAAATAAAGCTAATGATAACAATGACCACTGCCCTTTCCTCGATCTTGATATCTATATCATAAACGGGAAGCTTAATACAAAAATTTATGATAAAAGAGATGATTTTTCATTTCCTATTGTTAATTATCCATTTTTAGATGGTGACGTTCCCTTGTCACCATCTTATGGTGTTTATATATCTCAACTTGTACGATTCGCTCGTGTATGTAACAATGTATTAGATTTTAGCGAGAGAAATTTATGTATTACTGAAAAATTATTACACCAGGGTTTTCGATATCACAAACTGGTCAAAACATTTACTAAATTTTATCACCGGTATAAGGAAATAATTCGTAAATATAACTCAACATGCAGACATCTTATACGTTCAGGTATTTCACATCCAAAATTTTATGGAAATATTCTTTATAAAGCACAAAAATGTCAGTATTCTCCTCAGAAACTAACAAAACCTTTAAATAGACTTATTAAAAGGGGATATAGTTACGATACTGTTGTCAGGTCATTAAAGATTGCATATTTTGGCTTTAACATTGATTCACTGATAGGGTCTTTGCATCGGAACTAAACACATTTATTTCTAAAAAAACAGTTGTTGGCATGACACGGGTTATGTTCTTCTCATATATTTTATGATAGTATGATACTAAACCCCTAACGGGAGGGATTGTACCTGATATTCATATGATGAAGACATAATCTTTCAATCAGTTTAATTGAGGTCTGGAGCTGGCATGTCAGTTAACTGCTAGTAGTCTGTTGTTATTTATGTATTATTGTCATTTTATTTATTTTCTTTTGTTACATCTTTTGACATCAGACTCGGACTTCTCTTGAACTGAATTTTAATGTGCGTATTGTTATTGTTTTACTTTTCTACATTGGCTAGAGGTATAGGGGGAGGGTTGAGATCTCATAAACATGTTTAACCCCGCCGCAATTTTGCGCCTGTCCCAAGTCAGGAGCCTCTGGCCTTTGTTAGTCTTGTATGATTTTAAATTTTGGTTTCTTGTGTATAATTCGGAGTTTAGTATGACGTCCATTATCACTGTACTATTATGCATATTTTAGGGGCCAGCTGAAGGACACCTACGGGTGCGGGAATTCTCGCTACATTGAAGACCCATTGGTTGCCTTCGGCTGTTGTTTGCTCTATGGTCGGGTGGTTGTCGCTTTGACATATTCACCATTTCCTTTCTCAATTTTATTCTGTCCAAGTTTGGTACAAACCCAGGATAGTTTAAGAAGGTTATTAAAATTTCAAAAACTTTAACCACAGAGTGAATGTAATGTTTTCTGGCAGAAAAACTAAGTCCATTTTTAAGTAAAATATGGAAAAAATGGAATTTTATTTTTCCAAAATTTACTTCTGGATACTATCTTATGATCATAAACAAGCTTCTGTCCAAGTTTGGTACAAATCCAGTAAAGTGTATAAAATTTATTAAAATTTCTAAAACTTTAACCACAGAGTGAATGTAATATTTTCTGGCAGAAAAAATAAGTCCATTTATAAGTAAAACACGGAAAAAATGGAATTTTATTTTTACAAAATTTACTTCTGGATACTATCTTGTGATTATAAACAAGCTTCTGTCCAAGTTTGGTACAAATCCAGTTTAGTTTAAGAAAGTTATTAAAATTTCAAAAACTTTAACCACAGAGTGAATATTTGAAGATGCCGCCACCGCCGACGGAATGTAGGACCACTATGTCTCGCTTTTTCGACTAAGTCGAACGAAGGCTTGACAAAAATGACACAGTTGCCTATAAATGTGGGTCAAAGTAAATATGTGTGTACTGCATGGAATTCTTTTATTATTTCCATTACAGAAAAAGAGTTTATTCAGCAGAAATAGAAATATTACAGCAATTGATTAAAGCTGCAGCTAATCAACCATTAATTAAAGGCAGAGCCCTGTTAGAAATAGCACTAGTACATTGGCAAAGTGGATTAAAAGAAAATAGGTGAGATGATGTGAAGTTGAATATTATTATAGCATATGCTTCTTGAAGAGGATAATACCTGAAAAAAACTGTCCATGTCTGCATTTATTGGTCACAAATCCTTTTGGCTTTCTTACTTTTAAAGCCTTTAGAGTTTGTAATGAAATATGAAATGATTATTCAACACTGCCAAGGATAAAACCAATGTATGAATCAAATTTCTCTTCACAATCTAATGGTTAATTTGAGTGGCTTCCATCACTATCCTCTATATGAGGGTCTTTAAGGTATTTAAATAAAAGATAAAAACAAAAACAAAAAAAACACATCATCGGATCATAGAATTTTCTTTTCAAGATTGAGAATATTCCATGAAGTTATTATCCTGATAATTATTATTTTTGAGTAATCAATCACATCTTTCGATAGTTAAAATTATGACTATTGAAGTGAAAGTCAATTCCATGAATGTGAAAATCATTGTTTAAAAGTTTTTAAATAATATCATTGCAGGGATATAATGGAATACTTAAAACAAGCAGAACCCATACTGGTTGGTTTAGAGAATTCACATGAGGTTTTGGGCCAAGTATACCTGTGGCAGTATGTTATTAACCATGATGAAATGTCAGCACAGGTATATAATTACAAAAAATACTAAAAGTAGATGATTTATCTACCATTATTTTTATTTTGCAATTTGATTTCCATCATTTCATTCCTTAATTTATGAAGCAAGTCTGCTTTCAAAAATAAGTTGTAAGAGGACTCAAAATGGCTAAATGATTAACCGTTTTTATATCAAAACAGTTTCCAAAAACTTTTACAAAAGAAATTCATTTGATAAAATCTTTAAAGGAAAAATTAGCCAGTCAGTAGCATTTACAATTTACTTTAAGGTATTTAAGAATATTCATTTGTAGTCTGATGATTTTCATTGTTACTTTAGATTTTGTCTAGTATTGATATTGAAGTACCAAAGCCAGAACCTGGAGATGAACCTGACACTGTAATTGCAGGCACTCCTAGTGTTTATATGACTGTTGTCAAGGAAAAAGAGTCCATTGAACTGTTGGATAAAGCTGTTGCACTGTGGGATACATTAGGACATGATATAAGTGATGCTTCCATGTTATTACAGTCAATCATGACTTGTGCTCGTGTGTACCAACTATTGAGAAAGGTTTGTAAATGGAGTTACAGTAGTCACATCTTGGTATACTGTACACACACTGAAACTCCACCCCTCTGTTTATTGCAGATGTCAATCTTAATTACAATGCAGAAACAAACATTTATACAAACAGAGCCAGCAAGCCAATTAAACATTTATACAAACAGAGCATGCAAGCCAATCAAACCTTTAGATTGCTGGCTTAAGGATAAAGACTCGAGTAAGATCCATGTTTCATGCTTAATTTTGACAAAAAAATTATACTGCAAATGGAATCCTAGTATTATACATAACAGATGTTTCAGTGCCAGCCTGAGTAGACATGCCATTCAGTTCTTTATGTTAAAAGGTAACACTAGCAATAATTTCCATGAACTTGTTTACTGAAGTTTAGACGCTGCTTTGTTTTATGCATGTAACAACCTTTAAATTCCAGTCCAAATGTGCTTACTTAAACCTTTTTTCTATTATTTTTTTAGCATGACCAGCAGTTACACGTCATAGAAATGTACCATAAGTTGGCTGTCAAACATATCTCCATTGTTACCTCAGATGCAACAAGTCTCCTCATAGAATCTCTCATATCTGTTGGGATGGTATCAGAAGCACAACAGTTTATTGAGAGCATGGAAGACTGGGATAAACAGAAATGGAAGGAGCAGACAACCCATTGTCAAATTGCTAAGTGCTGTTATAAATTAAGTAGCCAACAGGTAAGTTAACCTACTTAATTCATTCATTTGGTTGCCATGTATTATTGGGTAGCTGTCTAATTGAGCTTTTCTCCCATGTATTTAGTTCATTTAAGTTTACCAGTAGTTATTAATTTTGAAAGATATATATATATATGATAATCAAGACGAGAAATGAAAAACTCTGAAAAGAAGAACAAGTGCACAAAGCACTTCGTAGAAAACATAAAACTGATTGACAGGAACCCCAAGTAAAACAGGGTTAACTCTGGGGCTCCAGACAGGTTAGCAGTTCCTGCTGCCATGTCAACAAAAAGAGTGGGAAGATACGAAAAGGACTTAAAAATTGATAAAAACCTGACAATGCCATGGCAATAAATAAAAATGGTTTACAAGAGGATTAAGTTCACAAAACACTTCATCAAAAGTATAGACTGAACAAAAAACCCTTAAAAAAACCAGGAGTAAACTGAAGTTCTCAAAAAGGATTAGCAGCAGACTTGGGGTCAATTACATAGGAATGTAATTAATTAAATTACACATTACATTGCAAAAATGTTCAATTACACTAATTACACATTACACAGTTTTTGAAATGTAATTAATTAAATTACAATTACTTTACTAAAGTAATTAATTAAATTACACATTACATTTCATCATATTTTTTAACAATATTATACATACATGTGTAAAATATTCATGTAACCATAGTTTAAGGGTGGCAATTGATAATCATTAGTTATTTTAATGTTTTGTCATTTAGTCTGAATCACTCTTGTCTACACTTTGACAGCAATTCTAAATAGTCTTTCGACAGGAACATATCTGGCAGATATTGCTTGATCAGAAGATCATCACATTGATAGGAGAGGGAATTTGTTCCTATTAACTTGTCAATACATCAAGGTGTATTTTGACATCTCAAGTGAAGTCATTTGAATTAAACATAATTCAATAAAGAAATTATAAATAAATAAAAAAAAAAATTTTTACTTTCAAAATATTGAAAAGTGTGCTTGTCACAATATTGAAACTAATTTTTAGTACAAACAATGTATATATAAATGTCTAAATATTAGCAATATTTTGCTATTTAGATGAAATACATGTAATAGTGGCATTGCCCCTGGACATTTTAATCTGATTAGTTGCTGTTTGTTTTCATAGCTGTTAATTTTTATTTCTATAATCCTTTTGTGTATACTAATTTGACAAAATGATTGTGTGCAGTGATTTTAAATTCTAAATGAAGTATCTTAGGAATGATTTTTCAAAGTGACACATTTTTTTGTTTTTGTTTTAGAAGGTGATTAATTACTTATCAATCTATTTAGTTAAAAGATCTTTCTTAAAAACTGAACAACACAAATATTTGATCCTCACTTTTTTTTAAATTATAATTTTTGTCTATTCAAAATAATTCTGTCATGTATGTAGATCAAATAAATAATATAAAAACTTCAGAATGAATTACAGACTTTATATATTAAAAAAGTATGTAATATCAATATTTGAAAAATAAATATAATTTTACAATTTATATTATTAAACACAAATCCTTATCTTTAACACCAATAAAGTACATGTAATTGAAATGTAATTCAAAAGTAATTGAGCATTACATGCTTTTTTCAATGTAATTAATTAAATTACCATTACATGTAATTAAAAAAATGCTCAATTACACATTACATTCAATTACATGGAAAATTGTAATGCATTACACTTAATTACCATTACATTTTCAATTACCCCATCCCTGATTAGCAGTTCCTACACCTCATGTGAAAGTCATCATGAATTTCTGATTAAAGTACATGAGATTCTTGACTAGAAAATTTTCTTTTTGTGGTATTAGTTTTATGTTATAAAATGATAAACAGTGACGAAATTTTTAATTGAAAAAAGGGTTAAAATTTCCCAGTGCAAAGATAAAACTCTTCGAGGTAAAGATTCCCTCCTGCAAAATGTACCTCTTGTGCACTGTATTCTTTTATATTTTTTTTTTAGTATGAAGAAGGAATATCCATTCTGAATGAAGTCCTGTCTGTGATTTCAGTACAGAACAAAACATGGACAGTTTCAGTCCTTGAAGGCAAAGCTAAACGTTTGATGTCCCAATTTCTGACCTTCCCTCACGAAAGTAAATCTGATTACAGTTTAGATTATGCATATGAAGCTGTGAGGTTCCATACAGGTGTTGTACAGTTTCTTTTGGGGAAAGAATTTCTTTGTAAAGATGCTGATACAAGTAAAGGTATGAAATTGTCTTTGTATAAGTTACATGTGGTAATTAAGGATCTATACTATCTTCGTGTAAATTAAGGTAGATCAGATGTCTTTTTCTGAGCATCTCTTCTGGTCAGTTTTAAAAAAAATTCTTGCAGTTATTACATTTGAAAAAAGAAGACAATTAAATATTTCTCAAAATTTGATTTATGAATATTATTTTATTATGCCCCACCTACGATAGTAGAGGGGCATTATGTTTTCTGGTCTGTGCGTTTGTTCGTCCGTCTGTTCGTCCATCCGTTCGTTTGTCCGTCCGTTCGTTCGTCCGTCTGTCCCGCTTCAGGTTAAAGTTTTTGGTCGAGTAGTTTTTGATGAAGTTGAAGTCCAATCGACTTCAAACTTAGTATACATGTTCCCTATGATATGATCTTTTAAATTTTAATGCCAAATTAGAGGGTTTACCCCAATTTCTTGGTTCACTGAACATAGAAAATGATAGTGCGAGTGGGGCATTCGTGTACTGGGGACACATTCTTGTTTACCTTACCCAAAGCTTTTCTTCATTTTTATGCCCCACCTACGATAGTAGAGGGGCATTATGTTTTCTGGTCTGTGCGTTCGTCCGTCCGTCCGTTCGTTCGTTCGTCCGTCCGTCCGTTCGTTCGTTCGTCCGTCTGTCCCGCTTCAGGTTAAAGTTTTTGGTCGAGGTAGTTTTTGATGAAGTTGAAGTCCAATCGACTTCAAACTTGGTACACATGTTCCCTATGATATGATCTTTCTAATTTTAATGCCAAATTAGAGATTTTACCCCAATTTCACGGTCCACTAAACATAGAAAATGATAGTGCGAGTGGGGCATTCGTGTACTGAGGACACATTCTTGTTAGACTTTTGAGGTAGCATCTTTTATTTCATTATTTAACTTTCATCAATGATTGAAAAAAAAATCATTTTTATTTAATGAATTCTTACTTCATTTGACTATATTTATTAAAAAAAAAAATGAGAGCCAGGTCTAATAGTGAATTGGAGGTATTATAGTGTCGTTTATTTAATATTGGATAACCCAATTCTTCCGGACCTGACATACAAGTGATATGTTTTTAGTGTTTTATATATCACATCTTAACTTTAGTTTTCAAATCATTGGTATAGGATATTTGCATACATATTCTGATAGCAAAGGGACATAATTCTCTATTTTTAGATAAGGGGTATTTTAACTGTTAAACAGCTAGTATATTTAGTTAAGGGATTTTCCATCTACAAATGTATCATTGTACATTAAATTTTACACAGAAACATCAATGAATTAAGTTGGTGAATAAATGTTCACAATTCCTTTTAAATAAGGCACCTATTTGAACAAAAATCTTTTAAATCATTGTTGATAAACTGATTGTAGTATATTAAGACTTACATAGTTGTTTATTACCCTCAGAAATATTTTTTATTAATTTAGAAGATGACTAAAGCAGGCTTTTGAGAGCCACTGTCATGACTGTGGCAGCTTTCTCTTCTTTTTTTTTTATTAAACAGAATGCATAATTAAAAAAAAAAAAAAAAGACCAACAGAATTTGTCACTATGTTTCAATGAATACAGTAGGATTATTTATTGCTGATATTACAGAAAATATTTTTCTCTCTACAGATTTTTCAAATATTTGATTTTATTTTAATCCAATGGAAGCTTTTTTTAATTTATGCTGTAATTCACTATATCATACTTAAATTAAAAATAAAATGAGAGCCAGGTCTAATGATGAATTGGAGGTATTATAGCATTGTTTATTTAACATTGGGTAACCCAATTCTTCCGGACCCGACATACAAGTGATATGTTTTTATTGTTTTATATACCACATCTTAACTTTAGTTTTCAAATCATTGGTATAGGATATTTGCATATAAATTCTGTTAGCAAAGGGACATAATTCTCTATTTTTAGATTAGGGGAATTTCAAATTTTAAACAGCTAGTATACTTAGATAAAAGAGTTTCCATTTATCAATGTTTATTAAAATGTCACACTGGGACTTGAACTATAAAAAAAAAGTAGGTAAATAAGATTTCACAGTTTTTATATTAAAGATAGTGCTCTTTTTGTAAAAAAAAATAATCTTAAATCATTTTATCAATTTTGATAAACTGAATTGTAATAGAAAACCCCATACCTTAAAATAGATGTGTGTAGTATCAACAAAATTTCAGCAATATTAGTTCCCTTTGCAATATGCAAATATATCAAATCAACAAAGTAAAATTGAAGTGAAATAATAGATATGTAAAGTTTTTAGATTACAGATCTGATATGTTAGATTTGGAAGAGTCGGGTTCTATACAAAACTTCCAACTTACAATTTGACATATCTTTTTGTTTTGAATTTGTATCTCTCCTCTTATTTAAATTAAATTTATTTTATCCTAATCACAATTTTATTTTTGTATATGGTCTTTGAAAGGCCTTTTTCTGACCTTTAATGAGGATGACTACTAATTTATTACCAATTGCTTTCTATGTTACTTTTATTCAATTTCAATCAATCACAGCTCTTTTGTCTTAAGTTCAAATAAAGTTACATTTATTGCATGTCAAAGCAACACCTTATGGTGTTTTATACTAAAATAAAAGCAGGTACTTCATATCTGACCTCTAATGGTTTACTTTTACAAATTGTGACTAAGATGGAGTTGTCTCATTGGCACTCATATAAAATCTTCTACTTTCTAATTAATACTATTATATTTTTAGGAAACTCTGTAGATCGATGGACAGCCTTGATAGAAGTTTTGGAATCTCTGTATAATCTAGGATACTTGTACTTTCACATTGGTGAAGCCAGAGAGGCCAAGTGTTACTTAAAAGAGGGATGGAAAATAGCTCGATACTTTGGTCTCCCTTCATGGTAAGATCCACTGTAGTCCAGTGTTTACCTTCTGAAAGCATTTTAATCAGTTATTAACATTTGTATTTAAAAAAATTATATTCAAATTTAACTATTTTGACATCTTTCATTTCTATCAAATGTAAAGTTTATGAAATGAGGCGATATTTCATATTTCGATCAAATTTATTATGAGCTTAGAAATGGTAAAGCTGCATCTGAATATCGAAACCATATAAGTTGAAACAAATGTATTGGAAGAAAATGTAAGTAGTATAATTTGAATGTATGATTGTCAATAAAAAATTAATGAGATAAACATAAAAATGCATTGAATGTATCAAAAAGCAGCCAAAAATATTCCTTTTCCCTCTATCAAAGTGATTTCCCTAAACAATCTATATCATTATGTTAGCCTTGTCTGCAGTTCCTCTCATTTAATTTGTTACAAATAAAAGTGAAAACTACCAGTTTCTACCATTCTTATCTTGCATTTGATGACCATTCATTGTAACAGGCACAATTTGTAATTTTAATTCTGCACTTGAGCACTTGCCTTTGGTTTCTTTTAATGTGATATTCCTATAAAGTGGGTAGAATGAATGTTTTGTTTGATTATTTGTAAAACTTTGGGATTTATTGCATATAAAAACCAATAGATATTTATATCCTACATTGTATTATTTACTAACCAAATTTATTGAAATCTTTGCATAATTCTTGTTCTTGCATGTGTTTCAGGAATATCAAGTTCTCAATACAGATAGCCAAACTCCATTGTACAAGTGATAAGGGGGAGGAAGCTGTGAAATATTTGTCTGAAATTTACAAAGTTTTATCTCCAACCACTACAAAAGAACCTCAAGTAGCTGAGATACTAATTCCAGAATGTATAAATCATATTTTAGAACAAGACTTATGTAGCTATTGTAATGATAATTTACTACTTATATTAAAACTTGTTCCTATGGTTACTGAAGTTTACATTGTAATTGATCAGGACAATGAAGCTGTAATAATGCTAGAAAAAATGGAAGCAGCTATCTGTCGACTGATAAAAGAAAAGAATCGTGGCAATAATTTAAAAAACTTTGTTATGGTTAAAGAGTTGAACTTCTTACATATGGAAATCGTAACCTATTTAGCTGAATTATGTATGAATGAGGATATGTCTAGAAGTCAGCGGCTGCTTAAACAAGGAGAAGATCTTAGTGGATCAGATAAAAGTAATTTCATAACACAATCTAGACTAAAACTATGTCAGTCGTTATGTGGATTCAATCAGCAAAGTTTTCATAGGTCTTCATCTGATTGTGATACAGTGATGGTGAAAGATGATGTTAGTGAGGACTTGTTTGACTGCTTACCTGTTGTAAATCTCTCTAAGAAATTTGAGAAGATGTCCGTGAAGAATGAAGTTGAAAATACCAGTAAACAGATTGTAGCAAAGAAAAACTTTGGCGGGAAGGCAAAGACACAGTCTATTGATTTGGATAGTGATGCCATGGAAACTAATGTAGAGATTCATGATAATATCAACACTGAGAACGTTAAGAGTGTCAGAAAAACAAGGAAGGAACCAATAAAAAATAAAGCCAAAAAATTAAGTCTGGATGAACAAGATAATGGTGAAGTTATAGACAAACGTAAAAATATAGTGGAAAACTCTGAAATAAATGTTGTTGATGATTCTGAGGAAAACAGTTCAATTAAAGAAAAACCTAAAAGGGGATCAAAGTTGAAGAAAAATTCAAAATTAAAGAATGAAACAGAATTTTCCACAGAAGACAATGAAGTAATGGAAACTCCCATCAAAACTCAGCCAAAGTTGTCGATGAAGACACCAAGAAGTGTTTGTAGTCGTAAGGCTGTTTTAGATTTGATAATGGACAGTGATGAAGACGATATAAAACCTCTGACTTCTGTTAGGAAAAGGAGACCAGTAAGTAAAAGACAGTCTGCACAAAAATCTTCAAACAGCAATAATGATATTTATATATTCAGCGATGAAGAAAATACAACAAAATCAGATGTCAAGAATAAAAAGGTCAGCGTTAGGTGTAGGACTGTAAGATCAAGGAAAGGTAAAGTCGGGAATGAACAATCAGTTGATGTTGAAACAGCACGTCACAGTCTCTCTGATGACCCAACAGAAGATGTAGAAATAACAAGTACTAAGACAAAATCAAATAAGAAAGATTCAAAGATACCTAGACCTACAGCAAAGTCTAAGAACCAAGTTAGCAAGAATAAAACTGTGTCCAAATCTAAAAAGGTGGATGTAGAAGGGCAGAGCATTGAAAGTGCAAGATTAAACCAAGATGATGATGAATCCAAGCTATGTGATATTTATGACTTTAATGAAAACGAAGAAGAAAAAGAAGAAACAATTAGTACATGTAGTTATAAAAATGCTAAAGTCAGGAAAAATTGTAAGAAAACAGAGACTGCAACATATACAAGAACCCGGAGATTGCAGAGGTCAAAAGTTGATGGCACAGAAAAGACTAGATCAGATTCTGAATCTGAAGACGAGAAATTGTTTAGAATGGATGACAGTCTTACTGTCAAAGATGATGAATCAGGTATCTTCAATAATTGATATTGATCGAGTCTGTACAAAATAATTTATGAGTTATATGCTGTACTGAAAAGAAAACCAAGGATTTTATTTATTATAACTGAAACTACAACAATTTAATTCAAAATGGTTTATTTTGTAGAAATTCAGCATTTTCATATAAAAGCAAAGATTATTGAATGCATTTAAACTGATTGATGTTTTTCTTTGAAAAAAACAACTTTTTCTCTCACAGTAGTAAAATGAATAGTGCACTTTTATATAAAGTTTTTATGTGAAAATGAATATTGTCTTGTGTTTCCCTATGTGATATATAACTTTTGTTGTTTTCTTTATACAGAAATGATAGATACAGACAATCATGACCATGGTGAAGATATTAGTTTTTCCGTCCAGTCACAGGATGATGTTTATGAATATGATAATCTGATTATACATGAAGTCACAGAAAATGATGGTAAATAAAAAAGTGGTGATAAAACTTACAACTATGAATCAAAGGAATGACATATATAGAATACTCGACTCTATTACAGATTTGTTTAGGAATTGTTCATTCACACAAAAATAGCAATTGTAGTGCATCTTATTTACGACATATATCTTCTAATACAGAAGTAAGCATTTCAATAATTCTGTTCAAGTAAGGATGATTTTTTTTGTATAATGTATATTAAAAAGATGGATAATTATGAACATTACAACAATGTGGAATTGTCCATTTAAAAAAAAACTTATTGAATTTCAATATTTTATTTGCATATTTGAAAAATTGTGAAGGATTCATGTTGTGAATAGCAATTTAAAGGGAGACAATGAGTTTAATTATCAGTGAAAGTAAGATTGTACTACAGCAGAATAAGTTAGGTTAGATTTGTTTTATTCACGATGTGATGAATTTCTGATTTCTTACAGATATGCTTAATTGTCGTTGCTTGGCTACTTTCAGAAATTAGTTTGAATGAGTCCATAGAAATTTTCCGAGGTGATAATAAAGCTGGAAAAGTAACCAGGAGAGGAAGGACGCAGAAGAAAACAGAAAAAGAGGCAGAAGATTATGAAGAGCAAGCTTCAGGGGAGACAACTGAAGTCTTAAGATCCAGCAAATTGTTAAAAAGAAGTCAAGTGAAATCAGAAAAAGTTGTCAAGATAGATTCTGTTCCAAAGACTGACAGTCAAACTTGTAAGAATTTAAAAGATTACTGATTAATAAAAAGAAAAATTCAGTTGAATACCGGTATATCTATTTTGAAATGCATGTAGTTGACATTATCAAACCTGCATAGTATTCTAGGCCAAAAGAAATCATAAGTTGTAGAACTTATGAGCTTGTGCCTATTGCATAGAATCTATGGACCTTTTTCATGAAATATTGTAGGGTACACTTTATTAATTAACTATACTTTTAATTGATATCTTAAGTTCTACTACTGTACAAAAACAGAAGAATTTACAATATTTTTCTTACATTATACAGCTAATAATCAACTAATCGAGACTTTAGAGGAAGCCTATAAACAAGTCCAGCATCTTCCATCACCACCAGTTTACTCATCCATTTGTCACATGCTTGCTCTACAGTACATGGATTCATTACCATTAAAGGCAGCTTTCTACCTAGCAGAGTCAATAGCAGTCACATTCAGACATCAGTCATTGGTTAATGCTTCCAGAAAAATCAGGTATAGAAAATGGATAAAATTAAATACTATCAGGTTTAAAATATAAAACATCTAGGTCACATTTTGTAAAATAAAAAGAAAAGGAATCTACAAAATACAAAGCTGTTTACAGGAAGATTGTTTTCTATCCTTATTATACTGATGATTGTTGATTGAACAACATTTAATATAATGATATTAATATGAAAGTTTTCACATCATTCTAAACATAATTATTTCCATGTCACTGCAATGTGAATAGCATAACAAAATAAAAAAAGATGTCTATCATACATAAAGCTTCAAATTCTTCATTTTAAAACATGGACTACAATTTAGAAAGTTTTCTTTTTTTTATATATAGACCATTCAGTAACATTTTTCTTATTATGATTGTAGAAAGTCCAGCAAATTAAATGAAAGTACAGAAGCTGCTGTTAGGGAAAATGCTACAGCAGAAGTAAACAATTTACAAAAAAGTCAAGAAATATTACATTTTAATAAAACAGAAGAAGAATTTAAAACTATGATGACACAAATACCTGAAGGTTTGTATTGTGACGAAAAACTAGCTGTGATGCAACTTAAACTTATATGTGTATACATGTGTTTGTGCTGTTGTGTGTATAAGTTTCACTTGTACACGGACGACAAATGCCAAGTATACTCTGTAACAGGGTTACCCTAAAAATCTACTGGTAGTGCGATTAAGGGAATTCTAGTCACATAAATAAAGAAATTGGGATATTGGTGTAGTCTGAACAATGACTTGCAAGTTAACATAAACACAAAGTCTATTAAAAGTTCAATACTGTATTATTCAAAATCCAAAGTACATTTAACAGTAATATAAGTTTACAACATCTAAACTGCAGGCTCAACCATACGTTGGTATAATTGTAAATCTTTTAAGTACACTCCTCTCGTACACAAAATTGTCTTTTTTGTATATCCTCTTGCTACAGCTGTTTCTCTCTTTATACTACTCTAGTAACCTGATTACGACATGGTTAAATGACTGAACAAAGAAATATTACACTACTATATATGTCTTTCATGTAATATGTTAAAAAATGCAATTTGAAAAATAATGACACATTAAAAGTTATGTATTTGTTTATTATAGATTGGTCTGTTTGTCAGATATCCGTTGTTTCTCATAGTACTCCTGCTGTGATAATGATTAGTCGACTTGATAGAGAGGGACAGCCTGTAGTTGTACAGCTTCCAGGGTTTAACTCAGAACAGGTATGACAGATCTTCTAAAGGATAGTTAGCTTTTTATTGTTAAATCCAAATCAATAAAGGTGTATCAATGAATTTGTACTTCTGCATATCATTGTTTATCTTGAATATTGATTAATTATAAGTTATTAATAAAGCTTTGATACTCAAATGCAGCAGTCATTACAGATATATAGTTATATATAGTAGCCATATGCATAATCAGAAAAGACTTGATTATTACTGACAACTAACAAGACATATATGTATTACATGTATGTTCATTTGTACGCAGGGAAGAGAAATACTTTCAGAATTCTCCACCATCATCAATGAAAGCAGAGAGACAATGAAAATAACAGAGAAAAATGATTGGTGGAAATTGAGAAGAGGTTTGGATACAAGATTGCAGGTTAATATTTTTATCATGTTACACATAATCTGAAAGAAATAATAAGAGGAACAAAGAATTTGTTATTTTGACAATATTATAAACTAAAAATTGAATGCAAGCATCATGATAATTGAGTGTTTTAAATAAAGTAAATTCTGCCATAGTAGACAGAAAATTAGTTTTCCATTTTCTGCTAAAAATCTTGAAGTTAATGCTTGGAAGCATTTGAATGCTTTTCCGGAAAAAAAAATATATGAATCACTTAGAATTTTAAAGACATGCATGTATATATAAGAAGATGTGGTATGAGTGCCAATGAGACAACTCTCCATCCAAGTCACAATTTGTAAAAGTAAACCATTATAGATCAAAGCATGTATTTTTATGATTTATTACAGACATTACTTGATAACATTGAGAAGTTTTGGCTGGGAAGATGGAAGTTTTTGTTGCTTGGTAACCCTCTTGGTATTAGTGCTGATGAAGGTAATCAAAAGACAGAAGATATCATGAAGATGTTAGCTGAACTTTCTGACAGACCAATCAACAGAGCTGTCATAAAAGTATGATTTACTTCATAAGGCTTACATTTTTTGATACAAAGTTGTACCAAAAATAGATAAGGGAGATATATAAGAATGAAAATGCTTCTGTATTTATAGTTAAAAGTAGTAGAGAAAAAAAATTATGTCCATTTGATACAAACTAAAAACTATGAAAGAAAAAGTTTTATGAATTAAGTCAAATGTGTGTGTTGACAAAAAATGTCCTCTCTAAACCCATAGCAGCTCAACTCAACATTTTCAATTATCACAATTTTTTTTATTCAGGAAGTAGTTATGCATATTACATCTGGTTGTACATGTGTTTCTTCGATGTAATATTTATTTTATATATTGTACATTGCAGGCATTACTCCATAGTGGAAACAATCTAACCAGTGATCAGTTAAATCAGGTGTTGAGCAATCTAACTGACTCAAATGAAGTATCCGAAGTATCTAAACATATTACACAGTTCTGGAATAAGCACATTCCAAGTGATGTCAAACGACATCATGTCATTCTCCTATTAGACAAGGTTTGTTATTATTACATGATGTGTGTTTCTCTGTGACATCAAACAACATATAAAGTAATTTAAAATTTAGACAATTTTTGGTATTTTATTGACTTTTATTAGTGAGTGGTATTAAAGTAACCAGTTAACGCTTGTTATATTTTTGTAATAAAGTCAAACTAGCTGTGTGCTGGGTATAAGGCTAGATTTTGCTATAGTGAATTCTGGATTTTATACCTAAAATATATATAACTGATTTTATCCTTAACATGCATAAAATATTAGCCACTGGAAATTGAGCAACAAGTAATTGATCAATATAACTAATGTTTCATAAATTGTTCATTATTGGTATCATTAAAACAAAGCAAGATTAAACTAAAGATGTTTTATACTTTATATTTACAGATGATACAGCACCTTCCTTGGGAGAATTTATCTATTCTAAGAAGTCATTCACTTTCTAGACTACCTTCCCTATATCACATGATCAATTATCTGTCACAAACAGTGGAGAAAACAGGTGTATCTGTTGTAGATAAACAGAAGGTTTATTACGTACTCAATCCAGACAATAATCTACCTGCAACACAAGAAACTTTCCAAGACTGGTTCTCAAAGTAAGAATAACATTAATTCAGTCTTTTTTACTTGAATGATAAATAGAATGGAATCATTTTCATATAAATGAATTGCAGACAGGTATCAAATAAATGTTTTAAGCAATCATGTGAAGGTTGGGCCTTTCAGATCTTCTAGAAGTGCCATTTGTCATGAGATAGCATAGGTTTCTGTATGATTTTTTTAATATTGCTGCTCACTGCTAAGGAATTGAGAATCGGTATAGTGTTTTGAGGGAGCAATGATGGAACGAACCATGGATCATGACAATACATTATTACAAGTTGTAATTCTGTAATATTTATAAAGATTACAGTTGAGGAACAAAATATTCCACTATAAAACAGTAATATATATAAGATTGCACAAACTGATAGATAAAAGAGTAGCCTTCATTCAGTACTATGTTGGTCTTGTTTAGAAATCCTGAAGTATGTTTAACGAAATGTCAGTATATTGATATTTTGTTTTATAAAACTCTGATCATTGACTCATTAGAAAATGTTAGAGGTTGATCTATTGTTCATTTTGGTATGATGTTTCACTTAACATAGACCATCAATATTTATATATGGTCTTGAACCATGTTAAAACCAGCTATAATTGTAAAAAAAAAATCACATCATTTGAATTATGTTTATCTTAGTCTGTCTTTAATATTGCTGCATACATTATCTTTGCTTATTTTGGGTCTTAAAAAATTCAATCCATGGAGAGCATATTTTGTTGTCTTCTGTAATATGTTTCTAAGATTTATTTGTTTGTTTCAGGACTAAAGGTTGGCAAGGTATTGTTGGTAAACCTCCTACAGCAGACCAATACAAGACAGCTTTGTCACAGTATGATTTGTTGGTGTAAGTAATTAAAGATTAGTTTGTTCTTTAATCCTCTAAAAGAAGTGTCTTCTATTTCAATGAGTAGTATAATGTATGTATTGCAACTCTTATGTTATGTTGAATTCTTTTTTTGCAGATACTGTGGTCATGGTAATGGTAACAAATATCTGAATGGAGATGATCTGCAACAACTAAAATGTAGAGCAGCAGTATTTCTCATGGGATGTAGTAGTGGTCAGTTACAGACTAAAGGGCAGTTAGAAGCTTCAGGAATGATGCTCAATTATTTCCTAGCTAATTGGTAAATATACTAAAAATTTATACTTATAGTCTACACGCATGTGATCAAATATTCTTATATGTTCTTTGCATGTATAGTTTCAATATCAACTCATATTGAGGGGCCTCAGTGGCTAAGTGGTCTAATTTTTTAAGTACAGACGGATAGACACCTTAACTCACTTAATGCTATTTTTCCATAAATATTAAATTCTATGCATAAGAATTATAATTTTTTCCTATGTTAGCTCACATATATATAAATATTTGAAATAATAAATATGTATATGATTTATTTTTACAGCCCATGCATTGTTTCCAACTTATGGGATGTAACAGACAAAGACATTGATAGATTTCTAGAACATTTATTACAGTCGTGTCTCTCTGATAAATCTTGTGATGTGTTATCCAAGATGTCATCTGCCAGAGAGGCCTGTCGTTTACCTTTCCTCATAGGAGCAGCCCCAGTAGTCTATGGTTTTCCTATTGTCACTAGAGTTGATAAGTCTTCATGATGACATGCTGATCAATAACTTAGAGTTTATTATATTATCTCCTGTATTAACCCACTTAGTAGATTTAGACTGTTTGTTTGATTATGATAGAGTGAATGTAAACTATAAATGCAAAATTTTATCAATTTTCTTAAACGGTATTAATAATAGTGTGATTGTATGTTAATTGCTAATTGTGATTCTAGCTTAGCAGCACCTCAATTTTTTTATATTCATAAACATTTCTCAGACATATCTGACAGGCTGATTTTTTGTTTGTTTAGGTGAATGCATGCATGTGGAAACTTCAAGTACATGCAAAGAAGTCTTGTTTACAAATTGATTCATCTATGAACCAACCAACTTCACAACAATAGAGAGTTGCGATCTTCTTAGATCTATTTGAATTGTTATGTTTACTTCATATTTTTTTTATCATCCAGAACATAATATGTTCAAACCAAGGATCTGGAAATTTTTTCACCTAATTTCGGTCTTTTTCATATAACTTAAAAGTTGGTGCCCTTTTTAAAAAAAAGATTGACAAAATCTCATTACTGCTATTCTCATACTCGTAGAATCAATGAACTTGTTTCACTGTTGCATCGCATTTACTTCATGATTTATCCTACCATTTTCCTAAAATCTTTCAAGAGCAATTAAGGGAAGACAGTTTAAAAAAAATAAAATGATTTTAATGACTCAAAATGATAATTTTCTCAGTCATCTCTTACGTTTCTTTCTATTCTGAAGTCGAAATTAAAACCGGATGTAATGCGACAATACTAAAACGAACAATTCCAGACACATTTCCGGGATTAGTTTTGTTTATCAAATTCACCGGAAACATAGGCTTTTTAATATTTTACCTTTAATAGTGTAAGAATATTAATGAAAATAGTTGCACTAGCTTTATTTAGCATGAAATTATTTTAAATTTACGATTTACTGTCAAATCTGCAGAAGAGAATTTCAGTCATGCATATTACATAGTAAACAAAGTACGTGTGTTTTTTTCTACATAAATTAAATCAAATTTTAATTTAATTTTAAATCATAATTGACAATTGTCTTAGCTGAAAAGTAATTAAATAATGAAGACAGTTGGTATAGAATTTTAATTTCTTTATAATATTAGTTCAGAACTTGTGATTAATAGCCAGGTGGGAATTAAAAACACTGGTAAAGAGATTAGCAATCATTAGCCAATAGCTCCCGAGGCATTAATATAGTAATTAAAAGGGCCCCCCAGGATTATACCACTTTACTGGAGTGGCAGTTTAATTACATAAAATCGATAACAAAACAAAAATATGTTCAAAATGGCGATTTTGAAACTCGATCTCAACGAAATGACCAAAATTATTTCTGTTGAAGTATGAAATTTGACCTAAATCCCAATATATGATTTAGGACTTTTGATTTTTTGAATTGTTTCCGGACCCTTGGTTCAAACATCCATAACTAAAAAGAATTATTTTCAATCAACCATAAAATGGTTATTTCACCTTTCCACAATGCTTTGTATCACATTTTCATAGAATTTTTTTTTCTGTCATTTTATGCCATTGAAAAATAACAAAAGTTTGATCCCTCTCATTAAAAAAATAAATATTTTCCAAAACTTCAAAATTGTAGATAAGAACTATCCTGATGGTTACAATGACGAAGTTACATTTAAAAAAAATAATGAATAAGTAACAAATAAACACAAAAATTTCATTAACTTAAATGTCCTGAGTGTTGTGTTATATTAGCCTGTCAGTATAAAATCATCATACCTTAATTAGATAACAGCATATGAATATTTCATTGATATATATTTTTTGTATTTTTATGTTACATAAATTTATTGTACATAATTATTTATTATGATGTGAATGAGAATAAAGTTTTACCAACAATGAATACTTCTTCGTTTGGATCAAGTCCTTCAAGTACCATTTTTGTAGTGATAATTATATAACTTGTTTTTGTTGTCATTTGCCATTGTTTAAAAGTTGAAGAACTGTTGTCACATCTTTTATTATTAATCTTGTATATAGCTCAAAGAGAGGCGAAATATACCACTAAAGGACATTAAAAATCATTATTCAAAAGTGAGCTGAATATGCAATTGCCAAAAATGAAAAATGTCAAAAGGACAAACAACATAACACAAAACACAACATAGAAAACTCAAGACTGAGCAATATGAAACCCAATCGAAAAAACCTTGAGTGATCTAAGGTGCTTCAAAAGTGGAAGCAGATCCTTCTCCACATGTGACACCTGTTGCGTTGTTCATGCAAGCTCAAACATGTCTCGTTAAAAAAAAAGAAGAAAAATAATACCACAATGACCTACTGGTCTGTGAAGAGATTTAAGAGCATACAATAAAGTAGCAAGTGCAGATCATTTTGCATCCAACTTTAATGCTGTTTTTCATGATAAGCTTACACAATTTCTAGAGAAACACTCACTAATCAAATCGGTTATGTGGATTTAAAAGTATTTGAAAAGGAAAATAAAATAACGTTAATTTAAGAACTCAAAATCTACTGTGGAGGCATAACATATTAGTCAAGTAAAGACTAGTTTTGATGTACTGCTGTAATTACTACACAGCAATGTTTCATTAAGAATTCTTTTAAATTGATAGGTGTTTTATTTTGGGAGGAAACTAAAAGAAAAACTTGTAAAAATACAAATTTCAAACTGAAATATCTTGAAAAATAAGTCATGAATTATACATTTTCTATGTATCTCACCCCTTAAGCTTTTAGGCACATATTTCCACTTAGAACTTCTCTTTTCATAACTCATACTTTGTATACTGCTTAGACATTAGAAGTACTTGATTTCTATTGTCCAAGGTAAATAGGACTAAGCCTCCATATCCAAAAATATTTAGAAGCATAAAAACTAAAGCTGTGCAAAGTTTCATGCTTAATTGTGCTTATATATTGGACTTAGCCGTTGAACTATCAGTTGAAAAAAAAATATTATTACTAAGAATTAATCACAGGTTACACAAACTAGAGGCTCTTAAGAGCCTGTGTCGCTCACATTGGTCTATGTGCATATGAAACAAAGGACTCAGATGGATTCATTACAAAATTGTGTTTTGGTGATGGTGATGTGTTTGTAGATCTTACTTTACTGAACATTCCTGCTTCTTACAATTTCCCCTCAAAGCTAAACCATCTGATTGTGCCTGTTCACATTCCCATTTGGTGTATAATCCTGCAGGCCATGTAATTTCTGGAGACCTAAACCACAGGCACTCGTCTCAGAAAAAAATAAATCTTATAGAAAAGGTTGAGGTTGACACTCTTTCGGAGTGGGTAAAATCAGTGAGGTCATTGATTCAGATAATAGTAAGTAAGCTTAACCCTTTCCTCCATAGATTTTTTTACATACTTGATTCGCATAGGATTGTTTCAACAAAACAAAAATCATCAGTTTTAAAGTCTTAATGCATTGGGAAAACAAATATTTCATCAATGAAATTCCAGTCGTATATTCTCATGACTATCTTTTTTATATTACCGGTAGATAAAATTTTTTATTAAGTCTGATACAGATTTTTCGTAGGAGAATGAACGAAACCCTTATAAGGAAAGCTATATTGCAGGTTCTTACAAGTGTTCCACTATACCGCTTTCTTAAGTTCTTACTGCCATACTCACTGCAGTCAAAGGACTTCAGAAATATTCTGAAACGGCATATTCAAGAAGTGGTGTTAATCAGATGTGGATACTGAAAAATTCAAAAGAGTTCAATCTCAATCATTAAAACATTGTACCAACATTAAAACCTTTGATTTTTCAACTCTTTATATCACTATTCCACATGCTTAACTTAAAGCTCGACTGAAAGAACTTGTTAGCTTATGTTTCCCTAACGAAAAGGGCACTAGACGTTTTAAATATCTAGTTTTGGGCAGGAATTCAGCTTACTTTGTGAAAAATCATACAGAGTCAAGGAAAAAATACACAGATGAGGATATCACTGTCATGCTGGACTTTTTAATTGACAACATATTTGTTGAATTTGGAGGTTTGGTCTTCCAACAGACTATTGGAATCTCAATGGGTACCAATTGCGCTCCTCTACTTGCAGATTTGTTTTTGTATTCCTATGAAGCAGAATTTATCCAAGGGCTTGTACAGAAAGGAGAAAAGAAATTATCCCAGTCTTTTAATGTCACCTTTCGGTATATTGATGATGTACTGTCTCTTAATAATAATAGATTTAGTGATCACTTACATTTAATATATCCAAGTGAATTTGAAATTAAAGATACACTACCGACAAATCTGCTTCATATTTAGACCTTTTTCTCGAAATGACTACTGATGGTAGGTTGAATACCAAAATTTATTACAAATGCGATGATTTTAATTTCCTATAGTCAACTTTCCATTTCTGTGTAGCAACATCCCAGCGGCACCAACATATGCAGTATATGTGTCTCAATTGATACGTTACTCTAGAGCTAGCTCAAAGTACGTTGATTGTTTTGAACGAGGAATACTGCTTTCTCAAAAGTTGCTAAGACAGGGCTATGAATCAATCAAATTAAGGTCATCACTCAAGAAATTTTTCGATCGCCATCATGAGCTAATTGGCCATTATGACAAAAGTGTGTCAGAAATCATATCTGATATTCTTCCTCAGTCATAATAACCTTCCATCATTACCGAACTGAACAAAGAAATAACATGTCGGGTGCCATATACCAGTTCGTGTTGTTTCTTATTTATTATTTATAACTGTTGATGTAAATGTTCTTTGGTTTTGTGAGTTTTTGTTTACTCCTTGGTTTTGATTGTTATTGTCTTCTCTATCTATAATAAACTTGGTTCTTCAGTTACAGAGGAAAACCTTTTTAAAATTTTACAACCAGATGCTCCACAGGGCGTAGCTTTATACGACCGCAGAGGTTGAACCCTGAACAGTTCGGGCAAGTATGGACACAACATTCAAGCTGGATTCAGCTCTAAATTTGGATTGTGATTAAATAGTTAACACAGCATAGGTTTCTGACACAGAAAGAATGTGGTCTAATGAACTTAATTTTTTTTTTGCCTTTGAGCAATTCACTATGCTGTTGAATATTAATCCTGTCAAAAAAATGTTTGAAGAAATTTTCTTTTCATTTATGAAATCTGAAATGAGAAAGATTGAACACCCCTCCCCCATCCAATTTTTTTTCACATGCCCCTTTCCCTTATTCCAAAACTGATCTCAATTCAAATTTCTAATGGAGTTTGCAACAATAACTAGTCATTTAAATACATCATAAAATATTAAAATGTAAAAAAAAAGTGCTTGTTATCACTGAATGGTAAAAATTGTTTTAATTTATCAGTTGGTAGTAAAAGTGAATATACATTGTATATTGTATAAAACAATGATTTAAGTTGATTCAACTACTATTCTGGACAAAGAAAGATAACTCCAATTGAAAATTTCTTGCTATTGCGCAATATTGTGCAATTAGATATTTCTTGCTATTGTGCAATACTGTGCAATTGAAAATACTTGCTATTGCACAATACTGTGCAATTGAAGATTTCTTGCTATTGCGCAATACTGTGCAATTGAAAATTTCTTGCTATTGCACAATACTGTGCAATTGAAGATTTCTTGCTATTGCTGAATACTGTGCAATTGAAAATTTCTTGCTATTGCACAATACTTAATATAATAATTTTGGATCCTGATTTGGACCAACTTGAAAACTGGGCCCTTAATCAAAAATCTAAGTACATGTTTAGATTCAGCATATCAAAGAAGCCCAAGAATTCAATTTTTGTTAAAATCAAACTTAGTTTAATTTTGGATCCTTTGGACTTTAATGTAGACCAATTTTAAAAGGGGACCAAAAAATTAAGAATCTACATACACAGTTAGATTTGGCATATCAAAGAACCCCAATTATTCAATTTTTAATGAAATCAAACAAAGTTTAATTTTGGACCCCGATTTGGACCAACTTGAAAACTGGGCCAATAATCAAAAATCTAAGTACATTTTTAGATTCAGCATATCAAAGAACCCCAAGGATTCAATTTTTGTTAAAATCAAATTAAGTTTAATTTTGGACCCTTTGGACCTTAATGTAGACCAATTTGAAAACGGGACCAAAAAATAAGAATCTACATACACTGTTAGATTCGGCATATCAAAGAACCCCCATTATTCATTTTGATGAAATCAAACAAAGTTTAATTTTGGACCCTTTGGGCCTCTTATTCCTAAACTGTTGGGACCAAAACTCCCAAAATCAATCCCAACCTTCCTTTTATGGTCAAAAACCTTGTGTTTAAATTTCATATATTTCTATTTACTTATGGACTTTACTTACTTAAAGTTATGGTGCGGAAACCGAGAAAAATGCTTATTTGGGTCCCTTTTTGGTCCCCAATTCCTAAACTGTTGGGACCTCAATTCCCAAAATCAATCCCAACCTTCCTTTTGTGGTCATGTACCTTGTGTTTAAATTTCATTGATTTCTGTTTACTTATACTAAAGTTATTGTGCGAAAACCAAGAATGATGCTTATTTGGGCCCTTTTTGGCCCCTAATTCCTAAACTGTTGGGACCAAAACTTCCAAAATCAATCCCAACCTTTCTTTTATGGTCATAAACTTCATAGATTTTTATTAACTTAAACTAAAGTTATAGTGCGAAAACCAAAAGTATTCGGACGACGACGGCGACGACGGCGACGACGTGATACCAATATACGACCAAAAAATTTTCAATTTTTGCGGTCGTATAAAAATGTACCAAATTAATGAAAATTGTTAAAAATTGACTATAAAGGGCAATAACTCCTTAAGGGGATCACTTAACCATTTTGGTCATGTTAACTTATTTTTTTTGGGGGGGGCAGCAACCCAACAACCAGTTGTCCATGTTGTCCATTTCATCTGAAAATTTCAGGGCAGATAGATATTGACATAAACAATTTAACCCCATGTCAGATTTGCTCTAAATTCAAATGGTTTCAGAGTTATAAGCCAAAATCTACATTTTACCCCTATGTTCTATTTTCAGTCATGGCGGTCTCAATTTTCTTATAGAAGACTTGAAATGATTGCTTAGCAGTAAAAGTAGTTATTTACAATTAGTTTTAGTCTTATTTCAAATTTAGAAATAGTAAGTAATAAAAATTATGGTGTGCATAGATCTGTATCTGTTTGATTTCAACGAAGAATAAGAATATTTATTTCCAATGAAAGGGCCCTAAAAAGAGCTTTTATAAAGTCGCTGCAGTGGTTTATATGTTCAAGCAAGTTGTTTAGGGGGTGGAAGTCAATAAAATTTACAATACAAAGATCTACAAAGCCATGTGACTTTAGAGGGGGGAAAAATTGAGGATGACACGGACAAGACTTGTATTTTCATAAATCCATACTTTGTACTTAAGGAGAACAAAGCTTATGTAGATCATCCTACCTACCTACCTACCTATCCTCTTCGCTCTTGGTGGAGCATAAGGTCCACAAGATTTAGCCGTCCAGATCTGTCGTTAGCCTTTGTTTCGGCTTCTCCCCATGTCATGCCAAGCTCCTTTAGTTCTGCCTCAATTGTTCGACGCCAGGTGGTTTTGAGTCTTCCTCTTGGTCTCTTCCCCTGGGGTGTCCATCTAAGAGCTGTCCTGGTTATATTGGATACAGACATCCTGAGAACATGCCCAGCCATCTGAAGCGCATGTGTTGTATTTCTTTGAGGATATACGTGGAATTGGTCGTTTCGAGCAGATAGTCATTTGAGATACGGTTTGGCCAAAAAATTTTACAAATTCGCCTCAGACAATTGTGGTGGAAACTTGAGACCGATCTCGAATCTGTTTTTGTTACTCTCCAGCATTCACTTCAATATAGAAGGACAGATTTAACATTACTGTTATATAGCCTGATCTTTGTTTTTCTGTTGTATTGGCTGTACTTCCAAATGGGTCGTACTCTTTGAAATGCAGATCTTGCCTTGGTTAGCCTACTTTTAATATCTTTTTTCGTTGGATTTTCCGTACTAACGACAGTCCCCCCCCCCCCCCCCCCTGGATCCGCCTATGTAGGAAGCTGCGCACCGCCGATTTTTTTTTTTCTCTCAGTCATTGGCTAAAAATAACTCGTTTCCCTTCGATTTCCTTACTTTAAGAATCATCAGTATTGCTGGAACCTGGAAGCAACTTTTATGCAAAAAACAAGCTGAGATTGTTGTTCGGGGTGAGCCATGGCTAGCTTCGTCTTCAAGGCTGTATTTTGACCTATAATTGTTAACATTAAATACATTGTGACCGTGGATTTTTTTCTCGAATGATATGGCTAAAATTACTCGTTTTCCTTCGATTTCCTTACTTTAAGATAGATCAGTTTTGCTGGATCCTTGGAGCAATTTTCATGCAAACAATTATTATCTGTATTTTCTGTATTTAAAGATATTTTTTTAAAAACCTGGTAAGTTAAAAAAAAAAACATATAAAGCAAGATTATAAAACACAAGATATTTTTTTTTATCGAGGATCTTGAATTTCAATATTGTTGAAAGCTGAACAGACATGTATATAACTACAACCAGGGACTTTCTATACTATTCTCGTATATACTTACTATAGAAAGTCCCTTCTACAACGAATGGGAGTGTTTACCTACTAAGGCATTGACCATAATGTTCTCGTACGATCGGAAAACTTAAAAAAAACATCCAACAGCTGATTCAGCCGGTAACGACTTTCCGATATCTTAAAAGATGAATTCACAATACAATTTCAAAGGGAACTTCCTCTGCTTAAATAATTGAGCCCCCAAATAAATGTGAAAACTTAAGTTTTTATTCAAAATTATCGAAAGCAAAGTTTCATATGTGTTCTCATACGAATACTGACACCCTCGATACTGAATAACAAACGGACGGCCACACGAAAAAAAAAAAAAATAAAACAAATACTTAAACGGTTTACTTTCGATCAAAAATCAGAAAAATGACAGACATATCACGTATCATGATAAAACTGTTAATTTGTGTTGTTTATTATATAAATTCAAATTCTTCGTGTACAAATTGTCAATATTTTATTTTTTTACTTCAAAAAAAATTTGGTGTAGAAAATTCAGGGGAGGCAACTGCCTCATCGGTAGTTACGGCCCTGACGAATTACTTTTCAGCGAAATGGACGCCAAAGTAAACTCCAAAATATTGTAAAATCGATAATTGAAACAAAAAAATATCTCTCGTCATCTGTGAAAACCGCTGGATTCAAAGAAAAAAATACAAATCTAAAAGTTGAGAACAAAGCCTAGCTAACAATCTACTACCATATTAGTAAATACACTATATAAGTATAAAAACATAAATACCATGTTAATAAATATCTCGGAAAAGAGATCTCAAGATGCTCTTTTTCTTTGGTATTCCTAGGAGATGATGTAATAGCATATAGTGGTCCCAGAGTATGATAATTTTTGTTTGTTTTTAGGCTTAATGATCATGTGTGTCTGACAAGAGACATACAATACAAGCATGTATCATTCTGTAATGTCTCTGGTCTGAATAACGAAATAACATTTTTGCTATAATTTGTCATAAATTCTTGTCTCTATTAAGGTGGTACCTAACACTACAGGGAGATAACTCTTTAAAGTCAGCTGAACGTTTTAATTACCTTGTGTTGCAAAGGGAATATTAAGCTTCTCAGTGATCAAAATTAGTGTTTGTCAAACTGCTATATAACCAGTGTAATTTTTCTGACAAAACGATTGGTTCAAAATTTTTGAAATTTTTATATTTTTGTAAAAGGGTCAAAGTAAATACGTTGACAAAAATTTATGAAAATTAAACGAGCCAAATTAATTTTAGTGAAAGTGTTGGGTACCACCTTAAACAAATGTCGATAGCTTTGAATTGGAAATTATTCAAATTTGTTGTTTCTTCTTTATATATTTCAGACAGCGCATGGTCAATATATAAGACTGTAACGGACAATAATTTAGCTATACACATACAGCGTACTCTCTTTGTTTTGTCGTAACATGTAAACCGGAGTTTTGTCAATTCTATGTTGTTTATATGCATTGGCAACGACCTATCATTTCGGATGAAATATGTAACAAGCAAAAAAAAAAATGAAAAATAATTCTCATTACAGAGCAATCAGTCCAAATAGGAGGAGTCTATTGACGATTTCAACCATTCTGATTTATTTGTATCGATCTGGTCTTGTTGATCATTTTTGCATTTTAAAGTGTCTCTCTCTATATATATATCTACATGGTTTTCTCGATAATAGACAAAAACGTTACGATATGGTAAAAATCAACCATGTTGACTCATTTGTAAATCTTGTCTTGCTGGTAATGTTTTGCTTATTTAAGTTTTTCTATCTATTATAGTCTTTTAGTTATCAGCCAAAAACGCAAAAGTAAGGGTAAATAAGGCTTTAACCACAGGCATTTTTCTCGGATTTCCCCCCCTATAAACCTTTAAAAATAATTATGAGACAAGACTGTGTTATGTATAGATTTTTATATAAGCAGACTATTTGCTTGTTATGAAAGAAGATTCAAGCCGGTATACAGTCTCAACAGTTTAATAAACGACCAACAAGAGTATATGGTTGGTGTTCCTTTTAAAAACTGAATTTTGAATTATTTGTAAGAAGTTAATAAAAACTATGGATTAAACAATTATTATTCTTTGTAAAGATAATCAACCTAGTTGTCTTTGACACGTAGATACGAAGTCCATTATCGGATTAGTAGAAACATACATTTTAAACCAATTGATAATTATATGGAAAAATTCGAGCTTAAGCTGACAATTGTTATGGCCCGACAGAAGAAAGTCCAAATTATTGAAATGCTTTTCGTCCTTTCATAATTACCTATTTACCTATTCTAGTATATCTTCTTGTGTATTGTTAAAATTTCGGATGTAAAGCTTAACTTTTTTTTTTATCAAATCAGTCATATTTAAGGGCACAAAAAGAACAAATTTAAAAACAAAAAAAATAAAACTTGTTTTAATAAAGAGAGGGGTAGGACCCGTAAGGGCCGATTTTGGCCTCAAAATTCAGGTTAATCAGAATAAGAAGATTTTGGACAATTTTTTAAACATTCAAGTGTTTGTTTACTTCAGTCGATTCAATTAGTTTACGTGAAAGTTTTGAACTAAATACACTCAAATTCAGGCTTAATATGAAAAATCTATCAAATATTCCAAAATATGTCACTTTTCAGATGGTTTTTGTCAAATATGAAAGTAGCCGCTTCCGTGTTCATTCTCAACATCTATGTATGTTATGTATTATCATCAAATACAACTTACATTTGAAAATTAAGAATGAACACAAATGCGGCAACTATCATTTCAGACGGAAACCGTCAAAAAATTATTTAAAATGCTAAAATTTCGAATATTTCAGTATTTTAGCATGACTTAATGATGCTAGTTCCCGATACATGTGCATTGTATAGTCAAAAACAGCCGATATTTATGTAACAGAAGTATTCTTCTTTCCAATAAATAGCTAAAAGTGTTTTTAACAATTTTGTAAAACTTCTATATTTTGAGGCCAAAAAGGGGTCTTACTGGGCCATGTGGGCCTACTCCTTATCTTTAAAAAAAATCGACTGAGAAGTGCCATTTGTTACTTGTACCCATGATCTAAAAAAAGAAAAAAGAGGCAGATATAATACTTTATTATGAAAGCTTATTTGGGTCATGCTCTAGAGAAAAAAAAATGTAAGTTGTGGCCACGAAATGTGCCCTTAATTTATTTGGTTGAAGATGAACAACATTATTATTTGTTGTGCAGCATACAACGATGATAATATAGAGCTATTTTTCAGGAGATAAACGATATTTGTCATAACTTTTCATATCTCTCTAACAAATTAGGCAAAATGTGTTTGTTTTATAATTTACAAATGAAAATTCGTGTCCTAGAATATTAGCCCCCCCCCCCACACTTTTGAGGGAAAAAATGGTTACTTATATCGGGAATCACTGAAGCAGGCCCCCACTTTTCGAAAAATTTCAGGATCCACCACTGCGTTTAACTACAAACATATTTAATATTTTAAAAATATATATTTTTTTCTTCTTCAAAATTATTATGTATTTTGTCATGTTGCCCATCAAGGAAACAATAAATATACTTCCCCCCCCCCCTAACCTTATGTGTAAAGGAAAGCGTCACTGCATAAAATAAATAGTTGGACTACCTATATATCCCAGTAATTAGACAATTAACGGGTATATTTTCTTATAGACAGGACAATTCCAGTTTTAACCGATTAATTACAATGTAATAAAAGCGGATCTAACCACTTTTTTCTTTGTCGGATTAAGAAATTGGCAATCGACCAAATACTAAAAAATCAATCAATTTGTTTATTATAAAAAGAGTTTGAACATTGGGAATATTTCCCAAAGGAATAGCTTTTACGGAGTATTGAAAATTGATTTGGGGAAAACACTCGTTCTGTCACGTGACTTATCTAGGTAATTTTCCATAAACAGAGAAAACTTCAAAGACGACATTCACAAGTTGGATTTTAATACAACATGAAGTTTACTGTCAAAAGCGCGCAGCAAGTTGCTCGCATGGTGGATGTTTATTCTCATTACTGTCCACAACCGTTGTCAATGCAGCGTTTTATAGATTTTGGTAAGAATTTATAACATCTGATGTCAAATATTAGGTCATCAGTCAGCTGGGGTCGCGTCGCGTTTATCATTGTATTGGTATGGACAAATGCATTATACAGTTAAGAATAGCCTTTTTTATTATTATAAGTAACTTTTATTGAAAAAAAAGTTTGATTTTTGTATTTGGGTGAAAACAAATGAAGTTGTTTCTATGTTTATTTGTAAACAAACCAAAATGAAAGTAAACTGGCATTCGTAGGTGTGAGGCTATAGGCCAATCAAAATTAAACAAAAATCTAACTTCCGGTCCAAATATTATAATTTCACTGGATAAAACAGGAAAAGTTTATGATGGAATAAGCGAACCAAAGTTATTTAAATCAGTGATCATTGCAATTGAAAACAACAACAATGCGTTTGACACGTTGTTTATTAATTCAGACTTTAAAAGGTTTTGACAAATATGCCAAGTTTCACCCATCTCCCTTATCATTGGAAGAAATGTTCTTATTTGGTAAGTTTTTTAAATATTGCTTTCAATGAGTCAATGCAACATCATGAAGTGAAATGTATAATTGAATTGAATTGAATTGAATTGAACTATACACAGGCACTTGTTTCTATCCATTGTAAGATCCACTATTAACATAAATATATGTTGATGGTGGGTCTTCCAATACACCTAATCGCTAATCCCGGCTGACCCGACCGCTTGAACTTTTGACGCATACAACAATCACTTTTCCATTGTGGCGTCAGATATTTTGTTTTGTGACGTCAAAAATTTACGGGAACCTGTGTGATATTTAGTAATGGTGGACAAATAGCGATAAGGTGTATGGATTATAGGATATAAAGTACTAAATGGTGGCAACATTGCCGGCAATGCTATTTTTAGCAATTATCTCCTTAAAAGGCGCTTTTAATAAACTAATTATGGAAAAACTGCTGTTGTCTAATTGAAGCTCGATATCTATTTGCGATTTTACCACACTCAAATATATATGGTCCCATGGCTTTTCTTGGTGAATTTTGGGGTTTTTCACGATACCTGACAATTTCACTAAAAAATTTCCCTAAATTTGAGCAACATAAAAAAAATATTTCCGGCCCTTCATACATTTGAGGACAAATTTGTGCTTGCATGAAACTTCATTCATAATGCTTTCAAGAAGAAAAATATATAAAAGATATAACAACCAATCACAGAGAGCCATCTATTTTTATCTCTATGTCATGTTCCCTTCATAAAATGGCTGCGCCCATGTAATTTTATTTGGTACATTGTAACCAGAAACAAGTGCCTGTGGAACTATATAGCATAAGTACAAATGTTCAACATGGCTTGCAAATGCTCTCCATTGGCAACTATTACAAATGTGAGACAGAAGTTACATTTGAAAGAGGATCAAGCCTGCACATATCTAATTGATAGACAGTGGCAGATCCAGAACTTTTCATAAGAGGTGGCCCGCTGTCTGACCTAAGGGGGAGGGGGCCCGCTGACTGACCTAAAGGGGGGGGGGGGGCTCCAGTCATGCTTCAGTGATTCCCTATATAATCAACCAAATTTTTCCCACAAAAGGGAGGGGCCCAGGCCCCCCCCCCCCAGATCTGCCTATGATAGATGACTTTAACATTAGTGCATTTACCATACCTTTCCAATGTCACTATAGCTATATTAAATACATTATAGTAAAAGTCCATTATTCAATGACATCATTGTCATTATCATTAATTGACCTCACATCAACCTGCTAAATATTCATGAAGAGGAACTTTATAGCCAACTATATATACTATACATGGATGACAGTTAGGGGCGGATCCAGCCATTTTTTTAAAGGGGATTCTCAACCCAGGATATAAAGGGGTGCCAACTTTATGTCCCTATTCAAAAGCATTAATTGTCAAAAATAAAAGAGGGGTTTCCAACCCCGGCCCCCCTCCCCCTTTATCATGTTTATGGATTTGCCACTGATGGGTTTTTTCATTGAAGAATGCCATATGGTTGCATATAATTGCTTGCATCCACTTCATTTGAACATGGTAGATGTCTCATTGGCAATTATACCATCCATGTATCTCCCAGTGGGGAATCCAGAACTTTTAATAAAAGGGTAGAGGGGGGGGGCTGCTCCAGTCATGCTTCCGTGATTCCCTTTATAATCAACCAAATTTTTTCCAAGGAAAGAAATCAGATTCTATTTTAGTAATGAAGGTTCTTTGAAGAAATTAACAAGGAAATAATACAAATTTTTGTTACATGAAAAATAATAATATGAGAAAGTTTTTACTTATTTTAACATCAATATTCCCTTACTGCTTGGTTATTGTTGTGAGATGAATCTTTATTTTGTAAATAGGGAAAATGCATAAATATGTTTTTCAGAAAGCCTTTAATGTTTTCATTCAAGTTGAGCTAGATTCTTAAAAAATTCAGATAGAGTTTTGATTACTGTATTATTTACACATCTTAAACATTTAAATGATCCAGTTAACTGTTTTCCAATATAAGATTGTAAAAAAACTCTGTGTTGAAGTCTGTACTTTGACCTATGATTGTTTACTGTTTACATATTGTGACTTGGAAGGAGAGTTGCCTCATTTGAACTCATACAATGTACCACATCTTCTTATTTCTATGATTTCTAATTAATCACATAAATATTTTGAGCTTGCATGATTTAGTAACTGTGAGCAATCTTTTGAATTTTAATTTATGTATTGAAGATGATGTGGGGTAGATATGACAATGAGACAGCAACCAGATGGCAAACAATCCAATGACATGTAGAGATCAGTAAATTATGTAAATGGTCATCAATAATCAGCATACCAGTCTGTACAATGGTCATCAATAATCAGCATACCGGTCTGTACAATGGTCATCAATAATCAGCATACCGGTCTGTACAATGGTCATCAATAATCAGCATACCGGTCTGTACAATGTACAATGGTCATCAATAATCAGCATACCGGTCTGTACAATGCCAAGCTATATATTGCCTTGATGCTAAAAGAGTGGAGAGAATTATGAATAATTAAAAAAGAAATTATTCATTGAATAATTAAAAAAGAAATTATTCATTGAATAATTAAAAAAGAAATTATTCATTGAATAATTAAAAAAGAAATTATTCATAAATCTGCTAACAACCCCAAATTCTCAAATTAAAAAAAGACACACTATATTAATTGACAATGAAACATAAGACAACCATGTGAATGTGTGTTGGGGTTAAAGTTTAAACTGGCCATTGGTGTTCTCAAACATCTCCCTTTTACAATGTATTTGCACAATGTAAATGTATTGTTTACATGTTGTTTTGTCATTATTGTGCTATGTGAACTATATTTAGTTCAACATGTTGAAGATAAACATCCTTGAAATAACTGAGAGATAATGCCAGCGAAACAACTTTACCTCTGATCACTTAATCTAAAAATAGGGTACAATGTAGCACAGTTTTATGTAATTCTGATGGAAGATATTAGTTTCAAAACAATTTGAAAATAACTGCATGTAACTCACATGGTTTCTTATCTTAAATAACTGATACATGTACTGAAAAACATATTATTTTTTACATAAATAAGGCCGTTAGTTTTCTCCTTTGAATTATTTTGCATTGTCTTAACGGGGCTTTTATAGCTCACTATGCGGTATGGGCTTTGCTCATTGTTGAAGGCCGTACGGTGACCTGTAGTTGTTAATGTCTGTGTTATTTTGGTCTTTTGTGGATAGTTGTCTCATTGGCAGTCATACCACATCTTTTTTATATGTTGATGTTGTTAGAGTATATAATAAATATAACTTCAGCTTTAGATTCCTTTTCTAAACATAGTTGAATCTCACAGGTAGTTCGCAGCTTATTTAAAAGATCATCCCTTCCAGGATCCACAATCTCTAACTCACTGTGGTTACCTTTATTTTCTTGGATGCCAATTTCCATGAAATGAGGAAAACTCACATTTTTATGGATATTTAATTTCATGGTTTTGTTAAAGTCTGAATACAACCTTATATATAGAAAATGTGTCATTCATTGAACTTTAAAATTTGTGGTTAAACTGTATACCCACAAAATCCAGGAAAATTGATATTCAATGAATAATAATGAACCCATATATATATACATGTAGTACTTTTGCATTTAATAATTTATAAATTTTCTCATCAAAACAGATTTTTTTTTCTTTCTGTTTCTTTTTTTTTGTCATATTGAAGGAAGTGCAATACAGTTTGAAGAGGTCTGGAATGTGAAGCTGAGTCACAATTATATGAACATTCTTCAAAAATTATAAGATTGTACATTGTATTTCAGAATTCATTATGAACAGATAAACTTGTTTCTGTTTCTTTATAAAGCATACTCTTCAGCAATATATTCTACATACTTTATAGCAATTAATTACATTGTACTTTTGAAGTAACGTTACATGATCAAATGAAGGTAAGGTACCAAACGTGCAAACCCTCACAGGTAGTCAAGGTTGTTAAACACCCCCTAGTAGTAGTTTTGTCTCACATTAATGATTACGTACAGGTAAACTCTACTATTTCAAATGTTTGTATTATCACTGAAGACTTGTTATTATAAAATGTGTAAAATGAACTCAATTTTGGACAGAATTATTTATTTTTGAACATTTCTATCTAATATAAAAACTATGATCTCATCAACCAGACAGATCCTTTTGAGTTTCCTTTGTTTAGAAAGAATTAAAAGTTTAGACAATTTAAGTTTCGTAAGAAGTGTATATAAAAAACTATTACAGGATATAAGTTAAATTTACAATAAAGTTGAAAATTTGAAATTTTAAACTATTGAACTTTACCATGTTTACTATATATTTTGGGGTTTACTGTCTCATAGACATGATAGATACATGTATGCGACTATATAACCTGCTAGATTTAGAAGTTAACTTTTCAAATGTCACACATAATAAAAGTAATTAATTTAAGTTTTTCTGGATCATGTTTTTTGTTTGTTTATTGTTTCCCGAAATCAGACCATTATTTTTACTTGTTTTAAAGGAGTAGATCCAGTAAGACCCCTTTTTTGGCCCCAAAATATAGCACTTTTAATAAATTGTTAAAGTGTAAACTTTTAGTTATTTATTGGAAAGTAGAATGCTTCTGCTATATAAATCTGGGCTGTTTTTGACAATACAATGCACATATATTGGGTACTAGCATGATCAAGTCATGCTAAATTACTGAAATCTTCACACTTTTAGCATTTGAGTTCAATTTTAGACGGTTTTCGTCTTAAATGAAAGTAGCCGCATTTGTGTTCATTCTTAATATTGAAATGTAAGTTGTATTTGATGATAATACATAACATATATTAAGGTTGAGGATGAACACGGATGCGGCCACTTTCATTTTTGACAAAAAAACACATGAAAAGTGACATTTTTTGGCATATTTGATAGATTTTTCATGTTTAAACTTGAATCGGAGCGTTTTTAATGACTTAATCAGTTAAAATCTTTCACTTAAACTGATTGAATGAACTGAAATAGACACTTAAGTTTAAAAAGTGTCCAAAATCTTTTGTCAGATAAACCTGAAATTTGAGGCCAAAAAAATCGGCCCTTACCGGACCTACTCCTTTGTCATTTTTGGGTGTTTTTGATAGCTTAGTTGCTATACTGTATGGGGTTTTCTCATTGCATTAGGACATTCAGTGACATAATAGTACCCATACATGTAGTTCTACATCATTTGTCTCAATGGCAATATACATCTTATTTTTAAAATATGTACATTTATTATCATTTTGCTTGTGATAAGTTAGTACATTGTACATGTATAAGAGACAAAATTATTGTTCTCTACAATATATAATTATAAAGCTATATTTTAGACAAACTTAATTTTAGAATAAGAAATATACAAAATTTTTCTTGTAGAACATATTATTGGTCTTAATTCATGATATTTTTTATCTATAGGAACAAAAACTGGTACAGAACAGTCATCGTTTGAATTTTTGAGACGAGAACTGCCAGTACGTTTGGCTAATATAATGATGGAGATGAACCAGTTACCAGAACCTTTATTAAATGTTCCATCAGTTACAATGGTCAGCAACTGGTAAGTTTTTCAACTTTCATGTAAGCATGGCTATAAGCAATATAATGACTTATAGTTTACATTTATGTTAAGGCATTAATTGGTCTTTTGTGAATACCAGTAGTTGTCACATATGTGATTTTACCACATCTTCTATATATATATATATATATATATATATATGTGTAATCTATAGCACCTTCATAAATGGTGCGGAAAATAAGATGAGTACAGACCATACAGCACATAATTGTCAAATACAACATAAGTTTACCACTGGTATAATATGGCAAGGTATAGTCATTTGTACTTAACTACCTGACAGTATGGACATGCAACTTTAATCAAAGTTATCCAATAACAATATATTATCATGAAGCGCATACAGTACATAGAATAAATAACAGATAAGCAGTGCAATCATAGTGCACATGACATGGAACATAATTTGAAAAAAAAGATAATCCATACCATCATTTATTTCCCTGTACATGTATATAGGTAATGTATACAAGTATTAGAATGATAATTGTCAATCATTTAGGAGGGGTTCTTTCACCGATTTGGACATATATTATTGAAAAGCATAATAAATGCTGGGTAGCCAATTCTAGCATCCTCCACCAATTAAATCTGACCGCCAGGAATAAACACAATAGTGTTGAAAGTGGTGTTAATTAAACATCAATCAATCAATCATTGTTACAAATGTTTATATACATGTACTGGCAAATTAGCATGGTTGCAAATAGCTGTTAAGAGGCAAATGAATATGACCATCAATTTGCTAGATGACACCATCAAATCTTCAAATACAGTACAGTTCAATCATTAACTGTTTAAAATGATTTACACATTTACACTTGTACACATGATTTCAGTCAATTAGTGTTTCAAAACCCTGAAACTATGGGCATAATCTAATCCAAATTAAAAATAACAACCATTTTTGCATTTAATTTCTTTTACTTACATATGTTATAAAACCAAGTGTTTATTGCTTGCAGGTATAAAAAAAGTTTTACAGAAATTATAGGCTTTGAGAATTCAGATGGCAAAGATCTAGATACATTGTCAACGTAAGTATTTCTTTTCTTTATACATTTTTGATGAAAGCTTGTTACATGTAGCAGACATCAATCTGCATTCATGCAGAGGACGACCTTTAAAGTTTGCTGTCAGACTTTAAATTTTGATTTTTGTCTTTTCTATATATACTCTTCATGCTGTTATGAGGGATGTCAAAGATAAAATTTGATTTTATGATAATTTTGAAATGCTTTAATGGTCGATATTAAGTATTAACAATACCTCTCAGAACTTTTTCTGTAACAGAATTGAGCCAGTTATATATGTCAAATGCTACAACTGAAAATTCTTAAATAATACATTATACTGGTAGATATGTGTTTCTGTACATATTGATAAATAAATGTGATTAATATCAATTATTAATGATATATATAAGATGCTTGGCTGCATTACACTCAATTATTAGTAAACTAATACCATATGGATTAACTGCCTTATACATTTACATTTATTATGTATGGAGAAATAGTCAGAGCACTCTTTGTTGATGTGGAAACCTGGTTTATTCATCAGCTCTAAATAATTCATTTGTCAGCATGATGCATAATATATTTGAGTTGAAAATGGTTTTCAGAATGCTTAATCAAATTATACTTTTTCTTGAATATTTGGTCACATATAATAAGAAGAAGATCTGTATTGATTAAGAGGTCATAACCTCATAGGTCAAGGTCATCATAACTAAATATAGACTTAAATTTTTGCAGAAAACTAAATGAATTATTGTACTATATTTTGAGATTGCATGCTTGCTTACATTTATGGTTACATGTTAGAAGAGGAAAATCCCTTTTCATCACCGTATCAAAAGTCAGGTTCAAAGATATAAAAAAATAGACTGAAATTTATGCAGAAAAGTGGTTTAAGGATGCTAATTAAATACTACATACTTGCATATGTGATCACATAAAAAAATAATTAGAGGAAGATCCCGTATGTTTTAGAGTCATTTAGTCTAAGTTCAAGGACATATATACTAAAGATGCCTACTGTAATATTTGTATTCATCAAATTTTACATCAACTCAAAATTTGTTTAAAACAGAATATTTAAACAGCATTACATTATATTTTGAGAAGCCCTTTCAATTTCCTGACTTCTAATTACTATTATTTTGTCTAATTTCAGTTTTGCTGATACTCTTGTCGTAATCAGAAATCGTCATGCCAATGTGGTAGAAACAATGGCACAGGTATGTAGTTCTACAAAGAAGCTTAGTAACTATAGAATACTCATTTAAAATTGAAAATGAAAAAATATGCACTATGTAAACATGGTAAACAAACTTAAAATTGATATTTGTAATATTGAATGGTAGTCCACTAAATGAATATGCACTAAGTAAACAAACTTAAATGGATATTTGTAATATTGAATGGTAGTCCACTAAATGAATATGCACTAAGTAAACAAACTTGAATGGATATTTGTTGTTTGAATGGCAGTTCAGAAAATGTAACATGTTATTTGCTGAATTTGTTTTCTCTCACTAAGAATACTTATAGGTTTCATAACGAGTGAGAATTAGATATCGATTGATATCAACTCGAGTTATTTAATTTCAATAATAATAAACGAGCCTATGGCAAAAAGTTGTAAGTGCGTGGCCTATTTGTTGCGAGTTGTGTTGCTACGGCCGTTTTTCTTTGCAACGCGTACTGATCTGTATACTATTTGAACTAATATGGTTTATTTTATTCGCTCAAGGCTGATTTTATATATTAAAAAATGAGATGACTCAGTTTAATTCAAACGATATTGAATTATCACAAGCTGTAAAACGTATGGAAAAAAACAAATGTTTTTATGATTATTTTCGTGGCGAGAATTGTTGCTACGGGCGTCATCTGTTTTACCGGAAGTAAACAATCAGTTGTCAAGAAAAAAAGTAGTCCCGGCATGACCTTTTCCAGTGAATAATGACCTGATCAACGGCCAATGAAAATATTGGAAAATTACGAGACAAGCCAATCAAATTAACGTAATTTTGATATCACTTTTTCATGTCACACTCCGTACGGTGTGATACGAAAAATATCTATTCACGTGGGAGTTAGATAACAGGCCCCAACCATAAGAGAAAATGTCTTTATATGTTTCTTCCTTTGTTATTTCGACATCACAGCATAGCTATTACACTTACGTTAGCAAAAATATAATTTTGTCATCTTTTTCAGGGAGTTATGGAATTAAAGGATAGGTATGGAGAAGAAAACATGGACACATTACAGTACTTCCTCAACAGATTCTTCACAAGTAGAATTAGTATACGAATGTTAATCAACCAACATGGTAAATAACAAACTTTGTAAAAGTTTAGCAGATTAAAGAAAAAAATACAATTTTAAGAAAATAAAAATATTTGTGTCATTAGGTTTACAGCTGCTTTGCTTATGAATAAATCGATGTGTGGTGTACATGTCAGTCAGGTAGCAAATTAAAAACACTAGAATTAAAAAAAAACATAGAGATCAAACTTCAAGCAAACAGTAGAGAACTGGCTGTAAATAATATCAAGCTCTTAATTGGCCCAAATGAAGACCTGTATAACTTAAACAAGGTTAATTGATTTAGACTTATCAGAGTTCGCGAAAACTTGTTTTGACCCGTCGGTCATGGGACAGACAAAGCAAGATTATTTGTCAGTCATACAAAATTTAAGCCAGTCCTAAAAAATCTGTCAATTTTATCCTGAAATAAAAATGATAACATATTTTATCGAAAATAACTTTATTATAATTAGTTTTATTTTTTTGAGTCACGGACAAATAAACAATGAATGACCAGTTCTTTTCTTCTGATTGTTCTTATTTAAAGTAATCTTCACTATCCATTTCATCATCTGAATCACTTTCTCAGTATTTGTTATCTCCATCGAAGGGTGCAATCGCCGATTGTTTGCCTGGGATGGCTACATGAACAAATTAAGCAGGCCATGTGTAGTTGGGTGCTTTGGTTTCCGTAGGTTTGTTTATAATGGTAAACCAGTACCAGAAATTAGCAGCAGGTACATCTGAGGACCAATTTAAACGGGTATTGGAATTAGTTGCGGTACAACTAATTACCGATAAAAAAAGGCACTGCAACGGTCGTTTTTACATCGGTCATCAGGACCGGCACTAGCTTTCAAAATACTGGTCTTGACTGACAGGACCAACAAGACCGACCATTTTCGCAAACTCTGACTTATTGAAGTATTTTAATAGTTTCTTAAAATCAAAAAAACATATTCTTAAGAATTCATATATATAATATATTTTAAACATTTATCAACAGTCTTTTGGGGTTGTAAATTACTTGCTGCCATTAACTTAATATCTTTCTGTGTTTTATTGAAATACACTACTCATAAGTTCATGAAGTTCAAAATGATTGACATATTTTTTTTTATTTACCTTTCAGCTTTATTATATGGTTCTCAATTAGCAAACCACCCTAGACATATAGGTTGTATAGATCCTAAATGTAATGTACTAGAAGTTGTTAAAGGTAACTAATTTTATGTACTTAACTTGAGAAAATAACAATTCAGATACATGTAGATTGAATATTTTTATCATCCATGTTCTATGGCAATGTAATCAGAATGACATCAAATAACAGATATATTTGGGATAGTAATCAGAATGGTATACTGTAAAATTTGATGCCTATGCCAATGTTATCAAATAAAGCAACAGTAGTATATCGCTGTTTAAAAGTCATAAATCGATTGAAATCCGGGTTTCAAATTAAAACCGAGGAAAACGCATCAATTTTAAGAGGAAAACACATCAACTATAAGAGAAAAACAAGGAAATAACAGAACACAGAAGTGCAGCAGAAAACAAACATTCTTAAAAACTAACTATTAGATAACAACTGCCATACTCCTGACTGACTTGGTACAAGACATTTAAAAAAAAAATGGTGGTTTGAACCTGGTTTTGTGGCTAGCCAAACCTCTGCGCTTTATGGCAATGTTAAATATATCCCCCAAATTACAACATAACATGATGGGAACAGAGTACTAAAATGCACAAAAACACCAAAGACAAAGAAAACGATATACCGTACTGTAAACCAACTTATTTTCTTGAACTATTTATTTTCGTGACTTTCGCGAGTTGATAAATATCAGGAATAGAAATCATCGCCAATATGTAAAACTTTGATCTATTCTCATTTAACGACATCAAACAAAATTGAGAATCGCGAAATGGGTTAGTAAGGGCTTAACATGAAATAAAGTATCGGCAAAAATAACTTGGTTTACAGTATATTTTAGATGCCTATGCCATTGTTATGAAAATTATACATATATTTCAGACATCTTTGCCAAAGTTATCAGAAAGAACGCTATGCCAATGTTATTAAATTGATATCTGTATTTCAGACGTTTATACCAATGATATCTATTTTTCAGATGCTTATGCCAATGCCAGATTTCTTTGTGAACAGTATTATCTAACAGCACCTGAACTTGAACTAATAACACATAATAGTAAGTATATTGAAATAAATCGGATAAGAAATAGGTGGGGGAGGAGGGTTACCGAGGAGATATTCAAAATTTGGAGGCTAACTGACAGCCCATGGCAAAAATAAAGACAAGGAAAAGACAACTCCTCAAAACACTACAGAAAACTAAAGACTTTATGAAGGGTGTACATCTTTGCCAGTGTTATAAGTAAAGTCTATTTATTGTGTCTTAAAGAATGAGACATTCAACAGAAGGCTTTAACTAGAAACTTGCTTTGGTATCTAGATCAAAGTGCTATATTTAAAATGTAATAATAAAGGGATATGTCGTAATTGTTACTAACTATTTGAAATTTCTCAGAGAAAAATGTATAAAAAACATCCAGAGTTTCACCAATGATTTGTCCTTATTAACATCTTGCAATCTTTAAAATTTCCAGGAAATGGTTGAGAAAATAATTAAGTAATTGAAAGACAATAACACCACTGGAATACCTGTTCATGGTATTAAATAGACCCATTTTGAATTGAGAGGGTTTGAATTAGTTGAATTATAATCCCACCTTACCCTTACTTCAAATACTGACTACAACAAAATGGAAAATTATAGATAACAACAATATTTTTTTTATTTCAGCACATGATAATGAAGAAGATATATCAATAGTGTATGTCCCTTCACATTTGTATCATATGTTGTTTGAACTGTTTAAGGTAGGTTTTTATATTTTAATAAGCATTGATGTATGTGCCAATGATTTATAATTGATTCATCTAATCCAGTAGTTGTTTCTCAGTTGTATACCTGCCAACTGTCACTATTTGCATGGGGGCTACCAAAGTGAAATTTTGAAAGAGCAATTTTGTCCACAATTTTAAACAAAACAATTAATTTTACAATGACTTTAGGCTTCTAAAAGTATGAAAAAGCCAAAAAACAACATTAAAATGTATTTGAAGGTTTTTTATGACTATGAAAGCCATCTTGCACGCAAAAACCCCATGGGCATTTTGAAAAGTTTGTAAATTGATATAAATTTATAGATGTTTTCAACTGGAAAACTGACATAGCATTCTTTTATTTTGGAAATGCCAAATTAAAACCATTTTAAAAACATGTACTGTAAATTCAGAAATTATTGTTTGCATTTAATTTTGATATTTGTGATACCCTGAATGCTGTGTAATTTTTTTTTTTCAATTTAAAACTGTGTTTTTTGTTTACAGAATTCATTAAGAGCAGTTGTAGAGAATTTCCCTGTAGATAGTACTTTGCCAAAATTAAAGGTTCATATATGTAAAGGAAAGGAAGACTTAACTATTAAGGTTAGTATGAATATAAAAAAGAAGTTAAACAATGAAAATATTTTTGGTTCAATCAAATACAGTGAAACCTGGGTAAACCGAACCCTGATAAAACCGAATTTCAGTTTAAACCGAACAATTTTCAAAGTCCCACAAAATTTCCCCATCAATTACTGTTAATCTAACCTGAAAAAACCGAACCCTGTCAACACCGAATTCCGAACGCTTTTTAAAGGCTCGTTAGTAAATTTGTATGTAAAAATTACCTGTCAAAATCGATAACTACCAATCAAAACAATAAAATATTATTAATTATTTGCATGATTTATTTAAACAAACACAGGATGACAGAGTATCCCCGAAGGTATTTGAGGTTTAATGAACTTGTGAGTTGTTATTACAAACTAATTAGCATGTGTGTGTCCATGTATAAAGTGATTTTTTTGTAAAAAACGTTAAACTAGTCAGCTACCCCCATCGTCGATAATGACAAGAAAGGAACTTTCCCTCAGATCAATTAAATGCACCTTACTCAAATAATTAAGGTCACAAAATCGAAACTACCATTCTGTAGCTAAACTGTTTAATTAAATAGTTTTAAAGCCTTTCACCGGATTAAAAAGTCGTGCAACACAACAAGGTCAATGGATTTCGATTGCTGGATTCCCTTTAGAGGCCCTATATATTTGATTCGAATGCTCCCGATGACTTCCGTTAGCTATTTAGCAACGATAAACTCCGAGAATAAACTGGACCCCTGCTGTTGTTTCACTGTTATCGTGTGCCGAAGTATCAATCAGCGGGTGACCAGTTTAGTCCGATAACTCGTGTGTTGAATGACGTTCTCGATTCGACTATGGAATCGTCATTTGACAGTGACTGTGAATCTGAATTGGTCAGTGAATTAACGGATGAGAAAATAATTATAAAAAGCAAAATCGCTCCACGTAGGACATCTCCCAACGACGAGCGTGATTGAAGAAGCGGCGTTTGATTTATAAACAAAAATGTAGCAAAACGTCTATCTTCATCTTCTTTTATTTTTACATTAACATCTAAATGAACATGATGAATACAAAAATAAACTGTCGTCTGTTGTGTCACCTATTATCCCTTGTCAGTAAATGCCAAAATTATTTTGGTGTCGACTTCCGTTTACCTCTACAATCCGAACACCTGTGAAAACTGAACAAAACGCAAAGTCCCGTGGGTGTTCGGTTTGGACAGGTTTCACTGTAGTTAAAAAAAGAATAGACATGGTTTTGTATAAAGCTAATGATCTTAACGAAAAACCTGTAAGGGCAATTCTCAAAGTTTAGAGACAGAAAGCATTTTTTACCATATCTTACTTAAAGGCAACTATGATTTGAATACTATTATCATTAAGCATACATGTGCATATTTTATAAGTCTTAAAACCAAATTTGGTAAGAATCGTGATCAACTTTAGAATGTCTAATAAGATAATTTTGGATTTTTCGAATGACCTTTCAATGTGATTGTGGTTACATCAAATAGGTTGAATTGGTATTATCTTGTGACATTTTAAGAAAATATCTATAAAGTTATATAAATAAATTTGGTGTTTTTACTGTCTTCTGATTGGTTAAAATTATTAGTTTTATTTTCAATGTTATCAATTTTGATGGCGACACGCTCACTCTGACGTTGTGTATCCTACCGTAGTCTAAAATCGTTCATCTTGTCAGTTCGTTAGGTATTTGTGTTTGAACTTAACACACGGGGAAACTCCGCACTGACGTCACTACGCTACTTCCGGCGTAGAAAAACAGAGGAGAATACGTTTTTTCTGCACTTTTGAATAAAAATACATTTCTGAAGGTAAGTTTTCATTGTTGTTCTCAATTATTGCTAAAAAATGCCAATTTTCTAATGCCCGTTTCAATCCCGACTTCCGAATGTCTAAAAACATTCTAGAACTTCACAAAATCCCACTTCCGGCCTCCATCGCTTTGTGTACATTCCATTCAGCGTCATCAATCTTGTGGCAGGCAATACAGGTCAAGCAAATCGTATTTTTAGGAATTTTAAAATGACATGCTCCTTACGTCTTTTGCGATTTTCCCGCGAAAAAAGCCCAACCAAAATGAAAGGAAAACTAATTGAAAAAACGATGCCCATGCCATAATTTTGTACAGGAATATAGAGTAGGTTAATAAAAAACAATTTACATTTATTTTTCATACAATTTTCTTTTTATTCATTATAAAAAGATCGATATTCTGACCATCATGACTGTAGGTAAATATTCATACAGAATTCCATTGATGTTAAAAGGGATGGCAAAAAAATAGTTTTCCTGTTGTATAAAACCCAAAATTATTGCAAACTATTTTGAAGCAATATCCCACAAAGAAATAACGTAATTGCCGTAGACTGAAAAATCCCCTAATTGACAGTAGAGCAATTTGATTGGGTAGAACGAATTGTCATCACGTGATTTTGACGCCATTGAAATTTAAATGTAAACAAACAAGGTCAGAAGGTTCAGTATGGGACAGCATCGTACATTTAGTTACTGACAAATAATTATGAGTTACCAAGCTTGACAATGCATGGTAATAAAAAATGAAAGCTAAGTCTACAGAAAAAATAAGAAAAAAATAGCCTTAGGATAACGACTTATCAACACACCTGGATATTCATACGCTAACATGTGTGTACGTTGCCATTGTTAATATAAATAATATATAAAATGTTCTTTGAGCCTTATTTTTGATAGAAATTTATTTATAATGAATGGCAATAATTTATTTTGATTTTATTGAACCATAAAACTAATTTTTGACTCTTCACATTTTTACATAATCTGCTTTGCGGATTATTCAATGTGAAGAGTCAAAACTTAGTTTAATGGTTCAATAAATTCAAAATAAATAATAGCCATTCACTAAATGGCAATACATTGTGCACTGTATAGATAATAAGAGGAACCATTTTTATCATACAATTACTTTGTAAGCTCCTGGCTTCAAAAATATTAGCACAGAATTTATTTTTATGGTTTATTTTTTTCTCTCCCTCTACAGTTAAGTCGATACAACATTCAGCTTGAAAGAATTTAAACTAATTCAATAACAGTACAGTTATTCATATTTAAAGACTATCTATTTTTCTTCCAGTTGTGTGATCAGGGAGGTGGAATACCTTACAACAATATAAACAAATTATTTGAGTACATGTATTCTACTGCACCAAGTCCATCATGTGCTGATTCAGGTTCTGCTCCACTGGTAAGTTCTTATCATTTAAGTCGTCTGCAATCTGAAATTTAATGGTTGATGGTTTGTATTTAAATTAGTGTAATACAGTGCATCTATGAAACATACAGACATTGAAGAGGGGCTTAACGGGGATATATGCACAGAATAACGTGAAATAAAATTGCCTTTTCACAATGAATGAACAATTAAAAGAATCTTGCAAGTTTGTTTTTTTTTTACTGATTTCACAAAACAAGCTGAATAACGAACCTTTTTTGTGGCTGCATGTGAAATAAAAATGGCAAAACACGTTGCACGAAAATAACCCTTTACCACATCCATTGAATAGTGCATGACATTCTTCAATCACAGGACTTTAATTTTTTGTTATGGCAAATTGCAACTTAAGTGCAAAGATAAATGATCAGAAATTCGAAACTATAAGTCTTAGATCAGAATTTATATTAGCGACTAAAAAGTGTTCACTTTTATAGACTATTACTTTTTTAAACTAATAACATTATAACTTCATTAGAAATATGTGATAAATGACAATAAAATATTGGCAATTCAGAAATTGTTGTGATTTTATAGTGTTGTGATAATTGGGTAAGTTTCACAAAGATAAAAACTGGCATTTTATATTAATGAAAGCATTATACACTTTGTATGATAACTAAAATTTCTTTTAGCTATTTCTCATGTAATTATAACACCACATTAGCATTGACCAAAGAAAATACTCTTTTGATTTTAAAATACATATCTTCTTTATTGTTCCAGAGAACTTGTTTGAATTATAGCAATTTTTGTCCTATCACACACTAAATCCAGTACAACTTGATTAATTTCCTCAAAAATTTTATCTTTTTTAGGATTTGGAAACTACATTTTTCTTTCTTTTTTCTTTTCTGTTTTATTATTTTCCGAGTTATGGGACCTATAATTGTCAGATTTAAGTAAATTTTTCACATATTGCACCCCCACAACTTAAGTTTGTTTAGATTGATTTACTGATAACTTTACATAACTGTTGGTGCAAAACACACTGTTCAATCTAAACAAAAATATTCTGATACGTCTTTTTGTAGTTCTGAGACTTAAAAACTGCCAGTTATTAAATGTCATGCGCTATGCTTGAACTGAATTGCTACAAACCTAACAGTTGTTGGGATTGGTAAATGTTTTCTTTTGATTCTGAAAATATTTTAGGTTTTCATTCCAGATTTTTGGGACTTTTAACAGACATTAGACATTATTGGCACAATACTTTATAATATATGCCTAATGGTATTCCTATGCATGCTTTTCTAAATAGCATTTTTTTTGGCTTTTGATAAAATGCCTTTTTAAGTATCCTATTTTATTTTTGCAACAATTTCAATATGTGCAGTAAGGCTGTATCATGTGCTCCTAGTAGAACAGCTGTATTTTTGGCTGGTCATCAATGTTGATTTATTGTAAAACATAATATTTACTTTGTATTATAAAGTTTAAATTGTCTCTTGATGCAACATTTGTACACAACATTTTAACAAAATTTGGAAAAGTAAAAAAAAAATATGTTCATGTAAACTCTTTGTTGTCTGCTTATTGTACATGTTATGCCTTACAATTTCCCAAGAGATTTTTATTCACAACTAATATTGGGTGCTCACAGATGTATGTGAATCAATCAGTTTGTATAAGTTAAACAAAAAAGTTTTAATAAAATAAAACTCAATTGAAATGCATTCAAAGCTTGTATATCAAGCTGTTGATTTCACATGCTACTATAATTGGTAATCCTTTGTAAGGTTAGCACCATGTTTTCATCCAATGCCTCCTTCTTTTCAATTTTTTGTTTTAGATAAAGAGAGACAATGTAATCATGGTAAAAATAGATGATGTAATACTTTTATATGAGGGGGAGGACAGGGGTAAGGGAGACAGGGAGAAAGGGGGTAGGAGAAAGGAGAAAGGGGGTGGGAGAAAGGAGAAAGGGGGTAGGAGAAAGGAGAGGAAGGCTGGGAGAAAGGAGAAAAAGTTGGAGAAAGGAGAAAAAATAAAATATCTCTCCTTTTAAAAAATGATCTAATATTTCAAGAAAAAATATCTCAAAAGGAGATGTTTTATTCTAATGGGAGAAAGGAGAACGGGGGTAGGAGAAAGGAGAAGAGGGGTGGGAGAAGGGAGAAGGGTACCCCCCTGTCCTCCCCCTCTTATATGTGGTAGACCATTCTTAAAATTGAAAAGCACCTTTTGTATAAAAATTATCCATGCAAAAGACAGTCAGAAGCATGAATAATTTTTATCTGTAAAATTGAATTAGACTTAGTATAAAGTACAAAAATTTTCAACAAAATCTTAGATTTTCCAATAAATTTGAAATAGATACACCTTTTTGCTGCTTTATATCATTAGTTTGATTTTATGCCTGTCTCAAATGATTCATAGAATAAAATGCTTATAACCTTATGTTTTCTTATAATTTTTTATTTGTGCATAAAAAATAGCAAAAAAGGTGGTGTTATGTGTCGGGAAATTATTTTAAATAAAAGAACTTAAAGTTAAGAATCACCAAAATAGGACTCCACCTACTTTCTTGTCTTAAGATTATATAAGACAATAAGACTGTTTTAATAGTATTAGCTTTTAATTGATATGATTTAGTCGAAAACGTCAGAATCCCACTGAGTCCTAACCTGAGTTGTAAGCACACACCATATTTTTTATACCAGTGTGTACTGGAATGTGATGTTTAAACTGATGTTATTAATATTGCTGTATGATTTTCATGCTTGGTTTCATGTTTTAGATTGTTGTTGAAGAAATGAAATAAATTTTGTACCAATCCAGAAATGGATTTAAAAATTAATTTGACCTCATCGTCCTGTTTAAGGTAATAAATAGTACATTATATATATGCTGAATAAATAGTAATGATGTTACCAGATTTTCATTCACTTTTTTATTTCTAGGCTGGATACGGGTATGGCTTACCACTGTCAAGACTTTACGCCCAGTATTTTCAAGGAGATTTAGTTGTCTCATCAGTAGATGGATTTGGTACAGATGCTTATATATATCTAAAGGTTTGTATACTTACAGCATACGAATAAGGGGATGTGGTATGATTGCCAATCAGACAACAATCCACCAAAGTTCAAATGAAGTGGATGTAAGCAAGTATGCTTTCTTGTTTGATATAGTTTTATGGTACCCACAGAACATGAAATGCTTTTTGTCTTATAAGGGGGAATAATTTTATTCTTCACCTGGAGTTTGACAATATAAAGAGCTGCCTTGCATTTACTTTCATTTTGCTTATTTTCTTGTCATAATGAAGTTGAAAAAGCGGTGACAACAGCCTCAACAATGTATGAATTTGTAATTTTCTGTTTAAGGGGCACAAACTGTGTCAATGATATTTGGTACACAATGTAGTACCATAGACACATCTCATTTCTATACATATAATTTGGCTCTTCGCTCTCAGGGTGTATGGACTTTGAAATTTTTTTTTGTTAACATGTATCTCCCTGCAAATACAATTCTTCCTCTATCCCCAAAAATTGATGCCTACAATAATGACTGAATTTTTACTTAACGTTGTTTTCATATTGCATTTTTCACAGACCAAATCTATGATAATTAACATAGCAATAAAATATTTCCCACAGAAAGTAACCAAAAGTTAGAGTGCAATAAATTCTAATATTGCACTAGTGCAATAAATCTTCAAAATTCATGACGCCATCAACGATAAAATCTTAGTTTAAACATATTTTTACTTTCAAATATTATATTGCTATACAATAAAAGGGTCATTGCATGAATATTGGGCAAGCTCCTGCAATATAAAATTCTACTCGGGACGATACTCCCCAATATTCATGCAATAACCCTATATTTCCATTGTTTTCATGATTTTATGGAATTTTTAGTATATTGATAATGTACAAGACTTTTTTTTCATTTTAGGTTTTATCAAATGAAGCTAATGAGTGTTTACCTATATATAACAAAACATCAGCTAGAATGTATGAAACAGATGTTGTTGTTTCTGATTGGACAAGTCCGCCAAAAAGTCCACAGAATTCACGGACATTTTCTACACTAACCAGAACATATCAGCCACGGACTTGATTATGTGATCTTCTGTTATAATGAAACCCAGAAATTTCACATCCCTAACCACCAGTTCTCAGCACTAACAGAGTAGAAGTTTGATTAGAGTTGGTCAACTTATTTTCAATGATATTTATGAAGAGGGTAGAAGTGTGTCTACTTGAATGAATGTACCTTATTTATGTGTTGGGTATTTATCTGTAAAGTTTTGTAATCTGGTTGATATTTATATGTCTGAGATGAGAAAAAGTGGTATATATTGGTGCTACAATAGTCGTAATATATTTGTTAAACAATTGTGTAGCAAGATTTTTTTTTACAATATGTGAATTTTTGTACGTGAAAGTGTTTAACTTTTGATTGTTAAAACTTATAATAGTTTACTATACTTTGCAACACCAAAACAGTTCAAACTTGTAAAACACTATATAGCTAGTCATTCAATGAATTGTTTTTTAATATCAGATATTTTCCTTTTAGGAAGTAAAGGGTCATAAAATGGCATTTTGTTTTTAAATGTCCTGTGTTCATTGTTTTAATTTTACATTGCAATGTCATCCAAACATTCAGACCAAATATCACTATGGTATCTGATATTTGATTTGTTAAATGAATTGGTTCTATAAATTTGTACAAATTATATATTGGATGGAGAGTTGTCTCAATGGCACTCATACCACATCTTATAATGGAGTATATCATAGAATGAATATATTTTTAGATTCATCAAATTGCCCTTGTGGGCTGTTGCCATCGTGTGTTTTCTCAAATTTCATTTCTTAATTGAAGTGAATCTAAGAATGAGGAAAAATAATAATGTAACTCGCTCAGTCAGAACCAAGAAACTGACCAAAATCAGTCTGAAAGCAACAATATCATAGAAGAGGGGGTCGGAGGGGTCCTGATCCCGAAACCATGTGCTTAAACACATGGCATGCCAAGGTCCCAAATTTAATGAAATTTAAATCCCAACATCCAGAAATTTGAAAAAAAAATTCCCGGATCCAAAAAGGATAATTCTCGAAATCCTGAACTTAGAAACACCCCACCTCATAGAAGAAACAATTTGAGTGCATGTTATTTGAGTACTGGAACTCCAAAAGTGTCATAATGGCTGTTATGAAGAAAACCTTTATTTTTCTTAAATCTGTCTTGTTTGTTAACAGCAATTTATTTGAGATATGCAATTATGAGCAACAACTTTATAAAAATCTTAATTTTATAAAGGCAATATTCACTCTTGGTTTAAAAGGGGCTTATTTGTCTTATTCAGGATATTTGAAACATCAAATTGTGTATCATTTATTGCTTAGGTAACTAGCTACTGTTTATTTATTTAATACATGTATATGGGTTATAAAAAGAATTGAAATCCATTTTTTCTTGTTCACCGAAATCCCTATAGAATAGAATCCAGTGGAAAAATAATAAATTTGAATGGGAAGACTTTATCTATTTTATGCATGTAAATAATTTGCATGAGGAAATTTTCATGACAATATTTAGATTACTAGAAACTCATTTTAATCACAAATTTCTGAATTCCCATTCACAATAAAGTACGACTACATACAACATTTTTATATTTAAGCAATTTTTTTTTCCGATTTGAATGTGGTGGTTGATATTTCTTTCTAATTGCTATGTCTTATAGAGTAGGATTTATAATATTTTTATTGGATTTGAAATCAAAACCAAACATTTATTTTTGTAAATGATATTATATTTTAATATTATGTATGAAAGGTATACCAATGAGAGGCAATATTATTTTGGGGAAAAAAAGGCTGTTTTAAAATATGTACAACTTTCTTCTTTAAAGTCTTGACTTCATTAGATTATTTAGCTCACCAGGTCAAAAATACATGTAAAGATGTTAGCACCACACTGTGTCTTTTATCAATTTATTCCAATATAAATGACTAACAATATCTTTTGTCTATGATTACCCAATTTTTACAAGTTTACAGAAGAAAAGAGTATATATTGAATAAATGGTGTATGATAGATACTTTATAAAGATTTTACATGTTGGTTCAGCATTGTCAACAATATTTTGTGGTCTTTTTCTGAACTATTGTTCAGAGCATGTATAAGAACAAGTCATAAGTAAAGCATTTATAGTACTAGATCTGGCTGCTAAAGGCAATTACTGGTATTTATTTATGAGATCTACTCAGGAAAAATGATGGAATTTTTTAATAAATAACTACAAAGATGTATGGAAAAGGTGTTTAAAGATCTTCTCTGGATTAAGTGACCTTAGCTTTGAGCTTTTCTGTTGAGGCCTTATTCATTTTTTTATGAAAATTAAGGGTACACATGTAATCAAATTTCAATTGGTCTCTTCCATGTAATTGGTGGTCTTTCTTTTGAATCCCTTGCTTGTCTGGACCTGATGAACTTGCCATATGGTTCAGATCCTTGTTTTATATAGATTAAGATCATATGTTGCCTTCTACAGTTCTTTTATGAATTAATTACCAGAACCCAGGTGGCAGAAAAAAAAAGATAAAAAAAAAAGTTCTTTCAAGACAGAAAACATTAATTCTACAACCACAAACAAGGTTCTTGATGCTTCTTACACATTTTAATAAGTGATGGAAATAAGAAATTTTTTGCACTCTCTTTCGTTTAAATCAGTTGAAATCTGAAGGTACAGAGAGGAACATACATTAAAGTCTATTTCTGGAAGAGCTTGCATTTTGTTATGGTATAAAGATGTGAATGTGTATTTTCTGGATAGGGTGTTTGTGTTTGGAATAAGGAAATGTGAATGTGTATTTTCTGACTGATGTCTGGTTTAGTGTATAAATGTAAATGTGTATTGTCATGATATATGTTTGTGATTTGTATTTGAAAGAGTGAATGTGTATTTTCTTGCTGATGTGTATGGTTTAGTATATAAATTTGCATATGTAATTTCTTTGCAATAAATGAGCACATGTTTTTGTGTATGGAAGTTTGGATGTGTAGCTTCTAGCTAGTGTGTAAATGTAGGTTTCTGTTGATCGGTGTGGTGTAAAACTTGAATCATGTTTTATAATCTGTAAAATGTCAATTTTGGTTATAAACTAAATTTTTATTTTCTTGACATCTACAAAAGAATAAAAAAGAACACCCAAATAGTGATTTATAGGTGTTTTTTTTTAATTCCACCATGAAGGGTTTAAAATAACCATCCATGCACTTGCTGTATGATAAATGATAACATATCATAACATACTGCCAATAATATGCTGCATCAACAAGTTGAAAAGTGGCTTCAGTGGAAAGTTATTTAATTATACCAATACATGTATGAGTGAAGTAAGCTTGTATACTTTAATTTCATCTATATATTATGTTTAAAAAAATGTTTTAAATATTTTGTATTTGTAAATTATAAAAATGGTATGTTTAAAAATGTCTGTTATATCAGTAGTCAAATGAATAATGTTAGATATATTATTTTTTGGTGGAAATTAAAAGAACTTTATTTCCCTTATGGTGTTGTAGTTGAAATTTAAAGCTTAAAGCTTAAAGCTACAATTGACACATAAAGATAATAGCGGCAAACAATAAACCACAGATGAAGTATGTGATAATAATGCTCCTCCATCAATGAGTGATGGCCTATATCAAAAAGTAGGCTCTAAAAGTATGATTTTCATAAACAATTGGCTTTTCCTTGGCTATGCATTTGATGTTTTTGGCTAGTCATTCACATGTTTCTCAGTACATTTGATATTCGATTGCAAAAAGTAAAATTAAAAAAATACTTAACTCCAAGGAAAATTGAAAAAGGAAAGTCCCTAATCAAATGACAAAATCAAAAGCTCAAACACTTCTAACTAATTGATAACAACTGTCATATTCCTGGAATTGTTCAAACATTTTCTTTTAATACAATTCACATGTTTCTCAATACTTTTTGAAAGCTTATTTCTTAAATACAATTCTGTTATAATATTTTGAAATGCTTGATATTTCTAATACATGCATGTAACTCATTCAAGATGACATTCATAAAATTCATAAATATTGTTCAGGCAAAGTACTTGAAAATCCAATTAAATGTCTTAGGAACAGAAATCAAGTTGAGAAGAGACTTTAAGGAGTCTATTATACTTTCCTGACCTGGAATATCAATTCTGTTAATGTCCATGCAATGAAATGTAAATTAACAAACATACTTATCTTAAAGGAAAATTCAAAACAGAAAGTCTGTAATCAATTGGCAAAATCAAGAGCTCAAACACATCAAATAACTGGATAACTTGGTATAGACATTTTCAAATGTATAAATGGTGGATTGAACCTGGTTTATAGCTAGCTAAACCTCTCATTTGTATGTCAGTGGCATAAAAGTCCATTATATTAACAATGATGTGTGAACAAAGTAAAGCAACATAAAAGGTAAAAATGTAAAAATTGGGATACAGCAGTCAACATGTGTTATTTTCTTAATTGTATAAAAACTAACAAACATTTTTTTTTATACAAACATTACCATGGCACAATAACACAATGACAGGATGTATTAATACAGAGCCACGTAACAATTAAGAAAGAAACAAAAAAAAAGACAAAGACAAAGCATATTAGCAAAAATGAATTAGAAGAATACAGAAATTTTCATAGAAAAATAACACCATGACATGTTGTTTAAGTACAGAGTCACGTCATATAAAACAAAGAAACACATAAAAGGGACACAGGCAGCATATTAGCAAAAATGAAATACAAGAATTAGAAAATGATCTTAAAACAAAAACACAATGACAGGATGCCTAAGTAAAAAGCCGCGTCAAATGGATACTACCAAAAACAGACAAAAGCAGCAAACAGCAAAAGTAATAATCATAAAGAAACGGGCTCGTCCAGATATTCCACATGATATAGTCAGTATCAAAAACTCAACTACCTATTATTCTATATATATAATGCAATTATATGCGACTGTCATACAAGAGAGGTTTACTTAGCTATAAAAGCAGGTTAATTCACTATTTCTACATGCCTATATGAAGTCAGGATTATGACAGTTGTTATCCATTCGTTTGATGTGTTTAAGCTTTTGATTTTGCCATTTGATAAGAGACTTTCCGCTTTAAATTTTCCACGAAGTTCGATATTTCTGTTACTTTACTTTATAATACATTCTACATGATAACTGACAACTGAATAATCTTACTGGTTACTAGCAATTCTTCTACTTTTAAATGTATGAACAGGAAATTACAAAGGTAACATTTATCTTTAATATTCTCTACAATTAAAAAACAAAAACACTTAACAATAATTACATGTCTTAAAAAAATAAATCATTTACTTAGTTTCATTAAGTAGCCATATTTGAACATAAAAAGTGCTATTAAAAGATCTGTTTGGCTGTATTAATAAAAATAACCCCACTTTTAAAGCAGTACCCCTTTCTGAAAACAGGCAAAATTTGGAAATCAGTCATGTCTATCAAATGATCTGTAAATCTCATTCTAGTCTATCTTTATGATTTTTTTCTTATTATTTGGATACTGTGAAACCAGAAGAGTATTCTTATCTATTATTTTTATTTTTTTCCCTCTGTTTGATTGAAGCACATTCAATAGTTTACCCCTCCCCCTTTTTTCAATGAAATCTACCCAAGTGGGCCTCTTGTTTAAGTCAAAATTGAAAAAGTACCCAAAACTTGTTCATATTGAAGAATTTGCTACAATACAACTATCTGAACACAAGAAAGACCATACCTTTCTCTTTTTTGAATATACTGGTCTTTATACATGCCTACTATATCATGGTTTTTAGACTGTACTTGACACACCAATGCATTTAAAATTTGAAATAAAATTCAAGAAAAAACAAAATGAATACTCAAGTTGGGGTTTTTGGTAAGAATATTGATTATTTGTCACACCTAATCACAAAAATCCTTGTCACGAAGGATAGTTTTAGAAAAAATCAACTTTTTAAACAAATTTTTAACCCAAATATGAAAATTTCAATTATCCATGCAGTGCCGCAGACAGGAAAAGAAGTATAGACTCATGAAAAATGAACATTTTTGAAAATCTTTTCACCAAAAGTTCATTTTATACACATTCTACCTAAATGTCAACAATTAAGCCATAAAGATAATAACCTTAAAGAAAAATATTACTTTTGTATGTAGCTGTCTCTTCAACTTTGGGCTAATTTTCAATAAAACTGCAACTAGAATTTTCATCACAAGAAGAAGATTTCATTGAACAAAAAATCTTTCTATGTTCTTTTTAATTGAAAATCATGTAAGTAATACCATCAGAATCTCAATTTGCCTGAAACTGTTGTGCTTTATATCTATAAATACTGTTGAATGGTGTCTAGTATAAAAAAGCATAATTATTACATAATTTCAGTTTTTTCAGTGTAACTTGATACCCCATGATTTTTTTCTCTTAAAAAGTCCTTAAATCATGATGTTTTATCATTCTGGGCACACAAAAGTCCACATGAGCTACTTCCTTGCAGTGAACATATGAAAAAAATACCCTATGCAGGATGATCAATACCAAAAGTGCTTACATTTAACAGCTATATTGTCAAAGAAACGCAGCCAGTCAGAAAAAGTTCCAAAATTAGTCTTTTTTATTAATCATTTTAAAAATTAGTTATTTATACAATGTTTTATCATCACTGTTGGTTACTAATTATCTATTAGCCAACAGCTTTGGTTTTAGCATACTTCACTTCAAATAACATTCTTGGTCTAGTTTTCTATCCCTTAAAATAATACTATTGTGCTGAATCTAAGATTTCAACTCCTTCAGGTAAAATTAACCTTAGATTGTAATGGTTGGACAATATCCTCCATCATAAATCAGTGCACTAGAAAATATACCTCCCTAAGTTTAAGATCAGTCTGTAACTATCATATCTTATACATATACAAAACTAACTGCAACTTAAGATTTCACTTTACAATTACATGTTGCCTGATCTCAATATAAACGAATTCAAGCGTAAACCTCCAGATTGCATAAGTGCTGGATCCCCATTCATATATAAGATCGGCTGACCACGATATTACTGGTGAAACTAATCAGTGTGTGTATAACACTTCGTTGTTAAATATTTTATCCAAAGGCCTGATATATCGTGAGTCTGAATCCATCAATTTGAAACATAACTTCAAAATACTAACGGATTCAGTCAAGGATCATGCCAGGCTGAGGGTGAAATGCAAGAAAATAGGTAAATACTCTTTTGGAAACGATATCTGTATAGGTTTTTGTAGAATCCCTATGTGTTTGATTAAAACGGGGACGGAGAACGTAATAAGTTTCGAGTTCGGATATTTAATGCCGTTGGTTAACTCTGCTGTTACTGTGCAGTTCTGAAAACGAATGCGTTTATAAATTGGTCGGTGAGTAAATGTTGTATCTAAATTGTTTTTGTACTACTAGTATACGGGATCGTCTTTCCGGAATGCTCGATGACAAACGGTTTTGCGAATTCTTTTGATTTGATTTGGCGTCTTCCTTGGTTTAGAATAATGTTATCAGAAGGCGTCGTCGCTGGAACCTGACCCTCAACCACGCTGTAGAAAAGTATTAAACTCTGTTGTTTTCGTCTGTCTTAAGTAGTGATAGTTCTAGATCTGGTATAATTTCTGTGATGAATCTATCATATCTTGATTTGTCATCTTTATTAATAAAAGACACGACCCTTCTTTGTGTCCTGTCTTGTTTATCCATTTCTTTTCTATATATAAGTTCCATATGATGGCTCCATATTTCATAATTTATCTAACTAGGGATGTGAAGACATTTTTCCTTTTGGACAATGTTGTAACTTGTATGTTACGTCTGAGGAATCCAAAAGCAGAACTTGCTTATTTGATGGTGTTTGTCATATATATGTCGCTGATACAAATCAGAATTAAAAACAACCGGAATGGGTCTAGGAATACACATGCTATATCGAACTTTAAAGACACAAATGTTGCAAAGCATATGTCCTGTCCCCATTACAATTATATGATTGTCTCCGCTGATAAAGTCCCGAACAAAATGGTTTTTGTGTGTAGGTCACAAAACATAAACTACTTATTATAAATGAATTTGGTATTGACAATTAACTTGGAAACTCACATCCACAAAACTTATCTGGATAATCATAGGTCTGTTATATGTTCTTTTGGAATTTCAACCAAAGATGAAGAACTGGATCTCCATTCATTGCATTTGATACCTAAATTTCATAAGTGTCATTGCAACAACGATATATTGCTTCAAGTCTTCCAAGTGCTCCACAATACGCTTTCTAATTTCTTCGCGCAATTTTTATTAACACACCAAAGTTACTGTTAATACCTATTAAAGAGGTGACGTGAATCAGGTGTGTATACTAAAAGTGTATAGATCTGTTAGAGTACATACAATCTAAGACTCTTTCAATTTGCAATAGTATTAGAACATTAGACTTATCTCCTCTTTACAGAAGTATTCTTCATTCCAAATTTAAAGACAAATTTAAAGACAAATCTAAAGAATTGGTCCTATTTTTTTTTCATAAAAAATGGCCGCCTTAGATACAAGTACCTCTTCTTAAGGGGAGTGTAAACAATAAAACTCTGATTCAAACAAACACATTCTCTGAAACTGACACAAAGAAGCTGGATTTATGATTGACAACATATTTGTTACGTTTGGAGGAAGTGTTTTTTCAAAGTGCAATCGCTAATTCCAGTGAACCCATCTTTGCTCCTCTTCTTGCCAACTTGTTCTTTTTTTTTATTTTAAGCTGAATTCATATCGAAGTTTCGTAGGAAGAATAAAAAAAAGCGAGTATTATCATTTTACTTCACCTTCTGTATTATAGATGATGTCATCTCACTTAATAATTCAAAGTTTGGTGACTATGTTGAACGCATCTTTCTCATCGAGCTTGAAATAAAGGCAGCAACAGATACATTTAAAAGAGGGACGAAAGATACCAAAGGGACAGTCAAACTCATAAATCTAAAACAAACTGACAACGCCATGGCTAAAAATGAAAAAGACAAACAGAAAAACAATAGTACACATGACACAACATAGAAAACTAAAGAATAAACAACACCAACCCCTCGTATATTGACTTACATATTGACTTAAATATAGAAACTGACAATGAGGGTAGGTTGAGAACAACATCTTTACACGACAAAAGAGATGGTTTCAGCTTCTTCGTTGTGAAATTTCCATTTCCATGTCACAACATTCTAGCAGCGCCCGTACCTGGTCTATATAGTTCCCAGTTGATATCTTATGCCAGATCTTGCATTTCCTATCCTGCTCAAACGGAAGCTACTAAACCAAGACCGTTATAGATTGTTGGTTTCACAGATGACGATTTTTATGTTTCATTTGTCTACAATCCCTTCATCTTTCTCCGAATATTACCTAGCGAATAGACTTCTCACCTGGTTTGTACTTACATGAGTAACACGACAGATGCCACATGCGGAGCACCTGCAATCATCACCGTGTCAAGTTTCTTGTTGCTCAGACTTTGATTTTCTATGTTCTGTTTTGTATATTATCTATTTTTGTCTTTTTTCCCATGGTGTTGCTTGTTAATTTTCTACTTTTAAGTATGAATATTCATTTGGTATCGTTTGCCTCTCTTTTACAGAAGGTCTGTTTAGTTCCTTTTGATTGTTTTCTTCTCCGACTCTTGTATTTCAGTACTATTGTACTCGAGATATTTGAACAGTATGATGATAGTTCCGGATGATTTTGGTCTTTTATGACAGGTGTTCATGGAAAATAATCTTAAATATATTTTCAAATCTACATAGAAAAGTAAGATCCACAATACACTGATCGATATCACTTAAACGTTATAATGTATGTTATACTCCACATATTGATAAACTGTTCGTTCTTCTGTCTGCTCTTATGTTAGAGTAAACATATTTTCTTGTCAAAAATGATAAAAGGATCAGATCAGATACAACATAGAACAACACCAAATCACCAACACCGGATTTTTGTTTCTCATTTATATATGACAAAGGTACACGAACAGTGAAACTAATGGAGCATACCCTTACAATTCAGATGAATTTACTCAACAACCTTGGTGTTGTTATAGTTGTTTGTGTGGTGATTGTATGTTTACTGTCTCACCTGTTAATCTAGCATGTATCATTTGGGCGTGACCTCATTTTCATTGTTCATTAGTACATGTTAATTTTTCAAAGTTAAGGTAGCACAATACAAAGATTTTACAACTCCAACGCCCAAGTTTTAAAATGCTGTAACTTTCTTAATAATGCTTGAAAATTTATAAAAGTGGAAGTTTTGTATAGCTAACAGATTACTCTTTCAAATTAATGCAATGTTAGTATTATGCAACAATTATGTAACCAATTATAATGTTAACTGCGTCTAAAATATTTTTCATCAAATTTCCACTTTCAAATGAAATTAACTTCTGCATAGGTATCCCTAGAGGGTTGATTTTATTATATGTTGTTCCTATGGCAATTATCTACAAAAGGGTGTCTCAGATTTCAGAGAGAATGTATAGAACAAATTTTGCACATAATTAGGTCTTTCCACTTTTCTGTTTTTTGCGTATGATATGGAACAGTTATTACGATTTTGAAACTGACCCTGTTAAGCCGAACACTTTTTATTGTAAGAGTTATCTCCCCAAACACTGTTTTTCTTGTGTACAAATCTCCTTCGCAACTGTTAAAGATTACGACAAATTATATCAACAATATGCTCGTTATATCCTCAGGATCTTTTGACCGATGTGGTCCGGAAACTCCATATGAGAGTTATTTCCCCTTTTGTATTTAAAATAGTTTAAATGTAAATTGTAATTTGTAAACCATAAGTGATAGAGACCTAGGTCCTTGGTCCAAAAGAAAAAAGAAAATAGGGTCAAGGTCAAAGGTCAAGGTCATTTCTAAATTTGGATTTTGGCTTATTTTCACCTCTTTTCAAACACGATATAAGATATCGACAACATATTTTTACGTAATTGTTAGTTGTGACATGTAGTAACACATACATATTGGTTTAAAGGGTATGCTTACTTCAAATTAGAGTTTTCTCCCTCTTTTATTTAAAAATATGCATATGGTGATATAACTCTTGAACCAAATATAATTAAGACCTAGGGTCTTTTGATTTGAGGTCCTTGGTTGATGACCTTGAAATTAAACTCAAGTTCATAGGTTAAATTGACATTCTAGATTTTGACCTTTGCTTTAACCTCATATGTATATGTTACAGTAAATAGGTGAAATTAGGAATTACACGTAATTACTAAACATTTCAGTAAATACCTGTAATCACTAGCCAATTTAGTAATTACATGTATTTACTAGTTGATTCAGTGATTACTGGTATTTACTGATTATTTTTGTCATTTTTACAGCTATTTACTGACTTGATTTTGTTTTGTTTTAAAATTAAAGACATAATTCAAGAAAGTAAAGGGATAGGGATTTTTAGGGCTTATACTTGAGGATTTAGGAATATAAGGCACATAAAAAGTGCATACTCTTTAGAGTTTGTGAATCGAAACTGGAAAATGGTGGTTTAATACGTTTTGAAACTCCCTAAAAATCGGCATGCAAGACATTGATATCAATCCAAACTTTAGACAGACATTCACGGGAAGTTTGAAGTGATATTGATTTGAAAATTGGTAAAATGTTTTATCAAACCAAGATAGATGAAGTTCGATTTTTTTTTTTTTTTTTTTTTAACTTTTTTTTTTTTATTTCCAACAATTACAACATATACATGACATACATACAATATAATACATATAAGATAAATACAATGTCATTTTTATAAATAAATCTTAATTGGAAATATTTTACATTTTCTATTGAAAAGATAAAGAAATAAAAAATTAAAAAATTAAAAAATTAAAAATAAATAAATAAATAAATAACGAAGGAAAACAAAACACAAAAAACAAAAACAAAACACAAAAGGATTATCCAGTTACATCCCTATCTATATTTTAAATATCAAATAATTATGTTGAACAAAAATTGAAAATTTACGAGACATATTTCTTTCGTAACAGCCATCGACACTGATCAAGTACATAACACGACAATAATATTTTCTTTAAAAAAGATTATAATTAAGTAGTCATAATTTATTGTAACAACAACAAAAAAGACATTAACTGGTATTCAATAACAGTTTTTCAAAAACATTCCATACATTGTCAAATTCAGTTATCTTTTTATTTTTTACAGCTATCATACTCTCTAATTTATACATATCTTTCAGTTTTATTATAATTGCTTGCAATGAGAGATTCTTTTTAAAGCATCTAGAATTATACACATATTGTTTAATATAAAGAAAAATCATGTTATATGGGTTGTTGGGAAATATCTTGGATAAGTCTCCAAAAAAAAGTTTAATTTATTTATTGGGAGACTTATTCCACCGGAAAGGAACCAGTTATCAACATCCTGTAGAAAATCTTGTACAGTATTGCAATTCCAAAATAGGTGTTCTATAGACTCATTATCTGATTTACAAAATGTACATAAAGGATCATCAGTCAATTCTATTTTAACTAAATACTGATTTGTGGCAATAATGCAATGGTTAATCCTATATTGCAACCACTGTAATTTACTATTTTTAGTAACAGCAAAAGGCAGTCTGAAAATCTTTTTCCAGTTAAGATTCTGTTCACCTAAAATTTTAACCCACTTAAGCTGTCCAGTAGGAATAACATTATTTCTTGTCAGTACAGAATACATATCTTTTGATCCTTTACAATGTTTTAAAAATATTTGTAGACATGATGGTATAAAAGGACAAACTAATTTGTAAGATCCTTTAGGGAAAGATTTTGATGCCTCTTTCACTGCCGAAATAACACTGTAAAATTTAAGAAAATCTGTGTTAATGTTATATTTTTGCTTAAATTGGTCAAATGAAATATACGATCCATTTTCGTCAACTATATCATTTACAAATCTAATACCACTATTGAACCATTCTTGATAAATTACTGATTTATGACCAATCTTAATATTATTATTCAGCCATAGTGGATTTGATAAAAATGAATCATAAGTAAAATTTCTTTCTTTTTGAATAATCATTTCCCAGGATCTTATTACATCTTTCCAAAAATGGTTGTTAACTGTCATATACAGTTGTCTAATATAATCAACACCACAACTAAACAACTTTCTTTTATCTATATTTGACATGAAAATATTTTGCCATTTACTATCTCTCTGCAAAAGCCTCCTAATCCATGTTGATTTAAGTGCTGTAATGAACATATTCAAATCAAGCATTTTCAAACCTCCCTCCAAATAATCTTTGATTAGAATATCCTTCTTAACTCTATGTATAGATGAGTTCCATATGTATGAATAAATAAGTTCATTTATTCTCTTAATAATATCATCTGAAGGATTTGGCAGAGAGATAATGAGATGGTTTACAATAGGCAAGACTAGAGTTTTAATCACAGTTATTCTACCTATAACAGTTAGATTCCTTTTAGACCATTGATTTAAAGTATTTTTAATCTGTACAATTCTTTCAGAATAATTTATCTTAACAATTTTTTTAAGATCTACATCAAAATTGATTCCTAGTAATTTAAACGAAGTTTCACCCCAGGACAGATTTCTGTTAGGGCATAAAGTATCTGTACTATATTTTTTGCTCCCAAACCAAATAACTTGTGTTTTTGTGAATATTCAGTCTAGATATTTTTGCAAACCAGTCTAATTAGGTCTTTCCACCTTTCCGTGGAAAGACCTATTGAATTTGTTCTGATTATTATTATTTTTTTTTTTTTTTTTCCGCCTAAATTTTTTTCTTGCGTAGTATTGATGTTTCAAAAGATGTCGCTTAGATATTTGGAATATGATGTCGTATAGTTTATACGCTTTAAAAATTTACAACTGCGTAACAAAATACTTTACGTTGTAAGAGTTATCTTTCCAAACACTGTTTTTCTTGTGGCCACTACTCCTTCGCAACCGTAAAAGATTACGACAAATTTATTTTACCAAATTGCTCGTTACTTCTTCAGGATTAGGATATTCATTTGGACTGAAGCTTTACGGAAACTCCATATGAGAGTTATTCCCCCTTTTCCATTAAATTAATTGATATGCATTTCTAAATGGTAAACCATAAGTGATAGAGACCTAGGATTTTTGGAATTAAGTTCCTTGGTCCAAAAAAATGAAAATAAGGTCAAGGTCAAAGGTCAAGGTCATATTCTAAATTTTGATTTTGGCTTATTTTCACTTATTTTCAAATACCGTTTGACATTTCGACAAATAATTTTTCATAAATTGCTAGTTGCGACATGTCCTTACTTCTATATTTTGATTGAAAGGGTGCGACGACAATAAATGGGAGTTTTTGCCCATCTTACATTTAGAATTACGCGTAAAGTGATATTACTCATTAACCAAACATATTAAAGACCTAGGGTCTTTTGATTTAAGGTCCTTGGTTTGTGACCTTGAAATAGAGGTCAAGGTCATAGGCTAATAGGACGTTCTAGATTTTGACATTTGCTTTAAATTCATATTAATACATCACAAAGCCATAGGAACTAACATTTTAAACTGATTTTTCATATTTCAATATCAAAATAGATCTTTACTAGTGGAAAGACCTTCAATTGTTCTCTGAACAATTGGTTTTTAATTCTAATAATGATTCTTGTAAAGATTTTTCACTCCCATCCAAAATCAAAGAGGTGTCATCAGCAAACTGTGACAATTTATGCTCAACCCGTGTGACCTCTATACCACTAATGTCACTATTTCCCCTTATTTTCAATGCCAGAATCTCAACACATAAAATAAAAAGATATGGAGACAGGGGTCCCCTTGTCTACAACCTCTTCCAATAGTAAAAAAATCTGAAAGGTTCCCCCCTGGATGACAGCAGAGTTGATATTATTGTAAAAAACTTTAACCCAATTGATGATAGAATCGCCAAAATTGAAAAATTTCAAAACATTTATCAAAAAGTCCCATGATATTGAATCGAAAGCTTTTTCGAAATCAATCAAAAGTAATAACCCTGGTATTTCATGTTCCTCTGTGTACTGTAATATATCATAAATGAGTCTTATATTTTCCCCAATATACCTTCCACTAATAAAACCAGTCTGATCAAAATTTATCAATTTATCAAGGACACTCTTAAATCTGTTTGCAATAGCTGCTGATCCAATTTTATACACAGTATTCAGTAAAGATATAGGGCGCCAGTTTTTTTAAAAAGTGGCGGGGTTTATTCCCTTTTGGTAAACAAGTAATAATCCCTTGTTTTTGTGTAACAGATAGTTCCCCTGTTTTTGCACCATAATTTAAAGAATTTACAATAAAAATTTGAAGATCCTTCCAAAAAATTTTATAGAACTCTGCTGAAAAACCATCCGTTCCAGGAGTTTTGTTGTTTTTCATTTTTTCAATGCTTCTCCGGCTTCTTTAACAGTAATTATACCTTCCAAGCTTTCTTTTTCCTGAGACGAAAGTATAGGAACACTTAAATTTTTCAAGTCTTTTTTAAGATCACTTAAAGTACTTTTAGTATCCCTTTTTTTATAAAGATTGTCATAAAAATATTTAACTTCATTCAAAATATCTTTTTGTTTTGTTATAATTTCCCCATTTTCTTTCTCTACTTTGGGAATAATTTTGCTCATAAAATTTCGTGATTCTAAGCCACAGAAATAATTAGTAGGTTTTTCCCCTTCCTGTATCCATTGAACACGGGATCTTACTAATTTCCCTTTTAATTTTTGTGTTCGTAAACTTTCGAGCTCATGCTTTTTTGCTTCTAATGCGTTAATGGAATGTTCGTCAATTCTTTCTTCTAATTGAGTTATTTCATTTCGAAGATTTATTTCCCTTTTTTCGTCTTGCTTTTTTTTAAAACTTGAATATGAAATTGTCTTCCCCCTAATTTCCATAAGAAGAGTCTCAAGCAAAAGCTGACAGTTAATTCTAAAATGAATGTCTGTATTATCTATTTTGTCAATATTTTCCATATTATAAACTAAAGCACAATATTGTTTTTTCACTTCCTGAATTTTTTGCTTAATAGTATTTATATAGTCTATATCATATAATAAAGAGTTGTTAAACTTCCACAAACCTTTTCCCCTATTGAAAGGGTTAAATTCTAAATCTAGCAAAATCATAGAGTGATCTGACCGATAGCTTGGAAGCACATTACAATTTTTTAGACTGTTTAAAAAGTTTTCAGTGAGAAGAAAAAAGTCTAATCTAGCCTGTTTAAAAGGATTTCTCTTCCTTCAAGTGTATCGCTGTACATCTGGAAAAAGTTCTCTATACGGGTCTATCAAATTTCTTTCTTCAATAAATTCCAATACTTTTTCCCTAGCTTTCTGATTGTTAATATTCACATAGTTGCTATAATCTATACATGGGTTTTGGACAAGATTGAAATCACCACAAATAACAAAGTATTCAATTTCAAAATCATCAATAACAGACGTAATATTAGAAAAAAAATCAGGATTGTCTGTATTTGGTCCGTATAGACATACAAGAGTAATCTTTCTATTTTCTACAAGAATATCTAAAATTAAATAGTTTCCATTTATATCTTTTTTTTCTTTCAACACTTTGCATTCAAAATTATTATTGAACAAAATAGCTACACCTCTAGAGTTTGAGCTAACAGATGAAAAATAACACTCATAACCCCACATAGATCTCACTATGTTTTCTATATCATTTGTAAAATGAGTATCCTGAATACAATATATATTACAGTTCTTTGACTTCAGCATATCAAATACGTCTCTTCTTTTTAATGTGTTACCAAGGCCTTGGCAATTAACAGACAAAATCTTTAATGAACTCATTGATAGTAAAATGTTTGCATCCAAATTACATCAAGTAGTTGAATGAAAGAAATAAAAATAATTTTCCAATAATGATGTAAACAAGGAAAAGTAATTAGAATGGGGATGTCAAACAGGATAATTTTCAAAGTTCGAATTTTGTTTCAGGCTGATGATTTTGTGCAGAGTTGTGGTCCTTGAACTTTGAAAATTAACTCCACACTTCCCCCTTATGCTTGAAAAATATTGATTTCAGAATTGGTATTAAGTTGACAAATTGCAGATCAAGTTCAAATTTTGTTTATATCTGATGATTTTCTACATAACTTATATATTCATTTTGTGGCATACATGTATATGACCAAAAAAAAAGCAATTTAAAGCAAACACTGATATACATTATAACTCAAAAATATAAATCATGATTGATGAATAAATTGAGTTAAAAAAAATCAGGTGAGCGATTCAGGATCTTGAGAGCCTATTGTTTATATTAATTTTGCTTTTCAAGTTGCCCAATGACAAAAGTTAAAAACCTTTTTCGAAATAGTTCATCAGTTTTCCTAGTTTCTCGTTTTTATATAGGGAGACTGTTCTTTTTCCCATTTAAATGGTTTTACACTAGTATTTTTGGGAGGCTTTTATAGCTTGCTGTTCGGTGTGAGTCAAGGCTAAGTATTGAAGGCCATACCTTGACATACAATGTTTTACTTTAAAGAAAAATATGTTACTTGCATTGAGAGTTTTCTCATTTGCATTCCTACCACATCTTCCTATATCTATTAACTATAAAATTGAGAAAGGAAATGAGGAATGTGTCAAAGCGACAGCAATGACTTCTTCTGTCGGATATTTGTGATTAATCTAATCTTTTTGTGGATTGAATAAGTCACCTTAAAATTTCACCTCTTTTGTTGACATTATTTTCACTTTTGTCGAGCATGCATGTGACTTTTATCGCAAAAACGCGAGACATAGCGAACCAACCTATGTTCGGTCATCAGCGGCTAAAATTTAATAACTTTCTTAAATTATCCTGTATTTCTACCAAACTTGAAAAGAAGCTTGTTTATGATCATAAGACAAATATAAAGAAGTAAATAAATCATGTAAAAATGAAATCCTTTTTTTTTCCGCATTTTATTATACATGTTATGATGAACTTGTTTGTAGTTTTCATGCCATTTAACATTAACTTTTCACTATGAATGTAATTGTTATTGGTAAACCATAAGTGATAGAGACCTAGGTTCTTTTGATTTGAGGTCCTTGGTCCAAAAAAAGAAAATAGGGTCAAGGTCAAAGGTCAGGTCATTTCTTAATTTGGATTTTGGCTTATTTTCACCTCTTTTCAAACACGATATCAGATATCGACAACATATTTTTACTTCATTGTTAGTTGCGACATGCCGTAACACATATATATTGGTTTAAAATGTATGCTTACTTCAAATTAGAGTTGTCTCCCCTCTTTTATTTAAATACGCATATGGTAATATAACTCATGAACCAAATATAATTAAGACCTAGGGTCTTTTGATTTGAGGTCCTTGGTTGATGACCTTGAAATTGAGCTCAATGTCATAGGTTAAATTGACGTTCTAGATTTTGACCTTTGCTTTTTCCTCATATGTATACATGATAAATCCATGGGACTTTTTGCATTAGGTTACAAGCCATTTAAGCCAACCGGAAGTGGCCTTGTGTAAACCGGAAGTAGCTATTTTTTGTACTTTATTAATATAAAACTATATAAAACGAGATATTTTTGGAATCAGTGTCAAGTAAACTTTCAAATAATACCAGAAGAAACATTTTTCAAACCGGAAGAAACAAATTATCTCCCTTATTCAAAAAATATTTCATAGAAACCATATATTTTTGGAATGAGCGTTCAATAAGCTATCATTTGACGCTGGAAATTACATTATAAACCGATTTTTACTACTTCCATATCAAAATACATGGTTTTTGGTGGAAAGACCTGCAATTGTTCTCTGAACAATTGGCTTTTAATTAAACATTATCTTCTTTTTTGTGGTTAGGATATTTACACTAATTAGAGATTTATGAGAGAATGGAATACCATAGAGACAATCTGAGACACCCTTTTAAAGCCCATAATCTGTTGATTAAGATTTCGTTAAAATTTGCTGTATAGTTAAAGCAATGATAGAGCTAAATTCATTCAAGTGAACTTTCCCAGATGTTGCCACTAATTACATAATAATTGATTACATAATGGTTGCATAATAAAAATATTGCATTCATTTAAAATATTAATCTTTTATCTATCTATGTATACCTCTTTTATTATTTTCTATGCATTCATAAGAAAGTTGCAGCATTTCAAAGGTTAGTGATTGGAAGTAAAACAATCTTTGTATTGTGCTACCTTAAGTCTGTATCTTAGATACTATAATCAAAACATCAATAAGTTTTGTATTACTTGTACAATGTCACCTCATTTTCATGGTTCATTGGTTGGTATAACGTTTGCGTGGTTTGGTCTGATAATTGTATACTATAGGCAATATGTCAACTATAGTACATGCATGTAACTATTGTAAGTGTTACAGTACGTGTCTGTCTGTTTTATCTGACCATGACTTCATTAATATTGATTATTGATAATGTCGTAGTAATACTGAATCAAATTAAAATAAATCAAGGTCAGTAAAGCAGGCGAAACTTTTCTAAAAAGTCATTTTTTACCAGTAGTTAGGATGATCTGAATTTCAAATCAACAAATGTCATCTACGGATGAGTGTTCCCTTTGTCAGTGAAACGAAAGGAAGGCTAAATAAACGTATGATTGGCCATGTGCCCATAGATCAGACATCATTCATAGCGCAGGCGACATTGTTTACCAGCCTGATCATTTATTCCTTTCTATACATGTTCTCATCATCGTAAAAATATAACACAAGACTAGCAATACTCATCTTGCAACACTTCTCCGTAGACAAAAAGAGGACTTATGGATTCGACAATTGGGAACTGCGACACCATATATTGCAATGACAAAATTGATAGTAAAGGTATTCTTTCTAGTCCTTCCTGTAGCTCGGTGAATGTGATGAACATTTTCAACTCTTCTCCTCAACGTAGACGTAGACGCAGTCATTATAATCGTCATTACACACCACCAACTCTCCATGATGTCTATTTTAATGACCTACTACCATTTGAAAAAAAGACCGTTAAGTATTAATCATATTAGCACGAAATTTTATTCATCGCCCCTTTCAAAACTTCATTATCTGTACAATTTATGTTTGGAGGCCACTTTTACTAATCCCTTTTAAAACTAATACAAACTCACAGCTGTCCTTTTGGATATTGCAAGTCACACACTTTTCAAACCAGTTGGCATTGGAAAAGATAAAAGGAAAAATAAGACACTTTCCTTTGCCAAGAAAGATATCAATTCCATCAACTTGGGTAATGTCCTTCACCATAAATTAGTTCACTCGAAAATACCTCCCTATTTCAAAGATCAGTCTGTTCCTAACATTTCTTATACCTATACAAGTTAAATTGCAACTAACATGTTTAATTTAAACACGTGTTGCAAGATCTCAATATTGACGACTCTAAGTCTAAACCTCCTGACTGTTCATGTACTAGTTCCCCTTTCATATATAATCCGGCTGGTCACGTTATAACTGGTGACCTAAAAATTGTCAATAAAACTTACCTGCATAATGTCTTATCCAACCCCCGAAATATCGTGAGCCTAAATCCGTCAATTGGAAATACAACTCCAAAATACTGATGGAGTCGCGGATTATTCCAGGCAATGGGCTAAACGCAAGAAAGAAAACGTAAATACTCTTTCTGAATGGATTAAAACCATTAGGTTGTTAATAAAAATCAGAATTTAGAAACTGAAAGGGTCTATTAATACCTATGCTACATCAATCTTCAAAGACCAAAATGTTCCAAAAACACATGTTATACATCCATGACAAACATGTTGTTGTCCCCGCAGAGAAAGCCCCAAACAACATCGTTTTTGTGTGTAAATCACATAACATAAACAACTGCTTGATAACAATTCACTGGGAACTCAACATATACACCCACGATACTTACTAAAGAGGACATCCTGCATAATACTAGGTCTGGTCTATGTTTCTTTGGAATTTCGACCAAAGACGAAGAACTCGATCTTCCATCACTGTATTGGATACCTAAACTACACAAGTGTCCTTACACACCGGTATACTGATGGGTCTTCAAAGTGCACCACGAAAACTATTTCCAAATTACTAACATCAAATTTATCAACAATCAAGCCTGGCTTCAAATTTATTGTGAACCTAGTACCTATTCAAAAGAGGGCATGAATCAGATGTAGATACTGAAAAATTAAAAATATCTTTTAGAGTACATACAATCTAAGTCTCTTTCATCTTGCAATAGTATTAAACCATTTGGTTTTACTACACTTTGCACAAGTGACATCAAGATGCTTGACTTCTTTTTTTTGTCTGAGCTTCAATAGACTGTAAATTTACATCTGCACTTTCATCTTCACTGACATTAACAACCAAGTTGTCTTCATTTACATTTTCACTTTGAAAAAAAGATGGTTGATTTCTTGATTGACAACATATTTGTTACGTTTGGAGGTCAAGTTTTTCAACAAACAATCGGCATTCCAATGTGAACAAACTGTGACCCTCTTCTTGTCGACTGGTTCCTTTATCTAAATGAGACTGAATTCATACAGGTACTTCTTAGAAAGAAAGAAAAGAAGTCAACAGTATATTTTAACTTTAGTTTCCGCTATATAGATGATTTGGTGAATATGTTGAAAGATACTATCCCATCGAACTTGAGGTAAAGGATACAACAGATACAGTTTAGTCTGCCTCGTATCTTATCTTAATCTAGAAATTGACAATAAGGACCAGTTGAAAAAAAACTTTACGACAAAAGACATGATTTCAGCCTCCCAATTGTGAACTTTCCATTTCTATTTAGCAGCATTCCAACAGCGCCTGCATATTTAGTATATATCGCCAAGTTCATACGATATTCCAGGGCTAGTATTTCTAATAATTATTTTCTTGATAGAGGGTTGCTGCTCACGAGGAAGCTATAAAAAAAAAAGTTATATGTGTTGAAGTTCAGGTCATCCCTTCGTAAATTTTACGACTGCATTCACTAGTTGGTTGGCCGTTATGGAATATCCGTTTCATATATGATAACGGATATATTCCTCATGTTGCAACTACAATCCCGTACCCTTTTCACCCTTTTCCCGAATTTCACCTAATGAATTAGACTTATAACCGGGTTTGTAATAACATGCGAAAAACGACGGCTGCCACATGAAGAACAGAATCTGCTTACCCTTCCGGAGCTCCTGATACCACCCCAACGTCTTGGTTGGGTACGTGTTGCTCAATCTTTAGTTTTCTATGTGTTTTTTATATACTACTGTTTGTCTATTGGTCTTTTTCTTTTTAGCACTGGCGTTGTCTGTTTATTCTCGACATATGATGTCCATCTTGTATCTCTAGCCCTTCTTTTTCAGTCCGTAGACTTTTGGTTTATGATTTAGTTTTTGTTGTTGTTGGGTTTTGTCGTTTTTTTGTTGTTTTTTTTTTTTTTTGGGGGGGGGGGGAGTTGATCTTGGTTTTGTCGGTCCTAATTTTACCTGATTTTTGATTGCACACCTGGTAAACTCTTTAACATCGTATGCATTTGGTTTATCAAATCGAAAGACTGTGTCAGTTGTCCTCTTCAGCATTGAAATCGCTACACAAATTGATTATCGCATAAAATATTTTCGTTGCAACGATAGAATCATTTTTGTATCAATATTGGCTGACCTGCAGGGCTACAATTTAAAATAGGATCAAAATTGTGTCAATATTTAATTGCGAAATACGTTTAGGTTTGTCAGAAGGAGCGAAGTCCAAGTACATTACTACTAGAGAGATCGGTTGAGAAAAAAAAAAGATGATATCAGTTTTCAGTATTTAACAAACAGATAAAATGATTTCTGATGAACGATTTAAAAGGATTTCTGCCAGTGATTTTACGCTTGATAACATACAAGTCTTTATTATCAACTGACATGCTCGCAAACTTTGGTTTTAACATTTTAAACAGAATTTGAGTGTCGGCAAGTTGTTTAAAAAAATCATATCATTCTATGAAACACAGACATTTTGACGGTACCAACTGTTAAACGTTTTTCCTGTCCATTTCAGGTTTTTTGTTTTATAAGTATTCAATAACTCGCATAGATCACACAAACTTCTATAGTAATTTTGTTCGTTGTCTATATGGTATTTATCTGATTCTTTTAAGTAAGATATATATTCGCTTTCATTTGACCCTAGTCTTAATAAATATTCTGCAAGACGTTTTGGATTTTCATAATCATTAACATCTATGTACGTTTTTGGCGGTAAAATGGATTTTACGTTCGGAGCACCTCTATACACATATACAGCATTGCTGTTATCGAGGAATGTGTGAAATATCTTCTCAGTAACATAATCTTTGCACAAGCTATTTTCAAAACCAAGATAAAATTTATACTTTTGCGATAAAACTTCGTGGCAGCCAGGCAAGGTCCGGTTCGGACAAGGTACTTTACCGCAATCACCATAAATATCAATATTTATATATTTTCGCAGTTCTCTGACGTACAGTTCACGTCTTGATCGAGTTTGACAACTACCTACCGCCCAAGCAATATATTTCGTTTTATTTTTGAAAATTTCACTGTAATTTTTCTTTAAAGGAATAGTTCTTCTGAAAGTTTTGTAGTTCAAGAAAATTTCACCATCCTGTCTATATGTCATGCTCCAGTCAAACTTATTATCCCAAACACGATTTAAGTCCACATCGTAAGCAGGACTTTCAATATTAACAATCACCCAAATCTGACCACGTTTCTTAAACGGCACTTTGTTCCACATATCACGGTAGGCAAACAAAACAGCTGCACTATTTTCAAGAACTGTCTTATTTTCTGTTAGAATACAGTTTGAGAATTTACATCCAGTCAAATTTACATTTCCACTGAAATATCCTTGTTTAGCATACCATAGAATAGTTATTGTTGAATTATTCTTTCTGGAATTTGAACTGAATGTAGAACTATCATTATAAAAACTTTTAAAATCCTGGAGGTACGATCGGAGATAATAAAATGTCGTCCGATGTCCACTTATAATGCTACCAATATCTAGCGTAACTAAACATACGAAGAAAAACAAAACGAAAAACTGTTTCTTCTCCCTAAAAATCCCTGAAAACAGAATAATGCAAAAAATTACTAGTCTATACACATCCGATAAACTATAACATTTTCCTCAAAACAAAGAGGGTTATAGTATTCGTCAACAAGAAAGCCACCAGGCCAACTAAACATATAACCAAAATAAAGTGTTCTTTATGTTAAAGTCCATACCTAATACCTAACTCGCATATATCTTTTTGCAATTACAAATGTTAAATCGTAATGTATTACCTATTTAACTAATAAGCGCAGTACGAATGTATCAACTGGTACCAGTGACATATAGCATATAATTTCCTAAAGGCTACATGTATTCATTGTAAATTGAGATGTGAAACAAATACCTGAAAAATATAAGCAACGGAATAACCGTCAATAGATTTATTTGAATCATAAACCCTTTAATATGGATATTTCAAAAGAAGACCACACAATTCACTTTATTGTGGCATTGTATGATCAATACAATTTGAGTCCGTGTTAGATGTTGTTGATAGAACCCGTAAATTTTGACACTGTTTAAGTAAACTCAATGATCATTTGAATAAGGTTATCGTAGTAGAATCTTTCAAAAATGTCGTATCAGTTTTAACATTGATTTCGATTGTGTCTGTTTTGAATAATGAAAATATAGCTGAATATATTTTGGTATATGTCAGTAAAATTGAGAATGAAAATGGGGAATATACCAAAGACACAACAATCCGACAAAAGCCGGAGTCCACCAATGGGTCTTCAACGCAGAGAGAAAATCCCGCACCCGTAGGTGGTCCTTAGCTATATTAAAGTGTTTAATAGTTCACTTAATTATGCGTTCACACGTAATTCAAATTCGATTCGCATTAACTGATTCAAATTAGTCTAATTCGCATTCGAAACGTTTTACGTCCAATCGTAAATTCTAATTCGAATTTTGCAATGCGTGTCATATTCGCTTTACTGTCCGAAAGTCGTTAACTTTTAATTCGTATTAACAAAAACGCATTTCTAATGCGAATTGGATAATGCGATTAATCCAATTCGAATCAATTCGAATTAAATGCACATGTGTGAACGAGTCATTAATTCGAATTACATGTGAACGCAGCATTACAATGGTATGCATATTTTACACCTATTCAAATAGACATATGAGTATGTTAGACATATGAAAAGAGATACAGGCAAACGTAAAATATCATTTGTTACCTATTTTGGTCATTCCTGTTTTCAGATGATCCATTCTAAATTCCTTTCTCACCACTCTGAAAAATTTAATTGACCATTAATAATTACTACACGAATTTTCAGTTATTCGCCCAAGACGTCTAATGAAATTACTTTCTTTTAAAAAACACAACATTGTTAGTCGCGTTTTCAGATGGGACAATTACATTTTTACTATTTACTTATCTAAGTTTAGATATTAATCTTGATAAAAAGAGCTTTAGATCTTAAGAGTCTTCATATATATATATATCTTCAACTATTTTCATTTCTTTGTTTTTGAAATAATTAAAAGCGTGTTTATCAGCCTTTGGTTTACCTTTAATTCCGGTAATTCAAACACTGCAGATCATGTTGTACCAATTGTGTGTTTGTACTGAAAAACGGCAATGACGTCATATTTCTTTGATGACATACACAGCTTGCGAAATTGTATACTATTTCGCGAACTTTAAAAACCGCAAATTGATTCCAGAGACCCGCACCAACCATAATTGTAACAGTTGCACACCCTTAAAATGATGTTTTAGGAAACGGAATCAACACAGTAGGCTATATATTTATATCATAAACAAAGCGAAAGTAAACTACTTATTATTCGTCTGTGATTAATTTTCTTTCGAATGAAATGCAGAATGTTGATATTTATTTTGTAAAAAAAGAGCTTAAAGGAGAAAAACTCGCCCTCTTCTTCCTTTTTTAAAAGTGACACCAATATCGAGCGCAGCGTCAAGACAATTCTGTTTTCTAAAAGCACTTTAATAAATTCAATCCAACAGTGATTCTAAAATTCTAAAATTCCATATTAGAAAAAGTCCCTTCTGTTTGAATACTTCCGTAAAATAAACAGATTTTACTGACGACATGGAAATGTACTAGTATATCAATGTGTAAATAAATCACTATTAATTTTCTGACATTTTGGAAAAAAAATATTTCTGTTCCATAGAAAAGTAATGACTGTAGATTAATCAATTGAGTGCTGTTTACCTAACGCCCAGTGAATAATATTTCAAACTCACCTAACAATTCATGCCATACTCTCCTTGTTTAGATTGAGTGTTGGCTGCTTTACGTACATTGGCAAATATTTCATGCATATTCAGAACGATCCTTGATTAGAAGTGATGTGAAAATTGACAAAAATGTTTTCCCCCGAATATTCCTATCAAGCAATTGCAATTAAAGTCAAGTTCACTGATAAATGTTATTTCCTTCCTTCACTCTATCAAGTGTTGCCTTCCGATCCAACACTGGACCATTTTTGATTTTCAAATAGATTTCAATGTATTATTATGTAACTGAAATATGAAAATCTGAAAGAATAAATATATAAATATTGTTGCATTATGATTATATTCTAGTTTTATGTAAATGTTACCTTGTTTGTCTTTTTAATCGATTTAATATGAGATTTGACATCGGCAAAGTTAACTACTAGGCTGATATGCATATAACTACCCAAAATACGAATTGTTCCGAACGGACGGATTTTTCTACATGTCCTACGATAAATTAGTATACTAAGATTGGATATCTTAACTTAGTTGGTTTTATCACGGGCACTTGTCACAACAAAATACATGAAGGTATATAGGACATTTTTCTGAGAGAAGTGCCTGTGGGTTTTATAAATACATATCAGTCTTAAATTCCTATTTTGTTTTATAATGCTCTAGAAGTCACAACTGGTATCAAAAACAAGTAATCTTTATATTCGGAGAATAATTTCCTTTTTCATTAAAAAAAATGACTGAAAATCTGATGCAATAAATTTCCCGATTTTTTAGTAATTCTTTTCAATACAGTGGTAACAATCACTTTGATTTACTTATTATTTTTAAAAATCTTTTTTCTTGAAATACAACAATCAATTTTCCATAGATAAAATAGATTTTATTTTCGATATTACAATTAATGTACTGTTTTAATGTGATGTTCAATGACTGATATTAAATTAAGTTACGAACACATACATTACATTGTGAACCTGTCTTTCTTGAAGTATTCTCTTCCAGTCCTTGTTTATAAAATCCAAACAAGTCAAGTCATCCTATTTTTTACTTCACAAGAAATGATTATACGATTTATGGAGTTGTGTAAATGAAATCCTGTTTCTACTGTTGTCCTCTTAGTTTGTGTTTTATTTGCTTCAATAGGTCGTTGTTGGGAACAAATGGCATTCAAATTAAGTATTAATGATTTCATTTAACAATATACGAACAAACAGTTCCAGACTAATAATTACGTTTGGACAAAATGTTAATAAATAAAAATAAATCAATCAGTTAATGAATTCGATATCTATAAAACGGTTGACTGTACCTGGATTGAGTTTTTTTAAATCCTGCTGATCGTGTGTGAAAGCTGAGACAAATAAAACATTATATGTCTCTGGTGAAAGCTATCCGCCAGGAAACTCAAATTCTATTACTATATATATCCTAATACATTAACTAGTTTATTCTTAAAAAATATAGCATTCGTGCACTTCTTCAAAACTTTCATCTGTGCACGACGTCTTGGTGTAAGGTGAAATATGCATATATTTTTGTCGCAAATATAAAAAGTAATTTTAGATACCCTTTGACTAATTATTTCTTATGTTGACTCCTTGAGTAATCTCTATATCAGAGCTTACAATGGCCTCAATATAATGAAAAAGTAAGGTCGGATATTTGTGCTGTGTCTTTTATAACTTCCCTTTTCGTGGACACTACATACCGTTATTGCAAAATTGAATTATGAAGAGGGAAAAATGATTCTGATAAATATACAAAAGAAGATGTGGTATGAATGCCAATGAGACAACTTTCCACAAGAGACCAAAAAATGACACCGACATTAACAACTATAGGTCACCGTACGGCCTTCAACAATGAGCAAAGCCCATACCGCATAGTCAGCTATAAAAGGTCTTGATAAGACAATGTAAAACAATTCAAACGAGAAAAATAACGGCCTTATTTATTTAAAAAAATGAACGAAAAACAAATTTGTAACACATAAACAAACGACAACCACTGAATTACAGGCTCCTGACTTGGGACAGGCACATACTTAAATAATGTGGCAGGGTTAAACATGTTAGCGGGATCCCAATCCTCCTAACCTGGGACAGTGGTATAACCGTACAACATAAGAACGAAGGCTATTTTTTAGCCGAAATATGTGTCTATGCAGTTTTTTTTTTGTATAATCCTGTTAATACCGATAACTATATTATTTCAGTATTGTTACACGCATTTTCTAGATTTGAAAATTTTGTAAATCGTGTCAGATTCAGGCAATTTATATATTGACTATTTTTTTCGTGCTTTTTAGAAAATGTCTGTAAAAATTGAAAGGCATTTTATAAGACTGATATTAAAACTAAGCTGGAAATTAACAATTTTTAACCATTAACAATTTTATCTTCGACAATTACCAAATTTTAACGCTTGCAATTACAGAGTTTTAATAATTGAAAATAGATTCTACTGAATTATTTAATATTCCCACAAGTACTCGACAATTATTTGTTATTTCATAACATGTTTGGGTGACAGAATCTATAAGATATATGTACTGATTGTTTTGCAAATATATCGTTTGACATGACATCGGATCAACCACATTTGGTGACACATTCAGCTTTAAAAAATCAAAGTACTGAAGTACTGAACATCGGATGCAAAAGCACATGTCACAGAAAAAGATCACATCCTTGTACCTGAAACTGAGGTAAATGCAAAGAGATATACTTTTTTTCTGAGACAAGTTCGTGCATGGATGACGAATAAATGACAGGAAATTCAACCGCATCGTAATAACTATTATATTGCAGTGATACAAATCAGTATACCTGGGACTTTTATACTAATATAGTAATAGTCCCAGAGTATTCACTGGTTTGTTGTTATATCATTTATATTAATATAACAGTTACATGTATATATAATTTATATATAATTTTCATCCATTTGTATATCATTCTATTCTACTTTTCTAATAATAGTGCATTGCAAGTGCATGGTGGACACTCTTCTGTAAAAAAAGTCAATTTTTCTAAAAGATTGGATATGAAAAGCCATTCATATTTTCCCGCAAAAATAATTACAGAGTTACTGGTCCTTTCCCGGAGTGTCGCAAACACGTTCTTGAGATTATCTTCCGGAAGCTTTAACACAATTTTTTGGTACGTGTGCATAGATATTATTAATGATTTTTTACTTTTATATATATAGATAACGACAAAACATTTTCATATTATTAATTTGTGTTTTAAAAGAAATATTTATAGAAGTATCCATTGAAAAATGAATTTAAAACAAGCGATAAGGAATGTTATTTTGCACTAGATAATGTCCGCGGATCTATATTTTTTATAGATCGGTTGAAAACCCAAAACGAATTTGCGCAATGAAAATTTAGGCGATAGCAATACATCGGAATGACCTCACGGTTATCTCGATGTCAAAAAATTCTGATAAAATACTTAATGTCTTCGCAAACGGCACACTCCTGAATATCTTCTGTATTATTTATTTGTCGCTACTGAACGCAAACAAACAACAAGTCATTAGAAATACTCTCTGCTTTTTTCTCTGTTACATTTCTGTACTTATCTAGATTTTATAAAAAAATATTTGAAAATTTTGTTTTATTGCAAGAACAATAGTCTGCCATCATGACAAGAAGATCGTGAAATTATCATCAAATAAACAGGGCGAGTACAAAGTGCACGCAGTTTAAAAAAACTAATTATAGATATTCAAACTTTCACATTAGTTATTTGAAAAATAAAGTTACTTTTACTTAACCATTTGTTATTTTTTAAGTAAGATATTGTGTTTATCTGTGATATGTATCTCAAATATATAGTTTTTCTACAGATTACCTAAACTTTACAGGCAATTATGTGCATGTCCCAAGTGAGAAGCATGTAATTCAGTGGTTATCGTTTGTTGCTTTGTTAATTATTTATTTATCGTTAATTATTTTGTACATAAAATATGCCGTTGGTTATGCGGAATGGGTTTTGCTCATTGTTGAAGGTCGTACGGTGACCTGTTGTTCTTAATTTCTATGTCATTTGGTCTCTTGTTGAGAGTTGTCTCATTAACAATCATACCCCATCCTTTTTTTACAAAATGAATCGGTAGTTTTTTTTCATTTTATATTATGCCTGTTATAAATTGCCAAAAAAATCAGTCATTTTTCAAAACGTCGTTTAAATTTAGAATATGCTTGAAACATATATAAATATAATACATATACATGTCCTAGTGAAAAATGAAAAAAAGGAGAAAACAAATCCTATCAGCGCAAAATACATGCGAAGAGTTATTCGATTATTACTGCGAACTATATATATTACCCAGGTCTACCATTATCAGTACACGAAGTGTGTGTGTGCTCTTGTACGTTTTTTTGTTGAAGTTTGTGAATATGTAAACATGTAGATAACGTCCGAAAACAATTTCTTTTACATGGTGTATAAGTTTGAATTTAAAAACTTTAAGTGCAGGTCACCATAAAATTTTAGTTGTCGCGTTTGCATTAATGTCAGTAGTTCAACAATACTTACTTTACTTGGTCTGTTGTCTTTATCCTTGAAAACATACTTTTATATTTATCTTACATTTAAATATATGTATGAACTTTACATTGTTAGTTGCGTGATGCAGCTGCAATTAAGCTCCCATTAAATGAAATGAATTGATTGGTATGGTTATAGTGCAACAGGAATGACTGCATTCATTGGCTTATCCTAAATAATGCAACATATACAATAACATTAATGTCTTATCATTTAAAATGTAAAGTTGTTAGGTTGTGCGTGCTTATAACGAATGTAACTGTCAGCATTGCTTGGTATGGGATTTTTTGGATTGTTTTATAGATACAAATGGTTTTCTGGGGCGCTAATAACTTTCAATACGACATGCATGTGTTTTGAAAGCAGCAAGGTGACTTATAGTTTACATTTAGTTATTTGCTGGATATATCCTCTTTTTTTAATTACTTCTTTTATATTTGATTCAGTTTCAAACTTCATGATTTTATGCAAAAATGCCAAAAAATAGCTTTATTTTGAGATCTTGTATTCAACATTTAGATGTATATCTTAAAGGTACACGAAGTCGAATATATATTTCTATTCTCATTTTTATATATAACAACATTAATGTTAGTGCTGTTAGATAATTTTTGGAGTAAGTCATTATCTCATATCATATTTTTATTTACATTTGTGTCAAATGAAAACGTTAGATCATGTACTAGTATGCCAATTTTTACATGTTTATGAGTTGTATAGTATTCATAATTGACGATTTTGTTCTAAAGTATCTAAATTATACAATCAATAGTTCTGTAAAAATTAAAGAATTCGCTATTTTTAGGTTTTTTTTCGCTATCCAGTCCGAAAAGAATGCTTTGCACATCTCCTTGTTTAATCCCGCCAAATGTAAATGTCTCAAGAAGCCATCGGCTTTTATCTGCTCTTTGACCGTTTTGTTGTTTCTTTGACATATTCCACCATTTCCATTTCTCAATTTTATCAGTGGTTGTCTTTCTTATGCCTTAATGTTTTTGTCATATAGCAAATTGTTTTTGGCTTTCATTTTGTCATTTTTGCTTAGGTGTTTTGAATTTTCCTCGGAGTTTGGTATTTTCATGATTTTACTTTTTTTATGCAAATTTCTTCCGGCATTTGTGAGTTACAACTCGAAATGATTCAACAAATTTTTGATATCATAAAAATAGAGAAATATATTGATGCTTTATGTAAAAAACTTATACACAAAATATATTGAAACTGTTTTGAAAAGGACACTTTAAAACATTTGTGTATTGAATGAATAAAGCTTACCTGAATAATCTTGCCGTGTAATTTTTCCACAATTTAAAGATATAAGATGATATGTTTATCTATTTCTTACACACCCATGTTTCGTATTTTGTCTAAACCATTTTGTCTATACATACCACTTATATTCAGTTTAATCCTGCGTTAAAGTAATGGATAAAACTACCAAAGTTTAAATGCATAACAACCCTAAAATTAGTTAAACTTTTGACCATATAGCTCTTAACGTTCTACGTATACTTTATGCACCCCTGCTTTCTAATGTTTAGGTTTGAGCGTTACTGATGACGGTAAATCCAGACTGAAGCATTTCAAATGCATTTAATGCAAACACATGTCGATAGTTAGTAGAGTTACAGATATATCGTATTGGCCATTTAACAAATTCGTAACCACGAACGCTCAAATCCAAATAGAAAGCCCCTGAGGGAGTTGTTAAAGAGAGACGAAAGAAACCAAGTAATAACCACGTAAGTTGGAAGATACCAAGTAATAACCACGTAAGTCGGAAGATACCAAGTTATAACCAAGTGAGACGGAAGATACCAAGTAATAACCACGTAAGTCGGAAGATACCAAGTTATAACCACGTGAGACGGAAGATACCAAGTTATAACCACGTAAGTCGGAAGATACCAAGTAATAACCACGTAAGTCGGAAGATACCAAGTTATAACCACGTAAGACGGAAGATACCAAGTAATAACCACGTAAGTCGGAAGATACCAAGTAATAACCACGTAAGTCGGAAATGAGATGGCATTGCCATGGGAAAAATATAAAAGACAAACAAAAGTCTAAAAAACACAACATGCATGGACTGAGAAATACGACCGCACTATAAACTAGGGTCAATCTCATGTACGCTACAAGGTTAAGCGGACCCTGCTCTGAAACGTTAAGCAGATTCTGCTCCAGGAGGTTAAGCAGATTCTGCCCTACACAAGGTTAAGCAGATTCTGCTCTACAAGGTTAAGCAGATCCTGCTCTACAAGGTTAAGCAGATACTGCTATTGAGGGTTAAGCAGATGCTTCTCTGAAAGGTTAAGCAGACCCTGCTCTGTAAATGGCCCTGACGTATTGCTTATGCAAGTACAAACCGGGAATGAGTATAATTATATATGTAACATTTATGGATAATTGGAACCTTAGCTTCTTAGTAATTTGCAATATCTTATATGTTTATAGTCTCTACTTGATTAGAGGTCACTAATACAGTGCAGTTATTAGCAGTATTTCTGAAGGCCTTGTAGGACTATATTTCTCCATTTATGAATTTTATAAATTATGAATAAATTATTTTTCTCTGTTACTAAAACTTTGTATCTGTTTGATTGTTTTTTAACTGACGTGGGTGATCTTCTTTAGTTAAGTGACTTTATAGAATCTTTAATTTTGCAAACACCATAGTACGATGGTGACCGTAGTTGCTGGCAGAAGGAATACTGCATTTATTTCTGAGTACGCTAGCCTATATCCATAGGATGTTGGTTGGTTGCAGGGTAAGATACATAGCTATTGACATAAAGATATTTGTTTAAATAAAAAAAAGTTCGGTGTCTTTTGTATGTTCTATATTACAGCTATATCCTTTAAAAGGGTCTTCTTGGTAAAATTTAAAAAAAAGTTAGTATTTACAAAACTTTGTGCAACTTATGCCAAGGATGTCGCGATATGCAATAACAGGTATGGAATGAGAATTGATAGATTTTTGCATGCGTATCGTCCAGTGACAAACATGTAATACATTTAACACAAACTTGTGAAGCAAATAAGCAGTTTCTAAAAAAAAAATGATCGAGACAGAAGACGGGAATACTACTACTACTGAAAAAGTACATATCTGGACGAAGAATTAATTTTGCATTGTAACAGATTATCAGCTGGTCCTTTATAAGTTGGTATAAGGATTCTTTAACTTGTTAGAACGTGTGGCCTATCCATACACGGAGCATTAGATGTGAAGTTCCCAAGACGATCTGATGTACCTGATATTTATACATCCAGCACACCAAAACCAAGCACTCCCACCCCACAAAGAGTAATACGGTATGTGAAATGCCCTTTGAATCATATTGTAATCCACATGTCACCTTGGAGTCCGGTTTAAAATGCAATACAAATACAAAAGATATGCTCACTTCTCCGAGTCTCACTTATTTTAGATCCCCATCATATATCTTCGTTTTTCTTTACAATTAAATGCCTTGAAGCCTATATTCTATAACGATGGTAGGTTTCCCATTATCAGACTCTATTTTCTTAAACGATCATACATGTATCAGACATCTTTCCATGTGAAAAATTATTCTTTTACTGAACAATCTATGTTTTAGTGAGTTTTCTTAATTTTGATGAGTTCAGTTTAATCTAAAGTGGATATGTTAACGGTTACATGTATGATATAGGTAAAAAATATATAGGTAAATGTGGCGCAAATTGGTTCTATTTATTGGCAGAATTAAAACCATCAGAAAAATAGAAAGTGGCGCAATTTATAACTTTTCAAAACTTCAGTTGGCGCAAATTTATTTTGCCTGATGAATTCAATTTGTCTTTATTCCTGTTGTTTTAGGGATAAAAAGTACAAAACATGACCATCAGTCTTCTATTTGTAATTATCATTACTATTTAAGTTTTAGACGGATCCAGTCAAATGACAATAAACCTATAAATACTCAGGACAGTTTTTTTTAATAACGACATACGTGTATTTATTCATGTTTTTTTCTTTCTTGTTCTTAATTAAATTAGGCTCATCTGGTCAAAATGGTTTCAGGGATTTTTGAAAAGTTAAAGATAGGGGGACGCAACTAATTACAACGGATGAAAAGGGTACACTTTAAAGCTAGGTTCACACTGCCGATCAGATCACCTCGATGAACCCAATTGTCCAAATTTCCACGACCAAGCTCAACCAAATTCTTGATCGGGCCTGTTTACGACTTCTACCCGACCGCCACCCGACTGTACACGACCTAACTCGACATTTCACGACAACATCAGGACTCCATCACGACAACAAAATGAATACTTATTCGATAATTCCGATCAATTCACGATCTTTACACGATCTTTACTCGACTAGCTAGACCAAATCAACTTTTTCACGATCTCAGTCTGATCTCGACCAGACCAGATCGACCTGATCGTATATTGGTAGTAGGGATAGTTGGGAATTGGTCGGGTATGCACAATTTCAGCATAAAAACGTCCGAATGTTATATTCCCCGCCGCTTCGAAGTGGACATTACGTGTTACCCTCGTCCGTCCGTAAGTACATACGTACGTCCTAACAATATCAGTTTTCGTTCTCTAAATTTATTTTGCCTCAACCAAATTTTATGAAACGTATATACATAAAGCTTATTACCATAAAACAAAGAGCGAATTTGGGTGGCTGTTCTAAGACTTGAGTAATGATCCTTTATAATGTTATATGCCAGCTGGGGCATTATCTGTGTGCCAAAGACACATTCTATGTTCATTTGGTTAGATTCAGTAGAAGGTCTGAGTAAAATGATACATTTAAAATATCTACATAGAAATACAGCAGTTGGAATTGTGGGCAAGGTAGTTAGATCTCAGAGAGAGGGTTAATAGTTGTGACGTAGCTTGAAGATAACACAGAAGACGAACAAGAAGGTGTAGACAGTAACGGGTGCAAAGAAATCTAGATGAGGCAGTGGCTGACACGACAACCACTGTGTGGGCAGTATGATAGACTTGCACAAACGCATAAAAGAGAACCCAATGGTTATTAAAACTTCCTCATAGTGGACGCTAATATGTTATGAGAGTTTTGTTGCTCTTCTCTTGCAAATGACACCACAAAATGAGATTTGTCACTGGATTAGTACTTATGTTAGATAGCAATATATATATAAATTTTACCATCCCCTTTTCCTTGATTTCTTACAAATAAAGCGTACTGTTTGTGTCATATATGTGCATAAGTATGTAATCAGTACTATTCATAGATTTGGTATCCAGTAGTTGAATGGTTAAAGATAAAAAAAAAAGTTGGTGTATGGCAACAACCTGCATGTAGAATGAAATTCAAAACAGTGTGGCTGTGGCCATTGATTGACACATTAAATTCATCCATTGACTGGGACAATTTAGGTGAACGTTTGTATGTAACGACCACTGCTCACTATGTACTTTTTAAAGACACTTAAACTATGGGGTCACCAAAGGTTCTCAACACCTTAATAAAGTAATTCGAAAAACTAATCAGAAAGAACACGATGTTTTATTTTATAATTATTTTATAATTAAAGGCGTTAAGAAACCTTTGGTGACCCCACAGTTTAAATGTCTATCGTAGGTTCGTCGTGGACAGTGGTCGTTACAGACAAACGTTCATGTAAATTCTCCCAGTCAATGGATGAATTTAATGTGTCAATCAATGGCCACAGCCACACTGTTTTGAATTTCATTCTATTTACTAAAATAATGTTTTCCAAAAGAGGGCAAAGATGTCATTGCAATCTCCTGGAGTGATACCTTTTCTGAAACTGTTTACATATATCTATCAAGAGATCAAATAAAAAATATTTGTCTTCGTCTCATTTTTGTGTGAAATTGCGTCAAAAATTTCGAATGAGAAAAAAAATTGACCGTAATGTGACCTATAGTTGTTAATGATAACTTTATGTGTCATTTGGTGTTCTGTGAAGAGTTGTCTCATTGGCAATTTAACTTCATCTTTTTTTTTAAATTACAAACATTTCTGGACATAGAATGAAATTCAAAACAGTGTGGCTGTGGCCATTGATTGACACATTAAATTCATCCATTGACTGGGACAATTTAGGTGAACGTTTGTATGTAACGACCAATGCTCACTATGTACTTTTTAAAGACACTTAAACTATGGGGTCACCAAAGGTTCTCAACACCTTAATAAAGTAATTCGAAAAATTAATCAGAAATAACACAATGTTTTGATTTATATCAATTATATAAATCAAAACATAAAGGTTATTCCTGATTATTTTTTCGAATTATTTTATAATTAAAGGCATTAAGAAACCTTTGGTAACCCCACAGTTTAAATGTCTATCGTAGGTACGTCGTGAACAGTGGTCGTTACAGACAAACGTTCACATAAATTGTCCCAGTCAATGGATGAATTTAATGTGTCAATCAATGGCCACAGCCACACTGTTTTGAATTTCATTCTAAAACAGGTAAAATATAATCTTAATGTTCTTTGAAAGACAACTTAGTCATCAGCAGTCTAGTAATGAAATTAATTGCACAATTACTTTCATATTCGAAAAATCCGCCAGTGCCAATATGTAGGATTTTCTTCCCTTCCGGAACATCTTATAGCATCCCAGGTTTCGTTTTTCGCCATAGCTATGTCGGTTTGTTTTCGACCTTTGAGTTTGATTGTTCCTTTGGTATCTTTTGCCTCTCTGTTAAAATTTTACTTCTTGCAAAATTAGTGACAAGAACTGAATGCATGGAGGAATTTTGTACAATTATAATGTTGCCAATATATTTTTAACGGAAGCAAAGCTATGAGAGTTAATCAGATCTGCACACTCTTTTAGAGAATCGTGTAGCATTCATGTGTTCTCGTGTATTGCCGAGTAGAGATTGAAGAGTGGTCGAATGTGGTCGTGAAGGGTTCGGGTATTGGTCGAGTTGGTCTGGGATAAAATAAAATATAGAAGTCGCAGTGATCTGGAAACGATCAGGCATTAATCAAGTTTATCTGGAAATGGTCGGACACTAGTCGGGCAAAGATCGAGATGATCGAGTACTGATCGGTATTTTGTTTTTTGTTTTCCGAACAAACTTGATCTCTTCAAGATCCTTTCCCGACCAATTCGACCGATACTCGACGAATTCTCGATCTTTTCTCAAGTGACTGGCTTCTCGATCCTTACCCGAATGTTTTTGACGGGTAGAAAGACAGATCGAAGACCACCAAGGTAGACCAACCCGAACATTCTTGTCGATTGAGTCAGACCAGTCACCCGATCTCTTAATTTGTCTTGATCGGGCTTGATCGAGATGATCTGATCGGCAGTGTGAACCTAGCTTAACAGAAGACTGAACAGCCAATAACTGTTTTTTCGTATTTAGTACGTACTCATATGCCTGATGACAGTTTCTTGTTTAACTTAATGTTAATCGAAATCATCAAGTTATTAGTTGAATAAAACAGAACTATAAAATAGATCAATAAAACATTCCATATATCGTAATTATGTATTTATATTGTATGTATCTATGCTAATCAATATTCTCTTTTCTTTACATGTTAGCTTTTTATGTCCCGTGTGGGTCCATAATTGATGTAAACGAATGTTGTTCTTGTTGTTATATCAACGTCACATAACAAAGTTAGATGTGTTCTTTGCGATATTTGTATTTCTTAAATCAGAAAATGAACTCATTTGAAGCTGAGATTACTCGTGATATATAATCTATGTGTTATAGTAATCTCAGATAGAAGACACAATTGTATAAACTTGAAAGCCTCATTTTGACTTTGAGATGAAGAGCATCAATTAAAGCGCCGTTCATTTGCTTTGCTTGTTCTGATTTTTTTCTGGATGGATACCCCGTTTCCTTTCTTTTCCATTACAACAAACTTGTTTCTGACGACATCGAACTTTTATCTTCTGAACAATTTAATAATAGGTGTATTGAAATTACATACAAGATAAAGTATAAAATAGATTATTTTTTAGTATAACCAAGATTTAAAAAAACACATAATACTTTTTGAATACTAATTTTAAGGTCGCTCTGTATCTTTTGCTATTAACGCTAACATTCAAGAGACAAGTTATGACAAGGTAAAGCGTCACTTATGAATACTATGAAGCAAACAGAGAAAACGATGTCCTTATATGCATATATAACTTTTGAGCAAGATATCACAGTAGTTTTGAGTAACTTTTTCTGTTTTTTTAGTGAGAAGGTGAACGACTAGCAGTTCCGAAAGGCGATGGTTCCATTCGTAACCATGGTGAATTTCTTCTGTACCCATATTTTCCGTTGTATCCTATTACTGGTTTTATCCCTTGCATGAACTGTGAATGCCCATCTGTCAATTCAGAAGAATGTCCTGTGGGTAAAAAAATGGTGTTATTTAAAATACTATATAAGACACAGAAAGAATAAGTTAACCACGGGATGCTAAAACTAATTTGCTGTGTTTTAAACGACATCAATTGGCTGTCGAGGACAATACAAAATGTGTTTCATATGGTCCTGACATCTATACTAATTTATAACTGTTCAGACCGTCTGTTGATCTCTAAATGTTTGGTTTTTTTTTTATCGTTTTTGTACTTGTTGGGTTGCTGTTTCATTGACGTTTACCCTACACTTTCTTTAGTTTATTCATTAACATAAAAAATTATGAATGATGTCTGTTGCGGTGAAAATTCAAATAATTACACCAAATCTTGTAAAAAATTTGAAAGGAAACCTGTTTGTTTTTGAAGTGAGTATCTTAACATGTAGATGTCCAAGTTATTTCTATCGTTCGATTGCTGTTTAAAATTGACGTTTAACCTGATCTCTTTTTAAGTTTATGTCAGAATACTTATTTTTCAGTCTGATAGTGATATAATCTCAACATTTGCATTTATATTTACCAGCACCAAACTGGTTCCTTAATGACAAATACTGGTATCCTGTTCCTTGTTCGTGAAAATAGTCTAAAACTGGTCCATCTATAGAGGTTCCACCATTTTCAAACTGGAATTACAATTAAATACCAATTAGATGCAGTTTAGGAGCAAAAATGAATAGACAACCAAACACAGAAAAATAAGACTTCTAAAAAATAAAATAAAAACATCAAACTTTCTAGGCCACGTCTGTTCCTGCGGGACTCACAGGCTTAGTTTTTTTTTTTTTTTTTATAAAATTGCAATATCTTTAAATTGAATGCTATAGTATCAATGTGTATGCCTTCAATCTTGGAAAAGCTTGCAACTAGGTCGCAGACACTTGTCAACGTGGATGTCACCAGCCTGACAGACATTCCACCTATATCGACCCAGAGATAAAACATTATCGTTAAAGTTTCAGGGCATTTAAATACAAAACTATTTCGAATTTCATACAAAAATTGCACTTTAAATTATTAAATATAACCAGGCATTGAGTCAACTACTTGTCATTCCATTAGATTTCAAATGTATTATTTAAGTTATTGCCTTTTAAATACGACAAACCATATTTGATCAATTTATTACATATGAAGTAATGGATGAATAGACGAGAAGACTAGTTATTATCAATAAAATACAACGAAATGAAATGAAAACGTTTTGTGAAATAGCAATTATATTTCATTGCTTTTCAATTTACGTAAAAATACTTAATCATAGTCATTCATGTTGACGGAACAATATTAGATGCATTTAAAGTCTTGAAAGTTTTGATTGAGGGAACTTTGCAGCAGCTGAGTGATACATATACGTAAAGCAACGGAGAACTAAGTGACATCATGGACATATAGGTTTAAATTGCAGATCCATCATAACATAGATCTGCGAAATATTATTTAACCGTGTACAATCCGACAAAGCGATCTGCGTTTGTAATTATCATGAACCACAACCGAACAGTTAGAATGAAACTCAAAACAGTGTGGCTGTGGCCATTGATTGACACATTAAATTCATCCATTGACTGGGACAATTTAGGTGAACGTTTGTATGTAACGACCATTGCTCACTGTGTCCTTTTTAAAGACACTTAAACTATGGGGTCACCAAAGGTTCTCAACACCTTAATAAAGTAATTCGAAAAAATTAATCAGAAATAACACGATGTTTTGATTTATATCAACTATATAAATCAAAACATAAAGGTTATTCCTGATTAATTTTTCGAATTATTTTATAATTAAAGGCGTTAAGAAACCTTTGGTGACCCCACAGTCTAAATGTCTATCGTAGGTACGTCGTGAACAGTGGTCGTTACAGACAAACGTTCACGTAAATTGTCCTAGTCAATGGATGATTTTTAATGTGTCAATCAATGGCCACAGCCACACTGTTTTGAATTTCATTCTATATTGATTGATGTTTTCTCCAGTTTCTGTGACAAATATTGTATGCATATTTATGACGATTGACAAAGAAGTAATTATACATCAATTATAGCTTCTTCAAAGTAAACCGACTGGTGTGATAAATTTCCAATGACACTGGAACACAAAAGTATGATTGATAGGGACAGGTAGTTTGCCTTGCAATAGGCCACCAATGGATTGCTCAAAGAGATCTTGCGAGGCACTCATTATTTAAAAGACTGGCGAGTGTTATTATGACAATCTGACGTGCCCATTCTGACCGAACCTGGATATATATTTATACATCCCGCACAGCAAACACAAACACCCTTATTTGACATGACTGTTTTGCCGACTGAAAGAAGGCCAGATGACCATATTTATATAAGTCAATACACGGATGCCGAACCATACATTAGTTACGTTTATAAATATAAGAAGTGACTGTTGTTTGCCTTAAGTCCAGTAGCAAATATTTCATGCATGTTAACGACGAAAACAAATTAAAAATAAAACAATAGGTACATGTAGGTCCTATTACTCCTATAATAGGTGTCGACAGACATGGAGTGGGAGAAATTTAGAATGCCACTGGGAAAAAGCCACATGTTGGATAGGTAAAGAAATTAAGCCTGCATCATTTAACATAAAAATGTTCTTCAACATGCAGATAATGTGGCACTCTTTCAACAAGAGACATATAATTTAACGTCACCAATCTAAGCTACTAATTTGTACATCCCTCACAGCCAAACGGAGGTCCCACATTAAAAAGTGTTTTTTGTCGATCGAAAGAAGAACAAGGGATGATCATATTTATATACTTTGGTCAATGTACAGAAATAAAGGATTAAACAAAATGAGACAACAACCTTACAATACATGATTTCTATGCATGATGGTATTGAAAGTATTCACACTTATACAAGGTCATATGAGTAGCTTAAAGTCGCCTTTTCTACCTGAATACTTTCTTGACAATGTGTTACCTAAACATTTAAATAAGTTCACAAAACCAGGGGGTACATTTTAATTAAGTTGCAAAGTTCTAATGTTGACAAACACTAAACTTGAATTACGGCTTATTATTCACAGTCTCACGCACAGATTTATAGCATTAAAATGTACGAGTTTAAAGATATTTTAATAAATAAATAGTTGGAGAACCTAGCACCCTCTTATGTAAGTTTCGATTAAATGTTACACATGTTTATTGACAAAGATGTCAACATGATAGGATTAAGGCGCTAGACAAATGCCAGACAATAATACATCAAATAGACAAACATAGATAAAATATTTCTTGAAGACTTTGGAGAAGAGTTTTTTGAAATATGTTGGCCTTGTAAGAACTTTTAGAACTGGAAGAAAATAAAAAGTTTTGCCGAAAATTAATATTCTAACCTTCAAACAAAACATTGACAAAATGCAGGATGCAATTGAGCAAAAAATTGGAAATGAAATATATGAAAATTAAAAGATGTGGTATGATTTTGAGTCAACTATGCACCAGAGACGAAACGACAATCATGTAAACTACAGCGCACGACCCACTTTTCAGAACGTACCCCCCCCCCCCCCCCCACCCATCCACCCACCCACCCACCAAATATGATCGTACTGCAAGCACTGAATCTTACATTGATAAGTTCCAACACAACTGCTTATACTACTATACTATCCAAGAAATTGTCTGAAGTCGGTTGATCATTTTCCTTTTCTTGTAAATCGGAAAAGTTCAACATATCCTTAATATGCATGAAATATTAGCCACTGGACATTGCGATCAAATAATGAATAAGCTTTACTCAGTAATCCCATATGAGAAAAAAAGTAATATGTTGCTGGGTAAGGAAAGATATTTAAAAAAAGACTTATCTATGCTTAAAGTTTTATCTGCAAAAAAATCAATTAGACTGTTTCTAATCCACCTCAATGAAATGCTCAACTAATTGATAAAATTAAAATGTCATGCTGATGATAGCGCGATAAAACATATATAATTAAACCTGCTCAGTCACGTGAAAGAATTTAAATTAAAGATATATTGACAATTTTATCCCCAGTATGTGTTTTGTTTGACATGTTATGTTCGGGTATTCAATTTAAATGTGGTGTTTGTTCGAATTATTCGTTAAATAAAACTTCATTGATTGAATTTATCAAAAAGCAAATAAAACCTAGGTTTAATTGAAGTAAGTATTCAAAATGTAATGTATAATATATTGTGTTGAACAAACAAGACTAGATATTTCTTATCTTTTATACAGTTTATATTGTGAACTCAAGCTAAATAGTTTATATTGTAATCTAAAGCAGAAGATCAATACTCAAATAAATTCATATTAACTTAAATCAAAATGGCAAGTCATGTAAAATGTTTCAAAACACATAGGAAATATTTTTGCTTTCATGGGGTGTAATATACATTTTTCATTTTTAATTTCTTGCTGTAGTTCCTTCAGATTAAGGTGACATTTTACATGTTTTGTTCGGAACTGAATTCATGATCATTAACAGGCATCACTAAAAAAGTGCTGAATATTTTGATCGAAAGTTACAGCTAAAATTTAGAGTACCGTACACTTCTTCGTTTCAGTATCAATAATTAGAATAAAAGGGTCTAGAGATGCCACATATTCAACCTGTACCTACTGTTAAAATGATAATTACAGTTGTACCCAGTTCAGATTCTAGTAAAAAAAGGACAATTCTTCAATGTTAAATGTCTAAGCACCCTATATCAACAGACCTATATAATATGATCCATTGTACTGGTTTATTAAAACATTTCAATTTTCTGAAGCAGTGCATTCGATAAACATTTGGAAACAAAACAACTATTTTTTTATATTATGAAGAGACAGGGCAAACTTTTAAACCACAAGTCTCTATTTGATTTGTCATAACGTTGTGTAAAGATTCAAAAGTTAAGTTTATAACCAGTTAAATTGAAAATGGAAATGGGGAATGTGCCAAAGAGACAACAATCCGACCATAGAGTAGACAACAGTCCACCGATGGGTCTTCAATGCAGCGAGAAACTCCCGCACCCGGAGGCATCCTTCAGCTGGCCCCTTAAATGTAAACCGTATCTGCATAAATCGTGATTACAAAAAAAAAAAAAAATATATATAAGGAAACATTCTGACTTTTAAAAGTTACAATAACGATATACCGGTAAAAGAGAACCATCTTCCTACCTGTTGGGTCTTCTTGAGAGTTTTAGGTACTCCTTCAAACTCGTAATAATTTCGTGAATGTATATCCTTCTGTGAATTATAAGGTGGTATCACTGGGCCCAGCTTTGGGTTTGTTTTAGAATAGTCTGTAGAAATACTACTGCATGCATTGCTGTCCAAGACAAATGTTCGCTCTTTTGAAAGCAGTTCCTCAGGTTCTGGGGTTGGTGGAGTGCGGTAGATTTTGTTGTGTCTACCTTTTGTCGCTTTTTCCTTTTTCTTTTGTTGGACTTCCATTCTCAATCTTATATTTTATATGATGAATTAGAAACAAAATATTTTAAAAATAAACACAATGTATATAAAATAACAGTTAGTTATAAGCTTCAAACTTGTCACAGTTTTGTTTTCGCACAGTCAATATGTACACATGAATAAGCTTCTATGTAGACTTCCGCCGTTGCTATGTTAGCTGACACACGGATAAAATAACGGCCGTTAAACTAGTATATCCCTTTAACTGTCTTAGCGTACGTATTTAAAATACAATGCGAATTGAACGTGTATTCATATGTTAATTAAAAGGTAAAATATACCTAATACACCGTTGTCGTGCAAGAATAGTCACGTGATGTAATTAATCGGACTCTATTCAATAAAATATTGATAATTGTCCAGTCCTTTTTATAAAACCGTTAATCCTATTTTCCGATTATCCAATCTGATTTCTAGAAGAATTATATAGACTAAAAGCGATTTAAAATTTGAACATTGATTTTTACTTTCAAATAATACATTATATAAGATTGATTACAAGTTAACAAGCCTATTCATTTCTATGTCGAATTGTTATTCAAATTACCTTTTACAACTGGATGATTTAATTATCGAACCAAACAAATCATCAATTGCTACTTCTAATACCAGTCATTTCACAAACATGAATACAAGTGCAAAGTGAATATATCATGTATATAGATGTGTTGTTTACTTATTGAAAATGAGATAATATGACTTTTATTCGAAATCAGGAACATTCACAAATTTCGCAAGCTCAGCGAAAATATAATAGCTATAGCAACGAGTGTGGACAATTATCAGACGACATAGGAATAGCCGCAGGAAAATGCATTTGCAAAGAGTTTTTCACATTAAAAATCACAGGAATTAAAATAAACTTGTAAAAAAAAATCAAACTTTTGAATATTTTATCACAAATATTTTATTCTGATTCCTTATTTAAATTATAACTAATATATATATGCGATTAAGACCGCCATACTGCAAAGATCAGCCGCAGAAGGATTGTAATTTTTAAGTGTTAGCAGAAGTTCATTAAAGAAAACAATCACATTGTTTGATAACTGTTTAACGTCCAGCAGCAAATATTTCATGAATATTAAGGAAGATAACATTCTTACGTAATAGAAATATTTTTTGTACTAAACTCAAACGCTTATTGGGAATTTTATTACAGTTCTACAAGTTAGCAGTTCACTGTTAAACCTTAACCTGGATTACATTATTCTGTCACCGATTCTACCAGTCTTTACTTTTGTAAGAATAAGATGTGGTATGATTGTTAATGAGAATAACTCTCCACCAACGACCCAATGACGTAGCAGCTAGTAACTATATGTCAATCTACGGCCTTCAACAATGTGCAACACTCACAACGCATATAATGGTAATAGGCATCGAAATGACAATGCATATGCCATAATTATATCAATAAAATTGAGAATGGAAATGGGGAATGTGTCAAAGAGACAACAACCCGACCAAATAAAAAACAACAGCAGAGGGTCACCAACAGGTCTTCAATGTAGCGAGAAATTCCCGCACCCGGAGGCGTCCTTCAGCTGGCCCCTAAACAAATATATACTAGTCCAGTGATAATGAACGCCATACTAATTTCCAAATTGTACACAAGAAACTAAAATTAAAATAATACAAGACTAACAAAGGCCAGAGGCTCCTGACTTGGGACAGGCGCAAAAATGCGGCGGGGTTAAACATGTTTGTGAGATCTCAACCCTCCCCCTATACCTCTAACCAATGTAGTAAAGTAAACGCATAACAATACGCACATTAAAATTCAGTTCAAGAGAAATCCGAGTCTGATGTCAGAAGATGTAACCAAAGAAAATAAACAAAATGACAAAAATACATAAATAACAACAGACTACTAGCAGTTAACTGACATGCCAGCTCCAGACTTCAATTACACTGACTGAAAGATTATGATTTCATCATATGAACATCAGGCACAATCCTTCCCGTTAGGGGTTTAGTATCATACCATCATAACATATATGAGAAGAACATAACCCGTGTCATGCCAACAACTGTTTTTAAAAAAATAATGTGTTTAGTTCCGATGCAAAGACCTTATCAGTGACTCAATATTAACACCAAAATATGCAATCTTTAATGACTTGACAACAGTATCGTAATTATATTCCTTCTTAATAAGTCTATTCAAAGGTTTTGTAAGTTTCTGAGGTGAATACTGACACCTTTGTGCTTTATAAAGAATATTACCATAAAAAATTGGATGTGAAATACCTGAACGTATTAGAAGTCTGCATGTTGAGCTATATTTACGAATGATGTCTTTATACCGATGATAAAATTTAGTAAATGTTTTGACTAGTTTGTGATATCGAAAACCCTGGTGTAATAATTTTTCAGTAATACATAAATTTCTCTCGTTAAAATCTAAAACATTGTTACATACACGAGCGAATCGTACAAGTTGAGATATATAAACACCGTAAGATGGTGACAAGGGAACGGTACCATCTAAAAACGGATAATTAACAATAGGAAATGAAAAATCATCCCTTTTATCATAAATTATAGTATTCAGCTTTCCATTAGTGATATAGATATCAAGATCGAGAAAAGGGCAGTGGTCATTGTTAGTATTAGCTTTATTTAAAGTAAGTTCAACAGGATAAATTTCATTAATATACATACTGAAGTGGTCATTATTGAGAGCCAAAATATCATCCAAATATCTAAAAGTATTATTAAATTTGTTTATCAGATGTTGTTTCGATGGGTCTTTGCTTATTTTTGTCATAAATTGTAACTCATAACAATACAAAAACAGGTCCGCAATAAGTGGTGCACAGTTAGTCCCCATTGGAATTCCGATAATCTGACGATATACGGAATCCCCAAAGCGAACAAAAATGTTATATAGTAAAAATTCAAGGGCATATATAGTATCAAAGCATGTCCAATTAACATAGTTTTTTTGTTTATTGCTACTAAAAAATGACCTAAAAGAGTTTGAACATATATATTCACATTCTAATGTCTGCTAATGATAACTGCAAATTATACCTTGTCCATCGGATTTCTTATGATTAAGAAATACCAGGCGTTAGAATATGTATAAAGTGCCTAGAAAATCAACCTAACGATGTTAAGTATTATATTATATCGACATGAAATATAATCATATCAATATATACATAATTTCATGATCACAAATAGTAATCCTAATGTCCATTGGCAAATATTAAACACAAAATCAGGACAAGAACAAAAAGGAAAATACGTAATCATTGAAAGAGTCTTAAATTTGAATGCACATGAGAAAAGAGTGAACACTTTTATTTGTAACTAGTACTGAAAAATAAAATAAAATGTTTGTTTGAATTATTATAATTCTTACAATTCAGCACGGACCCCTCTCATAGTAACGTAGTTTACTGTATCAAACCGGTTAGTTTTATCCCCCCCCCCCCATAGTGCATTAATGTCCTTGTCCCAAATTTAACATATATTCATATACTCTGCATTGAAAAAGGAAGATATTCATCAAGAGTCATACTTCTAATCTTTTATCTGCAATTAACCCCTGAACAATAAGCAACGAAAAGCTGAGAATTTTTCTTTATATTTTGAATTTATTGATTTATTTTCAAATAAATGCCTTTTTTGTGATTTGATTTGACCGAGAAGTAACAATACAATCAAATACACAACACTACAGCATGTTTTTGTCTCCAAAATATATTCATTCCAAACCTATATATACTATGTTATGTCATAAAGTCGTGTCAACCTCGATATAAAACTCACACCAGTGTACAATATACATAATTATATTCATTTACAACTATTTAATTCTTATGGATATCAAACTTCCCTAACCTCAATTCATGTCCTATCATTTATGAAGTTAACTTGTTTTTGAATTGAATATTGGTCTATGAAATAATTACCTATAGGGTCAAGAAACTCAATGAAAATAACTAAAACAAATTCAATCTTTTGATCACAACTCCAGTGACCATGTCGATACTTAAACTCGAATTATACTGTCAATGTATAAACATACCACCCGACAAAGAGTTTTCTACAAATTTATTGATGTACGAAATTAATCGAATAAAAGCGACACATGTGTGTAAAAACATTAGTGAAATTCATTTCGTTCCGGTACGGATTACCCAGTTTGATGTGTGTTTTATAAGAATGTTGTTGGTATTTTTTTTCTTATAGAATATCGTATCAAACTGAGATGTACAATTTATCAACTGCGAACGTATCAATATAAAATATTTAAATTGTAAAGTCAGTGTTAAGTACAGAAAGTCAAGTTCATGAATGTGACAAAACAATACAATAAAAAAAAAAATCGGAACTAAAAGGAGTGTAGAGTATAATGTCACAAACCTTTAGTAATTTTGTAGTTTCAGAGTTTTGACTTAATTAAACAACCAGCCGATAGATTTAGTGATTCACATTTGTTACAGGCTATTATCGCATAAATTGTGATTGGTTATTATATATGAACGTCATAAGTCAATGGGTATAATACCAATGGCGTTATTAACTTATTTTCAGTTTCAGTGGTGTAGAAATTTCGCAGACTGATGCATTTTCTGAAACGCCAAGTTCAATATCCAAATTAATGTTAACTTGTTTACAATGTCATTGTGACGTCAAATATATCATAGTTGACCGATTTGTTATTGTTTGCATACATCTAGAAGTAACAAATATATCATTGTTGACCGATTTGTTATTGTTTGCATACATCTAGAAGTAACAAATATATCATCGTTGACCGATTTGTTATTGTTTGCATATTTAATCTAGAAGTAACAAATATATCATTGTTGACCGATTTGTTATTGTTTGCATATATCCAGAAGTAACAAATATATCATTGTTGACCGATTTGTTATTGTTTGCATATATCCTGAAGTAACAAATATATCATTGTTGACCGATTTGTTATTGTTTGCATATATCCTGAAGTAACAAATATATCATTGTTGACCGATTTGTTTTTTATTTGCATATTTAATCTAGAAGTAACAAATATATCATAGTTGACCGATTTGTTATTGTTTGCATATATCTGGAAGTAACAAATATATCATTGTTGACCGATTTGTTATTGTTTGCATACATCTAGAAGTAACAAATATATCATCGTTGACCGATTTGTTATTGTTTGCATATTTAATCTAGAAGTAACAAATATATCATTGTTGACCGATTTGTTATTGTTTGCATATATCCAGAAGTAACAAATATATCATTGTTGACCGATTTGTTATTGTTTGCATATATCCTGAAGTAACAAATATATCATTGTTGACCGATTTGTTTTTTATTTGCATATTTAATCTAGAAGTAACAAATATATCATTGTTGACCGATTTGTTTTTTATTTGCATATTTAATCTAGAAGTAACAAATATATCATAGTTGACCGATTTGTTATTGTTTGCATATATCTGGAAGTAACAAATATATCATTGTTGACCGATTTGTTTTTTATTTGCATATTTAATCTAGAAGTAACAAATATATCATTGTTGACCGATTTGTTATTGTTTGCATATTTAATCTAGAAGTAACAAATATATCATTGTTGACCGATTTGTTATTGTTTGCATATATCCTGAAGTAACAAATATATCATTGTTGACCGATTTGTTATTGTTTGCATATATCCTGAAGTAACAAATATATCATTGTTGACCGATTTGTTTTTTATTTGCATATTTAATCTAGAAGTAACAAATATATCATAATTGACCGATTTGTTATTGTTTGCATATATCTGGAAGTAACAAATATATCATTGTTGACCGATTTGTTTTTGTTTGCATATATCTGGAAGTAACAAATATATCATTGTTGACCGATTTGTTTTTTATTTGCATATTTAATCTAGAAGTAACAAATATATCATTGTTGACCGATTTGTTATTGTTTGCATATTTAATCTAGAAGTAACAAATATATTATTGTTGACCGATTTGTTATTGTTTGCATATATCGTGAAGTAACAAATATATCATTGTTGACCGATTTGTTATTGTTTGCATATATCCTGAAGTAACAAATATATCATTGTTGACCGATTTGTTATTGTTTGCATATATCCTGAAGTAACAAATATATCATTGTTGACCGATTTGTTATTGTTTGCATATATCCAGAAGTAACAAATATATCATTGTTGACCGATTTGTTTTTTATTTGCATATTTAATCTAGAAGTAACAAATATATATCATTGTTGACCGATTTGTTTTTGTTTGCATATACCTGGAAGTAACAAATATATCATTGTTGACAGATTTGTTTTTGTTTGCATATATCCAGAAGTAACAAATATATCATTGTTGACCGAATTGTTTTTTTATTTGCATATTTAATCTAGAAGTAACAAATATATCATTGTTGACCGATTTGTTTTTGTTTGCATATATCTAGAAGTAACAACTATATCAATGTTGACCGATTTTGTTTTTGTTTGCATATATCTAGAAGTAACAACTATGTGTTGATTTAGAAGAAAACACGTATAAACAATCATTATAAAATTGGTCCTCTAAAACGAATGGACCTCGAATAACTACTGAAACAAAACAGTACGTATGTTTCATATGGACAACCTGCAATAAGTCTAATGACGTCAAAGAGTGATCAAAAGGGTTGTTAACTTGTTACATGTTATACGAGGTATCAAATGTAATGTCCTCATTTCAACCGAAAGTTCCTGTGTATTTATAATACAAATGATATTGCCTAAACTTCACTAAAGGCTATTGTAGCTGCTGAGGGTAGACTTTTTAATTGTTATGCCTCACACGTTTTATGTTGTTGGCTTTCCATACTTTTTAACTTGAGCTTTCCTTATGTTGAGTACACTGAAATCGGTATCATCTATCTTCGTCAAAATCATTGTGTCAAAATGAGCGTTTCGGACAAGGCTGTTACTAATGTGTGTTGGTCACGTTCGGGAAAACGGAAGCCGGGATTGTGGTTATGACGATGTACCGATTATCAGGTTGTCTGCATAAAGATATCGTAAAATATCAGTTGTAAGTCACAAACTGAATCCTATGTCGATTGAGCGCAGCGAACGAGATCAACTTTTTTTTTACTTTGTGTCGAGCAGTTGATAATTTACAATATTAAGGTGCAGACATCCAGATAATCGATTTATCGGGGTGTATTTGCAAATTTTGTAACGAGGATTTCCTTTGTTTAGTTTAAACATATTTATTCATCATCAATACAAATATATAATCATACAAAATACACAATAATAACAGGATTCAGAAACAAGCTATATATAGCTTATATTAATCCGTTTCCTTGAAATACCAACTCCAGTTAACTATTACATAAATATAGCATGCAATATTACAATGATATGGAACAAGAATAAACAAGTTACTATGTAACTGAAAAAGAAAGGAGGAAAAAAAATAATTCTAAAATAATGAAAATAAATACAACAAAAGAAGAAAAAAAAAGTAAAAAGAAAGAAAAAAGAAAACTACACTGAAATACTATACACATGTTTAGATGAAATGCAACTTTGTGAAAATAGTGAATAACAATTTATCTTGTAAATCTCTTGCACTTAAGTAAGAATTTTTGTACTTTTCCAAAAATATCCTTATTTTGGTCTAAATTTAGAGCTTGTGATCCAAATAAAAGTAAATCCGTGTTTAGTGTGACTGGATAATTAATTGAGAAAATAATGTCATTACGCAATTAGTCATATTTTTTACAATGCAATAAGAAATGAGCTGTAGACTCGATCAAACCACACGAGCAGTTTGAAGAATCTACTAGATTTCGTTTGAACAAATGTTCATTTAGAGAACTACTATTCATCCTTAACCTGGCATGCAATACTTGACCCATTCTTGTACCAGTGTAGTAAAAATTAGGGCATTTATTATTTGGGTTTTTTATACGACTTTTAAAAATGCTTAAAGACGTAGAATTTCTCGTTTGGTCTGGTAACTTATTCCACAATTTAATAGACGAAGGAAGGAAATAATTGGAGTATAGATTAGTTCTTGAACGAATTTCCGAAGTATTTTGAGTCTGACGAGTGAAATGGTTATGTAAATTAACTATTTGATTTGGTAAAAAGTTTTGTAAATAATCTGGAGTTTCCTTATTCACCATTTTATAAAACATAGTGAGCTTATGTTTTTCCCTTCTTTTTGAGAAGTGTTTCCCAACCCGTTTCCTCATAAAGCATCTGTATCGAAGTTAATTTATTCCCACCTGTTACAATTCTCATAGCTTCAATTTGAACATTTTCCACTTTATTAATCAAGTATTGTGTTTGATTATCCCAAATGACATCCCCGTACTCTAATATTGGTCGAATATATGAAAAATACATTTTTTCTAAAGTGAACCTATTCAGTATAAAACACATCTTCCGAAGGATATTTATTCTATTATATGCACGTTTAACTATATATTCAATATGAATATTCCATGACCCATTATTTGCAAAAATAATACCTAAATGTTTATGAGTAGAAACTTCTTGAAGATCGGTGTCATTCATTTTTAAGATCGGATGACTAGGTTTTATTGATTTTCTTGAAACAATCATGGTTTCTGTTTTTTGTGAGTTAAAGTTTACAAGCCACTTAGAGGACCACATATGAATTTTATTCAGATCTCCATTAAGAATTTCAGCAGTATTTTCAGGGGTGTCTACTGTCAAATAAATACTAGTGTCGTCTGCAAATAATTTGATAGTAGCTTTAATATCAGTCGCTATATCGTTTATAAAGATAAGAAAAAGTAGCGGACCTAAAATTGAGCCCTGTGGGACACCTACATTTATCTGTCTCCATGTTGAATTGCTTCCATTTAAGACCACCCGTTGACTCCTCTCAGATAGATAATCACAAAACCAATTTAGTAAATTTCCAGAAATTCCATATTGTTTAAGTTTTGATAATAGCCCTTTATGCCAAACCCGATCAAAAGCTTTGCTGACGTCACAAAAAACCACCCTTATCTCTTTTCCGTTATCTAAAGCTCTACCAAAGTAGTTCGAAATATCAATAAGTTGATTAATGGCAGAATCGCCTTTTGTAAAACCCGATTGATTAGGGGTGATTATCCTATTTTCAATTAGAAAGTTGTGTACATGTTTATAGACACATCGCTCCATGCACTTTGATAATATACTTAACAACGAGATTGGTCTGTAATTTTTTACCTCATTACAATTGTTACTTTTAAAAACAGGAGTTACATTTGCTTTTTTCCAATCTGCCGGAAATATAGCTTTAGATAAAGATAAATTAAATAGTTTACAAAGAGGGAATTTTAGCTGTGATACAGCCTCTTTTAATAATATTGGACTTATCAAGTCTGGACCCAAGGCCTTATTTGGATTTAAAATCTTTAGAACATCTTCAACCTCACTATCTTTAAGTGTAATGTCACTTAGTGTATAGTCTGGAACGGTTAAGTCAGGAATAACAGCTTCGGTATCATCTATGTTTGTCTGCATCGCAAAAAAGTTATTAAATTCATTCGCTTTATCAATGTCATTAAATATTAAGTTATCATCCTTGAGCAGGGGAGGAATACCCGAGTGAGTAGGTTTGATACCAGAAATTTGGTTACAAGTTTTCCACCAAGTTCTTGTCGATAAGTTACTATTTGACAATTTTTGTATAAGATTATTTTGATATTGTTCGCGAGCTTGTCTTATTGAAGTGGTCACTTTATTTCTATTTTGTCTAAATTTATTCCAATCGGCGGGTCGGTTAAACCGGTTAGCTTTTGAGTGTAAACGGTTTTTCTTTCTTATTAGTTTTCTTAAATCATTATTTAACCAAGCAGGGTCAGTTTTCCGAATAGTTACGATTCTATTGGGTATGGAAATTTCAGCTGCATCAAGGATACGATTTGAAATTTCTGAATTAATTTTATCAACATCATTTAGAGAAAATATTCTATCCCAGTTGGTTTTGGTCAATATGCGTCTATATTCATCAAAATCACCTTGCTTATATAACCATATTTTTCTTTTAAAAGACAAACAAGCAGGTTTTTGTGCATTAATAAACCCCATAACTGGACAGTGATATCTTATTTGGTCTAAAAGTGGTGGCCCGACTCCACAATACGGTACAAAATCGGAATTATCAGTTATAATTAAGTCAATTAGAGACGACGACTGTTCCGTAAAATGAGTTGGATCTTCAATAAGTTGCTCTAAACTGTAATTTGTACAAATATTATGTATTTTGGAATAAGCACCATTTAGCAAGTTATCGTTAAAATCTCCCGTTACAATAATTCGGTCACATTTTGCATCATTTACGGCACTCAATTGAACTTTCAATTTTTGTCCATATTTCATTATTACTTTTAGGTGGCACGTAGAAGATTCCATACAATACATTTTTGTTATTTATTTTTAGCTGAATCCATATAACCTCAACACCGGGCACTTCCAAATCATCACGTCTTTTCGTATGAATATTAATATTAATATTAATTATTTTTAACATATACTATTACCCCTCCCCCACTTTTCATGGGACCCCTATCTTTCCTGAATGGTTTCTGGTAATTTAAAAGTTCAACTGAGTCTGACGAGTTATTACCGTTCAACCAAGTTTCAGAAAATGACAGTATATCAAAATCTTCGTACTCAGCAAGAATCAGATCTAGTTTTGGAAGTAAGCTTTGCACATTTAAATGTAAAAAGGAAATTGAAGTTGAAAACATTTCACGTATACTGTTACTCTCTGATACACTTTCGAAGCTAATATTATGATCGTCATTATCATCAGATAGCGGATGAGGGCCAGGATTAGTTTCTATTCCACCCATAATTAAAAGTATTTGAAGAACAAGTATAACACAAATATAATTTGAACAACGTTATCCGAAGACTGATCTCTATCCCCTAATGCCCGCGTCACACTGTCCCGATTTTTACGCCGATGGCAACACGATTATGGAAATTTTCAAAATCGGGACTGATCGTATCCAGATCGGGCTATTCGTAGTGTCATCTTTAACCATCGTAGAACCATCAGCCACTTTTTCTAGCCTTCGGGGACAACTTCGGGAAGGGTTCTAAATTTTTTAACATGTTAAAAAATCCCCGAAGGTGCGTCCGATGTTTATGGTTCGTATTGAGTTCGTATCACCATCCTCACCATCGTGATGTCACCGGGAATGCATCTTTGAACATCGTATTGCATTCGTGTTTCCGTCGTTTCCATCGGGCAGTTTTGACATTACGATGTCTACACGAATGAATCACGAAGCTAACCGAAGGTCTTACGATGGCAACACGACTTCGTGAAGACCTCGTAATCCCGTCGTGATGCCATCGAATAAAAGTACGAAGGTGACAAGATGGAACTACGACGGCAATAAATCCAGCTAAATGTAAGTTAATTTTCGCGCTTAAATTCATTTAAAGTGCCATGCGCGATATGCACTGGTCAGTCTAATACGACAGTTAAGAAAGACGTTCACAAAACATGGACCTCATATCATATGATTCTATGAGAACAAGAAAGTCGACAGCGTTGTTTCTATTAATTCAAATGGAACAAGAAGAGCAGCTATTACAGGCTCAGGATTTTCTTTTACCAATAAAATATTATTTTTTGTCAATTTTTCATATCAAATAACATAATAAAAATCATAAACGCACCTCGTTTACCAACACTGCAGGTACACGTATATAGGGTAACCAACTTTTTCTTCATTATTCTGATTTTTTATGTATCGTCTGAGTTGTTGTCACACGAATGTTTACTCCATAAACATTTTGTTTTCTATATGTCATATTTTGCCGCATTTGTTGCTTTCCCCACATCCTTCCTTTAGTCTATATTATTATGATATTCTCCAGGAAAGAGCTCTTTTTGAATAAAAGGGATCAACGAACCCATTACCTTACCTTTAAGATAGATCAGTAAACATGGGCATAATTATGGGTGATTATTCAGACTAGTGCACACTTTTTACAGTTCAAACAAGGCAATGCCGAGCGTGGCATCCCCTGGTATGTAACATATTGGGGACAAATATGGACACTATATTTGTATATGACACATGCAGAAAATGGTAAATTGAATACGCATATTTGATACATAAACTATTTTTTTAGAAATCAACCAAATTATTCAGTAACTGGAAATACCCACGGTCTTCCTCTTATGATTAAACCAAAAATTAAATGTACAATATAATATATATTCAATACTGATCAAACAATTTAAAACGCGTGATGCCTTCGGCATATAATTTAAATGCATCGTAAGCTGTACACGACGTCTTTTAGACATCGTATGGCCATCGCGCCATCATCGTAATCCATCGTGTAGCCTTCGTGATCCATCGTGTAGGCTTCGGCTGAGATTTGAAGCTCAAATACCGTCTTCGGTTAACCTTCGTATGTCCATCTTTTGCTATCGTATATACTTTCGGCACCCTCGTATATACTTCGTTATTCATCGTACTTGCTTCGTTCACTTTTTTGTATTTTAACGAGATCGGGACCAACTTCGTACGAACTTACAATTTTCGCATTCGGGTGTCCATCGTATATAAAAATCGGGACAGTGTGACGCGGGCATAAACAATGCGATCGATTAACACGTTGGATATAACCGATATGTGAACAATTTTTTATACATTTGTTTAAAACAGACAATTCAACAGAAAACCAAATCATAGTGATAATTCTAAATGTGTTAACCTTTTCTTTTGAAAAATACAACAAGTAGAAAAGATATACCTCATACATATTACAAAATAGATTACTTGTTTTACCACATGTGTTATGTACAAAAAGACCAACTCTCATTCTATATTGATCGATTCCAATACCCATTATGTAACACCAGACTGATCAACTAAGTAGTGAGAGTGGTCATACAAAAATACAAGAAGATAACAATATAAATCTACACTGTCTATAAATAAACATTCAATTCAAAATTGAATGCTTCTTTTTTTATTGGGGTGTAAAAGCGTTGACCGAAGTACATTTTGTATGAAGCGGAAGCGCTTCATTCTAAAAATGTACGCACGGTCAACGCTTTTACAACCCTATAAAGTTACAAAAAGAAGCATTCAATACTTATAATTACATTTTTTAGCTATGATCATGAAAACACGAATTTTATATATTTTATCATTTAATTCACCTGTGCACTTTATTGTTGGAGCACGTGTTATCATGAGTGAAAAGTTGTATTGAGCAATACAACTGCTTACGGAATAACACGTGATGTGCAGTTAGCCAATCAGAATAAAATATTATAATGAAACATACATCTAATGTAATTATTAGAATTCAAAACATACAAAACAGTTAGCATTTCATCGGTGTACAAAAAGAAACAAAAAAAATAGGAATGTAACTTATATACAAAAAATATGTTCCTGAACAGATCAAGGAACATACAGCTGGGGCATGGAGGATTTTTAAAAAAAACAAACTTTTATTTTTACTATCATGACTGACAAATATTTTCCTTTGTTTTACCAGCAAACCGGAAAATAATGTGATTTATCGGTCGTCTCACTGTCTATATCACTCTGTTCAGCTCTTAATATTATTCCGTATCATGTCTTTGTGACGTCAAATACGTTGACCCGGCCTTAATAACTTTGACCCGGACATATCAGCGACGTCATAATGTTTGAACCGATGTTAATAACTTTGACCCGAACTTATCAAGTCATCTTTCGTGTGCTGGTGAAACAAAGAAAACACTTCTGAAACACGCAAATATAGCCCGATAAATCGATTATCAGATTATCTGCATATTGATATTGTAAAATATCAGCTGCTTGACATAATATGAAGGCTTTTTGATCTCGTTCGCTACGCTCACTCGACAAAAAGCTTCATATTATGTCTCGCAGCTGATATTTTACGATATCAACATGCAGATAACCTGATAATCGGTACAAGTTCGGGTCAAACCTATCAACGTCGGTTCATATAATATGACGTTGTTGAAATGTCCAGGTCAATGTTATTCTGGTCGTGTCAACGTATTTGACGTCCAAAAGTCGTAATATGCAATTTTATTAATAGCTGAGCAAAGTGGTATGGACATTGGGACGACCGATAACTGTACATATCCTTTGTCATCTGTGAAATAGATATACCATAACGGTCAATTAATTCCTGATGGCGTTCGTAAAATTTCTAAGGGATGATTTTATCTTCTTCCGAACTTGGAACTCTTGGTTTGATAGCTACCTAGTGAATAGAAATCATCTATCAAGTAAATTATGGTAGTAAACAGAAGTTCTGGAATATTGCATCTAATGGGAGATATATACTCCATATGCAGGCGGTACTAGAATGTTGATACAAAGAAATGGAAAAATTTCACAATTAAGAAACCGAAAACATCTCTTTTTGCCGTAAAGGTTTGTTCTCAACCGACCCTTAAGCCTCGGTCACACCTTAACGGATAGCTCGAACGGACGCCTAACGGATAACTTTTTTTCAATCCGTTCATGTCCGTTAGACGTCCGTTCTTATCCGTTAGACGTCCGTCCATATCCGTTGTTTTCCGTTAAGCGTACGTTTTATCCGTCGACGTCCGTTCTGTCCGGTGGAAAATTTTGAGCATGTTCAAAACTTTGAACGGACGTCCAACGGATAAAATGTCCGTTGAACGTCCGTTAGGCGTCCGTTTTGTACGGTACTCGTCCGTTTCGTTTCCGTTTTGTATCCGTTACGTGTCCGTTATACATCCGTTGGTAGTCTGGAAGATAACGGATAAAACAGATATTGAACGAATAAGAAACGGACTTCTACCGGACGTAAAACGGATAAAACGGATGATGAACGGATCTGAAACGGATAAATGCCAATTGATAATTTCGCTTCAGAAATGCCAATTATTGGTATGTCAGATTTCCTAAGGTTCATTAATTCCTATTATTCATAATCGATCTTAGAGTTAAGACACGTCTTCACAATCAAGCACCTCTTATTCAGGCCAGACACTGCCCCTTTGGCGGCATTTTGAAGAACAAACCAAAACCAGTTACACAGAAACATTTTGAATATTTATGCGATTTACATTCATTATTATTGTCGCCTTTAATTATTTTCGTATATCTTGCTCATCCGTTTTATCCCGAACGCTTCCGTTAGGTGTCCGTTTTATGCGATACTCGTCCGTTAGATGTACGTTCGACATCCGTTCTGTCCGGTACGTTTCCGTTTCTCGTACGTTGCATATCCGGTGTGTGTCCGTTATGCATTCGTTACACGTCCGTTTTATTCGGTCAGTACATTAACGGACTCCCAACGGATAACAATTTTGTCAATAGACAACTTTTACTTTCATCCGTTAAGCGTCACTTCATGCTATCCGGTAAGATGTGACAGAGGCTTTATTGTCAATTTCTAGATGGTAAATAAATATAAATATATGAGGCAGACTTAACTGTTTGATTGGATAGATGCTTTCAAAATAGTCACCAAACGTTTTCACTATTTAATAAAAAAGACATCAATTATATAGAGGAAAGTGAAGTTAAATGATTATGCTTTGGTAGCTTTTTGTATCCATGCTTCACAAGCTACATAAAACAAATGATCTTGTAAAGGATGTCATTTGACAGATTGGTACAACTCTGTTTTGTGATTTTTTTATACAATGGACCAAATCACGGCCGACACTCGGCTAACCGAGATATTGCACGGTTAATTTATATTGAGTATACGGCTATATTGGCAGTTGGTCTGTTAATCGGGTTGGTTATACGTCTGTTAAGAGTAAAATGCACAATTTTATGTTAAACTGTGTTAAATGTACAGATTTTTGGCATATTATAAGAACCAAATTAAAAAAAAGAAAAGTGTCTGACAAAATGATATCTAACATAGAACATTTTCCACCTGTAAAACATTTCATAGTCTGCGCAGTTTTCAGTAAAACTAAAAGGCGTCGCGCAAGTATGTAGTATTTATGCTTATACGCATAGCAATTTTTTTTAATAAAAGGCGAAACAAACAATTTTTAGATATCATTTAAAGGACACAAAATAGTACTCTGGGTCTAAAGATAAATTGACATTAGTAAATATTTTTTATAATTGTAATATAACGTGAATAATACCACGTTTTAGTGAAAATTATGAGAATACAGACTGTTAATGGGTTGGATAATTAAAATTGTGTCAGTTAAGAGTTATTTAGCCACGACAATAGTTATGCTACATTTATATTATCCCATTGAAAAAGTTAAGAATGAGATGGTCTTGAGTAAAAAAAAAAATGACAATACGACAGTAAGAGCATTTTTATTTTGAATTTCTTTCCATTTTATCGAAGGTTGTGTCACTTCAATATAGCGTGAATATGGCCGCTGGAATATACACGAATTTATTATTAACGTTTTCAATCAGCCTTAATTTTTGGTGTCTGTTCAAAGTATCACGTTCTAAAATCCGACTGAAAGTGTCTTTCTAATACAACACAGGGTACATATAACGTGTTGTCGTTCTCATATTTACATGCAATTTGTCACTGGACATTAAACCCTAATGCGTCAGCATTATCAAATTGGTTCTTTTCTTCTATTACTTAATCATATTTTGTTTACAAATCATTCTAAAGCAGTAAATGGAAAGGAGCGAATGCAGCTACATTTGGTTATCTTAAGTTTTAATTCATTTTTTAAAATCCATTTCGTTCCTTTCTACATAAGTGCAGATGAGAACTGCAGTTGTTCGCATGTAAACTTCTAGCATGTGTCACCAATTTGAGTACATCGCAATCCGTTACTGTTTCAACACCCAGGGGTGTTTCCTGTCTGTATTCTTAAACAATATTTTTTCTCTCTCTATTTTAGCAATGCATCACTCTCTACTGTCCTTATCTACTATTCTATATTCTGCGTCTCCATCCAGATTCTCGTGTATACCATGATGGTCCGGATTGGGGGGTGTTGTTTATTTCTGTATTCTTTAAATTGTTAGCATACGGTCACTTTTCTCTAGATTTTATTTATTTTACTCATTATTCTTTCTCTATTCTTTATATTTTAGCATCTCAATATATTCTACTTACTGATGTTTAGTTACATTACGACATTTATCTCTGATTTATATACTGGTTACAAATGTAGATGACAAATTGGTGTCATTCATGACAATTAAACAGAATCCACATGATATATGCGACCATTCTTGGATGAAATTATTATTACTTTACTATTACACTTTTTGAAACCATTTTTATCAATTTTCAATTTTCATTGTCTAAATTATTCATTGTTAATGTGTTGTTTCCGTATATTTTATGTTTCATTGTTCATGTGATGTTTCCGTATATTTTATCCACTCGTCTTGAGCCTACCCATTTGATCCGATAACACCCCATATAACAATAAAATTATACTTGTATTGCCATTCATAACTCTTAACAGACCAATTAACAGATCGGGTTTTATACATCCGACCCATTAACAGACCAGGTTTTAAATTAGAAAAATGATTACTGTCACCAAAATACAGATTTTTCGTGTAGATTTTTCACACAATGATATTAATACGGTTAACAAACATAATGCCTGTCTTTTTTCGATGTTCAAAATATTGCATGCAAGTAAATTCAACCAACATGTCATTTTGTGTACATTTTGTGTGTGTAAAATGTGTATAAATTTATTGATGAGTAAACCGCCTTTTCATTTTATAGATCGTTTATCGAAGGTAGAAAAAAAATTACACCACTTGATTCAGTACATTGAATTGTTTTGTCAGACATAAATATTTTTTATGATAAAAATATATTTAAAAAGTTATACAATGAAACATACTGAACTTGCAATGATTTTCTCGATAACATCTGATTAACAGACTTTAGCCAACCCGATTAACAGACCAACCGCCGATATAGTCGCATACTCAATAAAGATTAACCGACCAATCTCTCGGTTAGCCGAGTGCCGGCCGTGCAAACATGTGAACTTATTATGCTTGTCCATTAAACTGTCATCAATTAAGTTATGAAAATTTGCCACCTTGAAACATGTCACATAATACTCGCGGAGAGTTGTTGTGTACTTATACGTGAAATAAATAAAGGCAACAGTAGTATATAGTTATCAAATTTCGAGGAGTAATAATTTAATACGCCAGACGCGCGTTTCGTCTACATGAGACTCATCAGTGACGCTAATATCAAAATAGTTGTATAGCCAAATAAGTACAAAGTTGAGGAGAATTTAGGACCCAAAATTCCAAATCGTTGTGCCAAATACGGCTATAAAGGTAATCTATTCCTGGGATGAGAAAATCCTTAGTTTTTCAAAATATTCAAAGTTTTGTAACAGGAAATTTATAAAAATGACCATATAATGGTATTCATGTCAACACTGAAGTGCTGACTAATATGGTGGTGATACCCTCGGAGACGAAACGTCCACCAGCAGTTGCATCGACTCAGTGGTGTTAATAGTTATCAAAGGCACCAGGATTAAAATTTAATACGCCAGTAGCGCTTTTCGTCTACATAAGACTCATCAGTGACGCTCATATCAAAATAGTTGTAAAGCCAAATAAGTACAAAGTTGAAGAGCATATAAGACCCAAAATTCCAAAACGTTGTGCCAAATACAGCTAAGGTAATCTATTTCTGGGATGAGAAAATCCTTAGTTTTTCAAAAAAAAAAAATGACCATATAATTGATATTCATGTCAGTATTACGGTGTTCAAAGGTAATACAGTGTAACCTGCCTAATCTAACACCTGAGTATTCCAACATCCTGCTTCAACCAACACATTGTCATGCCTATCCTTGCAGAAAAAACCTGAGTATTCCGCCATTTTTTTCTGGTTCCCCAGTGTGTCGAATTAGGCAAGTTACACTGTATATCGATTGACAGAAACCAAATCCGAGATACAAACTTAAACCGAGGAAAACACATCATTTATTAAAGGAAAACCAAGGAACATCAGGAACATTAAAGTACACCAAAACTAAACGCAAATTTTCATAGAAACGAAATATTTGATAACAACTACCATATTCTTGACTTGGTACGAAATATTTTAAGAGTCAGCAAAACCTCCTGCTTATATGACAATGTTAAAAAAAAACGCTTAAAATGACAACACTACGTACCAGAAATACAGTACAAACACACACAAGAACACTTATCACAGAGAAACGCACACACAAAAAATATAATGGTCGACTGAGCATGCAAACCGCAGAACAAAAACTAAATAAAGGCAACAGTAGTATATCGCTGTTCGAAACTCATAAATCGATAGAAAAAACAAATCCGGGTTACAAACAAAAACTGAGGGAAACGCATTAAATATATAAGGAGAATAACGACACAACATTAAGATGTAACACACACAGAAACGAACTAAGCATTAGTTGATATGTCCAGGTCAACGTTATTCAGGTCGTGTCAACGTATTCGACGTTCAAAAGCCGTGATATGCAATTTTATTAATAGCTGAGAAGATTGGTATGGACAGTGGGACGACCGATAACTGAACATATCTTTTGTCATCTGTGAAACAGATATACAATTAAAATGTCAATTGTTCTTGAACAATTGAGAGGTCTTTCCTTTTCGAAATGTAAAGTACATGTTCCAATAGGCGTAGAATGCATTGAAAATCTCTCAAACACACATAAAACCGTTAAAAAATGACAAAAACAACAAATTCGATGATTTGAACATGACCTTGACTTTTGACCTTGTAACCTTTGTGAAGGTCATTGGTCCACAATGTCGTTGTAAAAGATCCCATGGGTCTAGGACTTTTCGTTCAAGAGTTAAAGCTAATTTTACGTTTTCAGAAACTGTTAACGGGGGTTATGCCCCTTAAGAATATGTCAAATCCTTTCGGTCAAAATGTTAAAAAGTTGTGCCTCAGTCACCTAAACATTTTTCACTGTTTACTCTTTCTGTAAGATTAACCTTTTTTGAGATATCGACTAAAAAGTTGAAAGGTCAAAGGTCAAGGTCAACCTTAAAAACATTTAAAACACACTAAAAATCCTTAAAATAAGGTCAAAAACACATAATTCGCTATCTAGGACATGACCTTGACCTTTGACCTTGTGACCTTTGTCAAGGTCATTAGTCCCCAATGTCATTGCTGAAGACCCCATGGGTCTAGGACCTTTGGTCATATAGTAAAAGCTGATTTTGCCTTTTCAGAAACCTAAAACAAGAGTTATGCCCCTTACAGAAAGGTCAAATCTCTTCGGTCAAAATATAACAAAGTTGCGCATTAATGACCCAAACATTTTCCACTATGCAACACTTCTGAAAGTATTAAGGTTGCTGAGATTATCCAATAACAAGGTGTTAGGTCAAAGGTCAAGGTCAACATACACATTTGACCTTGAGGTATTTTTCAAAGTCACATGAATTGATGATCAATGGTGAAAATCCTAGGTGTCTACGACTTACGGTTTCTGAGTTTGGGTGGCCAACCGACACCGGTTAATTTTAATAGGGGCATAACCCTACCAATGAGTCGTTCAATCCTTTCAATCCAAATGTGACGAAGAACCGGGGTCTGGTCCTGAACAAATTTCACCCTTTGTTTTTTTTCTACTATTTCGGTTACGGTGTTGGAACGATAATTAGATTTTTGGGTTTCGGAGGGATTACTCCGAAACCGACAAAATATTTCGACTCACAGGGTGAGTTCCAGATAGGTATTGACACCGATACAAAGTGTGAACATGAAAGCGACACGTCTTACGGTTAAGGCTGCTAACTTCGTCAAAGTTTGGCGGAAGAATAATAATAATAAACAGAAGAAATACAGGAAGGTCTTTCCCTTTTGAAAAAGGAAAGACATTAATAACGGTCAATTAACTCCTGATGGCGTTCGTAAAATTTCTAAGAGATGATTTTATCTTCTTCCACACTTGGAACTCTTGGTTTGATAGCTACCTAGTAAATAGAAATCTTCTATCAAGTAAATCATGGTAAGAAACAGAAGTTCTGGAATATTGCATCCAATGGGAAATATATACTCCATATGCAGGTGGTACTAGAATGTTGATACATAGAAATGAAAAAATTTGCAATTAAGAAACTGAAAACATCTCTTTTGTCGTAAAAGTTTGTTCTCAACCGACCCTTATTTTCAATTTCTAGATGGTAAATAAATATAAATATATGAGGCAGACTTAACTGTATGATGGGTTAGATGCTTTCAACATAGCCACCAAATTTTTCACTGTTTAATGAAAAGACATCAATTATATAGAGGAAAGTGAAGTTTAAGGATAATGCTTTGGTAGCTTTATGTATTTATCCTTCACAAGTTACAAAAAATAAGTGATCTTGTGAATGATGTCAATTGATTGATTGGTACAACTCTGTTTTGTGATTTTTTTATACAATGGACCAAAAATGTGAACTTATTATGCTTATCCATTAAACTGTCATCAATTAAGTTATGAAAATTTGCCACCTTGAAACATGTCACATAAGACTCGCAAAGAGTTGTTATGTACTTATACGTGAAATAAATAAAGACAACAGTAGTATACCGGTGTTCAAAAGTCGTATATCGATTGAGAGAAACCAAATCCGGGTTACAAACTTAAACCGAGGATAACACACCAACTATTAAAGGAAAACAAAGGAACAACAGAAACATTAAAGTGCAACAAAACAAACGCAAATATACATAGAAACGAAATATTTGATAACAACTGCCATATTCTTGATTTGGTACAGGATCTTTTAAGAAAACAAATGGGCCAGCAAAACCTCCTGCTTATATGACAATGTTAAAAACATATCGCTTAAAATGACAACACTACGTAAAAGACTTATCAGTGACTAATGAATAAAAAAATAAAAAGTCAAATCAGGTACGAATGTGAAGAGAACAGAGAAGACTGAACCCACAACTCTGAAAGGTTTTTCCAAATACAGCTACGTCATCTATCCGTGGGTAAAAACTCCTGATTATTTCCAACAAAGTTTTGTCAACAGTTAATTTAGAAATATGACCATATCAATGATATTACATGTCCACAAGGAAGTTCTGACTAGAGTCGACGGGCTATATGATTTTGATACCAAATTCAACAAGCAGTAGTTATGTTATAAAACGTTGTGCGCGGTCAACCATATTCCCTTCAGCACGGATATTACAAATAGACGACAGAAGTAAAGATAAGAATATATTTCTTCAACACAATCAACATTATAATTGTTTAAAATAAATCGTTTTCATAGATAAATTTTCATAATAAAACAGGATCAGTTGCTGTAGTTATTTTTAAATAATTAGATTTGTTCATATACGAATTTTGTTGAGATGACTTTTATTATTTAAGTTTTGGATTTTTATTTAAGATAATAATTATTAACACGGAAAGTTCCTAAAAGTAATAGTATGAGTTTCAGAGTTACCTTTGCATTTCTTCTCAACTAGTATGATAGCCTGAATAGACAGGTTATTCGATAAAAGAAGGTTATCTCTCTTTTTACAGTTTTCACATTTGTTTAAAAGAATAATCGAACTTAACGTCAGTCATCTATCTTCCACTCAACTCTTGTATTTGCCATCATTCAGTTTTCCAGACAATTGTGTAGCGGGAAAACAAGTATGATAGATTTAAATTTTGAATTAATTGAGGTTAAAATAAACCTTAATTTTTGGAAGTGTAAAAGGTCAAAACTGTATATTTTGATGACTTCAAATAATTATTAACGTATATTTACAAACCTAACCAAATAAAAAAGAACACTTGCATTGATCTTAATCCCTGACATCCGACTAAAGAACTCTATTTCCAAGCCAAAAAGAGTACGAATAACCCAAACTTATGTTTAAACCCTCTTTTAATGTTTTCACACATGTTTCCTCTGTAAGACAAGACCACACGTCTTATCAATAATTAATCATGGTAAAAGTCGAATTTTAAGTCTTCCAGATATTCTTGCCTTCAATGAACTTTCAGCACAATGATGATATTTTCATCATTCTTCACTTCTGAGTTAATTTCGAATTCAGCACGGTTGTCACTATGAATGTGTTTACTCTGTGCAGTGCACCAAACACTATGCTCTGTCTCATTCGGTCGTCAAGGCTTCTGCCCTAATCTTCGGTTATTATTTTTGTTTAATCTAAGAAACTATTGTGTCGTTTATAATTACGTTAAGGAGCTAGCTCTACGTATTTCGTGGTTCTGAACCTTCAACTTTCTTTTCTGGACAAGCATAGGCGGATTTTCTCTAGTACCTTCTCATTCTTGATCCATAACAAAATTAAAGTCCTACTTGATGTTATGAGACATACGTTGCTGACACCTTTATAATTCATATTAATTCAAATGTTCTGTATTGTATACAAGTGAATTCATTATATGCTGCTCATCGCTGCTCTCTCTATCTTCCTGTCCTTCAAATAACTTATGTCAGTTACTTTTTAATAATAAAAAAAGGTCCACCTCAAATACTTTTTTGACGACAGTATAAGTTTTTGTCTTTTATGAAAATGAAGCTTTGGTGACTTACTTAAAGCTAACAATACAACATTATTGGATCACCAGAATGAATATTTGTTCCCAACACTTTTGTTATAGTCGTAACATCAACATAGCTGTCACATAGGTCTGCCATCTAACTATCTGATGTAATTTTTCGCTGAAGCTCCTTAGATAAAAAATACTCTAAATGTTCTTAGTAATACCGTAAATGCTTTAAGACAACAACTATTTCTATGTAACACTAATTTCTTTCTGTGTAGCTGAAACTGTTCTTGGTCATTTTGTCCTTATGATACTATTGCGCCTATATCCAACCAACATACGTTCGAAATAAAATTGAATAGTTGTAAACAGTAATATTGTTACACTTACCAATCTTTCAAATGCCAGTTACAAGTCCTCCGGAGAAGACTATTCAATTGGTCTGCCATAAGCAACGAATCCCTTGATTGACCTTCTCTAATAACTTACTAGGCCATGAAATGAATCGTAAACATGAGACGATTGTGGTAAGTTTTTTGAGGGACACAATTTTCTTTGGATCTGTCCGTACGCCGTCCTTTAAAACTAAATGACAGAGACAGTTATGGATAAGTTCGACAAAGTAACAACACTATATGCTTTTCATTTTAAGCCACTGTTTATTTTCAATCGACGTATGTCTTCAACGAACGATGAGATAGAAATCATAATGTAATTTAGATATACTAAACAGGCTTTTCAAACTATCCGGGAAACAGCACTATAAAAATGGCGTTGCATTGAACTTTATTAACCATATTGTGTTGGAATATCGACTTTTCGTTATCCTTCTCTTCTACTTCCATTCGACAGTAGCTGAGTGCCATGTTAACACAGGACAAACATTTTGCATTAGCTAAAGTATCAAAAGTTTGATCGATGCATAGAATTTGTTATTCATCTTTCCTTGTTATTTCGTTTATGTTTCAGAAGTCAACACAAAGATTTTCGTTGCTATTCATTTCTTCACTAAATCAATTGAACTTGACGATGGGCGACAATATACTTTATCATGTTCCCGTCGTACCATCAAGTCGTCTATAGCTGTAATTGCCTCAAATTCTTCTTGCAAAGAAGTTAGTCTTAGTGGTTCCAATCCGCATTAATAACATATTTAATAAAATGTGTTTTCTTTATGTCTGATGACGATTTCCAAAATATGATCTATAGTTTTTCAACAACTGTTCCAACGGAATGTCAAAATCGGTTTCGAAGTATTTCATTATCCTAATTTTGCGTCATCTTCAATATTTCTTTCCAAGCATCCTAAGATTAACTTGTATAACGAATTACGTTTTACATGACATCTTCCTAGAGGCAGCACGATTGGTGATTTAGGGAGAAGGATGGCTCTACAGGATGTATAAATCAATTTAGAGCTTTCAACAACTGTTGATTATTTGGAATTGTTCAATAACAAACAGAAGACAACCGCGTAATTATGAGAATTAGCATTTAATTATAATATGTTTTTGTTCATTTGGAATTTATAAGTTTAAATGCTCAGTAAACTATTATTCCCTTATTGTTGATATATACTTTTTTATGGACAACATTTTGATTCATAGGGTGATGGTAAATTTGCGCAAGTTGTACAAAAAATTGCCTTCATCGTAATTCAAGAGAAAAATTCAAAACGGAAAGTCCCTAATCAAATGGCAAAATCTAAAGCTCAAACACATGACACGAATAGATAACTGTTACATTCCCGACTTGGTACAGGCATTTTCATATAACTGCATTGTGCACAGTCACTATACAATGTCAAGAAAACCAAAACTTTAACCAATTTGATAGCATGACAAACAGAGCAACCAACACGGCATACGATCAACTCTACTTGAGGAAGTTGCAACCTTTTTTTATATAGTATATATTACATAACATAACTTAATCGAAGATATAAAGATGTGATTGGTTAAACATGAGTTATAACTTTTTATGGATGGCCAATACATAGTAAACAATTTATTAGTCTGCTTATTATTGTGCATTTATTTATTTCACAAAAGTTACATAAATAAAGGCAACAGTAGTATACCGCTGTTCAAACTCATAAATCCATGGACAAAAAATAAAATCGGGGTAACGAATTAAAACCTAGGGAAACGCATCAAATACAAGAGAACAACGACACAACACTACAATGTAACACATACAGAAACGGACCAAGCATCAGACAAAATCCCACGAGAATAACAAACACAACATCAAAACCAAATACATGAATTTGGGATAGACAAGTACCGTGACACGTCTTATCGCAATGTTAATTTACACTCAAAAATAAGAGAAAAACAAACGACGCAACGTTAAAATGTAACACACACAGAAACGAACTATAATATAACCATGGCCATATTCCTGACTTAGTACAGGACATTTTCAAAGGAAAAAATGGTGGGTTGAACCTGGTTTTGTGGCATGCCAAACCTCCCCTTTTATAGCCATGTGAAATATAACATTAAAATGACAACTCAACACCACAGGACTACAATATAAATACATTGGAGAACACAATTGACAAAGAAACACACGAACAACAGCCAACAAAAGGCAACAAGTTCAAAATTTTAACACGCCAGAAGTGCATTTTGTCTACACAAGATCTACTAGTGACGTCCAGATACAAAAGTTTGAAAGCCGAAACGCACAAAGTCGAATAGCATCGAGGACCAAAAGATCAAAAAGGTTGTGCCAAAAACGGCTAGGGTTTTCTGTTAGTTACCAGAACATCCCTATTATTTAGAATAATTTTTACTTTTGCAAACAGTAAATTTATAAAATTATTATACAAAAGATGTACATGATAAAACTGATATATTAACTAATTACAGGAAACAACTGAAATACATTACATAACCAGACATTTGCAACACAAAATGTAGACACATCCGAATAAGTTTAAACCTCAACGCCAAGTGACGTCATATTTGAAATTGTAAAAAATGACCAAAAAATGACGTCATTTGAATTTGTCAAACAGATCATCAAAAAATGAAAAATGACGTCACATTAGAACGAATAAGATAGAATTAGGATTGATTTAAAATTATATTTCAACTAAATACTGATATAAAACTAACATAATTTAACAATATGTATTGAGAAATATTGGTCTTTACTTGCCAGTAGCAACAACAAAAAAACTGAAAAAATGTACTAATATTCATTTTCGTCAAAATCTTTCATGATATGAATCAAGACTGATTTATATAATTACTTGAATAATGAATTGGATGAGTTTTGACAACGAATGTGCGACATGGAAAATACCATTACAACCATTATGCAAGTCTAAACTGAGGCAACCCATACATGACAAAAGGTAGAAAATAAATGTGAATATAAAGCAGAAGGCAACATTGAATTTTACCGTTAAATTACATCAGACATTGTGAAAAACAAGGATGTTATCGGCATAAACTTGTTTATGAGTCATGATCTTCATTATAAGCTTATTTCTATACCTTTGTCAATGTTTCAAGATTTGTAAAAGAGGCCTTGGCTAAAAACGAAAAAGACAAACAGACAAACAATAATACATATGACACAACATAGAAAACTAAAGAATAAGCAACACGAACCCAACCAAAAACTAAGGGTGATCTCAGGTTTTCCGGAAGGGTAAGCAGATCCTGATCCACATGTGGCACCGTCGTGTTGCTTATGTGATAACAAATCCGGTAAATAGTCCAATTCGGTAGGGACAAAAGTGTTTAATTGTAGGGACGACCATGGTCATTAACCTTTGTTTTCTCTACCACCAGAAAGGTAAAATACTGATATGTTTTTAAAAATTGTCATTCATTATGCTTTTTACAAGGTAATTGATTAGCAGGACATAACTATGATCATTACTTTCTGTTTTTGACTAGGTAATATGTTCACATTCCAATAGCATGATCCTTTTTCTATTCTACTTTTATTTCTGTATAATATTTTTAATTATTATGTTGGATAGATTATTATGATAAATTTTCCTCTTTCTGTAAGTTGTGTGCCATATCCAAAATACTGTGAAAAATGTTTCTAAATTAGCAAAGTACAGAATGTTCTCTTTTACTAAAATATAAAAGATTTCTAGTTTGCCCATGCATACAACTATTCACGTCAAAATCTGTTTGCCTACCTGAACTAGAATAGTACGAAAGGTATTTGAATAATACTTTTTAATTTCAAATGAATATTACTCTTATCAATTTTCCTTGATATTCAATCTTTAACATACGTATTCTTTATAGTGGAGTGACAAATCACGAAAAAGGTACTTATTTCACGAGTTTAATGGAACGGCATACCTGCAGGCTGAAAATTATATTTTTGCAAAGCCAATACATTAATCTAACTTTTTTGCCCGGTCGTAGACATTTCGTACGGTGCAATTTTTTTTGAGAGTGAAAAAAAAATGAATTTTCGATTTTAACTTGAAATGCATTCCAAAAACATTTTTTAATATGATTTCATTATTATAATCCACAAACTCTTAATTTTGGATTTTATTTAGAGAGTAACTACACATGTATATTATAAAATGACAATTTGTTCTATTGAACCTTATTTTTAACTTTTTTCATCCCCTTTGAAAAATGCATACTCTTTTTTTTTTTTTGAACGGAGAGGTTACAAAACTTGTAATTCATAATTTATCGATATATTACAAAGTTTTTTATGTGAAAAGTAATAAAACTTCATTTTCTAAACTTATGAGACCAACTTCAGCTCATTCGGATGAGTATATCTAAATTTTTAGCAATTTATAAACATTGCTATGAAATTCATTGAATTTCCGGATTTTTAATTCCTTACCGATACGCAGTATTATTACTTTTGATTGATTTACCTGGATGAATCACATCAACATTTTGCCATAGTATTTTTCGTAGTTGTTCCTTTTCAAAGTCGTTTTATTAATATTTTTGTATTATAGGGTTATTAAACATTGTTAGTGTTTAATTGTTACTGATTAATTTTGAGTCAAATGGTTATTAAAGGTGGCACGGTAGAATTTGCATTCCAGAATTTAGGTTGCTCTTTTGTGTACCCTACTTAGGTAAATGTATCTAAACAGTGTGATTGGACAAAAAATACAGTATCAACTGAACATACTTTCCCAAACTGAGGGATGAATCAGGTGTAGAAAAATATGAAATAATGTTACATACAGATGAAAATGAATTCTTGAGATTTTTTTTAAATTTTGTATTCACTGCACCGTAAAAGACCTAAAAATACTAATGGCCTTAGGTTTTTAAAAATAGCAAAAAAAGTAAACGGTCATGATACATATTCAAATTCATTTCTGAATAGTAAAATGAAAGTACTTCAGTTAACTGTGAATGTAGAATTTTTTGCAGTGTTAGAAAGTGGTGAAAATTTGAAAAAGGCTATCATTATCCCTTATGGGCCAGGAAATACTACCGTGCCACCTAAAATGTGTTTTTACTTTGACAAATTAATAGGTCTTTTATAATTTAAAAGTTGAATTGGTGCGGACAAGTTGTTTATCCGGAAAATGTATACTTTTAGTAGCCCATTGAAGCCTACGGCTTCGCAAGCTAAAATTCGCCGTATGTCAAACCAGTGGAATCTTTGCATTATATGTCAAGTTTCAACAGTGGAAAAACTGTCCTCTTTATCTACGAAAGGACAGCAAACACTTTTAGATGCTGTGAATACAAAAAAAAGATGACGTGTTTCGTCGACTTCATGATGAATATAGTTCACTTGCAGAGGTAGATATTGAAAGATTGTGTTATCACAAATCTTGTTACAAATCCTACACTAGTAGAGTCAATTTAGAAAAGTTTGTAATGCCTGGTGTTAACAATCTTAAAGACACTTCCAATGCGAATCAACCATGTTGTTCCCATCCTGTTCAGACCAGATCAATGTTCACGCCGTTTGATTGGACTACTTGCATTTTCTGTAAGCACAAGTCGTAAAAGCGCGACAAAAACCTACGTCACTTAGAAAGTTATGAAAGACTACAAAAATAAGTGAATTAGCAGACCATAAACGTGATTTAGAGTTGAAGTCACTTCTTTTTTTCGGAAGAATTGAAATCTAAAGCTCTTTACCACAGAGCTTGCATTGCTAATTATTTACTTAGCATTTCAAAGAAAGAAGAATTTAATGATGAGGTGGACATTTCTGTACATGACAAGGCTTTTCAATCCTTCGTTGGTCACATAAATGAAGACTTGCTTATTCACAAAAAGGCATACTTTATGTCTTTTCTTTTAGAAAAATACTGTTTCTTCTTACCTCCCGAATTAAAAACGAGATATACTTCAGCCAAACTTCAACGAAGGCTAGAAAGGCATTATGGAAATTATATCGTCATTCAGACACAGAAAGGGCAGGGAAGATCCAATATAGTATACAGCAGTTCTATATCAATTGCCGAAGCCATTCAAGCAGCTAGCCATTTAAGATGTGAGTTAAAACTTTCGGAAATTGAAGCTGAACTTGACATAGGACCTATAAATGAAGACCAGACGTTACATGCAGCCGCTTCAATAATCCGTAGACAATTGCAGTCCTTAGATATATCAAATGAGACTTACCCAACAGCATCTGAAATATCGTTGTCTTATTCTACACAGCACACTCCTTGCTTATTAACAAAGTTTTTGTTGTGGATTATTGATGATAAGTCATACAATGGAGAGGGTAATGTTTCTGACCTTCCTGTCGATGTGATGCGTAAAGTCCTTGCAATAGCCGAATGTATTGTTTCATTGAATAAAGGCATTTTTACCCCATTTCATCTTGGTTTGGCATTACAACTCCACCATGAGTTTGGTTCCAAAAACCTGATTGAAAATCTAAATTCACATGGCTTTTGTTCATCATACTCAGAAGTACGAAGATATCTGACTAGTCTAGCAAATTATGAAATAGGCAGAATCCAAGACACATCATATTTACCTATTGGGATTGCTTCTTTTGAAGAAGGTGGTCATATTATTCAGTAGGGGGCTGATAATATTGATATTAATGCTGAAACTATACATGGTAAGAATACCTTTCACTCAATGGCTAGAGCTGTCTTTCAGTATTAAAATGACACATCCAACGCAAGTATTAATTCCATTAAGGTTAAACGTGGACCAGAACGATCTCTGACGTTGGATGATTCTAATACCAAACTTATGGCATGCTTACCTTACGACAAGCAAAAAGAACGTTATGGCCCCCAACGATATGCAGATGCTTATGACAAGATTGTGTCGAGCTTTATTGATTCAAGACTAGATGTTGCTGATATGTCTTGGGTATTCCTTCAAATACTGTCGAGACGCAGCATTGATCCTATTCCTATTTCTGTAGAAAGTAATGAACAAATTGTCCCATTTTGGACCGGTTTCTACAAAAGATTATCTGAATCAAAATATGAATTTAAGTTTGTAGCCTATGCTCCGGTCATTGACGCCAAACCTAGCGACATGACAACAGTATATACCCCCATGAAACAATGTTTAGATATGTCAAATCGTGCTGGTCAACAATACGCTGTTCAAACTTTTGATCAGAAATTATATGCTGTCGCCGAACAGGTGAAATGGTCTATGCCGGATGTTTTTCACTCCCATATAATAAGACTCGGTGGGTTTCACGGGCTTTCCTGTTTTATAGCAACAGTTGGTAAGTTATGGGCATCAGCTGGGCTCTCTGACTTACTTGTAGACTCTGGAATTTATGCTTCAAATACAGTTGATCAAATGCTAGTTGGTAAACAGTTTAATCGTGGTGTTCGAGGATTAACATTGGCCTATGAGGCTCTTATGGTTCTCTTGTTTAAGGCATTCTTTAATTGGTGTAGAGATGAAAACCGTATGAAAACGATTCAACCAAATGTGTGGAAGGTGTTCCTTGACTGTCATAGCTCATTTGCTGTCCCCAGCACACCACAAAGCACTGAAGATATTGAGGAGTTCTTCAATGTTTTTGAAGAACATATTTTACCTTTGTTTGAAGAATTCAGAACACATTATTGTAGTATATCACCAACCTTTGCATTTTGGGATATGTTTCTTCGTGCAGTTGAAATATTGTTACAGAATATAAGAGCTGAACAGGATGGTTTGTGGCTTTTACATTTGAAATCAGTGTCTGCAATGTTGCCATACTTCTTCATAACTAACCGGACAAACTATGCTAGGTGGACTCCAGCCTAAGTTTTGGATATGTTAAATTTACCAGAAACGGTTAAGTCCTCCTTTTTGTCAGGTGAGTTTGCAGTCAGACAAAAGCCTGGAACCTTTAATGGTATCTGGAGTGACATGGCCACAGAAAAAACTATCATTAAAGATTCCAAAGGTTTGCGGCGGCATTGTAGGATTGACAAGAAAAAAAATCCAGCATTACTTCGATGGATGCTTACAAGGCATATTCTTGCGCATTTTAGTGCTGAAATGAGAGCAAGATCTGGATTATCGACCGACACAGAAGGTGAGCACGAAGAAAACAAACCAACAGCAATGAATCGCGACGAACAAAATTTGTCTGATTTGGTTAGTTATGTGCATTCAAACATGACTGATCCATTTAACATCACCGATCATCCAAAATACTTGATCAATATTTCTACAGGGTTGCAAGCCTCAAAGGACGTTCAAGATTCTCTTCTAAAATCTCTTGAACGTGGCAACCAAATGGTCAAGTCTTTTGTCGAAGGTTGCATTAATGAAGGAGAAAACCGTGTTTTCTACAGTCCTATTTCGAGGTCTCCACTTAAGACATTTGAGGATATGACTAAGACTTCAAAACTCAGATGTAAAACAGGTGACTTTGTGAAACCCCATATAACCCAGAGATGATATTTCGTCACGCTTTAGCCCTGGCTAATGTTCGAGAAGATGTTACAGTAGATAAGATCTTGGCATATCCTATTGGTTCAATACCTTCAGCACTTTTCCACGATGATGGTACCATGCGTAAGTGTTGCAAATCAGATATAATTCACTTACTTGAAGATGAAATCTGCTCTTCCTTCAACCTTTCAAGTTATGACACAGCAAATACAGTTTTGCTACGTGATGGTATGGGAATTATTCAATGTATGGATGTCAAGAAATGCAACACATTTGGTGATCTGCTACGAAACTATGTAACAATGCTTCTGACGTGTTTTTTAAATGCTGGAACAGTGGTCGATGTTTTTGATCGCTACGATGTAAAACATTCAATCAAAGCAGCGGAAAGATTGCGTCGAACCTTGTCATTTGGAGCTCAAAAGGTTTATCAGGTTATTGAGGGAAGAGCAATTCCGGACTGGAAAAAGTTCCTTTGCAATCCAGAAAATAAACAGTCACAGATTACTTGGTGAGTATTGCGAACGGTATTTTGGACAGTCTCCTTTAGAGGAAGGTTTCTCGCGGGTGTTTTTGAAAAACCCAGAAGTTGTCAAGAAATTTTGTTGTGATGGCCTGTCAAATTGTACTGACTTATACAGCACACAAGAAGAAGCAGATACACGAATGATTCTTCATTCGGTGTATGCAGATGCCAATATTTTTCCGAATGATAGAAAAGGTCGTATTATTATAAAGTCATCTGACACTGATGTGTTAGTGCTCTGTGTCCACTATTTTCCTAAACTTGAAAATACAGAGGAGATGTGGTTCCAAACTGGGTCAGTATCAAATTTGAAAGATGGAAGGCGTTTTCTACCTGTTCACGATATATGTCGCTCACTTGAACCCTCAATCTGTAATTTTCTGCCAGCCACACATGCCCTCACAGGATGCGAAACGACTTCTTCTTTTTTTTGGTCTCGGAAAAAAGTCTATGTACAAACTTTTGCAGAAAAATGCAGACAATTTCCAATCCCTTCAGATAGGTTTTTCAACGGGAGATCAGGAATCCGCCATTCATGATGGACGCAAATTTGTTGCTTTGTTATACGATGCGAAGAAGAATTTTTTTACATGAAGACCTGAACAAGTTAAGGGTGAAATTTGCCACAACAAAAGAAATGAATCTTGTTAGATTACCCCCATGTGAGGCGTCCTTTTTGCAACTCATCCTCCGTGCAATGTTACAGACGCAAGTTTGGATGCATTCACACATTGCAAAACCAGCAACCAGAGAGCCCAAAAACTCTGGTTGGCAAGAGGGTAAAAATGGTTTACTACCGATTTTGTTTGAAGGACCTATGTCAGCAGATTTCCTTCAAGACCTTATTTGCACATGCAAGGGTAAAAAGGCTTGCGATAAAAATTGTGTCTGAAACCAGCAAAATCTAGGTTGTACAACTATTTGTTCGTGTGAAGGTTCTGAGAGTTGTAGAAACTATCTTACTCACATTCAAATTAGTGAAGAAGATGACGATGAAAATGGCGTCTGAATGAATCATGTCAAGCTGTATATATTCATGACAATATTTTTAACAAAATGATTACAGTTGGTTTCTTTGTGGTTAATATCACTTCGACTATGCGATTATTTGAACCTGTGTATTTTGTTTGGTTCTTTGTTCTTGTGTATGTTTTGTTTTGCATTTGCAACTGCCCTTTATGGCTGACCACTTTTTATTTGTTTTATGGGTTTCATGTATGCATAGCTGTCCTGCAATAAGGGAAAGTTTGTTTTTCTACCCGTACAATATGTATTTTTATTGGAGTACACATAACAATAACGCATTGGAATTAATTGTTTCGATCTCATTCACATACCTTTGGTGAAATATTTGCCACTGACAAATGGCATATATCATACCAGAAGCATAATTTAATCTCTTTTAATTTGAAAAAAACGTATAAATCAGAAATACATCGTAAAATGTATATGTGAATAAAAAAATACCAATTAAAGGTCATAAACATGTTTATCTTGTGTGTAAATATTGTTGCTGATCTGAATTTTCTTTAAAATCGCCATTTTTTTTTTATTTTTTTAATTTTATTTTTTGGATAGTGAATTGTTACAGTTTATTGCTTCATTTAAGAATTAAATTTTGTTTATCAAAGCAAATGTGATATTATTTTTTTTATTGTTCATAACCCCGTGTGAAATAAATGTACTTCGATGAAAAAATCGACCACTGCACTTTAACCCCAAATTAAAAAAAAAATGCACCATATTTCGATTCTACGACCAGGCAAACATTAAACTTTAATCATTTCTCTATCCAAAAATGTATAATTTAGCCTGCAGGTAGGGTGGTCCATTAAAGTTAAAAATTCATCGACTTTGTCACTCCACTATTAATAAATACACGAATTCAAAGTTCAATCTATCATCATGAATAATTTATCCTGGTTTGTACTTATTTTTTATATAATTATAATTAGTTCTCAGATCTCACTTATATGTTTATATGGATTCACAATTTTTATTGGGTTTTTAAATGGAAAAACCCTATTTAACGAAATTTAGAAGCATAATTTAAATCAATGGGCATATCTTACAATTTTAAAATATAATTGAAAAATTATCAACTGCATTTTCAGTCACTTCGGTCAGGTGTTTGGATATTGAAATAACGTAATATATCAGGTTTGACTCCTATTTAGAAATTCAAATCGTCATCTATCAACCAAATACCATCTTATTTTTACAAAGTAACATTAAATGTATCAGGTTAGACTAAAATAACTAACACTGTTGAAGTACATCGAATTTCCTATCGTTCTTTCAGACAAACAATTAGTTGAAGAGCAAGAACAACATAAAAGAACACCAATAGAGTTAACCCATTATAACGAATAAAAACTAAGCGTAAAGCGTCGATGGCTATGTTAATGGTTACGTGTGAATGAACGGAATGGAGATGGTGGGTGATGGTGCAATACACATTTAAACTTGACATTGCGTTGATTCCACCAATGAGTCAAATGATGTAAAGTAAATTTTAGTGCAGGTTTTTTTCCTGTCATGGGACAAAAATCATACATACAATGATCATGCAGAATGGATATTTTTGGCGAAGTCATATATAATATATATGTAGGACTCTAAAGTGCGATGGGGACGCTAAAGTACGATGGTCACGCTAAAGTACGATGGTCTATGCTAAAGTGCGATGCTTCTATACGCTAAAGTCCGATGGTCCGCGAAAATATAGACGTTAGAAACGTAGTTTGATAATGACGTTAACAGTCGTACATAAAACAAAACAAAAATGAACATGCCGGAAGATAGATTAGGAATATTTGATCAACAACTTTTACACCAAATGTTCATGACTTACTGGTAATTGGTTTAAACTTAACCGTTCTTTGTCGGCCGAAGCACAATGTGTTATTTTTTTCGTGCAGGAAGAAGGACTTGTATTCTACTGTCGACCATTTTACTATATAAATACAAAATAGTTCACGCATTCTTATCCTGCTCTAAGTTTAGAAACCATTACTTAAGCCTACCGGTAAATTATAAAGCCTATCACATATGTTATACATTAGCATATTAGCTTTTGCAAAAAGACTGTTTTTTAACCTCGATGTTTTAATTCCTCGAATCACTTTTTTTGTCAATCGCACTTTTGCGTGATATACCATCGTACTTTAGCGAACAAACAACCATCACACTTTAGCGTGAGACACAATCGTACTTTAGCATAGATCATCGTACTTTAGCGTGACCGTCGCACTTTAAAGTACCATCGCGCTTTAGAGTCCTACATATATATTGATATTAAAATTGAAAATGGGAATGGGGAATATATCAAAGAGACGAAGACCCGACCAAAGAGCAGATAACAGCTGAAGGTCACCAATGGGTCTTCAATGCAGTGAGAAAAACCTGCAACCCGAGGTGGGCCTCATCTTGACCCTAAATAAAAATGTGTTCTTATTCAGTGGAATATGAACAAAAAAATTACATGACTTACATAGGCCAGAGGCTCCTGACTTGGAACAGGTGCAAAAATGCGGCAGGGTTAATTGTTTTGTGAGAATCAACCCTGCCCTATACCTATAGCTAATGTAGAATAAAGAAAAATTCAGCAGTACGCACAGTAATACGCAGTTTAAAAGAAGTCCGAGTCCGATGTCAGAATTGGATAAGAATATGATAATGTCTTCATCATATCAAAATCAAGCACAATACCTCCCGTTAGAAGTTTAGTATCCTACCAACATACAATATGTGAGAAAAACATTACTCGTATCATGTCAACAACTGGTTTTAGAATAAATGTATTTATTTCTGATGCAAACACCCTATGAGTGAATCAATATTTATACCATAATATGCCATTCTTAATGACATGAAAACAGTATCTTAACTATACACCTGAAAAAAAGGATTGCAACACTTCCATGGAAAACAATGTAAAATGACATGATTGTAGAATGTGTATAATTTGGGTTTTACCAAATACTTGTAATCCGTTTATGTTTTAAAATTGGATTCATGGTATTAACTTACTTTTCACCCAATATTAATGTCACATAAGCTGCACGGAATTAGTTTTTCGCGTTTTTCACAAAAAAATGCAAATTTTGCAGGACTAATTTTTCCAAAATATTAGTTCTGCAAATAATACAAATATTTTTAGGTATTTTAAAAACTCATTCAGAACTGTTTGAAATGCCTTGTTTAACACACATTTTCTGTGTCAGAAGTTTAGTTTGCTGAAAAAGGTACTTTTATAAAATGTCGGTATAGAAGACAAAACAAAGCTTGAATAACTTTTTAAGTACAACTCTAATGATGCATCTCACTAGTCATAACTTTGCCCGAATTGTGAGTTAATAAAATTAATTTTTTAACCCATAAACGGATTAGAAGCATTCGGTAAAACCCAAATTATACACATTCTACAATCATGTCATTTTACATTAGTTTCAATGGAAGCGTTGCAATACATTTTTTCAGGTATATATATCCCTTCTGAATTAGTCTTTTTAAAGGTTTGGTTAGCTTTAAGGTGTAAACGGACATTTTTGTGCTTTGTAAAGAATATTACCATTAAAGATTGGATGTGAAAAACGTATGCATGTTGATTTGAATTAAAGAATGATGTCCTTGTATCGATGATAAAATTTAGTAAACGTTTTGACTAGATTTGATGTTTATATAAGTAAATTTGTATGGAGAATTTCTATCGGGTTGGAGTGGGGGAGGGGGGGGGGGCACGTCCAATATACAAGGTGATGGGACATGCCGCTGTAATAGGTCATATTTTTTCAGCTTGAAAATACGTGTATAGATGTGAAAATGTATGAAAAGGCCAATAAAGGCCATTAGTTATATGCGAAAAGCCCTGTCATTTTTTGACAACCGAAAGTCTCACCGTAAGCAAACATTACATACAGAATATTAGCCTTAAATACTTCACTTTTTCAACTACCATACGAAACCCAACCAATAGGGAAAAAGGTAACATTCTACCTACGCAATATATGAAAAAGTATACTTTTTTTTTTTTAGATCTAAACTATATGACAATATCTGAAAAGGATGGATAACAGAAACCAACCGACACCCCTAACAATTAAGTATTAAAGTGACCCCGATGAGTTTCTACTTTCCAGTTGAGGTCAAATTCCATGCTTTTGTGTTAAGTAAAAACAAAATACAGTGTTAAGTCTGTTCTATGTCACGAAAAGACGGTAATGATCAGCTATAATTCAATTCAATCAATATCATTGGACAACATTCGATTTTTTGGGAAATTTTTCTTTCAAGCATATGCAATCTTTTACACAAACTACGTTGTACCATATGCATCTAGACAAGGAAGCATTTACAAGGAATTTCCATGTTTATTTCCAATTAAAGCGACTACCAAAGAAATCAAATGCAACCCGGATATTAGCTGTTTATCAAATGTTCACCGAATGTAATGATCCGTGTATACACTGTTGCACAAAAGGACTTTTGATGTACTTTTAAAGTACTATAAAATAGTACAATATTTATTATGAATTTCAGTAGCCAACCATAGAAAAGATAAAATCGAGAAACTTTGGAGCGTGAAAATGAATAGAGATGAAACATATTTTAAAGTTAAAATAATGTAAACGTGTCTCCGAAGAAAATATGTATTTATTCAGTTATCGGTAAGTATCCTGCACCTACGGTAAGAATTTTGTTTTATTCATGCATTGGTCATACTAAATTATAAAGCATTTTAACTTACGTTTAAATACTTTTCTCCAAATATAAGTCCAACAGTTTGCTTTAAAAAGCAGCAGTTTTTGCTTTGCTCGTGTACAAAGTTGTTCAGCTTATCTATAGTGAAAATAAATAAGGTGGTAAAATAGCTTATAATGAATTATGTAACTTCTTTTAATTGAAAAATTGTTTAAGATATTATATCTTATGCATTATCATTACTTCGGTTTAATTAAGTGTAGATATGTTTGGATAACTAGTATACACATCGAATAAGCATCAAGTGTGCCTTTGTGATTATCTAAATGTTGCATGCTTGTTAAAGTAGATTTTGCCAATTTGATATGTTTTCTCCTTTAAAGATGTATATATACACATTTAAGCAAAACAAATTCTTTGATCTTGACACAATTGACCAATTTTCTAAGGTAAATCCAGAGAAGCACATCGAACGAACACAATTTATAAATTGTTTATTTATTTTATGGTACACAACACACTACATTCTTCTGAAGCAGAACCCTTTCTCTCTATCAGAAGACTTGACTGTTAAACAAAACACATAACAGTTGAAGCAAGATCCAAGTTTGAAAATCGCACCTTCTGCATATTGTATGACCACTATTCAAACTTTAAGAATCTTGCTATCACATTTCGTTAGATAGCTTATGTGGATGGTGGTATTCAGCATTTGCGGTATTCTAAAATCTTTGGCGGCCTGAAATAATTTTATTAAAATTGCATGAATTTCAAATTGGACGTTTTCTCTCACCTGGCAATACCCTGAACAGTTTTTACCACTGATTACAAGGTGAAATGACAGTGCGATTTGGTACCAATGCCTCATTGTTAATATCAGTCTTACAATAAAATTATACAAGATGACCTTAGATCAATTACATGCACTGTGTTTTAAGTACCATACGTGACCTACTGCCGAATATGACTGTTTTGCTGAGTGTGAATTGTCTTTGCTATAAGACGTGTTTCGGTATGTGTTTATATGTGTGATATATTCGTGTGACAAATACACAGTTCGTAATTCTATAATGCTGTTTTGTGTACTGTTCTAGATTTATGTTAGTAGTTCGTTGTTATTCTGTGGTTCACATGTCGAAATTATCTATTATATTATTTACTTATGTATTTCTCTGTCCTAAGTGATCTTGCATTTATTTGTACTGTAATCCCGTCATGTAATGTTGTCAGTTTTTAAAAGTGGTTATTAATTTAACATTGTCATAAAGTGCGACGTTTGTCAACCACAAAACAAGGTACAACCCACTATTTTTCTTAAAATGTACTGTACAAAGTCAGGACTTTGACAGTTGTTATATAAAAGCTCGTTTCTATGTTTGTTGTATTCTCGTTATTTTTTTGTTGCACGTGTTGAACGGTTTATAGTTTGAAAACCGGATTTGTTTTCTCTCAATCAATTTATGACTTTTTAACAGCAGAATACTACTGTACCTTTATTTGGTACATTGTGTAACCCTAGTATCACTGTATTGGATACCTAAACTACATAAGTGTCCTTACAAACAACGGTATATTGCTGGGTCTTCCAAGTGCTCCACGAAACCTCTTTCTAAATTATTAACATCTATTTTATCAGCAATCAAAGACGGGCTTCAAAGTTATTGTGAAACTGCCTATTCTAGAGGGGGCGTGAATCAGATGTGGATACTTAAAAATTCCAAAGATCTTTTAGAGTACATACAATCTAACTCTCTTTCATCTTGTAACAGTATTAAAACATTTGACTTTTCTACTCTGTACACTAGTATTCCACATTCCAAACTAAAAGACAAATTGAAAGAGTTGGTATTGCTTTGCTTCGAAAAAAAGAATGGCCAACGTAGATACAAGTATCTTGTCTTAGGGAGGGATAAATCCTACTTTGTAAAGGATCACTCTGATTCGAACAAAAAATTCTCTGAAACTGATATTATCAAGATGCTTGATTTCTTGATTGACAACATATTTGTTATGTTCGGAGGACGTGTTTTTCAACAGACTGTCGGCATTCCAATGGGAACAAACTGTGCCCCTCTACTTGCCGACTTGTTTCTTTATTATTATGAGGCTGACTTCATGCAGGAACTTCTTAGGAAGAAAGATAAGAAGTTAGCACTATCCTTTAACTCTACGTTTCGCTATATAGATGATGTTATTTCACTAAATAATTCAAAATTTGGTGACTATGTGGAACGCATCTATCCAATCGAGCTAGAGATAAAGGATACTACAGATACAGTTAAGTCGGCCTCATATCTTGACTTACATCTAGAAATTGACAATGAGGGTCAGTTGAAAACAAAACTTTACGACAAAAGAGATGATTTCAGCTTTCCAATTGTGAACTTTCCATTTCTAAGTAGCAACATTCCAGCAGCACCTGCATACGGGGTATATATCTCCCAATTGATACGATATTCCCGTGCTTGCATTTCCTATCATGATTTTCTTGATAGAGGGTTGCTGCTCACAAGGAAGCTATTAAACCAAGAGTTCCAAATGGTGAAGTTGAAATCATCCCTTCGTAAATTTTACGGACGCCATCACGAGTTGGTTGACCGTTATGGAATAACCGTATCACAAATGATATCGGATATGTTCCTTACGTCGTAACTACAATCCCCTTCCCTTTCCTGAATGTGACCTACCGAATTAGACTATTTACCGGATTTGTTATCACATAAGCAACACGACGGGTGCCGCATGTGGAGCAGGATCTGCTTACCCTTCCGGAGCACCTGAGATCACCCCTAGTTTTTGGTGGGGTTCGTGTTGTTTATTTTTTAGTTTTCTATGTTGTGTCATGTGTACTATTGTTTTTCTGTTTGTCTTTTTCATTTTTAGCCATGGCGTTGTCAGTTTGTTTTAGATTTATGAGTTTGACTGTCCCTTTGGTATCTTTCGTCCCTCTTGTATAGGTACAATTCCGACCAAGTAAATAAAGCCATCAAAGATATCAGGACTGAAGTTGTGTACGACACACGTGCGTTTCGTCAACAAAAGACTCATCAGTGACGCTCGAATAAAAAAGTTCAAAAAAGCGCAATGAACATAATTTAGTGTCATTAATTGTAAAACTGTTCAGGGATGTCAATTTTATAATCATACAATATATATTTCATGTTTTGTTGTCACATGCGTTAACTGTAGGTTTCACTGAGACACACTTCGACCCGGATATAATTTCAAACAATTGTATAAAATGTTCTAGAAGACGTGTAACGACCAGTATAATCTTCTAACTCGAGGCTACTTAGAGCATTCATTAACTAAAATTTAATTACTTTTAACTTGATACCGGGATGTAGCAAACATACTACTGAACTTAATAACTGCATGTATTAATCATCGCTTCATATTATCATAACTATAAATGTTATTGTTTGCAACATATCTAACTTGTGTTGTTTTAGTAAACTTCTTTATTATTTGTGATACTTATATTTTTTAATAGGATTATCATGATTGGATGGGGAAAACAACAACTGTTCCTAATATGGTGGTCAGTGCAGCGGTAGATAGAAAGATTTCTGCCGTCTCCCTGACTTCCTTTTAGAAACAGTTATTATCAACCTACAATGATAGAAGATACACCGTCCATATCATTCTTTATGCCGAGATAGGTAAATCATATTTCATGGTGATTGCATCGTTCAGAAATTCCAGCACAATTTGGATGGTTTTATAACTAACAAAAGACCAGCCGCAGTTTGAGACGGAATAAGCTGAATATTTCCATGAATAAAGACTGACATAAATTTTGCATCATTTTATAAAACAAATGTCAATGTGAACTATTTTCTTAAATGTGCTCTAATTTCCTCGTACTATATTTCAATAGACCTTGTACAGAAATGGGTTATATGATTTTTTGGTTGTTACCTCTGTGTTTAGATAAGTTTAGAAATTAAAAAGAGAATCAACTCAAATTCTTATAGAATTTTGGCATGTAACATGAATAAATATGCATATATCTTTGTTTTCATTTTCTGCATTTTTTTTCTTAATAACCGTCATACAAGTGAAAGGTTAAGCTGGCTTTAAAAACCTGGTTTATTCCACCATTTTCTACATAAGGAAATATTTGTACCATGTCAGGAATATGACAGTTCTTATCCATTCGTTTGATGTGTTTGTGGTCTTGATTTTGCAATTTGATTAATGACTTGCCTTCTTTGAAGCTAAAATCAAACATTGAAAATTGTATCGAATATGTCTAACCAGAAATTTTAAAATGCAAGCCAGTAGATACCTTTTATCCGACTTTGAGTATGGTATTTTTGTTATTTTATTTGTTTTTTACATTACTTCTGTCTGTATCTTTTTTTCCTGTATTAAAACATATCATTGACGGGACGATACTATTGAATCCCGTTTGTTTATTCCTCTGGTATAAATATGTTACACAGAGTGTTCGGTGCGTTAATTCTAGCAAACTTTATCAACATTTGTTGTCTAATTGTGAACGGGTCATTTTTTGTTATAACATAAAGAGACGAATAGAAATGTTGTGTTTTATTAAATAATCATTTTTTTAATGTACACATAGCCTTCCTGGATTTGACTTTATCAAACCCAACCATTTGATCAGGGATGTGTAAAAATAAGATAAGAGCTCTAAGACCCAAAAGGACTTGTAAAGAATAGCTAAATTCAGCTAAAAGTTCAGCTTAGTTTTCTCAGCAATTTACAAATCTTGCTTCCTTGCAAAATTGCTGTGCTATGATATCAGGTGAAACATGAGTAGAAGTTATAGATTGATGACTAAAGTGATATAAATGCGCTTTAAATGCAGTCTAATTATATTTTGAGTAGATGTTCCGAAAATAACTGATTTCTAAAGTACTCATCAATGTCATAATTCACAATTCATAACAGCCTTTTAAATAATTTAAATTTAAATGTAAAGCATCGAATTTCAAAGGGATAAAATTTTCATATTTATAAAAAATAGAATTTAAAAAAAACAGCACCATTATGTTTCGTGAGAGGAATTTTTCACAGAAACACGTTTTCTGGAAGCCCCAAAAAGAGGTGCACCACAACAATTCTAGTACCAAATAATACCAAACTGTTTATTATAGTGAAATGTGTTTTATGATATTAAAACATTATCAGTAATCGGTTGTAATCATGTGTATGAACACCGGGCCCTTTGGGCCTATAAAAGTCATTTTAAACATATATACATAGAAAAAGAATAATTATTTAACAACGGACCAAATTGGAATTCAGATTTGATTGTTACTTTACAAAACAAAATCTCTTATTAAAAGCATTATTCAAAGCAAATATCCACTTTAAATTGTTCATCTTTAGAAATGTCTTCAAAAGAGTGTTCTTTTTTCAGTATAATTTAAATTCTTAAATCGCGGTACAAATTATAGTCCGTCCAAAGTTGCGTTTATTTTCAACGCAGTTTGATTCACACACTTTGAAAATGCAATCAGCGTTTGCTCCTCCAACGAACCGTCCTGTAACCTCAAAGGAAGTTTGGCGAGTCTAGAAAGTTCAACACGAGTGAGGTTCAGTCTAACATATGTTTCACATTTACATTCTGATTTGAATGTTTTATGTGTGCGCAATTTAGAAAGTTAGTAATAGAGTTTTCCCGTTTAGTCGAACACAAAATGTAAAATTTGTCTTTTACAAGGGAATATTGCCATTGTTATGCTATAGTTCGTTTCTGTGTGTGTTGCATTTTGATGTTGTGTTTCTCTTGTGTAGTAGTTCTCCTCTTATGTTTTATATGTTTCCCTCAGTTTTAGTTTGTAACCTGGATTTGTTTTTTTCTCAATAGATTTATGAATTTCGAACAGCGGTATACTAATGTTGCCTTTATTTAGAACTGTTATGTCTTTTTTCTTCTTTGTACTTGCATCAAATACTAGAATTGTGTCGTTCGTTTCATTAAATTTCAAAGAACAAAGATCTGAGTAGATATTATCCACGTGACTTTGAGTCTCGATATGATAGCTAATGTTTTAAATTATGCTAATAGAATAGAATAATCTGACTTTTTACTCCTGTTAGCTACAAAATGGAAAATATTGTGCTGCTCAATTACAGATAGGGTAGTAATAACCTGGAATGAGGAACACAGTTCGAGAACGTCGAGAGGAACACACATATAATTCTCTATGGATTTCCCTCTTCCTGATATTCAAGTGAAATTGTCTTTATTCGAGTCGTATCTACAGTTTAAAACACACGTTTTTGATTCAATGTTCAAAGTAAATTTGCACAGAATCTAAATACAAATCAATGTAAAAAGGAATAAAATAACGTCATCAAAGTAGTTATCAAAGGTATCAGGATTATAATTTAGTACGTCAGACGCGCGTTTCGTCTAGAAAAGACTCATCAGTGACGCTCATATCAAAACATTTATAGAGCCAAAAAAGTACAAAGTTGTAGAGCATTGAGGTTCGAAAAATTCAAAGTTTGGTAAACAGGAAATTTATAAAAATGACCACATTGTTGATACTCATGTCAACACCAAAGTGTACCAGATTTTTCATTTTATATACCAGACGTGCGTTTCGTCTACAACAGATTCATCGGTGACGCTCAAATAAAAATATTATAAAAAGGCATGATGAAGTAAGAGCTGAAGTGTTTTCTCAAAATACAACTAAAATAATATATTTCTTAGCTAGAAAAACCTTATTATTTCAAACAACTCAAAGTTTGTAAACACTAGATATGATTTATCTAAATAAATATTGTTTAAACTAACTTTAAAAAAGACAAATTTGTGCGGTAAGTTAACAGTGAATCCCTACTCAAAATACATAATGTTCAAGAAATATGAAATAATTCAATAAAGAATTGAAATTTTTAGAGTAAAACCCTTTCTTGATGTCTATATATATATGTTACAGTAAATAGCTGAAATTAGGAATTACACGTAATTACTAAAATTTAGGAATTACATGTAATTCCTCTTTCACTTACTTAATACAAATAATTCCTACAACTGCCCAGTTATTACCAGTAATTACTAATTTTTGAATGAATTGTTACATCTATATACTAACTGATAAAACAATGTTGCATTGTATGATCTGATGATCAAAAGTAAGGGCAATAATGAATAGAAGATCAGTCAATACTATTACAAAGTGATCATCCTAAAATATACCTTGATGTAAAAAAAAAACTGTCTGAAACATATTGGCTGAAAATAAACGATGATAAAGAATACTTATTTACTGAGACGTTATGAAATAATGGGATAGAGTCTTGGTGCCAAAAGAGATGATGAACACTAATCAGCAGATTGAACATGAAAAAAAGAAGAGATAATACAATCTTCTATCAAGATAAGTATAAAAAGAAGATGTTATATTATGGCCAATGAGACAACTCTCCCCAAGAGACAAAATGACTCATAAATTAACAGCTACGGGTCATATATCATGCTTTAGCATAAAACGTTCAAAAATTGTTTTTATTCTCGCTACACTCAGTGATATCTTTTAATTATATGGAATTACACACCTTTCACAATCCAGGGTCCGCCCCTAAAGATCGGAGTACTTTTGAACTGTGCACTATATCTGAGGTAGTTAATGCACACATTTGCTGTGCATTATCCAGATTATAGCACAGTAAGAATGAACAGATTTTATCCATGTCCTGTTAATTTTGATTTAATTCTTTCAAAATAGGTGGTCATTTGTATAGAAAGCAAATAAAATCGACAAATAAGTCGTAAATTTTATTTTAAATCATCAAATTTCCAATGTTTATTCCATAGATTTTTCTTCAAAAACTAAATGTTCTTGGTACAACAATTTCCGTTTCTGTCATGTAGAATAATGAAAGCAAAATATTTGTAAATACACAAAAAACAAAGTGACCATATGATTATTCTATATAAATAAAATGAAATGTAGGTATCAACAATATTATATTTTCAATTTTAGAGAACTAAACGACCCCAAATCATATGCAAACATTATACCAAAATCTGTGACATAGCCCATTTACTGTTCCTTGACCTTAAGTTGGGAGGTCTTATAAAAGTTAAACTCTTGCAAATTATATAAAAAACACCATTTTCCAGTTTTAAAACCCTAACTGTAGTTACAGAGCATGCAGTCTTAAGACTTTTTTAAACCCGAAAGTAAGCCCTCCAATCCCAGTTCTTTACTTTCTTGTTAGGTTTCATAAATTATGTCTCATACAAAATATATAAAAATATATCAAGTTAGTAAAAAGCTGTAAAAATTACTAAAAAAAAAGCAGTGATCACCTGAACTTACTAAAACAATTAGTAAATACATGTACATGTAATCATTAATTCGACTAGTAATTACAGGTATTTACTGAATTGCTCAGTAATTACGTGTAATTCCTAATTTCACCTATTTACTGTAATATATATACATATAACTAACTTTTATGGTTTCATCTTTTCTTAAAAAAAGTCAATACATATATAATAAGCAACATGGATGTGCAGAAGTAGCTGTCAGAAAAGTAGTTGTTGACCCTTATTTCATTTACTAAGAGCTTTTCTTTTGCTTGATATTACCTTGTTTGGTTGTGTGTTTTTATTTAAGGATATATGACTTATGTCCCTTTCTAAATTTCATTAATACAAAAATGATATCAATATAAATGCATATTTAAAGGTATTAAACGTTTTATGTGTGTATATTTAAACATGAAATTTTAAATATTTTATTATAAACGATCCATAAATCCAATTATGTTATATTATCTCAGTGTTTAATTGTTCATTATTTATTTCGAATAGTGTGTTGGCAAAGGCGAGATAATCAAAATTGAAATTACCAAATGCTACACTGTTATTTTATTTAAGAAATAACTTGTATCTACAGACTTGTCTTCCCAAAAAATGTTTTATTACGTTTTACTCAAATTTACATTCTGTGTTAAAAGATTTTTAATCTTATATTAATGTTTATTCATATTGTGTTAATGTACCCTTCGTCTTTTTAATATCATTGGTATATCAAGATTAGGACTGATGGGGAAAGAAAATCAGTTTTAGTCTTTGAAACAACCACGATTTTAATCACGGACCTGACACAAATTAGGATACATAAAATGGAAAGATATTTTCAAAATATCATAATATGGAAAATTGCCCAATATGATTGAATATTCAGAGGATATCAGAGGATCAGAACCCAGTGTAGATTCAATTGTTAATAATGATAGTTGAAGATTAAGAATTTCAGTAGAATATATCTAAGAAGATAGAGTTTAACATAAATATGCATGCGATACCTGTATGGAGGCGAAATTATGTTCTCTACATAAATTTTAAAAGAATGTGATTCAAATTTGAAATTAACGGTATACAAACTATTTTACTATAGATTTCAATTAAAAATGTCAGACGAGTATCCCTCCCAGTCCTATTCTCCCGCCTAAAACAAATATTTCAAATGTTTGATCAAATTCTCTATATGTGTTGTCTTATTATTGATTGACAAAACGATGCTGGCGTTGTTTTTAAAAATGACAAAGAATTGCAGTGTCCCACCTCTAAAAAAGTTCATCAGAAGGTACCAAGGCCTTGTTGGTAGATATTCTGTATCAACTTCACAAATAATACACGATGATCATGTAAAATTGTCATTTTAGTGGTTTATTAAACATTGCCATAAAAGGGGTAGTTTGGCTAGCTACGAAAGCAGGTCCAACCCACCTTTCTCTTAAAATGTCCTTACCAAGTCAGGAAAATGGCAATTGTTATCTTATAGTTAGTTTCTGTGTGTGTTGCATTGTCGTTTGGTTTTTTGTTGCACTTTAGTGTTTCTGTTGTTTCGTTGTTTTCCTCGTACAGTTGATATGTTTCCTCAGTTTAAATTTGTAATCCGGATTTGTTTTTTCTCAGTCGATTCATGACTTTCGAACAGCGTTATACTACTGATGCCTTTATTTGAAGCATTTATTCTGGGTTCTGACGTTGTTTGTCGTCTTACTAACGTGTTATGATATTCTTTTATTTGTTCTTATGACTATTACGTTTACTGTGTAGTCTGTTTTAGTGATATCCATTTGACGTGTACTTATACACCCCGTCGTCGTGTTAGTGACTGTGTGCTATAGTACTTTAATATTGCCTTTCATATTTTGCTAATGGTGCTTTGCCTATAATATGTTACACATTTGCTTGTTTTTATAGTGATTTAGATTTTAACATAATGATGACTGCTGTACCCCTATTTTTTTACATTTTTTCCTACTAGTATTATGTCTCCTAGTTTTGTTAACACGTCGTTGCAAATATGATGGAATTTTATGTGACTGTCATACAAGTGAGAGGTTTAATTAGCTATAAAACAAGGTTTAATCCAAAATTTTCTACATAGAAAATGCCTGTACCAAGTCAAGAATATGACAGTTGTTGTCTATTCGTTTGATGTGTTGTAGCTTTTGATTAGGGACTTTTCGTTTTGAATTTTGCTTGGAGGTCAGTATTTTTGTGATTTTACTTCTTAAACGTGGTGAGGCACAGCTATTTGTATTTTTCCATTATTCAATGCTCTTTAACTTGTTATTTTATTTTGTTCTCATACTTATCTTATTCATTCGCCGCTGGTGATTCGTATGTAGACGAAGCATGCATCTAGTCTACTAAATATAAACCCGGTATCTTTGGTGAATTTTACAAATACTGCGTCGTTGTCACTGCTTGTAGACTTTTCGTGCACAAATGCAATCTCATCCCAGAAGTCAGCAGACGTTAGATATCATTTATATGATCATTCATTCTCTATATAGTTTACGATGGTAAAATGTAGTTGTTTTGTGTGAATTGACACATTTTCCCCATATCACGTTCAGTGAAACTATAACAGATGTCGAGCGAAAAAAAATCGTATGTTTAAAATGAAAATGTATTTCTTTTGGAAACCCGGCTTCAAATTGTGTATGCCAGGCGCGCGTTTTCTTCTACAAATACTCATAAATGACACTAGAACCAAAATGTTAAAAGGCCAACTCAAGTATGAAGTTGAAGATCATTGAGAATCCTTTTTTAAAGCGAATGTGTTCAGCAGATAATAAATAAAGCCGTTTACAAAACACTTGTCCTACCTCCATGACAAATATGTTGTCCCCGCAGATAAAGTCCAAAACAAGAGCATAGTTGTGTGTAAATTACATAACATAAACTGTTTGATAAATGATTTGGTATTGACAATTTTCGTGGAAACTCATCATATACCCCACGACACTTACTAAAGAGGAAATCTTGGATAATCATAGGTCTGTTCTATGTTCCTTTGGAATTTCGACCAAAGAGGAAGAACTGGATGTTCCATCACTGTATTGAATACCGTAACTACATAAGTGTCCCTCTTGTTAAATTATTAACATCAATTTTATCAGCAATCAAAGCCAGGCTCCAAAGTTATTCTAGATGTGGCGTAAATCAGATGTTGATACTAAGACATTCCAAAGATCTTCTAGAGTACATACAAGCTAAGACTATTTTATCTTGCAATAGTATAAAAACATTTGATTTTTCTAAACTTTACACAAGTATTCTCCATTCCAAACAAAAAGACTAATTGGTAGAGTTGCTATTTCTTTGTTTCATAAAAAAAACAATGGCAAATGTAGAAACCAGTCTCTGGTCTTAGCGAGGGATAAATCCTACTTTGTAAAAAATCACTCTGATTCAAACAAAAGAATTCTCTGAAACTGACATTATCAAGGTGCTTGATTTCTTGATCAACTGTACCCCTCTTCCAGCTAGGGTGACTTCATACAGGAACTTCTTAAGATGAAAGAAAAGAAATTAGCAGTATCATTTAACTTAACTTTCCGCTATAAAGATGATGTTCTCTCACTAAATAATTAAAAATTTGGTGAATATGTTGAACGAAACTATCCAATCGAACTAAAGATATCGGCTACAACAAACACAGTTAAGTCTGCCTTATATCTTGACTTACATCTATAAATTGACAATGAGTTGATAATAAAACTTTACGACAAAAGAGATGATTTCAGCTTCCCAATTGTGAACTTTCCATTTTTATGAAGCATCATTCGAGCAGCACCTGCATACGGAGTATCTATCTTTCGATATTTCCGGGCTTGTATTCCCTATCATGATTTCCATGATAGAGGGCTACTGTTCACAATAAAGCTATAAACCAAGAGTTCCAAATGGTGAAGTTGAAATCATCCCATCGTAAATTTACGTACGCCCTAACGAGTTGGTTGACCGTTATGGAATATCCGTTTCACAGATGATAGCGGATGTGTTCCTCATGTCGAGACTTCTTTTCACGACTTTGACTTACCAAATAAGACTTATTACCGGGTGTGTAACATGAAAAACACGACGGATGCCACGTGTGGAGCATGCTCTGTTTATCCTGAGATCACCCACAGTTTTTGGTGGGGTTCGTGTTACTTCGTCATTATTTTTCTACGTTGTTTTTTGTGTAATTTTGTTGTTTGTCTTTTTCTTTATGGGCCATGGCGTTGTCAGTTTATTTTCGATTTAGAAGTTTTAATGCCCCTCTGTTATCGTTCGCCCCTCTTTGAGAACCCTTTTAATACGAATGTGTTCAGCAGATGTTAAATACAGACGTATACAAATTATACACACGAAAAACAGCTTATATATATAAAGGTGTGGTTTGATTGCCATGAGATTTTTTATCATAGCTTGTAATATGAACATGTAAAAAATACCAAAAAAAAAATATCATGTTTGATTTTTTAATTAAAAAAAAATATATGTATAATACTTTTATGCGACCAGCGCATTGAACACTGAAAATTGAAGACCATGTAAATTGCAAACCGGTAACATATTACGATAGATCCATCGTTTTGTTTTATATGTTTCCAAGCAGTAGTATTTCATATGGTCTTCATACATAATTTACGAAGGATATAAAAATATAATTTATACAAAAACAATAAATAAATAATATCAATAATTTTTAAAGCTATTCCACACAGCTAATATAGATTTCTCTTACAAAATTATCTTAACGTTTGAAATATGACTGAACTTTTCATATTTCATTACACATTGTTAAAGTCAAATACCAAAATGAATGATCAATATTGGAATTTAAACTTTAAAACCTGTAACATATTGCATTGGTTAATGTTTGAAACAACCCGTATTCCTTGATTTTCCATTTCATCTTTAGGAACAATGATTCAGATCATATTATATTCTTCTACTTCCACAGTAATTGCCATGAGCATTTCTACTTCTTGTGAATGTTTTTCTTCAGTCATTCCGTCACTTAAACGGCTTCCATGGTTATCGCCTAGTTCTTTGTACAACGAAAAACAGTTGTGCCGTTCTTATAAATGGTTTTTAAGATTTTTGGCAGTGTCTTAGGAATTTTATCTAAAATACATGCAGTTACATGTATATGTGACCAGCACATTCGCAGTATCAGAGTCTTTGGTATACAATATCACACAAATATATATAGTAAATAAAACCGAAATATCTTCCACTGAATACATTACCAGTATTCAATTTTAAATCATTAAGCATCGCACAGTCAGATTACTGATTTCTATTAAACATACTGGCCACAGAAATAAATAGTCCGAGTTGCTGATTCTGAGTTATAAGTGTTCTGTATATCTTTGCTGTTGTTAGATTGTCTGAGTTATTAGTGAAAAGTGTTCTGTATATCTTTGCTGTTGTTAGATTGTCGATTGCTTTGATTTTCGGGTTGTAGCTAAAACCCTGTCGTAGTTGGCAAAACTGTGCCCTACACCTTGATTCGGGGTAGGGCACAGGAAGCAAGGGTAGGGCACGAGCCCATTACATTCCATTATCTATATGTGCCAACTTAGCCGTTTTCATGCTCGTCGAATTTCATCATTAAGATGCATCTCCCATAAAGACATATCTTGATCCTTGTTATCTCCTACAAAGTAAATATAATTTTGTCATATCAAAGTTTTCCTATCTGTGCAAATGGTGATCAAGTTTCATAAAATGAATGATTCTGGCCAACTCCAAAGTTATTGTTCTGGTTGTAGAAATAAAATACCATATACTGGACTGATGTATGGATGTATTGATCTAGATTTTGTTAGAGGTAAAGCTATCTGTGTTGTTATTATAGGTGGTAATTTGAAGATGCTATTTTTTTTATTTTTTTTTTTAAATTTCAATAGTGAAACTAGTGGCCTTTTGGAGACTTTCAATCAACAAATGTTCAATTTAACAGAAGAGTATATCAAGAAAAACAAAGCATGTTTTTTTTTCTCTTTCGAAATGCAAATGAAAGAAAACCAAAATGACTTACCGAGACCTATAGGTGATGCACCACATTCATCTAACCCGAAAGGTGAACCTTGATATCTCATATAATCTGGAATGAGTCTTGGTAGGAATACACCAGCAAATGGATTCTCCATTGACCTGAATTAAAAATAAAACGAAAGTTTAAGTAAAAATAAGTGTTACAAAACATCTACAGAACAATCATGTACATACAATGTTCTTTGGTCATGATTTTCTTAACCACTGACTTTTTTTACATAGATATAAGAAGATGTTGTATGAGTGCAAATGAGACAACTCTCCTTCCAAGTCACAATTCATAAAAGTAAACCATTATCGGTCAAAGAACGGTCTTTAACACGGAGCCTTGTTATTCTGAGAACTAGTAGATTACTATTTGTTTCATTTGCTCTGTTTATTTCATCGTTGACAGACTGTAGCCATGAGTCATGGAACTTTTCTTGCATGATTTGTTATGGTTACTCTGTGCCGATATATTTGATACTTATAACATATATTATATTGTTTGGTTGGATAAAAAGTGTTTTATTTTCATGCATCTTTATTTACTATTATACATCATTTATGGAAATTTGATAATCAGTGTTCCTTTAAAGATAATGTAATTAAAGTAAGAATCTATTTTACTTAACCATTTTTGTATTATAAGATTCATTTTTTTAATTCATGGTAAATCAGGTTTATAAGTAATAATAAACAGTAGAATTTAAAACGATTCTCTTAGATTTTACTTCATGTTGAGAACACACGAAATACAAATATTCATACAAACTTATTTTTAGCGTTTTGTTTAAATAAATGAATTATATTTTACAAGATATTTGATGTTAATAGTATATCTTAGTAAACACTAAAATAATATTTCAACAATATCACTGGGAACTCGTTTTGAAATAAAATGAATATTTTTTTTAAGATCGAGAACTCACATATCAGAATTTGATTCTTCGTCTTTTTCTGGTTCCCATTTCTTCCGTCTTGCACAGAGGAACCAGCAACAACAACATATTGCAATAACAAACAACAATCCGGCTATTGCAGCTACTGGAACAAGTATTTTCAACAAGTCATCATCAGTTGCTGCTGCAGTCTGACAGTTATTACCTGTGTAAGCTGTTGTACACCTGTAAAATAGTATGAAGAGTTCAAAGGATTTCCAATGAGGTTGTAAGTTGTAAGTTCTTTCCTACCGAAGTAATTCTCTCCGGAAATTCCAGTTTCCTCCGCCAATAAAAACTTACCGCCACGAAATAACACAAATGTGCCGAAAGTGGCATTAAACATCAATCAATCAATCAAATATTTACAGATGTACCGAAAAGTTTGATCTGATCACAAGTGTGATTGTTGTCTCCCTTTCAACACATTTGTATTCTTTAAAATATCGTTCTTCAATAAACAGAAAATATATCATAATTATTTTTACACTTTTATTATACATGTAATGCTGTGCTACTTTGGGCGTCATAATTGACAAATCAAAGTAAAGATTTGTATAAGTACCTGCATTCCGGTTTATTATTTCCATTAACGAAACATTTTCCTTCATTTAAACAAGTCTTCTGATGGTCATAGAGAAAACATGCGTCATCAAGTGGAACTGTAAGGGAAAAATACTAGTTATAAAACTGCTAGACTAAGTCTTATTAACAACACCTAAAGTTGATACTCATCCATTTCATTCAATTCTGGTGGGTAGTTGTCTGAATCTCAAAGTCTCATACCACATCCCCCTATTTCAGTATTTGTATATTCAAGACTAGATAACCCCCGGAATTTGATTAAGTTCGTGTTGTTCAGTTTTTAATTTTGTTTGTTGTTTTTTTGTGCATTGCTACTTATCCTTTTTTTTTTCGTTTTTCGTTATTTGCCATGTCACTATCATTTCGTTTAATACTTATGAACTTGATTATCTCTTTCACATCTCTCTATCCGTCAAGTATCATTACAAACAAGAGTGAAACCAATTAAACATATTATTCGATAACAATTATTTTAGTGATATTATATCGCATTTAAATAATTTTCAGTGAACAGTAAAATACAGCAATCTGTGAAAGGAAGGAGGAATACGTGTGTACATTAAAATTAGTGTTACTAGTTTGTTTTTAAGATGTAAAACCACTTGCACTTGTAGTTGTGTCATGCACACTGCCAACATCCAAAACTATCATATTTGAAGATTGAAGAGTCTTCAAACATATATATTATTGCAAGTTTTATATGGTTTTTTTTTTATAGTAACAGGTTTGCAAAATCAAATCAACTTGTACCCGGAGCCCCGCTCTATAAACTTCAGAATGACAAAAAACATAGTTAAACCGTACAGTTCCGTTCCCATACTTTGTATACTCGAAGAAAGGCAAATTAATCATTGTTCCTATAAATGTCTATCAATGCAAAATTTTACAACATTAAACCATCTAAAACTTGCAATGATTTATGAAAAATGTATCATTAAATGTGTGTAGTACTAAATGACATTTTGATAATTTTATATAGATTTGTAAAATATCGAGATAAATAGGTATACATGTCTGAAGCAGAAACTTACTGACCAAACACACCTTTGCGCGGTGATTGTAAAATCGCTAGGCTAAATTCATAAAATTATTTACATGCAAAATTGAGAAAGGAAATGGGGACTGTGTCAAAAGAGACATCCACCCGACCATAGAGTAGACAACAGCCGAAGGCCACCAATGGGTCTTCAATGTACATGTGTATTTCATGTGTATTTCATTTTTTGCTCCATAATTTCGATTGCACGTGTCTCTGAGATAATGGTTAATTTACGAAAATACGACTACCGTAAAAAGCTTGTGTAAGAAAAGTATACCTTCAACTGTTTGTGCTCCTGTATCGGTAACCAATACAGTAGGAGGTGACTGTATCGGCTTGACATTGCCACCTAAAGAGAGTCCGCCATTGTTCTTAATGGATGTCAGTAATGTTTGTCCATAAGCTCCTTGTGGAGATGTGTTTACAGTATTGTTAGTTTTCACACGAAAATCCACAAAAATTGTTCCATTTACAACACTGGAAATGAAAAAAATGTAACAATTCAGGTGAGACAAGATGAACAAAAAAAAAAAAAAAACAGAAAATAATCTCGAGAAAATAATAGGCTAGGCTCATATCTATATACGTAAGACACACATTTTGTTAACAAAAGACTTATAAAAAAGATAAAAGACTAAATAAAAGATGAAACTGAAGAGCACTGAGCTCCAAAATTTCCAAAACGTTTTGCCAAATAAAGCTGAGGTCATACATGTACGTGTGTAGAAAATACTTAGTATTTCGAACAATTCAAAGTTTTATATACATGTTCTGTCCTTACAGATCAAATGACATATTACTCTCTTATACTGATTGCAATAAAACATATAAATGCTCAAATTCCAACAAAAATTGTCAATCTTTACCTTGTATTCAGAATTGATACTCCAGCATATCCTGGTTCCGACTTGAAAATATCTTCAAGCTAGAAAAATAATGTACACATATTTTTAGATTTGAGAATTAAGTAGCAAAACGATGGTTTATTTTATAGGGCTAACATAAAATAGGTTTCCGCCCTAGGGATAAAAAGTTGTTCGTAAGGGCTAACGTAATTCGGGACTTCTGTACAGTGGAGGCAGATTAAGAATCGTTTGGTTGAAATTCCCAATTGAACACAAAACAGACATAAAATAAAAATCAAACTAATTTAATTTCGTTCGTCCGAAGCGCTACTCTTGATGTACTTTCATGAAGAACGATCATAGCCCCCAAATTTGATAGCCAATGATGTATAAACAGCATGTGTTCATTGTGCGGCTCAACCATCATTTAAATCCACAATAATATATACAAGTATGTACTAACATTTAAATCCACAATAATATATACAAGTATGTACTTACATTTAAATCCACAATAATATATACAAGTATGTACTTACATTTAAATCCACAATAATATATACAAGTATGTATTTACATGAGCAACACGACAAAGTTTTGTATGCTGTGTTGTGTATGTTGTTGTTTGTCTTTGATCATTTGTCTTTTTTGTTTGCCATGGCGTTGTCAGTTTGTTTTCAACTAATGAGTTTGAATATCCATTTGGTATCTTTCGCCTATCTTTTAAATAATTCCACTTTGTGAATTTATAAAGCTCATAGTATTTCGGTGCTCACACATTTGTAAAAAAAGTGTTACATCAATGTTAATGTCTGCGGTTTTGAAATTGACTGCCGGACTATAAATGAATTTGAATGAGGAACACACAGGTGTTTAGACTTGAAATCGTACAACTCGTTTGGCAGATACAAATTGTAATATTTAACTTACCCCTGACAAAAGGTTCTGATATTCTGTAGAAGCTGGGTTGTTATACACAGTAGGATCAGAAGCTGTATCGTCTGCAAATGTTACTCGGAAAGAGACCCCTGTTGCATTTGTACTAACTGTTGTTGCTTCAGTAGTCATCATTGTAGTCTGTTCTACAGTTGAAGTGGGAATTCCCGAAGTGGTTACTTGCTCAGTTGTTGTAGGGATTACTGGAGTTGTCAGTTGTTCAGTTGTTGTGGGGATTCCTGGAGTTGTCATGTGCTCAGTTGTAGTGGGAATTTCTGTAGTGGTTAGTTGCTCGGTTGAAGTTGAAATTCCTGAAGTGGATACCTGCTCAGTTGTTGTTGGAATTCCTGTAGTTGTCAGTCGCTCAGTTGAAGTGTGAATTCCTGTAGTGGTTACTTGCTCAGTTGTAGTGGGAATTATTTGAGTTGTCAGTTGCTCAGTTGTGGTAGGAATTCCTGAAGTGGTTACTTGATCAGTTGTAGTTGGAATTCCTGTAGTGGTCAGTTGCTCGGTTGTAGGGCGAATTCCTGTAGTCGTTAGTTGATCAGTTGTAGTAGGAATTCCTGAAGTGGTTACCTGCTCAGTAGTTATGGGAATTCCTGGAGTTGTCAGTTTCTCAGTTGAAGTGTGAATTACTTTAGTGGTTCGTTGCTTAGTTGTAGTGGGAATTCCTATGGTTGTCAGTTGCTCAGTTAATGTGGAGATGCCTGTTGTTCCAGTCCTTGCTGTGACTGTGGCCTGTTTTGTTGTGGAAGGAACTTCAGTGCTTACAGTTTGTTCTGATGCTGTAGTCCCAGTATTAGTTGTAGTTGTAACCTGTTTTGTTGTGGAAGGAACTTCAGAGGTAACAGTTTGTTCTGATGATGTAGTGCCAGTCTTAGTTTTAGTTGTAACCTGTTCAGTTGTGGGAGGAACTTCAGTGTTAACAGTTTGTTCTGATGCTGTAGTCCCAGTCTTAAATGTAGTTGTAACCTGTTCTGTTGTGGAAGGAACTTCAGAGGTAACAGTTTCTTGTGATGTTGTAGTACCAGTCTGTGATGTGACTGTAACCTGTTCTGTTGTGGTAGGAACGTTAGTGGTAACAGTTTGTTCTGATGCTATAGTCCCAGTCTTAATTGTAGTTGTAACCTGTTCTGTTATGGAAGGAACTTCAGAGGTAACAGTTTCTTGTGATGTTGTAGTACCAGTCTGTGATGTGACTGTAACCTGTTCTGTTGTGGTAGGAACGTCAGTGGTTACAGTTTGTTCTGATGCTGTAGTACCAGTCTGTGATGTGACTGTAACCTGTTCTGTTGTGGTAGGAACGTCAGAGGTAACAGTTTGTTGTGGTGTTGTAGTACCAGTCTGTGTGGTGACTGTGGCCTGTTCTGTTGTGGTAGGAACGTCAGTGTTTACAGTTTGTTCTGATGCTGTAGTACCAGTCTGTGATGTGACTGTAACCTGTTCTGTTGTGGTAGGAACGTCAGGGGTTACAGTTTGTTCTGATGCTGTAGTACTAGTCTGTGATGTGACTGTAACCTGTTCTGTTGTGGTAGGAACGTCAGTGGTTACAGTTTGTTCTGATGCTGTAGTACCAGTCTGTGATGTGACTGTAACCTGTTCTGTTGTGGTAGGAACGTCAGTGGTTACAGTTTGTTCTGATGCTGTAGTACCAGTCTTAGTTGTAACCTGTTCTGTTGTGGAAGGAACTTCAGTGGTTACAGGTTGTTCTGATGTTGTAGTACCAGCCCGTGTTGTGATTGTAACCTGTTCTGTTGTGGAGGGAACTTCAGTGGTTACAGTTTGTTCTAATGTTGTAGTACCAGCCCGTGTTGTGATTGTAGCCTGTTCTGTTGTGGTAGGAACTTCAGTGGTAACAGTTTGTTCTGCTGTTGTAGTACCATTCTGTGTGGTGATTGTAGCCTTATCTGTTGTTGTAGGAACGTCAGTAGTTACAGTTTGTTCTGATGCAATAGTTCCAGTCTGTGATGTGAATGTACCCTGTTCTGTTGTGGTAGGTACTTCCGTGGTAACAGTTTCCTCAGATGCCGTAGTACCAGTCTGTGATGTGAATGTACCCTGTTGTGTTGTGGTAGGAACTTCAGTTGTAAAGGTTTCTTTAGATGCTGAAATACTAGTCTGTGTTGTGGTAGGAACGTCAGTAGTTACAGTTTGTTCTGATGCCGTAGTACCAGTCTGTGTGGTGATTGTAGCCTGTTCTGTTGTGGAAGGAACGTCAGTAGTTACAGTTTGTTCTGATGCCGTAGTACCAGTCTGTGATGTGACTGTAGCCTGTTCTGTTATGGTAGGAACGTTAGTATTTACAGTTTGTTGTGATACTGTAATACCAGTCTGTGATGTGACTGTAACCTGTTCTGTTGTGGTAGGAAAGTTAGTGGTAGGAACTTGCGAAGTGTGAGTTTGAGATTCACTGGTCGTTTGTTCTGTCGTTGTAATCTGAGCTTCAGTGGTTGTTTGATCTAATAATGACGTTTGTTCTACAGTTGTAGTTGGAGCGTCGGTGGTTGTTTGATCTTCAGTTGTAGTTGCAGCTTCAGTGGTTGTTTGATCTACGGTTGTAGATGGATCATCAGTGGTTGTTTGATCTACAGTTGTAGTTACAGCTTCAGTGGTTGTATGTTCTACAGTTGTAGTTGCAGCTTCAGTGGTTGTTTGATCTACAGTTGTACCTGCAGCTTTAGTGGTTGTTTGATCTACGGTTGTAGTTTGAGCTTCAGTGGTTGTTTGATCTACGGTTGTAGATGGAGCATCAGTTGTTGTTTGATCTTCAGTTGTAGTTGCAGCTTCAGTGGTTGTTTGATCTACAGTTGTAGTTGCAGCTTCAGTGTTTGTTTGTTCTACGGTTGTAGTTGCTGCTTCAGTAGTTGTTTGATCTACGGTTGTAGATGGAGCATCAGTTGTTGTTTGATCTTCGGTTGTAGTTGCAGCTGCAGTGGTTGTTTGATCTTCAGTTGAAGTTGCAGCTTCAGTGGTTGTTTGATCTACGGTTGTTGTTGAAGCTTCAGTGGTTATTTTATCTACAGTTGTAGTTGCAGCTTCAGTGGTTGTTTGATCTACAGTTATAGTTGGAGCATCAGTTGTTGTTTGATCTTCAGTTGTAATTGCAGTTTCAGTTGTTGTTTGATCTTCAGTTGTAATTGCAGTTTCAGTTGTTGTTTGATCTTCTGTTGTAGATTGAGCATCAGTTGTTGTTTGATCTTCAGTTGTAGTTGCAGCCTCAGTGGTTGTTTGATCTACAGTTGTAGTTGCAGCTTCAGTGGTTGTTTGATCTACAGCTGTAGTTGCAGCTTCAGTGGTTGTATGTTCTACGGTTGTAGTTTCAGCTTCAATGGTTGTTTGATCTACAGTTGTAGTTGCAACTTCAGTGGTTGTTTGATCTAAAATTGTAGTTGGAGCATCTGTTGTTGTTTGATCTTCAGTTGTAGTTGCAGCTTCAGTGGTTGTTTGATCTTCAGTTGTATTTGCAGCTTCAGTAGTTGTTTGATCAAACGTTGTAGTTGCAGCTGCAGTGGTTGTTTGATCTACGGTTGTAGTTGGAGCTTCAGTGGTTGTTTGATCCACAGTCGTAGTTTGAGCATCAGTGGTTGTTTGATCTACAGTTGTAGTTGAAGCTTCAGTGGTTGTTTGATCTATAGTTGTAGTTGCAGCTTCAGTTGTTGTTTGTTCTACGGTTGTAGTTGCTGCTTCAGTTGTTGTTTGATTTACAGTTGTAGTTGCAGCTTCAGTGGTTGTTTGATCTACAGTTGTAGTTTGAGCTTCAGTGGTTGTTTGATCTACAGTTGTAGTTTGAGCTTCAGTGGTTGTTTGATCTACGGTTGAAGATGCGGCTTCAGTTGTTGTTTGATCTACGGTTGTAGATGGAGCATCAGTTGTTGTTTGATCTTCAGTTGTAGTTATAGCTTCAGTTGTTGTTTGATCTACAGTTGTAGTTTGAGCTTCAGTGGTTGTTTGATCTACGGTTGTAGTTGCAGCTTCAGTGGTTGTTTGACCTACAGTTGTAGTTGCAGCTTCAGTGGTTGTTTGATCTACAGTTGTAGTTGCAACTTCAGTGGTTGTTTGATCTACAGTTGTAGTTTGAGCTTCAGGGGTTGTTTGATCTACGGTTGTAGTTGCAGCTTCAGTGGTTGTTTGATCTACGGTTGGAGTTGCAGCTTCAGTAGTTGTTCCTTTTACAGTTGTAGTTTGAGCATCAGTGGTTGTTTGATCTACAGTTGTAGTTTGAGCTTCAGTGGTTGTTTGGTCTACGGTTGTAGTTGCAGCTCCTGTGGATGTTTGATCTGCGGTTGTAGTTGGAGCATCACTTGTTGTTTGATTTTCAGTGGCAGTTGCTGATTCAGTGGTTGTTTGATCTACAGTTGTAGTTGCAGTTTCAGTGGTTGTTTGATCTACATTTGTAGTTTGAGCATCAGTTGTTGTTTGATCTACAGTTGTAGTTGCAGCTTCAGTGGTTGTTTGATCTACAGTTGTAGTTGGAGCTTCAGTGGTTGTTCTATCTACAGTTGTAGTTGCAGCTCCTGTGGATGTTTGATCTGTGGTTGTAGTTGGAGCATCAGTTGTTGTTTGATCTTCAGTTGTAGTTGCTGATTCAGTGATTGTTTGATCTACAGTTGTAGTTGCAGTTTCAATGTTTGTTTGATCTTCAGTTGTAATTGAAGCTTCGGTTGTTCTTTCATCTACAGTTGATGTTGCAGCTTCAGTGGTTGTTTGATCTACAGTTGTAGTTGCAGCTTTAGTTGTTGTTAGATCTACAGTTGTAGTTGCAGCTTCAGTGGTTGTTTGGTCTACAGTTGTAGTTGCAGCTTCAGTTGTTGTTTGTTCTATGGTTGTAATTGCAGCTTCACTGGTTGTTTGATCCACAGTTGAAGTTGCAGCTGCAGTGTTTGTTTGATCTACGGTTGTAGTTGCAGCATCAGTGGTTGTTTGATCTACAGTTGTAGTTGCAGCTTCAGTTGTTGTTTGATCTACGATTGTAGTTGCAGCTTCAGTGGTTGTTTGATCTACGGTTGTAGATGGAGCATCAGTTGTTGTTTGATCTTCAGTTGTAGTTGCAGCTTCAGTTGTTGTTTGATCTACAGTTGTAGTTGCAGCTTCAGTTGTTGTTTGTTCTACGGTTGTAGTTGCAGCTTCAGTGGTAACAGTTTGATCTACAGTTGTAGTTGCAGCTTCTGTGGTTGTTTGATCAACAGTTGTAGTTGCGGCTGCAGTGGTTGTTTGATCTACGGTTGTAGATGGGGCATCAGTTGTTGTTTGATCTACAGTTGTAGTTTGAGCTTCAGTTTTTGTTTGATCTACAGTTGTAGTTGCAGCTTCAGTGGTTGTTTGATCTACAGTTGTAATTTGAGCTTCAGTGGTTGTTTGATCTTCGGTTGTAGTTGCAGCTTCAGTGGTTGTTTGATCTACGGTTGTAGATGGAGCATCAGTTGTTGTTTGATCTTCACTTGTAGTTGCAGCTTCAGTTGTTGTTTGTTCTACGGTTGTAGTAGCTGCTTCAGTGCTTGTTTGATCTACAGTTGTAATTTGAGCTTCAGTGGTTGTTTGATCTTCGATTGTAGTTGGAGCTTCAGTGGTTGTTTGATCTACGGTTATAGATGGAGCATCAGTTGTTGTTTGATCTACAGTTGTAGTTGCAGCTTCAGTTGTTGTTTGATCTACAGTTGTAGTTGCTGCTTCAGGTGTTGTTTGATCTACAGTTGTAGTTGCAGCTTCAGTTGTTGTTTGGTCTACAGTTGTAGTTGCAGCTTTAGTTGTTGTTTGATCTACAGTTGTAGTTGCTGCTTCAGGTGTTGTTTGATCTACAGTTGTAGTTGCAGCTTCAGTGGTTGTTTGATCTACAGTTGTAGTTTGAGGTTCAGTGGTTGTTTGGTCTACGGTTGTAGTTGCAGCTTCAGTGGTTGTTTGATCTATGGTTGTAGATGGAGCATAAGTTGTTGTTTGATCTTCAGTTGTAGTTGCAGCTTCAGGTGTTGTTTGATCTACAGTTGTAGTTTGAGCTTCAGTGTTTGTTTGATCTACGGTTGTAGTTGCAGCTTCAGTTGTTGTTTGATCTTCAGTTGTAGTTGGAGTATCAGTTGTTGTTTGATCTCCAGTAGTAGTTGCTGATTCAGTGGTTGTTTGATCTACAGTTGTAGTTGCAGCTTCAGTGGTTGTTTGATCAACAGTTGTAGTTGCAGCTGCAGTGGTTGTTTGATCTACGGTTGTAGTTGGAGCTTCAGTGGTTTTTTGATCTACAGTCGTAGTTTGAACATCAGTGGTTGTTTGATCTACAGTTGTAGTTGCAGCTTCAGTGGTTGTTTGATCTACAGTTGTAGTTTGAGCTTCAGTTGTTGTTTGATCTACGGTTGTAGATGGAGCATCAGTTGTTGTTTGATCTTCAGTTGTAGTTGCTGACTCAGTGCTTGTTTGGTCTCCAGTGGTAGTTGCAGCATCAGTTTTTGTTTGATCTACGGTTGTAGTTGCAGCTTCAGTGGTTGTGTGATCTACGGTTGTAGATGGAGCATCAGTTGTTGTTTGATCTTCAGTTGTAGTTGCAGCTTCAGTGGTTGTTTGATCTACGGTTGTAGATGGGGCATCAGTTGTTGTTTGATCTACAGTTGTAGTTGCAGCTTCAGTGGTTGTTTGATCTTCACTTGTAGTTGCAGCTTCAGTTGTTGTTTGATCTACAGTTGTAGTTGCAGCTTTAGTTGTTGTTTGATCTACAGTTGTAGTTGCAGCTTCAGTTGTTGTTTGTTCTACGGTTGTAGTTGCTGCTTCAGTGCTTGTTTGATCTACAGTTGTAATTTGAGCTTCAGTGGTTGTTTGATCTACTGTTGTAGTTGCAGCTTCAGTGGTTGTTTGATCTACAGTTGTAGTTTGAGCTTCAGTGGTTGTTTGGTCTACAGTTGTAGTTGCAGCTTCAATGGTTGTTTGATCTATGGTTGTAGATGGAGCATCAGTTGTTGTTTGATCTTCAGTTGTAGTTGCAGCTTCAGGTGTTGTTTGATCTACAGTTGTAGTTTGAGCTTCAGTGGTTGTTTGATCTACGGTTGTTGTTGCAGCTTCAGTGGTTGTTTGATCTACGGTTGTAGATGGGGCATCAGTTGTTGTTTGATATTCAGTTGTAGTTGCAGCTTCAGTTGTTGTTTGATCTACAGTTGTAGTTACAGCTTCAGTGGTTGTTTGATCTACAGTTGTAGTTGCAGCTTCAGTTGTTGTTTGATCTACAGTTGTAGTTGCAGCTTCAGTTGTTGTTTGATCTACAGTTGTAGTTGCAGCTTTCGTTGTTGTTTGATCTACAGTTGTAGTTGATGCTTCAGTGGTTGTTTGGTCTACAGTTGTAGTTGCAGCTTCAGTGGTTGTTTGATCTACAGTTGTAGTTTGAGCTTCAGTGGTTGTTTGGTCTACGGTTGTAGTTGCAGCTTCAGTGGTTGTTTGATCTATGGTTGTAGATGGAGCATCAGTTGTTGTTTGATCTTCAGTTGTAGTTGCAGCTTCAGGTGTTGTTTGATCTACAGTTGTAGTTGCAGCTTCAGTTGTTGTTTGATCTACAGTTGTAGTTGCAGCTTCAGTGGTTGTTTGATCTACGGTTGTAGTTTGAGCTTCAGTGGTTGTTTGATCTACGGTTGTAGTTGCAGCTTCAGTGGTTGTTTGATCTACGGTTGTAGTTGCAGCCTCAGTGGTTGTTTGATCTACGGTTGTAGATGGGGCATCAGTTGTTGTTTGATATTCAGTTGTAGTTACAGCTTCAGTTGTTGTTTGTTCTACGGTTGTAGTTGCAGCTTCAGTGGTTGTTTGATCTACGGTTGTAGATGGAGCATCAGTTGTTGTTTGATATTCAGTTGTAGTTACAGCTTCAGTTTTTGTTTGTTCTACGGTTGTAGTTGCAGCTTCAGTGGTTGTTTGATCTACAGTTGTAGTTGCAGCTTCAGTTGTTGTTTGATCTTCAGTTGTACTTGAGGTATCAGTTGTTGTTTGATCTCCAGTAGTAGTTGCTGACTCAGTGGTTGTTTGATCTACAGTTGTAGTTGCAGTTTCAGTGATTGTTTGTTCTACGGTTGTAGTTGCAGCTTTAGTGGTTGTTTGATCTTCAGTTGTAGTTGCAGCTTCAGTTGTTGTTTGATCTACAGTTGTAGTTGCAGCTTCAGTGGTTGTTTGATCTACAGTTGTAGTTGCAGCTTCAGTGGTTGTTCTATCTACAGTTGTAGTTGCAGCTTTAGTGGTTGTTTGATCTACAGTTGTAGTTGAAGCTTCAGTGGTTCTTTGATCTACAGTTGTATTTTGAGCTTCAGTGGTTGTTTGGTCAGCGGTTGTAGTTGCAGCTCCTTTGGATGTTTGATCTGCGGTTGTAGTTGGAGCATCAGTTGTTGTTTGATCTTCAGTAGTAGTTGCTGATTCAGTGGTTGTTTGATCTACAGTTGTAATTGCAGCTTCAGTTGTTGTTTGATCTACAGTTGATGTTGCAGCTTCAGTGGTTGTTTGATCTACAGTTGTAGTTGCAGCTTTAGTTGTTGTTAGTTCTACAGTTGTAGTTGCAGCTTCAGTGCTTGTTTCGTCTCCAGTTGTAGTTGCAGCATCAGTGGTTGTTTGAACTACAGTTGTACTTGCAGCTTCAGTGGTTGTTTGATCTACAGTTGTAGTTGCAGCTTCAGTGGTTGTTTGATCTACGGTTGTAGATGGAGCATCAGTTGTTGTTTGATCTTCAGTTGTAGTTGCAGCTTCAGTTGTTGTTTGTTCTACGGTTGTAGTTGCAGCTTCAGTGGTTGTTTGATCTACAGTTGTAGTTGCAGCTTCAGTGGTTGTTTGATCAACAGTTGTAGTTGCAGCTGCAGTGGTTGTTTGACCTACGGTTGTAGTTGGAGCTTCAGTGGTTTTTTGATCTACAGTCGTAGTTTGAACATCAGTGGTTGTTTGATCTACAGTTGTAGTTGCAACTTCAGTGGTTGTTTGGTCTACAGTTGTAGTTGCAGCTTCAGTTGTTGTTTGTTCTACGGTTGTAGTTGCTGCTTCAGTGGTTGTTTGATCTACAGTTGTAGTTGCAGCTTCAGTGGTTGTTTGATCTACGGTTGTAGATGGAGCATCAGTTGTTGTTTGATCTTCAGTTGTAGTTGCAGCTTCAGTGCTTGTTTGGTCGCCAGTTGTAGTTGCAGCATCAGTGGTTGTTTGATCTACAGTTGTAGTTGCAGCTTCAGTGGTTGTTTGATCTACAGTTGTAGTTGCAGCTTCAGTTGTTGTTTGATCTACGATTGTAGTTGCAGCTTCAGTGGTTGTTTGATCTACGGTTGTAGATGGAACATCAGTTGTTGTTTGATCTTCAGCTGTAGTTGCAGCTTCAGTTGTTGTTTGTTCTACGGTTGTAGTTGCAGCTTCAGTGGTTGTTTGATCTACAGTTGTAGTTGCAGCTTCAGTGGTTGTTTGATCAACAGTTGTAGTTGCAGTTTCAGTGGTTGTTTGATCTACAGTCGTAGTTTGAACATCAGTGGTTGTTTGATATACAGTTGTAGTTGCAACTTCAGTGGTTTTTTGATCTACAGTTGTAGCTGCAGTTTCAGTTGTTGTTTGTTCTACGGTTGTAGTTGCTGCTTCAGTGGTTGTTAGATCTACAGTTGTAGTTGCAGCTTCAGTTGTTGTTTGATCTACAGTTGTAGTTGCAGCTTCAGTGGTTGTTTGATCTACAGTTGTAGTTGGCGCTTCAGTGGTTGTTTGATCAACAGTTGTAATTGCAGCTTCAGTTGTTGTTTGATCTACAGTTGTAGTTACAGACTCAGTGGATGTTTGATCTACAGTTGTAGTTGCAGTTTCAGTGGTTGTTTGGTCTATAGTCGTAGTTTCAGCTTCAGTTGTTGTTTGTTCTACGGTTGTAGTTGCAGCATCAGTGGTTGTTTGATCTACAGTTGTAGTTGCCGCTTCAGTGGTTGTTTGATCAACAGTTGTAGTTGCAGCTGCAGTGGTTGTTTGATCTACGGTTGTAGTTGGAGCTTCAGTTGTTGTTTGATCTACAGTCGTAGTTTGAATATCAGTGGTTGTTTGATCTACAGTTGTAGTTGCAGCTGCAGGGGTTGTTTGATCTACAGTTGTAGTTGCTGCTTCAGTTGTTGTTTGATCTACAGTTGTAGTTGCAGCTTCAGTGGTTGTTTGATCTACAGTTGTAGTTTGAGCTTCAGTGGTTGTTTGATCTACGGTTGTAGTTGCAGCTTCAGTGGTTGTTTGATCTATGGTTGTAGATGGAGCATCAGTTGTTGTTGGATCTTCAGTTGTAGTTGCAGCTGCAGTTGTTGTTTGATCTACAGTTGTAGTTGCAGCTTCAGTGGTTGTTTGATCTACAGTTGTAGTTGCATCTTGAGTTGTTGTTTGATCTACAGTTGTAGTTGCAGCTTCAGTGTCTGTTTGGTCTACAGTTGTAGTTTGAGCTTCAGTGGTTGTTTGATCTACGGTTCTAGTTGCAGCTTCAGTGGTTGTTTGATCTACGGTTGTGGATGGGGCATCAGTTGTTGTTTGATCTTCAGTTGTAGTTGCAGCTTCAGTTGTTGTTTGATCTACAGTTGTAGTTGCAGACTCAGTGGATGTTTGATCTACAGTTGTAGTTGCAGTTTCAGTGGTTGTTTGGTCTATAGTTGTAGTTGCAGCTTCAGTTGTTGTTTGTTCTACGGTTGTAGTTGCAGCATCAGTTGTTGTTTGATCTACAGTTGTAGTTGTCGCTTCAGTGGTTGTTTGATCAACAGTTGTAGTTGCAGCTGCAGTGGTTGTTTGATCTACGGTTGTAGTTGGAGCTTCAGTGGTTGTTTGATCTACAGTTGTAGTTGCAGACTCAGTGGATGTTTGATCTACAGTTGTAGTTGCAGTTTCAGTGGTTGTTTGGTCTATAGTTGTAGTTGCAGCTTCAGTTGTTGTTTGTTCTACGGTTGTAGTTGCAGCATCAGTTGTTGTTTGATCTACAGTTGTAGTTGCCGCTTCAGTGGTTGTTTGATCAACAGTTGTAGTTGCAGCTGCAGTGGTTGTTTGATCTACGGTTGTAGTTTGAACATCAGTGGTTGTTTGATCTACAGTTGTAGTTGCAGCTGCAGTTGTTGTTTGATCTACAATTGTAGTTGCAGCTTCGGTGGTTGTTTGATCTACAGTTGTAGTTGCAGCTTCAGTGGTTGTTTGATCTACAGTTGTAGTTGCAGTTTCAGTGGTTGTTTGATCTACAGTTGTAGTTGGAACATCAGTTGTTGTTTGATCTTCACTTGTAGTTGCAGCTTCAGTGGTTGTTTGATCTACAGTTGTAGTTGGAACATCAGTTGTTGTTTGATCTTCAGTAGTAGATGCTGATTCAGTGGTTGTTTGATCTACAGTTGTAGTTGCAGCTTCAGTGGTTGTTTGATTTACAGTTGTAGTTTGAGCATCAGTTGTTGTTTGATCTACAGTTGTAGTTGCAGCCTGAGTGGTTGTTTGATCTACAGTTGTAGTTGGAGCATCAGTTGATGTTTGATCTACAGTTGTAGTTTGAGCTTCATTTGTTGTTTGATCTACAGTTGAAGTTTGTGCTTCTTTGGTTGTTTGAACTACAGTTGTAGTTTGAGCTTCAGTGGTTGTTTGATCTACGGTTGTAGTTTGAGCTTCAGTTGTTGTTTGATCTACAGTTGTAGTTTGAGCTTCAGTGGTTGTTTGATCTACAGTTGTAGTTGGTACTTCAGTGGTTGTTTGATCTGATGACGTAGTACCAGTCTGTGATGTGACTGTAGCCTGTTCTGTTGTGGTAGGAACGTCAGTGGTAACAGTTTGTTCTGATGCTGTAGTACCAGTCTTAGTTGTAGTTGTAACCTGTTCTGTTGTGGTAGGAACTTCAGTGCTTATAGTTTGTTCTGATGCCGTAGTACCAGTCTGTGTGGTGACTGTGGCCTGTTCTGTTGTGGTAGGAACGTCAGTAGTTCCAGTTTGTTCTGATGCTGTAATACCAGTCTGTGATGGGACGGTAACATATTCGGTTGTGGTAGGAACGTCAGTGGTTACAGTTTGTTCTGATGCCGTAGTACCAATCTGTGATGTGACTGTTACCTGTTCTGTTGTGGTAGGAACGTCAGTGGTTACAGTTTGTTCTGATGCCGTAGTACCAGTCTTAGTTGTAACTGTAACCTGTTCTGTTGTTGTAGGAACATCAGTAGTTCTAGTTTGTTCTGATGCTGTAGTATCAGTCTGTGAGGTGACTGTAGCCTGTTCTGTTGTTGTAGAAACGTCGGTTGTAAAAGTTTGATCTGATATTGTAGCAGCAGTTTGTGTGGTGACTGTACGCTGTTCCGTTGTTGTAGGAACGTCAGTGGTTACAGTTTGTTCTGATGCTATAGTTCCAGTCTGTATTGTGATATTAGCCTGGTCTGTTGTTAATTCTGTAGTCCACGGGGAAGTCGTTTCTATTTGTGGTGAAGTTGTGGCAGCAAAAACGAAGTCATCTTGGATTGCCGATACTAGAAATATTATGCCCCAGGTTGTTTTCGTGTAAAAATTTATCTACAATAAAAAAAAGACGTTTTAGAATGATGAAAATGAGCGTTATAATTTTTAATACCAGCACCACTTATATAATTTCACAAAATCATAAACTTTTCGATAATTTTTCAGTTGTTACTCTTGTCATTTCTTTATCCTTCTGTATATATAATGAGGGCGGAAAAGGAGATGTTAGGATATTCTATATTCGTATTGTCTTATTTCTCTCTTTTACTTGATATGATTGCTTTAATATTGTGTAACGTATTTTGATATCTTTAATTCAAATCATGCACAAAACTTGATTAAATGAAACCCATAAGCTACTAAAAAACTAAATTCTTCTGTGAGAAATGTATAAAAGCAATATTATTTGAATTATAGACCGTAGAGTTTCCATTGATATGCATGAGAATAGAACAGAATGGGGTGTATATTAAAGAGACAAAAACCAAACCTCACAAAACTAAAAAAATATATCTTGACGTGACCATTTGTTTTGAACATAAACAAGTGTAGTATTAACGGTATTACAAGCTATAAAAGCAGAAAGTGCTATGATAAAAGTTTTTAGAGAAGACATCATAGGTCTATAAAAAGTTTCAAGATCCTTTGAAGCGTGTATTGCGCTTTTACCTATAGATAACATTATATATTGACATCATTTCTGGTTTTTGGTTTTTATCTACGCATTTCAATCTACAATCCGCTGTAACAAGGGTAGCGATTTCAAAAAAACTTGTTTCGTTTGTCATAAGGGTTTTATAACCCTTTTAATCTCGATCAGTGGACTACGAAATCACACTCTACCTCAAAATATCGGTAAAAGAGGAGCGATAGATACCATAGGGACAGTCATAAATCGAAAATAAACTGACAACGCAATGGCTAAAAATGAAAAAGACAAACAGACAAACAATAGTACACATGACACAACATAGAAAACTAAAGAATAAGCAACACAAACCTCACCAAACACTGGGGGTGATCTCTGGTAAACTAGATAACAAAAATCAAGTAAAATTAAAATATCAATAAGCAGTATCGCAACAAGAGTGCTTGCAGTTACTAAAAGTAAGCTCAGATTAATGACTGAAACTACTGAAATATAATCATGCCGACCTGCAATCTGGAATCAGTGGATGTACTTCGGAGTAAATTTCTTACAACTTCATAAACAGTACAGTGAGACACGATCTTATGCAAAGCCAAGCCTTGTGGTTATAACAATTGAGAGTACGATGGTCGTACTCGGAATCGGAATTCAACCAATGAAAATACTGGATTTAATATTTTGAGCGCAAATTTTGTACTCCGAGTACTTGGTAAAGTTTTATGACCCCAAGAATACTAGTGTACAGAAGTTTAAAACAGAAAACAATAATTGAAACATCTCAATCTTAATTATTCAACCATAACTAACTTAGTGATTTGATGGAGGTCTTCATAATGAAATATTTACTACATCTTTTTCAATATGTTTGAATTCACTAAATAGGCTTCGAGTGCTTCTAAACTTAAATTACATATAACCCAGAATTTTAATACGCCATATTTAGAAAAAGTGGGGTTATTATAATATCCTTTAAATATGATTTATAATTCTCATCATGTTGACACTATACCATCCCATACAAAAATTAATGACATTTTCAACTCGAATACAAAATTAAGTAATTTTTCACTTCATATGATATGAACTCCACCCAAAAACGTATAATGAATATTGTAGAACTTAATGGTGCATTCAACCGTAAAAGTGCTCTTTGATTTGGGGTTTTATTTGAATTATTGACAATTTAAATTCCTTCATGATTAAGCTTTATAGCCCTTGCATCAACAAGTTCTTTGGAAACTTTTTACTTTGAAAATAGGATGACCGACATTTTGTTCCTAATATATTATTTTAAGAAGCAACATACATTTTTGATATTTGTATTTTCTAGGGTTTTTTTTTTTTTTTGGCTCACGGAAACTTAATATCTAATTATTTATTTTTGACTAATTGAGAACCTGCATTGAAAGGACACTCAGGATACGAAGTCTGGTTCCCTTTCCGAAAATTCTAGTTTGAAGCTTATCAAAGATCAAACAATGACATATGTACACCAGTTATATTGTCAAGAACTCTCACTAATTTGAATTGTTTATCTCTATAATTTATTATCACTATCGAGAATTAAGACGAAGAATAATGTAGATACATCATGTATCATGATTGATTTATTACTATAAACCAAGGAATTAGTTATTTAATAAATATTCTTGGTAAAATGTGATTAAAGTAGCAATTCTACCATTGATAAAGGATTTATTTTTTAGTATAAGACAATATCCAAATTAACCATTTTTTTTTCATTTTCAAGTAAAAATTAATTAACTCAATTAACTGAAATTAAATATTCAAACTCTTAATGCTTATTGATGTATTGGTTGTTGTTTGCTTAAAGTCCAGTAGCAAATATATCATATTCCGGTCGAGAGCAAATAAAAAGTCACATTCAATAGCTATGAACCAGTCATTCCCAAAAAATGGGTACAATTACAAAATTTCAGTGTCGCCGGCAAATAACCACAAAATGCAAGCTTAACATATGTCACAGATAATCTTTTTTGTGTTCTAAGTGATTAATATGTATACTAAAATAAAATTATATGCTTTTGTGATGTATATCGTAAATATATTTGTGTGATTTTCGATTCAATATACGGAAATCACACGAATTCCGAATGTCGCCAAGAAAAACTCCAATTATCGGTGTGAATTAAAATACTTTATTTCATCTAAATCATGATTAGATTTGCTTTTTTTACTTGACACTATATTGATTTTTATCCACAAAAATATTTTAGAATCAAAAGTTATAATATACACTTTGATTTACCCATTAAACCAATGTCGCCGATAAACGTATAACCTACCGTAACGTATCTTTAGGTACAGTCAAAACATATTTATATGATTGGAAATCATGCCCAATGTGACTTTAAGCAAAGTTGATACATCAAATTTTAAAATCCTGCCTTTAACTTTTATTGCAATGAAACGAAAAATAAAAAAAAATCTTCTCTTTCTCTTTTTTTCGATTGTCGCATATAAGAATCCAACCTACGTAACGCGTATTTTGGAACGCACTAACCAAGAACAAATCAAAATGATGATTATTTCATTGAAAGCACCCATAAAGCTTCTCAATAATCAGTTTTGAGAAAGCAACTCAACAATATTGTTACATATTTCCATGTATAATGTAAATAAAACTAACCTCCGTTTAAATAACCTCCGTGACGCAGTTATTTACAGTTAAGTTGTCAGACTTTTTTATCAGTAACAGCGGCTGCCGACACTGCCGAAAGTCATTTTAGTAGCAGACATCATTTATTATAAAGAAAACAGACAAACAAAATACAGATTTTGAGAAAAAAAATGTTGTTTTGAGAAAGGTAGGTTAACTTGTTTTTTCCCTATTATGTGAGCAACATTATAACGTTTAATAAACGTTATATCAGCCATTTTCTTAGATTTAAAATAGTCTACAGCACAACTTGTGTAATTACGACGACAATCATAACTTTAACAGCAGTTTATGGCAAACATTTTCAAGATTATTTAGGACTCATCAATGTAACGGAGGTTATGCAAATAAAAAAAATCTAAAGATGCATGTAAACACGATCATACCAATTGAAATTCTTGTACATTGTTATAGATACCAAATCAGTTCATCAATTATCACTAATAAAAATCAAAAGGTGGTGTCAATCATAGACGACATCATTGATTAACGTTACGGAGGATAGAAATTTAAGGAAAAAAAGTTTTTTTTCTCTAACAGGACTTTACTCTTTTTAGATAACGATTTACTAAGAAAAATGTTTAATTCTGTTGTCTTGTTTGTCATTTAATTCCAATATTTACATTCATTTATATGTTTGCTGTTGGTAAGAACTGGAATTGTCCGTTATGGAGGTTTTAAATGTCGTTACGGAGGATAGAAATTTTCGAAATGAAACTATTTTGACTCCAAAACTTCATAGTTGTATAATACATACATTATGGTGTGAAGGAAGATGACATTATCTGTATAGAGCTAATAAAATTAAGTTGAACAGTATTCGGTTTAGGTAAAACATATTTTTGAGTGAAAGTTCATGAATCGTTACGGAGATTTTGACAAGAACAAGTCCATTTGACTAAAAGAAACACATAACTTGATAGAAAACAGTTTTTTAGTTTGTAATGTCAATAAATTGTTTAGAAAAGCTAGCATTAAAGAGTTAAGTGTTACTATGTATCAGCATTCAGATACTGGTTTGATATCAACCTCCGTAACAAAGATGGGGGTGTGGATTAATACAAGCATAAAAAATACATACAAGTGATTCAAAACATAAATAATAGGGTTTTTCCTGGAAAGCTGTATTATGAAACTAAAATATTATACAGCATAACATTTCATTAGTTTAAATTTGTTACTAAATAAGTTGTGAAAACTACTTATTTGAATTATTTTTTAAACACTATATTAATTCAGACCTTAAAATTGGTATTTGCTTTCAATGTATACAGAATAATACGTATAAATCAGTTTGCTATGGTGGTAAATGTAACCCATTTCACATGAGCCTGGATTTAAATCTTGTGTTTTTCTCTAATGCAATTTTTAAGATGACTTTATACAACACTAACCTCCGATACGTTCATACTTACCTTGTCTTACAAAAAATGCTAAAACTAGAAAACAACTAAAATGGTGTAAGTAAAAATTAAAAAAATGACAGACTAGATATAGACACAGAAGAAAACAACACTCTCTCTCTGCTCAGTTGAAATTTATTTTTTAACAGTGTCTACATTCGAATTGTACCCATTTTTTGGGAATGACTGTGTTGTGTAAAATCAGTCAGCCAGAATAAACTTAAAATGGCGGGAATTTTGAATTACACTAGAAACGAAGGTAACTATACTGGATACGGGTTGGGATTTTGTCTTGCGACAAACCACCAACGTATCACTAAAACTAAAGAGTTGTCTGAATGCTTTATAAACGAATATAGAGCCTGGCATCCTCCCTTCGCGAGCCATCGTGTATATTAATGTCAAAATTCCGACTTGACGTGGCTGCGTATTTGTACATCTCTCTTAAGTCTAGTTGTTATACTGGATGGGAGAAATCCATATCACCTGTTAGTTTATACCATAGACAACACTAGGCGTTATTCGGAATGAACAGTACAATACAACTTTACTTATCTGGAACAAAATGCTAGTCGTAATATCAAATATTTAGTCAAATCAATCAATTTTTTCCGAATCATTCATAAAATTTCAGATGTCAAAAACCCCATTCATAAATGTTTGTTTGTATTTACGTACAGCGAAGCATATATAAATGCTTGTTTGTATTTACGTACAGTGAAGCCCCAAGTTCACTTATCCTAGATTAAAGTCAAATAAACATTCGGTATAAAGCCTTCTTTGTGCGTTTCCGATAGATTTAATTTGACAAAAAAACTTTAGAAACTGTAAATACATATGATTTTAGATGGAACGATGTCAGTGTGTATCCCGGTCAATACCCTTCACATCTTATTCATTACACATTTTATCAAATAAAACGTAAAGAAGTTGCCGTCTCCTTACTTATCTTTGAAATTGTTTGCCTATATACAATAATGTTACACTAAGATATACAGGAAAGCAAATTTCAGAGACTGTTTTATTTCTTTCATCTTAAGAGAAGCGTATATCATGATTGTCGAAAAAAATATGTGACCAGATATATTGAAAACAACAATAGTTGTGCAAGCCGGTAGTTTTTAGCTTATTTGTTTGAGACTAAACTAAACTTGAAAAAAAAACTAATTTAAAATTGTTGTTTCTATCCAATATGGTATGTATATGTCGTAAGCAAAGGGTACAAGTTTAGGATGTGTCCTTCTGGATCTTTATCATTATTTTCTGATTGCTTTAATAACATTTCGATTAAAGAAACTTCTGTTAAACCTTTAAGTTTAAAATCAAGATTGTATCAATATATACCTAATCTTTTTTAACAGAGTCGGTATCTTTAAGTTAACCTTGTTATACACTTGTTTGAAGGTTGAATATGAAAATAAAGAGATATGGTATGATTACCAATGCGACATTTTTTAATCACAGTTTAAATTTAGTGGATGTAAGCAATCAAAATGATATTAGCATAGGTAATCATACGACCTTCGACGATGAGACAAAACCCATACCATATAGTTGCCTATAAAAGGCCCCGCCATAAAAAATATAAAACAATTTAGTTGAGAAAACTAACGGCCTAGTTTATAACGAAACAATTTACGAAAAACAAGTATAATAGACATGAACCAACGACAACCGCTCATCAACATACTCTTGGGATAGGCAAAAAAAATCAGCTGAAAAGAGCTTAACTCATCACATACAAAACAGAAAAATATATGACAGACCGGACGTGGCAGGGTATTTGTACATCCCTCACAACAATAAAGGATACACAGTATAGATCTGAGAGTACTGGCAGTTCCCAGCAATTCTATTTTACTGAAATTGTGTTGATCGGTTGTCTTAATTATATTTACAGAAAACAGCTTTAATTTGATTTTGAAAAAGGAAAAAAAAACATGTTCTTAAACAAAACAAATAGTTACGATGAAATAGTAAATTGTTATCTCTACAAAAAAATGAAATCCAATTCGGATTGAAAATTGTATTTTGTCTACTCAAAAATTCTCTATAAGAAAATGCTTCATTGAGCTTCAAGTAAGTGTTTTAATCGGAAATTGTGAATGGTCGGTTTTATCAAATTCCTATATAGAAAGACTTTACTATGTTATCATTTGCTGTAGGACGAGGAGCGCTACCTCCTTGACCGTTAAAATATGAAAAAAAGAACTTGAAGAAAATGAATGGAATTCGTCTACATTCTATTAACTATTTGATTCTATTTTTTGAGGAAAAAAAGAAAGAAAATAGTTAATCTTGGTACTGGTTCCTTTATAAAACAGACTGAGTCATTAGAACTGAGAACAGAAGTCTCTCAAATGTTCATGTATTTATTCTTTATCAATTGAAATTACCCATTTATTTGTTTTAGTTTATTGTTTTTCCCCAACAACTATAAGATAATTATGTATTAGTATATATATATATATGTATATGTATAATGATATTTATATTTATCACAATTTTAATTTCATTCAAAGATATTTGGTTATTTGGCATGATGGCTAAATTATTCTGTATATCTGTAAGGACGTGTTTCTCAAGGTGTGGAGTCAACATACATTTTTTTTGGTTTAAACCAAACCTTAGTTTGACAAATCTTCCATAAAGTGGATAAGTTGTAATGAATTGATTTTTAGTGCATATTAGGTAATAAAGTGATACACGCAACAAAAACTATTTACCTTAAAAATTGTTAGAATAAGTCATTTAAATAAGTTCGAATTGTAAAAGAAAACCTATAAATCGTGGGATTACTTTACAAATGTTTTCTTTTTTATTGGTGTCTATGTAAAGCTTAAAATGCTTTAACTTTGTCGTTCAAAATCACTTAGAAAGATATATATTCAATGTTGTAAAAGTCAAGTAAAATTCTCATGAAATACATAACTAATCTTCTTATTTCTCGAATCAGACCTATTCAGGGCTAGAATTTTATAGTCTTACATCTACAAAGAATTCAACATATTGCAAATAACATTAACGGTACCAATATAACTGCATCAGATGCACATTACGACGATTAATAAAATTGAGAATGGAAACGGGGAATTTGTCAAAGAGACAACACTCCGACCAAACAACAGAAAACAGCCCAAGGACACCAATGGGTCTTCAAGCTGATCCCTTAACAAAAATGTTTACTAGTTCACACTAAACCCCGAAACACATAGATTAACCAAAAAAAAAAACATACACTACTAGCAAAGGCTATAGGCTCCTTACTAATTTTTGTTTTTTATTTGTTTACTACATTATTATCATTACTATTTGTATACTGGAATGATTTTCTGAGTTTCCAATAGTAATTACATATGGATATATACTTGATTACTCCTACATATGATATAGGGAGAAATTGTTCAGTGCAAATTGTTTGACAGTTTGCATTGGAATAGGACCAAACAAGAATTACGATGTTCCACTTGCAGTTGCATACTTCAAGTTTGATTCCTTTTGAAATTATTACGGGGTTTTCAATGAACAAAATGACAAAACTTGCCGTAAATCAAAATTTTCTTAAGTTTTCATTTTGAATGGTAGTAGTCTTGACAGAATTGCCTTTACTGCGTTTATTTGCGGATCTTTTTTCTTTCTGTATCCATTTGATTGTAGGCACTTTTTGTTTTAAAAATGGGGTGATTTAAAACAAGTAGGCCACATGTCATTTCTTATAAGGGAAAGTTTGTCAGTGAAGAGTCTCCATGTGTCAACGTTCGAATTATAAAAACGGCTTTTGAAAAAAATGATTATTATCTTCCGTTTTTAATGATAAATCATAGAAAGTATCTTTCCTTTATCGTTAATACAGGAGGGGTTGCCGTGACGCATGTTTCGATTGTTAGCTTGACAGTTAATACATATTTTTTTTTTTTTAGCTTTATTTTATGTATATATGAACTCCAAAGTTAACATCAAGAATCAATGACTTCTTATTACTTATAAACATAATTATGAAAAATTGATTCCATGAATATTCTTAAAATCGGAAACACTTGTTTAGTGTCTAAAACCAATGAGGTGACAGATTAAAATAGTTTAATAGTGATCTCTGGGTGTTGTAGGTCGCTCATTGTCGGGTAGTTGCACCTCATTGACTTTTACCCAAATCTCTTTATGAATTGTCATTGAAGAATGATTACTATTTATTATTGAAAGATGACTTTAGCACCCAAATGATTTTATAATGATTTTTCAACACTAAACTAATCATTTTCAATGATTCCTTAAATGTTTTGATTTAGAATGTGACGACATGTATCATTTCAGTTATTGGGCATATTTGCATCAGTAACTGTACTATAACACGTTCTATATTGCTTAATGTAAACACACAAACATAGGAAGTGTTTTTAAATACAGATCAATCAATAACTAGTGCATTAAATGACTTTGCCAAACAAAACAAATATTATCAAATTCATATTTTACGAGGACAAATTTAGCGTTCAGTTCGTCTGGGTCATTGTCAAATAGTGCATGCATTGGACGAAAACCGGTTTACTACGAATACAAGTTTTGGCCTGCTTTCATTCATTTCAAAGTCACACCTATCTTGTTGCACAGAACATATGATTGCTGGTGATATATATAGCATAAGTCTCAGAAGCGGATTAAGGGCCGGGTGGATTAGATTGGTGCTCCCCTATGAAGCATCATATATATATATGGTTAATGCATATACTTTTTGAAAGTCCAACTCCTAGCATTGCCTTGTTGGTGCCCCCTCTCCCTTTTACAAAATTCTGGATCAGCATCTGGGTCTCTACTGAAGATTTTTTTCACATAAGTAAAGATGTCTAAAAATGAATAAGAGTAGATGTGGGGTATTCATTTCATAAATAAAACAGTAACCGAATAGGTCATCTATAGGTCAACATATAGTCTTCAGCAATTGGTAGGTTTCAAGCCCCAACAAATCCAAACTTTTCCTTTTCTAAGTACATTACTTTTTGCATATATTCATTTGATTCCCAATGGAATCGTATTGACATTCAATATTAAATAAAACCACAGAACCGTTAATTAGGTTCATGCAAGTTTCAATGAATTTTTAATTGCCTGTAGAATACTATCTTGATTAATCTTATTTTCACTTAATAAGAACAGTTTCAATCGATTATATAATGTGATAAGATTATCAAGGGAGCCATGGTCGGTTGTTAATGTCCTTATCAAACAATTTTTCCATCTCAAAGTATGGTTTATATGTTTTATTTGTATATAGAATATGCCAAATATTGTCCATATCTATGTTTGAGACCGCTTTTTTAAAAACAATTTCATAAAGGTATGTCTATATATTTTAATTAATATCAATTTGCGCTGGCGATGACATTAAAAATGCACACATATACGTTTCACTGTTATCTAAGACTATAATAAAAAGAAAGAAAGACGAGAAAAATGATTCAAGTTTAGCGAAAAATTGATATAACTTTCGTTCATCTTGTTGGACTAGTCTCAAAGTGCAGCGAGAGGTAAAAGGTTGTAAGTATAAAGGGACAAAGGAATAAATGAAAAATTTTAAAAAAGAAGATCAGCATAAAAAAGTTCGTGGTGTATTATGAAAATCCGAACAAAAAATACGTTAGTTATTAAAAATTAATGTTAATGTTGATATGTGGAGCAATATTTCCCGGATTAATTTTCAACACATCAATGTAGATTCCATCATAACTTTTTAAATTCAGACTCACCATTCTATGGTCATTGGTAATTAGTTTCCGAAAAGTTTGTAAGAGATTTCCTAAAGTTACACTACTTGGTACGAAAAATACAGAATGAATGAAAATTAATTTGGATTATGGACCCCATGATATAAACAAGTAATATTATTGAGTGTTGGGAGGGGATTCATCTATTTTTCTGTATATAGTCATACTTTTATAGTGTCTATTTTAGACGTTTATTGAACTGTAGCTTTTACGTATTTTGCATATTGAAAGGCTTGCTTATGTCGACACCCAATAATATTACCGCAACAACAATATTAGTGACTTAATTCCAATACGTTCAAGTTTTTTAATATCGCTATGGTTAGAGAATTCATCCGGAAAGTATTTGTATTGTGATTGGATAAATTGCGTTTATGCATAATCATTTTTAAAAATGTGTGAATTTGAAAGATAGTTTATTCATGATCTTTAATGTTCCCACACCACAACGTGAATTGTTTTCGAAGATTTATCTATAAAGTCGTATGCTTCACATCATGGACTTTAAACAAAATTATGATAATTGATAATAATATACATGTATGTTATATATTGGTATTTAAAATTTAACTAGAACTGAATGTACGTTTGAGAGTGAATCTTTAACTAAACTATTGTCTGTATTGTTATATGATTGATTCCTTTCTGGAACTCCGAAATATCGGTTAAAGTCAGTTGTACCTTATACAACTAATAAATAACTATATGATTACGTTCAGCGTTATTTCTTACTACAGCTGCAATGGTTTTTCGATGCCTTTCCTGTATTTTTTGTTTAGAACGTAAAAGCTAGAACTATTATAGAAGAGTAAAAGTCTTTTTGAAAATTAACAGGCAAATGTTTTAGATGTTAAGAATGTTCAAATGTAAAGTATAGTAATGTTCAGATGTAAATTATAGTAATATGTACGATGAAATAGAACATGGGATACAATATTAAGAACGCATTACATTTAATTGTTTCAATTGCTAGCAACGTCTTAGATCATTTGCGACAATTTCACAAAACTCAAAACTTGAATGAAATACTGGTAAATACTGAGGGTAAATATAGAGTATTTAGTATCTCAAATGAATAAAATCATTAGGTTCACAAAAATCTTTTAAATGTATAAATGGAGAAGAAGAAAAATAATACTAAAATGTTCATTTACCGCTTTGGATTTTTATACTACTCTGGGACTGATACTGCCACTGTCTGCCGATGAGCAAACGGGTTATACAAATGTAAGGGTTGCAATAAGTCTTCTCATCGAAGCTATATTCTATCTGATCATAGTGTGTTTCACCTGTTTCTTCAAATGTCCTTTTAATCGAACAAAAATTTCCCAAAAGTAAAAATCAGAGTTTTGTATAGAACTGTGACAAATGTTTAATACTAGCCATGTACATCACTTCTGTATAATATGGAATATTATTTCATCGTTGGAAAACGTTGTTTTTTAAGGTTAAAAATTTGTAAACCGCTGTTATTTTTTCATAAGTACATGTATGTGGATTGCAATAGTGAAACTGTCACCCTTCGTCCTTCCTCTTTTGTAGTAAAATTCTGCTCTTTTAAAATATTTGGTTTTATCTTAGGCTAGATCCACAATTTGCTTTCGAAAAGGAGAAACGTTCTCCTTTTTAGATAATTAGTTGTTTATTGCTAAATTTCTTGAAATGAAGTACTTTTTTTTCTTGAGAAAAAAACTGCATTGATTTGTAAAAAAAAACATTTTTTTCATGTATGATATTACAAAAAACAACTACTAGGCAATGCTCTTTGTTCGGGTTTTTGTCTCTTTGAAGCATTCCCCATTCTCAATTCTATTTCTATCGGGTATTTCTGAATATAGTCAGTAAGCTAGGCGATCAGTAAAATAGAGAGAGACAATGTAAACAATTATAGATAAAACATTACTACATGCAAGAAACACAGGTGGAGATATTTGTTTTTCGTTTTGTCTTTCATTGTAAATCATACACTTTTTTTTTTAAATATATGAAGCTTTTATAACATTTGTTGATTAAATACGTTTCGTGATGGGTGTGTACGATTTATTTTCACAAAACTAGATGATCAATATACGTGATATTTCAAATTTTCTTAAGATTTTCCAGAATGCATTAACATATATTAAATATTATGAAATTGAAATCAGCAAGGTGCAGGTAGTACGATAGTACGCCCTATCGTCACACGGGTTCATTGATCGATATTCATTCATAAAACTTATATATGATAGATTTATTTTATTGAATGGTTCCTTTCATCTATGACTCTTTTAATAAGGCACTTTCCTAACAAAGCAGTTGTAAATTTTTAACGGTAAATGCTCTGAAACACGATACGTTTTTAAAAACTAGTATCATTCTTGAATGAGAGCCTACGTGTTGTACGATCCTATGTACGCTAATAAGTAGTTGTAATATTTATGTAATATTTGTAAACAATCGTCTGTCGTGGAATTTCTATCCGGGTAAACAAAAGTCAAGAGGTTTCTAGGAGTATTCTCATTCTCCTGTTTATATTTGTACCCATATCAGTAACTTATTACCAGGGTTGTTTATTTACTATTGTGAAATAATTATACTGGACCTTAATTTAACGCATAAATCTTACAAGGTTTGTTTAAGACTGTTAAAGTTGCTTCAGATATGATTACGTAACTTCCTTTAATCTAACGTATGTACGGTACATTAGTTACATTAAACAGTTCAAATTATCAAGTTTTTGATGACGTTCGAAAGATTGTGTCATGTAAAACAAATTTGAAAAAGGGTTTGAAATATCTCAATAGCTTTACGATGAAGTTTCATGTTACAGTCTCATTGCACAAGGAAAGTATTCGCAATTGGGCGTATTTCAGATATTATGAAATTTTATTTAATTTATGTGATCATTTCCGTGTTTTGAAATAATACAGAATCACTAGGGTCTTCATATTACATTTTTGGGAGGTCCTAAATGGGCTTCCGTAGTTTTCGTTTTCGTTGTTTTAATCATTCATGTTTCAGCGATGTCTGGAAAAAACAATGAAAAATTACAATATTTCAGACGGTGACCCTTGTTATTCTTACTGATTTTGTCATTTTGCTGATTTCTAATTAAAAAAGAGACCACATTTCAATGACCCCCTGATATTGTCATATCATTACACAGAAACTTTTACAGCATTAACATATATCCTTTATTTTTAAGAAATAATCTGTAAAACAGAATTTCGATAAATTAATATTTATAGTGTCTGACATAAATCACGGGTAGTAAGGTCGTCATATCGAGGAGCGTTTAGTACAGTGATTTTGTCATAGTTTGGATAAGTTTGACATGACGGTGTTAAGTCTTTTTGATGACAATCAATGCAAAAATGTAAACATTGGGATATTTTGTAAACGGAGCTTCTGATCATTAATTCAAGCTGGAAAGTACCTTTGTATAAAGTAAATATGTTTGTACATCACAAGTTTTATCATATGGTTAATGATTTAACACAGAACAAAGCTTGCGTATGTCAAAATTTAAAAGTTGCTAATTGGTTTATTGTGCATAAAAACGTTATTTTCTTACAGACTGTTACATCACATATATCTTCGTGATATAACACTGTGGTCAATTATTCTGAAAAATACCTACTTTTACAACCAATTCAAAATTACTGAAATATCTGTGTCATGGTTTGGTTCATTCATGTCATGGTTAAGTTTATGTTCGACATGGTTCAGTTATGTAATTCTTGTCTTGTATAATGAAGAGTTACTATCAAAATTAACAAAAATCGTTCCATTTGAAACACAAAAGGACATAAAAACGCACATACAATGTAGTAATATGTTTATATAAGTAGATGCATATGATTGCCAATGAGATAACTATCCACCTGAGATCAAATGACGTAGATGTTAACAGCTTTTTGTCATCAAAAGGCCTTCAACATTCAACAATGAGCAAAACCATATTTCTTAGCAAGATATAAAAGGCTGCGACAAAATTCAATGTATAGGAATTCCAATTAGAAAATCATCAGCCTAATTTCTGTCCAAAATAAAAAGCAAAATATGATACACAGTCACATACGATATTCATGGCATTACAGACATGCACTTAACTTGAGACAGTATATACACAATACTGCGTAGTAAAACATGTTTGATGGCTCCCCAACCTCTTCTTCGCCTTAACCATGCAACACATGTAAACTCACCAGATCGGGTTTAAACAAGAAAATCAAGTAACAGAAACACTAAAGACACAAATAAAGTACTGATATTTAGTGGGACCTAGTTTTAAACAAATAACAAATGATAAAAAGTCATGATTCTAAGATAGCTTCTTTTAAATTTCAGGATGTAATTCTGCTGCCAATATTTACGCTATACTGATAATAGTTTGATGGTTTCGGATCTCTGGTTGTCTCTGTTCAATTTATTTACCCATTTTATAGAAACCAGCAGATATAGAGTTTTGCCTATTTGATTCATCCTATTGTTGAAGAATTCATGTTTGTGTTGTTGGTTTGCTGTCTCATTTATGTATTACCCACGTCATCTTACATTTGATATTACCTAGTAAATTGAAATCAAATAAGCAAAAATGATAAACGGCAAATATAGATAGCACAAAAATATCATTAAATGTTCTAAGAAGCAGTGGCGGATCCAGGGGGGGGGGGTTCCGGGGGTGCGCACCCCCCCTTTATTTTTGCCGATCAATGCATTTGTATCGGGACATATGTTTTGCACCCCCCCCCCCCTTTGCCCTGGGTTAGCACCCCCCCTTTCGAAAATTCCTGCATCCGCCCCTGAGAAGTTCAAATGAAAGTGTACTTGTTATATATATCAACGAACTTACCATCTGTTTTATCTTCGTCCATCTTATAATGCGTTCTGTCCTATTACAAACGATGATTTCTTGTCTATCCAGATCAAAATTAGGGTCGTACACAGTTTAAGGGGACGACCATTTGATATTCGGGGCGGGGGGGGGGGGGCGGCGGGCAAGAGGATTTTGAAAATAAAAAACTCAGCCTTGATAATCACAAAAATAAATGGTTTGTTCTGTGGTAGTTTGAAAATATATTACCTGACTTGAAATGTATTGAAAATAAATAACTCAGCCGGTCTAATCGAAAGCATGAGATAGCACCAGATTCTTCATAAGTTCATCTTTTTCCCCAAAAAAGACGGGAAACACTTCCCAAGTTTTTAATAATAACAGCATAAATATTATTTAAATATACTTGAAATGTCTGAAAATTGGGTTCATTGAACTTGAGGTATATTGTCTCAGGAAACCTTACCTCACATTTATTTTAACAGGGCCGTAACTTCATTGAGGCAAATGCCTCATGTAGGAAATCTCAAAACCAAACGTCTTTCTCCATATCTAATTGTGTTCATAGCGAGTGCCTTGCAAGAAGTAAGTTCTGATTTCCCTCATACGTAGCCCTGATTTTTTTTTTTTGTCTTTTGTTCATTGATTGCCCTTCTGTATTCTGTTAGTGTTGCATTCACTTTGTAATCTAGTAATTTTGTTATGAACTTGATCATGAGTTTACAAAAAACAGCATCCACAGACTTAACTATGTGAATTCCAATTTTGCTTTATCATGCACATTGGTCTTTTGATATTGTCCCTAGAAACTTAAGTCTTGCACTGAATTTATACATTTTGCTTCGAGACCAAAATATTGTCAAAAATTATTAAAACAAAACTTGCATTTTCAGATTATGAAAGGGTCTTTGGAACACCCAGAAAGCATGATTTTGCATCATTTGTTCTATAGCTTCTTGGGCCTTCAGTGGCTCCAAAACCTTTCAAAAAAAAAGTTTGCCTCGCTCCGCTCGGCGAAATTTGTTAGCCAATATTTTTAATAGAGGCAAGTTACAACCAAACTTTAATACTATGTATGTATGCAATACATGTATATGCAGTTGGGAATATAAAATATTCATTTCTGCAAAGGATGATGAATAATTCTGATTAAATGATACATAATGACTTGACTATACATGTATTATTTATAATAAACAAATCATCTAAAAATTGTATGTTTTTGAATATCATAAATATAGTTGTGAAAATGAATAATCAGTCCCTTGCTTTAATGAAAATCAAAAATCTTGCTTCAACAGTGCACAAAATGAATAATCTGTCCTCTTAGTTTACAAAAATAAATAACCGATCAAAAACAAATCCTCTTGCAACCCCCCGACCCCCCCCCCCAACCCCCCCCCCAACCCCAACCCCAACCCCCCAGAATATCAAATGGTCGTCCCCTAAATGTACGTGTACCAGACAACATAACACGTGGTTCTTTGAATTTCAATCCTTTTTTCAATCACATGTAATAATATACCACCTCATACTTAAAACTAGATAGCAGGAGTTTTTTTTCAGTTAGTATAGAAGCTATATTACATAACAAGTAAAATATTTGAATTAAATTAAAGATACTATACACGATGCATGTATACAATATTACAACGATTTTTATTGATTCCTAATAATAATTGATAAACTTGAACATTATATCGGCTTGAATTCAAAATTGATGTTGTGATCTTTCATATTTTAAATTCGAACTTTGAAAGTACTTTTTATTGTAATTTCACCTATTATAGTTTTAAAACCAATAAGTTTTAAAACTGTTGTCCATGTCACGCGTAACTATTCGGTTTCGTCTTATGATGTCCTCTTAATATCTTTTGATTAGTTTTGTAGTTGGGTTACATGGACCTATAACCCCACATCTCCTTTTATTCATCATAAACTGGTTCAAAATTTAAAATAAAGAAAAACCATTAAATGTATAGTTTTCTAGAAAAGAAAATGAAAACGAGAATTACTTTTTGACTGGCTGCCACTTTTGAGTAGAAGTCTTTAGCTGTTTGACTAGTGATGCCGCTTATGATATCCCCGGTAGAGTCAATATATATGGAGAAAAGATTATATGTGAAACAGAAGTAACGCTTTGTCTTTTTTTTTTGTAAAATTATATTGAAAGCTAATTTAAAAGAGCAGTGACTTTTAAATTGATAATATAGAAAAGTTAAGAAAAGTAACATGACATGTTTAACTTACGCTTTGACGATTACACCCGCTAAATTTGGTTAAACAGGCTTTTTTTCTTCTCAGGCAGTTAATATATAGTGTAACTTCGTTCAATAACAGGCGCTATCAATCAAATTTTCAGTATTAAAGTGAAACACATATATTTTTATTTCGATCTAAACCATGACAATCTTGACCAAAACCATGACGAATTTCTAGACTCTTAACCGAACCATGTCAATCGCTTAACCAAACCATAGCAATTCCGATATCTTGCTTATTCTGCGTTAATTTCGTGAAACAACAATTCCAATATAGATCGTTTGACCTCCAATACAGATTCAAGCATCTTATTAGCTTTTTATCTGCTCGTGTGAATAGAACTGAGGTAAAAATTTAGGGAAGCAACATAAATTAACCATGTCAAACTTATCCAAACTATGACAAAATCACTGTACTAAACGCTCCTCGATATGACGACCTTACTACCCGTGTAAATGTTTATCTGCTTTTTACGTACATTCTATAAATTTTTTAGATATAGTTCATAACCTTGTAATTAATTGTATCTCTGAAAGTTTAATACGTCATATATATATTTTCTTTTATTCATATGGATGTAGTTCACTGAACGAAATCTATATCAATTTTGAAAAATCCAAAATATCAACCACTTACGTATAAAAATAACAAAAAAAAAATTAACATTATGATAGGTTCATCAAAAGGATTTCAAGGTCAAATATACTATTCCAGACAAACATGTACACATTAAAATTAGTATTTTCAAACAGTTGACTAAGTGACATGCCGGACAGAGTTATACTCCTTAAAAGCATCATATACACCAAATATAGTTGACTTTTTAAAGCTTGTAGAATCTGAGAAACGGACCCAATCATAAAAACTGACAAATAAACAATTATAAATAGAATGAAATTCAAAACAGTGTGGCTGTGGCCATTGATTGACACATTAAATTCATCCATTGACTGGGACAATTTAGGTGAACGTTTGTATGTAACGACCACTGCTCACTATGTACTTTTTAAAGACACTCAAACTATGGGGTCACCAAAGGTTCTCAACACCTTAATAAAGTAATTCGAAAAATTAATCAGAAATAACACAATGTTTGATTTATACCATTTATATAAATCAAAACATAAAGGTTATTCCTGATTAATTTTTAAAATTATTTTATAATTAAAGGCGTTAAGAAACCTTTGGTGACCCCACAGTTTATATGTCTATCGTAGGTACGTCGTTAACAGTGGTCGTTACAGACAAACGTTCACGTAAATGGTCCCAGTCAATGGATGAATTTAATGTGTCAATCAATGGCCACAGCCACACTGTTTTGAATTTCATTCTAAGAGGTCAAATTGGAACTAGCAACGAGATCAAGAAAAAAATAAAACATGATAATTTTTTTTCAACCATTCATGAAAGTTAATAGCGAAGTAAAAATTCGCTTATGGCAACCAGCGTGGTTCAGTTTTGTTAAAATAGAAAAAGAAACATTGCTAAAGAATTATTCGACGATTTTTAACATATTGATGTGAAATCAAACAGACCTAGAAAAATCGTTATCTATCTATTTATATCTATATGTATGCTTAAAACGGGTTAAATAACCGTCTGCATGCGTAGGAAGGTAACCTAAATAGCTTACGTCTAGACTAAAATACACACAAAATGCTGATATATAATTTCGAGTTTATGCAATTGTTTATTTTAGACTTTTTTTTGGTATACGTTTTAGTATGTTTTAAGTAGAATATGAAAATTTGAGTCAAATCGGTGAACATGAATTTGATAGCTATAGTGCCCCTTCCTGATCAGACAAACATGTTCACCTTACAACCAGTATATGGTTGATGGATCTGATTCTTGACCGATGCTAATGTACCAAATTACATGTACACTGTGATGTTTATTTGTTGTAATTATCAATAATGGTAATCAATTATAACTGGTTTTGATGCCATTATTGCCATTGGGCCCTCATATTTGTGCATAAATATAATTGACCTATTGCTTATAGATTCCTTATAGTATCTGGAGAGAAAAAACCTACATAATCACAAAAATCTAACATTGAGGTACAACAGTACACAGACTGAAACGTTTCCTGCTTTATCGACCATGATCGATTTAATGTTGAAAGTCATAAAGATAAAATGTTTACTACAAGTATCACATAAACTAAATATTATCAATGATCCATGCCAATATGGTCAAAATCAGATATACCCTACAAGACAATGCAGAATCTGAGAAACGTTATTAATCATGAAAACTGACAAAAAATAGAAATGAGGTCAATGTCAGATATGATACATACAATAACATTAAACATCCATACCTTACAATCATTCCATTCACCAAATGTATAATTAAAGTATCTAGCAAGCAGAATTAACTAGGAAAACTAAACTAAGACAAATGAACCATGAAAATGAGGTCACGGTCATCATAACCCTGTCAGAGAGACATGTACATCTCGCAATCATTTCATGCATCAAATATAGAAGACTTATTTCTTTAGTCTCTAAAGAAGACCAAACTACGGAAACTGAACACTGAACCATGACTTTCAGGATCATACCTGCCAGGTAGAAGGCTTTTTGAAAATAGAATATTAGCTAGGGTATATTTTAAACCAAAATATTAATGTTTTATTAAAGATCTTAGATTAAACATTTGGTTCTGAAAATTAGAGATGATTTATCATATATTCAATTTTGCCACAAATCTTACCTTCTCTTTGAAATCCAGGTTCTCAATGATGAATCTTGTATAGATAAGAAGCATGGGCGCTTGGACTTTTCATGTCTGCTACGTATGAAACACAGATATTTGTATCTCCATTTTGAATATGTAAAATGAATGAATAAAACATAAGTTGACAGGGTTACTCTCCTTTTATACAAGCATCACGTTCCATGCAATTCCAGACAATGACCAAATGTCAAGATGGGCAATGGTACAAAATCAGTAAATTAACAGATCAGACAACTTTTATATAGTAAAACAGTAAATGTACAACTATAAGGTTGTATGCATATTGATATTGTTATTGTGAACACAAAATCACATGCAGTTTTTTAAATGTTAAACATGTTATTTCTATCAATTTAGCAGTTACATTTTTTACTCGGGTGGATTAATCAATGAGTTCTATATTTCTCTTAGAAGAATTTAAAGGTCCCAGTGAATAAACTACACAGATAACAATACCTGTTTTATTTGTTCAATGGGACAATAGAACTGCAAAAAGTTTAAATGGACAGGTAACTATCAGGTGAATCTGTGGTAAAGTATGATTGGGTTTGCAATAAATATCAGCTTCAAGTCACAATTTAAAGCTATTTATCTAGTGAGCATAGTCACCAGGTTCAAGAAGGCTTATTATTGTGTAGAGCAGCTGTTATTTTATAGTATAAATATGCAGATAACCAGATTATCAATTAATCTTGTTTTTATTTGTGTATTTTGCATTTATATAGAAACAAGTGTTTTCTTTGTTTCACCAGCAAACTGGAAATTGTCTTGATATATTTTCAGGTCAAACTGGTCCGAGAACACAATTAATTCGTAGTGCATTTCTTTTAGAACATAAATGAAAATAAAAAAAATCCCACCTGCGCTTTCCCAATGAAACTTTTACAGTGTGTTGTACTACTTTTGGGACAAATTATATCAAAATTATAGAAAACTTCATCGCCTCTAACTCAAAATATGGACAATTTTGTGTTTAGGGTGTCTTGAAATCTTTTGACAGCTTCCGAAGTGCTAATTTTTAACCTTTTTCAGCTGGACCAAATCACTACTTTCCTGTAAAATTCTGGACCCAAATTTTTTTACAGTGTAATTTCACCCCCCTACTTACAATTTGAGGCATTAAACTCGGAGAAATAAATTTGGAAGGGGTATAAAAATTATTGGCAAGTAACCCACTGTTAACACTAGGGACTATATTCGTGAACAACGAAAATCAAGGGACGACAATTGTGGTCTCGGACCTAATAGGATAGAAAGAGTTGACAAATCTTAAAAAAACTTGGTATGACCAAAGCTGAATAAATTATAACACTGCTTGCAAAGTTTCATAACAATAGGATATATATTATAGACACTATGTTAAATTCTATACTCATCTTTGCGTGTTAAATTTTGACGTTAAAATTGAAAAATTTCAACTATCAACATTTTGGGCTTTGAAAATTAAAATGTTGCAAAAAAATACTTTTCAAATGCCCTAATATATCATTTATTATGTACTTAAAGCAATAGAGTACTCATTTGATTTATCAGACTTAGCATAATTATTCAAAAGTCAAATTTATATCAGCCTGGGCCTAAAAATTGAGGTTTTTCAATGAAAGGGGGCCTTACATGAAGATGTAATATATTCCAGCAATTTTAAATTTGTGAAGCTTTTTGGTTATAAATAATCCTTACATATGTATTGAATGTACTTTAAATAGAAAGAAAAGTTACAAATAGCATATCATATTACTTTAAAAGGGTCTTAAGCCAAGCAAGACTGGAAAAAAATAAGGGTCAATTTAAGCCGTGCCACATATTTACATTAAAAAATGCATATTGAGGCTATAAGAAATAAAAAATTGTGTCCTTTTTATCATTTCTATACTCATGTGACATGATACAACAAATCTGAGCACAAAAAGGCTCTTGCAATTAACTTTTCTTACAGACAGTATGGTCTGATACAAAGATTTTTGCCTTTTTAATAAAAACTTGAATGCAATTTTAGTCTCAACAGGCTTATATTTAAACCACTTGCTATCCTACAGAAGAAAAGAAAGATATTATGTGAAATGGAACAGGTACATTAGACATTGTAAAGTGCTTTTGATACAAATTTAGTGAGGTCTTTATTGTAGACTTCAAATTTTATGTACCAAGAACCCCACTTTTGACTTCATCCAAACAGGGCGTTAGACAAGGGTCATTTATACAACACATTTTGTACATATTATCTGAAATAACCTTCTTTTCTGTAGATTCTGAGTTCATAAACAAGTAAAAGTACTAGATGAAGGCACATAAACACAAGTATTGACACATGAAAACCTGTCAGATAGAAAGTCAGGATGCCATGAATGCATCAATATTGAAAAAGACTTGAAATGCCTATTTTGACCATAAAATGCCAAAATTGGTCATTTTTGCAGAAATTCTATAAAATAAAAGTTTAAATCCTTTAGTTTCATGCTATTTGACAAAGTGACACCACCAAATCATTTAGGGAAGTTGCCAAAGTTCAGATTCTATATTTACAGACTTCACCTCTTAGGTCCGAGAACACAATTAATTCGTAGTGCATTTCTTTTAGAACATAAATGAAAATAAAAAAAATCCCACCTGCGCTTTCCCAATGAAACTTTTACAGTGTGTTGTACTACTTTTGGGACAAATTATATCAAAATTATAGAAAACTTCATCGCCTCTAACTCAAAATATGGACAATTTTGTGTTTAGGGTGTCTTGAAATCTTTTGACAGCTTCCGAAGTGCTAATTTTTAACCTTTTTCAGCTGGACCAAATCACTACTTTCCTGTAAAATTCTGGACCCAAATTTTTTTACAGTGTAATTTCACCCCCCTACTTACAATTTGAGGCATTAAACTCGGAGAAATAAATTTGGAAGGGGTATAAAAATTATTGGCAAGTAACCCACTGTTAACACTAGGGACTATATTCGTGAACAACGAAAATCAAGGGACGACAATTGTGGTCTTGGACCAACTTGTTGATGTCAGGATATTCTTTATGATTTGATTTGATTTTTGGTGTTTTAATGCAACTTTTAAGCACCGCATTTAAGCTATTTCGTGGCCGACAGTTTTTATTGGTTTGAGGAAGCCGTAGTTCCCGGAGACCTTCAATAGGAAAACTGACAAGCCTAGTCAATTTAGATTTGGGTCGAGTGCACCTGCACGAGCTGGGTTCGAACTCACAACCTCAGTGTTGACTTGCTAGTGATAACAGTAGTAACTACTTAGACCACTTGGCCACCGAGGCCCCTTATTCTTTATGATGTTGGGGATATATAAGTTATTAAAGCCGGGTCATCATATTTGACATCAAAGTACCGGTATGCAATTTTAATTGGAGCTGAGCAGAGTTATACAGACAGTGGGACGACTGATAATAAAATATATGCTTATTTGGTGAAACTGCTTAGCTCTCTAAACTCAAGACATCAGCAAGTCTGCTACATGTGGCATGTTGCAAGGCAAAAGTTCTACCCAACAACAACAAACTTTTCCAGTTTGGAGTCTAAATAACGAACTAACCAAGCTTTCACAGAATCAACTTACTTCACAAAAAATATATTGTTCAAGTCTTTCTCTTAATAAAATAGAATCAAATGTTTTTCAGAGAACAGAAAACATAAACACTTGATCAATCCATATTTAGTTGTATAATGTTTTTTCTCCAGTCCATCTTTTCAGATCATAAATGTTAAATGTCAGATCCATTTAGTGTGGCTAAAACAATATCTCTGTAAACTGTCTGCAGACAGACAAAAGGGATAATGCTCATGTGGGGTAGATCATCTTATAAATACAAAAGAATTCAAAACACAAAAAATGTTCAAGTCTCAATTGAGTATTTATAAGCATATTTTATTTGCATGATTTTATAACTGTTCAATAAATATTGCAAGTATTTCTATACAAAAGTCCATCATATAACCATATAAACAATTCATTAACATAAACTGAACCTATTATAAGTCAGCACCATGAAAAGTGACAAATGCCAGGCATAACTTATTGGTATAACAAATACAAAAATGTATTCTTTTTTATCATTGAAACTTCAGATAATACTTAAATCAACTTCCACCTGATATTGATATAAATATAAGACTCTATCAATCATTAAAACTTAATAATACACCATTGCTATTTCTACCTAATCTACTCCATAAATTTTAAAAGTTTCAATTATAACTTAAACAAAGTGTAAGAAACTAGAACTTGAATACAGATCACAGTTCAATGTGTTTTTTTTTTTTATTTCTCAATAAGCAGTTAAACAGATGCAGCCTTTTTAATCCCACACCCCTTCTGTAATAATGCATATACTTTTTTTTTAAATTTCATATTAAATTATATCATTTCAAGTCCATGTATATAATTATGCCTCTAAAACCATGTAAGACTAATTATAATTAATTGATAGATGTTTCATCTCTCCCCAATTAACAAAAATAACATTTGTCAGACTTTGTTCATTTCTGTTACAAGTTGCTTTGCTGGTAATCTCTTTTCATAAAAAAAACTATATAAATAGTAGGCAGTGCTTAGAAAATGAAAGGAATCTGATGAAAGCAATTGTAAAGAGAACATACCACAACTCCTTATTTTTCTATTCTACTTAAGCAAATATGGTTTCAGAGGGAATAAAAAATGAAGTTCTCCCAAATGTTTGATTTTTTGTCCAGTTAGATAAAAATTTAATACCAGATATTCATTTTAAGCTTGCCTTAAATTGTAGACTCATTTTAAGCTTGCCTTACATTGTAGACTCATTTAAAGCTTGCCTTACATTGTAGACTCATTTTAAGCTTGCCTTACATTGTAGACTCATTTAAAGCTTGCCTTACATTGTAGAATCATTTTAAGCTTGTCTTACTTTGTAGACTCATTTAAAGCTTGCCTTACATTGTAGACTCATTTTAAGCTTGCCTTACATTGTAGACTCATTTAAGCTTGCCTTACATGGTAGACAACATCAAAGTCTGATGAATGAACACTTTAGGATACAGATAGGTATAAAGTATTGTTCCTGGAACTTGATAAACAAAAATTCTCTTTAAAAAAATTTGTTAGTAAATCATCAATTAAAATGTTTGTGGTAGTCCATATAAATGTTAGATGTATAATAAGCCGTATTCATCGTAATGGTGATGTCATTGTTGATAGTGACATAGCTTCTTCTTCCCTTTCTGTGGCTTGTTGTTTCATTTCTTGTAATGTTTTGGCAAACTTGGACCATTCATTTCCTTTAGGTGCAGCTACAGTCTGTAACATAAACAAATTGACATACATCATAGATAAAAGTGTTTTATTAAGTAAAATATATAATAAGATGAGAGATTTTAAAAATGAAAATTGCTTAAAATGATCCATTTAAAATAGACATTTTGCATTTTTCATTACGGAATGTCTGGAAGACTAAAATCCTTGGATATTTTTTATGCTGAATCTTAAAATGCATCAATTTTCAACACTTTCATACAAACTGTTCACTTGTTTGTTTATATGTGACACATTTATTTGTTATGCTATGAGAAAACCAAGAAATCATGTACAAAATTTAAAGACAAGTGCATAGTACCATTTTAAAATTTTTTCTATGAACTTCTGTCATTAGTTTTGAAGCTTGCAGATTAAAACATGAATGGATAGACAATTGATTTGACAGATGAACATTACAATAACAAAATACCATGGTACCAAATAAGCTAGACATGGAATTTGAAAATTAGTTGTCAACTTTTTAACACAAGGTATTGTGAATTTATGATGGGGACTTAAATTTAAAATAAGAGCTCAACAGTCAGCTGATTTGTTCATTTTTCTGTAAATATGCTGTTATAACACTATTTTCTTTCTCCCGGTATAGATTACTATACCTTATTTAACAGAACTTTTAGAAATTTTTGATTTTAAATGCTCAACAACCTCATATTTGATTTTGCCATCTAATAATTTGTTTTGAATCGAACACCATCTAATGAGTCTTGTGTAGACAAAACATGTATCTGGCATACAAAACTATGAGTCTGGTATCTCTATTGATTTTTTATATTCTGGTCACATACCCTGAACAAAACATTTCCAGAAATCATACTTATCTTGCCTATTTGTCTATTTATCAACAATCCTTCATGTACAATATTTATGTCTGTTTTGACTTAACCACTTTTTTTATGCCCCATTAATGGGCATTATGTTTTCTGGTCTGTGCGTCCGTTTGTTTGTCCGTCCGTCTGTTCGTTCATCTTTCTGTTCATTTGTCCGTCTGTCCCGCTTCATGTTAAAGTTTTTGGTCGAGGTAGTTTTTGATGAAGTTGAAGTCCAATCAACTTGAAACTTAGTACACATGTTCTTTATGTTATGGTCTTTTTAATTTTAAATTAGAGATTTTACCTCATTTTCATGGTCCAGTGAACATAGAAAATGATTGTGCGGATGGGGCATCCGTGTACTGGGGACACATTTTTGTTTTTCTATTACAAGGGACACTTATTAAAAGTTCTTTCAGTTAAAATTAAGGAATTAACATTCATACTGTAGATTCATTATTATTCCATGGATACCAATTTTTGTTGATTTATTGGATAATAGGAAACCATTACATTTGCAATTTGAAATATTCAATGAAATATAAATTTTCTATAGGCTATGTTTGGCAAACTTTTAAAAATCATGAAATCAAATAACCACAAATGTTAAAACCCAGGAAAAGAAATGAATCCACAGTAAATAAGAATACAATTTGATTGGTGGTTAGTATTTTACCTCTGCAACATCATATAAATGTATCCTTCCTATATCATCTCCAGCAGCTATATGACTTCCTGTCTCATGCCATCGTACATGGTTTAGACAGGCATTATTATCTATGGTTATTGATGTTGTTGGAACCTAAATAATGAAATTATAATCTCTATCAGTTAAAGTTCTATTTTCATGAATGATCCATCAATCAATGAATAATGAAATATTATATTGAATAAGAGTGAACTAGTCCATTTCCCATCCATTAAATTTCTCAATATTCTTATTCACTTGATGTAGTTTATAAGAATAAATTTGAAGTTGCGAAAAATAAATCGCTTGCAAAAATAAATTGGTTTACAGTATCACATGCTTTAACTTTGTTAATATGATTATTAGAGATCACCATCAATTTAAATAAATCTGAGGAAATTCAGCAAATTCAAACATTTTTTTTCTACTAAGGTTTTGGTTGTGGTGAGACACTTACTTCTGTGTCATTGTTAAGATTCCATAGGTCTAATTTACCATTACCATCAGCACTGGCAAACAAGGCAGGATGTGTTGGTGACCATTTTACATCATAAATATAATCACTGTTATCCTCAAATGAATGCAAAAACTTTTGTTCCTGGGAAACACACAATATAAAGAGATTATCAATAACACTAAATTGACTAAGGAATGAATACAATGTTTCATATTTTAATTATTTGTATTTAAACCATAAATCACAGGGTTACACAATATACTTGGAAATTTTTTTCATGGCAGATATCTTACTGAAATATACATCGTATATGAGCATAGTAAGATAATATAAAACATATAAGCTTAACAATGAAATAACAAAAGTTCACACACTGAAATGTTTCACCTTCTTTGCTAATCATTGATATTATGTCTTCACATAAACTTAACTTTAACCAAGAAAACTAAACATTGACCAATGAACCATATGAAAATGAGGTCAAGGTAAAATGAACCATGTCAGACAGACATGTACAGCTAACAATTCTCCCATGCAACAAATATAGTTGACCTATTGCTTATAGTTTAAGAAAAACAGACCAAAAAAACAAAAACTTAACACTGAGCAATGAACCATGAAAATGAGATCAAGGTCAAATAAAACCTTTGCAACTGACATATAATTCCTAAAATATTTCCATACAAAAAATAAAGTTGACATATTGCATATAGAATAAGAAAAAAAGACCAAAACTCAAATACTTAACTTTAACCACTGAACCATGAAAATGAGGTCAAGGTCAGGAGACACCTGCCAGCTAGACATGTACTTTTTATGATCATTCCATACACCAAATATAGTAGATCTATTGCGTACAGTATAAGAAAAACAGACCAAAACACAAAAACTTAACTATAACCACTAAACCATGAAAATGAGGGTCAAGGTCAGATGTCTCCTGCCAGTTGGACATGTACACCTTACAGTCCTTCCATACATGGAATATACTTGACCTATTGCTTATAATATCTGAGATATGGACTTGACCACCAAAACTTAACCTTGTTCACTGATCCATGAAATGAGGTTGAGGTCAAGTTAAAACTGTCTGACGGGCATGAGAACCTTGCAAGGTATGCACATACCAAATACAGTTATCCTATTTTTTATAATATTAAGAGAGAATTTAACATTACAAAAAATCTTAACTTTTTTCAACTAGTCACTGAACCATGAAAATAAGGTCAAGGACATTGGACAAGTGACTGACAGAAACTTCGTAACATGAGGCATCTATATACAAAGTTTGAAGCATCCAGGTCTTCCACCTTCTAAAATATAAAACTTTTAAGAAGTTAGCTAACCCCGATGCCACCGCCAGATCACTATCCCTATGTCCAGCTTTCTGCAACAAAAGTAGCAGGCTCGACAAAAATTGTACAAAGGTGCATCCAAAGGGCTTTTCAGTATTTAACTTTATGACCAATGTCTTTATACAGACTTTCATTGTGTGAGATAGTTCTAGTCATATTTGACTTAACCTGATCCTCTAGTATAAAGCAGGGACTATTCAAATGAAATTAACATGTTATCATCAGATCCCCGAGTATGCATATAACATACCTGGTATGCAGCTGGAGATTTGTATAATGAAATGGCTGATTTTTCACTTGTGTATAAGTTAACTATTATAAGTCCAACGTTATCATGTCATAAATTGCAGATGAATAAATATTATTCTAAGTTATAATGAGAGCCAAAAAAAAAAAAAAAAAACCATTTCATTTAGATCTACATGAAAAAATTCCAATTCATCTAACTTCAAAATTTGAAAATTTAACTGTTTGAAAGTTATGAAACACTAGAATCTATAATAACCTACTTTAATGCTCCAAAGTTTGATTGTCCAATCAAATGAAGATGTTAAGAAATAAGGTGAAAAGTCAATCTGTCCTGGAACTTTATGACAGTCTATACCAGTGATAGGTCCATGATGTCCTTCAAATCCTTCACTTATACCAGCCTTACTGTAAAACAAAAAAAATGTACCAAATAAATAAGTGGGATTCATTATATAAATTAAGGCTATTCCAGAAAAAAATATATGGTAGGGGGTAGAATGGCACTTGATTTCTTTTTATATTGGTGGGATCAGGTCATAAAAATCAAATTGTGTGGTAATGTATCCAAAGTAAAATGCAATAAACTATTTTCAAATTACCAACTTTTTACTCCAAATTATGTATTTTTTAAACAGGTAACCTTCTCTGTGATAGGACATCCTGATACAAAGTCAACTAAGAGCAAGGTAAAGAAGTAAAACCAAGCTTTTAATCGGTACAATTTTTGGGGGAAATCAACTGCTTTATATGTTTGATTTTACTTATTTTGGTCGCTGTTCCAGGAGTACCAGGATGTCTGAACACAGAAAAGGTTACCTGTTGAAAAAATATATAATCCAGAGTCAAAAGTCGGTAATATGAAAATAGTCTATTACCCTATATGGGTTATGGCCATAAAAAAGTGCCTTCAAACACCTCCATTTTTTTTTCTTCTGGATCAGCCCTTATGATAATGCAAGCTAAACAATTAAAAATTCTAACCCACAATATGGCACATATGCAATAATTTATGATATATTTCTGTGATATTTGAAGTTTACAATGGAAACCATCAGGAGATTTGTTAATATATTTAGATTACAACCCAAACTAAAAACTATTGAAAACAAAAAATCCTAATTTACTAATTTTAAACTATAGACTAAAACCTACAAAACAAAAAATGTCCATCAAACTACAAATACATCTGTAACCCAAACTATTTTGTCCCTTACCTCTCACCTCTGCCTAAATCGACAGACCTAAGTAGAAATCATGAGCATCAATAAAAGTGATAAATTATCTCCCTTTTTATGCCTCTAAAGTTATAAACAAAAGCTGATGATTATATGGTAATATTAGCAATTAAATTCATATCTTGTGTTAAATTTATATATTAATTCTAAGAAATGCTGAACAGTTACAAAAATTAAATAAATCACTAATTATTTATGTAAGGCAACAGATTATCTCCTCCTTACCATGACTGAATCACCAAATTGTCTCCCCTTACCATTACTGAATTACCAAATTGTCTCCCCTTACCATCACTAAATCAATCTTTTATCTCCCCTTACCTGCCATGTCTACAAGCAGTATACACTGTACATTCCTCACTGCCAACAACAAAGTTATTGACATCACCAGACAAGAAGGAGAAACATGTAACAGCTACAGATTTACTTTGTTTGAAATGCAGCTCCATGCTGTCCTGAAACCAATAACAAGATTCAATCAATAAAATATCATTTCACAAAAATAAAGAAAAAGTTATTTAAATCATATTATGCCAGGTCATAAGTTAGAAAAGTTGGAAAAGAAATGATGTAGTGTCCTAATTCATAATATAAAATCACTACACAAATTGAATAGTTTAATTTATCAATAAATAGAATTTTTCAAAGTTGCACTTTAGACAATGTCCTTTTTTCGTCCTTTATGTATCCTTTTCTATGAAAAACTACTTATTTTTTTTTTATTTCAATTTTCTTTCAATACAACTTGATCGTGACTAGAACTTCTTTTTACCATTTAGTTTTTTTTAATGGTTTGTTCAATGCATAGAGCAGGGGAAAACAATTATAGTTCAACAAATACCAAACATGTTGTTCGAAAATGATAAAAGTATAGTATTTTTTTTATGTTGATACTTTTAAAAATTTAAACTCTGCATCATTTTAGAGTTATTGATAAAAAGTTAGAATGACTTACCTGTGGTTGAGCTAACATATCCAGACTCCATGAACACATCTTTCCATCTGTAGATACACTGATCAAGTTGTGAGCATTCTGTGTTCCCACTACATTGACACAGTATACTGGATGCTGAAATATCAGAAACAATTTACATTTGACAAATCAAATACTATTCACAGATATTCTGCTGTCTTGTTAAATGTATGTGCCTTTTTAAATTTAAATGTACTGTACATAAAAATATAATTCAATGTTTTTATATATAAAAATGTGCCAGGCTTAGCAATTTTTTATAAAATATTAATACATGATTATATACTTTTGAAATATTTTTCTTTGAAAAATTACCAGAATCACATTTTATACCTATCAATTCAATAAATTACAGAGATTGACATAAATATGAATTGGGTGAAATGTTATTTAAATATTATTAGCTCTTTTTTCATTACTTTTATTTTCTATGGCCAGCTGTCTTGTTAAAGAGAGGTTTTGAGAGAACCATTTTCATTTTAGTGAATAATTTTTAATCTGTTAGCAAGTTGAGTGTTAGCAAGAAATAAATATAATATACTAACTGTGTGGGCAGCAGCAGACAAAGGAGTCCTCTGTATTGGGGTGCGTTTGTTTACTCTGTTATCCCATAACACAATCTGTCCAGAATATGTACCACCTACTATCAAGTTAGGGTGAAATTCAGCAAAGCACGATGACATAATGGCAGACTGAAATAAAAAACAATCTTTGATTATAGTTTGTTTTCTGTATGAAAGGAAGGGATAACCATGGCTTTGATGAACTTTTAGGTTTCAAGGCCGTACAGTATCCTATTGTTTTTAATTTTTGTATCTGTTTTGGTCTCCTGCAAAGAGATCTCTCATTATTGTACTCTTTCTAAAAACTAACCTGACAGTGGAACACATATTCTGGTGTTTGCTTTTTAAATTTCATGTTCCAAATCAATGCAACACCGTCTGGGTCGTGTGGTGAATCTTCATTGGTATTGTATGATGCTAACAGTAATTCTGGATGCTGAAATATATACAAATCATATTACTCATTCTAAATAACATTCAAAGTATTAGGCATCAATTCTAAGATTCTGTCCACTTTAATTTGAAATGACAGAGTATGGGAGACAACTTAAACATTCTTTTCCTAGCTACTTTTAGAAAATTAAAAGGTGGTTCAAACTTACATGTTTAACCCAGCCACATTCTGTATTTAAGTGACTGTCCCAAGTCAGGAGCCTGTAATTCATTGGTTGTCGTTAGTTTATATGTTACATATTTGTTTTTCATTTTTATACCTAAATTAGGCCATTAGGCCAATTAAAATTAATTGATAGATTTTCATCCCCGCCCGCCCCTCTAAAATCGTCCCGCCCCGATTTTTTTTATTTTCAAAAATTTACGATTTGCGGATTTGTTCATCTCCGTTTCCAGTAACCGTCAAAAATTTTGTTTCCTTCCAAACTTCCTGTTTCAAATTTCGGTTTTCGTATTACTTCGAGTAATTAAATAAGATTCTGCAGCTCTATGATGACAAAATCGTTTACCGAGAATAGAGGTTGATTTCAAGAAGGGCATGAAATAATCGGGTTACAAGTAATACGCTGTGTCCAAGGCATGACACACATTTCTGTGATTTAGAAAACTATTGATTTTTGTATTGATAAAATGACTTTGTGGAAGGAATTTTGGACTGTGAATTATACCCAAAGAGCACGAATCGTGGAACACTTTCGTAGAAATGAATAAATGATATGACGCAAGCACGAACTTGTTAGATTTATTACAGTATAATTGAGTTCAAAAAGTCGGCAAACATACTTTAATCGGAGAGCACGAATTTCATTACAAAATTGCTTGTCTCCACCGGGACTTGAACCCGGGACCTCTGTGTTACAAGGCAGCGCGCTAACCGACTGAGCTAAAAAAGTACTTCCTTAGCTCAACCGCTTACGGCTGACTAAGTGTTTACTAAGTTTTTCTAGGGGAAGCAATCCCGTCACACTACTTAGATTTACCCATGTCTTTTTTGTTGACAGACAGCACACACAGCTTCTGTCCCAATATCCTCAATAGAGCCACTAAACATCTTCTCCTTTTTGGTTAAGTTCATGTTTTACATATTAATTATATTTGCATCTATAAGAAGAATCATAAAAGCACCAACCCTTTCGTTTTCAAAACGGTTTCATTTTATTCTGAACTCGTAATTCTTTAGTTGCATATTTGTTTCATTTTATGGAGACAAAAAGATGGTCGCTTAAAAAGACACTAAATTTGGTGAAGGTAGTCCAACTAAAGAGAGCATTCTTCTTTTATGTTTTTGCTGTTTAGGTTTCTAAAGCAGCAATTACATGTAGAACAGTGGTTGCCAATAAGAGATTTTCATTCATGTTAAGCTTTGAAATATTGTGTACGATTCCTTATATATATGTATATACATAATATAAGCTTATTATTACACTTGCATATTTGAAGAACACGTCACAAGAGGGTTTCATAAGAAATAAAAATTAAAAAATAAAATCCTCCCACCCGCCCCATTTTTTTCAAAAATTTGGATGAAAATCTACTAATTAATTTTAGTTGGCCTTAGTTTTCTCGTTTTACATTGTCATTTTGGGGCCTTTTATAGCTGACTATGCGGTATGGGCTTTGCTCATTGTTGTAGGCTGTACAGTGACCTATATTTGTTAATTTCTGTGTCATTTTAGTCTCTTGTGGAGAGTTGTCTCATCGGCAATCAAACCACATCTTCTTTTTTTTTTTTTATTTATACCACCACAAATTAAATACTGCAATACAGTAAAAGAGTCATACAGAATAACAGCCAATGATTTTACATTTCTTCAAATTAAATTCTTATAGCTCATTAATTGTGTGTTGTGCATATCTCTTTTTTTAAAAACAGCAGTCCATACCTGTTTAGACCAATCTAAACTAGTATTTGTTCTATGTTTGGACCACCTCTCATCATAAAATATTCTGTTCAACTTCAGTCTGTCTCCTGCTGACTCACTACAAAAGAAACACAACTCTATAACATACATCAGAAGTAAGAATCAGACAATTCAATAATCTATTTACAAGTTTACAAATTAAATAATAAAAACATAAAATCTAATATTGTTTTCTGTAATGTGATGTTATAATTTGACAAAAAGTTAACTTTAAAGTCCCTAAACAAATAAAGCTATGGATATTTAAAAATTGTATTACTTTTAATAAGTTATTAAAGAAGAATTCAAAATCTGTGGCTGGGGTCTGCTATAATTGTTTATTGTGTAATGTTACTAGCTAAATCAGGCAGTTGGTTTTCTCTTTAGAATTGATTCAAATTTTTATATCCAGTGGTCTTTAAATGTTGAATATATATGGTATGTGTTTTGCTCATTGTTGCAGGTCATACTATATTTTTCTACAAGAACTTACTCGTCTTTGCCCTCATTATCTCCCCCTGAATAATCCGTGTAGATATCTACTTCCTCTGTAAGCATCCTCTCAACAAGTCGAGCAGATTTACTGAAGAATGTCTGGAAATCCTCAGAATTCAGAATCTGTAGTTTCTCTTCCTCACTCAGTTCTGGCACTAAAATAATATTTATATTACATTGGTATATAAGAAACACATTTTACTGTTCATTTGTCATAAATTTGGGTCATGCATTAGCTTTTTCAATTTCTTGTTTGTTATATCATGATAAAATTGAGAATGGAATGGGGATATGAGGATACTTATGTTGTTAGGAGGCACATTTATTTCTGAATGGCTCTTTGGTTGTTTATAACAATAAAGGTGGAAAAGATGTCTCCTATCTATTGAATGATAATTTTAGAATGGAATGACAAATATCACAAATGATTTTTTCGTTAGACCTCATAAATTGCAAGTAAATTCCTTCAGATTATATTTTATCTATCAGATGATTCTATTACATAAGTATAAGTTATTTGTATAGCTCAATTTCACTGTGTTTCTGTGGGGGTACTTCTATGCTGATTAAGAAAGAAACTTAGTAATAAAGAAAAATTCACCTTTATATATCTTTTTTACAAAAATAACTTACCTGGTTTTTCTTCCTTTTTGTCCAAATCTTCTTGTGTCTGTTTTGGTGCCACCATTTCAACATGTGGCATCTTAGATGATGTTGGCGTCTGTGGCTGTGCTGCCATGGAATCTGTTTCTCCGTCCTCATCTGTATGACCCATTGGGTCGTCATAAGTAAGAACTATGTGTTAGTATTTAATGTTGCTGTCCAATAACAGTTTTTTCAGTATCATCATACAATAATAGTGCTATATTTGTACTTTTGCTAATTATATAAGAGACCTTTATTTTCTCTAAAGAATGTGGCACAAAAAATACATTCTGACATGTTGTTTTTAAAATTAAATTAAAAGATGTATCTACTTTGCTCTACATAAAGAATATAGTTTTTAAAGCATTAAAACTTCTTTAAATGTTCCTTTCTCACACTGTCACATCAAGATAATTTAAAGCTTAAATGAAAAAGTGTCTACTAATAAGACGGAAGGAGACCAGAAGAATGCTGAAAATTATCATAAGCTGAAAATTGTTGCTAAACCCGCCAATGCACAAATTTAATGTTAGCTCTTCTAAAGATTGGGACTTAAAATAATAAATATAGATAGAAGAAAATTTGTAGATGTAATAATGCTTGGGTGTACTATGATTTACCTAGGTACACATTAGACAAACATGTTTGATATTGTAAATGTATATACTATAAAGCACAGTTGGTATCAATACCTTCAAAAAATGTTTGTACCTAATACATAATTTTTTTTCTTCATGTAGTTCTTTAAATACAAATAACTATTATGAGAATATTTTCTATGCATCAAAAATAGGCTTCAACATGATGGTTATGCTTATAGAAGCATGTGGGAACTACCTATAAGCACTTATGCCACACATAATGACTTAAGCAAAATGTAAACAATAAGTTATACACTAATAGTATCTGACTGTCATAGAAGTTTTGACTGACTATATTTTTTACAAATATACAACAATCATTCATGTAAATGCACCCTCCAATCCATTCAAAACTCAACATAAATGAATATAGTGAATAAATAAGTGCAGATTTAGAGACCTCGATCATTAAATAAAATTTATTTTTAAAAGCCACAATAAACAAAATGCTATTACACAAAAAATTGAGCAGCAAAATTTAAACAAAAGACCAATGGTCGGAGCTTAAAAAGCAAATTTTCTGTTTTTCATCTGTAAGAAACAAAAATTATCTATACCATAACAGATCTTGTCAATAATGTATTTTCAAACTTCCTTTTTATTGTAATTGATAAAATAAATTTGCAGTTTATCTGCTGCCCATGTAAAAAGCTACTATATTTTGGAATTTAAAAAGTTTAAAGAGCTCACTCTGACATGACTGTCATTTAATTCTTTGATATCTCAAAATTTCTTATAAAACTTCTTATAAAATACTTAAATATTATAAGTTTTATTCTCTTTTTTTCTTTTTTATCAATTCTAATGAAATTTAGATAAAAGACTCAATGACTAAGTGGCATAGAATGTTTCTTAAGTCTGGAAAAATGAAAGCAAATTCTTCAAACACTTCCATAATAGCAGATGCACATCTTCAACACATGCACAATCTTTCTGTGGAGTTCCAACAATCTGTTTTGAAAACTGTAAGAGAAGTTGATTATACAAAACTTGGACTCTATTTAATAAATTTGCAGCAAGAAAAAATTCTAAAATTTGGAAAATGAGAAGATATTCCTATAACAATTTCATAATAGCAGGTGTACAACTTTGGAGTTGTAACACAATGAAGTTTTTTTCCCAGGCCACCCGCCAAACCATCCACTCTCCCAATTCTATAAGCTGATAACACATCAAAAACTTAGTCACACAAAGATTGTGGAAAAAACATCAAATAGGATGAGCTGAAGAGACTTTCAAATAGACTTAATCTTATTTACCAAATATAAACATAAGACCAACATAGAACATTCAATTATGGGCACATCTGTATATCAAAATACAAATACCCATCTATTTATGTGAATTTAGCAGAGATAGATAACAGTTTTAGATCAGCACCAAATTGTGTACAGGTAAAAAAAACAGTAATAGACAAAACAATGCATGTTTTACAGATTACAAACCATAGTGACATGTAAAAACAATACAAAATATCATCTACTGAGAGCTAGCTCACATCACTTTATCTCAAAACAATCAATTCATTTTAAAAATAAGGATATGATAATAATGAGTATGATTACCAAAGATACAACTTCTGAAAGAGAGGCAGAGTATACTAAAGGGATATTCAAACTCATAAATCAAAAACATTCTGTCAATGTAATGACAAAAAAAGGAAACAACCAGAAGAAATACAAGAGTCTAAAAAACACAATATAGAAAACTTAAGACTGAGCAACATGAACCCTACCAAAACTGGGGGTGATCTCAGGTGCTACAGAGGTTTAAGCAGAACATGTTCCACATTCAGCACCCTCAATGCCTTCTGTCTTATAATGGTTCCTGAACTTCAAGATAAGTTCTCCCATTAAAAAAAAATAAAATGGCATCTTACTTTTTCACTTTTTTTTTCAAATAATAAAAAAACAACACTATACAAAATATTACAAACATTCAATATCTTGCATACATGACTACAGCTAAAGCATACAACAGTGAGAAATGAGTACTGAAATATTGGAATATACAGATCATATCAATCAAAATATGCATAACCCTGATCAAAATTCGTATTTTAATGAATAAAAAGATCTCTCCAAGTAAAACTAAGTTTAAAGAAGAGATGTCTAACACCTACAAAACAATCACATGACAACCACAAACAACAATGTACCTTCATCATCAAATTCATCCTCCCATTCAAAATCATGATGTATAAAGCGCGGAGATCCATGAGATCCATGAAGCGGGGAACTGTATTGTGATCCCCCTGAACATAAAGCCGCAATGAAAAGAAAATGGGAAGAAATCTTTGCATCCAATGTGTATGATGTGTTTGAGATTATAATTTTTTTTATACAGTGTTAAGACAGATAGAAATTGATGTGTATAACTGAAATATTCTTTACACAGTCAGTTTTACACACACAAAAAAAATTTTTGAAGGCAATATTTATATGTAATTTAAAATCTTTTGAGCAGCAAGCAAATGTAGATAAGTTAATATTTTTCAAGGTTACTTGAAAAATGAATTATGCCTCTTAAATTGATTCATGAATTATGTTTTTGTTTTTTGTTCTTTACTCTCGACTTAAAAATATTTGTCATTGATAAGGCAATATAAGAATTAAAAAAATTCTTATTTGCTTTATATATGCTCTGTTGGTTTTTCAGTGCCACACTACCAAGTATTGTATCAATTATAAAAATACCAAAAATTAGATGCTTATGATTTTTATTTAATAAGATATTTAAAACTTGATGAATACATTTTTCAGTTTGCTTTAATAAAGTCACTACTGAATAAGAGTAAAAATCTGATGCAAAGGCACCTTCCACGATTCACATTACACTGAAAAACTAAAAATAGAACAGAAAAAAAATGACAGCAGAGCATTTGACCTACCCCGCCTGGAACTGTCTCCGTCAGACAAGTTTTCTACAAAATATTGACAAAAAATATACTTCCCCCTATAACTTAATACATTTATTTCAAAGACATTTGACATTTGATTTTTCTTTTTCTTTTTTCCATGATTTAAAATAACAAAGATTCATACTCCAGTAATATTTTCACTGATGAAAATCATTTCAGTATCAGAGAATTACTATTTGTCAAACAATAAAAAAAATATAGAAAAATGGAAACAACTGAACTAAAAAAAATCATTATCTATAAAAAAAAACAACCAAAGTAAATAAGGTCAATAGATTCATATTGCAAAAAAAAAACCATGTAAGGTCAAGATGATATCATTTTCAGTTAGATTCAAAAATTAACTTATTTTACAGGTGTGTCTAAGATAGAACTTTTAAGTAGAATTTGTTTCTTAATAATGCAAGATTAATCACTTCTCACTAAACTCTCAACCATAAATATATTGTATGCAAAATCATTTCTATTCTTTATGAAAAAAAAATAAAGCTGAACAACAGAAAATAACAACACTGAAAAGCAACAACAAAACATATGGTAGGATGGAAGGTGCATTTACATTCTGTATCACAACTATTTTTCACATTTTTCCCCACTCAGAACAATTGGAACAACTTTAATGGTAACCAAACTAATGATGTCATCAAAGCAAAATAAAAAGTGGCAGTTTCACTTACTATGTGTATTTGTTATACATGAATATATGACGCTTGAAAAAAATCATCACCAAATACATGTATATGACTGTATATAAACAAACACATACTACTAGTATGCCTTTCTGCATCCAAAATAATATTGCATATCATAGACATTTAGATACACTATAAGCAAGTTCTTTTAAATCTAGAATGGATGTGTAATTTTTGAAATATTCAAATTTATGTTTATAATTCAAGCAGTTAAGCATGCGATCTTAGCCTTTTACTTAAATGCAATGGTCCACAATTTTCAAATACAGGTTATAAACATGCAGATTGTGCATCAGTTAGTTTAAATAATTAAGATATAAAAACATCTTTGTTTATTGATTTAAATGTTTGTTTATGGTAACAACTGCTCTGTTTTAGATCCACTGCATCACTTAGAAGAGAAAAAAGTAGTTACACATCAAACAATGACAAAGAATGTTATAAACCAGTGTTCCAGCTTGAATCTCAGGGCAGAAGGGTGCTACTTGTCTGAAAGGGCACTTTAGCGCAATAACCCAAATTGTAAGGGCACTGTTTGGCAGTGTATTAATAACCTTGAATATATGTATTATATATTGCTAGGCTCAGCTGCAGAACATTACTTGTATTTTAACCTTATTCAGAAATTAATGTGTTCCAAGTGTTGGTTCCAGTAAGATTTTTTTATCATCAAATTATCATACCATGACACAAAGCATATCATTTTAATTGATGTAAATTTATGCAAACTGTGCATTTTGATCAGGAAAAAAATCCTTAGAAAAATCTTTTTTTTTATTTTATAATTTATATAACTTAATTATACAAGTCTATTAAAATAAACAAGTAGTTCTGAAAGATGGAGCTAAACAAAATTGAATTTGTTATGTAATTAAATTATTTACATTAAAACTACTTGTTTAGACATATAGTATTTGTGTTATTGAAAGTTACCTAACTTGTAAATTGTTACAAAAAAGTATTAAGAAGTGCACACTAAAGTGCTCCTAAGTAGGGAGTTTTATAAATATAACAGGTGATACAAGAGATGATTATATTATAATGATGCAATAATACATTGCATATATAACAGAAGGTATAAACTCCATTATGGTTAAAAAATAAAAGCATTTGTTAAGTGCTCCTATGTAAGGAGGATTATAATACAAGAAATAAAACAGGAAGTGGTGCAATCTTGTTATGTTCAAATACAAATTTCTTTGGTTCTTCTTTTAATTTCATACTCGTGGTTATAAAAACAAAACGTTTTTACCAATCTACCAATTTACTCAAAACTTAGTCTGCCTTTTAAATTGTTTAAAATTTTCTTTAAAAATATTTTTTTTTTATGTGTACATATATGCTATGATACGTAAACATTACAAATGTATATAAACATGTCAGCATTTTCATTCTGTATTAAATATCTAGTATTTGTTCAATTATCTTAAATCCACTAATTAGCAGTGAACAATCATTAGCAGAGGTGATAAAACTGCCAAAGGCATTAGGTATTTAACTTAATCCTATTGTCAGTTAATTAGTGTTACACAATCACTCAGGTAACGATTTTACCGGAAACGCCAGAAGGCATGAAATTTGTAAAATGTATCTTTTGAAAAGGCAGAGGGGGGCATTCTTTGGCTTTGGAGGGCAGAAGGGCGGGGGTAAGGGCACCAAGGGCGGGGCGCCCTTCTATTTAGGGCAGGCGGGAACACTGTAAACATCTTTGTTTCTAGCTTAAAAGCAAAAATCATGTCAAAATCAATTGGAAATGAAATTGACATATCTTTCATTTATTTATAAGCACATCAATTGAATGAAATATGTGAAATGTGTAAAATAAAACATTTATGATTGAGTTTTGTATTTCGTTGCATTTTCATTATAAATCAGATGGTTTTATTTACACATACTGGAGATATAAAGCTGAAACACCAAACCTATTTTTTTTACAATTTTTAAGAGCATAACATTGAATCACTAGCCAAAAATGGATTAAATACAAAAGTACACCTGTTTTAAGCAGTTTATAGATTTGTGTTATCATGTCAAATTATTTCTGAATTTTCCCTCTTTTGCAGACATTATTTGAGATCTTGTCTACTTCAAATTTAAGGTTTATAGTTTTCTTAGCATTTAACTTCCAGATGATTTTGTTGAAGTACACTAAGATAAATCAGAATTCTCAAATTTGTCTATTTTTCATAATTTCAAAGGGACTTAACTCTACATTGACAAATGTGAAATGTGTCTAATCTAAACCTAACCTATGTGAACATTATGTAAAGTGCTTCATGGCACTGTCTATGAATACTTAATGATTTAATTGAAGGTACACCAGTAATTGAGAAAAACAAAAAACTTTATCTTTTAAGGCATTGTTTAGGAGCAAAACACTGTTAAAAACTCAGAATATTCCAGATAACCTTCACCCATACATCATATGTATTTGATATATTTTTTTTTATAAATATAAAAATAATATATTTTGTTTATGAGCTTCATAAGATAGTCAATTACTGGTATATGGTTCATCTGAATAAATTTGTAAAATAAATAAAGTTAGTTGTATAATAAAATCTGAAGCAAGTTCAAGATTATCTTTGATATGTGATGAGCAATATTTATGTACATGTATCAATTGTAGAAAGCTTATAGAATATTTTTACATCTATAAAATACATACGCTTGACAACTGAAATAGACAACATAAGATATTTAAATTGTTACGGACAATCAACTCACCGTAGTAATCCCAAGGGTTTCTTCCTAATGTTTGCATTAATGAAAATATAATATTTACTACTAGGTGCTATGTCATATAAATAAGTTGAGGTGATCACAAAAAAACAAAAACATGGTAATAAATTTCATAAACTATACCAACAAACCCATTTGTAATGCAATTTCTAACAGTAATAGTGTTCAACAACATAATATAGAAGATTATAAACAAAACACCACAAAAAAATAACCCCAAAATGGACAGACCACATTTTATTCAAGTTTCATTGTGGAAAATAATGAAGTATTAAAAAAATATATACATGTAAAGCTTATATAAAACTTCAGTTTTCCATAATATCCCAAATACGCTATCAGTTTTGTCTATTTCCCATTAAAGATTAGCATGTCACCATGAACATCAAATTCCCAGACAAAAGTTCTTGTTGGAAATTAATTTTTTTTTGCATGTATTGTAAAAAGTTATATGTAGAATTTAAGACACAACTTCCCACATGGAAAATTGCAATATATCTTTTATGCATAAGCATAGTCTTTACCCTATTAAGCTTTGACACAGTAATAGATTACTCCATGACCTAAGCCATTTAGTTATTTTGTTTTTTTTAAAGTAAATGTATATCAAACTACCATGCCTACATGTATATACAAAGTGCATTTGAAACACATAATTTAACACTGTTTGGTCAGCATGCTGCTCATCACCAAATGATTTACAATATGTCATACTAACACATGCATCAACATGATTAAAGAACAACACAAGCACCATATTCCTGCGTCATAATTATCTACTTGCCTTCCTTATCTAATGGTTCTAATATCGCAGTCTGTGTTTCTTTACTGTATGATACATTTTCTTTAGGTGGTATGCTAGTTTCAGATACCTTGGCCACTGAGAGTTTAACTTTTGGTTTTCGACTGCAATATGTAATAATATGTTAGTTAACTTTAGCTTTGATGTGATCTATAGCAGAAAAAACACATGTTGAAGAATGCACTTCTTCACTGATACATTTTTTGAGTACTTTACACTTCTTTATGATTTTTTCATGTCCCATTTATGGTCATTATTAAGGTCTTTCCCCTACATGGGAAAGACCTTATTGTTTTTCTAATGTTTTTTTTTCTTTTTCTTTTTTTTCTTCCAACATTTTTTTGACATGCCCGCCTCTTGTTTCTGTTGAAGTTATTAAGACCAAATATGGACCATCGCTAAACCTCACCAAGATGTATTACCAAATGACTCTGTTAAGGATTTCATCATCCCCTTTAGGAGTTATCTCCCTTTTATTGATTTTTTTCAACATGGCCCCCCTTCGTTGGTTTTAAAGATATCATGACCTTAATTGGACAAAATATAGATCTTATCATGATGTATTACCATATGAGGCTGAATAGGATTTCATCATCCCCTATGAGAGTTATATCCCCTTGAAACAATTTCATTCCTTTGCATTTTTCTCAAAATGTATAAGAGATAGAATCGATTTGAAAACGGCAACATGTACAGGAACAGATGGCAATGTTAATGAACATGTACAATCATTTTGTTATTAACCCTTATAAGGAGTTATTCCCCTTGAAAAATTGTACATAATTTTAGAAAAATTGTATTTCGAGAACCAGAAGTCGTAGAGACTTGGGACCTTCACCAATAATCTTAAATTCATGTGACCTTTAATATGCACACAAGGTCAAAGGTCACCGAGTGCAAAAAAAAAAATACGCTGCAATTTTAAGCTTACATATTAGGAAAACGATAAGACTTTGCTACATACATACAGCGTATAAAATGTTCTTCTCGACGAGCTCTACGTTTTATACATTAAGGTCAAAAATGTCCGACTGTCTGTTCAAAAGTTACAATGAGATAATTCTTAAAAGTATAGTTTTGTGTGTATATCTTTTAAAAGGTAACAGATAGCAACCTACTATAAACTGCAAAGATGATCAGTAATTCAAGACCTTCAATTTCATCCCAGGGGGACGGGTGGGGTCATTTAGTGCAAAAAATTCAAATTTCTCAGATGGTAAGGTTGTCGCATATCAAATGAAAGAACATAAAGCGTACATTTCAAATTTCAAATTGACGTCCCCCAAAAATTGGTTGGATGGGGTCATTGAGTGGAAAAAATAAATTTTCTTTTTAGATAGGGTTGTTGTATATCGAAAGAAAGGCCATGATCTGTACATTTGAAATATCAAATTCCTAACCTCCAAAAATTAGTTGGATGGGGTTATTAAGTGCAAAACTCAAACTTTCTGGAACATGGCGTTGTCGCATATCAAATGAAAGATCATCTTGTCTATGTTACATATATCATACTTCCGATCTCGAAAATGTAGGCGGAAGAGGTCATTAAGTGTAAAAAGCGAACAGTTTCAGAAGGTATGCTTGTCATATATCAAACAAAAGGTCGTACAAAGTACATTACGAAAACATCACTTTTACAGGAAAGACCTTTCAATTGTTTTACAAACAATTGAGATACTAGTGTTTTCTGGTCTGTGTGTCTATTCGTCCGTCTGTCCATCTTCAGGTTAAAGTTTTTGGTAGAGGTAGTTTTTGATGAAGTCGAAATCCAATGAGCTTGTAACTTAGTAAACATGTTCCCTATGATATGATCCCCCATTTTCACGGTCTACTGAATATAGAAAATGATAATGTGGATGAGGCATCCGTGTACTGGGGACACATTCTTGTTTTCAAAAGATATCACAATTATACAAATCAACATTTCACTTCAATGGATTCTTTTTCTTTCTTCAACATTTTTTGTTTAAATTACCTTAAGACAGTCTAATTTCACGATAAAACAAGTCCTTAACACTACAACTTAAGAATATCTCTTTTTTTTTCTGATAACATGCAAAAAACAACCAAGTGACAAGTCCAGAAAGGTCCAACTATGAAAAAACATGTCTACATTCATCATTCCGGAGTCCATATTTGTTTACAAACCTAGTGGTGACAATAACTTGTTTAGCCTCTGTGTCTGAAGCAGATTTATTGGAATGTGTTGGACTTGGACTGGAACTCTTTGGTCCTACAAAAATATATCACCACAAACATGACAAATGTTCTTCTTTAATTATATCTGTTCTATCATTTTCAATTAGAAATACATGTGAAGTATATTGATGGTGAGATTAATTGAAAATATATTATTAACTTATTACATGTAATCATATTCTCTGTTGCCTTTCGTTTTTTTTTAAAAATTAAGTCACTTTAAATAATATGGATGATTTAGAGCTTGTTGTTTACTGTGTAGGCCATTGGACATGCTTCCCGCTATAATGTGCCTCTAATGCTTTTTTAGGATAGGATTCATTATATCTGTTAAGAATTGCACATGAGGTGTTCTCGCTACCGCTCTCCATATACACGACGTCACCGTTGTTGTGACGTTAGCTTTTCAGAGTTCAATACAAGTATCATTGCAAGCAGACGTTCTTATTTACTAAGCCTTAATTTATGTCCGAAACAACCACTCTACGATAATATCATTCTGATTATGTTTTAAATTCACTAACTGTACAAATTAGTTAGAAAACCATTTAGGTCAGGTAAAAACAAACAGCATATTCTTCTGCAAGTAGATAACAAAATGTAGTTACAGTTTAACTGGTTTTAACATTTTAACTAATCATTTACTAATGTAGTGTGTATATATACATTTCAGGTATCAGTCATCCTCATAAATAAAGATATTAACTAGAAAGATGTCGACTCTCATTTAGTTTATATATATTTAAAATACCGTATTCTCCGAAATAAAAAACTCACCCAATAAATTCAAAATTTCAAATAATGGTAACATACATGTACATGTACATTGATATTCATTTTTCTTCTCTCCTTTAAATGAACTAAAATTAAAATTCTTAACAACTATTACCAGAAGGAGGGATGCCAAGGTCCTTCAATAATTCATCTGTTTCTGCTCTGAGATCTTGTGATTGAGCAGGCTTTGGTGCTTCATCAGTCTATCAAAAAATTAGAAATCTATAAGATGTATTCTTTTATACACACTAAATAGAGACAAAAGAAAATAAATGTGTTTCTGGTAACCAGACAAACCCCTCTCTATTTACTTCTGACTGAACAAATACTTAAATAATACATTCTCAGACTGGTGGTTGTTGAATCAAATAAAATCTGATCTATGGCTATAAGTTACAAAGCTATGAATCATTGTTTGTATTTGTCTATACTTTAGGCTGTCTTTGGTTTCAACTGGTTTTCAACATTTGTCTTTGATTTTGGACATTCAAAATATTTTGGCAGTGTGCATCACTGAAGAGGCATTGATTTTTGAAATGCACATCACAATTATACATGTAAGGGTAATATACTTTAAATTAACCTTGCAAACTCATTTGACTTGTGTAAATAGTAAAATTCTGATGAATTTGGACCTACCAACTAGTCCCATTTATGAAAAAAAGTAAAATCTAAATTAATATAGGTATGTTAACTGGCCCCAATAATAATGATAATGAAAAAAAGAGATTTACGTTAAACTGTTACAGTACTGCATTACAAATTTTTGAATTTTTTGAAAAACTAAGGCTTTTCTACCTCAGGCATAGATTACCTCAGCTGTATTTGGCAAAACTTTTCGGAATTTTGGTCCTCAATGCTCTTCAACTTCATACTTTATTTGCCTTTTTTAACTTTTTTAGATTCGAGCGTCACTATGGGTCTTTTGTAGACGAAACGCGTGTCTGGCGTATATACTAAATTTAGTCCTGGTATCTATGATGAGTTTATTTAAAGACTTCCAACCCATGCCACTTAAGAACAAGTGTAAAACCCTGAGTACTAAAAATTTGCCTACTAACATGACTAATGAAAAGGAGTTTTATTTAATGGAAAGAATGCCTACCAACTCATTCGATCACCCCACTATTAAATGGGGGGAAAAAAATTAAACCATACTGAATAAGGGCCTACCAGCTGTTCACACGATTAAATTGATTCTGAAGTAAACTTTAGAAATGCATTTTTGTTTTTGATTCTAATTTTTTTCCCCGTTGGTTATCCATTAGGATTTTACTATTTTCATCCAGATTCCACTAAGAGGGACCAGTTGGCAAATCTTTAATCATAAGGATTATATACCTATTTATAAGAGGTGCAAGTTGGAAGGACTAAATTTAACAGGATTTAACCCTTATTCATAAGTTTGCAGTCTTCACGACGAACTGTTAAATCTACAGGCCCAGAGCTCAATTTTTGAAAAATTTTAGTTAGATTCTGTTGGCCTGTAGATATGATTTTTACAGGCCCGAGAGCAATTTTACAAGCCAGGGCTGCCACTCAGCGTGAAGACTGAGTTTGTAAACAAGAGTGAAAGGAGTCGGTGGCAAAGGCAAAGGAGACCAACTTGGTGTGGGGCTATTTGGCAGTGCCAGTTGGGCGAGTTGTCTGGCTTCTAGATGTAGGAGCAAGTTTGATTAGATTATTTGTTGGTAGTTTAACAATTTTTACACCATTGATGTTGATGAATAACTTGATACAAAATAAAAACGATAAAATTTATCATGATCCATGACTCATACTTGTAAAATGTAAAAAAAAAATCAATGACAATATTTGTTCACACCTGTCTTGTACTTCGTGCACGTTCCTTTTCTTGTCTCTCTTTTCGCATCTGTTCCAGACGCTGCTTCTTTCTTTCTAATTCTGCCTTTCTGTCAGACATATTGACAGATTAGACCCTCCAATCTAGCACAATCAGTGGATCAAATTATGATAATTTTTGCAGACAAACCGGAAGTGAAATCACAAATAAAAGAAATATCTGTTGAAACCGGAACGGACACGAAAATAATAAACCCAGAACTTCTGATGAGCAGTAACTGCAGTTGAGCTGTTGGAATATTGCTGTCTGTGTCAAATTTAGTTTGCCATTAACCCCTTAGTTATGGGAGAAGAGAAATCGTCTTTCCAGGATATAAACCCAGTAATGCATTCTTAATATTACCCCCTCAAAAATTAAGGGTAGTGTCGCCCTTTTCATGAACCACCAATATGTACACAATATCACAACATAAGGCTCAGGGTCTGCTCTATGCCAAGGACTATACATATAAATAAAGAGTTTCCCAACTCTGTCTTTTAGGAGATCACTGTATTCTACGTTAAGTTCTGACATCATCAATTGGTGATTTGATGGTTGCAAATTAGGTTTACTGGTGACACGTTTAATAGCACAGACAGTAAACAGGTATTTCTGACCATCAAATCACCAATTGATGCCGTCAGAGCTTAAAATACAATATCGTTGTCTTCATTTTGATGAAACTGACAGAAAACAACGTTAAAACATGTATTTAAAATCTGTCAAATATCGTCTGCGCTTGCACGTACATTCCATAGCATCAATAGTCAATTGATGACATGAAAATTAGTGACATTATCCAATCAAAATTAACATTACAAACATTGTTGCATTAGAATGAATGTTAATCATTCATAAAAAAAAACTAAGTGGCATAACAGTGTAATGTTCTGTAACGGTTCTTGTATATATATATATAGTCTGACGTGTCCGATAATTATATTTATCATGTTTCTTTCATTGGGTACCACTACTGGGTTCTCTTGGAAGTATGCCTGCCATGGTGGTCTTCTTATAGCAGGCTCACCTCAGTAGTCACCTGGAAGCATGCTTGCCTTCAGGGCTAGAGGTCATGGCCTTGCTGTCAAAAACCTTAGTATTTGCTGCTACTTTGTTCATGGCAAGTGGGATTTATCTGACACAGTTTGAACAAAGCAGGGTTCAAATTCATATAAAAAAATTATTAAAAACATGTTCTCATCCTGAATATAAGCATTCATATTGCCACTGCATGTTAAGCTGCCATCCATCAGTCTAATTTTATTTTGTAGACATACATGTACAGCCAAGTCATGCAAGTGTTTCTCATTTTGAAAATTCCACTACAAATTTCAACTCAAATCAAACAAATGAAATGCGTTTAAAGTTGTTAAAAAGCATACAATACATTTGTTGTTGTCTCTACATATTATATTAGCATACAATACAGTTAAACATAGCACTTAAGAGCTTTTAAAACTGATATTCTAAAGGTAAAAACATTGCAAATAACATCAGACAAACATGCATGACATGCAAGAACACAGATATAAGCTTATCAAAACATACAATACCAAGCAAAGCAATAATAGCAGAAATTAAAAACATACATGTATTAAAGTCATCCATGTCATCAAAGCTACAATCTAATAAATATATTTTGTATTAAGCTTAGCAGATATAACATAATATCATATGGATCTACAAAAATAAACTACAGAATATTAAAAGCATATGAATGAATTTTTTTATTCTTGATTTTCTTCTTAATTTATTTCTTGTCTGAAAATGACTTGAGTTTTTTTTATGGGGATGAAATATTATATACATGTTTTAAAAAATTATATTTTTAAGAAAATCGCTGTATATAGAGAAATATGAATTTCTGCATGAAAAAAAGATATGACTATAGGAAAAAATTAACTATTTCAATATTTGTATATATGTAGATAAGGAGATGTGGTATGACTGCCAATGAGACTAATCTTTATCCAAGTTACAATTTGTGAAAGTAAACAATTATAGGTCAACATAAGGCCTTCGACACAGAGCTTTGGCTCATACTGAACAGCAAACTATAAATTGCCCCAAAATGATGAATTTAAAACCATTCAAACAGGAAAAACTAATGGACTAATCTAAATAAAAACCAGAAACGAGAAATACTTATGAACCACATCAGTTAATGACAATCCAAAAGGTTTATACATTTGTATAATTATAAAATGTGTAGATTAATCATTACCATACAGTTGTTGTAACATCTTCTTGAAACTTGATATACAGGTGCACTATGATGTGAACTTATAAATTATATTCCAAATTATCTATCCCCACAACTTCACTATGTTCACATTGTTCACTGAACAAGAAACATGATAGTGCAAGTCAGGGGCATGGTGTTCTTTGGACACATGTATATGTATATATATTAATTAGGGCCCCGCCGACGGCGGGTCGCCCTATAGTGATCAGTCTGTCCGTCCGTCCGTCCGTCCGTCCGTAACACTTTCGTGTCCGCTCCATATCTAGAGAACCGTTATGATTTCATACTTAATACTTAACATGATTATTAACCAACACCAGAGGGTGTGTCATGTTGTATGTACAACTTCCTAGGTCAAAGGTCAAGGTCAAAAACTTTGGTTTCAGTTGACAACCCCGTGTCCTGTGGTGAAGATCGTGTCCGCTCCATATCTAGATAACCATTATGATTTCAAAGTTTATACTTGACATCCATTTTAACAACCACCAGAGGGTGTGTCATGATGTATGTACAACTTCCTAGGTCAAAGGTCAAGGTCAAAAACTTTGGTTTCGAGTTGACAATCCTGTGTCCTGTGGTGAAGATCGTGTCCGCTCCATATCTAGATAATCGTTATGATTTCAAAGTATATACTTGTCATACATTTTAACCACCACCAGAGGGCGTGTCAGGATGTATGTACAACTTCCTAGGTCAAAGGTCAACGTCAAAAAAACTTTGGTTTCAGTTGACAACCCTGTGTCCTGTGGTGAAGATTGTGTCCGCTCTATATCTTGAGAACCGTTATGATTTCAAATATTATACTTGACATCCATTTTAACCAACACCAGAGGGTGTGTCATGATGTATGTACCACTTCCTAGGTCAAAGGTCTGTCTGTCTGTTGGTCTGTCCATCGCTAACAAATTTGATCCACATTATATTTTGAGAGGACAGCTGTTATTATTTCATACTTTATACCTGACAAACATTTTCAACTTAACATATATATTAACCAACACAAGAGAATGTGTCATAATGTATGCATCCTAGGTCTAAGATCAGTCTGTCGGTCTGTCCATCCGTTCGTTGTTCTTAACAAATTGTGTCCGCTCTACCTCTCGAGAACCATTAATATTTCATACTTTATACTTGGTGGGTCATAATATATTGAAGGCATAATTCTAAAAATATGTGACAAATATCAATTGGGCAGCACCTTTAAACATATTGTTCAAACATCAATCCATATATCCAGAAGTCACCTTAGAGTAGTAAACAATGAGTTCACATCATGCAGTCATATCACTATTATACTATGAAAGTAAGATGAGAATATTTATCAGTTTTAACTTAAAATCTTAGATCAAAATCACACATGAGACTATGTAATAACTTCAAATAATGCTTCATATCAGATTATCCATACAACTTATTTACCCCACGTTATTGACAGCGGGGCCCACAGAGATGGCTCCCATCTCAATGATATCTAGTTTTTTATATTCTATTTTAGGAACTACTGAAAGAGGTTATGAATGAGGTTATAGATGAAGTTACTTTAGGGTTATGTTTTGAAGTCCACAGAGCATATAAAAAGGGCACTTTATTCTTAGCTGACACAGACCCAAAGTAAGTAAGATATAATAAAATCACAAACAGTGTAGTAAAGATAGATTTATTAGATAAACTAGTGCAAGATAGTCTAATTTCATTATTTTTGAGAATTTCAAATTTAGCATTATTCCATTTATGTATTATATATTTTTTAAAAACTAAACAAGTATTTTCGATGTTGCATAAATACAAAATATAACAATGAAACATGGTAAATCATATATTCCATTATTAATAGATTTCAAAATTACCATAGATAAAATACAAAGTTAATTTAGTCTGTACACTTTCATTAACTGTCTGAAATATCATACTGTAATGATTTATTTTCCAGATCACAAAAAGACTTTGGTAAGCCTTTCTTTTAAGTACTGGAATGCCAGGTTTTCATAGCATGGGAAGCAGATACAAAGTGAACAATCAAAAGAAATAAGTTGAAGAAAACAGACACACCATCGTCTAAAAAAACCCAAACCAAAACCGCAAACAATTGTTTCAAAATATCAATACACAGAAAACTAACTAATAATCAACACAATCCAACCAAAAAGTTGAATCTAGGAATTATTTTGATTTGGAATAATTTTGAATTCTGAAAAATTGATAATAAATGTATGATGAAAATAAACCCAATTTTGGAGTGTTAACCATGCATGCTAATGATTTTTACAATTACAAATTTGAAAAAGTAACTATTTACAAGTTATAGGTGTTTTCTTCCAACAGATTTGTAAATATTTTCTTTTCAGGGAGTATGAGGATGTATAAATAATCGATTGATAGACCCTGTTATATATATATATTCTTCATTCTTCAGTCATGATCAATGTTATTAATTTTGTGTGCTAAATAAATGTTTTGTCCCTTTCATAGAAATTGTCGATAGATTTGGTGTGGATGTGTTTGGACAACTGCCTACAAAGAAACAGTTTGAATGCATTTGTCCAAGTTGTCACAGAAACATGGCTGCATCTAGATTTGCTCCCCATCTTGAAAAGTGTATGGGCATGGGCAGAAACAGTTCTAGAATTGCAAGCAGACGACAGGCTGCACAACTTGCCAGAGAATCAAATGACAGGTAATTGATAAGACAATCATTGTAACAAAAATTGGCTGTTTTCATGTTGGCTAAGTACTCTGGAAGTAACATTCTTTACACATATACTATATATACACATCACGCTTTATATCATGTATATAATAACTTTCTTATGAAACAAAAATAGAGTAGAATGTCTACCTCTTATTAACCATGTTAACCAATCATAACCTCTAAGCTACTTTTTGATTTTTTATTGTATGATTGGATTGCTGTTTTGTTGATGAACATTTGTATACCCCACATGTTACATTATAATTTTCTTTTGGCACTTTATGCCAGGAAAAGGTAAAGGTGGAATTTGACCCCAAATAATTAAATCTGATTTGATGTTTGTGCTTTATTTGTTTTGCAGACCATCTAGTGCTCAAGGTAAACGTGACAGTGATGAAAGTCCTGATGATGATAATGATGTAGACTGGAGCTATCATGTTGATAAAAAATGTAAGTCATCGAATAAAGTACAAATCTGTCTACAGAATAATGATGTAGACTGGAGCTATCATGTTGATAAGAAATGTAAGTTATTAAATAAAGTACAAATATGTCTACAGAGTTATTAATTAAAAAAGATAACACAAATTACCAAAAGTATAAGACAGCACAACAGCAACTGTCAGCACCTGATTTCTATTTGAAAATAGACTATCAAACACTGACAACAAAGAACGATCATCAAAATCTCTGAAAAAAAGTTTAATTTAAAGACAAAAAAAGATGGAAGCTACCAACCAAATATGTTAAAATGAGAATCAATGATTGAAAAGCAAAGAAAAATGCACAAAACTAAAAACAAAATCCTATACTACAAGACAACTGACTTACAGATATATGTTGTATTAATATTCCGAAATAACTTTCATCAATAAGTCAGCTGGTGTTTAATATATAAAAAAGGAATTTGAGACATAAATAAAAACTTAATATGAATGATAAATTAATGAACATGTAACATACAGTGTATGTAGACATAATTTGAGGAAAATAGTAATATGAAGCTGATAAAATAGACATGTTCTTAATTTTTTTTCAGTGAAAAAATTAAAGAAAGACAAGATGACAAATTCACCAAGAAGAAACAAAAACAAGATTAGAAATGGTATTTATTATAAATGCACACCAGTTACCTTAACAAACTGAATTTAGAAACCCTCATCTTATATATGAAAAAATCCCCTTTGTTGTTACATGGCACTATGCTAGCCAAAAATACAGAACGTCCTTAGTCAAATCTCTTGCTAATTTAAACTATACACCTTAAACAAGATAGTTACCATATGGTAGTAGTATTCAAGAAAAAAAGTCGGATGGACTCCCAAGTCAAATTGTATGAAGGTTATGTGACACATATTCCTTCAGATTGTTATCTTGTTATCTTGTGAACTTGCACTTTGAAAAATCATGTTCAGCTTGTTTGTCAATAATTTGTGAATAATAATCATATCACGTTAAAAAATTCTCACCCTGATTATTCAATTGATATTTGCAGCTTGTTGATAAAAATTCTATCAGATAACATTTTATAATGTTGCATTACATGAAAATCTTGGTGACTTTGATAATCTAGAATAAGATTTGAATATCTGACAGACTACAAGAGCAAATGGATATGAAAAACTTGCAAGCAGTTTTCAACTTTTATCTTACATTTTTGGACTTTTTCCATGTCCATTTCTGTGATTTTAGATAAACTTATGGTAAGGTATTGAAAATTGACATGCCCACTCTGTTAAGTCTTTGAAATTTTACAGTTTCTCATTGAAAATATGCAAATATATATATATATATTTATATATACAAGTCTAAATTGAAAACTACATTCAAACCTATGATTGCGTTGGATAAAAACCACAATTTTTATACGTGTGCATGTAAAACAAATTTCGTTGTCGAAGGGTCTAAATACAGCACAAACAACATTTTCCAAAAGACCAAAAAAGTGAAAAAGTATATTTTAACAAAATGCATTTGACTAATAGGTCGAACAACTGATGTTCTTAAACCCTGCTGACTGCCATTGGCGATTGCCAAAGAAATTGATCACAAGATGTAACCAAATGGATCTTAATATGAATTTTATACTAAACAGAAAAACAATAAACTTGCAAAGATGTTATGCCACAAACTTATATATAGACACTTATGTTCCTTAAATGGAAGAAGTAAGGATGGTTTCAATAAAAGAAACAAAGCAAATTCTTTAAAATTTGTATTCTCTATTTTTCTTCAAATGCAAGTCAGATAGCAGTACATATATACATGTTATCCTCCTGAATATATGTGTAATATTTGCAGTTGGCAATCAGTTAATTTATGATTGCAAATTTTTTGCACCTCTGTATTTATTGTTTGCAATTTTGCAGGAGACAGTTTTCTGGAAAGATCAGTAACTCCTGAACCTAATTATGAAATGATGACAATAGGTTTGTACATGAGTTTGGTTTATTAAAGATAGTACTTCAAATAGATCAGTTAATAGATAACAAAGAATTGAAATAAATTTATATTTTCTTTCTGAATAAAAGCAGATGGAGAATATACACCAATGAGAAGGCAATGCAAGTAAAATTCACAAAAATGTTTTAGGAATCAGAATGTTAAGTGTTTTAAATGTGTATGTTACAAAAAGACGAACTCAGCAAAATAATGAAAATGAATATAGATGAATCTTATCGTGCAACAATTTATAAATAACAACTTGCTCAATAGATGAATGTGATGTTGTGGACATTTTATGATTGATATTTGGTTTCTTTTTTTAGATGAAAGAAAGAATCTCCTGACACATGTAAGTTCTCTATCATGTTTGAAAGTATTGTTTCAGTAAATATCAGCCTGTAAAACTATTTTGTAGATAAAACATCATGATTGTGTACTATTTTATAATTTAAGAAATGTTATAATACTTTCTTTTGAACTGTGATTCAAAGCGGACTTCAGAATTATGATTTACTTGTGTCCAATTTAATTTACTTTGAGTAAATGTTTTTTTAAAAACTAAATTGGAATTATTACAAAAGATTTCTTATTGTGATTGTTAAACAGTTTTCCTGTCTATATTCTTTACATTGCAATATACAAAATTAGTTTTGGAGTTTCAATTAGCAAATCATAGACTTTGAAAGGGGCTGATTGTATCATTTTTTAATCATTGCTCAGAACGTTTCATTTTGTAGTCATGAAATAATAATAATATAATATAATATGATAATAATATAATAATTCTTTATTTAAAGAGGGTTATACAGTTATCTATAAAGCTAATCTTCCCTGAGGCCCTCATGAAATACAATGAAATATAACAAACAATTACAAAATATCAAACAGACACACATACATGAATAATGAAATAAAAAAATTGTTATGAAATATACAATTTTCAAAACAGGTAAAAGTTGCAAATTCATATGACATGTATAGTATTGGCATCAACAATATCATAAGTTTGAGTAAGTGTGTGAAAATTATTATTATGCATATAAAAAACACACAGCTTCTTAATGTTCCATCAAGTAATTTTAAATGTATAATACATGCTGGCAAATCCAGTAATACAAAACAATTATCTCCCAATTATACATGCCTATTACAAGATAAATGTTTACAAGTTAATTTATTCATAATTTAGAATATATTGTAGTTATAAAGGTTTGCAATCTATTAAAATATTGAGCAAAATAACCCATTTAAGGATGTACTTATGTGATCTAAGATAAAATTGAATAAACAAGAATTCAAAATTGCTGGAAAAGCACTAGTTAAAATCAAAATAAGCTAAACATATTGATAGGTCATGGAGCTCCTTTTCGGGATATTGGATTTATAAAATATGGAGGGAAAAGGCTGACTCGGACTTTTACCTTATATTTGCATTGGCATTATTTGGGTCTCAAACCAAAAGAAAGAAAATCAAGAATCTGCTTACATTTTGTCAAATGACCTTTTATAAGCTATTAAGTCTTATGTTAAAAGATAAATAGGTTTTATGGGGCAAAATATTTTACCTTGTGTTGTATGGAAAAACACCAAGGAGTCCGAACATTTGACACTTATTCCAAAACCTCACCTAAGTACATCCTAAAGAATGGATATAAAAAGTAGTGACCATGAACAAAAATTCACTAGTTTTGCTTTGCAATTAATAAAGAAACCTCTTAATCAGATAATTAGCGAAATTACTCTATATTTCAATACTTATACATGATAAGTATATGTGTTTGTTTACAGACTTGTGGTGTGATATCAGAACATACAAAGAAAATGTGTACAAGGTACGATCAGTAATATTCATACAACTATAAGTCAGAAGGTCTGTAAAATCACAGTATTGGTAGTTTCAGTCATCTTTATGGTACTCATTGCTTTAATATTTGGTTTTGTTGGTCGTGTAGATAGCCAATGAAGATTAATTTCATCCAAATGCGCAGCCATATAAAAAAAGATGTGGCATGATTCAGGGCTCACGCTACCAGGCGACTTGGGCGAAGAAGTCGCCTTCCCGACCGTCACTTCGCTTTCCCCGACCCCCAAAAGCGAAAACAAGTCGCCCTGTTCTTGACGATAGTCGCTTTCAGTCGCTTCCGTCATCGGACATTTTCAATTTTTACCGAGTTGATGAAACATCAATTTTTTACTGATAATTAAAGAAATTCAGACATAAACGATTCATTATCTTTAGAAAATAGGTTGAAGCATTGTCTTCGCAGTGTGTAGCAGGTTATTTGATAAAAATACAACTTTTTATCACTTCGTGCATTTTCGCAAGTTCCGGCCGTGCTTGTTACTCGAAAACGTACATCAACCTAAATTTCGGCGGCAAAATAAGTTTGTTACTTCATTTAAACGTGACAAAAGTTGCCTCCAGTAAATGTTTAATCCATTTATTGCATTAAAACCGTCATGTTCCTTTCCAAATAACTTGTCAAACATCGTTTATTTATGTAAATTTTCTTGCATTCGTCCGCCATTGACCGATTTCTAAACTACGGATCTGAACCGGACCAGCTATGACCGAAATCCGTACTTTTACAATAATTACTACGGACGCACGGATGGAACAGCTGACAGAAGAATATTGATCCCAAAGGGGAAAATTGCGCATTCCACACGCATTAAGAGACTTTTGGTTACATCTAATTGATTGGTGTATATAATTCCCTATATTTTTTAGGGATTGTTTCAAACTATTGATTAAAGTTGCTTAACTCTGAGACTATTATACTAATATCAATATATTATGGCCCAGCTTAATAACTTTAATATTTTTTTATGAGAAACACTGAATTTCATAAACAAGATAATTTTTAATTAAATTGTAATTGATATGTTATAATTTCTTTACATTTTTTAAAATAATTTTTTTTTTTAGTGCTAGATATTTAGATGGTAGTTTCTCACAAGAACCTTAGTAAAACTTAAACAACTTTTAATTTCAAATGTTACTTTAATTGTAATTTTTTACTCATATGAATTGAACAACATAAAAAGAACATTATTTACATATGGCCCTTTATACTATTGTAAAATCCAAACATTGTAGCGCACCGCGCAAATGAGCACTTCTCTTTCAAATCTCACCACTTCTCCCTATAATTCTGAAGTAGTGTGAGCCCTGTATGATTGCCAATGAGACAACTCTCTACAAGAGACCAAATTACACAGAAATTAACAACTATAGGCCTTCAACAATGAGCAAAGCCCATACCGCATATTCAGCTATAAAAGTCCTGGAAATGACAATGTAAAACAATTCAAATGAGAAAACTAACGGCCTAATTTATGTACAAACAAAAATGTGTCTCCAGGACAGGGATGCCCCACTCATGTTCAGTGGACCTTGAAATCAGGGTAAAAACTCAAATTTGGCATTAAAATTAGAAAAATCATATCATAGAGAACATGTGTACTAAGTTTCAAGTTAATTGAACTTCAACTTAATCAAAAACTACCTTGACCAAAAACTTTAACCCGAAGCGGGACAGACGGACAAACAAACGGACGCACAGACCAGGAAACATAATGCCCCTCTACTATCGTAGGTGGGGCATAAAAATGAATGAAAAACATATATGTATCACATAACAAACTGTTTGTCATTCAAATGATCTATGAAAAATATCTTATATTTTCCAAAGAAGGAGATAATGATAAGGGTTGCTTTATTATTTAACCCTTGAAATGGTAAACTTTTTCAATCTCTTACAAACTGTTTTCATTTTATTGATCAATGAATTCCATAAGAAAAACTGGTAAATTTTTTAAATATTTAAAAGATTGTTACTTTAGGAAAAACTGCAGTTAAGAAAATTTCATTCTTCTATTAGCAAATATTTATTTATGTTTTTGAACCAAGAACTCTTTTTAATTACTCATAGTCCTGTTCAGATTTTATCATGACTAAAAAGAAATGGTTTGTTTTGACAGATCACATAGATGTCCTCAACATTCAGATGAACAAAGAATACAAGTTAGACAATTTCTAATGTAAGTAACATTCAGTATATGGTTCACAAGTAAGGACAAATCTTGATAATCGGACTTTTCAAGAAAGATGTAATATGATAAAAGGCAAACACAACATTTAAGTTTTTAGCGTTCATACAGGTATTTTTATTATCCATAATTTATGAAAAAACAGTTTAACAGCATAACCTTAAATTTCTTAATGTATTTTACTGTTTTTATTATTCCATAAAAAAAATTGAATATACAATATCTATGACAGAGTGTAACCGTATTCTTTTTTTTATGTCCATTTGTGACATATAATCCTGTTGATCACATTTTCATTTGTAACATTAAAATATTTTAGATCAGGTGATGATGATGTACATATTGATATTGATACATTAGATGACCCAGATAGTGAATCTGTCAGAGATGCATTATGGGAAGAAAACTCAACGTCATCTTCTCCTGCTGGATCTATTGTATCTACTACAAGTAAGTAAAACTAAAGACACAAAGTACCAATCTTAGAGTATCTACAGGTACTGAAACCTAGTTCAAAGCCAATTATAACCAAGAAATAAAGCATATTTCCCGGACCTAAATATCAATCAGTGCACATTCATAAAATTGACAATAGAAATGGGGAATGTGTCAAAGAGACAACAACCCGACAATAGCACAGACAACAGCAAAAGGTCATCAATAGGTCTTCAATGCAGCAAGAAACTGATCAAGTGTAAACATTCAATAAACATTATGAGAAAAAAAATCCCATTTTAGAGAATGCATAAACTTAGTTTTATGTCTTTTCTTATGTCAGTATGCTAAATCATAATGACCTTTTCAAATTTTAAGTTTGCAATGAAAATGCCATTCGAGAGATTTGCACCTACCTTTTTAATTTCAGCTGAAACTTTATAAAGTGAATAAATAGAGGAATTAGTTTGCTGTTTTAAAACATAGAAAATATTTTATTATTGTCTTTATCTGAACGAAATAGCTCAAATTGCACTGCATCTGAAAGCATTTGTTTTATACAGGAAAGCCTATGTAATGATTAATCATGACAGAAGTACCTTTGACATCAATTACTTCATAGATTTATTGTACAATGTATTTATTTATGGTAGCACAATACAAAGATTTTTATACTTACAATCACTAACTTTTGAAATGCTGTAACTTTCTTATGAATGCATAGAAAATAATAAAAGAGGTATATATAGATAGATAAAAGATTAATCTCTTAAATGAATGCAATACTTTTATTATGCAATACTTTTATTATGCAATCATTATGTAATCAATTATTATGTAATTAGTGGCAAAATCTGGGTAAGTTCACTTGAATGAATTTAGCTCTATCATCTCTTTAACTATACAGAAAATTTTAACGAAATCTTAATCAACACACCATGGCCGATGGGCTTCAAAAGGGTGTCTCAGATTGTCTCTATGGTATTCCATTCTCTCAAAAATCTCTAATTAGTGTAAATGTCCTAACCACATAAAACAAGATAATGTTTAATTAGGTGTAAAATTTGTTCTATACATTCTATCTGAAATCTGAGACACCCTTTTGTAGATAATGGCCATAGGAACAACATATAATAAAATCAACCCTCTAGGGATACCTATGCAGAAGCTAATTTCATTTGAAAGTGGAAATTTGGTGAAAAATATTTTAGAAACAGTTACCATTATAATTGGTTACATAATTGTTGCATAATACTAACATTGCATTAATTTGAAAGAGTAATCTGTTAGCTATCCAAAACTACCACTTTTATAAATTTTCAAGCATTAATAAGAAAGTTACAGCATTTTTAGACTTGAGAGTTCGAGTTATAAAATCTTTGTATTGTGCTACCTTAAATGCCAACATTTATTTACCTACTTGTATCAAATTTTCTTCAGGTTTAGCCATTAAAAAACGTCCAGCTCAAAAGGCAAGTTCAAAAAGTAAAGTGAAGAAGAAGAAACCAAATCGACCAATAGAATCTATACATAATAATGATGAATTATTAGCTAACAGTAATTTATATGACTTTGAATGATTTATAATAGTTATTTGTTAAGCTGAATTGTGTCTTTAATGCAGTGAATCTTTGAAAAAAGTAAATTATTCTATGGTTCTTTTAAAAACTATCTACCTAGCTTTTGCATTTGTGTGGTGTTTTAAAAAATATTAGAAGCAGCTGTCATTTGGATATCAATATGTCCACTCAGTTATTAAGGCTCCATGTTTTTGCTTTACATTGATTGCCTCTTAAGCCTCAAAATGAAGTTATATTGAAGTTTTACCCCTGAAAAGAAACAGAAACTTACTTCATTTTGTACTTAGTTTTAATAATAGTCTTTTATTCAAAGCAATACAGCTTTTACATATTAATAGATTCACTGTATTACAGACACAATAGTTAAAGTCCCAGTGACTATAATTTAGAATTTGTTGTATTATTCCAAAGTCTTTCTGTGTGTAATTGTAATCTTTGTTTATGAGGGAGTGTATACAATGTGTAATCAAATTACAGTTTTTTTGTTTTACAACGAGAAACCCAGAGACTACCATGTTGATTTCTATAAAAATAGCAATTTTTAAAAGTACTTTCTATATCTTTTTTAATGATCAATACCTTTTTATATATCAATAGATGAGAGGAATTGAACATGTGAAATGCTAATACATTATTGTTAATTTGAATTAATATACCCTATTCTAGGAGTGGTGGCTATACTGCAATCACTTTGTCTTACCATCTGTCTGTTTAGCAAAAAATATATTTGTCACACATTCTAGGGTATTTACAAAGAGAATGAATTTATATTTGGTCAGCAACTTGACAGTGCAAGTTGCTGATACTATGAATTTTCAATGTTTTATTAACTTCATATTTTCATCACACGATACTCCACTACTATTGAACAGAATAACTTACTTTTTTGGTCTGTAGAACTGTAAAATAAGTGTGCATTTTGGATTTGTCAGACCTCCACTTCTTGTTTAACCAAAATTTGAATTATTCAAAATGTTGATAGAACTTAATATTTTGCCTTTAGTACTACTTAACAGAATGACTACATTTCTTATGTGTAGCATGCCAGCAATTATTGTAATGCATAAAACACTTTTCTGATCTATCACTCTTATTTCCTGTAGTCATAGCTTTATATTATGAGTAGGGTATGCTTAGCACAACAAAGTGTGCAATTTCTTGTTTTATATTAATGGTTAAAATGACTTGTTATTTAATGTTACTTTGTTGTAATGCTCATTCAATTTATTACATTATAAAATTATTGTAAGTTCTGTTGTTTTCTTTATTGCTGCAACAACATGCAGCTCATGCAGATGTTGGTTAACATTTTATTTAAAACTTATTGGTTTACTGTGATTTGTTGATCAAAACTCTTCTTCCTTTAACAATGCATTTTCAGATTGTGGCCTTTATAGCCGACTATACAATATAGGTTTTCTCATATTTGAAGGCAGAATGGATACCTATAATTGATCTAAAACAGTTCTAACCTAGGGGAACAACCTTCTCTTGGATGTTCTTAATATATTTACACAGTTTTTTTGTTTTGCCTGAGACGGCAGCGGCATAAACTATTGGTATCATGCTTTAACTTTATGAAGTTAGAAGACCTTGATGCTTCATATCTTGTATGCAGTTATGAAATTTACGTCTGTCATGTTTGATGTCCTTGACCTCATCTTTATGGTTGAGTGACTTCTTGATCAAAACATGAGTTTTTTTTTCGTAATGTGAATTTCTCACTTATTATGATTAATAGGATAACTATATTTTGTATATGGGTTCATTGCAACCTACATATGTCTGTCAGACAGGAATCACCTGACCTCGACCTCATTTCATGGATCAGTGATCAATGTTAAGTTTTTGTATTTTGTCTGTTTTTTAAGTTTCATAACCAATAGGTCAACTATATTTAGTGTATGCAATGATTGTAGGGTGTACATGTTTATGTCTGTCTGGCAGGTATCATCTGACATTGACCTCATTTCCATGGTTCATTGGTCAGTGTAAAGTTTTTGTGGTTTTTCAAGTACTATAATTTATTGGTCAACTATAGTATATAAAACTATTATAAGGTATACACATCATTCTAGCCAGAATAAATTACCTTAATCTCATTTTCATTGATCATTCAATAAGTGTTTGTGCTTCAGTGTATTTTTTTCAAATTCTTTAAAGTAATAGGTCAGATGTATTTGGTAAAAGAAATAATTGTAAGGTGTACATGTCTGTCTGGCATACACTATTTGACTTTGACCTAATTTTCATGGCTCATTGGTCATGATACATTTTCTTAATGTTGTCAGTCTATCAGATACTACAAGCAACAGATCAACTATAATTGGTGTATTGAATGATTGTAAGATGTACATATCTGTCTTTCCTGGTTCATCTAACCATGTCCTCATTATCATAGAACCATGATGTTAAGTTTATGTGATACTTATGGTAAAAACTTCATGTTACATACTTTCAACATAAATTTAATGATAAGTAACACAGGCAAGACATTTTAGTGTGTGCACTCTTATTTCTAATATGATTACATTTGCACTCTCAGTGGTGGATCCAGAACTTTTCCTAAGGGGGGGCCCGCTGACTGACCTAAGGGGGGCCTGCCCCAGTCATGCTTCAATGATTCCCTATATAATCAACCAGATTTTCCCCACGAAAGGCCCCTGGATCCGCCTATGACTCTGATAGATAATTGTCTCATTGGTAATCGTACCACATCTACTTATTTTTATATTTTGTTGAATTTCATTCCAAAGTCCAACTAATCAGCATTGGTGATAAATATCAACCCTTATGTCAAATTCAATAGACCGCTAGTCCTTTAAAAATATGTATAGTAATTAAACAGAAAACAACTTGATAAAACAGTTACAATACACACCTAAACCACTTTAGCAGCATTTTTGGATGACATATTTTTCACATTTTCATCAGATATCTAGAAAATAAGAAGCCTCTGTAAGAGGATTTGCTTACTGTGGATTCATTTTATTTTTGTGGATTACGGTAATCTTGCATTTTCCTAGATATCTGATTTCATGGTTTTTCCAAAGTCTGCATAGAGCCAAATAGATAATTTTTATTTCCTCAAACAAAGTTGTTTAGCTTTTAAGTATTTACACATGTATTTGAACCACCTAGATTACTCCCTGTGTATAATTTTCTGCAACAGAAGTAACATGCAAGACAAAAATCAAAAAGTTCTACATATGTTTGCAACACTGATGTTCATATTTTGAATGTATAAGCAAAAATAAGTTGGTTGCACTGGATTTAAAAAGTTGAATAACACAAATAATTTTACTCTACTATGGGTTTTACTTAAAAATGCACTTAGCTTACCCATAAAAATTTACTTAAATATAAAACCTCACCAATGTTAGAAGAAAAATTATGGTACAGTATGTTCATCACATTTTATTAACAAATTATTTACATATCTATTTTATACTATACACATCAATTGTCATCATCATTTAAAGGTTTATTGGTTTCTTTGAAAAGTTCATATAACTGAGCCACTTGATCATTCTGGAAACAGTCTAAGAGTTCAGGAGATAGGTCAACTCCTATAGTCTGTACTTTCTTTCTAGCAGCCAGCTGCTTTCCAATGGTTAAGTAATATTTCTGTAATAATCAAAAACGTCCCTGTTAACTAGAAAGCATATGTTAAATGATAAGATTGATTGGTTGTTGGTGTTTCAACACATTTTCCATTACTATTAGCTATGATTTACAGATTTTTTTGGTGGAGGGAAAATGAAAGCCTGGCTTATTTATAAAACTGACACCATCCTATTCATCTAGACCATCTGAGTTTTGATAAGCTAGTGATACAGTAGGTGAATTAGCCACCACTGATTTGCTGTCTAATTGACATTTATCCTACATCTTCTTTAATTCATATTCTGAGATACAAAAGAGAAATTACATTTATGGTCTTGAATGACCCGGTTAATTTACAGAAAAGAAAAGAATGATATATATACATTTCTAAGTTCTTTTAAAGAAAGGACTTCAGATAGTGAATAGAAGCGAAGCTTGGTTGAAACAATATGGTAGTTTCAGATGTTTAGAAAAAAAGCCTAATTCTAAAAGCAACATTTTGGCTCAACTAACATACAGTTCATGTGTTGCTTAAAAAGATTTTTTTGGCAGTAAATAGATAATCTCTAAATATATTTATTTTGTGAATGTCTAATACATTTTAAGTGACAGTTGCACTCTATTTTGTTTCTAATAGATATAGGAAGATGTGGTATTAGTGCCATTGAGACAACTCTCCACCCAAGTAACAATTTTTAAAGTAAACCATTATAAGTCAAGGTACAGCCTTCAACACAGAGCTTTGGCTCACATCGAACATCAAGCATGTAGGTCAAAAAGTAAATGTTGTGATGTTACTGAATTGCTGTATAACCCCGGGAAAGGGTTGATTGTTAAACAAATCTGCAATGTTTAGTAAAGAACTGAGTTTCAACATTTGATTCTGCTAGCCAGACAAATACCTCTGCAAATCAGAGACCGTTAAAATACAATCGAATTTAGGGCCAAAATCTTTTCTTCTCCTTAAGCTTACACTCTTAAAGCTGGCTTCACTAAAAGACTTACAGTCCATTCATCCATGAAAATTCCTGTTTCCAGGGGAGGAGCATCTTTGTGTCTTTTGAATTCATCTTTGACATACTGATCTCCCATAGCTTTCATCTGCAGGGGTAGTCCTCTGTGTATACGAAGGATTGCTTTGTAAAGTGCCCTAACCCTTGAAACTTGACTTATATTAGGTGCTGACATTCTTCATTTTTCTCTAGACTAAACCTGTAAATGATAAAGTTCAGCTATATATAAATAAATAAATTTTCTAAAATTTTGAATTGCAATCTAACAAAGAATCCATAGGCTTCTGTACATAATATAAAAGTATATTGAGGTCTGTTTAGGGTTCTATTGAAGCCTGTAGATTTACCACCAAAAGAAATCTGTATTGTCAGATTAAAAACTTAGAGCAATTGTAAAAAAAAAAATTTATGGCTACGAACATGACAAGTATGTTTCCAAAAAATTAACATAGAGCACTAGTGTCGCCAAAAATATTTGTTTAAAGGGGCACTAGCTACGAGATATAAAAAATCTAAAGTATGATTTGTTTTTGTTCAATCAATAATGAAAGTGAAATAGTGAAATAATATATCAATTTTAGCACCCAAAATGGTTCAATTTTGTCAAATTAAGCTAAATAACATTGATAATGAATTATTTGCTTGCAAGTGAATAATTCAACCTCATTGAATACATATTCATGTGAATTCAATTTAACCCCTTAACTAGAGATGGACAGCCAGGGGCGTAGCTAGAATGAAACGATGTGCAAGCAACTACAGCCTAAATAAATTTGGGACCCTTTTATGCAGAAAAATGGGTTTTTTTTTTCGGTTTTCGGTCATAGGACGGTTAAAAGAGGAGCTATAATTATGTAGATAGGACTTATAAAAAAATTATGAATGTAAAACTATAATTAATAAATCTTCTGAATCAAGTAATACATAAACAAAACATATTTGTGATGCAGAATTTACTCAAAATTGTCCAAAATCTGCTCTTTGGGTCTAGGCAGAAACAAACTTCTCTATTACTTTGTCAATATTCACACTGAAATCCTGATGAGTATGCAGTAATGCTAGTCAACTGTTGTTGTTCATTGTTGATCGTACATTTGTTTTCCATACGTAGTACACTGATAGATCTCCACTCGCAAGATGTTATAAACCAGTGTACGTGTTCGGCATCAAGCGAACTCCCAATTGAATTCGTCAAAATTACATGCCATGTCAGTTTCGTATGTCTCAGACAATGTTGAGATTTGTTTGTTATATTTCCTACAACATGATGACACAGATACAGCGATTTAAGGATAATAATTGACCCGACTCTACTATCCAGTTCCCTTATCATATGGTCTATGAACGCAAAGAAATCATAGTAATGAGATTTCATGCAATACTGTTTTGGCGTGTTTGCAGGATGATTGGCTCCGGTAGTCTGTCTACCACATCGCCTCTGCATATTTTCAACAATATCGAAGGGTTCTGATAATTCTAATGCCGATTGGTACATCTACTCTAAACTGATGAATCATACACTGTAACATGTGCTCCAAAACTATGTGTCTTAGACTGTGTATTACAAATTCAAATCTTGTAAAAGATACAAGTTACTGTCCGATTTTGTCATAATCTCCAAAATATCCAATAAAACTTTAATTTAGAACCAAATGCCATTATTTAATGATATTTCATCAATTAAAAAAGTGACAACATAGGTCTAAGGTGTTTCCTTTAACATTCAATTCATAAATTTTATTTTGCAAATTTGTTTTGCATGCGGAATCGATGTGCACGCAACTGCGTGTTAGCGTATAGGGAGCTACGCGCCTGACAGCGCATTCATTGTACGTGTACTGGTTATTTGAAGGAAAAGAATGTCAACATAGAAAGTGAAACAAAGGTAAATCATTTGATGACTGATTCGATCCACAAAAAATCTTTCTTATACAGGTAAAAACAATGAGAAACATATATTTTTAATCTATAAAATTAAATTAAACTATAAAAATCCAATTGCACGAATTAGCTTAATCAATTTACAAAATGTATATCTAAATTTAGGTTTACATCGCTTATATGGTCATCTGAGGTGAACTCGATAGTTGATTAGATGGAGTCTATACTAAAATATGAACGAAACGAAGCTACATATTATCATGATTATCGACCCTTTTCTCTGTAAACTGTTAACTTTAGACTTTTGATAGTTTTGATAAATGTTTTACATTGTTATAAATAAATTATGAGAATTTGAGTCAAATCTGTGACCATGTGCACGAAGTTGGCAGCTGGTGCCCCTTTAAGGTACAAATGTAATCATATCACATGTATAATACAATGTTTGTGTGAATATTTTTTAACATGTTCAAATGTTAAAATTTTGTTTATTACTGCTTCGTGATATAAGATACAGTTACAGGGGAGGACCCAGGTTATGATGTTGATAACACAAAAATTTAAGTTGAAAAATACATAAACATGTAGTTAAAACTCCTCTTTCAGAAAATGACATTTGGCTTGATTGTGTATGAAGATTCTTTGTGCCACTTTTTATAAACAAATCACAGATGATATTTTTCATATTTACCATGGGATCAAAACAGTAGTGTAATGCCCTTATACATGTAAAAGAATAGTAATAAAGGTTAAACACAGTTAAAAGGACGTAATTACTAAAAAAAACAAAATTTGCGCTGTGTAATTAAAAACAATTAATTTGGCATGAGGATTTATCAATTATTGGAAATGGTCAAAACCTGATAACAAACATTATTTATTTATTTTTGGCCAAGTAAACAAAAAAATGTAATGGAAGTCGGATGGGCAGAAACTTTAACCGTTTTACTAGTTTCATATCAATAGACAGATTTATCAAACTGTGTTTACCGATTTCCCCTGTTATTATCCACAAACAAAATTATGTAAAAATCAAGGGTACAACATACTGAGGGGAGGGTAACGTACGGTAAATAATCAAAAATTATTATCTGTAGACGAATTTCTTCCGTTGAAGGCACACCTCCTGTTATGATTATAATAAAATTCTAATCTTCATTTAAAGATGGTAACACATTTAACAATGACATGTTTTAAAATCTTCCATGAGGCCTTCCAAATCTAATAATACAAAAAGGAAAGGAAAAAAATACAAACAAAATTAATATAGTTATTTCTGGGACTATAATAGTCCCAGGTTGAGGTTATATTGCATTGAATAAATAAGCTCTTATACAATAGATGATGAAAAAAAACACATGAAATTCCGACATCTTCATTCTGTATAGGTAGAAAAAGGTTGAACATTTGATCTTAAACGTATTTGATTATTATCTATTTCTTTAATATTATTCGGTAAATTATTTCAGGTAACAAGACCAGAATATTTAAATGTCCTTTTAAAATTATTCACTCGTTATTTTATATACAGGAACATATATATTAGATATACTGGTCCCAGGTTTATAGACGTCCTTAACCATGTCGATTCATAATATGATACGAAATATACTCTGTGTTAAATTGAAAACCCTTTAAGAAATAGTTTAGTAATAGGATCAATTACAAAATATCGATATTTCATTTTTTCTGGGCTCTATAAAACAACACTTCGTTAAATTATGATGGATATTTTGAACAGATATATCATGTTAAGGAGGGGTATTTACGAAAAATACCAGTCGAGAGAATGTTAAATTTCACGAGCCGTAAGGCGAGGGAAATTCATTCTCAAGACTGGTATTTTTCGCAAATACCCCTCAATAACATGATATATCTGTTTAATTACACCGAATGTTAATGTACTAAAACGCATTGATGATCGTGACGTTACAAGCGTCCAGTCGGATAGAGTATTTTTTGGCAAATACCACGGCAGAGAGGGTAAAAAAGGCATATCCTTTTAGCAAATACCCCGGCGGCGTTAAAAATGAACGATATTCATTTGATAACAGCAAATTGGTGAAAAATACACTGGCTATTAACCAATCAAAACCCCGGATTCTTACATAAGGTGTAATTACGTCAGATATAAACCCTACAGATACAGCCAAACTTCCTTACCAAATATTTGTATCTCTAAAAGAATTTGGTAAAGGAAAATTGACAATCGGGTGCGAAAAGTCGTTTAGTTTGTTGTTAACATGTTTGTGATCGCTCAACCTTCATTCGTAAATATAACTCAACATGCAGACTTCTTATACGTTCGGGTATTTTACATCCAATCCTTTATGGTGTTCTTTAGAAAGCATAAAAATGTCAGTATTCACCTCAAACAAAACCTTTAAACAGACTGATTAAGAAGGGATATAGTTACGATACCTTTGTCAGGTCATAAAGATTGCATATTTTGGCTTTAATATTGATTCACAAGTATAGGGTCTTTGCATCTGAGTTAAACACATTTATTTAAAAAAAAAAAACAGTTGCTGGCATGACACGGGTTATGTTCTTCTCATATATTTTGTGATGGTATAATACTAAACCCCTGACGGGAGGGATTGTGCCTGATATTCATATGGTGATGGCATAATCTTTCAATCAGTTTAATTGAAGTCTGGAGCTGGCATGTCAGTAACTGCTAGTAGTCTGTTGTTATTTATGTATTATTGTCATTTTGTTTATTTTCTTTGGTTACATCTTCTGACATCTGACTCGGACTTCTCTTAAACTGGAATTTACTGTGCGTATTGTTTTGCGTTTACTTTTCTACATTGTCCAGAGGTATAGGGGGGAGGGGGGAGATCTCAAAAAACATGTTTAACCACGCCGCAATTTTACGCCTGTCCCAATTAAGGAGCCTTTGGCCTTTTTAGTCTTGTATGATTTTTAATTTTAGTTACTTGTGAATAATTTGGAGTTTAGTATAACGTCCATTATCACTGAACTAGTATATATATTTGTTTAGGGGCCAGCTGAAGAACGTCTCCGGGTGCGAGATTTTCTCGCTGCATGAAGACCTATTCGTGACCTTCTACTGTTGTCTGCTCTATGGTCGGGTTGTTGTCTCTTTGACACATTCCCCATTTCCATTTTCAATTTTATTGAGCAAATCTGACAGACGGCAAAATGTTCATCAGATTATAAATTTTCAGACGAGTCGGGTTGCTGCCCCTGAGTAAGTAATTTTACAGTTTTTTGTTATGATCTTAGATATCATTATGACGCTACGCACAGTGTTCGGTTTAGTAATGGTAACGTTACTCGACGTAGTTTCAACCGAGTTCTGTACAAAACGTCAAAGCTTTGCAATATTTTTAATACAGCTGGCAGCATTTTAATGTTTTACTACTTATCTAAAAATTTAGACTGTTAACATGACTGATTATATATTTTGACTAATAAACTTTCCATTCTCAATTTTATTTATTTCCTCATAATCTTAACTTATTGAAAGTTTATATATCAAATATTTGTCACTGCCCAAGCATGTCAATTGTTGCAAAATGTATATCCTCGATGATGCTCAGTATTCCGTCATCACAAATATCTAAGGTAAGCCAGTACCACAGCTGTTTAGTGCTTTAAGAGTATAAATGTTATCAACCCGCCTTCAATTGTAGTTTTCAAACTACCATTAGCGAATAATGTTAGGGTTTTTCTATCAGTACTACCAAAATCCCAAATATGTGTCTTTCGAGAAGATTATAATGAAAAATAATCCGCGTTCGGGTCTATGGCAGCCACAGCTACTATATATCCCCTTTTTGCTTGATCTATAATTTCAATTTCATCCTCAACTTTTGGAAAGAAAACGGCAGTTTGGAATTGCTCATTTTATTTAAAATTTAAAAGTGATCTACAGTCCTTGAAATAGAATGAGTATTTTTCACATGCGTCTGTTTGTTGGATGCCTTGAAATGACTGTTAGTGTATACAACAAACATTCGTACTAGCAGCAACATATTTGTTACTAGGTTCCAAAGTCGAAAGGTTCTGTATTATAGAAAACGTATTATTTATCAAAAGATAAAAAATACATAAATTACGTAACATTGACGTTCCGTGCAAAAAAACGTTCAATTTGGACGTGGTAACATTTTGGGGAGACATGGAAAAATCGATTAAAATTTATGAAAAATTAAACGTTTCCTTGACATTGAAGGCTTAAATAAATCTTTAAAAAAATCATATTTCAGTAGTAACCTTTGTTTTCATAGTTCATTTGTCTGTCACAAAATTAGAATACCCTTAATTATCATGGTACTGAAAAATCTTGAACAATGGACCTATGGTAACATTTAAGGGAGACACAGAAAATACTGGAAAAAAATAAAATGAGAGAAGCTGTGTCAGAAATAAAAATGTTTTCGTAAAATTCAATAAAATCACATTTGCATGTAGAGGGGGCTAACCTTTTCTATGATTTATGTGAAAATATTTTAATATCGAAGTGCTTGCTTTTATTTTTGTTAACTCGAATTTTCAAATCTTACAGATCTATGGAATTTAGAAAATGGCCACTAGATTGCGAACTGACATGCGTTTTATCGAACCCGTTTCACATCATGTATATATATGATTCTTTTGTATCCCACCTGCACAAATTTCATCGAAATCCATTCAGTAGTTCTTGTTTTTTCTCCGTTTATATTTGGATGGTTAGTTATTGTTGTTACGTCTTACACGGCAAAAATTGCATTATAAACACGGAATCATGGCTTTATTATGTAATAATACATAACATTAAATTTATTAAAATCTCCTTTTATTAAATTTCGATTAAAATGATGAATCAAGACAAGTATTTTTTTAATAATACGCAGAATTGATTTGTTTTTGTCCTATTTTTGCAGCAATAAAATGGTCAAACGAAATCTAGACCGAATACCGTGCGTAACGTCTATAGTATCTAAAAATATCTTAAACATGTTAAATCTAATACTATTTGTTCTGATTAATCAGGGCCGTAACTACATTAAGGCAAACGAGGCAAATGCATCATGTTGGAAATTAAAAAAAAATATAACTGAACCAAAAAATTGTCTTATTGTCATCTCAAATTGTTTTCTCAGAAAGTGTCTTGCAAAAAGCAAGTTTTCTTCAATCTCTGATGTCGCCCGCCCTGCATGTTTTTCGTGATCATGATTTCTATTTTACTTTTAGTTTTTAGAGTGGATGGTGTATTAATTGTACTTCTTTGTCCCGGGTTTGTCTTTTGTTCATTTTTGTTCTATTTTATGACTATAGTCTGCATATTGATTTTCATTTGTAAATGTGTGGTTTTGCAATGTTGCATGTCTATCGATGTCCAGACATTGTGCGAGAACATATTGTAAGAATATACGAAGCTACTGGACACAGAAAAAAATGATCGCTTCTGCATGGAGAATTGAACTTGATATCAAAGAATACAAAACTGCCTTTTTTGTAGATAAAACTAATGCTGACATGGTTCAAATCAGTGGCGGATCCAGAACTTTTCCTAAAGGGCGGGGAGGGGGGGGGGGCTGACTGCCCTAAGGGGGGCCCGCTCCAGTCATGTTCAATGATTCCCTATATAATCAACCAAATTTGTCCCACGAAAGGGAGGCCCGGGCCTCCCAGCCCCCCCCCCTTGGATCCGCCTATGCAAATTAAAGTAAGACCACCAAGTTTCCGGTATCAAATCATCTCACACAAAGCCAATGCATAGAAAAAATACAAATGTCAATGGACAAAATCACGATATTTGCTTTATCCTATATATCGGTCTACTTTTAATATTGTCCCCGTAAAACCAAATCACAATGAATCTATGTTTGTTTTGAGACCAGAAAATTGTCGAAAAAAATTAGCTTAAAATGAATTGCCTTTCAATGTAAGAAAGAGTCCAGTAAACACTCAGAATGCACGAATTTGCGTTATTTTTTCGCAGAGCTTTTGGGGGCCTTGAGCAGCCCCCAGACCCCTCGCCAAAAACTTTTCGCCTCGCTACGCTCGGCATAAATATTTTGCTTCACTATTAAAAGAGGCTAGTTACGGCCCTGGATTTTAACCTTACATGATTTCCAAAGCATCAGCCGTAAATGCAGGTGAGCGACATAGGCTCTTGAGAGTCCCTAGTTATTTATTAAGTGCATGGTATATTATTTGTCATCTATTATAGTTAATACTAAAATAACGAGGTCCAATTTGTCAGCTGTCAATGACTCAGGGGGTAAAAACGACAAATCAAAGAATTCAACTTTATATATAGCTAATATAGGACAATGTTGTAGATTAAAAATTACACCACTCTAGACTCTTTTGTTTTCCACATAATTAATATTCAGACCCATTTGTTTTCCACATAATTAATATTCAGACTCTTTTGTTTTCTATTGCCAATAATTAACAAGTTCCGTGTCGAATCCGATACCGATACCAATTGTATATGTATTCACCTGTTACCTTTACCTTATCTGTACGTTCTGCATCTGACAGGCGCACCACCAAACTATATACACGGGTCATAATCACAGAGTTGACACTACTAAATTCAATCTTGTCAATAGTTCTCTATTGTAGCATTTTAATCAGAAAGACTTTCTAAGATAACAATACGAATACTAAAAATCTGGACTTAAAATAAGGCATATAACTCAAGTTAGGTACAGTGTTCAATTTGTTAGCGAGGCATGACGTAAAACAGCGAATAAAAGAATTCAACTTTATTTATAACTAATATAGGACAATGCTGTTGATTAAAAAATACTCCATTCCAGGACCTTTAAATTTGTTTTCCAAATAATTAATATTACCAATAATTGATAAGTTCCGGGTCGTCGGAACAGAATGATTTTGAAAGCAGAGAAAACTGTGTATCTTTTAACCGGCACGACTTTATCAGATGACAATACCAATAATAAAATAAGGCTTACGCATAGTTATATACTTTAATTCAGTCATGGACCCGAGATATCACAGATGTGTTCTAGTTGTAATTAAAGTGTATTTAGATGGACTGTACGTGGTACAGCAATGACTCTGAGAGCAATGATCACAACTAGAATTCAGAACTAAAAAAAATCTTTAATATGATATCGCACATCAAAAACATTTTTAGAGGACACACAATCAGTATTGGTTACCCCATACACATATATACACATGTATCTTTAGTTTTCTCATGGCATGATGGCCAGCTGTATTGATAAACAAAAAATGAAATTCAGTCTTAAAAAATGTTTGTCCCGAGAAAAAAAATCACCTCAGTGACAGCCGATTGGGATGGTCGTTGCCTAAGGGTTGTTGGCTGTTTTTTGGAAAGAACTGGAGCGGTTTTTTTTTGCCTTCAAAATTTGTCTCAAAGAAATCTGGGATCAATATATCTAACAATATCATAAAAAAAAACATGTTCCTCAAAAATTATTAAATAACTGCATGTGTCCTCGGGCCGTGGGGAAGGATTGTGCGAAACGATTAAAGATTATTCATGTTTTATATTATTATGTGAATGACACCTGTTCTTCCAGTTCGTTCAAAACAATTTTTACATCAACATGTCAATTATCATCGACGTCATTAGTATGTTTTTAGCCACACTACGTACGACATTCGTGTCACGTGACACATCACGTTTTTGCCCACGTTCCAAATTGTAAACATTACGTAACTTCAGTACATACGAAGAGAAGTTTTAACGCATTTTGTAACGTTTTTGGAAATAATATTACGCAACTGGGTCAGAGAAACGAGTACCGCAGTAAGTATATATAATCATATAAATGAATACTTTTGGAAGAATTTTATATTTTGAAATAGCAATCACTCGTTTGAATCGTTACGTTGATGTAAACGAAATGTAAACAAGGGTCTAATTAAACAAATCCTTGATCTAAATTAACAATATTTTGTTGTTTTATAGAAATATACACCATGATATTTTAAAATTACACATTGAAATTTTATGCATATACATTGTAATTTCAAAAATTTACATTGAAATTTTAGATAACACATTGAAATTTAAAACATACATGGAAATTTTACAAATATACATTCAAACTTAAACATATTCATTGAAATTTTAAAAACACATTAAATGTTATTAATCTTTAACCTGATAACAAACATTTGGGTCATGATGCTTGAGGGGAAAATGTGACCAGTCACATCTATAAATATGGGTGTGACCCTATACACTATACAAATCCTTTGTGTAATAAATTACTGAAATTTAATCAAAATGTCTTGAATTATCCTGATTTAAAAAGATCAATTGGTGGATATCATGGTCGCGGTCATAACAATTATAACAATTATCAAAGTCGGGGTCGTGGATATGGGTAGCCTTAATATCCTGATATTTAACTATCTTGACTATCTTATTAAAGAAGATAAAGTTGCCAGTTATAATTAAGTTTTGTTTAATGCATATTGTAGCTAGATTATGTTTTGCTTTCTGTTTTGTATAAACTTTAATTGTCATTTATAATCAATGATTATATAGGACAAGAAAAGGTTAATTCATTTTTACCTTTCCTCAGTCATAAGAGGGAAAAGAGTTTTATTACTTTACAAGGATTTCATATTCATATTACATTGCACCTGCCCAAAAACTAACTACAATGTATCTATATAAAAAAAAATATTGTACAACTTAGAAATGGTCAGAGGGAATTAAAAAAAAAAAAAAAAAAATTGCTGCAGTTAAAGAGCAATTATTACCAGTCAAAAGAAAAACAATTCTTTCTACAACATAACATTTTGTGTTTGCAACTTCATTTTATGCTGACCAATTCGCAATCAGAAGACGACACACTTGAAAACATAGAAAAAGATATTATTAAGTTTAGTCAACAAGGTAGTATTATATTGTGTGATGACATAAATGCAAGGACAAGGTCATGTAGAGCCAGATTTTATAATTAATGATGTACATATACCAATGTATGATAATTATAGTTGTGATGTTATTCAAGAAAAAAGATGTAGTTATGATATGAAAGTAGATTCAAGAGGTAAACAGCTTCTGGACTTGTGTATTGCGTCTAAATTAGTACGTATTTTATGGGAGAATGTGGGGCGATTCTTATGATAAATACACTTGTATGAAAGCAGTAGGTAGTAGTGTGGTAGACTATGTTATTGTGTCAGAAGACTTGATCGCAGACACTTTATTTTTTCATGTTGCTGATTTTTTATCAACTCTGTCAGACTGTCACTGTAAACTAACATTTGACCTGTTAGCTAGTTACTCACCTAAAAATAAGGAGCAAGACATTACTATTTTATTTCCAGGAAAATATATATGGTCAGAAACCTCTACACAAAAATGTCAAGATACTTTAGCCAGCCAAATATTAGAAACAGTATTGAAAAAATTTTGGACTCAAAATTAAATCTTTCAGATAACTATATTGAACAAGCGGCTAATGAATGTTTTAGTATAATAGATAATGCTGCCAGTAAATGTTTGATATTTCGTAAACCTAAATTAAAAGGTGTACATGATAAACATAAAAACAAAAAATGGTTTGACATAGACTTAGTACAAAAACGTAAAAGTCTTTATTTCTTATAAAGGTAAGCTATTATCAAAATTCCCTTGGGACCCAATTATAAAAGGGTCTTACTATAAATGTTATAGAAAGTATAATAAGCTACGTAAATATAAAGAAAGGAAATTTAAACAAAACATTCTTGACAGTCTGGATAATCTAAGGGATAATAATCCAAAGAGTTATTGGAATCTGTAATTAATTATCTCATTAAAGAATTTAAAGAAAACATTTCAGATGGTCCAGAAAATTCTATTCAAAGTAATGTCTGGTTTTCATATTTTCAATCTTTAAGTTTTAACTGTGACAAATTTGAAGACAGATTAGAGGAAATTAGTAAGAAAGTAAAAAACAGTAAAAAAAAATCCAACTTTTTGTGAACTAGATTACAAAAATTAATAACCCTATTAAAAAGAAATTTTGGATGCTATAAATAAACTAAAATTTGATCGCAATCCAAATTCAGAGCTGTATCAAGCTTGAATGTTGTGTTCATACTTGCCCCAACTGTTCAGGGTTCGACTTCTGCGGTCATATAAAGCTGTGCCCTGCGGAGCACCTGGTTAATCATGAATTTTGCACTGAAGATAGACTTGCCAAATTGACAATTAGTGCAATAAGTTAAGCCCATCTTATCAATATATAGGATTCATATTTGGTGAATATAAAAATAAAGTAAATTTATTAAAACAAGCATGACAATGGCAAAATTGACATGAAAATTTCTGCATTTGGAGTAGATGCTATACAATGTATGTAGTTATATAAGACACATGTTGTATATTTTAGTTTCTTGTACAATTTGGAGTTTAGTATGGCGTTCATTATCACTGAACTAGTATATATTTGTTTAGGGGCCAGCTGAAGGACGCCTCCGGTTGCGGGAATTTATCGCTACATTGAAGACCTGTTGGTGACCTTCTGCTGTTGTTTTTTCTATGGTCGGGTTGTTGTCTCTTTGACACATTCCCCATTTCCATTCTCAATTTTAGTTATATTCTTAGTTTATTTGAATCAATTTATCACCAATGAGATCGTGATTATTATACATATCTCATAATCATGTGGTACATTGTATCTTGCATGTATCCTTTTTCAGGAATGTCACCTCAGATAGAAATATGTACATATACATGTATATAGCTTTTTTATGTTGAATTTTATTTGATTTGTAGGAAAATGTCTGGCCACAGTGCAACCAAGTTGTTGACTATAGGATGTATGATTTTCGTATGGGCTGTGATGATTGTTGTAAATGCTTTAGCAACAGTTAAACTTGGTAGAGATATAGGTAAGATTTTACTTAGTTGTTAGGTAAATACCTTTACAATCACTCACAAGTTACCCATAAATTTAGGTTGAAATGTACATAGTATTATTATCAATGTAATCTATTTTCATATTAAAAGACAGTAACACTCACAACTCACAACATCTGACTACTTTTTGTGGATTATTAGCACACATTATTTGATGTATATTGTGATTTTAACAGAGCCAGCTTTACAAGGGTGGTATAGGGTTATTTTTCATGCATATTTTTTGGCCTTTTTATTACACATGTTTTCGTGTTTTGACATTTTATATTTGTGTTTGGTTCGATGCGTGTGGTTTGTGTTTCCCCTTTTCCCCTTATTTATTTTCAGTGTTCATGTTGGTATTCTTTATTTTTCGTGCTTGTCCTACATTTAATTAAAAAGTAAATCAGGACTAATTCAAAGTCGGCCCTAGTATTGTATTGTACTGTACATTGTATATACATTTGTATATGGTATGCAATAAAGTCCATTAAATTACTATGAATAATATTTTTCAAATCAGATGCATGTAAAGGACACTAAAAAGTGACCACAGGGTCTTCATTTGCAATAGAAATGACTGCAATTTTTTTATTCAAGAATGCATGAGTTATTACTTCTAGTTCTTTTTTCCTTATAATAATAAAAACAATTTTATTTCTTGTACTTCGTTTTTCCCAATTTTTATTTTCAGTGCAACTTTTTTTGGAATTTTTATTTCACTTCTTTTTGTGGTCAGTCCCTCCCCTTTATCACCATCCTTTACATTTATGAAGAAACTTTTGTGAGAAAACTTGAGCAAAATACTACATGTACTATGTATATTTATTTATACAGTTTTGAAGTTAAATGTTGTTTGATTCAAAGTTAAAATGTTTGCTTTTAATTCTACTTTTAGGTTTATTTAAGAACACCACAGGTGACATATCAGACAAATATTACACTCAAATAACACCAGCTGGATGGACATTCAGTATATGGGGAGTCATTTACACATGGCAGGGGATCTTCATGGTATATGTATTGACAACCATTTGTAGAAAGGTCCGTAACCACTATCTTTATCAGATGTCAGTACTTCCAGTAGCTGTGTATGGCATTTATATTGTCAACAACTTGGCAAACATTGCCTGGATCATAATATGGGATAGACAATATACCATTGCAGCACTCTGCGTCATTTTGATCACACCATTCACATTATATGTGTGTTTGTTTCTTTCATTTCGACAGCTCTACAGAAACTTGGCTTACCTGTCTAAAAATGATGCCACCAAAGAAATATGGTTTATCAGATTTTTCATCCAGAATAGTTTAGCTTTTTATGCCGCTTGGGTAACAGTGGCATCACTGATTAATCTTGTTGTTGTTCTTGTTTATGATGCTGATGTTGAGCAGGAATTGGCTTGTACCATTACACTTGGAATCCTGTCTTTTGAAATTGTTGCATGGTTTATTATCGATAATTTTATTATTGACAAATATGTACGTTACACTTTCAGTCCATATATAGTCTTTTTTGTCGCCTTAATTGGATCTTTCACCAAGAATTATGATTTAGATGCAAGATATAGAATTTCTATCTTCTTGCTTGTCCTGATGTGTACTGCAGGAGTTCTCCTTATAGTCAAGATCATCACTATAATAATTCGCTATATTAAATATCCAATCAGGTCAAATTTAGAATATGAGGCTACTTTCTAAAAGAAATAAATATTACGGAAATGAATCTAAATCATCCGGAGACTGGCAGAGTTGATTTTTGATAGCTATGGCATGACTTATGATAAAATATTTGAAATTGCTTTTGTATCAGGTGTAAATGTTGTACTGTGTACTACACAATACATGGTATATTTGTAATGTTTTTGTAAATTTAATTCTATAACGTTGTGAATATACAATTTTTGTCTTCTGGATTATACTCATACACAACTTTTTTTTATTTGATATTTGGTTTAAAATTTTCTTTCAATTTGTTATATATTCTTTAGTTTATAATTATCTTCTCAAAAAAAGATAAAATTAAGAAATATATTACTAAGAAAAATTTATATTAATCTATCGTTGAGATTTCATAATGAAAGAGAAAGTTTATTTTTGTGATTAGATGGAAATTGCATTTGTATTTTACAGTACATGTACACTGCACTCACATATATGTGCTTGTAGATTTTCCTCACATCCCTGTTTTGCTAATATGAATTTCTCCTGTTTATTTGTTAAGGAAATTATTAATTTTTCTTTAAAGTTTCAAACAGCAAAATAAACTTGTTCTTTTCATTTTGTGGTTGTATAAGATTCTCTTCCTTTATAACTTATTTCCATAAAGTATTTTGAAAGAAAAAAGTTATGATATAAAAATGATCAATGGCTCACCATTATGCATAATCCAGGGTATTGTAACATTTACTATTAGGGTAATCAAGTTTTCAATAGTAAACTTACACAGTTACAAACACAAATATAAGCTATACAAGCATTATTTACAAGCTAATGATCTGAATATAATTTTGATATTATATATTATATGATCTGAATATAATTTCTTTTGCTTATTGTGAAAACGTTTTTGGGGGCTTAATGGTTTTTGGATGTTTTATTGAAGTTTTATGCATTTATATATATAAATATTTACCTTGTATCTAGTTAGCCATGACGATGAATACAGCTACCTCTAAATAAAAGACCAGTATGGTTAGGGAATTTGTTTAACAGTAACTTTGGTGCTGAAAGTATACTTTTGGTTTTAATTTTGCAACAACATAATATTTATTGTTTGTCTTATACATGTATGTACATTGTTAACTTTGTAAAGTACAGTATACACAAGATGACGAAAAAGAAATACTTTTCAATAAAAAAAAAAAAACCATTTGACTGCTGGAAAAGACTTTATAAATCAAGCAAAAATACTTGATGAATTAAATATTTCAATTTTATATTTATAAACTTGAAAAAGTTTCATTTTTCAGAAAAGTGGCCTTCATTTGAAAACTATGTCCCTCTGCCCTTAGGACCTAGATAGATAAAACTTAGAGAAGATATTTATCAGGAAAACTACCCTGCTATCTCCTGCTTGCTTTATATTTCTGTGAGAAATGAATATAAAGAGTAATATTTAAATTCACCATATCTTATGTGTACTGTATCTAGTCAATTAAATTGCTTGAAACTGAACTGTAACTGTTTGATACAATTGATATTGCCATTTTATATGTGATACATGAATTGTATTTGATTTTGTTAAATCCAACATGATGTGGGCATTCTCTTCATAGTTAAAATCTTTTGCTTCCATTGTATGTCAACCCAGTGGCATAGAATCTCAATAGACAAATTTTTGTAATGTCGATTTTGGAACAAAATTTTACCTGCCAATTATATTTTTATATAAAGATAAGAAAAATACTGTAACCAACTTACTTTTGTGAGCGATGTATTTTTCAAGTACAAAAATAAAGTACTTATAAATAATCATGAATAAGTGAAACAAGAAATTAAGTATTTTAAAAAAAAATTGCGGGTTGGTTTTCAGGAATTTGTTTATTTTTTTATTTAGCATTTTTTACTTGACAAAATAGCCTTGTATGTAGCTAGAGTAAAATATGATTTACATGTATATTCAGATAATAAACTTTTATAAAGTTTTTATGTTTGATCAAATTTTGAAATTCTGAAAGAAGAACAGAAACATGGTGTGTGATTTACATCTTAGTATTTCTTCTTCATCCCTTGAATTGCAGGTCTAACCAATACAAGTCTTAGAATGTCATTGTTTGCTTTTTCATCCCTTGAATTGCAGGTCAAACCAATACAAGTCTTAGAATGTCATTGTTTGCTTTTTCATCCCTTGAATTGCAGGTCAAACCAATACAAGTCTTAGAATGTCATTGTTTGCTTCTTCATCCCTTGAATTGCAGGTCAAACCAATACCAGTCTTAGAATGTCATTGTTTGCTTCTTCATCCCTTGAATTACAGGTCAAACCAATACAAGTCTTAGAATGTCATTGTTTGCTTCTTCATCCCTTGAATTGCAGGTCAAACCAATACGAGTCTTAGAATGTCATTGTTTGCTTTTTCATCCCTTGAATTGCAGGTCAAACCAATACCAGTCTTAGAATGTCATTGTTTGCTTCTTCACCCCTTGAATTGCAGGTCAAACCAATACGAGTCTTAGAATGTCGTTGTTTGCTTCTTCATCCCTTGAATTGCAGGTCAAACCAATACAAGTCTTAGAATGTCATTGTTTGCTTCTTCATCCCTTGAATTGCAGGTCAAACCAATACGAGTCTTAGAATGTCATTGTTTGCTTCTTCATCCCTTGAATTGCAGGTCAAACCAATACAAGTCTTAGAATGTCGTTGTTTGCTTCTTCATCCCTTGAATTGCAGGTCAAACCAATACAAGTCTTAGAATGTCATTGTTTGCTTCTTCATCCCTTGAATTGCAGGTCAAACCAATACAAGTCTTAGAATGTCATTGTTTGCTTCTTCATCCCTTGAATTGCAGGTCAAACCAATACGAGTCTTAGAATGTCATTGTTTGCTTTTTCATCCCTTGAATTGCAGGTCAAACCAATACCAGTCTTAGAATGTCATTGTTTGCTTCTTCATCCCTTGAATTGCAGGTCAAACCAATACAAGTCTTAGAATGTCATTGTTTGCTTCTTCATCCCTTGAATTGCAGGTCAAACCAATACGAGTCTTAGAATGTCATTGTTTGCTTCTTCATCCCTTGAATTGCAGGTCAAACCAATACAAGTCTTAGAATGTCATTGTTTGCTTCTTCATCCCTTGAATTGCAGGTCAAACCAATACAAGTCTTAGAATGTCATTGTTTGCTTCTTCATCCCTTGAATTGCAGGTCAAACCAATACGAGTCTTAGAATGTCATTGTTTGCTTCTTCAATAAGCAGGAGATATATAAACTTAGTGATAAGACTTGTCTACTTAGAAACAGAATTATAGGTCAACTAATTATTGACATAGTATAATTTACATGTAGATAAAAATTTTACTAGAAAATATTGCACTTTTAACTCACCTAACCCAAAGGGCCAAAAGAGCTGTTACCGTCCCTTTGTGTCAGTCTCCTATAAACTTAAACACAAAATTGATAACAAGCATCATTTGTTAAACAAATGTTTTCATCAATTTTGCATGAAATTCACAATTTGGCAGCCAATAAGTCAAATGGCCATAACAGGCAGACGACTTCTTTCATGAATTGCAATTTTTGAATGATGATTACGAGTCCAATTTCGTGTAATTTGTAAGAACTAGTATAGTAAATAGAAACTTAACAACAAAAATATTCACTTGGTGGTCTTCATGGCTGAAATCATATAGACCACTCCTTATATGAGATATTTCCCTTGAATGATGATTACAAACCCAAATAGTCCAGTGAACTATTCACATCACTTTGCATCTGTCTTTGTATTTGTCCTTTTACCATTTGCAAAAAACTAAAACAGATTTAGAAAACCATGAACAACAAAATGACTAGCAAGACAAAATTTACAAGAGAGTCAACATTACCATAATCGTCTCGGACTCTCCCCTTATGAGTTATTTCGATTAGGGGACATCATTAACCCATTTTAATGAACAAAAACTATAGAAGATAAATAGAATAAAAAAAGCAAACATGATATGCAAGCTTAAGGGAGGATAAATATACCAAAAGGGAAGTTCAATATCATCAGTCGAAAACGAACTGACAACTCCATGGTTAAATAAAGGCAACAGTAGCATACCTCTGTTCAAAAGTCATAAATCGATTGAGAGAAAACAAATCTTGGTTACAAATTAAAACTGAGGTAAACACATCAACTATAAAAGGAAAACAACATAACAGAAAAACTGGAGTGCAACAAAAATCCAAAGGACAATGCAACACACACAGAAACGAACTATAAGATAACAACTGCCATTTTTATACGACCGCAAAAATTAAAAAAGTTTTGGTCGTATATTGGTATGACATCGTCGTTGTCAGCGTCGTATGAAGACAGATTGTTTCCGGATAATAACTTTTGAATAAGTCAAAAGAAATCAATAAAATTTTAACACAATCTTTATAACCACAAAAGAAAGCTTGGGATTGATTTTGGGGTTATGGTCCCAAAGGTTTAGAAATTAAGGGCCCAAAGGAGCAAAAAACAGCATTTATCTAGTTTCAGGACAAAAAGTTATGTATTAGTATTTCAATTGTTCTGAAATTGTACCACAATGTTTAATACCATAAGTAGAAGGTTGGGATTTATTTTAAGGGGTTATTAGGCAAACAGTCTAGGAATTAAGGACCAAAAACAAGCATTTTTCTAGTTTCAAGACAATAAGTTGTGTGTAACTGTATGGATCACTCTGACATTGTACCACAAGTTTCCATATAACACAGGGAAAGCTGGGATTCAGTTTGGGGTTAATTTTCCTGAATATGTAGGAATAAGGGGCCAAAATGATGCATTTTTCTAGTTTACAGACAATAACTTGTGTTTTAAGTGTATGGATCTCTATAAATTTTTACAAGTACTATATATACCATGGTTTTTACGAGTTAACATATTTAAACAAACGAATCCGAAGGATGAGTTTGTTTAAATATGTTAATGAGTAAGACACATGGTATATAAAATTTGTAATATAAATACAATGATTGACAGCTTCAAGACCTTCAACTAATATTGGAAATTGATCACGTTACAGTTTTATCCAATGAAATGGAAGCTCGCGCAAGTCACTTTTGCGCTTCGTGTAAGATCGTCTGTTTATTTCGCATGCAATAGAACCCCTGAATTTGCAGAAAGTAAAGAAAATGTCGGATTTTCCCGATTTTTTTTAGTTTTGCGCCCCGTGTATGATTGTAGGCCCAGATAATTTCATAATGTCATCAGACTGAGGTAAACAAAAATGTCGGATTCCAGCGACAAGGATTAAATAATTATTCTAATGACGGCAAGAATTGTTTTTTTTTTTTCAATGTATCATACAAATTAATCATATTTTACAGAATTTTCATCTAATTGAAAAATGCTTTTCTTCCGTTATTTTATTAGATTATTTATTAAAACACAATTTTAATGATAAAACAATATTTTAACAGTGGCAGATCCAGGCGCGTAGATAGTGTACGTCTCCTAATCATGTTTTTTCACAGATATTTGTAGCCGATATTTATTCCTTTTTGTATAGGTACCCCCTTTTTAAATCGAAATTTTCGCAAAGGAAATGACAGTTTTACATTTTTTTTTTTTTCAAAACTGAAAGAAGAAACATTTAGTAATTGTTTCCAAAATAAAGGGAATTCGTAACAATCCTATATAGTTTGAAAAGGGTTTCTTGAAATGTGGTACACATAATTTATTGCTTTTTCTTATAAAATGAAAACAAATGAAGATCTTGACCTTTTAGTATGTTTTACAGTTTCCTAAATATTTTAGAGGCGGATACATTTAAAAAAAAAAGGTGGAGCTTCAGCCATGGAATAACTTGAAAATGAATATGTTATACCATGGCTGAAGCTCCGCCTCTTTTCCTTTAAATTTGCATATAATATACCATGGTTTTCCCTCACCACATTTTTAAAGCAAATTATTTCATAAAAACATCAAAGGAAAAAATCCAATTTATGTTACAAGAGGGTTAAATACCACTAAAGGAAGGTTGGGATTGATTTTGGGGGTCATGGTCCCAACAGTTTAGGAATAAGGGGCCAAAAAGGGGGCCCAAAATAATAATTTTTGTAATTTTCAAACAATAACTTGTGTTTAAGTGTATGAATCTTTCTGAAATTATACCACAAGTTTTCTTACCATGAAGGGATGGTTAGTATTGACTTTGGGGGATTAGGGACAAAATGTTTTGGAATAAGGGGTAAAAAAGGGGGAAAACTAGGTATTTCTGGTCAATGGACAATTAAGACAATTTAAAAGCAGTGTAAAGGATGTAATTCTAAAACATTTTACATACAATGTTGTGTATGTTCGGATTTACCTCCCTTACATTACTCTAGGCCTCAGAACACAATTATTCTTCCCCTTGGCTACAATGCATTTTTAGTTAAAGTAAAATTGAATTTAAAATTTGCACCCTAACAAACATGAAACAAATTTAACTGCTTATTGACCATTATTATTCTAATAAAATATGCTTGTCCCAGGACAATCCATCAGTGCTTTTTCTTTTGAGGGCCCTATTAGCATGCCAATGGTAGGATTTGAATCTTGAATAAATGACAAAGGCTGATTTCTACCCTACTTTCATTTTGGCCAAATCACTACTGGCACTTTCAACAATATTTTTTTCCACATGTTTTACTTATTTCAATATATATGCAACTGATAGGACCACTTAAATAGTAAACATTTCAAAGAAAACAGTAGACAGATTACTTGGGAAGAAATACCCCATATAATAATTGGGAACTATATTCCTAGACCACGAACAAAGGGAATTAATTGTGATCTGAGGCCTATATATTATGTATAAAGAAATGTCAGGTTTTGGACTAATTGCAAAATAAGGGGGGTGGTAGTTGTTTTCAATTTTTTTTCCTTCCAATTTCTCAAATTTCCAACCGGCAAACAACAGTACACAAAACACAACACAGAAAGCTAGAGACTGAGCAACCCCCACCACTAAAACTGGGAATGTTCTCGGGTGCTACACAATAGTGACATGTACATAGTATAAACCTGGTGATAAATCTTATTCAGTAGGTCACATCCTGGGAAAAAAAGGATTGAATCTAGAACATATCCCTTGTGATTAACGAAGGGATGATTTCAACTTCAACACTTGGAACACTTGTTTTCATAGCTTCTATGTGAGCAGCAGTTCTGTATCAAAAAAAAATATGACGGGGAAATACAAGTTCTGTAATATTGTATCAACTGAGAGATATGCATTTCAGATGCAGGCGCTACTTGGATTTTGCTACATAGAAATGGAAGGGTCACAATTGGGAAGCTGAAATAATACCTATTGTCGTAAAGATTTGATTTCAACCGACCCTCATTGTCAATTCCTAGATGTTAGAAACGATATGAGGCAGAAGGGCTGTTGTATTCTTCGTCTCAAGTTCGATTGGATAGATGTAACAAAAGTAGCAAAATTTTGAATTATTTAGTTAGCAAATCGTTCATATAGAGGAAAATAAACTTAAAGGGTACTACATATTTCTATTCATTCTTTGTTACAAGTACCTGTATGAAAACAGCCTCATATGAAAAAATAACAAGAAGAGGAGCATATTTTATTCCCATGGGAAAACTGATTGTCGAAAACCACGTCCTCCAAACGTAACACGTATTTTGTGAATAAAAAAAATCAAGCATCTTGATAAAATCAGTTTCAGAGAATTTTTGTTTAAATCGGAGAGATTTTTTACAAAGTACGGTATACCGGTATCTCTCTCTCATATCAGACAAGATACTTGTTTATAAGTCAGGAGCCTGTAATTCAGTGGTTGTTGTGTGTTACATATTTGTTTTCGTTCATTTTTTTTTTGTATATAAATAAGGCCGTTAGTTTTTTCGTTTGAATTGTTTTACATTGTCATATTAAAATATATTTTAAAGCTGACTATGCGGTATGGGCTTTGCTCATTGTTGGAGGCCGTACGGTGACATATAGTTGTTAATGTCTAAGTCATTTTGGTCTCTTGTGGAGAGTTGTCTCATTGGCAATCATACCACATCTTCTTTTTTATATTTGAGACATTGTCCTCACTCTTTTTGGTGTACATATGATAGAACACATAGAATATATTTAATTTGATAGTTAAAAGTTTAAGTGTTGATATGAGTATCAGTAACAAAAGTTTTTTACATATAAAAAATTGATATTTAATTATTATTCTTCCATTTTTTATTAAATTTGCTATTTTGCCGGTGCCGATCAAATAGCCACTGCCTTGTTTTACACATTGGCCATTCTTTTTTTCAAAGAAAACAGGACCAACTCTTTCAAATTGGTTTTTAGTTTGGAATTGGGAATACTAGTGTAAAGTGTAGAAAAGTCAAATGTTTTAATAATTTTGCGAGATGAAAAGAGTCTTAGATTGTATGTCTTCTCATAAAGGGTAACAGTAATCAACCCCCGTCCCAATGTCAAAAAATCGATTGAGCTAAAACAAACCCGGGTTACAAACCAAAACTGAAAAAACATATCAACCATACGAAAAAAGGAACAGTACAACAGAACCACAGAACTGCAACAAAAAACAAACGCCAAAACAGATAGAAACGTACTGTTTGATAACAACTGCCACATTCCTCACCCGACATAGAACACCTGAAGAATACATTGGTTGGACGAAACCGGCTTCATTACCAGCCCAACTCCCGCCCTTATGGCAATGTTAAAAACATCTCGCGACAGGAACACAGCACAAACAAACTGAAGAACTGTAAGGATAGAGAAACACATACATGAATAATATAATAGAACATGTTAACCGACACCTTCCACGAACCCACGACTGCACATCCGGACACCACAAACTAAGTATAAACTGAGCTTCACATGAATTGACCAACTCCACAAAAAGTGACGTATTTTATGCAATGCCCACACCACCACAGGCAAATCTCTAAAAATAAATAGACCCGTCAAAATTAACTTGCGTTACTGTAATACGTATTTCGATCTATCATAAGATAGATAAACAGAAAGATAGTTCCCTTCTGTGCCCTGTAAACTACGAAGTTTTGAAACTGCAAAAGTATCAAAACAGCAAAGACAATGAATAAATTGTATTAATAGAGATTGACCATTTAGTACATATACCAAGGGTAAACTTCGTACAAAGCATTATTATTTATAGTTTAATTGCATTTAGTAGAAAAGAGAATTTGGTGAAAATAAAACAAAGATTTTTGTAGAAAATCCACAGACTTTAATATAGTTTTTTGTTATAAAATTTGACGCATAGATTACTCACACGTTTTTAACACACATATATATATATAGTCTGTTGTGCGACATCCTTTTGTAAAACCACTTCTAATAATATCTCTAGTTATTTTTTTTATTTTTTTTTTGTCAACCTATGGTGGCTGGGGTTCGTGTTGCGTAGTCCTTAGTTCTCTATGTTGTGTCTTGTTTACTATTATTTATTTGTTTGTCTTTTTACTTTTTAGCCATGGCGTTGACAGTTTATTTTCAATCTATGAGTTTGACTGCCCCTCTGGTATCTTTCGCTCCTCTTTTATCTGCAATGGTTATGCCCCTGTAGTTTGCTGGATCATGCTTAGAGCCAGACTTGTATAGGGGATGATAAAGAATCATAAAGCCTTGGCCCCATAATGTGAGGGTAAATACTACTTGAAAATACTAAATTAAAGAGTTTTTGTATTAGAGGGATACAATCGGTTTGGCTATATTTTATAATACATTCGAGATCATGCTAATATAAAAAGAAAAGAAGATGTGGTATGATTGGCAATGAGACAACTCTCTACAAGAGACCAAATGGACACAGAAATTAACAACTATAAGTCACCGTTCGGCCTTCAACAATGAGCAAAGCCCATACCGCATAGTCAGCTATAAAAGGCTCCGAAATGACAATGTAAAACAATTCAAACGAGAAAACTAACGGTCTTATTAATATATAAAACAAATGAACGAAAAACAAATATGTAACACATAAACAAACGACAACCACTGAATTACAGGCTCCTGAATTGGGACAGGTGCATGCATACATAATGTGGCGGGGTTAAACATGTAAGCGGGATCCCAACCCTCGCCTAACCTGGGATAGTGGTATAACAGTACAACATAAGAACGAACTATAAAAATCAGTTGAAAAAGGCTTAACTCATTAGATGGACAAAAATACAAGTGGACGTAGCCGGGTACTTGTGAATCAACTTGATTTAGAATTCTTTTAAAATACCTTATATTATGATTCACATTTGAATGCTATAGGTATTGGAATCAGCAGCGGATCCATGTTTTTAAAATTAAAACTAAAAAACACATTCTGAAAAAAAAACAAAATAGGAGGTGCATTATGACAGCATATCTTAAAGAATCTGAGAAAGTTTCATAAAATTATGATAAGTGGTTTAGGAGGAGTTGCGGATGCAACATGGGTACCCCCTATTTTAAGGCAATGGCAGAGTCCATGTTTTTTGCAATAGAAACCCAAAAAATGATTTTGAACAAAAACAAAATAAGATATGCAAAATGGCATTACATGATTAATAATCTGAGAGAGTTTCATTTCGTTCGGATAAGTGATAAAGGAGGCGATTCGGATATAAAGTTACAACACTGTTTGTGAAACTGTTGCATTAAAGAAAAATTTATTTTAATAGATAAAAGCAACAGTTGTATAATGCTGTTCGAAATTCAAAAATTGATTTAGGAAAACACAATTCCGGGTTACAAACTAAAACTGAGGGAAACTGACACATCAGATATAAGAGCAGAACAACGACACAACATAAAACGAACTGTAATATAACAATGGCAATTTTCCTGACTTGGTACAGGACATTTTAAGAAAAAAATGGTGGTTTGAGCCTGGTTTTGTGGCTATCCAAACCTCTCGCTTTCATGGCAGTGTTTAATATAACATTAAAATGAGAACATTACATGATAGGACTACAATACAACTAAATGGGAGAACATGCAGGACAGAGAAACACACAAATAACAGCGATCAAAAAGTACCCGGAAATATGTGTTTAATTATAGCCAATTGTGTAAAGATGTTAATAATGTATCAATGAAAATACACCTGTAGTAATTCCGAGTACATGTATGGACCAATTTCTCATGTTATAACAGGAGATCTTAACATCGTTAAAGACCGAGAGTTAAAACCATTCCTCAGTAAAGGACCTAAATATCATCCTCCGTCAATTACTAATTGGAATGAGTGTCTTAATATCATCCACGACTCACTCCGTACTGGATAAAACGGGAAAGAGCTGACAAAAAATCTTTGGACTCTTTTTTTTAATTCAGTAATGAACATTATTATAGTTGATATACGTATTCAACTTCTAAAGAACATTTTACTCTTAACAACGACCACAATAAACCTATTTCTCGTATCAAACATAAGCTAAAAGAACTAGCTAAGGAATTTGTTTTTGTCCCGGCCGATAAAGCTTAGCAAGATATTATTATTGTTTGATGTAAATTTTACATTGAGGTTCCGAAAAAAGAAATCACCAATTCACTAACACTCCATTTTCAGAAAACGACATCTGTAATAAACATAAACTTTTAGCTACCTCTTTACAAGCAGAACCAAATACAATGAAAATCCCAACTATGTATTGGCTTCCGAAGCTACACAGAACACCTTACAAATATAGATTTATTTCGTCTTCAAGCCATTTTCCACTACTAAATTGTCTTTTCTTCTTACAAGTACACTTGGTACAATCAAAAACCTGATAATAAATTGTTCATATAAGGCCTTTGAAAATAGTGGAATGAATTACCTTTGGAGTGTCAAAAACTCGTTGGAAGTATTTGATAGCATTGATTGCTTATTTTTGTGATTTTGAATCTGTTCAAAGTTTTGATTTTTCTACCCTGTATACCACATTGCCTCACATTCTTATTGAGAAAAAACTAACACACCTAATTAAATGGGCATTTAAAAAGTCAGAATGTGAATATATATATATATATATATATGTTCAAACTCTTTTAGGTCATTTTTTAGTAGCAACAAACAAAAGAACTATGTCAATTGGACATGCTTTGATACTGTATCTGCCCTTGAATTTTTACTAGATAACAATTTTGTTCGCTTTGGAGATTCCGTATATCGTCAGGTTATCGGAATTCCAATAGGAACTAACTGTGCACCACTTATTGCAGACCTGTTTTTGTATTGCTATAAGTTACAATTTATGACAAAAATCAGCAAAGACCCATCGAAACAACATCTGATTTTATGGAATTAACACCTAGCAAATGAAGCAGAAAGTGCAGCTTCAAATCTGAGAATGGAACAGATCTCAAGTAACTAAAAACTAAGTGGTAAAAAAGCTAAGATAGATACTTGTATGCCAATTAAAGACAAAAACAACAATATGCTAACGACAGAACGAGATCAATATTTCAGATGAAAGGAACATTTTCAAGAGGATCCTAACCGAAAGATCCAGATAGACCTATAAATAGACACAGATCCACCTTAAAAAAAAAAGAAATACAGAAAGTCATTAAAAACACAACGGCATGGTGCCACATGTGGAGTAGGATCTACTTACCCTTCCGGAGCACATAGTTTTGGGTGGGGTTCTAGTTGCTTATTCTTTAATTTCTATGTTGTGTCATGTGTACTATTGTTTGTCTGTTTGTCTTTTTAATTTTTAGCGATGGCGTTGTCAGTTTATTTTCGATTTATGAGTTTGACTGTCCCTCTGGTATCTTTCGTCCCTCTTTTACACCCAGTATTTCCGAAAATATGAGAACAAGCTGATATTCCTATCAGTTGGTCTGAAGGCAACATCATAACAAAATCAGAAGACTTACGTTAACTAATTGTAAACAACTGGAGATGAATCACCTTACTATCCATTCTAAGTAAGGTCTTTTGCATAATTTTTTATATCAAGAATTATAAAGGCTGTGGACAAGAAACTACGACAAGTACAAGCTGTTTTTAGAAAAGGTAGAGGCTGCATATAGCACATATTGCGAAAATGATTGGACTAAAAATCAATGCCAAACAGACAAAGTTAATGTATCTCAACACAGAGAGACATCCTGTCATATTTGAAGAAGGGAGACAGCTGGAAATAGTAGATTAATTTAATTATCTATAAAAAAAGAAGATATGGTATGATAGCCAATGAGACTACGCTCCACAAGAGACCAAAATGACACAGAAATTAACAACTATAGGTCACCGTACGGCCTTCAACAATGATCAAAGCCTATACCGCATAGTCAGCTATAAAAGGCTCCGAAATGACAATGTAAAACAATTCAAACGAGAAAACTAACGGCCTCATTTATATAAAAAAATGAACGAAAAACGAATATATGTAACACATAAACGAACGACAACCACTGAATTACTAGGCAGTTGTATAACAACAGAAGATGGTGCTGAAAGAGATATAAAGATCAGAATAGGAAAAGCTAGATCCGCATTCATTAGATTAGGCAACATCTAGAAAACAACAGCCTTTTCAAAGACCAAGCTCAGACTCTATATCAGTTGTGTACTATCTGTACTTCTGTATGGCTCAGAGTGCTGGAGAATGACTGAGAAAGATATCAACAGTCTCTTAGATAGCTTCCATAACAAATATCTGAGGAAGATAATGAAAATATACCGGCTAAACAAAATCTACAACAAAGACCTACATGAGATGACCAGCACCAATTAAGGACATGCATGGTGTCTTTGCTGATACATAAAAGATGGAGGTGGCTTGGTCATGATTTACGCAAACCGTCTGAAGACCTGACCAAGGTAGGCTAAGCCCTTAGATAGACACCAGAGGGAAAAAAAAGGAACCCCTAAATCAACATGGAGACGCACCATAGAAAATGAGCTAAAGGAAAGTGGATATACCTGGGACACAGTGGAAAGAAAAGCAAACAACCGAGAAGAGTGGAGGAAACTTGTCCTTGTCCTATGTGCCATAAGGCATAGCAAGGAATAAATAAGTAAGTATTACAAGCAAGACACAGGGTTCTTCGGAACCCTGGCACTGTTTTGTTTCAATATTTGTAAAAAAACAACAGTTGTTATAGCAAGCAAGGAACCCCACACTTTTTTAAATATTTAGTTGGTCTATCCATAGTCATGTTTTTTTTCTTCATTCAATCAATTTATGAGATTTGAGCATCGTTGAACTTAAATCATACATTATATAATTTGTGGTATATTTTCAATGATGGTTTACATAAGGTGTTATTTTAAGGTCAACCATAGTTCATTTGTGTTACTATTGTCATAAATTGTTTCGATAGTTATTTTCTAGTACAACGTAGTTAAATGTCTTTATTTTGTTTTTCCCAACTTATGTCATGGATTTGTTGAACACTTCCTTTTTTGTCTAAAATTGAGAATGGAAACAAAGTGTTTTTCTAAGGAGTTGCCAGGTTATATTTTCAATTTGGATTTGGTATAATTCGTTATTTGGCTCCTGTAATAAAGAGATTAAATCTGTTCTATCAATTACACAAACTTTTTAATCGGCGTCTTTGTCAACATACTATCAACTACAAAAACCTTTAAGTTGACACCACTGTCAAATATGCTATCAACTACAATACAGTTTTTGTTGTCTTCTTTTATATTAGATATGTTTGTATGTTTGTTTGAATTCTCAAATCAGATCTGATGTATGTTTACACAAATTTGGCTGCTGGATTCCAATTATTGTTACATTTACGTCTGTTTGTGTTCGTCGCCAAATTTTGTCAATTATATTGCGGTACTATAAACGACTGTTTTACAAGTTGGTCAGCTAGCAATAAAAACCAGGTTTTAAACACCAATTTCTCAGTCGGAAAATGTCTCAGTGTACCAAGACAGGAATAATATGATATGATAGTTGTTTCACTCGTTCCGGCGATTGAAAGACGGTTTGATTTTGTCACGGACAGTTTTATAGACTTCGCTTATTGAAATTTACTTGGAGTTAAACAGTTTGGTATTGCTGTTATATTTTTTCTCCTCCAACAATTTAAGTTTTTTTTTACTGAACTGGTTGTTGGTTTATGTCTGTCACAGCATATTTGTTTTTCATAAACTGCGAGCTTGGTCACAAAAAGTTTTTTTTATTTATTGTGTTGTTAGGTCACAAGTTTTGACGAAAAATGCATATCACATTTTAATCAGTATCAGTGTTTTATATCTGATTAAAAGATAATACTAAAGGAAAGAAGTGGTTGGCATATGCATCATTGAACCTTTGAATAAAATATACAAAGGCGTTGAATGTATGCTTTTCCATTATAAGGATGATCATATGTTCTTGTAAGTATATAAGTATGTTATGCTACAGGTTTTAATTTGTTCCATGCATGGTTTGTCATATATAAAATATTTAAACCTATTATTAAAATAGTTATGTGTAATAATTCAGTAATTTACATGCGATAAACATTTAAGAAATAATACAAAAGCACATGGAAAATGAGACGTCTGTTAATATTAATACGAATATTCGTTTGGATAAACATGAAGACAAAACATATAGGACTTAAATAAACGTGATGTAGCCTTAAAAATTTGGCAATTTATTAATTTGGATTATACATTTACAACAGCACAATATTCGAAAAACTGGTATGTCACTAAAGATTATTGAAAAGCACATGCACCTGTCCTTGATTTCTCTCTCTCGTATAATATTAACAAGTAATATACAAATCCTTGTTTTTGGTATTTTATTTTCAGACATGTTATGTCCGGAAACTATTCCGCTTTCGTTTTGCTATTTTACACTAAATTCAAGCAAATCAACTCAAGAACAAGAACAGAAAGATGCTGAAAACCTTTGCTCATTTTACGCTGAGGAGAAAACCACAAGGTCTTTTGAATATAAGTCTAATGTTCCCTTTCGATATGTCAAATTAACCTTATGAACTGACATGAAAAAAAAAACTCCAAAAAACTACAAGTATATAAATCTCAAAGTCTGGTAGTGCTTGGAGGATCAAACATACTATATAATTTTCTAATCCATTTGATATGCGTGCCCCTCTTAGTTTGAAGTATAACTTAAAAAATGATTAAAACGTTCTCATATTGACATTTATAAATTTCTGTAAAGTTTTGTGATGTTAGCTACACATAAAGAATATATTTTATTTTTTCTTTGAACCAAAATTTTATAAAAAAAAAATTAAACAACTAAAAATTAAAATTAAACACTGTTTATGACCATGTACTGATGATGTACTTGTGATTGGTCCATGGCCATATAGTTGTGATTGATCCAAAGGTAAAATGAAGAAACTGCCAAGATTTATTTTTAATGGTCAGACCGATTGGAATTAAAGTTGCCACTAGAAGATTTACACAATCACTGTGTATTAGCCAAACTTCTAAACAGTTTTCTGTAAAAAACAAAAAAAATATTTTCTTGGAGACATAATTAAATAAAATGGCTTGAACACATATGTCACATATATGTTCATTTTTTGGAGGAATCCTATGAGATAATTTAGGATAAATACAAACAAAATCCTATTCAGATTGATAGTTATATTGAATTAACAAAACTTGTTCAATTGATCATCATTAATTGATTAGGATGTTGAAAGGGCAGTAGAAATAAACATGGCAAATCCATTTCACTCTGCATACTAACATGTTTATTTATTTACCTGAAACTTATTTAAATTCAAAGGTGAATATTTACTTAAACATTGACTTTATTGATGTTAATAATGCCATTATTGACATAACAACAGCTGTCTGTCAGACATATTTGATTTGAGTGCAGTCAGCTGTAAGTTAAACATTGATGCACAATTTCACAAACACAATACTCTGCAGACAGAACTTAGTGTAAATACTGCGACCTACCGCTAGCATGAAAATTGATCTTGATCACAGCGGATTGATTAAAGTTATAGGTGCTTGTACCCTTAGATAACACACATTATTAATAAGTATATACTAAAACTGCTCAAATTGTAAGCAGTGTCTCGTAACCTTTAGATAAAGTTGACAAGATTTGTACTTGTTTAATTCAAATTATTTAAGTTTTTGTAGTTTCTGGTTGAAAATGATTATACTGATCAAAATTGGTTGGAGTTCATCTTAAGCTATTACACTTGAATGGAATTACTTACTCGTTAGAAAATAATAAAATTAAACAATTCATCATTTATCACCACTTTGGATGTCGTTCATTAATCATGTCTAGTTATCTTTTAAATCTCATGGAAAGTATGGCCTATTATTGCTTTGACATTATATACAAAATAAATACCAATTCTTTTGATTTGGTGCAAAGATATATTTGAATTTTACATATTGATTGGGTCGCTCTTCTTGACATTGTCATACCCAACATCCCCTGTTTTGACCTTTTATTCTTTAGGAAAATAAACTATCCGCGAATTATGAATTTGGTACAATGAATGACTAGAATTCCTATTCAAACTTACCGAACAAAATAACAACACCCAAAGGAGTGAATATATTTTTGAATATTTTATGATTTATAAACCTTTTTATTGATATGTCCTCCTGCAAACCAACTTTTTGTGGGTGTACAAAGGAATCCCTATTTTTTTGGCCGTCTGTGTTTCTATTCATGTGCCTTGTCACTTCTACACCTCCTTAATTGTGTGACTGAAATGGATGAAACTTTCCATAGTTTAAGAATTCTCTACCTGAGAATGTCCATACAATCAGATTGGACGATAAACTTCCCTAAATAGTCGACTAAAATTTACAAAAAGGAAAAACCTAGCACATCTGCCAGCTATATACAAATCAAAAGTGGAAGGCTATTTAATTTTGTAAAAAAATGCTTGGTGCTTGGTACATGTATGTTTTTAGTCAACAAGGGTATATAAAAGTCGATTAACTTGCAATAATTTTTTTTTGTGTACTTTTGCTGTTTGTCCTGGATTTAGTTCCAGTAACCTTAAACTGTCAGTGAATCTAAATTTTTCATGTAAATGGCAATTTCCCATAATTCTGGAGGTATTGTCTTGTCACAAATAAGAGAGATGAAATAGTTTGATAAGCAACTAATGACATGATGAGTTTGGATCTTTGTCCTTTAAGACAACTTAATTAAACGCTCAATTGATCCTGAAAACTAGTATCAAAATTGTCTGTGTTTAACAATAGATGCTCTGATAACCTCATTAAAATACATGATCCATGTAATTCTCTTATTTTTATGATTGAAATATTTGGAATTTTTCCAGACCTTGTCATGAAATTATATAGTATCATAAATAATTGTCTTACTGTAAATTCAGAAATTATTGCAAGGTTTTTATTATTGTGAAGAATATGACAGGGTTACATGTATTATCACAATAATTCAAACTCTCATTTTGAAATTTTTATATGAATTAAACAGTATTTTTCTCAATATCACAAAAATTTAAATCACATTTTTAGATCATAGATGACAAAACCATATTGGCAATGAGGATTGAAAAATAAAAAGATGTAATTGTACTAATTTTGTCTTTGATATTTTATGTTTGTCATAGGTTCTATCTGATCTACAACATTTTTGGCATGTTGGATCTGCATAATTGCTTTGATGTGGATTAACAGAAAGAATTGGACTGTGCTAATATAAATGGCTTATAATTTAAATTTTAGAACAACCTGTCCTCTCTAAATAAAACATGAAGGTTAACAGACATTAAAATAAAAAAAATAATTTTTATGGCTATTATGGTGTGTGATATTTACATACATACTTTTTTATTAATAAATATTTTATTGTAATGGGAGAATTTCTATTTTTTTGCAAGGCAAAAAACAAGTGCCACATTTAACCAAAAAGAAATCTTGAGGTCAACACATAGATTTAAAAATTGACAGGAGTCTATGCAATAGGTCAAACCCTGAATATTTAACAGTAAAGAAATTGTGATTAATGCCCAATTCTCAAAATTACAAAACATAACGTCCATTTTCACTAAACAAATGCAAATTATTTAGGACCACCCGAATCCCGCCTCTGGGTGTGCAATTTTCTCCCTGTGTTGAAGACCTATTGGTGGCTTTTGGGTGTTTTCTTCAGTGACTAAATAAAACATGAAGGTAAACAGACATTAAATTAAAACAATAATTTTTATGGAGTTTGTGGGGTGTGATATCTACATACATACTTTTTATTAGCTCACCTGGCCCAAAATTTTCAGATGAATCAGACAACCGGTTGTTGGGTTGCTGCCCCCCAATTGGTAATTTTTAAAGAAATTTTGTGGTCTTAAATACTATTATAGATGGAGATAAACTGTAAACAGCAATAATGTTCAGCAAAGTAAGATCTAATTATAAGTCAACATGACCACAATGGTCAGTTGACCCCTTAAGGAGTTATTGCCCTTTATAGTCAATTTTTATCAATTTTCATTAATTTGATAAATTTTTGTAAGTTTTTACAAATATTTTCCTGTGTATCCAAATGGCCAAGTCTATATAGATAGAGAAAATTGTAAGTAGCAAGAATGTTCAGTGAAAGTAAGATCTACAAACACATCACCATCACCAAAACACAATTTTGTCATGAATCCATCTGTGTCCTTTGTTTAATATGCACATAGACCAAGATGACCGACACAGGCTCTTTAGAGCCTCTAGTCAATAAATGTATATTTTGATGGTAAAATTTCAGTTTTTTTGCAAGACAAAAACCAAGCGACATATAATCAAACAGACATCTTGAGGTCAACATATAGATGTAAAAATCAATAAGTGTCTATGCTACAGATCAAGCCCTAAATATCTTACAGTACAGAAATTTTGAACAGAGACTAAATCCTCAAATTACAAAACATGACGTCCATTTTCACTAAACTAATATACATATTTTTAGCATATTGTACTTTAGGGGCCAGCTGAAGCCCACCTCTGGCTGTGGGATTTTCTTGCTGTGTAGAAGATTTATTAGTGGCTTTTTGTTATTTTCTGTTCTTTGGTTAGGTTATTGTCACTTTAATTTGACACATTCCTCATTTCCATTCTCAATTTAATGTAAAATATGACATTATACTGATTGATTAGACTCCTGGCTCTATAGTAAAATGGACATGTTTCTTTGTATACTTCTATATCTTGGTTTTTATGCCCATGTCGTAGTGGAAGGGGCATTAAGTTTTACCCTTGTCCATCTGTACATACATACATCCCAAATTTGGTTTCTGTTCTCATAACTTTAGTTTACTGCAACCAAATGTTATGAAACTTATGTAGCGTCACTTTTACTATTCCAAAGTTATGCCCCTTTACAAATAGTTTGAATTTTGGTGGTGTCACTTCAACTGTTCTAGAGTAATGCCCCTTTACAAATGGAAAAATAGGAATTTAATATCTGTTCTAAAAATATCAATGATGTAATTGTTAAAAGTAATTTTTATTATTGGAGTTATCTTTCTTTGTCCATAATTGTAGTTGAATCAACTACAACCAATGCTTTATATAATTCAATGTTCACTGAAAAATTATAACAATCTTTCTTTCAAGCACTTTCAACTTAATGTTCTTCATTTTTTCCCTTTATAATTTTATATGATAAGCAAGCAGGGGCTTCATCTGTGTCCCATGGACACATTCCCCATTTATAGTTTATTTAAGTTAATTCTCATGTACTTGTAAACTAATAACCACCAGTGGACTTTGAATATTTTATGGACAAAGCAGTGTCTTCTTTAATTGTCAAATAGTCTAGCAAATATTGGGAGGATCTTTGGTACATAGTTGTATGAGTTTTTATAAATTTATTATGTTATGTTTAGTTCTGGTTGACTTTACTGAATATGCACTACTTAAGGTCATGGGAAATAGAAACTTCCTGTCCTTTTATCATCCTCCCTTGTATAAATTTGACTTAAATTTGTCATTTAATATGTAATGAGCAATTATAGATCACAGACTTGATTAGAACTTCATTCATGAAAATGATTGTTGTATGTTGGATTGTTTTAGATTAGAATATCAAGTGTAAATGGATTTCAGGTTTAAAAAAAATAAATTAAAATATTACATATATATGTTGTATGTACGTGATGTAAGTTGAAAGGTATTTACCACAGTTATTTCAATTGCTGTGATTGATAGCTAATTTAGTATGATGTACTTTAATGGAGGCTTTGAAGGCTATATTGTCCTATACAATCACAAGGGTTTACATTGTAGAAGGAGTAACTGTCTTATAGTTTTGAGTTGCTGGGTTGCTGTCTCATTCAAGGTCACATACTCCATGTCTCCTTTATTCATATCTCTCTCTGTTTGATTGAGAGATATATATTTCTCTGTTCTTGCTAGTTAAATTCTAAACACTAACACTCTTGCAAGAAATATTGTAACTCACTCTCAACAGAATGAGAAACCCTCTTTTTAGATATAATAAAAGAAATGAGAGTTATAAGCCAAATTCTAGGGGCATACATAGCATACAGTTGGTTTCATATCTATTTACTTAAATTTTATAACTTATTTGCACTAGGATTGATAAATTCTTCTAAACTTGTTTGTTACACAAGTTTTATTAAGCCACATCAGCAATTCATACATTTTTTTATGGGGAAACCATCAGTATCAAGCTTATTGGGATTTTTTAAAAATTATTTATGATAAGAAATATTCATGAGTCAAGTTTTTAGCAACTGTTTACCGGTATAATTGAAAAAAAAAAAAGATGCAAGCTTCAGTATCAAGCTTATTTGGAAATTTTTTATTATTTATGATTAGAAATATGTGTTCAAGTTTTTAGCAATTGTATATAATTGAGAAAAAAAAATCAAGATTAAAAAACAGTAATAGACAAAGTTGTGTCATATTTGTTTAGCTTAATGTAACATATTTCTCATATCAGATGTTTATTTTATATATAAATATAGATCTACATCAAATATTTATCATTTGAATGGACAATATTGTCTTTAATGGTTTTTAAGCATGCTGAGTACAAATGAAAATAAACGATGAGGTTGTGTAAAAATATTTCTTGACCACTCTATTCAACAATGTATTATAGATTTCCATTGTATATATGTAGGAAATTAATTGATTTAAAGTTTTTTGGACGACATCCAATGTTGATTGAACTTCTCTTCTATAAATTATGTGGTCATTTTGGTATCCAATTTCAATCCATAACCATGAACTGATGAACTCTGGTTGGAAATGTATTCTAAACATCCCCTTATACAAGCTAGCACTCCTAGCAAGGTTTTAAATACATGAAATAGTTCTAGATTGTTGCATTTCTTACTTGATATGATATTGCCTTAGATAATAACAGTATGTATGCAAGTAGTATTTTCCCCTTGAGAAATACTGTTCAAGGAAACCTGATACTCCCTAAACCAAAAACAGAATTGTTCAAAAAATATTTTATGTATTCTGGACCATTCTTGTGGAATAATTTGCCAATTCCGTTAAGAAATATTACAAATGTTAATTCTTTCAAATACAAAATAACAGATTATTTATTGAAATCAACGTAGCTGTATAAATAATATTAAAAACTGATTATGTCATCATAAAATTGAGAATGGAAATGGGGAATGTGCCAAAGAGACAACAACCCAACCATAGAGCAGACAACAGCAGAAGGTTACCAACAGGTCTTCAATGCAACGAGAAATTCTTGCACCCGGAGGCGTCCTTCAGCTAAACAAATATATGCTGGTTCAGTGATAATGAACACCATACTTAACTCCAAATTGTAAACAAGAAACAAAAATTAAAATAATACAAGACTAACAAAGGCCAGAGGCTCCTGACTTGGGACAGGCGCAAAAATGCGGTGGGGTTAAACATGTTTGTAAGATGTTTATTTTTTCAACACATTTTATCAAGTTGTATTGAACATTATTATCATACTTGACTTTTTGAGGTTTTGACTGAATTAAAGTATATAACTATGCGTATGCCTTATTTTAGTATTGGTATTGTCATCTGATAAAGTCATGTCGATTATAAGATGCACAGTTTTCTTTGCTTTCAAGATCTTTCTGTTTGAACCCATCGACCTGGAACCTATCAATTATTGATAGTATTAATTATTTGGAAAACAAAAGGGCCTGGAAGGGATTATTTTTTAATCAACAGCATTGTTCAATATTAGTTATAAATAACGTTGACCTCTTTGATTTGCTGTTTTTATACGTCATACCGACTAACAAATTGAAACTGTACCTATAGGCCTTATTTTAAGTCCAGATTTTTAGTATTCATATTGTCATCTTAGAAAGTCATAATGATTAAAATATTACAATAGGGAACAATGTGACAATGATTGAATTTTGTAGTGTCAACCCTGTGATTCTGGGCACACTACGTTTGTGCGCATTTGGGGATTAAAATGTTTTACGTTTGCGCTCAGCTTTTGATTACATTTGCGCGCATTCATTTTACAGGTAAACTCAGGTAAATAAACTCATCATAGATACCAGGACTAAATTTTGTATATACGCCAGACACGCGTTTCGTCTATACAGTGAAATGCAGTGAAGTTTAGCAGTTGATAGTTCATTGATAACATTCTGGCGTATCATAAACAAACAACTTGTAACGTCTCATTTCATTGGCCGAAAGATTCAAATACAAAAACAATGTAGTCAGTGTGCACGTGAATTGACACAGGTGACCGACAATGGAATGTACTATGTTACTACGAACGTAAAAACAAGGATTTGTTTAATTTACAAACCTTTGGTCAAAAGAATTAAATAAATCTTTTGTTAACTTCAAATAGTGGGGTCAAAATATTATACTGATATTTTGTATTCAGTAATATTCTAAGTTCTTTATGCATGCAGCAACTCAATTATCGTGTACCGCATAATGAGAAATATAAGGATAAAATAAAATGCATGTGCCGCTTTTATACAAATGAATATATGAACCACTTTTAATTTCTTTCATACTGACGATAGGTTATAATCCCAACAATGCCGTAGTCGCTTATAATAAGTATCTCATAATACTGATCCATTACAATAATTAATGATGGGTTGCACTGACATTCCTCTTTTATTATTTTCATGCTATAAAACATACACACAGTAGCTAAGCGTACCATAAACGGAGGAAATTGTCCCCCAAAATAGAAACAAAATAACTTTAATCGTATCATTTGTGCACCTGAATGAATTCAGTGAAGACATGTTGTTGTAATAAATTGAAAAGTTACATCGGCGAAGATTATTCAGTTCTTTTGCATGTGTTGAACAAAATAATAAATTTATACTTGTGAGAAATGTCGTAGTTTACAAGGAACAATTCTCGTTTGAATTATTTTACATTGTCATTTCGGGGCCTTTTATGGCTGACTTTGCGGTATAGGCTTTGCTCATTATTGAAAGCCGTACGGTGATCTATTATAGTTGTTAATTTCTGTGTTATTTTGTTCTCTTGTGGCGAGTTGTCTCATTGGCAATCATACCACATCTTCTTTTATATATGTATTTATAGTATACAAGGTATTATCCCGCAGTTAAGATTTGTCCACTTTTTAAGAACACATCTGTAAAAAACGGACGCCCATCGGACAGAAGGGCAATCATACCACATCTTCTTTTTTAAATATAAATGTACTGTTTTCGATTTTAAATGGATGAACATTTATTTTATAATTTTGTCCTGTAAGATAGAGCTGCATAACATTGTTGAACTATTCGCTAAAGTACATGTAGTATGTATTCGTATTTAAAATGAAATACAAAACGAAACATGTATGATAAACTGATAAACAAAATATCAAGAAATTAAGAATGACTAAATGCATGTACAAGAAGAAACTCACCTTTTTATCAAAACATTTTATGAATAAACACTTTTTTTTAAAAACTGATTGTTTCTATTTACATGTACATATTTACAATTATTATATACAATTTACGTTCGTTTTTCAACCGAGAATAGCAAAACCTCATGAAGTATATCGTTGGAGTTTATAAACTACATTTAATTCCCCTGTGCCATGGTTTGCCATCTGCGTTTTTTTTTAACAAAGCATGGTTGGTTATATATTATGAATTTACTTACAATTTCGGAATTTTTTTTCTCAAGTAAACGGAATCAGAAAAAAAATCACTATCCTGTGTCGAAACCTAAAACTTGTCAAAGAATATGAAAAGTGTTTGTAGAAAAGTACGGTTTCATTTTTCAAGTACAACGCTAATTCATTGAGTGAAAGAAAAGGCAGGATGAGCAACTTGTGTGTGGGGCGGGGGGGGGGGGGGGGGGGGAGGGGGGAGTCAATGAAAAAAATATGGGGATTGAGTTTTTTTTAGTTTTTCATTGAACTTTTGATGTCGTCCCTTGATCCAGAGGGCAAATTTCAATTAAATATTTCGATGTGAAAACTGTTAAGATTTTAAAGTTTAAAATTTTACTATCAATTGCAGAAAATTATAAAACCAATGAATTTCACATGCACATTTATAAAAGCTAAAATTGTGATTGCTTAATCAAGAACACAATCATGTACGCAAATACGACGATGGAAGCTTTAAACGACCTTGACCAGCTACGTGAATATTGATCAGTCCATTCAACGTTATAGTACGTGTGTTCTATTTTCGCAGGTGTGAGGTCGAAGGTTTGAATTGACCAATGAAAACGATCGTTCCTTAAAGAGTTAATCTAATAAAGTTTGTTTGACTGATTACGTCGCAATACCTTTCGCTAAGCTTTACCGCATATGAGTATAAAAGACCCATCAGTGACGCTCGAATCCAAAAAAGTTAAAAAGGCCAAATAAAGTACGAAGTTGAAGAGCATAAAATATAAATAAAAATTGAATTAAATCATAATTGAGGAATCATTTTAACAGCATAGAGCATGGTATTGTTATACTGTCATGCAATTCCAATCTTGATGCATTATGCACAAAAGCTTCAGAAATTTTAATTGATGGAACTTTCAGTTACTGTCCAAAAGATTTTGAAAAACTTTACACGTTTCATTGATTAAAATTGGGACATTATGTACCACTAGTATTTGCTCTCTTACCATCCAAATCAGAGGAAATTTACACTGTTTTTCTCAACATGATATCTTCGTTGTGTGTTGTTTAAACCAAGAATCGTACATATTGACTTTGAAATCGCAATACACAATGCATTTAGATCTGTATTTCCAGAATAGAACGCTGCCGTTTTCATTTAGGCCAAAGTTGGTTGCACAAAATTCAGAAACTATAGGGCTAAGTGTTAAGTATAAAAAACGAAGAATGCGAAGTTGGATAAATAAATAAGTATTATTACCTGTATTTTACCTGAGTTTACCTGTCAATAAAATGCGCGCAAATGTAATCAAAAGCTGCACGCAAACGTAATGATTTTTGCATGCAAATGTAATGGTAATGCGCGCAAACGTAATGCACCGTTGTGAAATGGCCCGTGTATATAGCAAAATCCTAAATACACTGTTTGTTGGTGCGCCTGTCAGATGCGGAACGTACAGATAAGGTAATAGGTATAAGTATTGGTATCGGTATCTGATTCGACCCAGAACTTGTTAATTATTGGCAATATTAATTATGTGTAAAACAAAAGGGTCTGGAGTTGTGTAATTTTTAATCAGCACCATTGTCCTATGTTAGCTATATATAAAGTTGAATTCTTTGATTTGTCGTTTTTACCCCATGACGGCTGATAAATTGGACCTCATTATTTTAGTATTATAGATATGTTTATTATGTAAGTTCTAAAAATCCCAAAGTCATGACATGTTAAGTCAATCACTTTCCCAATGTTGTTCAACATTATTTTTATACTTCTACAATAAACTTTCATTGGCTTTATCTAGTTTTGAAAATATTTATATTAAAAATTTTTGTCATTAGCCTACAAATTAGTTTTCCTTTTGAATAAGAAGCAAAAGATCAAATGTCTATTAATGCCAAATTTTTGTTTTCATTTGACACACATATTTGAAAATCTATTTCTGAAAGTTATTCTCTGTTTCATAAAGGAGCTAGAATATGTTTAAAGAAAATGGGTAATCCTGACATAAGCTTTACTTATTACACAGTATTGTGATATATTAATACCAAATGTGTGAAAAATAAATTACAATACAACAGATTATGACATTATATGAAATAATACAATGTAATAAACATGATAAGTATTGTATTTGAATTGTTCATATTCAAAATAGTTTTAGAAAATTGGGGTACGTTTGCTCTATTGTCTATGTAGGAAATGGTTTATATATGTCCTTATGTATGTTTTTAAACAAATAACCATCATCAGAAGAATGCACAATTAGTAAGAAATACATGTACCACAAATCTGTAGAAACTCAGATTGACATTCTAGATTAGTTAACAAGCAAATAGTATTAATTGTTTGTGTAGGTTCATCTGATGAGTTAATTCAAGCCCTTTTCAATGCTTTTTATAGTTTTGTCTTGTGTTGTGCTTTAACATTACTGTCCCATGTTTGAAAAGGGAGGGGGTTGGTTGCATGCAAACATGTTTAACCATTAGCCACATTCTGTATGTGACTGTCTCATGTCTGGTGCTTGTAATTTGTTATTTGCTGCTTTATATCATGTCTGTTTTCTGTTTATTGCTTTGCATTTAATTCAGGCTGTTAGTTTTCTTGTTTGAATTATTTTACCTTTTATGATGTCAGGGCCCTTTGATGGCATGCTATGCTGTATGGTTTTTGCTCTCTCTTAAAGGCCATGCAGTACCCTAAAGTCATTAAAAGGTCTCTGGTTGATAGTTGTCTTATTGGCAATCTCTGATGGATTTCATTGGGAATCATACCACATCTCTTTATTTTACATTTAAAGTCAAGAATATAGCCTGCTTTGGCAATTTAGATTGGTCTTAAACTTGCCTATCATAACATTAAGGTCAATGGTTTTCTCTGGGTACTCTGGCTTCCTCCACCAACGAAAACTGACTGCCAAGAAATAGCCCAAAAGTGGCATTAAAAGTGGCATTAATACACCAACAATCAATCAATCAACCTTAATTGATAAGAGTTACATTTTAAGAAAATGATTTTTGTTGATAAGTGTACAAATAGTTTAAATTTCAAGAAAATATTACATATTTATATATATGTGATAAAAACATTTCAAATTTATGTATTTTAAGTATAAATTGTGAGTTCAGAAATTATTGCTATATTTGAAGAATGAACAAAAATTTGAGATTTGAATTATTTGTAATTTCAGGAAAATTTGCACACAGATTGATAATCAAAAATTCAAGTTCTTATTTTTGTGATACTCATACAATCGCATTATTTGCATTAAAAAAAAACTTTCTGAATTTACAGGAATTTAAGATATGAATAAAAGTATATATGTTAGGTAAATGTCAATAAGAAGCTGTAACCCTACAGGTCAACTAAAGGTCTTCCACTTCAGACCAATGTCTACACAATTAGTCAAGCTTTAAATAACCCTGATTCCAAAAACATTGTTAGTTTTAAATTGAGACTATAAATATCTACCAAAACACCAAACTCCTTAAAGGACAGATTACAGGATGAAAATTTGACGGACCTAAGGTATTTTTCTAGTCACTTTTAAGCCATCTACTTTTTTCTTGCTTATTGGAATTACAAAAGTTACTCAAAAGGACATACACAAAATTACTTTAGAAAAAAAACCACTTTTAACTCCGAAAATAATGAAAGTAAAATGGACAATAAAAACACAGATACAGGAAATTTAAGTCATGTTGACCCATTGTTGAACTGGTATGAAAGGCCTTTGAAAAGGGAAATAAAACATTCAAAAAGGACCATTAAGTTATTTTAAAAGTGGCAAAAATATTTTTCTAACTATTATTTAGTATTAGAGTGGAAGGTGTCAAAGTTTATTTGATCACAGCATTTAATAAAAATGAATTGTATAAAATTTGAATAAATCTTAAATAGAAATAATTTGATAGTGTGATTTTCATTAAAGAATGTGTGAGAATGTATTTCCCTATCATAGCACATTTGATTTAGATTATTACATCATCACCTGTTATAATACATTAATGTCTGTTGTCATACAATAATTCAATATTGCCTAAATCTAGTTCTAACAAAAGGCCAATCTCTTTTATTTTACCTGACGATTTTAATAGAATGTATTTACACTTCAGAAGTATTAAGGAGATTAGCTTCCATGTAAAGGTAACCTGTCTATTTACAGATTTATTTACATTTTTCTATGTCATGCTCTTTTATACTTGTTTAAATGACCGAGCAATTAGCATCATAATGAATGTCTAATGCCTTACTGTTATTCAGTGATAAAAGAAGTGCTGTTGAGAGTCGAATATCAGTTAATGCTTGAGTGATTCCCCTTTAATACGTATATCAATACCCGGGATTTACAGTGATGACACAATTCAGGCTGTTGACATTTGAAAAAAAGTATTTTTGATCATCCACGGATGCGTAACAGAACAGCCGTTGTAGATTTCATTTAATAGTTCAATTATATAATATTTGTAGGATTACAAAAGCCAAATTGGAAATGTACGTTACTGTTATTGATTGTAAGTTTTTGTTTTCAAACATTTGAGAATTCACATATTTTTTCTAACTTTAAAATACTGCTTCAGTGATTGTGTTCTTATTAACTAATAGAATATGCATTTCTATTACAGAAAACATCAGTTAGTGGTAGTTTATAACTGATAACATAATCATTAGATTTGAATTGAAATTGTTTGTTTGAAATTTATCATTTTTAAATCTTTTTTGTCATTCTAACTGTTGCAGAATTATTGGAGAAAAGGCATTTCATATTGAAAACTTTTGTCAAATTTAATTCAGTGTAGGAATCTGTTTCAAAAATTGAATTAGAGTTGTAATTGTGTTACATGATCTTTTTAAGTACATGTATTTTATATCTCAAACCATTAATTTTATAATTCATGCAATTTTGTACTAAAATGAAAATCATGTTTGATATATGGATTCAAACTTTAGGGTGTTTGAATGAAGAACGAATTTCAAATATACTCACTTTTTAATTCTCTAAGCCTTACAAAAATGTAATTAAAGAATTGATTCATATTCAAAATGATTTGTATTGAGCAGGAATTGAAAATTTCTCATTTAAATTTTGTGAAATGTAAAGCCGATTATAGGTAAGATGCTTAGTCTTCAAATTAGGTTGGTTAAATTGCTTGGAGCAGGATTTATTAATTTCTCAATTTTGCATTGATCAAATATCAGTAACTTTTTGATTTTTATTTAAGAATTGAATGCTTCTTTTTGTAACTTCATCGGGGTGTAAAAGTGTCCACCGAAGTACATTTTGTATGAAGTGCCTAAGCGCTTCATTCTAAAAATGTGCGCACGGTCAACTCTTTTACAACCCTATAAAGTTACAAAAAGAAGCATTCAATTCTTATAATTACATTTTTTAGCTAGGATCATGAAAACACGAATTTTATCAACTTTTGATTTAATTCACCTGTGCACTTCATTGTGGGACCTCGTGTTAACATGAATGACAAGTTTTATTGAGTAATGCAAGTGCTTAAGGAATAACGCGTGATGTGCAGTTTATGTAACCCGAATAATTCAGTTGTTATATTCCGCTGATCTACGAAGGCTACATTAATGCCTGACTGTCTTCCTCGATAAAGACCGTCAATCTTAAAATTCACACTCTATGCAATATGGGAATTTTTTACTAAGTTGGCAGCTAAAGAAGGAGGATTTCCGGATGTTAATTAATGTTAAATGATGTAAACTGATGTTAATTGATGTTAATTAATTATTATCAGATTTGTGTTAATTGAACACATGTGTTTGGTTTGACAATTACAAGACAGTTGCGCAGACTCATTATCCTGATCGCCGCCGATTGGCTCTCTCACAGAGTGCAGGCGACGCGGCCAATGATTATAAGGAGTTCAAGCCCTCGTGAGGGAGAAAATCGGAAACGGAAAGGGCTTGAATTATTCAAGTTACAGTTTCAGCCAATCAGAATAACATATTATAATGAAACATGCATCTAATGTAATTATTTTGATAAATTTAAAAAAAAGGTAGACATTAAGTATTTGCAAAGAAACATGGACTCAAAATTATATAAATGAAATGTTAGTTTCATTAATGGTATGGTATTAAAATTTTTAAAAAGATGCATTTGAGAAATTCGTAAATTCATTGCCATACATTTTTTTCCGGCACTCAAACTCAAACTCAATGTTGCTTGATGCCAAGAGTTTTACGTAAGTTACTGTAAATGTTAGTGTTGTGGGTTGGACATATTTCAGGTGCACATCAATATTGAATAAGTACACCTGTATTATAGTTCAAACATATCCATTGCTTTAAGATTGATTATAAAGATCATTGAAGAAAATCTTAGAATAATTAAAGTTTTTTGAAAAGTTACTTCAAACACATATAAAGTGATGATTTAAGCTGAGAGTCTATTTGAAACATCTGTTACCATTCAAACAACATATGAACATCTCCTGATGGTACAGGTGTTTGTTTGTATTGTAACAGAACTTGTAATATCTATCACTTTGTTTTGAAAAATTTACAAATTAAATTATATTTATTATCCTAAAAAGTTATAGTGTTTTTTTTCAATTACTGAATCCTTGAATGTTTTCCAGTCATTTTAAACAGACAGGTTATGGTAAATTTTTACTAGATTAAAAACAGGATTGTAGCATCTTTTGTTAAGGGTTTAGGGAAAGGTGTAAGTAAGTTAAAGTCTATATAAGTATAGACAAACTCTGTATGATAGACTCGGGTAAACAAATTTGTACACAAACACAAAAACAAGAAGACTTTTTTGACATGAATTTTCATGTCAACTTGTAAATTTTAAATGACTGTATCAGAAGTAAAACCAATAAAAAATGAAAGAACAGTAAACATTTGAATGAATAAAAACTAAAATTATATAACCATATATGTGGACTCATTATTATTCATTGAATACCAATTTTTGTGGATTTCATGGTAAATCATGAACCAAGAATTGAAATCAAGCATGAAAGTATTATATTGATACTTATAATACTTCCATGATTCCACGAAGTACAAATTTTCTTCAGGCATGTATGCCGACTTTGGAAAAAGCATGAAATCAAATATCCACGAACGTAAAATATTTTCTCAATCCACGAAAATTGATATCCATAAAAATAAGTGAATCCGAAGTTAAAACATAAACTATTATAAGAAGGACACTTTTTAAATATAGTTTTTAAATTATTTGAGGTCATGCTCGTTAAATAACTTAAATTGGACCATGTTTGCTGATTAAACAAATTGCGATTTAAATCAGTTAGCTTAATTTTATATAAAGAAGTGGACGAAATATGCTTGTATGTAAAATATCAATATTTTGTTTGGATTATATTTCATTGAAATCTCATTTTTGAAAAAAGCTTACCCTGCTTTTTTAGGTCAACAGGGTAATGTCTGATATTAGCATTTAACCTCATAAGTCTTCTAGGTCTTTTTTATAGTCCTTATGCCGATCAAAAGGTCAATAATTTCGTTAGCAGTCCCAAGATCAAGAAAAATAAGAATCTAAACATATTTCTTTTTAAAATATGTTGTACAATCTGAGTGTCTTTATATTAGCTTTCATTATTAGTTTTCAATTGATTATTCAAAATTGACAAAATCCTATGCATTTTTCACATAAACGAGAAGACCTTTTTCATGATGACACAACAGCATAAGTTTTGATGTCATTGATTAAAAAAAACCGAATGTTTTTGAAACAAATAAATTTTTAATTTAGAACTAAGAGGATTTTTATAGCACATTGAACTTTCCAAGTATTTCCCCCAGAACATATAACTCAGTCTTATTGCAGATATAATTACTTGTTTGCTAAAATATAGCAAATGCCCATTGTTTATATTTTATGGGATTTGAAATGTGCATTGTCTTAAATGCTCTAATGAGCAAGAGCACATTTAAGTTGTTATCACCTTTTTAAACAATTTCATGGATTTTTTATGCTGAAAATACTTCAAAATTTATGTTCATGTGAAAGTGTTGATTTATCACATTTTCATCTGCAACAAAACCATGAAACATCATCAGAGACCCATAATACCAATGTTATTGTGTTATAAATCTCTGTTTAATATTAATGTGCTTTATTTTGCTTTAATCTGGTGTCTTATTTAGAATGGGCAACACAGAAAATTTTAAAACATATTTGAGTTGAAAAATATCAATTGTAAATTAACTCGTTTTTGTGAAGGTTTTATTTCCACTTACTTTAATGAGTAGAAAAAAAAATGTATACAGTCTTGAAGACCCATTGGTGGTGGGCTGTTGTCTGCTCTATAGTGGGGTTGTTGTCACTTTGACACATTCCCCATTTCCATTCTCAGTTTTATTAAATATATAAAACTTAGATCTCGCCTTATATCGATCTATTATTTAAAGAAAGTTAGAACATTAGGAAAATAAATTTGTGCAAGGTGACATATGAAGAGTATCTCTTCCTATTTAGAGGCACTCATAGACTTGCTGCTGGTATGGGTCACTCTTTTTAGATGTTATAATATATATTAGTGGGATGGGATTTCACTAAGGTAATATAACAATGGGTTGAAATTTATATGTCAATGAATCATTGTGTTCATCTTCTGTTAAGAAACCTGTAAAACTGTGTCCTGACCTTTTTTGTCCAATAATATGAGTTATACTGTATGTGGTTCACATCTAAATAAGATGTCATGATAACTGGCAAATATATAAAGGGGTTATTTTAAATTTCCTATGAAATATATGAATGGGAGTGTTTTGATAACTCCAGCTGGACATCTGTACTCACATTTGGCTGTTGAGACACCCAGTGGCAGTGGAAATATATCAATCATGTTTGTAAAAGTTTTTCTTTACTTTTGAAGGGCTATTGCATATTTATGCTGTAGAATATTCATTGGTAATCAGAAGCATTAAAAAGTATGCAGTAGGATTTTGTTCTTTCATAGATTTTCAAAACAAGTATTTCAACATTTTTTCTCTTCATCTTTTGGAATAAATAACTCAAATATCTTTCAGTTATTATAATTTTCCTCAAAACCTCTAACTCCAATATATCCTATGATAGTATGGTTAAGCAAAATAAGGGTAATGATATATAATTCAATTGTTAGAAAAGTTATGTTTTACCAAGTTCTGTAGGTCTAAGAAAGTCATAAAACACTATGTCCATTAGCGGATCCAGGGGGGCCCTGAGGGATCCGGGCCCCCCTTTCATGGGAAAAATTTGGTTGATTATATAGGGATTCAATGAAACATGACTGGAGCGGGCCCCCCTTAGGTCAGTCAGCAGGCCCCCCCTTAGGAAAAGTTCTGGATCCGCCACTGATGTCTACAAGAATTAAGATGACAAATACAAACAATAGCCCCAAAAAAATAACAGAGTGACAAACACTTTGATTGAGCAACATTTGTATAACCTCACAAAAAACCCAGTTACAAACCTTTTGTTAGCCGGTAGGGTCGGCAGGGTGGTTTATGGGGCTTCAATGACTTTCTCTTTTCTAGAAAAAAAACCCAAAAAGTACTATTGAAAATCATTAAAGTGGAGACTGAGATTGAAGTGTGACTATCAAAGTACTAAATTACCCTCACCCATTGGCGGATCTAGGAGGAGGGTTCCGGGTGTTGGAACACCCCGTTTTTTTGGACGATCAATGCATTTGAATGGGGACATATAGTTGGAACGCCCCCTTTGTCCTGGGTTGGGAACCCCCCCCCCTTTTAAAATGGCTGGATCCGCCCCTGCTCACCAGCCAACCTTTGCATTCAAGCTACAGGTTCTGATTGCGACATGGAGAATCTATCATAGTGAATATTTAGGTTAGACCATAAGAATTTAATTGTTGGTCAAATGTGAAATTTTTTTTTTTTTTATAAAATAAATGTTTTATGAAGAATTGTATTGATAATGCATTTGCACTATAAAACTTGGTATAGATACTGTTACTTTGGTGATTTTTTGTTGCCCTTTTGTCAGTTATCAATCAACTCTGTTATACAAATAGCATTATATAAGTTGATAGTGTTATGATAAGATATACAGTAATAGAACCCAAAATTTTCTCTTCTTATTACATATTGAATATTCCAATCTTTTTCCCAGTTGGAGAATTTATCGCTATTTTGTGCATTTTTCTTTTGATCTTTTTTTGTGATAATTTTCATATCATGCTTCTCGCTTGAGATGGAAAAATTATCGCTAGAAACTAAGGAGGCCACGTGGCGTTGCTAACGAAATTGACATGAAATTGACAACGTCCTCATAGGTAAAATAGCGATAAACAGATTATCATTGGTCATCTCAACTCGATTGCTTTTCTCACTTTCGCTGTACCAGCTCAAGCGAGAAAATCAATCTCGTTGAGATGACCAACGATAATCTATAAATACAGCATTATAATCAAATATTGACTTGGATTTGATTACATGATAAGGTATAGAATTCCAGTAATATGGCTAATTTTCTCTATTGAGCTATGTTGTAACAGTTTAATTTTTAGTTGAAATTTCTATATTGACAAAGTCAATATTCTTTGAAGAGCAAGACAAAGTTATTTTTAAAATAAAATGAACCCGCCTCCTACTTCTAATGACAAAGATACCTTGGAAAAAGTAAAGACACGCGATTAATCCTGAGAAAGTAACAATTATAGCTGGTAAACATTGCCTTTTGAAACTTGTTATATCTAAATTTACTGATTTTCTAGTCCAATATTTACACACAAGATATAGTAAACAATCCGTGCTAATGACAGTAGTAGAAGTAGACCGCCAGTATAATGATGTAAATTAAACTAATTATCTGTCCTTTGATTGACCTTGTATGCAAATAATTCTGTCACCCCATGGACAAACACAGATGTGACCATGGAATACTTTTATTTATGATAGAAGCTGAGATAGAAGTAAAAAGAAATGAGCAATTATTTACCAAGATTGTTGTTAAAACGTCAGTTATTGAATTGGTTTGTGTTTTACAGAGTCATTTATAGTCAATATTGAGCTTGTTCATATGGATTGCTAAACTTCATGCCATTTTTTCAAGTTTCAATTTGAATTGAACTCACACTGTGTCTGTACCAAGTCAGACTCTCTCTTTGAATATTTTTACATTTGTCATTTCAGGGCATTTTATAGATAAATATGTGGTATGGGCTTTGCCCATTGTTAAAGCTGTAGTGTGACCTATAGATGTTGATTTTTGTGTAGTTTAGTCTCTTGTCAAGAGTTGTCTCATTGGCAATCATACCACATCTTATATATCTACATCATTTATTGGAAGCTGTCAATTTTGCTTGTATACATTTATTTGATTTATAACGGACAGGTTTTTGGAGGAGTTGGTGGGGTCTGTTGAACTCCCAAACCTACAATCTTTGTGTATGTATTTTCAGATATGTCAGATTTTTGAATTATAAGTAAGAGATCTTGCCTACTGTTGATTTATTATTTTTTGAGTGGTACAACATACCTTTTTTTAGCTCACCTGGCCCGAAGGGCCAAGTGAGCTTTTCCCATCACTTTGCGTCCGGCGTCCGGCGTCTGTCGTCGTCCGTCGTCGTCCGTCGTCGTTGTTAACTTTTACAAAAATCTTATCCTCTGAAACTGCTGGGCCAAATTAAACCAAACTTGTCCACAATAATCATTGGGGTATCTAGTTTAAAAAATATGTCCGGTGACCCGGCCAACCAACCAAGATGGCCGCCATGGCTAAAAATAGAACATAGGGGTAAAATGCAGTTTTTGGCTTATAACTCAAAAACCAAACCATTTAGAGCAAATCTGACGGGGTAAAATTGTTTATCAGGTCAAGATCTATCTGCCCTGCAATTTTCAGATGAATCGGACAACCCGTTGTTGGGTTGCTGCCCCTGAATTGGTAATTTTAAGGAAATTTTGCTATTTTTGGTTATTATTTTGAATATTATTATAGATAGAGATAAACTGTAAACAGCAATAATGTTCAGCAAAGTAAGATTTACAAATAAGTCAACATGACCGAAATGGTCAGTTGACCCCTTTAGGAGTTATTGCCCTTTATAGTCAATTTTTAACCATTTTTCGTAAATCTTAGTAATCTTTTACAAAAATCTTCTCCTCTGAAACTACTGGGCCAAATTAAACCAAACTTGGCCACAATCACAATTGGGGTATCTTGTTTAAAAAATGTGTGGCGTGATCCGGCCAACCAACCAAGATGGCCGCCACAGCTAAAAATAGAACATAGGGGTAAAATTCAGTTTTTGGCTTATAACTCAAAAACCAAAGCATTTAGAGCAAATCTGACAGGAAGTAAAATTGATTATCAGGTCAAGATCTATCTGCCCTGAAATTTACAGATGAATCGGACAACCTGTTGTTGGGTTGCTGCCCCTGAATTGGTAATTTTAAGGAAATTTTGCTGTTTTTGGTTATTATCTTGAATATTATTATAGATAGAGATAAACTGTAAACAGCAATAATGTTCAGCAAAGTAAGATTTACAAATAAGTGAACATGACTGAAGTGGTCAGTTGACCCCTTTAGAAGTTGTTGCCCTTTATAGTCAATTTTTAACCATTTTTCGTAAATCTTAGTAATCTATTACAAAAATCTTCTCCTCTGAAACCACTGGGCCAAATTAAACCAAACTTGGCCACAATCATCATTGGGGTATGTAGTTTAAAAAATGTGTGGCGTGACCTGGCCAACCAACCAAGATGGCCGCCACAGCTAAAAATAGAACATAGGGGCAAAAATTCAGTTTTTGGCTTATAACTCAAAAACCAAAGCATTTAGAGCAAATCTGACAGGAAGTAAAATTGATTATCAGGTCAAGATCTATCTCCCCTTAAATTTTCAGATGAATAGGACAACCTGTTGTTGGGTTGCTGCCCCTGAATTGGTAATTTTAAGGAAATTTTGCTGTTTTTGGTTATTATCTTGAATATTATTATAGATAGATTTACTGTAAACAGCAATAATGTTCAGCAAAGTAAGATTTACAAATAAGTCAACATTACTGAAATGGTCAGTTGACCCCTTTAGGAGTTATTGCCCTTTATAGTCAATTTTGAACCATTTTTCGTAAATCTTAGTTATCTTTTATAAAAATCTTCTCCTCTGAAACTACTGGGCCAAGTTCATTATAGATAGAGATAATTGTAAGCAGCAAGAATGTTCAGTAAAGTAATATTTACAAACATATCACCATCACCAAAACACAATTTTGTCATGAATCCATCTGCATCCTTTGTTTAATATTCACATAGACCAAGGTGAGCGACACGGGCTCTTTAGAGCCTCTAGTTTTGTATTGCATGTGTAAAAGGAATCTGGAATTTTAATTTCAATGAAGAATAATTGTTTATAGCCTAGGTTTGAATACAAACTTTTGCAAAACCGCAAAATCATATATTTTGTATGTATCTTAATGTATGTTTGAGTGGTTGAGACAAAAGTGGAAAGCGCCATACATGTTTGCAAACACAAATGCATATACCAAATTGGCCATGACAGAATTTTAGAAAACTACAATACTATTCCATGTAACTAATTGTCAAAAGAAATATAATTGTATTGGTAGCCTAGTTATTTTATAATTTGATAATTATTTTGTGTTTGATACTAAATGTGATCTTAAGTGATCCTGTGAATGCAAGCTAATACATAATTAAGCTTATGAAGTTTGTATCAAAAAAATAAAATGTCTTCATTCTTTAATTATCAGAATGTTTATTAAGATCTTAAGATATAGAATTACAAAAAGCATTAAAAAAAGACATTTTTCACACCAACAAGACCAAGACTTGTGATAGTTGTTCAGTTGTATGAATGACATTGCCTACATTTCATTGACGCCAATTGTCATGAAAAATGTGATGGTGGTGCATTGTAATTGACGTCATTGTCTTGTATATTTTTAGTATCACATCCTGTCTATGATCTTAAAAATCATTAGGCAGCAGGATCAAAAGGAAAATGTACAAATTGCTAATAATTTAGGTTAACGAATGCTTAGGATTATTGGAATTAGCTATTCATTCACAGATTTTAACATTCAGTGAACATATAAAATAGGTTTTAATTAATCCTGATTATATGCACTTTTATAGACATCTTACTACAAAAGTTGAGGGAAGTCAACTTTTCCATTTATGGCAAAATTATTTGCTTATTTATGACTTTATCATGTTTGAAGAAAGTTAAATTAAGTCCATTTTATATTCTCAGCTTCCAGAAAAGTTTCTGGTTAAACCTTTGACTCAGGAGAAAATGTAGTTCATATAAATTACTGATTTTAACAGATGAAGTGTGTAAAAAAACAATAAATTCTTCAGATTTTACATTTAGACTCCATCTCTCAAATGAAGGTGCATATCAACCTTTTAATTCTACTGAAACTTAATGGAATTTAATTGAATTTTAACATCCTTGACATCAGTTAAAGTGTGTTTATTTCAGAATGTGTTTATTTATGGGTGAATTTCATCACACTTTCTAACGTTTGTAAATATCTGTAGGGTAGATAGTTTGGGTTAGTAACATCATAAGAGGTATGTAACCCCACCGTGTGACAATGTAAGGAAGAGTTCAATATTTAGGTTTCATTTAAAAGATAATTTTGTGTGAATCACTTAAATTTGATATACAATATGCGAATATAAATTCAATTTGTTTCTAAATCATTTTATTGTATTAAGTTTCTAATAACATAAAATGAAATAACTACATTACCTTAAAGGCACCCAGTATAATACAATTATATTTGTGTTTATAGGAAAGATATAAAATAGATTTTCTAAAATAATCATAACTATTATCTAGTATTCATTATATTATTGGTATGCTGATGCCCATATTTTAAATATTGTTTAAATTACGACCATTCTCAGGTTTGTATTACGATTTTCATCAAATGTATATATAAAAATAAGGAGATGTGGTATGATTGCCAATGAAATAACTATTCATTAAAGTTTAATGAAGAGGATGTAAGCAATTATAGGCAACTATACAGCCTTCAACAATGAGAAATACCCATACCTTGTGGTCAGCTATTAAAGCCCACAACATCAATAATATGAAACAATTCAATTGAGAAAACTAGAGGATATCTTTTTTTGTGAGGAAAAATTTAGTTGATTATATATAGGGAATCACTGAAGCATGGCTCCCCTTAGGTCAGTCAACGCCCAAGCATTTTTACAAGCAACCACCATTTTAGGACATGAACATGTATCTTGAAATATTGAATCTACAATCATGTATGTAATTTTTCTATCATTCATCATGTCTAAAAAAGTCAAAATCAACATTTTATAATTCCCATTCTTAGCCTGCAGTCTGTAATTAATTTCAGAAATATTAATTCCTATAGTTTTGTTGCTGCTAGTAATTTTGGAGTCTGAACATTTGTTATCTATATTAAAAAAAATCATCTGGGTACTGAAAAACTGTAATGAGAGATTTTTATAATTGTTTTTATTTTAAAGATAAACCAACATTTAATAATATTGATGAAATATTATACTTTCATTTGAAATTGACATGTTTCATTATTGTTAAGGAAAAACACATCTCTATAGTAAAATAAATCTTTAAAAGTACATTTGACCTAGCTAACAAAAGTACAAATGTTCTATAAATGGAACAAAGTTTCTGAAATCTTGCACACTGAAATGTACATCTTCTGATAAAAATAGAAACACTATGGTGTCATAGCATGTGCAAAGCATGTTAATATCACTATGTGAAAAGCATGTTAATATCACTATGTGAAAAGCATGTTAATGTCACTATGTGAAAAGCATGTCCAATGATGATGTTGATGTCACTGAATTGTCCATCCAATGAATTTTCTTCTTTTGTTTTGATTGACAGGTGCCATAGGATAACCAGACTGAAATAAAGCAGACTGAAGTTAACATTTCAGAAAACCAGAATACAGCCAAGGAACCATCAACAAATAGAAGATTTGTAAGTAAAACTGTTTTGATATTGAAAGTTTTTTGTACAGGAAATTCATGAGGTATAAAATGAAAGAAATATACAATATTAGGTCAATGTCAGAAAAATATAAACTTTTTTGAATGAGTCTGAGAAACTTGGAAAGGGCTAGGTTTTACCAATTTTAAAAGCCCTTCCCCAGTAATGTGTGCCGAATACAAAAAAAAATAATATTTTTATGACATTGACCCAATACTGTTTTTATACTGCAACTGAAATTAAGACATTGATAGCTATTTTTAAAAATTTTAAAACATTGTACAAATTTCAAACTTATTTTCATCCCTTCAATACTGAACACCTGATTGTGGAAAAAGTGATCCATGATGAAATTGACATTACACAAATTATAGCTGTGTTTCTATTTTTAGGAAATAACTAGTTGCTGTATGGAAATATTAGATTAATTTTCTCTTGAATTGAAAACTTGGTAAACTGTGCAAACTTTAGTGTTATAGATGCATGTTTTGGCCAGTCTTACTGCTGTGAAACCATTGTAGAATTGTCTGTTTTGGTTATCATAACGCAATAGCTTTGGAATACAGTAGCAACCACATACAGTCTCCCTACGATAGGCAGTGCCTGTCATGTTTGGGCTCTAATCAGTGGCGGACCCAGAAATTTTCATAAGTGGGGGACCATTGACTGCTGTTCCCATTACGCTTCAGTGATTCCATAAATAACCAACCAAAATTTTACCACAAAAGAGGGACCCGAGCCTAAATCTGCCTCTGCTAAATTATCACTTCAAAAGTTTCAAATACACATTACAGAGACCATAATGAAAGATTTGCTATAAACACCCTAGATCTCCAAATATAAAAAAAACCCATGCAAGATATGAACTGAGAATTTGGGACAAGCCCATGCACATGTGGCAGATCCAAATGTTTATAGCTTTAATTAATTTTAAAAACTCCTCTAATGTCATGTATTGAATATGATATGATATTTTCATACATACTTTCAAAATACTTCTTGTGAATATCATAGACGTCAAAAAGTGTAAAAGTTCTTGAACTTTATAAATTGGAGAGGACATTAGTAATTAATTAGTGTGCCAAAAAGGCTCAATATAATTGCATTCTTGATTAGGTGTTCAAAGTCTTTGCACTGCATTGTATTTATTTTCATGTGTGTATTTTTAGCTCACCCGAAGGGCCAAGTGAGCTTTTCCCATCACTTTGCGTCCGGCGTCCGGCGTCCGTCGTCGTCCGTCGTCGTTAACTTTTACAAAAATCTTCTCTGAAACTACTGGGCCAAATTAAACCAAACAATCATCATTGGGGTATCTAGTTTAAAAAATGTGTGGCGTGACCTGGCCAACTAACCAAGATGGCCGCCATGGCTAAAAATAGAACATGGGGGTAAAATGCAGTTTTTGGCTTATAACTCAAAAACCAAAGCATTAAGAGCAAATCTGACAGGAAGTAAAATTGTTGATCAGGTCATGATCTATCTGCCCTGGAATTTTCAGATGAATCGGATAATCGGTTGTTAGGTTGCTGCCCCTGAATTGGTAATTTTGAGGAAATTTTGCTGTTTTTGGTTATTATCTTGAATATTATTATAGATAGAGATAAACTGTAAACAGCAATAATGTTCAGCAAAGTAAGATCTACAAATAAGTCAACATTACCAAAATGGTCAGTTGACCACTTTAGGAGTTATTGCCCTTTATAGTCAATTTTTAACCATTTTTCGTAAATCTTAGTAATCTTTTAGAAAAATCTTCTCTGAAACTACTGGGCCAAATTTAACCAAATTTAGCCACAATCATCATTGGGGTATCTAGTTTAAAAAATGTGTCCGGTGACCCGGCCAACCAACCAAGATGGCCGCCATGGCTAAAAATAGAACATAGGGGTAAAATGCAGTTTTTGGCTTATAACTCAAAAACCAAAGCATTTAGAGCAAATCTGACATGGGTAAAATTGTTCATCAGGTCAAGATCTATCTGCCCTGAAATTTTCAGATGAATCGGACATTCCGTTGTTGGGTTACTGCCCCTGAAATGGTAATTTTAAGGAAATTTTGCTGTTTTTGGTTATTATCTTGAATATTATTATAGATAGAGATAAACTGTAAACAGCAATAATGTTCAGCAAAGTAAGATCTACAAATAAGTCAACATGATCAAAATGGTCAGTTGACCACTTTAGGAGTTATTGCCCTTTACAGTCAATTTTTAACCATTTTTCGTAAATCTTAGTAATCTTTTAGAAAAATCTTCTCTGAAACTACTGGGCCTTATTTAACCAAACTTAGCCATAATTGGGGTATGAAGTTAAAAAAATGTGTCCGGTAACTCGGCCAACAAACCAAGATGGCCGCCATGGCTAAAAATAGAACATGGGGGTAAAATGCAGTTTTTGGCTTATAACTCAAAAACCAAAGCATTAAGCGCAAATCTGACAGGAAGTAAAATTGTTGATCAGGTCATGATCTATCTGCCCTGGAATTTTCAGATGAATCGGATAATCGGTTGCTGCCCCTGAATTGGTAATTTTGAGGAAATTTTGCTGTTTTTTTTGTTATCTTGAATATTATTATAGATAGAGATAAACTGTAAACAGCAATAATGTACAGCAAAGTAAGAACTAAAAATAAGTCACTATGACCAAAATAGTCAATTGACCCCCTAAGGAGTCATTGCCCTTCATAGTCAATTTTTAACAATTTTCTTAAATTTGAAGATTTTCAATAACATTTTCCACAAAAAGTACTGTTATAGATAGAGATAATTGTAAGCAGCAAGAATGTTTAGTAAAGTAAGATCTACAAACACATCACCATCACCAAAACACAATTTTGTCATGAATCCATCTGTGTCCATTGTTTAATATTCACATAGACCAAGGTGAGCGACACAGGCTCTTTAGAGCCTCTAGTTGATATGTAAAGATCAATTTTATATGGTTAAAATTATTGCAGTATTCAGCAATAATGTTAAAACAGAAAATTTTGAATTCAGTGGTGTTTGATTGCTTGCTGTATATCATATCTGTTTCTCATTTATGGTTTGTACATAAATTAGGTTGTTAGTTTTCTGTTTTGAATTGTTTTTTGCTTGTTGTTGAAGGCAGTTCAATGACCTATAATTGCATCCTCTTCATCTTATGGTCTCTGTTGTAAAGTTGTCTCATTTGCAGTCATAGTACATTTTCTTGATTTTATATGGTTGTGATATTACCATAACTGATTTTTGGCAATATTGCTTATGTATTTGCATATGTATAGTGATGATATCATTGGAATGATGAGGTTATATTACATCAATAAAGACACAAGATGTAAAAAGAAAGCTGAGTTCTGAGTTTTCCAAATGACAATAACCATCATACAACACATGTGGACATATATCTTAAGATAATGTAGTTTCACATATACCAGAGTATAACTGACAATATTATTTAATGTAGATATATTTTTTTCATTCCATTTAATATTCTGCAAAATATGTTACAAAGGACCAAATTCCTGGTTTTAATGATGATTCAATGGCATTTTATTACTTTGGTCACATTAGAATTCTAACATTAAACGTCAATGTCAATGCTTATGTCAAGAAATATGTTTTATAAAATAGATATTAAATATTTATATAACTTACAAAGAGGAATTATGATGAGATTCAGATACAAAATGTGATCCTCCCACATTATGTCTTTCTTTTTGAAGTATTGATAGATTTACAGATGTTGTAATCCATCTTCTATTTACATAAACAATATACTTCTGATCTGTTTACCTGTGATTGAAATTTAATTGCAGAAATGTAAATGAAACCTAACATAAAAAAAATGTAAAGAAACAGATATGTTGTATAGATAAATACAAAAAGGACTTGATAGTTGTTTAATTGGGCATATAGGGCTATTAAAGATTCAGTTTCATTTGAAATCACTAAACTGTTGATATCAGTAAAGGGAGAAATATATAGTAATTGTTACCTACATAAATAATTTTAGCTTCAAGCTGTAAAGTGAAGGGGATTGAATATGATGACCATGTTATGCCCCTGTCTGTCTTGGTTTATCATTCGAATTGTAAGCGGTTTTGTTGATATTTTTTTTAAACATGCAGAGAATATTTTGTTCATAATAGGATGGTGCACATTTATATTTGATTAATTATAAAAATTAAGAAAGTTGCCTCAACATCCTTTTTCACTGGACTAGTCCACATTTTTATTTAGTGGCCAGCAGAAGCCCACCGCAGGATGAGAAATTTTGTTGCTGAATTGAAGACCCCTTGGTGGCCTTTAGCTGTTATCTGCTCTTTTGTCAGGTTGTTGTCTCTTTGACATATTCCTAATTTCCATTCTCAATTTTATCCTTATAGCATTTGTTAGTTCTATACAGAAGGACAAGACTTCTATATAAATAGAAGGTATCCTAGCAATGAGGAAAATTTTCAGAGAATTCAAATAATTGCAAACTAAACAGAATGTATAATTTAATGTTGCGTTTTTATCTATAGTAGAAGATAGAAATTTATAGACAGAAACGTTATTTATGGTTACTTGAAAAAAATATGTTTAAAAACAACATGCTATATGGACCACTGTACCCTTTTTGAACAGAATATACTTTAAAAAGCAAATGTTTATTAGTTTCATAAACTTAAGCTTCATATTCCATTTTTATATTAAATTTTACAATGAAATTAAGTCTCTTTCACTTAAATCATTAAAATATCTATTGGTGTAAACTATATGTCAGTACTTTCAATTATGAGATATTATTTTCATCACTTGCATGAAATAAACCCACTCAGAAGTTATATGGGTCTATTATTATTGTCAGATTTCTATTAACCATATGTGAGAATTTATTAGTTTTTATTTGCTTTCTCTCAAACATAAAGTGATTTGGGATATTGTCAAATTATAATGGATTAAGAAATTTGAACTTAAAGGAATGCTTTGTTGAATAGGATTTAAATATACTTTATATTTATTTTATAGATGTTTTTAAAAGCCATGTTTTATAAGAATGTATGTTAATTGTTTTAAACATACAAGGTCTAAAATATTAATATCATACAGTGCTACATTTTTAGTGCAGTTTTACAAATGGACAATGAATTAAAAACAAATTGGTTTCAAAACTGGACTTGGGCTCCATGATCATCTTGTTCAATCTTTTGGGGTAAATTTACATTTCTTTACCATATAAAAGATTCATACTGACCATCAAAAGGAAGCAACAAATGTTTTTGTGAGTTTGTTTTGTACAATTAATTGAAGAGTACAGCATTGGTTTATATATATGCAGTTGACAGGTGCATTAACCCATGCCATAGGTCATATCTGTGTGCATGCAGTTATGGACAATGGAATGGTTGCCTTGCATGAAATCCAACTTGTGACAATCTCTGGTGGATATTTCCTCTCGATCATTCATGGTGCATATCAACTAGAGTTGTTGCACAGAAAAAATATTGTAAACATATTGCTCAGATTTGACATGCTATTGCTACTCACCAGGTGGTCTTGAAGACCTTTCTCTTATGATGATAAAAATGTCAAGTGTAGATTACTTCAGTAAATTTTTTATATGATACAAAGAAAAATTTCTTAGAAAGAGTTTCTATCCTCAATAATTATGGATCCACCAATGTTTTATGAATGAATTTAATTGAGTATAATACACTATTTCTACAAGGTTTTCATCTTCCTCTGTTACCTGGTGATGATATGATAATATATATGAATATAACTTGCCATGTAAAACTGCAGATGTTTATTGGCAACCAGTATAATAGTACCAGTAGTGGAAATTGAGACATCTTTTTTGCTGTTTACAGATTTTTAGAACTAATTTGTTATCAACAGCTTTTTAGAGATGCCTAGAAAGAGCAATATAGGGGTATTCATTATTGAAATTTGTATCTATTAGTACTTTCTTTGTTGAATTTCAATCACGCATCTTAAAACACATGTTTTAGTCTTTGTAATGCTAACTCTATACTGTGGTATTCCTCCATTAGAAAATCCCCCATTAAATCCTTTTTCATCATAACTACTTGGGTGATCTCACATTAGTATGCATGTAAAATTTTGGGGTTATGTCAGTATGATCCTGATACAGATCATATCAAAGACTTCAAAATTGGTAATTTACTAGAAGTCAGGCAGTGTTTGTCCAGATAGAATGACATGTTTTCCTGCCAACTGCTACCTTGTAAACTGTTAAAAGCAATTTTGTTACCATTAGCTTAACTTGTCACTTTACTACAAAGCAGGGTCATCTTCATATCACATTAACATGTTCTGATACTTATATGTTTGTAATATTTGCCACAAGACTTAAAACACCAATCCATCAATCCCTCCATACCTCTTTATCACACAATGAGTACCCTATGTTCATATAGTATCCAAAATTACACCTATAATTTAGTATATCCTTGTGTATCCACTTTTAAGGGACACATAAAACATTAAATGTATTGTTTACATCACAGTGCATAGTCCTTTTCATGGGTTAAAGCAATGAAAGTCAATAGGAACAAGGACTTTGAATAGGTCCAAAATGCCAGTATAAAATTTACAATCTTTTTTTCGTTAATGGACTTGTTCAGAAAGATTTTGAAGAATGGGAACATTTTTATTTGGTCTCATATAGATAGGTCATGGAATCATTTCTGAGAAAGCTGAGACTTAGTTCAAGAAGACAGAAATTTGTATATATCTGAATTCTTAAGATTCTTATGTCTGATTCAATGGAACTTTTGTTATTTATGACACAAATTGTGTAAAAATGGGTCTAACTAAATTTTTTTTCATGTCAACTTGAAGTTTATCATGTTACCAAGCAACATGCTAACTTATCAGTCAGACAATTAGAAATCTGGTCTTTTTTTTAGAGAAAGTTATATTATTACCACACGGAACCAACTCATAAGTATGTACAAATATCACACACAAAGCCAAAGCAATGCTATACAAACATCTAATATCTAAGTTAGTAAATGGATGGTATTCTATTTACTTTACATGTGTGCTTTTAAGAAAATGATTTTCTGTCAATAATTAGCATTTTCAACCCTTACAAAAGGAACTATTGTAGAGAACTTTAATTCCAATTAGAAAAACAAATACAGAAGGTTTATGTGGAAATTTAAATGGATTTTTATTGTATTCAGACTTTGAAAAAGATTGAGTATTTTTGAAATTATCTGAAGTATTATAATTAATTATAGATGTCTGGATTAATCTAAGTGGTTATTTTTTTATTCGGATTTATATTATACATCCAACAGCTGTAAGTTAAAACAAAGTTTTTTAAAATTTTTTTCCTCTTTCAACAAATTGTCTCTGTAAAAAAAATGAAGAGTCTTCTTACAACAAATAAGGCCAACATTAAAAATATCTTTGTTTCCCCTCACCCGACTGAGGTTGTTAGGGTATGGGTAGGTAGGTAGGCAAATTATTTTATTTTATTCCTTGATATGACATTCTATATTGAATTTATATAAAATTCAACAGGTAAGGCTCAAGTCAAGAAAAATGGGGTATTCCCTGTATTCTAATTCAGTGTACACCCCAGTTTTCTGGTGTTAAAACAAAACAGTATACAGGGACCTCCTTTTTTCCTATTCATTTAATGTAATGAAATCTACAAAAGCGCATATTCTACTTGTGATAACAATGCTTAATGATAGCAAGTGTTTTTTAGTTAAAAAATCAAGTTTATTTCAAGTCAAATTTGATGCATAACTCACAACAAAACAATTCCTTTGTTCACCAAATCATACCTTGATCATCAATTATGAGATGACAAAAAGATACATGTATGTTAATCACTTGGGAATTAAAATTCAATGAATACAAATTTTCAATAGAAGTGAACATATTAATTTAGTTATCATGTTCAGTTACACCTGGATCATGCAGCTTGGTCAATTGATTCTTAAACAAAGATTTGTATTTTTTTTTTCGAGTTCTAGAAGAAACACGGCTTCACTAATGTCTTTATATTCATGTTTTGTATTTCCTAAAATAGTTTTAATAAGTATTTACGAATTCTACGGATGCAGTTATAACGTTAAAACGAGCCCTTTTGTAATGTTCATGCCATAAATTGAAAAAGGAAATCCCATTTAAACTGGTTTTTTTTTTACACCAGAAAACAGGGATGTTCCCTGAAAGCAGGGAATACATGTATCCCACATTTCCTGACTTGTGCCTAACCTGTTCAAAGACAAAGTAAGTAGATAGATTTTAAAGCACGATTCAGGAACAGAGGTTAGATACAAAACAAATCACGATGCACTCAGCGAGTTGAAAGATGCTTCAGGTTTTTTTTTGATTTTCAAAAAAGATCACCTTTGCCCACAAATGGTGTGGCTTTGTTTCCTTGATTCCGAATCATGTAGACGCTAATCCTTGCAAAAATACCTTGATTTAAAACACTCGTTGACTACAGCATCATAAAGGTATCACCAAAAACCAACATAGCAAAAAAAAAAATAGTGGACAAGAATGGCCAATAAAATTTTTCGGGTCGCGGTGATTTTACCGGGTCGGTCGTGTGAGGGGAAACAAACAATATTTTATTTTTGGCCTAAAACAAAGCTTTTCAGACAAGAAAATCATTTCTTGATGAGGGGGGTAGGAGGGGTCCTGATCCCAAAATCCTGGGGTTAAAAACACAAAATCCCAAAATCCCGGGCTTAAAAACACAAAATCCTGAAATCCCTGGCTTAAAAACACAAAATCCCAAAAATCCCGGGCTTATGAATAAGAAATCCTGAGGTCACTAAATTCAAAGAAAAGAAATCTGGGATCCCAAAAGGATCAATCCCGAAGTCCCAAGCTTAAAAACACCCCATTCCGGAGTCCTGATAAAGGTCCTATCCCTCTCATTGATGACTAGGACAATGCTACCTGCATATTTCATTTTTTGTGAGGGCAACATCAATGTACGATTGATATGGGAATATTATTGAATGTCACATGTTTTAAATTTTTGTTTATTTTCAAAACTTGTTTTTTGAGAGATATTTTCTGAATGTATGTCACTTTGGTTTTAGATTATAATACAAAGCACCAAAGTTGAAGAAAAAAGCATATATCTATTTCTATAATTTAACATACTTTTTCTTGACCTCTGGGAAACTATTAACCTGATAACAAAGAAATAAGGAGATGCGGTATGATTACCAATGAGACAACTATCCACCAGAGACAGCATCAAACAGGCCTAAACAACAAGCAAAATCCTAACCATATAGAAATCTATAACAGGCTCTACCCAGCATGACAAGATGTAAAACTAAAGAAAAAACCAACTGTTTGATTTATTCTAAAACAATAATGAAAAAAAAACCAACAAATAATGACAGACAGCACACTGAATACCAGGTTCCTGACTTGTGACAACCACATAAAGAACCAGTAGTGTTAACAGACTACTAAGACTGTTAAGATAGATCGGCCTACACTATAACCACAAGGACTTATCTGTTTGACATTAGGGGTTAGAATTATTTGAATTTGTGTTGTCATAAATATATATCAAAAATGTGTTCTCTTTATTCCTTTTAAAACACCTAACTTTGTTATGCATTAACTAAAGATCTGTGTTAACTTTACAACAAAATCTAGCTGAGATAATAAATAGTTAATGTCTAATTATAGATACATGAGATATATGAGTGATTTTTCTAGCTGTGCTCAGAATTGGTCTATTAAAAAAAAAAATTAAACTTAATAGGCCTTATATATTACAATATTCATATGATAAGGTAGTTATTTATAGACAATATAATGAATTATTCATCTTTTTTCCCCTGTAGAGTTGTTTTATACTGAACCTTTTTTTGTTAAAAAAATGAATACATGATGTAGCGGAGTTGTCATACATAGGATTTATATTCTTTATTGCTCTTACATAGTGATATAAAACAAAGTGAGAATGGAAAGATCTAGTTACACAGCCTTAACTCTCTCAATCAGTAATTAAGTAGCCATGTTCCTTTTAAAATGGCAGTTCCAGAGTCATTATGTAATCAAAAGCACATTAAACATTTATACTGTGGAAAGCTTGGTGTAAGTTGTTTATTGAAGGCAATTCAACTCACTCATTTGAAAAGTGATCTCAGTTATGACATTTACATTTGTGTGGTACGTTTAATTTTCAAAAACGACAAAAGCATTGTGGAAATTTGAGATTTTGAAACCCCTGTGTAGTCTCTTTAATATTCGTGTTGGTTTCGATTTAAGCTGTAAATCCTCTTAGATGTCTCATTAGATTTTTTTTACCAATTGCCACCACAGATAGGATCAGATTGTACATAATTATACAATAATTCCTAATTTTATATGGTGTAGGTCTATTTCATATATCGATCAACTAGAACTTTGATGTAAAAAAAACATATTAAAGGAATAAAGAAGGGTTACAAATTGTTTTTTTTATAATTGCTAAAAAAATCTTAATAAAGGATATTATAGCTATCTGATGTAATGGTTGCTGTTGTAACTCTGAAATTTTGTCATTCCTGAATTATAAAAGAATGGATTTGGATAAAGGTTAGCCATATTGAATGAACATTTCACTTACCATATTTTATTATTGGTTATTTAAGAAGTACTATTAAGCATGCACTGTTTAAAGCGTCTTCAACTTGAATTTTATTGAAGGCAAACAAGAAATGTACACGCATAAAAAAATACCATACATCATTGAAAGTACAGTAAGGTTGAAATTTAACTTCCGGATAATTGAACCTTAAACATGACTGCATTTTCCATTTGAGAGGAGTTTGAAATGTAAAATATTGTCAATTTAAATTCTCCTAATTTACATCTTTCTATCAAATGGAAATGTTTTCACTAACAGGAAGAAAAATCTTTGATCCCTTTGAACAATTTCATTAGACTAAAGAGAAAAATTTCTTGCATGGAAAAGCTCTTGAAACAAATTGCAGAATATCTAAAAAGCAAAAATAACATCAAATGGTAGAGGGGTAATCCATTTCCCAAACTCTTCATTAACATCATTATAGAAAATTAAAATACTTCACAATGCTGTTTGAACAAAGTAGCTTTGGTGAACAGGAAAATGCCTCTAAGTGGAAGACAAGGAATTCATCATACATCTGAAAAGTTGACAAGATTTAAACAAAGGAGGAGCTTTGTGTGTAATAATCTGTGTCTTAGATGTTTACTGCTGCAATGAGGTGTAGTAATTATATCTCAGCTTTTTTATATGTTTTTTATGGAATTAGCGATCATGACAAGATGAAGGCATGGGCTCAGTTTTCCATAAAATTTTGAAAAAATAGTTGAAATTGAACCCATCACACGTAAATATGCATGGCAGATTTTTGGTTGTCTATAGGTGGATCCAGGGGGTGGGAAAAAATTTGTTGATTTTATAGGAAATCACTGAAGTGTGACTGGAGTGGGTCCCCTCTTAATGCAGTCAGTGACCCCCTGCCCTCCCCTCCCCCTTTATGAAAAATTTCTGGATCAACCGCTATTGTCAATCTTTAATGAGTCACATAACTTGACTCAAGAGATTATGCCACAAACATTCATCTGTTGTTATAGATGTTTTTCACTCATTGACACCTACCTACCCTTGTATTCATATTATTTGAAGGTTAATCTTTACCACAGGAAAAAAATATGTGTTTATAAACAAAGATTGTCTGTTTAACATAAAGTTTATGATATACACCAGATTGGTAGTTAACAGGTTGTATGTAAATTTTCTTTTATGAAAATAAGATTAAAATTTTCAGTGTGGCATCTGTAGCATCTTGCTGAGTATGAAAGTCACATTTAAAAAAAAGTTTTCTGTATTTTATTGAATCGGGATTCATAATACCTGTAACCAGAATCTTCTTTAACAGTAAAGTAAGTGTTTACCCATGAATATCCTTATTTTTGATCCCTCTTTCCCCAGTTCCCACCCCACTGACTCCCATTTCCCACCCTCTCATTCATTATCTTTCTGTCTACAATTCTTTTGTGACCTTTTGTAGTGTTGGTCATCAAAAACAAGTGAATGATGCAATATTCTTTTGCAAAACTATTGTAGGAATACTTTTATGAATATTATTTTTTTTAAATACCTTGACATTTTTTCATTCTCCAATTAAGTAATTTTTTTACTTATATCTCCTGATAACAATCTGTTTTTGTAATTTTGTACCAGAATATATATTTTGTTATCAATCATAATTTATCCATTTAGGTATAATGTTATGATTATTTTGCTGGAAAGGATGTATGGTTTTTTAATAGTGGTACATGTACAAATATCATACTATATGACTGAATTTAAAAAATATTCCAAACATTGAATAAAAAAAGATGGAACTAATGCTTAAGGTCTCAACTATGACACTTCTTTGGAAGTTTCCTTAATTGTCCCATGGAATGATCTACTCCCAATTTTAGATAACAGAAATATGTATAATCCTCTAAGTCTATGATGAAAATAAGATATCAGATAAATATTGAAATGTTGTAACTAAATTCTTTGCAACAACTGCTTCTTCATCTATTTGTTATTCATGCTTTTCAATTTATTTTGTCTGAATGGTTTTTTTTAGCAATTGTTGCAATGTGCCTGCAGATATTGACTTATTTGTTTGGTATATACAGTTGTAAAATGATAAGTGGATTTTGTATAGATCTGGCAATTAATAATGATATGTAATAAATGAACATAATAGGACAAATCAGTTTATTTTCAGTCACTTCGTTAAAATATATAGTGCAAGTTGTTGTTTAGCAATTTTTTTTTTTCGGCCATGTTTCATTTTTGTATTTTTTTTCCATTGAATATATGATTGTGACATGTTATCTCTGGAAAGAGATTAACCAAAAATATCATTTAAACTTAAAGCAAACTTCTATAACTTGAAATTTCTGAAATATAATGTTACATTTTGCATGTCTTCTTGTCCAGTTCTATGTCATGAAACACAGCCTCATTATTTGCTTGTACAATTATAATATGGGACTTTTAAAACAAGAATGATAACTTGTTTTTTTAAATGGAAAGATATTTTTAGCTCCTGGTGTAACAACACTTTTTTGGGTACTGTTAAAAGAAATCATTTGTATTTTGACTTTGCTTTTGAATTACAGACTTGTTGATTAGTGTCTGACTGACAAATAACTCTTATTCCAAGACATTAGACTGACAAATAACTCTTATTCTCGAGACATTAGACTGACAAATAACTCTTATTCTCAAGACACTTTAAACTAGAGGCTCTAAAGAGCCTGCGTCGCTCACCTTGGTCTATGTGAATATTAAACAAAGGAAGCAGATGGATTCATGACAAAATTGTGTTTTGGTTATGGTGATGTGTTTGTACATCTTACTTTACTAAACAGTCTTGCTGCTTACAATCATCTCTATCTATAATGAACTTGGCCTAGTAGTTTCAGTGGAAAATGTTAATAAAAATTTACAAATTTTATGAAAATTGTTAAAAATTGACTATAAAGGACAATAACTCCTTAGGGGTCAATTGACCATTTCCGTCATGTCGACTTATTTGTAAATCTTACTTTGCTTAACATTATTGATGTTTACAGTTTATCTCTATCTATAATAATATTCAAGATAATAACCAAAAACAGCAAAATTTCCTTAAAATTACCAATTCAGGGGCAGCAACCCAACAACGGGTTGTCAGATTCATCTGAAAATTTCAGGGCAGATAGATTTTGACCTGATAAACAATTTTATCCCATGTCAGATTTGCTCTAAAGGCTGCGGTTTTAGAGTTATAAGCCAAAATCTACATTTCACCCCTATGTTCTATTTTTAGCCATGGTGGCCATCTTGGTTGGTTGGCAGGGTCACGCCACACATTTTTTAAACTATATACCTCAATGATGATTGTGGCCAAGTTTGGATTAATTTGGCCAAGTAGATTGAATTAATTTGATAATTTGAAGGAAATTTTACTGTTTTTGGTTATTATCTTGAATATTATTATAGATAGAGATAAACTGTAAACAGCAATAATGTTCAGCAAAGTAAGATTTACAAATAAGTCAACATGACTAAAATAATCAGTTGACCCCTTTAGGAGTTATTGCCCTTTATAGTCAATTTTTAACCATTTTTCGTAAATCTTAGTAATCTTTTACAAAAATCTTCTCCTCTGAAACTACTTGGCCAAATTAATCCAAACTTGGCCACAATCATCATTGGGGTATATAGTTTAAAAAATGTGTGGTGTGACCCTGCCAAGCAACCAAGATGGCCACCATGGCTAAAAATAGAACATCAGGCTAAAATGTAGATTTTGGCTTATAACTCTAAAACCAAAGCATTTAGAGCAAATCTGACATAATCTATTAGGTCAAGATCTATGTGCCCTGAAATTTTCAGACAAATCGGACAACCCGTTGTTGGGTTGCTGTCCCTGAATTAGTAATTTTAAGGAAATTTTGCAGTTTTTTGTCGAGCCTGCAACTTTTGTTGCAGAAAGCTCGACATAGGGATAGTGATCCGGCGGCGGCGGCGGCTACGGCGGCGGTGTTAGCTAACTTCTTAAAAGCTTTATATTTTAGAAGGTGGAAGACCTGGATGCTTCATACTTTGTATATAGATGCCTCATGTTACGAAGTTTCCGTCAGTCACATGTCCAATGTCCTTGCCCTCAATTTCATGGTTCAGTGACCACTTGAAAAAAAAGTTCAGATTTTTTGTAATGTTGAATTCTCTCTTATTATAAGTAATAGGTTAACTATATTTGATATGTGCGTACCTTGCAAGGTCCTCATGTCTGTCAGACAGTTTTCACTTGACCTCGACCTCATTTCATGGATCAGTGAACAAGGTTAAGTTTTGGTGGTCAAGTCCGTATCTCAGATACTATAAGCAATAGGGCTTGTATATTCGGTGTATGGAAGGACTGTAAGGTGTACATGTCCAACTGTCAGGTGTCATCTGACCTTGACCTCATTTTCATGGTTCAGTGGTTATAGTTAAATTTTTGTGTTTTGGTCTGTTTTTTTCATACTATATGCAATAGGTCTACTGTATTTGTTGTATGGAATGATTGTAAGGTGTACATGTCTAGCGGGCAGATGTCATGTGACCTTGACCTCATTTTCATGGTTCAGTGGTTATAGTTAAATTTTTGTGTTTTGGTCTGTTTTTTTCATACTATATGCAATAGGTCTACTATATTTGTTGTATGGAATGATTGTAAGGTGTACATGTCTAGCGGGCAGATGTCATGTGACCTTGACCTCATTTTCATGGTTCAGTGGTCAAAGTTAAGTTTTTGAGTTTTGGTCTATTTATCTAATACTATATGCCATAGGTCAACTATATTTGGTGTATGGAAATATTTTATGATCTTTATGTCAGTAGGGCAGGTTTCTTTTGACCATGACCTCATTTTCACGGTTCATTGCAGTGTTAATTTTTTGTGTTTTGGTCAATTTTTCTTAAACTATAAGTAATAGGTCAACTATATATGTTGTATAGAAGCATTGTTAGCTGTACATGTCTGCCTGGCATGGTTCATCTGACCTTGACCTCATTTTCATGGTTCATTGGTCTTTGTTTAGTTATTTTGGTTAATGTTAAGTTAATGAGACAGTTGTAATAAAGCTTTATACTTAGGACTATCAACATAATATCAATGATTAGTATAGAAGGCGAGACATTTCAGCGTGTGCACTCTTGTGCTTATTATCTTGAATATTATTATACGACTGCAAAAATTTTAATTTTTCGTCGTATATTGCTATCACGTTGGCGTCGTCGTCTGCGTCGTCGTCGTCGTCCGAATACTTTTAGTTTTCGCACTCTAACTTTAGTAAAAGTGAATAGAAATCTATGAAATTTTAACACAAGGTTTATGATCACAAAAGGAAGGTTGACATTGATTTTGGGAGTTTTGATCCCAACATTTTAGGAATTAGGGGCCAAAAAGGGCCCAAATAAGCATTTTCTTGGTTTTCGCACAATAACTTAAGTTTAAGTAAATAGAAATCTATGAAATTTTGACACAAGGTTTATGACCACAAAAGGAAGGTTGGGATTGATTTTGGGAGTTTTGGTTCTAACAGGTTAGGAATAAGGGGCCAAAAAAGGGCCCAAATAAGCATTATTCTTGGTTTTCGCACTATAACTTTAGTTTAAGTAAAAAGAAATCAATGAAATTTAAACACAAAGGTTTATGACCACAAAAGGAAGATTGGTATTGATTTTGGGAGTTGAGGTCTGAACAGTTTAGGAATTAGGGGCCAAAAAGGGGCCCAAGTAAGCATTATTCTTGGTTTTTGCACAATAACTTTAGTTTAAGTAAATAGAAATCTATGAAATTTAAACACAAGGTTTATGACCACTAAAGGAAGGTTACGTTTGATTTTGGGAGTTTTGGTCCCAACAGTTAAGAATAATAAGGGGCCCAAAGGGTCCAAAATTGAACTTAGTTTGATTTCATCAAAAATTGAATAATTGGGGTTCTTTGATATGCCGAATCTAACTGTGTATGTAGATTCTTAATTTTTGGTCCCGTTTTCAAATTGGTCTACATTAAGGTCCAAAGGGTCCAAAATTAAACTTAGTTTGATTTTGACAAAAATTGAATCCTTGGGGTTCTTTGATATGCTGAATCTGAAAATGTACTTAGATTTTTGATTATTGGCCCAGTTTTCAAGTTGGTCCAAATCGGGTCCAAATTAAACTTTGTTTGATTTCATCAAAAATTGAATAATTGGGGTTCTTTGATATGCCAAATCTTACTGTGTATGTAGATTCTTAATTTTTAGTCCCGTTTTTAAATTGGTCTACATTAAAGTCCAAAGGGTCCAAAATTAAACTAAGTTTGATTTTACCAAAAATTGAACTCTTGAGCTTTTTTGATATGCTGAATCTAAAAATGTACTTAGATTTTTGATTATTGGCCCAGTTTTCAAGTTGGTCCAAATCAGGTCCAAATTAAACTTTGTTTGATTTCATCAAAAATTGAATAATTGGGGTTCTTTGATATGCCAAATTTTACTGTGTATGTAGATTCTTAATTTTTAGTCCTGTTTTTAAATTGGTCTACATTAAAGTCCAAAGGGTCCAAAATTAAACTAAGTTTGATTTTAACAAAAATTGAATTCTTGAGCTTTTTTGATATGCTGAATCTAAACATGTACTTAGATTTTTGATTATGGGCCAGTTTTCAAGTTGGTTCAAATCAGGATCCAAAATTATTATATTAAGCATTGTGCAATAGCAAGAAATTTTCAATTGCACAGTATTCAGCAATAGCAAGAAATCTTCAATTGCACAGTATTGTGCAATAGCAAGAAATTTTCAATTGCACAGTATTGCACAATAGCAAGAAATCTTCAATTGCACAGTATTGTGCAATAGCAAATATTTTCAATTGCACAGTATTGCGCAATAGCAAGAAATATCTTATTGCACAATATTGTGCAATAGCAAGAAATTTTCAATTGATTGGAGTTATCTTTCTTTGTCCAGAATAGTAGTTGAATCAACTTAAATCATTGTCAATGTATATTCACTTTTACTACCAACTGATAAATTAAAACAATCTTTACCATTCAGTGATAACAAGCACCTTTTGTTACATTTTAATAGTTTATGATGTATTTAAATGAGTAGTTATTGTTGCAAACTCCATTAGAAATTTGAATTGAGATCAGTTTTGGAAAAAGGGGAAGGAGGATGTGAAAAAAAAAATGGGGGGGGGGGGGGTGTTAAAATTTTCTCATTTCAGATTTCATTAATAAAAAGAAAATTTCTTCAAACATTTTTTTGAGAGGATTAATATTCAACAGCATAGTGATTGCTCAAAGGAAAAAAAAGTATTTTAAGTTCATTAGACCACATTCATTCTGTGTCAGAAACCTATACTGTGTCAACTATTTAACACAATCCAAATTTAGAGCTGAATCCAGCTTGAATGTTGTGTCCATACTTGCCCCAACCGTTCAGGGTTCAACCTCTGCGGTCGTATAAAGCTGTGCCCTGCGGAGCATCTGGTTATAGATAGAGATAAACTGTAAACAGCAATAATGTTCAGCAAAGTAAGATCTACAAATAAGTCAACATGACCAAAATTGTCAGTTGACCCATTAAGGAGTTATTGTCCTTTATAGTTAATTTTTTAACAATTTTCTAAAATTTTAGTATTCTTTTAAAAAATCTTCTGCTCTGAAACTACTGGGCCAAATTTAACCAAACTTAGCCACAATCATCATTTGAGTATCTTGTTTTATAAATGTGTGGCGTGACCCTGCCAATCAACAAAGATGGCCGCCATGGCTAAAAATAGTACATAGGGGCGAAATGTATATTTTGGCTTATATCTCTGAAACCAAAGCATTTAGAGCAAATCTGACAGGGGATTAATTGTTAATCAGGTCAAGATCTATCTGCCCTGAAATTTTCAGACAAAACAGACAACCTGTTGTTTGGTTGCTGCCCCAGAGTTAGTAATTTTAAGGAAATTATGCAGTTTTTGGTTATTATCTTCAATATTATAATAGATAGAGATAAACTGTAAACAGCGATAATGTTCAGCAAAGTAAGATCTACAAATAAGTCAACATGACCAAAATTGTCAGTTTACCCCTTAAGGAGTTATTGCCCTTTATATTCATTTTTCAACAATTTTCATAAATTTTTGTAAATTTTTGTAAATTTTTAGAATATATTTTCCACTGTAATTACTGGGCCAAGTTTATTATAGATAGAGATAATTGTAGCAAGAAGAATGTCCAGTAAAGGAAGATCTACAAACACATCATGATCACCAAAACACAATTTTTCATGAATTTATATGTGTCCATTGTTTAATGTGCACATAGACCAAGGTGAGCGACACAGGCTCTTGAGAGCCTCTAGTTATTCGTGGGGTACATATTTATGTGGTTCATGTTGTAAAGAACTGAACATATTGAATAAATGTTCAACAAAAAACAAATATTTTTATAGACTGGTTGTCTGCCTGTGGAAAAACAATGTATCCACAAAAAGTCAATGTTTTCTCAATCCATGAAAATAAGTACCATAGAAAAAAATAAACAAATTCATAGTACTTACTATTGCACAGTAGAGTTTTAACCGGGCCAGCCAAACAGTAATATAAGCTATTGATCAGCCCATTATTTTATTTTTTCTTTCATCTGTCTTGGTGGTCTTGTGGTTTTACGATGGCCTTAAGTGTTTAAGGTAATGTTCACAAGGCTCAGGGTCAAACAAAAGACTCAAAAATTGGTATTTTGAACTTCACTGTAAAGCATAAAGCAAAGTATGTGCATTTCAAAGAAAGAGAAAGACTATTCAGCTCAGAATCAAACTAATGTATCCAGGTAAGGCCTTGAAGTCATTAAACTTTCGAGTCATTTTTTTTGTACTCCTGCTCAAAAATAAACCAATCAAAATGCTGGATTTCATGTTTCAAGCATGTTTTTTTGTGCTCCAAGCACTGAGCAAAGTTTAATGACTTCAACCCAAGGAGATATGTCTACCAAGCAGTTACCTTGTGAACTAGAACCAGCTCAGCCAGTTAAGTACAAAGCAGGGTTCATATTTTATCTCATTAACATGGTTTTATCCTGATATGCTTTTAATATTTGTCGTTTCAGATTATTAACACCAATCCATCATCAACATCATTATTGTATACAGTGAAAAAATTAGAAGACAAAATATTTGAATCTATATGAGCTGTAAGTATGATATTATTGTTATGTTACAAAGATAGACAGAAAACAATTGGAAATAACTGTCTGTTGCTTATAATGATGCTGATAGGTTGTACAGTGATTACCATGATTGAATAAACATCATATAGCAGTAGTCCTTTTCACAAAAAATCGTAAGTGTAAAATTTATCGTAAGTCTAAAATATTCCATAACAATTCAACTAAATATTTTTTATCATAAGATTGATTTTACACTTAAGATTTTTATGTGAAACTTAACACTGGACTATGGTGACTTCAATGTAACTATAAAAGGAAACATACTCTGGATTTTGTACGTCTTCAGAGAAATTATTTCATATTCTCCATTATTATACTCTGGGAGTCTCACAAGACTAAATACCATTTAAAATGACTTTATCTTCAATATCTACAATAATTTTTTTTGCTGTCATTATGAAAGTTGACAAATGTCTTCAATATATATGTTATCTAGTGACATTTAGGTACAACGTACATTCATAAAATCTAAAATAGATTGAAAAATCTAAAGTAGTTTAAAATAGTTTTAAAATAAAACCTTTTTATACCATATAATGTAATCTCTTTGAATTTTAATTTAATTTGAGTGAAAACAGAATCTTCGATTATATGGAAAATAAAGTTACTTTTTTTTAACAAACCTAATTATATCTCAAATATGGCTGAAAACAATTTTTGTTTTGGTTTGATGTTTTTCTTTTAAGTTTCTGATTAATTTCTTTGGGTTAGATGTTCCTTTTTTATGGTCAGTGCAGTTGGTCATGGGTTTTTATAATACCTAGGCATGTCAAATAATCAAATTACAGATTTTAAAATTTATGTTTGATGCCTCAATTTTCCAACTGGTTTTTGTCCAGCCTGCGACTTCAGCTCAACATAGGGATAGTGATCTGGCAGCGGTGGCTGCGGTGTTATCTAACTTCTTAAAAACTTTATATTTTAGAAGGTGGAAGACCTTGATGCTTCATACTTTGTATATAGATGCCTCATGATACGAAGTTTCGGTCAGTCACATGTCCAATGTCCTTGACCTCATTTTCTTGGTTCAGTGACTACTTGAAAAAAAAGTTAAGATTTTTTTGTAATTTGAAATTCTCTCTTATTATAAATTATAGGATAGCTATATTTGGTATGTGCGTACCTTGCAAGGTCCTCATGCCCTTCAGACAGTTTTTACTTGACCTAGACCTCATTTCATGGATCAGTGAACAAGGTTAAGTTTTGGTGGTCAAGTCCATATCTCAGATACTATAAGCAAAAGGGCTAGTATATTCGGTGTATGGAAGGACTGTAAGGTGTACATGTCCAACTGGCAGGTGTCATCTGACCTTGACCTCATTTTCATGGTTCAGTGGTTATAGTTAAATTTTTGTGTTTTGGTCTGTTTTTCTCATACTATATGCAATAGGTCTACTATATTTGTTGTATGGAATGATTGTAAGGTGTACATGTCTAGCGGGCAGATGTCATGTGACTTTGACCTCATTTTCATGGTTCAGTGGTCAAAGTTAAGTTTTTGAGATTTGGTCTTTTTATCTAATACTATATGCCATGGGTCAACTATATTTGGTGTATGGAAATATTTTATGATATTCATGTCAGTCGCACAGGTTTTATTTGACCATGACCTCATTTTCACGGTTCATTGCACAGTGTTAAGTTTTTGCGTTTTGGTCTATTTTTCTTAAACTATAAGTAATGTATATTATATAATATAATATGTTGTATAGAAGCATTGTTAGCTGTACATGTCTGCCTGACATGGTTCATCTGACCTTGACCTCATTTTCAAGGTTCATTGGTCTTTGTTTAGTTATATCTTGGTTAATGTTAAGTTTATGTGACAGTTGTAAATTAATAAAGCTTAGCTTTATACTTAGGACTATCAACATAATATCAATGATTAGTATAGAAGGCGAGACATTTCAGCGTGTGCATTCTTGTTATTAATTTGGTAAATCTTGATAAGTTTTTACAAAATATTTTCCTCTGTAACAAGAAGGCCAAGTTCATTACAGATAGAGAAAACTGTAACTAGCAATAATGTTCAGTAAAGTAAGTAAGATCTACAAACAGATCACCATCACCAAAACACAATTTTGTCATGAATCCATCTGTGTCCTTTTTTTAATATGCACATAGACCAAGGTGAGCAACACAGGCTTTTTTAGTTTTTCTAGAAGTAAAATATGTAAACAACAATGTTTGGGTTTTTTTTTATGTTTTCTTTTTCATGCGATCAATCTTCTTGTACAAAACTGCACACTGTTTAGTTAATGTTCATATAATTGACTTTTTGGGTTATTTTAACTTTACCAAGGTAGAATATCTGATAATGATATTTTAATGGTCTCAAGAGATGTTCCAGTTTTTTATTGCTTGTCTCTTACCAGTACTTTATGATCCATTGATAAAATAGATAATCATTAATATAAAGTCAGGACAGGCTGGATCTAGGCCAGTCATTTAGTTTTCAATACTGAAATTTGGTGCCAAATATGATTTAGAACAAAATTTAAAAGATGAATTCAGTGTAATTATGTGTATGTATTGTATGTTACTGTTTAATAACCCAGATAATATTCAAATTATTCATATTGTTCAAATATGGTTGTGCAATTACATCAAATTCAGAAGGATTTGACTTACCTGATGCTAATTTATTTGAGTAGTTTAATTATTAATTCTAGTAAGTACTTACCTGCAACACAAGTAGAATGTTGTCATCCTTAGGGTTTTGTGGTTATATAATTTATTTATTTACTTATTTTGTAAATGATATTTTTGTGACATAATTTCTGTGCATTTTTTTTCTCATAATGTCAAGTTTACTTGCATGGTTTGATATTTCTTCAAATAGAACATAAAAAAGAAATCATTTGACCGCATTTGGTCATCAAAAGCATAGCTCATACAATATGTATGTATTGAAAAAAAAAGAGTTTGGATAATTAAAACATGAAAATCCAAGTTACTCTAAAAATGTTGGTATATAATTAATGAAATCAGCCAACCAAAATACTGCATTTGGTGTTCCAACCACACATTTTGTACTCCAAAACTCCAAGTACAGATAAAAGTTATTTATCGAAAGGCCAGAAGTAACTTTGTTATAATATCAAATATGTTTTTTTTTGGTTGAAGTATGTTGACCCCTCTGAACCAAATTGAGTCTGTTTCCATTATATGCTTAAAAATCTTCTCCATCAAACAGTGTAAACCAAGCTATACATGATGTCTCTTATGGCATCTTTTTTGATAAAAGTCTATCCAGGGATTGATAATTATTATAAATCACTCTCTATATAAATTATTCCCCCCCCCCCCCCCCCCAATGACAATGTTTACTATTTTTTTTTGTCCCAGTTTTCTATCTTTCAAAACTAATTTGTTTGAAAGTATACTAGTAAATAAAACTAATTGACATTTTTTTAGCTGATTTAATTTTCTCAGTGACAGGTTTTTCAGTAAACAACTTTGAATAATTTAAACACCATAATTGAATAAAAAGCAAAAAAAAAAAAATCAAAAAAATCAGAGTTATAAAGTCATAAGAACCCTCAAATTAAAAAAAATAATGCATATGTTTTTTTATAACTCAATGGATAGTTTTCATTTATATAAAACTTATGTACATAAACTTTTTTCTGAAGAAAATTCTTTAATTTATTCATATTTAGAAGAAGTTTACTTTATTTTAATTGCTTCCTTCCAGGACCTCAGTGTGACCCATCTCGTAAAAATCCGGTGATCGCAATATGCATGGATGTCCTTAAAATAAACTATTATCTGAATTTACATGATTGACACGTGCTCAATTTCCATGCTTTTTTGTTGATTTTTTGTTGATTGTTGACAAAGTTAGGTGACAATCTTTAAACTTGGCTTCAAAACACGAACTTTAATTGCCTACCATATTTTCACATCAACACTGACCAATTGAAAAAAAAAATTGACGATTATACGAAATTGATGCGAAAAAAATGAAAAATTCTTGAACAGAAGACTAAGTTTATGATGTTTGTATGCATTGGTTCAAGAATTGGAAGAACATTATTTTTCACTGGTCACTCGTTTCTTATGACTTTAAATATAATATTTGTAAGGTTTCCATATTTTTCGTGTTTTTTTTTCAAACATGTTTAATATCTGATCTAAATAATTATTAAATAAAATGAATCAAAATAAACATTGGCCATAAAAAATATAAATATTCATTTAGTGAACTTTAGTTCTTTATCTGTGAATGTCAATAACTCAAAAGTAGTAAATTGACTGTGACATGAATATGCATTTAGTGGGTACAAATGCCTATAAATATTCAGAAAATATTATGATTTGGATGAAGTGTCATCAAAGAACTAAAATAATTCTGAACTGCCTAAAGAAGGAATCTATAATTGCTACTATCTATTTATCTTTGTTGTCTAGCCAAATAAAGCATTATATAATTTGTATTTACATACAAGCTTTTTTTTCTATGAGTTACAATGAGCATTATTTGATGGCAATTTTCATAAACAATAGGCTGCTTGACCAACAATTCATACTTGTTTGACTCCTAACAAGAGTACATAACTGTTTCAGTGCACTTCCAGGAAAAAAACATCCAACCTGACCAAAAAACTGTAATCATGAAGCACTTTTACTGCTTCACTTATCTGAACTAGTTTAAGTTACGGTCAAATCCGGAATATATAATGAGTATGGTGAACATTCTTACCATCTAACTTTATAGAACTAGAAAATTAAATTTTGGAGGTCACTTGAAACTTGAATCTTAATTAACCGCCAGTCATACGATTTGATGTTAGTTTGATGCTTCAAGTTAGTTGTCCATATTCATTTATTTGCCTGGCTTTAATGCCAGACATTATGAGCCATCGCTGCTATAGATAATTTTTACATGGTTGAAAATCAAAATTCATAGTTCCTCTTGACATAATTTGAATTGGTATCCAAAGAATAAAAAATGACTCCACAGTGTTTGGGATTTACATGAAAAATGCTGCAACAAGGTAACCTTGATAGTATCCCGATTATGTCATTTTTATGCATGTGTCCAGTCATTGTAATCTGTGTTTTTTGTATTTTGTGGCTGTTTATGTAAAACATAAACCAAGATTTATGGCTTAGTAAATGACAAAAAAATTAGCTCTATCAATAATGAAAGTCAGACATTGGCAGTGAATTAAGAGCATTTGATGAAATTCCTTATTAATCTTAAACTACGAATATCTTTATGTAGCCAGTTGTTGCGTCAATGTCCATTTCTGAACTTAAAACCCATCATGTATGATAGCAAATTGGCGAGAGAGATACTGTTTAATTCTGATGAAACCCTAAATAGCCTTAGACACATTCATCTTAGCTCAGTTGATTATAGGATAATAGAAACCCAAAGAGGAAGCTTTTGTTCGAGGTGGGAATTCTAATATTACAAAAAGTCGGAGTGAAAAATTTCATGTTTCACCTTAATTTCCGCTATGTAGACAAAAAAGATGGGTTTAAAATGTCAAGTATGATCAAATCAGATGTCAATCAGTAGAATGGATAGATAATTAAATAAGAGCATGGTATGGAAATGCTTTAATGGAGATAATTGCCATTTTGGGATATTGTTTGACTCTAATGAAATTTTATATTGTTTTGGTACTTTTTTCAAAATTCCAAAATGTTCTTGAATATTTTGAATTAATAAATTAATTACACAGAACTGTTAGAAAAGCTTTATATTTTTGTTCAAGTGTTAAGATGCTTTTTGTTCAAATTATTTTTACTGAGCAAGAGATATTTGACGTCATTATATAACACAATTTTGGATACAGATTCCGGAAGTCAGAAATTTGCATATAAATTCAGAAAGACAATTGAATTAGGACCATCTTTTATACAGCTTCTGTTTTTACAATTAGTAAACCTTCAGGACTCTCTCTGTCAATTTTTATCAATCAAATTCATAGTTTTGGCTGGAAAAGAAGATTTGGTATAATTATATGAACTTTGATTCGAGAGTAAAATAACAGAAAAGAACTTCATACTTTTGCACAAAATAAATCAGAGTTTGACACTATAACAATAGATTTTTACTCTTGCTTATGCCTTTTTACTCTACTTAACAATGTTACAAAGGTGAGACAAACTATTTTGTTCTAACCCTCACTTCACTGCTTTTGAGACTTTTGCATAGTTTTCTTATTTCAAGTTCTGCCTTTAAAAATTCCAACATTTGAACTACTATACCTATACTATTGAAATTACAAATAGGCGAGACATATGTGTCAACAGTTTATTTGTAAAAGTAGTTATTCAATCAACAAAAAGGCATCATATGTTCTGTAGACATGCTACACTGTCTCATTTACAAAATCTTGTTATTTGAGTGTAGCTACCATGAAAAATAGCAAGTCCAAATCCTGATAATAATATTCAACCTGAAGCACCACAAAGAGAAGTCTGAGGTTATAGGGAAACTCAGATGAGTCTTGTTAGTTAGCTTTGATATCACTCTGAGGAATTCAAGAGGTTAGTAGAAGATAAATGAGTTATTAACCTTAATTTGCTTAAGGGAACCATCCATGAATTTATAAGGATTACTTTTTATTAGTGTACGAATTGGATTTGTTTGTTTTGCATTGGAGTTTAGGCTTTGGTTTTAAAAATTTTGACCCGCATGAAATAGTGATAGAAATTCAAAATATATGATATTCTATTTATGTTATGACTTTAAATGTTTGGTTTTTTTTTGAGAAGAGTAGAAACAGCTGTAGCATTGAAATAATAAAAGCACATTCATATTGGTCTTGTTCTTGGGAAATTAAAACTAGAATGTGGAAATCTAGCCAAAGTGGTCTTTATATTTAAAGCAGAAAGTAGCCAGATAATCTCATTCAAATAAGAACGCTTATCAACAGAGATGCAAATACTTTTAAAAGTGTGTGTGGCCAGCTGCAAATGTATTGCTTTGATTCAAACCATAAAAGGCAGTAATGAAAAGCATCCTTTAGTAGGTTATAAATTTAAAGTGATGGGACTGAGTAGTATATCATACCATAAATTACACATTAACACCATATCCTAGGGAGAAATTTTGCAATTCATTTATATTTGGTTAACTTGACCAGGCTTTCAACACCCAGAAGTTATAAAATAACTATTTATTTCACTATTTAAAATTATCAAGGGATACCATAGTCTGCAATCTTTACAGCCAGTAGAGTAGAAATAATGGATTAAGGAAATGTTTAGAGACATTTGGTAGGGAATTATAGTCGGTGATGGTAGTAAATAAAAACAAAAAGCTGTTAACTGGTTGATTTATTTGAGTATTCACATGTGCAGTAACCAATTGTTTTTTTTTACCTCTGTTTTACCTTAAAATGTCTGTTGCCTGCTTAAGGTACATTCTTGACATAGGCAGAGTTGTTATATTATAAAAAAGAAACCGTGGTGAGATTGCCAATGATTACCAATGAGACATCTCTGTTATCCTTTTTGTTTGATTAAACTGTATGCCACAAGTAAAATATTAACAAAATTATTCAAGTGAAATTTACTAGAATTTTGAAGTAAAAATTTGATAGTGTTTGATGAGGGATGCTTTTATAAGATACAAAATAAAATTGAAAATTAAGATAGAAATGCAAAGCAAATGAGTTTATATTCCCTATAAGCCTTGTTTATAGTTTTAATTTTTGTGGAATAATTTGTACATTAAAACATAAATACTGTTACCATATTTAGCTTTGCTGGAAAGACAAAACCTAATGGATTGTAAACTGATCATGAAGTGATGTGGAAATTTGTTAAAAGTAAATTATTTATTGTGCTTTGTAATTATTTGTGACAGTAGGAAACTGCTGATAGACTATTAATGGGATTTGTTTGAACAAAAATATACACAATTTATCACATACTTTTCCTTCTTTTACGTGTATGATGCTAGATTTGTTTTTGGATTAAGATATTTTTGCAAGTATAAAAATAAATTCAGAAAGAAAATAGCAGATACAAAATTTATTGGGAAACACACACATTACTGAAGAATACAACAGGTCATTTAAGCCTAAAAGTCTAGAGGTCAATAAGTAGGAATAAAAACAGAAGTGTGGGGTAGATGTAAATTAATGTGACAGCAACACAAAAAAAAACAAAAACTAAAAGACAACCAGAGGTCATGATAACATAAACTTTAAATTTGGTAGCAGTTATGTAAGCTTGATTGTTTAAGGTACAAAATTTATCTTTTTATAAATATACATGTGATGAAATCAGTTTTATACCACCAACTTGGTTTTTCTGAAACTACAAGATAACCGATGGATGAAGATATTGTCATATTGTGAATTTCCCTCATTTATTAGATAATGGTTGTTGATACATTTGTGGTATGAATGAGGGGTATAGGACCTTTATTGGGACTTTGGGAATTCTTGTTTTGAATTTCGGGATGTCAGGATTTTAACTTTTTTAAATTCAGGACTTCGGGATTTCGTGTTTTTCATGAATGCCAATCTGACAATCATGCACCAGAGATAAAAAGCTAGCATTTATAAAATATACAAAAGTTCATTCATAGTAGACCTTCAACCATGATCAAAACCCACACTGCATAGTTAGTATAAATTGCCACAGCATACAAAATATGTACAACTATTCAAATGAGAAAACCAACAGCCTGATTTATGGTAAACAATGAACAAAAACAAATATTTCAAGTTCAACAGCAAACACTGATTGATTTTAGTGTCTTTATTTGGTGTGTTCACATTAGACAATGTTAGGTTTGAGATGATTGTGAGCCCAACCCTTTCCTCAGTGAGCTATGCTTAAATTCTCTTTGTTTCTGAAGCTCCCACAATAATACTGGACACTTTCTTACAGTATACTATAGGGTTATTGCATGAATATTGGGGAATATTGTCCCGAGTAGAATTTTATATTGCACGAGCTTGCGAGTGCAACATATGTTCTACGAGGAACAATATTCCCCAATATTCATGCAATAACCCTTTTATTGTATAGCAATATAATATTTGAAAGTAAAAATTGGTTTAAACTAAGATTTTGTCGTTGATGACGTCATGAATTTTGAAGATTTATTGCACTAGTGCAATATTGGAATTTATTGCACGCTAACTTTTGGTTACTTTCTGTGGGAAATATTATATTGCTATGCAATAAATATAGATATTGTATATTTTACCATTTTGATACTGTTGTACAGCATTTGTTGATCAGACAATTGAATTTCACATTTATAAATTGGCTGGCAACATTTCACTTTGGAATAGCAGCCTTGTATTTTTCAATTACCTGCATTCTTCTGCTGTTTTTTTTTGTATTTACATTAGTTCTATTATTTATGACATTTTTATTTTATGTACCACATCTTAAATAATTACCTTTTTACTGGCAATTCTTTATAAAAAATTAAGAAGGTGATTTCTAGTATAGAAATAATATATATGTTTTTTTATGAGACATTTAAATTTGAAATTTAAAAATATATCTGGTTAGTATATCTAACTAAATTCACATAAATCTAATAAAATGATACTAACTAACTAACTCATAAATTTTGAACACAAAATTCTTTGACAGTGCAGAACATCTAGAATTCCTCTGAAAAGTAAATTAATTATATAAGAAAATGAAAAAATATATGAAAATAAGAGAAATATATATGAAAATAAGAAAGTAATTATGTCAGTTGATGCAGGTGATTTTGGTATGTGTATAAAAAAAGATCAAAGACATGGTGTAGTAATATTACAGCATATTCTGCCAAAGAATGTATTTAAAACAGTAAGTGATAATTTATGGAAACCATTGACATATGAGCATGCAGCTAAGGCTTTTTCTATTCTTGGAAGACCATGTTCTTATTCAAGCCTAAATGTACTGATATACTTCAAATAGTCATAGAATCTATTTTTTTTTAATACTGGTAGTCCAAATACCATGTGCTAATTCAAGATTTAAAGTACTGGTAAAGTACTTCAAATGATCACCAAATATTTTTTTTAATACTGGAAGTCCTGAATAACCATGTACTTTTTCAAGCTTAAGTACTGATATACTTCAAATAATACAATCTATTTTTTTTAATATTGGAAGTCCAAATACCATGTGCTAATTCAAGATTTATAGTACTGGTCAAGTACTTCAAATGGTCACCAAATATTTTTTTTTAATACTGGAAGTCCTGAATAACCATGTACTTATTTAAGCTTAAGTACTGAAGTACTTCAAATAGTCATAGAATCTATTTTTTTTAATACTGGAAGTCGAATACATGTGCTAATTCAAGCTTAAGTAATGAAGTACATGTACTTCAAATAGTCACGGATCATTTTGATAGCCATTAAAAAAATACAGATCTTATCATCTTAGTGATTCAGATTGATTATAGCTTTATGTAAGAATTGACTTAATACTGGTACTATGAGAACATTAATCGTTATTATATTTACATTGAGCCAAATAGTCAAAGGTTTGAGGATCTTCTATGACATATTAAAGAAAAATATAGAGCATACAGTAAAGCATAGGTCTAAAATTATAACCAACTTGTTTAACTGCAAAATTAACAAACTTTTGATACTCCAAATAATCTGTGAAAATCATCAGCTATTTCCCTTTAATTAGCTTAATTCATAGACGGAATAATCAAATGAACAAGAACTTCATACAACATCTGAAGGATTGAGATTACTGCCTTCTGATATACTGGTATCACCTGTCATATTACTGTTTGTCAAATTTAAAAAATTACTATATAAACCCTAATGTTAGGATCTTTGTAAAATTGTATTTTTAGAGTGTCATGAAGTGGTTTTCTATAGGGCAAACAGCTGTAATTTTAGAAAGGCATTCAAAAGATGAATGAAGAAATTGGAATAAAGCATGTGTGGAAAACTTCAGTGTCATGACACACTAATAAAACAAGTTTAGTAAAATGACATTGAAGATTGTGGTGACCATACAGCAGAATGGACAAACATTTCGATGACACCATATGGCATGCTCTGAATTGCCCTTATAATGTTTGGATACCGGAATACTTGAAATGCTTGAAATTGTTATTAAGCTTTTGATTTTAAGAAGAGCTAGAAGTTTTTCATTTTTACATGAAAGGGATCCTCATAAATTTTGCTAAGCAGATGCAAAATACAACTTAACTCTTTTATTCTTTGGAATTTTGAAGACATTAATTTCCCATTATATACTTATAACTAAATGTTATAGATTTCAACAAGCCAGAAGATTTATGATTCTTTTATGAATTAAATCTTCTTTGTTTTGTACTGATTTTTATAGCAGTCATGTCATTAAGATTTTATTACAGAAGTAATTGGTAAACTTTGAAATGATTTTTTTGTAAATTAAGGAGTAGAATCTGTTAATTTGACGTAGTTTGTTTGGTATGTAAACTACCAATTCCTTTGATAAAAAATAAAAATAACCTGATAATCCGTCCGTTTGATCTTGAAGTATAATAGCAGTAAAAGAACAAAACTTTAATGGAATAAACCTATCAATTTGTCAATAAATTTGAATGAAAAAAGAAAAGGTGAATTGAATTGAAAACCTAGCCTGTAATTACAGTCATTTTTAGTTTGTAATTTCTGTGTGAAGATCCTGTGATCTGAAAGTAATCGTACTAATTGCATGTATTTCTTTTGTTAATCTTATGTGTGGTCACTTTTGTAGTTTCTGGCCTTTTGACTCCTTTATTGCTTTGAATGTTTTGTAAATCTTGTTGAAATGAGTTTAAGTTACAGTAGTCTGATATGAGGGTTCACAAGAGCTGCTTGCTTCACTTGATCATAAATCTATGTTCTTAAACAAACTTTAGGAAGTGTTATGATCAAATCTGAAAAAAAGTTGTTCATCTAGATCTGGACAGGGTGCAAAAATGGAGTAGGTTTAAAAATAAAATTGTGAGATCTCAAACCTCACCCTATACCTCTAGCCAATGTAGAATAAACAAGCACATGTAGCAACCTTCCAAATAAAAGTAAATATAGGCAATAGTCAATGTACAGCCTAAAACAATGTGCAACACAGCTTTGAAAGTCCCTGTCATGAAAAGCTTTTGAATAACAATGTATTAAAATGAATAAAATGAGTCTTTTATTGGGTTTGTTGTTATTATTTATTAAGAACTTTATTAACAGAAGATACAGATTAAAAAGTAGTAATACCATTTCATTAAAGTTTTCATTAGATTTTATTCCCATTGAGAACAAAATTTGTATTTGATGCTGAGCATTTATTGTACACAAGGTGTCACCAATGCAATCTATTACCTGTACCATATCCAATATAGCCCTTTCACTAAACTAGTACAGTTACCTATTGAAATGATTACAAGACATATATTGTATGAACAGAATGTAATTTGTAAAATAATATGATTTTAATAGGGTTCAATAAAAGAATCATGTTGAAATAACTTTGCATAAAATCAATTATCTACCAAACTTATTTTTGATTGATTTATATGTTATGACATAAGTATGAAATATAAAGATTTTAAAATTATTGTCTCATATTTGCTACATAAAGGTTATATTAATTCAAATACATAGATGATCATTTTCTTCTATATCATGTTTCAGATGATCTCCATGGGAAAAAATTAGTTTCCCATATTTGAAAAGTATTTATTTTTAAACTTGTCTGGTATCTGATTGCATCTCAATCATTTCAAAAGGTGTTCAACTCCTATTGAAAAGGTGTTGTGGTACCTTTTTTTATGCCCAACCTACGATAGTAGAGGGGTATTATGTTTTCTGGTCTGTGCCTCTTTGCGTTCATACATCCGTGTGTCTGTTCGTCCCTTCGTCCCACTTCAGGTTAAAGTTTTCGGTCAAGGTAGTTTTTGATGAAGTTGAAGTCCAATCCACTAGAAACTTAGTACACATGTTCCCCATGATATGATCTTTCTAATTTTTATGCCAAATTATAGTTTTAACCCCAATTTCATGGTCCACTGAACATAGAAAATGAACGTGCAAAGTTCAGGTTAAAGTTTTTGGTCAAGGTAGTTTTTGATGAAGTTAAAGTCACATCTACTTGAAACTTAGTACACATGTTCCCTTTGATATGATCTTTCTAATTATACCCCCGCTTTAAAAAAGAGGGGGTATACTGTTTTACCTCTGTCTGTCCTTCCGTCAGTCAGTCTGTCCGTCCCATGAATATTTTTCGTCGCATTTTTCTCAGGAACTACAATACAAGGATTTCTGAAATTTGGTTTCAGGGTTTATCTAAGTCAGCTATACCGTGTGATGCGTTTTCCGATTGATCACTTGACAACTTCCTGTTTACCGAACACTTGTATGATTTTACACATGATAGCCAAGTTGAAAATTTTCGTCACATTTTTCTCAGGAACTACAATTCAAGGATTTCTGAAATTTGGTTTCAGGGTTTATCTAAGTCAGCTATACTGTGTGATGCGTTTTCAGATTGATCACTTGACAACTTCCTGTTTACCGAACACTTGTATGATTTTACACATGATAGCCAAGTTGAAAATTTTCGTCACATTTTTCTCAGGAACTACAATACAAGGATTTCTGAAATTTGGTTTCAGGATTTATATAAGTCAGCTATACCGTGTGATGCATTTGCAGATTCATCACTCGACAACTTCCTGTTTACCGAACACTTGCATATTTTTACACTATTAATATTATCCACTTGCGGCGGGTGTATCATCAGTGAGCAGTAGCTCGCAGTTTCACTTTTCCAAATTAAAGTTTTGACCCCAATTTCACGGTCCACTGAACATAGAAAATTATAGTGTGAGTGGGGCATCTGTGTACTATGGACACATTCTTGCTTAAAATGTGTTGGGGCCGTTTTCAAAAAGTGTTTGGGCCCCCTTTTATAAGGTTTTGGGCATATTAATTGCAATTAAAGTCTTCTTTTTTCTCCTCTTCCAGCTAGTTTTGTCCAAAGGGCCAATGTGTGACCTTTTATGCCATCACAACAAAATAGTGATAGAATTATTTCAAAGTTTGATGCTGGATTCATCAGATGAGCTTGTATATCTGATTGAAAGAGTAAGAGGACATTGGTAATACATCAAACTACCAATACAAAATCTTAAAATACATCTTGGGATAAGATATATTTGAATGGAAACTGCAAAATTCTGTCATTGGTAAAATAAATTCTATCCTTTGATGCATTTGAAAACTAGACATGATTTCTTAAATTTGTGCTGATATTATCCATTTATCCAAGTTCTGGATGAAAAATTGAATATTTAACATCATCAAAAAGCATAAAACATTAGTCTGTTATGAAACGAAAAAGCAATGTTTTTAAATGGTTCATTTTCTGCTTGACTTTTGACTTTTCTGAGTGAATTTATTCCAAAATAAATGAATGAAGTCAATAAATGCCGGTAAATAGATTACATTTGAAAATATAATTATAGTGAGTAATTTACAAGTCTGTCTCTTGGAAATTAGGAATTCAGAAAATGCTGTGGCACAAAGGCCTTGGAATACTAAAATAAGGGAGAACAATAAGGAGTTTTTCATGAAAAAATGCTTCATTGCATCATATGTAAATTTACTTTTTTGTATAAACAATGAATCACAGGTTTTTTTTTAAAGAATAATTGATGCATAATATTCCGATAAAGTCTTTGAATATATAGATTGACAGATAGATTTTTTAAATATTCTGGTTTGCTAGAACTGCTTCTGAGTTTGACAAACAGTTGATAAAATAGTACAATGGAAAATTGCAAAAGATTGTTGTAATACTTATTAACAGCAGTTTTATGAAAATAAATGTACTAAAAGATATAAGAAGATGTGGTTTGAGTGCCAATGATGCAACTCTCCATTTGAGTCACAATTTGGAAAAGTAAACCAATATAGGTTTATGATATTTTGATAAATTGCTCAATCACTCACTTTGCTCCGTTTATTGAACTTTGTCATTTTCTAGAAGATAGGTTTTTAATTTTTTTCCTATTTAGTAGTACTTTTTTAATCCAGTATTTCACTTGTCCTGCTGACTGCTAGTATTGTATTGTTTCTCTACAATAACAGTAAAAAATAAACGATTTGATGAAAATGCATTCATAATTGGAAATTAATAAGTTTCAAGCTGTTGTTAATGAATTAATACACAGATCAATCAATATTTTTTCTCATATTAAAACAATTTATAATGAATACAATATTTTATAAATTGTGCAAAGAAGTATTCTAAAACAAATTAATTTTTCAAGCTGTTTCAAGTTTTCAGTTTAAAACAATTGATTTTCTTTTGCAGATTTCTGATTTTAAAGAAAAATGTGTGAGAACATCTGAGATTTTTGATAAAAATAACAATTTTAAGAAATAGAAATATCTGCAGACAGATCAATTGTATAGAGAAAAATGTCTATAAAAACTACATGATTTCAGCATGAAAATATGTTTTATTAATTAAACTATTGAAGCGTAGCTTGTTACATGGGATGAATATTTCAGTCTGCATGTTATCTATGATGAGTTGTATGGAGATAGCTGTCAAGATAAAGATGAGTTAAATATAATGAAAAGTAGTTCATTATATGCATTAATTTGTATAAGGGAGATAACTATTTCACTGGAAGCTACTTTTGTACTATTCAGGTGATGTAAGTTATTTTGTTTCTATTAGAAAAAAAATGAAAAATTGAGACCTGTTGTTATTTTATAATTAGATTGCAGACAAAAGTAATAATTTTTTAATTATCTGGATTCTTAATGAGTTATTGTTGTTACACTTTTCTATTAATTTTTCATTGATAAATACTTAATATCTTTAAAAAACGAGCAAATATGTGCTTGAGAAAAACATGTAATCTATATTGAAAATTTTGCTAATCATTAAAAAATAAGAAGATGTGTTATGATTGATTTCCAACGAGACAAATCTCTACTAGAATTGAAATGATGTAGAAGTGGACAACTATAGGTAACTTTACAGCCTTCAACATTGAGCAAAGCCTTTACTGCATAGTGAGCTATACAAGGCCCTGAAATGACAAATGTAAACCACCATTGAGAAACAAGAGAACTTGAAAGGCCTGGTTTATGTACAAGAATTAAACAAATATGATGTACAACAACTTAGACATCCACTGGCACTGAATTACAGGCTATTAATGAATAAAGTAAATTATGAATTAGGATACTGGATATGCAATCAGATTATAAATTACATAATAAACATGCAAAATTTCTGAATTCACAGCAATCATCACAGTCAGAATTTGAAAGCTGTTTTCTTATTGCTGTCTTTATCTTGGTGTTAACTAAAAAGGTTTTCAGAGATGAGCAAGACACTTAACATATAAATGATTGCCCTTGCCACTGCTTAAAGTATTCTTCATGGAGAATTTTCAGACTTAATTCATACGATGTGCCTTTTTAATACATCTGTGATCAGAAATAACATTCAACTTTCTGAGTCTGTGTCCACAGGTCAAAGTTGCAGTTATCAATTATTCTGTCATAAAACATAATATCCAAACAAATTTCTTAGACAAGCTAAAGATTTTTTAATCATCAACATAGAAACACGAAAAACCTATTAATCTTCAGCTTTTGTAGTCTTCTTAAATGTTTTTCGAGACTAAACAGGTGCTTTATAAGCTCTCCAGAGAATTTAATGGAAAATGAGAACAATTGTCCTTGTTTTTGGCATTCAGGATTTGATGTCTAAGAAATCTCCTTATGGATTCTTAGAAAAGTGGATGATGTATTTATCAAATCAACCTTAGGGAATAAGTGCTAATAAGTAATTCGTTATAAATAGTATATTGTTCTATTTTTAATTTCCTAAGCTGTAATAAATGTTTATGATTTAGAGAAAAATGTGAATTGATCTCAAAACATTAATTGATCCAGAAGTAAAAATGATTAAGGACTTGGTATAAAAATATATTGCCTAAAAGTCATACTTCAGTGATTCCCTATATAACCAACCAAATTTTCCCTACTAATGACCCCCCTCCAGGGCCCCCTGGAATTGCCTATGGTTTTCTATAGTTCTAACTCTGGGATGAAGAGTGATTCTAACAGTTGTTTTGTTCTTACAATTGTTACTTAAGGTGGGGTTATATTTTTAATTGGAAACAACAAAACTTCTAAATACCCACTCAAATTGAAACTCTATAACAATTGCTTGGTAAAAGCTTTTTTATTGTTGTTCAATATCAATTTTTTATTAAACCAATTTTTCCCTAAGGTAATCGTGACTATCTGCGATTATTTTTAGAAAAATAATGACATATTTATTTATCTTTTGTTTTTGTCTCCATCTTAAAACCATTTTATTGCTAGAAAATAAGAAGAGCTTTACCTATTTAAGTCTGTAGAGAATTCTTTTATGATAAAGACAATGTCCTGTTAAGAAAAGTATTCATATTTCATGTAGTCTCCTGAGATATCAATAAAGATTTATATTACAGTAGCTTGTTAAATTATTATCATCATTTTTCATATCTTATGTATGTCTGTAGGGGGACTTAATGCCTGTTGATTATATATGTTTTCTGGTAAACATAATAATTTGCTTAATTAAAGCCACATTGGTAACTGGCATCTTACTTAATGTTGATTTTAAGGTAGGAAAAGCAACAAGGCATCATCAGTTTTATAATCAATATCAGAAGTGATCATATTGCATGTAAAATATTTTATTTTTACAGTGATGAGAAGTGTTGGGATTTATAAAGATTTGCTTGGGACATTAAAAGGATATTAACTTACTAATTCAGGTAAGAAAGTTTATAAATTGTTGTACACTATTGATATCAGAATATTTGTCCATAAGTTCCAGAAGAAATATGTCTTGTAGTTATTTATTGATTGATAAAAAAAAGCAGAGGTTACAGATTGTCTAAAATTTGGCTTTTCCTACCTTCTTTATGCTCATCTGGCTGAAGGCCTTAGCTGTACCCTTTTTGCAATGTGGTGTCTGTCATCAGTTGAATCTTATAGAGGTCTCTTAATTTCCTCTGCAACAACTGAACCAATTAAAATGGCATTATTTTTTTTTTTTAAATTTTATGTTTTTGTGTCTTGTTATCCTGAAAGCTATAATAGATAGGCAGAAAACAAAGACAGTAAATTGAAGATAAGCAATACAATATTTAAAAAAAAATAGTTTAACCCAATCATAAAATTGATTCCTTATAACCGTTATAATAAGCCCGTATATGACAGAAACGGTGATCTTTAAAAATACCATGATTACATACACCATCAATCTCGAATGACTACCTAATATAGAAGATTATATAGTGACAATTTTTGGCCAGTTTTAGCAGTTTATCATGTTCCATGTATCTTGAAAAATGTTCTATTTCAAAGCCAGGACAAAAACACAAAGAAATAACAAGAGATGAAAGATAACTGACTCAAAAGACACATGGAAGTGTTTTGATTTTACTTTTTTTCTAAGAACATCTATGCAATATTCATGTATTCTTTGATTGAGAAAATTAAGCTATTATTAAGTTTTGATGTTTTTGTTTATATTGTGCTGTTCAAAACCTATGACTTTATTGATGTTCACATCTTATCTCCTTTCATGCATTGTAGATGCAAGAGCAAATACTTACATTTTCAATTTTAGTGACAAACTTCCAATTACTTTGTACATGAAATGTTAAAAGTGGAGTTTTTGTACATGTAGAACCAAAAGCTTTTCCCCATAAAGTCAATTGAACACTGTTTTTTCATGTCTGTTCAGTTTAAAAAATTACAGGAATATATTTTTGCTAAAATTGTAAATCTTTAATCCTGGGTTATTTTGATTTTTGCACTTATATTAATGTGGTTCTTCTCAGTGCATTCACATAAAATGTTCAATGCAATTCGAATAAATGTACTAAAAAGCAATTTCTTTTGGCTATAAAGGAGGGCTTTGGACACATCCCCAATTCCCCTGGATCCACCCCCTTGTACTTTGATGTTAAAATAGTTCAAACACATTTATTCACACTTTAGTAATAGATGGGCCTGATGGAGAGACCTTGAATTGGTTGTCCATGCGATAGTCTGACCACAAAATATGTAGTTTTGTTTTGTATTATATAACTCAGCAATAATTTGTTTGAGATTACCTTACAACTATGTAGTATGATACAGCAATTTAATTCACTAAAACTGCTAAATATAGGTAATTACAAAAAACTGTATATAAAAATAATTTACTGCTTTACATACTATAACTGTAAACAAGTCATATTTAACAAGAATTTCTGTAGACAGTTTATTTTATCATTGTCTCTGATTTAAACCATACAACATAACTTTAATAATAACCATGTAAGGGAGACAACTCTTTTACCTTTTTATCATTATTTTGTACAGAGTATAATAAAAAAAGTATTAGAGATATATTGTTAGATATCTTTTTACCTGGTAATATATTGCATAAACTTAAGATAAGCTGTGAAGTAAATAAATATAAATGGCTTCTTATCATGTAGATATTTAAGTAGATAATAAGTAGAATTGCAGTTTATGTTTATTTGAAGTGCCTGTTGATGATATGATGTTATAAAAACACATGCATTCATAAGTAAATTACAAGAATGTAGTCTTTTAAAATTTAATGCTGTTGAAACGGTAACATTGTAAATAGATGAACCTTCTTGCACTCAAAATTCATTTTTTGTAAGGTATATTTGTAATTCTTGGTGTTAAAGAAATGTCCATAAAAAGGTTAAATTGCCTGAATGAAGAGTAAAGAAACACTTGCTGTGTTATATAGATATCCTATGTACTGCATCATGATGAAATTTTCTGAATGGCATTGAAGCCATGCAGAGAAAAGAAGAAACTTTTTTGGCTGTATGCAACTGGTGGAATATTTCTTAGGACATGAGTGGAAGGGAAAGTGATTAAGGCTAATTAATGACATATGCTAGGTAGACAAGCATCATTGTGTAACTGTGGGGTAAATAGCTTTTTCATGATCACACAAAAATATAGGTCTTTGTGATACTAAACAGCAATGCAATTAAATAGACATTTGTATTTGTGTTATTGTGTACTGCACAGAAGTTCTTGTGATTGTCATTTTGTGTACAGCATTCTAATATATGCTTTTGAGATATTGCATTTTAAAAGAAGAAATGGATTTGTGATCAATGAAAAACATATGTATTTGTAATATTGGATTTAAAGAGATCATAAAAGTGTTATTTGGACAATAGATTGAACTTCTTGGTATCTCAATTATAGTTTTGAAAATATATATGGTATTATTAACATTTATTTGTTAATTTCAGATTGCCTGAAACCCATATTAAGAGGATTATTTTTATGAAGGTGCTGGATTTTTAGTTAATCAAATCTCAAAGGTATGGTACCATATACACAATTGCAAATGTTCTTAGAAAAAAATGTATACTGTTAGTTCAGAAAATTTAACTTTCAACTAGAACACACCTGTGAAATTGCTGGTCCGTGACTGAATTAAAATATATAAATATGTATCAGCCTTATTTTAGCCTGGATACTTAGTATTGATATTGTCATCTGATAAAGTCATGTTGATAATAAGATTCACAGTTTTCTCTACTTTCAAAATCTTTCTGTTTGAAACCGTTGACCTGGAACTTATCAATTATTGGTTTAAATATTAATTATTTGACAACAATAGGGCCTGGAATGAAGTAATTTTTTATCAACAGCATTGTCCAATATTAGCTATAGATAAAGTTGAATTCTTCGTTTCTCTGTTTTGCATCATGCCGGCTAACAAATTGGAAACTGTACCTATACGCCTTATTTTAAGTCTAGAATTTTAGTATTCGTATTGTCATCTTTTAAAGTCATACTGATTAAAATACTACAATAGAAAACAATGTGACAATGATAGAATTTAGTAATGTCACCCCTGTGATAATGATCTGTGTATATAGCAAATCCTAAATACACCGTTTGGGGTTGCGTCTGTCAGATGCGGAACATACAGATAAGATATAGGTAACATGTGAATATACTATTGGTATCAGTATCGGATTTGACCCGGAACTTGTTAATTATTGGCAATATTAATTATGGGGGAAACAATAGGGTCTGGAGTGGTGTAATTTTTAATCAACACCATTGTCTTATATTAGCAATAAAAAGTTGAATTCTTTGATTTGTCGTTTTTACCCCATGACGGCTGACAAATTGGACCTCGTTATTTTAGTATTATAGATATTTCAGATTATTTTTTAGATTTCAGGGAATTTTGAATGCAAATAACGATTCTTGGAAAAATAATGCTATCAAAATTTAAACTGGGAGACATGATATCACTTGACCTAACCAATTTTTTTCCCGCAATAATAAAGAACACAGCAAACTTTATGAATTAACAGGAATTTAATCCTATATGAAATCAGGTGGCATAGGAATTTTTGCTAACAGTATGTTATGGGTTATACATGTATTATAAGTTAAAATGTACGATCTTATGTTACTTTCATCCACACCATTTGGACTTGATGGATAGTTGGCCATCACAATTCACCACACAGTCCTGTAATATTCTCATATCCAAAACTGCCATCATTTCTCATATGCATGTTTCCTGAAAGTATGCAAATATGAAAAAATGATGGTAATCAATTAAAACAGCACATCTTTAATTTTATGGGTTTTATCTGGTGTTGACTACCATGTATCAATAATGGCATGTGTTTCACAAACATTACTGGTTTTTTATTTGATATCAAAATTTGATAAGGGAATCAAAATCAGTTCACATAAAATACTGAATCAAATTCATGCCTTTTTCTTAAATTTTGCCAAATGTTTCAGGAATTCACTGAAGCCGAAATTGGATATGTAACCTTGGTTTATGATTGTGTTGCTTATATTCTATTTCGGTGGGACGTTTATATTAGATCTGACCATTCCCTGTTTGTTTCTCTGTTTATACATAGTTTGGCTTCGTAAAACATTTTATGAGGGTCAGTTTATTTCTGTAAAACCCACGTCAAACCAAAAACATCTGTTAAAAGGGAAATCAATGCTGGCTATTCAGACTTTTATTACACAGGATAATGAAATGTATTAACAAATTGCATTGTTTTTCAGGTGCAATTTATTTTCCCATCCCATGAAATCATTTGGAATTAGATGTTTTTCAACAAATACATTTAACATCATCAGACAGGGTTGGGCTAGTATAGAATTGTATGAAAGTATGGAATGAGTTTAATATAGATGTTTATCTAATTGATAAGTTACAAATAATACTAAATTATCTCATTTTTACTGACTTGATTATTGAAGGAATAGCTTTTAATATTTGACACTGTTTGCAGTGTCATCATAATTGTCTTCAACAGCTACATTTTGTCAAGTTGATCTGCTGTATAATTTAACTCCCCTCTCCTTCTAATAGTAACAACCTTTAAAGATGGGTTCATGGGTATACATAATCACTATGTGTGCAGGTTGAATTATAAGTGGTAGGTCTGTTTTAGAACATTTAAATGTCTTTTATGTATTGATATCTGGTATTATTTTTGCTTATCTTTCATCATACAGTTCTTAACAGTTTTCAAGAATTCAAACAGTTCCTTGTTATAATATGATAACAGGAGATGTGGAATATATATCAATAAGACAACAACTAAACAACAAACTTAAACAAAAGTTTTAACTCTATCTGCAATACAAAAGCTATCTTTTCTTTACATTCAAATTAAGCCACAATTTATAATTTGACACTGTATAAGTAATGAAGTAAAATTTATAGACAAAATAAGTTTTCTAAAATTTTTGTACCCATTTTTTTAGAGGCTTGCTGAATCAAGCCTTGGGGTGTTGGATTTTCTCACTATGTTGAAGACCCATTGGTGGCCTTCACTTGTTTTTTGTTCTTTCAGGCTGGGTTGTCTCTTTGACACATTCCCTATTTCCATTCTCAATTTTATTGCAAAAGTGTCATTTCTTCTATTAACTATTTTAGCATTAGACAATTATATCTTTGTCCTTTTTTGGAGGTTCCATTGTGAATTTCATGTTTCCTTATCTCCAGAGGTGAGAAGACATTGTTCATGCAGCCTATTGATTTGTCTTATGTTATCAGTCAGTCTCAGTAATGATGTGTCATTAATTACAAACTATTCCTGGTGTGAACATCTGACTTGGTCCGGGACTGAATCAAATTATGAACATGAGCAGTAGTTACAATTATACAATCTACATGTACATGTATACATGATACAAGAATTTGATAATTGTTTTATTTGCCAAAAGTATATTTGTTGCTTATGATTGCTCATTCCTAGAGGCTTATTTCATACTACCGTAATTCTGAATGGATATCCATTGCGCAGTATAAAATTTTTAGATTTTCATATGAAATTTAGCTTTTATTTATCAGACACATTTATTAATGACAACACACATGAGAGCTAGAAAATGCAAGCTGTCAAATACACAAATAATAATATGCAATGGAAATATAAAAAGCTATAAAGATCTAATGTCTGTCAGATTATTGTTGAATGAACATCTGACGTAATATTAGTACTTTTTAATTTTCAAATTTAAGGGCCAAACAAAAAAATTTTTTTTTTTATTATTAAGGTTGAAAAAAAAAATCCTACCGTTATAATTCTTCTGCCAAAGTTAATCACTAATACAGAAAATAGTTGATGTCAAAATGATTTTCTGTTATTAATAAATCTTTCTATTTGAAACTTGTAATATATTACATGATTGCAAAAGAGAACTAATAACACCAAGAAATCAATCTTTTTCCATATTAAATTTGATAAAGGGAGGATGGTAGAACATGGTAGAATGTGACATCAACAGTTTTTGGACAAACCTTCTCTTCTCTTAACCTCTATTTGATAACACAATGTTGTACTTTTATTGATATTTGTGCTGTTGCTATTACAAAGAAGTGATTTTAAGTTTGTGTTTATCTTTTCCTTGGAGAATATTAGTATGAAAAGTAGATAGTTCTTTTGTATAGGACAGTTCCTTGAAGTTGTGCCATAGATGTCAGATTCATTTAAATATAATAAAAGATGTTCTCAATCACAGGCATTGTTGCTTTGAGAATAACATTATAAAACTGTTATACATTCTGTCATATGTTTATATATAGTCATATCTTATTTTCAATATCATAGATAAGTTTGCAGCATGAAATTTAAACATGAAAGATTGAAATCAACTATCTGAAACAGAAAATGTCTTTTATAGTTGATAAAATTTGAAACAAATCATTACAAAAGGATTTAAAGAAACTCAATCAGTTATTTTATTGGCTGAAGTGTGTTGCGTAAAATTTGAAAAGATCATTAGTTTTAAGATCTATGTAAGAAATTGGTTGCCTTTATAACGTGATAACAACGAGTCCTAATTGGCAGCTTGACTTATTATTGTCTTTAATTCCATTTCTGTTCAGAACATTCAGAATTACGGAATCAATATAGAAGGAACTGTACATTAAATGCTTATTGTTTTCTTACAGATTTTGCGTTAAGTGTTGGATTATTTTATGGAAATATTTACATAATTGAGGAGCATTCAACAGATTACGAGGTAAGTCACAAATAAAATGATTGCGAAGAGCCGTGAAAGAAATTGACATTCTGTCTTCTTATATATGGAGGATATACATCATTAGACTCAGATTTCATGTTCATTTAAAGAAGCTTTTGAACTTGTTATTGGAAAGTGAACACTTTCTGTGAGTACAAACTATCAAGAAAATGGGTACATTTTTTACGTTAATTAAAAGATTAGAAAGAGCAAATTTATAGGCATTTTCTTGAAAAAAGGCTACAATATTTTGATGGTTTTGGCTTAGATAACTTTTTTAGCCTGGTCATTTGTTGGATTCATATAACTTATCATATCTAGTATTATAATGACTGAATCTTTAACATTACATTAAGATAAGGAATATATTTTTAAAATAAGATGAATGATTTGAACTGATTTTAAAAATTTTACTTGTCACTTGTTTTATGCCAAAATTTCTACTAATGCCAGTATACCAAATAACATACAAAACTGCTTATTTAATAGAGTTTTAGACATTTCTGTCACAAAACTTGACTCAGTCAGCCACTTTAGTATTTAATTTTGTTATTCTGAATCTTTAAGTCTGATAATCATACTATAACCCCAGGTATATATATCAGGGTGTAGTTACATGTATGCTGTAATGATTGTAAGTCTTTTCTTAGTAGACGTCTGACATTCTTATTTATTCTCCTACATTTCCCAGCTACAATGACTTAAATCACTATTTAATGGAAAATCAGTTTGAACAAAGCAATCATAATGAATTTAGATCTTATTGAATTTAACTATATTCTATTGAGTATAGAGCATAATAGACTTTTATTTTAGTACCGGTCTGTAATAGAAATATATTCCAAGACAAAATGTACAGTTGCAGTAATTGCAAATAATAAAAGTAACCCTTTTAAGATGAAAGAGTAGAAACAAATGTAGAATAAAGAGAGAAGTGAGATGTTTATCAAAGTCTTAACACAAAAAAACATAATAACATTTGAGAATTGACACCATTGTAAAATATTTAAAACTGCAATTCCTGTGTAAACTGGAACATAAAACCTGCACACTAAGCTTTGAAAAATGTGCCATAATTACAACATAAATCAAGATTCCTAGCTGCCACCCCAAACATTACACCACTGTATCATTGTTGTAACAAACCACTTAAAAAAACAAAAGATGCCTTTCCCGAGTTTCCACAATTCAGGCTGCTATATGTTACACACAACATCATTGCTATTTTGTGCCTGTCTAAAGCAAGGAATCAAACAATTACTTGTTGCTTGCTATATTTATTTTGTAATTGCATTGCTGATATGATTATTTGTCAAAAATGAACTCAATGGTTTTTGCCCTTATGATATACTCTTTTGTACTTACATTGATGTGGTTTTATTCATCTTTCTTTAAATGGCTGATCAAAGACATTGTATTGACTTTTAAGTTCTTTGTTCTTGCTCTATATCTTGGAGTATTGCCTTTTATCAGCTTTACACAACTAATTCCCTCATGAAGACCTTTGTCTTGTTATTATTTTTTGAATGAAATTTCATTAGATATTGCATGTGAAGCAGAATCTGCTTATCCTTCTGAAGCACTAGAGATCATGTCTTTTTTTGGTTGGGTGTAGCTTAGTTTTTAATAGGACTCATCATGGTTATTTTGGCCATATTTGATATGGGGCAGATTTTTTAGAAAGAGGTGGAAATAGTATGAAAGTATGGGAAATCCTATGTGTGTTTCTAAGCAACTGCTCTAGAGCTGTTTTAATGATGTTTTCCTGTTTTTTTCACACTATTTTTACCTCCATTATGAAAATCTGCCCCTATCTAATATGGCCGAACTAACCGTGAAGAGCCCTATTTGTTATGTTGTGTTTTGTGTACTGTTGTTTTTCTTTTGATATTTTTTTTTTATGTCAACACATTGTCAGTTTTTTTCCAAAGTATGAGTTATGAATATCCCTTCGGTATCTTTCTTCTCTCATAAGGTTAATTTCAGTTTTAGGTATTTCATCAAACTTATTTTATGTGTATTTTTTTTTAAGCATTAAGTTGACATAATAATTTCCTATCTATTTCAATGACTTTTCATTGGTATGCTTTAGGGAAATATATACTACACAGCTTTAAATCAAATATCCTTTTTCTATTCTACTACATGATTACACTGCTCCTTAGTGACTTTCATAATCTGACTGTAATTTTTATTTCATGAACATTAGAAGGAAATGTCGGTCTAATAAAGAGTTATTAGGCCTACGTTTCTATTCCCCCTCGTTTATCACTCGCTGTATTAAACTGCAGAAAAATGTTTGCTTTGCATGTTGATGATAATTAAAGAATCTTATGTAACTAATGAAGTCTTCATACATTGCCTTGTTTAATAGAATAGCACAGACTGCATCAGATTTTAACTATTAACAAAAAGAGGCAATACAAGAAACGCTAAATTAAATTTAATTGAGGTATGGTTCTTTGGATTGGCATTGACATGGTTGTGCGATATGGCATTGTAATAAGCTTGAATTTGATTGACGCAAGAGTTCTTGTTCTTGATTAATTAAACCTCTTACTGTCAAATAAGAAGAAGTATTTTCAATAGATCTCTTATGGACATTTACCAATTTATATATAGCTGTCTTCAATTTGAAAGTTAGGTCCAAATATTGGTGTGCTTTATGAACTGATACAACAAATTCTGTGTTTAGATGAATTAGTTAGGACAGCAATTACATGTTCAACAATAAAGTTAAAAAAGTGAGATCGATCTTAAATTTGAGTTTTTATGATGTACAGTATAGTTAAAAGGTGTGACCTTGTTGAACTTTGGAAGTTTTTTCATGCTTGGTACATTTATATGAAACTTCATCTGTTATAAAATGGCATGCGCAAATCCAAAGAATTAAAGATGATCAAGTTAAGTGAGTAAAGATCTGTGTAATGCATTTGTCAGGAACTTACCTAAGTGGTTGACAGCAGTAAATCTGGTGCATCTAGTTTACTTTTTACTTATTCAATTAGCAGTTTCCAGTAATAGGGTGGAAAGTCATAAAAAGAAGTGTGTCCTTGGCAATGCTACCTGTTGCTTGAAATTATAAGTCTCACTTGGTAGGTTGAATGTGAAAAAAGTCTTATATATTGTATACTTTTTGTCTATCCATCCATATGTCTGTAGTTAAAAAGTTTTATTGGAGTCGGCACACAAGCATCACTTTGTCTCACCATGTAATGTCTTTTTTAGACTCTTTTATCTACAACACCTTTGAAAACTTTACATATATACTAACCAACGAATATAATCTTTATCAAAAGTATATATGGAAACCTGCCTACTTTCTTTGATTTGTAGATTTTAATTGTTTATGTCTGGCCTGCAATGACTGTCACAGAATGGATAATAAGGCATGCTGTTTCTTGCTCTCAATCTGTCATATGTTGTTAAAAGCTTGAAATGTCCGGTTGCACAGGCAAAATGATTTTAAACTAAAGGGAGATAATTTTATCAAACATTCATTAAGGCTGAAATGATCATCCACCTGAACTTGTAGAACCTGACTTTTTTCAATTATTCTGATCACATGATTTACAGGCAAGAAAAGTTTTTTTTACAGTTCAGGAATTCAGCTTTCTTCTATTGGCGTAATAAATATTATTTTCTTCATCTCATTGCGCTTCATTTTACATCAAAGGTAGCAACAACAAAAATTGGCTGCTTTTAGGTAATAAGTAATAATGAGGTAAATTAGAGTGTAAACTGAGAATATATATCTCTAGAAATCAGTGTGATATTGTTAAGAGGGTAATCCAGTGTAAGAACATGTATTTCTAAGCTATTTATTTAAAACAGAAAATTGGTGAACAGTATACATGTACATGTACATGTCGATAATATACGATCCTCAAAAATGAAGAATTTATTATGATTTTAGAAATGCTTTCAGTTCAGAAGAATGATATGATTGATTCTGACTTATGTTAATGAATTAATAATATTTTTACTCAAATATAGGATTACAAAAAAAGATATCAAGTCTTGCAATGTAAGCAACCTTGCTGGATTGACAGAAATGAGAAGCTTGCATTTATTGTGGGAGTTCAGTTGATTGGTTTTATTTTATAAAAAAAGTTACATAAGTCAGTGACAATGAAATTATCCAAAATATATATGATCTTCTCTGATTAAACAGTAAGATTAATATCTAAAGTGGAGGAAGAAATTATATGGTTGGTTGATAATTTTATGGTTTTTGTTGTAATTTTGTAGGAGACCCGTAATAGGGGCCATTTTTGGAAGACTTTTAAGTATCTAAAAGTAATGTAGAATAACAGAAACTCTACTATGGTACAATTTATAGAACAATCCAGTTTTAATTAAATAAATAAGCATAAAGATTGACATGGTATAAGTGTTTATATGACATATGCCAGACAAAAATCTATACCTCAACACTGTTAATAGTATGCTTCATTAAAGCGTCTTCATTTCTTCTTGTAATTGACAGTTGCACTGGATTTCAGCCTGAAAATGGTGAATTTTAAACCCAGTGTTTGACTACTGTAAAGTATGGATGTTCTTTTTCCAATACTCTCTACTAATTGATGTTTGATAGGATAATCATCTTGGATTTTTTGAAGAATTTTGTTGATTTTATTTTATGAAAGTCTTATGGTTGATTAAAGGAAAATTACTTATACTTTTGCGTTTCCATAACCAATTTGAGCTGTTGTTGTAGTCATTTTCTATGAACATTGTCAGTTTTTAAAGTTTTTAATACTTCTAAAACAAATCTAATCTTACAAAACTACTTTGAAAGTTGTATTGAATTACCCTGCTAAGCGACCATCAGCTATTGCACAATGTGATCTAGACAGTAATACACCTACAAAATATTCAATAGAATTTCTTAGTAATTCAATAAAATGACAATTGCAGTCAATTTTTGTGAAATCTACAGATTGTTCAGTCATTTATTACAGTAAGGACAAATACCATGGATTTTTTTATGTCTGGCCGGGTACTAAAATTCTGTATTTAATTTCTTGGAATGCCTAAGTTCTGCACAAGCCAGTAGAAAATTGATACTTTGTCAAAAGCTTAATTTTGTTGTTTTCTTTTTTCTGCTAAGTACCAATGAATATTACTTTGTTAAATGTTATAATTTGTTGTAACTTTCACTCATGAATTTTGGTACTCAACTGATATTGCAGAATCCTGAACAATGATGTTATGAACCTCTTTTATGTCTTGACTGCTTTTAATGATTAAGTTAGAAAAATAATAACATTTATATGTGTCGTCTTTCTTCCTTTTTGAAAGAAAAATTCCTTCTGGCAGTAGTTGGGTACTGTCATGCTGAGATTATGATCATTAACCTTTCCTGATCTTGATACAAAACTAGGACACCATGTTTGGAATAAATCTAAAAGTATATCTGACAATGACCAAATTCAAAAACAGTATGTAACAAACAGATTGATCATTTCTAGAAACCAATGCTGGAGCATGAATGAATAGATATATGAATATAACCAAACTGTCACAAAAATTAGTTCAATTTTAACATGGAACTGACAGTTTCAGAAATTAGTTTGCTGTGGGTTATCAGAAATGATGGCATAGAAAGAAACTTTTCTGTTAATGCATGTTGCACAAAGACAAAGGTATATAGTACATTGTACTGGAAAAAGTTGACAACTGTATGAGATTCTGGTACATTGTATATGTAAAATATTACTAGCAATAAATGACTTGTAAGCCGGTTTTAATCCTGTCACATTTTTGTTGGTAAATGAATATACAGTTTCTTTTAAAGACAACTATCAGGGGTTTGACATTTGATACCGACAAAACCTCAAGGCTTGTTAAAGATGTGATATATTATTACTTTGTAGGAGTTGTAACTAAAAGAACGGAAGAATCATTGTGGTATTTTCGGCATGTCCTTATAGAATTTTATTTTTTGGCATATTGTATGTCCATGTGAAAACAGTACTTTAAATTAATTGTGGAGGTCCTGTTACAATTAAGGCACAAATTGTATGAATTTTACAGAAAATTTTCATCTTGTTATTGGAGTTATATATAAATGTCCTTCAATTACAATTTTCAAGATTTTTTTAGATTTTAGTCACATCTTGAAAAATGTCACAGTCCACTCCATATAAGAGTTATTCCCTAAGTTGAACATTTAATATTTGTTGTTGTTGCATTTTGTATTTCTCTCTCGAAAACTATAACAGATATAGAGCAATGATAATTTTTAATCAAAATCAAACAGCAATCTTAAGATAAGTCGCAAAATTGTTATTGTCAATTAAGTCCTTGAAGGAGTTATTGCCCTTTAATGACCATTTTGTCATTTTTTAAAAAGTTTTTGTGACTGTCTATAATGATATCTAAGAATTATAATAATAGGTAGAGAGAAACTGAGAACCTGAGAACAGCAAAATAAGATCTGTAAAAAGGTGAACATAATCAGGGTCTACTTTTTATCTATGAGTTACTGCCAATAAATGACAATTTTTAAAATTTTACTGTTTTTTTGCAACTATTTAAGCAAGATATTTAAAGAAAGAAACTGTAAACAGCAAAACTGATCAACAATGCAAGATTTACAAGAAAATAAAAGTGCTGCAATTGTCAATTGACTCTTTACTTAAATATTAATGTCCTTAAATGTTTTTACCATTTAGATAAATCCTTAAAACATCTCTTTGGATCTGGAATCATACTGGATTTCAATATTAGTTAGTGTGTGAAGATGTCTATCATTGTTTCTATTGATTTAAATGTTACATATTTTTTACCAAGGTGAGCTAATCAGGCTTCTGGGACTAGTTTTTAAGTCAGAAGATAGTGCAATTTTCAAGATGTGAGAATTATCAAGAAAAAGTTATTAGTGGTAACAATTTTGACATTAGTGTCTGCTGTTTTGATTTTGGATTTATACATTTGAAATGAAAAGGCTGAGAAAATTTGTCACTTTATAAAAAACTTCGACTTTTTCCATGTAATTTTGGCACTGCATGAAATTACTGGAATAGCTTGAATGATGCCACAATATGTTTCTGTGATTAAATTGTTTATAAATATTGGAATGATATTATTCAAATATTTAGAAACACATGCACATGCAAAATCAGCATTAAAACCAATAAAAACATAAACAAAAGTATTCAAGGGGGGATTCTGAAATATTTTGGTAAATTCATACTGAGTTCAGGAAAGAATTCAACGGTTTCTACATTAACCACTGAATGAAAATTGGCATCATCTTCAGAAACATTAGGATGTCAATGGATTCTACTAATTACACATCATGTGCTACTAATTAGTTAACATAACAAAAGGGAAAGGTCATTTGAGGATAACTGTCTAGAACATTTAGTTTAGAATGCTAAAGAAAACTTAATGTAAGCTATGAATATTTTTTCATCCTGGTCTTAATTTCGAATGCATCTTTACAGATTTCTTGAGGTTAAATAAGAATCGAAACACACATCACTTTCATTTTCATGAGAAAATAGGGCATACAGAAATTACTACACTTAAATTGTTGTAGAGTGGGGCGCTCATATTCGCCGTGGACACAATTTCGCCGTTTTATGATTTTGAGGTGTAAACACTTCAAAGGATGGTTGAAATGGAAGAAATATGTCGTTAAATTATATCTTTTTAACAAATATGATTATTTTTGAAAATGAGACTAATTTTCGGCACTTACGGCAAAGGACCGAAAAATGGACAACGATTTTCAGCCAATTTCCTGAATGACAAAAACGATTTCAAAGAAGCATTCCTTAGTAATTCTTTGACTGATTGCCCTAAATGTCAATTTTTTACACCTTTCAAATGTCTGCTATTCGTCTTTAATAAAATTTATTTGATAGATATTATTTAAAGCTGCAGTTATTTGGTTTAAAATAGATATGTAAAAACGGCGAATATGTGTCCCCCATGGGCAAAAAAATAGGAAATTTCAAACACCCTTTAATCCAACTTTTCAGATGACTTTACTCAAAACAAACACGTTTTCAAGCTAAGAATATTTTGCATTTGAAGTTATCTTCATGTAAAAATATCAGTATACCTCAAAAATATAAAGACCTGAACATAAACTGAAGAAAACATGGAAAGATAAGGCGAAAATGAGCACCCCACTCTACAGATTGGAACTTTTTCCAAATCATTGTTCTAAAAAGAGATGTTATTTCATATGTTGAAAAGACATTTTAGAGTTTTGAATATTGGTGAAAAATTGCTATTTGCAAATGTGTCTGAAATGATGTTTAAATTTAATATACTTAAATATTTTGAAAAGTGCAAACAATGTCAACTAATTATATTAGATTTATCTAAGACGAGCTAATAATCTTAGAGTACAGATTTAGTCACAATTGTATTTAATTTTACTAAATCAACATGGAATATAAATGATTGGTAATGTAGAAAAATCATTTCTCATATAATTTAGAATCCATCAAACTGAGATGAGCTTCATAGAGACCACATCTATCTTGCAAAAGTTTGTCACTTCTAATTTTTCTAGGCAAATTGCTCCTGGAGATCAATCCATCTTTTCTTTTAGAGGAGCATTTCATCATTTGTATGTTTGAGGCAATTTGATTTTACCACCTGGGGATACTGTTTAAAAAAACAAAGCAGTTATGAATGTGTCATTAGAAAATGAATGTATTTTTGATAGAAAAGATGGAAACAGATTTATCGTACGCCACACAGCTTTTTTCTCTCACAAAAACAGCGTTTAAAAAAAAGGATTTAAAAAAGATAGAAGAATAGATCAAATAGTCAAAGAAGTTAACAGTTCTTCTGTGTCTTGAATCCCAAGTACTGCAAAAAAGGTAAAAATCTTAAATGAAGCATTTCAGTTTGTGACATTAATTTTTGTTTTATTTACAGCAAATCATCATACCACATCTCCTTATTCTCATATTTCATGTTCAGAAACATTAAATATTATATAATGTGCTGTTATTATTTCCTTTGAAATTGATATATGATTCCCTTTAGAAGTAATGTGCATGCAAATCTTACATTTTAATCCCAGAAGTTGGGAATGAAGATTATATATGCATCTGTAGTGGTCTAGAAATGTCCTGAGACAATCTGATCTAGATCAAACTTGGTATGATAGTTCCCTAACAGCAGAAGAAAAGTTTATTTCATACTAAAATCCAGGTCACCTGTTTTGGCTTTCCAGGAGATTGTCTGGGTTCTAATATTCAACTGTTTCAATAACATGTAGAAAATTTCCTACATGCTTGCAATTGTTCCTGAAAACAACTTCAAATATTGTGCTACATTCAAATTAAATTGAACATGTTAGATTTATATGATAACACATATAATTACAAGCAACAAACAATTACTGTACACTTTAACATAGTGAATTATGCAAGTAATGAATAAATTAACCGTTTTTGATAGTCTACAATTCTTTGTTCTAATTAGCACATGGAACTAAGTGTTCCCTGAAGAAGTAGATATTATCAGATCATATTGAGATTGAATTTTGAAAATTTGTAGTTTGTGTTGTTCAATGATGTATATCAATAGCTGTTTTCCGTTAATGAAAAAGGAAATATGTATCAGCCTTAAACCTTCAAATCACATGATAAGAAATGTTTCTAAAAATGACAATGTTTTCCAATTGTAATACAAAAATGCACTAAGTAAAAACTAATTGCGAGAACAATCACATCACTTCACTCTTTTTCTTTTACAAATAATTTGTCATTCCTTTCCTGCAGTGAAATTAGATGTCACCATGGAAGCCTAATTTGGTGTCACGAGAGCTCATTTGTTTTCTGTCCATTGGCATGGCTAATTAATCAGAAAAATAATTGAGCGTTTACTTTACTTATTTCTTGTGTCCAGTATCATGAGGGTCTAGATTTAAACAAGCACAAATTCTGAGGACATAATTCACAGAGTAAGGGAGATATACAAACAAAGGCAAAACAATATTTAACATTGTCATAAATCATTGATATAAAACGAAATATAAATAACCTTTATGAGAGCAGTTTTCTTTTGTCAGACATTAAAAGACCTGTGCATGATGCACAAGTTGTTTGTTCAGAAGTCAATAGTTTAAAAAAAAATGGAACTTAATTTTCAAAATTGATTATTAAGCTCATTCTGTTTTTTTAAAGTACTTAACCACTGATGTATTACCTATCTTTGAAAAAAATCAGTCTTATAAATTATATTGATTAACATATGATACTCTCTGGTGGTAATTTCTAATCACATTGTAATACATTTTATGCATGCTGTTTATTTTGTAATCTGCACCTTATTAAACTTGTACTTTCCTGTCTAAGTACTGAATGTTTAGTTATGATACCAGCATGCAACATCGCATGCTAACCTGTATAAACATGTAGGATTAATGGTATATTTCTGTTTGGCATGAAAATTCATGTAAATAATGGAAATAACAGTGCAGTCTGAACATTTTGCAGGGTTGATTGAAGTTATTATTATATTAGTTTAATTTTATAAGTGAAGGTATGAATATTTTGTAGAATAAATGCCCTTTTTCTAAAAACTTCTAACAAATATATTATATGATATGAGAATAAGGAAAATGTACAGGTATGCTTGGCAATGAGACAAAAACAAAGTCCAAAGTACTATTAAGATGTGAATACTAGAAACATTTTTTTTTTAATTATTGCAAAAATAAATGTTTTTTCTTTATTTAACGTGGTACCTAACACTACAGGGAGATAACTCTGTAAAGTCAGCTTTACGTTTTAATTACGTTGTGTTGTAAAAGGAATATGAAGCTTCTCAATGATCAAAATTGGTGTTTGTCAAACTGCTATATAACCAGTGTAATTTTTCTGACAAAACGGTTGGTTCAAAATTTTTAAAATTTTTATATTTTTGTTTAAGTGTCGAAGTAAATACTTTGACAAAATTTTATGAAAATTAAACGAGCCAAAATTATTTTAGTGAAAGTGTTGGGTACCACCTTAAGGAATTAAGAATTGTACAGTCCTTTGAAAAAGTATACCACACAAATGCTAATGCTAGACTCATAACACTTAAAAAATGTATTTGTGTAGAGATTATATTGTTATCAACAGTTTTTTATAACTCTGAAAAAAAAGACTTTTGTCTGAGAAAACACTTTTAAAAACAAAGTTGGATTTACCGACTATCCTGCCCACTCATATAATTTTGTTTATGTTACATATATACTCTTGACAGTAGCTGTGAATGGTCTCAGTTGTTAGACTTGACTTTTCCTTGTCCTTAGATTCTATTAGATTGCATATCAATTGACATGACGATGACAAATTCTGTTGTTTATACTGTGGACAAATATCTTGGGGAGATTGGAATTAACCAAGGGAAAATCTTCTGCATTTGTCTTGTGAATTTGACAGAAAATGGAAATTAATAAACCAACTAAAGCAATCAAATGGAATCGGAGGTTAAATTAGGGCCAATTGTAAATGTATGCTTCATAGCAGTTTGAAAGGTCATTGTTAATAAAGGCAAGAATCTGTTGACCATAACTGACCATCATTCAATATATATTGGAATTATTATTGGATTAAAGGTAACTATGTCAAAGATGTTTGTCTGATGACACTACAGAGGTGCTTTGTGGAAAGTGAAAATGAGCAAAAAAAAAGGAGGGAAACAAAGACTTTATTAATTTTTTTGATATTTTTTTTATAAAAATTTTGCAAATAATTTCCCATTTACATGAGACATCGACAGGTATTCTTTTTTGGACTCTTATATTGTCTAGAGTGGTTACATGTTTAAATTATACATACATTATTATAAATGTAAAAAAAAACATAAACATATGACATTTGAAAAGGTGAAGAAAGATTTGAAATTGCCATCATTATAAAAAAAAAACAAAAAAAAAACCCTCAGTTTAACAGGTATATATATATAGACAATATCTTCAGTACAATTGTATAAGTCTTGTTTGAGTTACACTATTAAACTAGTGACTTAAAAATGGAATAAAACATATTTTTTAGGATTGAGATATTTTCTTATGGTAAATTCTAATACAAGGTTTAAAGGAATTTTTTTATGGACAAATGTTATTTTCTTTAAAAAAATTCCAGAGCCACTACTAAATCAATTATTTACAGTGACAAAGAAAATTGATATGTTATAAACACAAGTCTGGAAAAACAGTCTATTTTTTAATCTTTTTAATATAGCCATTGGCAACTTCAAAGAATATTTTCTTTCAATATCAATTTTTTTTCAGCCCTCTAAAAAGATGTAGTAGTCGACAGAAAGGTTAAATTACAGCTAATTGTATTCTACTTCAGGAGAAAGGCATTAGATTATCAGCGCTTTGAACTTCAATTACTTTATAATAGCTGAAGAATTGAGTTTGTATAGAACAAAACTCCTTAGGCAAATATTTTCCATGTAAGTTTCACTCTTTTGCATGACTTGCAAGAACTACATAACATAATTATTAAAAAAAAAAAAAACAAAAAAACGACAGCAACAACAAAATATGCTCTAGTCTGGAAACAATGAGTTTTATATGATTTTGTGCTGTTTTAATAAAAATCATTCACAAATCCTCTCAAAGGTATTGTTCTACTTCTTTTTGGATATTCAAGAAAAAGACAATACATACTTGAAATCATTTGGTATACTGTTTCAGCAACTATAATAAAGCATAATGTCTTAGGATCACTTTGAGAGCTAAAATGAAAATGGAGTTGCCTTTTATAGAATAATCACTTTTTGTTGATTGGAACTGATCAAATGCTATCAATTTCATTGTTATATCTAAAAGACAATCATCATCATCCAGACACCAAACCAGATTATGGAAAGGTGAATATAATTTTATTACTAGAGACAATTTTTTTTTATTTAAAAAAAAAAACATTTTTGTTTTTGTTCATTGTATAAATTTCTAAAATATTTATCATGTTTTACAAATTTATATTTTAGATGAAATTTTGATAACTCAAAACCCCAAAGTTATGGCCTACATGAAAATATGATTGCCATAAATTCATTTTAAGAACATTGCCAAGCTGATTTTGACATTTTTGGATGTTTAACCCCCAAAGTGAGTTGCACCAAATGTATTGGTGAGCATGCTTAAAAGTTCTAAGATAAAAAGTTATGTCTAGAGAACAAATTTTTCTCCAGGAGAACAAATAATTTGTTACACAAACTTCTCTCATCTCAACAACTGTAAAGTAAAACAATTCTGACTCCCATTTTATGATTGTGAGCAGCAGCCAACAGAATGTCAACAATATGTATTAATAACTGTCAAATATAAGTGCCAACAACTGGTAAAATTGTGACAATGATTGTATAACAAAAGAACATGAGGTCTTTCTGCATAATTTACTGGTGCAACCTGTATTATTTCTGGTTGACACCATCAGTTTATTTTTATTACAGTGATTGAATGCCATTAGTGATTCAGTTTTGGTAGTATGAAAACGACTTACAATTTTTCAACTTTATAAACATGTATGAAATTGTAAAATTTCTTCTCTTAAGAGTAAATATGAGTACCATTTAACTCAATATGTAAGGTGAGTTGAATAAATGTGTTAATGTGCATACAATAAATTCAATGCAAGAAGAGACAGAATAAAGCTAGCTCCACCAATAGCTTAACGACTGTACATCCATGTTAAGTTTGGTAGTAAACTTCAGCCCCTCTTCTTCAACATTTAATCTGTCTGCTCACAGTCATCAAATGGGACAGTTGTTTTATCTTGCAGTTGTTGAGATAAGAGAAGATTGTTTAACAAATTATATTTTTCTTCCTGAGAAAATGTCTTGTAAGTTTCTCTCTCATTGATGAGTTTTTATACGACCGCAAAAATTGAAAATTTTTTGGTCGTATATTGGTATCACGTGGTCGTCGTCCGAATACTTTTAGTTTTCACACTCTAACTTTAATAAAAGTGAATAGAAATCTATGAAATTTTTAACACAAGGTTTATGACCTCAAAAGGAAGGTTGGGATTGATTTTGGGAGTTTTGGTCCCAACATTTTAGGAATTAGGGGCCAAAAAGGGCCTAAATAAGCATTTTCTTGGTTTTCGCACTATAACTTTAGTTTAAGTAAATAGATATCTATGAAATTTTGACAAAAGTTTTATGACCACTAAAGGAAGGTTGGGATTGATTTTGGGAGTTTTGGTCCCAACAGTTTAGGAATTAGGGGCCAAAAAAGGGCCCAAATAAGCATTATTCTTGGTTTTCGCACAATAACTTTAGTATAAGTAAATAGAAATCAATGAAATATAAACACAAGGTTTATGACCACAAAAGGAAGGTTGGGATTGATTTTGGGAGTTGAGGTCCCAACAGTTTAGGAATTAATGGCTAAAAAGGGGCCCAAATAAGCATTATTCTTGGTTTTCGCACCATAACTCGTATAAGTAAATAGAAATCTATGAAATTTAAACACAAGGTTTATGACCATATAAGGAAGGTTGGGTTTGATTTTGGGAGTTTTGGTCCCAACAGTTTAGGAATAAGGGGCCGAAAGGGTCCAAAATTGAACTTTGTTTGATTTCATCAAAAATTGAATAATTGGGGTTCTTTGATATGCCAAATCTAACTGTGTATGTAGATTCTTAATTTTTGGTCCCATTTTCAAATTGGTCTACATTAAGGCCCAAAGGGTCCAAAATTAAACTTCGTTTGATTTTAACGAAAATTGAATCCTTGGGGTTCTTTGATATGCTGAATCTAAAAAAGTACTTTGATTTTTGATTATTGGCCCAGTTTTCAAGTTGGTCCAAATCGGGGTCCAAAATTAAACTTTGTTTGATTTCATCAAAAATTGAATAATTGGGGTTCCTTTGGTTACATCTTCTGACATCAGACTTGGACTTCTCTTGAACTGAATTTTAATGTGCGTATTGTTATGTGTTTACTTTTCTACATTGGCTAGAGGTATAGGGGGAGGGTTGAGATCTCACAAACATGTTTAACCCCGCCGCATTTTTGCGCCTGTCCCAAGTCAGGAGCCTCTGGCCTTTGTTAGTCTTGTATTATTTTAATTTTAGTTTCTTGTGTACAATTTGGAAATTAGTATGGCGTTCATTATCACTGAACTAGTATTTATTTGTTTATTTTTGTTTAGGGGCCAGCTGAAGGACGCCTCCGGGTGCGGGAATTTCTTGCTACATTGAAGACCTGTTGGTGACCTTCTGCTGTTGTTTTTTTCTATGGTCGGGTTGTTGTCTCTTTGGCACATTCCCCATTTCCATTCTCAATTTTATTTGATATGCCAAATCTAACTGTGTATGTAGATTCTTAATTTTTGGTCTACATTAAAGTCCAAAGGGTCCAAAATTAAACTAAGTTTGATATTAACAAAAATTGAATTCTTGGGCTTTTTTGATATGCTGAATCTAAACATGCACTTAGATTTTTGATTATGGGCCCAGTTTTCAAGTTGGTTGAAATCAGGATCCAAAATTATTATATTAAGTATTGTGCAATAGCAAGAAATTTTCAATTGCACAGTATTCAGCAATAGCAAGAAATCTTCAATTGCACAGTATTGTGCAATAGCAAGAAATTTTCAATTGCACAGTATTGCGCAATAGCAAGAAATCTTCAATTGCACAGTATTGTGCAATAGCAAATATTTTCAATTGCACAGTATTGCACAATAGCAAGAAATATCTAATTGCATAATAATGTGCAATAGCAAGAAGTTTTCAATTGGAGTTATCTTTCTTTGTCCAGAATAGTAGTTGAATCAACTTAAATCATTGTTTTATACAATATACAATATATATTCACTTTTACTACCAACTGATAAATTAAAACAATCTTTACCATTCAGTGATAACAAGCACCTTTTGTTACATTTTAATAGTTTATGATGTATTTAAATGAGTAGTTATTGTTGCAAACTCCATTAGAAATTTGAATTGAGATCAGTTTTGGAAAAAGGGGAAGGGGGATGTGAAAAAAAAAATGGGGGGGGGGGGGGTTAAATTTTTCTCATTTCAGATTTCATAAATATAAAGAAAATTTCTTCAAACATTTTTTTGAGAGGATTAATATTCCACAGCATAGTGAATTGCTCAAAGGCAAATAAAAATATTTTAAGTTCATTAGACCACATTCAATCTGTGTCAGAAACCTATGCTGTGTCAACTATTTAATCACAATCCAAATTTAGAGCTGAATCCAGCTTGAATGTTGTGTCCATACATGCCCCAACCGTTCAGGGTTCAACCTCTGCGGTCGTTTAAAGCTGCACCCTGCTGAGCATCTGGTTAATTGTTTTATTAAACAGATATAACAGTGGTAAAAGTTACACAATAAGTAAATTAAATACTGTTCTGTTGTTATTTCTAACTTTTGGAGGTTCTTCTCAAGTGAAAGTAGACCATATTTCATGTTTGATCTACCAGAAAGTACAAATTAATGTTTGTGGAAGCAATGCAGATTGTAACGAGTTATTTTTAAAGTTCATTGGTTTCCTGACAAGAAAGAAGATTGTTAAAAAATATTTTTTTGATACAGTTAAATGCAGTTAGAATTAGGAAATTTTCATGTTTCCAAGTTTTTTTCTGAAATTAGAACGATTTTGTTACTATTCATTAAGACTGAAAATAAAACAAGAGTGAATGGAAAAACAGCATTCTTATTGATTGGATGATACAGTATAAGAGAATAGGCTATTGTGGAATAGAGTTGTGGTAGGGATTACAGGGCCTTTGTCCATTGTTGATGGACATACAGTGACCTATAGTTGTTATCTTGTGTGTCATTTGATATCTTGTGGAGAATTGTCTCATACACTTACATTCATACTACACCTCCATTTTGATATGAAAACAAAGTAAACAAAAGGTACTGGGATAAATCAACTAATCAAGTCTGGTTAAGAGTCACTCACTCAGATTGGAATTAAGAAACAAAGTTGACAGAATTCAGAAGTTTGGGAAACCCCTTATTTTGTTTCTGTTTGCAACTACATGAGTTTCATGAAAAGTGACCTTTATGAGTTTGTTGGACTAGATCTGGGTCTCAAATTATGCTCTTCAACTTATTTGATTTGGTCTTCGTTGATGAGTCTTTTGTAGACTTAAGGATTGTCTGACATCCAGAATTTTGAGCCTGGAATCTATGAGTCACTTGTTCATAGACCTGGTATTAAAACTTCTACTTGTAAACAATAAACTTGTCTTTCATAATAGCAATCTATCTCCAAGTGACCACACTGATGTCCTGATCTAAATTAAGTGTTAATAGTATGGGTAATAATCTATAATGTCTCATCCAAATATGTTCACTGGCGTACTGTTACAAGTGCATTAAGATAACTTTTGATTATTGGTAACATGAAGATATTGGAAAAGTTGGTTATATTGAATTTTAAAGAGACAATTTGTATAATAGACAAGAAATGATTACCATGTTGTCATTTTGACCTCTCATTGTTAACTTAATTATAACTATCTCATTTTCTAATGTGAAATATTGTTTATTTGGGAATTTATGGTAAGGACAGGAAGTGAACCAGACTCTTAGATATTTCTGACCACCATAAATAAATTCTTCCTTAAAAATAGTTGCTATGTTGCTCAGTTGCCAGTCTTCTTTCCAACAGGGTCTTATTTCGAACTCCATTAAACCATACCTATTAGTTTTAATAACCTTTTTTTTTAAACAGTATTTACAAAGAATAGAGAGTCTTCTGAGTTCTCTATTACAAACTTGATTTTTTTCCCTTAAATATAAATTTGTCAGTTCAACATTGATATAATTTGATTTATTTTTAATTGAATCATTATGACACAGACTGAAATGGTTTTGTTACCCATCTGTAAGTACGTTCATAATTTTGATGATTCTCAAAGTGTAATTTCATTCAGTTTTTGTATTATTTCCAAAATTAACGTATCAGCAACATCTTTTTATTTCTATTCACTAAAATTTTAAATCCAGGAATTAGGAAAATGGTTTCTACAAATCCTCTAGGTCATTATATGTTCACCAGCAGTGGGAAATAATTCAAAACCTCAAAGTTTTCAAACAGATTCACAATCAAAGAAAGGTTCATGATCAAAACTAAGCAAAACAGATTTATTTAAAGTAGGTTATACATAAAACAATACAACAAATGTTTGGCAGCAATCACTCAATAAAACTAAGTAAGGGCCAACTGCAGTTCTTATTTATTTTGATGAGCAGTTAAAAGAAAGTGAGGCAGTTGATATCTATACACAGAATCTTTCAAAACTATTTCAAAAACACTCGCTTGGTTGAGAGAAAAAAAATATATTTGACAGACAGGTCTGTAAAGATAGAGATACTTCTAGTCATACCAAGTTCATCAATCCTCACAACAGCATGATTCTATTGTTTGATTTACTATCAAGATGGTATAGTTAAATGCAATTGAAAAATAGCAATAAAAACTTCAGTAATTTAATATTTTTGTCATACATCAACATTTATAGATCCTATATAATAGATCTGTTCTTTATAAACTGGATAATTTTTTTATATCTTTATTTGTTAAACATTGAAGTTTTAATACTGGTTGGTCCATGGTAAATTCTATACATTGAATTTTCAATTATTCAATAGTGTATGCCTATGATTCCTTTCTAACACTGGATCTAGTTACAGATTGCCAGACAAGAGTGATTGTCGAGACAATTATTTAATATTTCTATGTTTAACTTGTCAATAACTTTTGGAGGCTGACATTTAAGTTAACTACTGAATCTTCCTGAAGGTCATAATGGAATCAAACTGCTGCCTATCTATAGTAAATATGTTTTGTATTGAAAAAATGTCAACATTTTATTGACTTTAGATTTTTGGATTTCTTTTATCAACAAAATATATTTGTTATTGTTTTTTTTGGTTATGATATGGATATGGAAGCGTTTTCTTTGGGATTAGATTTTCCTTTGTTCTTCAGATTATAAAAAAAATATAGACATTTAGACTACTGCATTTTAATTAATTTTGTTAGTTTCATTTTGTGTTGTTGGAGAAAAACAAGTTATTTTAAGGGAACACATTTTAAGGTTTCATCATTTGATCTTATCAAAGTATATTTAAATTTGTTATTTGCAATAACCATCAACATATCATCCATACATACTGGAATCACACTCCTTAGGTTGATTAAAACCCTGTCAACAATGAAAATAATTGAACAGTGTTGAGATTTTATTCAATTTTTTTTGGCTTGAATACAATTGTTTTACAATTATAGTTATAAAAATTTCAACATATTTTGACCAGTATTTGAATGAAACAAATGATTTGACATTACATGACTCAGTGAAAAACATATATCCAGAAATATGATAGCTGGAAACAAAAGAAAAAAATCAATCAATTTCAGGTCTATTTAATTTTCATCAATGCTGTTATTGCACAAGTTGAAATTCATTGGTATGTGATATTGCCAAAGTTAAACATTCATTGGTACAGTTATTGCCTAAGTTAAACATTCAATGGTACAGTTATTGCCTAAGTTAAACATTTATTGGTACTTTAATTGCCCAAGTTAAACATTCATCATAGGCGGATCCAGGGGGGGGGCCCTGGGGGGCCCAGGACCCCCCTTTCGTGGGAAAAATTTGAAGCATGACTGGAGCGGGCCCCCCCTTAGGTCAGTCGGTGGGCCCCCCTTAGGAAAAGTTCTGGATCCGCCACTGTTCATTTGTACTTTCATTGCGCAAGTTAAACATTCATTGGTACTGTTATTGGTCAAGTTAAACATTAATTGGTACTGTTATTGTCCAAGTTAAACATTTATTTGTACTGTTATTGTCCAAGTTAAACATTTATTTCATAATTTGTACTGTAATTGGCAAGTTAAACATTCATTGGTACTGTTATTGGCAAGTTAAACATTCATTGGTACTGTTTTTGGCAAGTTAAATATTCATTTGTACTGTTATTGTCCAAGTTAAACATTAATTAGTACTGTTATTGTCCAAGTTAAACATTCGTTTGTACTTTTATAGCCCAAACATGCATTGGTACTGTTATTGCTCAAGTTATACATTGATTGGTACTGTTATTGGGCACGTTAAACATTCATTGGTACTTATTGGGCAAGGTAAACAAATTCAACCACAGTTTGAACATATAACAAATAGAAATTTTTCTGGTTGAATTATATTTTAGTTTTGCTGTCTCATTCACAAACACCTTTTAAAATTTATTGAATTCTGCAAGACTCAAAGCAGAAGCTTGTTGAGTTTTATCTTTTAAGCACATTGAAGAAAGAGAAATTTGTTTATTGGATTAACAGGCATGTTACAATGTTTATTGTGAATAAAAAGATTGAATTGGACTATTAGTAGTCCCTGATGATGTCATGCATATCCCAGTTAAGCTCCGTTATTATAATAGCTTTGGTACTGGCATGGAAATATAGAGATTCTTAAATTGAAATTTGCTATTGAAGAACTCAGAAAATCATTTGAAATTAAGGAATGTATCACCCACATTTACAGATCTGATTCCTTGGCTTAGGGATTTTGCAAATTACTTCAACATTTTCATTAGTTTTTTATTGTCGAGCCTGCAACTTTTGTTGCAGAAAGCTCGACATAGGGATAGTGATCCGGCGGCGGCGGCGGCGGTGTTAGCTCACTTCTTAAAAGCTATATATTTTAGAAGGTGGAAGACCTGGATGCTTCATATTTTGTATATAGATGCCTCATGTTACGAAGTTTCCGTCAGTCACATTGTCCAATGTCCTTGACCTCATTTTCATGGTTCAGTGACCACTTGAAAAAAAAGTTCAGATTTTTTGTAATGTTAAATTCTCTCTTACTGTAAGTAATAGGATAACTATATTTAGTATGTGGGTACCTTGCAAGGTCCTCATGCCCGTCAGACAGTTTTCATTTGACCTCGACCTCATTTCATGGATCAGTGAACAAGGTTAAGTTTTGGTGGTCAAGTCCATATCTCAGATACTATAAGCAATAGGTCTAGTATATTCGGTGTATGGAAGGACTGTAAGGTGTACATGTCCAACTGGCAGGTGTCATCTGACCTTGACCTCATTTTCATGGTTCAATGGTTATAGTAAAGTTTTTGTGTTTTGGTCTGTTTTTCTCATACTTTATGCAATAGGTTTACTATATTTGTTGTATGGAATGATTGTAAGATGTACATGTCTAGCGGGCAGATGTCATCTGACCTTGACCTCATTTTCATGGTTCAGTGGTTATAGTTAAGTTTTTGTGTTTTGGTCTGTTTTTCTCATACTTTTTGCAATAGGTTTACTATATTTGTTGTATGGAATGATTGTAATGTGTACGTGTCTAGCGGGCAGATGTCATCTGACCTTGACCTCATTTTCATGGTTCAGTGGTCAAAGTTAAGTTTTTGAGTTTTGGTCTTTTTATCTAATAATACTTTATGTCATAGGTCAACTATATTTGGTGTATTGAAATATTTTATAATCTATATGTCAGTCGTGCAGGTTTTTTTTTGACCTTGACCTGGTTTTCACAGTTCATAGCTCAGTGTTAATTTTTTGTGTTTTGGTCTATTTTCTTAAACTATAAGCAATAGGTCAACTATATTTGTTGTATGGAAGCATTGTTAGCTGTACATGTCTGCCTGGCATATGGTTCAACTGACCTTGACCTCATTTTCATGGTTCATGTTAAGTTTATGTGACAGTCGTAATAAAGCTTTATATTTAGGAGTATCAACATAATATCAATGATTAGTAAAGAAGGCGAGACATTTCAGTGTGTGCACTCTTGTTTTCAAATATTTTGGTTTCCATCACTGAAGAGACATTAATTATCGAAGTGCACTTTTGGTGCAGTTTAATTGGTATTGTTTCAATCTTGAAACATCATACTTTCTTCAATAGACCACTTTTTTTATTTTTAGTGTAGGAATAAAAACGTATACTTTTACATTATTTTCCTTAGTAAAGGTTGAATAAAGTTTTAGATAATAAATTTTGTAACTTATTGGCAGAAATAAATATAATTTTGTGTGCATGCAATTTTCTGAAATTCTTACATCTGAGAATGAAGAAAACAAATTTGAAAGCCATTAGGATATATTTAAATATTTCAGGAGCTACTTGACAACACATAGCCAAAGCAATTCATGATAAACTCTCATCTGCAGCCTGTGGGAGCGTTAGGAACTCAATTTTCTTAATTCTAAATTTATGAATGGAAACTTCAAGAAATGCATGTTATAAATCATGTCAATGGCAAACCAATGATTACTGTGGTAATGATATCCTCAGGGACTAAATGTTCTACTGTCACTTCAAGTTGGAAGTTTGGTATAAAAAAAATCAAATAAAATCAGAATCTACAGTATTTTAGGGACGACATCAAAAGATCAATGTAGGATAAAAAAATTAAATCGAATAGTTTGGGGGTGGGGGTGGGGGGGTCAACATTGCTGCAAGTTTTGTTAATCTAAAATCGATTTTACATATATCCATATAGGTAAATCAATTTTTCCCAAATTAAGTTAAGAAGGGGGGTAGGTCGGTCAGCGAAAAAACTATGTGAATTAAGTTTTTTATCCTACATTGAACTTTTGATGTCGTCCCTTACATTGAACAATGACAGCTGAATGGCTCATTTATATCATAAATGCATTGTTTTCTTTAACCAATGAGGTCTCTAGAATTGAGAGAATAGTTTGAAATTTACTTGTACTATAATTTTGAACAAAAATAGAACAAAACCAGTGGTTTTCCATATATTTTTAGCTAAACCTTGTATGATTCTTTTATAGTCGGAACATTTTGGCATTCTTCTCTCAAAATTTGTATATTTCAAGATAAAGACATTTCTTTTTATTAATTTTCTTTCCAAGATGGCAGAGGAAACTAATCTACATTGATTCTCATAAAATATCTTAGTATTTTAGCCTGTGAAATTGAAATGTTTGTAAGCATTGCTTTAAAGGTTCCTGTTTCACACTGTCAATTGATATACCTCTGTGGTGTTTGTCTGAAGGTACTCAAACAACATTGTCCTCTACATCAATGATAGGATGTCTCAGATCACCAAGTTCATTCTGGATTTTTTAATATCATTGAATGTTTTTCCAGTATTATCTGTAGTTAAATATATAATAAATCAATGTATATACCCCAAGATGTCTTATTTGTAAGAAAGTTTATAAAAGAAAAATTGATTTGTAAATTTGATTTAGCAGTTTATCTTCAAAAGTTTTCTTTTGAATCTCACCATCAACATACTTTTCTATTATGTTCGATTGATGGTTTTATTACAGTTTGATTTTATTATTAAAAGCTAACAGAGCTTTACTCATTTCTTTATTGTGTAAATTCTCTCGGAAAAATTAGAAAGACTTTTGAATTGGTTAATGTTGGAAAAACGTCTGACTTTTATATTCAAATAGGTTCCTTGAAAGGAAGTGATATTATAATAATCTGATTAATGATACAGATAGAAATGTATTGATTTAGCTAATCGAGGTAATCGGTTATTGGTAAAAAACTTGGTATTGGCAAAAGCTGAGATTGGGCGACACAATGTAAATAGAGTTTTCTACATGTCTGGTTTGGGTTTAATCAACCAGAAAGTTAATGGATAGGAATCAAAAGTTGAAAAACAACTTTGGTATGTAAAGTTTTTCCTCCTGAAAATATCTTTGTAGCCACATAAACATAGTGCATTTACTTAAAGATCTTGAACAAGATCTCGATTCAATTTCTGGTTCCTGCGTGTTATTAGTTTTGATTACATTACAACAATTATTTGTGTAATCATATTAAAAGCTAACAGAGATTGACTCATTCCTTAATTGTTTAAATTACCTTTGGAAAAATGACACATAATTTTTGAATTGACTAACATTGGAAAAATGTCTGACTATTTTGTATTTACATTCAAAACGAGTATGTAGTAACTTGACATCAACATCATTTTGTTTGTCTCTGGTGAATAGTTGTCTCATATCACATCTTGTTATTTTTATGTTATGCTTTTGTTAGTTTTGCAAAATGCCTCAGTAGAAACACATTATAGCTATATTTAGAAAACTACAAAAAAGCAATCTGCTTTATTTGTAGGGATATAAGGTAATATATTTCATCCCACTTGTCATCAATAGACTTGGGGAATAAACCTTGAAATCATAATAGGCTTCACTGCTTCTTCATCAAATATTTAAACTTGGGCCTAAGGAAGAACATGCACTATTTTTGATTTTAAGACCATAGAGAAGAGATGCACTTGAAACTTCAACATGATGCTGTATCATATTTTACCATAGTGATGTGCTGTAATTACTATGTTAATTGATTATTTTTTGAAGATATTAGTGTGAACTAAAAATGAATGTTTCCTATGCAGTCAGGATTCTACTTCGTCAAAATTATCTCCCCATTACGCCAGTTCATTTACACAATCGTAGAAATGGAAACCATTGTAGGGATGACGCGCTACCAATTTTGCTCTTGGAAACTGATAAATTTATCGACATTGCACCATTACGATCCTTACATGTCAGTTGTTTTTTTTAAAGACAAATGTATCAACTAGCTAATGAGCATCAGTTAATGATCTTGTCTGCATTGATTCAACTTAAAAGTATTGTCTGATCGGTTGTCAGGTGGTATTTGGAAAATTCAGAAACATTTAAAAAAATTCTAATTAAATATTTCGTGGAAGGGCAAACTAGATTTTTTTTAGTGATTGAAGACTATAAACCCTAGTTATCACACATAAAAATTAAAATTTTTCGAAGATATGCATTTTCATCATCCAACTTGAAAGACTGTCGTCAAGTACTTTCAGTAAAAAAATAGCTATTCGAACACACCTACTCTATTTTTGTGATTCATTAGATAGATATTTCACTTGACCCATATATTTCATCTTTTAGTACTGTGATTTTTTTTATGTTATAAAGTCAACCTGTAGCTTTGATATATAAAAATGATAGAATCTGAAGCGAGACGATGTATGAAATATTCTTGCTTTGTACGATATCAAGACAAAATATTAAACTCAAACACGCCTTAACATAAAAAGGTGCACTCTAATTTCTCTTTTCAATATTATTGTTACCCATTTTTTGGAATTTTTTCTTGAGTCGCATAATGGAAGGGCAGACACGAAAATTACTGAACTAATAGATTGATATGTTTTCCGTCCGTGGTAATTTTTTTTTTTAAATCGGAGGTTATGCATTTTCTACATCCAACTTGAAAGATACCCATGTCGTTGACTTGATATCTAATTGTTCTGCTTAACTATGTTCTAGATAAATTGAAAACTTAGGCAAACAGTGTTTTTAAAATAAAACACTTTGTAATTGAGAAGAAATTTGAAATTTTTTTGTTTCTATTAACTTTTAATTTTTTTGTCACTATAGTAAACATTACAGTACACATTTATTGCCTTCTCTAACAAAGAGCTTCGATTCAACTGTATGTGTGTTTAAATAAATCTTATTCTTTTCCCTTTGTTAATTGTCAGACAATGCACTTTTGTTTGCATGTCATATTGTCATTGTGCCCACAGTACAAAAGAGTGAAAGACAGCCTACAGGAATTAAACTTGAAATTCTACATGAATAAATCAAGAGTTTTTTTTACCACAGGGATGAATGTTTACTAAGAAGAGCTGAATCTTAATGAGGGTTCAGTCTGTTTTCTACAAAGGGATCTATACTATATACTTTGAATGGATACCTATATCAGTTAGACTTAAACCTTGTAGACTAAAACACTACAATACATGTCTCAGTTGTTATTCTGCTGTCTATTGTACTGTAAAGGACAGAGCAATTGTATTTATTGGCAAGTCTGCTTTGGCTTATAGGACATTACATTTAATTTCTGTCTACTGATTGTTATTTCACAGTGCAAACCACTTATAGGTCATATTAAGCTCATTCTGTTCAGATGAATGATTTATTAGCAAAATTTTACCAAAGGTCGATGTTCAACAAAAGCAAAAGTACTGGTAGTTACTAAATATGAATTGGCATAGGCAGATCCTGGGGGTAGGGGGGGGGGGGGGGGGGTCGGGTCTATTGAACCTATTGATAACTTTTAATGGCATCAGTCCTGATATATGCATACCAACTTTATTTTTTGTAAACCTCTGTGAATCAGAAAACCAGAACGCCAAGGATGTTTAGTAAATGGTGAGATGAAGACGGTAAAGGGACCTGTTGTAGTAATATTACACTTTTAAAAATGCTCTGTATAAGAAGATTTGGACCATAGTAACTCCACAAAGTTTTTGTCTGTTATGTTTTTTTTTAGAAAAATATGGCAATAGTGCAGTAATCATTCAAAGTATATGTATAGACAAAAGAATGACCAAACAATTCTAAAAGAGGGATGAAAGATACCAAAGGGACAGTCAAACTCATAAATCTAAAACACACGGACAATGTCATGGCTAAAAATAAAAGACAAACAAACAACAGCACACATAACACAAGATAGAAAACTAAAGAATAAACAACACGAACCCCACCAAAAAACTAGGGGTGATCTCAGGTGCTCTAAACAGTTTAGATTGACATACATACACTTTGTAAATCTTAAAGTTAGTATCCATTACTTTGGTACTGAGATTATCCCCACTTTGGGACATTGATTTTCCTAAAAAATCCAGCTTCCTCCACCAATAAAAACTGGCTGCCTATAAATAGCCCAAAAGTGGCATTAAAAGTGAAGTTAAAACACCAACAATCAATCAATCAAACCTAAAAAAATCATGAGCAATAACAGAGGAATTTCAGATGCCCAAACATTAATTATTTATACTTTTGGTAGATTGTCATTCATATAAGTACCTCAAATGCTTAATTATGCTAATATACATTAGCATGAACACAATGCTTGAAATATTTCCCATTGTTATTAAATCATTTAATTAAAGCAAGAAACAATCATTCAATTAATAATATACACACCCAAGTCTAAATATGCAAGCAAATTTATGGTATCTATTTGTGAAGAAATGCTTGTGTCCATTCATATAGCAATCATAATTTTGGCACTCTTTTATTATGACAAAATACTATTGGAAATACCATTCTTATATATGATGTGTTTGTGAATATTGAATTTGTCTATGGTGATAATTCTGTTGTCTCAAAAGATATTGTCTTCATATATATCAAGAAGAATTGTCAAATTTACTCAGTCATACTGTAATTGAAAAATATGTTTTCGTATTCATTGATATACTAGATATATTTATTACATTTCTAGTCAATAATTGCCAGTAAATGATAGATTCTGAATGTTTATGTAACAATCTTTATACTGATTAATGTGTTTTTACATATAGAATATTACAGTTCTGTTGTTTGGCTTTTGTCTTATGTTTTTATGTTGTTTTTTTTTTATTTGCAGTTATGGTTTCACTTACAACATGTGATGGTTGATGAGTTTTTATTACATGGAAAATGTAAGTATTTCAGAATAAGTACATCTCTGGAAATTATGCATAATGATGTTGATTATAGTCCCTCATATTTTGGATCAGCCGTAATGTTGGAAGACAAATAGAAGGCTGATGATACATGTATTACATATGTATATATGATCAGATCAGCTATCTTAAATTATAGATCCATTTATCATTTCAGGGTATTTTTTTACTTGCTATGTCACGTATGGATTTTGATCAGTGTTAAAGGCCTGATACAGTGACATATAGTTGCGTCTACATCATTTGAAATCAAACATCATCTTTTAATTTGTATACGTGTTTCATGAATACTATAGATTGATTTGAAACATATTATACATAAATGGACATAAGCATATTGACTTTGCAAATGTTGTGGATTACTTACCTCAGTTTCAAAAATTGTTTTTATACACAATGGGGATCATAAATCAAAATCTAGGGGACAATTAATGTACAATTTTCTATGTTATTTTTTTATCTTACAATAGACTTAAAATGGAGAAAAAATACATGGAATGATAGGTCCCTATCAAAGGATCATTACAGTAAACTAGACTTTTTACATTTTTTTTAAACTTTTATTAACGATTTTGGGGGGAGGGGATGAAAATGTCATAACTGCGTACTTTACACAACTGCATACGGTAAGTGAAGCAAACTAAATGTAAGAAGACAAATGATTGTCATGTTATTGTCAATTTATAAAATTAATATACTTTTAAGGTAATTAGATTCAGTTAAGTACATTATGTTGTTATTCAAAATTAAGTAAGGTTAGTTCTTAATAAGTTTTATTAGAAATTTATGCAGTGAAGATTTGAAATTGAAGGAATAATGTACAAAGTATTTACAAAAATTAGAAATGAAGTCAGAACTAATGTGTATTATATGGTAATAAACTTGATTAGAGTATTATTAAATTCATACATGATTGTTTACAATTTAATGCTTTCGCACCTGATTCTTTGATTTGATGGACAATATGTGAATCATATTTTATTAACATGTTAGGAATGATCCCCTTTTAAATAGTTTGCATCAACCCTCAAATGAATAAGCAAAGGAAAGAAAATTTTCTATTGAGTCTGAATAAGTTAATCTTCCATGAATTTAAATCAATCAAATCATTTCAAGCTAATTTTCAGGTGATCATCAGGTAAATAAATAAATTTGTTTTTAATTGGTGATATATGAAACTGATTTATCAATGGCTCTGGATGGCTATCAGATTAGTAGTAACATCTTGTTTGCTGTGAAATATAAGAGCTTGTAATTACAATCCTTCAAAAGTAAATTGAATGGTATCAATTTGTGTCTAGATAGGTATGGATTAAACACAAATTTCTTTCTGTAAAAGAGAAGATTGATGTATTGACTTAGGTATGAACATAGTATACAAAGCAGTTAAAATGAACAAAAGATATCAGGTGTGTCCTCTCTTCCTCTTGTGTAATTGGACAAAGATGTTTTTCCAGTAAAACAGTGCTTGTTAAATGAAAGAAACAATATAAGTTATAGACTTATATCTATTTTATGATTCAGGATGGATCATTTAATTATTTACAAGCATTTATGAGATATGTTTGAAAGATTTTAAATTAAAAAATAAATCTATCCCTAAAAGTGCCAACTAAACCCTAAAAAACAAGGAGTTGTATTTATAGTATGGAATTTTCACATTAAGAGCACTAGCAGTTGATGATCTCATTATTTTATGGCAGTAATTAACATAGAAATTAGGATTAGACACAGTTGGTTCACATATGATCTTACAAAGTTAATGCATAGAGCTCAACTTGCACATCCATTGATTTTCATAAAATCTTTCTGAAGCTGAAAAACTTGATTGAAACACCATTTGAATTATGGTTGTAATAAAACGCACAGCTATTTTATGACAGTTTCTCTCTTCAACTCTAGATTTCTGACAAACTTAACTTGAATTAAGGTACTCAAATCAGGAAAATGTTATTATGCCCCATCTAGGTTGGTAGGGGCACAATATATATTTTTTGGTTTGTACATCCCTTTGTTAATCTTTGATAGTATCGTTACCATATCTGGTCCCCTCTTCTTTATCCTTGGCTTATAAGACAGAAATTGTGAATACAGTGCTACACTATAAAGTCACGCACAATCAGAATTACATCATCTTCATCAAAGAGAGCACTTATACTGAAATTCTAGTTATGAGGTTAAGAATTTAATTCACTTCAAATTTCGTGAAACTTAAAGTCATAAGAAACGAGTGACCGTCGAAAAATAATGTTCTTCCAATTCTTGAACCAATGCATACAAACATCATAAACTTAGTTTTCTGTGCACGAATTTATCATTTTTTTTTCGTGTAAATTTCGTATAATCGTCAATTTTTTTTTCAATCGGTCAGTGTTGTTGTTAAAATATGGCAGGTAATTAAAGTTCGTGTTTTGAAGCCGAAGTTTAACTATTGCCACCTGTTTGTCAACAATCGACAAAAAATCAACAAAAAAGCATGGCAATTGAGCATGTGTTTAACATGTAAATTCAGATAATAGTTTATTTTAAGGACATCCATGCGTATTGTGATCACCGAATTTTTACGAGATGGGTCACACTGAGGTCACTTTGCATACGGAAAATATGTCGGGGGAATTGCTTCCTGGAAGGAAGCAATTAAACTAAAGTAAACTTCTTCTAAATATGAATAAATTAAAGAATTTTCTTCAGAAAAAAGTATATGTACATAAGTTTTATAATGAAAACTATCCATTGAGTTATAAAAAAAGATGCATTATTTTTTTTTGATTTGAGGTTTCTTATGACTTTAAGCTACACATGTTCATCAGTATGATTTGAATTTTTAAAATATGCTTTTAATATGGGGTTTATGGTGGCTGTTTGTCTTGTCTGTGACAAAAGTCATAAAATGCCAGACATTATAAGGGATTACAATCTTGTAGTGACTGTGGAAACTATTGTTTAACCTTTTTACTTCTGAGGGTATATAAGTTTCTTTATTGTACATCCTCATCCATAAGTGCTATTTTGGTTCTCAATTCGAGACCTACAAAGAGTTACTATTGTTATTTAGTTGAAGTAAACTTATTTTTCTTTGAAATGATGCCTAATATAGCACTGGTGTGAAATCCTTGTAAGATTTTCAGAAGTGTAATGATCAGAGGGGTCTATTTCATTAATTGTTGTAGCTGTTGTACAGAATTCCAATACCCGTAGTATGTCAGAGAATCATCTGATTGCATTGCCAAAGACTGTTAAAAAATATTTGTTATCATTGTCAGATTCCTTTGCCATAACTAGTAACAGTTTTTTTAATTTAAAATACATGTGAAATAATGTTGAAAAAATGTTTATTCAAACAATGATTAAATGTGTTTTTAGTGACTCATGTTGTAATTAATTGTGCGTATTAAGCTAGGATGTATTCCCTTGATAACTTGCTATTAGACATAGTATTGCCTTGGGAGGATTGGAAAAAATATATGTGAACAAATTGATTGTCCTAATACCAAGTAATTGCTTTCATACCAAATCCTCTACAGGTCTCGAGAATTACAGTGTAAAGTTAGTTATAATTTAAGAACAAAAACAAAGAAAAGAAAAAAAGAGTTATTGTTGTGATAATGCTCATAACCTGAACAAAACAACAACTATATATAGCTACTACATGTACAAAACAACAGGGCACAGTACGTTTGCGCTTTTTTACCTGTAAAACGATAGGACACTTGTGCTTCAAATACTAAGGACATTTGCGCTTTAAATTTTGATTCACCTGTATTAAATTGACTGGACATTTGCGCTATTTAACCATTATAGTCGTCCACCTGTAATTTCAGTGAGAAGTAATATTTGTCATTATTAGATAAATGGTGCAGAATCCCTCCATGCCCATTTTAATGAACAGTTCTACTCACTGATTCTGCTAAAAAAAAATTATCTTATTTGAAGAGCACATTTAACAATAGTTGGTGAATTACATTAATATAAGATTTGTTAAATTGATGAGCAGGCACCCAAAACTTGAAAATCATGATTATTTATTTGTTATATGTTCCAAATACCAGTCAGAACAGATAACAAGAGCTATTTTTTTCAGTCCTTGGGTGTCAAGCTAAAACTGACGTGTTTTTATGTCTTAAGAATGTTTACTTTTACTTGTTTTAGCTGTATATAAACTTTTAAACATATATCAATGTGCTATGAAATGTGCTATGCAATCATTTAAATTTTTTTTTATCTATGCAAAGTCAAACCTGCCGGTCCCAAGCCTGGATAAAAGAGGAGGATAGTCATTAAAACCAAATATTGCAAAAGCGGAAATGTCTGATGTAAAAAGCGCAAATGTCCTATGATTTGAAGCGCAAGTGTCCAAAAATAAAAGCGCAAATGTCCTATGAAAAAGCGCAAACGTCCAGTGCCGAAACAACAACCATAGCTATTACATGCACTAGCTATAAAATGTACCAACAGCTATATATAGCTACTACATGTACAAAACAACAACCATAGCTATTACATGTACTACCTATAACATGTACAAAACAACTTTATATAGCAACTACTAGCAACTACATGTACAAAACAACAAACATAGCTATTACATGTACTAGCTATAACATGTACAAAACAACAACTATATATAGCTTCTACATGTACAAAACTACAACCATAGCTATTACATGTACTAGCTATAACATGTACAAAACAACAACTTTATATAGCAACTACATGTACAAAACAACAAACATAGCTATTACATGTACTAGCTATAACATGTACAAAACAACAACTATATATAGCTTCTACATGTACAAAACAACAACCATAGCTATTACATGTACTATTTATACCATGTACAAATGTACAAAACAATAACTATATATATAGCTACTACATGCACAAAACAACAACCATAGATATTGCAAATACAAAACAACAACCGTTATATGCTTTTACACAAAACAAAGCAGTGATAGATATTACATGAACAGAATAATAACTATAGCTACTATATGGATATTACATGAACAGAATAATAACTATAGCTACTATATGGATATTACATGAACAGAATAATAACTATAGCTACTATATGGATATTACATGAACAGAATAATAACTATAGCTACTATATGGATATTACATGAACAGAATAATAACTATAGCTACTATATGGATATTACATGAACAGAATAATAACTATAGCTACTATATGTACAAAACAACAACCAAAACTATGACAAGTACAAAATAATAATCATAGACATAACATGTACAAAACAACAACCATAGCTGAAACAATTACAAAGTAAACAACAATAGTGGTTACATGTACAAATAAAACAACCATTGCTGTAACAGGTACATAAGTACTATCATTTAGCTGCTACCACATGTATATAACAGCTTTTGGGAATGATGTTAAACCCACTCATATTATTTTGATACTGGTTCTTTTTTAAGTCTCTACCTAAGTGGCTAAGGTTAATGATATTTGGTATGCAATACATGTAGTAAATGACACATCTCATTTCCATGGAGATTATTTGACCTTGCCCTTCTCCGTCATTGTTTACGGCATACTTTACATTTCAAAATTTGTGGAAATCAGTTATAGATGTGGAAACTTATCTCTTAGGTCCAAAAATAGTTAAAAAAAATATAAGGACCTAAAAGCTACATTTCTGCAGCTAGATCAGTTTTAGATGGAACAACAATGGTGAAGCCAATGATATTTGGTATACAGTTTTATTAAATAATACAATTAAAACAGCCCTTATACTACCAAAATGGCATGTGTCATACTGGTGACGTCATCCAGGTCATATAACTCGTGTGATCTATATTGCTTTTCGGCCCGGTCCAATATTTCCAATACGGACTGGCAAATTGCATTGAATCATGAATTACATTTAAACATATATTGTGCATGTAATTCAGGATTCATTGCCAGTCTGTATTGAAAATATTGGCCCCATATTCACATTTGATGTATGTAATACAGCATTCAGAACATTTAGTCTGTATTGAAAAAGTTGGATTATTTAATAAAAGTGTTATGAACTGGCTGTTTCTGTATTGGCACTGGTATAGATTCCCCTCATCATGGTTCTTTGACTTTGAAACTTTTGCATAATTGAGATGTTGAAGTATGAGTTTGGTCAGTTTACTGGGAACTATTTGTGATAAGTCAATATTCTTTTTAGCATTAGCATTTCTCATTTCCAAGCAGGTTACAATAGTATCTGACTTTTCACCTTCAGTTATAGACTTGTAATGTTTTGCATAATGTACATGTTAAAGTTTTACCATTTTAATTTTACCATTTGCATTATACTATCAATACATGTATTAATAAAGATGAAACATATATCTCTGTGTCAGTATATGCAACATCAAATTTAATACATGTACTAAAGAGTTCAAATGCAGAAGAAGGTATTGTTCTGCAATATGTTGCATTAAAACTTTCTTTTATCTTTATTGTGGTATAAAAGTTTCCTTGATATAGTTATATTGCCTACATTGTTTTACTTGGTTTGATATTTATTGATGACAGTCGCAGGACAATGCATGAGTCACTTAAGCATTCAGGACTACTGAATTAAATAAATAGGCAAATTTACAATTTATAGGTTAGAAATGCATGGGTTTGGTTCACAGAATATATAAGACAATCTTTTTCCCATTAGAGTCTTCTTTGTTGCATAATCACAGTAATAGTAACTGTGAAAATAGATTATTTGATGAAATAAATGGATGTATTCCGTGCATTATTTGTACCATTGTAATTACAGCTATATAGAAAGATACATTGCATTGATGACATTAAAGTATTTGATTGTACATGATTTATTGAATACATTTTCTAATTATACAGTGTGAATTCATTGGAATATATTATAACTTATTCTTTTTTTTTTTTTTATGAAATTTGATTGTCTTAATGTTGTCAGTTTTTTGTATCACAGATTTTTGTGGCTATGACAAAACATGTTACTGATCTGTTTATGAAGTGATATTGTATATTAAGAATAATTATATCAAACTTCAAACAAGAAGTAAAGTTTAATTGAGATTTCATTCTTCTCAGGAATTGCTTTCTTTTGCTATTATGAGAGGTAGGTGATGTTTATTATATGGCTGTAGTTATAATCTTTAATTTGATACCTTGTAAAAAAAATATTGTAATTTAGATATTTTACATTTTTGTGTATAAGTTGCATTTATATGGTAATTCAAGTATAGTCATCTCAAAATGTACATAGAAATAAGATGGAAGGGATTTAAGTCATTACACATAAATGTATAGTTACCTTTGTAAACTTAAAAAAGTATAATAAATGATTATATAATTAAATAATGTTAAGCCATTAAAATATATTTTCATAATGCCCCTGCTGCTATGCAAAAGGAGCAGTAAGCATTTCACTTAGTCATTTACTGCTCTAGAGTTATGCCCCCTTATAATTTGAAAGATTGCATTTTTATTTGTTTTTCACTCTTACTTGAGTTTAATTCATGCAAATTTTATGAAACTTATACACAAAGCTTAAAAAACCACCAGTTGTAAAGAAGAGTCTGAATTTGGACAGTGAGTAGCAGACTCTTCTAGAGTGGTGCCCTTTATAACTTGGAAAATTGGAAAACTTGAGCTGCAGGGGCATTTATGTTCTCAGACACATTCTTGTATTATTTTTCTTCATTATGTATAGTTCTATTAAGTTTGAACTTAGAGAAAGATTGTGCTTGAAGCATGTTTTTGAATATAACCCATATATAAACACTTTAAAATTTGGATAAATTAACTTCAAAAGAAAATCTTATAGAAGTCAAGTATCTGATATAAATAAATAAGAACTAAAGAAAACTTTATGTTCCCAGTACTTCTGTGAAAGGATTAGTATTCTTTAAACTTGAGGAATTGCTTATGAGCTCAATAGGAGCCGAAACTTTTAATTACTGTATGATAATGTACTAAATCTTATGTTGTCAGAAAGTACTCATTTTATTTTATTTACATTTGACAGAAGTGTTTTGATAAACTAAGTAATTATGAAAATATGAGTAGCCTTTCATAAATAGAGACTTAAGTTATGGATTATGATAAATGTTGATATTATTCCATATTATTATAGTAGATCTTATTAAATAGGTTAGGGATTACCTGTATTAGAAATTATTTCTTACTTAATTATATAGAGAGTTTATGTTAATTATGCCATCTAATTATGAAAACATGGCATAGTTAAAGGTGAAATTGATTACTGATCAAAGGAATTTTGTATCCACTGATGTAAGTTATAATTAGTTAGAATTATGATGTATGATTTCTTTAATTAATAACGGGATATGTATATAGTTTTTTCATTATGATGGTAAATTTTGTATAAAATTCTGTCTTTTATATTGAACAATGGAAATTTTGCCAAATCTCTAAAATTTGGGAAAAAAATATTACGTGAAAACTATTAAAAAAAGTCTATTAAAAAAAAAGTTCAGACTAAGAATTGATATATAATTGTTTGTGCCTTTGGTAGTTTTTTCTAAGAATAAAAAGACAAAGATTGATAAGGATGATTTTTAATATAATTTTTATCGTCTATTTTCCTCCTGGGTAAAATTGCCCGACTATTCACATTTAAAGTATTTCTGTTGTTTTTATAAAAGTATCAGTTATTTTTTTATTCAAGACCCTAAAATAACTCTAAATTTTTGCAATACATCATAAAGTCAGACTTTTAATTTCACAAGAAACTTGCAGCCACAGCCATGATGGTAACTTTTTGGAAAATTTTGTATAGAATCTATTGATCTAAAGTAGAAATTTTTGGTTGAGCTCAGGTGGGCATTAGTGGACAAGTGCATTTTGCATGAAACGATTGGTAATGGACATTAGAGACATTAGTAACTTTAGAAGACCTTCTTTAAATTTAATGAAATTAAAAAAGATTTTTTTTTGCATTGACACCATTACTCTGACAACATCTATAGTAGGAAGAACACAGGGTTATATGGAACCCTTTATACATTTTTTTCTTCTTAAGATAGATAAGTTATAAGTTTTGTTCTAAAAAAGACCAACTTTTTTGGTCATCAGCTAAAATTTAATTGACAATTTGTGTTTGTAAGATGCTTTTATCGTCTCTGAATTATGTGATCAGTACCACCTTGAACTAGACAGTCATATTTTATAGAAGATATTCATAGACTACAAAGAAAAGTAAAGATTGAAATTGATAAGTTTTCTTATATATCTGTAAATAATACCAATTATTGATAGTGATGTAGATAATGTTTGTCTCTGACACTATAAGTAACAATTCTGACAATTTGTCGATAATTACACCTGATTGGTTTTATGTGATATAAATTGTTTTACCCAGTAATGTCCAGTAGTTGTGTGGCCATAATCTATCATTGGAAGCTGTAAAAAATGGACTGTAACCATTATACTGACAGAAGTTCTCTAGTATAATTTACAGATATAGGAAATTAACAATGACAGGATGGATGAGAATGTACGGAGGTTGACCCAGCACTTTGTTGATTCGTCGTAATTAATGATTTATTTGTATGATCAGCGTTTACTAATTAGAACTTTGCAGGGTACATAGTCTTGATAAACTGGAACTCTCTGACATTGCACTTGTATATCTGTTTCAACAGATATTAATTACTTACATCTGAAAAAGGAAGTAAAGGAAGGAAGTAAAATATAGGAAGGGCTGTAGTGTGACCTATAGTTGTTAACTAGTCTACATCATTTGCCGTCTCTTGTGGAGGCTTGTAATTCATTTGCCGTCTCTTGTGGAGAGTTGTAATTCACTTATAAAACTTAAAGGATTAATTAAAAAATTTAGGATTCATTGATTATCTGACCATCGCTTTTATAAACCAAAAAATTGTGGTTTGAAATAATTTCCAAGTTTGAGCTATATTTAATCTTTTTAAATTTCAGAAAACGAGCTGTAAATTTGATAATAAGAAGTATTTTAGGTCATATGGTGACCTATATTTGTTAACCTCTTTGATATTTGTTCTGTGGTGGAGAGTTGTCTCCACATCTTCTTAATTTTATAATAATGAACTCTTTAACAATAACAACATACCGGTACTCAACAGAACAAATCTCATTAAATATGACACCATAATTAAATCTGTACCAATTATACTGTATATAAGTAACAACACATGCAGGGAAAAATAAACCTATCTATATTTTTTTCATCAGCAAAATTGCAATATGATTGAAGCTTTCTTTGTCTTGATAATATGTCGAGCAAAAGCAAACCAGTAATAAAATCTCTAAAAAGGGAAACAACTCATATTAAAATGTAATTTTGAAGTTATTTCTGTGTTTAAATGAAATGAATAAAAACTTATTAAATAAGAAAAGGGTTTAATTAAATTCTGACAAAAAACCCAGATTAAGCTAATAATACATATTCTGATGCCTTGTCTAATTTAAAAAAAAAAAGATCATGGCTTTAAATTTTCTTTTGGTCATTATGTGTTTATGCTTATATAATCCATGATCTTGAGGACTGTATGGTGATTAATGTAAGGTTCATTTTGACTATCAATTCTTGTTGAAAAATAACTCATTGTTATGTACACCTCGTCACCTTTAATTCCAGTTCAAGCTTTTACTTTTGAGGTAAATGTTCTTTTTTTCCAATACATTATTATTGTTAAAAAAGAATATGGGATAATTAGAATTGAAAGCTTAATATGGGGGTATACAAATTATGACTTCAAAACATTTTTAGTATGTAGCACTTCCTTCGGTCAACATTCTACACTTCAATAAAGCTTCTATATCCATCAAGAGACAGTAGACATATTAATTATAGAAGAAATCTTTTCAGTGGTTATAATGAAATGACAATGGCAGTTTAATAATGACAAAACTGTCTAGGACAGGGATTATTTATCGATGATGCAGTAACAAAGTTAACTAATTTCATCAAATACCATTTGTTATTTGAAAGCTTTGTTTATAGATTTGATAAGAAGAGTATAGGGTATTTTTAAGACTATATGATTTATTGAGATTTAGTTGTATGATTCATGTAGTCATATTTTTAACCAGTAATCTTTTTATTCTTTGACCTTTTCTTCATATTGCCAGACTCAGACTTCTCCGATTTAAGAGAACCTTAAAAAATTAATCTTGATAATACAGCTTCTGTAAAAGCTTTTAATCTAGATTACCATTGAGCTAAAGGACACAAAACTTTTGAAGACAGAACTTACTTGAAGCATGTTCTGTATTATTATGTATTCATTGCAACATCGTTTTTGAACACCTTTCACACTTAACATAAAGATGGAACCTTATCCCCTATAACTTCAGACTGCTTCAGTAGATTTTCTCTCAGGTAACTTAGTTACAGTCAATCAGACACATTCAATAGTTTGTTTTCAGTTTTCATTATAAATGTTCTTCAGAAAATCATAGCATTTGACTTAATACACCAAATTTAAAGTTATTACCGAGATGGACATATTAACCACTTCTTTATTCCCTGAATGATATTATCACATTTTTTAATCTTAGGCTAAGATTTTTAGCACTTAATTAACAGATTGTAAACTAATTGCTTATTTCCACTGAGACCTCATTAGGAAAATGTACAGGTTAATTTCCATATTATCCCTTCCATTTAGATAGCTCTCTTGATTAGTCTCTGTTGCTTCATTTACTTTAATCTTATCTCTTGTATAAACATTGAGTCACTTCAATATTGTAGACAGATGGTCCAACATGGTCCAACAACTTATGGTTGAATATGTGTTTCTGAATCTAGAACATGTTTTTTATACAGTTTGGTCATAGGTGTATTGTTCCTTCAGCTTTTTTATAGCCAAACTTTAAGTTTAACCCACCATTTTCTTCAAAAAATGCCTGTACCATGTGAGGAAGATGTCCCTTGTTTTTTGCTTGTTCCTATAATGATTGATAGCATTTGTTTTTTGCTTGTTCCTACAATGATTGATAGCATTAATTTGTTTTTTTGTTAGTTTTTATGGACTTTTGAATTTGCCTTGAAGTTCTGTATTTTTTTCAACTCTTTAAAGGGATAATTCGCGATTTTTCACTTTTCATCTTATTATGTTCATAATACCATAAAAAAACATATTCACCAAGTTTTATTTTGATATAAAAACTGATAAAGAAGAAAATTGGAAATTATTAATTTTATTTCTTAAAACTTCCTGACTTATGTGACGTAGTTTAAGTCTTTTTGCATGCCGGGAGTGAAATTAATCTCATTTAAGTCTTGTTCGTTAACCATCTGATAACGTGATTTAAAGCGCATCGATGACTTTTGGTGTAGCTATTAACCAACGAAAAATAAGTGAAAGCCATGCAACTTTTTAAATAAGATCGTGTGGATTTTTTTAAACAAATTTTAATAATAAAAGTAAATCATACAATAGAACATTTTTATGATTTTTTTTTCTACAAATACGTTAAACAAACATATGAAACTGACATGATCGATAGTGTATTAAAAATACATGTTTGTATTCTGACCTTTTTGCTTCATTCCAGCAAAAATATTCACTTGCTTGTACGGTGGAAATAAAATGTGTATTGTTTTGTGACACTTAGTGAATGTTGAATGCGTAGTTAAACTCAAGGTAATTAAAAGATTAGCATTATGTAATTCCAATCTTTTGATCTTCGTTCTGTGAAATCTAGGCGTCACGGTTCACTGGCATTTCAGGTGTGAACAACATTTCGTATCGGAATGGTAAACGGGAGTCAGTTATAGTTTTAGACACAGAAATGTAAAAAAAAAAAATTAAAATTAATTAACGGGAATAATAAGGTCGCACAATAACTGGATAGCTGTTGTATATTTTTATATTTTGCATAAGATCACTTTTAAATGAATTATGACTTCTGATTACTTTTGTAACGACAAAATACTGAATTATTTTAACTGAATAAATTTATTATAAATAAAAATAGCCTTCTAAACACGAGTGTATGAACTAAAAATTGTACTATTTTAAATTAGAATCTGTAACCTTAAATATTTCAAACAGATCATTAACAATTGCAATTATATAAATTAGTCCATCCAAAGGGATCTTTATTTACCTATTTAGGAATAAATGTTCTCATCAAAATATTTTAAATCTCACAGCGTATGAATACTTCAGCTATATGAAAAAAAAAGATGTTTTAAAAAATTTAGGAAATTAAAGGATCTTCTTGGAATGGAATCGAAAAGATATTCTTTTCAAGTGTGAAAAACATCAACAAAATTTATGCATAATCGGGAATGTCCTTATTAAAAATTCTTCGTCTCACAACGTATAATACTTTAGCTATTTGACCAACGATATTGAAAAAAAAAAACAGAACGAATTTTAAGTCTGTTTTAACTGGCAAGAATACCCCTAAAGCGGGGGCCGCTAAAGCCGACAAGCAGTTTATTCTTTAAATTGCTGTCATTGAATATCAAGAAAGAAAATAAATCCCGAAATTGATTTGAAACTTTGATACTCTATAGTTTTCCCTGGAAAATATTCACATCCCTTGGAGATCATTGTGTACGCCCAGTTGCGTATGTATTACATGCATGTCGGAACAATTGTGATGATGACGAATTTCTTCCTTTATTCGAGAACAATCTAATTGATACATAAATCTGTGATTTTACTATGTCCATAACTTCGATGAGCCAAATCAAGTTATATATCGACCTGTATTTAAATCAAATTGGCTCTCTTCTTCTTCTTCTTCTTTTGGTATACAATAGTCTATTACATACTGTTGGCATACGTGGACTAGTCTATTTACAAAACTTTTACTCCAATTTACACAAAATGTATGTTTCTTTCTTATGTTCAATGTATACATGTATATATTTCAATTTGGGCTATAGTTCCGTAACTTATTATCCAGGCGTATAAACGAATGGTCGACAAGTGCGTAATTTTTTTTAAATCAATATTTCTGGTATGTTCCAATCTGTCCTTCACTATTGACAATTTTTGTATTATTTATATTTTTATAAATAATATTCTTTACACCAGAAATGTTATTTATAAACAAGCGTATGCGTTTAGTAATGACTAGTATATTATATAACTTTCGGACACGCAAGACAGAGATGTATATTATACACCTAATAGTTGAAAATGGAAAGTTATAAGTTATCGGCCGTGTACACTGATCAATACCCTTAGAAGTGAAACGATGCATGAACTTACAAGCCCGACAGGAAATCGCTTGAATACCTGGACGTGTCACCTCACACCCCTCACAATACCTTTGGGAGTAATACCTTTAGCCATGCGGGTGATCAGTTGAGAGAATATCCGAATTTATTTGAATAAAGTTTATTACATAAAAGAATTATGAACAAATTAGATTTTCGAAAACAATTCAATTTTCACGGAACACTTACTTTTGATTTGAAATTTGACTTTTTAACTATTTCCAATATTAACAGTTTAAAAATAACAGACCATGGTTATTTTTAAAAAATAAGAAAATTTTCCGTATCAAGTTCGTTAACTAGTCGGATAAAACAACCTTATGATTGACAAGATATCGACACGCAATTACGACTACATCAGGTTACTGTAGTTTTGGTCATTAGACATATCGTGGTTTCAAATCGGACAAGATGACAAAATGGCCGAACGCAGAGAATTGATACTCTAAATTTAAATCGATGGTGATCTCTTATCTAGCAGAATAAAACTTTAATATCTATGAATTTGAGCGTTTCAATACAGAATGGACATAATATCATTTTTTGATTTTTTTGCGAAGTTTCCCTTTTTAAAATAGCAGATATTTTTTAATAAAATCTGTTCTATTGTCTCAGAATAGAAGAAGAGCTGTATTTAAAAGACTTCAGAGCTACTTCCCAATAGTCAATAATGCACATTCCAATTCATTGAAAGATGCTTATCCTCTTGAAAACAAGTGATGGAAGTTGTTTTAAGTGTTAACAAGGTTATTAAGTTCAATATAAACATTGTAATGTATAGAATGCTCATTATTTCTAATGTTAGAACATCTTATCTTGGGTAACATGGTCCATACAACAGCTGACCTGTAGAAAACAAGTTCATCCTGGTAAATTATTTCATACAGAAATAAGTAGATATCTCAAAGGTATTTTACTCTGATATCTGAAACTCACCTGTTTTTATTTGCTCCTGGTGTGATAAGTCTTTTAACATTCACACAAAATGATTGACGAAATGTTAATAAGATTTCAATATTGTTTTCTTTTGACCAGCTTCATGCTCAGTTCGGCATCTTGTTAGAAATTTCTGAGTTACAATATTATCTGAAAATGCAATAAAGTGCACAACTATTCCCTCAGTTCATTGTTTTCTGAAGTGTCACTATTGAATTTTTAATGTTTTAAAAGTTTGATTTAGTAAATATATTTATTGTTCGAGTATATGTTTTTCTCTATATTAAAATATTGTTCTTTAATTTGTAATTTTACACAGAAATGGGCATTTAAAATAAGTTTGCTTGGAACTTTCTAAGGGATAAAGGTTAGCAGAGAAGACTTGTTTTTCCATTTTTCTTTGTTTAGGTATCCATTCATGAAAATTTCGTAAGGTGACTTGTCTTAAACTTTTTGTTCTGAAACTGTTTTCACATGATATTTATAAAAATCAGAGGTCAATTAAATCAATCTTAACTTTCAATATTCTCAATCAGGCTATCATTGAAGTGTATGAAAGCAAAGAGATTTAACATTCATATAGCTATAATCAAAGAATAAGGACTCATACACCTCAGTAATGATAATGGTTTATATATTTGGATTGTTGACTCTCTGATGGACAACATATCTAATTAGTTGTGCTATTGTTATGTGCTGGTGTAGATGCAACAAGAAACGAAGCATCACATTTACTTAATTGTTATAACAGTAAACAGGAGGAGAAACCGCAATACTAAACATTTGAAAACAAGAACTAAGGTGTTGAGGAAATTTAATTGTGGATATCAAAGACAAGAACTTGGGAGTTATGAAAATTTAATTGTGAAATGAAATGCAAAAATATACTTTTAATATTTACTTGTTGAAACTAATGTTTTAAATAATGTGCATACTATTACAGTAACTTGTGTCTATTGAGGATACACCTAGAAGATCTGTTTTATATCTGTGGTATTTGGATTATCTATACAGAGCAAGTCAGGTCAGTGAATGGGGAATCAATTTCTTATGTAATTTACCTTTTTTTTTTCTCAACAAGATCGTAATCATAGTGGCAATGTCATCTGGTTCAAAAATAAACTGGAAGTATATACTTTTTTTTAGCCTACAGGTGTAAAGAAGACATCATAACATCATTAGTACTATGATTTTCATTTAATGATCTTATTAAAGTATATGAAACTTCATTTGGATTTACCAAAAGACTTAGTAGATGTTTTGATTCTCAGATGTTTGATTTAATGTAAAGAGATTTTGACATGCAACTTTGATTACAAGTAGTTCAGGCTATTTGAGGAAACTTAAAAGGGACAACAAGATGAATGATTTCTATTACAGAAACACAGAAATTCAGTCATATATAAAGGGCAGTGCTCCTCACAATTTTTTTTTTTTTTTTTGAGAAATATCTTCTTTTTTTAAAAGAAGAAATTTTTTTAGTACCTTTGATTAAAGTATATAGTCTGTTTTATATTTCTATAGACAACATATTGAAATATGGAAAATTTAAGTTATGTGCTATCCAGAAAAAATAAGTTTCATTCATAGATCATTTTTTTCCTTTTAAAAATTTTTTCTTTAAAAAATACTTTGTTAAATCCCAGGAGAAAAATTATTTCTGAAAAACAAGTTAGATGAATTGCCTATGAAGATTTAAGAAATACATAATGTTGTATGACTAAATAATGCAAGCTCTAAAGGACAGTCTCAATCTTATTTATTAGAGAGAAAAAAGTATTGATCTGTACTAAGAAGAAAAATAGATTTAAATATTCCCTAATGTAAAACGAATTTCAAGTTAAATTTTCAAAACGTAACTGTGGTTTTGTAATATTTATAAGATATTGCAGTAATTTAAACTACAGTTTGTTGTCTAATAACATTCTTTTGATGGACACATTTACACCTCTATCAAATATTATTCATGTATAAATTGTTGGGCCGACTTTTTCTGCCAAATTTTGATATTTTTTACTTGATTGTTAAGTAAAACCAGATTGGTTCTTTAGTAGATTTTATGTTCTATTGAACTTTCCTGTCAAATGCTTATTTGAATTCTCCTCTCCTAATTTCTCATGCATGTGACATTTGCTTTGATGAAGCTTTGACATGTTTTCAAATTTCTAAAGTTTATGTCAAAGTCTTAGATTTAAGTAAAAATTCTACTTTTACAGTACAGAACAGTACAGATACCTATTGATTGTACTTTAACCAAAAGTTTAGAACGATTATTAGAGGAATAATTTCTTCTGTTTTCATCTTTATAGAAGATGAGTATTATATAAGACAGCTTGATAACAAGTGACACTGAATAACTGATGAAACGAAACAAAAATGCATATTAAAAACGAAATTAAAATTCCAGACTGTGCTGATTTGGAGATAAACGGCTACAAATTCCCTGAAGACCCATGATTTTAACACAGTTGGCTGAAATGATGTAGGTTTTTCACAGACACAAAAATCATTTCTGTTAAATATTGCATGCAATAAAAGTGTAATAATGACTTTAGATAGAATTTGTGAATCCATCCATTATATTCAGGAAGACAATTAAATGTTATTGTTTAATATTTTTCTAAGGAAGATCTCTTTTTTAGAAATGTTATTTAAATAGGTCTTAGTTTCCTCCCTCATGAATTTTAAATTCAAACCTGATTTCCTTTTTCCTCTAGACTAGTTTCACCTACCATGTTATTGAGCTGTAAAAATTAAATATCTGTTGGAATTGAGTCTGATTTAAATTTTAGAGTAATTTTCCAGTAGATTGCTTTAGTACCCAGAGGATTTTGTCCATTAAAAAAAAATTGAGGTATCTGTATGTTGTCTGATAATAACAAAGGACTAATGAATGGTCTGAAATTTACATTGATACAGAGCAGAAACTATTATTGAGTAGTGTTGTAAGCTGCCAATAAGTTCCAATCACATCCTTTCACTCAAATTAACATCATGGCAGTTTCAATTGAAAATGATAGTGTTTAAATTCAATAAAATGCTGATTTTAGCTTGACGGGAAGCTTTAGTGAGTGTGAATGCTTTTGAAAGCAATTCCTGCGTTGCTGTTAATTTTCAAGAATAAAAGTGAAAGCAATTGAATTGGTAAAAGTGAGAGAGATTATAATTTATTGCAACTACTATGTAAAAGTTTTAACTTTGCCTAAATTTCAAGATGTTGCACTGTGCATGAATTAAAGAAAATGATTTTAATGATTTCTTGATTTTGGTGATGTAACTTTTAACAATTTGGTTGTGAAACTTTTCAAATGTTGAATTCTATATTGTGACAATGTGCAGGTGTTGTTGTGTTGCATCCTACTTGTAATTGAATTTGATAACCCATTTCATTCGAATTACAACCCAAAAAACATAAATATTTGAATGATATGATTGTCATAAATATATTTGATAAAATCTAATAACTCTTGTTGGATTCTCGAAAGGAAGGTATACAGATATAAGACCTGGTACTGTTTTAAAATATAAGAGAGTTAGAATCCTATAGATTCATATAAAAATCCTATGTAATGTAGTAATTTAAATTGATGACTTACACATTTGTGCAGTTGCCCGTAGATTTATAACGTCATAATGCGTATGCTATTATATCACAGTTAGAGTCGATGTTCAATGTTGTCCCTTACAATGACTGACCTCATGTCAACCAACATAACACATTTATAAAGATGGTTTGAAATTCAGAAGGTTGAGTGCTGAGACATAGCTAAGATTTTCAGAACAAAGGAAAATTTATTGGACATTTTACTTTTTGCTTGTATTATCAAAATACATTTTTGTTCTTCATCAAAATATAAGTTGATTGTCCAGTTTAAATTGTCCTTGGAAACTGTCAGTTTTAATATAGTAGTCCTGTAGTAAATTTAATAACACATTGTCTGAAATCTCAGAAGTGTTCAAGTCAATTACTCTGTCACATTCTGTCAACATTTACTGATATCTACTTGTTGTCAGGAAGAATTGTAAAACTACAGGATTTAAAAAAATAGTTTATACAAATATCATATGCGGATCCAGGTCCCCCTTTTGTGATTTTTTGGTTGATTATATAGGGAATTACTGAAGCATGACTAGAGCGCCCATATTCAGAACTGTGTGTTATTTTAAAATTCATCCCTGCTGGATTCTTAAAAAGACAAAATGTCTCAATAATGTCATGAATGATTACAACCATGGTTAAATGTTCAAGACCATGGTTGACTATGATCATGGCTAAAGAATTTATGACCATGTTTATTCTTATACATGACCATGGGTTCACCATTTTTTTTCTTCTTAAAAATGACCATTGTTAATATTTATGACTATGGGTTGACGAGGATTATTCTTAATCATGACCATGGTTGACCATGCTTATTCTTAAACATGACCATGGTTAATATTTATGACCATGGTTGAGCATGTTTATTCTTAATCATGACCTTAGTTAATATTTATGACCATGGGTTGACTATGTTTATTCTTAATCATGACCATGATTAATATGTATGACTATGGGTTGACTATGTTTATTCTTAATCATAACCATGATTAATATGTATGACTATGGGTTGACTATGTTTATTCTAAATCATGACCATGGTTAATATTTATGACCATGGATGACCATGCTTATTCTTAATCATGACCATTGTTAATATTGATGACTATGGTTTGACCATGTTTATTCTTAATCATGACCATTGTTAATACATGTATTGATGACCATGGGTTGACCATGTTTATTCATAATCATGACCATGGTTGACCATGTTTATTCTTAATCATGACCATTGTTAATATTTATGATCATGGTTGACCATGTTTATTCTTAATCATGACCTTGGTTAATATTAATGACCATGGTTGACTATGTTTATTCTTAAATATGACCATGGTTGACCATGCTTATTCTTAAACATGACCATGGTTAATATTTATGACCATGGTTGACCATGTTTATTCTTAATCATGACCTTGTTTAATATTAATGACCATGGTTGACTATGTTTATTCTTAATCATAACCATGATTAATATGTATGACTATGGTTTGACCATGTTTATTCTTAATCATGACAAAAATTAATATTTATGACCATGGTTGACCATGTTTATTCTTAATCATGACCATTGTTAATATTTATGACCAAGGTTGACTGTTTATTCTTAATCATGACCATTGTTAATATTAATGACCATGGTTGACTATGTTTATTCTTAATCATGACAAAAATTAATATTTATGACCATGGGTTGACTATGTTTATTCTTAATCATGACCATTGTTAATATTTATGACCATGGGTTGACCATGTTTATTCTTAATCATGACCATTGTTAATATTGATTACCATGGTTTGACCATGTTTATTCTTAATAATGACCATTGTTAATATTTATGACCATGGTTGACCATGTTTATTCTTAATCATGACCATGGTTTGACCATGTTTATTCTTAATAATGACCATCGTTAATATTTATGACCATGGTTGACCATGTTTATTCTTAATCATGACCATGGTTAATATTTATGAACAGGGTTGACCATGTTTATTCTTAATCATGACCATTGTTAATATTTATGACCATGGTTGACTATGTTTATTCTTAATCATGACCATTGTTAATATTTATGACCAAGGTTGACTGTTTATTCTTAATCATGACCATTGTTAATATTTATGACCATGGTTGACTATGTTTATTCTTAATCATGACCATTGTTAATATTAATGACCATGGTTGACTATTTATTCTTAATCATGACCATTGTTAATATTTATGACCAGGGTTGACCATGTTTATTCTTAATCATAACCATTGTTAATATTTATGACCAGGGTTGACTATGTTTATTCTTAATCATGACCATTGTTTTATTTAAAATAAAATATTTATGACTATGGTTGACCATGCTTATCTTAATCATGACCATTGTTAATATTTATGACCATGGTTTGACCATGTTTATTCTTAATCATGACAAAAATTAATATTTATGACCATGGGTTGACCATGTTTATTCTTAATCATGACCATTGTTAATATTTATGAGCAGGGTTGACTGTTTATTCTTAATCATGACCATTGTTAATATTTATGAACAGGGTTGACTGTTTATTCTTAATCATGACCATTGTTAATATTTATGACCAGGGTTGACCATGTTTATTCTTAATCATGACCATTGTTAATATTTATGACCAGGGTTGACTATGTTTATTCTTAATTATGACCATAGTTAATAGTTATGACCAGGGTTGACCATGTTTATTCTTAATCATGACCATTGTTAATATTTATGACCAGGGTTGACTATGTTTATTCTTAATTATGACCATAGTTAATATTTATGACCAGGGTTGACCATGTTTATTCTTAATCATGACCATTGTTAATATTTATGACCAGGGTTGACTATGTTTATTCTTAATTATGACCATAGTTAATAGTTATGACCATGGCAGCTTGACCATGGTTGACCATGTCAATCCTTGATTATGACCATGGTTAATATTTCATATGACCATGGTTGACCATGTTTATCCTTGATGTTGACCTTGTTTATCCTTGATTATGAGCATGTTTAACCATTGTTAATTTTAACCATTGTTAAACATGATTATGACCATGCATGGTTTATAATTATGTCCATGGTTGACCATGGTAACTCACATGTGAAATCATGGAATATTATAAACATTGCTGTTCTTACATGGTAGTTAACGGACAACAATTAAATACCCTAGTATCCATGGTCAACTATGGTCTTCATTTGGCCTTTGCGTCCCTGTTAGGAATGATCTATAACAGGGTATACATTAGAAAAAGCTGATGGAATATATTAATGTTAACTTTTTTAAGGAAAGGGCTCTTTAGTTACTATAAGTAGGCGTAAAAATTAACTATAAACATCTTCATCGCTGCATGTGTATATCAGTGGATAAAAATTCTAAATTGTGGTAGAAACTTTCTTTGGAATAACTTTAAGTTGAATCTAGAAATCTCAGAAGAAAAAGGAATTTGAACCCATATGAATCTGATATTTAACAATTGATTTTTCAACGAATTCAGCATCCTAGTTATTCTTTCCTAAATAAATGTATTTTCCACTTTGGTTTCTTTTATGTATTTCCAAGCTGTTTGTTTGAAAGAAAAAAAAAATGGAGAAATATTAGTAATTTCACACATTCCTTGTATTGATTCAACATAATAATTATACATAAAGAATAAAGGAAACACATTGATTGATTTTGCATCCTTTATATATATTTGATTACATTATTTTATATAATAAAAACATATATACATTGAAAGTAGTATATTTCAAAAGAAAAATAATTTTGTATTACATTACCGAAATTGATAGCTTTCTGTACTTGATTGTGAAAGGTTATAAATTGAATTTGATTTGTTTTGGAGTAGTAAGGTAAATTCAGTACTAAGTTTATGGAAATTTTCATCTTTGGAGATTGTAAGTTTTAAAATAGACTTCAATGCTTAAAAATATACTAACTGTCCTTTGGTTGTTGTCTAATTGAAGTAAGTGCAGTAACCTTTTAAATCTGCAGCAGCCGCCAGTGATAACAGACAAAACCAATGGACACTTTGATAATAATAATGATCATTTATTGTTTGAAAAGCTTATATCAGGCTTGGATTTCTTTCTTGAATGATTTCTTGTTTGGTCATATCAGGACTTTTTATAGCTTGCTAATTTTGGTATGGGTTTTGTTCATTGTTAAAGGCCATATGATTACAGTTTCTTCCATTCTTGTCCTTTAGTCTCTTTAAGGCTGTTGTCTCATTTGATATCATACTACATATAATTATTTTTATTTAAAAAGGCTCAAGGGTATAAAAATTTCTGAAAAAATTAAACATTTGTTTTTAATTACAAATTTTATTTTTTTACCTTCAGTAGTTGTTACTTTATCATATGGTACAAAAATTATTAAAAAAAATCAATTCTTGTTGGCCCCAGATGACTTTTAAAATGTAGATATCACTGAAAAAGCTACAAATTATCTCCCTTTGGTGCAAAAATGCCATTTTTTGGCATTAAAATTGAAATATCTTTTTTAATTTATCGGTGACCTAGGCTATATTTTTTTTTTAATTTTCAAATAAGCTGTACTTAGACTAAACTTTTGTAAAATTTGAGGGATTTCTGTAATAACGTTCTTTTTATATTTCAATATCACCTGTATTTCTCCTATTAGTTCAACAGAAATAAGGTATCCTTACAAAAAAGTATGTTTCTTTCAAAGGCAGATTGTGAGCGTAAATGAACGGTGACCCCATTTTTTTATTTTATTTTTCTATTAAGAATTAGATAGATAGATATAGGAAGATAGGAAGTTGTGGTGTGAGTGCCAATGAGACAACTCTCCATCCAAATAACAATTTATAAAAGTAAACCATTATAGGTCAATGTATGGCCTTCAACACGGAGCCTTCGCTCACACCGAACAACAAGCTATAAAGGGCCCCAAAATTGCTAGTGTAAAACCATTCAAACGGGAAAACCAATCTGTATAAAAAACAAGAGACACATATAAATTACATAAACAAACGACAACTAATGTATATCAGATTCCTGACTTAGGACAGGTGCAAACATTTGCAGCGGGATTAAACGTTTTAATGGTACCAAACCTTCTCCCTTTTTCTGAAACAATAGCATAACATCACAACATAGAAAAACACACAATAAAATATAATTGGAAGGCTTAACTCAATCAAAAAACGTAAATAAACACACTATGAATGAATAAATTTGATCTGTGATATCTGAATGCAAATGCACAGTTAATAAAATATTAGGGACAAAATTCTTCCAATAATTAGGAGTACCAAGAAAGTTCTGTCATATAAATACATAATTTAACACTAGATACAAATTGGGGTGAATATCAACAATAAAACTATACAATTAGAAGTAGCTAAAACTTCCCTGTACAGATTTAAGAAGAATAATCTTGAAGTTCATACAAATGTAGTATGAAGAAGTGAAAATTAGTAGATATTCCAAATAATCAAAGCCGGTATATAGACAAGATCCATATTAATATAAGATAACAAAAAAAGCATTATAAACTGTACCAGCAGGTTGAATTAACCAGAAAATACGATTTGAGAGTACTCGCAGTTACTGACAGCTAGTTGAAAGCCAAAAACAATTAATAATTTAAAATCATGCATCAGAGACCAAAATCAACTAAAACACATCTCAGGGATTTAGTATTTTAACGTCATGAACAGTCAGAGAAGACATGACTTGTGCAATGCCAAAAATAAATGTATCGACAGATAGTGTGACTTCTATAGAGATAAAAATTAACGTGTGTGTGTCTCTATACATCCAGTCTCAAAAGAAGATACAAGTTCATTTGTACAAAAATAAAGCGAAATCTTGTATAAAATATTTTTTTTTATTTAGACCCGTGAACCACCTTAAATGTATGATACACTTAATTATGGACAATTTGTACATTTTCCCTTTGATCTTACTGCCTAATATTTTCTATGTCTGGACAGGACTTGATATTTAAGATTAGGCAATGGTGTCATTTTTTCATGTCCATCCATGTCAAGTTTTCAATAAAATCCACAAGATTTCATTCTAACAACCTATCAGCTATCACAATGTTAGAAATTCTTGCTGTTTAACAGTTAGTATCAAAAACAAAAAGGCTATTATTCTATATACCAGTATATCAAACTTAGTGTTAACATAGCAACTTCTGTTCTGGAAATATTATCAGTTTGAATTCAATGGGTAAGCATGATCTTTCTATGACAGCCTCAACAGTTCATTTACCCAGTAGTCAAAGCTAGTATTAGAAAATGCTATCTAAGGGTCAAAATCTGAAACAAAAGCAGAATCTGAGTCAGGGAAATGACAGTATTTACCATCATTTATGTGACATATTCATGTAATTGTTATTCTCTAACTATAACTGTAAAACACTTTTAGCAATGAAATCAGTTTATATGTTTTCATCGTAATTATGTGAATGGAAAAAAATAATGATGTCCATTATCAATAATCCAAATTACTACCGAGGTTCAAGGCTTTTTTGTACAGTTTAATGGTTACTCTTTTAATAATGAGCTAGAATTCGTGAACATAAAACACAGAGATATACAACATAAAGATATTAACGGTTTATGTTGATCAAGGAATAGTGCTAATTATTTCAATTTGGCAGGCGTATGTTGACTCTCTTATTACAACTTAAGTTTATTTTTTAGCATCAAAATAGCCAGAAGAATGCTTTTGAAAAAAGATCTGAAAAATATGTAGTAAGGAAGAAATTAGAGCTGGAGTACATTTCAGTATCATTTATAATAACAATTTCGTGTTTTATTTGTGAGAAAACAAATCACTAAATTACAACATGTTTCATGCACTTTAAGTAATTTAAAAAAAAGATTTACAGAAGGAGATTTTGACATGTTTATAGATTTGTTTCATAAAAGAACTGCAAACAATATTGCTTTGTGCATGTATTGTCCCTGCAGGTTTAAACTGACTGCTCTTTGCCTTTTTCACTACAAATAATAGAAAGTTTTGCATAAAAATTGTAGAAAATCCGTCATTTAAGCTTCTAAACCATTATTGCATCATTTTTCATTACTTTCCACTCCATAAATGATATCAACAGTGTTACATACAAATATTAATATTAACTGGATTGTTGATTGTATTAATAGAAAATTTGGCATTTGTAAGTTTACCAAATAACTAATTCTAAGTCGGCAGAGTAAAAATGAACTGTGTTCATTTTGTATAATAATTGAATTATTTACAAATGGTATATTATTACATCATTTGGTCATTGTTAGAATTTCTATTCTGAATTACACCCTTGGGAAAGTCAGATACAAAAGCTTTTGTTTTGGATTACAGTCGTTTGAAAGAAATATTATAGAACCATATTGCTCTGTTATTTGTATTGCTTTAAATACTCCTGAGAATAGTGTTTGAATGTTAAAAGAGTAAACTCTCCCAACTCCTTTGTACTCGGAATGTCATGTGCAGCTGATTTTGTAAAATGCTACTTTTTTCATCTTAGATTGCTGACATGTCGATACAAAATGATTGATGTTTATAGTGAGCAAAACCTTTGATGAAAGCTTTCCTATTGTATATCTGGTTTATGTCAAGAGTCTATAGGCAATATGAAAGATAATTATCATCAATAATTTTCTTTTTATGGATACGTTTTGTTTAAAATGATGAATATAGGGAATCTTTCTGAGATACAGGTAGCTAGTATTTTGTAATTTGATTTTTTTTACTTTTTTAATGGTTATAACTTTGATTGAAGATTAGCACTTTGTATTTTTCACCTCCAATCTTCACATCGTAACATTTTTGTTTTGTTGTTGCTGACATATCAAGCATCCAATTTTAACCTCTAACTTTGGCCTTAGATTGTGGATATACATGTCAAAGTTTCCTAAGCAAAGTTATACAACAATCAGTTTATTTAATTTTTTCACATGTTTTTTCATTTACACTTTTATTTTGTCTTTTAGCTTTCTATGTTGTTTTTTGTATTACTGTTTGCCTTTTGGTCTTTATTTTTTTGCCATGGAGTTGTCAATTTATTTTCAAATTATGAATTTGAATGTCCCTTTGGTTTCACCTCCCTTTTTATTTATTAATGGATGCTGAATGTCAAGCAGGTCATATTACAGACACATTGCAATACATGCTTTTCTCATTATTGAAGGCCATTATTTTAATTTCTGTGTCATTTGGTCTTTTGTGAAGAGCTGTCTCATTAGCAATCATACCACATCTTAATTTTTATGTATACTTTGTCATATGAATATACATTTGTACCGTGTGCTTTGAACTTATATGATTGACAATTAAACTCTATTTTGCCAACTTAACATGGTATGATATTAAAGAAATCTTAGTTTGGAAACATTCCTTCACTTTAGAGCAAAGCAGCTCTCAATCTTCGGGAAGTCTATTTTGGGAGTCTTCTTGTGGTAAAGCTATCTTAGGGGGTCTACATGTTTTAAAGCTGTTCGGTACAAGGAATACAAAATGCCTAAGCTTGTGTGTTCCCTGTTGCCTGAGTACATCTATATTGTTAATGATTTATACCTGCTTCTTGTTATGATACCTGTCTGATAAGTGATTAGCTACTGTTGAAATACACTGATGGATAAACACGATCTTTTTTCTTCACCCTTGCAAAAATGCTAGAACAACAAGAAGATAACATTGAAAAGAGATTTTATACAGAAGTAGTAATTAAGAAAGCTGTACAGTGAGTAACCTATAATTGATTATATCCTTGTCATATGAACTCTGGTGTCTTATAAGTTGTATCATTGGCAATCATACCACATCTCCTTATTTTATATTAGCTGAGTTTTGACATTCTGTATTTGACAAGTTTGTTGCTCTATCTATGAATGGTGAAAAATAGGCTTGAAAACTGGAGAAAAGCTCGTATTAGTTTGAATTAGACTTATATTGAAAGACATTGTTTGTATGATTCAAACTTAGTATTGCTCAGAAGTCAAATTTTAATTGACTAAGATTGTCTCTTTGGAAGGGGAAAGAACCCACAAATGATAACCTATGAATTCCTATCTCTGTGGTTTGCCTACTTGTCTAAATATCTTTGAAAGTCATAGTATTCTTATTATCATCACTGATCTGATGAATAATGGACCACTAAATATGACTTTGTATCTTCTGTCAGATGTTTCAAAATACAACTTTTTTTAGACTGAATAAGAACTACTTATTTGTAATGTTTACATAGAAAAGTAAAATCCTATCAGTTTTTTGCCTTCTTTGAAGATAAATTCCCATGAGTTTTTGAATTTAAAAAGTAGCCCTTTTTCAGACTTCAAAGATACCAATTATATAGCTGTAGATGGAATGGAAAAATTAATAATGGGTTTGTCATTTTCTTATTTTCTTGGTCAAAAATAATAATTTCCTGCTGGTTCTGTTAATAAACAACAGCAAGGAAGCAGTTTTTCAAATATCTTTTGTCATTCATAATTTGATATATATTGCATTTCCTACCAGACAGGACTGTATATTTTCTTTAGTAATGGATATTGATCACTTTTATTGACAAAGATGTTATGATATATAGTTGCAAATTATTCTTACAGCTTATAAGGATGGAGAGAAAAAAAAAGGGAATTGAGTTTTTCTACATCTAAGTTTTATCTTGAAAAATCATTTGTAATGTGATTTTTTTTAAGTCCCTCAAATCAACCGTAAGCATTGGTGTGCATTGAACGTCTTTGTGTCCATCCAATTACTTCTGTTCTGTTTTATTGTCTTAGGAGTATCAGTCCATGTTTATAGTTTTCCTTGAATATTTGAGAAAATAAGATATATTAATGCTGTAGGGTACATAATTTGGGTGGAAGTATGTATTTCCAGATATGTATCTGCATCGGGCTTGAATATTTGCAAGACTTAAAGAATCGAGGAGCAGTGATATAAAGATGTTCAGTCTTTGCAGACATTATTCATTTTAGTTGTGTGCCTTCTTTTGTTGATTCATTTAATTGAATTTCCCTTCAACTTTTTAATGTAAGAGAATTTCATTTGCTTCTGTTATTGAAACGATAAGAGCTTTTCCCTCTGAAAACTTTCATTTCTCTGTGAAAATCAAACCATTAACTGTTATATTAGGAATTTTAAATTTGACTGACTGGCTTAATTGAATGAAATCAAGAATCACATCAGTGCATTACAGAGATTAATTTCGATAAGAAGTTGAATATTTGTATGAAATTTGACATTTCAGAAGAATTTTTTGTGTTTAAAATTTCTGAAAATGTGATTAAAAAAGTCCAAATCAGGCCTGATGAATAGTCAATTTAATGCTTATTCAAATGAAAAATTGGTCAAGTATAATTGCATGACAGTGAAATTGAGTGAGTTGTGCATTACTTCCTGCTTTAATAATCATTTATAAATCTGAAATTGATTAAAGTCTCTGTGTCTTCCTATAAAAACTGACGTAGTCACTCTGTTGGTTTTAATGAAATTTTTCTATTTACTTACAACTCTTATAAGTACAGATACTGTCTGCAAACCAAAACTAGGAGAATAGTCTAAAACTCAGAATTTAGGACAATATTGCATAGAAGGACTTGAGACTTCAATTATCCATAACTTTATACAGTTCTTCATTGCATTTTGTAACAGTGAAAATTTATAAATGCACTACAGGTCAAGAAATAGTTTCAAGTCATTGATCAGTTACTGCAAGTCGCCTACTGTTTTGTGCTATAACTGACTCATTGCATTTATATGGCATGCAACTGTTATCTTAGGATAATTATTTTGATCTTTTGCGAAACCTTTCCATTTCTCTATTCCATTGATGCAGGAAAATGATTATTTTTCTGATTTTTTTTTAACACATAGGATTCGTTGCATGTACAAGGATAGTATGAAGTCGTTGCTTTTAATGGCATCCTTGATTTTGTAAAAGATAGCTAGCAACTAGATGAAGGTGTTACAACTGAGAATTATGTCTCATCCAGGCATTCAGACTTTTTTTTTTATATTTTATAACCTTTTCTAAATTAGAATAATGTATTATTAACCAACTAAGTACGTTATTGCCAAAAATGACTGGTTATTAGAAATAACATATTTTCTATAATGGCCCTGTTTTTTTCTGTAATGGCCCTGTTTTTCTGTAATGGCCCTGTTTTTTCTGTAATGGCCCTGTTATTTCTGTAATGGCCCTGTTTTTCTGTAATGGCCCTGTATAAATGCCCTGGTGAGCTTGTCTATATTAAGCCCAGTTAGGGTTTTTAATAAAGTTAATAAAATTAAGCTGTAAAGAGTATAATACCTTTTTGTATTTTATTTAATTTAGTAACCAGCAACAAACATTAAAGAACTATATAAAGGGATCACTGTTCATCCTGTTTTTCAACACATAACTTCTTTGAACTTAATATCTTGGATATTTGGGATATTTAAAGATTGATCATGGTGAAGTACAAATTATTTTTTTTCAAACTAAACTGTCATTAAAAGAGTAAGAGAGTACATCAAGTTGGCAGCAACACATACACTTTTTTCAGTTGGTTAATAAATGTATTAAGAAATGGGTGTTTTTATAATGGCCCTGTTATATGTCCTAGGTCTGTAATAATGGTCGAGGAAGTCTGTAATGGCCCGAGGCAACTAATAATAATAATACTATAATAATACCTCCTAATAAGGGATTTTTTTTATTGCCACTGGACATTTAAGCAACCAACAATCATGGCATATTTTCAATAAACAAAGAGAGTTTATTTTTGTCTGTTTTGTGTTTTCTCATTATTGCTTGCCAGTTACAGTCACTTATGGTCTTATGTTTGTACTGAGAAGTGAAGTATTATAGATTTAGTTTGTTTGCAATATATTACATAATTTCAGTTGCCTATTATATAGTATTTTAACAAAATATATATTAAATTGGTCTTTTAAAGTTTTTAACTCCTATGATTATCCATTCATAAAAAGTGTGTCATCAAATGATATATTGTCTTTTAATATTCTTTTTTGCATCTTTTCTCCTGATACTAGTTTACTCTGCAAATTTGTCCAATAATGATGGTATAACGAAGAAGTGATTGAGAGAGCTTTGGGTTAATTTGTCTTTTTGAGCACTTTCCAGTATCAAAATATATCATCAAAAGTAATTTGCTTCTAGGGCAATATTTGGATAGGAGTTTGAAGGATTGATTAACTTGTGAAAAGTGTATTGGTTTCAAATTAAATGTGAGGTGGTGGGAGATATAACGTTAAGAAAAGCTTACAATTAGAGTTTGATCAAACATGAACACTAAGTTTAAGTCAACAATTTGGTAGATGTCAGTACAAAACTGTAGACAACTTGAGGACGTGAACATGTCATGTCACCATATTCTGATTAAAAAGATATTTCTAAACAACTGAAGGGGAAAAAGGGAAATACTAGAAGTTTTAGCCATTGAAATGGAAAGTGACAATTCCATTTGAGAAATAAACAGTTTTATGCCCAAAAAAACCAAACAAGACTGTGAGCCATAATATCTATTTTTAACAAGAACTCAGTTTTGAGAAATTACAATTTTAAGGTAGTAAAGCTAAAAATGATTATATGGTATTAAGCAATCAACAATCAATCAATAAAATGATTAGGATAAACTTAACTTTGTATCATGCATTACATAGAGAATAATACATGGCAAAATCCGTATCATATGTCGTATCATCCCGAGACATCAATATCAGCCCAAGGGCCTTTAGGCCCGAGGGATGATATTGGTCGAGGGTGATACGGCATGTGATACGGATTTTGCCATGTATTATACGCTTTATCATATATTTCAACAGAAGAGTATTATATTATATGAACTGTTTTCTGATCCCGATAGATTAGCACTGGGTTACCTTCAGTTCTGCTTTTGTCTTGGTTCAAAGCCTTAAAATAACTGCTTATACAAAGCACCTGGGTTACCTTACCATTTGCCTGCTGCTGTTTTAAAAATATTTTGTTTATTATTGTATTTATTTGAGTGTTTTGTATTTTTTATAGTTGCATTTAGTGTGCCAAAAAATATGCAAACTTGATGTTCGTGACGTCACATACAATATGAAAACTTGACGTTCGTGACGTTACATACCAAACAATGACGTCATTAAAAAAAATGACCTATTTTGAGGAAATTTTTTCTTAAGCAAAAAAAAACAAAAAACTTTATGTAAAAAAAAAAAAAAAAAAAAAAAAAAAAGGTATGCGATACGGGGTATGCGATACGGGTTTAGCTATGCGATACGGGGTATGCGATACAGGGTAGGTGATACAGACTGGAAAAACAACCTTTATTAGATATACAAAATAGCTGTATTTTGTACTAAATATATGATAAAGAGTAATATTATATGGTAGTCAAATTATTATCTGCTTTGTTCATCTGCTTTTGTGGTTCATGAGTATAAACACCTCCAAATGGCTTCAGCATAAACATATATTAACAACCAAAGTAAACATTGAAAATATTCAAAGAATTATCTATTGAATGACATTAAGTTTTAGTATTTTATAGCTGCATAATCTCTTACTCTCTAATATAATGATGTTCTTTTGCTACGCAAACAAAACCATGTTGTAATTACAACAAACATGGGAGTAAATGTCAAAAATGTCACAAAAAACTTGCAATGTCTTTCTTCTTGGATAAACTTCTGTTAAACTGTATTCATTTGCTATGCTTTCTGAAGATTCTAAATCTAATCATTTCATTTTACTTTTCACCACAACTAAGATTGATTTGAATACGTAAACAAATCATTTGTTTCATTGTCAGATTGTAACTGCATGATTTACAGGTAAGCATCAGCACTAAAGTATTGAAAGTCAAATCTGATATAGCCAAAATCTGTGAGATCTTTCAGTGGCTTACAATATTGTAAATGTTGCATTTAATTAAAGACCTATCTTTACTGTAATCTGGCTGGCTGTCTGTACCTTCTGTTACCTTGGTCTAGGTGATCAACCAATCACTCATCAGATGGCAAAACAACCACCTGTGGTATATATTGAAAATGAAAAACACTGCATGTATGCACCAGCCTCATAATGCACAGTAATGTTATTTCCTCTAATAGAAAGTTGAAATCTTTAAATTTTTTATAAGTCTTCAGCTCAGTGTCTTAAGATACAAAACAAAACAACCACCTGTGGTAAATGAAAAACACTGCATGTACATATGCACCAGCCTATAATGTACAGTAATGTTATTTCCTCACATAGGAAGTTTATATCTTTAAATTAGAAGGTGAAAGCAGTGTGTCAAATTTATATGAGTTTAACTAACTGCAGCACGTCAATAAATTTAAAAATAATTTGTTTCACTAACTGACACACTACTAATACCTTTTGTTGACATTACTGCACTCATCTGCATTTGTCATTTCTAATTAATAGTTTACTTTAAAAAGTCATGTCTATTATAATCTTCAAAAACCATCTCGTTTTCTTACTGAGAAACAAGCATTCATAATAGATAATCTTAAAGTAAAAAGTAAAATCCCAAAAATACTGAACTCCGAGGAAAAATCCTAACAGAAAGTTCCTAAACAAATGGCAAAATCAAATGATAAAACACATCAAACAAATGGACAACAACTGTCATATTCCTGACTTGTCTGTACAAATTTGAAAGAAGTTATAAACAATTCACCAACTGAACTGCACTGTAACTATGGTCAAAATGGTCAAATGATCAACAGATTTTAAAGTAATTTGAACCAGGACTAAACAGGTTCCTATATATTATATTAAGCCAAGCCTAGTGCTTTCTATAAGATCAGATATCAAGTAATTTCAGTTTGATCAACCTGTTCTAAATGTCAGACTTTCTAATTACGCCAGTTTGTATATTTAAAAAAATATAATGGATAATTACTAACAGTCAATAACCTGGAAGACAGGAAGAATTGAAAAATGTTAGTAATGTGATACTTGATTGCAGCTGATTGTTTTTTATGGCCCCGCAACAAAGTTTTCGGTGCCATATAGTTTTACCCTTGTCTGAAATTCTGTAATTCTGTCATTCAGAAACAAACCATTATACAGAGTTTTTTTCTAAACGCCTTTAGATATTGGGCTCACTTTTGGTATGTGAGTTAACCATGATGAGTTACATATCTGAAGTTTAAGTTTCAGTCTGCTACACAAATTTTTGCCAAAATTACGGGCTTTGGACTTTGAGAAATTGTTGAAAATAACAGTTATACAGACTTTTTTTCTAATCTAAAGCCTTCAGATATTGGGCTGATTTTTGGTATGTGAGTTAACCATGATGAGTTACAGATCAAGTTTAAGTTTCGTTTCGCTCTGCTAATTTTTGGTGAAATTACGGGCTTTGGACTTTGATAAATTATTTTAAATCACAGTTATACAGATTTTTATCTATACGCCTCCAGATTTTGAGCTGATTTTTGATATGTGAGACTACCATCATGTTTGTGTCCACATGTGTTATTGAAATTGCAGATTTTTCTACTATTGAGGACGGGGCCATTCGTGTTGCTTTGACACATCTAAAATTGAGAATGGAAATGGGGAATGTGCCAAAGAGACAACAACCCGACCATAGAAAAAAACAACAGCAGAAGGTCACCAACAGGTCTTCAATGTAGCGAGAAATTCCTGCACCCGGAGACGTCCTTCAGCTGGCCCCTAAACAAATATATACTAGTTCAGTGATAATGAACGCCATACTAATTTCCAAATTGTACACAAGAAACTAAAATTAAAATAATACAAGACTAACAAAGGCCAGAGGCTCCTGACTTGGGACAGGCGCAAAAATGTGGCGGGGTTAAACATGTTTGTGAGATCTCAACCCTCCCCCTATACCTCTAGCCAATGTAGAAAAGTAAACGCATAACAATACGTACATTAAAATTCAGTTCAAGAGAAGTCCGAGTCTGATGTCAGAAGATGTAACCAAAGAAAATAAACAAAATGACAATTAAAAACCAATTGTTCAGAGAACAATTGAAAGTCTTTCCACATCAAAGAAATTTTGATAAGATAGTTTCTTCTTACTGATGCTATAAATAAAGGTGTAATTATAATTTTGAGTGAAATAAGGGAGATAACATGCTACTTCCGGTGAAATGAATGTCACTTCCGGTCTCATATGATAGCTTCTTTCACACTGATTCCAAAAATATATATTGTTTCTATATACTTTTGCATGTAGAATGGGAGATAATTGGCCACTTCCGGTTTGTTGGAAGTCATTTTTAGTCTTCAGTAATCAGTTTATGTATCTATATGACAAAATATATGGATTCTGAGTACTTTTATATGGAAAATTTGCAAAAAAGGCTATTTCCGGTTTTCTCATTTTTCAAGGTCACATATCACCTAACCTTTGTACAAGGTCAAATGGCTTTATAATGAAGTTAGTTGAAGTTATATTCAAATAACCTCATATCAAGACATTTCAGGGGCACTAACTCCAATAAGATGCCATTAAATTGTATAAGACTAAATGTAGCATATCTTCATTACAATAAAGCAGACATTTTGCACTTGTTCTTTTATATGTATCTTTCAAAGTGTCTGAGAAAATGCAAAAACAAGCAAAAGTCACAATTGAGAACTTCACCTTGACCTTTGACCTTGACCTCATTTTCTAAGTTAGGACATAGGGGCCTCAATTAAAAATATCCCAGGCTTATACGGTTAACGGTTGATGAGTTGAAAACACATACCGACAAATTTATTGTGTAGGGGTAGATAACTCCTATGAAATATCATCGAATCGCTTCGATTCAAATTAGCCAAAAATTCCTGAGGATGTAACGAACAATTTGTAAAAGGAATTTTGTCGCTATCTTTTTTTGTTACGAAGGAGATGCACACACATGATAAACAGTGAATAGGGAGATAACTCTTACAAAGAAAATGGTTTGCCTTAGCAGGGTAAAATTTAAAAGCGCATAAACTATACGATACCATATGAGAAATATCTAAGCGACATATTGCGAAACAAACATTTATCGCAAGAACAAAATTTGGTGGAAAAAAAAAATAATCAGAAGAAAAACAATAAGTCTTTCCACAGAAAAGTGGAAAGACTTAATAATACATAAATAACAACAGACTACTAGCAGTTAACTGACATGCCAGCTCCAGACTTCAATTAAACTGACTGAAAGATTATGATTTCATCATATGAAAATCTAGTCTTAACAAGAGATAAATCATAGTCTTTTCCAAATTGTGATCAAATAAATGCCAGTGGTAACATTCACTTTTGTAAAAGTTTGTTCTGATCAAAAGGATATATTATTTGGTCAGAAACATGACAATTTTAACAAAAATTACATTGAATGATGGTTCTTTTATCTCCAAAATACAATAATTGGCTAGTTGCAGTACTGCATAACTAGGTTACATTAGGTTACATATATGCATTATATAATATTCATTTTTCATTTTTTAATGAAAGACAACTTGATTGTACAGTGGAAGGTTAAAGCAGAAATCTTTTAAGGTTAATGGTACATGCATCATCACTTCAATGACATTCAAATGATTAAATATTTAATGTTTAACATTTGATGCTCATCTGCTAAGTTCTGTAGTATATGGACAATTATATTTCCCAATGACGTCCTCACAATTTTGATTCAATTTTGTTACGATTTTTTTTTTGTCATTTAGGATTTGAATTAAATTGATCAATCACTTAAACAAAAGTTCTTGCTAGGAGACAGTTCATATGAAATTTTCCAACGGGAAGTGGAACTTTTATAGGTCAAGAAAACTAATACTTTCTCCTGGCATTCAGATGCAATTACTGCTCATATCACATGGTGATTGATGATGGACTTTTGACACCCAAATGAATTATGGATAATATTTGTAGATAAACCAGTGAACAGGGGAACAGATCAATTGTAGCTAGCAATTCCTTGTATAGTATAATTAGAGGGACAAATTACCATTTGAAGTGGTACATTTATGTTATAAATTAACAATTTGAAAGTGATGATTTTGACTTAGATTGTATATTGATAAAATGCTCATTTGCTGTGCAGAGAAATCAATATTGCATTTGATAGTTTAATGTTTTATTTGTTGCAGTGTGTTAATGCAAGTTAAATTGGGAAGACTCTTTTAGAGGCTAACATTTAAGTTTGATTTGTTGATCTCTAGTGAATGACTGTGCTGTTAGAGAAGTAGAAAGTCATTTAAATTCAATTGAGGCTTAGAAAATAACAAATAACACATTTTGGTTACATGTGAAAACTGTTGTGCTTACTGGCACCCAAATGAATAATGTTCTTAAAAAAAAATGTGTATCAGATGATGCATATCAAATTAAGCACTCATAATTGTTGAAAAATAATTTTTATCAAAATTATCGGAAAATATTGGATAGTTAATTATGGTTTTATGGTGAATGGTTAATGAATCATGATTTATTGACTTTAAGTTGCGTGGAGTTGAAATCTTAAAATTAGAGTCTTTTCAGAAAGGTTTATTCTTTATATAATGATTATGCTTCAATTTTTTACTTTGTTCCAGTTTAGTAATTTCTTTTGACCTTTACTTAAGAATTGAATGCTTCTTTTTGTAAATTTATTGGGGTGAAAAAGCATTGACCGAAGTACATTTTGTATGAAGCGTTCTGCGCTTCATTCTAAAAATGTACGCACGGTCAACGCTTTTACAACCCTATAAAGTTACAAAAAGAAGCATTCAATACTTATAATTACATTTTTTAGCTATGATCATGAAAACACGAATTTTATATATTTTATTATTTAATTCACCTGTGCACTTTATTGTTTGAGCATGTGTTATCATGAGTGAGAAGTTGTATTGAGCAATGCAACTGCTTACGGAATAACACGAGATATGCAGTTAGCCAATCAGAATAAAATATTATAATGAAACATACATCTAATATAATTATTTCCAATAAAAGGCCTCTAATGTTAGTGAAAGACCACATTGTTCCCCGTGTGCTGAAGGGTGGTCTGAAAAGGGGTATCATTATTGTTTCACCAATTTACTTAAAGGGAGGCAAAAGATACCAAAATAAAATTCAAACTAATAAGTCAAAAACCCTGACATTATTATGCCATGATTAAAAAAAAAATGATCAAAAGACAAACAACAGTATACAAAACACAAGTCACACGTGGCTAAAAACAATAGTCTACAAAACATAAGTCACACATGGCTAAAAACAACAGTGTACAAAACATAAGTCACATGTGGCTAAAAACAACAGTCTACAAAACACAAGTCACACGTGGTTAAAAACAACAGTATACAAAACATAAGTCACACCTGGCTAAAAACAACAGTATACACAACACAAGTCACACATTGCTAAAAACAACAGTATATACAACACAAGTAACACATTGCTAAAAACAACAGTATGCACAACACAAGTCACACATTGCTAAAAACAACAGTATATACAACACAAGTCACACGTGGCTAAAAACAACAGTATACAAAAAAGTCACACGTGGCTAAAAACAACAGTCTACAAAACACAAGTCAAACGTGGCTAAAAACAACAGTATACAAAACACAAGTCACAAGTGGCTAAAAACAACAGTATACAAAACACAAGTCACACATGGCTATAAACAACATTATACAAAACATAAGTCACACATGGCTAAAACCAACAGTATACAAAACACAACTCACACATGGCTAAAACAACAGTATACAAAACATAAGTCACACATGGCTAAAAACAACAGTATACACAACACAAGTCACACATTGCTAAAAACAACAGTATATACAACACAAGTAACACATTGCTAAAAACAACAGTATACACAATATAAGTCACACATTGCTAAAAACAACAGTATATACAGCATAAGTCACACATGGCTAAAAACAACAGTATACAAAACACAAGTCACACATGGCTAGAAACAACAGTATGCAAAACATAAGTCACACATGGCTAAAAACAACAGTACACAAAACACATGTCACACATTGCTAAAAACAACAGTATACAAAACATAAGTCACACATTGCTAAAAACAACAGTATACAAAACATAGGTCACACATGGCTAAAAACAACAGTATACACAACACAAGTCACATATGGCTAAAAACAACAGTATACAAAACGTAAGTCACACATGGCTAAAAACAACAGTATACACAACATAAGTCACACATTGAAAAAAAAACCAGTATACACAACACAAGTCACACATGGCTAAAAACAACAGTATACACAACACAAGTCACACATGGCTAAAAACAACAGTATACACAACACAAGTAACACATTGCTAAAAACAACAGTATACACAACACAAGTCACACATGGCTAAAAACAACAGTATACACAACACAAGTAACACATTGCTAAAAACAACAGTATACACAAGACAAGTCACACATGGCTTAAACAACAGTATACAAAACATAAGTCACACATGGCTAAAAACAACAGTATACACAACACAAGTAACACATTGCTAAAAACAACAGTATACACAACACAAGTCACACATGGCTAAAAACAACAGTATACACAACACAAGTAACACATTGCTAAAAACAACAGTATAAACAACACAAGTCACACATTGCTAAAACAACAGTATACAAAACATAGGTCACACATGGCTAAAAACAACAGTTTACACAACACAAGTCACATATGGCTAAAAACAACAGTATACAAAACGTAAGTCACACATGGCTAAAAACAACAGTATACACAACATAAGTCACACATTGAAAAAAAAACCAGTATACACAACACAAGTCACACATGGCTAAAAACAACAGTATACACAATATAAGTCACACATTGCTAAAAACAACAGTATATACAGCATAAGTCACACATGGCTAAAAACAACAGTATACAAAACACAAGTCACACATGGCTAGAAACAACAGTTTACAAAACATAAGTCACACATGGCTAAAAACAACAGTACACAAAACACATGTCACACATTGCTAAAAACAACAGTATACAAAACATAAGTCACACATTGCTAAAAACAACAGTATACAAAACATAGGTCACACATGGCTAAAAACAACAGTATACACAACACAAGTCACATATGGCTAAAAACAACAGTATACAAAACGTAAGTCACACATGGCTAAAAACAACAGTATACACAACATAAGTCACACATTGAAAAAAAACCAGTATACACAACACAAGTCACACATTGCTAAAAACAACAGTATACACAACACAAGTCACACATGGCTAAAAACAACAGTATACACAACACAAGTAACACATTGCTAAAAACAACAGTATACACAACATAAGTCACACATGGCTAAAAACAACAGTATACACAACACAAGTAACACATTGCTAAAAACAACAGTATAAACAGCACAAGTCACACATTGCTAAAAACAACAGTATACAAAACATAGGTCACACATGGCTAAAAACAACAGTATACACAACACAAGTCAAATATGGCTAAAAACAACAGTATACAAAACATAAGTCACACATGGCTAAAAACAACAGTATACACAACATAAGTCACACAGTGAAAAAAAAACCCAGTATACACAACACAAGTCACACATGGCTAAAAACAACAGTATACAAGACATAAGTCACACATGGCGAAAAACAACAGTATACACAACACAAGTCACACATGGCTAAAAACAACAGTATACACAACACAAGTAACACATTGCTAAAAACAACAGTATACACAACACAAGTCACACATGGCTAAAACAACAGTATACAAAACATAAGTCACACATGGCTAAAAACAACAGTATACACAACACAAGTAACACATTGCTAAAAACAACAGTATACACAACACAAGTCACACATGGCTAAAAACAACAGTATACACAACACAAGTAACACATTGCTAAAAACAACAGTATAAACAACACAAGTCACACATGGCTTAAAACAACAGTCTACAAAACATAAGTCACACATGGCTAGAAACAACAGTATACAAAACACAAGTAACACATTGCTAAAAACAACAGTATAAACAACACAAGTCACACATGGCTTAAAACAACAGTCTACAAAACATAAGTCACACATGGCTAGAAACAACAGTATACAAAACATAAGTCACACATTGCTAAAAAAGCTTCCATAATTTATGGGTACCAATCCATAGCTTCTTAGTAGACAGATAAACTGATGATGACCCCGTAGGAGTAAGTAATAAGACGTAATTTAGATTGTGATGATTCCATTGTCTTTACTAATAGTGTCCGATATATCTCTTACATCTACATTAGCTTTTTTCCGGTCAACAACTTAAACTTGTACAAGTAAATAAATCAAATCACACATAATCCATTGGCTAATTTCCTGGATAGTTTGTGTCATATAGATTACATCTTAGAGAAATAGACAAATGTGTCAGACAATTTATGGCCACTGCTTTACAAATGATGTATTATTGATTCTATATAAAGTATGGAAAAATTATAGGTCCATATTTTTCTGATAACCTTATGAATATCATATTTATTTGAATGTCTGATCATTACAAATTGTTAGATTTGTTTTTGAAAAACACATCTTGTTATGATTGTTCATTGTCAGGCGAATTCTTTATGTTAGAAATCAACACTGTATGAAATATATGAAAGACAGGAGATGTGGTATAATTGCCAATAAATCAACTATTTACCAGAGTTGTTAAAAGCAATTTTAGGTTACGGCTGGCCTTCAACAACAAGAAAAACCCAAACTGTATAGTAAAATCGGTTTATATGATTGACATGGTACTATTATTGAATTAGTTGATACTGTTTGTTGAATTTGCTAAATAAAGATTATTTTACCATAATGGCATTAATCAGAAAAATTACTTACATACTTACGCCATCTGGTTGTTTGCAATTTATTTAAAAAAAAACAACTAAATTTACAGTATAGAATCATATGTTGCAATATTTTGCAGAATTGAAGCAGTATGATGCGAGCAAGATTTTTTTTTTATATATAGGAAATTTTCTTAAACACAAATATCTGTAGTCTTATTGAACTAAGAATCATCTTGTTGTAACTTTTCTATAATCCTAAGACAAAGAGAGAAACAGATATAATGTTTCCATGTAGGAGGAGAAGCCTTATTTTATCTTCAACTTTAATATACTTGTCTTGTTGAAGTGCTTTAATAAGCCTGTCATATTTCAAGGAGATTACATATCAGTTTTTTATTTATATTTTCAGACCAATATAAATGGTGACGATTGTTGTTGAGAAGACTATAGAATGTAAAACCCAGTATGGAATATGGTATCCTAACTGGAACAGCATCTGACATTCGTCACTTCTTCCTTGTTGTCACATGCCTTGTTTCTTTATCTGCTGCACAGTATAGCTGGAGACCAGGTAATATTATCCATATATTCATTTACTACTTAGAAATCACAGATCTGATACATAACTACTGTAAATTCAGAAATTATTGCGTGCATTTATTATTGCGACTTTGTCATTTTAAACTTTTTTGCGATTTTAATTATTGCGATTTCGAGAAAAGTCATGCTTAATTCAGTTAAGATATTACAAAATGCGAGTTTTAATTATTGCGTTTACAACTCTTTCGCTTTATTCGCAATAATAAAAACCTCGCAATAATTTCTGAATTTACAGCTGTAAATTCAGAAATTATTGCGTTCATTTATTATTGCGATTTTGTCATTTTAAATTAAATGCGATTTTAATTATTACGATTTTGAGAAAAGTCATGCTTAATTCAGTTAAGATATTACAAAATGCGAGTTTTAATTATTGCGTTTACAACTCTGTCGCATTATTCGCAATAATAAAAACCTCGCAATAATTTCTGAATCTACAGTATTATTTGTATCACTGTATTGATGTACGCTGAAAGGCCTTCAACAATGAGCAATTCCATTACCAGAAAACAAGTTATAAAAGTCAAACATATCAAATTTTATACGATTCAAACAGGAGAACCATTAACAGCCTGATTCATGTACAAAACAAAAAACAAATATAATTTACAGCAACATACATTACAACAACGTAAATTACAGGCTCCTAACTTGGGACAGGCACCTAATGAATGTGCGTTCTTAAGTGGTTGCCTTGCTCTCCCCTAAATATATTGCATTTGCATTGTATTTAGAACTTGATTAAAAGATGATTTTAAAATCAGTGCCATAATATCATGCACCGTCAGTTTTATGTGTGAGGAACATTTTGTCATTAGAAGACCTAATAATTTAAAAGGAGCTGATGGTTTATAATGTGTAAGGTATCACTGCAAGAACTGTGAACATGTTTGCTATTATTCCTTGTTGATTGATTTATAAACTAATTAGTTTACACGATTTCTCTGTCAGATATGATAGCAGTTTAGTGATATTAATCAGGAATATCTTGAGAAAATAGAGTATATGTACAATCAGAAAATTTCAATAAGCCCTGCATTTAATGCAATTATAATCTTGTGGTATCTGTTTTTGATATGAATAGAAAAGTTACAAAAACTTACCAAATGTAGTTTATTGTGTGTTGTAGGGTTATTATAAATGTGATTATAAACAACTTAATCTATTCTTTTATTTCATTGATAATCATCAAAATTTTAATAATTAATTATTACATCTAATGTAATATGTGTTTAGTTTTTTCATGTTAGTTTTAAATTTGAGACCAGACACCCAAACAATATTGATGCTGTATGTGGTTTATTTGTTGTATGTTATTTATTGTAAATATTTGTGTTGGAAATCTACCAAAGATTGCACATATCTATATCCTATCTGTCTGATATGCCAGAACACTATTTACATAACAGTAACACTTTCTTCTTTTTTATTAAATTAAGGTGCCTTGATTCTGACACAGAAAGTATCTCTCTTTTTGGTTATTCATATTTAAACGGTCCTCATTTGTGTAATGACACACTCTAAGTTAAGTCTTTAAACTTAAAGTTGACTTAAAACATGTTTTGATACTTTTGACTCCCATGAATGTGTTACCCACAGATACTCGTTTCGGTAATACATGTATCACAATCTTAAATAAGTCATTAACTTCATTTTTGGCAAAAGTTGCCATTAAACAGTTTTGCTTCAGGAATACATTACTCTGTTTGGCATTAAAGTTTGCATTTTCAAATTAGAACTTTGAATGTTACTTATGATGATCCAGAAAAGAGCTCAGAATTCAGCAATGTTTCCTGTGTCTTTTTATTTTAAGTCTGGTTTTATCTGAATACAACTTGAAAGTGACTGGTTTATTTGTTGAAGTATAATCTCATTTTCTCTCTACATAAAGCTTGCACTCCTGTAAATTTTGAAAATGCAATTTCCCATAGGAACTCACTTTGGTGCTACTGCTGTACGTGCCACTTTTAATATGAAGTTTTGAAAAAAAAATTATACCCTAGAACGGACAGTTGATATGCAGTACTTTTTTATTCAAAGGTCAAAACATGGTGCTGTGTGGCAATATTTCCAACTTTTATATAAAGCCCAGAACTTTCAAGAATTTTAACTTATTGTTTAATTTAGTACTACCCCTACCTTCACTTTAAGTCTTCCTCATAATTCAATTTTCCCCTCTTTCATGTGTTTTATTCTGATTACATTCCCATGCTATTTCTCTTATTTACCCTGAGACTAGACAATCATTTATGATAAGCTTGGAGAGCATTTAAACATGTAGTGGGCAAACGTTACTTTTGTTGGTACTTAACTGTCCATAGCCTGGGATCCGGCCCAATCTAGCTTCGCGTCGTAAGGGCCAGGTGGGGAACAAATACCATGTGATCGATTCAGTGCCAGTTGGCTCTGAATCTAAAGTGAGGCTGAATAAATATTCGCATAAATTTTGATGTTTGATGTAAACCAGCACAATTGGAATCCAATTGACACCTTGGACATGTGAAATCTTAAACTTTTAACTTTCTCACCAGGCGATTGCTGATAAGAATTAACCCTTTTCTGCTTACTAATTATCATCATACTACTAATTAGATATGATAACACTATACATCAAATCATAAAGAAAAATAATTACAGTCTAATTTTTACTAATTGATGTTAAACAAGAATTGATTGGATACAGATGTAAAACAAACATTGAGGACAAAATTAGTATTAACCAATCATTGACAGGCAGTACATTGATACACGCCTGGCTATACTGACAAGATTAGCCAGGACCCCAGGCTAAACTGTCCAGTGATTATCTCAATTAGTGAAATAACATACTCATATCAAGAAAAAGTAAAACACACAATGAATACCAAATTCCTGATTGCATTTGTATTACATTTGTAACTAAAAGACCAAAATGCTTCTGATACTATGAAACCATATTTTATTTGATTCTATGTCAAAGTGTGCAGTTAATGGCAGTAAGTTCATGGTATTTTATTAAGAGATGTCATTAATTGATGATGAAATCATTCTTTTTACACCATAAAAATGGAATCTGTTCTTCTAAACACATTTTCTTGAAATGCATCCCAATAAGTTGATAATACCCTTAGTTAATGTTGCATTAGTAGGAGTGCACTATTCTGGTGTTACATAAATATTTTTGGCTGAAAAACAAAACAGAATTGTAAAAATCTGGTATATTATTCGTACAATTGGCAGTTATAATCTCTTATTATATAAAATTACATGCTGCTGGAATTTTATTACCAATGACAAAAGCATACTGAGTAAATGTTTCAATGAATAAAAGTAGTTGCTTCTGATTAATGACATGGATCCTCCTGTTGCTTTGAGAAATGACGTGCACTGACGCAAATTGACTAATATCTCAAATTGATATCGCATGACATAGATGATAAACAGCTTGGAAAAAACTTTTTTTTTTGGAAACAGTGCACAAGGTTGCAACTGATATTTTTCTTGAAATCATTTTTTTTCTACTTCTAGAGTATCCATATACTCTTACATACTCTTTTACTTCCAGAGAAATTTGTGTAAGCTACATAATAAATTCTTTTGAGGGAGGGGATATGCAGCATTGATACCTATTTAATGGTTACATTAATATCTTTTACTTTGATGTAAATCATTTTCCATTTCCATAGCTGTATTTTATGTCTTTGATGAAGATACTAAGGGTTGCAGAAATGTTCATAATATATTATAGTCTGAATATTTTTACTGTTCAGTGAGCTACAAACAGCATAATTATCATTATCACAGTTTATATTAATTGCAAATATACATACAATGACTTCAATTTACAGAACTTTTACCTTTATACTTGTTTTTTAAATGCAGGTCTTCTTATTAGTATAAAAATTTGGGACCAGTAACAGATCTAGAGTGGAAGATTTTTACCTTCTCAATGAGCACCTAATTTTTTTCTATGAAAAATGTCAAACTATGAGTTGTTAATTTTAAATATTGTATAGTTTTGCTGTCTTTGAATTGTTTTTGTATTTTTAGCAGGTGATAGATTATAATATTTTCTTGTGTTATAACAGTAATTACACTAAATTTCTTCTGGTTTTTAATATCATATTTAAAACACATTCAAATAAGTTTACGCTACTAAAACAAAGAACAACTTAGTCTAAACTGAATAAAATCATGTCAAAATTGGAGTTACCAGAAACCAGATGTTAACTTTTGAACCATATTCAAGCAGACCTCTATATTTTGTGAGATCAATTGAACAAAGGTCAAGGACTGTGTCAGTAATTGATAAAATTGGATAAGATTTGTTATTCTTGGTTATTTTTAAGACCCATAAAAAGTGGTTTCATCATATAACCAATCTCCTGTCATGTTGTTTTATCTCCAAATTACTAGGAGATAGCTAGGGAATGCCTTCTTTTAGAGCCTTGCACAGATTTAACTATTTGGCCAACCCTGTTAAACATATGGTTGATAATGAGGGACCAATTATTATGGTCTGACATTAAAAAAGTGCTTGGATGTGGGTTAATGATTTAGGTCATAAAATTGTGACAGTTTTATTCTACTGACATGCAGTTTTTCAGTTCTTATGTATACATTAATGCATTGGTTATTAATTAAATGAAGGGTGGGGATTGTATACATCAACAACACAATAAAACAAGATAAGACTTCTAGAGGTCAAAATACATGCAGTGTTCAAGAGTTTAAGAGGATTAGCAGTCAAAATCCTTATACCATATCTGTGTGCTCCTTCTGTGAATGGCTGACTTGAGTCAAATAAAGGCCTAGCTATTTTTCATGATGTCCCAATAGGAACTGAAAAGAAAATTTTAAATTGGAATTGGAATTGAACCAATGAAAATCTGAATAAAGTAGAAAATCATATATTTACTATCATAAAAATTACTGTCCAGTTCCAATTCTGGGAAGACAGCAAAAGGCCTAGAATCGGTGAAAAGACAGTATCTCATTCATACTTTATTTTATGTTCATAGATATGCCAAGTTAGAGTTAAAATTGAATTGGAAGTATGAGTGGGAGCAGAATTGTCTCTATTTTCTCAAATGAACCTTTCTAGATCGTATATCAAAAACAACAATATTTTGGCAGAGAACAGTATTCTTAATTGACTTGATGCTTATGTTTTTTTTAATTAGTACATTTAATTTGTTACATATTAACACTGTTATTTAGTGGATTTTAGACTTAATCTATAATACGTTAAGATACTTTTATAATTTTTCAATGTCATTTACAGTTTTCCCCCCCATTATTTCTGTTTGTATAATACAAAATTAAGAGAGGGAGGCAAGTTATTTTTCAGTCCAAAGAATGATTAGCTTGATAATTTTTGTGAATGGGAACAACCTATTATCATTGTTTCTTAATCTGAAGTTATTTCTATATAACAGAGGCTTCAAAGTTGCAAAGATGGTGAATGTGTTTTTTCTCATTGTTGAATATAATATTATATAATTGCTTATATCATCTTTTGTGGATACATGTAGTTGTTTCATTGGCAATCATGCCACATCTCCTTTAATTTCTATATTGTATCAGACTACTGTAAATTCAAAAAATTATATCAAGGTTTTTGATTATAGAAATTGTGCGACTAGCAGAGTTTTGCAATAATAAGATTTTTCACTCTGATATCTGGTACATATATCTGTATAGAGTTTTCCCTGAAATCGCAATAATTAGCCTCACTTTTGTGTCCATTCTTAAAAAATGGCAAAAATAAATTATTGGAATAACTTCTGAATTTACAGAACTTACAAATATTTGAGCTTTACTAAGATTCAGTTTTCAAAAAACTATTGCGGTTGTAAAATGGTTACAAAATCAGATTCAATTAGAGAGGTTAAAATATATATGCTTTATTGAATAACATTGTGATATTATTCTGACTGTGCATGATGTTTAAAGAGTATAGCTCAGACAAGAATTATATAACTGTACTCTAGAGGTTTGACTGTAGACAATGTGATGGTAGTTACTATGACAGTTTTATAAGGGTTGCTAATATCATCAGCTTATACAATTAGTCTTGATCCCCACGTCTGTTTTCGATCAAATTTCCTTAAGATATCTGTTCTTACAAGCATGGCATGGTGTCTTATGGACACATTCTTGTTTAATAAACAAAAAGATAAACTCTAAAAGTGAAGTTATTCTAATAATGTCATACAGTACAGTCACGACATTTAGATGTATGCTTTGAATTCTTAACACTTATATGTTAGTACTCTGCTCCTGGCATGCTCAACAGTATGATCAGTACTTTGTCATGATAAAAGAAGTCATTATTATAAAATAAGCATCAATAGAATTGTTCTCCATTTCTTTTAATTAAGTATCCTCTTAGTTTGTTATAATATTATATGAATCGTGTTACCTCAATTGCCAGCTTACCTAAGTGCTGTGGCTTTGATCTGATTAGTTCTGAATGACACATTGTATTTATACTATTAGGAATAACCAGAGAAGAATGCTCCAACTGCAGCTGCTTTTGATCTGTCTGAAGACTTTTTCTTCTCAAGCATCTTTTAAATTTTTGAGATTAGTGAGACATTTTCCACTAGAACTGCCTACCCTTGTGGAGCATTGGGGTTCATTAGTAGTTATTTGAAAGGGTTTTTGTTCTTATTTATTTTAAGTTATCCAAGTTGAAAATTTTCGTCACATTTTTCTCAGGAACTGCATTACAAGGATTTCTGAAATTTGGTTTCAGGGTTTATATAAGTCAGTTATACCGTGTAATGTGCTTCCACATTCATCACTCAACAACTTCCTGTTTACCGAACACTTACATTATTTTACTGACATGACATCCAAGTTGAAAATTTTAAGTCACATTTTTCTCACAAACTACATTAATTTGGTTTCGGGGATTTATAAAAATCAGATATACCTTGTGATTCGTTTTCAGATTCATCATGTAACAACTTCCTGTTTACTGTTAAGTATTTGGGTGGGGGTATCATCAGTGAGCAGTATATAGCTCACAGTTTCACTTGTTTTCTCTGTTGATGGGTTACCAGTTGTCACATATTTCAAGGCTTTTAATATTCACTTAGTCTAGCATAGTGACCAAAAACCTTTTTTTTTATAATTTACAGGTGAATGGAGCTCATGTGATGCAAGTGAATGTGGCCTTAATGGAAAACAAGATCGATATGTCAGTTGTATGTTCCAAGATCGAAATGGACAACTCAGTTATGCTGAAGAAGAAAACTGTCGGTATTTACCACGTCCCATTTCACAACAAATGTGTAACAAAAAATGCACAGATCAATATCAGGTCACTTGGGCAGCAGACACATGGGGTCGGTGTCAGCTTTTACCGAATGTTAAAACATGTGCCCGTGGAATGGGCATTAGATATCGTAATGTCACCTGTGTTATCAAATCGGATGGCAAGCTGCAGGATGATAGCATTTGTGCAGGATATGAAACAAAGCCTGCTACAAGCGAAAGCTGTGATTTGCAATGTAAACAAGACTGTATTGTGACCCCATATGGTCCTTGGTCAAGCTGTGATAAGTGTGAAAAAATTGCACAGACTCGAACTAGGATAGTAGTCATTCCAGATGATCATGGTGGAAAGGATTGTCCGCCATTTTCAGAAATTAAACCCTGTAATAATTGTTCAAATGTATATTATATTTATTTAGGACGATGGTCACCCTGTCATACCATGGACATTCCTGAAAATTTTCCCACACATTCATTAATAGGTCGTGAAGAACGTAGAGTTAGCTGTATTGATTCCATTGGTGCTACCGTTCCATATACGTAAGTTTATTTCTCAGTATGTTCAAATTTGCATTATCTTTCCAAAGCACCTGAGTCTGTTTCAAATGAATCTGCTTTAATTTAACATTGCATGATTATCTAACACTACCACAAATAGAACCAGAGAAATATAATTGTACACACTGATAGTCATGATAACAAACTTAGTTTAATAAGGCTTGCATCTGGGAGCAGATGTAGAAAAATCGTTCTGCTCTCCGAGATGAAACTTGGCATAAACCGCTACTAGCAAGTGTGTTGCATACACAAAAGAAACCCTACAGATAAAGTTGCGTTCTCTTATTTTAAATACCTTGGAGTTCTTGGCTTGATTATTCACTAATACTTTAGGAAAACCATATGTTGATGATCATGGTAAGAATGTTAGATGATTTTAGACACCTCTGTGCATATACATTTACATTGAAAAGGCCTAATTACATCACAATTGACTTATTTCCATGCTATGTGGTCTCTGTGAACACTCCAATCACTATACTGTAGTTTTATTTGTCATTTCCAAAAACTGAGGAATCAAAATGATGGTCTAATCATATATCATTGCAACTATCAAGCAGAAAAGTCCAGAACTAAAATAAATACTGAACCCATAATTCAGTAAGTATGGTATAATAATATCAAAAATTACAAATAGTAAAACAATATAGCCAACAGAGAATTAAGTTCATATTAAGAACAAATGCTGTTGTAAAAACTCCACCTCCCCACCCCTCAAAAAAACGTTGAGTTTATTAATTTTATTGCATGAATAGTACAGTTAAAGGTGTATTTGATGTATATTGAACAAGTGTGATACAAACTTTTGTTATATAGGAGCTGTGGGAAATTTGACTCGGTTTAACCAATCAAACATTCTATTTTACAGAAGATGTAAAGAACACATAAATCTTCAAGGTCAAATCATAACTGATAGACAGTCATGCATCATTCCCCAAGATTGTGAAATTTCCGAGTGGTCCCCATGGCAGTTGGTCAATAGCAGTTGTCTGTTGGAGTCTGGATGGACTAAACCTGGACTTATGAAGCGAGAACGATCAGTGAGAAAATTACCTCGAGGACTTGGAGCTTCTTGTCCACCATTAGTAGAGACCACAGCAGTTCATGGAACATCTGATAAATCAAGATACTGTCCAAGGTATGTCTATAACATCATATCTGCAACCAGTTACAACAGGAATTCAGTAATGCCTTAGTGCATATGCTATCCTGTCATCCAGATCTGTTATATGTCCTTAGATACATCATAACTTGAGTTCAAAACATGTTTGAGTCTTTAACTGACCTTGATCAAACTTTCTATTGTTTTGACTCTTGACATTGAATCTCTAGATCAGTGTTGAGGGTAAAAATTGTAACATTTAACAGATAATCAAAGCTAAAAAAAAGAAATACATAAAAAGTACAAAACAAATTACAGTGCAATGAGCACTTCTGCAGATTGTTGAAGACCTTTTAGTCAGTATCTAATTGAAAAACCCGTATTACAGTGTTGTTCCTTGGCTGCATTGCTGTTTGCAAGTATTTCAGGAACTTGTCTCATATTCAACTTATAGTATAATACCTTTCATTCAACAGATTCAAACTTAAATTTGTTATGGTGAATTGTCCAATATGTGCAAATGATAATACTCGCCTTACATTAATGTAAGAAGCCAGTCATATAAATAAGATCATTTATACTAAAAGGAATACTTCGTTCAGATATACGAACTATATTTGCAGTTTTAAAATTTGTTTCAATAAATTTTATGATTGGTTTATTTGGTTCACAATTTGATGTTTTAAAGTTAATTTAAAAAGACACTTCATCATTTTCTTGGTTAAATATTTGTACTTTTATTTTGTTATTACATGTAGAATGATATATACCATCAGGTAAAATGTCCAATTGATTTGTTTGACAACTTAACATGACTGATATAATTTAAGTTCTATTTTCCTTAGTAGGTTCTAGTCAGCAGTGGTTTCATTTGTTGTGGTCTATTTTGTTACTGAAAATTTTCTGAAAAATTAATTACTGTTCAGCTAACTTGAACTAGCATAGTGTAGATTAATATTGCATGAGACGGAAAACAGAAGAACTCGTTAAGCAGTAAGGGGTACATCTTTGAAATCCTAACATTAGTTACGGGAGACTGTTTGCTAATGATACAAGAATTCATGCATCTTTAATCAATGCATTCCTGTGTAGGACATAGACAGATTTTTTATGCTGCACTTAACACTTTAAACAAAAATTTCCTTTGATACGAACATTTGACATATTGTGACATAGATATCCTATTAGTTTTGATCTTTCTAATTACTGAATGTTTTTGTAGAAGATGTTTATGTTGAGTTATAAGGTACTTAACAGCTACCAGTATTTAATGAAATATGTAAATTTTAGAATAATTTAACCATGAAAAAATCTTTCATATTATTTTTACTTTTAATGTTACATAACAAGGAATTAATATACTTAAAACAGCCTCTATTAATATATTGTTTGATATATTTTTAATCAAATTTATTTGTATATTACCAAAAAACCATATTTAAAATGGTGGGATAAATGATAATTTGAAAGTATAGCTAGCAACTAAATAACACTATCAATAAACATACAAAGCTGTAGCCTACCTTTAACATTAAAATTACTTTATTTTGATCTAATGAAGAGTTTTTTACTAGATGAACTGGAGAACCGAATTGTCTTGTTGGGTATTGGTGAATTTCTAACTTTGGTACTCCCTCTTACTTAACCTTAACAGCAATAGTTCTTGTCTGTTGAGTTATGTCATGTCAAATGTTGAATGTATATAACTATTTAAATCAATGAAAGATAGAATTGTCAAACCTGCTATAAGGTCTTCTCTCTACTCAGTTGGCCTTATTCCTGCCTACTTTAGAAATGCCTTAGGATTTTCAACCTAAATTCAACAAATATCTTAATTATAAGCTTGAGGTCAGTTTTGTCTCATCTGATAAATTAAGTGACCTGTAGGAACATTGAAAGATTACAATATTTTTATTTTTTTTCTCAGAAATAAGTGGTTGACATCAAGTTGGAGTAAGTGTCTCTCTGTAAATGGAGGGTTACAGTGTACAACAGGGATGCAGCACAGAAAAGCTATATGTGTGGAGGAAAATGGTAAAAATAATAGAAATATTGAGGACACATGTCCTATAAACTCTTTGAAAAGGGAAAGAAATGTGATTGGCATTTCTGTTTGATACTATTAAACCTTATTATTCAAATTAAGGAGAAGGTATTACATGAGGTATTATTTGGCCAATGAAATACCAAAAGTAAGGTAAATTCTTCAATGATTGGCATATTTGTGTTACAGTTAAACATACATGTATAAGGTTTTTAAAATCTGGACACGGAAGTAAATGTTTGTTGTAAAGTCACTGTGAAGCCATAACTTGTGGCCTATTATCTTGTTGTAAAATGTTGTTTTTGGATAGGGAGTTAGCTCAAATCTAAGATCTTAAAACTAGGATTTTTTGCAGTTTAGCATTTAAACAGTTCTACAGTAGTCCTCTATTGGAACTGTGTCAAAAATCATATACTAAATATATACCATGACAATATTGGTATCTGGTACATAACCTTGACCCAGTAACTATACAATAAACAATGTGTTAAAGAAGATCCACAAACAAATCAGTTAATTTTACTGCAAGTTCAGTTCTTCATAGCATGGCCATTAATTATTCTAAACTGTCCCTGATCAAGGATAAATTTGAGGAATTTGAAGCTGCTAATTATGTTTGCCTGAAGAAAGGGGGTGTTGTATCAAGTACACATTTTGTTCTGTGTTATTGCAGGTTTATAGATCTAAGTGTTTTGCAGATAATTGCCCATCATTTACAAGTATTTCCATATGAATCTTTGATAATTCCTAAACCTTATTTCTCTAGGGCTTTTTTTAGGTATTGCTCATCTGATTAATGCTTTGCTACAATTCATTTATAACATATGAACTGCAGGGCTACATAGATATCATTGAACCCTGGAATTACCAATTTAAATTGATTCTTTTTTATGGATCTGTCCTTGGATATCACCTGCTTCCTTCCTTCTAAATCTTCCAATAATTAAGAAATAATTCATGGGGGCTTGAATATATCGTTATTTTACCACGGGTTGGCCCTTTATGACAAATATTTTACCCTGAGCGATAGCGAGGGCTAAAATATCGGCATAAAGGGACAACCCGTGGTAAAATTTAAATATATTCAAGCCCCCATGAATTATTTCGATTCTGATAAGACAAATATAGCAATTGTTTTGGTTCAAAGTGCACTAGATGGAGGCAAATATTTGCCGTTCCCATAAATTAACCCATTTTAAGATTGGCGGTAAAGAACGGAGCAAACAGATTTAGTGACATGCTCAAACTATTTACAATAATATATTTAGATAGATTTGGATGAATTTTAATGATAATTTACTTATATATCTTCTATGTATATAAAAAAGGGCTTATACCACATTTTAGTATTGTTTGTTTACGTTTCATTCTGGTGATGATTTTCGGTATCAGAAGCGTGTATTTTCCCGAAAAATGCTTAAACTATTACGTTATCATTCTATGACGTCGTGTACTCCATCCATAAACAATCATATGACGTGGAAGTACAATCAGAACAGCCCAACCAATATATTCATATTTTACCACGGGTGTGTACTCAAAGCGTTTGAAGGACGTCATGTTAGAATTAAGAAATAATTCATGGGGGCTTGAATATATCGTGATTTTACCACGGGTTGGCCCTTTATGACAAATATTTTACCCCTGAGCGATAGCGAGAGGTAAAATATCGGCATAAAGGGACAACCCGTGGTAAAATCTAGATATATTCAAGCCCCCATGAATTATTTCGATTCTGATAGGACACATACGGCAATTCTTTTGGATCGAAGCACTCTAGGTGTAGGCAAATATTTGCCGTTCCCATAAATAAACGCACTAATAAACTAGTGTAAAAGAACGGAGCAAACTGCATTATTGACATGTTTAAACTATTTAAAATAATGTATTTAGACAGTTTTGGATCAATTTGAATGATAATTTATTTATATGTCTTATATGATGTACAATAAAGGGCTTTTGCCACATTTTAGCATCATTTGTGTATGTTTCCTTGTGATGATTTTCGGATTCACAAGCGTGTATTTTCCCGTAAAATGCTTACATTCTAACGTCATTGTTCTATGACGTCGGGTATCTCATTCATAAAAAAGCATATGACGTGGGAGTACAATCGGAACAGCACTGGCAATATATTCATATTTTACCACGGGCGTGTACTCAAAGCGTTTGAAGGACGTCATGTTAGAATAAAATATTTGTCGTCACAACAAAGGCAATGTTAAGAAAGCTAAGGATTAGGAATGTGACCTTTTATGTCGATATCAATTTTTGGTATATTCCTCTCCTATGTTATCAGCAGGTTCTAAGAGAGCGTTATTTATGTTTTATTTTTTAAACTTTTAAAATATATAAAAAAGAAGATGTGGTATAATTGCCAATGAGACAACTCTCCACAAGAGACCAAAATGACACAGAAATTAACAACTATAGGTCACTGTACGGCCTTCAACAATGAAGTAAGACTGTTTTGACATATACATTTTTATGTGGATATTATGAGTTCATGAAAGAAATTATTGAAGTTTTTGATAGCCAGAATTTTGTGGTACATGTATTAAATTTATTTTTGAAAAATTAGCCAAGAGTTGAAAAAGCTTATATGTTCTTTTTATTAATCTTATTATTTTAACGTTATTTTTTATCAAATTTATTTTGTTGTTATTAAAAGAAGTTTTTATGAGTTTGTAATGGAAAGGATAAAATTTGCCGCAAAGTACACATAGCTCCATTGCAGTTAATGAAATGCAGCCCCTATTTTAATATATAAATGTATAAATAAAGAAATCCATTACTGTTTAATTGTATATTGTATTATAGAGAGTGGTGACCAGAAACCAGTTGATGATTCTTTGTGTACCAGTCCTCGTCCAACCATATCACAGTTGTGTTCAGCAGACTGTGACTGGGATTGTACAGTGTCATTATGGTCACAGTGGAGTGACTGTACTGTGACTGAATGTGAAGCATATGCAAGGAAGAGAAGGAACAATCAGAAAACAGGTGTGTTTTTCATGTGTCAGATATGAACTGAAGTGTGCAGAGTTTGTTGAAGCTACTGGAAATTAAAACTGACTAAGGTAGCAAATACTTATAATAGAGAATCTCCATAAGGCCAAAATATTCAAGTCAATCTTCGAATAATATTACAAAAAGAACATTACATTTACAAGTTACTTTATAAGGAATGTGATTTTTATAGGAACAAAAAGAAAGATGAATGTTTGCAGTCAGAGATTTTTCATGGCGGTATAACTTTCTCACATAAGTCGATTTTGTTGTGTTTTCCATGTAGTACTTTCCTATCAATATTGCATTCAATATTTTTGACAGTTTCACTATATAAAGCGTCTTATTACATCATACTAATTTGCAAAAGGTGAAATGATTGAATAAGAGAAAATTACAACAAGCCAAAAAACTGTGCAAGAAGTAATTGGATTACTTCAGAAATAAATCTTGTTTTTGTACAGACCGGAATCTCTCATAATTATGATGAAGAAGGTTAGGTTTGTAATTTTACAAAATTGCACTGTGACCCAGTGGACAAGGTCAGACAGATATATTGAATAAGATAATAATTCCATAGTAATCTTTAATCTAATGAGACTTCTGTCTGCCACATGTGTCATGGAAATTATCCAAGATGATAATTGGGATGGTCCGCTTAGTTGTGAATTAATTTGCCTAATCATGAAAGTACCAGTAGCAAAAGTGTCGCCAATCATTACATTAGAAATGAAAATATGATTTTTTTCCTTTGGAGGATGGGGTCGAAGGGGTCCTGATCCGGTAATCCTTAAAAACATGAAATCCAGAGGTCCCAAATTTAAAGAAATTTAAATCCCGACATCCCGAAATTCGAAAAAAGAATTCCTGGATCCGAAAGGATCAATGTCGAAATCCCGAGCTTAAAACCCCACGATCCCGGATTCCAAATCATTGTTTAAAATGAAAGTAGGTCAAATATTGTGTTTCTTCAATAGTTTTGGCAAAGCTAAAATTATCAATGAAGTTTTGGCAAAACTCAAATTATCAATGTAGTTTACTCAAGCACATTTTAAGGTTGGATAGTCTTTACACCACTGCCTGTTTTACTCCACTCTTTTCATGATTACAGAACAACATACCGGTATATAGCTATATTGATATGTACACATATTTATAATTCAAATTTAATGTCATATGTTCTTGTTCAACACACAGAATGCATATAAACTTCTGTTAAATTGCTGATATTTATAATAACTGACTTATTTTTCACTTTCCATTGCATGTTAACATTGGTTTTTATTGCTTTCGTACAATGTAAGAAAATTTAAATCTCAAAAATGTCTTGTTTCTGTTTTGTTAATGGAATTCATTCTGAACTATGATACATCAAGGAAAAATAAAGTTATGAAATCTCTGGTGGCCTTGAAATAAATATGTATATACTGCAGCTGTGCTATTTGAGCAGTCAAATTGCATTGACCGTATATTCATATGTGATATACAGTCACTGACCGTATATCACCTTGTTTATGACGTTGACAATGTGTTTCCGTAGAGTTTTATTTATGAAGTCAATAAAACATACAGGTTCGCGGAAATTTATCGTCGTCCGCTTCAAATTAAGAAATGATGTTTTTACCCAAAATACTTCATTTAGAACAGTTTTAAGAGTTGTAGTATATAAAGAATAACCGTACATTGTCTCGAAATATCAATGTTATTTGTACTCGGCTCGAAACAGGTAGAAATGCTCGGCATAGCCTTGCTTTCTACCTGTTTCTAAGCCTTGTACAAATAACATTGATATTTCAAGACAATGTATGGTTATTCTATATTTATATAGCAGAGCATATGTATTGTATTAGAGAATCTAAGTACGAAATTGAATGCAACTAAGCTCTATTATCTGCTATGATATGGGTTGTTAAATTATATAATGATGAGAAAATTACAGACAATTTTATGATATTAGTAATGAAGGGACACTTTAGTCAATGAGAAGGCTTAAAATAAATAAATTGGTCTGACCCACTTGTAACTGTAATTGATGACAAAAAATACAAGTATGCTTCAATAGGTAGCATCTGATTAGGTATGTACCAAACTACCAATATAAATTTATTGTAGCACAGTTTGATGAGGTACTGAAATAAGAAATACAATTAGAAAACTAAGATTATTTAACTGTTTTCTGTGACCCTTTGTTTTTGTTTCTCCTGTGACATATTTGTCACTAAATAAGACAAATAGTTACTTATCTAGAGGCAGCTTCTACACCATTTGCTCTTTGTCTATAGCATAATATTTCATCATTTTGAAGATAGTTATCAAGCCGAAGCCCGCCTCCGGGTGCAAGATTGTTTTGCTGTGACCCAATGGTGGCCTTGCATTGTTTTTCTGCTGTTTGGTTGGGTTGTTGGCTCTTTGACACATTCCCCATTTTGATCTGCTATTTTGTAACACCTTTACCTAGCTAGATGAAAATTGAAGTATTGAAATATGTAAAAGTCAAAGTAGACTAAGGTAATACGTTAATAAGACTGCAAGCCAGTGACACCACTGACCAAAAGAAACCATTTTCATACTAGAGAATTATGTCTGATATTTTTTTATTTTGAATTTCATATGAAATTTTTTTGTGTATGGGAAGGTTGGAAAATTATTATGATAAATAAAATTAGCAAGGAATGTTCTTCAAATCCATTTTGTGTTGAAAAGAATTGAATTATATGGGATTTCAGAATTATATTTAAGCAACCATATAATTTTCCCTTAGCAGTATAAATATTAAGCTACAAATAATAATTTGTTTCATGTTTTGAAATGCATGTCGGTCTGACATGGCAATAATACTATATAATTATAATAGGTCTAAAGAAAGCTTAGTCAATTACAAATATGACATACAAACAAACCAGATTCAATTATATTTCCTATTAACTTAGAGCCTTAGGATTCCCAGCAGAATAATTAGCAGAATATTTCAGGATTTATAAATAATTGACTTATATCTTCCTTGTGTGCTATTTATGATGTTTAATATTTATATCCTTATTATTTATGTCTATTGTACAGCAGCCTGAGCGCCGTGGCAAATGTACTTTACTGGATTATTGCTTCTTTTGTGTTTACATTTTTTAATAGGTTCTAATCCTTTCGATTTAAGTTAAACCTCAATTAACTTACAAAGTAACATGTTTCTATAATAACATTATAAATCTCAGTATTTGTAATAACAGGGCAGCGATTTAGAACAAGAGAGGTACTAACACGGCCAGGAACAAATGGAGAACAATGTCCCCACCTTAGTGAAACCCAAAACTGTGATCCAGAACCTTGCTATTTTTGGAACACATCATCTGGTCCCTGCAGTTTGTCCAAGTTTAGATATGGTGAAAGTGAAACTTGTGGTGTTGGTATTAAACAGAGAACCGCAACATGTGTTGATAAGAAAGGGGTAGGTAGTACACACATCTGAGCATAACAGTTGTTTGGTTGATGTTTCATTGAAGTTGAAGTAAAACTAAAGTTTTGTTGTTTGTAATTTACATTAGGAAAGGTTTTCCATTCTACTTTTACAAAATGTTTAAACATCAGTTAAATTTTTTTTTTTTTTTTTTTTTTTATCTTATTTGATAATACAGTTAAATCCCCTAAATTTTCTGTAAAGCTTCCTGAAATAGGGCATGCTTTTGATGGAGCTTTTAAGGTTTGCAAGAAAAGGGACCCAATGGGATTGTGTTCTCTTCTGCCATGCGAGATATCTGCATCCTGATTCTATTCAAATAGAGTCATCATTAGATAAACTTATGGTGACAATGTGACATTGGATTTGTTATTTAGGGTTAAAGCTGCTAAAACTCCTTAAATGTTCCTGAAATAGGGCATGCTTATTATTACAACCCCTCAACACACACTCTGTTTATATTTAAGAATGATTTGATATATGGTCTGGAACTTTTCAATGGTGAATTGTTACATAAAAATTTAAAATTTCAGATCTGCAAGCTAGGCAGTCCCATTTTTTTTTCAATACTTAGAAGTTTTATTTAATCCACTGAGCATGTCTACCCAATGAGTAGGGTATACTTTTTAATTTTATTAGAGAAATATACATAATCCAATTTGCCAAGAAAACATGTTTTTGTCTACAATGATAACAAGTTATTGTTTTTATATCAGAAAGTTCCATCTGATATTCTTCAGAACTCAATTTCTTTAACATTAACCAGCCCACTGAGACGTCTAACTCATCATCTTGATGAATGATCTAATTGTCAATTATATCCAAAAATACACTTCAATGACAAATTAATTAAATTCCTTCATTTTCTTCATTTTATAAAGTACATTTTGTTTTATGCTGCTGATATCCCTTGTTTAAAACAATAAGTAAATTTGGAAGAAAAAAGTTTAAAAAAACAGAAGAAGTAAAAGTGCAATCCAAAACATTGAGTTCACATAATTTGATAAACCTGTTTGTGTGCACTGTTGTAAGTTGTTTGCACATGAACAAGATGTGACTTTAATTTGTATAATATGAATATTGGACATAATCTTAAGTTTTGAGGCTAGTATAAAATTTTATTGAGTTTTTAAACCATTAAAGTGGTGCATAACGTGAATCATCAGTCTTTGTTTAATCGATAACCATCTTTGTGTTAAATATTAAAATATGAAGGTCAAAATTATGATGTGACCAAAATCAAAAAAGAGTAAAGTTTCAGATTGACTGCAGGGTAGTTATAAATTAGATATATTTCAGTTTTTGGTTATATAAGGTTGCTATTTGATTCAGTGTAAAGGAATTACATGTAAAGAATATCTTCAATTCAATGTGATCACCATTAAATATATACTTTCTATGTTATGTCTGTATCATTGTCTAATGCACAAGAGATATCTATATTTGTGGCTGTTCTGCTATCTGAAATTATGGTGGACTAAAAATACATTTATAATCCTTCACTATACTCATTGATAAGCTTTTCTAAAAATGAATATTTCTGTATATAAAACATTAATAAATAATAGAAGCTGTATTTTGAATGATTCTGACAGTAATTTTAAAACTGCTTTTTAAATGTCACTAAAATCATCAATGTTAAATCATATCAGATTTCACATTTGTCATAGCAATAAAATGACAGTTTTAGTCTCAATAGACTCTTAAATTTGTTCATTGAGTCGTAATTGCACAGAGCTAATGAAATGTGAATTTTGATGGCTTTAAACTATTTCAAAGAGAATAAGATGCATGTTAATAATCTCTAATTAAGTCAGATTATGGTTGTATTGCTGTGTGTACATGCTTCTCTCTAAACTATGACTGCCATGGTATTTTTTTTTCCTAATGTTTTAAGTTCATTTGTCCTATTTATAAGTGAAAACTTTTGCATTGTTTACATGAAATTGTTTGTGATTAGCTTTAAGTTTATGGGGAACTGCTAGTTTTATGTAAATGATCTTTGATGTGCAGTTGTCATAATTAACATTTGCACATCTCATTTCTATGAAGATGATTTGGCACAAACCTTTTTTCTGGCCTTGTAACTACAATAGTTTTTGATTACTTTAGTTTAAGATGAACACTTATGGTAATCCAATGCTAATCGGTATGCAGTTGTATTAGCATTTGCATGTCTCATTTCCATGTAGACTGTATCATGGTCCATTAACTTTGAAACTTATGCTTTGTTTATATGTTAAAGTTTTTGTTTTGAAACTTGTGCTTTGTTTATATGTTAAAGTTTTTGTTGAGGTCAGTTTAAAAGGAACCACTAATGATGAGTCAATGGTTTTGATATGTTGTTGTTTTAGCATTGGCATTCCTCATTTTCACATAGGATATTTGGCCCTGCAGGACAGTCATGGTCCATTGACTTTGAATATTTTGCAAAGTTTACATGTCAAATTATTGTTGCTTTAATTTCAACATTTGCACCGTAGACTAAAAAATTACACAGAGACATATTTCTGTGTCAACAGTTTATAATTATCCTTTCCCAAACCTTAACTGAGATTTTTCTCAGCTGAATTGTAAGTTATGACTTTTTGTAAGTGATTAATTTTTTATGATATAATAATTGAAGTCTGGCTTGCTTCTGATTTAGATTGATCAGTGATGTCATTATTGTATTAAATAATTTTGTAGTTATGATGGAAGAAGAAAAAGAAAGATGCATGTGGCCCCTGGCGTGTATGTATATAGATTGAAATCTTTTTGCTTGCAAATCTACAAAAACAAAGTTAGTAATATGTAAACTAATGCACTTTTTGTTATCAGATGAGAGTGAGTGATGACTTATGCTCGTCATGGGAAACCAGACCAGAGGCCCAAGTGTTATGTGAGATTCCTTGTCGCTATGACTGTGTAACATCAGAATGGGGCGAATGGTCAGAATGTCCAGACATCTGTGAGACTGAACAAGATGTTTCCTACAGACCAAACATGAGATCAAGACAAAAAACAATCCTGGCTCGCCATGGACCAGGTAATTCTTAATGAAATCTATTGCCTAAGAGTATGGCTACCTAATTAAAATATTTCTTATCATTATGGTTAATCCTAAAATATTGGAAAATACTTACTCTTTGGACGTGCAAGTATTTGGGTGACTTAAAAATCAGATATTTAATGAGACTTCAAGGAAAAAGGGAAGAGATATACAATTATTCAGGTCCTTTAAATATACATTTTTAACAACACATTTTTGTTACTAGAACAGTTGCACCAAAACCTGATAAAAGAAATTTTCTGATGTAAATTTTAGGGGGCACAGAATGTCCAGGTGAACGAGAACTGATAGAAAATAAACCATGTCCTACTGTCATAGAATGTGCTGTATTTATATGGCATGCAGACCCATGGGGAAGTTGTGAACTGGAGGATAGAAACAGAAAATGTGGTCGTGGAAGGCAGACTAGGGGTGTACACTGTTATAATCGCAACAATCAACTTGTACAGGATGAAAAGTAAGGATATATACACAAACATTTTCTGTTTTTTGAACTTGTAGTGTAAAGTAATGTTTAGTAGACATTGTGGTTTGTACCTATTGTTTAGGATTTAGAAATATTAAATATCAGCCACGAGTCACAGTATCTTTTAGTTCAGTGACAGAAGCAAACATGATAAACATGAAATATTCTTATTGTGTACAAATGATGCATGGTTATCTATTTATTAGGTTGTATGAGTGGGGTTTTTTTTATTGAAAAAAAAAAGGATTCTCTTTTGTTCTTTCTAACAGTAAGAAATGTAAAAAATGGATTTTATGTATTAAATCATGTTACAAAATCCTTGTATGCACTTATGAAATAAGTCAAAGGAACAGCACATTTAAAAAAGTTAGGCAGAATGATATTTTCTTGTCTTAAAGATTGTTTATGAAATTATTTTCTTGTCTCACAGATTTTTATTGAATAACTTTCATGTATTAGTAAAGGTACATTTTTAAATTACAGGTGTACACAGTCAGTCAAACCTGAGAGAACCAGAGTTTGTATGATACCATGTCCAAGGGACTGTACTCTTACTGCATGGTCTGACTGGTCTAGTTGTTCAGCTTCTTGTTTTATTAGTAAGTTTTGTTAGTCATAGGAACATGATTATTAAGGATTTCTCAAACTATAAAATTAAGAATTGGAATTGGATTAAAATTTTTTTGTAAAAAAAATATATATATACTTCTGTTCTCGTACTTAAAAGGGTTACATGATCAAAGCTTTTACAACCTTATAAGAGTTCAAAAAAAAAAAAGAAGTATTAGAATCATTTCTTACAATTTGATTTTTATGCTATAAGATAAGAGATACCAGTTATATTTAATGTTTACATTTTCCAATGCATAGTTGTGATGTTATCATAGAAAGCATATATTGTCTTGAATGTTAGGACATTACATTAGGAAATAAAATTAAATTTTTGAATGCCCGGCAATTTTTTGGGAGGGGGAGGAGGGGTCCTGATCCTGAAATCCCCGACTTAAAAACATGAAATCCCAAGGTCCCAAATTTAAATAGATTTTAATCTGACATCCCGAATTTCAAAAAACAGAATTCCTGGATCCCAAAAGGGTCAATCCCGAAATCCCGAGCTTAAAAACACCCGATTCAGAGTCCTGATAAAGGTCCTATTCCCCCTCTTTTGTAAGCCAACCAATATTACAGATTCTTTTGAAAAAACATGTATTGTAATTATAAATACATTCTTTTATAAGTCTTCAAAATGTATATTAGCCTTAAAAATGAAAACAAAACGTGTTTAACCCTTTCCTCCATGGATTTTTTTTTTAGCATACTTGATTTGCATAGGATTTTTTTCATCAAAAAAAATTAATAAGGTTTAAAGTGTTAATGCATTGTGAAAACAAATATTTCAATGAATTTGAAGTCAGATATTCTCATGAATCTCCTTTTTATATTGCATACAATTTTTTTTAAATCTGATGCAGGCGTTTTGGAGTCAAAGCCTTTCAACTGAGGTACTACACAGGCGTCAAAAGGCGTCATTATGGAGTAAAGGGGGTGGCGTCAAAAGGTGTCATTATGGAGGAAAGGGTTAAGGGTAATAAAGTTAAGAAATTTATACAAATGGTCACCTATATTGGAATCTATATATCTACATTCATATACTGGTACCAGCAATTCTATTTTCAAGTAATTGTTTTCTTTTACAGATAAAGACAACATTCCTACTAGGGCTCGGCAGCGATTTATTCTTCAGGAACCTGACAATGGTGGTGCTCCATGTCCAGAGGTATTACAAGAGGTGAAGCAGTGTATAGAATTACCCCTCTGTCACCAGTTCCAATGGAAAATCTCAAACTGGAGTGTCTGCATACTAGCTCCAACCATTTACAACTGTGGAAAAGGGCTCAGAGCTAGAGGTAAGATAGGACAAACAGCCTTAAGATATAAGAAGATGTGGTATATGTGCCAATGAGAAAACTTTCCATCCATCACAATTTTATAAAAGTAAACAATTATAGGTAAGTACTGTCTTCATTACTGAGCCTTGGTTTGTTTATATTCCTTTGCGAAATAATATTAGAAAACACATACTGTAATTTTAGAAATTATTGCATACATTTATTATTACAATTTCAACACGACAAACCAAAATGTGAGAAATGTTGTTGTTATTTAAGGAAAAGTTGCATACAAATATATGTGTCTGATTTCTGAGTGCAGAATCTTATTGTTCTAATATTCACCTAGTCCTGGAAAAAGTGATAATTAAAACTTTGCAATCATTTCTAAATTTACAGTATCGATTTTCATATCAGCAAATTACTTTTATTATGGAATAAAATTTAGATGGATTTCCAAGATAATTAAAACCCTGAATTTTACTACCCAATAAAATGAACACTTTCCATTAATTTTGTATCGGAAAACTATGAATTCATAAAACAGTGAATCATGAAATTTAAATAAATGAATTTATGCTTTAGACTTGACATAGATCAAATCTTGGTGCTAATAGGCTAAACAATATTTTGCTTTTGTTCTATTTAGCTTTTTGTAGCTAGATGTAACCATCTGTATCATTGTGATGGTTCAACAGTAGAGATAAGGTATACATTAGTAACCTTTCATCACAAAACATCAATTATTTATTTGTGCTTTAGCTTTTTCCATAATGGAATTTATAATGAGTTATTTCCCTTGTAGACATTGCATGTATGGCTCAAAATGGAACAGATCATCCAATAGAAGACTGTCTGAAATTCCTTGGTCCAATGCCTCCTATTGCTGAACCATGTTATATGACATGTGACAGGCAATGTCTGTTTACTGATTGGTCAGAATGGAGCCACTGTATTCAGGGGTGTAGCGGTCATCAGTTCAGATCAAGGGAATTGAAAGGTAAATTTACAGGTTACTTATACCCCATGCAATTAGCATGCATTGTGAATGGTTATGGCTTTGTTTTTTCACTTTCAAAACCTTTAAAAGGTTCAATAATCAGAAAAACTTGATGCCCTACATTCTAATACAATCCATGCATTCTTGTTGGAAAATGACGCTTTCAGCGACATATTTCCGATACTAGTGAACTGAACTTCCATTACATTTCTCTGCCTACCGCGCTTGGTTCGTATTTACTTTCCATTACATTTCTCCGTCTACCGTGCTTGGTTTCGTATTTACTATTTTACATACAAACTGGAATTTGTGTAGTAATCAACCGGAACCAGTTTACATACCTCCAGTCCTTCTTATTACCAAAAAGATCGAAGTGTACCAACCAATGTTAAGATATTCATAAATCTATTTTTATAACTTTATTGATTATGTGAAGTAAAACTAAAAAATTGTTAAAACATTAAAGATATATAATTAATCGGGGAAAACTTGATAGTCTTTTCTTTTTACAAACAACTGCCTTTTTTTATAAGAAAATATAAAGTGTCTGTGTTGGTCAACTTTCTACTGGTTATAAGACAGATCGAAGTACCGGAAATCAGACTCAATCTTTGTTTACAAAGTTACAACAGTAGAGTCTGTAACATACTGTATCTGTATGACATGTGAATAAATTGTCGATATTGATGCTGGCTTTAATACAACGGTTTTATTGGCGGGGCGGGAGAACAGATTTGAAGCTCTCTACATTTGATGCGTGCACAACAGTGTCGTCTAGCTGATTCGGCGCGATAACCGTCTTACGGAATTCTAGTCAAATCCTGAGGTCAAATCTGCACTTGGTTAAATTGGCACCTGGCCAATTCGGCACCCGGTATAGTCAAATCGGCATCTAGTCAAATTGGCACCTGGTTAAATCGGCACTTAAAAAAGTCAATTCAGCACCCATGTTAGATTTGTTTAATATATATTTTTAACAGTATTTTAAGCAAAAACAGTAAAAATGAGGAATGGGTTGTCCAGAAATTTTACAGTATTTACCCAAGAAGAGGTAGATAAGGAAGGGGTTGGCCAGATTATTAACCTAATTTTATCATGTTTATTCACATTTTTAAGAGTTGAATTATTTATATATATTATTGGATGCCTAATTGACTTAAAATAGGTGCCGATTTGACTAGATGTAGATTTAACCTGGTGCCGATTTGACTTTTTTTATGGGTGCCGATTTGACTTGTACCCTATTATTAAGGCCCTAAAGTGAGTTTGAATATTGTACGGTGTTTTACTTGGCGGAATGTCAATACACTCACAGTAAGAGTTATTCTTTACTTGCTTTTCCACAATAATTGTTTTGTGGTATTCTTTGAATTTCTCGGCAGTTATGGTTTTCTTCCGACATGCTTTTAAGAGGAATTCGTCTGGTTCAATAGCGTGAATCAGCCCCTCAACTTCTTTGTACATAAATACTAACTTTGGATTCAACCCCTTGTTCGTCATTGTCTAGAGATCTTGTTGTAGTTCCAGTTTGGCAAGCATTTTGGAGACTTATCCATCCTCTTTCGACTTGTAATCTCTGATGATAAATTTTGCCGTTTGACATGTTTATTTTTGTTACCAGGTAGGGGTCGCATACGATGGCTCCATATTAAATTACGAGATCAATTCCTAAAGGTTTAGTTCATTATCCAATCTGACACAAATTTCAATAACTGGAATGCCACCCAAGTTGAATATATGGTGACCCACTATAACAGCATAATTACTTGGAATTGTGTTTAATACCATGATGGCATAAACTTAAATGGAGACAAAATTTAACATGAAAGATTGTGGATTAGTGTAAAATAAAACTTACTATGATATATGGTTAAAGAATGAATATCAAATTATATGGGTCATGGGCAGAGTTGTTAAAGGGACCACACTGATGTGAAATAAAGAAAATCAAAGGAGTATCCAGGGCTTCCAAAACGGTCATATATTCCGTTCATTTGTATAATGTCGGTAAAAGTCCGGCTGGGCAAAGCATGAAACGGTCATATACTTTTTATTTTTCAAGGCTTTTTCGGTCATTTTTACATAATTCACGATCTTTTTGACCCAACCTTTTGCCTTTAACATCAACACGTTTCCGGTCATAAATGTGACATGATGATTAATTACTATCAAAACAACACCTACTTCAATACTTTCTAATTTAATCAAGGCTAATTAGAAGTTGGACAGCTGAAATCTACCTGTTCAGGTGACAGGTGAACTATGATCAGTACCGGACATCGTATAAATTGATCGGTTTAATCACAAATATTTTCTTACATTTCAGCGGTTTGTATCTAATTGATTTCGTTCTAAAGATTAAAATTATTAGAAATTAGTTTATCAAAATGATTTGATGAAAAATTTTAAGGTTTTAAATAAAAAATCGTCAGAACTATGTCGTATGAACTAGAACACGTGTGCGCATGTGCACAGGTGGAAATTTAATAATGCATCCTACAGTTCTTCAAAAATGCTAAAATTATCAATGATACCTGTATCTAACGTTCAATTCAAGTATTTTGTTGAAGAAATAACGTGGAAAGAGCTTCTTCTCTCAGTCGTGCTTTGTAAAAATACACTGATTTTACGTATCCGTTTATGGTCCATGTTTTACCATTGTCAAGTCAACATCCGGTTGAAAACGAAAGTAGTTTTTGACAATGTCATTTTGCACAAATAAAAAGTCTATGGCAGATATGAGCACGCTGATGTGCACACTTTGAATGATGCACTGCCAATTTAACAGTAACATCCTAACATCAAATTCATATCATATCAAAGTAAAGTTTAAAATCGTTTTTTTTTTAATGTAATGTCAATCATTGGAAATGGCCATCTGATTACCATAATTGCCTTTTGTGACTAAGTCTTAAGGGATTAAAATCGGGGTCAGATATAAAATGTCCGGCTGGCTCAAATATTTTTTGGAAGCCCTGGGAGTATCCCTATTTGTCTAATCTTCAATGTGAAATAAAACAAGTATAACAATATTGTGTAAATCTACAGAAATAAAATTTGCTTTAAGTAACAGAAATAACTACATTTGTGTATGTCATTAGTAACTTATTAAATGAGTATGTGGGTAATTAGTCCTATAACAAATGACCTCAGGAGCATTATTTACTATTTTTATTTACTGTTCTGATAATTTTGTTTTACTATCAATGTGTCACACTTCGCATTCAAAATTTAAAAAAAATGAAAATATCAGTATAAAAACATTAAAAATTGAATAAGAATGCGAATTCATATGTTATAGGACTAGTGGGGTATAAGAGCTTATTACAACAGGCTCTTCATAATCATTTGGTTTGAAATGATACTAGTAGTCTGTATTCTTTATTTAGAAAAGTGTAATTGCAAGAAAAAAAAATACACATTACTTAGAATACTTTAGATCATTCAAGTAGTCTTTTATTTAGTACGTACAAAAGAACAACCAGTAGCCATTGGATATTGTAGATCATATAAATAGTCTTGACCTATTTATGAGTACAAAAGAACAGCTAGTAATCATTGGATATTGTATATCATTCCAGTATTCTTGACCTATTTATCTGTACAAAAAAAAAAAAAAAAAAAAAAAAAAAAAAACAGACTGTAGTCATTGGATACTGTAAATCATTCAGGTAGTCTTGACCTATTTATTTGTACAAAAAAAAAAAAAAAAAAAAAAAAAAACCCAGCCAGTAGTCATTGGATACTGTAGATCATTTAGGTAGTCTTGACTCTTGACCTATTCATTTGTATTAAAAAAAAAACCAGTCAGTTGTCATCTTCACTTCACACACTCATCTACAAATATCAATTATATACTTACGAGACATGTTGCAATGTTCAACTTATTACGGTATGTGGAAATCAAGACTTGCATGAAAAATATCCCAATATTAGAGGCAATGGCGTCATTTTTCCTCAGAGCTTTCAGCTCTTTGATTAATTTTTACCCTTGAATGAATATATATCTATTCTTAGTCAAAGATTTTGGTATCTTATAAAATGTCAGAATATTAATTTTTTTAATATTAGATAATTTATTGGGTCAAATGTATTTCTGATTTTTTTTTATGATTAAAGGTTATTCCTGTTATCAATTATTATGTTGTTCTTTTAAAAGGTGGTCAAGGGGTACCAGATCAATGCCATAACAACAATTTGTATCCAACTTACCAAAAACGACCTTGTCAACTATGTGAGTCATTAAAACCTACATCAATGGGTGAATGGTCAGACTGTATCCTAGAACCAGTCAGACATGACTATATAACCAATCAACCAGAACTGACTAGCAGTAGAGGAAAGAGGACTCGTAACACAACCTCACTTGATATGGGATACATTTGTGGAACAGGAAAAAGAATTAAAGTAGTGGCCTGTAGTAACCAAGGATTAGGGATAGAGTCAGCAGACAAATGTAATGGAGCAGGTAACTGTCTCTTATATTTCTATCAATACTTGTAAGCTTAGCTGTACGGGCTTTCTTTGTGTTACCACAGTTAAATTTTAGGAAAATGATATAGAAAATTAATAGATTTACGTTGACTGAAGTCTAAAGCTGCAACCATCATATATGTTGAATGAAGAACACGATACAAAAGTCCTATTTTACCTAACCCCTTGAAAATACAACTGCTATAAGATTGAAGATTGTGCTTAAATTTAACTCTACCTTTCTTACAGGTTATGAAGAAGAGGTATGTTTAATACCATGTCCAGTAGATTGTGAGATGTCTGATTGGACGACTTGGAGCGAATGTCCTGCTAAATGTGGTGCTGGTGTACAAACAAGATATCGTAGTATCCGTAGACTTCCATCAGCAGGAGGCAGACAATGTCCATCACTTGGTGCTTCAAGCAAGGTTACTCTTTGTTTGTGTTTGTTTCATCTGCTCCAATTGTGTTTATTAAAAAATAAAGATACATAATTGCTATAGGCTACACTCAGATGAAAAGTTTTATTAACAACTTTAATCATCTTCTTTTGCAGTTTTCAGATTTATAGGAACTCTTCAAAGTCTTGTAATGTTGAGTTTTATTAAATACTTAATAGAGAGTCAAAAAACAAAAAAAATATTTATGTACAAATTTCGTTCTGTATCAGTCAAGTATAAATACTAGCTTTATCCTTTCAAGGAACATACTATTTTTTTATTTTTATTTTAGGAAGTACAAACAAGGCTTTGTCATCCTGAGTGTGTACGATATGTATGGAAAACAAAAGCTTGGGGTACTTGTATTCCTCATAATCAACAGATCTGTGGTAATGGAACTCAGACAAGACATGTTAGGTAGGTATTAAAATAGTTTACCACAATCCTTTCTTATGTTATTCAATACACTGTTTATTTCATGTGCTTGATAACCTTTTTATTCTGGTGATTATAACAAGTTCAGGAAAATCTCAACATGCCTTACATTTTAAGCATTCTGACTTGCCATTGATCAAGACTTCTTAATGATAGAATAGAAAGACTGGACATCACTTTTAAGTTCTACTTCTGTACAATGTACTTTATGTTATGCCATCATGTATTTAATTTCCGATAATAAATTCTTTTCATTTCTTTAGGAAATTAATATGCATTTAAGTATGAATAATCAACTTGGTCATTATGGTCAAGGTGCTTTTGATTAATTGAGAATTCTTACTCTGGGTCCATGAATGCAAGTTCTGACCAAAAGGAAAGAAGCTGTTCATCAGTCAATTGAATGCATTTATCTCTGAATTTATTTTTATACGACTGAAAAATTGAAAAATTTTTGGTCATATATTGGTATCACGTTGGCGTCAGCGTCGTCGTCGTCCGAATACTTTTGGTTTTCGCACTTTAACTTTTGTTTAAGTGAATAGAAATCTATGAAATTTAAACAATAGGTTTATGACCACAAAAGGAAGGTTGGGATTGATTTTGGAAGTTTTGGTCCCAACAGTTTAGGAATTAGGGGCCATAAAGGGCCCAAATAAGCATTTTCTTGGTTTTCGCACTATTACTTTAGTTTAAGTAAATAGAAATCTATGAAATTTTGACACAAGGTTTATGACCACAAAAGGAAGGTTGGGATTGATTTTGGGAGTTTTGATTCCAACTGTTTAGGAATTAGGGGCCAAAAAAGGGCCAAATAAGCATTATTCTTGGTTTTCGCACAATAACTTTAGTATAAGTAAATAAAAATCAGTGAAATTTAAATACAAGGTTTATGAACACAAAAGGAAGGTTGGTATTGATTTTGGGAGTTAAGATCCCAACAGTTTAGGAATTAGGGGCCAAAAAGGGACCCAAATAAGCATTTTTCTTAGTTTTCGCACCATAACTTTAGTATAATTAAATAGAAATCTATGAAATTTAAACACAAGGTTTATGACCATAAAAGGAAGTTTGGGATTGATTTTGGGAGTTTTGGTCCCTACAGTTTAGGAATAAGGGCCCAAAGGGTCCAAAATTAAACTTTGTTTGATTTCATCAAAAAATTAATAATTGAGGTTCTTTGATATATGCTGAATCTAAGTGTGTATGTAGATTCTTAATTTTTTGGTCCCGTCTTCAAATTGGTCTACATTAAGGTCCAAAGGGTCCAAAATTAAACTTAGTTTGATTTTAACAAAAATTGAATCATTGGGGTTCTTTGATATGCTGAATCTAAAAATGTACTTAGATTTTTTATTATTGGCCCAGTTTTCAAGTTGGTTCAAATTGGGGTCCAAAATTAATCTTTGTTTGATTTCATCAAAAATTGAATAATTGGTGTTCTTTGATATGCCAAATCTAACTGTGTATGTAGATTCTAAATTTTTGGTCCCGTTTTCAAATTGGTCTACATTAAAGTCCAAAGGGTCCAAAATTAAACTAAGATTGATTTTAACAAAAATTGAATTTTTGGGCTTCTTTGATATGCTGAATCTAAACATGTACTTAGATTTTTGATAATGGGCCCAGTTTTCAAGTTGGTCCAAATCAGGATCCAAAATTATTATATTAAGTATTGTGCAAGAAATTTTCAATTACACAGTATTGAGCAATAGCAAGAAATCATCAATTGCACAGTATTGTACAATAGTAAGAAATTTTCGATTGCACAGTATTGTGCAATAGCAAGAAATATTCAATTGCACAGTATTGTGCAATAGCAAGTATTTTCAATTGCACGGTATTGCGCAATAGCAAGAAATATTTAATTGCACAATATTGTGCAATAGCAATAAATTTTCAATTGGAGTTATCTTTCTTTGTCCAGAATAGTAGTTGAATCAACTTAAATCATTGTTTTATACAATATACAATGTATTCACTTTTACTACCAACGGATAAATTAAAACTGTCTTTACCATTCAGTGATAACAAGCACTTTTTTACATTTTAATATTTTATGAATTTAAAAGAGTAGTTATTGTTGCAAACTCCATTAGAAATTTGAATTGAGATCCTTTTTGGAATAAGGGCAAGGGGGATGTGAAAAAAAAATTTGGGGGAGGGGGGGTGTTTTCAATTTTTCTCATTTCAGATTTCATAAATAAAAAGAAAATTTCTTAAACATTTTTTTGAGAGGATTAATATTCAACAGCATAGTGAATTGCTCAAAGGCAAAAAACGAATTTTAAGTTTATTAGACCACATTCATTCTGTGTCAGAAACCTATGCTGTGTCAACTATTTAATCACAATCCAAATTTAGAGCTGAATCCAGCTTGAATGTTGTGTCCATACTTGCCCCAACCGTTCAGGGTTCAACCTCTGCGGTCGTATAAAGCTGCACCCTGCAGAGCATCTGGTTCAATTTTGCAAATGCTGCATTGAAATGAAACAATACATTTTTGTAAATTTTGACTATGCATTAAATCTAAGAAAGCAATTTGAAAGTAGTCTTTTGAAATGGATTTCTGTTGATGATAATTATCTTAGTGATGTTTTCAACCTGTAAATCAAATTAAATGTATTAAAGAAAAAGTCAGAACACTAAATCTTGTCATTGAACTTTAAAAGGAAACAATTGTTTTTTCATGTCAGAGACTAATCAAGTTTTTGAATTATGCAAACATATTTAAATGTTTCACTTTTGTGATTGGCAATGGAAAAAAAATATATCAGAAGTAAAATGAAATGGATGGCTGGGTAACTTGAAAATGCACAATTTTTTGTATTTTTTGTTTGTTGGGTATTTTTTTGTTGTTGTTGTTGTTGGGGGGGGGGGGGGGGGGGGGATAGGGTCATCGGTTTTTATTTTGATTTGGGTTATTATGAGCTGGTGATGGAAAATGATGTATACTTGTTTCAGCAGTGTCCAATAATGATTCGAAAACCTAAATTTACAAAGTATTATAAATTTTATGTGATTTATATAAAACTTTATTCCTTTATGACCATTAGATGTTATGCTGTGAATAGACATGGATTTACAACAAGTGCAGCCTCTGATGATGTGTGTGTAAATCAACGTCCTCCAAAAATGCAGCATTGTTATTTATATTGTTTGTCAGATTGTGTGGTCAGTGTTTGGACAGCATGGACTTCATGTAGCAAGGTAATCTTATTTTTTTTCTAAGGTTTAAACTGTTTGGTTCATTGATGAGAAAGTTTGACCCATCACTTACTGTACATTGTGCAAGAAAGAAGATAGTTTTTAAATCATTGATCATACAGTTATTGGTTTGGTAGGAACTGGCTTTAATACAAATTGATTATAAAGTCCATCAATGTTTTGAAACTTTTGCATCAGAGTCATATTGTTTCTGGAAAATATCAATGTTTTTCAACTGCATCATTTGTATCTTTATGAGACATCTGATGTTTGAGAAAAATGAATAATAGAAGTATATCATTCCTTCATCAAACCCTCATTAGAACAAGAATATATGATGACAGAAATTACAAGTAATAGACATCGCAAATGTCCTTGTAAAATATTTCTTGTGAAGAAACATCAGAAAAAAATAATTAGTATTTAGAAATGTACAGTATTAAGGCTTATCATATGAGTGTCATGTAAAATTTTTTATGTTGTAAAAGATTATATTTGGTACAAGAATATGCCTTCCTGGTGACACCTTATTGTGAAGACTAAATTAGCTTTTATCTTTATTTTATAGCCCTGTAATCATAATGATAGACAAGTGAGGACAAGAGAAGTTTTACGTTACCTGAATTACAACAACTGTCCGGAGGTTCGTGAAACAAAACCCTGCATCAAAAATGACAATTGTATTGAGTACTATTGGGAATGGTCATCCTGGACGACTTGTTTAATAAACAATGGTATGGACAACTGTGGAGTAGGACATAAAGAAAGATATTTAATCTGCAAGAACCACTTTGGCCACACTGTGGATAGTGAATTCTGTGAAGTGGTAAGTGTATAGTTGACAACAGTAACTGCATCAAATAGTTTTCTCAATTGTTTTATATTTTTCATGTCACAGCCTTTTATTACCGACTATACAGTATTGGTTATATCTATTGTTGACAATATGGTTGCATAAAATTGCTTTAACATCCACTTAAATAATAATTGAAGATTGTTATACCCACATTAAGAAAAAATAACACACATTTTTTATGGTATTTTGTCTCAGCTTTATATAGTGATAGAAATTGTAAAACATCTGACTCTATTTCTGGTTGAATACAGTATAGTTACCGGTAATTGCTTACATTTACTTCATTTGAAATCTGGTGGATAATCATCTTTTTGGCAATCATTTCACATCTTGTTTTTCTACTGTATATATATTATTGCAGGATGCAGATCCAGTTTCCGAGCCATCTGTTGTGTCTTGTGAAGAAGTCTGTGATGTTGATTGTCTAGTGTCTGACTGGTCAACATGGTCATCCTGCAGCAAAACATGTGGCCTAGGTAATTTATTCAATATAAATTAAAACACATTTTCACTAATAATGATATGATACAAATTTTGACACTATATACTCTAGAAATAGAATTTTGTTTCAAGGCAAAGAAATTTCATTTAAATATGTAGAAATATTGAAGTTTCATGGAAAAAGAATATATCCAAGATGATTTTATTTTTAATTGTAATTATTAGGAGTCAGTCAAAGGGAGAGAACTATTGTGGAACAGTTCAGCAGAAATGGAAGACCATGCCCAGATATTCTTAAGCAGAAGAAACCATGTTTCCAACAAGGCTGCTACTCTTGGACTGTCTCTGTCTGGTCAAACTGTACATCCCAGGTAAGATTTGTAAGCGTTATCCTGCATCATCAATTCTGTATTACATTTTTACCCTACATATAGTTCTCTCTTATATACTTTACACTAAAATTATATGACGATGACAATAGTGACCTTTTCCTTCTGAAAAAAGTTCTCGACATTGTACAAAATTTGTATTAAATGAAGACATGTTTACAGCCACTCAAGTTTAAAGATTCTAAGAAATACAAGTTGATATATCAATTGAAAAAATAGAATAAAAGATGTTAAAGAAAGAAATACTACTCAGCTTGCAAATAAGGCCATGTTAGTTATAGTTGTCACTTTGCAACTGTTGCCCATCCATTAATTGACTTTTTTATCATCTACTCTAAATTTTATTGCTAATTTTAACCAGTGTATCAGATAGAGTAAATGGTAGAGAGGCTGATTCTTCTTTAGCTAATCAATAAAAGATTGCTGATATTAAATTCATTTTTCTATTTTCTAGCAGCTGAAAAATTTCAAGTAATAAGTTTTTGGTTTAAATCACCATCAATGAAATTTACAAAACTTATTAGTATATATAAGAGGGTAGTAATGCCCTTTACCGTCAGGCGTCAAACGGCCATTTTTGGCTATTGTTAGCATCAAATTGATTTAAGTTTTACTGTGAATCGTCAAAATATCCTTATCCTGATTTGTCAGAGGTCTTAAATATATCATTACCATATTTTTGGAAAAAAATTAATGTGATTCTGATCATTCATCAAAATCATTCGATTTTTTATCGTCTAAAAGAAAGTGCATATTTTATCGTCATGCACCAAAAATTACCATTAACGTCATTTTGAAAGAATTTTTACCGTTATTTGTCATAAAGGTACACCCATTCCCACCCTCATATTATTCATCAAGTCAAATTTTTTTTATTGTGATGACAAGAGTTTTGTATTTGTTTTTTTCTATTTTAGTTTGGAATATGTGGACATGGGATACAGAAGAGAAATATATCTTGTATGAGTGAAGATGGTATTGCCTTAGCCCCAACCAAGTGTTCACCAGACCTTCATATACTCATTATGCAGGTGAGTAATGTTATCCAAGTTCTGTGGATTTTACAACTAATTTAGATAGTAATGATGTACACATTTTATATAAGCTCATGTGCTAACTTTTGTAAAACACAAAATCATATATCCATGAAAAATATTTTTTTTCTTAATTCAAGATTATTTGTAACAATGAAAATAAGTGACTACACTAAATTACTGGAGTCCTCGACCAATCTTTCTAAAACAAAGATTTTATTATAACATTGTATCACTAATTCCAAAAACTATTAACTGTGAAGAATATACATATAAATTCTATCATGGCATCTAGTGAGTTAGGATACTTCTCAATGTAAGACAGTTAAATTCTAAAATTTAGAACACAATGCTTGGTAAATAATTTTTATAATGAAACTTTTTATCTCACTGCAATAGTCTTCTAAATGAGAATTAATATTAGCAACATGTCTATATTGTCTCATAGGCAATTTTACTAGAGGTCCATGGAAAGATATTTAAGGATGTTTGGTACTTTGTTTCAGAATAAAAAGCTTTTTTAAAGACTAATAAATGGATAGAATATAGCTAATGGAAATCAAAAGCAAAAATTAATGAAAGAACATGCTCTTGTTTTTGAGATATAAGCCATTGAAAATTTGGTGGGAAATGGTTTTCTCTATACATTTCATACTTTTAACATGGATTCTTTTTTTTATTTTTTGAAGACTGAGAGACCATGTACAGTACCGTGCCCTGGGGAATGTGTACTAACAGAATGGACTGAATGGAATAGATGTTACTTGTCAAGGGAGGACTTCAGAACAGGTAAGTATTTCAATATCCTTTCATTCTGTGTTTTGAAATATTTGAGGCTTAATGCTATTGACCCCCTCAAGAGAGAAACTGGTGTAAAAGAAGCTGCTTGGAATATTTCAAAGGAGAGAGACCAGTAAGATTATAGATAAAATTGGATTAGTTAAGGATGTTTGCTGCTCAGTTTCAAAATAAATAACTTTCCATAAAACTAGTAAATATTGATAGGGGATTAATTGAGGAATCAAAAGCCAAAACAATATAGGGGTCACTGTGCTTATTTTCAAGATATTAGCCATTGGAATTTTGGCGAGAAAATGTTCTCTGTTGATTTTTAATAGCTTTATCATTGACCAGTTAAAGTTCTCAAAAACTATTAATAAATAAATAAGATTTTATAAGACTTTTACAAATGGCTTATGATTATACATGTAAAAGATTTATTAAAAGAAAAATGGGAGTTCATGGGCAAAAAAATTTTAAGGCATTCAAATGGATAAAACCAGAGGATTTGGAAAATCTGACAAAAATTTCAAAACATGACAAGCAAACATCTTTAAAAATTAATCTTTCTTGAGGGTTATCTTTTAGAGAATGCGCTTTACTGCAATTCATTATTCATATGCAGATATCATGCAGTGGACTTTTGCTGAACAGTGGTAATACATTTCAAGAGATAGCACAGTGCAGTATAAGCATATGAGTACTAACATTATAATAATAGATAACTGTACCTGACCTAGACTACAATTATCATAAATAAGTTATCCAACAAATCTGAGGACATACTCTTTTGGTTCTCTACTTCTTACAAAAGTCTCATTTGTTACTAGAAAATATAAAATTTAACCTTTTCTTCACCTCTACTTCATTTCATCAAATTAACATATATTCAATTGGCACATGCAATAAGAGATCAAAGCAAAAAATGAATTTATACACAATGCCTATTACCACAAAATACAGATCTAGCTTGAATTCTGGTTGACCACAAAATACAGATCAAGTTTGAATTCTGGGTGCACCCCTTAAACCGTTCTAGAGTTATGCCCCTTCACAAATGAAAAAATTGCTGAATTTTTGTTTCTGTTCTTTAACTTTAGTCTGCCTCAACCAAACGCTATGAAACTTATACAAAATGCTTATTACCACAAAATACAGATCAAGTTTGAATTGTGGGGTAATGACTAAATTTTCTAGAGTTGTGCCCCTTTACAACTGTTTTACACAATACTTATCACAACAAAACACAGACCAAGTACGAATTTTGGTAGTGTCACTTTTACTGTTCTACAGTTGTTTCCCTTTATAACTTTATATGATATGCAAGCAGGACATCATCTGTGTCCCATAAACACATTCCCAATTTATATCATATTTGATAAAATTATAATATACTGTAAGAACTAGCCATTTCATGTAAAATCTCTCTCTCTCTCTAACTCACACTCTTTCTCCATTTTATTTTGATACAGAAGGATTTTTACTTAATTTTAATTAAAAGTATGTTATATATTTGTTTTTCAGAGAGTTATAGGAGTCTAGGAGTTCAGAGTAGATCTAGAGCTGTGTTAGCATATCCTAAATTAAAGAATACACCTTGTCCAGACAAGTTGTGGGAAAAACGCCATTGTGTTGCTGAAGAAGGAATGTACTTTGAGTGGAGAACAACTCCATGGAGTGTCGACCAACATAGAACTGTTTGGTGTGCAAGATCTGATGGACTTGTAGTCATAGGTATTAAATGTTTAATGCCAAAGGAAAAAGGAATTTTAGGGTTTCGAGGTTCTGAGTCTTTGTGTGTATTTGTTTAACCTACGGTAGTTTTATTAACTAGAGGAGTATTTTTTTACAATAATTGTATAAAATACACATATTTTTATTGGATTGTTTTTGTCATAATCACTGAGCCTAAGCTAGAAATAAGTATATTTTATTGAAGTTGATATATAAATGAAACAACATGTCTTTTATAATTTTTAAGTAAATATTTGCTTTTTCTCAATGTTATCTTCACAGTTGCTATATGTAGAAAGTCTGTAACATTATTTGTGAAAGTACAGAACTATGTAAATTTATCATATTACCTTTGATAACTATTATCATTTTAGGTGGATGTGATATTGAGAGACGTCCCTCAACCAACTTGAGATGTGAACCAGTTTGTCCAGTACAAAGTCATTGTAACGATACAGATATCTGCATATGCCATGAAGGTTATGTAGCACAAACTAACTACAGAGGTATTCTTCAGGCCTGTTTAGAAGCTAATGTTACTGTGGAAAAAGATGCTCAAGAAACAGGTCAAAGTAGGTTATTACTTTGTAAAAAAAACAACAAAATGTTAAGGATTTAGTTACGTTCTTCCAACTAACTTAATTGATATGCTTATTTCAATTTTGACCAATATTTTGAAATAAAGAATAAACCTCTCAATAAATATGTTATCTACTGTCAGGTGTAGGAATTATATTTGAATTTATCCCATTTCTTTTATATACCAATATAATTCTATTCTGATCACTAGAAAATCTTTTGATTTTTCATACTGGGAATTAGACCTCATATCTGGTACACAGCAACCCAAAACAACTAAAAAAAACATATAGAGGTTGACTTAATTTCTTTAAAAAAAAGATGGGTCACTTTACAATATGTAACTCCTATATGTCTTAAAAAAAAGAATTAATTAATAGAGACTATCAGAGATCTGTCATCTACCCATAATTCTCCAAGTGACATTAAAGCACAAGAAACATTCACTGCCACCTGCCTTGATACATTTACATAATAAATTGACATGATAGAGCTCGGTATCTGAGATCTACCTGCATTCTCAGCCAACTGGTACATATTCATTTCATATACATTAATGTCAGGAGTAACATTTTAGAATTTTATTAAATTTATTTGTTGGTTTTTAGAAAAAGAAGAGACCAGTATATGGATGTATGCAGTTTTAGCTGCTGGAACTGTCTTTATTATATTTGTGGCTCTAGCTTTCTATAACATGAGGTAATTGTATTTTACTTTTCAGTGAAAGTATTTTGTTAAAAGAGATGTTCTTTTATATAAATGTTAGATGTTTAGATGTGTTAACTCTTTGTACTAAAATTGTAATGCAAGGCAGAAAAGTTTATCTCTTCTTGATAAAGAGTAAAAAAAAAACTTCGAACCAAGACTTTTAAGTAACAGTATTAGTTTTATCTGCCTGTCTGTATGACACTTTTGTGATGCACAAGGCTTCTCAAGATAAATATTTTGGAAGTAGATGTCATGATTAGTAAAAGTAAAACTGCAGTCTTTATATCATGTATATGAGGTTGATATGTAATAATGGAACCAGCGGAAATAGATAAATATAGTTCATACAACATCACATTGACTTTGTGTAATTGCTACAATTGTTATTAATTAATCTACTGCAGCCTTGTCAAATGGTCATAAATGCCTTATGTATATTTAGATCTATATTAAATGAGGTTTTATATCATTGTTCAGGCTGCTTTTACAACCTTTAATAGGATTTTTTAAGTATCAAGTAATCAAACATTGAGAGAAATTTCGGGATACTTTTTATTTTGATTATGTACATTGACGTTTTGGAATTTGGGTCAAGTCCCTTGCATTGCACAGAGAGATAACGTTAAATGTTTATTATGTTGAATATTTATTTGTTTATTGTTGTAACTCACAAAACGCACTTTAGCCATATTATACAGTTTCATTTTCAGCTAGTTAATCTTATGTTACACAGATACATGTCAGTATATCACATTCTTGTATACATTTGCCACACAAAGTTTAGAGGGCAGTATTTTGTTGTACCTGTCTGTCCTTGTATTTGTCAATCTTCCTTTTGTAAACTGAAGGGGTACCTGATTTGTCTATTCAGCAATTTTCCATCTACAAAGATAGTTTTTGTCAAATACTGGAAATGTGCAATTTGTCAGGATGAATTTTTGCGAACTGATCAAAAAAATTAAAAATAGATTTACTTAAAGTTAAATATACCAACTAATAATTTGCATAGCACAAAAGTATCAGGATTTTAACTGTTAAGAATCATTTACAGAGGGTAGCAGTTGAAATTAAAACTTACCATGTTATACATGATTGCTATTGCTTTTATATATGTAGCAAACTATCTGCTCAACTGTAATCTATAATTTCCATACTGGGGCAGTATTGATATCTTAGTAAACACTGGATACATGAAGATGGCAAACTACGTAGTAATGTTCATTCGTTAAAAATCAATAGTGAAAGTTTTGTATAGGCCAAACAATATGATACTGTTCACTCCTTAAAATTCAATGCTTAATATCTTTGGAGGGGCATACTCTTATCTAGATTAAGACTAAAATGTTAAAAAAATATTCTGTTTATATTGTAAAATTGTTGTAAACTGTAGTAAAACAGGTATTTATACCAAGAACATCTCAAAAATTGTCAAAGGAATGAAGAAATCTTAAATAGAAGCAATATTGAAAGAAATTGAGAATTCATTGACGGGAAATTTTTATGGATGACTTGAAATGTTCTAAGGAAAAAATACTTGCTTTACTTTTTTTTATAATTTTAGTTAAATTTATTTTTCTCACGTTTTTATGTTTATCTTTTCTGCACAGCGAACACTTTCGTTCAGGCCCTCGTCCTCGAGAGGCTGAAGATGAAGAAGCTGCAGAGAAACTGAAAACTGGGACTATAGAAAGTAGACGAGAAAATGGGGTAGAGAGAGAACATTGTCCAAATGTAAACACCCATCTTTCTGCTCCCACACCAACCAATACTAATTACCTGTATGAAAATAGCACAACTAATGCGTTATGGGTGAGGGCATCTTCCAAAAGTGTTCGCAGTCGTGTAGTTAGAAAGTTTTATTCTATGTTGTATTTTTGTGGGTGTAGTAAGCATGTGCATGAAACGGATTGCAAGGAAACATATACTGCTTATGTAGATAACAATGTAGATAATGGTTCATTCATACGTGTCCCTGAAGTTGACTATAGTGATAAACCTACAATAAGCAATGGAAGTTCTGTTGATATTGAATTAACAGAACTACCTAAGAAATTTACAGGTAACGGGTCAGATTCTGCTATATCTGTTCAAAATAGTTCTAATGACAGTGGCAGAACAATTGAGTCTTATACTTCAGCTGCTCCTACTTCAAATAAACGTTTAAAAAATAAAAATTCCTTTGACAAACAAAGGTCATTTGATAGTTACACTATTGCTGAATGTGATGGTCAAGAGACAGAAGATGGAAATAATATTATCCAATTTGTACAGTTAGAGCATGTACCTACAAACTCAGAGATATACTCACCTAAATCTGCACTCTCCAATGATTCCAAAACAAACTTTTTTAGTTTTGGAGGAGAATCAGACATTAATGACACAGAGGATGATTGTCAACAATGTCTATTCCTAGACAGTGGAAGTGGGCTCTTCTCTGTACACCATACTGACTCAGATCAAGAAAGCAGACGACCATCTGTTCATAAAAGTGAATCTGATCTCAGTTTAGTTAGTGAAATGAACAACTTGTCAAAGTTGCTTTTTTCTAAGCAGTATAATTCAGAAGACTCAGATTCAAAAGACTATAATGATGAAGTTATACAGGAAGAAAAGCCGTTACTGGCCAAAAAGCCAAAGCTTCAAAGACAAACTAAAATAAGTGGCAGTGATGAAAGTCAAAACAAACAAAGGTTGTTGGGTAACCTTGATGAAACTGATGAAGGTCGTATATCAGAAATCAATTTAAATGACTTGGATATAAATGAAAATGAATCTGAAGCAAGAAATAAAAAAGGAAATAGATCAAAAAGTGAAGGTCAAAGTGATAACTTTGGGAGAAATGATGTAAGTGCATTATCTCTTGAAGGACGAACTGATTCATATGATACCTTTAAAGATTTGATAAGTCATAAATGCATCAATGGGCGCAAGAAGAATAAATTATCTAAGAATACAACAGTGTAGGACATTTAGTTCACATGAGAAAATTTGTATGCAGATACTTGAATTGTAAAATAAGTTATATACTATCATTTTCATAGTATGTTGACTCACAGACTTTTTATAAATTCATTCATTAAACTCATTTTCCATTTTGTAAAAATTCATTCATCAAACTTCAATTTTACATGAGCATTTCATGGTTTGTTTAATGGTATTTTCATGAAATTTCAAGCAAATGTGCAGAAATGATAATGATTATGATTTATACTTTCCATTTTGAACAATTATTGTCATTTCTAAACAAAATACTTTATCAGGTTGAACCTAAATAGCATGTATTTTACAAAATACTAATGTTCTTGAAAAAAACAGCATTAGAAAGGTGTATGTAATATATTAGATAATTATATATTTTATAGATACATAGATGACCGTTAATGTTTGCATGTTAGTAAATGTTTGCATGAAATGTCTAATATATATAAATTTGTTTTATTTGAAAAAGCCAGTCTTTTATTTCCATCTTATAAAATAAGTTATCAAAGTTTTTAAAAGTGCAAAATGAAGTTTTTATGTTTTTATAAGTTGAGAATATTTTAATTACTTATTATTTAGAAGATCCACGTTCATTTTGGTTTTTGGTTGTAACATAATATGAACATGGCAATCCCATTTTATCATTTGAAATCAATTGCCCAGTGTGTCATTTCTGTTTGGAAAGGGTGTTGGACTATTGGCAATCTATTGAATTGAATTGAATGAATCTTTACTGCATTAGCAACAACATTGCTTTAGCAATCATTCCATATACTTAAATAGCAAAGTAAAGTCTAATATACACAAACAAAACTGGGTTATTGCACTTTTATATTTTGATTACTTGAACTGGCACATTATTTATCACTTATATTTTGTTTATGAATGCAATCAGTTATTGTTTACATTTATTTTTTTGTTTATGTTTACATCGCATTTGTAATTACCATATAATATATGCATTGAAATAAGCATTATATGTTTGTTGAATATTTCATGTGGTAGAATAAATTAACATGCATTTTGTGGTATGGATATTTTTTTATTAGTCTTTTTTTCCATAGTGTTTACAGTCAAGACAGATGTTTGTAAAAAAATCTTTTCAGTTTAATATTTTCACCCTTTTAAACAAGATCTGATCAAGATTTGTTATAGTAGTCTTACATTTAAGTTGGAAATGTATTTCAGTAAATCTTGGCAACCTGAATGGGGCAGAGGTTTTTTGGTGACAATTGTATCTTCACAATTCTTGTTCATACAATAATAGTGTTCACCACATCCTCAGGATTAATAACTTTGAGACCCTTTACAAATGCATTTTATGGTGATAAGGGGGCAAATATTTCCTTCGGAAATTAATTTTTGTCTTTATCTGTTGACCACTTGACAAATTGTTACCAAATAGCATACAATTGTCTCTAATCAAATCTCATTTTGTTTTAAAGGGATGAAAAACATGCTGCATAATCTAAGATTCTGAATTGCCAATTTCAAATATATTCACTCTGAAACTCGATGGGAAATCTTTGAAATTTACAGTTGTCAGTTTATTTTCAATCTAGGAGTTTAAATGTCCATTTGGTATCTTTGCCACTCTTTATAACAGGATTGCTGATTTGAAGACCTTGAAAAAACACTCCTTATTTAATTTAAATTTGGTAACAAACTTATGTTGGTAGAAATATGTTGAGCAATAACTATGTTGAGCAATAAATTGGTAATTTCTAGTGCTGTCATTGGTAGCTAATTACTTCATTAAAACCATAAATGACATCATGTCATTCATAGTTTTGCTAGAAATAGTACCATTGCACTCATGTAGGAAATCTATCTTGAGTGCAGAGAAATAAATCCCAGCAACAGAAATGTATTAACATTTATAAAGACCTCTAGTTTTATTTGTATTTATAATTAATTATTGTTTGCTGTGCATCCAGAGCCAAATATTTAATTTATATATTTACAATTAAAACAAATTAACAACAATCCAAAAGGTAGGTTCTTTATTATAGGTTGACAGGGGTTATATACTATAGAATTGAACATTTAAACTTTTTATTTTACTTTTCGACAAAACTTATATCTATGGTGCTGGTGCTCTCTATCAATTTAAATAAAAGCTGCTTGAAATTAACTATTTTTTCCCAGCAATTGGAAAAGTGATACCAATGTCATATTCAAATTGGGTCATCTAACTTAGTAATCCTCAATTTAACAAAGGCATTTTTCACACCAGTTCTAAATGTAAACACCCAAAAATGATAGTATTCTAGTTTTTAATTTTAAGTCTGGTTGCAGAACCAAATAACTTCAATGCATAGATAAATAGGTCAACTGTCTGAGAAGTTGTGCATTAAGATAACAAGTAAGTGACAAAAAAATCTGAAATTAACCAATTTGTATCACTGCTATAGTGGTCTGTGTTGGTGTTGGAGAACAGTTAAAGTTGTCACCATTTAAAATTTGTCCATCATAACTACAGTATGTGGAATAACACCAGTTCCCTGACTGACCATGACTTATTTCTTGTCCAGGACTATATTGATGTCCATTGAAGAAGCAGTAACCAATAGGTCCACCAAGAGTTGTTGTAGTTGTTGTTGACCTAGGGCAGTCTGGCTCATATAAAGTTGTTACTGTTCCCTTATGGTTGCAAACCAATGCATATTTGCAACCATCCACTGTAACACCACTCTTTATTGTTGATCCTTCAAGGTATGCTGTTCCTTTGTATAGGCATTTTGGAGCTGGTTTGGGTGTTGGAAGTTCTCTGGTTATCAATGGAAGCCCTGAAACATTCATATTAATGAAAATAAGTTATATCATTTATATTTATGAACCCAACTTTTATCCAAAAATAGCATTGGAAACTTCAACTTGAAAAGAAAAAAAGATCAGCATAGTATATGCATATACATTTCGAGCTTGTCAATTTTTTTATTGTTTTATGTGATCTTTAGATTCCTTGTTTTTTTTTATTATATAGTATAATATACACATATAGTTGGGTGTAGGTGACTGAGTGACACAGTGCAGACAATGCTGTCTCCATATCCCAATTGACCGTAGATGGATTTGGCTATTATATAAGATCCTTGTTGATTATATAACTCTTCAACTGTTTAGATTCTTATTAATCCTTGGCTTTCAAATATTTGGTTTTGAACATTCCTGATGAAGGCAAATCAACAAAAGAAGATCGAACGCATGACATTTATAAGTTTGTTTTCAACTATTTACAGCATGATTCCTTCCAATATGATTGCTGTGAAAATAAACAAGAATTTTTTAAGAAAAAAACAAAATCTAAAATAATTGATGTTCCGTCAAAAAACAATACACATTACAGAAAATTTTGTAAGTTATTTTCATGCATTTACTGGAGCCTGTTAATTGTACCAAGATCTTTCCTGAATCGCATACAAAAAAAATGTGACCGGTGCATCCATACACCTCCTTTGGATGTTGAAGCCATCTGCATTTTAAAACAGATTGATAACAAAAGTTTAAGGAACACTTACAGGCTTAAGCCTAGACGCTGAAGTCGGTGATTGAATACAATTATTGTTTTGGGCTACAATAAGATATCCTTTATACAGTTTAGTTTTGAGAAAAATTGACAAATAATTATCGAAGACCAATTTTTCTACCGATTCGAGATTTTTTTTTTAGAAAATTTAAATATTTTGTGTCACCTGTGATTTACACACCTATTTAATTTTATCTTTTTTTTTATGGCTATTTTATATTTTATGTTAGAGCTTTACATTTAGAGACATTAATTGCCGAAATGCACATCCGGTGCAGAAAATCCGTTAATCTGGGAACACTATATCTAATGTCAATATGTATGTTCCGGCATTAATATTATTGCAATATACTTTATATGCATGTACGCATCAAAATACAGATTAGTGAAAAGCATGATATTTACTATATTAAATTTTGTTTTGTTTAAACAATATGTCTAAAAAATAGAAATACATTTTACCACAGCTGGTACTCCCAGACGATATTAGGAAATAACGAACAAAGACATGTTGTTTTCTTTAATTATCAAGTCTTTTTATTTTCAATGAATAATTTTACTTACCGTTTGTTTCTATTAACAATATCAAAAGACTGATGGAGGCTTTGCAAAAAGTGAATCCTAAACAAATTGAAGCCATACTTTAGAACACAGAACTTAGTTACCTTGATAAGTAATGACGCAAAACTAGTGATAAGAATGGAGATAAATAATTTATAAAATGTCGGCAATGATTTTGGATTTTCCCTTTAAAATATATCATCGATGTTAGCTTTGTTTTGACAATACTGTTTAAGTTTTCATACATTTTCCCTGGGAATATTGTTGTATTGAGCCTGCCTTTAAATACCCATGTTCAAAAGGACTCGGTTTTGTCAGTCATACAAAGTACTTTTATACACAGCCATTGCACTTATCTTAGTAAATATTATTTTGCATTACCATGACAATTTCCAAAATACAATTGGGTTTGTACCAGTATAGTATTACGATCATCGAGCAAATCGTCAATGCAAATGGATTTAGAAAACAGTTTCATGTGGATGAAAATGATTACTTTTTCAACAGTGTAAATCAACTCTTGGTTTTGGATCCCAATTAAAATTGCACAACTGACCGAAACAAACAACGTCATCACGGGTGGTGTGTAGTGAAATACCGAAATCCGAGGAAAATTCAAAACGGAAAGTCCCATATCAAATTAATGGCAAAATCAAAAGCTCAAACACACGAAACGAACGTATAACAGCTGCCATATTCCTGACTTGTGAGTTTTCTTGACCCTTAGCAGGTCATTTGATACCATTAAACAAATCTTAGGTGGAATTACTTTCCCGAATTCAAGACAATATGGCATATGTTATTTAGGGTACCATAAAAAAGATCAAATTGGAAAAATTAGGGCTGCCGAGAAGGTATGCACAGGCCGCCTGCAATTCCCTGCTAATGAATATAATCAGACCTAAGGGTCACATGTATGAGAAATGTAAATAGAAATATTTTCAAGTCGCTTCAATGAAGGGAACACATTTGGTTCCACCGCTGTGAGTGTCCATTTGAATGTCCAAATGAAGTATGTTACAAAATATGTCACAGTGTTAGTGGTCAGACAGACGATTTTTCTGTATTTCATCCGACTTTCACAGATTTTATTTTAAAAGAGTAATTTTTATTTAAAAAAAAATAAAATAACAATTCGAAGCTCTTGGTTATGAATTTGTGTGGGAAAAATAATCGAAGATAGCAAAGAAAACATTCTGTTAAATAGTTTTTGAATGTAACACAAAATATTGATTAGGCACTTCATGAAAATTATGAGTAACCCAAATAACGTTGTATTTCAAAACTGATAAATAATAACTATATCTGATGCAGTCGTTGGTAGGTACAACATGTTTACATGTACCATGTGGAACAACACATCTCGTCAAAAATAAGAAGTGTTAAAAGCATTCCTAACATTGATCGTCGCTTGTTACAAGTGGTGTAGATATATAAAACTGCACACAAGTTTTATTTCTATCGAATGCTCAGTTATGACTGTGAGTTGTACCTAGGAGCCAGTAACGCTAAGCTTTAATTTTGTACAACTATTTTTCTCGAAATCAACTCAGGTCAACTAAACCTAATTCCGACAAACTTGCGGTTCAAATGAAACACCTTCATCCTTTTTATTGACTTTCCATTTTTAAAAAAGAAATTTGAAAGAGACAATCAAACTCGCAAGTCAAAAACAATCGGATAACGTCGTTGCAAAACAGACACACAACAACACGACGAAAAGACAACAACAATACACAACACACACCATGAAAATGAAGCCTTTAGTATGACTTTGGGTATTTTAAGGCAGACTTTTTACACATATAAGACTGAGCAACACAAACTCCACCCAAAACCGGGAGTGGTTTCAGGTGCTATGTTAAAGACGAAAAATTGATGTTGGTCCATGCAACTATTGTGATAAAGGTAGTCTTGGATTTGACAATGACACAACCACCAAACGATACAGCGAGTCATCATTCAGTCTTCCAAAATATAAAGCTATAAAATGTCCCGATTCTGAACAGTTGTGAATATGTTTAACGGTCACTACCAGTATCCGTTCTTGTACATTTTCTGTACTGTTTTGAGAGCCCTAGTCTTTTGTGCAAATAAATTAGTTTTATTTTATAAAATATTCTTTATTTCAGTCGGAACTTACGGAAGGAGAGAGCTAAGTCTAAACGAATGGTAGTAAAACGGTCAGGATCGCTTGATTCTTTAGGGGATAATAGATCAAGTAAGGACCAAAATGGCCATGTTTCCGGTGACAAACTCGTGACAACTACATACATTGATTCGGATTTTGAAAAAGGTTCAATGTTCACAGGGAAACAAAGTGTTATATAATACACAAGCACACATTATAATATGATATAATTTCAAGTAAAGTGAAAAAGTATGACAATACTATATCTTTTCAACTTAACATGAATAACTTTACTGCGGGGCAGCATGATAGTTTTGTTGGAGTCTTCAAAATGATGATTTACTGTAATTTGATGTGATTTTGTGACATGATTTATAACATATGAAAAATTAACTTTTACATGTAATTTTGTACTAGTTTTAAGAAAAAACTTATACATCTGAACATTTTCAAGTGTTCATGAAACAACTACAACTCTGTCATAATTGATAAGTCATCAGTGTGCGTTTCCGCTGAAAAGAGTGAACAGTTATAATAATATTCGCCTGGGATCCTGGCTCACACTCCACAGACGTGTGATACGTTTCACTCATTGTGTATCATTAAAAAGAAGTGTTATCACAAATTTATTTATTTAGATTAAAACATTTCTATTTGTTTCATTAAGTATATTTTATTTATATTGAATAATTGGAAATGTTATACGACTATTTTGAATTTAAATATAATGTATATATCTTTATTATGAATATTTGATTGTAACTCATTTCCCCATTTGTAAAAAGAATTGCATTTTACCACAAAAGTCATCTTTACAATAACATATGAATAATTGTAAAAGGTGATCACTTATCATGATTCAAATCTTGCATTTATTACATTATTTGTTATTCATAAGTTTTGTTCATTGACTGTTTACACATTTTTTGGAACTGTTTGTATTTACAAAGTAAACCTTCGAAAATATATAGTTGCTATACATTTTTACTCAATATATATCTCATTTATCTCAACAGTCCAACTTATCACGAGAAGTTGTATTTCTATGTCGAATGAACTGAAATAATAAGCATACACTGTTTTGTCCAGAAGGTTAATTGTGTAAACTTTGAATTTAGCTTTAATTAATTTTTAAAAATATGCACAGGAAATGTTGTCAGACGAAATTTGATATTGGAAATATTCGCTCCTTCAATAATAGTCAGCGTTAATCGGTTAGAAGGTCAATACATAAAAAAAAAGTAAAACAAATTATATGCACATTTTTATGTACATTAATACGTTTAAAGTTTTTGGAAGGTGTGGAAAAAAGAACGATTAACTTGCTGAATGCTACGGTAGTGTCTACTTCTAAACGTTGTAATTTAATAATGTGATTTCTTAATTGCACTCCAGCATTGGGAATATGTCTTTTTTATGCTTCTTTTCTCTAGATCTGAAGGTTTTCCATATTTAAATCATATGATACTTTAAAATTAGCCCACCTAATTGAAAAGAGGTATAACTTGTACGAAGACTTTTAACAGAAAATTCTTTAATTTATCAAAGTCTATTGAATTATTGTCTTCCTGTTTTCTATATATATGCTGTGAAATTAACCATGACATTTCCGCCGGTAGTCGTCCAAAGCTAGTTCAAAGGTTAGATCAGGGACGGCAGAATAAGTAAACAAACGTGGAAGAAATACAGAACTAACAAATTGGGAAAGAAATCTCTAAAAAAATACCAAATAAACTAGTATGATAAGTTTTTTTTTTACAAATGGAATCACACGAAGAAGAAAAAGCATCTAAACATCCCTCTATCAATTCATTTGTCTCTCACAATCTCCATGTTTTTGTCACAATCTGCTTTGATTGTTTATCAAGGTAATCTACGACAAAAAAACACAGAAAGTAAATAAGCATCAAAAGTTTTCCCAAAATAATCATCGAATGCAATTTATTTCAATGGTTATGCGTTATAGATTCGAAGTAAATGTGAAATAAAGTGCACAGATGACTTGGAATAGTATATGCATGCATTGGTTTAATAATGTGAATTTTCCTTAACATTATAACATCAGAAACCTGTGTTACATGACTAAAATTTACACATATAATTTAATACTATACACTTGAATTTTTTATCTGGAAAACGTTTACTTATTTTTTTCATGGATAATAGTTTGTAGAGTTTATTTTATATATTAAACCATGTAACCATGAAAATTTGACATTGACCTAGAAAATTTGTTTTGACGTCATGTAGGGTGCATTACTATTACAATTGGGCGTAAAAAACAACACATTTACGCAAAGCTTTAATTATGTTTGTGCTCAATCATTACAAAGGTTGATATAGTTAAAATTGATGAAATATCAAGATATGAATATGAATTAATTATATCAATGTATATCTGTTTTTCTTTTCTTTCTTTCTAATTTCTGCATATAACTGCCAATTTGTTAAGTCTTTTTAACTTGATATATGTTGTTTTTTTGAATTTTTTAGATAATTTCAAGAGTAACAAAATGGATTAATACGATGAATAAATTTGTCCCGGCCATTGGAAGATCGTATAGCCTTTTTTGATTATAAGGATGCATAAAACAATGTTTACTCTTATATATGGAAATTAAAGGATAGTGAATGGAAAATGTAGTTTATAAAGCATTTATTGGAATTGTAATCGAAAATATGAAAAATATTTAACATTAGATCTCTTTTTTGTACGTATATATCCTAACTTGTCGATTTTTTCCCTTTTTTACCTGTAAAGATACGCGCAAATTCAAAAACAAATCTTGTTTGCTCTTTGTGAGAAATAAATACTTACCAAATGCGCGCACAAGTGTAATGTGCTTGTCTTTTAAAGGTTGCATTCTAAAGAATACTGTATTCACAATGTAATGTGTAATTTTATATATTATCAGTAATGGCATTTATTGTATGTATAAATTGAAAATGGATGAATATATTTTTCATTTTTATTTATTGTTCATCGTTATCATGTATTATAAATTATCATCAAACCATTCTCAAAATAATTCATTGTTTTGTTATAAAAAAATTATCATCAATAGTTTCTATTTGTTCTTTTAACTTATTTTAGAGATAATTGAAGATATTTGAACAACTTAAATATAAAAAATACAGAACTCCGAGGAAAATTCAAAACAAAAAGTCCATAATCAAATGGCAAAACCAAAAGCTCAAACACATAGAACGTATGGATAACATCTGTCATATTCCGAGCTTGGAACAATCATGTTCTTATGTAGAAGATGGGGGTTTCAACATGGTTTTATAGCGAGAAATAAATTATTATTCTGGAGTAGAAATCATACTCGACGAGATGGTCGTCATACTTGTTGTAGTTTGTCTTTTCAGTCTGTGTTTAAATTCGCATCGAATATGCTGCGACGTCTCGCCTAATTTTTGAATATGAGCAAACATTTTTTCTCTATTGTTTTTAGACATGGATAACATAAGATTACAAAGATGCAGAATGGATTTAATTGATTTAAAAAAAACAGAGCACGTATCACCAGTAATAAAAAAACATTGTCGTTTTACTATGGAAGTGGACGAAATAATGAGATATCGGACGCATACCACCATCCTTACAATGAAATTGTTCTCTGATATTTTCCTGGGTAAAATTTCCTCTGTTAAGTGAGGAAAATTCTTGATATTTTAAAGCATTTGTTGAATGGTTTGATAAAATTTCCTTTTTGAAGAACGCGCGTGGATGGTGGTTAATGAATATATTGAATAAAACTATCCAATTTGGGATTACTGAAACGGATGTGACAGATGTATAGGTGTTGAGGAACAGCTAAAATAAATTGGCCCTGTTTGAAATTTGCCACCATATCCACAATAAGTTAAGTAACACCAATTTCCAGATTTTCTTGCCCAGGACTGCCTTGTTTTTCATTGTAGTTATGATATTCAAGACGAGGTCTAATAGTTTGTGGAGAAGTTATTGCATACTTCGGTTCATGTGAAGTATTAATTGTTCCAATTGGGTTACAAACTAACCTACGTTCATCTGGCCCGATTCTTCTATGAATTGTAGCCATTGGATTATAATGCTTTCCTTCAAACGGACGCAAATGTTTTGGAGTTTCAAAAGTTTGTGACGTAGTTGTTAGACAGTTCGATATATATAAATTAGCAAACTACCGTAAACCTGTATCCTTGTCAACTTTCCATGAGGAAGTTGAATCAAATGAATGATCACTCGACTCGTATATTATTTAGAGGTCATTATTAATATTTGCATTTTAGGCTTTTAACTGGATAACTGAAATAGATTTGGAAACTGAACTTGGAAAAATAAATATAGGTTTTATTACATCATAAGATCCAATGTTACCGATTCAGACTCTTCGTGCGACCCTTGATCATTCACGATAGAGGAGTTTTTAGAAAATTGTAGATCAGCTCTTTTTTTCTGTCTTTTTTACTTGCATAGAAAAGAACGACGAAAATCTTTCATCTTTATACATGATACCTATATTCACAAAAATCCTTAAACATTTCGATAAAAAGCCGGGTCGTCAATTGCAAGGTGTTCAACTAGACATCTTTCTAAAGTGATACCCACCATTATATGTCCCATCTAGGGGCAGTATGGTTTTTCGGTCTGTGTGTCCGGTCGTTGGTCCGTTCGTTTGATCGTCTGTCCCACTTCAGGTTAAAGTTTTTGGTCAAGCTAGTGTTTGATCAAATTGAAGTCCAATCAACTTGAAACTTAATAAAATTGAGAATGGAAATGGGGAATGTGCCAAAGAGACAACAACCCGACCATAGAGCAGACAACAGCAGAAGGTCACCAACAGGTCTTCAATACAACGAGAAATTCTCGCACCCGGAGGCGTCCTTCAGCTGGCCCCTAAACAAATATATACTGGTTCAGTGATAATGAACACCATACTAAACTCCAAATTGTACACAAGAAACTAAAAGTTAAAATAATACAAGACTAACAAAGGCCAGAGGCTCCTGACTTGGGACAGGCGCAAAAATGCGGCGGGGTTAAACATGTTTGTGAGATCTCAACCCTCCCCTATACCTCTAGCCAATGAAAAATAAACGCATAACAATACGTACATTAAAATTCAGTTCAAGAGAAGTCCGAGTCTGATGTCAGAAGATGTAACCAAAGAAAATAAACAAAATGACAATAATACATAAATAACACCAGACTACTAGCAGTTAACTGACATGCCAGCTCCGGACCTCAATTAAACTGATTGAAAAATTATGTCTTCATCATATGAATATCAGGCATAATCCTCCCCGTGAGGGGTTTAGTATCATACCATCATAACATATATGAGAAGAACATAACCCGTGTCATGCCAACAAATGGTTTATTAATAATAAATGTGTTTAGTTCCGATGCAAAGACCCTATAAGTGAATCAATATTAACGCCAAAATATGCAATCTTTAATGACCTGACAACAGTATCGTAACTATATCCCTTCTTAATAAGTCTATTTAAAGGTTTTGTTAGCTTCTTAGTTTACATGCTCCCCATGTTTTGATCTTTCTAATTTTAATCATCCCAATATCATGGTCCACTGAACATAGAAATTGATAGTGCGAGTTGGGCATCCTTGAACTAGTGACATTCTTCTTCTTATACTTAAATAGATGGCTTCCAGATAAATTGGGATAACGTTTTTTTTTTAAATTTCAATCAGAGGTAGCAAAACTCATCAATGATCCTCGATTCAGAAGAGCTGGCTTACCTTAATCAAATACAGAGTTAAAAACCGTTATTTACCGAAAAAATAATGAAGTTGATCCAAATACGACAAAGGCAATCTATATATGCGGTAGAAAAACCTTAGTGATATGAATGTTTGAACATTTGGCATCAACCAAGTGGTTATTGACACTCGGCAAAGGTACCAGGTCCCCAATTACTGGACATCACAAAAGTACCCGTAAAATTTTGACGTAATAGAAAATATCTGACGCCACAATGGATAAGTGATATTTGTATGACGTCAAATGTCCACACTGGACAGATTTCCAAATAGCGATTAGCTAGGTGTAATTAAAAGATGTACAATCTTTACGATTAGCATTAAACAAAAGTTTTGATTGTGTACGCTTTACACGTACCCATACTAAATTTTTGAGTTGACCCATCGTCTCATTAAATGGAACTTTTTCTGTAAAGTGGTACTTGTTCATTCCTTATTTTATTGTATGCTAAATCATTTGTGAAAACCACTTTGATTATATCAACAAAATCATCAACGGCTGGAATTGTTTTATGCACCACAAAATTCCAATGGTTATAAATGTGCACCCTCCTTGAAGATTTTTGTATTCATGTGAAGCAGAATTCAATTCTCAAAGACAATTAGAACAAAATTCTTGCAAAGTTCTTTGATTTCCGTTTCTGATATATTGATCATGTCCTGTCACTCAATTACCCATATTTCAGTGCTTGAATCTCGTAACTAGCAAATTTATGATAAAGGATACTTTGGAAATAAGAAGGTTCTTATTTTGAACTTCCTTGATAACGATATAGATTTAGGAACAAGAATCCATTACAAACGTAATTATTTCAACTTCCCAATTGACAGCACATTTTCCCAAGCAGTAACCTACAGTTTGCCCAATCTTATGGTGTTCACATGTTTCACCAAATACGCTACGCTTGTGCATCTTCACCTTGAACTGACTTCATAAACAAAGATGAACTGCTTACACAAGAATTAAACCAAGTAATATGAGGACGAACGACTGAAATGGACACTATTAAATGGTCAAATCAGAATTTGTTGACCAATAGTTATCAAAGGTACCAGGATTATAATTTAATACGCCAGACGCGCGTTTCGTTTACATAAGACTCATCAGTGACGCTCAGATCAAAATAGTTGTAAAGCCAAACGAGTACAAAGTTGAAGAGCATTTAGGATCCAAAATTCTAAAATGTTTTGCAAAAAAAACGGCAATGGTAATCTATTCCTGGGTGCGGACTACTGGGCTGGTAATACCTTCGGGGACGAATAGTCCACCAGCAGTGGCATCGACCCAGTTGTGTAAATACGATGTACCTGTAGCAACTCTCTATAAAAAAGAAGATGTGGTATGATTGCCAATGAGACAACTATCCACAAAAGACCAAAATGACACAGACATTAACAACTATAGGTCACCGTACGGCCTTCAACAATGAGCAAAGCCCATACCGCATAGTCAGCTATATGAGGCCCCGATAATACAATGTAAAACAATTCAAACGACAAAACTAACAGCCTTATTTATGCAAAAAAATGAACGAAAAACAAATATGTAACACATAAACAAACGACAACCACTGAATATACAGGCTCCTGTTTTGGGACAGGCACATACATAAATAATGTGGCGGGGTTAAACATGTTAGCGGGATCCCAACCCTCCCCCTAACCTGGGACAGTGGTATAACAGTACAACATAAAAACGAACTATAAAAATCAGTTGAAAAAGGCTTAACTCATCAGATGGACAAAAATATAAGTGGACGTGGCCGGGTACTTATACATCCCGACACAAAAAGACACAATGAACAGATCTGAGAGTACTCGCAGTTATCTGACAGCTAGTTCAAAGCCACTAACAACTAATAAAAAAATCATGCATCTAAGACTAAACTATCAATCCGTACAACATCCAATGGATTTAGTGTAAAGACATCATAAACAGCCAGAGAAAAAACATGACCTTGTGCAATGCCAAGTTACAGGTATCGACAGATTGTAGATCCATGAATATGTATATATATAACATACTAGTAAAATTTAGTTAGCTTTTAATCTACTGATAACAAAATCAATATTTATTCCAATAAAAACAATATTCAATGATCTTATTACGGTGTTGAATAGGTAACCTTTTAGAATAAGTTTTTTTAAAGGAGCGACAAGTTTACATGGATCATTTCTAAATTTCCGGGTACGGTTAACAACATTTCCGTAAAAATGAGGATGTGCTATCCCGTTTGAAATAAGTTTTCTACAGGTACATCCAAACTTCAAAACCAAATCTTTATATCTATGGAAAAATTTAGTAAAGGTTTTCAGTAATTTATGGTAACGATATCCCTGGTTTAATAATTTACCAAATATACATAGGTTGCGATCGTTAAAATCAAAAACGTCACAACAGACACGGGCATAGCGAACAAGTTGTGAAATATAAACACCGTAAGATGGTACCAAAGGAACATCACCATCTAAAAATGGAAAATTAACAATAGGGAACGAAAAATCGTCTCTTTTGTCGTAAATTTTAGTGTGGAGTTTCCCATTTAAAACCGAAATATCTAAATCCAGGAAAGGACAGTTATTACCGAATAAATTTGATTTATTTAAAGTAAGTTCCTTGGGGTAAATTTCAGCAGTATATTGAGAAAATTCTTGATTATTTAACGAAAAAATATCATCAAGATAACGCTAAGTGTTGTTGAATTTATCAATTAAATGCAATTTCGACGGGTCTTTACTGAGTTTAGTCATAAACTGTGATTCGTAACAGTACAAAAACAAGTCTACTATTAAAGGGGCACAATTAGTGCCCATGGGGATATCTACAACCTGTTGATAAACTTTGTTGCCGAAACGTACATAAATATTATCAAGAAGAAAATTAACAGCTTCAATCATCTCATCACACCTCCAGTAAGTATATCTGCCGACTTATTTTGCAATCTATCTTGGAATACCAGAATCGCCTGAACGGGGATTCACATGGTGGTTTTTACATGCATTTTCGGACATGTTTACCTAATCGACAAACCAGGTGTTCCCCATTGTTCGTTTGTTACCTTGTGTAACTAGTGTAAATTGTAGGGATCTCAAACGTTTTTTCTCCAATGCTATTGCACGAATAAAAGAACTTAGTTTGTATGTCTTCTAACATTTATTAGGAGTTTTTGAATATCCACATCTGATAATCAACACCTCTCCTAAGAAAGACGTCTACAGTTAATATGGTTTTAATTGGTGATAAAAACACATATTGTACAATGAATTGGAAAGGGTCTCATAGAGCGTTTGGTATACCCCAAAAATATAACTTTGTTTGTTACATTAGGACCCATATGTATGTGACTTCGGTTTTCCAGTACAATAAACGAAAATCCACTCCTTCATTTGTTATGGATATTCCAAAATAACATAGATCATATTATGGGATTGGTAAACGCCCGTAATATACTGAATTGGGTGTTTCAATAGTATTGTTTCCGTAATTGCTCTTGATTATTTTAATGGCATAAATATTAAGCATACATTTTGATTGATGATATCGATCTTTATATTAAATTAAATTTTACATTTAAATATTGAACATAACAAAATAACAAGCTAATATACAGACTAAGTAACAATTATAGGCTTTTAGTGATATTTAAAACAAATTCGATTTACCAGAATAAATGCTTCTAGAATGTATGCTTAATTTTGATGTTGATTGAATTCTCACGTTTAGAACAATTCGAGCGATGAACACTTTGTTTTTGTAGCTATTGATGTTTGACTGAGTCATGGACTAATTTATAGTGAGTTTTCTGTTTATCACCAATGAACAATCAAAACCTATTGAAAACGCGTAAAACAGAAAGGGGGTTGAATAGTTCAGTCCGTGATAAATATCAAAACTGCGTCTTGAATATTAACTTGACTGCTAAAATTCTATACAAATATGATTAAGAAAAACTTTTGATCGAATTTAAGATTTCAATGAACGTTACATGCGTATATCTGATTAAATTATGTTTAATATCATAAATTACTTGAACACATTGTACTGTATTCCTCCTTACACGAATTTGGGTTTGAAGTTTGGCAATACTTGTAGATAGTTTTATTAAAACAGGATACACTATCTCATACTACAGAAAGGTTGTTTATGAAGTCCGTACTAGTATACATTTAGAAACGATACATGTTAACTCATTTATGATTTGAATAAACCTGTTCTAAATGGATACCAAGTCAATAGTTACTGTAGATAGATCTTTTGAATATTGGTTTTACTCATATTTCGGTAATGCACGAGTTCATTATTTTCCTCACATTGATAATGACGTCTTTATAATAAATCTGTTGAATGTGTACTGATTAATACTTTAGAATGGGGATTTTTTTTAATTAACCTCTAGCGGTTTTAAACTGGTTTCCAGTAATTGCAAGTACCCTTGGATCAATATTTTGTGTATTTTGCCTTGTGGATAGTATTTTTGTCATTTCATGTTTCAAGCCTTTTCCAACTGATTTTTAAAGTTAATGGCATATGTTGTACCGTTAAACTTTGAGCGCTCATGATCTTTTTTAAGGCCAACAACATTATATATATGTCTTTCCTAGGTAGAAGCATGTTATGAAGTGGTTGCTGTCCATCATATTTGTTTTCGTTTATTGTTTATCATTGTTTTATAAGTCGGGCTGCTTTTTGTTTTGAATTGATTCAAATTTCTTGTCAGTACATTTTATAGCTGACTATACGGTATGGTTGTGCTCATTGACGAAGGCTGTTAGGGGACTTATCTATACTTAAAATCACGTTATTTAGATACTTTAGAAAATTATCTCATTCATTCATTCATAGCATTAACGTTCAAAATATGAAAATATTCAGTACATTCAGTACATTCTGTTTTATATTCATAATTTTTAAACAACGTTATATTCGTTATCCCACATATAAATATATATTAACCGATATCTGTGTTTCCCGTCAATGAATGCGCGCAAATGATAAAAAAACATTATGTGCATTAGTAAAAGGGAATAAATCCCGAAACGCCCGCAAACATAATGTGCCCATTCATTCGTTCGAGGTAACGCACGATAAACATGCATGTGTACGACTTATGGCATTATACAACCTGCGAAGATGTGATTAGAAGGAAGCTGATTATAACAATTATGAAGTCTTTGTCATATATTTGAATTTCGATGTGACATACTATGTTGTACTGAGTTTCATCTCATTACTAATCTAAATGGAATGCATCGCTTTAGATAAAGAAAATATGTGAATTCATTTATTTTTAGTGAATAGCAATTTTCGTGGATTGAAGAGAAGATGCATTTTCGTGAACATTTGATTTCAATGTTTTGCAACAATCTGTATGCAAGCCTCCAGAAAACTTATTTAGAAATAATATTTAAATTCGCCTGTTCGCATGAAATCCACAGCATCATGTTTATTTCACAATAACATAAATCAAGTAGGCTATAAGCAATGCGATGAGAAGTATATATGAAATTATCATAAATAAAATGTCAAGAGTGTTTACAATGTGTTTTACAGTCAATTTCTGTTTCTTTTCCGGGTATTCCTCCTCCGTATCTACATCTTCACTAGAATAAAATACACAACAACAACATGACACAAATCGTACAAGATACGAATTGATTGACTCTATATTATCTACATTGTAATAATATACAGTCATAATAACACCGATAACAATCACACCACTGAGTACCATTATGAGAATCATAACGAAGAGCAAGAGACACATTGGATTTGACGAAGCTGGGAGAGAGCTTGCAACTATCGTTAGAAATATAGCATATGATAACAAAATTGTCATTCCAAGTGAGACTCGCTCACCAGAGTCAACCGGAAGTAGAAACACTAATGGGTTCATTAACGCAAACAAGATAGTAGGAACAATAATAACTACAATATAATAAACCGGTTGTCGTTTAATTGACAGTTCGAAAATAATTTCAGTGATGACGTCTTTATATCTGATATATTGTCGATTACTTGTTATATCCCAATTAGAATTTTGAGTGAAGTATGTCATTATGGTGGCGTCACCCATTGGTACATACATGGTGTCAGTAACCTCTACACCCCACATGGCAAATACGAATTCACATGTTTGAGAATCAAATGGGAATTTCAACATATTCGAAGGACATTTTGCTTTGAATATTCCCCCAGGTGTCCAACTTACGTTTCCATTGTATTGCAGAATAGCATAGAATTGTGAATCGTCTCCAATAGGTTTTAACTCATCAACACCGTTTTCTAAATAAACATAAGGTACCCATATATCGTTTGTCGTTATTGTGATGTGTTCTTTATTTCCATATATCTTAGGGTCCCATGTAAGCCTTCTATCATTCCAGACGAAGTTGATTGCTGCTGTGAGAGAAATCGTCTCCTCCGTCTCATGAAATGAATTCATGACCAGCGGTGCTACCACAAAATTTATCTCAAGCGGCAGCGACTGATTCCATGCAGGTATTACTTCCTTCTGGTATGAATCTGTTAAGTTGTTATAAAGATTTGCAATATCATGAACAGTTTGACATTCTACGTCCATTGAAACGACAATTAGGCACACGACATAAAGGAAAATACAACACATGATGAACGAGATACTTTTGGGTAAAAACGGTAGACTAAAATTGAATTCACAGAATAGAAAACTGTTTCCGGTTAACTTCCTTTATATTAGAATGAGTTTTAATAATTCGATCAAAAATAGTGTAGTAATCATCCATTCGTTGGTTAAAATTATGATGTAAGATATGATTTTTATTTTTCTGAAATTCCTAGGTTTAATAATCCAGTCAAAATTAGTATAAAAAGTACCGACTCGTTGGTTAAAATTATTATTTAATCATATTAGTTTTATTGTTGAGAAGTTCCTAGATCAAATTACAATGTATGAATGGTGAGCGGCCTTCTAAATTCATATTAACAAAACATAATCGTTCTAACCCTGTAAATTGAACGCGGTTTGATGAATTACTTGATCTTATTATTGGGTTAAATTGTACTGTGTACCTAAATAGAAGGTTGAGTGAACAAATACAAATGAAGAGATAAAGTTAGTTATTTGAAAACTAAAAGAAATAGAGCACTTTATTAAATCCACTTTGTTTTGATGTTTTAAGAGAGAATGTGTGTATTTGTTCACCTATTCAAACATAAAGGAAAAAATCAACGTTATGGAAAGAGAATAACCCAAAATATTTCTTTTCGTTTGAATTTGGGATTTCTCCTGTTTTAAATATAGTTGAATATATTTAAAACTGGTTATAGAAGTTGTGAATAAAGACAGCAGTAGTATACCGCTGTAAAAAAAGTCATAAATCGATTGAGAGATAACAAATCCGGGCTATAAACATAAACAGAGGGAAACACATAAATTATGATAGGAAAACAACGGAATAACAGAAACAGAAGTGCTACAACAAAAGAAATATCAATGGAACATACATTAAAACGAACTATAAGACAACACTGTAATGTTTCTGACTTGGTACAGGAACAGGTTGATAGCATTTTTAGTTTAGATATATTGGTTATATATAGTGCATCATAAGTCTATTTGCCTGTCTGAATCATTACGTGAATTCTCAATGTAGATCATAAAGTATATATTCAGGTTGCATTCAATAAACTTTTTATTCATTCATTCATGCATTTATATATGCACGTGGTATCCTTTGGCGATAGAAAGGGTTGGGCTCCGTTATATCATAAAAAGAATATCAAGCATATGAATCATATCGATTTTAAGTTCACCTACATACAATGATGTGTTGAACAATTTTGTTGATTGAAAATGTCAATTTCAATATTGTTGTTAAGATGCAAGTACGAACAAATTTATTAAGTTTATTTGAATTCGGACGAGCAGACGAGGGGGAATTCAAATGGAAAAGGGATGAGGAGGGTTTTTAAAATAAATAGCCTGGTTTGGTAAGAACTGAATATCAAAAATCTTGATTAAAATTGATAAAAAATGGAAATTCTGCAACACAAATTGCAGGAATAAAATAGATATGAGTAACCCTCTTTACCCTTATATCATTTCATATATTTACCTTGGTATTTACATATCTTAAATTGTTCAAAATGATAATAATCATTTCTGGGATTTTTTATTGACCATGATTGTTTACCAGTTCTATCAAATGTTCTTTTGTTAAATGATGATTTGGGAAATGCAGTTGGGAAATATAATTTTGTCGGTTTCGTTAACAGTTACAACGGTTTCACTAGAAATAAACGGTGTTCGGGGAGATAACTCATACAAAGAAAACTGGTCGGTTAAACAGTACTAATGTCATTTTGAAAATCGTATTTACTGTTCGATATCATAAACAAAATATTTAAACTACATCTTGTGAAATAAAATATTCTCGCAAGAAATAAAAGTGGCGGAAGATTTTTTTTTGAGTCATAATCAGAACAAAATCAAGAGGTCTATCCACAGAAAAGAAGTTAGAAATAGTAAATCATTAATGAATCAATTGTTGTAGAGTTGTCACGGGTCCAGTCGTACTTATTATATAATCATGTCTGTGACTGCATCCTGTATTGAATTGAAAGATCCTCTACGAAAGATAATTAATGTGATCTGTAAAACATTTTAATGCTCTTTATATGTCATGTCATGTGTTACCACGCTAAATAATAACTGACGAGAAAAGGTAACAACCGGCCACCGAAAGCTTGATTTTTGTCGAGCCTAAGTGGTCGAGTGGTCTAGCGAGCCGGGTATGGTAAAAGGTGATTTTCATGTCACGATATTTCAGTAGCGTGAGTTCGAATCCCTGCCAGAGGAAGAGAAAAAATTGCTTTCGCAAATTGACAGATCTAATATTGCTGGGCTGTTATTTAGATGAATTATATATACAGAATGAGTTTTCAGGCTCGTATCACCATCACTGTCGATCTGATGGAAAAAATTTGTCGAAGGGTTGTCCTTGGTTCCGATGTACTTAAATTTATCAATTATGGACTTTTGATCAGGTCAATACGTCATAAATGGACCTGTTTCGATCATATTGACCGAGGATTAAGTCCGGTGATTTCGACCAGGTGTTTCCATTGTAAGTAACCATTCTGACACGACGTTACTATTTTGAGAAATTATATTGACGCCATGTTACTATTTAGTATCACAAGGCACACGTGTATACAGTACACCAAAAACACATACATAAACGGTAAATAGTACACTCAATGAACATGACTGTACAAGTAACACGCAAAGAGTTTGCATATGTTACACATGATGAACGAACGGTGCAATCGGAAAACGCACAGAGACCACACGATAAATAAAATGTTGAACGTTTCTCGGACTGTAGTTGCGTTATGCAAAATCAAATTGTTTCAATTCAAATCATATCTGTTCGGTCTCTATTGCAAATATTTGCTTTGACAAATTTACATTGGGGATGACATAATTGTTAAGCGATACCTGCAAATTATATTTACCATTGGAACATATATTTGATAACATTCACTTTTTATTTACATTAACTTGGCATACATTTGAAACAATGGTGCAGTTTTGCAGACTGTGTATTTCAGTTTTATTTATCGGATCGAACATTCTTGTTTCAGCCAAATTCTTTCAGGATATTTTAGAAAATTATGAAAAGGAATTGCTTCCGACGTGGAATCTATCAATACCACTGGAGATACATTTCGATTCTGCACCAGGTGCTTTAATTTCTTTTGTTGAAGTGGAGGAGAAAATTGGCATTACAATGACACTAATAATGAATTGGACAGACACACGGTTGACGTGGATACCTAAGAACAAGTATGATAACTTCATTATTGTGACAACAAAGGAAATATGGCTTCCGTATGTTTACCATATGGACAGTGTAGATGGAATAAAACCAGTTGGATATAACTCAGATTTTTATGCTATTATAACTGCACAAGGGCAAGTATATTGGTCACCAGGCGACATTTTTCAATCCAAATGTAACACTGATGTTTCTCAATTTCCGTTTGATTCACATAGTTGTAAATTTATGTTTATGATGTGGATATCAGTACCAGGTATAGTTGAACTTACTGTTGAATCAGAATACCCTATAATGAAATATTTTTCCCCAAATTCAGATTGGAGTGTAACAAAAATTCGTCAAAGTATTTCAAAAATGGATTTTCCTATTTTCATAGTTGAAATATCTTTTAAACGACAACCATTATATTATGTAGTAACCGTCATTCTACCAACATTGATGTTTTCTTTGATGAACCCACTTGTATTTTGTCTTCCCGTGGAATCAGGAGAACGAATTTCTCTTGGAATGACAATTTTGTTAGCGTACACCATATTTCTTACTATAGTTGCTGCCTCGATCCCAGCAAAATCTAACCCGATATGTGTACTTATTTTTGTTTTAGTTTTAATTATGTTAGTAAGTGCAATGATAGTTATTTTTGTTATAATAACTGCCCATTTTTATCATAAGGAGAATATGAACGAGGTTAATTCCTGCTTAAAATGGTTAAGCATATGTTGCCAATCGAAAAGCAATACACATGAATGCAATGGACGCAATACGCAACGTATATCAGGGAAAAGTGTATCAAAAGGTCTTGATATCATTTTTGCAGCTTTATCATACTTTTTATTGGTAGTAATTCTATCGACATATTTTATATATGTGATGTCATAAATATAACATTGGATACGACAAACACTATGACTCATAAGTAAATCTGACACTAAGGTGCTTTTGTTCCTGTCTATTTTATGCAATTTATGCTTTAGAAAAAGTTTCCCATTGAATAAGAACTGCTTTTTGGAATAAATTGACCAATATTTAAATTGATAAATCAGCAATCAGAAGAGAAAACCAAAACAACAAAACTCAGAGGAAAATGAGAATAATGTGTATTATGTATAAAAAAAAACTTCTTATGCCATGCCTTGTCGTTACCACAATGTCGTCCACTTTTCATTAAATGTGACTTCGTTGAATTACATTTTCAACGAATTTGTACTTTAATGAGCAACACAACACGACGTGTGCCACAACACATGTGGATTAGCTTCTGCTTATCCTTCAAGATCAGTTTGAATTACACACAAACATATACACACAATCACACATCACACATACATTACACATACACACACCTTCCCGGTAGTGGGGTTCCTCGGTCATTTGTATTTCTGGTGTGTTGTGCGTCTCTTGTCCTCTTGAACTTTTCGTTTTTCCATAGCGTTGTCGTATTTCTACCTCTAACCTCATGTTCGTGCGATTCTAAATATTGAACCATATTCTCCTTCAAAAGTAAAATTTGTAAAAGAGGTATTTTCTTATTTTTACAAATATTTCCCACTATACAAGTTTGTTTGATGTCATTCGCGGAGGTCATTTTACGACATGTTGTAATTCTTAAATTTTCAATTCCATGTGGTATGTTTTATTTCACTGTTCGTAGTCTTTTTTTCTTTAAGAACTATAGGGCTTATTAAAGGTCAATGAGAAGTAGTTTTTAAATAGTTAACAAAAAAAAACAAAAACATACAAACAACCAAACAAAAAAAAAACCAAAAAACAAAAAAATAGGAAGTTATTATATGTGATAAATTTTTGTATATTATTGTATTGTTCAGATATACCGGTTTGTTTGTTCACATAGCAAAATGTAAGCCAATAAATCAATACATGCAGTCTATTTTTTGTAAATTATATGACGTTGTTAAAAAAAATAGTAACTGTAAGCTATAAAGTGTATTGTGAATTTTGAAGATTTCTTATTTGGCAATATTATAAAATGCTAGACTATAAGTTTAATTTTTTTGTATTGATGATTGTATTTTGACATGTTCCTAAGAAAAAAAATAGTTTCAAAGGTGTATTTTTTTTTAAAATTCATTGATAAGCTGCTTTGGTATATCTGTTTAGGGTCCATATGGATTGCTATTTTATTGAGATCGTACTGTGAATTATATGAACACATTGTTCATTTGCAATAACTGTTTATCTTTTGCAAGCTTAACTAGAGAACCGGAAGATCTTTATCTTTAGTTTGTGAAACATATACCACTATTAAAAGATGTATATTTAATCTTTTTTTAGAAGACCATCCAGATTCTAATTTGTACAACTTTAGTCTGTCCATAATGATAAATACAGATAAGTAAGGAAAACATGTATATCTTGCTAAAAAGATCTGTAATTATTGATTGTATTGTGTATTTTTTGTGTTGTAATTTCATATTGTTTTTTGTAAATTATTTACTGACTGGTCACTGATAGTATTGTGATGTGAATATTTAGATGTTTTTATTCTATGAGCTGTATTTTTTATAAGTAAAATTATTATTATCATTTGTCACTTGTTTTGGTAATTATTTTTCGTTTGTTTGGTATGTACATTTGCCCTTTCTTAGATCGAGACAATTTTTTTTAACTTACAACATATATTTTGTAAGTTATAGTTAAAAATGTATCGAGACCGGAATAAAAATGTATAAATAATGAGATAACTTCTTTTGCAATGGAATTTTTTGTTTCAAATTAAACTTGTGGATTGCTAAATTTGGAAAGATAATATGTTGTGCGACAGGACATTTTTAAAGGAATAAGGATACAGTATTTACTTCAGTAAAACTATCTAGTATTTTACATTCTACACCACCCTTTTAACATTTTTAACGAAAAGTGTGTTGATTGGCAACAAAAAAAAAAGCTCCATCATAAATCTGCATCAACCCAAAAATGAAATTAAGAAAAAAATATTTTGTTTCCCGTCAGTACCTAATTTACAGATTTAAGGCAATAGAAGTTTACCAATGTTCGATTCTAATAAAACCAGTGGCAAGATACAAGTAAAAACTTGGAGGAGGGATCCCATGAAGACAAAAAAACATCGACAACGGTTGCCTCAGCAGGGTAAGTGTCCACTGCTATATTTGCGTCACGCTCATTGTTAATCAAAAGTTTATTAACAAAATCACCGAACTCCGATGAAAGTTCAAAACGGAAAATCCCTTATCAAATGGCAAAATCAAATGCTCAAACACACCAAGTGAATGGATAAAAAAAAACTCTGCAAAAAAAAAAAAAAGACACAATCGGAAAAAAGATACAATTGGTAAACTTACAGGTCCGATGACCATATTTAAGATCTAAGATCTACATTACAAACATGGCTGCGTAACTTAGGATGTGGATACACGAAAAATAAGAATACAGACAATATCACATTATTATTTTTAAAAAGATGAATGATCGAAAAATGTAAAATTGAATTAGAACAAACATTGAAATATTCTCTAAATGTATTTATTCAAATACCAAAGCTGGTGATATTATCATCTATGAATAAAATGTAATAGAATGACAGGTTAAATAAATATTTACAGGATTTACGTGATATTTGTTGAAATGCTGAAGAAATCAATTTACAAAAATGTATGTAAATGTTTGTAAAATTTTAGTGTTGATGGAGTATTGACATTTAGAACAAATAGAATAATTTCCAGGAATTCTGTGTGGATTTGATTTTGATGTTTAATTTATTTTAACAATACTAAATTAATAGTGGTAGACTATTTATTATCAATAAGAATCTCCTTATTGCAAATGACGAAGGTTGGTTCAACTAAAAGATCGTCAACTTTTATGGATTACAATAAACATCATTACATCGTTGATGGTATTGATTAATCTTGCGAAATACTCGTAAAATAATTACTCACTAAAGTTTTTTCAGTGAAGTGAAAAGATATGCTTCTGATTATACTGTTTGCAGTTTCAAGAAAAAAGTTTTAATCCTTTACGAGTGACTAAAACCATTTTTTTTAGATAGAAAAGACTTTATTAAAAGTTGAATGAATCGCTCCTTAAAGGGTATTTTTTTTTAAGTTGGCTTGCACAAAAACTAAAAGACTGATTACAAAATTGTATTCATGAGTACTAAGCATGACTAACAAATTGTGCTGTCAATCAAAATATCATCTCTTTAAATGCAAAGCGTGCCTCCACATTAAATATAACATTAATCATAACATTGTATCTATGACGAATAAGCAAGAAAAAGTAAAAGTAAAAGTAGAAAAGTACTGAACTCCGAGGAAAATTCAAACGCAAAGTCAGTAATCAAATGGCAAAATCAAAAACTAAAACACATCAAACAAATGGACACCAACAGTCACATTCCTGACCCGGCACAGGCATTGTCTTATGAAGAAAATGTTGGTTGAACCTGGCTTTATAGCTAGGCAAAACTCTCACCTGTAAGAAATCGCAAAAAAATCAACTATATTGACAACGAAGTTAGAGAAAAAACAATCAGACACAGAAACTCATGCTTGAAGCATTTTATATTAAAGTTTTTTTCATCGTAGAATTAATTCTGATACGAGTTGATTGTCATATATAGATATAGGAAGATGTGGTGTGAGTGCCAATGCGACAACTCACCATTCAAATCACAATTTATAAAAGTAAACCATTATAGGTCAATGTACGGCCTTCAACACGAAGCCTTGGCTCACACCGAACAACAAGCTATAAAGAGCCCCAAAATTACTAGTGTAAAACCATTCAAACGGGAAAACCACCGGTCTAATAATACCCACATTTTCATGTACAAAACAATACACATTAACGGTATTAATTTTTCGGCACGAGATGCGCAAGTCGACATTAAATTTCGCTTCAGTGATGCACGAGGCCAAAATATTTAGGAATTCAAAAATTACTGGAAAAGGAAAATAAGTTTTTAAAACAATTTTTTTTGGGTATATTTTACAACTTCATAGTTTTTACTTTTATGACAGATACCACTTGTGATCAACATCTAATTAACCTCCCGAAACATCTGATATTACCTGAGATGACTCAAATTTTACGTGGGGTACGTTTTGTTCAGTAAATGTGTTTTTTTGTAATTGTTTGTCTTTTCGCTGTTTTTTCGTTGTTGATTTAATGTAGATTGATTGTCTTCGATTTGTGATTCTTAAGCGTTTCCTGTGTATATTCCGCTTTTTTTATTGAACACTATGTATATCTCTGTTTGCTCAAATTAAGGTATACAAAGTATGCACAAATAAAAAAAATACGGAAAGAAAGGATATGGAAAGGTGTATTAACATGGAGACAGTCTATACATATCTACAAAGAACTAAAGCGATTAAAAGAATAGAGGATTGCGTTCAATGTTGTAGCTTACCAATAAAAAAGACGTGAGTAGTAATTATCAAACGATGCTTTAAAAAAAAAATTGGGAACATTTTTAGATCTATTGAGTGACTGTGCTAATGAGATGCTCGGTAGTTCAATTCTGCATCGGTTTGCGTAAAAGCTTTGATATGGAATGCTACACTTTAATTGTCAATACAAACAAATACTAGACCGAATTATCTGTCATTCAATAGCTTTTTTGTTGGCGGTTCTTTTGTGACACAAATGCACCAACCAAAAAAATAAAAGAGCTTTTGAACGACAGATAATTCGTTCTAAACAAAGACGAGACTTTTTTGTATTGAAACATAAAGATATGATGTTATAAAGATGATATATGTAGCTTGGTTTAAAAAAAAATCATGCCTTCTTTAGTACCAGGTTCGATATTTTAGACAGAAAGTGTGATACATGATGAAATATAGGCTAACATTTGTCTAAAAACTCAAACTATGCAAGCATACCAGTAGTTCATTAAGATAAATATACCTTCTCGAATGAAGTAAACAATAAGGGCGACGGATTTATATATGTTATTTTTGTTTCCATATCCATAAAATGTCTATTGTATACTTGTATATAATTTCGGCACATTTGAAAAATAAAATATTTTTTAAACTGAGTACACAATTTCATAAGAGCTTTAAGTTTATTTTTTCAAGATGATATTCATTTAAATGTCCACATTTCTCGATAGGAATTTTGTTTATTAATGCCTTAATCACTAGCTTCATCTGTCCAGCTACTGACACCATGGTTGCTGCTACATCAGTCGGGCCGTCGTTCTACTTATGACAATAAAATGATTCTTGGAAAGTTTATTTTTCAATGTTTATGTTTGTTGTCATGGTAAAGAACGGTTGGTTGATTCAAAGAAGGAACAATTAACATAATCTTAGCAGCTCCACTTATATACGCTTCTCAAACATAAAAAATAACGGAAAATCTACAATGTTCAAAATCAAGCGTTATATTTTTAAACAGTAACATAGGTGTATGTTTCAATAAAGCCTTATCTACGCTAACCTCTTGCATCACCTTGATAAATAGACAAATAGATATATTTTCAAATACGTCGTGTAATTTCCAATTTAGTACAGGTTTACCAAGGATCTTTTGGAAAAGAAAATTTGTCATGGCAGGTTTTATACCATGAAGGCAACACTTATGATTTGAATATGATGAAGTCATGTGTTTATAACAATTTTATACTACTCACTTACAATACTTTTTTTTTTTATTTCTTTAAACATTCCCCCAAGTATGGGTTATACAGATAAACTCATCATAAATACCAGGATTAAATTTTTTATATTTACGGAAGACGCGTGTTTAAAACAGGTTTAATCCACGATTTTCTACATTTGAAAATGCCTGTAACAAGTCAGGAATATGACAGTTCTTGTCCATCCATTTTTGATGTGTTTTGTTATTTCATTTTGCCATGTGATTATGGACTTTCCGAATTGATTTTCCTCTAAGTTCAGTATTTTTGTGATTTTACTTTTTTTTCGTCTACAAAAAACTCCTCAGTGACGCTCAAATCAAAGAGCGGTTTCAATGAAAAATTTGAGAATGTTCATAATGATTATGATCTTCAGGTGTAAGTATAGAATTGTGAAAGACACTTTTTTAATTCCATGAATGGGAAGGGATTATTTTCAATGCTTTTCATTCGTTCCTTTTCGGTAGGGATTGGGAGCAATGCAAACACTATTAAATAATCTTTGTAGATGTTCTATATATAAGCTAGCATTATTAATTTTAAGTTATATGCTTTTTTTTTATTATCCCAAAAACAGTCAAACCTTGAGCATTTCCGAGAAAGTAAGTCCAGAAAATGGCGTAGGACGTATTTAAAAATTTTAAAACTGTTGTTTTTCTTTTTCTCCTGAGATCTTAAGTTACCAGAGTGATTCTCTGGTTCATAACTCAACTGATTGCTACATTTTGACGGAGTAAAGATATTCATGGCGGATGATTAAGATCTTATGAATTGGTAAAGCGAACAAGCATAGGAGTTCATCTTTCAACCTTGATTTCCCGAACGGTAAATTCATAGAAATGACATTATCAATGATTGAGGTCATATGGAATAGGATCCCAGTTAGGGCAACCAGTCCGGTACCCACTAATGTAGTTTAAAAAAAATTATAACATTTGTTATAAATTGTGTAGTGTTATTATTTCACTAGTTCTGTAACTGAATGTAGATGTATTTGAAAGGGTAGGCTTTCTAATTTGAATTTCTGTAAAAATTTTGATTGATTTAAATGTAATCTGGCGTCAGTACATAGAGAAATTTGCCTAAATTCTAGCCTTTATTCTTCCCCGGAAGTAGACAGACTGACCCTGTTATCAATACAAACAAAATTTTGCAACGGAATGCCAGTCATGAGGCACTGAGATTATATTTAGACACTTCAAAATGAATGCCTAACATGAAAATTATTTATTGAACAAGACCCTATGTATTTACTATGATTTTTAATGCGTTCCAATGGGGCAAATGATTGGGTCCCCGTTCTATATCAACACTACATTTATACATGTTTTTGTGTAGTTTGACATCTTGACTGGTTCTATGATCTTGTTAAAAACTTGTTGTATCGGTCATAAGTCAAGAGACATTATGTACTTCTCGAACTAATATAGCAACCCTATGAAAATAAAACGGACTGAATGGCACATATGACTTTCAATCGGTTTCTAGATTACAATAAGCTAAAAACTTTCAGAACGATTGATGCAACACTACAATTTAATTCTTTTGATTTGTAAGGGTATTGACCTTTATTTAATCACCTACCAATGATTGAATATAAAATTTTGCTACCTCACAAATTTTTATTTATATCAGCGAGCACAAAAACAACTAAACAAATATGATTGCGGAATTAAATGCTGACGTCTTGTTAAGATTTTTAATTGAAAATGGTTCCAGGCGGTTTGAACCAAATAAACGAAGAAATTCAGATTTAATCCCTAAACGAAATTTTCAAACACATCATTACTGAAATAATATTGCAATTGGGAGCATTCGGAAACATTCATTAATTAGATGTTTGAATCAATGAATATTAATGTGAATAACATACGTTTTTATAGAACAATTACATTCCTATACACTCTATTTTGTTAGTAATCAAGTCATGCAATTTAATCAAGAACTCAAAACTAAAATAACCCTTTTTATGACCAAGAAGAGACCATGTCCATCACAAATAAATGTTTAGCATTTACAGAACGTATCATTTGAAACCAGCATCATCGCTACGTTAACACCACAACCATTTTGCTGATACAAGAATACGTTTAGAAATTAAAGAACTGATAAGGACAACTCAACCTAATTCAGTAACTTAATTGATATAGATTTAGAAATGACGCCGAAGAATGCACATGTTTTGTTGTATATTTTTATGTTTGTAGTGGTTCATGCAACATGCAAGATTTTACCCGACATTGCAAGTCTATACAAGAACATCACAAATTGTTATCAAAAGGAGGTATTTCCGACGTGGAATCAAACACAGCCACTGGATATATATTTTACTCTTGCTCCATTGGTTCTTAACTCATTTTATGCAACTGAGGAAACGATTTCTCTGACAACGGCAATATATTTTATGTGGGATGATTTGAGGTTAACATGGGAGCCTTTCCTTTATGGAAATAAGGAAAGTATAACAATAACTACGAACGATATATGGCTACCATACATACACATGGAAAATAGTGTAGACGAATTAAAAGCAATTGGTCATGACGCTCAGTTCTATGCCCATATTACCCACAATGGAAGGGTTAAATGGACACCCGGTGGAATACTGAGAGCAAAATGTCCATCAGACATTCGTAGATTTCCCTTTGACACGCAAACATGTCAATTTATTTTTGCCATGTGGGGTGTTGAAGTTAATGATGTAAGGTATATTCCGGTTACAGATGAGGCTATAATGACTTATTTCACCAAAAATTCTGACTGGACTGTAACGGCAAATCGTCAGTTTGTACGTTACAAAAACATAACAGTCGAGTTTATCTTTGAACTTTCAATCAAAAGACAACCCTTGTATAATGTCGTAGTCGTGATTCTTCCAACATTTGTGTTTGCGCTAATGAATCCACTCGTTTTCCTTCTGCCGGTGGAATCTGGTGAGCGTGTATCCCTTGGAATGACAATTTTATTATCTTATGAAATATTTCTGACACTTGTTTCTAATTCGGTACCAGCGTCGTCAAATCCAATATGCTTACTTTTGTTAATATTGGTAATAGTAATGATGATCAGCGGAGGAATTGTTATATGCGTTATCTGCAGCATCAACAACTATTACATTGAAGACGTTAATGATATAAATGTATGTGTAGAATATTTAGCTGTTTGTTTTCGTCAGAAGAAATGTATCCAACTATCGGCTGAGGATAAACCAGATGAAAGTGAAAGTGCCAACCTATCAGTGAAAGATTTAGTCCAAACAATTGACATAATGTTCCTCGTTATTTCGTATATTCTTTTTGCTGTTGCATTATCTACATACTTTATATATATTTGTTCCACACGAAACGAGTAAGTAAGGTTTAAAATATAAATCTGCATTATATTAGTATCAGCTAGTCACTCTACTGACATTTGTTCATTTAAAGTTATTTTTACTTTTTAAAATATAAATCATGAATGCCCAGTTTTTACATATTTGTCTTTTTAGTTATAAAGAAAGGCTAAGGAAGAGAACTTCATTGGACAATTCTTAAAAAATTGAGACTTTCCCCAACTATGCAATTCTTTTACTATTGCATTCGGTTTTTTGGGTTTTTTTTTCATTGACGAAAAGTGCATATAATGGTTATAAGCTTTTATTCATTTCTTTTCAATCGTATATATAAGCTTAAAGATCTAATTGTATCGCTACACTAAGTTGTTATCAATTGTTATCATTATTATAAAGACAATAATTCAATCTCTTATCAGAGACAAAATAGAAATGGTTAGCTAAAAAGAATTTTAGATGCACAGTTTTTTTTTTTTTTTTTTTTAAAGTTGTATCAAATACATTAATGAATAATTAACTTTGTCTGTGTTAAAATGGAATTGCGTTCATCTTCCTACTGCATATTGCTTGACATCAGAATTATAAGTACGTGTAGTGTTATTGCAAGTCTTCGGTTGCATTCGTTTAAAATGCTAGTATATTGTATCAAATAAAGAGAAATTAAACAACGGTATGCGTCAAGGGGTTGTGTATCACCTTGTTTAATTTTTATACAAATGACTGGACATTGCAAAATTTGATTGTTATTAAAATAAAACACCTATAAATAGAATGAAATTCAAAACAGTGTGGCTGTGGCCATTGATTGACACATTAAATTCATCCATTGACTGGGAAAATTTACGTGAACGTTTGTCTGTAACGACCACTGTTAACGACGTACCTACGATAGACATTTAAACTGTGGGGTCACCAAAGGTTTCTTAACGCCTTTAATTATAAACTAATTCGAAAAATTAATCAGGAATAACCTTTATGTTTCGATTTATATAATTGGTATAAAACAAACATCGTGTTATTTCTGATTAATTTTTCGAATTACTTTATTAAGGTGTGGAGAACCTTTGGTGAACCATAGTTTAAGTGTCTTTAAAAAGTACATAGTGAGCGGTGGTCATTACATACAAACGTTCACCTAAATTGTCCCAGTCAATGGATGAATTTAATGTGTCAATCAATGGCCACAGCCACACTGTTTTGAATTTCATTCTAAATGATATTAAGTTTAGTCTATATAGAATCGACCACACTACTCCATTGCAAATTAATAATGGCATAGGTCACGTGATATATGACTTCCCTCTTCATGCATGAGGCACCATAAGGTGCACGTGAAAAATAGTCTTGTGTGTATAAAACCAATTTATTTAGGTGAACCTAGATAAATAACCCTTATGCTAATGATGTTTGTACATTGTGTAACGAGTCCGTTAGTTCCTGGGTTGAGGATTTTGTTATTTATTTGTGAAGAATTTGCTTATGAAAATGATATTTTATCTAAAGTCAAAAAATCTACAGCCCGTAACAGAGAAGTGATCGAATTGATGTTTCTTTACCGTCAAAATTAGCTACGTTATCGACAAACTTAATTGAGTAGTGACCGAATTATTGGTACTTTAACGTTAAAAAGATAGACAATGCTGACAAACTTTCATGTGTCGATAATCAAGTTTAATACCGATGATATTGAAAATAATTCTAATAATATGAAACAAAATATGTCCATGCACCATTTCGATTGGGCGAAAAGTAGTCATTTCTTCTAAGTCAGAACAGAAAAAAAGATTTATGGAAGACGTCTTGATAGTATTATTTCCTTCACAATTTTACCCAAAACTAAAAGAAATATACTGGTAAACAATTAAAAAGGTGTTTGATAGGAATGAAGTCCTTTATTTTTTCGGACTACAATGTGTACCGTATGTGTGATGGATTTGAATTCAATCAATAACTTTGAAATGTTTTCTCATATGTATACACAAAAGGGAGGACTGGTATTTGTACTTCTGTTAGAATATATCTTCGTCCGTTTCACATGCCAAACTTTTTTCTAGTACAGTTTAAACGGGAAAATTTTGTTGAGAATTTTTTTAATATGACAAAATAACGTTCAAAACTATTTCTTGCAATGGCACACACAGAGAATATTTTTTTTTAGTAAAATTCAGTAAAAAGAAATTTCTCCAAAATATACCATGGCCAGGACCTGACAGTTTTTAGCAGTGTACAAATGAAAATCGTCCGGAAAACTACGCTTGCTGTCATTTTGAGGGATCATGCAATATTTCACCTATTACCCATAAACAACATAGGTTCTCAATTACTAAAAAAAAGTTCTAAAAGATAATTTCAAATCAGAGTAAACATATTAACTTCCTTATATCCAGTCGAATTTGTCTATAGGTTACACAAAGCTGGTTCTTAAAACGTTTGTATCAGAGAAAACATTTTAAAACATGTAGGGGAAATGGATTTCCTCACCATTCACATATAATATTCCGTATTTCTGTTTTTTTGTTCGATAACGTAAATTATACGACTTTTTTTTATGACTACGTGAACTTGTGCCATTGATTTTTGCTGGTCTTTAGGAAGACATTTACAATTGTGCAGTTAACGGAGGCACTTATACATTAAAGTATTAGCAAATGTTCTACTAGCGTTAAGATTGAATGCTTAAGGTCTTACTACATATGAATGTCTGTTGTGTATCTATATGGTCTAAATGTAATTAAAATGCGATTAATGTATTATTTATGCTTTCAGAATTATGATGGATATCTATATAAATGAAGAATTAGTGTTAGTAATGTGTTTGTCGTAAATGAAGTTATGCTGAAATGAAGTTATGCGAAAGTCAACGTTTAGTTTGTAAAGTAGCTTTAAAATATTTAAGATTATGATATAATGAGGTATATCTAGATTTTTAACATTTGTTCACACTGTTAATATTTTAATATTCTATCCTTTTAGACAGAAGATTTTGTGGCATGTATATGTAAGGACAATTTGAGTCTTAAATAAAGAATTTATCTAATCTTTTAGACTAATATTTATTCTAACGTTTACCATAACATTCAAAAGATTGTAATTTTTAGTCTGGGCTACTACCACATTGCCATAATTACAACTCTCCACTCAAAACCATATGACGTAGAAGATTGTAACATTGGAATATTTTGCCAGATATAATGACGAATTTAAGTACGGAATAACTTACTATCGGGATGAATATTGTTACAAAAAAAGAGATCTCATCATTTCCAAAGAAAAGGTGAAATTGAGATGCTATCATAGAAGTGTTCTATTTATCATCGAAACTATAAATATAGCAGAGAAATGTGATAAATAAAAAGCCAGCAAAAAAAAAAATAATTAAATAAATAAAACAACAACTAAATACCGAACAAAACGAATGTATTTTATTTTAATTTCCTTCAGTCGACGCCACTGTTGATGTCACCGAGGAGCTGAAAGATGAAAAAGAACTTATATATACCAATACCAAATCTTTATTAAAAACATCTTAAGCACCTTATACTGCAATTTCCTGAATCTTTTTATTATATATTCATGAAAATCATTAAAAAATTTAAACTTCTGACCGGTAAAAATGGTTAAATTTTAATATTTGGTGTTTTTTTTCAACAATATTTGAGTTGATAAGTATGATAAGTACACATTAAGTTAATTTCTGTTTGGAAGTATTTACTTACATTGTGATAGAAGAAAGATTATTAACATTTAATGTTTTACTATATAAAACATATTGCAAGGTTTCAAAGAAGGCAAAAAAATACTCTAGTTAAGATTTGTTCCAAAAGGACGAATTTTTCTACATGTCTAATGATAAACTAGTACTAGTAAGATTGAATTTCTTAACCTAAGCATACGGGCCCAGGCATAGAATCTAGTACGCTAGAAGTGCATTTTGCCTATATAAGACACCAGTACCGCTTTAATCAAGCATCTCACCGTTATCAGACATATGGTCGTTTATTCTTTTTTCTTTTAAAATAAAAAAAAAAAAATAATAAAAGAATGTAGAGTTCTGGTAAATCTTTATTTTGACTAATATAATTTCATTTTGAAATTTACTTGGTCATTTCAAGACAAAATTTTATGTGTACTGATTGGCCGTGAAATCTTATACAATCAACCAATTAGGTGTATTACAGTTCTTCTTATTCATTTTAATAAAATAGTTCCAGCAATTAAACCGTGCCCAGTTTCTTAAAAGAGGGACGAAAGATACCAAAGAGACAGTCAAACTCATAAATCTAAAACAAACTGACAACGCCATGCCTAAAAATGATTAAATCTGACGAAAAATATGGTTAATTGGAAACAACCATGGTAAATATATATAGTATGACTTACGGACTTTCACAAATAAAATTTGTCAATTTTTGACATTCATAATCCACCCAGTGAAAACTTGTGAGACTGAATAGTGCTAAACAATCTTCTTCGTGCCCTTGAAAACTATTTGGTTCACCAGGATACCAGTCGGTATACGTAAGTCTTTTCTGACTAGTTTCCCAAACCCAGACGCCTTCTGTTTGTTCATCATGAGCTCCTAACCAAAAGAATTCCTGAAGTAGAAACACGTGTGATCAGTACATGTAGTAAACTAAAATTCAATATGACTGGAATTCAAACAATAGTTTGAGTGAAATGTGAACTAAAACTATACCTGCTTAGTGGTGGAGAAGTGAATATTCTATAATAATAATTAATTTATTTCATCAAAGTGTCGGACAATAATAATAATAAAACCCATACACAGCTTGAATAGGCATATGAGACACTATATTATCATTTGTATGTACAACTACATAAATTATTTATAAAAAACTAAAATACAAATTGGGAAACCAAGTAAAATGTCAAAATGTTTTATATTATCAAAATTGTTAACATAAAAGAAAACATAAACAAATAAACTTTAAAAAAAAAAACCGACACAATTGAGTATGAAGAAAAAAGAGTTTATATGAAAAGTTTGAGAATAAAAAAAAAATGCATCTTTTTTTTTTAGATAGCCTCTAAATTAAAATACAATATGGATAAAAAAAAATCATAAAAATAAAATAAAATGCAACTTTTACTTATACGGAAGTATACAATCAAGAGTGCAAATTGATTTTCAATGCGCGGCGTCTTCTCGTCATATAAAAAACTAAGTTAGATAACTCGTATTGTTATTCAGCATTCTGTATTTGAAATACAAATTCATAAACATCAGACTTTGTAAAAAAAAATTATCCAAGTCATAGCTCTGTGACCCCATGTCACTGTAAATGTCACAGGTAATCAAAACGAGTATCTCTTCTTCTATTGCATGATGACAAAATGGACAAATTCTTTCATCTGACGGTATTTGTGAAAAATAGTAAAACAAGTATCACACCAACAGTTATAATAGTTTGATAGTAAAATAGATACTCAAATATGTGCATAAATTACCAGAGGGCCAGTCAAACTCATAAATCGAAAATAAATTGACAACGCTATGGCTAAAAATGAAAAAAAGACAAACAGACAAACAACAGTACACATGACACAACATAGAAAACTAAAGAATAAGCAACACGAACCCCACCAACAACTAGGGGTGATCTCAGGTGCTCCGGAAGGGTAAACAGATCCTGCTCTACACGTGGCACCCGTCGTGGTGCTTATGTGATAACAAATCCGGTAAATAATCTAATTCGGTAGGTCACATTCATGAAAGGGAAGGGAATTGTAGTTACGACGTAAGGAACATATCCGATATCATTTATGAAATGGTTATTCATAACGGTCAACCAACTCGTGATGGCGTCCACCAAATTTACGAAGAGATGATTTCAACCGTTTGGAACTCTTGGAACCAAATTATATACACATATTTGCAATATAGCAATTATATATAGTTATAAAAAAAAAGAAATGGAATAAAACTTTTAAAATTGTATTTGAAAATAAGTAATCATCAAACAAAACATCGTTCAGTTGATTTTTCAAATACCCAAATAAAAACCCTTTCGATGCATTTATAGATAAAAATAAGCAAAAATAATAATAAAAAAAAAAAAAAAGAATTACTTAGATAATGTCTGTTTTTGCAGATATCTTTTCTATATTAGACTCAGTCTAGTTGTATAAGTTTACTTACAAATTGTGTGATATTTCTCTGTAAAATAAATGAATATTAAGTTAAGTTACAACGATTTACAAACTGACAAGATGGTAGCAAATAATATACATTAACGTGAGAACACGACTTTCTGTATACAAATAAAAACCAACAATAACCCCCCCCCCCAAAAAAAAAAAAACAACAACAAAATACAAATAACAACAAAAAAAAACCGACACATGTCGATGTTTAGGGATTCATACTGAAACGATGTTACTACTTCTAATAATAATGATAATGGTTAAACTAAATACAATATATAATCATAGTAAAGGGAAATAAACTAGATAATATAAAAAAAAAAAAAACACCACGGTACCCTCACATATTCATATTCGGTAAGCAACTTGAGGTAAAGAACACAGTCGTTTTATGTACGATTGAAAGTTAGTTACCACATGCCAACCAGCTGCTACTTTTTCCAGCTGATCGCTTTCCTGTTTGTCGTTTAGTTCAGCCAGGTATCCTCCCTTAGATTTACACCACTCCTGAAAGTAGAGTTTCATATACATGGATCATATATAGATATAGGAAGATGTGATATGAGTGCCAATGAGACAACCCTTCTTCCAAGTAACAATTTATAAAAGTAAACCATCATGTTTGGAAAAGAAAGTTATGAAAGCCTTTAATTATCATGCTTAGTTTAAACTCAAATAAAGTAATCAATCTTTGATTTTCTATAAGTATAATCTTTGTGAACATTAAAGTAGGTTTGATCATTTTCTTTGTTGAATTCGTGAATTTGTAGGACTCGTCAACTATACCAGTAATGTAGACTGATTCTGTCGACTTATATTTCTATCTTATATTCTTTTCAATCGTTTTCGTTCCCTTTAGCCAGTGTCCTTTTCCTGTGCGATGACACATAATAGGTTGCCGGTGTTAAAAGTTGAAATTTGGCATTAAAGTAACTCTAGTAGAACCGAGTACTTTTAGTCTTTTATTATTAAGTTTGTTTTCTGTGTTTATTTCCGAGGTAAACCCTTTGCTACCTATTTGTTTTGTTTGTTCTTAGGTTGTGTTGTAACATCACGAGCCTATTCTATATGGACATGTAGACACAAAGTTGCTGTTGGTTGTTGTCTGCATTATTTTTTTCTTTCGTTAATGTTTTAGGGTAGTGTGTCTTTTATGAATTTAGTTAAAATCTGGCCGTTGTATTTTTCTCTCTTTTGACTTTTCTCACACTTCGTGACGTCACTCCGTGGCCTTTTATGGCTTACAATAGGTATTGATTTCACTCATTGTTGAAGGTCGTATTTAGGCACATTTTTGCCATGTTGTCGAATTAGGACATATTCAAACACCGAGAACTATCATATCAGAATGTATAGTAACAGTTATAAATGTGTGAAATACAATAAGACTAAAGTGTCTGAAAAGTGACTGACAGTATTTGATTTACACCAACTACAATGTCTGAACAGTACTGATTTTAACACAAAGAAAATTGACATATTTATAGATTATTGTTAACCATCTCAACGAAATTGATTTTTTCGCTACAGCAAAAGTGAGAAAAGCAATCGAATTAAGATGACCAATGGTAACCTTTAACAGCATTATCGCTATTTTGCCCATGACGACGGTGATGCTGACATTGACAATGTGGCACTTGCACCCTTGGTTTCTAGCGATTTTTTTTTTGTATCATTGTACTGTGCTGAGTAATATATATATATTCTCTAATGTTTGCATTATTTTCGAATTTCTTGATCGGTGTCAGAAAAATATTTCTCCTCACTAGTGAACAATCTGTTCTCGGCAAGTGATTGGTCGAAATTTAATTGTGACGATAAATTTTCTTGGTTTCTTCAGAATTTTTATATTGTGACGTCATGAAAAAGGCGATCATGCCTTATGACGTCACATAAAAAGTACACAACTGTCTCCAAATCTTTGAATAGGAATGATTACAATCATTAGAGGAACAGATTTCACTACTATAACTCGTGTATTAATATAGATTCACTATTTTTTGTGCCATTTGCACATTTCTGACCGGTATGAGAAAAAAATAGTTCTCTTTACTAGTGAAAAATCTATTATTGACAAATGATTGGTCGAAATTTGATTATGATTATTTGTTTTCTTCTGAATTTTTCTATTGTGACGCCATGAAAAAGTCGACCTTGTCTGATGACGTCGCATATAAAGAACACAAGTTTCTGAAAATCTATAACTCGTGTATTAAGATATTTCTGCACTCTCGACAGTTAAATTTTAATTATTTAAAAAGCTCGGCAAGCCTCGCGCTTTAAATAATAAAATTTAACTGTCTCGAGTGGAGAAATATCGTAATACACTTGTTGCAGTGTAGGAATCTATATTTCTCCACTCTCAACAGTTAAATTTTGATTATTTAAAAAGTTCGACAAGCCTCGCGCTTTAATACCACTTATCTGTAATCATCAAAGTTTTAAAAAAGAAGCATGACGCGCATAGTTTGGGATTTGCTCCAAATTGATTAAATTTGATAAGGCTCGTCAAATATAAAGAAAAAAATGTATATATATATTTCTACCACTACAACAAGTGAGTTGCGATATTTCTCCACCGTAAACAGTGAAATTTCAATATTTAAAAGCGCAAGGCTTGCCGAACTTTTTCAAAAATTTAAATGCACTTGTTGAAAGCGGAATACTAGCGTAATACACGAGTTCTCCTCGCTAGTGAAAAATCTGTTCTCGGCAAATGATTGGTCGAATTTTCTTGGTTTCTTCTGAATTTTCCTATTGTTATGTCATGAAAAAAGGCGACTGTTCCTGATGACGTCACATAAAAGGTACACAACTTTCTTCTTTGAAACAAAAGGATAAAAATCATTAGAGAAACAGATTCCACCGCTATAACTCGTGTATAACGATGTAATTATTTCTCCACTCTCGACAGTTAAATTTGGATTATTTAAAAAGCTCAGCAAGCCCCGCGCTTTAAATATCAAAATTTAACTTTCTCGAGTGGAGAAATATCGTAACACACTTGTTGCAGTTATGGAATCTATATTTATAATGTTATGATGTTTATAAAACGATAATGAATTATAATGCTGGTACCTTTGGTAACTATTTACAGCACTGGGTCGATGCCACGGCTAGTGGACGTTTCGCTCCCGAGGGTATCACCAGCCCATTAGTTAGCACTTCGGTGTTGACATGAATATCAATTATATTGTCATTTTTATCAATTTCCTGTTTACAAAACTTTGATTTTTTCGAAAAACATAGGGATTTTCGTACCACATGTATAGATTACCTTAGACGTATTTGGCACAACTTTTTGGAATTATGGGTCCTCAATGCTCTTCAACTTTGTACTTGTTTGGCTTTATATTTTTTTTTATCTGAGCGTCACCAATGAGTCTTATGAAGACGAAACGCGCGTCTGGCGTAATAAACTATAACCCTGGTGCCTTTGATAAATATTTATCCTTCCGCAGGGGCGGATCCAGTCATTTTAAAAAGGGGGGTTCCTAACCCAGCACAAAGGGGGGTTCCAATTACATGTCCCCATTCAAATGCATTGATCGTCCAAAAAAAGGGGGGGTTCCAACCCCGGAACCCCCCCTCTGGATCCGCGCCTGAACTTCCTTATGAAAGATTTGCTGGAAGTTGTGTTCTTCATATGTGACGTCTTCAGGCATGGTCACCTTTTTTCATGACGTCTCAATAGGAAAATTCACAAGAAACTTAGAAAATTTGTAGACTTAATTAAATTTCGACCAATCATTTACCGAGAACAGATATCTCAGTAGTGATTAGAAATGTTTTTCTCGCACCGATCAAAAAATAAGAAAAGAGCACAAGAATTAGAGAATGGAAATAGCGATGAAGTGAAACACATAAACGATTAATATTTGTACAATTCTAATTTATAAAGAAACATGACTCCAATATTCAACATTATTCATGAAAGTGAAACCAGATTTAACTGACTTATTTGCTTCAAACCTTTCAGATCTTTAATAAATGTATCGGTCACATTTGCTATGACAGACGAGATAAATTTCCTGTTTTAAAACACGAAAAAACGAAACAAAATACCAAAGTGAAATGAAGACAATATCGTCCCGATTAAAGGATACAGTATTCCTCCGCTATAAGTAAACACTATATAACTTGTAAACGTACATACCATAGCATCATGCCATGTCATTTTCTCGTCATTAAAGATATAACAAGAGCCACCCATGTTGGTCCAGCCCTGAGGACATGCTGCATTTATACTATCTGGAATAAACAAACAGTTTCTCGTCATTAAAGATATAACATGAGCCACCCATGTTGGTCCAGCCCTGAGGACATGCTGCATTTATACTATCTGGAATAAACAAACAGTTTCTCGTCATTAAAGATATAACATGAGCCACCTATGTTGGTCCAGCCCTGAGGACATGCTGCATTTAAACTATCTGAAATAAACAAACAATCATTTACTCTTGAAAGATGAAAACGTTTATTAGTTTGTCCTGTTGAGATCATTTACAGGCAGTTACGAGCAAGCTAGCGATTCTTTACAAAATTTTATGGAAATGTTTACCTATCAATCCTAATGTTAAAACCAAACCGATGGCTAAACCTAGTTTTTCCATTGTATGGTATATAAGGTAATGTAACCTATAGATTGACTGTCGTTTATATAACAACACATTTTATTTGTTCAGATTATTCAAAAACTGATAAAGCATACCGTTCTAGTTAATGAAGTGTTTGGTCAAGGTTAAAAACTGGTATGGAGACCAAAGGAGAACAAGGAATGGTACCGCATAGCGATTGTTGAAAGGTTAAAGATGAAAATGAAGCTTAATTGTACGCCTATCATGGCAGTATTATACTGTCATTATCATATCCATCCATGATCCTCCTAATACAACTTATTGTATAATTTATCGATTAGCAGATAATTCTTTTAAATGTGCTATTACATATTAATCAACCTCGATGACAGAACGGTCAACCCTCCAATCAATTACAAAACAATACACACTTAATCGTTCATTGAGCATTCAATTTGAATTAGGAACGATAATATGAACATTTACACCATCAAATTCACCAATAACTATAGTTCTATTTCTGAGTACGGACGAAGCTGAAATATTCCAATTTAGATCATATAAATGTAAAATTAGCCTTTAACTGACAAAAAGTAATGCTTTAAATGTCATTGTTTATTTTACTAACCAAAACATTTGCGGAAATGAAACTTTTGTTGAAAGAGAAATATTGTGGACCATGTTTAGCCAAAATGTACTTGTCCATGAGTTTACATTCAGAAATTGAGGATTGGTGCGCTCCATAGAATACTTATTTAAAAATTCAAGAAAATATATTATCAAAATTGAGAATGGAAATAGGGAATGCGTCAAAGAGACAACAACCCGACCATAGAGTAGACAACAGCAGAAGGTCACTAACAGGTCTTCAATGCAGCGAGAAATTCCCGCACCCGGATACGTCCTTCAGCTGGCCCCTGAACAAATATATATACTAGTTCAGTGATAATGAACGCCATACTAAACTCCAAATTGTACACAAGAAACTAAAATTAAAAAAAAAATAAGACTAACAAAGATCAGAGGCTCCTGACTTGGGACAGGCGAAAAAATGCGGCGGGGTTAAACATGTTTATGAGATCTCAACCCTCCCCTATACCTCTAGCCAATGCAGAAAAGTAAAAACATAACAATACGTACATTAAAATTCCTTTCAAGAGAAGTCCGAGTCTGATGTCAGAAGATGTAACCAAATAAAAGAAACAAAATGACAATAATACATAAATAACATCAGACTACTAGCAGTTAACTGACATGCCAGCTCCAGACTCCAATTAAACTGATTGAAAGATTATGTCTTCATCATATGAATATCAGGCACAATCCTTCCCATGAGGGGTTTAGTATCATACCATCATAACATATATGAGAAGAACATAACCCGTGTCATGCCAACAGATGGTTTTTAAATAAATAAATAAATGTGTGTAGTTCAGAGGCAAATACCCTATAAGTGAATCAATATTAACGCCAAAATATGCAATCTTTATTAACCAACTAAGTACATTATTGCCAAAAATGACTGGTTATTAAAAATAACATATTTTCTGTAATGGCCCTGTTTTTCTGTAATGGCCCTGCTTTTTTCTGTAATGGCCCTGTTTTTTCTGTAATGGCCCTGTTTTTCTGTAATGGCCCTGTTTTTTCTGTAATGGCCCTGTTTTTCTGTAATGGCCCTGTTTTTCTGTAATGGCCCTGTATTAATGCCCGGTTTGTCTGTATAAAGCACAGTTAGGGATTTTAATAAAGTTAATAAAATTAAGTTGTAAATAGTATAATACTTTTTTGTATTTTATTTAATTTAGTAACCAGCAACCAACATTAAAGAACCATATATAGGGATCACTGTTCCTCCTGTTTTTCAACACATAACTTCTGTCAACTTAATATCTTGGATATTTGGTATATTAACACATACACTTTTATTCAGTTGGTTAATAAATGTATTAAGAAATGGGTGTTTTTATAATGGCCCTGTTATATGTCCAAGGTCTGTTATAATGGTCGAGGAAGTCTGTAATGGCCCGAGGCAACGCCTGAACGTATAAGAAGTCTACATGTTGAGCTATATTTACGAATGATAATACCATCAAGCCTTCCGAATGATGGTATTTCATGAAAGTGTTGAAAGTGGCGTTAAGTATTAATCAATCAACAAATTAATCAATCAATCATCCATACCGGTATAATTCAGGGGCCGTGTCAATAAAAGTATCATATGATTTGTCCTAAGATTGCAACAATTTATGCAAAATAAAAGTTTTAACGTAATACTAGTAGATACATTATTATACACGTTAAAAAAATAAAAATGATGTGTATACGAAAATAAAACTAAATAGTCACACAACCTTGTTAAATGAGATATATTCGTGCTAGAATTTAATGTTAGCATGTAAATTGTTTTGTCTTTGGGTCCACTCGAATTCATTGCATGTATTGAATAAGGATTAAGTAAAAGGTAGTAATTTTTTCCCACATTTAAATTATCATTGCACCGTTTGGTTATGTGCAAAAAAAATGTTACTCATGATGATAGTATTTTTTTAAGCAAAAAGGACAGCCTCTTTTATCTATAATACTAAAATTACGAGGTCCAATTTGTCAGCCGTCATCACATAAAAACGACGAATCAAAGAATTCAACTTTATATACAACTAATATAGAACAAAGGTGTAGATTAAAAATTACACCACTCCAGGCCCTTTTGTTTTCCGCGTAATTAATATTGCCAATAATTAGGAAGTTCCGGGTCGAGTCCGATACCGATACCAATAGTATAATCACCTGTTACCTATTACCTTAGCTGTACGTTCCGCATCTGACAGGAGCACCACCAAACGGTGTATTCAGGATTAATATGCTATATAGTGGAGTGACAAATCAGGAAAAGTCGCTTAGTTAAGGAGTTTAATGGACCGAAATACCTCACGGCTGAAAATGCACATGAAGATAGAGTTAACATTATACTTTCATTTTAGCCCTGTCGTAGAGTTTTCCCACGGTGCAGTTTTTTTGTAAAATTGCGATAAAGTGTGACTTTCCGATTTTTTCTTTTTCATTTTCAAAAACGGGAACGTTTATAAATAATTCCCGAATGAAGATATCATCACAAAAGTTGTTATCAGATGAAAGAGTAATGTATCAGCTTTATTTTGATTTCAAACGTTCTGATCATATGAACATATAAATTAAGTGAATTGGACGATTTTCAAATATTTATGTCATTTTTTACAATGTTACCGTCTGACAAAGTATATAACATTTCTTATATATATCACCAGTGGTACATTTTCACAAAATATAGTATAATAATCAATATGCAAGAAGTTTTAATACCTAAAATTCCGAAAAAGCATGCAAATTACGTTTTCGGTCCGTTTTATAATACTCATCATATAGCAGTTTTACTATTCGATTTCCAGCTCAATAAGTCTTGTTGCTTTCCCTTTTCTTATTTTCCCCTAACTTGTGATTTGTTGTGTTTTTACAGAAAATAAAATTTTATTTTCATATTTAATAAGACATAATTATATCAATGTCTGTGTCTAGTTCTTGACTGAGTATACTGATTTCATGTGATAGTATTTTTATGTGTTTTATCCCTTGTTCATTTTGTTGAATAAACTAATTTTTAACCACATCGGTAAACCCCCGAAATAATCCGGAAAATAATGGACACGAAGTTCCAAAAAAAGAGTAGGCTTCAGAGTAATTGGGAATTATGCGTTATTTTCTAAATATCTACTAATGAAAATTTGTCAAATGCAACAGAAAAAGGGAAAACTATTCTTTAAGACGCATTAGATAAATGACAGGTTACAGGGTTGAGAGTTGGACCTATGCGGTCGTATACTTCAGCGCTTGGAGAACCAATTAATTATATATATAAGACCAATAGTGTAATATTCATTCCTGTGGAAATAATATTCCAGAATATTGTTTTCCTTTTGGAACTTATATTATGAAGGAACTTCTATTCCGTGACATGTTTACCGCGCCTTTATGATGAATTTGAGTCAACGAAAGTGATTCCATTAGAACAAATAAAATATCATAGGTCGTGTTCTAAAGCCTATACAGTCAAGTAGAAAAAACTTGAAAAAAATTCAAATAGGAAAAGATTAATGCTCAACATCCAGTTCAAACCATACTGTGTTTGAATCAACTTGCGTTAAAACACGCTCAACGGTATTACAATTAGACTGGTCCAAATGTTTATTCTGTAAACAAAAGTCTTACAAGCGAGATAAGCAATTACGGCGAGTCAAGTCTTTTGAACGTGCTGATAATAAGTATTAAATGCCGCAAAAGACAAGTATCCAATTTTAGGTTTACTCTCTATGAAGAACTTCAAGGACAAAGCAGTGTATCATTCAACATGCATCGCTAACTACATGCTGAACTGGAAAAGGGAACCTGCTGATGTTGCTTCAAATGAGTCATGCATGACATTGCCTTCAAGAACCAGTAGTTTAAAAGCGGAATAAAAAATTTCTGAGATGAAAAACAGTTTTGTAAATGATTCCATACATCAAGAAGATCAGACCCTACATGATGCGGCAAAAAATTTGAAACGCAGTTAACAATCGTTTAAAATTTTGGCTGAAGTTTCTATCCCTACGCAGTTTTTCAAAATGTGAATAATCCGACTTTTCAGACAGACTTAGCTAACGTCAAAATAACCCGCGGTCAAGAAAGATCCCTTGCTCTGGATGAAAAGACTTCTGCTCCCATGTCATGGTTGCCTTTCTTTAAGCCCAAAGAAAGATGCGGCCCACCTAGATGTACTGATCCATACAGCCAAATTAAATCATGTACAGCCAATAAATCTGACGTGTCTGATATGGCTTGGGTATTGCTCCGATCACTTACACGCGACTTTGTTGAAATACCTGGGTTTCAAAATGATAAAAAAAAAAGGCAATTCATGTCGTCGTTGCATATCTCCTAATCATAGACGCAAAACCTGCTTACATGGCGACAGTGTATACGACAATGCTGAAATGCCTAGAAATGTCAAAGGTCGCAGGTCAGAATAACCCAGTACAGACATTCGACCAACAGCTTTATGCAATAGCCCAACAAGTAAAGTGGTATATGCCAAATATTTTTCACCCGCACGTTGTGAGATTATGTGGATTCAACATGGTTTCGTGTTATATTTCAGCGATAGACTAAATATGGGCATCAGTTGGGCTTCGGGATTTATTATTATATAATAATCTTTATTTGTCATATAAGTAACATTATACTTGTGACATAAACAAAAGTAACAGCAACAATAAAATAACTGAGTTAAACACACACATATCTATATATATACAAGTAAAAGTAACTAAGAGTCCCCTGTCCTCAGCTCTAAAGACTGTTTTATAAAGGAACCTGTTTTTTTTCACTTGGTTTATATTAGAAGGATTTAGTAGGACTACTAGTTTTTCAGTATCAGATAGATTTGAAAACATAGGATTATCTATTGCCATGTCATTAAAAAGTTTTATACGTAAAACATTATTAATTTGACAGTGGAGGAGAAAGTGATTTTCATCTTCTAAGGTTTTACAAGTTGGACATGTTCTATTGTCTCGAGGTATTTTTAGATATCTGCCCTTCTCAATGAGCAAATTATGGTCACTAATTCTAATTTTTGTAAATAAACGTCTAGTTTCAAAATTGTGATATTTTAGATAAAATTCTTGGTCTTGTTTGACTTTAATATTTTTGTAAAGAAAAAGTTTGTTATTTTCGTTCAAACTATTAATTTTATTTTCCAGTAGTTCTGAATAAAATTTACTTGTAATATTCTTAATCCAAGTCTTTAGTTTGTTAACTTGTTCCATATTTTGACAGGACATTACTTTTTGTAAATCAATATTCATTTCTTGTGTTGAATCTTTTATAAAAGTGGACCAAGTATAAACTCCTTGTGAATCAAGGTGTTTACTTAATGTATAACTTTCTTTTAGCAATGGGTTTATGTTTTCAGTATTTAATCTAGCCCAATAAAGAATTGCTTGTGTTTTTATATATTTTTCTATTGGTTGTCTACCAAGTTCAGCTTTAACACCTAAATTAGCAGATGTTTTTTTAGTACCTAAAATATATTTACAGAAATTAACATGAACCTTTTCGAAGGGAGTCTTATCCAAATATTGGAAATTATCTATATCTTTGTTTTGGGATTTTAATCTGCCTTTTGCTCTATAATAAGATTGATATGTATCCATGTATGATATTTCAGCATTATATGTTAAAATTGGTTTTATAAGAGAATCAAAAAGATTACAGGATACATTAACAGGAAAATTTCCCAAAAAGGCTGCATGTGTTTTTAATGAAAACAGAGCTTTCCTAGCTTTTTTGGCTAAATCTGTTAAACTTGCATTTAGATTTCCATTATTTTTTATCAGAGTGCCCAGAAATTTATACTCAGTAACGTTATCAATTTTTATCATTATTGAACCTTACAATGTATGGTTCCAGTTTTGTAGTTCTTTGTTCAATGATCATTGTTTTTGTTTTTTTAGTATTTAGACATAACTGCCATTTTTCACAGTAATTTGATAAGTTATTTAAGCTATTTTGAAGACCTTCTTTACTTTCGGATAAAATTATAAGGTCATCGGCAAACAAAAGACTTCCTATATCAGAATTTAATATTCTCAAGGGTTTTGAACCTTTATGGTCAAAATTTTCAACTATATCATTAATAAATAAATTGAAGAGTGTAGGACTAATACTGTCCCCTTGTTTCACTCCTCGGTCAATGGGAAAGAATCTAGAATGTTTATCATTATATTTTATAGATGCTTCAGTATGAATAAACTGTTGTTTTATTATTTCAAACATATGTTTCCCTACACCCATTTTAGCTAATTTATAAAGCATTCCAATTCTCCAAAGGGAATCAAAAGCCTTTTTAAGATATACAAAACAGACATAAAGTTTTCTTTTATTTTTATGAATATATTTATTAATCAAAGTTTTAAGGATAAATACACTGTCTGCAGTTCTATGATTAACTCTAAATCCAAACTGGGCATTAGTTAATTTTTTTTCCATAGTTTTAATCATTCTTTGATTTAAGATACTACTAAATAATTTGGATATACAGTTGATTAAAGAAATTCCTCTGTAATTGCTTGGATTACATTTGTCACCAGATTTATGTACTAAAGTTATGTATGCAGAATTCCATGAAGTTGGATAGTGTCCTGTTTTTAACATAAGATTAAATAGTTAAGCATATGCTTTGGTAGTTACTGGACTACTAAATTTAATTACCTCGTTCAACACACTATCTGGACCGCTCGCTTTTCCATTTTTTAAGTTTTTTAAAATACAATTAATTTCAGATCAAGTAATAGGCCTGTCTGTCTCCGGGTTAAAAGAAATAGTATCTTCAATATTTTTCAGCTTTTGCTCAATTTTGGTTTGAAAATCATTATTTATTTTTGAAAACTTTCCTTGATTTTGGAAATGTTTAATTGTGCTTTCACTGTCCTTTAACATTTCTTTTAAATCATCATCTCCATCTGTATTTTTGTTTTCTAGTGATTTTAGTATTTTCCAGTATTCCTGAGGATTTTTATTCATCGAATCTGAAAGTTTATCAAAGATTTTCTTTTTATATTCTATTTTTTTCTGTTTTGTTAACTTTCTAAATGATTTGAGTAAACAAAAATATTTATGTTTCAGTGAACAGTTAAAGGGATTTTGTCTTAATTCTTTTCCAACTGCATTTATTGACTTTTTATATTCATATACTTCATTATCTGACCATTTTTGTTTCTTTTTTTTGTTTCTTTTAAAGTTTGGTATACCTCTTACATGTCTTAGTGTACAAGTTTTTTCTGTTAAGTTGCATAAAATTAAATCAAGCTCACTAGCTGCCTGATCTATCCCATTTTGATTTTCACTATATTTCTTTGATTCAAAGTTTATAATTTCGTTTATAAAATTTTCAGAAGATAGGGTTTGAATTAATATATTTTTGGAGTTATCGTTCCACTTATAAGATTTCATAGTTTTCCATTTGTCTTCTGGAAACAGAGATTGTTTTTCACTTATATTACATTTAAGAAATATTTCAATTTGTGCATGATCTGAAAGGTAGTTGATTTCATTAGTTTTAAAGTATATTACTGAGGTCAGGAGACTCTTACTTACAATAGCATAATCTACTGTACTCAAGCCATTGGGTGTGAAACATGTAAAATATCCCAAAGAATCACCAATGTATCTGCCGTTAAGTATACGTAGTCTTGATGACAAGCATAATTCTAAAAGATTATTACCCTGTGCATTTAGTATTTTATCTTGGTTATTTCTTTTTAAAAATTGATCCACATCATAATTTTGAGGTAATATATTTTGAGAATGTATATTAAATAGATCTGGGTCATCATTTTCTATAAAATCTGGGTGACTGCTAGTGCGGGAGTTAAAATCTCCTATTAAGGCAATTTGTCCTTTGTTTGAATATGTACTTATTTCCTTTTCTAGCTGAGTATAGTCGTTTTCATAATTAGTGGAATTTACAGGGGGGATATAAACAGCACACAAGTATAAGTCATATGTAAGGCCAAAGAAATTTTTGTCTAATTTAAGCCATAGCCTGTTTTGTGAATTAGTACCTTCTTGAATATGGGAAATCCCTTTGGAGTATATTTTTTTATAGTATACTAGTATCCCACCACTATGTCTTTTTGCTTTCTTCTTCTTTTTTCTTATTTTAGAAAAGGTATTAAAGCCAGGGATATTATATTCTTTACATTCTCCTTTCCAGGTTTCTAATAAGATATTTATGTCACTTTTTATACTGTTAAGAAAAAAATCATCATTTGATTTGTCACCAAGACCATGTATATTCCATGCAGATATAGTTAGTTGCTTAATTAATGAGTTCTGATTCATTATAAATACAATATGAAATATATGGCTGAAAACCAGCTTTAAAGCATAGTGATATATCTATAACATTATTATAATAATGTGTAAGTTTACATTTATAAACATATAGTAGTATCATACATCTGTTTGAAAGTATGCATTTAAAATAAAAAGGCCTTTAACTTATTTAAGATAAGTACCATAAAAAGAGGGATAACTTTATCTAAATTTTCTTTACTCCAGATCTTTGAGAGAGATAAAATTTTTTTATTGTATTTCAGAAATAAAAAGATAAAAAATAAAAATCTCTATTTCTAATTGTGTATAAAGCATTATCTTTACTGGTTGTTATTACATATTAGAAAAGGGATTTATGGATGCATGAATATAATACACAATGATGTACAATATAACTAATATAATACAAAATTAGTACCACTTTACATGTTACATGGGAGAAAAATTTAAGATAAATATAAAGAAAATTTCTTGACAATAAAGTTTTACTATAGTATTTATTATACATGTACATGTATATTCTTATTATTATCAAAGTAAAATGTATATATAGAGAACTATGAATCTTTAACAAAATGTATATAGAAAACAATAAATCATTATTTCTTGTTTTTTGGGGTTTTTTTTTTTTGAGAAGTTATACTTTGATAACATATCACTATATCTTGCTATCATGACTATATATGTCAAGATTTTACTGTTTTACAGTATTGCAAAAGTTATATTCTAGCTTATAATAATCTATCAAGCACCACATTCTTTTTATGGTATACTTCTATTAAACAAAAGATTATTTATAAAAACAAATTTTAAACAGTCAAGTATATATATTATATACAGTATGATTTCTAATTTCTGTTAACATACTATTTCAACACATTTCTCTTTAACTTCTTTTATGCACAAAAATTCCATAATTTGTAAGTTTTCCAAATTTGTTAGTTGAGTTTTGAAATAATTGAATATCTATATTTAGCAGGGGTTAAAAATGAAATTAAGCCAAGATGTACATGTACAATGCATATATATATATATATATATATATATATATATATATATATATATATATATATATATATATATATATATATATATATATATATATATAAAACAAAAACCACACCAAAACTACATCTTAATCAGTCATTAAGCCATGTTTATTTCTCCACTTTATTTAAGCTGCATTAATCAACAGTGAACACAAGATTTTTCTAAATTCTGGATAAACATGAAAAATAAGATACACTTATTTCCTAACATTTTTCGTTTCTTGCAGCATTAATTCTATCATTGGAAGTAAGCTGTCTGTACTGTCGCTGTATTGTTGACGGTTTACATTTTGGTACTGATTCTGCCAATTTTGATTCATATTTTGGTTTTGCCAATTGTTGTCATTTTGCCAATTTTGCTTGTAATTATAGTATGATAACTAATCGCCGTATTTGAATATCAAAAATAAGACAACGCGTGACCGAACGACGCATGGATTAAACGAGTGCGCAGCACGAGTTTAGTCCATAGCGGCGTTCGGTCACAAGTTGTCTTATTTTTGATATTCAAATACGGCGATTAGTTATTCTTTTTATTACATTGGCAAATGGCTTTTTTTTTTTTTATAAAATTAATGTAGAAAATGTAAGGAACTATATCTTTTTCCTACGCATTGACAATTTGTTTTGATCCGACGTTATCGAAGTCTTGACAACGCCTATTGTTGTATGACGTCAGAGAGTGAAATAACCACGTTTATTTCACATGTGAAATTATCGGTTTTTATCTAACTGGGAAATCAATGTAATTCATTGCAACCAATGTAACAATAACTCATATTTCTATTTTGTGTATTATAATCCTTTGTGTTTCTATTGTAAAAGCTATGTTTGTACCCTACATTATCTGCTGTGTTTTGATATGGTCTGTTTCGATAGTTTTGGTTTCTATATTGGTTGTCTGGACTTCTCTGCATTGTATCTGTTGTATTACCAAGTAACGGGTTAGTAATTTTCTTGATACATTTCACCATGACTCCTACTCCTACTTCATTAAGATGAATTCCATCAGTATAGTCTGTTGTTCTCATATTACTATATTCTACCAGTTGTATGTTTTTGTCAAAACAGTAATCTTTAAGTAAAATATTAAACTGACGTCGTTTCTCTTCAAATTCTTTAGACTGATCTCGGTCTCTTAAAAAACGAGGTAGAATTTCTGCGAGAATGATCTTAGTTGATGGTAGTATTCTTTGTGTTGTTTCTACTCAATTCAGGTGCATATGCAGGATGTACTGTAGATCAGATTCTCCAAGGCAAGCAGTTTAATCGCGCAGTTAGAACTTACACATTAGCGTATGAAACAGTGATGGCACTATGGTTCAAGAAATTTTGTCAATGTTGTTCAAGACAACGAAAACATGCTAACATAGACAAAGAGTTCTGGCAAACAATGTTTTCTTGTCATGATGCATTCAGTGACCTTAATACAAACGTAGTAGATTTCCCTGAATTTTTGTTAGTTTTTTCTCTTCAAATCATCGGACGTGAATAATAATATCAAATGATACTGATATAGACAAATATCTTCATTTTTATACAAATTTCTGTGAATCGGTATTCTAGACATATATTGTGCTTTAAAACAGTTAAAGTCAAAAGTTTACTACTTTTTTGTTGTTTGTATTGTTTTATAAAAAGGGGGCCGCACATCGTCATGCATTTTCAAATGTTATTACTCTTGCACTGGTTGACCTATTGTCATAAATAAAACTTCATATACTATCGTGTTTATGCTGACATTTATTCATCAAGACTATTTTAATAGTTTCAACATTATTTTTGATTTAAAAAAGTAATGATGAATTTCATCATTTTTTCATTGAATCATGGACCGGGTGTAAACTTTACAGTATTAACTTCTCCTTTATTCTTTATGTTTTCTTAACAAAACTTTCCCCAAAATATCTTTATATATTGTAATACATTATTGCAAAGCTGAATATTAAATATGAATATTTTTTATCGATAATTTTTGTAAATAAAGATAAACTTTATTGTTTTCTACAATGTTGGTTGCGGGGGTCAACAGTACTAATCTTTGTCAATCTGGCATAAATATTACAAGCTGAATTTGTACAGCATCCCCAGAGCTTGCTTCCATTGCAATTTCTTCTCAGTTATCATGAGGGACTACCGAAAAATTGTCCAAATGTAAAAAAAAATCGATTTTTTAAAATCCCCCCTTTTTACATATGATCGCATTTATCACAAATCTGCACCAGTTTGGCATTCTACGACATGCCTTAGTCGAAGGGTATTATATTTATCTTCAAATTAAGACCAAAATTAGCCGTGAGGTATTTCGGTCCATTAAATTTTTAAATTTACCTTACTTGTCACCGTACTAATATACACGGGTCATAATCACAGGGTTGACACTACTAAATTGTCAAATTGTTACCTATAAAATTGTAGTATTTTAATCCGTAAGACTTTCTAAGATAACTATATGAATACTAAAAATCTGGACTAAAAATAAGTTTCAATTTGTTAGCGGGCATGACGTAAAACAGCGAATCAAAGAATTCAACTTTATTTATAACTAATATAGGACAATGCTGTTGATTAAAAAATACTCCATTCCAGGACCTTTTGTTTTCCAAATATTGAATATTTCCAGTTCGACGGGTTCTATATAAATGTATGAGCGTAACGATATGACATCGTCAAACATACTTTTTGGAGATTTACTATTGATTTCAATTTCATATAGATTTGTGTACAGAAAAGCAATTTTAGTTTATAGTAAAGCATTTCACCAAATGACTAATCCGCAATATCTCAATGTAAATTCTAGCACACCCACACAAATGTTTTGTAATATGCGTATTATTCCATAAACTCAAATTTAATACTATGAACGTTTTTTTTTTGTGTTTTTTTTTATATCTAGAAGTATTTTAAATATCAAATTTGTCTTCTAATTGAAAATAATATAACACAATTGAATCTTTAACCAATATTGAGTTTAGTATTCATGTATGATAAGTATTTTTACTAATGAATTTGTGCCATATTTGTTGTTTTTATTTCGTTTTAGGACATCGTAACTTTTAGGACAATCCTAAGACACCTGTTTATATATCCTAAACTTAGGACCAAATTTAGGACATATCTTATTTTAGGACACCTTCGTTAACCTGACTTAGGACTAAGCCATGTCCTAGTCCTAGGACAGCTTCGTTGACACGGCCCCTGGTATAGTTCTGATAAGTCCTGTAATACTTTTACCCACGAAGAATTTTTTGTAGTCAATCCAAAGTAAAAAAATTAGAAAAGGTGATAAGTTTTCTCATTGTCGAACACCATTGTCACAAGCAAGCAAATTATTCTGGATTATAATTACTAGAAGATACCAGCGAAATCGCGGAACAATTGGGCAAGTGTTGAAACATAGTGTGGACACAGTGAGTATTTGGACACGGTTAATGCATTTTTTTTTCTTTAAAGAGACGAAAACGAGGAACATAACGCAAAAGACGGGCATCACCTCATTCATCTCTGTTGGAAAATAAAGATATCAAATACCCTAAATTGAAAAAGTGTGGCAAAGTGGGATTTTCAGTGGGTTCTTTTTGTCCTTTTAACTCAATAACCGTATGAACTACGTAAAATCCTTTGACATTACCGAAAAGGATCAAAATGAGTATTCAATGAAAAAAATACCATCTAATCGGATAAAAGTAAAATCCAAAACACTTTACCAGGAATCAACCCCTCTGTATCAGAAACCGTTGACGCCACTCCAAATCTGTTGACATACTCAAGTTGCAGAATTTTATTAGCAATTAAAAAATAATCCATTAAAATAAGTTGCAAAATCAACAATCTGTATATATAAATATGTGAACATTAATTTTTCAAACCTGACCATTTCGCATTTCGCGGGCAGTACGTGGAATTTAGCATGAGGTCTTCGAATTTGGATTTTTTTACTTTTTCTGTGGAAAAAAGATTGTTTTAAAGACAAATTAAGTTGAATTCTTTGATTCGTCGTTTTAACGTGATGACGGCTGACAAATTGGACCTCGTTATTTTAGTATTATAGATATAGATAGATGTTTAGTAGTATCAGAGATCAATATTTTATTTAGATTGGAAAGACGTCAGAAAAATGGTTCAACTTATTGTACTAAGGTTATATGTTTAAAAAGCTGTGAAAAAAAATGGTTGAATATATAGAGATTTCGAAATGGTTGTCTGACACCTGAACTTGGTTATTAAAAGGTGCATATCTTAACCTAATGTTAGCTTATTGATAAGAAACTAGTGAAGTTATGATAAAGAATCAGGAGTATTTGTAAACGTAGGCGTACACAGCAATGTTTACATCTACATGGTTTCTGGTAACATTATTGTTTCTTGGTAAGGTTTTATTTTGTTCAGTAATATATTTTGGTTTTCAAGAATACATGGCAAACTGCGTAATATTTTTCAACCGCAAACCTTACACAACTGAACATAATTTCTTATCTTACAAATTCGAACGATTTGTTTTATCAAGTTGGATCATTGCTTTTGAAGGGAGTTGTTGTTGGAATCTAAATTAAGTCTGTAGATAGCTTGGGGTTTAAATTAAAATCCATAATTTTTTTAAATAATTTGTCAAAATGAAGTTTACATTATTCTTTTTTCAAAAAAATAATAAAACAATATCATAATGGTTCACCGGTTTTTTTCACGCTACAGGTTGTTCAAAATCATGTGAGATTTTTTATAGACAATGCATGGAAAACCTAATTTTGTCTCATAAAACTGAAAGTACACCATAGAATTTTGAGATAAAATATGAGAAGATAGATCTAATACTATGTTTTGTAATAAGAAAAAGAAAATGGGGCCACGGAACTTGTTTTCTTGCTATATAATAAAATAGGTTAATTCCTTACACAATCTATTGTAAAAGTTACTTTATCTTAAATATCTCCCCTTACATTTGAGTTGTCTATCCTTATGTGGCATAGTTAAAGGACACTAAATCAAACAGAAATATTATATTTGTTTTTTGTAAAAAAACATCCGTAAATATGACAAAACATGTCATTTTATGTATTAACTTAAAAATTCTAACATATGAATCACCTTCTACTGTGCACATTGCATTAAAGATCTAGACCTATTGTTATCTGGTATTTACAAATCCAAGATGTAGGAAGACAACCGAGCTCCCTTAACCGACCGTGCAAGGGCTGTATAGCCAGTCAGGGTCGTTAAAAACTTCCATATATATATATATAGCTACCTTAAGTGAAGTGTACTAACCATTACTACATATAAATAATGGCCGCGGTGTAACTTTTCTGTTCTGCGGTGGCGTAAAGCAAATACAATGCACCAATCAATCAATCAAACCATATGTTTTATTGATAATCATGCTTATTTGCAGGTAAATAAACTAAATAACTCTTTAACCAAAACACCATGTTAATTAAGGTTCCTACATCTAGTTCATGGCCTTTGTTTTGATTTGCCTGTGTATTTTTTTTTAAATGGATAAGTTTCAAAGCTAGTTTGAAAAATGTAATTCTCTAATTTTTCTATTAAAAACTGTTATAATCTAGTTAAAGATTACGCAATATTGTAAATAAGTCTCTACGATCTAGACAATTTTATTTGAAAATTTATTTAAAAGAGAGGGACGAAAGATACCTGAGGAATATTTAAACTCATGGATAAAAAATAAACTGACAACGCCATGGATAAAAAAAAAAGAAAAAGACAAACAGCAAATCAATAGTACACAAGACGCAGCATAGAACACCAAAGAATAAGAAACACGAACCTCTTCAAAAAGTGGGGTGATGTCAAATTCTCCGGAAGGGTAAGCAAATTCTGCTCCACATACATGTATATGGCACCCTTCGTGTTGCTCATCTTATTACAAACCCAGTAAATAGTCTCACTCGGTAGGTCACATTCGTGGAAACATCACAACCTTTTAAAGGAAGTTTGCGTTAATCAAAATCTATTTTGTAGTTTTCTTTCTGCTTAATTTGATTTGTACATTACGTTTTTTTTTTCAATTTATGTCAAGTTTTTACAAACTTACAATCGTTTCATTTTAATCTATTTAGAAAAATATGACAAAATAATTTTTATTATTTGGGGTATATACATGCAGTCGAAGAGAAGCTATCCAGCGATACAAAAACTAAAAGACATCGAGAAGAAAATATACGGGGGTCAACAACTATCGTAGTATACATCACAACTCCTCCTCCCGAGCATAAACAAGTTGTAAATGAAATTATTAACATATTGAGTAAGACTGTGAGAGATCTGCCATAAGCACAAAATTTCAAGATTGTATTTTTTTTCAGGCACGTATGGGATATTACCTCCAATTACTGACGAGGAATTGCGGTATTTTTATATCTTAATTCATTATCGGTGGCGAATCCAGAAATGTTCATAAGTGGGGGCTCACTGTCTTCCTAAGAGCGGTCAAGCTTCAGTGATTCCCTATATAATCAACCAATTTTCCCCCAGAAATAGGGGGAGGGTCCCCCACTTAATCCGCCTCTGATTATCACGGTAATGTTTAAATCTGATGTACATCCTCAATTGAAAAAAAAACAACTTATCAGTCTATGAATCATTTGTAAATTCATAGAAAAAGATTTGAATCATCGTAGGTCTTTCAAAGCTACGTAATATCACAAATACTTTCGGCTTTGGAGGATTTCAGAAGATTTGAGACTTATTGAAATTGGTCTTTTCCTTTAGTAGTATAGATATATATTTTCCTCATGGTTGTAGACCTTGAGTACTTGCACTCATGTCTTTTAGTTGAAAGATGTCTCATCGAATCATACATTTACTGCATGCAACTCCTTATCTTTATAATACAATCAATTTGTATTACTTCTCTTTTATCAACTTCAAAAAATCATATAAACTTATTGGGTCATTTTAAGTTTTCAACGTTCTTCAACTTTGTACTTGGCCTTTTGAACTTTTTTGATTCGAGTGTTACTAATGAGCCTTTTGAAGACAAAATGAGTGGCTGTCGTACACAATTTTAATCCTGTTACAGTTTGTACCTATGATGAGTTTATTGATACCATAAGTGTTTGCTGATTAAAATGATCAACTAAAAAGAAGTCACACTATATAAATGAACAAGATAATTGCGAATCTGAAAAAAAATCACTAAAAGAGAACAAATATATATAAAACTTAGTAGTAGTATTACTGAAGTATGCCACTTTTGTCTTCTATGTTAAAAAAAATTTATGATGCATCATGAATATTGATAAACCATAGTATTTACTATAGTATTGGCACCACCATTGGGTGCTATTGTGTAAAAAGAATAAACAACCATATAAAAGGAGATGTGGAGCAAAGGTAAAGGAAACAACAAACTGACGACACCAATACATTCAGAATTCAATATGCTATCTGTACCAATATACTTGTATATATACAAACCTCTCCCCTAAGTTTATATACGATATTAATCTTAACAGACCGATACAATCAATAATCTGTCGTGTGAACATACTATAATTCCCTAAAACAAACATAAAAACCTACGAAAATACTCAATGTATACCATGCTCTGACCAGGTTTTTGAATTGGACAGTACACACGGTTGATGTAAAGATGACCTAATATATAGTTGTTCAAATGCATTTGGTGATGTTTTCACCCTATTGTTCCAGGTAGGTAGTTGTTTCATTGGCTAATATACCACATCGGCTTATTTATTACATAAGATAGAGTTAAAACTCGTTTTTGGATTGACGGGTTACTGTTTTGTTTAAAAACTTACAGTGGCAAATATTTCATGCTTATTCAGGACAAGAACAAATTACATAGACGGTCTACCAGCATGAAGGGTATTAAACTTTCTAGGCTGCCACCGGAAAAAAGGGTATTTTGTATTGGACATTTTGCTTTACAACAAGCCACTTGGAAATCACCATTTCGACCGGTTGAGGATAATTTTTGCTATTAACCCTAACTGAGTGCGATATTTCTTTACTCCATTCTACCCTAAGGCGTGTTGGTATCGTACGATGAAAAAACCCAGAAAACATAAATTATTTGATTTCAACAAACCATGGTGGCTCTAATGGGTTACCATACATAAGAATAGATAGCTTTGGCTATCACAAATATGCATATAGGATATAATTGATATTAACGCCATACACTATAAAACAATAAACCATAATATTTCTTTATTTCAAAATTCAACTTCATTTCATTTTCAGAGAAACTTCAGATGGAAGGGTAGAACTCAAGCCCTACGTGCCCCCAAAGTCGTTATTCTTACATGGATCTCGTGCCGGTTTTAAACATCTATATGTGGACAGTAGTGGGCGAGCCCATTCTTCTCATATTAGCTCACCGAGTATCACTATTGCTGCAACTCAAGCTGTCGGATCTTTAGCATTCCATAAGGTAAAAAAAAATATACATTGCAAAATTTCCAAAAGACAGGCAGATCATACAGAATTTTTAGAACTTTTTTTTTAAACGAAAATATAATCTAAGTTCTGATTTGTAAATTGAAGAGACAAAATGAGTGCTCTTAAAGCATTCTGGATTGAAGACTCAGTATGGGTTGTAATAAATTATGCTCTGACAATTGTGAATTAAATGTACCTTTTCCTAATTTGTTTTCTCATAAAGTCAGTCTTATGATTTTTTAAATTTATAGTTGATTACACAAGAGAACTTTTGGGTAGCTATGGAATTATATAACTCATGCAAAGAGAGTCACGAATAATTTGAAATTTTGTAAATGTTATATCTAAAATGTAAAATCTTTTATTGCACTATGAAGTGTTTTCATGTTTCAATAACAGATCTTTAAATTGATACTGCAGTCCTACTATTTACGGTATAAGTTTTACATATTATAAAGGAAAATTTAGTTTTATTGTACAAAATAATTGTCTGTATGATTATTTTCAAAGTTGACGTGCACGTGATATAAGGATTTTTCATGGGTTGCAAAATTAAAGGGTCGAATTGTCTATTCAATCTTTCTCCACGGAAAATTAAAAACGGAGAGTCCACGGAAAATTAAAAACGGAGAGACCACGGAAAATTAAAAACGTAGAGACCCTTCTCAAATGGCAAAAGCAAAAGCTCAAACACACCAGAATGAAAATAACTGTTATATTCTTCACTTGGTACAGGCATTTACTAACAAACACGGATCTAGCCATTTTCAAAAGGGGGTTATAACCAAGGTAAAAAGGGTGGGGGAGGTTAAACAATATGTAGTTATTATGTTTCCAGTAAGATACAAATTTACCCAGTTTTGTTGGCAAGAATTCCATCCTAGTCACTTTCATTTGAGTACTTATTTTCTTTTAAGATGTTGTGATATAAAATATGTTTTCTTCTTAAAATTGTCTCCTTTAATTATATCGGTATAGAAAAATCGTTATTATTTAATCACAGTTAATATTTAATTTTTTACCCTTCACTGATTACAAGTGAACTGGATTTATATATGAGAATTTATACATTTGTTACCTTGCAGACGTACAATGAAATATAAAGAATCAACACAGTTAGCACCCATTATTTCCTCGCGTTAAATGTTTTTTTTTATGGATACACAAAAATGAGTAATTTCATAAATAACTTAACAATAAAAAGAAATAGGAATATTAAACAGATGAAATGCAACTGAAAATATAATGTTGGTTCTTCATAACAAATATAATTGTAAAACATAAAATGTTAGAATACCGCCTCCCAATGTTATTTATAATGCAATAAAGTGATTATTATTTTTCTTAACTTATTGTACCCATACCTAATGAAGGTAAACTGAAGGTATGGGTGCCTAACTTTGCCAGACGATGGTAAACGTAGACAGAGACGTGTTCAGCCTGATGGACTGTGACAATCACGGCCCTAGAGGATATGAAGCAATGTACTGCTACAGCCATTTGAAATGTCTTGTATAACATTCGTATTAATCCGTGAAAGTTGTACAGAGATTTCACTGGGAAGGTAGATTGATAATGAGTGAGTGAATGAATGAATGAATGAAGGACCGAGTGAGCAGAGTGCGTGCGGAATGAGAGTAGAATGCGTGACGAATGAGAATAGAATGCGTGACGAATCTGAGCAGAATGTGACGAATGTGAAGAGGGTGCGTGACGAATGTGAGGTGAGTGCGTGAGTGAGGTGAGTGCATGAGTGGGGAGAGTGGGAGAATGAGGTGAATGCGTGAGTTAGGACAGTGAGGAATGTGGGAGAGGGAGAGAAAAGGTGATTGAAGAGTGAGAAAAAAGGTGATTGAAGAGTGAGAAAAGGTGATTGAAGAGTGAGAAAGGGAGGAGAGATAGTGAGCGAGGGAGGACGTAGAGTGAGGAAAGTGGGAGAGTGAGAGAGAAAAGAGATAGAGTGAGGGAGAGAGAAAGTGTGAGTGAATGAGTGAGAAATTGATTGAGTATGAAGACTGAGTGAGTGAAAAGGTTAGAGTGAGTGAGCCTGTTAGAGAGAGAGATTGAGCGAGGAGAGAATGAATGGTGTTGAGGTGAGTACATGGACGTGAGTATGAGTGGTGTTGAGGACAGTGAAAGGTGGAGAGTAGAGTAGAGTAGAGTGATGTTGAATGGTGGCTGATGATGGTGACAGTGAGTTATGGTCAGTGGTGAGCGAGTATGTGGGTGATTGTGAGATTGAGAGTATGGGAAATAAAGTGGAACATTCACTGAACGAATACATTTGGTCTAGAAAATAAAATGAAGGGGTGAATAAATAAAGGCAACAGTAGTATACCGCTGTTGAATTTTAAACAATTTATATATATTATATATATTTATGTCGTGTACATGTTATTACTTGTATGGTGCCATCATCCAAGTTATTACTTGTACAAATACAATTGTACATGTAATTACTCGTACAATTTTTATTGAGAAAAAGATAATAACTTGTCCAAATCAAATTCTTGGTCTATTTGAAGTTCAAAATAAATCATTTCCTTTTAACAAATAATTCATTACTTAGCCTAAAGGCATAAATTGTCAATATGTGAGTACGTTTTATATACCAAATGTATGAGCAAAACTGTTCAGTTTAGTGGTCAGAATTAAAGTGTAGAGATGGGCAACATTATAAAAAAGAAATTTCACGATAAAATAATTAAATTGTGTGATTAAGTTCCAAAAAGACTGTGCTTCGAAGATATCTCTGAAGGCAGTATGGTGTTTTGGGTGTAGCAGGAATTGAAAATTTATCATTGTACAGTAAATGAACTTTACCCCGTTGATTAGAACTGCACTTCTTCTTCCTTTATAGTACATGCCCCCCCCCCCCAATGGGAGTATTATCGTACTGTTATTTATACATGTTCGATGTGAGAACAACAAATGTGCGGGTAAGTGCAAATTATCCACAGTGAAAACGGTGATTCTTTAAAATAACGATAAAAACAAGGTTGAACATCTATCGAAGCTTGACCACTTATACACCTCTTTTGAATGATTCAAGGGTTGTAAGCTTACTAAGTGTTGTGGCAGTTCATTCCAGATTTTGACAGTGTCATGGAAAAATGAGTATTGATATGCACATTCTGTAGTTGGTCATGAAGGCATCCACAAAACACATAAGGAGTTAAAATAAACAATTTGCAAATACCAATTGAGAAATTATCAGACTTTTTATTCAGATGTGTGAACAGTGTATTTTGAAAAAAGTCGTTCTGAAACCATCAAATTAGTTGTTCATCCTATCACATCTACATGTACAGACTTAAATTCCCGTTGTCAAGTAGATCTTGTTGATTATCAGTCATGTCCAAATGGAGAATATAAGTGGATCATGCACTACAAGGACATTTTAACCAAATTCAGTATATTGCACCTTTAGAGTAAAAAAGAACAGTTGAAGAAGCTTAAACTCATTACTTATTAAGTTGAAATGTTGCTATACCATAATTGAACTTATTGTGCAATTCAAGATACCATACTTCCTTGTCTTGTGCAAACAAATAGGTAATTTAATCTATTAGGCTTGAATTTTGTTTTCAATATATATGATATTACGTATGCGACTTTTTGTAATGATAAAAATAAATGGTTGAAGGGTAACAATTTACCTTTGCTTTTAACGACTATGTCACTTTGCACCAGAAGTCCGTATTGATGTGGCATCAAGCTGTTTTGCTAAATCTGCACAAGGTGTCATGTTAACTGATGTTATTACTTTTTGTCCTTCGTTGTCTGTAAACGTTTAACATTTCAAAATCAATACCAATACACACTTGAAAATATGAAAAGAAAAACAAACACAACATAAATTTCAAAAATGCGACAAAATGCCCAAAAAAATCCAGACTAACAAACCCAAAAGAGAAGAGTTTTTAAATAAGATAAAAAAAGAAACTTATAGATAGTTAGTTGTACAAGTTGGTATCTTTTTTCCAAAAACAAATTGTACAGGTAATTACAATTATATTTGTACAAGTAATAACCTGTATGATGGCGTCATACAAGTAATAACTTGTATAAAGTTTTTTTTACAAGTAATTAGCTGTACAAAAAATAAAATATACACAACATATATATCTATGTTTACCCAAATCATGAATCATTAAAAAGTGATAAACGCTTTATGTGATGTCAAGTAAATCATATGTGTGTTCCCATTCGAAATGTAAGAAAAGAGTTGATATTAAGGGGACTCATTTTATTATAAAAAAATATAATTTATCATGAGATAACTGTTGGATTGACTCACTGATGGTAGCCAAATGTCACATTCTTGTGCAAAAGGATTCAGAGAGCATACGGAGTTGTTGTTTACCGAGAATGGAAATTTAGATACGATCCGGGTAACTTATCGGTCCTTTGAATAAACTTCTCCTCAAAGGGTACCGACTCAACACAATAATTAGATCTATGAATTTTGCTTTTCTTGGTATTCTATAATCAAACTGAATATTATTTGTATAAATAATGATTCATGGCTCTACAATCTGTCGATACCTGACTGTATTTACAGTAAATTCATGGGATGTTTACTAATTGATATTATAGTCTAAGATGAATGGTTTTCATTATTAGTTGATATTGGATTGACCTAGCTGTCAGTAACTGCGAGTAATCTCATATCTGTACTTAATGTCATTTTGTTGTGGTGATGTATTAGTACCCTGCCACAGTAGATGTTTTCTGTTTTTTTTTAATCGATCTGTTGAGTAAAGCTCTTTTAACTGTTAATTATAGTACGTTTTTATGTTGTACTGTTACACCAATGTCCAATGTTAGGTTGGTGCACCTTCTAACTAGCTTAACCCTACAACATTCTGTATGTACTTTTAAGTCAGGCACCTGTAATTCAGTTGTTGTCGTTTGTTGCTGTGTATCATATTTGCTTTTATCTATTATTTTATACATTCACCAGGCTGTATGCGTTGTTTTACATTTGTCATTTGACTATGCGGAATGAGTTTTACTCATTGTTGAATGCCTTGCGATGACTTATAGTTATCATCCGCCTCCTTAAATAATCTATGTTGCTGCAAATCTTCCGTGTTTAGTAATGATCAAGTTGGCGTGTTTCATCTTACTGTTCGCTAGCCTGAGTATAAGATAACGCTTGCTTTCTTTTTTATGTTGACCTTCTTGCATTGTACCACGGAAAAGTTAGTAATGTATTCGTGTAAAATATATTAATTAAATTGTTTATTTGACAAGTGTGGACATAATTCAGTGTGGGTAGAATGTTTGAATGTTTGATAGTGTTTTCTGACATAAAGAGGCATATGTTTTTCTCACATAGTGTCCTATGTTGAACTGTTGTGCACAATGACATCAAACCTGTACCAAATACTAAAACAGCAGTGTCTTTTATTTGATATTTAGTTTTAATGTTCAAGATTGTCTTGGAGAAAACACTAATTCAAATCAGTGCGAACCGTTCATAGATTTTATTTAGCTTTTAATATTAAATCCACATTTTTGCCAATTTGCTTTGAGTGCTTCGTGTAAAAAATATACACGTTTCTGTAATTAAATGTGCATGTCGTTCCATTGTGGGTTTTCCTTTCAATATCTTAACTTTGGAAAAGCTTTTTTTTTTAATACATTTATCATTTTTTTTAAATGATCCGTTAATGGAACACAGCTAGCTGAGTGAACCACAACCCTAGAGAGATTCCATTAAAGAAGCAGAAGATCGCAATAGGTTTTATTTATTATAGTTATAATATTTAGAAAAAAATACAAATATCATAACTATAATAAATTAAATGATTATTATGTTTTACAGAACTGGAAAGAAACCTATTGTGACTGACATTTAAGATCTTTCCATCATTAATTGAAACATGTTTCGAATATAAATACGCTGATGGATATCTTAGTCGATTCTGAAATTGAGGGGTGTAAAGTGTGCGAATCGTCTGCATCGACGTATTGATCAAAGGAAAATTTCGAATATGATTCCAGAACTGGAGATAAAAAGCCTGTTGTGACTGATATTTAAAACCTTTCCATGATTATTTAAAGCATGTTTTTAATATAGTTTTCAATATAAATACCCTGATGGAGAGCTTAGTTGATTTTCAAAATGAAGGTTGTAATTTGTACGAATCGTCTGCAACAGTAAAGAAAAACTTCGAAAATTTGACCTACATGGTCAAACGAATATTTCTTTTCTCTTTAGTGTTGATTATTATAGATAATGATAAAAATTACTTCAAAATGTCATCTCCTCACCCCTGATTCTTTGTCATCAAATGCAAACAGTTTGACATGATTAATTACACAGATATAGATAGGTTTCGATATGACATAATTTTAGTTCTAGTTGTTTCTCTTGGCCGACACTTAATGCTGACTTTATATTTTTATAATGTATCAGGGATTCATGGTATTGCAGATACATGTACGGCTTCATGTACAAGTTGTTTCTGGGTTTTTAGAGAAGTACTCTCTTATTTTTACTTTAAAATAAAGTTATTGAAAGATATACCGTTGAGAGACTTGAGAGACTCACTGAGTGAATTAACAGTAGACGTACATTTCTTCTTGATTGTAGGCAGCCACAATAATTGGATTGATGACACGACACATGCCATCTTCAATTTTTACCAGTGTTGCATCAAAAGGACATGGTGTGGGTGTATTCACGGACCCAGAAAAAATAACGGTGTTTCCTGAATTTAATTACCTTAAGTCTCCTTCTGGATGTAGTAAGTTTGTTGTCAACATGGATATATTATTTATTGATGATTTTCTGTTACATATTGTTGAAATAACGTGGGAGCCAAAATTGAAAGCATGTCCAATATATGTTACATTATTCATTCAACTGAAGATTTATAATACATGTAGCGTGTCAATGAAACAATAATGAAAGCATTATCATGTTTATATTGACAGTAATTTATTTAATTCAAATGCCGAAATATTAATTAGAACAATAACTTATGAAATAGGCCTTATATCATTTCGGCTTTTTAAAATTCGAATTACATCAATTTTGAACAAAAGAGGGGCGACAGATATCAGAAGGACATTAAAACTCTTAGATCAAAAACAAACTGACAACGTCATGGCTAAAAAGGAAAAAGAAAAACAGACAAAAAAGTAACTTTCTTACTTTACTTTCGATCCTGTACAGGGGAAACTGACATTAACTGTTTAAGGAAAACAGAGAGCAGATATGAGGATCTATTTGCCGAGCCTGCGACTTTTATATGTTTATATCGTCTTGTATTTGATTAACTTAAGTGACATATATTTATTTTCATATGCAACCTTTTCACACTCTTTGTATTGTGTTGGTCACTGCGTCTGATAACTCGAGCTCCTTAAAGTGAGACTTTCATTTTTTCTATTCTTAAATCAATTTGCTGCCCTTTTCATTATTTGTAGTTTTGGATATACATTGTTCTAGTCATTTGCAGAGCTGAGAAAATCCAATGTTTAAACAAAAATGATTGCTGTTTAAAGAAGTTTATCCTTTTTAACTGCTATATTGCATTTAAAATGACCAAAACAAACTTCGTTTTCATATTGAAGGTGGCTCATGTTCTGGTTCTGTATGTTCAAAGTCATGTTACAGTGACGGAAGAAAGTACGAAGATATGCACGGTCTTACAAACAGTATATCGGGGATTGTTGACGATAATATTTTGTGCAATTCACACGACCCACATCATGGTCTAGAAAATATTTTGGTGCACGAATTTGCACATCAAGTTTATAACTACATGCCATCCAGTGATAGACACCAGGTAAGACTATGGATTATATGTTTCAGTATATTATATATATCCTATTTAAAAAAGAGACAATGCATTAGTAATGCACGGTTGGCAACATACTACTAGATTGGTTGAGACTAGTTTCCTTGCAAAACAATTGAATTCTCTTACGAAGTAATCAGTTAACACTGGCGTCTGGGCAAAAATTCATAGCTCCATGAATGCTTATTAAGTACAGCTAGTAACGAAACTTTAAGATATAATTGAAAGCAATGCTCCCGCATTCTAAACCATTATTGAAAAAAAGTCTTCCATTTAGTTAGGAATTACAAGCTTAGTGAAATAAGATATGGATCGTTAGAGCCTCATTATGGTGATCTTTAGAAGGCAACTTTTCCAGAACACATAGATATAGGACGATGTGGTAAGAGTGCCAATGAGACAACTCTCCATCCAAGTATTACTCAATTCATTTCACTTGACTGGGCGGGGTTTTACCGGTTCGCTCATAATAAACCAGTCCATCTATAGATAGGTGTTATATGATAAATTCATCAATGAAGTGTCCAGTCATTCTTTTGTAAATTCCTTTGATGACACTGATAGGTGAATATAAATCAATAATTATTATAACGGCAATCATCCTTATCATACACATCTTCAAATAGACTGTACTAATGCAAATTAAAACATAAGCTCCGCCCGATCAGTTGAAATAACATTGGTAATAACAATCTATTAAGGTAAACCATTCTAGTCAAGGTACATACTTACATTTTTCTTGAACAATCTTCAGAAGGTACATTTTAATACAAAATGACGCACGGAAAAATATTACAAAACCAAAAATGTCGAAAAACTTGATGGGTGAGAAACAGAGGTTCTAACAAAAAAACCAGCGAGTTCGGCCAGGTGGAAGTAAAACAAAAAAGAAAGTTTTAGGAATAACCTCCATCTTATTTGCTCATAACCAATGTTTTAGAAGAAGAAATACGTTATGATTTAAGGTTTATACTACTAATATTTCTGTAATATTTCTGTAGGTGACTTATATCTATAATAAAGACAAGCAACATCATACATGGCATGACCATACTTATGCTACCTCAAATGCAAGAGAGTTTTGGGCAGAAGCTTCTGCAAGTTTCTTCCGTGTAGTCATACGACCAAGGACGACTAGTGCAACAGGTGGATTGAATATGTAAATTCTTACTTTGATTTTCATATATAATCTTATCTATATTTGCACATATGACTCAACATTATCTTTAAAGAACTTTTCACATTTATTTGATAAAACGAATTTTACACTGTAACGCTGAATAGATTATTATCCTATACGCTCCTGACTTGCATTATCTTTAAAGTACTTTCCACATTTATATTTGATAAAACGAATTTTATACTGGGCCGCTTTATGTATTATTATCATATTCGTTCCTGACTTGTGTTTACCAACTTCATTTAATTGGTACCGTTATTGCTTTAATTTGAAAACAAATGGATGTAGATAGGGAATATGAAAATACTTTTAACATAAAGTGCTAACCAGGACAACTTATAATTGTGACCTGTTCAGCTAATATTATGGCTGTACTTATTACGTTTACTTTCAAGATAATCACAATAATTGTTAAGTTGTACACCCTAATTCCTGGTGTGGCTTTTTGTAAAAGTCTTTGCTTTTTGGGAAAATTGTATCTTGATAAAACAGCTAATAGCTGTAATGTTAAGCTCATGACAAGGTAAAAATCAAATAATGAAATAACTGAATTATGTTTTTTGACATAATATAATTCGAAGGTTATTTCTAATATGATGTACAATTGTCTTTAAAAAAGCTGTTTCTGTTTTAGCTGTGACCTTACCCATGTATGCAGGACCGAGCAGGAAAATAGGGAATGGATTAAAAAGCATGACCCATCTTTATACAACTTATTAGCAAAGGTTTACACAAATAACAGACCTTCAGTTCTCAGTGGATTAAAAGTGTGTCAATAAAAATTAAAAGATAACAGTTTTCTTACTCATAGAACCTAAAAGCTTATAGAACTTATACCTTCAAAAGTGTATACATGCATGCACAACAGCATTACCAAAGGTTTGGTGTAATGATATTTCGATTATAAATTCATTTTTATTATTATATAAATGTGTTTTACTTAAAAATTTATCGGTATCTCTTTTAATCTGAAAAAAAATATATAGTTACTATTACGTCTCAATGACGCTGTTTGACATATATAGACATATGATCAGGTTAAGAAAAACATTAAAAAAGTATTAACCTCCCAAGGACGATTCATTCTTCTTTCAAGGTTTCATACTAAACGGGAGGTTACAATTTAGTGCATATAGATATAGGAAGATGTGGTATGTATGTTTTCAAATTTATTTGTAGAAACCAGAATAAACGTTTGAAAATCCAGGGAACGCCTCTACAAAGTCTGACGAAATTCCATCACGCCAATGGTTCAGTTGCTACAAACATGTTTTGTTTTGTTAAATCAGATAATTTCAACATGTATAGTTGCCCTCTTCTGTATACTGTTTTATATACATTCTTAAAACAAGTGAAAAGTAAAAATGTACCGAACTCAAAGGAACCTCAAAACGGAAAGTCCCTAAACTAATAGCAAAAAAGCAAAAGCCAGAACACATCAAACGAATGGAAAACAACTTCCATATTTCTGGTTTGCAATATACATTACCTTATGTAGAAAATGGCGACGTAAACCTGGGTTTTTATAGCTAGCTAAACCTCTTACTTGTATGAAATACTGATGTAATATCAGTATTACAAACCTAATCTTGAACTCTATCCTATTTTTGTAAATTTTAAGAAATTTACCGGTGACGTACCTTTTGCGCGTCGATCTATTCGACTGACATACAATGCGTTGTTCGGCTGTGCTGTTTTTATGTGCTGATCTAGGTTGTTTGACGTATTCGTTTTTATTCTGTAGTTAGTCACCATTTCGGTGTTAACATGTATATTTATTATATGGTCATTTTTATAAATTTACAGTGTTTGCAAAAATATGAATTATTCTAAATACTAAGGATTTTCTTATCCAAGGCAGATAAACTTTTATATCATTTCGAAATATAAAGTCACTCCCTTTTGGATAGGACAAAACGATGAGCCATATGACCAAATTAAAGAGTGGCAAACGATACCAGAGGGACAGTCAAACTCATAAATCGAAAATAAAATGACAACGCCATCGATAAAAAATAAAAAAGACAAGCAGACAGATAATAGTACACAAGACACAACATAGAAAACTAGACTAAGCAACACGAACCCCACCACAACTGAGTGTGATCTCAGGTGCCCCGGAAGGGTTTTCAGATCCAGCTCAATAAGTTGCATCCGTCGTTTTGCTCATGTTATTACATATCCAGTATATAGTTTAAGTCAGTAGGTCACATTCGTGGTGAATAGGGAAGGGATTGTAGTTATGACATAAGGAACATATCTGATATCATCTGTGAAATGGTTATTCCATAACAGTCAACCAACTCGTGATGGTGTCTGTAAAATTTACGAAGGGATGATTTCAACTTCACCATTTGGAACTCTTTAATAGTTTGCTTGTGAGCAGCAACCCTCTACCAAGGAAAGCATGATAGGAAATACAAGCCCGGGAATATCGTATCAATTAGGAGATGTTGATTCTCAGTTTATGTGGTTGTTAAGTAGTGAAGACACTGGTGTATGTAAAAGTATAGCTAAGTACATAAACATGTGTTTTTTACTTAGAATATAAGTGTGAATTTTTTTGTTTGCTGCTTATATATATATATAAAATGACTACTTATATTTTTTTTACACTAGAGTTACTCCCCTTGGAACACATATACTTTGATACTTGTGTAGTATTAATTTTAGTTAAGATTGTTTTAATGTTATTCTTTGTTGTATCGATGCTGTCAATGATTATGTTCATAATTGAGCTTTCTTTAATAAAATATTTCGTATTTCGTATATTCTGTATTTTACTTTCGATCCTGTACAGGGGAAACTGACATTAACTGTTTTAGGAAAACAGAGAGCAGATATGAGGATCTATTTGCTGAGTCTGCATTTATATGTTTATATCGTCTTGTTTTTGATTAACTTAAGTGATATATATATTTATTTTCATATGCAACCTTTTCACACTCTTTGTATTGTGTTAGTCACTTCGTGTGCTAACTCGAGGTACTTAAAGTGATACTTTCATTTTTTTCATTCTTAAATAGATTGTTTGCCTTTTTCAGTATTTGTTCCTTTTTCTTTTAGTTTTGGATATAGATTGTTCTAGTTATTTGTAGAACTGAGCAAATCCATTGTTTTAATAAATGCTTGCAATTCCAAGAAGTCTATCCCTTTTAATTGCGATATTGTATTTAAATTTATTAAACACAATCTTCGTTTTCCTATTGAAGGTGGCTCATGTTCTGCACGTTCTGTATGTTCAAAGTCATGTTACAGTGACGGAAGAAAGTACGAAGATATGCACGGTCTTACAAACAGTATATCGGGGATTGTTGACGATAATATTTTGTGCAATTCACATGACCAACATCCTGGACTAGAAAATATTTTGGTTCACGAATTTGCATATCAAGTTTATAACTACATGCCATCCAGTGATAGACATCAAATAAGACTATGGATTATATGCTTCAGTATATAATATACATCCTATTTAAAAAAAAAGAGACAGTGCTTTAGTAATGCAAGGCTGCCACCATACTACTAGATTGGTTAAGCCTAGTTTCCTTGCAAAACAATTGAATTCTCTTACGAAAGTTATCAGTTAACACTGGTGTCTGGGCAAAAATTAATAACTCCACTTTGTTCTTTTGATTTTCTGCAAGCATACATGAGTGTTTATTGAGTACAGCTAGTAACGAAACTTTAAGATATAATTGAAAGCAATACTAAATCATTATTGAAAAAAAATCTTCCATTTATTTTAAGGCATTACAAGCTAAGTGAAATAAGATATGGATTGTTAGAGCCTCATTATGGTGATCTTCAGAAGGCAACTTTTCCAGAGCACACATACTTATATATCAAACTTACTCGTGAAAAACATTTTTCTTGGACAATCTTTAGAAGGTACATTTTAGTTCAAATTGACGCACGAATTTTTTTTTTTAAAGTTTACAAAACCAAAAATGTCAAAAAACTTGATGACTGAAAAACAGAGAAGCTAACAAAAAACCCAGCGAGTTCGGCCAAGTGGAAGTAAAACACGTGTTTTAGGAATAACCTGCATCTTTTATGCTCATAGCAAATATTCTAAAAGAAGAATTATGATATAATTCAAGGTTAATACTACTAATATTTCTGTAGGTTACATATATCTACAATCAAGGCAAGACCATTCTTATACTACCTCAAATGCAAGAGAGTTTTGGGTGGAAGCTTCTGAAAGTTTCTTCCGTGTAGTCATACGACCAAGAACGACTAATGCAACTGGTGGATTCAATATGTAAATTCTTACTTTAATTCTTAAATATAATCTTGTTGTATATTTGACTTAACATTATCTTTAAAGAACTTTTCACATGTATTTGTAAAACGAATTTTACACTGTAACGCTGAATGGATTATTAACATATTACGTTCCTGACTTGTGCATGTTGTGTATACTTACTTCTCTCTTGATACCGTTAATGTTTTATTTTGAAAACGAATGGATATATTTAAAAAAAACTATAAACATATAAGTGCTGACCTGGATAACTTAGAATTGTGACACAATCAACTAATATTATGGCTCTTCTATATCTTCAATTCCTGGTGTGGCTTTTTATAAAAGGCTTTGCTATTTGGGAAAATTGTATCTTGATAAAACAGTTAATAGCTGTAATGTTAAGCTCATGTCATGGTTTTTTCTAATACGATTTACAATTGTCTTTAGAAAAGTTGTTTCTGTTTTAGCTGTGACCTTACCCATGTATGTAGGACCGAACAGGAAAATAGGGAATGGATTAAAAAGCACGACCCATCTTTATACAACTTATTATCAAAGGTTTACACCTTCAGTTCTCAGTGGATTAAAAGTGTGTCAATAAAAATTGAAAGGATAACAGTATTTTTACTCTCATTTATAGGACTTAAAAGCAAAGAACTTATACTTTCAGAAGTTTAATCATGCATGCACAGCATCATTAACACAAGTTTGGTGTAATGATATTTCAACAGACTGTCGATGTTTACCAATTGTACTTCATTTTATATTATTATTATTTAAATGTGCTTCACTTAAATCTATCATTATCTTTCTTAATATGAATATACATATTTTTTTTACTATAACGTCTCATATAATGCTCATAGAATCATCATTTAAATTTTAAGCTTTATTTGTATGTTTGATGTATATTTGACATATGACGATTCATCCTACTTTGAAAGTTTTATACTAAACGGGAGGTAACAATCACTGCATGTAGGTTTTTATATTGAACTTTAGAAACCGGTTGAAATGGTTGAAAATCCATAAAAAAATCAACAAAATCTTACGCAATTCCATCATGTCAATGGTTCAGTTGCTACCATCGTGTTCAGTTTTGTTATTTCAGATTATTTTAACATGTATATTTGTTCTCTTCTGTATATTAAGACGAAAACGACTTCCTCAAACAAAGCCAAAGACGTATTTACAATATTGTTTTATATACTACCTGCCTTTCAAAAAAAAGGAAAATAAAAAATATTGAATTCAAAGGAGCTAAAAAACGGAAAGTCCCTTAACAGATAGCAAAAAATCAAAAGCCCAAACACATCGAACGAATTGAAAACAACTGTCCTATTCCTGACTTGGTACAGACATTTCCTAATATAGAAAATGGCGGTATAAACCTAGGTTTATAGCTATAGCTACACATCTCACTTGTCTGACAGTCGCATATAATTCCATTGTAATGAAAACAAAACAAACAGACATTACGGTAAAAATGTATAAAAATGGATACAGCAAACAACATTGTGTTATAATAAAAAACGACATGTAGGCACTCTAAAGACAAAACACATAAACAAAAAGAACGACAGCACAATAAAAAAAAAAATGGCGGGATATAAAAATACTGAGCCTCGCCCAAAGGATAATACCAAAAATGGACATGACAGTATAGGTTAAAAATATACAAAGAAAAATAAAAAGAACACTAGTCTATAACACGTGATAACAATGACCAACAACAGCAGTTCCTAAAATCTATACTTCAAGACCATTATTCCTTTTAGGAAGTTGGTGCGGAACATAATTAATTAACTAGGTCATGGTATCTTCCGATATTTTTTGTAAAAAAAAATATAGAAAAAGATGTTCTATGATATAACCCTGCTTTATCAACTTTCTGCACAGACACGGGTGACGTTTAACAAAGTCTGGTGACGTTTAACAAAGTCTGAGTAGCAGTATAAGCTAGTTGAATACCAAAGAAGTTTGGAAATTTATATCCCATATGTATAGTTGTAGTTGGTATTATGTTGCGAAGGTATTGGAAATTTAGAATTATGAAATTGAAATCGTCTCGTTTGTGATATATTCTGCCATTGAGATGACCGGTTGTGTCAAATTCGAAGTATAGAGATAGGATTTGCTTTCAATTTTTCAATTCATGTATTTGGTTTTGATGTTATATTGGTTATTTTCATCGGATTTTGTCTAATGCTTAGTCCGTTGTTGTGTGTGTTACATTTTAATGTTGTGTCGTTGTTCTCCTTTGATATTTAATGCGTTTCCCTCAGTTTTGGTTTGTTACCCCGATTCTGTTTTTTGTCCATAGATTTATGAGTTTTGAACAGCGGTATACTACTGTTGCTTTTATTTGTAGATTATTGCTTCTTTCAATTTTTTTTTATATTGGTGACCATTCTATTTTTTGTTTTTTTGGCATCTAATATTTTTTTATTGCCTACTTGATATATTTATCCGTTCTAACTTGTGATGTGGAGTCATGACCATAACGAAAGTGTGTTAATGTAAATATCGAACATGACAGACTTACTTCAATTTTGACTTATGATTTCTATGCATTAACTATATTTTTGCCTTGTCAACGGAGATTTCCCTTATTAAACAAACCTTAGACTTTAACAATTCTGCCTTTTTCTATGTTTGTCATTGAATAGAACTATAATATACAGAATGACTTCACAAACATCTGCATTTTCTTAATTTCATGATATGCCTGTGCGGATCAGATAGTTGTTTGTTCTACATCTCATTATATTTTTTGGTTATAATAAGTTTTGTATTTGCAATAATGTATTTTACTTTCAATTTGGCGTTTCTTTATATAGGGTAGTTGATCAGCTGAAAATATTCAAAACTATCCATTCAAACGGAAGCAAATTGGATGAAATTTATTCTTATGCAAAAGCTTTATAAAATGTAAAGTGTTGCTTAGATCAGATTATTTCAGAATCAAGTCACTCTTATTTTTGGGATAGGACGAAACGGGGAACCATTTGACCAAATTTAAATTATTGTGTTCACCATTAATAGATAAATTCAACATTTTTGTTATTTCCAACCATTGAAAATGGGACATCCTTTGCTATGCTAAACTAACATATTTTGTTCTTTTTCAGTCCCATTCAATTAATTTGCTCTCCATACATTTACCGGTGCACATTTGGCTCTTAGAGTTCTCGATGCAGTTTGGTAGATAAAACTGCTTTGAAAACATAAACTTTGTGAAGATCATTTTATTGTTTTAATAAATAATGATACATCGTTTATCATCTACGTACCTGAAGTTGTTTAAATATTTAAAATATTAAATATCAAATTTTAAATGTAAATTAAGCTTATTTTATATACACCACTTTAATTTAAAGACATTGTCGATATCTTTCTTGATCTGAAAGTATGAATTTTATTTTATGATTTTCACGTCTCATACAATGCTGTTAAAATCAACATGTTGATTATAATCTTTATTTGTATCTTTGACATACATCACAATGACATATGTACTGAGGGCATGACATTAACAAAATATTTCTTACTTTACAAGGACAAATCATCATACTTTCAAAGTTTCATGCTAAACCCGAGGATACAATTGATCAGATACATGATTTCATATATCTATTATGTTAAATTGTAAATTATAGTTTAATGGGAAACTACTTAAAACTTACACACTAATAAAACCAAATCAACACACGACAGCCACCTGACTAGGAAAGGTGCATACAAATGCAGTGGATTTAAACGTTTCAACATGATCAAAGAAATCATTTTTTTGCAATACATGCATGTATGTATCTTGCATTTGAAAACTTGACACCGCACAAGCTTCCTAACAGCTATGATGACTAAGCAGATTTTGCTCCTTTTCAGAGGTTTTTATATTATCAATATTGTTTTTGATGCATTTGTCTTTGTGCGCTCATTTTGCCATGAGAGTGCCTGGTTAAAGGTTTGACTAGAAAAGCATAACTAACTATTACCACTTTATGTTAAGTGTTTGTTGGTATTCTCTTGTCTGTTGTTTTCGTATTTCATATCTAACTTTTTTCATGAAAGATGGGTATTAGATCTTTCATTGTTTATGTGAAATTTGCTCAAACCTGTTGTATCGTGTAACATTTTCAGCTTGATAAGTTGTCGGTTTATTATTTAAGACAGTATGTTGCCATCTAGGTGTCTATTGATTATATTTGTCGCCGTGTTGGTGTTTTATTGACATATACACCACATAATTTTATTCACACACTGCTTTACTTTTATTTTCATTGACTACACCGTATTAATCTTATCGTTATTATTAATGAAAATGTACTCAAATAGTTAAACACCAGTTTATTATAATCTTGTTTTTCTTTACATGTTGGAGAGCACAACAGTTGCAAAAGAACATTTCATTGACTACACGAAATGAAGCTTATGATGTTATGTTCAAATCAAGCAGATGCACTTATGTCAATCAAATTCATAATGATACACCATTACATAATATTATGTAACCAAATAAATACATCCAGGGTTTAAGCTAGGATTTTGAGGGCTTTAGTCACTTTTTCGCGCTATTAAAATCAACCTTATTTTGTGTAAAAGCAAGGGACCAATGATGTATATTACTAGCTTCATCTTTTGACTTTGTCAGATTTTAAGGGATTGAGGCACCAGCATGATTGGCACTTATTGTATGATTTGACTGTATTGGCCATTATTATGAAAGATTCTGACATAGAATCCAGAAATTTAGTTCACAATTTCTCTTCAGTTTGTTCCAGGGGTCATTCCTGATCAACAAAAGTTGGATTCTATTTTTTTTAAACAAGGAATCACCGCAGAAATTAACTTACAATGATTATTTCACTGCATAATCATTATCATTATAAAAGATCTAAATCGATATTTGGAAATCATTTCTATCAAGTTGGAAATGTGTAAAATCCTTTTTGGAACTATTATAATGACTGAAAGGAGGTTGTAAACAAATCAACAATAGATCACGTTTTCTACTTTCGGTTTTAAGATGAAACGAAAACGGGAAGTGGCACATGGATATTAAAATCAAAACGAGTCCGGATTCATCAGAATATTATCATTTTTCGATTTAAATTCCTTTAGGGACGACATCAAAAGATCGATGTAGGATAAAAAACTTAAATCAAATAGTTTGGGGGTGAGGGGGTCAACATTGCTGCAAGTTTTGTTAATCTAAAATCGATTTTACATATATCCCTATTGGTCAATCAATTTTTCCCAAATTAAGTTAAGAGGGGGGTGTGGGGGTCAGTGAAAAAACTATGTGAATTAAGTTTTTTATCTTTCATCGAACTTTTGATGTCGTCCCTTGGTAAGAGATATATATTTGTCTCTCTCGTTTAATTGATTCTAACTGATTTCGTATTTTACGTTTTTAAATGTCTATAAATAGTCAAAGGAATACTTTCACGCATGCGTAGAACACAATACAGGAAGCACCTGTTTAACTCGTGAAAGTTTTGAATAAACACATTAAAGTTCTTTTTTTTTAAATGGAAATTGCCGAAAGTTTTTGCTGAAAATTTAAATCAAATATGACGAAAATGCCTTCGAATGACGAATCTACGACAAACGAACTTCGGATTGTGATCGTTTGAGAAATATTGAAATTCAAATGCGAACTGTCCGGGTTGTTACATTTTTGATTAAATGACGAAACTATACTCCTGGTTGTTGAAATGCCGACAGGCTGATTTTCCTGGGGAAGTAATTATGATGGTCATTCAATTATGGGGTTTATTAATAATTAACGGATTAGTGACCCATCCGATGGCGATAAGCGGATTAGTTGTAATCACAACTTGTAACACCTGTTGAAAATGTTAATAACCTGGAGGTCATAAACTTGTCAAAAACGTGAAGACAGGTAGATTTATAATTTTTATTGCGAATTTATTTTTTTACACTTTCAAAATTAAAGTGACGAAATTGATTTGAAATATTTTCGTCAATGAGAAAACCCTTTCGTAAAATACGAAAGTGACGAGCGCTAGCAAAATCACTGACATCAAAGTACATCATAAAGTATTTAGACGATAGTGTCATGTACATATATATATAAGTGTTTCTACTTAACTTTTTATTATATATATATTTATATAGTTCGTTTAAACATCAGCTCAACAATGTTAGATCTGTAAATTTGCGTTAGCAAATATATTGTTCTTCCCACTCCGGGATTCGAATTCATTCTACTGATATATCGTGGCACCAAATCGCCTTGCACTATCTCCAACGCTCTAGACCACTCGACCACCTAGGCTCTTGTATATATATATACGTATCTGCTGATATCTATTCTAACATTGGACTCTGACTTCTTTTAACTGACTTTTACTGTGCTGTTTGTTGGTTTATTTCACTTTGCTAAAGTTATAAGGAAGGAATTGAGATCTCACTAAAAGTATGTAATCCCACCGCAGATAGTTTGTTTATCTGTCTTGGTTCATTTATATGTTTCATATTGTGACGGCTATTGTCGCTGACCTAGAATACATGATTGTTAAGGGGCAAACTGAAGCCAGCCACCGGGAACGGGATTTGTCACTGAGTTAAAGACCAATAAGTGGCCTTTGGGCTTTTTTTTTTGCTCGGGTTTTCGTCTTTTTAAAGCATTCCACGTTTCCATTCTCAACGTGTTCATATATTATTATGTAAATTATATTTTTTATACATTATTCAAAATTAAAGATATCGCTATCGTTTTTTGATCTGAAAGTATAAATTTTATGTTTAATAATTTCACGTTTCACATAATGCTACTTAAATCAACTTGTAGATTTTAAGCTATAATTGTTTGTTTGACAAACATTTGCTTAGTTCAAGAAACACACAAAACATAATTGAGGTCACAAGAATCTTCCTACGTTCAAGGTCTCATACTGAACTCGAGGTCATCCATCATTACATGCATGATTTCATGTACATGTATCTACCTTATATTTAAAAGTTAAATATATTTCAAATGAAAAATATCAAGGTATTTTCATCTGTTATAGTAGACTGTCATCTAAGAATGTCTTAAGATCTGATCTATAAATATATCTATGGACATAATTAGGGATAATCTTAGAACCATCTGAGTCTTAAGACAGGTCTGAGAATGCACAACAAAGATCTGTTAGGACTATCTTAAAAATGTATTCTATTTCATTATTATGGTAATATAAAATGCATATATTATTAATAAATGCACATGAAACAAAACACAAGAATGAAAATAGAAAAGAATTTAAAAGATTTAAATGTAAACGTCTTTGATAACTATTTACACCACTGGGTCGATGCAACTGCTGGTGAACGTTTCGTCCCCGAGGGTATCACCAGCCCAGTAGTCAGCACTTCGGTGTTGACATGAATATCAATTATGTGGTCATTTTTATAAATTTCCTGTTTACAAATTAAACTTTGAATTTATTGAAAAACTAAGGATTGTCTTATCCCAGGAATAGATTACCTTAGCCGTATTTGACACAACTTTTTGGAATTTTGGACCCTCAATGCTCTTCAACTTCGTACTTCTTTGGCTTTATAAATATTTTGATATGAGCGTCACTGATGAGTCTTATGTAGACGAAACGCGTGTCTGGCGTACTAAATTATAATCCTGGTAACTTTGATAACTATTTACACCACTGGGTCGATGCCACTGCTGGTGAACGTTTCGTCCCCGAGGGTATCACCAGCCCAGTAGTCAGCACTTCGGCGTTGACATGAATATCAATTATATGGTCATTTTTATAAATTTCTTGTTTACAAAATTTTGAATTTATTGAAAAACTAAGGATTTTCTTATCCTAGGAATAGATTACCTTAACCGTATTTGATACAACTTTTTGGAAATTTGGGCCCTCAATGCTCTTCAACTTCGTACTTATTTGGCTTTATAAATATTTTGATATGAGCGTCACTGATGAGTCTTGTGTAGACGAAATGCGCGTCTGGCGTACTAAATTATAATCCTGGTACATTTGATAACTATTTGAACTATGATTACAAATAGGAATATTATTATTGAGCGAGTCGCATTCAGAGTGTCACGCTACAGTGTTAAGAGGCAAATCTCATGTATCTTGACTGTATATAAATACGGAGTAGTTCTACTACTTTACCACTTTATAAGACATCCTACAATTAGAACGATGTAAATATCACTCAAAAGGAGTGTCAAAAACTTCTGTACCTTATATTAAATTGATAAACGTTTGAAAGACCAACTTGAGACTAAGTTATGTCATGCGAAAGAACTAAGACATGTGGTAGCCCGTTTCTAAGATACTGTCAATAAAACAAATCTAAATCAAATAAACAATAAAAAGAATCAAACCGGAATATGTTTTTTTTATTTCTTTTCAGGACCAAATGGTTGTATTTGAAAATTACATAAGGGAAAAGAAAAATGTGCAAAAGAGTCAATTCAAGAAGTGTAAAATTTATCTAGAATTTGTTATCATCTGAATTCTATATATTATGCATGTTTTACTGAACTTTGAAATCCTTTTAGTTAAAAAAGTAAAATTTTCCTATCCATATAAAAAATATACACGTTATAGATATTAAAAGGCATTTTGCGTGTACAAAGTGCTGGTGTATTTCTCTTTCATTTTTCAAAACTTGCCTTTCTTGGCTAAAATATTAATTTTGTTTGTAAATAAAATGACTTAACACACATATACTAGAATTTAAAGGGTTTGTAAATGAATAACCATCGAAGTTGAATTTAAGGAACAGAAACATGAACACATGAATAATGGAATATTAAATCCTACGTATTGCGTTATCTATGCAGACATTTGTCTATTTACACAGTTTCATCAGATATCCTGAACTGAAATGCAGCTTTATCTTTATGGAATTATAATGCAACTTATATAATTTGCAATTACAATTTTGCACCTTGATAGTCCTCACATGTAATATCGTCAGGATTGCACGCATGAATGGATAAGCCTCCCGCAACCTTATCGTTGTATATTACTGAAGGATTGGTTATGCCCGACTTTTCACCAGCAAGGTCAGGTTCAATTTCCTTTTCAATAACCCGTTTACTGTGACATCCTTCGGACAGCCAACCAAGGCAAACTTTTGTTGAAAAAAAACGATCGTACAGTATAGCACCAACGGCAGCTCCGACTAGATCCCCTATCCAATAAAGCTAAAGAATAAAAAATGTAACCAGTCAATGAATGCGAATATAATTCATGTACGGTACAAATAAATATAAGCTTTTTCTGTATTGGAAAAGCAGTGATATTTATCTTAATATATACTTTGAAATGAGAAGACCTCATTTTGTGTGTTGCTTCTCTTCCTTCCACAATAATTCAATCATCAAGCCTTTGTGTCCTATGGCTGGGTACCATGCATAGTCGCATTTGTTATTTTCGCTTATGATTATTCTGTTTGTGTTTTTTTTTGGAGAAACACGAAAATAAAGGCATCCGGTTATTTCTGTCATCGGACGGACTTTAAAGTCAATTTGAAAGACAAGATTTCCGTTAAGGACTGTGTAAAAATACTCATAATTTTTAAAGGTACTTGGAACAGGAAAATTATTTACGCCTTTTCTGCATACTATCATCTATGAACATACATATACTATAAATAAAGTGTACATTTTGTATTTGCTATTTTCTATCATATCAAATTAACTATCAACTGCGGTCAAATATCATGTAGAGATTATAGTATTATATCTGTTCATATCATGCATAGTGTACAGAAAAACGCCAAAATAATTGAAATTAATATATATAATAAAAAATAACGAATTTGGAAAAAAAAGGTGAGGGCTAAAAATGTGTCCTGTCCTAAAGTACAAGTCATTATTTCCATTTAAAAAAAAAATTTTTTCCTGCTACAGTTAACATACTTTCAACCACACTCTAAATGCCCGCGGGTGTGTTCTACGTAAATTGAAAATTTTAAAGTTGAAACAGGTACTATTTAAACCGTAAATTTTGCCTTCTTCAGGAACCTGCTAGGTATATCACTAAATACGGCAACATTTATTGGAAAGTGAGACAAAACATGTACTTTACCTTCTATCTTGTTCTAATATAACACAATTCGTCTACTCACCCACATTTTGTCTAACTTTCCAGTCATTATAGCTGGACCCAAATTTCGTGCCGGGTTCATACAACCGCCAGATATGTTCCACTGAAAAAGGATATTAACAAGGTGTATAATAGATAATACAATTAGCTGTGTATTTCAGAATATTTCTGATGGAATTTATTTTTTTTGCTTAATAAAAATGACAACCTTGTGTGAGAAACGTTTACCATTTCTTCGTAAAGACCACAAAAAACAAAGTCATTTTGTGTACTTTAGCGGAAAGTTTGTGGACTTAAGCGGTAATCTATTGTGAACTTTAGCGGTGTGTTGACTTTAGAGGAATTGTGGAATTTAACAATGCCACACTGCACATTTAAAAATGGTATATCGAGAATTCGTTTACTTTAAAGTAATAATTCACAATTTTAATATTTTTATATTTTGTTTCTCATCTTTAAAAATACAATGTTTTCCATAAAACACCATATTGACAATTAATCCTCGGTGGTTTGCCTTTATCTGCTACTTTGGCCAAAATAATTATGAACGAAACACATTAGTTAAACTGTCATCAATTAAAAAGATAATCTCGTTTAAACAAATAAGTGGTACAAGCATTACGTGCAGTGTTTCCCCTGGGTCAATTATTTTTTCGCCACCTCTTTCGCCAAAACAATATTTTTTTTCGCCATGTGACACAAATATATCTTTCTTTTGAATTCCCCTCCCTCAAACCTAAATAAGATTACTTTGCCCCATTGCTGTCTATAAAACTATTCTTACGGTCTGTATTGTAATAAATAAAAATACTAAACATTTACCTTATAAAAAAAAAAAGAACTGTATAGGGAAAATTGATTATATTTTTGAACAACTTTAAAAGAAGGGGCAACTTACTTTTGAAATTTAAGAAGATATAAATCCTGGAATATAAAAAAATCTTGGTTATCTGAAAGATGTCATAGTTCTTTGGGAAAGTTTTAAAAAAAATAATAACATGTGTCCTTTTGTACTAAGAAGTGTTTTTTTTTACAACAAAACAAAAGTTTTTATATCACTTGACATTGATCCGTCATGTAAGGTGTAGTCATAACATTGAAGGGTTATTTTCATTCGAGAGGTTGTTCCCAACCTTTTGAATAAATTTCTTCATAATGACAGTTTTCTTTTCTAGACCATCGTAAATACATGTGTAAGTACAACTATGCTTGAAACATGTGTGTCACTGAAACGACTTTAAAGTACCCACTCCAATCAATTATCGATATCAAAGTTAAATGATAAAATTTACGTGTATTGCACATTAACATAGGCATTTGTTACGTAAAATTGATAACATTTTAGTTCTACTTAGTTGGGTAAATTATTTGGTACCAAGGTGCGTTGATACGAAAGCCGAGAAGGATCATTCAAAATTCAAAATTCAAAATTCAAAACTCAAAAATCCTACATTAATCTATTATGATTCCCTGTGCTAACGAAAGCCAAAAAAAGATCACACTCTACACTGTAATATACTACTGAAAGCTATTTTAGAAAGTTTGTCAAAAACACAAACCCTTTGAAACAAGGCAAAGGGTCCGTTAAACCTTCATAGGGATACATCCAACTTCAGCATTTGAAACCATTGGTAACACAGCGTCCTTGCAATTAGCAAACCTCTATCAAGAAAATAGGAAAGGAAACCCGATCCCTATACTACTACAGCTGGAAAGTCGCTTCACTGAAATGGAACGTTCACAATGGAAAAATTGAAATCATCGCTTTTTCGTAAAGTTTAAATATGCATGAAATATTTACCACTGGAGGGTAAGCAAACAACAACAAATCTCTTATAAAAATTAAAATTTGTTATTAAAATATGTATATACAAAAGACAGATTTTGTGTATCGTTTATCAAATTCTGATAATTTTATGTTGTTATATCAACAAAATTCGTGTAAAGTTTTTGACGATTTTTCTTTATGTTATTTGGGACTTACGGTCTATGATTGACGAAAGATGATACTTTTGGCATTTACTTTTGTAATTCCGTTTATTACGAAAGCGTATTAGGGTCATCCTTTATATTATCAGCTTTAATCTTGCAATTTCTAACTTTAATTTTGGAATTATCAATTTTAATCTGGATGGAAGGGTTAACTTCGATTTTTTTTTGTATGGATGTGCTATATAAAAAAGAAGATGTGGTATGATTGCCATTGAGACAACTGTCCACAAGAGACCAAAATGACACAGACATTAACAACTATAGGTCATCGTACGTCCTTCAACAATGAGCAAAGCCCATACCGCAGTCAGCTATAAAAGGCCCCGATATGTTTGTGTAAAACAATGTACCCATTTTTATATAATATTAACTAATATATGGGACCTTTTTTTATATATTAAAATTGTGACCCGCCATGACATTTCCAGGCTTATGGAGGTAGAACGTCATTGTTAGAAAAATTTTAAACATGATAAATATCGAGATTCAATGAAATACGCATTAAATTATTTTGTGAAGAATAGATTAACACTCTCCATAGCTTCTTTTTTGCGGACGCCGAACTATACATTATATATAAGTTTTTAAGAAGTTTATCGTTGAAGTGAAAAATATTTGAATCTACATTTTAAATCGATACACACAAAAAAATAAAAATTCTCTACTCTATAGATTTTATTTCATAAATGGAGTCTGAAATATATCCATAACAAATGCACCGTATCAAATGCATATAAGAGAACACCTTCTTATAAACTGTTACGCGTCACGTTGGATTCGAGCGTCACTGATGAGTCTTTTGTAGACGAAACGCGCGTCTGGCGTCTATATAAAATTTAGTCCTGATATCTATGATGAGTTTATATACATGTACTTTGTTTAGAGACATGCATAATAAATCTAAATTAAAAGAAGGAATTCTTAAAGCTTTCATCATTTCAACAAGTTTAAATTACATGTTCTAGAATAGAGCTACAAAAAAACCAAAATGCTCTGCTCTATAGATTTTCTTTCATAAATGGAGTCTTAAATATATCCATAATATATGCACCGTATCAAATGCATACATGAGAACACCAAGACTTATAAACTGTTACGCGTCGCATACTTTTACCGGATTTGTTATCACATAAGCAACACGACGGGTGCTACATGTGGAGCAGGATCTGCTTACCCTTCCGGAGCACCTGAGATACCCCTAGTTTTTTGGTGAGGTTCGTGTTATTTATTCTTTAGTTTTCTATGTTGTATCATGTGTGCTGTTGTTTGTTTGTCTTTTTCATTTTTAGCCATGGCGTTGTCAGTTTGTTTTAGATTTATGAGTTTGACTGTCCCTTTGGTATCTTTTGTCCTTCTTTGTTTAGAGACATGCATGATAAATCTAAATTAAAAGACAAATTTAAAAAAGGGAATTCTTTTAAAAAGCTTACTTTGACAAATTTTAAAATAACTTCGTTTCAACAAGTTTAAATTACATGTTCTAAAATAGAGCTAAGAATTGTTTGTATTGTAGTAAATCTAATTCTTTGAAATTTTATTCAAATACGCTATTGAACATTAATAAAAGCCAATAAATACAATAATTTTGTATTTTATAAATTGGTGCCTTCAATAAATAAAAGTCGCCATAGAACAGTCTCATTTTCATACTTGTATTCGAAATGACTCGTTTCATGCTATTACAACACATATGTCATAATAACAGTGTACGTATAGGAGCCAGGGGCAAAAAAGGGGACAAAACTATTACCCCTCCCATTTTAAGACAAAAGTTGAAACTAAAAAATGAAAATGAAAGAGAACAATCACTAAATTTTAGATTACTACATTGTCACTTTCAGAAGTTTGCCTCCCCCTTTTCCACACACAATTTTTTTTTCAAACTTATCCATTCTAATAAATGGTCTATTTCTATACGAAGGTATACACAGACAGACGTTTCGTCGGAATAATCTCAGCTACAGCGGAGGGGGCATTAATTTTAACGCTTGCATATCCGTCTGTACGTCCGTACGTATTCATGGGAAAATTTACAACTTGGGAGTTTCCGCAATTTAACTTTATTTCGCCTCAAACAAATGCTATGAAACGTATACACAATGCTAATTACCACCAAACTGAGATCAAGTTTAAATTTGGCTGGCATCATTTTCACCGTTAAAGACCATTTATAAATGGAAAAAAATGTTTTACATTTGTCGTCTACGCGCTCTTACTTAATTTGCCTCAACCAAATGTTATGAAAGTTACATACAATGCTTATTACCACTTCAACAATGAGCAAACCCCATACCACATAGCTAATCATATAAAACCCCGATGTCATTATATGAAAAAGAGGACTGCTTCAAATGCCATCAGCACCACTGAACCAAAATGTGCATATGATACATATGCGGATAATAAGCATGTTCCAAAGAGGTATACAGCCGGTAAAAACATAAATTAAAGCTGATACTCTAGGAATTTATTCGCATAGGAGTATTTTCACCTAATTTGACACAAAGCTTCTTTTTTGTATCTTTATTATACATAGAATTTCTGTAGCATGTTGTACTCGTCATTTAATTGCTATTTTAGGAGGGAAATGATAACTTTATTTGGAAATGTTGTTTTTTTAGTGCAAATCTTTTTTATTGTTACTACCAGAAAGTTTTCTTGTGAATTTTTAACTTATAGTGTCTTTGCTAAAACAGAACCAACATTGAAAGATCGAGTTTTCAGTGTTTACTAAATTTCAAAACATTTTCACCAGTTTCAAAGGCGGTTTCGGGTTAAAGAAATAACAGAAATAAATCAATAAATAATCATTAAAAAAAAAAACAGTTGAAATTTTATATTAAAATAAATCAATCAAATATAGTATGTCAAAACTATGTAAGCATCCTCTACAATGAAAGAAAATTTGTCTTTTCGGACACATTGCGAAATACTTAATTTCTTACAGCATGAAACTATCAATGTGTTTCCTGGGTGGATAAAATAAACAACGCTACGATCTCCATTCATAGCCTGCCTATTTTCTAATTCTACACCTGAAAATAATTCTCATTCACTACACCGAAAAGTGGACGAAACATTTTTTGTGTTGTATACATGAGGAGGGTGCACATTCTGTATGTGCCTGTCCCAAGTCAGGAGCCTGTAATTCGGTGGTCGTCGTTTTTTTGCAGTATATTAAATTTGTTTTTTCGTCTGAATTGTTTTACATTTGTCATTTCGGGGCCTTTTATAGCTGACTATGTGATATGGTTTTTACTCATTGATGAAGGCCATACGGTGACCTATAGTTGTTAATTTCTGAGTCATTTTTGTCTCTTGTGGAGAGATGTCTCATTGGCAATCATACCACATCTTCTTATTCTTATATTATGAAAGATTCTCAAGTCATGAAAAGAAGGAGAAAAAAAAACCCAATCGAATAAGGATTTTAGTGACACGCGATATCTTTCTCTCCCGTAGTAAAATTGATAACAAGAAATGTTTCACTTATCTGACATAATGTCGGCACATACCCTTTGAAAAATGTTCTAATATTTGTCTGTGCACAATTATATTATTAATCTTCGGTATTTTATTAAATCAATTGATCAGATTAAGACAATATTTGTTGTGTTTGGATTGCAACTGCAATAAAACAGGATTATCTTTCTTGATTTGAATTCTGAATTATGAATGACCCTTCTCGGTTTTCGTAGAAGATTAACAAAAATGATGAATTCAGGTCACTAAAAGTATGTTAGATATGTAAAAGGTAAAAATAAACACACCAGCAAATTAAATTGAATATATTATATTATACTATCGTTGTAATTCATATACGACGTTAAACTGGCAGGTATATCGACTCAACTGGTGTTTTAATCAATACTGGACATGCACACAAAACAATATCTAGTAAATATTTATCGAAGGTACCAGGTCTACATAATATGCTCAGATAAAAATAGTTATAAAGCCAAAAAAGAAAGGGTGAACTTTGAGAACATAAATTTCCAAAAAATTGTGCCATTACGACTAAGGAAATCCATGCAAAAGATCAAAGAAAATCCTTAGTATTTCTAAAAAAATCATACTTTTGTAAACAGGAAATATGACCATATAATTGATATTCATGTCAAAACCGAACTCATCTACTCTTTAGTATTTTCTTTCCCTCTTCATTAAAGTTTTCTTTTGTAATGTCATTCATCTACATATTGGTTGACATTTTACATGATTTACGTTTAGAATGAAATCCATAAGTTATGTTTGCTGTTTGCTTTTAAAAGCGAGTCATAGTTATCAAAGGTACTAGGCTTATAATTTGTTAAGCCACACGCGTTTTGTTAACATAAGACTTATAAGTGACGCTCATATAAAAACAGTTAAAAAACCAAACAAGTTTAAAGTTAAAGATAGAGCATTGAGGACCCATAATTCCAAAATGTTGTGCCAAATACAGCTAAGGTAATCTATACCGGGGGTAAAAAATAAACTATAAAAATAAAAAGTTTAGATGTTTTTACTACAATACTTTTTTCAAATATAATTAATGACATATATGTAAAGCAGGCTTAATATTTGCTAAGGGTTACAAAATCCATGTACTGGTATTTCTATATACATTAAAGTCAGATAGAAATTAAACAGTTTACGGTTTATAGTTTATTACGATTACAAACAAGGCACAAAATATGTGTAACACGAGCAACGTAATTCAATATAAACATTAATAATTGACCAAACTGTATGAGAAAAGCGAAAAAGCAATTGTCTATCACTATAGATGAAACGACAGGTTGTCAGCTGTTGTAAAACAGTTATAGAGAGGACTAAAGTAGAATTAAATTTTCCAAGAACTTTTCTGTGTCAAGTTAAATTTTTTTATAGGTACTATCCTATCGTCTATGTTTGCAAAGCCTTTAAAGCTGTTTAAAGAAATCTTTTTGTGTTTTCGTAGAGTCTTCATTATGTCGTTCGTCTGTTTTAGAATGACACAAACCACCAGATCTTTCAAATTAATCTTCCAGTATACTGACTCCTGGTCCAGCTACCATCCATTTGTCTAAATGGGATCTTCGGTTAATCCTATGGCACCAATATCGTCCTTCACAATTGCATTATTCTGTTTTTGTGCCTGATCAATTATCAATTATGTTACAAGAAGAAATTTACTGGTCTTACGTACAGTGAAATTATCATTTTCAAATTCCATTGCCACCTGTGGGTGATGTTCGGGAAGGAAAGTCATATCTCGGAGACGAGTCGGTAACGATCGAGCATAATTTATACGATCAAGACCTAAAACAATACGCTATCATGCTTTATATGAACTGTTTGAAAAGTACGAAATCTCACTCATGAAATGAGCATAATATCAAAATCAGAAGAAGTTCTTAATTTATAATTGAACGCCAGGAATTAAACTTTGGTCGAGATGACTTTATTTCCTTACACCAGTATTTTAAATCATTGAACGTCACAGAGTCATGACATAATTATATATTCTGAGTTTAGCTTTCATAATCTGAAATTAACAATTTTTAAGCAAAATACATGCAGTTGTCTGATGCGCCTGTCTAGTCCTAGGTACATTTGAACATACATACAAAGAATCTGCCGTTCTTGGTGTTGCAATATTGGCTTCAGTAAGACAACATGTCTATCCCCTATCACGCAATATATCACCCAGAGTTTTATAACAAGTCATTTCAATGTGCAATCCACCAAACATGACGATACACTTATATTTTCCTTACAAATCAGGCCATTCCCACTGAATTTCCTTAGGCATTTCCAAAAGTGGCTGATCTGCAGTTACATTTGATGTTTCTCCAGATTAACTACATTTTCGCCTTAATCATCGAATACCTGAGAATTGCCCGGTAGTGCATACAAATCGCTCTTTATGTCTATAAATAGTTTGCACATGCGCAAAAGTATGAAACACATGTATATCATAACCTTGAAAAATGTTATTAAACCAATTCATAATATCATTAGAAATCCAAAAAACACTAAATATATAGTAAATAGTTCAAATGTTTTTGAAAGAATTTTGTTACATTTTCGCGCATGCGCAAATACTGGATATGTCAAATATTCATTTTTAAGAAATATGTGATGTAAGGAAGATAGCCACTAAACCTGGTAATTGGTTTTACTAAAAGAAGTTCAAAGAAAAGTTTTCCAGAAAAATCAGTATTTTCAAACTATTAAAAGAAAACAGCCATTTTAGAAAATGGCCGTGGCCATCTTGAAAAAAATTTTTTTTTAATGGCCAGCAGTTATTTCTTATAAAGTATATAGTAATGATGCTTTGTGGTAATTTTCATGCTTGTATCATCATTAGCATAATTCCCTCGATTTTGCTTGCTAATATCTTCCACTATGTACTTTCCCACTTCTTTTGAGACGACATTATATGGTTTTAAGAGATAACATTTTCTTGATACGCATATGGTTACGAATACTTTATTAAACCAATTATCAGACCATAAAAGGACATCCTTCATGAAATTATCACATGTTACCATAAATAAAGATCTCATAATGAAAATATTGATGATACTACGGATTTAACTAAAGCACTTTTTTCTTATCTCGAAACATTAAAAACAAATCAAATCCACAGTTTTGCATAATTCTTTATGTTCACACGAAAGAAGCCACATCTATCTGTTTCATGTTTTTAGATGTTTGAAATTATTACATATTTCGAAAAAGCAGAATCCCTCATAACGTGTCGATATTTTTCGAATGCTGGATATTCGATCATTTTCAATTGAAGTAAAAGAACACAATTTACTATTTTTGTTTAAATTTTCTCTAAATAGGAAGTTAAAGAGCACTTCTTCTCATTTGTGTGAGGTGCCTCTGTAGTTTCCTAATTCTTCACGACATTAAGATAGATTTCTCTTTTGAAAGTATCCTCAACAATGAAACAAAGCTATTTACCATTTTTCCTGGAGCATTCACATTTACAATTTTCACGCAAACGATGGAATATATTTGATCCGCTATTCACACTAAAAGAGGAATATAAGAAAAAAGATCCAACAAGGAATGAATTGTAATACTTACCCCACTAAACACGTTTATCGACACAAGAAGACCTATCATCAATGGAGCAAACCCATGTACATCATCTCTCCCTTCATCAGTCATTGCAAACGTTCCAAAAAGCATCATGAATGTTATTATCATCTCACAAACAAAGGCTTGTCCATCACTGACGTGTGGATTTGGGAGAATAACGCCAAAACGTCCACGTATTTGTTCATCTGTAATGGCGTAGATGATTCCAGCGCCTGATATCGCACCTAATGTTTGACATACTACGTATAAAACAAATCTGACGGCTGAAATTTGACCAGTGACAAAAAAACCCATGGAAATTGAAGGATTGACATGTCCACCACTAACTTTGCTGAAAATAGTTATTGCCACTGCTATATAAAAGCCAGTTTCGAGTGCAACATGAACACTAGAAACTGGTTGCTGGTCACCGTTTAGGATATTACATCCAACACCGTAAAACCCCAACATGAAAACACCAAGGAACTCGGCAGCACATGCCCGATACAGAGAAAGCGATTTAATATCTTCTTTTTCTCGCCTCAAGTATTCCCGCCAAAATGTGTCCGTTTTAGTTTTGGCCATCGTAATCTAAAATGTTTAATTATCTACCAACTTCATTATTACTACATTTATAAAGTCTTTACAGTTTGTCAATTTTGACAATGAAACAAGTTAAAATGATAGTCCTTTTAAACTGTACGGAATATTATTACACATAATATTTAAAATCACTCACTATATCCATTATTATAACCAATCATGATTGTTTATATGTATATATCATTATTATAAAGTGAAATAAATTTCGGATTTCGTTTCTAACAAAACGAAGTAAAATCATTTTCGTTACGCCTAACACATCCATACGCAAATTAAGTCATCCGATTCTTCAATGAAATCTCGAACAGAATAAATCTGGTTGTCACACACATGTTTTCTTTTGTATATTTTCACATTGTTTACATCAAATTATTCAGTCATAAAAACAAAATTCCGAACATCAAGTTTTACAAATGTATGAATATTTAATAATATTTTTAAATGCATAAAGAATGTCATTTCGACATATTCTTAACACGTATGCGTTAAATGCTTTTAAGTAATCCTCATGATATTATAATGTGTATGAATATCAAGTTGTAAGACTTAAAATAAGTATTGAATGTGAATTTAAATCTACTACATGTATTTACTAAAGTTGAGCATACACATGTTTATATTTGTGTAAACATAGGTGAAATAGACGTGGATATTTGTCTTTATAGTGGTCATCTATTGGTGTTTATATCAAATAAAAAAGTTTGAGTTTTAAAGTATAAGATATTTAGGATTTGTCGAAATTCTGAATATATTTAGCAGGAAATTTGATATGTAGCCCTTGAAAACCGAAAGATGTATCAATATAGCACCATTACGATCCTTATTTGTCTATTGTATTCTAAATGACAAATAGGGCATCATGTAATGTACCTTTCTGCGATAATTCAACTTAGGAATATTATCTGATCGGTTGTCAGGTGTGATATTTGAAAGATCAAAAACATTTGAAAATATTCTAATTAAATACTTTGTTGAAGGTCAGATCAAAGATTTTCAGAGGTTGAAGACTAATAACCCTAGATAACACACACATAAATAAAGGCAAGTACCTTTTTAACTAAAATATGTTCCGGTGAGACATTTGTACGTTTTTTTCAAATATATTCCCTCCCGTTATCATAAAGATAAAGACAGATGATGAGATGCGCTTACAGAAATATGGAAATTGAAAACATGCATACAATTATGATAATGGAAATGGTTCTAGAAACGTCTATTGCAATAAGCATGCACGAAAATACATAGTTTGTGTTTAATTGATTTGGTTTAAATTACAAACAAAATTAATCATAAAATATAAATTAAGTATAACTGAATTCTCAATAATAACTTAAGATACAAACGAGATACATTTTGAATTTACATTATTATCTAACCTATCTCACATGTATTTATCATATCCATTTTGCAATAATGTTTATAACTTATAACACAGTTTTGTTTACGGTAAACGGGAGATAATCAAATGCAAAATATGTACCGACTGCGATTAGGATACGAAAAAATAAGATTTAAATGAACCGAATCTTTAGAAAATTTCGAACCATGTATATCAAATTTATTCGTTTATAGTGTATTAATGTACGTTTTTTGATTGAGTTAAGCCTGCCAATTGATATTTTACAGTGTGTTTTTCTATGTTGTGATTTTATGCTATTGTTTCAGAAAAAGAGGGAAGGTTTGGATCCATTAAAACGTTTAATCCCGCTGCAAATGTTTGCACCTGTCCTAAGTCAGGAATCTGAATTCAGTAGTTGTCGTTTGTTTATGTAATTTATACGAGTTTCTCATTTCTCGTTTTTTTATTTTACATATATTAGACCGTTCAGGTATTTGAATTGTACAAACAATAACAGAAATAGTCAATAATAGTATTATCATAGTTAAATACAATTGAATCAATATAAAGGTAATATGATACATTTACTGATTACCTTGAATTCGCATGCACGCAACTTTACAATTAAAATTTGCCAACATAATTTCAAGCATTTTAGCGTAGTAACACAATTTGACTACCTACAATCAAATATGAAGTTGGTTATTACATTTATTTCTATAATATTTGGACTGCCTGAAGTCAATTCAATACATGTCAAAGGTAAATGTTCGAACATTAGAACTATGAAAATGCTTCAAAATAAAATACTTATTCCTTCTCATTTTGGTAACATTGGTGTTCAAAAGAATGAAATAGTGCTCACAGGACAACACAATCAGAATGCCAATATTTAAAAGTGACTGTCTAAAGCTAAAAATGTAAATAAAATTCGAAAAATCATATTCAGAAATAAGCAATAAATTTGGTACATGAATGGAATTTGTAAATATCGAGTTTTAGTATCTCTTGTGAAGAGTAATCTCATTAGTCATTTTTTTTTTATATTTTGAAACGATTTCATTATTAACATAGGCAATGTTGGGTATTTGGCTACAGAGGTTGCAGCTTTTGTCATCGTCGGCGTTACGCAATGTTATTTTTATACTGGTGTAATGTTGTAGCAATTAATACATTTTAAGTAAACAAGAGAATGTAAATGTAACATTTCATCAACGTTAAGATAGTGTGTCTTTGGTTATTCCGTCAAACTTATTTCAGGTTCTTTGCGATTCAATTCTTTAGCATTCGGATATCATATACTTTGGTCAATGCAACATAGAAGAGAGGTTGATATTCACTTTTCCTATATTTTGTTATCAATTAGAAAATGTTTTGAATACTTTCTTCCAATATTTCTAACAGGAGGTCCTTCATATCGTGGTATATGTCAAGATATTGACACAGATGAATGTATTATAACGTGACGATTTGTCATCTACTTATTCCTCACCTGTAGTATATATTTCGTCCAATCGTTTGACATTTTCATGTTTCATTAAGTATGCTACGTGCATTGATGTCCACCTATCTGAGCTTCAAAATGCTATATATTGTCCCGGTGGTAGATAGTCTAGATTCCAGAATAGTCGTCTGATGTAATCACTTTTCAATTGTGTCGTATTTCCTATTGTATCAGTTTGACCTAGTCCGGATTCACAAGATGGTAATCACAGGCGTATTGGTTACATTTTACAAATTCAAACGTGACGTCATTTTGAGCCTTACACTGGGTTTTAGCCAACACGGCTGTGTACATTGATTTTTGTAATGTGTCCGTTTTTATTCTATAGCTAGTCACTCCTTCAGTTTAATCACGTAGATCTATTATATAGCCACTTTTTAAAATTTACTGTTCACAAAAGTATGAATTATTCTAAATTCTAAATAATAATGATGTTCTTGTCCTAGGCGTATTGGTTACATTTTGTTTTGGGACTTTTGGTCCTCAATGCTTTTCAACTTTGCACTTCACTGGTTAGTCTTATGTGGCGCACGTCTGGCGTATTAATCTTTTTTAAAACTGGTACATTTATTGGCTATTATTCATTTGGTTCTCTGTCCTATATTTTGTCTCATTTATTTGCATTGTAGTCCTTTCATGTACTATTGTCATTTTAATATTATAATTATCATTGACATTAAGTGAGAGGTTTGCCATGCCACAAAACCAGGTTCAACCCACCATTTTTATTTCAAAATGCCCTGTACCAAGTAAGGGAAAGGCAATTGTTATATTATAGTTTGTTTCTGTGTATGTTATATTCTAATGTTGTGTCGTAGTTGTCTTATATTTGATGCGTTTTCCTCAGTTTTGGTTTGTAACCCGGATCTGTTTTTTCTCTATCGATTTATGAATTTCGAACAGCGGTATACTACTGTTGCCTTTATTTATGCATGATGCATAGTAAAGAACCACACTCACGCTTATCCTGTCGTCGCACTTAATCTAACTCCATTTTGAGTTCATTCATTTCCGTCAGATTTTGTTTTATCTGCATTTTTTCCCAGACGGATTTACGATATTTCAACATTGGTAAACTACTGTTGCTTTATGTATTCTTCTGCTGAGGTTCAATTGTTAACAATTAGGAATTTTTATTACATCTTAATGGAAATTAAATCCTTAACCTACAAACTATGTTCTACTCATGAAATTAAAAATTCAATTTCCTTTCTTTTGTAGATGATTACATCAAAAGGGAACTCCAAGAATATCCTGCGCAAATACATAATATCTTGCATTATATACAAGGTAAAACAGTTAATCTTTGCTTGTATCCCCGATGGTATCATCAGCTCAGTAGTCAGTCCTTTGGCACTGACATGATTCATAACAAACCTTTCTAAAATTGTCCGTTTATACATTTTGAAATTACAAAGACAAAGTTGACCTCAGATGAATTTGGCTATTTGTTTTAGGTATTTCTGACATATATCTCCTCAGCGGTTTCGGTACTTATACATCCCTCATTTTAAATGTTTGGCTTTGAGCGTTCCTGAAGAAGCTAAATCCAGAAAAGCGTTTTGGACACATGAAATTATAAAACGTGATGTTTTTAATGTTTTAATCCTCTTCATTTTTCGTTCAGAAAGAATAATGATAACTTATTGAAAATAGCATGCTTATAATGTACCTCAGACATCAAAATCAAGTATGAATTTAAAGAACATTCAAGTTTAATGTAGTTGATGTGAATAAAGATATACCATCTTGAATCTTGAATTGAAAAAAATAAAAACTACTATGTACATTCAGTTGTTATAATCTGTATTTATAGAAAACAAAATAGATTGACACGTAAAATCTGTTTTGTAGTATATATTGTTTTATGTTTGAATAAAAATATCCGATTTTATTTTCAGGAAAATGTCATCGAACACCTAAAGAAACAGTTCAAGAAATGAAACGCAAAAGGAAATTAATTTCTGAAAAGTAAGTTAAGCTTGATGACATATTTCTATTTATGTTAGAGTATATTGCAAATGTATATAGCTATAAATTGAACCAAAGACGTATGACAAAAATTGGAGTTTAAGATTTAGAAAAGAGGTCATTACCAATCCGCTTTTGTGTCATGCACTTTAACCTGATATATTTATTAAAATAATTTATAGGAAGAAAATGACGATTGGCACATGTGTAGTAGGTTTTACCAACCCTTACGGTACACGTGAGATCATCCTGGGTTTGTGGCGGATTAGTGTTCCCCAGCATTTAAAGGGGCACTAGCTGACAAATTCATGGTCACAGATTGGACTCAAATTCTCATATTTGATTTATAACAATGTAAAACATGTATCCATATAAGCGATGTAAACATAAATAAAGATATGAATAGATTAAACCAACACGTGCAATTGGATTTTTATAGGTCTGTTTGATTTAATTTAATAGATAAAAATAGATGTTTCTCGTTGTGTTTAACCGTATAAGAATGATTTTATGTGCATTGAATTAGTAATCAAATGCTTTACCGTAGTTTCACTTTCATTGTTGACATTCTTTTTCTTTAAATAACCAGTACACGTACAATGCATGCGTTGTCAATCTCTAGCTAGGGGTTAAATTGAAGTTCACATGAATACGGATTTAAAGAGGTCGACTCATTCACATGCAAGTGAATTACTAATTATCAATGTTTCTTAGAGTAATTTGACAAAATTGAACATTTGTGGCTGCAAAAAGCGAATTGTTATTTCACTATTTCACTTTCATTATTGATTGAACAGAAAAAAATCAAACTTTAGATTTTTTATATATCTCGTAGCTAGTGCCCCTTTAATGTTGATCTTAATTCAAATTTAAATATTCATTGTCATATAAACTCTGAACAATAAGTTTTTGACCAATAATGTAAGCATACACAAAATACATCTAACAAACAAAACCATAAAAAAAAAAAAAAAAAAAAAAAAAAAAAAAAATGCAAAACAATCTATCTATATGAGATATAAATATATTTTATAAATAAATTATGTAATTGTTGTTTGTCTTTATGTAGTTTTTTTTAAATAGTTGAAAAGAATGGACATAAACTCTTTCGTAATCTTAAAACATCTCATTCCAAACTTTATGATTATGTTGTTTACATAGCAAAATCAATCAAAAGATACAATACGTTTGCTTCATATCTCGAGTCATCTATGGGTAACGATTGAGACCGAGTATAGGTTAAGAAGTTCAATCGGAAAAAACAAAAGAGATCATGTTTCAATTGTTATCAATGTGAATATTTGCTGTTTATAAAACTTTTTTAGCAGATCCTGCGTATGGAACATATACTAAGTATTCCCTAGTTAATATGCTAGCTAAAGACTAGCGTTTTATTTTCCATGATGTATATATTCTTCTAGCAAATACTCAATCTAGAAGTCTAGATAGTTAACATGACGTAACCTCTTTAAAATTGGTTGCCTTTTTATAATGCATGTGACAGTGATGACAACAATCGTAGCCATCACAATGGTGTATTCTGTAATGGAACAAAACCGTTAACCCTTTAAAAGTACCTGTATTTTACTGTACTTTTTGTTTTCATTGTTGTACTTTTAAATTAATTAATATTTTCCATATTGTTTGTGTTGTTTCTAACAAAACCGTCTCACTTTTCACCTGTCCAGAAATAGAAATGTTTACTTTTACATTTCGTTCTACACTAGAGGTCTAAAATCTAGACATTCCTACAGTTTATAAATTCGTTATCTCGAATGGTAAGACCATAAACTCATCATATATACAAGGATAGAAATTGTGTATTTGCGCCTGACGCGCGTATCGTCTACACAAAATTCATGAGTGACGCATGAATCAAAGCAATTGTCAAAGGCCAAATAAAGTGCGAAGAATTTTGAGGACGAAAAAGTCCTAAAAATTTTGCCAAATATAGCTGAGGTTAAATTATCCTGAGGTAAAGAAGACACTAACTAATACTCAGAACTAACGTGAATTCCACAAATCGATGTTAATCACACATATACTATCACAAGAACATACTGGACATAAACTTCAAAGAATGTTGCATTTTTAATAATGGATGTTACTGAATAAATACAAATAAGTACGATCAATATGAAAAATAAATTATTTTACCAAATTGCAATTATCTTTATTTAGACATAATGTGTTACCATGCATGTATTATCAAGAATTGTTTAATTTCAGAACTTGAAACCTACAAAGAAGTGATCAAATTAAACAAACACATTGAGAAGGAATTTAAGTGGATTATAGAAGGTTAGTTGTTTTTCTTTAATGACATATATTGATAATTGAATTGAACTCTTTTTATCAGCTGAATATTAACTCTGCAGTAAAAACCCTGATATCATCATTTATTTATGATGTTTTTACTTTTTCTTTGATTGTCAGCATTGTTTATGGAATATTAAAGACAATTTTATGTTGATATTAAATAAAGGTATGTTTCTCAGTTGTACCTTAAGACACTCACACGGTGGGTATGGTTGTCCTGCGATAGAACGTTCTGTGCTGGTGATTTGGTCCTGTCAGGTGCTGGTGGGTCCTGATTCTGTGCTGGTGGGTTTGTTTACATTGTATCAGAACGGCAATAAAATAGTGCGGTGACAGAAGTGTAAAAAGTCGTCTAGATCGCGAGTTTAATCTCCCCAAATAACACACGGCTAAAAATGGTCTTAACTTAAAGACAAATATGTCTTCTTTAGTTTTTGCCCTGTCGTCAGAATTTCGTACGGTCACTTTTTTCTAAAAAGTCGTTTTAATGACTGGTAGTATATTGGAGAGTTTCAACCCCCCTTTTTCAAAATGAAAAAATGTGTATGTTTGCTTACATTTAATTGAAATAGTTTTTCCTGAAGCTATTTTTATATGTCAAAATATTCCATTCAGTATTTTATTTTCTTCTAATCTATAAATTTTGCGAAGTTTAGACTATTGGAAATTAGGTAATTATAATTGCCAATTCAGACTCAAACTTTAGTTTCCTCTTCATAGTAGTAATAAAAATTATCCCATAATATTTTAAGCATACAATATTTAATAAAACTAATAAGTGATAAAAATTTCGGAACCAAAATAAGAAAAAAACCTTAAGAAATCAATGGAAAAAGAATGGAGTAAAATATCTTCAATTTCAACACGGAACTCAATCACTTGCCTTCCGTCACATTTTGTGTATTAGTCAATAATTTGCTCTCAAATGATAATGAAATTACTACCTTTTTCGCTATTATATACACATATTTTCAATTACAGTGCACTGATATATGCCACATACTTTGTTTGTATATTTTTATATTCTATGTTTTTTCGTTATAAAACATCAAATATACTTTGTCAGAAAAGTCTTATTGTAAAATCAAAATAATTGACGGATAGTTTCAGTAAATACTCCGTGATATGTCAAGTCCTTTGCAACTTGCTCCATTAAGTTCAAAGAAAAGACAAAAGTCGTTGCATTTTATGCAGTGCATAATATGCCAAATAAAAAAACCTCGATTGAAATTTTGAGTCAATTTACCAGTTTAGGGAAGTCGATTTTTGTATCTGCATTGCATAAAAGATTGGATGAGGTGAACATCAAGCTGTTTCATGCAATAGCTGTTAATTTGAAAAACTCCGTGCAGGCAGTTATTCATCGTTCATGCTACAAAACTTACACAAGTAAACATATGTGTTCCCCGTTTTAGAGCGAGGAAGCTTCTTGTCTAATATTTAATGACGACATACAATTATCTGACTGTTGTCCCTCAGATTCGGGTATTTGTACACGTTCAAGAATGCAGTCGTTAAACTGGAGCGCTTGTATATTTTGTTGCAACAAAACATTTTAGAAAGTAGAAAATTACTCAAGTTTGAATCAGATGAGCGTATTAAAAATGTTTTATCCGTGTCAGATAAAGTTAAAGTTGAAATAGTTTCCCGTCCATCTTTTAAACTTCAACCACCCTGTCATTTTGGTTGCATTACAAATTATTTGCTTAAAACGTAAAAAAAAAATCCAAACCCGTGGAAGCAGATATCTCAAAACACGATACTGCTTTTAGTAATTTTATTTTGGCTATTGACAACGATTCCTCATTGGTCATTCCTCATGACACCGTTACTCGATAAATATAGATCATTTCTTCCGGCTGATTCTAATTTAAAATATTCTACATGTAAAATGCAGTCTAAACTAATTTATTTTTATAGAAATTCAGTTGTTAAACAACTTCAACAAGTTCAAGGCAAATGTAACATAATATTTAATAGCAAAATAACTATTTAAGATGCCATATAAGCTTCTAGTCAATTGAAAACTGACCTTAAAATCTCAATATCAACTGTAATAGACACAAATAACGGACAGATATTTCATTCCGCTGCAAGTTTACATTTTACTTAGAAAAGACATCGAAACTCTAAAGAAGACTACCCAATTTCGGATGAATTGTCTCTTCGTTCTTAATTCAGTCAATGCCTTCGTATTTATTGCAATTCATTCTATGGTTACTCAATGAAAATGCATACAGCCAAGACTATTCTCAGGAAATGGCACCAGAGAAATTGTGGAAATGCTAAGCAATTGTTGAGGCAATCGTTTTTGTTTTACTCCTTTTCATTTAGGATTGGCTTTACAAATGTACCATAAGTTTGGTTCAAAATATCTTGTTGAAACATTGAATGCCAATGGATTTTATGCTTCTTAAAGTAAAGTGCGACGCTATCTAATGTGTTGCCAACCATGAAATTGAGCGAATTCAAGATAGTGCGTACGTCTCGTATAATGTTTCCCCAGCATCTTTGCAGACAAGCATATGGATGTCATCACACCTTTCTAAACCCCCTTTTAGATCTCTTTTAAAATCTTGGATGAATTGATAGGGATGGTTTGAAGCTGGTATTTTTTTAGGAACAAATGTGTTCGGACTTCCTACAATACCTTGTCTGTACTTGTAAAGAAAAACTCAAAATAAAGTGTTTGCTTTGAGCAGAACCTTTCATGTGCAGACCTGTGGCCATGAGTGAAATGTGTAGAAATATTAAAACATGTCTTGTGACGGTTGATGAAAATGAAGATGATGGAGATAAGGGTTGGTTTGGTATAAAGCTTGTTGCACTGGTACACACGGTTCCAGTCCGAGGTTAGGGGAGTGTTGACGTGCCCTTAGAAAGTTAAACCCCGCCAATATCTGTATGTGTCTGTTTCAAGTCACGAGACGGTAATGCAGTGTTTCTATATACTATATTTGTTTCTTTCTTATCTATTTTGTACATTAATCAGGTCGTTAGAGTTTTTGTTTGTTTTACATTATTCATTTTGGGAATTGAAGACTATGCAGTATGAATTTTACTCACTGTTGAAGCCCGTACGGGACCTATAATTGTTTTATGTCTCATTTGGAGAGTTGTCTCATTTGCAATCATATCACATCTTCTTTTTTTTATATGGAATACTTTTGAAGTTTGGGGTAGTTTGCAAGGGATAAAAGGGGGGATATAGTTACAAAACCTATAATGTAATAGATATTAACCAGAGTTAAATACACAACAAAAGATAATACTATGGTAGCAGTAATAATTGTGAAAAAAAACCCAAAAGCAACGAGTAGTCTATAAAAAAAACTGAAGTATCCGCAAATTCAATTTGAGGTCATATTTGACTGTAGTGTTCTATGGCTTTGTTTTGATGACTCACCCACTATGATAGTTTAAAAAATAATTTTAAAGTATTGTCCTGCATGACACTTGATTTTTACCTGAAATTGATATTTTTCATAAGGTTAAGGTGCTTTAAACATTTTATAGGTTGAAAACTTGATTTTTGAAGTTTTGTTTATAAAACGTCATTTTAGGATTTTTTTGATAAAAAAAATCTCAATGATTAAGGTTTATGTATAAAAACAAACATTACTAAAGCCAAAACAGTATCATTTATATATAGGTAGAGTTTAGAAATAGAAAAAAATGTCAAAATTGAAACCCTCCCAAACTTTCACAGATTTTTACATATGACCTTTGACCTCAATTTTAAAAAAATGTGACCACATCAAGTCCTGACGACAGGCATATTATTATAGTACACGATTTCCTCTTTCCAATGATATATTATGTAGGTGTGTGTTCGGTGGGGAGATTAAATTCCAAAAAATCTGCCTTCAGTCACCGCACTAAAACGGCTGTTTTGTTGCTTAATTTTTCTCTGATGCGTCATAAGTACCATGCAAAGTATATTAAAACAATATTATATTGCAAAAGTCGTGCAAGTTCGTTAAACGGAATTGTCCTGACGCTGTGCTGGTGATAAGAAAAACTGTCCTGGTTCTGTGCTCCTATGTCCTGGTTCTGTGCCTTTATATTTTAGTTAAAAGTGGCATATATTCAAGATCATTGATGCTGTACTGTTATTGACTAATTAACTGTTGTCTGCTTTCTTGAAATTGACATCTGTTTACTGTTATTATGAGAGAAAAAATACCCCTATTTTTTTATTTTTTTTTTAAATTAACTGTAATCTTATTTATTGGCCTGTTAATGGAACCCTTCTTGCCCCCTTTTAAGATAAGAAAATATGTTTACGATTTTCGGGATTACGATCATTTTGCAAGGTCACCAAAATACGTTGTAATTTATACAATACTTATATAAAGTAGATGATGTGGTATGTTTGTTGTCAATGGACAAATTTCCATAAGAAACCAAAGGAAGTATGTGTTAACAACCAAACGTCATCGTACGACCTTCAACAATAACCCATAAAATAAAAATGTAAAAGGTTTTGCATTAAAATGGAGAGCAAAAATATAGAACAAAGGACTTTCTGAGCGTTTGAATCATATGTCTTTAGCAGCTATAACACATTTGTTTGTGAACAATTTAGTGCTGACTATAAGAATGACAATAGTATTGCGGGTTTGTTTGTTTTGGGTTTTTTTTTGGGGGGGGGGGGGGATAAGTTAGAGCGAGGTTACAGTGAAAGTTTTAAGCTTGGAATAGTTTCTCTTAAGATTTAAAAGTTGTATTTTGAAAGAAAAGTGTATCTTATAGCTATTAAGAATCACTTGCTGTATCTGTTAGATTTTTTCAACATAATTTTTTTGTCTGAACGATTATCAGGTATTTTTTTCGAAAGTTCGATAGAACACTAAAAACAATTTCACTATTTTATGAAAGGGCAGACTAGAATATGTCAGAGAATGAAGACGAGATAACCTTTGTACAGAGATTTTTGTTATGTTTAGCATGGGATCAACACAAGGGTATACATTATCCTTAAAGATTTATTTAAAAGTATTTGAAACTACCGTTTCCTTTGTTAATTCTGAATTCAATTTCAAAAATTAAAATATCTCGTAGCTTCATACCACCAATTGAGTATAAAACAAGTATATAAGTTTAAAAAAGAAATTCTTAGATTAAACACCTACATTTAACTTCAAAAGGTCATAACAGTTTAAAACAATACAAATCTACACACACAAAAAACTGGCTTAATTTCAACTGGTTATCAACCCGAATCGTTATAAGATCATATATAAGCTCACCTGTGTCGAGGGGTCATGTGAGGTTCATGTTTTGTCTTGGCGTCCGCAATTACAAAAAGATCTTTTCTGAAATTACTTGACCAAATGTTACCAAATAATTTTTCAAGAGTGAATCTAGGAAAAACAATATTCATCAACAAACATGACCACTGTCTGTTAAAATATATTCGAGTTTTAAGTTACAGCCGATTCTATTGAGTATGTAGGCAAAGGTAATATATTTGGTTAGCTTGCTTGTTAGCTAAACCGTGAAGTTATTATACTACCCTCCTTTCGAAGTAGCCTGGTCCTACAGACAGAAAGATGTGTCATTTCTCGGACTAGTCTACTCTTAAAGTAGGGTAGTTTACATAACCCAACAATGACTTTTCTGTTCAGCAAGCAAGATAACCAAAGATATTCCCTTTCTCTACACACTCATTGAAATCAGCTTTAATATTGCAAAAGTTCAAGCAATTAGGGAAAAAAACTTACCGAGTAAAAAAGATCAAAAGGCCAATGTCTATCTACCTTGCACATTTCAGAAAATTCAGATCAGATAACGAAACTGGGTCCAGCAATATTTATAAGCAATTTAAGATTTTGACCCTCAGAGTTTCCATTCACCACAAATATCCTCGTTACAACGAATCATTTTAAATACAAAAATACCAGTTGCAGCCTTTTGTTTATCTATTAATATATGTATACGGATAAAGTTATGAAAGGCAGCAGGGTCACCGGGGTGAGGAGTCCATGTCATCTGAAATAAATGCTAAGCATAGATCTAGAAAGCGACAGATAATCATGACATCAAAAAAACTCTCTTCTTTTCGACTTTTTTCGAACAAATTGACACATAAAATGAATTATACAGTATTGTGGAATTTTTTAACTTGTGTTCAATTCATTGGTTACACCTTTTACTAGGATAACAATCCTGTCAAGTATGAGCTGGGGAAAATATTTCAGAAAAGAAGATGGAAATGTGAAAGTTTCCGTGCGTCAGGTGCAACAGCATACGAACAGCCAACATGCCTCGTCAGGATGGAAGCTAAAAAGTCCACGAAAATTTGATTTGAAACCTTTATTCGTTCCAACAAAGTTATTGAGATTTTGTTGAGGATTTAACCATGTACGACAACAAGATTTTTTTTTTAGAATTTACAGCTCTTCTATAAATATATGCCAAGCAAACCATTGATCAAATTGCTTGCTATGATTGTTTGGATGCTTGTAAACGACAGGTAAGAAGTCTGTTTACTATATATTAGAATTTGTTTGGACAATAAACATTAACTTCAATTCCTGTCAGTTTGTATTTGTCCAATCAAATCCCAGTATGTATTGAAACTCCGCCTACCTATTGTTTAAAAATATCCAAGCAAACATAGCAAGCAAGTCAATCAAAGTTTTTTTTTGCATGCTTTTATAGAAGAACTGTACTATATAATGCAAAGAAGCGTTTAAGTCTTTCGCCAAAAAATACTATCAATTTCTTTTTGTCCTATGTAAACTTCCGTACTATTTCCTTCCATGTATGATCATTAAATTGAACTGTAAAATATTTCTTGGTACCTTCTCAGGTGCAACAGCATACGAACAGCTAACATGCCTCGTCAGGGTGGAAGCTAAAAAGTCCACGAAAATTTGATTTGAAACCTTTATTCGTTCCAATAAAGTTATTGAGATTTTGTTGAGGATTTAACCATCTACGACAACAAGAATTTTTTTTTTAGAATTTACAGCTCTTCTATAAATATATGCAAAGCAAACCATTGATCAAATTGCTTGCTATGATTGTTTGGATGCTTGTAAACGACAGGTAGGAAGTCTGTTTACTATATACTAGAATTTGTTTGGACAATAAACATTAACTTTAGTTCCTGTCAGTTTGTATTTGTCCAATCAAATCCCAGTATGTTTGAAACTCCGCCTACCTATTGTTTGAAAATATCCAAACAAACATAGCAAGCAAGTCAATCAAAGTGTTTTTGCATGCTTTTATAGAAGAACTGTACTATATAATGCAAAGAAGCGTTTAAGTCTTTCGCCAAAAAATACTATCAATTTCTTTTTGTCCTATGTAAACTTCCGTACCATTTCCTTCCATTTATGATCATTAAATTGAACTGTAAAATATTTCTTGGTTCCTTCTTAATTCCTTTATAAGTCTTATGTAAACATAATTATAACAATAACTGATGTGAGCACAAGATTCACTGCACACTTTTAAAGTTCTGCTTCATCAAACATTAAAATGTGAACTTAAGTTTTGAGACTTTTTTAATCGACACGATTGGAATTTTTGTATATGAGAACATGGTTTATCTATTAGTTGAAAATGCGGCTTTGAACTAGCGTTCAGTACCTCTGAGCATTCGTTGTTCAATAATGTGTGTCTTTGTGTTATTATTTTATGTGATAAATTGTTGTGTTGGGACACCACTGTAACAATGAAGGAGGAAATGAGGAGGGTTGGTTGGGTGGAAGGTGGGAGGGGTATGCGGAGCGCTAACAAACATGTCTATGCGGCATGGGCTTTGATCATTGTTGAAGCATCAATGTAAGGGGCATTTAATATCTTAATAAAACTATTCTTATTTTAGATACTATATATTGTTATCTGATATTGAACGAAAGATGTTGCCCTTTTATGTAATTATGTAATTCATGTTACGATCATTTGAAAACACATATTAAACAGCCAAATTGATGCACAAGAGCTAAAATAGGAGTCATAGATCCTATTGACAACAATTATCTGCCCAATTTTATTGATTTTGTAACATTTGTTTCAAATATGACTAACTTCTTATCCAAAATCACCAGCACCGTATCAGGACCCACCAGCACAATGACAGGACCCACCAGCACAGTATCAGGACATGAATAAATTGAGAAAATGCTAAATTTTAATAAATTGCAATGTTTTTTCACAAAATAGTTTTGTCGTGTGGATTGCGGTATAGAAAGCGGACTCTATGAGCATTTTTGTTTTATTTTTTCAGTTCTAGATTTTCTGAAAATGAGCATTTTTGTGTTACGCTTACTGAAACAGTTTAGAGGGTCAACTTTTTAATGGTTTACATATGAACCCATAAGAAACAAAATTGAAAAATCTCAACTGTTTTCTTCAATTTTTTATGAGTGAAAACGTCAAAAATCATCATTTTCGTCTTTGTTTACATTTTTTCATTGATCACCAGCACCCGTCAGGACCGAATCACCAGCACAGAACGTTCTCTCGCAGGACAACCATACCCACCGTGACTCACGTCTGTCAAATACATTATAGACATTTCCATTGCATGTTTTATCTCCCAACCATCTAAACACACTTTTATTTGTTGCTGTTTGACTCTATACGTTTATACGTATCGAAGTAGTCGTTAGATGTGTGTTGGTTTGATATAGTGTATTGTTAAAATATAGGTGTTGCTCACACATTATTGTCATTATAATGAAATTTCATGCGAATGCCATACGAGTGAGAGGTCTAGTTAGCTATAACACTAGGTTTAATCTACCATTTTCTATTGAAGGAAACGGTCGTACCTAATAATGAATATGACAATTGTTTTCCATTCGTTCGATTTTTTTGAGCTTTTGATTTTGCAATTTGATAAGGGACTTTTCGTTTTAAATTTTAGATTGATTTTTTTGTTGCTGTACTTTTTTTTTGCTTCCGATACACTTTTTGTGAACTACATTCCTGTTTAAACAATGGTATTCATTTAGTTTGGTAGTTTTAACACACTTTCGTTTATCTTAAAAAGCCTATATAATCTGAACTGATTGTATTCATATTGTTCTAAAATAATAATAAAAAAAACCACTTAATATGTTAACATTTCTTCTTGTAATTGACATTGATTTTCGTGCACATCTAGTATTTTACTCAAATCTAATTATTTCGATAACAAGTGTGTTTCAAATCTTGACGATGCTGGAGCACTTTTTTACTTACTTATAATAGCATCAAAGACTCCATGTATCAATTATCTGTCAATGGTATAAACCCTGTGCAGACAATGCAAATAATACTTCATAAATGTGATGCGACGTTATGAAACCTTGTGACTAACATAATCTGAAATTAAGAGTTTTAAAGCATTATAATTTTCACTTATGTGTTATCTTTGATGGTATTTGATTGTATATGATGGTAATAATCTGCATCTACTTTGTTTCATAAATAAATGTGATTGTGCCATATTTAGAACTATTCGACGCATCTGAAGCATCCGCTTTAAATTTCAGCAATACCTCTTTCATTTCATGGTCTGTGAGCATTTCCACAAGGATGGGCATTTTACTTGTCCATATCTTTAACATATTGACAAATATATGTTGTTACCATGTTCAAATGAGCAAACTGAGGAACCTGGTGTTAAGTAGTTCTTTTGTTGATGAGCTTCATAATAGTTATCAAAGGTACCATGATTGTAATTTAGTACGCCAGACGCGCGTTTCGTCTACATGAGACTCATCAGTGACGCTCATATCAAAATATTTATAAAGCCAAACAAGTACAAAGTTGAAGAGCATTGAGGATAAAAAATTCCATAAAGTTGTGCCAAATACGGATAAGGTAATCTATGTCTGGGATAAGAAAATCCTTAGTTTTTTCGAAAAATTCAAAGTTTTGTAAACAGGAAATTTATAAAAATGACCACATTATTGATATTCATGTCAACACCGAAGTGTTGACTACTGGGTTGGTGATACCCTCGGGAACGAAACGTCCACCAGCAGTGGCATCGACCCAGTGGTGTAAATAGTAATCATAAGTGTTTCGCGTTTCTCGTTTTGTTTATAGATTTGACCGTTGTTTTTCCTATTTGAATGGTTTAACACTACTCATTTGTAGGGCGCGTTTGAGCTTACTGTTCGGTGTGAGGCAAGGCTCCGTGTTGAAGACCGTACTTTTACCTATTATGGTTTAATGTTATAAATTGGTACTTGGATGGAGAGTTGTCTCATTGGCACTCATACTACGTCTTCTTATATCTTTGTTCGTATTTTAATAGAAAAGTTCATTACTTTATTATTTCGAAGAAAAGGTCCATATGGGTTGTGAGGAAGCGAAAAACGATCAGATCACGATAAAAAGAATATACATAATTATATGACTTTAAGCATGATGTTCCTAAATGCCCATACATTTCTAGGGTCACATACAACTGCCGATGGAGTTGAAATTATGCCTTCACGCACAAAAAACCCATGCATCACTGAAATTAGAATATATCTACAAAGCTGAAAAAAGTGTCCTATTAGAATATCTGTAAGGCCATCCAGATCCGACATTTTAAGTTTTAAAGGGTATTGCATACTTTAAAATAATGTTTTTCGTCAAAAATCAACTTTTTATTCATAAATTTTCAGAGATAAAAGATTACAAGAGCGCTCCAGAAATGATAAAATCGTTGCGAAAAGATGTTCTAGGTAAGTTACGTATTATGACATATATTTGGTCATTTTAACATTATTGTAATGCTAAATGTTTGAGAAATCAACGATTGAAGGTAAAAATAACAACAACCTTGTAACGACAGAAGATGCAAAGAGGTATCTAATTTCCTATCAAATCAAAGAATTCTAGCTAGAAATGTTTACTTTAAGTGACTCGTTAACAATTCACATATTTTAAAAATATTGATTAAAAGAATTCAGGTTGGAATATTCCGTTTAAGTGTACATACCTACTTACTGTGTGAGTTGTATATACTAACTTCCTACATATTGAATATGTTTTTGTTTTACTCAATACATTTAACTAAATCTATGTTTTTCAACGAGTAGATATTTGCGAGGGTCCGCCTTTAAGTCAACAAAGAGACTGCACAGATTTAAAGAAACTAAACAAGATGACAGGTGTCCACACAATATACCCAGATAATGTGCATGGAGTCAAAGTTTTCTGCAACATGGAGGTCGATGGAGGCGGATGGAGCGTACGTCCATATCATAAAAACACCACATAATGTGTGTGATCTCTTCACTCCCAATAGAGCCTATTTTCTAAAGTTATTTAGACACTTGAAACGCAATACAGAATTAATGATATCTTTTTTTTTAAACAAGTCTCTAAATGTAACCGGTTGCGTTGTCATTCACACTGTTTGAGTAATATTATAAAAACTGAAACTAAACAGTTAGAATGTTCATTGTAATAAGTTAAATTCTTTTCATCATAAAAAAAAATATGTATAGAATTAGAACGTACAACTAAATCTTAAACTTACAAAAGGGCAAATTACTGCTGCGGACAAACTATTGGTTAAGGTGAATAAACAGATCTTTTATGTAACTATTTTTTGAAATCCCGAATGAGACCAAAACAATGTTTTATCGTAAATAAATTGTTGTCATGTACGTATTTTCATTATACACCTAAGCTTTGTAACTGGTTAGGCCTTTCAAATATTTTTGATTCTATCTTCATTGCGTATTTATGTATTAGCGTCGTTGATGGGTTTTCATTTAACGTTTATATTCTAAGCCTTCCTTATTCCGCTTTGAACAACACTAGTTTTTGTTCTTATCTTTAAGACTGATAATAAAATAATTTTCTGACGCATTGATGTTACAGGTGATACAACGAAGACAAGATGGTACAACTAATTTTTATAGATCATGGTCAGAATACAAGAGTGGTTTTGGAAGTCCTGATAGAAATGTTTGGCTCGGTAGTTATATAATTATATAATCTGTTCACCTCATTTATGTCTCGCTCAAGAAATAGTATTGGGTGAAAAAGTGTTGACCAAAAGACTCTCCGAACAACGTTGTTCGCCTGGTCAACGCTTTTACAATCCTTATATAACTTAAAAAATAAGCTTGCCGTTCTTAGAATCACATTGTAAGCTATAAACATAAAATAACGAATAATATAATATGTTTCGTTTGTTTTCCTATCCAGGGATGTGACGTGATGTGTTTTATTTGGAAATAGATAGGATTATAAATGAAACACATATGTAATGAATTATTGATATGTGAAACTGGAACAAGATAAATTTGTCAATCTGGTATTGTATGAATGACGAATCACTGAAAACAACTCATTTATGTATTGTTACGCGAATCTTCTGACGGTTGTTATAAGTTGAACAGATAATAAAAAATAACACTTATAAATTTCGATCGTCCGGGGCTGTTATCAGGATTGTTCCTCATCAATCTAAATATTTAAAAGCCAGGCATGTATAAATACGTAGAATTGATTGGAGCTAGATGACCAAAGGCACCTTAAAGAATGGATAAATTTATCATATGGTAAATTTGACCCGTGAAGATGGAACTTATAAATTTCTCCGTAATTAAATTTCTATAAACGGAATATGTTAAAAAAAGTATGTATACGATAATAAATTATGTCAATTCTGACGCAAAAACTGTAGATATCCATTGCTTTCTAACAATAATAGCACTTCATAAATTCAGTGAGTCCAAAGCTCTTTTTTGAATTTGATTTTAGCAGGAAAGATCAAACAAAAATCATTGAATTGACAAATTTTTAGTTTTCTGTATGTTGTTTGTAAACAACTGTTTCTCTTTTCATCGATTTATTCAAGATGGTGTTTTAGTCCGATATTTTGATTGTCGCTTTTTATGTTTATCTTTTTAAGCCTAACATTAGCACTGTGTATGAATACATTGATCTAGCATTTAATATATATAGAGAATTGTTTTTTTTTCGAGGGTTCCAACTTTCGTGGATTTGTGAAAATATGCGTAGATTATTGATTATGTTGTTTTCAAAAATTCTACACAAAGCCTATCTCCATGTATCAGGCTATTATTTAGACTTTGAATTATTTTTAATTATTGAATTTGCATAATTTTTCGTGCTTAAAAAGTTTAATACATTCCATGTTTTTTTCTATTTTTTAATGTTCTTTGCAGCGCACAACACTGCCTATTACAAAGTAGATAGCACACTTTCAATAGAATGTACTGTGCCGCGCACAACGCTATCTATACAAAATACAGAATATTATTGTATAGCAATATAATATTTCCCACAGAACAAAACCAAAAGTTAGCGTGCAATAAATTCTAATATTGCACTAGTGCAATAAATCTTTAAAATTCATGACGTCATCAACGTTTAAATCTTAGTTTAAACCAAGTTTTACTTTAAAATATTATATTGCTATACAATAAAAGGGTTATTGCATGAATATTGGGGAATATTGTCCCTCGTAGAACATATATTGCACTCGCAAGCTCGTGCAATATAAAATTCTACTCGGGACAATATTCCCCAATATTCATGCAATAACCCTATAATACAGAATGAACATGGAAAATTTTAAGCACTAGAAATGTTGCAAATTCCATAATTAAAAATTATTCCAAGTTGAAGTAATAGCCTGTTATATTAAATTTGTCAGTTGTTGCGCATGCCATTTCGTGGAAAGCCTATATCCGCAAAATCAACAGATATTAGTACCCCGAGAAGGAATCCAAAGTGTTTGACAATTGAAAATGTTTTTTGAATATTGTCAGAATATGAGTACGGATGTCGATGCCATATCGAAAGAAAGGAACTAAAAATTCATTCAAAAAAAAAAAAAAAAAAAAAAAAAAAAACCCAAAATAAACCCATCGCCAACATGAATACTAGGAACGAGAGGAAATGACAAAATACATAACATATAATTACAAATATTATGAATTATGTATTTTGAATCGTATGTCCTAAACACTTAGCAGCAATGAACTAAATCATCATATAACTTGATCAGTGAAAAGACAGCATCTACATTGCTTGAATATAGATTCAAACTGAAATATTTAGCTCTATCCCTAAATATTAATGAAATGGAAATTTTCAAAATAAAATAGTTATTTATTGTAAACCATATCATTTAAAAAAAAAACAACATTTCAGCATTTTCAAGCAGACTTTATTTATTTCATTCATATTTTTTAACGAAGATTCTCAAATCGATTAGGCTTTGCCTTTGGAAGTTACACATACGTTCAATTATACTGACATAGTACCTGTTAGTTGAAAAATAATTACAAAAAGAAATGATCAGGGACAATAAAGCTTTCATTTGGCCAAAATAAGACTACTTAATTTTAAAGTTTTCCAAGGTATTCTTAAATTTGCTCTAACTTGACTATTTAAGCTTAAGCAGGACTCAGGGTGCGGGGATTTTTTTTGCTGTCTTGAATACCCGTAGGTGACAATTGGTTGTGTAGGGTTGTTGCCTCTTTGACACATTCCCAATGTTATCTCTTAAATCATTACGTTATTTCTTGTCTGCGCATGATGATTTCATAAGGGGAATTACTCTGGAAAACTCCATACATTCTGTATTTTTCATCATTTTTATGGAAACGGTACATATAATGACTCAATTGTAACGTCATCAGATAAAAAATCATATGTTTTCCATTCATATTTCTTATATCTAAGCATTTTTTTTTAACATAATCTTTTTCGCAGCCAAACTTTATAGCTTGCTATTCTGTGTGAACAACGTTTTCGTGTTGAAGGTCGACCTATATGTTTGATCCTGCAAATTGTAACTTGGAAGGAGAGTTTTCTCACTGGTACTTATACCAAACCTTCTTATTTCTATCTATTATCTGCATATTTGGAAATGTTGTCAAACACATTTTTTTTATTGGGCAAAAAGGGACCTTTCTCCTTTCTATATAAACATAATCCTTATAATATTTCTTGAACCAAAGAGCTTTGGCAAAAGAGCGCACAGAAACTGATAGTCATCTAGCAGCTTTTCCAATCTTAGATAGTAAAAACATGTCCTGCAAAAAAAAAAAAAAAAAAAAAAATCACAGAAACTCGTTCATTAAAATAAATTGAATGAATTATAGAGTGCATTCTATCTTGGACATGTGATACTGAATCTAGTGCAGTTAAAAAACAATTACATATTGCTAAATAATAATTATATTGTTTCAGGCAATGCCAATATTCATGAAATAACATCCATAGGGGATTATGAACTACGAGTTGATCTTCAAGATTGGGAAGGGCAAACATGGTATGCTGTTTATAGTTCGTTTAGGGTTGGTGACGAATCTACCAAGTACACACTTTCCCTAGGAAGGTACACTGGAACTGCAGGTATGTCCGAGATAATGTTTTTTAGTCAAGCCCTTTTGGAACCTTAAATGATAAGATACACAATACTTTAAAAGCAAGCAAATGTCTAGACCAAGTAATAATATGACAGTTGTTTCCATTCGTTTGATGTGTTTGATCATTTGATTTGACCTTTTATAAGGGAATTTCAAATTTAAATTTTCCTTGCAGTTCGGTACAAGTGTTACAAGGGCTTCACTATTATGTATTAACGTGAAACCCTTTCCTGAAAATGTTTTAAACTTGTCATCGTGTACATGAACGACAATAAAATCAATAAAATCTATTAACATGAAATTATCAACTTCATATAAAAAAGCATCATTTAATAGAATATTAGTCAATGGAATATACATATACATGTACATGCAGCTGCCTAAATGTTTTTTTTTTAAATGACAAGTGGTCGTTTCAGGAGATTGTTTACGTTATCAGAATGGTATGAAGTTTTCAACATATGACCAGGATAATGATGCATCCAATGGAGTAGACTGTTTTGCGAGAGATCACGCTGGCTGGTGGTATAACCAGTGCCACTATGTAAATATCAATGGACTCTACAAAAAAGGGAAATCTGATAAACATAACGTTGTTAGTTGGAATTTAGCACGTGGCCCATATTATTCTTTGAAATTTGTACGAATGATGATACACAGACACTGAAGAGATGTTGAAGAAGATGATAATACAAATTTCGCCCCTTTCGTGATTAAGATTCATGAATTTCACTTTATTTTCATTTATGATAACGAATGACATTTTTGCACAATGTGACTGCACTTTATGCAAATCTTTATATCGTTTTATTTTAAATTACAAGCTTGGTAAATTTAATAATTAAAGTAGTTGGCATTATGATTATATAATAAATATGAATATTTATAGAGATATATTGACGAAAACTATTGTGTTACGATGTACAAAAATAATAATTGCACTAATTTCATAATTTTTTATGAGCTATTTATTAACGTTAAAATTCATGGTTTTATCCAATAAAATTAAGAGATTTAAAAGCACCAAATTAAATGCACAAACACTCTACATATGAATTACTCTGTATCAAGACTTATACATGTAACATGTTCAATTTGTGTACTGAATTAACTGTCTTTCTTTAAAATTAAAGAATTGTTGTCAATGTCTTATGAAATAGCCTGTCAATCTTAAGTTACAAGTATCAGTCCATATGTATGTATCGTTTGAAGTCCGAAAAGCAGTATGGTCTACCTCTGAATAGATCATCATACATGTATAATAAATGACTAATGATTGCCACAAACCAACATTTTTCACAGATTTTCTGCGAAATTTTGGTATTATTTTAAAATGCAACAGAAGGGACCAAAACAATAAAAGTGAAGCACATATATATATAATTCGTTTAAACCTCAGCCCAACAATGTCAGATGTGTAAATTTGCAGAAGCACATTATTTTGTTCTTCCCTGGCCGAGATTGAAACTCATGCTTCTGAGATATTGTGGCATCAAATCGCCTTCCACTTTACCCGACGCGCTAGATCACTCAACCACGTAGGCTTTACAAAAATAAAGCTTTCGGTGCCAAATGCTTTAGTGAAAAATTATAATTGGAACCTACATACAAAACAATTTTTACCTTTTTGAAAAAGACCATTAAGGAAAACCGAATTATATGATCTTCCCATAATGACAGAATATTGGGGAAATTGACCAAAGTGATCCTTACATTAATCAAATAGAGAAGATAGCAAACAATTTTTGACTATAGCTTAGTTAACATTAAAACGTTTATCAACTAAAAATGAATGCTTCTTTATTCAAATATAAGGACTCTGTAACTAGCAAAATCTACAAACTTTCTTAGATATTGTGAAATTTTATGAAAATAGATAAACATGCTACATAATCATCAGTTGATACAATATAGAAGTCGCTAACTACACTTTAAAAATTATGTTTATGCAATTGACGAAAACAATAGAAGATAAGAGAGAAACTACAAACAGCTACAATTATCAGCATAGTAGAATCTACAAACTAAAACGATTATATTGAAATCATCAGACAATTTTTTATAGGGTTATTGACCCTCACTTAAAATTTAGAGTTCAGGAGGTCATGGATTCGATTTTAACCCAAATAATTCAGTCGTTATATTCCGCTGATCTACGAAGGCTACATTGTGTGGGAGAAATCGGACACGGAAAGGGCTTGAATTATTCGAGTTAATTCGATTTTTGACCAGGTTGGACCAAATCTTTAAACATTGATTCTGTTGCTAATCCACTTAACATGCCGCATTCAAAGCAAAGACTGCTTGGCTCGTCGGCAGAATAATGTCGAAACTCATTTCTTCCTAATCTATCTCAATCAAAATATAGTACAAGATCTTATCTTGGTCTCGCATGTATCTATCTATTGATCTTTGATGTTTTTTTTCTCTCAGGTAGATCTTTTGGTTTATGCTGATCTACATTTTATGCAAATAGTTTGAATTCCTCCAACATTTGGTCTTGATTGGTCGACGTGAAACTGTTTATACCTTGTATTGTTGGCGGGACATCTGTAAAGCATTGATCGAGATACCAGATACAAATCTAAAGCATTGACTTGTTTCGCCAATTTCCACACTTATAGTGTGGAGGAAATGAAAGAAAAACAAAGTTAAAACTCTAAAAATGTGTTGAAACTAGAATTTTGCATTGAACAGGGCATTGTGTAATGTATCTAAGAATCCACTTACAAATGTAACCAATTATATTTTCATACACGTAACTTCTGTTTCTTAAGCTGGGGTTATTTTTACAGCGGATGACCGTGAGGGCATTCCGGTGTATTGCTATCGCCTACATTTCCATTACGTAGTATTTGTTTTCGTTTTTTAACCGATCTATAAACATGATGAATACGTAGACATCATCAAGTGGAAACTAACATTCCTTATCGCTTGTTAAAAAATCATTTCTTCAATGCATACTCATCAAATACTTTTTAAAGAAGATAAATTTATAATATCAAAATGTTTTGTTATATGTATATGCATATAAGTAAAAAATCATAAATATCTATGCACAATGCGCAAAAATATCTCAAGAACGCTTGCAATCTCAAGGAACGATAACTCTACATGGATGATTGCACATTTTTTGCGGGAAAATACGAATGCTTATTCAATAAAATTGAGAATGGAAATGGGGAATGTGCCAAAGAGACAACAACCCGACCATAAAAAAAACAACAGCAGAAGGTCACCAACAGGTCTTCAATGCAGCGAGAAATTCCCGCACCCGTAGGCGTCCTTCAGCTGGCCCCTAAACAAATATATACAATCTATTATATTAGAAAAATCGAATTATTACAGAAGAGTGGATTGTCCACCATGCACCTGCACTGCACAATTATTAATAAAGTAGAGAAGAATGATATACAAAAGCATGAAAATTATATACATGTAACTGTAGTATAAAAGTATTAATATAATATACAACAATAAACCAGAATATACTGATTTGTAACACTACAATATAATAAATGGTCATTATGGTGAGGATGAATTCCCTGTCATTACTGTATCATCCACGAACAAACTTGTTCCAGAAAAAACATTATATCTGTACATTAACCTCACTTTCATGTATAGAGATTTGATTTGTTTCTGATACAAAGAACTTGCGGTCATCCGATGTTCAGTACTTCAGTTCTTCAGTACTTTGATTCGTGAATGTATTGTTCGCCTTTAATCCGTCTATTCGTCGTTCGTTTGTTCATCATTCCATCTACTTTGTGTGCCTGCTACTGATACATCTTGACGGTAGTTTGTAAAACTCTCATAGATTCTTATTTAAATTAGGTACTGTTCACTCCTTTTTAAAATGCATGCACCCGAAAAAAATTTGGGATGACATGGACTTTGTCATACTAGCTCATTACACTTGCCATCGGTATCCGCTTCTCTCCAAAAACCTCTATTCCGAATTTAACCTCTGTGCGCTTCTTCTGTTCTCCCTCGTATAATGATGGAGTTTCCATTAGAAGATTAACTTTGTCAGATCGGTACAGAATAAAAGTAATATATGTAGGTCTTTCCACTTTTCTGTGGAAAGACCTATTGTTTTTCTTCTTTTTTTTCTTCCGCCAAATTTTGTTCTTGCGATAAACATTTGTTTCTCAGTATGTCGCTTAGATATTTGGTATATGATATCGAACAGTTTATGCGCTTTTGAAATTTACCCTGCATAACCGAATACTTTTCTTTATAGGAGTTATCTCCCCAAACACTGTTTTCCTTGTATCCACAACTCCTTCGCAACCGTAAAAGATTACGACAAATTTATTTTACAAAATTACTCGTTATATCCTTCTCATGATTTGTCCTATTTTGACCGAAGCGATATGAACGCTCCATATGAAAGTTATTTCCCCTTATGCATTTGATATAAGTTATATGCATTTCTATCTTGTAAACCATAAGTGATAGAGACCTAGGATCTTTCGATTTGAGGTCCTTGGTCCAAAAAAATGAAAATAAGGTCAAGGTCAAAGGTCAAGGTCATATTCTAATTTTTGAATTTGGCTTATTTTCACTCATTTTCAGAAATCCTATAAGATATCGACAAAATATTTTCACAAAATTGTTAGTTACAAGATGTCGTAACACATAAATCTTAGTCGAAAGGGTACGTAGACATTTGGCAAGAGTTTTTCCCCTTTTTATATCTAATATCATACGTATGGCAATATAACTCATTAACAATATAAAGTAAAGGACTAGAGTCTTTTTATTTGAGGTCCTTGGTTTATGACCTTGAAATTGAGCTCAAGGTCATATGCTTATTTAACGCTCTAGATTCTGACCTTTGCTTTAACCTCATATGTACACATGATAAAGCCATGGGACTTTTTGCATTAGGTTGTAAGCAATGTGACCTTTAAAAAAACAACGGAAGTGACATTTTGTCAATCGGAAGTAGCTATTTTTTGTACTAAATCAATGTAAAAGTATACAGAACCATATATCTTTGGAATCAGTGTCAGGTAAACTATCAAACAATACCGGAAGTAAACTTTTTAAACCGGAAGTAAAAGATTATCTCCCTTTTTTTATAGATTTTTCTATATAGAAACCATCATATTTTTGGAATCAGCGTAGAATAAACTGTCATTTGATGCTGAAACTGACATTTAAAATCAAATTTTAATATTTTCATTTTTAAATAGATTCTTACTGGTGGAAAGACCTTCAATTGTTCTCTGAACAATTGGTTTTTAATCATACTTCTTTTGGTTGAAGGGTGCTATGTTAAACCAGTCGGCTCATACTTGTATGATTTGTTTTGTAAAAAATGACATGGTAAGAAAATAAACGCCGGTTGGTGCATGGCACTATATAGAACAAACCTTCCTAGGAAGTTACGATAGAGAATAATATATAATATATGTTTTTTTCTAAAAAGAAAAGTCTTTAAAGTTTGTACTAATTTTAATGTAAAGTGTAAGTTATAAAAATTATAAGAATACAACTATGTTAAACATTTCCTGTATATAAATAAAATATATGCACATTTTAATGAAAAAAATATAAAATAAGAAACATTGTCTTATATCTCCTTAAGCTGTGCCTGATGCTTGAATTTCCCTTCACAATAAAATATAATTGTTTAAAAATAAGAATATATCTATACCTGATACAATTACTGTAAGTTGGATGATGATTGAAAGTATCTGTTCTCTATTTCTATATGAGATATCGCGACAGGAACCATTGTAGTAACGTGATATACAGATTGCATGACATCTTACATTATGGTTAGAGTTTATTTAATAAAATATATAATTTAAATTCATCTTAATATTTCGAATAAAAAAAAAAAATCAGCGTCCCTTTCGGTCAGTTGGTTGATACCAACTTACATCAATTTATTATTGGAAATTAAGGAATCGTATTTATAGACTACGGTTTATGAAACCAAAGATATATAGATCATTCATCTATGATGAAACTTTCAGTCATTGTTTTATATATGACTTATGAAGTCATTTCTTGAAAATGTAAAAATAAAAAAATAAACATGAGACATTTTGTTCTTGTTTAAATATAACAAGTGCGTACTACTACTAGCTTTTCAAAATAAAAGCAAATTTTTGTATAGAAATACAAGTAATGTATCCTGTAATATTATACAATTACTGTCTTTTGATGAGGTAAATGTGTAGTTTTATTGACTTTTGAAAAACTGATATTCACTGAGGCCAACGGCCGAAGTGAATATCAGTTTTTCAAAAGTCAATTAAACCACATATTTACCGAAACAAACGACAGTAATTGTTTTATTCCATATTCCGAGAGAAATGTATGTAATGGCAATTATTAACCAAAACCAATTGTACATCAATCGTTTTTTTTTTACCAAAATAGTGCAGGTAAAAGCACGCGACGTTATGCGCGGTGAATATCCTTTTTCCGCAGGTGAATATGCTTATTTATTCAAAATCCCATTCATATAGAAAAACCTACTAAAGTTTTATCAATATGGAATAAATAATGATATTTTACTACAAAATATACAGAATAAAAAAATCCGATTACACATGCAGCTTAGGTGTTTGGTATCTCCTTTAAGCTTGTTGCAGCCAATTAAAACATGACATGCAAATCTCATATATATATTCGGTATCAATATCATAAAATTAAAATGTTTAAAACTTTAAAGCGAACTCTGTTTCTGCAGGATTGTTATTTTTTATGCCCGCGTCACACTGTCCCGATTTTTATATACGATGGACACCCGAATGCGAAAATTGTAAGTTCGTACGAAGTTGGTCCCGATCTCGTTAAAATACCAAAAAGTGACAGAAGCAAGTACGATGAATAACGAAGTCTATACGATGGTGCCGAAATTATATACGACAGCAAGAGATGGACATACGAAGGTTAACCGAAGACGGGTATTTAAGCTTCATATCTCAGCCGAAGCCTACACGATGGATCACGAAGGCTACACGATGGATTACGAAAGCTACACGATGGATTACGATGATGGCGCGATGGCCATTCGATGTCTAAAAGATACGAACAGAATTTCGACAACATATCGTTTCTGTACAAGTCTGCCATGCATGGCGGGAAATCGATCTTTTTGTCTAATTCTTATAAAACTTAGTTTATTATCCCCTCGCCTACTACATGTAAGTTGCGTGTAGATAAAATTGTTATGGACACTCTAGAACCAAAATGCTCAAAACTTGGTATGGTGTTACTCTATAAGAATATCTTAAGCGCTATTGACTTTAAAGTTCAAAGGTCAAGGTCACAGTGGCAGTTATAATTCAAGGCAATATCACCCTTGTGGACACTCTAAAACCAACATGCTTCAAAAGATTTTAACCACATTTGGTATATTGTTCCTCCTTGTAATGATCTGACATTTTTTACGTTCAAGGCCAAAGGTCAAGGTCATGCAGATGGACTTTTTTTTCCTCCTTGAAATAGCATAATACACAGGAAATTGGTTGCTCATTTTTTTACCTGCTGGTTCTAAAGACAATATTAAAGGTATTTCCAGTTACTGAATGTTTTGGTTGATTTCTAAAAAAATAGTTTATGTGTATCAAATATGCATATTCAATTTACCATTTTCTGCATGTGTCATATACAAATATAGTGTCCATATTTGTCCCCAATATGTTACATATGAGGGGATGCCACGCTCGGCATTGACTTGTTTGAACTGTAAAATATGTGCACTAGTCTGAATAATCACCAGTATTTATGCCCATGTTTACTGATCTATCTTAAAGGTAAGGTAATGGGTTCGTTGATCCCTTTTATTCAAAAAGAGCTCTTTACAGGAGAATATCATAATACTATAGACAAAAGGAAGGATGTGGGGAAAGCAACAAATGCGGCAAAATATGACATATAAAAAACAAAATGGTTATGGAGTAAAAATTCGTGTGACAACAACTCAGACGATACATAAAAAAATCAGAATAATGAAGAAAAAGTTGGTTTCCCTATATACGTGTACCTGCAGTGTTGGTGTACGAGGCGCGTTTATGATTTTCATTATGTTACTTGATATGAAAAATTGACAAACTTTTTGAAATAATATTTGACTTGTAAAAGTAAATCTTGAGCCTGTAATAGCTGCTCTTCTTGTTCCATTTGAATTAATAGAAACAACGCTGTCGCCTTTCTTGTTCTCATAGAATCATATGATATGAGCTCCATGTTTTGTGAACGTCTTTCTTAACTGTCGTATTAGACTGAGCAGTGCATATCGCGCATGGCACTTTAAATGTATTTTAGCGCGAAAATTAACTTATATTTAGCTGGATTTATTACCGTCGTAGTTCCATCTTGTCGCCTTCGTACTTTTATTCGATGGCAACACGACGGGATTACGAGGTCTTCACGAAGTCGCGTTGCCATCGTAAGACCTTCGGGTATCTTCGTGATTCATTCGTGTAGACATCGTAATGTCAAAACTGCCCGATGGAAACGATGGAAACACGAATGCAATACGATGTTCAAAGATGCATTCCCGGTGACATTACGATGGTGAGGATGGTGATACGAACTCAATACGAACCCTCAACATCGGACGCACCTTCGGGGATTTTTTAACATGTTAAAAAATTTAGAACCATTCCCGAAGTTGTCCCCGAAGGCTAGAAAAAGTGGCCGATGGTTCTACGATGGTTAAAGATGGCACTACGAATAGCCCGATCTGGATACGATCAGTCCCGATTTTGAAAATTTCCATTATCGTGTTGCCATCGGCGTAAAAATCGGGACAGTGTGACGCGGGCATTACTAAAGACGACGTAACAAACAAACAGAATATTACCAACTTATGTTTAAAAAAAGAACTAGGATAGCATTTGCAGCTAAACGTCATAAGCAATTCCCATATACATCATATGAAACATTCAAATAAAAGCTTTGAAATTCATATGGAAGGCCTGTTTCTATGGGAACATATCAAAAAAGAAAACGAAAAGAAAATCGCCCAATTGCTGTACAACAAAAATTGAAGTTAAGGTAAATTTTCAAGTCTTTTTTCTTTACAAGGGAATTCATTTTCAAAAATATTTAAAATGAATTCAAATATTAATACATGTATACATATTTGAATATAAATTAAGTAAGTATAATGTATAACTATATTATAAATTACATGTATTAACCCAATAATTCTACATACTCTATTGGCCGATTTATCATTATTCCATTAATATAATGTAATAAGTAAATTATCATTGAACTATATTTTAATATAGAAAATAGATAAAATACTAGTATTTCATTTCTATATAACATCTGAACATGTAAGGAGAATTAATTAAACCCTAGCGAATCGAATTATAAACAATGGCAACAAACACTTTCCTTCAATATTCCATGTTATTTCAGAAATCGCTCATTATTAAAAACCAATTACGAGATTAAACTAAAACATTTCATGACTATTTTCGTCAGGTCCAGTCTTTTTATAAGTGGCCAGTTTGTCGTCGAAGGTCTCACTCTCTTCGTTACTTGCATTACATCTTCTGAGGTCTGACTTTATCCAACGTTTACATGCTGTTGTAGAGAAGATTTTGTCATAAAGTAGAGCTCCCAAAACTGCCCCAGTCATATCTCCGACCCAATAAATCTGTTATCAAAATAAAAAAGGTTGTGATAACAATTCATAGTAATACCACAAATCATTTTCACCTAACTGTATTATAGTGAGTAACCTCATTCTGTGAGGTACATGTAGAAGAATCCAATACACACATGTAGTTATGCTCGAAAACAAAAGTCGAGATAGAAAACTTTAAAGAGTAAACTATAAACGACCGTCACACATTGGCCTTTATACATATACAATGTAACACAAGGTCATCTTGAAACAACCAAACGGTTTGTAAAAAGGGAGATCGATTGTATTTTTAAAACCAAGAAAAAAGTTGCACATGTCTGTACACAACCATACACCTTTTGAATTTTCAAGAGTTGTATTTAAATAAAAAAATTGTATATATATTTAACATATTTAACATATTTTAGTCTATCTATTATTGTCTACTTGGTATTTATATTTTTATCATTAAAACTTAGTTTTTTCATTAATTTTTGTATCATAGAGAAAAAACAAAAAATTGTTTGAGGGCATTCCGATTAATTACTTAAAATTTGTAAGTAGCTAATTTAAAGTATTATTTTTGAAAGGAGAGTTAAGTTAAACGTAACGTTTATTTTCTGGTTAGTAAAAAAAACTACTTCTGAATGTGCATGAACTATTGAGCTTTTGATTTTGCCATTTGATTAGGGATTTTCCGTTTTGATTTTTCCTCGGAGTTCAGTATTTGTGTGTTTTTATTTTTTGGCAACTTGACGGTAATCAAGCAACTGTCAATCAACCAAATTCTCCAAATGACATACAGTAAAAAAAGCCCAAAATACAACATTCGATTCGTTGATGAATGAAATGAAATGAGCATAACTATTTTTTTCTTCATACTCTCAACAATCTACTTTTAATTTTGATAAGATGGCTAACAAAATGTTCAGAATAACGGTATAACGGTATTATTAGTATCGAAAACCAAAGAACAAACAACACACTTATACTGCAGACTACAGAAAAACAGCAACGGCAAGTAAAACTTTAACGTGTGTAAACCTTCCCCAATATTTGTTATTCTCATATCTTTAATAAATCACATCATATGTGTCGAATATTTTTATTTTAAGCCTTTCTGCATGTTCTGTAAGTGGTCTCTGAGTGATTTTGTATAACTCTCAGATGATATTTTTACAAAACGTCAAAAAGTATCACTATTTGCTGTAAACTTTTGTGATTTATACTGAAGATATAATTACATACCCATGATTTGTCATATATACCAGCTACGATTGATGGGCCAAACGTTCTTGCTGGATTCATGCAGCCACCTGATAGGTTGAACTAAAAGAAAAATGTAAGATCCTAGTATCACAGTAGCATGAATTTGCATATACATTTGTTATTGAATATACATACATGATACACGCCTTGAACAAAATATACCTTCATTGTAATAACAAATTTACATATAAAAAGATAAACACTCGAGATTTATATAACTTACAAAAAGACAGACATCACTGTAGCGTATATAAAGTAACATTAATCTGTTATGTTGATACTTTTACCTACATGTACGTATGATCTCATTATTTTGGTTTAAAAGCATTTTTTTTAAAAATGATAAAAGATTTAAATGTAGGAAAATTGGATAAAGATTAAACAAAAATAATTTACTACTCATACGAAGGAGATATTCGGATATTGTCAACCAGAAAGCAAGGTAGAGACACAAATAAAAAAAATGATTGGCTAACGAGACAGCAATAACAAAACACAAATAAAAGAAATTAATTGATTGATTTATTGATTATTTAACATCAGACATGGGAAATGGTCCATGTATACTAGTATTCAGGACAAGAACAATTTAGTTATACATTTAACAGGAAGGTTCTTCTTGGGTGAAGGCGAGCGGGAAATATAGACTGGCAAAAAGGGTATGTCGGATTCGGGTCGAATGTTTCCTTTATCGCCTATGACCCTCGAAAAATTATCAAAAGATTCCCTTTCTTCCGAAGAACGAGATACTCTTCTTAACGAGATGCCAGAATAAACGTCCCCGATCGGATTGGAAGTGGCTATGTATTTATGTAGCTCGAACAACTAAATGGACACCCGGTTCATCTGTAGCACTAGTTCTACTGTGGTAGGAGGGAAGCCTAGTGACCACATTTATATATACACATCAGTTAACCCTTGTGACATGTACTAAAAGCACCAAGAGTTTAAGACCTCTAGAGATCAACGTTTTGTGTTTCACACGACAGGTGTCTTAAATACATGTATAATATTCCTAGCTAGTAACCATTCCCATTGGTATTGATGGCGATTGTTAATGGAAATCGGTTCGTCAGTTTAAGAAAGAGTAAAAGCCTTCGTATTTTTTTTACTTTAGTTAGTTATAAAGCCATTTACTAGAACTAGATGAAACCTTGGGACTTTCAGTAGTAGGTAAATTTTAAATTAGTCACAGTTTAAAGTGACTGCAATTTTATATGTCAATGACCGTTTTTACTGTTTCAAACATTACATTTATTATAGCCAATAAGGAACAGATGCGTTGTTTGTAATTTTGTACAATCAGAAGATTAATACAGTTCACCTGTTTGTGACCTACATGTAACACATGTAAGTATGAACATTATAGGAATCCCTGTCCCATATTTTCTCTCTCAAAATTGTGAAATTACAAAATTTTAAAGTATTTTAAATTAGTAATACTGGTCAGATGTTCACTTGTCCATTATATACATTTTGATTTTTTCTGAAACGGAAATTATTACAGTTTTTTGGGACCGGGGGTGGGGGGGGGGGGGGGTCTGTTAAAATTGTCATTTCTTATTTACTTCGAGTTATTTTGCCGATTAATACATGAATATAAATTGTGTTTAGAATTTTGTTTAAAGTTAAAAAAACATATAAAATAGAACGAAATTCTAGAAATAATTGTACATACAGTGGCAAATATATTGATGACAACAATAAGTCCTATTTGGAATGGTGCAAACCCATTTACGTCTATTCTCTTTGGATCAATCATGGCAAATGTTCCGAAAAGCAAAAAGAATGTAATAATCATTTCACAAACTATTGCCTGTGCGTCGTTCACTCCTGAGGCAGGAAATATTATTCCTAAGTCATTGGTTGTCTGGTTGGCAGGTACTATAGCTTTAAGTAAAGCCGCACCGGCCGCAGACCCGAGTGTCTGTATGATGGAATAAAATATAAAACGGATAACTGTTATTTGTCCAAGGACCAGAAATCCCACACTGATAGCTGGATTAACATGACCACCACTGACAGTGGATAATATTCTAATTGCACAACCAATAAAGAAACCAGCTTCTATTGAAGCAGCAACGGGATCACCGGGACTGGTTATACCTGTTCCCATTGCCATAAACGTTAGCAATAACACTCCAATAAATTCTGCTGCACAAGCTCTATATAGATCTACGGAAAACAAATCCTTAATCTCTTTAGAGAAAAACCCAGGCATTCTCGAATGGCTGTTTTCCTATTTGTTATGTATAATTTGTCTAATGTAGGTTCAAACTAAATCTAGTGACAATTAATATAAGATTTGTCCAATTAAAATTTACAATTTCCAACTTAATTTGTTTGATGCAGTTGAAACTTTTCTTGTAACTGACAATATGTTAATCATCATGATAAATATACTGAAATTGTCTAAGCTTGAAGATACTTCACGGTTATGGTTTTGTAGTTTTATAATCTATATCAAACTCATAGTACTTGTTGAAATGTAATACATTTTTCTTACACAATATATTCGAAACACTCTGGTGAATTTCTCATATAGATCAACCTTGAATATTACATAAGCTTCAAATAATGTTAAAGTGGTATAACACAGCATCTCATCTCTTTTTCTACTAATGATCTTCAAATTTTAAATGAAATGTCATTTAGATATAAAAATAAGAAGATGTGGTATGCTATCTAATGAGACAACTTTCCACAAGAGACCAAAAATGACACAGAAATTAACAGCCATTATAGGTCGCCATATGACCTTCAACAATGATTAAAACTCATACCGCATAGTCAGCTATAAAAGGCCCGTAAAAGACATTTTTTTTCAATGTAAAACAATTCAGACGAGTAAAATTAAGACCTGATTTATAAACAAAATATTGACGAAAAACAAATATGATATGCAGCAACAAACGACAACATCTGAATCATAGACTCCTGACTTTGGAGAGGCACATACATTATGTGGCGGGGTCAAACTAGTTTGAAGGCGCACCAACTCTCCATCTAATCTGGATCAGTTGTGTAACAGTACAACATAAGAACAAACTATACAAATCATTTAAATGGGCTTAACTAATCAGATCGATACAGAATCGATACAAACCAGAATAACATCTAACAAAAACAAAGAGTGGACGTTTAGAAATTCAAAAGTGTGTAATAGAAGAACAAACGTATCATAGATATCACAGGATTAATCTTTCATATGTATTAAAGATGCACGTTTAGTCTACAAAAGACTCGCCAGTGGCCCTCGAATAAAAATAAACGAAAAAAACCACACACAAAATATGAAGTTAACGCATTGACGACTCAAAATTACGAAAGGTTTTGCCAAATAAAACAAAGGAAATCTATTCCAGAGGTATTTTGAAAAAAAGTTTTGTAAACGGTTAATTAATAATAATGACCATTTCATTGATATTTTTTTTGTCAACACTGAAATAGACCAGGTGACTAGTGGTTTGGTGATAGCCACAGGGAATTAACCTCCACCAACAGTGGCATCGAATAAACTCATCAAGAATACTAGAATAACTAAAGCTTCAAAACAATTTTGCTGAATATGTACAGCAGAAAAAACGAAAAAAGATTTGCGTTCAAACATAGAAAACACCAAGCTTCGGTTTAAAGGATACTTATTGTTAGCATTTGTCATTGGTCCTATTTAATCGAGCCAGGCAGTATACAATGGAGTGACATTGGAAGTAATGCCAATCTGTGGTAAACGACGAATATATAATTTCCGTACTGGTATGATAAAATCGTCACATAATATTTCAAAAATTGTTCTATTATTCTTTTAATACATATACACCTTTTTGATCATACATCGTATGCATATACAGTGAGTATGACTATTCCTCAGCGGGTCAGGACCAGTTGAAATCTAAAGTCAGAATACATTTGCCAAATAATTTCTTAGCAGAATATATAAACTTGCACCTGAGAAATTGACCAATGATATCGACTAAATGACATTGCATTGTAGGTTACAACGAGTTTACTATCACTTCAGAACACGTGGAATTTGTTATTAACTATAATTAAATATTCTTTTCTGACATCGCACTTGAACTCTTTTAAACTGAGTTATACTGTGCGTTTGGCTATGTGTTTGTTTTAATCTTAACTAGCTGCCCTTCGGCTGTTATCTGCTCTTTGATCGGATTGTTGTCTCTTTGATATATTCTCCATTTTCATTCACAACTCTTTTTAGCTAGAGGTATAGGGGGAGTATTCCGGTATATATTTCATGTGTATTACCAATGTTATTTAAACTGATCGGGCGGAGCTTACGTTTTAATTTGCATAGGGACAGTCTATTTGAAGATGTGTGTGATAAGTATGATTGCCGTTATAATTATTACGGATTTCTAATTACCTATCAGTGTCACCAAAGGAATTTACAAAACAATGACTGGACACTTCATTGATGAGTTCATCCTAAAACACCTATCTATAATAGATGGACTGGTTAATTATGAGCGAACCGGTTACACTCCGCCCGGTCAAGTGAAATAAATCGAGTAATAACCCCGCCGCAATTTTACACAAACAGTCACGTTCTAAGTCAGGAGTTAGTCTTGTAAGTTTTTTTTTAAAAATTTATTTCATTTACATGTATATGTTTTGAAATTTATTTTGACGTCCATTTTTTTACTGAACTAGTACACAATTTTGATTAGGGACCAACTGAAGCCGGCCTCCGGGTTTGTGATTATCTCGCTATGTTAAAGACCTATTGGTGGCATTGCCTGTTTCTGCTCTTTTGTCGGGTTGTTGTCTTTTTGACACATTCCACATTTCCATTCTCAATTTTATAAAAAAAAGAACTTTACCTAGGAAATTCGCTTTTCAAGTTATTGAAATTACCAAAAAAAAAAAGATAAGGTGGCTCTCGGTTTGAAATACTAGTATATAAATGGATATTGTATTTATTGGATTGGTCAATTACTATCATGGTAAATATTTTTGTCGTGTTATTTTTACCAACATGTACATGGCCGAGATGTTTGGTATGCAAATTAATCCATAGCCATATAAGGTAGTGTACAAAGCTGTTTAGGAGGGAAAGAAGTAAACACTGTAAAAAGAGAACATGCATAAATGATAAGATTGATAAAACTGTTCACAGGATTTATCAGATATAATACATCCACGTAAATTAAATATTGTATGTTGTTTACGAAAAGTAGAAGTGTCAAAATCAACAACGGAATATCAATAGCCTCCTTATTTAAATTAGAAGATGTGACATGAATGTCAATGAGACAACTTTCCATCCAAATTGCACTGTATAAAAAGGTAAACAATAGATATATAGGTCAAAGAACGGCCTTTACCCCTGATCTTTCAATTTGGCTCACACTAAACAGCAAGCTATAACATAGGACCTTATGTCATCATTTGTTAAAGACTCAAATGAACATATATGTCGGACCTTTTACATAGCTGACTATGCGGTATAGGCTTTACTCAGTGTTGACGGCCGTACGATGCCCTATAGTTCTGTGTCATTTGGTCATGTGTGAAGAGTATTCTCATTAACATTCATACCACATCTTCTTTTTTATATAGAGAATTTATTAACTAAAACCGAAAACCTGTTTATAAAGATAATAAACACTTGTATGTTGGATCAGGCTCTCTAAGAGGTGTCGCAAAATTTTACTTTTAGTAACCAAACTATTTGTCAACTTTTTGCACATAAGCCAATGCAATTATACAGTCCATCACCATTTACAAAGTAAAAACTATTAGTATTATTTTATTATATAATAGTCTAATATTTTACAACACAATTGCGTTCATTTCAAAATGGCTGGGAATTTGGGACATCTTAACTAACTTTGATGCACATACATTAGAATAACCATTATAAGTAAAAACATTAACCAAGATAATGTTGTGTTTACAAGAAATGCTTTCGGGAGAAATTAGATTTCGTGCTATTAATACTATTCTATTATAATGATTATACTGCATTGCGGGCATTATTCATCAAATCCACAAACAAAGATATCTCAGATCTGTTGAATTGTCCTTTCTTCATCATCCAATCCAATCAAAACGCCGTAAGATACACACCCATATGTAATATTACATGTAGTAAACAAAACACGTGTTCGGTTAGCATTAATAAATTCATTCACTGAATATAGTGATAAAGTTACAAAAAAGTTTAAAATTTCAGTTGATATATGAGTTTGTCAAACAACACATATAATATGATAGACATCAATAGTATGTAAGACACTTAAAACGTAGGAATAAATTTCTCCTATATATAAGTTTCAAGTATAGAATTTAAAAAAATGAATTAAAAACCAATTCTTCAGAGAACAATTGAAGGTCTTTCCACCTCCATAATAAGAATGAAATTTAAAAAACGATGTTAGAAAATGTCACTCCATGTTGATATAATGTGGTAAATCAAACTGATATAAAAAAAAAAGATTAATAAGTTTATGCAGTAGACCTAATTGTTTTATAATGAACTAGAAAGAATTTTTAGCAACGGTCAAAATCTAGAACGTCAAATTGACCTTTGACCTTGACCTCAAGTTTGAGGTCATAGGTCAGTGATCTCAAATCAAAAGACCCCAGGTCAATCACTTGTATGGTTGTGGAGAAATACTCATTTCAAATACAAAAGGGGAGAAAACTCCTATAAGGGTTAACCAAAACTCTTCGACTTAAATAGGTTGAAGTTGCGCCTTATTGTAAATAGTAGTTTGGCAAACACATCATATCATTAACTGTAACAGTTTCTTTTGAATAACGATAACAAGCAAAATTCAAAATTTATAACATGACTTTGACCTTTGACTTTGACCTCAATTTCAAGGTCATAAGTCAGTGATCACTAATCGGAAGGCCCGAGGTCAATCACTTGTATGGTTGTGGAGAAATGCAGATTTCAAATACAAAAGGGGAGAAAACTCCTATAAGGGTTAACAAAAACTCTTCGACTTAAATAGGTTGAAGTTGCGCCTTTTTGTAAACAGTTATTTGGCAAACACATCATATCATTTACTATCACAGTTTCTGTGGAATAACGATAACAAGCAAAATTCAAAATTTATTTCATGACCTTGACCTTTGACCTTGATCTCAATTTCCTTCAAATGGACCAAGGACTTCATATCAAAAGACTGTAGGCCTCTACGACTTATAACGTATAAATTTATCCAACAAATCGCCTATCTTAAATTTGCAAAGGGAAATAACTCCCATAAGATGTCTTCCGATCACTCAAGTCAAATTAACCAATGCATTCTTAAGAGTATACGAACAATTTGGTGCAAATAGTTTGTAAAAATCTTTTACGGTTTTAGAGATATAGCGATAACAAGAAAAAGGGGACGCGGGGAGATAACTCCTATAAGAATAAGTGTTTGGTCACACAGGGTGAGTTTTGAAACCTCCATTACTGTACAACATCATTGGCCAAAAATCCATTCGATATGTTGTAAGACAAAAATGCATCTCAGACGGCAGAAGAAAAAAAAAAATTAAAAATCAATTCTTCAGAGAACAATTGAAGGTCTTTCCACCTCGATAATAAGAATGAAATTTAAAAATCGATGTTAGAAAATGTCACTCCTTGTTGATGTTATTTGGTTCTTCAAATTGATATAAAAAAATAAGATAAATAGGTATATGCAGAAGACTTAATTGTTTTATTATGAACAGAAAATCATTTTTAGCAAAGGTCAAAATCTAGAACGTCAAATTGACCTTTGACCTTGACCTCAATTTCAAGGTCATAGGTCAGTAATCTCAAATCAAAAGATCCCAGGACAATCATTTGTATGGTTGTGGAGAAATACTGATTTGAAATACATAAGGGGAGAAAACTCCTATAAGGGTTAACCAAAACACTTTGACTGAAATAGGTTGAAGTTGCGCCTAATTGTAAACAGTTATTTGGCAAACACATCATATCATTTTCTGTCACAGTTTCTGTGGAATAACGATAACAAGCAAAATTCTAAATTTAGAACATCATCTTGACCTTTGACCTTGACCTCAATTTCCTTCAAATCGACCAAGGACTTCATATCAAAAGACTGTAGGCCTCTACGACTTAAAACGTATGAATTTATCCAACAAATCGTCTATCTTAAATTTTCAAAGGGAAATAACTCCACTAAGATGTCTTCCGGTCACTCAAGTCAAATTAAACCAAATCATTCTCAAGAGTAGACGAACAATTTGGTGAAAACAGTTTGCTAAAATCTTTTACGGTTTTAGAGATATAGCGATAACAAGAAAAAAGGGACGCTGGGAGATAACTCTTATAAGAATAAGTGTTCGATCACACAGGATGAGTTTTGAAACCTCCATTACTGTACAACATCATTGGCCAAAAAATCCATTCGATATGTTGTAAGACAAAAAAGCATCTCGGACGGCAGAAGAAAAAAAAAAATAAAAAAAATAAAAAAAAATAAAAAAAAAATAATTAAAAACCAATTCTTCAGAGAACAATTGAAGGTCTTTCCACCTCGATAATAAGAATGAAATTTAAAAAACGATGTAAGAAAATGTCACTCCTTGTTGATATAATTTGGTTCTTCAAATTGATATAAAAAAATAAGATTGATAGGTATATGCAGAAGACTTAATTGTTTAACTATGAACAGAAAATAATTTTTAGCAAAGGTCAAAATCTAGAATGTCAAATTTACCTTTGACCTTGACCTCAATTTCAAGGTCATAGGCCAGTGATCTCAAATCAAAAGACCTCAGGTCAATCATTTGTATGGTTGTGGAGAAATACTGATTTCAAATACATAAGGAGAGAAAACTCCTATAAGGGTTAACCAAAATACTTCGACTGAAATAGGTTGAAGTTGCGCCTTTTTGTAAACAGAAAGGAGTAGGTCCGGTAAGGACCGATTTTGGCCTCAAATTTCAGGTTCATTTAACGAAAGTTTTTGGACACTTTTTAAACACTTAAGTGTCTACTTCAATTGATTCGATTAGTTTAAGTAAAAGATTTTAACTGATTTAGTCATAACAAACGCTCTGATTCAAGCGTAAATATGAAAAATCTATTTAATATGCCAAAAAACGTCACTTTTCAGACGGTTTTTGTCAAAAATGAAAGTGGCCGCATCCGTGTTCATCCTCAACCTTTATATATGTTTTGTATTATTATCAAATACAACTTCCATTTCAATATTATGAATGAACACGAATGCGGCCACTTTCAGTTTAGACGGAAACCGTCTAAAAATTGACCAAAATGCTAAAATTTTGAAGATTTCAGTAATTTAGCATGACTTAATGATGCTTGTACGCGATATTTGTGCATTGTATTGTCAAAAACAGCCCATATTTATGTAGCAGAAGCATTATACTTTCCAAAATATAGCTTAAAGATTACATTTTCACAATTTTGTAAAACTGCTATATTTTGGGGCCAAAAAGGGGTCTTACTGAACCTACTCCTTTGGCAAACAAATCATATCATTAACTGCAACAGTTTCTTTTGAATAACGATAACAAGCAAAATTCAAAATTTATAACATGACCTTGACCTTCGACCTTGATCTCAATTTCAAGGTCATATATATATGTCAGTGAACTCAAAACGGAAGACCGGAGGTCAATCACTTGTATTGTGGAGAAATACTGATTTGAAATACATAAGGGGAGAAAACTCCTATAAGGGTTAACCAAAACACTTTGACTGAAATAGGTTGAAGTTGCGCCTTATTGTAAACAGTTATTTGGCAAACACATCATATCATTTACTGTCACAGTTTCTGTGGAATAACGATAACAAGCAAAATTGTAAATTTAGATCTTGACCTTGACCTTTTACCTTGACCTTAAATTCCTTTAAATGGACCAAGGACTTCATATCAAAAGACTGTAGGCCTCTATGACTTATAACGTATGAATTTATCCAACAAATCGCCTATCTTAAATTTTCCAAGGGAAATAACTCCACTAAGATGTCTTCCGATCACTCAAGTCAAAATATACCAAATCATTCTCAAGAGTAGACGAACAATTTGGTGAAAACAGTTTGCTAAAATCTTTTACGGTTTTCGAGATATAGTGATAACAAGAAAAAGGGGACGCGGGGAGATAACTCCTATAAGAATAAGTGTTCGGTCACACGGGGAGAGTTTTGAAACCCACATTACTGTACAACATCATTGGCCAAATATATATTCGCTGTGTTGTAAGACAAAAAAGCATCTCAGACGGCAGAAGAAAAAAAAAATAATCAGAAGAAAAACAAAAGATCTTTCCACGAAAAGTGGAAAGACCTAATCAGAAGAAAAACAAAAGGTCTTTCCACGAAAAGTGGAAAGACCTAAAAATAATCAGAAGAAATACAAAAGGTCTTCCCACGAAAAGAGGAAAGACCTAATATAGATTTTTAGCACTTAATTTAGGATGTATTAACCTGCAAGATTCATATGCTACTAGTCAAAATTTAGACAGCAATTATAGTTTACCGATGTTCAAAACTCAGTTGTCGATTAAGAAGATACAAATCAATCATTCTACATATTGTCAGATTTTATGGATCTCCCCCCTTTTCTAATTTATCATACCGGTCGATGCTATTAGTTTAAAAAGAAAAACTTTTTTATCAATCAGAATAAAAAAAAACTATGAGTTTATGAACTCTTGTCCTTAACCTAGTATCTTCAGAGACGCAAATATTTCTTAGCTTTATCTGAATTGCAATATATAATATTTTTATCACGCAAACAAGCCCTTACTTACTTATTTAATCCGCTTCATGTTCTTGGACATATAAAAGGCATCAGCAAGGGAAAACAAGACCTATACCATGTATTTACTTTTTTTTTAAAAGAAATGATAATCCGCTTGTAAATTTTTCAATAATCATAGGTCTGTTTTCTGGATTTTTATTTAAGATAGAGAAGTTGATCTTCCCTCATTCAACAGGATATGCTTAAATCCCTAACAAACAATTGCTGTTATATTGGCGGGTCTGTCAAATCCTCATGGAAACCGTTTCCGAAATGAATAACATCCTAAACTATTATATTAACAATCACAACATGGATTCAGGGACCAAGAAAGTTCCAGCTGAACGGGTGATGTTAATTAAATGTGGAAGCACATAATGTAGTTTCATACAATTTGACAACGTAGATATTATAATCTATGGTGGCCGGTTAAGGCCATTTCGCGTTTTCGCCTTTCATATTCTTTAGGGCGAAAACGCGAAGTCGAAAACGAGAATTAGAATAATCGAAAAATCGAAAACGCGAAATCGAAAATGCGATACCGATTTCGCGTATTCGACTTCGCGTTTTCGATTTCGCCTTTTCGCGTTTTCGATTTCGCGATTTCGCGTTGTTGCCTTTTCGCGATTTTGCGTTTTCGCGAAATTCGCCTTTTCGTCTTTCGTCTTTTCGCCTTTTCGCCTTTTTACGATATACATGTTATTATAAAATAACATTTTAAATGGAGATTCGAGACAAGACTACAAAGTACAAGTCATTCAAATGATTGTCATATAAATTTCATATCTGTGACGTATTTTAAATATTTTCATAAAATAGACAATTTCTTTACATTCTTTGTTGACAATTACTGAACAAATTTAAAAACAGATGCATTTGTATAAAATGCCTTTGAATATACAATTTGCTGGAAGTTATAGTTTGGACATTTTAAAATAAATTCAATTAATCATTATTATCGCCATGGTTACTTAAAATACAAAATCTTTCATTTAATACTCTTGTTGTGAATCTAAAATTTTTAATATTTAAATTATGTTGTGTGAAAAAAGTTTAAAATCTAATACATTGTGGAGATACGACTTTTGTCAAATAAAACTTGGGACGGTTTCGCGAAGCTATCCTAAGACCTGTTATATGATACTAGAATATCTAATGACACGTCTTATGATCCTACTAGGACTATCCAAGACCTCGCCTCAAAACTGTAGTAGGTTGATCTTAGCAAAGATGTCCTTAACCTATCGCATGTTCTTTTAATTTAAACAAAAAGTAACCTGGATTTATGGAAAATTCATGTAAATGTAGAATGTGTTTCCCATATATTAATAAAGGCATTGATTGATATTTCAAATTTTCAAAGATCTACAGGAGACACCAAGGGACAAGGGATATACTGTTGATTGCGATAGACAACAACAACAATCCTCCCCGTGTCAGAACCAGATTACCAAAACAAATAGAAAAACTGAATCTGGTCAATTAACAAATATATTTTAAAATGTCAAAAATATGATTTCAAGCAAATTGTATACTCAAAGGCCTTTTTTACAAATGCATCTGTTTTTAAATTTGTTCAGTAATAATAATAATAATAATAATAATAATAATAATAATAATAATAATAATAATAATATCTTTATTTAAGAGAGTAACTCATTTGGATTAAACCAATTTTCAATAAGGCTCTCTACATACAATGTTAACAATATGAATAAAACATAAGTAATCTACCTATACACACATGTAAACAATAGACGTATATAAAGTAATATAACAACAAAAACACCTATGGTATACATTGTGTCTTAACTTATAGATTTAGCACTTTTAAAAATATAATGACTTGTAAGAGTTTTTGAATGCAGATATACTTTTTGATTTTTTAATTTCAATGGACAGTGAATTCCCCACTTTTGGATCACTAAAAGAAAAACTTGATTTGTATAATTCTGTATTTAATTTAGGGAAATACAATTATCCGATGATAAAAGTCGAATATTGTACGATTGTTTACTACTTGTAGGGACAATAAGATTTGCTAAATATTTTGGTGACAGTTTGTGTTTTAAAGTAAACCACAGATATGAAATGTATATGACAATCCTTTGAATGACTTATACTTTGTAGATTTCTCCAATCTCCAATTATATTTAAAATGTTATCTTATACTAACATGTATATCGTAAAAAGGCGAAAAGTCGAAATCGCGAAAACGCGAAATCGCTAGGTAAAATCGCGAAATTGGTTTCGCGTTTTCGACTTCGCGTTTTCGCGTTTTCGACTTCACTATTTCGCGTTTTCGTCTTATCGAATATGAAAGTCGAAAACGCGACAACGCGAAATCGCGAAATGGCCTTAACCGGCCACCATAAAAACCTATTAACAAGTAATACTTTAATAAAAAAAAAATCAGGGGCATTTAGCAGCCCCCATATTCCAGTCCGCATTTTGATTTTACTCTTGATTTTAATCATCTAGTTCTTCAACTGTTTTGGAAGCTTTAAATATACATCCTAGGCTTTTCACTATTTGCATTGGGTTTGATTGTTCCCAATAAAGAGTCCCGAAAAGCTCTTCGGGAGCAAGACATTTATAAAGCGTTTTTCACAAAAAAATCTATAGCTAAATGCCGCGGATGTAAGGAAATCTTAACCAATCCTTTAACTTGAATAGTGTTGTAGCAGCACACACCCTGAGAATTAACTGTTAAAATTGTTTCTTCGTGGCCTTTGACACATTTTGTTTGTGCATGTCATCATCATTTAAATCTGTCAATTAACTCTAACATCCCAAACTATTGAAATTGGAATGGGGTAGAAAGTGGTATCCATTTCTAACGTTGTTATTGTGTGTCAATATTCTAAAGATATGTGAAAAGATATATATGTAACACTAAATAAAAGTGCAAAACTCCCAAATATATAATCATAATATGAATTTAAATACTGTTTACTGAAATAAGATACCGATAGAATAAGACTAAAGATTTTTAAAAGGTGTCAAGGCGGACATAGTATTATAATTTCATTATGTTAAAATACATTATTTACATAAATGCAACAACAACAAAAAATAATATATATAAGCATTACATTAGTTAACTCTTTTGAATTAAGGAAGGTGGAAAAAGGGGGGGGGGGGTCTAAATTAAAATTGTTAGAATTTTGCAAAATATTTTATATCAAGCTTTTCATAAAAAATATAAAAAAAAAACGTATGAGACACTGAGACTTTTTTCAAGCTATAGGTTGTGTAAAATTGTCTGTTTGTGTACAGTTTATACATGGAAAACCCAATTTTGTGTGAAATTAAGAATCCTAAACAATGGAATCTAAAAAAATAATAATATATTAGAAAATCGCCCATGAAATGATTTTAAACAGTCGTAAACATGTTCGTTTTGAAGCGAATCGGCCACATAATTACAATAAACTTATTAATGAAGTAAATACACATTTGAAATTGATCATACAGAATATAGACCAGTTATCGTTTTGGCATCATAGAGGCATGTGGTCTGATTCTGAATCACTGATAGTATATATATGAAGGTGAACATCTTAATTGCAAAAGACACTTTAAAGTTTGCCAATAGTATCAGGTCCGCCTTAAGTATCTGTATGAGATGTGGTTTATTTTAATGTATGCATATGTTACTTATTTCTTTGTATTTCTTTTTATTTACGGCATAAAAATATGGATTTTCTTAAATACGTCGCAACCCAACGCTTATTTTTTAATTCATTGATTATCATTTTTAAATATTTTTCAAACCGATTGTCTTTGCTAGCTTGGGTAAGGTGACTGTTATATTAATTGGCGCAGAGGACGTGGTTGCTTGTACTGATGACCTCTGTGTATTTATTTTTGCAAATAAACCAATTTTCTTTACTAGCTTGGGTAAGGTTGACGATATTATACCTCTGGTGCGGAGGACGTGGTTGCTTGTGCTTGTGACGTCTGTGTATTCGCATTTGCAAATGTGTGTTTTTAAAATGTTTGATGCTTCGTCATGAAATTGATGCTTCTTCAGTTTATTGGCACGGTGATATTGGTTTGGAACATTATAATTTTTGCATTGTAGCATTGCCATATATTTTTTATACAAGTAACCTTTTTTTTACATGTTTGCTAATATATAATTCATGTTGTCAATTTATTATATTATGTTTGTTAGTTTGTTTGTACATGTAGTTTTTGATTGCGATTGCTTTTTACTCTAATTGTCATCTTTCATACCAATATTAAAGCATTATAATACTCAATTAATATTTCTCTTTTTGTATAACATTCAGCGGTTTGTTACAATAACTTTTTCTTTTTCTTTTCTCTACTACGTAACTATGCATAAGGCAAAACAATCAAAGAGGAGAACAGATTGTTTCGGATAAAGTCGTCAATGCGACAGTTGTTCTAGATCGAGTAGAGTTGCCTGCTTAGAAAAAGCAGTCACATAAACAAAAATCAGCAGTAGCAGCAAATACAACCGAAAGTAACATTTTTATCGAAGAATCAGTACAATCTACCACAAGTACTTCTGGAAAAATACCTACGACAGATAAAATCACTTTGGCATTGCTAAACCGAATGAAGTCCAACATCTCAACAACAGCCGTAATTGTTGCAAGCCGTACGGTGACCTATAGTTGTTAGTTGCTGTGTAATTGTTTGTCTCTTGTGGGGAGTTGTCTCATTGGCAATCAAACCACATCTTTTTTTGTGTATGAGCTGATTTAATACACCATTAGGAAAGCAAATACAAGCAAGGGCCTCTGCAATGAAAAAACCATCCTTATTTATCGCACTTCGGGTAAATGATTACGTTGTGATTGGTTCAAACGTTGTCACGTGGTGACCCCCTATGAGACCGTAGGGGGTTAGTAAATTTCATAGGGGTTCATGACGCGTTGATGGTGACGTCATCTCTTAATGTTGTTGTCTTTCATTGTATATTTTTAAACAAAACGCAGTATAAAAAGTCCAGAGTGCGATAAATTCGTTAAACGGTTAACTACTGACCCCCTACGGACCATAGAGGGTGAATACAATCCATAGGGGATTCGGCTTCCGGCCACACCCTCTATGGATTTTACTAACCCTCTATGGATTCGTAGGGGGTCAGTAGCGAACCATATAACTTATAGTATTCAATCAGTGCCTTGTTTCTCACCAGCCGCCATGAACAAAGAAGTTCATACTCGCAGTATGACCAGTGAACTACTATAACATTTAGCTCTGTAAATTTAATTAAGAATTCATCAAAACGCATTTGATTTGTTTATTCATTTGTTTTTACTAAGTCTCAAAACTTGATGTTAGATCTGATCAAATATGATGATAATATGAGAAAACGTGGTTATGAGAGTGGTTTTCAGGCAGTAAAACTTTATGATGAGGAATTTAGACAGCTAAGAGTAGTTCATAGGTTAGACTGAGTCTTAATGCACGATGAATTATACCGTTCGGCTACGGCAATAAAACATTCAGACAATTATCAGCCGTCTCGTTAAAAAAACAGCAGGTCGCCCTTTTTCAGAAAACCAAACAGAATCCAAGTAAATACACAAACGGTTTCTGTTACAGATACTGCGAAAGTAATACATGTCCGACCAAAAATGTGCAAACTTTAACACCAATTATTGGGTTCACTGTGGCCAATAACAGACATGTGTAATAAACGATTAACAGATATTAAACCTTCTAACTCCATTTGAACGTAATATGCTTAGTACATACGTACAGTGTTATGATCTGCAACTAAAAGAATTTTTCATTAGAATATTTTCAGAAGGATTTAGGTAGATGCTACTGGTGAAGACGTTTCATTTCTGACTTGTAAGAATCAACAGAGACGTTGGATAAACCATAATTTGTAACGGAAAAAATAGAAAAGGAAATAAATAAAGGGCGGTATAGAGATCCTTTTAATTCGCCCCTTTCATAACTTTATTTGTTCCCCATTGGGTCTTGTTCCAGGGAAAAGAAGCAGGTCAATATCAATGTATACATGATTTGTCATTTCCTAAAGGAAACTCTGTCAATTCGTCAATTCTTTCTGAATAAACCTAAACGGCATTTTATGAAAATATCGTAAAAGTCATTCATTTAGTTCAAAGTCAAGGTCTATAGCACTGATTGTACAAGCGGACGATGAAAATACATTTCGTTTTCTGCACATTAATCCAAAATATTACCATTCTTTATGCTTTACATGGAAATGGTAAATACTACTATGACAATTGTCTTCCCATGTGCCTGTCTCCATCGTGTCAGTTATTTGAAAATGTTCATCTGCCCTTCAATTGATATTCACCAGTTCATCCGGTATTTCTAACGATTCCAATCTTCGAGATGATCTTGTCTTTGTTAGTAAAGCAAGAAGTAAAGCTTGTGCCTATGAACTGCATTCCTTTTTGAAATTATGTAAAACGATGGGAGTAACAATCATACATGAAAAAAAACGTGATTTCCTACTACAGTTTTAACCATTTATGGTATCTAAATTGATTCTTTTAAAATGATAGCCTTTAGAGAAACTCGACGAAAATATAGGATATGCTAGTTTCCGTCAACTATATTTGTTGTATGGAAGCATTGTTAGCTGTACATGTCTGCCTGGCATATGGTTCAACTGACCTTGACCTCATTTTCATAGTTCATGTTAAATTTATGTGGCAGTCGTAATAAAGCTTTGTATTTAGGAGTATCAACATAATATCAATGATTAGTAAAGAAAGCGAGACATTTCAGTGTTTGCACTCTTGTTCTTTTAAGTATATGATAAAGTTCATATATGAAAAAAAATATAGCGAAATCCTATATTAGAAAAATAATTGATTTATACCACATGAACAGACGACAACCACTAAATATTAGATTCCTGATTTAGGACAGGTGCAAAAAATGGAGTGTATGTATTTTGATCCAGTTATTTGCCACCTGAATGTTTTATCCAACGGGGTCTGTTTTGAAAAACCTTAACACGATTTTGAAATATGTTGCATTGTAGTTTCAGAAAATCTATACCCGGCCATATAGCTTCGATGGCATGTATTTTTACAATTTTTACAGTTTCAGCTCAATTTGTATTATCTTTATAAGGGGTTTGTGATTGATTGATTGTGGGTTGCTTAACGTCCAGTGGCAAACATTTCCTGCATGTTCAGAACGATAAGAGGTTTGTGTAAAATATGACTTACTACTCGCCAATTTTTTACCCCCTAGAATTTTGTCATATTAACGGATAAAAATTATCCATGTCGATCAACCCTTGTTACCTCCTTCAGACGCCATCAACTAAGAGCTAAACCACGAGCAGAAAGAAGAAAATGTAAATGTATATCAGAATGTCGGGTATATGTCGAACACGCTATAAGACGCTTAAAAACTCATTGGAAGCTTATGGAGACACCCGAGAGAAAAAATCAACCAGACAGTAGAGCGTTGTGTGGGATTAGGGGAGCGACAAATTGAACTTTTAAAGGAACTGTGATACAACAATAAAACTAATATCTAACTGGCTTATTATATATGTATATTACCTATCAAGAATCGACTGAACTTGTATAACTCTCAGGCCCCCTCTTTTCCAACCCACCACTCCTGCACGTATACACCTTTCATGTCTTATGATAGTCAGCAATATCACAAAAAAGCAATTTTCATATGGGATGTGACATTATGATGTTCTATAAACATGTTCTTGGATTAATTTGCACTTCTCATAAGTGCAAATTGGAACCACACATTTTTTTGTCGTAGAATCATCAAATTTGGCAATAATGTACCTCTGGGGATAAATAACACAATACAAAAATAAATTTGATATGGCTCGCCCGGTTCGGCAACTGGAGCGAAAACAGTGACAAAATCCTGTAGGATATTTTTTTCTCCCATAGGATTTTTAAAAATCCTACAGGATTTTGAGAAATCCTATAGGATAAAGTCATAATCCCGTAGGATATTTTAAATATCCTATGGGATATATAAATCCTATCGGATTTATTTATCCTATAGGAAATTTTATCTCCTATGGGATTAAATTAATATCCTATAGGATTTAAAATCCTGTAGGATTTTCAAAAAAAGTGTTAAATCCGATAGGATTTTTTTTATCCTATAGGATTATCATGAAAGACTTTTTGACAGAAACTAATGTCCCTTAGGATATTTTTTTCTCCTAAGGGATTTATTTTGTCCTGTGGGATGTTTTTTCTCCCATGGGATATTTTTTTCTCCTACCGGATTTTTTTCTCTCCCTTAGGATAAATTTTGTCCTGTAAGATATTTTGTTTTCCCTTAGGATTAACTTTGTCCTATAGGATTATTTTTTCTCCCATAGGATTAAATTTTGATACGTTTTGTCATCTAAGATGGATTCGTCAGTTTTGTTGGTATCTTACAAACGTTAACAATTGTTGCTACATAGATATTGATCACTACGTAGCTACTACGATATTGAACTCAACCTTTGTATTTAGCCTAGCTGCTACATAGATATTGATACCAGGGATCAGTTCAATATCGTAGAAGCTACGTAGCGACTATGTAGCTGCTATCAAAATCTAAGTAATAACTAGTCTATAGCTACACGTTCAATAGTCAATATCTACGTAGCACTACGTAGCTGCTACGATATTGAACGCGTCCCAGGGTTGGGTTCAATATCGTAGCAGCTACGTAGCGGCTACGTAGCTGCTATCAATATTTATGTAACAACTAGTCTATAGCTACACATTCAATAGTCAAAATCTACGTAGCACTTCCTAGCTGCTACGATATTGAACTCGACCCATCTACGTAACCGCTACGATATTGAACACGACCTTGGGTTGTGTTCAATATCTTATCGGCTATATAGGGCTATGTAGATTTATGACTTTTGAACGGGTGGCTAGCCTAGCTGCTACATAGATATTAATAGCAGCTAAGCTAGCTTCTCGTTCAATAGTCATAAATTTACGTCGCACTACGTAGCTGCTACGATATTGAACGCAACCCTGAAAAGGGTCGTTATAGTTTCAATAATTATCGAAACGGATACATGGAAATATTACTTTATAGGATTGTGCAAATCTTGCCTTCGTATATGGTTTTCATGATATTAATTATTAATGAGTCTGTTTAATAAATGTTGTTTGTTTTACGTCCTGTGGCAAATATTACATGTATGTTCATAACGAGAACACAATAGGTAGGCTTTTCATAGCAAATATAAAAGGTCAACTGAGAGAATGGACATGGAACTTGGAATGGTAATGCAAAATTAGTTAACAGACTAAGATGGCCACTACGATGCTTTATGCTGTTGTTTTTTAATCGCTGCCTATTGCAGCTATCATTCCCGGTTTTGGACAGAATAAAAAGTAGATGTGGTTCGATTGTGAATGAGACAACTTCAAACTATTGCTTTCCACCAAGGTCCACATGAAGCTGATGAACGCAAATTTATATAAAAAAAAGAAGATGTGGTATGATTGCCAAAGAGACGAATGACATAGAAATTAACAACTATACATGTAGTTCACCTTACGGCTTCCCACAATGAGCAAAGCTTTTGTATCTAATTTTATTTTATATGATTAATGTATTGCCTTGTGTCGTTTCTTTTGTTTACTAGTATATTGAATGTCTCTGGTGGTATGAATCTTACTTCATGAAATTTAAAATTATACCCTTTTTCAATAATAGGCTACCGCAATAAAGATATAAGCTTAATAAAATAATTATTTCAGATTTTCACTCTTTCAGGAAATGTCATACGGAACAAGAATGAGTTTTAATGGCGAAAAATATTTTTTTAAACAAATGTGCATGTGTAAGCTGTTTTGTGATGTTCTATTCTATCAGGAGTTTCAGAAAAGGGGGAATAAAAACAATTATGCCAAAAAACAGTTTAACTTGCGAAGCTTTCTTTGGTATTCAATGTTACAAAAATAGTTATTCTTTTGTAGATTTAGAACTTTGAACACAATTAAAAAAATGTCTATTGAAATTGGTAGATGGCAAAATAGTTAAAGAGAACATTTTATTTATTATATATACTTTATGTAAAATTAGGTGAAATTGAGGACGAGTTTCATTATAAAGTTGAAACAAAACGAAAGATGTATTTAACGTTTTTTGTAAATAGCTTCTCAAATATTGAATTGATTTTATCAAAACAAAAAGTATAAGATCAAAAATTAAATTTTCTATCAAGATTCTTTATTTCTTATAAAACCAAGTTTAATGGTACAAGGAACGATATTTTTACATATAATAACATACAGATTTTGCGCATGACAAGTTTGCACAAAACGAGCAACAAGAATGAGAGATTGGGGATCAACCTGGAGAACATACGTCTATATTGATATTTCTAATTAATTTACAGAAATTTTTCAATACACGAATATTTTTTGAAATAAATAAAGTGCCGAATGCATATCTATACCACATCTTCCTATATCTCACACTCACACCACATCTTCCTATATCTATAACTTGCCTTGGGTATACTTTTTATGTCCCTATTCGTACAGGAAGTCCTGTGTTGTTATTTAGACGTACCGATCCACAATATCTGACACACATTTGCAAAACAGGTCATTTGTAATATAAGCTGGAAAAATTTCATAGTTTTAGAATAAAGCGGAGCATCGCAATTGCGTTAAAAATTAATATTTAATTTCCTACCAAAAGATATTGGTTTTTGTTTTCAATTCTTTCTCAAAATTAGATATAGAGTTGACACTGCAATGTTTTGTATCAGGTTTATTCCACTCAGGAACTATAGAAGGAATAAACGATTCAGGGAAAGCCTGCAAAATGGAACCACAATTCAAAATTTTTGTGTTTACTTTGCCTTTGTTTTATTTTGTTTCTAAGGAAATTGCTATGTAAGCTTCTTTGTTTATTTAAAGAAGCCAATTTTGAGATACAAAGTGAGAAACAAAGCTTTTGCGATTTCATTTCCTTATTTACAACACTAGAGTTTACAGACTATCATTATACCTTGAGAGACATATGAGAGTATGTGGCGTCCGTGGGGTTCTTCAAATTCGATTACAGAAGTAATATAGAAAAACTCCAAGGGGTAAATACTATATTACGTTTTTAAAAGAGAATATAAATCATAACTGTCTTCTATGAACGATAACTTTAAAACTGATGTCAATGCTTTTTTTTTAACAATTCATCTTTATTCAACAATTGAAGATGAATACCATTTTATTGTATAATGTAATAAGCAGTGATGTAAGAAATATAATTCACAATGTGCATGGGAGAACTAAATAATTTAGTTAACTTAATCATATGACTCTAAAGCCCGTTCTGTCATTATTAAGAGACGCTAAAGAACTGGACAACTGTGGAAATATAAGATTTTAAGATTTGGAAATAAATGAAATTGGTGTCACAAATGGTATGTCTGCTTGTATTTGATTTTTTTTTATAAATATATATGATGCTCTTATACACAATTATTAATGGTTGTTTTACTTTGCTTAGTTATAGCATTTAACAAATAACTCTTCGTATTCTTATTTTCGGCATCAAATAAAATTTATAATGGAATATTTTTTAAAAGACAAGGAAAATGAAAAAAATTATATACAACAAAAATAAGCAAAAGGAGATGTGGTATGGCTGTCAATGAAACACCTATCCACAAACGTTGAAATTGAAGTAGCTGTAAGAAATAAATAAGTCATATTTACAGTCTAAAAATGTGTTTAGCCGGGGCCTGAACATCAAATTACACATATCTATACTCGTAATGCATTTGTAAACAAGTTCGTACCCTAAATATGTTCCTCTCCTAAACATGTCGAGGAAAGTGTTTAACCCTATATGTATTTAACCTGACCACATGTTAAAGATAAACATGTTTGGTACTGCCTCTTATAAATAAGTGAAACATTCTCAGTAAATCACATCAGAACTTAGATCAGACTAAAACCTCACTTAAACTGAATATACATGTATTTGTTTTTGTAGAACAGGAGTTTAGTATCCCATAAAACATAAATCATTATATAGAGACCTAGGCAGCAAAGATAGTCATTAGAATCTTTTTGCATTTGTTCTATCCTTTTAAAAACCTTGCGGTGAGGCATGGTTTCTGACATCAGAAAAAAAAAGTGAAGTATAGGCCACTGGACGTTAAGCAACCAAGTATTAAACCTCACCTTTCCGTGAAGTGTTTACAATTATTTGTATTTTTAAAAAAAAAAAAAAAAAAGGATAAACATTTCCAAAACTGAAAATATTTGAGAAGACGCTATTACCTTAGAAGTAAAAAATTTACCAGACAGAATAAACACGGCAGAAACAAACAAACGAAAAAAACCAAGAGAACAATTTGAAATACCATATACATGTTAAAATCGGTATATACAAGCGAAAAATACTTATGGAAACGCTTTACTTGATATTTGTAAAAATAACAATTTGTTTATATTGAATGGTAGAGTGAATGGTGATAAAGAGGGAATAGTTACATGTAGAAGTTCTAGTGTTGTTGATTATTTTATTTGCTCATTTGAATTATTAGATCATGTTGTAAATATGCATGTAGATACGTTTTCGTCTCTTTACTCAGATGTACATTGTCCATTGACACTTTTGTTAAAATTTAAAATTGAGCAAAATACTGATGTAACTGAAGCTGAAAACAATGATGTAACAAGTGGTAGTGAAAATATTAAGTTAAAAAAATGGGATAATGGAAAAAAACAAGATTTCATTGAGAACATTGATGGAAATAAGATTGCAGAATTAGAAAATGAATTAGTGTTTTTGCATTCAAGTGTTTTGTCGCAAAATTCTGTAAATAAATTGTCCGAACATATAAATGAAATACTTTTGGAATCAGCAGAAAAGGTACTAGGTACCATTACTTATAACACGAAGGTTAAAAAGAACACAAAGGAAAGCAAACCATGGTTTGACAAAAAATGCTGGGAGCAAAGAAAGTGCTCACGAATTGCAAAACGACGATATAAAAACAACAAAACAACAGATAATCAAGTTCAAATGAAAGATGCAGAGAGAAAGTATAAAAAGCAGATGGATTGTTTTATACAAGAGTATAGAAAGACTTTTAGAAAAAAGATGCAAAATTTAAAAAACAGTAACTCTAAGGAGTTCTGGAAAATTTTAAATGAAAAAAGAGAAAAACGTAGTCAAAAAATTTCCATCGATGTTCTCTTTGATTTCTTTAAAGACTTGAATTCGTCGGATTCAGTCGACGATATCCCTGTTTCGCAAGTACCAAACCAGTTCAATGAAACTCTTAATAGTATCATAACAGAAAAGGAAATATTCAACTGTATTAAAGACTTAAAAAATGGAAAGGCTTGTGGAGATGACAAAATTATTAACGAATATATTAAAAGCACATGCCATATTTTTATGCCTATTTATGTTCAATTTTTTAATATTGTTTTCGATTCCGGTAAAATTCCAGAAGCATGGTTAGTTGGTAACATTATTCCCTTTTATAAAAATAAAGGTGATACAAAAAAACCAGAAAATTATAGACCTATCACAATTCTTAGCTGCATGGGAAAGCTATTTACCTCAGTTCTAAATTCAAGACTATCCACTTTTTTGGAAAATTACTTATTGTTAAATGAAAATCAATCAGGATTTAGAAAAGGCTATTCAACCATAGATAGTATTTTTGTCCTACATATTCTTTTTGAACTATTGAAGATGCGAAAGAAAAAACTTTTTTGTGCTTTTATAGACTTTGCAAAAGCCTTTGACACAGTTTGGCGATCTGGTTTATGGCAAAAACTTCTGGAGAATTTTTATCAGTGGAAAAATGTATGATACCATTGTAAATATGTATAGTAATATTAAATCTAGAATTTTTGATGGTAGTGTATTTTCAGAGTATTTTCCTTGTAATGTCGGTGTACGTCAAGGTGAAAGCCTCTCACCTTTATTATTTTCTCTGTATATTAATGATCTTGAACATTTTTTAAAAGAACAAGATGTAGAAGGGTTAAAAACAGTATCCGATGATATAGAAATTGAGCTAGACTACTATTTAAAATTGTTTCTGATTCTGTATGCAGATGACACAGCTCTTTTGGCAGAGTCAAAAAATGACCTACAAAAGCAGCTTGACTCTTTGTATAACTATTGTGAACTTTGGAAATTGAAGGTTAATGTAAATAAAAGCAAAATTGTAGTTTTTTCAAAAGGTAGACCATTATCAAATTTAGAATTTAAATATAATAATACTGTTTTAGAAATTGTAAATGAGTTTACGTACCGTGGTGTTATTTTTTCTAGAACAGGAAGTTTTTCTAAGGCAAAAAAGGCACAAACAGAAAAAGCCACACACGCTATGTACGATGTTATCCGAAAAGGTCGAAAACATAATTTATCTATAGAATGCCAACTCGATCTTTTCGATAAAATTGTCAAGCCTATTTTATTGTATGGAAGTGAAGTTTGGGGAGTCGGCAATAATTCTGTTATTGAAAGGGTCCACTTTAAATTCTGTAAAATTTTGTTAAATGTAAAGAAGTCAACGCCAGATTTCATGATTTATGGAGAACTTGGAAGATATCCTTTGGAAATTGATATCAAATTGCGGATTTTAAATTACTGGTCGAAACTTATGTGTGGAAAGCAAGAAAAACTTCCTGTTATTTTGTATAAATATGCATATAAAAAGTATGGGATGAACATTCCATGGCTTAATAATATAAAATCTATTCTAGATAGTTGTGGACTGTCATATGTTTGGAATGCACAGTACTTTGTTAGTAATACATGGTTATATCATAAGGTTAAAGTTAGTGTTGTAGACCAATTCAAACAAAATTGGCACTCTATCCTATTAGAATCGCCAAAAGCTATTAATTATCGTCTATTCAAAGATAATGCTGAAAGAGAAAACTATTTTAAGATCCTAGATGATAAAAATATTATTACTTTTTGTAGATTCAGGATACTCAGTCATAAACTTCCTATTGAAACTGGAAGGTGGAAAAATGTACCTAGAGAAAATCGAAATTGTAAACTATGTAATTCAGGAGATATTGGGGACGAATTCCACTATATTTTTAAATGTTCGAAATTTAACCATGATAGAGAAAAGTTTTTGAAACCATATTATCTAAATAGACCAAACATATTGAAATTTCATGATTTGATGAATACTAAAAACATCAGTATGTTGAATCATTTGTGCAAATTTATCAGACTGATTAATAAACAGCTGGACTCTTAGGGGAAACATTGTTTAATAACTTTTTTTTATATAATATTGTATACATGCATAATGCGTTTTTTTTTTATATTACATGTAGCTGGAAATATTTTTCCAGTTGTAGATCATACATTTGTATTAATTCTGACTATATGTTATATTATTAATTGTTTATATCTCTGTACCATGGATTTTGGTTTATGAGAATAAAGATATAGAAGCGGATTATAAACGGGACAGGGTTGAGCGAACATGAATTTCTACTGATTACACTAAAGGTAGCAATCAACCGATTGAAGCACGTGTCGAGAAAATATTAGATAACTTTCTAATTAAAAATGACATAATTATAAAATTTGATTTTATGATTTTTTACAAAGTCTTTTTCTAGATGCCATATCCGTTGTGATAGTATCTTTCCATCAGGTCATTAGTGTACAATTTTGTTCTTAGTGCACTAAGGAGGTCCTTTGTAGTATTTCTACGAATCCCATGATTTACATGTATGCTGAGGGAAAAGTCGCACATGTTTTTATAAGTAGGACGAAAGTCACAAAAATGTAATCAAAGTGTACACGTTGGGAAAAAGTCTGTGAGAAAGGTTTAAATAATTTTATTTAACATCTTCATATTTTTTTCTGCGAACTCATAACTTTGCTAGCCGTTAAGACGGAACGATATTCTATACCGCAGATACCATTTAATGATAGACTTTGTAAATTTTGTAGTTCGAACTGTGTGGAAAACGAAATACATGTTTTAATGGTCTGTCTTTTATATACAGACTTCCGATATGAACTTTTTAAAACATCACGTGAACATATTAACTTTGACAGAATGAACACAGAGAAAATATGTATTGCTCATATGAACTGTAAATACAAACAAAAGTTTTTAGCTCGTACAATAAATAGTTTTTTTATTAGAAGAAAAAAGTTTTTATGAAATTATGATTTACAAACAATATATCTTCAGTATTATTTTTGTCTTTCTTTGTGCATATTTGTTTCTTACATAAAGGTTACTGTGATGTGTTTCAAATAAAATCCCAAGTTTATATACCTTTATTTTCTTTTGCAAAGATAATTTCAATTGACAATTTTATTATAATATCCATCATCAGAATATTAGCATTTTAATAAAGATTTTATTCGTTTATTTTGTTACTTATATCAGGGACATATAATACATATGTATTATATGTCTCTGCTTATATCAAATATGGATATTATTTTAATTTCATCAAAGATTTACTAAACAAATCCTGGATTTCATTGATAAAGATGTGTGTGTAACTATACAAATCCTTGTTGTAACTAATTCATAATTGTATATATTTTAATTAATTTTATTGTAAATTTAGTGTCTCGTAATTTTATGAAGGCTGGCTATCGATCTTTGTTTTAACTGTAAGACCAATGTGCGACACTATAATGAAATAATCATTATATTCATCTTTTATATTTAATCTCAATTACCAGATTAAAATTTCACACCTAATTGAACATTGCAGATGTACGCTGACCACTATGTGTATATACCAAGAAACTGCTAGGTGTGAAAATAAGATGTGTCAATTGTATGAGGACCTGTACGGGGGTCCTTAATTCTATAATTGTTCAGTCTTTTTCTGTGTTCTTCATATATATAAGCACTTCGTCATTCTCTATTCCTTATCTTTTTCTCTATGTTTCTGTAGTCATTATTTATTTTCCTTTATTCGGCACTTTTAACCCATTATTCACTATTCATCGACCCCATCCTGACCCTCTTTTTTAATGAACCGTTAGCAAATACGTCTCGAAGGTGGCAGCATACATCACAGTCCACGACATTATAAACTAGTAAGGCACACATACTGCTGGTGATCAACCTTTGATTTATAAACTAGAATAAATATACTAAAAAATTTTAAAGATAATATATATTTTTTACAATTTCGTTCGTCCGTTTTTTATCGACAAATGGTTCAGTTTTTTTTTTTCGCAGTTTTAAGTAACGTTATAATATATATATTTTATAGAATAGCTTAAAAGCAGATACATATCTTTATTTCGTGTCAAACCATTTCTTGGAACTTGTGAAGCTTTTCATGATAAATGGAATATTTTTTTTCCCGATTGTCCTATTGATATCCATAATTTGTTTTATAAACCAATTGAAATACCAAACACATGACGAAAAAACAGTCGCCGAAAAAAACATATTCATAGTCAAAATGTTTGTACACACGTGCGTGATTAGCGGTCCATGGTTGAATGATCATGAATTTCAATCGATTACACAGATTGCAATCAATATTGAACGTGGCATGTGTCGATAAAACATTAAATTTTGTAATTCTTAAAGATGTTATTAATATAAAATATTGAATTATTTATTTTGAAATAGTTTACTTCTATAATTCATTCCCTAGTGCCAATTATATCATATCGTCTGGTCCCTTGTACTTGCATCACTTTTTATTAAAATTGTCATAAGAATCTTTCGACAATTTCGATCACACAGATGAAGCTTTAAAAAGTTGAAAAATATTTTCATGAGTCCAACAGTTGACGTGCTTTCTTTATCATGTTTAAGCATGCGAAAATGTATTCTTAAAAAATCTAAGAGACACAGAAAACGTAATACTACTAGTATACGAAATCATTCAATTTTGCATAAAGATGATAACTCTAACTTTAAAAAAAAAACGTTCAGAAATATGAAAAGGAAAAGATGGACTTCTTTCTTGACCAAAATACAAAACTAGTAAACGGTGAATGTATATGTACTACTGTAGACTTTGTTATGATGACCTTTAACTTAATAAATATTTATTTTTTATTATTCAATCAACAGGTATACCTTAATTAATTTTTTTTCCGGAATAATAATTTCTTTTTCTGGAAAAGTAATACCAATTTGCGGAAACGTAAAAACGCCGCTACTTATTTCGGAAAAGTAATGCACGAAAATGCGGAAACGTGAAATTGGACTTTTGGAAAAAAAAATAACTACTAAAGGACATGTTAGCGCCGACATGAGTTGTAAGAAAAGATTTCCAAAACAACCATATCATTAAGAAGGAATGTTTACATGCTATACTCTTGTACTAGTATTACAGGGTTCTTGTGGCGTTCACCTTAGACACACATCTTTTTAACGATGTTTAACAAGAAAATCCCTATTTAGCGGACAAGCAATTTTTTTTTCTGTTAATGAATATCGAGAAAGAAAATAAATCCCGAAATTAATTTGGAACTTTGATACTCAATAGTTTCCCATCAAAATATTCACAATTAGTGTTCGTCCAGTGGCATACATAACAATCTTATTTCTATATGCAATCAACAATGAGCAAAACCCTAACCTTGTAGTCATTTATAAAAGACCCGAAATGATAAATGTAAAAACAATTCAAACGAGAAAACTAACGGCCTGATTTATGTACAAAATGTGAAAATTCCTTGATAACCTGAATTTTCTTAATTATTTGCCTACAATATATAAATCACTGTTTAAGAAAAATAAAAAATAAAATTCTGGGACTATTATATTAACGTTAGTATAATAGTCCAAGAATTAAAGTGTTGATAAAATAAGAGCCTCACATTTGAAAGTTTTAAAACATTTCGAAGATAAAAAAAAAAAGTAAAAAAATATACAAAACCGACTTTTTCGTTCATTTTGTAACATGAATGAGGCAGTTAGTTTTCTCGACTGAATTGTTTTACATTGTCATTTCGGGGCCTTGTAAAACAGACTATGCGGTATGGACTTTGCTCATTGTTGAAGGCCATACAGTGACCTATAGTTGTTTATTTTTGTGACAATTTGGTCTCTTGTGAAATGTGGTCTCATTGGCAATCATACCACATCTTTTTTATATATTTAAATCATTTTACAAGACATCAAATTGTTATTTTGTGTTACTGTTGCAGACAATTCTTTTCAAATATTTAAAATTATTTTAATTAAATGGAATTTTGCATTTGCACCCGCTTGAAAAAAATAAAAACATATAAAGAAGCAACATCGAAATTCTCTGTACTTTAAGCGGCATTTTCACATGAGTAAAATATAAGGTCAACGTTTGAAACTTTTTCAGTCTTGTTCCGTCTTGTTCCATAACTTTCAGTCTTGTTCCGTCTTGTTCCTTATTTTTCAGTCTTGTTCCGTAACTTTCTACCCAGTCGTATAAACGAATCGTCGACAAGTGCGTACATTTTTTGGAACAACGTCAAAATCGTTGTTTTATTAGGAACGTCGTGTAACGCTAAGTGGCACCAATACCGTGCGTAGCGTCAATAGAAATCTGTGATTTTACTATGTCCACAACTTCGATGAACCAAAGCAAGTTAAACATCGACCTGTATCTAAATCAAATTGGTTCTCTTCTTCTTCTTCGTCTTCTTCTTTTGGTATACAATAGTCTATCGACATTCGATGATTACATACTGTTGGCATACGTGGACTAGTCTATTTACAAAACTTTTACCCCAATTTATTCAAAATATATGTTTTTTTCTTATGTTTAATGTATACATGTATATATTTTAAATTGCGCTATAGTTCCGTAACTTTCTACCCAGTCGTATAGACGAATCATCGACAAGTGCGTACATTTTTTTAAATCAATATTTCTGGTATGTTCCAATCTGTCCTTCACTATTGACATCGAGTATATATTACATTTTCCCAAAGTCAACCTTGGAAAAAATATTTAAATAGATTGTAATTTCATCAAATCTTATTTTTTGGGTATTATTTATATTTTTATTTTACACCAGAAATGTTATTTATAAACAAGCGTATGAGTTTAGTTATGACAAGTAAGACAGAGTTGTATATTATACATCTGATAGTTCAAAATGGAAAGTTATAAGTTATCGGCCGTGTACACTGAATATTACCTGCAGAAGTGAAACGATGCATGAACTTGCAAGTCCGACAGGAAATCGCTTGAATACCTGGAAGTGTCACCTTACACCCCTTACAATACCTTTGGAAGTAATACCTTAAGCCATGCTGGTGATCAGATGAGGGAAGATCAGAATTTATTTGAAAAAAGTTTATTACTTTAAAGAATTATGAACAAATTATATTTTCGAAAACAATTTTCACGGAACACTTATTCATGATTTCAACTTTGACTCTTTACTTAATTCCAATATTAATAGTTTAAAAACAACAGACCATGGTAATTTAAAAAAAATGCAAAAATTTTCCGTATAAAGTTAGTTAGGGACCACAACTTGGAAATGGAGATAGGTTTTTATTAAAAAAAAAAATCAAAGAGAACACAGAGTGTGTAAAGTTTTAAAATTTTTGATGGATACGAACATTTTTCTCCATTGCCAAATCAACTGTAATATTAGCACTCATACCACTTATTATATTAATATCTATTTTAGCATAGAATATCTCAGTTTGTGATTGTCGACATTTCTATTACATTTTCTTGATAAAACTTTTTAATACATGTATAAACATTTTAACAAGCTCACCATATTCTAATTTAAGAGTTGGCGCCCATCAAAACCATGCACACGAAAATATTTATAGGAAGAGAAATAAAACAAAAGCAAAATGATTTGTCCTTTTAATCTCTGAAATTATCAGCAATAATGATTTTTTTTTAAAGTTTTAGTTACGAATGATATTCTGGGTGTGTCTAAACACTGCTAAGGAGTCCTTAGTGCACTAAGGACTGATAACATGCCACTAAGAACTAGATGGAGAGCTGTTACATGCAATTTCTTTTCATATTACGGTAGAAATTGATATTTAATGCATAAAGGACAAGGTATGATAAGAGGCGTTTTTGGCCCCCTTCCCAAATAAGTTTATATATACATCATTGATAGCCTTAGTATAGAAACTATTCAAAACTATGATTTTTGTATGTTCCGGTGAAAGGAAGGTTGCCTAGCAACGGTTTAAATAAATAGCCAAATTATCACATATGCATTACACATTACACATTAGCATAATTCAAAATAATATTGTTTGTTTAACACTAACTTGAGTTTGCAAAGGAAAAGTCACTTCAATTTCAGTTTTGAAAAATGCTTAGCAACAACCTAGCAACAAAAATTTTGCCTAGCAACGGTTCAAAAATTTGTAATTTCGGCCATATGAGGTATAAATATAGCAATTTTTAATGATTTAGCTACTGTAAATGATTTTTCTTTCATATATATGATGTCTGAGTCATCATTATTTTTTTCTCAAGAAAATGAAATTGACCATAGCAACCTAAAAGTTGCTTAGCAACAGTCGAAAAAGATAGAAATTAAATTGAACTACAAAAAAAAACCCTTTTTAATTGTACAAATTAGAGTAACATCAGGTTAGATTGGTTAATACATGCAAGAAAAACTAGCAGTAAGAAATGAAAGCAAGTCAATTGTATATCATGCTGATAAAAAGATTGGCAACCAAAATAGTGCTTAGCAACGGTTAAATAATGTTTTTTTTTTTGTAAACCGAAGTAGGTTTTGACATTATTATTATATCTTGATGATGTAAACATTAAATCATATATGCTGTTACCAAAAACAGGGTTGAGATCTAAAAAAAAAATGTTTAACCCCGCCACATTTTTGCGCATGTCCCAAGTCAGGTGCCTCTGGCCTTTGTTAGTGTTGTATGATTTTTAATTTTAGTTTCTTGTGTATAATTCGGAGTTTAGTATGACGTCAATTATTACTGAACTAATATACATATTTGTTTGGGGGCCAGCTGAAAGATGCCTCAGGGTGTGGAAGTTTCTCGCAGCATTGAAGACCCATTGGTGGCATTCAGTTGTTGTCTGATCTATGGTCGGGTTGTTGTCTCTTTGACACATTCCCCATTTCATTCTCAATTTAATTATTAAATAAAAGTTAGCCATCAAGGAAATGGTCGGTTTATTAAAAAAAAAGGATAAATACAAATCATATTGTCACATAATAATTAGTAAGTATAAACATTAACAAGTTAATATGTAAAATAAACAAGAATGTGTCCCCGGTATAGTATACCGTGAAAATGGGGCAACATCTCTAATGTGGCATTAAAATTAGAAATATCATATCATGATATCATAGGGAACATGTGTACTAAATTTCAAGTTGAATGGACTTCAACTTCATCAAAAACTACCTCGCCAACATGAAGCGGGACAGATGGACGAACGGACAGACGGGCGGACGGATTAACAGACGAACGCACAGACGGACGCACAGACCAGAAAACATAATGCCCATAACTGGGGCATAAAAAACCTTGAAATTATATAAGAAGTGGCACACTTATAATTCATAAATAATAGTTGAAGTTATGAATATAGCATTTCACATTTACATGTTGCTTACCGGTACATTAAAACACGCAAATGGATTAAAACTACTATTGAAGATTCTGTATCAGATTTATACAGTATGTATAGCAAATATGCATAGCCTGTACAATGTCATTGTTTGTCAGTTAAAGAATTGTACACTGTGAGCTTTTTAACACTAAACACAATATTTTAAAGACTGAAATGCTGAAAAAAAGTTCAAAGTTTTCAATGAGGTCAGGGTTTAAGACGTTAAAAACTCATTCAGATATGTAGACGAAAGAGGCATGACCATCTTCAAGCTTCTCTAAAAATTCATTATTTCTACGATATATATCCTTAAATTAGCACATTGATCGCCGGTATATAGTATCATGTGCAATCATACCACATCTCCTTATCTTATCCAAAATGAAATGCTTTTTTTAATGAAACAGTTGTTGGTAAGTAGTATTTCATGTAACCCCAAAACATTCGAATTTGATTAGAAACGTAGACATACTTCATTAAAAGGTCTCGGTGGCCGAGTGGTCTAAGAAGTTACTTCTGTAATCACTAGCCTGTCAACACTGAGGTTGTGAGTTCGATCCCCGCTCGTGCGGGTGCACTCGTTTTCAACCTTAATTTCTCCTTTTAATGTTGATCTATTTATTATTTTCATTCTGAATGTCTTCACTTGCAAGACTGAATGTCCAGCTAAAAGGTTTCAACTTTCAAGATTTACAGCCGATTTCATTGAGTGTGAAGCCAAAGGTAAAATCTTTGGTAAGCTTGCTTGTTAGCTGAACCGTGAAGTCATTATTATGTCAGGTTAACTACCCTCCTTTCGAAGTAGCATAGTTCATCAGGCAGATAGATTGGTAATCTGCTGGACTAGTATATTCTAAAAGGAGGGTAGTTAACCTGACCTAACAATGACTTTATGGTTCATCTAACAAGCAAGCTAACTCAAAATATTACCTTTGACTTCACACTCAATGAAATCGGGTGTAGTATTCACCAAGTTCAACATTTCCGGTATTGAATAAATATTTGAAGTTACTAAAAAATCTTATTTATTGCATTAGGGACATTAAACTGTAGTACTAGTAGTGCAAGTTGTGCCTTCAATAGCAAGTGAGAGGGAAAACAAGTTCAACTACCGTTTTTGGTGAATATTCAACAACTACCCTAATTGTTTTTTAAGTAGCAAGAAAAAAAATCTGATATTTTTAGAATATTTGAAGAATAATAAAAATCCGATGGCAATACATGCATCAATTATGTGTACAATAAACCTATTAGGTATTAAAGCTGTATCTCAAAAACTGTAGGAGGATAACCGACTCTTTATATATATAGCTTGTACCAAAAATACCGGACATTTAAAGAAAATTTTATAAAAAAATCAAAACCCTGTAGACATACACACCTCTATTATAAATAAAAAGCCTTTTAGGTAAAAAAAACTGAAGGAGATAGCTAGACGTATATGTCCGGGCAGAAACATACGGTACGGCGGATGGGTGGACGGACAGATCTAAATTAACGAACATGCTCGACATTTTGTCCCGTGAGGGGAGGGGGAATGTGAAATAGAATTAAGAGGACATAGTTTACATGTACATTAAACAGCTAGGTAAGAAGTACCAGTGTACTCCAGGAATCGGTATAGGTTTGGCATGAAATTTTGTCACTTACATAGAACTCCAGACAAAACAAAATACACATTCGAAATGGCAAACAAATACACATGTTTTTTTCGCGCATACTTCATAAGTTTGTTTGCAATGGGTCTTATCCAATTTGTATTTATGCAAGTGAAATATGTTAAAAGTAATTTTGCTATAGCATGTTTTATTTGATAATCCATATAGGATCTGAGTCAATTGAATGCTACATGTGTACTTTTATTTTATGATTACATCTTGTCAAAAGAGTGCTCTGACATATATAAGAAAACTCATTAGTGTACCGAAAGATATATGAATAGGCTGTAAATACATAATTTACAGTATAGTATAGTAGTTAACTTAATTTCAGTATCATCTGCTCTTTACCTGGAATTATGTTTATAATTACATTGAATACTTTGGATTTAATACTGACTGCACATGCATAACGTATTAGTTTAGGACTGTACGCAGGTTTTTGTCTATTAAAGTGATTTGAATATTCTTAATTCTCTGTTCAATCTAAAACTTCTATTGTGTTATAGTAGTCTCAGGTTCAATAAACTACTAGATGATGGACAGAGCACATGTGAAGTCTTTTTTTTTTTTTATCTTTATACATGTGAAGTTCTAAAACTTGTAAACTTGTGATAACAAATTGGTGCACGAAATGGATTTGATGTATCATAAATCTATTTTTCTGTAGAAGGTTAAATAGAAAACTTCACAGTGCAAAATATATACGTTTTAATGAAATAATTTTCTTCAGAACTACAAAAAGAGTTTGAATATATTGAGAATTTATTATGAAATTCATTTGTAAGATTTCGTTGAATATTTGAAAATTATAATGAATAAAAATTAATTCACCATATTTCAAGGGACACAACTCTGTATTTGGCTGCACAGTGTTAGACTATTTTGATCATTATGGGTCTAATTTCACGTACAACATATTTCTTTAAGAGAGTGACATGTCTTGATGACTGGATACGACATAGAACAATCCGTACGTGATATTCTGATCAATTATGGATCCCGGAATAATTTCGTACCCGTGCCCTTCACTTTGACGTATTATAATGACTTGTCAAAATATGTAAACAATCGGATTATTTTTCAAATTTTTAGACATGAGCGCCAACGTAGACCACCATGATATTTTATTATGTGAAAGATACATAAGAGTACAGTTGATGGTTGGAAATTTCAAGATGGTCTACGTTGGCGCTGATGTCAAATTTTGTCTCCGAACATGACGAAATTGTCGATTTTTTACACTTTTCGTCGTTTAGGGCTTTTCAAGGTCTCAGTTTGAACATATTTGAGTACATAACACCTAAAAATAAGGTTCTACATGGACGATCAGATACTGCAGTTCATTACACAGGCGTGATAGGTTTCAACTTCAAAGTTTAAAAATTCTGGAAAAAGGGGGGCCAGAAACGGCCCTTATCATACCTTGTCCTTTCAAATTTTATAGAAAAATAATAATAAATTAAGGAGATATTCAACATTATTTAGACACGTGCCTGTTTTTCTTTGATATGCCGAAAATCCATGAACCGTTTGACACGTGTCAAATTACATATTAATTGATTACACGGGAATCCTTTTGGTAAAGTTGGATACTAATAAATGAATTGTTGTTGAAATTTTATTAACAAAAAAATCTGAATGAAGAAGTATTTTCTCAAGTGTATATTTCTTGTAAATAATAAATTTGTCACCAGAGAAATATATCTAATGTCGGATTTTTATTTGATGTTCATATTAATAAGTGACTGAAATACACATTTTTATAGATATTTAATTCACATTTATATATATATTTTTTAAAGTACGTGTTGAAGTTTGGATAACCGGCAGATGCTTGTTGCATTTTCATTAAATTCATCTTGTTATTGGGCTGTGATAAGCCCGGTAGTACCGAAAAATTAATCTAATATTTCGTAGCGTTCTTTGTCTCTTGAACCAATTTTATTTTCCAGGTGGTCGGACACATTATCTATAATGTGTTTTGTACCCGTATCTCTATTCTGTTTATTTTTTCTTGCAAGCGTGCTTTAATGTGGTGACAGGCGACGACGTACATGCGTTTGAACAATAGACTGGTTTGGAGCTGGAACACTTTAGTTTGTTTCTTATGGTGCACTGTTCAAAATTTATTTTCATATATGAAGACATTTTAAGAAATGTATAACTGGACAAAACGAAACCAATAAGATAATGCATTTTTACTACATGCAACACACTAAGTTCATATATGACCCGTTTGAGTAATATATTTCGGGCCTTCAACAGTAAGTAAAGCGCATAGCACATAGTCATTATTTCATAAATTATTTCGTACGATATGTTAAGCAGACAATTTGTTAAAAACAATACAAATCGGATTTCCTTCTGACATACTTGTCTCAGAAAAAAAATTTCTATATACCTTTTCTGAGACAAGTGCCTGTGATACTTGTTCTTCTTTAAGAAAAGTAGATTTAAAGAAATTATAGTTGAAAATATTTCTGTCGGCTTTTTCTTTTTTTCGCGTGATATATTTAGGTTTAAATATTCTGATTATATTGCATTACAAAAAATAATTATTTACACATCATGTGGTAAAGGCATATTTTCAAGGCATTCATACGAAGCATTCTCTTTCTCTGTCAGAATTATATCTTTAGCTCTAAATTTACACATACTGAAAAAAAAATCGTGAATACTGTACTAAAAACTGTGGAACATTTTTAAAACATTTGTCTCTTTTATATATTTGAAAATGAAACTTAATCTGACTTAAAATCGGGAAATGATTTATTTAACTTCTTTTACTTTTAGAAGAATAATAAAATGTCGAAATATACAAACAAATAAGTGCCGTATGGAGCCTTTGTAAACAAATATCAAGCTGGTTGAAAACTAGTGGTTTGGATAAACCACAAGACGACACATAATTTTCTCTCTCTCAATTCCATCGTATTGTTTTAGTGAAACCATTTGTATATATACACGCATCTTTGTCGAAATTAAAATAAAAACAAAACACTTATCAATATATATATTTATTTTGTCTTCATATCTCTTACATAACAAGCTGACCACACTCTAACTTATTAGTCATTTAGTAGGCGCACATCAAAGTCGTGCACCTGTGGCAAATAACTTTGTCGGGAAAGAAGTAAAACAAAAACAAAATTATTTGTTCTGTAATCATTTTTCATAAGAACAACACATTTAATTATAAATATTAAGCATACATTTTTTTAGATACAATTGTTTATTACCTAAAATAAACTGAAGATTATGATTGTTTAATGAATTGTTTTGTCATTTGGCACGTGTCAAACGGTTCATTGATTTTCGGCATATCAAAGAAAAACGGGCACGTGCCTAAATAATGTTGAATATCTTGTTTATTTATGATTATTTTTCTATAAAATTTGAAATTTATGCATGAAATATCAATCTCTAACATAACATGTTAAAATAATACACACAACAGCACTCCTTCTAGTCCTTAGTGGCATTGTATAGTCCTTAGTGCACTAAGGAGTCCTTAGCAGTGTTTAGACGTACCGTGATATTCTAGCCTAACGTGTTGATGTGTCTGTTGTCAGAGATGCACATAGACCTAGGTGAACAATACTGTCTTTAGTTACATCTAGTGTTTAGTTCCATAAAATTTCAGTTATTATCAAATTTTGTTGGAAGAATTTATTGGTGAAAGTTAATGTAAATGTTCAGTTGCAAATACTACATGCATATTGAGGACACAATAGAAGAAGTATGGTTACTGGCAAATCTATCCAGGCATCTCCACAATAAAAATATCTTCACGGAAAGCAAGCTATACTAAAGAAAAAAAATCAAAAACACTTATGTACGATTTTCAAAGTTGTTAAAGTAATTGTAGTGTATTGGATATACCCGTTGGACGCATGTTTCGGTCTTGTCATTACTTTCAATGAAAAGCTGGTGGTATTCTTAGCCCCAACACCATGTGTTGTTTTAAAATTGCTTCTGATTTTATTCACAGTTTTTGTTCAGATGGTGTCACAGTCATGTCTCAGTACCCAACAAGTCGGTTGAGTACAGGAACCCTGATGAGTTCAAAATGATGAGTCCTCTATGCAGAAAGAAAATTCCGCACATAGAGGCGGGCCTCTTTTGGTCACTAAACAATAATGAATAATAGTTCAGAGAAATGGTTGCTACACTAAACACTAAAATGCACTTTTGAACTTAAATTGAAAAAGAGCACATGAGATTACCAAAGGATAAAGGTTTCTGCTTTGAGACAGGCGATGGATGTATACTCATGACTTTTGATATCTCAACCGGCCCCTATTCCTTTAGCAAATGAGGAATAAACAACCACAATGCATTAAACAAGAGAAAACTCGATTTAAAAGAAGCCAGAGTCAAATGTAGAAATAGGTAACAGAAGAAACTACGCAAATGGCAATAATAAACATAAAATAACAAACGGACCAGTAGCAGTAACTCAATGCAAGCTCCATGTTTGAAGTACATTTATCGGTAATTTGTGTCATTGGTAGAAAAATTAACAATTCTTAAACAATAATATCTGGGAATATTTGGTCTGCTCCAATAAAATAATATCCTTACCTACTACAAAAACATATAAAACTATTCTCTGTTCTTTGGTTGAGTTCACAAATAGATTTTTCTCTAAGATATTTCATTCACCCATAGGATATTTGTTTCTCCTATAGGATATTTATTTCTCCTATAGGATATTTCTTTCTCCCATAGGATTTTTTTCTCTCTTATGAGTTGCTTTGATCTCCCATAGGATTTTTAATCTCCCTTAGGATTTTTAATCTCCCTTAGGATTTATTTATTACCCTTAGGATTTATTTATTACTCTTAGGATTCTTTTTTATCCCACAGGATATTTTTTCTGTTATGAAATCCCTTAGGATATTTATTAATCCTATCGGATATTTTTAATCCCATGGGATTATTTTATTAGACTAATATCCTGTAGGATAAAAAATATCCTATAGGAAATGCTTTTATTTTTCCTAAGGGATTTTTTTAATCCTAAGGGCGAAACTATATCCTATAGGATATTTTTATTCTCCTAAGGGATTATAAATCCCTTAGGATTTAAATATCCTGTAGGATATAAAAAATATCCTATGGGATTATGACTTTATCCTATAGGATTTCTCAAAATCCTGTAGGATTTTTAAAAATCCTATGGGAGAAAAAAATATCCTACAGGATTTTGTCACTATTTTCACTCCAGTTGCCGAACCGGGCGAGCCACACCAATTTTTTTTTTGTATTGTGTTATTTATCCCCAGAGGTACATTATTGCCAAATTTGATGATTCTACGACAAAAAAAAGTGTGGTTCCAATTTGCACTTGTGAGAAGTGCAAATTAATCCAAGAACATGTTTATAGAAATGTGATTTAAACTAACCAAGACGCACAGGATTTATAATTACCTATAATTAATGTTAGGACACCGTCCCAAAATTTAAAGTCTAATTTGTCAACCTCAGCGTCGAAAATATACCTTTTCGTAACATGTCTATTGAAATTGGAGTGTGGTATAGAAAGCGGTATCATTTACCGACATTCTAAAGATATATGAAAATATATCTATATATGTAACACTAAATAAAAGTTCAAAACTTCCAAATATATAATCATAATATGAATTTCAATACTATTTACTGAAATAAGATACCGATAAAATAAGGCTAAAGATATTGCGAGTGTCAAGGCCAGCCTAGTATTATTAGTTCATTATGTAAAAATTCATGATTTACATAAATGCAACAACAAAAAAACACCCCAAAAAACACGGTCATACATAATAAGCATTACCATATTTTACTTACTTGAATTCAGGTAGATGGATGGGGTCTAAATTAAAATCGTTAGAACTTCTAAGTGACATAGCAAAATATTTTATATCATGCTTTTCATAAAAAATAAAGGGTGCATTTCTTTCTAACACAAACGATACAAACGTCTAAGCGCGCACATGTTTTGATCAATCCTTTCAAACATACGTTTGCAAAGTTTAAAAAAACTTTGAAAAACTATGCAAACGATAAAAATGAGTCAGTTTGTCGTTTGTTAGTACAAACGCTACATTTGTTTCTTACTTCAACCTGATTAAACGAATTATTTGTTTCTAAGTTTGTAAAAAGTCTGTTTACCAACAACATGAGCATGCATTATTGAAAGTTCAAACAGGGCCAGTAAAGATTTATTAAACGATGTATTTGTTTCTACTTTTGTAGTGTTTAGAAAACATTAACAAACGCGACACAATGCTTACAAAATTTTGGTAAGAAAGAAATGCGGCCAAAATAAAGTGTATGAGACACTGAGCTTTTTTCAAGCTATCGGTTGTGAAATGAAGAATACTAAACAATGGAATCTGAAGATAATGTATGAGAAAATCGCTTATGAAATGTGTTTTAACAGTAGTAAACATGTGATTTAACACTATTTTTGTATTTTAAAGAAAAGCCTTTCAAATGAATTACATTCCCCCTTACATGTTAAGTGTGCGCATTTGATTAAAGTTATAGAGCTTTGTATTATCTCTGTAAAGTGTGTGGATTTTCTGTAAAAATATTGAATTTCCAAAAATTCTCTATGATAAACGAACTTAGACAATATATAAATAACACATGGCTGAGAGGGTGATAGAGCAGATTGTTTTAGTCGAAATTCCCGAGGCGAGGACGAGGTTGACAATGCTTTTTCGAGGAGAACCAAATTGAATCTTTTCTACCACCCTATATGCTATTTAATTATTATACTGAATTTTCAATCATTATTGTCTTTTACTGTTAAGTTTTAAATTGAACGTTATTAACTATGACGTCACGTACACAATTACAACAAAGTGAAGCAAGACATTTATTTTTTTTTTATTTTGACAGTATAATTAAAAAAAAGTCGACGTCACGTAAAATTGGCACAATTTTTTTCGTTGAAAATTTTTAAACTAACAACCACATTCATTCAAGATGACGTTTTTCATTAAGAACAATCAAATCTCATTTCAAAAATCAACTACTGTCTTACCTTTTATTGTGTTTGCACTGTATAATCCTGACCTTCATATAATCCAAGATTAACTTCTATGGTGGAATCCGACATTTTTATTACCGGAAAAGTTGTCGTGGGGTTCCACGTGCTGTCTATTTTCTCGTGTCTCTCGGAGCTTTTAATCATTAATTTTTTATGCAAAAAGCGCGGGAAATTGTATCATTAATGACAAAGAATTACCGGAGAGTAACGAATGTTATGTAAATCAGGGATCCACATAGAAACTAAGATGGTGGTTTTACAATGTAAATAATCTTGAAATATGTGAAGGTCAGGATAATACAGTGCAAACACAATAAAAGGAAGGACAGAAGTGGATATTTGAACTGGATTTTGTCTTCGCTAAATGAAAAACATCATCTCGAGTGAACGCAACTGATATTTAACAAAATTTTGACAAAAATCATTGTGCCAATTTTACGTGACGGCGACTATAAGTTTTTCTTAGGCCAAACCATGTACCTTTAGCATTGTTATTAATTTATAAATGTCAATTCAATTCATAGTCTTTTAAATTGTCTGTTTTTATTGGCCTACACGATAGGAAGACATTCACAGTTATCAAAAGTACCAGGATTATAAATTAATACGCCATACGCGCGTTTTGTCTACATCAGACCCATCCGTGACGCTCAAATCGAAATATTTATAAAACCAAACAAGTACAAAGTTGAAGAGCATTGAGGATCCAAAATTCCAAAAACTTGTGCCAAATTAGTTGTGCTGCTCTCCTAATACATAGTACAATATGTCCGACGGAACGACGAGTTTTTTTTACGATCTTGACTATCAATGAAGGTCTTGCACTGTCGGTTTTGACGGAACATTTAGTTTTACTGCTATTTATAGTTCACTAGTCCAACCCTCCATTTGTCCAGTAAACCATTAGTATGGGGTAAAAAGTTTTAAAAGGGTTACCCATGGAATTTGAATTAAAAACGGTTTATCAGTTTCTTCTCTTGTGTTATATAGGTCTACGTAACAACGGCGTTATATAACAATATTTTCCATTTAATAAATTTGACTGAATCATTTTGACTTGTTTACTAATTTTTAACTACAAGTCAAACCAATATATATTGCTGATGTGTTTTGTCTATATGCCTGTTTTTGTTTCTTTGATACACATGACTTGGCTCTGTACTTATGTACTAATCGTGTTATTGTGCTATTGTAAACTTTTTGTATTCTTGTCTTTCATTTTTGCTAATGAGCTTTGTCTAAATGTCTTTTTGCGTTTCTTTGATACACATGAAGTGGTTCTGTACTTATACATCCCGTCATTGTGTTATTGTAATACGGTATTTGTTTGTATTCTTGTCTTTAATTTTTGATAATGTGCTAGTATATGACTTTAGTGCTTCATTGTTACATTTGAATTTTGTTTGTTTTTATAGTGATTAAGATTATAACGCAATGTTGACCGCTGTTCCACTCTTTTTTGAAATTTTCACCTATAATGGATAGAAAAAGATGTGGTATGAGTATCAATGAAATAACTATAATGTCTTTTTGTTTTGTTCACACATCGTTATCAATATAATGGACTTTGATGCAATTGTCATACAGAGAGGGGTTTAGCTAGCTATAAAACCAGGTTTCACACAAGAAAATACCAGTTCCAAGTCAGGAATATGATAGTTGTTATCCATTCGTTTGATGTGTTTGAGCTTTTAATTTAGCCATTTGATTAGTGACTTGCCTTTTCGAATTTTACTCGGAGTTCAGTATTTTTATGATTTTACTTTTTACTCAACCACGTCTGCAGTCGGTATTTGCTGTGATGATTCCGATGCCTCGTATTAGGAGGGAAGTATAGAGAAGCACTTTCTACAAATCAATCTCACAATGGAGTCTGTAAGTGACCCTCAAGGCTAAATGTGTACCTTGGACGTTTAACTGGAACCTGTAACCAATTCCAAAGTCCAAGTGTATGTTAAAAACGTGGTCCAAAAAACATGTTTTGAAGAAAAACGTGGTCCAAAAAAAGTTTTGAGGAAAATTCTGTAAGTGGAAATATACTGTCACACACTGTTTTTTATGGAATTGTATTTTCTAAAAAATTTAAGACGATTATTATTATTGAATATTTATCTGTTATAATTTTTCAACTTGTAACTGATAATGACTTTAAAGTTTAATCTGATAGAACCTTAAAGCTATGCATTTAAATGGATCACTTCCTGCCAAACAACTAGATTTAGAAAAGATGACTATAATCTTATATGCTACACCAAATTTATATGGAATGTTTCGGCATGCAGCAGTATCACAAAATGCAAATTTTATAAACTCGATACTATATTTCTAGAAATTGAATTTCTTAATTTTGTTTTCAGATTATTGATAAGCCTTGAATATTTCATAAAATGATTATCTATTTATTTAAACCAAAGAAGATATATTCGATAGGGTACAAATATATTTGTTTAAGTTTCAGGATATATAGTGACTATTCATTCTCATTTGAACATGCACATCTAAATCACGAATTGGAATGTTTTCTTCACCTATCGATGTGTAGTACACAATATAAGATGTTCAGTTCTAAATATTTTTTAAAAATGAGAATATGAAGAATGTACTAAGAGTACAATACAAATCATTATTCGACAAGAATCAAAATACCAACAACCTATTATCCTACCCTCAACCCCACCCCACCCAAAAAAATAACAAACAAGAAAAACCAAAAAAAAAAGAAACCGACAACGTGACAAACAGCAGTCTTAAAACAATACATAGAAAACTAAATAATGAGATAAAAACGAACCCAACCGAAAATCAGGGAGAACTCATAAGCTCATCAGTTCCCACTATTGACTCGTAGCACTATCAATTGTGGTATTTATGAAGAGTAAAAAAAGTCGGTGGTTGATTGCAATCGGCATTGTTGCTACAAATTGGAACATTTCCGTGGACATCTCTTCCATAACGGTCAACCAAAATCATGATGGCATTCAGAAACTTTTCCCAAAGAAATCAAGATAGGAAACGGAATGGAGTTATATACTCATTATGCAGGCGTTGTCAATATTTGCTTTATAGAGTTGGAAAAGATCTCAACCAATGTGCTGTGAATTTGGTTATAATTTTCATTTGCAAGACATGAGTTAGCCTATATTTTGACGTCTTTACATCTTTGGATGTTTGATGTCAACTAATTGCTATTTAAGTCTTTTAAATACATGATTTTATTCGTTTTTATTGGCTTCTAACTCGCTATCAGAAAATGCGAGTACTCTCAGCTATGCACTTAGTGCTTTTTTTATTGTTAGGGATAGTGTAGATACAGGACAAAAATTCCAATATGATTCAATGGTAATTGATAATGTTTCCATTGCTTGGTAATTTAGGCTGATCTCGCCTCGATTGGTAAGATAACACATAGTTTTGCCACTGCTGTAAAATAGGTAAAGCAAATAAAAAATCGATGAGAATGAAGAAAATAGAAGAATACTTAGTAACCATCATTGTACTTGTTACAAATGTATCTATACATTTAGAATCACATTTCTAAAGGCAATTCTATTTTTCAAAGTGTTTGAAAATATGCGTTACTGTTGAACTAATCTCATCGATCAAAAAGAAAAAAAGATAAAAGACAAATTTTTTATCCTCTGAATTAGTATACAAAGAAATTGTGATAAGGCATCCAGATGTCCATTCATTGGAGATCACTTCTAACGTCTTATCAAATCTGTCAGAATCTGTCAGGAGAACTGTTCTAGGACAGATGTAGAACTGTCATTCTGACATCTTTTAGACAGATCAGCCAGAACAGTTCTTACCTAGAACTGATCCTGACAGTTCTACCCTAGAACATTTTAGACCGTTCAACGACTAGAACTAATTTGGACAGTTCTAAGAACAGTTATATGACAGATTATTCCTACAGTTTTAATAAGAGGTTAGAAGTGATCTCCAATGTGAGTTATATGTCTACCAGAAATAAATATTTGTTCACAAAAATATTTAAAATGAATGTCTTTAAATATTTGCTTACAAGTACTAGTAACCAAACTTTTTTGTGTTCCCGATAACACAGTAAAATCTGCCAAAAGTACGTCATCTTAACTTAATGAGCAACAATATATCAATAGTTTACCGATGTGTCAATCTAATAAATTGTTTAGAAGACAAAGCAAGGTAACACACACAACTAACGGAATTACATTAGCTCTAAAGAAGTGAGACTAGGTTCGTTGACAGGATCATACTCTTGCTATGTATAACCACGGCCATGCAAATCAACTTTGTTTACAACAATATGTCCGTAACAAAGTTGTAACCCTTTGGTGACATTGTGATGACATATTATACACATAAGAACTTTTGTAATGTTAAATCAAATACTGTAACTGTTGGCTTGTCATAATTGTTGAGGATGGTAAATGTGTGACATCACAACGAACATTTCGGCTAAAGAATTACCGGACTATACATTATCTAAATCTATTTACCAAGAGAATACTTTGAAATGACCGAAGAAGTGTACTGTGATTTGCTTTTCATTCCCCTAAAAAAAGGACATTTCCGTCTTAAATTATTGTAAATCTGTAACCTTTTAAGCAGTTTTTGAATTAGTAATACGTTTAAGCAGTACCCTACTCTTCATCAGACTGTTTGAACTTGGAGCAATCGTGTATTCAGTCAAAAACTATAAAATCAGTATTCAATAGAACTAAGATATTTAACCTTTCCTTGTCCTTTTCGGTTTTACATCTTGACTGCCTTTAAATCTGGCGTATAAAAATATGTTTAATTTGTTACCTTTTGTTGGCTATTATTAGTTTGTTTCTCTGTCCTATATTTTTTCCCATTCATTTGTTTATTTATTGTAACCCTGTCGCGTTATGTTGTCATTTTCATGTTATAATTAACACTGCCATTAAAGCGGGAGGTTTGGCATGCCACAAAACCAGGTTCAACCCACCATTTTTTCATAAAACGCCCTGTACCAAGTCAGGAAAATGGCCATTGTTGCATTATAGTTCGTTTCTGTGTGTGTTACATTTCGGTGTTGTGTCTCTGATGTGTCGTAGTTCTCTTATTTTTGATACGTTTCCCTCAGTTTTAGTTTATAACCCGGATTTGTTTTTTTCTCTATTGATTTATGAATTTTGAACAGCGGTATACTACTGTTGTCTTTATTTAATGAAGAAACGTCGATACCTATATCGGCTGCTATGATGTCTTATGTGACATGTGTGCAAATGAAAATATTTTTGGAGCTCAAAGAGACATGCTTTATATACTGATGTACTGTTGGCTACTAGGAATCAACCAGCAGACCTCTCAATATCTGATCTTTTCCATCTATCATTTATACGATTATATATCCATGTATATGTGTTGCTTAGATACCACACATATATATCTATAAGTATTTCCTTGTTGTTCTGATTATGTGTAAATGGTTTTGGATTACATGTAAGAATATACCAATGAGTTTCTGACGAATATTAAGAGGATCATTGAGATGAAGAAAAGGAGGAGCTTAAAAACTGTTTGACGTATATATCAAAATCACTACTTAATGTATCATCATTTTTGAAGTAAGACATTTATTTTAGTAAACTTAAATTATAATGTAATTATAAGAGACTGTACAAAATATATGGACACTTCACGACTAGATAATAAACAGTGTTGATGATCATTCAAAAGAAACATTGTTTAAATATGCCGATCATAGCAAGTGTCCCCAAACTATACAAATAGTGAATGATGTAACAAAAGAAAATATGTTTACTCAGTACCACAGACGTTGATGAACTCTTTTATACCAATCTTCAAATATTAAATCCTTTGACAAATGGACTTTTTCGGTACAGAGCAGTCTTCGTCTTCAAACTGATTACCTGATGACGAAAATGTAAGAGACAAGCAGTTTTGAACACTATTACCATTCGGTTCACCAGTACGAAACAGCGACATATTGATAGTTTGTCCATCTTCCCATAGCCAGGTACCTTCGTTCGTGTCATCAGAACCACCGATCCAATAATCGTCAACTGCAAATAAAATTATCAAATCAAAAATTAACAAATCAAAAATATCAAATCAAATATTCCCAAAATCATAATGAAAGTTCTTTTCTAAAGACTATCAATGCATTATATGATGTTTAAGATTTTTAAATGAAATACTAATTTGAAATTTGCATGAATAAAAGATATTCAATATACAGAAACATATTAGGAATTATGTCAAGTAAATATACAGATCAAGCAAGTACTATCAAAACTGTACTGTACCTATATCTTTTTCACACATCATCTTAATACTAATCGTGTACTCATTGCGTTCCCACCATAGTAGGTTGTCTGTTGGTACAATTGCCAAAGCATCTCTATTGTTCCAGGTTCCAAAGGTAGTATAATCGTATAGGTAGTCGTTAAAGGCGAGGTAGCTCTGGTCATAATTTCTCCAGTCTCCGTCCATGTTAAAGTCATTTACACCTATCCAGACGTCATTTGTACTGAGAATTAGAAATTTTATAAATAATGTCAAAAATTTCATTTATTATAATTTATAAAAGTGTTTTTGCATTTCTTCAACAAACATTTTCTTGTGAACAAAACAAATAATTTACATAAGACATAGAGTGTACGTATTTCATAATAACTAAACAAAAAATAGTAATTGAACATACAATCTTGGAAGTCAATCCTTATCTAAAGCTACATGTAATGAAAAAAAAAAAAATGTTACAGTTTTTTTTCTTTTAAAATAAAACCAAATCACTTCCATTATAAGATGTATAGTTACTCTTCTAACATACCAAGAGTACAGATAAAAAGTCATTTATCTAATATAGACATTATATACGATCCCAACAATATTGCTTATATATTTGTAATTTGAACTCTTGTGGATAGTTGTCCAACCGGCTATCGTACCACAACTCCTTATTTGTCATTTCAAAAATTAATGTCTTATTGTTATGAAACAGATGGTACATGCATCTTCATGTTCGCATCTTTGGTTTTGTCCGAACCATAAATCTTTTAATTTAAATGAAAAAGGCGAGGAATACGGAAGAAAACAAAGTATTTATATCAGAATTACCTCCCATTAATGCCCAAAGCATTGACAACGTAAATGTAAGTGTCTACATCCGGGAACGATGCTGGTGTTCCTCCACTTTCGATGCAAGTTGTTACTGATGGGTAATATGTAGCAGGGGTTGGCGTCAGCCAGTAACATTTGTTAATGTATGGTACAAAAGCACCATCGCATAAGTAATCTAAAAACCATACAAGATTAGCAATGTTACTTTGAATATTTAAGTTTACGTATTGTGACAAAATAATGATTTACTTAACGTATAAATATTCAAAAATTGAACGAAGATACCGAAGATGAAATAAAACTCATAATCCAAATAACATCAGGGTCAAGAAAAAAAAAACCCCATGAAAGTTAAACAACAATAACGAACACCACACAGAAAACTAAAGACTATTCAACAAGATTCCAGCCTAAAAGCTCGTGATGTTCTCGGGATTTCCGTAAGGATAAGCAGTTAAAGACTAACAATTGACAAATTATTATTATAATTATTAGGTTTTTTTTAAAGAAAATTACGATTATAATTCACATTCGGTAATATCATAATCGCGAAAACTGGGAAAATAGTAGTTACTGAAAGTTAATATATCGAAATGGTTTCAGATTTATAATCCTTTCCTTAAAGTGCAAACTCTATACGACAAAACAACGAGTTTGGATATTATATGAGAGCGTAAAGTAGAGCATACCTACATGTGTATGTGTGTTCGAAGAACCTGGTATTATTCCTGGTGTTTAAAGGACTTTGTATCTGCTGTGACCTTGAGAATGTAATTGACTAGTCCTGGGAATTTTAAGGTTATTTCAATGACATCGTAAAAAGTATTAGCCAATGATTACATTTAAGTTGCAGGTCAAGTAGCACAGAGCGATCATATAACGATTATATTTATTATAATCTTGACATTAAAATGATCAGACGACATGTTGAACTTGCAGGTCGAATAACACAATGCGATCATGTAGCGATGTAAGTAAATATTCATGGGATTTTTTAAATGTATATGTGCTCTACATCCAGTCTTCAACTCATGTGATACCAGGTTATCATTTATCAATTCATGTTGTTTAAAAATGAAGAACGATTCTGATTTCTATGAGAATTTTGATTGTTTGACAAGTTATAATATATACTTAGCTGCAAATACAGACAAACATGAAAACATAATTTTGTTTTCTTTATTTTTTAACTTTAAATTAACAGACTATCATATGTAATATCAAATACAAAATTTTATGATGACCCCACCTGTCAAATGGTTTGTCCCGATTGATACGTCCTGATTTGATCATTTTTAACAATTGTTTAACATTCTGAATTTGAAGAGGAAAATATGAGGAAGATACCAAGGTGGTAATTTAAAACCTATAATTTCGAAAATAAACTGACATTCACATGAAAAAAAAAACCGAAATAAAACCGAATGACAAACAAGGCAAAAAAAAAGAACACCCTTTACAGTAGTACAAAGAAAATTGAAGACAACTTGTTTTCAGTCATACATATGAATTTTTAACTCTTTATTTCACCAAACTTTTAAGCTTGCATTTCTGTCGATTTCTTTAAGTATACCCCCTCCACAAAAAAAAAAAAAAAAAAAAAAAAAAAAAATGTAAAATTATTTATTTTTAAATCGTTATGGGGAGTTTTGAATTCGAGATTTATCATAGGATGGAAAATAAAACGAAGGTTGCACAATATTTAGACTAGTTATCACTGATAACAAATATTTAATAATATATCATACATAAACAAAAAAAAAAAGCCAATCATACCTGGTAAATTTTTCAAAGCATCAATCTTGTCTGCTTTTTCAAGAATAATAGGACTGGTAGATTCATCGTTGCAGAATTGTTTAGCATCTGTCCATGAGTTGTTTGTGTTGACAACTTTGTAACATATTGATGTCTCGTTACTGTAGGTGTAACCATTGTCACAATAAACTGGGAAAAAAAAGAAAATGTGACTTTTATAAACTGTACTTCAATCGGAATCCGGCTTCACTCGTTTACACCAGCAGGTAACGGATACCTCTATGTTCAGCTGTTAAGTACGGAAGCGTGTTAGCGCCACACATTTTTTTTTTTTTTATTTTTCTTCTTATGTTTGCGTTAGGGACGACATCAAAAGTTCAATGAAGGATAAAAAACTTAATTCAAATAGTTTTTTCACTGACCCCCCTACCCCCCTATTAACTTAATTTGGGAAAAATTGATTGACCCATATGGATATATGTAAAAATCAATGTCGGATAACCAAATCTTGCAGCAGTTCAACCCCCCACCCCCAAACTATTTGAATTAAGTTTTTTTTATCTTACATTGATCTTTTGATGTCGTCCCTTATAACGCAAACCTTTGCGATATAACGCAAACCTTTGCGTTATAACGCAAACATCTTTATTTCAATTATTCATTAAGTTTTGTATATATGTCCGTCTGTCATTCATTTCGGATGTGATTTACTAGTAGATAAAAAAAAAACAACATACATACAAGGCCAAATCATTATAATAAATATGCATAGGAATAATAGAATAATTGAAGTGCAATTATACATAAATTAAGACTGATTTGTGCATCAGAAAAGTATATAATTTAACACGAAAATAGATATAGTATATTATAGTCATATTAAAATTGAAAGATCAAAAATAATGTCATACAATTGTGAAACCTCCAAGTCAAATAGACAAAATGATCTTTTCTGCTTTAAAAATGAATTATTAATAAGGAAACATTTTTTTTAAATCTCAGAATATGATCAAGATTCTTTGATAGAAAGTCATTGAATTTTCATTTCAATATAATGAAGTATTTTTAAGATGCTTGGGTAGCAATTTGAATAGAGAGAACATAATTTTAATAATAAAACATCTTCATTCTATACATTTATTGCCAAAGGGTAGCTTATTTGAATGTAACCTACCTTACACAGTTCTCAAACGAGAGCTTACTTTGGAAGTATATTTATATTCGGTTATAGCTATATTAGCAGGGTTGATTTTTTTCTTAGGTATAACCTCAATTTACTCAATTTTCTTTGTAATATATATACTAGTAGTAACTTGGATATCGTTTTTGGGGACCTTTATAGTTTGTTGTTATATATACTAGTAGTAACTTGGATATCGTTTTTGGGGACCTTTATAGTTTGTTGTTTAGTGTGAGCCAATGCTCCGTGTTGAAGACCGTAATTCGGCCTATGATGGTTTACTTTTACGAATAGTGACTTAGATGGAGAGTTTTCTTATTGGCACTCATACCACATCTTCTTATATTATTCTGCTCATTATTAGTCATTGATATGATCTAATTATTCAAGCGGTTTACTTTGCAATTACTACAAAGGTGATAAATTTTATTATATCCAGCCTCCTCCATTAATAACTACTGTTTCCTTTGAATCTAAAATAAGAAATAAGATAAAACAAATGTTTGCGTTATAATGCAAAGGTTTGCGTTATATCGCAAAGGTTTGCGTTAAACGCAAAGGTTTGCGTTATATCGCAAAGGTTTGCGTTATAACGCAAAGGTTTGCGTTATATCGCAAAGGTTTGCGTTATAACGCAAAGGTTTGCGGCGTTATAACGCAAAGGTTTGCGGCGTTATAACGCAAAGGTTTGCGTTATAACGCAAAGGTTTGCGTTACAACGCAAACATAGGAAGAAAAATAAAAAAAAAATGTGTGGCGCTAATACACTTCCGTAGTTAAGTCATTCATTTGTATTGCAAAACTTTCTTTTAAAAGTAATCGAATTAATAAATCAGCTATCCCGAATATCTATTGCAAAACTTCCTTTTGAAAGTAATCAAATTATTAAATCAGCTATCCCTAATATCCACCTATTTTTTTTTTATTATGCTTACTCTTTAATGTGTTCAATAACAAAGTCGTATTGCATGTAAATACTTGGGGAAATATATAAAGGGTCACAAAACAAATAAAAAATCTAAAGTGCGGGTTTTTGTTTAATCATTAACGAATCAAAGTGAAATAGTGAAATAATGATCCGCTATTGGCGGTCTGTATGGTTCAGTTTTGTTAAAATAAGCCAAGAATCATTGATGATGAATTATTCACTTGCAAATGAATAATTCGACATCATTGATTCCGTATTCTTGTGAACTTCAATTAAACCCTTTAGCTAGAGCGTGATAACTCATGAATTGTGAGAGTTGAGTTATCTAAAGGAAAAGAATGTCAACATTAACAGTGACACAGAGGTAAATCATTTGATTGACTGATTCGATCCAAGAAACATCATTCTTATTCAGGTTAAAACGATGATCAACATATATTTTTAATCTATAATATGAAATTAAACAGACCTAGAAAAATCTAATTGCACGATTTCCTTATCTTTTTATATCTATATTTATGTTTATATCGCAATTATATGACCATTTTGCACTTTGAACGATATTTTATTGTTATAACTCAACGATTCGTCCAGATGAGAGGTGTCATATTTCCCTAGATCGATTTACTATTGTATTCATGCATAAGGAATAAAAGTACATGTTAACCCCGCCACATTCTGTATGTGCCTGTCCCAAGTCAGGAGCCTGTCGTTCAGTGGTTGTCGATTGTTGCTGTATATTATGTTTTTTTGTTCATTATTCTTAACATAAATCAGACCGTTAGTTTTTCCCGTTTTAATTGTTTTATATTGATCATTTCGGGGCAATTTAAAGCTGACTATGCGGTATGATTGTAATTATTGTTGAAGTCCTTACGGTGACCTATAATTGTTAATTTCAGTATCATTTGGTCTCTTGGGAAGAATTGTCTCATTAGCAATCATACCACATTTTCTTTCCATTTTATATATGTGCTTAATTTCAATGCCTACTTTTAAAAATAAGTATCCATAAGTTTTGATTAAAAGATGATTTACTTTAAACACTGAGGAAAATAAAATGATTAATCGTCAACATGTTCGCATATTTTATTTTCTTCAGTGTTTCAAGTAAACCAGACAGATCTGCTGCACTATTTCAGTTTTTTAAATACATACTGGAGTAGAAATTTTAAGATGTTCTCTTAGACGGGAAATTGACAAAGGTCTTCTACATTTCAAATAAATACGCAAAAAAGTTATTATTAATTAATTGTCATACTGTTATAGTAGATTTAATTATTTTCCTAAAAGTAAATGCAGAAATTAAATATAAAAATGTTTGAAAGTCAGTTTTCATACTTTCTTTTCTGTAAAATTCCATTCCATTCAACGTTGTCAAGTCAGGCATATTTGGAAGAAGCTCGCCATATCCACTGCACGTAATGTCTCCATAAAAGAACGATTTACACTGAATATCATTTTGACAGTGTATTGCACATATATGGATGGATTGGACGTTACGACTCCATAGTGTCCCAGTCGTAACGTACTTGTTTCTATATTGGACTAATTGTAGATAATTCTGAGTCTTTATTGATACAGTGCCTAAAATGTAGAAATAAACACTCAACAAAGATACCAGACTCAAAATTCTAATGCGACATCGTCTGAAACGTTCGTTTTGATTAGATAACTTCACTAATTTTCAGGACATCAATTCGAATCAGTTGGAAGACCAAACCAAAACTGAGGTGAAGATCATAAAATACGAAAATTCTAAAAAAAAAAATTGCCAAATACAGTTAATGCAATCTATTTTAAGGAATGACGAACCATTAAACCGTTTCCAACAATTTAAAATTACATAAATAGTAAATTTACAGAATATGAACATATTAATGCTATTCAATGCCAACATTACATGCTGAAAAGTGATATCCTAGAGGAAAAAACGTTCACTAGAACTGACATTGCCCAAGTTTTGAAAAAACTCATGAAAAATACTAGGCTTATAATTTGATGCAGCAGACGTACGTTTCGTCAATGATGAATCTAGATAATAAAATTAACGGTTTCAATTTTTCCTCCCAAGATACTCTTCAGTGATGCTTGAGGCTAATACTTTTTAAAAGCAAAAACTCATGATACATGTAACAATGAAGAGCTTATTTATAAACCAAAAAAGACCAAATGTTTTCCAATCCCTTTTTTTACTGGCACAGGTACATTTCCGCTGCTGGTGAAATGTCAGTTATCGAGAGAAAATGCCATCATTATGTTGAATCTCTAATTTTTCAGGGAATTTGCATTATCACTAATCTAAAATTCATTAATGACCATGCACAATCCCTGAAAATGACAAGTGATTTTATATAATTACCGAAAATTTTAAGAAATATTTTTCAAATTCCCTGATATCATTTCATAAATTATCATTTCTACAGATATCCTTTTTTGATCAAATACATGAAATAAAGACAAATAAATGATCTTTTCCTATGATAAAATTTAAGAGGACAGTTTTCATGAAAAAAATCAAACTAAGTAAACTAATGCAACTAAACGAAAAGAAGAAAAAACCAGACATAACGTAACTATGATAGACAGATTGAACACAGTTTTGGAGAAGGCAAATATTGGCTGTAATATTTTGAGAGCTTGATTCCGTAATACTACGTTGATCACGGAAAGAGAGACATAAAAATATAATTTATAATTGTCATTGTTCATGAACTAACTGAAAAGGATATAATTGATGGGCTACAAAACCTAGAATTTTGCTTGGATCACAAACAAGAATAAATTTTAAAGAGACTGATTGACTTTTTTTCACTTTTTTACACTTTCCCCCTCAACGTGTGGTAAAGTTAGATTCATTATGTGAAGAGCAAGGGTTTTTAGAAATGTATGTTGTTGAAAAAAAAAAAGAAAAGCAGAGCAATTGAAAATGGTTGATCGGTGAATGTGCAATAGTTGATGTTATCCAAATTTAAATGTAGTCTTTAAAAATAAATGTTTTGTATTTAGAGCCTAGTTGCATAACATTTTAATATGCATGTTTTTATAAAATAAATAATTTAACTTTTATTCTTTGCTTCTTTGTTCCAGTTATTATAATTATTATCCCCGGCATTATTTTTTTGGCGATAATGCATAGTTCCTGGAAGTTTCAGTGATTAATGTATTTGTGATCACTCAATTTATCAGTTATCATAATTCAACAACAAAACAGAAGACCCCAAAAATAAAATTAAAATTATAAACAAATATATTTGATAATTTGATCAGGCATAAAAACCATTTTAATATATTTAATGAATAATAAAAAAACACATACCTTTCAAAGAAATATAACAAATATAAATAAATGCCAATTTTTCGTAAAAATGCATTATAGATAATATTTTTTTCTATATCACATCGTTTTCTCCATAATACAGCCAAGTATTGATCATTGTATCTAATATTCAATTAAATCAATCTTCATTTTCCAATAACCAAAAACTTAAAAATTCCTAAGCATTATATAATCCGTAGAGATGATCCAAAGATATAAATCTTCCTTAAACTAGTTTCCAACATAGAAGATTTCCTGTACAGCGATCTACTGACGTTCTAACAATGAAGCATATCTCCTGATTTTTTTTTTTATTATACCTTGTCTCTTTCTCTTGATTACGAGAAAGTTATCAATTGACAGCTAATGATTATGTTTTACGTCAGTGTACATGTTGAAATGACTTATCATAATTGAATGTTAGTTTTCTTGTTTGAATTTTTTTACATTTGTCATTTCGGAGAATTTTATAGCTGCCTATGATGTATAGGTTTGCTCATTGTTGAAGATCGTATGGTGATATAGTTGTCAACCTAAATTGACATTTTGTCTCATTGGTAATCATACCAATTATTTTAATTTTATATCATAATTTTAAACAAGCTTATTTGTATATGTCAGCATCGCACGGGTGCCACATGTGGAGCAGTATCTGCTTACCATTCCGGAGCACCCAATACCACCCCCAGTATATTTGGTGGGGTTCGTGTTGCTTAGTTTTTAGTTTTCTATGTTGTGTCTTCTGTACTATAATTTGTCTCGATGGCGGATCCAGAATTTTTCATAAGTGGGGGCCCGTTGACTGCCTAAGAGGGGGTCCGCTCCGATCATGCTTCAGTGATTCCCTATATAAGCAACCAACTTTTTCTTTTTTTTTGTGGTCTGTTTGTCTTTTTATTTTTAGCCATGGCGTTGTCAGTGTATTTTCTGTCTATGAGTTTGACTATCCCTCTGGTATCTTTTGTCCCTCATTTAGTCTGATTTTTTTATTAATTGTCATTGTCTTAGACTAAGTGGTCAAACACTATTCATCAGAAAATATTTTTTGGGTGTAATTTAAGTGCCCTTCGTTTTATTTGAATGACATGTAACGTGTTACCGGGCGGGGACGCTTAGATATTTTTATCCTCGGGTTCGTACCAGTTTTCTGGGTTTGAAAAGCAATTCAAAAGTTCTAAAGTCAATAAAAAGTTTTCACTTTCACTATAAAATGTGAAACAAATACTATTCTAAATAAAACAAATTTCAACACCGATCAACCTAGCCCAAACCTGTTTATTAAAACTGTTTAAAACCCGTTCAGTCCGATATTGTTTAAACCAACTGTTTGGAACTTTAGTCTGAAACCTCAATGTATGAACTTGGTCTGAAACCTAAATGTATGAAACTGGTTTGAAACCTAAATGTATGGAACTGGCCTGAAACTTAATGTACGGAACTGGTCTGAAACCTCAATGTATGAAACTGGTCTGAAACTTAAATGTATGAAACTGGTCTGAAACCTAAATGTATGGAACTGGTCTGAAACCTCAATGTATGAAACCTCAATGTATGGAACTTAAATGTATGGAACCTATTGAAACGAATGCTTGGAAACTATTTAAACTTGTTTGAACTTTCGTATGAAACTTTATTAAATAAACATGACTTTTTTTGTCCATAACTGTCGGAACAACAGGGTAGCACTAAGGCATGGTATGTCAGCAAACACTCACTGCAATAGTGAGAGATGTGAGACGTTAAACCTTAGCGCCATCCCTGTTTGGACAATCTGTACCGAACGAACAGTCTCAGCCCTTTCTATATTCTCTCCGCAGGTTTCAAGCACTTCACTTTACTTAAACTAAACCTTCTGCCTGCTATAAACTACTTCCTTTCCGATGTTCACAGTCTGCTGTCTTCGGTACAAATGACGATTTAAACAACAAATGGAAGTGTTCAACCAACTTGGCTGGCTATACAGCCCTTACATGGTCGACGGACCTTAATTAAACTAATAGCTACCCAGTATTTATACTTCTAACGCGGACCTCGAAGAGAGCACCCTAATAACAACTGTACAGGTAAATCGTCTTACAGTAACCAAGGATAAAGGGATGATTTCGATGCTGTTTTCAATGATAAAAAAATCAAAGACATATAAATACATGTATACATGTCTCTGAAAAAATCAAATGGGAAATCCATAAAGGTTTCGGAAAATATATAGCTGTAGAAATATTATAATATTCTTAAACTGTAAATTCGTAACAGACATATAAATTCTCCCCATATATACATGTATGTGAACGATGAACGTGTCAAAAAGTGCAAAAACAAATACGGAACGCCAAGGTAAATTCAAAAAGAGAGTTCCTAAAAACTGACAAAATCAGACGTTATAAATACAGGGTAGACGAAATGAAAACACTGTAAAATCTTTTGAGTCTGAATCGCACCGATGAACCAACATTTATCAGAAACGCCTACATCCTGGATTCATAAATACCGGTTCACGTCAAGAGTCATAATAGATAATAGAATAAAGATAAATAAAGGAAAAAAATGAATAGGAAATAAAAAAATGCACAACTTCAGAACCTGGAATCTATTATAATAGTTCAAGACCATATTATGTTTGTATTGTTTGTGGAAGAAACCCCTGAATATTCATGATATCTATAAGAGTTTAGTAATTTCTGATGAATTTTTCGAGAAAAAGGACGTGACGCTCTTCGACAAAACCCTGGCTCATCAATCTTTTGGTCAGACACCAATAACGTTCTATAAAGTTTAAGCATCCGCTGTTTATTTTGGAGCGACAATAGTTAACTATTTGTCACTAAAATCATCTTTCATTTTTTTTTTATGTAACATCTTTTGAATTTTTTTTTTTAAAGGTTTAAAAAATATTTTTGCAAGACCCTCTTGTTTATGGGGAAAAATGTCTGTGATTGCCTTTTTGTGCTTTTCAGTTTTGCAACCTTAAATCTTGCCGATCTGTATTACCTGAAGTTATGCAAATGAATATTTTGATTTCAGAATCACCAGAAGATAAATACATGTATATATACATACGTGTGACAACATTTAGCTGTTGATATTAGTGTTCTTTGGTCTTAGGTCGTGTTTACACCAAACGCCGTGTACAGTAAACATGTTTACATTTCAAATTGGTTTAATGTAAAATTTTAATGTACACTAGTTTCACATTAAATTTGTTCACACCTATACACCTTGTTAAGCTACCTGTACATAAGATTTGTTCACACTTGTAAACTATATGTCATTTAAATGTTCATTACGTAGAACCGAATTCAAATTTTCCAACAACTTTTCTAGCATTTAGGGAACGACCATTTGACTTTAAAAAAAGAGGTATGGATTTTTCCACAATTGATTAAAAAAAAATCGGGTCATTCAGATGATTATATTAGAAAGAACAAATATTCTGAATCCAAAGTTTCGCCAAACAATATAGTGTTAAATATTGAATTGGTACCATAAAAAAAAACTAACTATATACTTTCGCGAGAGAAAAAAATCTGACTTAGACCCCCCCCCCTTTTTTTTTAAGTAAAGTGATTGCTCCTGTAAGAAAGTCATTTTGGATGATTTGCAGTAGTTTAAAAATGTCTCGATTACGCATTAAAAAGGAGTAGTTGGCAAAGGGAGGGGGTTATGTATTTTTTTTTTATTTCTAATTGTATTTTAACGGATCTGAAATACTACACACAATCACCTCACCCTTTTTTCAGTAACACACTTATGAGTGAATCGTTGTTTGAGTATAAAGACCAGTGGCAAATACTTCTGTCAGTGTGTACGTCCAATCCATTCGGGAAGAACGTTTCAAGTTGTTAATAAGGCTACGTAAAGTGTTTTTATAACAAATAAAAATAGCAAGTTTAGACAAATATTTCTGTAAAGAACTTTATTAATAAGTGTTATAAGTATCAATTCTATATAAAAATAAATTGTTTCTTTTTTAAATATACATGGGGAAATTAATGTTTTAAATACCCAGTTTTGTGTACACTTAATCTACACAAGGCCTACATCGAGTATCGACTGCATGTAGACAAAACATGATTTACACTACATGTAAACATTGAATTTTATCAATGAGAACGTAATTTTGTTTAGTTTACGTGTGAGTTACACTTACACAACACCGAGTTTAGGTCAATGTGAACACGGCCTAATATAACCAATATAACCTCATTTGTTACACTAACACAACACCCAGTTTAGGTCAATGTGAACACGGCCTTAGAGGATAATGGTCTCATTGGCAATCAAACCACAAAGAAGCTATAATTTGTCGGGGAGGGTAAAGGGCTCTCAAACATGCTAAAAAATTATATATTCTTTATATAAAGCGATGGTTGTCGTTTGCTGCTATCTTTTATAAAAAAAAAAAATCGAATATTGTTTTGTCATAAATCAGGTTTGTGTTCTCGTTTAAATTGTTTCACATTTCGACGACTTATATAGCTGACTATACGGTATGGGATTTGCCTATTTTTGGATGCCTTACTGTCACCTATAGTTGCTTACAAATATATATATTTGGAGTAATTTTCAGACTTATATATATATATATATATATATATATATATATATATAGTCTAAAAATAGCAACAATCAACATTTAATCTATCTAGGTGTGGATCAGTTTGTAAATAAACTGATGCAGTTACTAAATTAAATTATATAAGTGTCTAAGAATGTAACTTTAACGCACTAATGAGTGTTATAAAATTAGTTGTTATATTTTATATATTATTCACGCAATATTTCGCTTAACAAATTAGCTTCATCGGGCGTGTGCATCTATCTAGGTCTCGATTAGGTGAAATCGGATGCATGACAAAAAATATCTTTGTAGCTTGAGCTACACAAAATTCGTGTAAAAGTTTAACATATTGATTGATGGTCTATATAAAACATATTTTTGCCGTTTATTGTACATAACAATTTTTAAATCTAAACAAATAGTTGTTTTAGTTAAATAGAATGAAATTCTTGATTTATATATATAATTATTCCTTTGTTTTTGGGTAGAACTGTTTTTCATCCCTCTCAAGAAGTCCATCAGGTTCAAGAGTACGTAGCTGATGCATCCAGAACCTTTCTCTCTGTTTTCTTTTTTCGGTGTCCCAATTTTGGTTTACCTCAATTATTTGAAAGGTGATATTATCAAAAGTATGTCCTGTTCTTAAGCGGTGTCTCGTAATTGGACAGTTTCTTCCTTTAGTATAGAACGACCGGTGATTGTTAAGTCTGATGTTGAATTTAGTTTCTGTTCACCAACATACTGCAGCTTGCAAGTTCCGCAAGTAAGAATATATAAATACTATTTTCCGTTTTGCAATTAGATGTAACATAGATGTTGTATCGCTGCTTTGTTACTGTGCTGCTGAAAGAGTGGCCAGTGTTAGCGGCTTTACAGCACTTACAATTGCTTCTACCGCATTGTTTGACACCCAAATTTAGAAGTTTCTTGTTTCTTTACTTTTGATATCACAAGTATGTCTTTGAGATTTTTGGGTCTGCGATAGGCAATAATAGGAGGTGATGGAAAAATTTCTTTTAAGGAAGACTTATTTTCGATAAGACGCTAAACTACTAGTGCTTTCGGAAAGTAGATGAAATATTTGTCAAATCGGGATGGAAGGTTACAACAAACGGAATTCTATCTTCACGGGTCGTCTTTGTATTCCATGAGGCTAGCTCGACCTTTTTCTATATATATATTTATATAAATATGAACAGAATTTTAAGAAAATACAAGATATAACTTTATGTTTCTGTTATTTAGAGAATTCTGTGTCTTGTTTGATAGTCTCAATCAACGGTATATATTACAACTACGTATCTTAAACACGGGACGATTGAGAGCAAGATCTTTTGTATAAGACAATAGTATGTTGAACTCTATAAATATATTCAATGTCGTTTGATCGCTGTCTCATTGAGGTAGAACTCACATTTTAATTTTTGAAAAACGGAACAGTTCTTAATAAATCCGAAAATGCACACACTTATTTAAACGATTCTTCCCGAATCTACTATGATGATCATTTAAAAAAACCTATGACAGTATCTTTCCTTTCAAGAAACAGATAAAAAACGCATAGGGTCAAACGCTGATTTTAGAATGGGAAAGGTCCGTAACGAAAACGACATATGTAAATAAGCCATTGACACAAGCGCTGAAAAGGGTAAATTACAAATGCAACGTATAGCTTGTTGTTTCAATGCCAATTTGAAACTGCACTTGGTCTTTTTAAAAAACACATTTTGCTTTTAATGAAAAAAAATGTCTGTCTATTTGGATGAATGCATATGAATGTTAAAAGACTTTTATGTTTGTCCCGTCGTGTCTTATTAAATTATCCCACAAAATTTGCAATTAATGAAATTTGAAAACACACGAAGGACTAGCTAAAGGACATGTTTTCTAGATAACATTCAAATTCCATTATACAACAATAAAAAATTATTGAGAAACTTGCATTTTCATTCAGCGAGTGATAATATTGAATCGTGCAACAATTCTTATTTTGAATGATCAAAATATTAATTTCAATTGATACACATTTTAATTAATTTCAAAGAATAACATTGACTAGAGTGCCAGCTGTACTTGATAAACATTAATAGAAAGAAAGGACAGTCGACAACAAGTTACAAAACGGCACGGTACTCCAGGACAAAAAGAAAAGTACAAATAAAAGCTGTTATAGTCATTATTGTACAGAAAACTAGTCTTATCAATACGAATATCATATAAAAAGCAGACAATGACTTCCTATACGATTTTATAATTAAGAATTAAATGCTTCTTTTTGTAAATTTATTGGGGTGTAAAAGCGTTGACTGAAGTACTGGTTTGTATGGAGCTGGTAAGCGCCCCATGAGCGCACGGTCAATGCTTTTACAGACCTATACAATAAATTAAAGAAGTATTCAACACTTATAATTACATTTCTTTACTAGGATCTTGAAAACGCGATTTCTATGAAGCTTTTCTTTTATTTACGTGTGCATTTTATTGTGGAAGCTCGTGTCATCATGAATGTTACATTTCATTTTGAAATGAATGCTGATTTCAGAATGTCTTCGGCTGTTGTCTGATCTATAGTCGGATTGTTGCCTCCTTAAAATATTCCCCATTTCAATTCTCAATGTTATTCTCAAGAAAATTTTATAACTGTCCTAATTTGAATGGAAAACGCACAAAACGATGAAATATGAGCGCAAGTACAGTGAATGGACGATGAATGAACCGAACATTGTACGCAAATGGAGGATGAATGTTTAATGCGCGGGAAATAAGTAGGTTTGGATGTTTAAAAGGTCTTTGCAAGAACAGAAATCTCGATATAAAACACAAGGTACAGATTATAATTTCAGCTGTAATATAATGCAAAAGTCAACATGTAAAAACAGCCCCTGCGGTATTTGCATGTTGCTATAACAAATACTGAGAAGCAACACTTGGAAAGTTGACCAAAACCTTATTTTCACATTTTTGTTTCGGCGTAGTGTATGGAGCATACATTGCTGTATTAGAAATGAATCTAGACATGTGTAATAAAAGCAAAGTGAAAGAAATTAAATGAAAATCAAAGCAAAATATATATTTTGCCTGTTTAAGTGTTGCAACAGCTCTTTGGAAAAATGCTATCTGAATTGTACAGCAGTATAATCCAATTATTTGTGTACTAAAGTACCTTGCATAGAAATTGCATTTACTTAAGGCCTTTCACTCGTGCACTTTGCATATTGAATTGATAGATACATCAAAAGTTTTGATTTTAAAATTGAAGTAGTTCAACGGCAAGGTTAAAGTGGTTATAGTTCTCATGTTATACATGAGCTTGAATTTACTTGCGATACAACTTTAGAAATATAACCGAACGAGTACGTCTCCTGTTGTCTCGGAGTAAATTTTTTTTCTTTTGATACTAATGATTGATTTATTAATAAATAATACCTATTTTAAAATTTTATCGTGATCATATTTTAGCATAATCTAACAGGAAGTTTTAAGTGCATTTTCTAAATGAATGAAGTCTGCTTTTAATAGTGACATTTGAAAAATAATATAATGATTTTTAGTTTATTTATATTTATTTATTCATATAAACTAATTATTTAGAATATGACCACAAAGGAGATGTGATGAGTACGTCAATGATAAAAAAAAAACAAAAAAAAAACAAAAAACAAAGACAAAAATATATATCAACAAATTTATTTAAATTCTGATTCTGTTTCAACGCTTGTTCTATTTTTTGTTCTAGTGATTATTTTAACAGTCAATGACATTTCTACGTTTCATTACGAAAAATCTCGAAGATACCGAAAAGTCTTTAAAAAGATAGTAGACTGTCATATCCATGTAAGCGTATACGTAGCGTGGACACATGCTCTGTATATTGCTCTGTATTTGAGTCAGATTGCGAAAAAAAAGAAGAATCTAGAGGTCATAAAGACTTTCACAAAATATACTAGGTGTCTATTCAATTTGCAATGCTCAAAATCTGCCACAGATTCCTGACTTTAGACAGGTGTAAACAAATGCAGCGGAGTTTAAATCAATCGGTCAATCATGAATCAATTTCCTTCTGATTGACAATGCTATGGCAATTTCCTCTCATTCGAGACTAGTTGCGCAAAATAAGTGTTTTCGGCTTTTTTTGTCATATTAACATAACTATGAAAATTAAAAGTGTTCGCTTTAAAGTGTGGATGTTATCGATTTTATCGATTGTTACCGACAATATAAAATATTCAAATAATTTCACATTGTGCATGTTCCTTCTGCAACGTTTCTATTGTCAAATAGTATGTATAACAACATTTGAATTATAATTAAAAGGATAAATGTATTAGACTTCATAATATAATTTCCATAAAAATATATAACAGCATGTACCAAATCCGATATTCAATATGAATACTCATAATGTAAAATCAATTCTATTTATAAATGTTTTTTCTCACTAAAATTGCTAAAATGGTTTGATAACGAATAAGTCAAATAAAAGATAAAAGATGATTGGAATTTATGTTTACGTGCAATATTTTAATTACTGCTTCTGCGATTAAAGTTCAGTAATTTATCTTCTTCAAATATTGTTTGATTTAAGTAATAACTGGTTCATAGCGTGACCACTGTATCATATTACAACAATTATATTTCTTCTTGATTAAAAATCGTTTAATATATCTGTACTGGTATGGTGATTACAAGGACTTTGCTCTGTGTCGCCACATTAACAAATGTCTATTATAATATCCGTGAAATCGTTAACAATAAAATTTAGAATGGAAATGGGGAATGTCAAAGAGACAAAAACCCGACCAAAGAGCAGATAACAACCGAAGGCCACCAATGAGTCTTCAACGCAGCTAGAAAACCCCGCACATACGCAACAAGAGAAACAAACTTTGAGATTCTAGTATAGGTCTTCAAACTGCCTGTAAAAACTGTCAAAGATAGAACGGAAGTTCGTGGTAAAACTGGTGATAAATATAGTCGTCCTTGCAAATAGAGCTCTTTAATGTCTGACACGAAGCTATTCATTCAAAGTTCGAAGAAAAAAGGCTATGTAAAACTGTTCGGAATGATGAGGTCTACCTTCCGTATATTAACATCAAAACTTTCAGACAACTTCCTGTAGGATTTATTGTCCTTAAAAACGAATGTTACTTTGTTTTACATTTTTGCCTATCATCTAGAAATTTGTAATATACAGAGATATCTATATGTTGCAAAAATTATAAAGAAGACAAGATATACAAATAAGTCTCATGGCTGATCTCGTCAGTCGGTTTCTAATTAGAGTAATTGCCCTTAAATGACGGTTTTTACCCGTATTTGTATTTTTTGTCTGTTATATTGGATACTTTACTTTAATGAAGATTTTACCAAACTTTAAACAAATTATCTACAAAACTATAATATTATAGACAGATAAAATCTTTAAAAGCAAAAACGGTCAGTCAGACGAGATTTACAAATAGGTCAAAATGCAGAAATTGTCAATAAAATAATTTCGGGCTGCTATCTGTTCTTTGGTCAGGTTATTGCCTCTTTGAAATATTCCCCATTTCCATTCACAATTTTACAGTTGACTCTGTATAGGAAATATCAGCCTTAAATGACTAATTTTGGTTTCGTTTTTGACTATTATCTTTAAGTATTTAAGGTAGATCATAAGTATATATTTTTTGAGACAGAATTTTCTTATAATTTGCCAAAAGGAAGATTTTACTATGCTTTTTTTAAAAGTATAATAAAATGAATGGGTCACCGTGCTATTTTTCAAACTATGAGTCGTTGAAAATTGCCTAAATTTGGTTAGTTTGTTCATGAAAAAACACATAAGTGTGCATAAAAAAAATTATGAGACAGAATTTTGAAATAAATTGTGAAAAGATAGGTTTCATAATATGTTTTAAGAAAATGAAAAGAAAACATAGTGTCACCGAACTTGTTTTCTTGCTACAAGTCAAAATTAAAAATTTCCCTATTAGCCCAGTATAAATTTTGTATTAAAAGAGTTATCTCCCCTTAAATGGCTCATTTGAAAAAAATGTTTTTAAAAACACAAAAATTTGATATTTGGATAAAATATTAAAAATAATACAATAAATTAACTAGTTTTTTTAATATAAAAAACAGTCTAACCAATAAATTGCAAATATGTTTCCAAATTTGCAGATTTGGGTAAATAACTAGACCGATTTTGTACTGTGATTGTACAATCCAAGCGGTATACCATGAATCTACCTTAATAGAATGTAAAAACTCTAGTTTAAAATATTGAAGAATGTTTGATGAAAATGCACATAGACATAAGTGAGCAACGCAGGCTCTTTATAACCGTTGTATGCACGGTTAAATCTTAGAGTTTGTTTGTTTGTATAGTATTGTATGTCCTTGATTATCTATTCTTCTTTTTCTCATCTATTATATTTTTTTCTTCTAGACCGATCTTTTTGCAAAGCCAAAAGAAAAAAAAAAAATAGAATAGATAGTCTATGCCATTATATTATATCTTTATGATATGAAAGACTTATAGTAAAAAAAGTGTGTTACATGTATATATTCTTTATTCTTTAGAATACCTTTTTGATGTCATCTGAAAGAGAATCGTCTTAACACTTGTAAAAATATACATATTTATGATAAATTAAGTAACACAATGTATGAAAGTCGAATAAATTGAATATAACATATCAAAGTGGTATTGGTAAAGAAATCTAACCAATGGAAATAGAGTTTAATCATTTCAAAACAAATATTGTCTCATTGCCTGTCATACAACATCTCCTTATTTCATAATAATAGCAAATCAACAATAGCCATTGTAGAAAAAAGTTCACTTACATTAGTTCAGTAAGAAGATTAAAAACAACCAGAAGAATACAGATCTCGCAAAACAATGGAAGGGGATTACCATCATATTTTATGCATGCAAATTCATTTTTGTTTAGCTGAATCTACTCATCTATATGACATTCTTTCTTCCATCTCAAATGTTGCGTTCAAATTCTTTAATTTATTTTAAATTAAGATGAATTTCTTCCATTCTCAATTCGGTCTGTTTATCTTATGTATGAATTAGTTGAAGTATATTCTTTCAAGTTCTACACAACCTAGGAGTTTTCTTGATGCTTGACTATTACTGGGTCATAACCATGGCAGCAGTTTTCCATTGTACTAGGTTCACTAAGCCGTATTAGAATCTTAGAAACTTAATCTGACAATTTGAATTTTGTCATTGAAGGATGAATGTTCTGTGAATGTAAAGGTAATTGTTAAAACCTGTAATACTATTCCTCTTTAGTCTACTATGACTTAAGACAATTGTAAATTCTTTTTTTGTTCACTCTTTCTACATAGATATTCAAAGTATACATATCTTATAAGATGCTATGTCTAACTTCACAAACATCACAAAAGCAACTTGAAATAGAAGCGGGTGACATCTTAGTAGGACAACATATTATTTGGAGTTACTAGTATTCAGATCGGCGTTTTACGTTTCCGCATTTTGGCACTACGTTTCCGCATTAAAATTCCTACTTTTCCGCATTTTTATAGTACTCTTTTCCGCATTGTTTTACATTGATTTTGTTAAAGGTTATTTACGTTTCCGCATTTTAATTTTTAATACATGCCTCTTCCGTTTGCCAGGTAAACCTGTTGACACTATCAACTTAAAATGATAAAAACCAAATATGATCATATAAATAATTATCAATTACAAGTCAATGTTCAACATTTTTGCTAAAAATGCGGAAACGTAATACGCCTCTTCAGATGTATGTATTTATCCTTAAAGTTTGCATTATCGCTCGTAAAAACGAGGATTCCACTATCTCGTGCAAGGAGAGTATCACTCTCTTTGCACTTTAACAATCCACAATTTTTTGCATAAGAAAATGCCTTTACCAAGTCAGGAATATGACAGTTATTATCCTTCATTTTGCCGTTTCATGTATTTCTCCTAGTTATTTTGACGGATGTTCACACGGGCCATGGTACTATATAATTTCTCTTCTATAAAGGGCGAATAAAAAAGATATGCCATAAAATAATAGAAAAATGGATCTGAAACATCTTGAACTTATCTAAAACAAAGGTGCACACAAGTATTTTTGAAGGGTTCGAGAAGTTGTGAAAGTTGTGTCACCCGCCGTGTTCCTCAAGTTAAAATCGGCGAAAAATCTTCATTTCATAGCGGGTTGGTAGCTGAGTTTTTGTCTAACCTTGAGACATTTAGAATTAATTTTCAGTATCTACATGTAAAATTCTCTAACCCCTAGAACTATGGTATCCCCCCCCAAAAAAAAATAATTAAAAGAAATAATAAATTTAAAGCAACAAAATAGAAAAAATGAAAACACAACGCGAAACCAATAAAAACAAACTAAGTGCATTCGCTGATATTTTTACTTACATTCAGACAATCGTTAAGTCTTTTATTTGGACAAAATGTGGAGTTATGCTCGTTTATTATTGATATTTTTTGCCTTGGCTTTATTATTTTCTGATTTTTATGAGTTTACCATGTATTTTTGATATATTTTTTCTCCTTTTCAATACAATTTTATTTTTAATGATATGTAATTATACCGCTTCTATAATTCTATTCATATCAAAAGCAGAACTGTGAAAAATATTATGTTGAGTTCATGCTGACGGTAATTTTTCATTTATTGTCATTCAAGGATGATGGCATTGTGTAATTTAACGACCTTTATTTGTATCTCCACATGACTCAATTTTACAGCTTTTACCAAAGACAAAGAGCGATTAGTTTAGAACAATATGTGGTCTATTTCAATTCTAGTTCAACTTTTTTTTCTCGATTGTCCTTGAGAGGACAATTACATCGTACATTACTAATTGGAATGTACTTAATATCTTTTGAGGACACTTGTATACATAAATAGTAAGTTCTACTAAAATGACAAATACATTTGAATATACAAAAAAAAAAAAACATATATCAAAGCGGACATTTGGCATATAGCCATACACTGTTTTAATTGTCATCCCATTCTTAAGTAAGCTTGGGAACGCAGTCTCTATTATATATTGGACATACTTACATACACTTGAATCCATGTTGATTGTCCAATCTATATTGTTAAGTGTTCACTAAATATACAATTATTCTAAATATCCGACAGATATAATCACAGTGTTCCGATTTGAATTTCAGTAGGGATGCTGAAGGTCACATTAAACATTGATATTTTGGGTGAAAAGTGTGTGTATTGGTAAGATAGAGGTGGGCGTACAATGATTTTCCCCCGATTAACACATTTTTTCCATTTTTTGCTACATATACTTTTATTATTTTTCGCTTTTGTGCAAGTGCGATTCCTATATTTTGTATTGCAGTATATTCATTTCCAGCTTGTTTAATTCGAAATTTTTTTGGCTGATCAATTGACAATGCCGTTGCAAAAACAGGAAACTATGAAAAGACAAACAGCACTGTACACAAAAAACAACATAGACAACTAAACTGTCCTAGTCGAACATTAGCAAAAAACCAGTGGTGAGATTAGGTGCTCGTTCCGTGAAAATAGTAAGGCCAATTAAAATTAATTGATAGATTTTCATCCCCGCCCGCCCCTCTGAAATCTTCCCGCCCCGATTTTTTTTATTTTTGAAAAAATTACGATTTCCGGATTTTGTTCATTTCCGTTACCGGTAACCGTCGATATTTCGTTTCGTGTAAAACTTCCTGTTTTAAATTTCGGTTTTCGTATTACTTGAGTATTCTAACTGGATGATTAAGTCGATATATTCTGCTGATCTATGATCACAACATCATTTACCGAGAATAAATTAAAAGATTGATTATGAGAAGGGCGTGAAATATTCGCTGTGTCCAAGAACGCAAATCGCCGTACACTCATGATGTCACAAATGACAAATGTTTGCGAGTAAAACACCTTGGATTTATTTTATTTATACAATGACTTTCAAGAAATTTGGACTGTGAAGCGTCAGAATCGTGGAACACATTTGACTGGAATAAAGAAATTGACACAAGCATGAACTTTTTAGATTAATGACCGTATATTGAGTTCAGAAAATCGACAAACATACGCATTTTTAATTTTTTAATTTACAGCAAGCTCTTAGAAATAAATTTATCCATGCCTTTCTTTTTTTTTGCAAAAAAAAAACCCAGCGACCATCCTCTGTCACAATACCTACGATAGAGTCATTAAACAACTCTGTTCTACATTGTAATTATACATTGTATTTGCATCTTGCATATTAAGGACCAACACTATTATTTCAACACTGTTTTCATTTTATTCTGTACTTATCGTACTCGTGTTGCATACCAATGGATTTACTTCATTTTATTCGGACAACAAAACATAGCTTAGAAAGCAAAATATATTTCATGTAGGTAGTCCAACCGAAGAGAGCATTTCCTCACATTTCTGCTGTTTACTATAAAATAGGTTTCTAAAGCGGCAATTACATGTAGAACAGTGGTGGCCAATCAGAGATATATACTTGAATACGAATTTGAAAAAGCGGCACCAGCATATGGAGTAAATGTGTCTCAATATTGATACGTTACTATAGAGCTAGCTCAAAGTACATGTACGCTGATTTTGTTGAACGAGGAATACTGCTTTCTCAAAAGTTGCTAAGACAGGGCTATGAATCATCAAATTAAGGTCATCACTCAATTGTATGGTTGTCATCATGAGCTGATTGGCCATTATGACAAAAGTGTGTCAGAAATCATATCTCAGTGATATTCTTCCTCAGTCATAACAACCTTCCATCTTTACCGAACTGAACAAACAAATAACATGACGGGTGCCGTATACGGTACAGGAAATGCTTACCTTTCCGGAGCACCTGATTTCATTCCTGGTTTTTAGTGGAGTTTGTGTTGTTTCCTACTTATTATTTGTAACTGTTGGTGCAAATGTCTTTTGGTTTTATGAGTCTTTGGTACTCCTTGGTTTTGATTGTTATCGTCTTATACACGATACCTAATGGATGTATTTACATGATATAAGCTTATTATTACACTTGCATATATGATCGAATAACACGTGACAAGAAGATTTCATATGAAATAAAATTGAAAAAATAAAATCCTCCCACCCGCCCCATTTTTTTCAAAAATTTGGATGAAAATCTACTAATTAATTTTAGTTGGCCTAATATAGTAATTTTTAACGACAAAAAAACCCTATATAATACTCCAAAACTAGAGACCAATGGGCATGCTGACTATTTTATTACAGCAAATGTCAATATTTGAACGAAACGACATTCGCATTGCAGTTCATCATGATTAAAATAAAGATGATTGTAATAATGATGTCAAACTTGAAATTAACCACCCTAAGTGTATGGTCTAGACATATCTTTTGCTTAATACGAAAGCCTGACTGATGAAATTGAAAAATATAAATACAAGTAATTTTGTACAAAGTGATGATTTTTAAACCATTCATTGTCGCTTTATCTTTTTATAACATTAAACATGATTTAATTTTCATTTGTATTGCATATAAAACCTGTATCACAACATTAATTGTATATAATTAAGAAGCAGACTAATTTTCATGATATGCCGCTACAACTAATGATTTTATAACTTGTAAAGAATACGTTGAATATTATTTCTTCATATAATGACAGAGTACGATTCCATTAACCGCTTGGAAAATTTTGAAAGGCATATTTCATCAATTTGATTAAGTATTTAACGGTCAGCATTTGTAAATTGGAAAAGCTAGAATGAATTTACATTAAATAATTATCTTGTCTATCTACGTATTCTATATCATAGTATTTAAAAATGTTTTCTGATCATGATAATTTGCGCAAATTTACATGTTCGCAGCAGCGTCTGATTCTTATCGCTTAAATTTAAATCGAATCTATTTCAGAGGTGAAAATCCATGAATCGTAGTAAAACAAGCTAAATAGTAGTCATGAATGTACATTTACATGTAAGACTTAAAGTACAAGGTTTAAAACATGTATGTTAGATAAGCTTGGTACGTTAATTTATTTTAGAGATGGATAAAATTGAGAATGGAAATAGGGAATATGTCAATATATTTTCTTTGTTCAAGATACTGGTGTTCCAGTGGTAAGACGGACTTGCAGGTTCTGTGTGTTTTAATTTAAAAAACAGATTTAGATGATTTTGCACGTGGACTGGTTTAATCCAACTAAATCAGGCTATTTTAACCATGTGTTGAAAGTTGCTATTGGTCTTTTGGGAAGAGGGACGCCAATTTGTAAGTCGGATGTTGGCGTAGCCTTTTGTACTGCACAATATTTTTTGTTGAATCCTGTTATTTTTTTTAGTTACCCAACCTTGACCCTTCTCCTACTAATTTTGAATTCGTTGCATCATAACATGCAGCTTCAAACAGACTGTTTGATGATTGATTTTCTTGCATGTTGAGTGCAAACCTTATGAATACTTGCTGTTTTAATGTGTCCTAGTTCACTAGATACCCATATGTAAATACAGTCGTTGTTGTATGTGCATGTCGGTCATGTTTGTTCGGTATTTAACAGAACCTAGTATGTTAGTTCTGTGACACACGGGTTTCAATCAAAGATGGAGAAGGTTTATTAATGCACGGAATGACGCGGGAAACATTTACTGAAATTAAACCTGTATTTCAAAACACAGTTACCCACTTTGGAATATATTCTGAGCATAAAGGACTCGTGCTCTGAATGTAATTCTCTGTAAATAAAATAGTCTATAATAAACTAAATACATTAAGAGATATTTAGCCTACTGAACAAACATGCCTTAAACCAGTGAAGTTTTGATCTGTTTTCTCGTTTAAGTTACAGACAAGCAATTCAATATGAATAAGAACGATTATTTTCAGTCTCTTAATTGTCATATAGAAATCGTAGAAGTTATCTAGTAAAACTTTGATTCGGTTAATAAATTTACCCCAAGCATTAAGTTTTTGTAGAAGAGATTTCTATTATTTAATCTCGTATTATTAACTCAACATTATATAGATTTTGAGAGATGAATGTCATATATAATATAATAATAGATATATCTCGTTTATCGAAAAATGAATAAAGTGCCCCTTGCTTATTACAGCGGATGACCTCGAGGGCATTCCGGTGTATTGACTTGATGCTACAGACATTTCTACCCACTTGACATTCGTTTTTTTGCCTGATAACCGTATAATTACGCGGATATTATCTTGACGTGCAAAATAACTTTTCTAATCGCTTGTTATATATTAATTTTATCAATAAGTATTTATGAAAATAATTTTTTAAGAACATAGATAAATGATATGAAAATGTTTTATCGTAATAAATTTATATAATTTAATTTTGGATGTAACGCGTCTTCTGATTGGCTGACGTTATTTTTTTATGAACCCATAGACATAACCGTGACTTCATCAACGTTTTTTTTTATGGTTTTCTACGGTATAAAATGGAATTTAGAATTAAATTATAAGAAATGACTGAATTATTTTTTCTGTCTATTTGAAATAACATAAAAATATGGTGCACACTGTTAAATAACCCGCTACGCGCGTTATTCAGTGTGCACCAATTTTTTTTATGTTATTTCTTCATAGACAGAAAAAATATTACAATCATTCCTTAAATAAATCATTAACAAATCAAGAACACTAAAATTTGTGTTTAAGCATGCGGAAGAATATCTCAAGAACGTTTGTGACAAACACGGGTAAATATGAATGGCTAATCCGGCAATGAAATCCAGTATATTAGAAAAAACCCGAATTATTGCATAAGAGTGCCCACCATGCATTTGCACTACACTATCATTATAATAGTAGAGTATAATAGTAGAGTAGAATGATCTACAAATGAATGAAAACTTATTATTTTCGGCTAGTTTTATTGTGGGTTGTATTGGATGACGTGCTCAAGACAGATCAAGGATGTGGAAACTTTTTTTTACGTGTCAACCTTGTTTTTCTGTTTGGTTCATGTTAAAAGTCATCGCTTATAAGTAAAGGTAACAGTAGTATAATGCTGTTTAATATAGAGTTTTATATAGAGGGGAAAAAAATAGAACAACAGAATCTCTGAAGGGCACCAAAAACAAACGTAAACATACATAGAGCCGAACTTTTTGATAACAACTGCCATGTTCCTGACTTTGGACAGAAAATTTTAAGGGGAAAATGTGGGTTGACCGTTATTTTATGGCTAGCAAGTCCACTCGCTTATTAGTCAATGTTCAACATACCGCTTAAGTGACATTATTACGTGATATGAATGCAGTGCAAATAAACGCAAGATGTCTCATGACAGGTAAATACATAAACAAAAAAAATCAGTTTTCTTAGACTATGAGTTTGAATATACCACTGATATATTCTGCTTTTCTTATATTACTGTTCCAAGTATAAGCATGCTATGATCGTTCTGTATTGGTCTCGTTTGTTTTATTACCACCTCCAAAGAAGTTTTTGATATTGATAATAATAAGATTATAAAACGTACGCGGCGGCGTTATACAGTTTATTCCTCCCGACCCTTATAGAGCGTCCCAGCTGATATTGATAATAATGAGATTATAAAACGTACGCGGCGGCGTTATACAGTTTATTCCTTCCGACCCTTATAGATGTTCGCAGCTGATATTGATAATAATAAGATTATAAAACGTACGCGGCGGCGTTATACAGTTTATTTCTCCCGACCCTTATAGAGCATCCCAGCTGATATTGATAATAATAAGATTATAAAACGTACGCGGCGGCGTTATACAGTTTATTCCTCCCAATCCTCATAGAGCGTCCCAGCTGATATTGATAATAATAAGATTATAAACGTACGCGGCGGCGTTATACAGTTTATTCCTCCCGACCCTCATAGAGCGTCCCAGCTGATATTGATAATAATAAGATTATAAAACGTACGCGGCGGCGTTATACAGTTTATTCCTTCCGACCCTTATAGAGCGTCCCAGCTTATTGTGTTGCAGCATATTGTAACAGCTTATCTTTTTGTTGTCAGATTGTTTTTGTCTATCTTTTTTTCCATTCATTTTTATGCTTATCACATAGTATTATCAATATTATAGTATAATGGACAAGAAAAGATATTGTCGATATGACAGTTTTCTTTAATTCATCGAATTGAAAATCAACACCAGCTTCCTGTATTGATTTTTTGAAGGAACAGATGAATGTTATGGAAAAGAAAGGATAATATATTCAAAACAGTTTTCTTTAATTCACCAAATCGAAAATCAGCATCAGTTTCCTGCATTATTTCTTCCGAGGAAAATATGGATTATATGTACGTAAAAAAAACTTTACTACTATACAAGTGTGAATTATTCAAACACTGCAGTATTATGATGGATAGAGAAATATCATAATTAAAGTTTTATGTTTACAATGCCACAATAAATGTTACTTTTGATTTACATTGTATTAAATGTTACTAATGAAAAGGGTTTATGTCACGCCAATGTTAGATTTGCAATTATAAAATGATATTATTGTTAAGCTCAGTTCAAATCAGGCATTATTTCCCAAGTTTGCTCAGACATTGAACCTAAACGAAATGCTTCTTAAATAATAATCAATAAAAGTTATTTGGTACATGATTGTTTTTTTATGTTTTTAATATTATTACAATCATACAGATAAAGTTCCAACTTATAAAATTAGTCAAATATGGTTATAGTTACTTAGTTTATATTCATCAAATGTATTCTTTAGTTAATGTAGTTATTTTAAGGATGCTTGAGTGAAGTTGTTTCTCTTTGCAGCGGCCTTTGGAGGCGAGGGTGAAGTAGTCTCAATATTTGTCTATCTCTTAAATCGATTTACAAATAACATCTTATTTTCCCTAGTCGTTCTTGGCATTCGTGCATGTATCTTCTATCCTAAACTCACTCATAGTTCTATTTGTTCAAAAAGGTTTCCGCCACATAGGTTCAAACATCCAACATCGATGGAAAGTCTGGTCAAAGTTATTGAAGCCGAGTCAAGCATAGTTGACGACACAAAGTCATCACACCAATTTCGTACATGAAGATCTGAGCAGAATGATACAGACACAGGGATAAACGGTGACGTTTATTTATCATTGTGTCACATTTGTTCGTGTTTTTATCGTCTGAAATATCGAGAGTACTAGTAGTATCATTGACGTTTGTCGCATGGCTTGTCGTCACTGATTTTTATTGTTTCTTGTTCTCTGTATTTTCTGTTCTGTTGAATTAGATACAACAGAAAGGGAGATTACTGAACTTGTAATTTAAATACATTAGACGCAGAATTATAAAGATTTCACAGAGATCCTTTACGTAAAATTAGTCCAGAAAAAGCAATGAATTTTATGATGAGTTATTACGCATGAACAAGTGAAAATAGTTGTGAGGTATAAAACATTAATAAAATAGCAAACAAGATCCGGTTGGTCTCAATCAATCAAACGGCAGTTAATTGACTTTTTTTTTTATTTTGATATGGCGAAAAGCAGGTAAATGTTAAAAATTGTTTTTTTCTTAATTCATTCCATTTGAAGCAATATACATGTATGACAACACTAAAAAAATACTGATTTCAGCAGTTTATCTGAGCAATATCGGGTTCAATGGTTTACGATTGTATTATTCATCAACTCATTGTGATGACCTGTTTTAAGAAAAATGGTTTACAAAGGAAAGCTTTATGGTGGGAGGCCTACTTATTCTATTATACAATAAACAACCTGTAGCAAGCTTTGTTCTCAGTATCAAGCTGTTTCTATAATACAAATAGCAACACATCAAAGAATTAAGCTGCAATCTATTCAGATTAAATTAGTTCGTTCAATTTCACCTATATTGATAGAACGTTAAAATTTAATGCTAGGTTTAATCCCGCTTCCTATTTGAAAATATAGGATACATACACTACATGAATCCGCTTGTTGAGCAGTTATGTCACTGCTTTCATACAGCAATTATTAAATAGGTTATACTTTACGTCAAATCATATTTTACAATATATATCATAAAAATACACAATCTGTCATTTGTGTCTTCAATATTTTTGTGATCTGTTCTTACTGAAAAGTGCAGTCCTTTTTATTGTTTTTATTGATGAAATTTAATACTTTGGTTTAATGATGAGCTGTCACACCACTGTCCCATGTTAGGAAGAAGATTGGTGCACCCGTAACATGTTTACGTCTGCAACATTATGTACAAATGTATGTGTCTGTCAAAAGTCAGTGGTTGTCATTTACTGCTGTATTTCATATTTTTTCCCGCGATTTTTTTGACCATAGTACCGTTAGAGTTCTCGTTGGAATTGTTTTACATAAATTATGTCGTACCTGGTCTTTTATAACTTGCTATGCAGTTAAGATAGCGGGTTTTGTTTGTTTTTGAGAATTGTTTGTTGGCCTAGTATAGCTAGAGTTGCTTACTTTCTACATCACTTGGTCTCTGCTGGAGAATTGTTTCATTGGCAATCATGCCACATTTTCCTATTTTTATACCGAATAAAGTGTTTAATATTTACTACTGATGTAGTGGTAGAAATTACTTTTTTCGTTTTAAGCTTCCGATTCTTAATATTGTATTATTTACTGGCTATTGTAAACAAGTATGCTACTGTTATCCGTGTCACAGCTGACATAATAACTTGTAAGGACGCTCATATTCTTTTCCCTGGGAGGTAATTAAACTTATTTTTCAAAATCGATTGATATTTACAATAAATAAAATATAACAACTCATTGTCATGATTGTATACACTGTAATAAAAGTCAGACAAATACTCTTAACAACATAATAACACATTTTGTAAACATAATTCAAATGAAAAAAATAACGATATCAGTCACTTTGTAAGTAAAACTTTACATTTGTATTATAGGCTACCCTCAATATATATATTTTCAGGGTTGAACATTGCTAAATTATTTATACTTATAATCATGGAACATCGGTATGAGTGGCCGTTCAAGTCATTTGCGTGATTATATACGCGTATATGGCTGTCATATACGCGTATAATGTGATTTTATACGCGTATATTACATAGGCGGATCCGGGGGGGGGGGGGGGGGGAGGGCTGAGGGCCCGGGCCCCCCTTTTCGTGAGAAAAATTTGGTTGATTATATAGGGAATCATTGAAGCATGACTGGAGCGGGCCCCCCTTAGAAAAAGTTCTGGATCCGCCACACTATATTGTTAAAATAAACTCGTTTATACTTTAATCCAATTTATTTATCATATACGCGTTAATATACGCGTTATTTGCATAAATATACGTGTTAATATACGCGTATGAAATCATTATAAACGCTTTAATTAATAAACATTCGTTTGTCTTATTGTTTTAACCAATGAAAACTGCAGTCTTAAACTGGTTTGTAAACATATGAAAATTGATCCCGAATGCCAACTTTAGCGGAAACGAGGACAGAGAGAGATTTTTTGCAGAGAGTAAGAGAGACCGTTGATGATTGTTTCCGGCTTGGGACAACTGACGTCATACAAAAACAGATGTTTGACAGCATATACATGTACGTGAAAGGTAATCGCAGGTGGCGACAAAAACTACCTACCTAAGCTGGTATGTTGGGTATACAGGGGCTGAAAGTAGCAGTGACTGAAACATTGGTTCAAGCCTGATAATCTAATTTCTAAAACTAAATGCTCATTGTGTAACACAGTAAGAACATGTTTTTTCTCTCAGCTTTATACGATATAAAACATTGTTAAGGTGCTGATGATGGAAGTGTTAAATGACCTTGCCTGGTATACAGCCTTCGCACGGTCTATAGTTTAGGTGATAATGGAAGTGTTTAACGACCTTGTAGTTCAGGTGCCAGCAAATGGAAGAATTTTTTGTATCTTTATTTGCCAACAACTGGCAGTACTTAACAACCTTGACATGTTTCTTTAGGGGTTGATGATGGAAGTGTTTTACGACCTTAACTAGCTTTACAGTTCTAGCCCGGTCGGTTTATCATGGACTTGGGATATTTTCCTCTATCTGGGACTTTGAAGTAGCAGATAACGATTGGTCTAGATACATGTATTTGATGAAATATGCAAATTTGAAAGTAGTATGTAATTTTTACAAACGAAGTAAATATAGAAAATTGTGTGTTTTATCATAATTACGGCTGTAATTTCTCAAATACACCTTATTTTGGTTTGATAGGATTTTTTTTTCAACTTTGCCAAAAAAGGGGGAGGTAAATCAGATAATTTAAAGTAATTTTATAATAGAAAGTGTTGTGAATTTACCTTTTTTGAAATATAGCAAGAAAACAAGTTCAATGACCCCATTTTTAATTTTTTTTTTATCTGAAAGCATGTTATAAGAGCTACCTTCTCCCATTTTATCTTAAAGTTATATCAAGCAGTCTCTTTTTATCATACAAAATTTGAATTTCCATTGATAATGTATACAAAATCTGACAATTTTGCACAACCTGTACCGTGAAAATATGTCCCATACTTTTTATTATATTTTCTGCTCTTTGTCGGGGTCTCTTTGACACATTCCTCGTTTCCATTCTCAATTTCATTCATTTATAGTCAGTGAATTACAAAAATACGATTCGACCTGCAAGCAAGCAGCAAGCATAATCTAAAAGAAGCTGTATGAAATGAGGCAGTATTTAAATGCAGCTCATAAAACTTAAATTTTCCCAAACTCTAAGTTTCTACTGCAAATTTTTTTTACAGATTGAACAGTCTTTGTAGGGATGTTGAGAGATCCGCTGGCAATATGTTGACAGACTTAAATGCAAAGGAATTCAGTGAACTGATTGGTACTGTAAGAGACGAAATTGAGGATAATCAAACCATAGAAAGTACTAACATTTTCATAATTTACATTGTAGGTCTTTCCAGGTCTTTCCACTTTTCCGTGGAAAAGCCTATTGGTTTTGTTCTGATTATTTTTCCTTCTTCCGCATAGGGTCTTTTGATTTAAGGTCCTTGGTTAAAAAAGGAAAACCATTTAAACCGGAAAACCAAGGGCCTGGTTTATGGTATTTTGGGGCTTTGTAAACAACATTTCCATAAAAATTAGGATGCGATTTCCTGTTTGAATTACATTTTCTACAGGTACACTCAAACTTACAAACCTCATCTTCGTATAAAGCATACTTACTAGTCATTCGCCTCGCACCAAAATACAGAAGCTAGTTGTTGTTACATTCTAAACTAGAAACTTCTTTTCTTTAAAACAGAAATTTTAACATACAGTTTAAGGCAAATAACTGATATAACAGATGAAAACCTTGATCAGAAAATCAAAGAGGTTGCTGGTACTAACAGACGAATAGGACCAAACTCCATACGTGTTAGATTGGCTGAGAAAAACATATTTCTACTCAGACAGCGAGTACGAGATGTATGTTCAAGAGTTGATCCAGGTGGATGTGCCCTAAGGTCGTTATTGAGAAAAAAATATTCAAAGAAAAACTTGCAAAGTTGCAGGTCCAAAATCACTGTGGCATTTAAATGGAAACCATAAACTTATAAGGTATGAAGAAGTTAACATTTTTTACCCATTAAGCTTCAAATTTGACATTATTGCAATATCTCTTATTTTTTAAAAACTATGATAAAGAAAAATGCAAAACTGGATCAAACGGTCAGCAAATGACTCTCTAAAAAAAAATCCACACATTGTCGAAGTGAACTACCGTTAAATAAGTTATTGTTCATAAAATACATAACTGGTTTGTTTTTGACTACTAGTATCTTGAAAATTAGGACAAATATACATGTATCATCTAGTGTTATTGCATAAAGGCGTGTCATGAAAAAGGCTACATACATGATGAATACCATACAAATATTGATGTCAGAAGTAACAGCCTGTGAAATATTTTTTTTTTGCATTTTTTTCCATGATGCCCCTGCTGCAGCGGTGTGGCATTAAGAGTTATCCTTACCCGTCTGTACGACCGTCCTACGTTATGAAACGTATACACAAGGCTTATTAATACAAAACTCCGATCAAGTTCGGATTTGTGTGGCGTAATGCCCGCGTCACACTGTCCCGATTTTTATATTGCCCGCGTCACACTGTCCCGATTTTTACGCCGATGGCAACACGATAATGGAAATTTTCAAAATCGGGACTGATCGTATCCAGATCGGGCTATTCGTAGTGCCATCTTTAACCATCGTAGAACCATCGGCCACTTTTTCTAGCCTTCGGGGACAACTTCGGGAAGGGTTCTAAATTTTTTAACATGTTAAAAAATCCCCGAAGGTGCGTCCGATGTTGAGGGTTCGTATTGAGTTCGTATCACCATCCTCACTATCGTAATGTCACCGGGAATGCATCTTTGCACATCGTATTGCATTCGTGTTTCCATCGTTTCCATCGGGCAGTTTTGACATTACGATGTCTACACGAATGAATCACGAAGATACCCGAAGGTCTTACGATGGCAACACGACTTCGTGAAGACCTCGTAATGCCGTCGTGTTGCCATCGAATAAAATTACGATGGCGACAAGATGGAACTACGACGGCAATAAATTCAGCTAAACGTAAGTTAATTTTCGCGTTAAAATACATTTAAAGTGCCATGCGCGATATGCACTGGTCAGTCTAATATGACAGTTAAGGAAGACGTTCACAAAACATGGAGCTCATATCATATGATTCTATGAGAACAAGAAAGGCGACAGCGTTAATTCAAATGGAACAAGAAGAGCAGCTATTACAGGCTCAGGATTTACTTTTACAAATAAAATATTATTTTTTGTCTATTTTCCGTATCAAGTAACATAATGAAAATCAAAAACGCGCCTCGTACACCAACACTGCAGGTACGCGTATATAGGGAAACCAACTTTTTCTTCATTATTTTGATTTTTTTATGTATCGTCAGAGTTGTTGTCACACGAATGTTTACTCCATAACCATTTTGTTTTCTATATGTCATATTTTGCCGCATTTGTTGCTTTCCCCACATCCTTCCTTTTGTCTATATTATTATGATATTCTCCTGGATAGAGCTCTTTTTGAATAAAAGGGACCAACGAACCCATTACCTTACCTTTAAGATAGATCAGTAAACATGGGCATAATTATGGGTGATTATTCAGACTAGTGCACACATTTTACAGTTCAAACAAGGCAATGCCGAGCGTGGCATCCCCTCGTATGTAACATATTGGGGACAAATATGGACACTATATTTGCATATACACATGCAGAAAATGGTAAATTGAATATGCATATTTGATACATAAACTATTTTTCTAGAAATCAACCAAAACATTCAGTAACTGGAAATACCTTTCATATTGTCGTTAGAACCAGCAGGTAAAAAAATGAGCAACCAATTCCTGTGTATTATGCTATTTCAAGGAGAAAAAACAAGTCCATCTGCATGACCTTGACCTTTGGCCTTGAACGTAAAAAATGTCAGATCATTACAAGGAGGAACAATATACCAAATGTGGTTAAAATCTTTTGAAGCATATTGGTTTTAGAGTGTCCACAAGGGTGCCTTGAATTACAACTGTAACTGTGACCTCGACCTTTGAACTTTAAAGTCAATAGCGCTTAAGATATTCTTAACGAGTAACACCATACCAAGTTTTGAGCATTTTGGGTCTAGAGTGTCAATAACAATTATATATACACGCAACTTACATGAAGTAGGCGAGGGGATAATAAACTAAGTTTTATAAGAATTAGACAAAAAGATCGATTTGCCGCCATGCATGGCAGACTTGTACAGAAACGATATGTTGTCGAAATTCTGTTCGTATCTTTTAGACATCGTATTGCCATCGCGCCATCATCGTAATCAATCGTGTAGCCTTCGTAATCCATCGTGTAGCCTTCGTAATCCATCGTGTAGCCTTCGTGATCCATCGTGTAGGCTTGGGCTGAGATATGAAGCTTAAATACCCGTCTTCGGTTAACCTTCGTATGTCCATCTTTTGCTATCGTATATAATTTCGGCACCATCGTATAGACTTCGTTATTCATCGTACTTTCTTCGGTCACTTTTTGGTATTTTAACGAGATCGGGACCAACTTCGTACGAACTTACAATTTTCGCATTCGGGTGTCCATCGTATATAAAAATCGGGACAGTGTGACACGGGCATATACGATGGACACCCGAATGCGAAAATTGTAAGTTCGTACGAAGTTGGTCCCGATCTCGTTAAAATACAAAAAAGTGACCGAAGCAAGTACGATGAATAACGAAGTCTATACGATGGTGCCGAAATTATATACGATAGCAAAAGATGGACATACGAAGGTTAACAGAAGACGGGTATTTAAGCTTCATATCTCAGCCGAAGCCTACACGATGGATCACGAAGGCTACACGATGGGTTACGAAGGCTACACGATGGATTACGATGTCTAAAAGACGTCGTGTACAGCTTACGATGCATTTAAATTATATGCCGAAGGCATCACGCGTTTTAAATTGTTTGATCAATGTTGAATATATATTATATTGTACATTTAATTTCTGGTTTAATCATAAGACGGAAGATCGTGGGCTTGAAGGGTAAAACAGAATTTCGACAACATATCGTTTCTGTACAAGTCTGCCATGCATGGTGGGAAATCGATCTTTTTGTCTAATTCTTATAAAACTTAGTTTATTATCCCCTCGCCTACTACATGTAAGTTGCGTGTAGATAAAATTGTTATGGACACTCTAGAACCAAAATGCTCAAAACTTGGTATGGTGCTACTCGTTAATAATGTTTTAAGCGCTATTGACTTTAAAGTTCAAAGGTCAAGGTCACAGTGGAAGTTGTAATACAAGGCAATATCACTCTTGTGGACACTCTAAAACCAATATGCTTCAAAAGATTTTAACCACATTTGGTATATTGTTCCTCCTTGTAAAGATCTGACCTTTTTTACGTTCACTGGGCCAAAGGTCAAGGTCATGCAGATGGACTTGTTTTTTTCTCCTTGAAATAGCATAATACACAGGAAATTGGTTGCTCATTTTTTTACCTGCTTGTTCTAAAGACAATATTAAAGGTATTTCCAGTTACTGAATGTTTTTGTTGATTTCTAAAAAAATAGTTTATGTATCAAATATGCATATTCAATTTACCATTTTCTGCATGTGTCATATACAAATATAGTGTCCATATTTGTCCCCAATATGTTACATACGAGGGGATGCCACGCTCGGCATTGCCTTGTTTGAACTGTAAAATGTGTGCACTAGTCTGAATAATCACCCATAATTATGCCCATATTTACTGATCTATCTTAAAGGTAAGGTAATGGGTTCGTTGATCCCTTTTATTCAAAATGAGCTCTTTCCAGGAGAATATCATAATAATATAATAGACAAAAGGAAGGATGTTGGGGAAAGCAACAAATGCGGCAAAATATGACATATAGAAAAAAAAAAAACGGTTATGGAGTAAACATTCGTGTGACGACAACTCAGACGATACATAAAAAATCAGAATAATGAAGTAAAAGTTGGTTTCCCTATATACGTGTACCTGTAGTGTTGGTGAGGCGCGTTTATGATTTTCATTATGTTACTTGATATGAAAAATTGACAAAAAATAATATTTTACTTGTAAAAGTACATCCTGAGCCTGTAATAGCTGCTCTTCTTGTTCCATTTGAATAAATAGAAACAACGCTGTCGCCTTTCTTGTTCTCATAGAATCATATGATATGAGCTTCATGTTTTGTGAACGTCTTTCTTAACTGTCGTTTTAGACTGACCAGTGCATATCGCGCATGGCACTTTAAATGTATTTTAGTGCGAAAATTAACTTACATTTAGCTGAATTCATTGCCGTCGTAGTTCCATCTTGTCGCCTTCGTACTTTTATTCGATGGCAACACGACGGGATTACGAGGTCTTTACGAAGTCGTGTTGCCATTGTAAGACCTTCGGGTAGCTTCGTGATTCATTCGTGTAGACATCGTAATGTCAAAACTGCCCGATGGAAACGATGGAAACACGAATGCAATACGATGTTCAAAAATGCATTCCCGGTGACATTACGATGGTGAGGATGGTGATACGAACTGAATACGAACCCTCAACATCGGACGCACCTTCGGGAATTTTTTAACATGTTAAAAAATTTAGAACCCTTCCCGAAGTTGTCGCCGAAGGCTAGAAAAAGTGGCCGATGGTTCTACGATGGTTAAAGATGGCACTACGAATAGCCCGATCTGGATACGATCAGTCCCGATTTTGAAAATTTCCATAATCGTATTGCCATCGGCGTAAAAATCGGGACAGTGTGACGCGGGCATTACAAATTTCCCCTTTTTTATTGAAACATAACTCAGAGATCAGCATGAATTGTCATAGTGAATCCATGTCATATTTTTAAACATTGAGTTATCACTTACTTTATTACAAAACGAACAAAGCTCAGGGGCGGATGCAGGAATTTTCGAAAGGGGGGGGTGCTAACCCAGGGCACCCAGGGCAAAAGGGGGGGTGGGTGAAAAACATATGTCCCGATACAAATGCATTGATCGGCAAAAATAAAGGGGGGGTGCGCACCCCCGGAACCCCCCCCCCCTGGATCCGCCACTGAAGCTGAAAGAAACAATAATAAAAAGGCAAATTGAAATGTAACAATTAAAAAATATTGTTACATTGGAGACTAATTACCGGAATGCTGGGTTGGGCACTAAACCGATTAATTCTGCTCAACTATAAAGATTAATTTTGAGTGTAAATATTTTTTAGATGGAACCTAGTGGTGCATGGTTGTATTGATGGCTACATTCGATTGGTAACATTTTTGAAGGTCAGCAACAATAACAAGTCACTGACGGTTTTCAACAATTTTATAGATGCAATCAATCTTTTTGGTACGCCTTCAAGAGTTAGATGTGACTATGGTATGCCTTCAAGAGTTAGATGTGATTATTGTTCGCCTTCAAGAGTTAGATGTGATTATGGTGTGGAAAATGTAGATATATGCACCTACATGGAAGGAATAAGAGATGTCAACAGGGGAAGTGCAATAAAAGGGAAAAGTTGCCATAATCAGAGGATAGAACGTCTGTGGGTAGATGTCTGGGATAATGTTTCCAATGAATTTTATGATTTGTTTTTCTATATGGAACTTAAAAATATATTGGACATCACAAATGATTATCACCTATATGCTCTCCATGATGTTTTTCTGCCAAGGATAAATGAAAGATTAAAGTTCTTCGCCTTTCAATGTAACAACCATCCAGTCTCATCTGAACACAATAGGAGTCCAAATCAGCTGTTCATACAAGGTGTGCTTGCAAACACTATGTCCAACTTCAAGTCAATAGAGGAACTTATTCAGAAATTTGGAGCATGTGATACGATGTAATGTTGAAAGCATGGTAAATTATTTTATTATAAGTTTTACATAACCTGCACATCATCAATAATCCATGAAAATGAAGTCACGGTCAGATTAATCATGCACGGCACCTATCAAACATTTCTTGCTAACCCCAAATATAGAGGCCCTATTGGTTATAGTATATGAGAAATAGACAAAACCACAAATACAAAATTTTGTGCAATGGACCCTGCAATTGAGGTCAAGGCCAGGTTGAACCGTGCCAGTCGGACATGTACACCTTACTGTGCTTACAATCATCCAATACGCCGATTGTAGTTGACTTACTGCTTATAGAATCTGAGATACAGACTTGACCACAAAACATAAACCCTTCCCGACTGACCTGTAGGCCTTGCAAGGAAGCCATATACCAAATATAGTAACCTTGCTACTCATAATAAAAAAGCCATTAACTCAATAAAAATAAGGTCCAGGACAATGGACATGTGATAGACGGAAACTTTGTAACATAAGGTATAAGGGTACAAGGTACAAAGCATCCAGCAGGTCTTCTAGCTTTTGAAAATACAAAGCTTTACACAAATAGTTTGCACCATCGTCACTAGTGGTTTGTAATACCTATGTTCTCGCATTCTGTGACGTATTCTGTGACGTAGTCACAAGTGGGACAAAAAGTAGTCAGTGTTTTCTTTAAAAAGCAACAACTTAATGCTATAGCTATAGTTGTATTATGATTATAGTGACCTCTGCAAATAGTCTTTGTGTCACATTGTTTATATAGTATTTATGGCCACAGCATGTCCTGTATGCTATTGCAAATTAATATTTTGAAATCAACATCACTTTCAGTTTTAAAAATAATGATTCAACAGTCGTTAATTAGACTAGTGAAGGAATCTGTTGGAATCATTAAATAGAAAAGTTTCTTTTTACAATTAACTTATCTAGTTTTTGGTACATTTACTATTTCGCATAATCTTGCCAGTATGTGAATTATTTGAATCACGTTTATACAACTACAGTATATATAGACATCCGTTATTGACAATATTCTTTGAAAGGTTTATACTTGACATACTTGTGTACAATTTCCATTGAAAGAAATCATTATAAGGCACATAAATTTATTTAGCATCATATAGAATAAACATTTGACAAAACACAAACAATTCCTCAAATCCAGAAATAACTTCAATTTTGGTCACCAAAATCAAGAGATTAAGGATTCCATTATTTAGGTGAGGTTTTGGAATAAGTGTCAAAAGTTCCGACTCCTTAAGAAATAATTCATGGAAGCCATATATTGTTGGAAATTTACACATGGCCTTGGCCGTGATATTCGAATTTTATCCTGAGCGTTAGCGAGGGATAAATTAACGAATATCACGGCCCAGGACATGTGTAAATTTCCAACAATATATGGCTTCCATGAATTATTTCGATTCTAATAGGACAAATACTGTAATTAAAAAACTGAAGCGAGGGTGGGTATGCTGTGTGTGTGGCTGTTCTTTTTCACTTCCTGCTAGATAAAGCTCAAATTTCTTTATAAATGTGTAGCTTGCGTAGGTTAGTTCGTGAATAACTGCTAGAAAAAAAAAACACTTTTAATTCTTTTAATTCTCAAACCCAACATTTGCCATTTTTAATTTACATGTTTTTCCCTAAGCTTCCGTTAAATTTAAAGTTGACATTTTGTGACTAAGGACTAGCCATGTTGACTTGCTGAAACGAGTAAATATGCGAATAATGCAATAGAATAGAAAATAAAACAAAATCTACCTCAAAAATCAGTTTTAAAACACTATCATACGCATTCCGATGGTTCACGCAACAGAAATGTAAATAACATGTCGAAATGTTAAGGCTTGAAATAAATATATTTTTGGATAAGTTAATGCAAGCACACGAGGTGTATAGTGTCTTATACGATAACAGGTTTGTAATGTTTAACAACCATATTATATCAGTGTGTAAACACGTTAATTATGAGCTTTGAAAGTCAAGTAGTTTGAGCATTTTTCTGAGTAAGTGTTAAAAAATTTCAAAGAAATATTCTTTACTGTGGTCAGCATTCATTAGTCGTCAGTATCTATAGATTAACAACTTGTGGTTATATTGATAATTTAGAATCTTCCTTGAAGGTGGCGCACAAATTCGCAGCTAAATAATTCGATCGGTGTGTCATTTGTATACAAGGATTATATTCCTTTGAACTATGAGTCTATGTTCAATTTCATAAAGTCAACATGTTGATTGTCTACCATGAAGAGGGTTATAATTTTAACTTATACCCACTAAACACATAACGTTCAAAGAACGTTGTGGATTGGTTCCTGTAAGGTTATTTCGGACTTTAACGTTACACGAACGTTGTGAGAACGTTAAAATGAAACGTTACAATTCAACGTTCTAGGAACGTTTTGTTTTAACGTTGTGTGGAAGTTTCAGTTTGGTTATGTTACAAATAATACGTTGTAGAAACGTTTCATATTAGTTACTTTTGAACGTTACTTTACTAACATTCTTATAACGTTCGAATAATGTTCATCATTTTTTTTTGAAAAAATAATCTTTCCAAAAAAAATAAAAAAATAGCAAATTAATAGCAAAAAATGCAAGTAAGATGTTTGCCGTCTTGCATGTTGATCAAACCTTTATTTTGTTTCAGAAAGTAAATGCTGATAGTTTTTAAAACTAAAAAACCGACACTGTATCAAGAACAAAATAACTTTTTATTCTTTAAACATATAGATTGCTCTATTAAAAGTTAAAATTCATTATTCTCATTATTTATTATAACTTTTTTCATTCAACTTTAATTTGTGAAACATAATTAATATACATAATGATAGCCATTATGTTAATCAAGCATATTCTGATTAGGTTGACCTATAGAATGATGTTGACCAGATGTTAGACAAATTTCAAAGATAGTTGCTATGGTAATTAAGGTTATAGGAAATCTAAGTGTAATGGGATAGTCACTTTTGAGACTATTTCCTGTCGTGTCGTGTATTTGTTAGAAAGCAGTGATAACAAAGAAAACAAAAGAGAAAATCGCATCATCTAAAGAGAAAGGAACATGTAAGTTGATTATTTAATTTACTTTAAAAATTCTGATATACGTATATCATGTAAATATATGATTATGACAAATAATACATGTTTTTTAACCACAAATAAAACTTATTTTATTTCTGAAATCTTTGTTAAATGTGAAGATTGCATTTATAACCCTTATCAATGGAAAAGTGTATTTTCGAATTTTCCTTGTTACATACTGTTTCAGAATGTTGTTTAATTATTTTTATGTCATAAAAATTTAAAAGAATTCGACAAAATGCACAATAAATTACTTTAAGTAAGTAACATACTAGCAATCCTTAATGCCACATCGGATTCGAAATTTGCAAATATATATGCATAATTAAAATGTTAAATATTATAATACCGATAATGCTGTTGTATTTAGATTTGACTTTGTATTTTTTTCACTAGAATTATTCATTTAGTTAGGATTTATTATATTTATAAGAAGTATACATTGAATACTCATTTGTTCATTTCTTTATTACAGGGGCAGTGGAAATGAACCTGATGAAGTGAATTGCAGAACTAGGAAGTAACTGTATGAACCTTATGAAGTGAATTACATAACCATGATAACTAGGAAATAACTGTATGAACCTGATGAAGTAAATTACAGAACTAGAAAGTAACTGTATGAACCTGATGAAGTGAATTATATAACTAGGAAATAACTGTATGCACCTGATGAAGTGAATTACAGAACTAGAAAGTAACTGTATGAACCTGATGAAGTGAATTACAGAACTAGGAAGTAACTGTATGAACCTGATGAAGTGAATTACAGAACTAGAAAGTAACTGTATGAACCTGATGAAGTGAATTACAGAACTAGGAAGTAACTGTATGAGCCTGATGAAGTGAATTACAGAACTAGGAAGTAACTGTATGAACCTGATGAAGTGAATTACAGAACTAGGAAATAACTGTATGAACCTGATGAAGTAAATTACAGAACTAGAAAGTAACTGTATGAACCTGATGAAGTGAATTACAGAACTAGAAAGTAACTGTATGAACCTGATGAAGTGAATTACAGAACTAGGAAATAACTGTATGAACCTGATGAAGTGACATTATAGAACAAGGAAATAACTGTATGAACATGATGAAGTGAATTACAGAACTAGGAAGTAACTGTATGAACCTGATGAAGTGACATTATAGAACTAAGAAATAACTGTATGAACCTGATGAAGTGAATTACAGAACTAGGAAATAACTGTATGAACATGATGAAGTGAATTACATTTACAGAAATGAAACATCATGAATAGACTTTATAATTTTCATTCTAGATCTGATGTTGCAACGTGTACATGTAGATACATAAAATTAAACTTTTAAGAATTTGTTCCTTGTCTAGCTAAAATAAATTATGTATTGGTATTCATATCTTTGTATTCATTATTTAAGAAAAATAGGTAACATGTATGTGTTGATTTAATTCATTCAAATATGGGTACAATTCCTGGAGAGAAAGATTAATTGATTGTTGTTTGATAAACTGTCCAGTGGCAAAATGTTCATGCATGTTCAGGAAGATGGAGAGAAAAACAACCTTGAGCCAATGAATGTAGATACGTTAGGCCATTGTTGTGCCAACATACAAATGTTGTCTGGGACTAGACTAAATTTGGGTTCCAGATTGGTAACAAATAATTATATTTAGGTTCCAGCTTGGTTACACAAGGTTCTATAAAGGTTTCTGATTGGTTACACAAGGTTCTATTAAGGTTCTAGATTAGTTATACAAGGTTCTATCAAGGTTCCAGTTTGGTTACACAAGGTTCTATTAAGGTCCCAGGTTGGTTTTCCAGAACGTTATATCATAACGTTCTTACAACGTAACTGGTAGTCCACACTTTTACGTTCCTACAATGTTAAGGGCATACGATACAGTTACAGGGGAGGTAATGACGTTGCTAACGTAAATTGTTATTTTCGCGACGTCAAACTACGACTTATCGGGAAAAGATTCAGTTTTCAACTGCTTTTTATCATTCAAACTTATCTAACTTGAAAACGAGTTCATGGACCCCTCTTTTTTAAAATGCCATTTGGTTTGATTGCGCGAGAAGATTATGTGTGCCAATTTTCACGAATACGTAAATAGTGCAATTTTTTTTAATTTTGATAAATTTACAGCAAAAAATGACGTTTTTTTCTCAATTCATGACCATTTGATAAATACGAGTTATTTCTGAATAAAAAATGCATAAATTTTTAGAATACTTATAAAATACAGAAATTACAAATTATTTAACAAAAAACAATTTGTGTTTATCTTTTAAAACAAAAAAGTTATGTCTTTCTTTCGAAAGGAAAAATACGGCCACAAATCCGAATTTTGAGCAAATATACAGAATTTCGACCTCATTTAACTCAAAAAGTAGCACATGGAGGTATATTTTTTATTACATATTTGATTTAATCAGGCAAAAATTAGCCTATATGGAAATTTTCATCAAACTGTAAATACAGGATCAAAACTGTATCGTGTGCCCTTAAATCACAACGTTCTCACAACGAAACAGAAACGTTCCTGGAACATTTCCTGAACGTTTTTGTGTTTTGTGGGTACGTGTAGTTTTTTTTTTATTGAATTTAAAATCGTTACAAAATCTGTAATGTACTAGATACTCGTATTTTTCATTAGTTTATCAAAGACATTTATGTATATCTATAATTTCTTTTATTTGTTGCGAAATGTTTAAAATTAATATATACCGATATAATGAATTATTTTGTTATCTTATAAATATGTTTTTGTTACACATAAGTATTCATACCGTGTGAATACGTCTACAAAAAGCAAGGTCAAATTTGCCTTCATCATCCCTAACTTTCTTATAGCGATGAGATAAACTGCTCTAAATCACAGGTCACAGGCACTCGTTTTAGGATAAAAATTTCCTTTATTATACCTTAATATACCTTTAAGGTCTATAGGGGGAAATATTATGAAACAAGTGAATATGTCACAGAAAAAGCATCTTCCAAGTATTCATGAAATTGCTCTCTATTAAAGCAATATCTTGAAATTATTAAAAAAGCACTATTTTCCTACTTTTAATTTGAGGTACAATATGCCGGTGAAAAACATTAATTGTGCTGTCAAGAATACACTGTTTCAAGTTGTGGTATGCATCAAAAAATGTCCAACAGCATTCGTCCTTCTACTCGTAAAGGCATTTGTTTCTAAGATCGATATGGTGTATACCATTATGCCAGAAATCAAATGAAGCAGAAAGCTGATGTAACTTATCTGCTTTACTCGATCCCTTAAGACAAATACATGAAAGAAGTGTAATAACGCCTAACACAAACACACATATGCACAAACTCAAAACAGTACACCATAGCCACCACGTTATTCCAGAAGCTTCTAACTGATGTGAATGCTAGAGTGTAAAATTGTAATTGGGAACGACCCAAAACAATTAGAACTTTTCTGAAAAAGACTATAAAGGAAAACAGAACTATATCATCTTCCCATTATAATTGAATGTTAGGAAAATTGACTAGAGTTATATTACTTTTAATTAATTACAGAGAGGGGAAAGCATACAATTTTTAATTTAAGGCCAATTAAAATTAATTGATAGATTTTCATCCCCGCCCGCCCCTCTGAAATCTTCCCGCCCCGATTTTTTTTATTTTTGAAAAAATTACGATTTCCGGATTTTGTTCATTTCCGTTACCGGTAACCGTCGATATTTCGTTTCGTGTAAAACTTCCTGTTTTAAATTTCGGTTTTCGTATTACTTGAGTATTCTAACTGGATGATTAAGTCGATATATTCTGCTGATCTATGATCACAACATCATTTACCGAGAATAAATTAAAAGATTGATTATGAGAAGGGCGTGAAATATTCGCTGTGTCCAAGAACGCAAATCGCCGTACACTCATGATGTCACAAATGACAAATGTTTGCGAGTAAAACACCTTGGATTTATTTTATTTATACAATGACTTTCAAGAAATTTGGACTGTGAAGCGTCAGAATCGTGGAACACATTTGACTGGAATAAAGAAATTGACACAAGCATGAACTTTTTAGATTAATGACCGTATATTGAGTTCAGAAAATCGACAAACATACGCATTTTTAATTTTTTAATTTACAGCAAGCTCTTAGAAATAAATTTATCCATGCCTTTCTTTTTTTTTGCAAAAAAAAAACCCAGCGACCATCCTCTGTCACAATACCTACGATAGAGTCATTAAACAACTCTGTTCTACATTGTAATTATACATTGTATTTGCATCTTGCATATTAAGGACCAACACTATTATTTCAACACTGTTTTCATTTTATTCTGTACTTATCGTACTCGTGTTGCATACCAATGGATTTACTTCATTTTATTCGGACAACAAAACATAGCTTAGAAAGCAAAATATATTTCATGTAGGTAGTCCAACCGAAGAGAGCATTTCCTCACATTTCTGCTGTTTACTATAAAATAGGTTTCTAAAGCGGCAATTACATGTAGAACAGTGGTGGCCAATCAGAGATATATACTTGAATACGAATTTGAAAAAGCGGCACCAGCATATGGAGTAAATGTGTCTCAATATTGATACGTTACTATAGAGCTAGCTCAAAGTACATGTACGCTGATTTTGTTGAACGAGGAATACTGCTTTCTCAAAAGTTGCTAAGACAGGGCTATGAATCATCAAATTAAGGTCATCACTCAATTGTATGGTTGTCATCATGAGCTGATTGGCCATTATGACAAAAGTGTGTCAGAAATCATATCTCAGTGATATTCTTCCTCAGTCATAACAACCTTCCATCTTTACCGAACTGAACAAACAAATAACATGACGGGTGCCGTATACGGTACAGGAAATGCTTACCTTTCCGGAGCACCTGATTTCATTCCTGGTTTTTAGTGGAGTTTGTGTTGTTTCCTACTTATTATTTGTAACTGTTGGTGCAAATGTCTTTTGGTTTTATGAGTCTTTGGTACTCCTTGGTTTTGATTGTTATCGTCTTATACACGATACCTAATGGATGTATTTACATGATATAAGCTTATTATTACACTTGCATATATGATCGAATAACACGTGACAAGAAGATTTCATATGAAATAAAATTGAAAAAATAAAATCCTCCCACCCGCCCCATTTTTTTCAAAAATTTGGATGAAAATCTACTAATTAATTTTAGTTGGCCTAAGCCTAATTAACATTAAAACAATTTTCCACTAACAAATAAAGTTACCTTATTGAAATATAAGGACTTTGTTAGCTAAATCTATTAATTTTATTAGATATTATGAATTTTTATGACAATAGAGAAACATGCTACATGATCAAATACTCTGATTGTTCTATACATTACCCAAACCTGTATTTTTCTAATATGGAATTTTATAAAGGAATGCAATTTGATACAACATTTCCTTAGTTATTGAGGATTATGGAGTTAGTACAATAGTATTAGCTGGTAGTTTTGTTTTTCTCAATAACAATGTTGATAAAAATGATAAACGTTTTAATGGTACATGTATTTCCAAGGAATATTTTCCCGTTTCACCGTATACCACTAAATTGAGTGAACTGATTCTTGTCCTCAAAAGTTTAAATGAATCATATCTACAAAACCTATGAAAGTGTACTAATTTATAATTTATTCTTAGACACATGGTTTGTTATTCGTTTTTATAGACTTTGAACCAGATTTTCGTAACTAAGAGTAGTACTCTCATATTTTTATTTTGCATGTTTTGAGTCTTTTTTTTTTAAAGAACTTCATGTGCTTTGATTTAATCTAATGTGGAAATCCAATTTCAACTGATTATTATATTTCAAAAAGGGAAAATTAAGAAGCTTACCGAATGGCTCCACAATCTGATTCTATATATTAGATATAATAACTTAAGTTATAATGGCATCCTAAAATGGATGGTAGATTTGGTATATTCATTTAAGACCATTTCATAGTTACATGTAGAGGCTGTCATATTGAGAACAACCCGGGTTTTCCTGCATGAGAATAATATTTGCAAGTTAAGATCCCCAAACAGGATCAAATATTTTTTTTTTAATTTTGTTTGATCTTTTAATGAAAAAAAAAACCCAAAGAATATAGAGCATTTATCCATAACACAAAATCAGTACAAGGGAAAAACACAAGCAAAGGAACAGCGTTTTTATTGATGCTCTTCATCGCAAGGTCACCGATTTGTAGGGATTATATATGGAAAGGAATTATTAATCTAAGTATTACTTTTTGGTACTTAAAGGTCTACAACACAACACATATAAAAACTAAAATCCTGAAAATTAAGCTTGACCTATATTTAGTCATAGCAAACAACATATCTAGATTAGAAAAGATTTCGTCGAAGAGTTTTCAAGTTACTGCAAGGCCAATGACTTAATTGTCACACTTCGCTTCTCAAAGATCTACAACTTAACAACGATATTAAAACGGAAATACTGAAAATTGAACTTTACCTCCATTTCATCACGAAAAACAATATATCTAATTTTTGAAAGATTTTTTCAAAGCGTTTTCAGTTAAAGAACGGACACTTTTATGCAGCCGTCCGCCCTCCGTACACCACCAAACCAATAACCGATCTTGTTCTTTGAAAATCCGATAAAAACGAAAAGACAGAATACCTTTTATCAATTTCTATATGCCTAGACAATATTTCAATTCAATAATCGCCCCCTGAAAATATTAACGATCTACCATCAACATTATAAATTCTTTAAATGTCAAAAACCTAAGATTTCCTTTCATGAGGTTACTGACTTTGAACGGAATCATTAAAATGTAGCAGACTTTAATTGATTTTAATTAACACTCGACGTCTCCACATTTAACGCTAAAAGCTAGCCGGTAATGTAGATCTGGAAAATATAAAAAGCATTCGATAATACCGGAAATTACGATGGCATTACGATGGTAATTACATTTCTAGTCTGTGATAGAATACATTGTACAAAGGGCTATACTACTTATTTTTATTTAAATGAACTTAATTACAATGTGTTTGATAGTTTGAATATTCGTTTCCGATATAAATTTGATATTTATGTCATTTATGCTAATTATTTTATAAATTTTATAAATAGTAAAAATAAAAGTTTTCTTGAAATATTTAATATTTCACTGCACTGAATGCAGTGATTTTGTGGAACTGAATTCGACCACAATCTGAACTTACAAGGACATTCATAACAAAGATTCAATTCATATAACATTATAATGATGCTACTCATCTTCTTATATAATCCCCCCTCGCAAATATTGTTAATAAAACCACCATTTTTTTTCTTAAAATGTCCTGTATCAAGTCAGGAAAATGGCCATTGTTATATTATAGTTCGTTTCTGTGTGTGTTACATTTCAATGTTGTGTTTCTGTTGTGTCGTAGTTCTCTTATATTTGATGCGTTTCCCTTGGTTTTGGTTGGTTAGCCGGTTTTGTTTTTTTCTCAATCGATTTATGAATTTCGAACAACGGTATACTACTGTTGCCTTTATTTAATGTAATTAATAATGTTTATTTCTCAAACCGTTCTTACTTTATCATTTTTGTGACTAGAAGTTTCACTTACAGAGTACTAAATAGTATGATTCTGGGTACGAATATTTCTCAATTGACTCATTGACGGCTTACATACAAAACATTGCAATACATCAGTTAGTGAATAACAATTGCATATGATTTAATCTTTATAATCTCCCTTCGTACATTAAAAGTTTTGTAATAAGCCACTCTTCATTATTCTTTTAATGCATTTTGACAGATGTATCTAGTCAGACGGATAAAGGGACAACAATTTGAAATTATGTTTGGGACAAAGAGCATCCCTTTATCCGTCTGACTAGATACATCTGTCAAAATGCGTTAATGTGGTACCCAACACCTTGACTAAAATTAATTTTCACAAAATTTCGACAAAGTATTTACTTTAACCCTTTGACAAAAATATAAAAATTTCAAAAAATTTTAACCAACCATTTTATCAGAAAAAATACACTGGTTACATAGCAGTTTAACAAAGACTAGTTTTGATCAATGAGAAGTTTTAATATCCCCTTAACAACACATCGTGAATAAAACGTTTGGCTGATATTACAGAGTTATCTCCCTGTAGTGTTAGGTACCACCTTAAAAGAAAAATGAAGAATTGCTTAATACAAAACTTTTGCTGTAAAAGATGTCTTAAGCATGCTAGATACTTTATTTTCACTTGTTACCAGGCAAAAGATAACTTGGTATATTCATGTATTTCTACCGAAATTACACAAATCAAATCCTGGACTAATTGAAAACAAGAATGTGTCCCCAGTACACGGATGGCCCATCCGCACTATCATTTTCTATGTTCGAGGACCGTAAAAAGGAGATGAAAGCTATGTTCAGTGGACCGTGAAAATGGGATAAAATCTCTAAATTGTCATTAAAATTAGAAAGATCATATCATGGGGAACATATTTACTAAGTGTCAAGTTGATTGAACTTCATCTTCATCAAAAACTACCTCGACCAAAAACTTTAACCTGAAGCGGAACGAACGAACGGACGGACGAACGGACGGTCGAACGAACGGATGCACAGACCAGAAAACAAAATGGCCATAAATGGGACACATAAATTCAACTAAATACAGCGCTGTATTAAAAGACCTACATGTATTGTTGCAATATCTCGTAATGATTTAAAGAGAATAGGAAAGTATGTAGATAAATTAATGCTTTCTGATGTTTTAAAACAAAAACATATTTAAGAGACTCTAAAAGAAAGTAAAATAACAAAAATAACGAACTTCAAACATTCAAAACATAAATATCTGTTACTGTGGTATCATTCGTATCTCCTATCCTATTAATTTCCATGATAATACTATTGATCTTCTGTTTGGTCTAGTATTGACATAACTTGTATCTTAATAAAAGTTAATAACAAAAATACCGAACCCCAAGACAAATTCAAAACGGATAGAAAGACACGTATCAAATGGTAAAGTCAGAAGCTTTAATACATCACACGAGTTGTCATAGAATGAAATTCAAAACAGTGTGGCTGTGGCCATTGATTGACACATTAAATTCATCCATTGACTGGGACAATTTACGTGAACGTTTGTCTGTAACGACCACTGTTCACGACGTACCTATGATAGACATTTAAACTGTGGGGTCACCAAAGGTTTCTTAACGCCTTTAATTATAAAATAATTCGAAAATTAATCAGGAATAACCTTTATGTTTTGATTTATATAATTGATATAAATCAAAACATCGTGTTATTTCTGATTAATTTTTCGAATTAATTTATTAAGGTGTTGAGAACCTTTGTTGACCCCATAGTTTAAGTGTCTTTAAAAGGTACATAGTGAGCAGTGGTCGTTACATACAAACGTTCACCTAAATTGTCCCAGTCAATGGATGAATTTAATGTGTCAATCAATGGCCACAGCCACACTGTTTTGAATTTCATTCTAATTTATACCTTACTTGGAACAGGCATTTCAATATGATAAACCACATACCTGTGCAAGTCATTAAATCAATTGCATTTGAATTATAATCATAATTCTGGTACCTTTAATAACTATAATCATGTCGTACTGTTCTTTTGTATTGTTTATTTTGTGTATTACTCTGTATGTTCTTACATTTTTTTTGTATTGTAGTCCTGTCATGTAATGTTGTCATTTTAGTGTTATATTTAATATTGCCATAAAAGTGGGTGGTTTTGCTAGCCACAAAACCAGGTTCAAACCCACCATTTTTTCTTAAAATATCCTGTACCAAGTCAGGAAAATGGCAATTGTTATCTTACAGTTAGTTTCTGTGTGTGTTGCATTGTCGTTTGTTTTTTTTTTTATTTTGCACTTAAGTGTTTCTGTTGTCTGTTGTTTTGTTGTTTTCCTCTTATATTTGATGTGTTTCACTTAGTTTTCGTTTGTGGACCGGATATGTTTTTTTTTCTCAATCGATTTATGACTTTCGGACATCGGTATACTACTGTTGCCATTATCGAATATGTATTCATACGACCTTTGATCAACCTGATGATTGGTGACAGGGCAACATATGCTTTGAGCAGGCAGCATCTTTCGAGTCAATATTTCCATCTCTTTTGAATCGGACATTTTTATACAGCGCTGAATTTTATCGATCTTTTTGGTAGTACAGGATCCAATAAATGGACGTTCGGAAGAAGAGACAACCTTCTCATGTTATGTAAGATCTGTCTTTGCAGAAATATCTTTGAATATGATATTACCCATACAACATATAAATTTGAAAAATAATAATATCAATATTCTGAATGGTTTTGATTAAAATTAATTTTTTAAACCACATTTCTGTGCAGTTCAGTTATTCAGTCTCTTTTGAATATATTCTTGGGCGTGCGACATCTTGCAAATCAATAATTCTGTCATAATCTTGTTGTTTTTTTTGTTGTCTCCTTCGGTGCTTGCGATGGCATTGTCAACTTATGGGTTGACATATTCTTTTGGTATCTTTCGCCTTATTAAAAAAAACCTTATTTAGTTTTAAAGACATATTCTTTGGTAAGTATCATATTTGTTGTCCAAATATAAAAGTATATTCTATGTTAGGAATAATTATTTTGGCCTTGAGCATCCCTTAGTGCATTCTGATTAGTTGCACATCTATTGCAGTATATGTAAGAGGGTGGTAAAGGTGGCATGCTTGCACGAAGAAAACGTGAAATACGACATTATTTCACGTTGAACGTGAAATAATTTCTGTAATGAACGTTGCACGAAAAATAAATACTTTATTTTGAACCTTTTGTGACTGAGTCACTGCCTTCTTGTCACGATACATTAACTCTTTGTTTTACTTGCTATTCCCGATTTAGTATACACATTTATGATATAATTGGTTTACGGCTTTTAAAAAAGTATTTCTTGACGATCCCTGCCTAGTGTTTGAAGTTTATTTGAAAAATACCGAGCACGCAAAATAAGACTTTGAAAATCACGATGCACGTAAAATTAAATAAGCAGAACACGTTGAACGAGACATCCGTCTTGCACGACTGAACGTCAAATAAAAAAGTAAAAACACGTTGAACGTGAAATAAAAAACGGCGATCACGTTGCACGAAAATAACTCTTTACCACCCTCATGTAACTACCTAACTGCTTCTGTTTATGATATCTGTTTAATTACAAATGTAGGACACATGGCCATTTATATAGTTATGTTAACAGTTATGTTCACTTTCAGGAATCGAGGGGATACTCAAGTGTTTGTTTTGCTTTTTTTTTTTTTACAGTAGAACACTATATTGCAGTGTTGTCAATGTATGCTCAATTTTCTTGATACCCCTGGCTCCAAAACATGTGTTTTTCATTGCAATTGTTGACCTTGAAAAGGACGGATACAAATAATTAGTGAAACAGATCTAACCACTTTAACTCGTATATAACGATATAAATGTCCCGAACCATATGAGTATTTGGACCATACGCGTATGGTCATGACCATATGGGTATAATATACTCATATGGTCCGACCATACGCGTATGGTCCGTCCGTACGCGTATGGTCGGGGTAATTTACAGTCTGTTACAGTTTACCTTTAATACTTCTAAACTCTTCATATGGTATGACCTTTCATTAAAAAGACGCTATCATATAGGTAATTTTATTATTATATAAGATTATCTAACTAAAAATCAGAAGTCTCATATAGTTAATTAAACATAATTGTCAGAACTATAATAAACACATGTTATACCGATATTCATTACCGATTTGTTATTACGAGTGAAAGCAATATGTCGACTGAAAAAAATAGATTCCAAAAATTTCTTAATGAACTGTTACACAAAAAGTCAGTGGATAGTAACATAGTTTATTTAAGTTGTCTTGTGAATATGGTGTTTTGCAGTCATGTTACGATGTTTGAGATCTAGAGCTTCTTAAAAACACTGTAGACATATAGGAATAGGCCAATACCTCGGTATCAACGCAGCTACAAAAAGGCTAGCTTTTCACTTGCAAACAAAAGGTGTGAACGAAAAGGATCGTGCACATCGAAGACTTGCAAATAAACTATTATACCGTGTGGAAGTAAGTGTCACCAAAGCATACATGCAAGAATGTAATTAATTAGCGATGAAAACTAACTATGGCATCAATATCTATAATTTTAAAGTAGTATTTGAATGATAATAATTATTGAAACTTTTATTATGTATTTAAAAGAAAAATAACTATATGGTCCAAATACTCATATGGTCCGGCCCGTTAATAACCAAACGAGTATTATACTCATATGGTCCGACCATATGCGTACTGTCGGACCATACACGTATGGTCGGACCATACGAGTATACGCATATGATCATGACCATACGCGTATGATCCAAATACTCATATGGTCCGGAACATAAACACACTTGTTGCAGTAGTGGAATATATCATTTTTATAAATTTTCTGTTTACAAAACTTTGAATTTTTCGAAAAACTAAGGATTTTCTTACCCCAGGAGTAGATTACCTTAGCCGTATTTGGCACAACTTTTTGGAATTTTGGGTCCTCAATGCTCTTCAACTTTGTATTTATTTGGCTTTTTTTTTTAACTATTTTGATCTGAGCTTCACTGATGAGTCTTATGTAGACAAAACGCGCGTCTGGCGTATAGAATTATAATCCTGGTACTTTTGATAACTATAATATATCTCCGTTAGATTAATTTCTATGTTTCTTCTTTTGATTCTTAAGTAGATTGTGTTGTATGTGTTTGCGGCATTTGTACGTAGCTTAAACTGCTAGACCCCAGTTATTGTCACATTAATCTTACATGTCAGATTCAATTACCTACCAAGTATAACGGAACTATAAACAACTGTCATACAAGTGGGGGGATGGGGGATGGGGGGAGGGGGTATCTATCTACCTTGTACCTATTCAACTAGGTTTAACCCATTGACGAAAATGCCTGTACTAAGTCAGGATCATGTCAGTTGTTTTTCACTTGTTCCGCTGAATGAAAGCGCTGGATTTTGTAAGTTTTTATGGACATTCACTTTTTGACTTTGTCTAAGAGATTGGTAATTTTGTTATACTTTTTTTATAGTTGGTTCATTCTTGAAACGGAATTGGCACTACCACTTATCTTATTTAATTCAGTATTGAGAACAACTTTTTGTAATTTTTGGTGATCAATACATAACTCAACAAATTATGAATCCACGCGATAATTTTAACTTTATACTTTGTTGTTCTTTTAAGTCTGATTGATACCCTTTTTAATTCATATTGAGTAATGCTTTTGATAATTTTGAGACTGATTCACTGCGGTAAATTCAGTAATGTTCAGCTTTTGTTATCGCAATCTTAATATTTCAATACATTTAGATATATGATATAAATATTGACATTCACAGTGATCACAACAGTAATTAACATGTATATCAATTGTCATAAAAATTCGTAATATCTAATAAAATTAATAGATTTAGCTAATAAAGTCCTTATATTTGAATAAAGTAGCATCCATTTTTAGTGGAAAATTGTTTTAACGTAAATTAAGCTACAATTAAAAAATGGTTTCTAGCCCATCTCTGTGATAAATGTAAGATAACTCTGGTTTATTTTCCAAACATTCTATCATTAAGGAGAGATAATATAATAAGGTTTTCATTTATGGCCTATTCAAAAAATTAAACTGTTGTGTGTAGGTTCCCGCAATTATAATCTAATTTTCACTTAAGCAATTGACATAAGTTTAAAGTCTCTGGAATAACGTGTTTGCTGTTGTGTTCTAGTTTTGTGTTTGTGTGTTTGTTTTAGGGGATGTTACCATGTTACACTTCTTTCATGTATTTGTCTTTTAGCGATCGAGTAATTCAGATAAATTAAGACAGCTTCATTTGATTTCTGACATAATTGGATACACCATATTAAAGCAACAAATGCTTTAACAAGTAGTAGGATCAATGCTGTTGGAGATTATATGATGCATACCACAACTTGAAACAATGTATTCTTGACAGCAGAATGAAACATGTGTTATTCACTATTTGTACCTCAAATTAAAAATATACAGATTTAAAAAAAATTAGTACCAAAATACGACTTTGAAAGAGAACAATTTCATGATCACTTGGAAAAAGATGCTCTATATGTGATTTAAAGTTATTTGTTTCATTACAATAAAAAACTTAATGATGATGAGGGTAGATGAGCTTTGCACAACCATGACGGTCTTGTACGACCGGTATATTTAAAAGTGACAAATTACTATTTATAAGATAGTAAAATAGTTCTTTATGTTGGTAAATACATTAATTTTAAACATTTTAAAACAAATAAATGAAAGCATAGTTATTCATAAATGTCTTTAATAAACTAATAAAACACAAAACACACTAAGATCTGGTACATTTTTTTAAAATTATGAAATTATGACACTGCTCAAAGTAGACAACACATTGACTTTTTTAGAATTGAACATAGTACAAAGGAATGTAACTCTTGCATACAAATGGCACATCATAAGAATTAATTAACACGAAATGTGTGCCCCACCTTCAAAGACGATTCTGAATTATCAATATAACCAACAGTTGTAAATTTATAGGATAGTGACATCTAATGAATGCTTACCCACAGTGAAATATATTTGTTTGAATTGTTTTAAAACCTACTCGGAAAAATGCACAACTACTTGTTTATATAGCTCATAATTAACTCGATATGTTATGTGCTGGTGTAGATTGTTTTATGTATACGTTTTTTATTCTGTAGTAAGTCACCACTTCGGTGTTATTATGTATATCTATATATTTCAATATTTTGGCCACGAGCATCACTGAAGAGACATGTATTGTCGAAATGCGCATCTGGTGCAGAAAAATTGGTACCGTTATTGTTATTACTACCACTGGGTCGATGCCTCTGCTGGTGGACTGTTAGTCCCCGAGGGTATCACCAGCCCAGTAGCCAGTACTCCGCGGGTACTGGCATGAACATACGGATTTTTTGTTTTATTAAAATTTGCTGTTACAAAATGTTAGAAATTATTATAAATTAAAGAATGTATCTCCCTCATGCAAAGCTCTGATTCCTTTCACGGATTTGGCTATACTTTTTGGAACTTTTGGATTATAGCTCTTCATCTTTTATATAAGCTTTGGATTTCAAATATTTTGGCCACGAGCATCACTGAAGAGACATGTATTGTCGAAATGCGCATCTGGTGCAGAAAAATTGGTACCGTTATTGTTATTACTACCACTGAGTAGATGCCTCTGCTGGTGGACTGTTAGTCCCCAAGGATATCACCAGCCCAGTAGCCAGTACTCCGGTACTGGCATGAACATACGGATTTTTTGTTTTATTAAAATTTGCTGTTACAAAATGTTAGAAATTATTATAAATTAAAGAATGTATCTCCCTCATGCAAAGCTCTGATTCCTTTCACGGATTTGGCTATACTTTCTGTAAAATTTGTATTATAGCTCTTCATCTTTTAAATAAGCTGTGGATTTCAATTATTTTGGACAAGAGCATCACTGAAGAGACATGTATTGTCTAAATGCGCATCTGGTGCAGAAAATTGGTACCGTTATTTTTATTACTATCACTGGGTCGATGCCTCTGCTGGTGGACTGGTAGTCCCCGAGGGTATCACCAGCCCAGTAGCCAGTACTGCGGTACTGACATGAAAATACGGATTTTTTGTTTTATTAAAATTTGCTGTTACAAAATATGAGAAATTATTATAAATTAAGGAATGTATCTCCCTCATGCAAAGCTCTGATTCTTTTCAGGGATTTGGCTATACTTTTTGGAACTTTTGTATTATAGCTCTTCATCTTTTATATAAGCTTTGGATTTCAAATATTTTGGCAACGATCATCACTGAAGAGACATGTATTGTCTAAATGCGCATCTGGTGCAGAAAAAATGGTACCGTTATTGTTATTATATAGATACTGTTTGCAAAAGTATGAATTATTCTAAATACTAAGGATGTTCTTATCCCAGTCAGATAACCTTAGCCGTATTAGGCACAACATTTTGGAACTTTTGGCCCCAATACTCTTCAACTTTGTACTTGGTTTGTCTTTGGAACGTTTTCGATCTGACTAAAAACGAATATCTCAATATCGTCAGGTAAATATGCTATATGATTATATCATTATAGAAAACTGGATTGAAAAAGAAAAGGAAGCTAAGGGAAATAGTAAGAAAAACAACATGTTATGAAAGCAATTAAAAAACAAAAAAACTTTATCCAATCTACAAATAGGGATGGCGGATATATAAACTATTGAAAGAGTTGAAATAAAAGATTATGATGATGAGGGATCACGTACACTATCAAATATAACAAATTAAATCGAAATATCAACGTGATATAAGTAAAACAAATAAATTCTGCAAGTTGACAGGCGTTTTTTTTTATTTCATTGTCTCAAGGTAACAGACACCAAGGAGTTATATCACAACACAGTGCTCTATCTTTAGATTTCAGCACTTTTTATTATTTTACCAATGACTTTGATGGGTTAACTCCACGTCATTTGGAAAGTTGTCCCATTGACATTCATACAAATGTGTTCACGCAGAGCTATAAAGCGTTCATTCACTGAAATAGTATATATATTTGTTTAGGGGTTAGCAGAAGGACGCCTCCGGGTGCGAGAATTTCAAGCTGCATTAAAGATCTGTTGGTGACCTTCTGCTTTTGTCTGTTCTATGGTCGGGTTGTTGTCTCTTTGACACATTCCACATTTCCATTCTCAATTTCATTACCATATTTTTTTAAAAACATTTATATGATAATTATAATTTGAATGGTGGTCTGAAATATACATGTAAATAAGGAAAATAAACTATAAAAATAAATGTCTTTCAAAACATGTACAGCATATGATAACCAAAACTGATATCTGTTTGACAATATTAGTATTAATTAAACACCGACAGATGTAAATAGAGATAAATATATACAGTACCATTCAAAAGGACCAACTCTCCCACACCCTACACCAAGGAAAATGTCGGAGTCACTCCGAAAAACTCCGATATTCCTCCCAAAATGTTGGGAGGAATTTGGGAGTAATCTCTCCTAAAATCAGGTAAATGCGAGCTCACTCCCTACACCGAGGAATTAATTGCCCTTATCCTACTTTGATCTCTACCGGCACACGACTGATAAGGTTATTAGATTACCTGACAGGTAAAGGTTGAAGTAATAAAGAATTTTATTTCCGGTCTACTGTATCAGTTTAAGTGTCAAACAGGTGTATAATTTTAAATGTCTTTTAAACTAATTAAGTTTAATTTGTGGTAATAATATGTCAAAATATTTTCGTATTTTTTGTTAGCCCATCTAAAAATATCTTTACCTTAACGTACTTGCTTAAAAAAAAAAAAAAAAAGGATTATAAAATATAGCGGAATATGTGAAAAACCCAATATTCTACTTCAAAGTTAAGTCTTAATTTGAAAATTATGTGTGTAAAAGTTTTGTATTTATGCAAGTAAAAAGGAAAATTTATTAACCATGCATTAGGCATAATAATAGCCCCGTAATAATTGTGTTAGTCTACGGCATTTTCTTTTTACGATTATCTAATTGCTGGAATGAATAAAAGATTTAAAAGTAAAATGTTATTGTTAATTCTTTCAATTGAAAATTTATAAAAAATGAAAACTACTTAATTTTGACCTCGACGTCTTCACCAGTAAATTAATATTTTATTTACGAAATGAAGAGACTTGTGTAAAAATAACCGGAAACTTTCGCTAAATTAATGAGAGCAGTTTAAAGAAAATCATTAAAATTACGTGTCTGAAAGTTTTGTCAAGTAAAAAGGAAAATATTATTCACCATTCGTTATGCTATAATAATAATACGGCATTTTCGTTTTACGATTTGTTGGCAGTACTGTAGGATAATAATACATTTCGGTTACAACAGGAATACGTCCCCAGCTGCATTAATTCGTCTTTGTATAATATTTATTTTCGCACAATGAATGTAAATTTGCGTATTTTGAACAGTGATCTTAAAAGATTTTAAAAACAATTATTTGCCGTGCGAAGACAATTCCACGATACACATCTCAGTTATCGACAGTTTGGGTTGAACTTGAACTACTTAAAAATGTTAAATGCTAAAAATAGTTAACATAAATTTTTATCCACAGCACGAGTTTTTTTAAAGGGCGGGAAATAATATAGCGTACTAGTAAACTCAGGTGACCTTTCTAGACGACCGTGGGAAAAATCTATTCAATGTTTCTAAAGTTGCAGAACGACATTTTTGTGCGATCGTATTGAGGCTCCAGAAGGTCCTTTTACAATTGATTAATCGGAATCAAAAATATAATTCTTTTCCGAATAAACGAGAACAGTAACACATCTTTGACTATTTGAATTTTAATGTTTTATCTTTCAAAAAAGGAAGTAGACCTGAATATTAGTTATACGTCCATGGTCAATAATATAAACTTACGGTTGATGAAATATTGAAATTATGATGGAAATTGTCCGGGTGATCAATTGTGTTCAAATGACAATAATACGATAAAGAACTGCCAATTGTAGGCGGTTGGGAAATTTTGAAAAAATAATATTGACTGATTTAACTGGAATAGAATATTATGATGGGCAATTATAAGGTTTGATAACAATTAAAGGATTAGTGACCTATCGGATAGCGATCAGCAGATTACTAATCATCACAACAATTTTTGTAAACGTAAAATGATTGAGCGTCATAAACTTGTCAAAAACATGAAGACAGGTAGAATTATAGTAATTTAATGTGAAAATATTTTTACACTTTCCAAATTTTAATGACGAAATTGATATAAATACTTTCGTCAATTTGAAAACCGTTTCGTAAAATACGAAAATGATGAGCGCTACCAATATCACTTGAAGTTATTTCCTCTGATTAACAGAGTTGTCACTTTACAGTTTCTTTTCGTAATTTCAATTATTCAAGTCTGTATAAATGTACCGAGGTGGTGGAACATAATATTTTACATTGCTCAATATATTAAGTTTACCTGTTGATCGGATGAATCGTGTTACCGTAAAAACAACATGATTTTTTTAGCCAGTTGATTTTTAAATAATGAACAATTAATCCGCCGATATTGCTTATTGAGTAAGTCATAAAAGATTCTAATTGTGGCAAAATCGTCTTTGTTGAAAGAACAAAATGTATAACCTGACCGGACTGTAATAGAAATACAAAATAACAAGTATATATATTTTCTTCATACTTTTTCATATGTACGTTTTATTTCAAAGATAATGCATAGGACAAAAACATATAACATAATGATTATCTTATTCTAAATGATATTGTCACATCTTTATCTGTCAACTCGTCAAAGAAAGGAAAACATTTGTTCAATTTTTAATACCGTGATTTTAAAGCACACCTGTGCAACCAAGATCGATTAAATGTTCATAGGTAAATAATCTGGGTAATCCGATTATGTTGTCACGCGTCGTTAATTTTTAGTACATCCGATGGGCAATTAACCAATTAACAGCCACGCGGTGTTGGGAGGGAATCTTTGGAGGACTTTGGGAGTGAAATCCGCGGTACTCGGTGTGATTCCGAGAAAAACGGAAATCGGAAAAAAATGATATCGAATCGATCCGTTTGAAGGGTACTGTATCGGAAACTGTTCAAGAAATTGTCTTTTCACAAATAAAATCACGGGTCTGTGAACAAACGTCATCAGCAAACTTATTTCCATCGCTGTCATACCTTAAGACAGCACAATTTTCCAGAGTATTTCCACCAGGTTGAGAAGAATGCCACTTGCCCATGTCCATACCACCACCATTTACCCATTTCCAAATATTTTCTGACACACTGTCACTTCCACCAATCCAAAAATTACAAACTATAGAATGAAAAAAAAAACTTCAATAGTATGTGTTCATTAAATACTAATACTCAATTATAAATAGAATATACACTTATTTTTCGAGATATCAAAAGTACATACAGTTTCTAAGACGCAATTTTCCTATTCAGTGCATGATTCAAGGTCAAATTTATACGTTACATTTTATTAATCACGTATTTTAAATCATTGCTTTAGATTTATAAGGATATCTCATGGAAAAGAACGTTTGAATGTCTTTCAACATTGGTACCAATAATTAAATATCGGCCATGAAATAGTAACTGACATTTGATTTTTCACATTTTAAAATTATTTGCCACAGAGTTGATTTCCATAATTCTATATATTAAATAAAGTTCCACATAATGCAGTTTTTTATCTGAACGAACTCTCGGGAAAAAAGTACTATGCTATTTAGTTTTTAGAAATGAATAATCTTGCATTTGATTTGTGATTTGAGGTTTTCTGTGCCGAACGAAATAGAACTGACGAAATGATTTGATCCTTTCACACTGTGACATTCCAAAATTCAATATTAGATCGTTCTTAACTATTTGGATTTCTGCCAGCTAAATAACGAGTGACATTAAACATGCTTACAAAAACGTCTTCAAAGTTCTAATAATCACACAACATACCCAAAACTAATTAAAATCTATTTGAATCAAATAGACAACCAAATTGCACTTCCTGAACTTGAAGTCAAGTTAAGTATATTATACAAAAGAAGACAAGAATATATTCCGAGTGAACTTCTGATACTATAATACACTTAATACTTTTCTAATAAATCACCACACAATGTACAACAATCATCATTTCAAATTCAATATTAGTACATGAATAAACCTTTTTTTGAGTGTTAATCAGATGTAGATCTATCTCACTTCAAACTTAATAATATATCAATAGATCCAATTTTGTTTTATAAAATTGTGAACGCAGATACTAATTTCTTGTTTAAAGTATTAAATTTATCATATTTTTTTAAGAAAAAAATAAAAAAAACATTCAGATTCAAACATAGTTCTGTGCTTCTTACGTTTTTATTTTGATAACAGATTTGTCACGTTTGAAAGATGAGTTGTTCAACAGACAATTAGCATTTCTATAGAGACCAACTGAGCCCATTTTAATGCAAATTTCTATTTTATAGAAGTACTTCATGCAGGAGCTTGGCAGTGAGAAAGTCATCTATAGTATATATCGTCCAAGTTTAATACTGCTGCTGTAAGTCCTTTTGATTATTATCAGCGCATTTGTCAGTACTGCAGTACTGATATGAGTTATCAAAAATCTTTATAAAATTGTCATATTAAACGTGTAAAGCCACGAAGGTCTTAATTTGATAAAAAAAAAGGTGGAGTATCTATTTGAAATGGTAAGACGATACAGAATACATTAGTTCCAATAATGACATTAACTTTGATTTCCATTTCACCATTTTTGTGTCGGATTTCGTTTCGAGTAATGACAAAGCTTACGACGATAGAGGTTACATATGTAGAACGCAAATAGCAAATCGTAAAACTTAATCGGCTTACAACTATTCAAAATACATGTATAAGTAAAGTTGTCTCATTGGCACTCATTCCACATCTTCCTTTATCTATATACTGTAGGTATGCTGATTATGTTAACGTGAGGTCTTTCCCCGGACTTATAGAAAAGTTGTCTTTGTGTTAATTAATCATATGTTTTCAAGATTAATAGCGATAGCAAGATACATACTGATAATTGATCTGTTTAGAATTAAACAACAAGTATGTTTTTATACTTTCAATACACATTTATTTCAAGTTTATAAAAATTGAAAAAAAGGTACGGTTAGCCGGTTAATAGCGTTGTTGGTATTTGATCTTTACGGTTAACCGATTAAAATTTAACAAAACCATTTTTCCCAAACTGATACAATATTCCTAAGCTTGAGTTTCCCATGATTTCTTTGGTTACTTAAAGAGAGGGACGGAAGATACCAAAAGGAAAGTCAAACTTATAAATCTAAAACAACTGACAACGCCATGGCTAAAAATGAAAAAGACAAACAAACAACAGCACTCACGACACAACATAGAAAACTAAAGAATAAACAACACGAACACCACAATATGTACAATGAATCAATTGGAATAAAGTTTCCGGTTATTTGAAATTATAAAACATCACAAATCATCTCTTTGAAAGTTGGTCAACTGTTATAGAATATCTGTGTCGCAGATTATTACGAGTATGTGCCAACTGTCATACACATCCTCCCGTCTAAATTACATTTGTACTAACCATAATTATCCCAATTGGAACCACATGTGGAACATAATCTGTATACCCTCTCGGATAATACTAGTTCACTGCCATTTTATAGGGCAAATGTCATCATTGGTTCTTAGTTTTAATGTAGTTGGAAATTTAATATATGTCTATAATAGGTGAATACCAGTTATTTCTGCCTTATGAGTAACTTACCTAACGGAGATTCACACACACCCCTATATGCAGACGTACTACAGTGCTCTTCGGCCCATTTGAAATTTTCCAGTGGCGCTATTGCAAGGCAATCGTCTGTAAAATATCCATAAACAGCAACAAGATTATCCCAAGGCATGGCCTTTCCATCGGATGTTTTATAAACTTCCTCTGTTACAACATCAGTCAGACCAATCCACCAGTAGTCAGTGCTACAATTTGTTAAATGAAGTCAAACTTTGCTGTTTTATATGTTTATCATTTTATTAAATGTCTATAAGTTAATGATAACAAAAATAGTTTTTGTCTTTTAGAGGAAATTTTTAGACATTGTTTGAAGAAAATTTTGGGTATTTGTTTATAAGAAGGTATAAAAAAAGTCTCATGATCCACAACTTTACTATACTTGGGCTAATGAGAATTAAAAATTCTATAGTTTCATGTCCCTTGTATAAAACCAAATCTTTTTCCTTATTTTTCCTTTGAGTTTTTAAGCCAATTGATTGCATTTTGATTGACGTAAACCGCGGGTATGTTTTCATTCATACTGATGTTGAAACAAAAGGCAACAACCGAGTGTCTGATTGATCAGTTTTTATTCTGGACATTACATTTACCCATTATGGTTTACTTTTGTAAATTGTTATTTGCATGGAGAGTTGTCTCATTGGCACTCACACCATACATCTATTACATTCATTTTTATAAGTTCGTTCATGTTACTGTTCACTGTTTGATAAATTTTGATAATCTCAAATGTGTACGTTGAATTGCTGATGTAGCAAACAAAAAAATATTTGTATAAGACGCCAAACATATCCATGAAAACTATATAAAATCTAGATTTTATCATTAGTTACCTGTGAAGTAATCCTGTTCTATTGAGGATTATGTAATACGTTGTATTGTCTGGAAATGTTCCTAATATACCACCATTTGTTCCACATTGGGTTCCGGTATCGGCCCAATTCAGTGGTGTTTGGGTTGTCCAGTAACACTTGTTTATATTTGGTCCAAGTTTACCAGGTGCACATTTGTAGTCTACAGATAAAGAAGTGTATTTTCTAAAGTTGTCAAATCGAACAGTTTTGACTAAGTGGTTACTCGGATAATCTTTCGAACGATAAACCAGTTAAGTTAGTATTTAAAAGCCGTATTGTTACTTCTCTATAAATGTACGCTTTTATTATACGATTTATTGATATTTATTATAGGGTTTTGTAAGGCTAGGGTTTGAACATTTCTGGTGAAAAAGTATAACAAAAATACAGAACTCCAAGGCAAATTCAAAAAGGATCAGTCCACAAAATCTAACAAAATCGATCGTCACCAATCAACGAAAGGAAAGGTAAGCAACGGTCATATTTGGGACTAGGGAGCGACATTTTCCGAAGAAAATGGAGGGTTCAACCTGCGTTATTTGCTAGCAAAATTTCCAAATCGCATGACATTGTTGATAGTTTCGTTATATTTATAGAATTAAATCATCAACCAAAACAGATATAATGAATAAATGTGACATTAATTGGGACCCAGCAGTTTGTGTAAAACATTGAGTAGAAACGTATCACAATTGCCAAATGAATTCATAAGTTTTACCTTTAATAATCCAGGACTACCGTATCTACTACGTTTTAAGGTAAACAATAGCAATCAATATACTTGACCATTGATCTGTCAAATTAATAATCACAGCGATAATTTTTTAGAATTCCACAATCAAATCTATTAAAATTGTCCGTTTAACCAGTTTACGTTCGTGGTGTCCGATACTCGGACCTCACGACGATTAACTAGCTTAACGTTGTCAACACTAGTTTATCTTAATATATTCGATTAAGGACGAGTGTTATATTTACATTATTATTCACGCATTTTTAATGAACAAAGTCATGTGTTATTCAGCTCTCATCATGGTCATCTTCTTTGATCTACCAATTGAGATAGTATTGGAAAATAATAAACTGAATAGTAGGTTATTTTTGTATGTTTGTTAATATGTTGTATTTTGTTAAATGAGACCTGTTTAATGAATCTTGATTGTTCATTTCTTTCGAACATAAACAGTTCCTAATTTAATTTTGCAACAACACCAACCTTGACAAATACAATGACAGATTATCTAACTCAGAAAGTTTTACTAGCATGAAATAGTTATCAAAGGAACCGGGATTATATTTCAGTACGTCAGACGCGCGATTCGTCTACATAAGACTCATCAGTGACGCTCATGTCAAAATATTTATGAAGCCAAACACTTAGAACTAAAACTGGATATTGGTGCTTCGGAATTGGGTAATGTCTGCAACACATGTTGTCGTAAATGAAAGGACAAAAATAAAGATAAATAGTCGAATTGAGTGGTGTCATGACTAAACTTGAAGCCAATGACACTATTTAGGGAGACTCAAGATGACTTCGATAAATATTTTAGATATAAAGGCTCTGCTAGAATGGGATTGTATTTAAATTTTAAAACAGTGAGGAAAATCTAGTCATTTCGTTTATTGTATTGTTGAGTTCCCAACAGAACCCTGATGTCTAGGTTGTAAAGTAATAAAGCAAACCTAAATGGATGTATGGTATCCCTTGATTTTAGATAGTACTCCAAGGTAAATTAAAACTAGAGGCTCTAAAGAGCCTGTGTCGCTCACCTTGGTCTATGTGAATATCAAAGGAAGCAGATGGATTCATGACAAAATTGTGTTTTGGTGATGGTGATGTGTTTGTACATCTTACTTTACTGAACATTCTTGCTGCTTAAAATTATCTCTATCTATAATGAACTTGGCCCATTAGTTTCAGTGGAAAATGTTAGTAAAAATTTATAAATTTTATGAAAATTGTTAAAAATTGACTATAAAGAACAATAACTCCTAAGGGGGTCAATTGACCATTTCGGTCATGTTGACTTATTTGTAAATCTTACTTTGCTGAACATTATTGTTGTTTACAGTTTATCTCTATCTATAATAATATTCAAGATAATGACCAAAAACAGCAAAATTTCCTTAAAACTAACAATTCAGGGTCAGCAACCCAACAACGGGTTGTCCGATTCATCTAAAAATTTCAGGGCAGATAAATGTTGACCTGATAAACAATTTTACCCCATGTCAGATTTGCTCTAAATGCTTTGGGTTTTGAGTTATAAGCCAAAAACTGCATTTTACCCATGTTCTATTTTTAGCCATGGCGGCCATCTTGGTTGGATGGCCGGGTCATCGGACACATTTTTTAAACTAGATACCCCAAAGATGATTGTGGATAAGTTTGGATTAATTTGGCCATGTAGTTTCAGAGGAGAAGATTTTTGTAAAAGATTACTAAGATTTACGAAAAATGGTTAAAAATTGACTATAAAGGGCAATAACTCCTAAAGGGGTCAACTGACCATTTCAGTCATGTTGACTTATTTGTAAATCTTACTTTGCTGAACATTATCTCTGTTTATAGTTTATCTATATCTATAATAATTTCAAGATAATAACCAAAAAGAGCAAAATTTCCTTAAAATTAGTAATTCAGGGCCAGCAACCCAACAACAGATTGTCCGATTCATCTGAAAATTTCAGGGCAGATAGATCTTGAACTGATAAACAATTTTACCCCCATGTCAGATTTGCTCTAAATGCTTTGGGTTTTGAGTTATAAGCCAAAAACTGCATTTTACCCCATGTTCTATTTTTAGCCATGGCGGCCATCTTGGTTTGATGGCCAGGTCACCGGACACATTTTTCAACCTACTAACCCAAAAGATGATTGTGGCCAAGTTTGGATTAATTTGGCCCAGTAGTTTCAGAGGAGAAGATTTTTGTAAAATATTACTAAGATTTACGAAAAATGGTTAAAAATTGACTATAAAGGGCAATAACTCCTATAGGGGCCAACTGACCATTTCGGTCATTTGACTTATTTGCAAATCTTAATTTACTGAACATTATTGCTGTTTACTGTTTATCTCTATCTATAATAATATTCAAGATAATAACCAAAAACAGCAAAATTTCCTTAAAATTACTAATTCAGGGGCAGCAACCCAACAACGGGTTATCCGATTCATCTGAAAATTTCAGGGCAGATAGATCTTCACCTGTTTAACAATTCTACCCCTTGTCAGATTTGCTCTAAATGCTTTGGGTTTTGAGTTATAAGCCAAAAACTGCATTTTACCCCTATGTTCTATTTTTAGCCATGGCGGCCATCTTGGATGGTTGGCCGGGTCACCGGACACATTTTTTAAACTAGATACCCCAATGATGATTGTGGCCAAGTTTGGTTTAATTTGGCCCAGTAGTTTTAGATTAGAAGATTTTTGTAAAAGTTAACGACGACGACGGACGACGGACGACGACGGACGCCGGACGCCAAGTGATGAGAAAAGCTCACTTGGCCTTTTAGGCCAGGTGAGCTAAAAAGAAAAGTCGATATAAACTATCGAAAAGAAAAGTTCGACTATATCAACTAGCAAAACGGCTGTATAACAGTGCAAAACAGTCCAATATATCTGGTGGAGAGCAGTTCTGTGGCGATCACACCACAATTTTGTTTTTATTTTTCATAGGTATAACATATATGTGTGTTTGTAAGTTATTGCTTTTTGTATTGCTAATTTTAGTAACATACCAGGTATTGACGCCATCAGATTTATCTTTGAATCTGTATCCAGTATGGCTAAATCTCCACCTTCACCTTGACAGACAGTTCGTGCATCAGACCAAGATAGCTGTGTATCCCATGCTTTGTAACATATCGAAGTAATGGGATCCTTTACATACCGGCCTCCAGTGCACCAAGCTATAAGAAGTTAAAAGTTTAAAACGAATTATAAGTTAAAAAAGATTGCAAATACTATTTTTTGGAACTGTTTTTAAAGTAGTTGCGTGTTTGGAGTAGTTGTTTAAAAGACAGTACGTAACAAACATTTATATTGAAAATAATCTACGAATTTTAAAAGGTTTAAGATATTTCATAACTACCATACAAAAACGTATTTTGTTTGTGCATAATTGTAAAGCGAACGATACTTATTTTCACGCACACAGCAAATATTTTTGTGACCAATTGGAAAGCCAAAAATACGATCAATTTCGTTGGCTTCGAACGAAAAGGACCTGAGATACGATAGCAAAACTCGTCTTCGGTAAGTTTTGACAAAGCAAGTTGGTCGAAAACATATGGCTACAATTCTAGCCGAAATGTTCGAAGCATATCGCTGAATACGGCTTTATTTGGGTTTAACTTAACATACGACACTCTGATGAGTCTTATAAAACCAAAACGCGCGTCTAGCGTATTAGATTATAAGCCTCATACCTTTGATAACGATTAGGACTATGAAGATATTGTGTGTAAAACTAAAAGCTACTCGACTCATACCATTTGACCAGCTGATTACGCCAACTGTAACTGGAATCAAAGTTGTTTAACTGACTTATAATATTCATTATACAAATGTGAACATCCATATCTTTTTTTTGTGTTTCCAATAGATAGTGATATTTAAAATTTTGATCTAGAAAAACGATAAATTATATGACCAAGTATTCAATGAAGAAAGATATATTGTTACTATCTGGTCCTGTGATTGTTGTTGCTTTATTTGTTGATGGTTGTACTGTGGTTGTTACCAGTTCTGTTGTTGTTTCAATCATTGTTGTTGTCTCTTCAAAAAATTAAAGAAAAGAGTTATAGTATTCGACAAACAAACAAATTAAACATCTCTTTTATATTTCAAAGCATGGTGTGTAATAGCGACATTCCCTCTTCTTACAGAATGACATTATTTGTTGATTTGCTCAAGATAGCGCATACCTTACTGCAATTTATCCGCCATTACTGGATATTACAAAAGTTCCCGTAAAATGATGACTTCATAAAAGGAAATATCTGACTCCACAATAGAGCACCGATTGTGGTATGACGTCAAAAGTTCAAGTGGAACAGATTTTCGTGTCAAGCGGATTAGCTTTCCAAATAGCGATCAAACATATTGTCAAGAGCTTCATTTTGGACATATACTACTGTTCTTTTTGTACTTTTTTTCATATCTATACCAAGGCGAAAAGCATAGTATATTTAGAATAAGTCGTAGTAGTTGCAAGCATATATCAACTATCTTAAATGTAATAAAACCTTTACAGTGCGCCTTTTTAAATCTGAATTTATATCCCATGAGTATATATATATGTTAAATAACACTTTACTGCATTTATATTATACTATATTGATTTCAAGATAAAATAATATTTCAGAAGCATGAAAGATAAACCAAAATAATCACATCTTTAGCTTTTTTGCTGCATAAATTCTTGTTTTATAGTATTTAAATTTGTCATGGGTTTCCGATATCAAATAGCCAAGCATAATTCTTTAAAGGCATTTACCATAATAACTAAATGTTCACTTCTACATAGACGTTCAAAAGATAATAACTTTTCCAACACCCACATCATGTTGCCATCTTCATTTGAATGCAACAAGTACTAATCTCACATTTCTTATTCTGTTAAATCTTACCTTCAGGAAGTCCTCTTTTCTGATAAAAGCTATTTCCAGAAAGTATCTGAACATTTCCTGCATCAGGATAGTTTTTGTCATAACCACTGCAAACATTGTTTCCATAAAAGAAGGAAACACATTGTGCATCAGTATTACATTCAATAGCGCACAAATGTTTACTGTCAACGTCTAAGATCCATAAGATACCAGTGGTAACATATTTATTATCATACTGAGGCAGACGGACAAAACCTTCTATACTCTTAGTCGTGCATTCGTGTGGTACTGCAATCAAATAAATCGTTTTAAGAATTGGCATAACATGAATAAAATAAAATATACACCGTTGGTAGGCCTCGATTACTACTTTTTGAACTTTTCAAGTACAGTTAATAGCTTATGTCGGGTTGTCAAACCTCCGTGTAAATGGATTTTACCGTGCCAATACTCATCAGCTTATACTTTGGAAGTCTTAGAACTTATATGCATCTCTTCTAATTTTAAGCAAATAATAGTTATCAAAGGTACCAGGATTATAATTTAATACGCCAGACGCGCGTTTCGTCTACATAAGAATCATCAGTGACACTCAGATCAAAATTGTAATAAAGCCATACAAATACTAAGTTGAGAAGCATCGAGAACCCAAAATTCCAAACACTTATAGCCAAATACGGCTAAGGAAATCTAGTACTGGGATAAGATAATCCTTAGATTTCGACAAATTTAAATTTTTGTAAACAGGAAATTTATAAAAAAATACCTAATTATTGATATTCTTGTCAACACTGAAGTGCTGACTACTGGACTGGTGATACCATCGGGGACGAAACTTCCGCCAGCAGTGGCATCGACCCAGTGGTATTTATAGTAAACAAAGGTACCTTGATTATAATTTAATACGTCAGACGCGCGTTTTGTCTACATAAGACTCATCAGTGACGCTCATTTCAAAATAGATATAAAGCCAAACAAGTACAGAGATGGAGAGCATTGAGGACCCAAAGTTCCAAAAACTTGTGCCCAATACGGCTAAGGTAATCTATTCTTAGGATAAGAAAATCCTTAGTTTTACGAAACATTCATGTTTTGTAAACAGGAAATTTATTACGCTCGTGCAATATAAAATTCTACTGGGGACAATATTCCCTAATATTCATGCAATAACCCTATAATATCAGGTACTTTTACATCGGAACTAAATATTATTGCCATATGATTAAAAAGTTTAGCTGGTAATAAAATGAGATTTATTTCACATATTTTTTCAGAAAATACCTTTACCAAGTCAGGACTTTAACTAAATGACAATTAGTTTCCAGTCGTTTAGTTGTTTAATTTTGTATAGAGTTAGATTCTATGGACTTTTCCCTTTTTTAATTTACCTTCGAGTTTGGTAATCTGGTTTTAACATTTCTTATAGACTAGAATAAGTCATGCCAGTCATTTATTTAAAGACGACACCAACTACAAAAGATGATGATATTACTACTACTAATAATAACAGAATATATTAAAGAAAAGGTGAAATGTTTTTATTTTATTAAATCTTACTACATATAACGATATAAGCAAAACATTCTATTCATTCTTCTATAAATCTATAATTGTTAGAAATGCTGTAGTATATTTAAGGAAAAAGTCGGACGAAAACAATAGGGAAATCTTTACCCAAAACAGCATCTAGTTTGGATTTCTGTAAATATTGACAATGCAATTTCCCACAGGAACTCCTTTTACGGCTAAAACTGATAAAATATTGAAAGCATATCAGAATACTATAAATGTAATGTTTAGCAGTCAATCATTACAACATTCAAGATTATATAAAGTATCCAATCCAGCCTCTGTCTCCTGTCCACATCCTACTGTATGCCTATTTGTCACTTAAAAAACACTTTTTCTGCCTCAAATGGTCAATTTAGAATTCTTGTCACAACAGTATCATCTGTAACTATATATCTGACACAATTTAGCTAATATATATACTAGAAGTGTTCAAACAAAGCCATATTTGCAATAGTTGTATGTATGCAGATACCAGTCTGAGATATAAATTCACTTAAAATATTGGAGAGATGACTGCCAACATCTGATTTTTGCATAACTTCCAACCATAGTTATTGTTTTCTATATCAAGAACTTTAAAATCATAAAATCAGAGCATTTACAAGTTAAATTATTTGTTTTATGACTCAGGGGGTAGGCAATTTTCTATGTTTTATTGGCCCTGGGGCCTCAAATTTCCTAAATCATTCTGCTGTTTCTAGCAATTTGGAGTATTTAGTACATATTCAGGATAGAACGCACTATTGTAAGTTTTCTTGAGATATTTTTGTTTTTCTAGCTTGTATTTATTATGCCGTGGTGACAAAAAAGCAGATTTAGGTGTTGTGGCTTACTTGTGGGTTATCGAAAGGACACAAATACACCATAAATAATATTCAGGAAGGATCTATGAGTTGCAATGACTGCGAAGAGTAAATATAAGCACTTCTTAACAATGTAACTTACAAATATGCAAATATTATGAATTAATTTTGTATCCAAGACTTTCAATAAACTATGCGTACTAGAGTTCATAAAGCATGCAAACACAAAATTTATCAGACAACAAATCTAGTGATTTCGTTGACCGAAGAGATTGGAAATTAAAATATTCTTGTTTAGATATATTGTTCATGTTAATGACCAACTGCTAAGGTGGTACAATACTTGGCGATAACTCTGTAAAAATCAGCTGAGCGTTTATTATCGCGTTATGTTGATAAGGAAATACTTCTGACATCAGACTCGGACTTCTCTTGAACTGAATTTTAATGTGCGTATTGTTATGCGTTTACTTTTCTGCATTGGCTAGAGGTATAGGGGAGGGTTGAGATCTCACAAACATGTTTAACCCCGCCGCATTTTTGCGCCTGTCCCAAGTCAGGAGCCTCTGGCCTTTGTTAGTCTTGTATCATTTTAACTTTTAGTTTCTTGTGTACAATTTGGAGTTTAGTATCGTGTTCATTATCACTGTGTATATTTGTTTAGCAGCCAGCTGAAGGACGCCTCCGGGTGCGAGAATTTCTCGTTGCATTGAAGACCTGTTGGTGACCTTCTGCTGTTGTCTGCTCTATGGTCGGGTTGTTGTCTCTTTGGCACATTCCCCATTTCCATTCTCAATTTAAGCTTCTTAATCATCAAAACTGGTGTTTGTCAAACTGCTATCCATCCAATGAAATTTTACTGATAAAATGTGTGGTTCAAGTTTTTCAAAAAAAAATATATTTTCGTCAAAGGGTCAGAGTAAATATTTTGTTATAAATTGATCAAAATATAAGTTGGTGTATTTGTTTGCATCATTTAGTTTATTGAGTCACTGAATGTTTAAAGTTAGAGAAGACTGTGTTAATAATTAACAATAATTAATTAATAATAAATGCATGTCTAGGACAGAAACACTCTGAGGTAAAATGAATAACGCAATTATTGACAATAATACCAATTCTTAATTTTTTTTATAATGTAGTTATTTACAGACAATCCGGTCATTCTTTCGACGACCAAACCAATTTTGAGTCTTTCATACAATCATCAATATGTTCATTAAGTGAATGTCAATTGCCAGGAAAACGAGAATTCATAAAAGAACAAAAAACAAAAACTCAATTCTATTTTTTAAAATAAACTTGAGAAGTACTTTAATCTTCAGGTTTTACAGTTGATAGCAATGAAATAGGATGTCATTCAATGGAGATATATAAAGAAAAGATAATTTTAATACTTCGTCCACAACGACCTCGATATGAATCTAATGTCTGTAAGTAAACTCATCATAGATAAAAGGATTAAATTTTGTATTTGCACGAGACACGCGTTTCGTCAAGACTTACGTTCTACAATTTTTCTGTAAATAATCAGCTCGACATTCACCAATCGATTTAAAGAAAATTCACCATACAAAGAGGGTTAAGAAAGCATTTATTTTGTCATAGATAAACACTTTGAACAAATCAGGACTGGTTATGAAAAACTATTTGTAGATACAAATGCTTAATCAACAGATAGGGTAACCGTGTATACACTTTGTACAACGATTATATTGCTTCCTAAATAATTAAGAGGAAAACATGAATACTTACTTTTTAATAATGTCTAACCTCTCCAAAATGTCTTCAACTTTGTACTTGTTTTGATCGGAACGTCATTAATGAGTCTTATGTAGACGAAACGTGCGTCTGGCGTATTAAATTATAAGCCTGATACCTTTGATAACTATTAACAGCACTGGATCGATGCCACTGCTAGTGGATGTTTTGTCTCCGAAGCCCAGAGGTCAGCAATTAGGTGTTGACATGATTATCAATTATATGGTCATTTTTATAAATACTAAGCATTTTCGTATCTCGGGCATAGATTACCTTATCCGTATTTGGCACAACTTTTAAGAATTTTGGGCCCTCAATGCTCTTTAAATGTGTACTTGTTTTTTTTTTTTATTTATCATCGATTAACAGGCATTTACATAAATTATCTATAGTGGCACATAATAAAGCAAGTAGGAAAAGCAAATAAGAGTAAACAAAAATAATACTAATAATACGATATGATATAACGGAATATGGATGAAGTATAACATTTTCATAAAAAAACATATAGTGATAATGGAAATTACATTTCAAGCACATCTATACATTATAATTCACTATTAAATTAATTAACGACTTTATCCCAGGGTTTCAGTACATGTTATAATCTTTCACACTCATATTATTTTTAGGAAATATGTTTTTCTAAAATTAAATTTTCTTTGATATAGTTTTTAAGTCCCTATATATGAGGTTTCTTGTCTTGCATCTTTGATCTGTATATAAAATACTTTATTAGTAAAATGACTTTATTTTTTATAAAATTTAGTTTATAGTTATATTAAAGTCCAAACATGACTATATCTACATTTAGTGGAATTTCAATATGTGTTGTTTCAAAAATCCAGGCATTCAGATGGTGCCAATTGTCTGCTGCAATATGACAGCCCCATAATAAATGCTCTATGCTTTCTGGTTCTTCCTTGCAAAATGTACAAAAATTACACTGTACACGGTTTATCTTTAAAAGAGCTTGGTATTTTTCGAAATTTTAGTGACACAGTTATAGATTTTTTCCAATCTCCTACAACGTTATTCAATATATCCTCCTATTTTCGCTCAGCTTCTATTACAACTGGTATCACACATTGATTTAATATATTATACATGTCTTTTGAACCTTTGTTTGATTTGAAAAAAATATTAATATTAAAAGGTAACATAGCTTGTTGTTGTTTTTCCCTTTCCGTGTTGATTCCCATAGATTGTAACCATTTTTATAATGCTATTTTAATACCATAAAATTGTAAAAATGTGGATTTAAAAGTATATATCCGTTCAAAATCTTGACAATATATTTCCTTGCTCATCTAGAAGGTCATTCACAGCCCATACCCCGTTTTGTGCCCAACTTCTATAATAAATACTGACGTTATCAATTTTAATGTTCTCATTATTCCATATAGATGAAGATATGAGTTCCTCAAAATAGCGAGGATGTCGGAATCTCGACATGTTTTTCCAGGCACAAATAACTTCTGTCCAAAAAAAGTTATCTAATTTTTTAGTTGTTTCAAAATAAGCCAACTCTGTAAAATTTATATTTTGTGTAGCAGTAAATAATTTGATCCACTTTGAATTTGAATTAAATAATCTTCAAACCCAGCTGGTCAATTTTAGCCCTTGTATAAAATTTCTCAAATTAATCATTTTTAAACCACCTCTGCAGTATTCTTGACATAAGAGCTCCCGATTTACCTTGTCGGGTTTACCATCCCAAATGAAAGCATAAATTTTCCTAATGAGTTGTTGTAGTACATTTTCATCTGGACTTGGGATGGATAAGAACAGATGATTCAATTTTGATATAATTAAAAATTTTATAATAGTTATTATACCAAACGGAGTAAGCGACTGTTTTGACCATTTTTGTATAATACTTTCTATTTCTTGAATTCGAGGAGCATAATTTAGATTTAACATTCTATTCAAATCAACACAAAAGTAATACCCAATAATTTGAAGGTACTGGAACCCCATTTCAATCCCCACTTTACGCATATTTGATCTTGACTATGTTTTTTACTTTCTATCCATATAACATTTGTTTTATCTAAGTTAATTTTCAGTCCTGATATCTCAGCATAGAATTGTAAGATACGGAGGGATGCATCTAAAGAGGAAGGAGATCCATCTAAAATAAGTGATGTATCATCAGCATATTAAGACAATATAAACTCTGTATCATCTATCGTAATACCTTTAATATCATTACTATTTCTGACAAAAAAGCCAAGTATTTCTGAGAAATAGCAAGAAAAGGCAAGGAGACAAAGGATCTCCTTGTCTACAGCCTCTTTCCACACGAAAAAAATCTGACAGACAACAATTTTGAGTTACTGTTGAAGAAATATTATTATAAAATGTTTTTATCCAGTTCATGATGGATTCTCCAAAATAAAAATATTGAAGTGTCTCAAATAAAAATGCCCAGGAGATAGAGTCGAATGCTTTTTCAAAATCAATCAAGAGTAATATACCAGGGATGTCATTTTCCTCCGTGAAATGTAAAATATCGTATATGAGTCTACAGTTTTCCCCAATAAATCTCCCCGAAATAAAACCAGTTTGGTCAGAATTAATTAGTTTATTAAGAACTGACTTTATTCTCTCTGCTATACAGCTAGATGCTGATTTATAAGTTGAGTTTAAAAGGGTAATTGGAAGCCATTTTTTTTAAAAAACTGTCTTGATTTACGTTCCTTTGGGATACATGTGATTACTCCCTGTTTCTGTGTGACAGACATTTCCCCTATTTTATATGCATCATTTATTGACCTGAAGACAAATTTTCCAATATCTATCCAAAAAACTTAAAAAAAATATGCTGTGAAGCCATCTGAACCAGGGCTTTTATTATTTTTCATCCTTTTTAATGCTTGTGTTAGCTCACTAAAGGTAATATTACCTTCTAAAGAATCTTTTTCATTATCTTTTAATTTATGTGTTTGAAATGGTAATTCCCCTGATAGATTGACATCTTTTATACACTCTTGTCTTCTGTAAAGCTTCTCATAAAATAATTTTGTTTGCATCAATATATCTTTTTGATTTTCTACTACAGTGTTATCATTAATAATAATTTTTTTTAATAGTTTTATTTATAAAATTTTGGGTTTCTAGGTTACAAAAATAATTTGTTGGTTTCTCTCCTTCTTCAATCCATTAGGTTCTTGACCTAATATATTGACCTTTAATCTTGTTTTGTCGCAAAATTCTAAGTTCATATTTTTTAATCTCTATTACATTTATATTGTCCTCAGTGATTGTGTTTCGTTCTAGTTTTTGTATTTCTTCTGTAAATTTGTTTTCCTGTTTTACCCTTTCCCTTTTTATATATGTCGAATAAGAAATAGTCTTTCCTCTGATCTCATTGAGAAGTGTTTCAAAAAATAATTGGTCACTGATTTTGAATTGTATATCAAAATCATCAATAATACTGTTTAAAGCATATCTGCTATAACCTAGCACTGAATATTGCTCAACTGTGCTAATAATTGTTTTTTTTTTTAATTAATTTTACATATTCAGTATCTTGAAGGAGAGAGTTGTTGAATTTCCAGAGGCCCTGCCTTTTATAAACTCATTTATCTTTAAAGTCAAAATTACTGGTGAATGGTCTGATCTGTAGCTATTTCCAATGTTTATATCACATATGTCATCTATAAGGCTTTCATAGATCAAAAAGAAATCTAACCGTGATTGTTTAAATGGATTTTTTTTCTCCATGTTAATCTTTTAAGATCAGGGTATCTCTCTCTAAATGGATCCACAAGAGTCTTATATTTTATAATTTCTAAAATTTTATCCCTTGATTTTGGATTATTTATATGTTTATAGTAATAGGTATCTAGGTCAAAATTCTGAACAAGATTAAAGTCCCAACAGATCAGACATAGTTGATTATCAAAAATGTCTATGATTTTTGTTAGTTTGTCATAGAAGCAAAGATTATCAGTATTCGGCCCGTACACATTTATCAGAGTAAATCTCTTGTCTTCAATATTAATATCCAATCTCAACAAATTGCCATCCTCATCTTTTCTAACTTGGTGTATTTTATATTCAAAATTATTTTTAAACAGGAAAGCAACTCCTCATTGATTAGATGCATAAGAACTGAAAATACATTGACCTTTCCACTTGTTTGGCTTTATAACTAGTTTAAACTGAGCGTCACTGATGAAAGTTATGTAAACGAAACGCGCGTCTGGTGTATTAAATTATAAGACTGGTACCTTTGATAACTAATAACTATAACCACACGAGACTGTGTCAAGATTTTCGATTTCAATATGGATAATTGGAGTAAGGGAAAAATATGAAGATTTATACAATAGTTTTCAACTGCCCGCAGCGTTAGAGCTAAATCAACTTAAAAGCAAGGATAGATTCATTGCCTATTTACCATATCTTACAAATAGTAGACTGGTCAGATGTAAAAGGATTTGCAAACAAGAATGTGTCCCCAGTACACGGATTCCTCATCAACACTATCATTTTCTATGTTCGATTGACCGCAAAAATGGGGGAAAATCTCTAATTTGGCATTAAAATTAGAAAGATCATATCATAGGGAACATGTGTACTAAGTTTCAAGTTGATTGGACTTCAACTTCATCAAAATCTACCTCGACCAAAAACTATAACCTGAAGCGGGACAGACAAACAGACGAACGGACGAACGCACGCACAGACCAGAAAACATAATGCCCATAAATGGGGCATAAATTTATAAGGGAACGACTGAAAGAGATGAAAATCCTACCAGATTCAATGTTTTGAAGTATTCCACTCCTACCTATATAATGGTTACCGTTTTATCATTGCTGCTTTAAAGTCTCATTTGTTCCAAAACTGTTACAACGAAAACGAATTTGTCCTAAGATTGATTTTCTACCTACTATGCTTTTCATAACCAAATATGAGTATATAAATATAACATATACCTAATTTTAAATGTAGTATGTTTTTTGCCGTGCTTGAGGGAATGAATTAGAGAAAAAAGGCACACACTGTAGATCATTAATAATATTGACAGTATATTTACACTGTAATTATAGCATTTCAAAAATAATGTTACAAATCTGACTAAAACCATCGAAGTCTATTGAGGTTGAGAAACGTTAGCGTTACGAAAGATTTTATGAAGAGTAAATGTTCGTAATAGTAATTCAAACGATTTTGGAATAGACACAAAAGTTGTCAATACTGCCCATTTTTACATTCCCTTCTTTTTGTAATTGCATATATTATTTGCAAATATTATTTTTTTATGTGTTTTTCAATACTCATATAATTCAAAGTTGAAAAAAATTTTGAATTAGAAAATTTCTCCTACCGGATCTTAACAAAAGTGTTGTTTTAAAATGGTAAAAATCAGAATTAGTAATAGCAAATTTAAATTACTAATAGAAGTTGGAAGATATACTAGAACACCTTTAGAACAGAGAATTTTTTCCACTTTGCAAGGATGGAATTGAAGATGAATGTCATTTCCTCATTATATGCAAAGCGTTAGAATCTAACATAACTATACTCTTTTGTAATTTCAGTGATTTAGTTCCATCTTTTGTTAATATGTCTGAACAAGCTAAATTAAGTTTAATTTTGAAAAGTATTGATACTGATATGAATCTGGAATAAGCGATACAGATCAAGACGATTCGAACATTCATTTAAAGCAAACATAATGTTGTTAAGACGCGGTTGTTTTATTAAAGCTTATTCTAATTGCTTGAATTAATAATATAATATCAACACCTCCACGCAATGTAGATATAAAATATGGGTCTCTTGTCATTGAGAAAATATTTTTGTCTTTTTTTGTACTTGCATTTTGTAAATGTCAGCTGGTATTATTCCTGTATTGGAATTTACACCAAGAAAATTAATTGATTTGATTAGACTTATAATCCTATTTTTCACATCTTGCTGTTCCATGAAGTATCTCAACTACATTGATTACTAAATGTAAAGAGGAATATTTTGTTAAAATTTATTTAATTGTATAATAGTTGTTATTATTTCTTTCTTCACAAAATATCATCTATTAATGATAGATTAATGTTTAAGCTATATATATACATTTACGATTGGTTTTGTTTTTTAGAGATTTCAACATATTTATATAAAAAGCATAGACGTATAGTACCTTCTTTAAAAGGATAAAACATTCAAATATGAACAGAAATTCTGTTGTTTTTATATTTCAAGATGTTCAATATAATAGTTTGTCCTTAACAAGGTGGTTAAATAGTTGGCATAGCTTTTGGTTGATGGAGGAAATGTCTAAATATGTAGCACCAAAGAACCCAAATATACCAAATTTATGGTGGGTTACAAATATATGGCCGATTCCTTATCTTTGGTAAATGTGACGTCATGCCATCCTAAATCTATGGCAGATTTTTTGCAATCCTAATCTATGGCAAGTTTTGTAGTTTCCTAATCTATGGCGGATTTTTATAGTTTCCAAATCTATGGCAATTTTTTGGCAAAAAGAAAACAATGTAGTACATTTTTGACCAATAACTTGTATTAAGAAAGAGGAAATATACGACAACGGGAACATCTATAAACATTCCATAATGGTCAACTAAAAAAAGTCATAAATTAAAAATCCATAAACCTTAATACAGACTTCAAGATGAAATGATGTGCTCTGTAAAAAATAAACATTTTTCAATGTGTGCATGGTATCTTTTTAACCCATTTATTAAACCAACTAATAAGTCTTTAAAAAAACAAGAAGACCGCTTTTTATAAAAAATAAATAAATAAAAAAGTAACAAATCAAAATAAACAGTTTGAATTTTTAAATAATATTTATTTCAGCGATATTGTTGGTTCATCTTTTTTATTTGATGTGGAATTAAATCAAATTTGTATCCGGTAATTTGATCTTTCACTTTATAAACTTTGCCAGCCGTAAACCGTAGACTACTACCAAAACTCCTTTTAAAACATGCGATACTGAAAATTGCGGTGCCCTTATTCATCTCGGACATTGACCGGTACAGCACATCTTGTCCATCTTCGGAATAGTAGGTCACATCTTCCTTTAAACCACCGGCAAAATTTTGTCAGGAAAATAACTTCATCTTGAATGGTGTTTAAATCTATGGGTTCCGCCATCGAAGATGTACTATTGCGTTATTCAATTGTGACGATATCTGTTATTCTCTCCCCCGGATCTGTCATTGATTTGGAGAAGACAAAAATCTTCCATAGATTTGAGTTGTTTGGCGTTTGTAACTTCACATTTACCATAAATTAGGAATCTGCCATAGATTTGGAACCCGCCATAGATTTGAGTCCTACATATCTAAAAGTAGGAATTAAACAGGATATTGAATATTCAAACAACAAAATAAATTGTAACAGAAAAAGTACTTTTCCCTGAAGTTTTTAATAAGTGATTAGAATGTTATAGTTGATTATGTTACATACCTGTTTGATGGAAAAGAATTAAAATCAAAATTATCCAAATCATTGCCTAAGGACAGTTCCTGAAACTGCAATTTTGATTGCAAGGTGTTTAACTATAATTGGGAAATTGATAAACATTCAAATATCTGCACTTTGTATCCTTGTATTCACTCGGAAGTTCGTACGAATATTAAATTTTAGCTTTAAAAAAAGTTAATTCTTACGAATGAATAGCTATTATTGTGTATTGTAAAGATCGTCATGACGTTTCCTTCTTGCTGTGCTTGCCAATGTCTTTTCACAAATTAACAATAATGTCCATCATGAATATTGATTTGAAACCAAACAAACAGTTTTAAAAAGCTGAAGTTTTTATCTTAGTTTCATTTCCATTTCAATGGTATATTTTGTTATTTCATTGTTTTATACATCCAATAATTTTGGTTTACCATATTGACAAAATGTAAATGTGACCTTTTTGACAAAATGTAAATAGTTTAGCTTCAAATTTAAATAAATATTAATTCACCTCTTTGAACCTTAAGATACAATTACGTTACTATCATCATCAAATGTGATGACCTAAGTTTTAAATTTAACATACTTTTAAAATCATTTCCTAGCAGTTAATTGGGTCATTTGGCTTGCAATCTATCAAGTACTGTTTCGTGACATTTCAGAGTTCAGTATTTACTGGAATATACAGCTGTTTTATAAAAACTCTGAACACTAAAATAAATGCACAAAGTTTCGTCAAGCGAAATAAAGTGACATCAACAGTACTTTCTGAACACAACGGCGAGAGCTGTAACGGTTTGCATGTGTAATGTTTACCGTTGCCTGTAATTTGAATCATTAATCATTAATATAAAAAAATCGACACGTTTTGTTTAATGTTCAGGAAGAAAGTGAAAATTAAATATATCAGTTATCTTTCAATTATGCGGTTTGTTACTTTGTTTTGAAACACTGGTAATACTGGTAATTTTCATACCATTTCTAATATAATTTAAAACTAATGAGTCATTTTGGAGTCAATGGAGTCCAGAATTAAGTATATTCACTCAATCAGTATCCTACCTTGGTTGTTTTGGTTTAAACTTCAACATGTTATCGTTTCAAAACCGATATCATTTCTGTCTCGTTAAACCATTCAAATTGGTATTTTATTGCATGTCTTTCTATGTTGTGTTGTTACGCTATTGTTTCAAATAAAAGAGAGAGGTTTGGTACATTTAAAACGTTTAATCCCGCTGCAATTAGTTGCACCTGTCCTAAGTCAGGAATCTGATGTTCAGTAACTGTTGTCGTTTGTTTATGTGGGTCATGAGTGTTTATCGCTTCTTGTTTTTTATAAAGATTAGACCGTTGGTGTTCCCGTTTGAATAGTTTTACACTAGTAATTTTTAAATGCCCTTTATAGCTTGCTGTTCGGTGTGAGCCAAGGCTCCGTGTTGAAGACCGTACCTTGACTATGATGGTTTACTTTTATAAACTGTTACTTGGACGGAGAGTTGTCGCACTGGAACTCATACTAAATATCTACTAGCTGATAAATCTGTTGCAGGGTATTTCTAATTTATTAATATTTTTTTTTTGGAGTTGGACTGTAATAAAACCAATATGATAAATACTAAAATATGTTTTGCATACTTTTTGACCTAGAAATAAAGACTCTTTTACTAATATGATCTATCGAAAACTGTAAATTGATAAAAAAAAGATATGAGAGCAATAAGTTATTGAATATTTGTATAACAATACAATCAAATACCATGACAATGACTTACAATTTAAAACAACATTTGTTTAATGTTCAGGAAGAAAGTGAAAATTAAATATATCAGTTATCTTTCAATTATGCGGTTTGTTACTTTGTTTTGAAACACTGGTAATACTGGTAATTTTCATACCATTTCTAATATAATTTAAAACTAATGAGTCATTTTGGAGTCAATGGAGTCCAGAATTAAGTATATTCACTCAACCAGTATCCTACCTTGGTTGTTTTGGTTTAAACTTCAACATGTTATCGTTTGAGCATCCCTTAGTGCATTCTGATTAGTTGCACATCTATTACAGTATGTAACTATGTAATTGGTTCTGTTTATGATATCTGTTAAATAAAGGACACATGGCCATTTATATAGTTTTGTTAACAGTTATGTCCACTTTCATGAATCGAGGGGATACGTGTTTTGCTTTTGTTTTTGTTTACAGAAGAACGCTATATTGCAGTGTTGTAAATGTATGCTCAATTTTCTTGATATCCCTGGTTCCAAAACATGTAATTTGATTGCAATTGTTAAACTTGAAAAGGACGGATGGATAAAAATAATTACAGTGACTTGACTGTAAGTGTTGCTATCCACCAATTGCAACTTATGCGAAATTCTGACCAAATTGCAATTTGTTTTATAAATCAAATTGTTCAACTGGTCAGAAATTTGAACTAACTGCTGTAGAAAACCACAGTCAAGTGAGAGTGCATATTCATAAGAATCAGATATCATTTTAAATAAAACATCATATATTCAGTAAAATATGTGTGAAATAACAATATGCTCTTGATAAGTTTCCATGGGGAGATAATCATTTTTCTTTCAAAAAGTCTTTATTCAAAAGAATAATATTTTAGGTTATCTCCCCATGATGTTTTATTTAAAATGATATCTGATTCTTATGAATATAGTATACTTTTAGAAAGAAAAACTATATGAAAGCTTAGATTGGATATTTTTATAGCAATTCAAAATAATGACAGTTCCTTCACCATGGAAATGACTATAATATACCTATACAAACTGATCGTTAAAGTGGAGTTAAAGTCTTATAGGATTGTAAGTATGTTTTATTATATCACCTTGTACTTTCACATTTTGGCTGAACAATTTGTTCAATATTTTGACCAGTTGAACAATTTGGTTTAATAAAACAAATTGCAATTTGGTCAAAATTTTGATTGAGTTGCAATGGCTGAATAGCAACACTAACAGTCAAGTCAATGTAATGAAACATATTTCACCACTATAATTCGTGTCATTTAAAACATTGTTGTTTTTTATAGACTTTTGAATTCATATTGAGCAATCTTTTTGATATTTTTTTAGACTGATCCACTGCGATAAATTCAGTAATGTTCAGCTGTTTTATCACAATCTTACTATTTCAATATATTTAGATATATAATATAAATATTGACATTCACAGTGATTACCATGTTTATCAATTGGCATAAATATTCGTAACATCTAATAAAATTAGTAGATTTAGCTAATAAAGTCCTCATATTTGAATAAAGTAGCATCCATTTTAAGTGGAAAATTGTTTTAACGTAAATTAAGCTACAATTAAAAAATGTTTTCTAGCCCATCTCTGTGATTAATGTAAGATAATTCTGGTTAATTTTCCAATTATTCTATCATTAAGGAGAGATAATTTAATTAGGTTTTCATTTATGGCCTATTCAAAAAATTAAAATGTTGTGTGAAAGTTCCCCCAGTTATAATTTAATTTTCACATAAGCATTTAACATAAGTTTGAAGTCTCTGGAATAACGTGTTTGCTGTTGTGTTCTAGTTTTATGTTTGTATGTTTGTGTTAGGGGATGTTACCATGTTACACTTCTTTCATGTATTTGTCTTTTAGCTATCGAGTAATGCAGATAAATTGTGACAGCTTCATTTGAGTTCTGACATAATTGGATACACCATATTAAAGCAACAAATGCTTTTACAAGTAGTAGGATCAATGCTGTTGGAGATTATATGATGCATACCACAACTTGAAACAATGTATTCTTGACAGCAGAATGAAACATGTGTTAATCACTTTTTGTATCTCAAATTAAAAGTATACACATTTAAAAAAAAAATTAGTACCAAAATACGGCTTTGAAAGAGAACAATTTCATGATCACTTGGAAAAAGATGCTCTATATGTGATTTAAAGTTATTTGTTTCATTACAATAAAAAATTTAATGATGATGAGGGTAGATGAGCTTTGCACAACCATGACGGTCTTGCACGACCGGTATATTTAAAAGTGACAAATTACTATTTATAAGATAGTAAAATAGTCCTTTATGTTGGTATATACATTAATTTTAAACATTTTAAAACAAATAAATGAAAGCATAGATATTCAAAAATTTCTTAAATAAACTAATAAAACACAAAACACACTAAGATCTGGTACATATTTTTAAATTATGAAATTATGACACTGCTCAAAGTAGACAATACATTTACTTTATTAAAATTGAACATAGTACAAAGGAATGTAACTCTTGCATACAAATGGCACATCATAATTAATTAACACGAAATGTGTGCCCCACCTTCAAAGACGATTCTGAATTATCAATATAACCAACAGTTGTAAATTTATAGAATAGTGACATCTAATGAATGCTTACCCACAGTGAAATATATTTGCTTGAATTGTTTTAAAACCTACTCGGAAAATGCACGAACTACTTGTTTTCATAGCTCATAATTAACGTGATTTGTTATGTGCTGGTGTAGATTGTTTTATGTATACGTTTTTATTCTGTAGTTAGTCACCACTTTGGTGTTATAATGTATATCTATATATTTCAAATATTTTGGCCACGAGCATCACTGAAGAGACATGTATTGTCGAAATGCGCATTTAGTGCAGAAAAATTGGTACCGTTATTATTATTACTACCACTGGGTCGATGCCTCTGCTGTTGGACTGTTAGTCCCCGAGGGTATCACCAGCCCAGTAGACAGTACTCCGATACTGGCATGAAAATACGGATTTTTTGTTTTATTAAAACTTGCTGTTACAAAATGTTAGAAATTATTATAAATTAAGAAATGTATCTCCCTCATACAAAGCTCTGATTCCTTTTACGGATTTGGTTATACGTTTTGGAATTTTATATTATAGCTCTTCATCTTTTATATAAGCTCTGGATTTTAAATATTTTGGCCACGAGTATCACTGAAGAGACATGTATTGTCGAAATGCGCATCTGGTGCAGAAAAATTGGTACCGTTATTGTTATTACTACCACTACCACTGGGTCGATGCCTCTGCTGTTGGACTGTTAGTCCCCGAGGGTATCACCAGCCCAGTAGCCAGTACTCCGGTACTGGCATGAAAATACGGATTTTTTGTTTTATTAAAATTTGCTGTCACACAATGTTAGAAATCATTATAAATTAAGGAATGTATCTCCCTCATGCAAAGCTCTAATTCCTTTCACGGATTTGGCTATACGTTTTGGAACTTTTATATTATAGCTCTTCATCTTTTATATCAGCTCTGGATTTTAAATATTTTGGCCACGAGCATCACTGAAGAGACATGTATTGTCGAAATGCGCATCTGGTGCAGAAAATGAATTATTCTAAATACTAAGGATGTTCTTATCCCAGGCAGAATACCTTAGCCGTATTAGGCACATTATTTTGGAACTTTTGGCCCCAATGCTCTTCAACTTTGTAGTTGTTTTGTCTTTCGAACGTTTTCGATCTGACTCAATAGTAAATACCAATATCTCAATATCGTCAGGTAAATATGCTATATTTTGATATCATTATAGAACACTGGATTGAAAAAGAAAAGGAAGCTAAGGGAAATAGTAAGAAAAACAACATGTTATGAAAGTAATTAAAAAACAAAAACTTTATTCAATCTACAAATAGGGATGGCGGATATAAAAACTATTGAAAGAGTTGAAATAAAAGATTATGACGATGAGGGATCACGTACACTATCAAATATAACAAATTAAATCGAAATATAACGTGATATAAGTAAAACAAATAAATTATGCAAGTTGACATGCGTTGTTTTTATATCATTGTCTCAAGGTTACAGACACCAAGGAGTTATATCACAACACATGGCTCTATCTTGAGATTTCAGCACTCTTTTATTTAGCCAATGACTTTAATGGATGGGTTAACTCCACGTCATTTGGAAAGTTGTCCCATTGACATGCATACAAATGTGTTAACGCAGAGCTATAAAGCGTTCATTATCACTGAACTGGTATACATATTTGTTTAGGAGTTAGATGAAGGACGCCTCCGGGTGCGGGAATTTCAAGCTGCATTGAAGACCTGTTGGTGACCTTCTGCTAATGTCTGTTCTATTGTCGGGTTGCTGTCTCTTTGACACATTCCACATTTCCATTCTCAATTTTATTACCATATTTTTTAAAAACATTTATATGATAACTTTAATATGAATGGTGGTCTGAAATATACATGTAAATAAGGAAAAAAAAATATAAAAATAAATGTCTTTTAAAACATGTACAGCATATGATAACCAAAACTGATATCCGTTTGACAATATTAGTATTAACTACACACCGACAGATGTAAATAGAGATAAATATATATCGGAAACTGTTCAAGGAATTGTCTTTTCACAAATAAAATCACGGGTCTGTGAACAAACTTCATCAGCAAACTTATTTCCATCGCTGTCATACCTTAAGACAGCACAATTTTCCAGAGTATTTCCACCAGGTTGAGAAGAATGCCACTTGCCCATGTCCATACCACCACCATTTACCCATTTCCAAATATTTTCTGACACGCTGTCACTTCCACCAATCCAAAAATTACAAACTATAGAATGAAAAAAAAAAACTTCAATAGTATGTGTTTAATAAATACTAATACTCAATTATAAATAGAATACACTTATTTTTCGAGATATCAAAAGCACATACAGTTTCTAAGACGCAATTTCCCTATTCAGTGCATGATTCAAGGTCAAATTTAACGTTACATTTTATTAATCACGTATTTTAAATCATTGCTTTAGATTTATAAGGATATCTCATGGGAAAGAACGTTTGAATGTCTTTCAACATTGGTACCAATAATTAAATAACAACCATGAAATAGTAACTGACATTTGATTTTTCACATTTTAAAATTATTTGCCACAGAGTTGATTTCCACAATTCTATATATTAAATAAAGTTCCACATAATGCAGTTTTTAATCTGAACGAACTCTAGGGAAAAAAGTACTATGCTATTTAGTTTTTAGAAATGAACAATCTTGCATTTGATTTATGATTTGAGGTTTTCTGTGCCGAACGAAATAGAACTGACGAAATGATTTGATATGATCCTTTCACACTGTGACATTCTAAAATTCAATGTTAGATCGTTCTTAACTATTTGGATTTCTGCCAGCTAAATAACGAGTGATGTTCAACATGCTTACAAAAACGTCTTTTAAGTTCTAATAATCACACAACATACCCAAAACTAATTAAAATCTATTTGGATTAAATAGATAACCAAATTGAACTTCCTGAACTTGAAGTCAAGTTTAGTATATTATACAAAATAAGACAAGAATATATTCCGAGTGAGCTTCGGATACTATAATACACTTAATACTTTTATTGGTTCTTTTCTAATAAATCACCACACAATGTGCAACAATCATCATTTAAATTCAATATTAGTAAATGAATAAACCTTTTTTTAAGTGTTAATCAGATGTAGATCTATCTCACTTCAAACTTAAAAATATATTAATAGATCCAATTTTGTTTTATAAAATTGCGAACGCAGATACTAATTTCTTGTTTAAAGTATTAAATATATCATATCTTTTGAAGAAAAAAAAACATCATTCAGATTCAAACATAGTTCTGTGCATGCTTCTTACGTTTTTATTTTGATAACAGATTTGTCACGTTTGAAAGATGGGTTGTTCAACAGACAATTAGCATTTCTATATAGACCAACTGAGCCCATTTTAATGCCAATTTTTATTTTATAGAAGTACTTCATGCAGGAGCTTGGCAGTGAGATAGTCATCTACAGTAGATATCGTCCAAGGTTAATACTGCTGTTGTAAGTCCTTTTGATTATTATCAGCGCATTTGTCAGTACTGCAGTACTGATATGAGTTATCAAAAATATTTATAAAATTGTCATATTAAACGTGTAAAGCCACGAAGGTCTTAATTTGATAAAAAAGGTGGAGTATCTATTTGAGATGGTAAGGCGATACAGAATACATTAGTTCCAATAATGACATTAATTTTGTTTTCCATTTCACCATTTTGGTGTCGGATTTTGTTTCGAGTATTACAAAGCCTACGACAAGTGAGGTTGCATATACAGAAAAAAATAGCAAATCGTAAAATTTATCGGCTTACAACTATTAAAAATACATGTATAAGTAAAGTTGTCTCATTGGCACTCATTCCACATCTTCCTTTATCTATATAGGTTTTTTTTGGAGTTGCGGCCCCTGACTAAGGTAACGGGTCTGTGAGTAGCTCAGCAAAAAATAGATTTATAGTATCAATTCTCGGTGAATATTGAATGCAGATTATTTAAAATAGTAAAGACTACAAGCAATGATAAGCATTCACTCGTAAAATTGCATTTGCAATTTAAAACTACCAAGATATTTAAGTGAACATGACCAAATCAAACACGCAAGAAGAATCCAATATGGCGTCGTATGCCGAAGCATGTAAAAGAGGTCCTAAATCAGAAACAACTGACTCTCTGTCCTCAGTAAAACCAGTGTTTGTGGAAGAATCAGATGTCTTTAGTCATATCCCCAAAGAAGCCACTAGAGGCTTATTTTTAACCATATCTGAAATGTATAAGGCTGTAGGTGCAGTCGTGCCAAACAGATCAGTTATGGGCCTTCAGAGAATTAAAGGTCTGTGGAGAATTTATCTTGACACATTAAAAGGAAAGAATTTCTCCTTTCAGAAGGTCTTGAAATTCGAGGCAAATCTATATCTATATACTCTATGAATCCTAGAGTTCGCATACAAGAACATTCAACAAATGTGAAAATTCGTGTTAAAGATGTACCACTCTCGGCTGACGATGGACAGATTTTGAGAGCCTGAGAGGGGTACAATTGTGTAATTTTGAAGCACTTAAGAGAAAGGTTACGTTACAAAGACATGATAACAAACTGTCAAGCTGGTGACAGAATAATTTATTGTGAAGGTCCATTGATCTCTGCTATTCCAAAGTCTATTCCAATACATGTATAGAGCAACGGTTATTTACAGAGGTCAACATAATGACAACATTAAATGCAACAAGTGCATGGAACTTGGACACACAACCAAAAATTGTGAAAATGATTGGAAGTGTAGAATCTGTGGTGAATCAGGCCACAGGCAAAATGAATGCACCAGTGAAATGCGTTCTGAGCAGGAGCAAGAAGGTGCCACGAGCGTACATCATGAAAATCATTATGAGCCAAGTGACGTTGACACACAACAACTAACAAACAATAATGAAAACATTGATGCTATGCAACCAACTGAAAAAGAAGCACATGTAGAAAATGATTCCGTCTCAAATACAATCACTTACGATGATACAATAAGATCACAATCAATCTTGACTGAGGACCAGAGCTCGAGTCCTCTATGTGAACAACAAAATCAACCTCCAGCAGCAAAACCGAAAATAAAACCAGGTCGAAGGAAAACGAACAAATCCTCGCATACATCCAGTGAGGCTAACAACGGAAATTCCCGTGGTCAATCACAAATCACCAGTTTCATTCACGGTCCAAATCACTCTACACGTAGAAACCAACATCAAGATACTCCAGTCAAAACTTCAAACAAAAGTGGTTTAGAGAAGTCTCCAGTGACGCCTACAGAGAAACTACATGACGGTGCCAGTAACAACACAAGTAAAAAATCAAAAACAACAAAAATCTAACTTAAAGTTCTGTAGATATCATATATATTGAACATTGAAATTAACACTAAACTATTACAATTTAGTTGATATTAGTTTAAAAAAAAAATAAAAAAAAAATATATGTCACTGTATATTACACATTTCACTTTTTCTTTTCTCATTGCTGGTATATATTTAGAATGTAGTCCGCTGTATTATAAATTTCTGATTTTTGCAAGTGATACCTATCACGGATTAAAAAGTAAAGAAACTGTAAAATACAAATCATTTAATTGGTACCAAACAGCTTATTTTTTACAATCATTATCAAGCAAACTGTCAAATATTTCTAGTAAAGCTACATTGGAAAAAATCCATTTTATATCAATCTGTTCATATTCCTTCATTCAAAACCAGTCAGGACAGTCCGAGAGGTCTTCTTATCCTAAAAATAAAAATAAATATCGTTTACCATGTATGTATATAAATATTGTTCTTTTTTTAAAAATTGATTTGCATATGTATTTCAATATGAAAAACATAAATAATTGTACGTGTATTTGTTTAACAAACATTGAGTGTGCTAAAATTAAGAGGCACATGTCAATGTCTGTTTTTGAAGTCACATGGATGACCCAAATAATGACCCATGGGGTATATGTAAAAGAAAACAATAGATGTTATTTATCTAAAAATGTATATGTAACTTGTTATTGTATGTTTTTAATAGAAACAAATTGTGCTAAGTAAACACTTTACTTGTGAATACATGTAAAAACATTCAAACGAAATACGCATTTCATCCTTTTTGCAAAAGGATTGTAAATACAAATACAGGTAAAAAATTAACCCTGTTTATAAACATTATTTACAAAGATAACAATCATGGCAATTATGACATTGTCAATAGTAAAAATTGTATAAACTATGAAATAAACAATTTAAGTTTCAAATGTAAAAGAAAAACCAATAGCTTATGCTTATTCATAAGACAAATCATAAATAAATGTCCTAGAACAGAGAAAAGTGATAAAAATAAAACAACTGGAAAGATGTCTATTTATAGTCTCGTACTCTGTGAAGGTCAACTTCAGTGTGACCTAATTGTATCAATCAACGAGAATTTACCTATGTTAACTTTTAAAATACACATAACAACGTAAAGAGATTACAAATAAAATTAACTACTCACCAACCATGGTATTTAACAAACATCTTCATATCTGTACAGTTAATTGTAAAGGTCTGCAACAATCTGATAAAAGAAAAAGATTGATTGAATGGTCAAAATCCCAAAAATGTTACATTCTTCTAATGCAAGAAACACACTTTACAGATAATTTAATAAACAATTTAAATATTGAATTTGAAGGTAAACTTTTACTGTGTAATGGTTCTAGCAATTCAAGAGATATTGCCATATGGCTGAATAAAAATGTTAACTTTAAAATAATTGATGACTATAAAGATATAGAAGGAAGACTTTTACTTGTTAATATTGAAATAAATGATACTATAATAACAATACTTAATATTTATGCACCAAACAATCCAAAAAGCAGAAATACTTTTTTTTCAAAACTGACCATACATTAATAGAAGAAAAAAGTTTAGGTCAAATTATTCTAGGAGGAGATCATAATGAAATTTTATCTCAAATTGATTCAAAAAGTAAAACTAATCAACAAATAATAGGAAAAAAGTTCACAACTTAAATAAACTTATAAAGTCCCTAAAACTCAATGATGTTAGGAGAACCAAAAATCCAAATAAAGTTCAATTTACATGGAGCAGAAAAGATAGGTCAGAGTCAACACGAATAGATTATTTTTTAATAGCTCCAGAAGTATTCAAAAACTGTGTTTCATGTGACATTAGACCAATAGTATTACAATACACAGATCACAACTGTGTTTCTTTAAAAATAAATCTAAACAGAGGCAAAAAAGGAAAAGGGTACTGGAAATTGAACAGCAGTGTACTTCAAAATGAAGACTATACTGAAATAAATAGGAAAATAATTAATAAATTTAAAAACAAAGCTAAAACAAGAACAGATCTTGACATACTGTGGGACAATTTCAAAATAGAAGTTAGGGACCAGACAATAAGCTATTGCAAAACAAAAGCTAAGAATAAAAAAAACTTAATCAGCAAATTGGAAAAAAATTAACAGAATTAAATAATATTATTGACACATGCAATAATAAAAACAATAATGACATATCAAAAGAAATAGATAATATAGAAGATGAAATAGGAAAACTCTATAACGAAAAAATAAAAGGGAATCAAATAAGAGCAAGGGTAAAATGGGTTGAAGAAGGAGAGAAAAATTCCGCATATTTTCTAGGGATGGAAAAATCAAGACAGAGTAGAAAAACAATAACCCAATTATATGATGATAAAGGTCAAATTACAAGAGATCAAGACAAAATATTAAAACTAGAAGCAAATTATTATAAAAATTTATATTCTACAAAAAACCCTGAAATAGAAGCAACTAAAAAGTATTTAGATTCTCTCAAGGAATATAAGAAATTAACTTACTATGAAAGTAATACTTGTGAAGGGGAAATAACTGTTGATGAATGTACTGATGCAATTTTTAAATAAACTTAATAAAGCGCCCGGGCTTGACGGACTAAATGTGGAATTTTACAGAACATTCTGGGATGAACTTAAATCCTTTATAGTCTTCACTTTTAATAACTGCTATGAAAAAAGAGAACTATCTAACACTCAGAAAGTTGGCCTAATATCTCTAATTTATAAAAAGAATGATCCCTTTTCTCTAGACAATTACAGACCTATTACTCTTTTAAACTATGATGCTAAATTACTTGCTTATGCCTTAGCACAAAGATTAAAACCATTGCTACCAAAGATTATACATACTGATCAAAAAGGATATGTCAAAAATAGGTATATCGGTTTCAACATTAGACAAATACAAGATGTCATAGACTATTCTGACACTTTCAAAATTGATGGGTCAATTTTATTTCTTGATTTTACAAAAGCATTTGACTCATTAGAATGGGACTTCATGTTTGAGACTTTAAAAACATTTGGATTTAAAGATAATTTTATAAGGTGGGTTCAGACAATGTACTCTGATATTAAAGGATGCATTATCAATAATGCATGGGTTTCCTCCCGTTTTAGGGCATCTCGCGGAATCCGACAAGGATGTCAGTTATCATCGTTACTATTTGTTCTAGCTGTAGAAGTTATGGCAATAAAGATAAGGGAAAATAAAAACTTAAAGGACTAGAAATAAAATTAGACGGTAAGAGTAATACCCTGAAAATCTGTCAATTAGTTGACGACACTACTCTATTTCTTCAATCAAAAAAAGATGTATCTCTAGCAATTAATTTAATAGAAATATTTGGTACTCTCTCAGGTTTGAAATTGAATAAAACAAAAACTGAAGGAATATGGCTTGGTCGATTAAAAAACAGTCGGGAAAAATTTGCAAATATAAATTGGTGTACTGCACCAATCAAAAGCCTCGGAATTTACTTTGGTTACAATAAACAAGAATGTCAAAAACTTAACTTTGAAAAACAACTGTTAAAAAGTAAAAAAATAATATCTGATTGGAGTAAAAGAAATCTTACTATCATAGGAAAATAGTTGTCATCATATCTTTAGTTTTGCCAAACCTAACATATGTTGCATCAAACACTATTATTCCGAAGGAAATGTTGCAAGACTTTAAAACTTTAATATACAATTTTATTTGGAAAGGCAAAAGAGATAGAATAAGAAGATCAACACTTTCAAATGATTTTCTGGAAGGTGGACTTAAGATGACAGACATTGATGCTTATATAAAATCACTGTATATCAACTGGATTCTTAAATTAAGTGAAAATAAAAATGACAACTGGACAATTATTCCCAAATTTTACTTCAACAAATTAGGAAAAAATCTTCTTGTATTTAAAATGAATATAAACGACATTGATAAAAGTAAGTTACAATATTTACCGGACTTCTATAAACAACTTATTAAAGAGTGGATAAGTGTAAAGGGAGGTATACCAAAATATCCCAAAAATTTTCTTGAAATTAGAAAACAAGTTTGGTGGGGAAATGATAATATCCGGTTTAATGGAAAATGTTTAAACTTTGAAGATTGGATAAAAAGTTACATTATCAATATAAGTGATGTAATAGATGAACAGGGCAATATCTCTGAAACTATCATTTTAACTAAATTAAAATATAAACAAAATTGGATAAGGCAAATATATATGTTAAAAAAAGCAATACCAATTGATTGGAAAACAATTCTATGCACTGAAGATTCATTCAAAACTAAAGTTAAAGTTACAAATGACTTAAAAATCATGCACAGGACAATTACTCCCTTGATGAGTACAAAAGAACTCTATAAAATATTCACACTGAAAGATAGTTGTGATAAACCAAATGGTCTTCTTATGTGGGAAAAAATATTTGAGAAACACTTAAATTCTAAATTGAAAAATACTTTTGTTTTTATTTTTCAATATCTCACTGATAATAGATTGAAAATATTTAGATGGAAACTGATTCACTACATACTGCCAAGTAATGAACTTTTAAAAAAGTGGAAAATTACTGAAGACAACTTATGTAAGCATTGTAAAAAAAAAGAAAGACTATGAACATTTTTTTGTCAATTGCTGTTATAATAATGACTTTCTAAAAATAGTAATGAAATTAATGAAATCCCTAGGTATTGAAAAAGATATAATAAGCCTTGAAAATCTAGTAACAGGGTACAAAATTGAAGATTTAGCATACTTTGATATTAATTACATATTAACCATAATATCCTTCTCAATATACAAATCACATTTTGTCTCAGAAAAGAAAACGAAAAAAATAAACATTTTTAAAATTTTCCAGAAAGAAATTTCAGAAATTATTGAAATAAACAATTTTAATAACTAAAAAACTAATCAGATAATTCTAAAAACAAATAGATTCATTGCAAAGATTCAATTGAATCAGGACTAATCCATGTACGAAGCACAACACATTGTGTACAAAATTGTTTATTGTACACAAGCCAAATATGGTTATATTTATGATCAAGTTCAATCATGCATGTTCAATGTTTGTAAGCATGTTCAGCCATGCATGAGTCACCGCATGTAAATTATATTGCATTTTTTATATTTTAAAATGTGTATTTACAAAAGATAAAAAGAATGGTTGTGGTATAAATGTATCCGTACGTTTATTAATTAATGTGAGAAATTAATGTATCATTTCGGATGAGTGCTCCAATTTGTTATTGTTAAACTTCAATTATTTGTGCATTAGACATATACATTTCGACGAAAAAAAGATCAGTAGATAACTAAAGAAAACTTGAATAGTAAACTCACCATATATAATCGTTAAATCCAGTGGATAATATTTATATTTAGACGACACACATCAAAACTATACCCGATAACGCACATGCGAAAAACAACACTGTGCCCAATATTAATGGAAACACGGATCATACCGATAACGGAGTTTATTCCATAAAAAATAAATACTATGAAAAAGAGAAAAAGAAACAAAATGTAATCAAGGATTTGTATAGTAAGACTTACTATACAAATCCTTGATGTAATGTATGCGTATAATCACAATAATTTATCAAATATATTTTGTGAAATGTCTTATGTTATGAATACTAATATTATGAATAAATATATCTTGCCAAATAGTGCTTCCCTTAACTATTAGCTAAGCTAACATGAGGGATACTAAGTTAAAGCTGTAAACTTAGTAAATTGTTACAGCAAATATGCAATAAAGATATTGTTACGTTAATAAAAAAAATATATATATAGATATGCTGATTATCTTAACGTGAGATCTTTCCCCGGACTTTGAAAAAGTTGTCTTTGTGTTAATTAATCATATGATTTCAAGATTAATAGCGATAGCAATAAACATACTGATAATTGATCTGAGAATTAAACAACATGTTTTTTTTTTTTTTTTACTTTCAATACTCATTTATATCAAGTTTATTAAAATTGGAAAAAAGGTACGGTTAGCCGGTTAATAGCATTGTTGATATTTGATCTTTACGGTTAACCGATTAAAATTTAACAAAACCGTTTTTTCTCAAACTGATACAATATTCCTAAGCTTGAGTTTCCCATGATTTCTTTGGTTACTTCAATATGTAAAATGAAGCAATTGGAATAAAGTTTCCAGTTATTTGAAATAATAAAGCATCTCAAATCATCTCTATGAAAGTTGGTCAACTGTTATAGAATATCTGTGTCACAGATTATTACGAGTATGTGCCAACTGTCATACGCATTCTCCCGTCTAAAGTACATTTGTACTAACCATAATTATCCCAATTGGAACCACATGTGGAACATAATCTGTATACTCTTTCGGATTATACGAGTTCACTGCTATTTTATAAGGCAAATGTCATCATTGGCTCTTAGTTTTAATGCAGTTGGAAATTTAATTTATGCCTATAATAGGTGAATACCGGTTATTTTTGCCTATGAGTAACTTACCTAACGGGGATTCACACACACCCCTATATGCAGACGTACTACAGTGCTCTTCGGCCCATTTGAAATTTTCCAGTGGCGCTATTGCAAGGCAATCGTCTGTAAAATATCCATAAAGAGCAACAAGATTATCCCAAGGCATGGGCTTTCCATCGGATGTTTTATAAACTGCCTCTGTTACAACATCAGTCAGACCAATCCACCAGTAGTCAGTGCTACAATTTGTTTAATGAAGTCAAACTTTGCTGTTTTATGTGTTTATCATTTTATTAAATATCAATAAGTTAATGATAACAAAAATAGTTTTTGTCTTTTATTGGACATTTTTAGACATTATTTGAAGAAAATTTTGTATATTTGTTTATAAAAAGATATTATAAAGTCTCATGATCCACAACTTTACTATACTTGGGCTAGTGAGAAAAATTCTATAGTTTCATGTCCCTTATATAAACCCGAATCTTTTTCCTTTTTTCACTTTGAGTTTTTAAGCCATTTGATTGCACTTTGATTGACGTAAACCGCAGGTATGTTTTCATTTATACTGATGTTGAAACAAAAGGCAACAACCGATTGTCTGATTGATCAGTTTTTATTCTGGACATTACATGATTATGGTTTACTTTTATAAATTGTTATTTGGATGGAGAGTTGTCATCGGCACTCACACCACACCTTCTTATATCTATTACATTCATTTAAGTTCGTTCATGTTGCTGTCCACTGTTTGATAAATTTTGGTAATCTGAAATGTGTACTTTGAATTGCTGATGTAGCAAACAAAAAAATATTTGTATAAGACGCCAAACATATCCATGAAAACTATATAAAATATAGGTTTTATCATACCTGTGAAGTATTCCTGTTCCATTGAGGATTATGTAATACGTTGTATTGTCTGGAAATGTTCCTAATATACCACCATTTGTTCCACATTGGGTTCCGGTATCGGCCCATTTCAGTGGTGTTGGGGTTGTCCAGTAACACTTGTTTATATTTGGTCCAATTTTACCAGGTGCACATTTGTAGTCTACAGATAAAGAAGTGTATTTTCTAAAGTTGTCAAATCGAACAGTTTTGACTAAGTTGTTACTCGAATAATCTTTCGAACGATAAACCAGTTAAGTTAGTGTTTAAAAGCCGTATTGTTACTTCTCTATAAATGTATTTATGATACGATTTATTGATATTTATTACAGGGCGTTGTAAGGCTAGGGTTTGAACATTTCTGGTGAAAAAGTATAATAAAAATACAGAACTCCAAGGCAAATTCAAAAAGGGGCAGTTCACAAAATCTAACAAAATCGATCGTCATCAATCAACGAAAGGAAAGGTAAGCAACGGTCATATTCGGGACTAGGTAGATACATTTTCAGAAGAAAATGGAGGGTTCAACCTGCGTTATTTTCTAGCAAAATTTCCATATTGCATGACAGTGTTTATAGTTTCGTTATATTTATAGAATTAAATGAGCAACCAAAACAGATATAATAAAAAAATGTGACACTAATTGGGACCCAGCAGTTTGTGTAAAACATTGTGTAGAAACGTATCACAATTCCCAAATGAATTCATAAGTTTTACCTTTAATAATCCAGGACTACCGTATCTACTACGTTTTAAGGTAAACAAAAGCAATCAATATACTTGACCATTGATCTGTCAAACTAATAACCACAGCGATAATTTTTAAAATTCAACAATCAAAACTATTAAAATTGCCCGTTTAACCAGTTTACGTTCGTGGTGTCCGATACTCGGACCTCACGATGATTAACTAGCTTAACGTTGTCAACATTAATTTGTCTTAATATATTCGATTAAGGACGAGTGTTATGTTTACATTATTATACACGCATTTTTAATGAACAAAGTCATGTGTTATTCACCTCTCATCATGGTCATCTTCTTTGATACAACAATTGAGATAGTATTGGAAAATAATAAACTGAATAGTAGGTTATTTTTGTATGTTTGTTAAGATGTTAAAAAAACGTTGTATTTTGTTACATAAGACCTGTTTAATGAATCTTGATTTCTTTAGAACATAAACAGTGCCTAATTTGATTTTTCAACAACACCTACCTAGACAAATACAATGACAGATTATCTAACTCAGAAAGTTTTACTAGCATGAAATAGTTATCAAAGGAACCGGGATTATAATTTAGTACGTAAGACGCGCGATTCGTCTACATAAGACTCATCAGTGACGCACATATCAATATATGTATGAAGACAAACACTTGGAACTAAAACTGAATATTGGTGCTTCGGAATTGGGTAATGTCTGACACATGTTGTCGTAAATGAAAGGACAAAAATAAAGATAAATAGTCGGATTGAGTGGTGTCATGACTAAACTTAAAGCCTATGACACTATGTAGGGAGACTCAAGCTTGACTTCGATAAATATTTTCCATATAAAGGCTCTGCTAGAATGGAATTGTATGCAAATTTTAAAACAGTGAGGAAAATCAAGTCATTTCGTTTATTGTATTGTTGAGTTCCCAACAGAACCCTGATGTTCATTCTCAATTTAGGTTGTAAAGTTATAAAGCAAACCTAAATGCATGTATGGTATCCCTTGATTTTAGATCGTTCTCCAAGGTAAATTAAAAAAAGGACAGTCGATATAAACTATCGAAAAGAAAGGTTCGACTATACCAACTAGCAAAACGGCTGTATAACAATGCAAAACAGCCCAATATATTTGGTGGAGAGCAGTTCTGTGGCGATCTCACACCACATTTTTGTTTTTATTTTCATAGGTATAGCACTTATGTGTGTTTGTAAGTTAATTGCTTTTTGTATTGCTAATTTTAGTAACATACCAGGTATTGACGCCATCAGATTTATCTTTGAATCTGTATCCAGTATTGCTAAATCTCCACCCTCACCTTGACAGACAGTTCGTGCATCAGACCAAGATAGCTGTTTATCCCATGCTTTGTAACATATCGAAGTAATGGGATCCTTTACATACCGGTCTCCAGTGCACCAAGCTATAAAGAAGTTAAAAGTTTAAAACGAGTTATAAGTTAAAAAAGATTGCAAATTCTATTTTTTGGAACTGTTTTTGAAGTTGTTGCGTGTTTGGAGTAGTTGTTTAAAAGACGGTTCTTAACAAACATTTATATTGAAAATAATCTACGAATTTTTAACGTTTAAGATATTTCATAACTACCATACAAAAAAAGTCTTTTGTTTGTGCATAATAGTAAAGCGAACGATACTTATTTTCACGCACACAACGAATATTTTTGTGACCAATTGGAAAGCCAAAAATACGATCAATTTCATTGGCTTCGAACAAAAAGGACCTGAGATACGATAGAAAAACTCGTCTTCGGTAAATTTTGACTAAGCAAATTGGTCGAAAACATATGGCTACAATCCTAGCCGAAATGTTCGAAACATCGTTGAATACGGCTTAATTTTGGTTTAACTTAACATATGACACTCTGATGAGTCTTATGAAACCGAAACGCGCGTCTGGCGTATTAAATTATAAGCCTCGTACCTTTGATAACGATTAGGACTATGAAGATATAGTGTGTAAAACTAAAAGCTACTCGTCTGATATCATTTGACCAGCTGATTACGCCAATTGTAACTGGAATCAAAGTTGTTTAAACTGACTTATAATATTCATTATACAAATGTGAACATCCATATCTTTTTTTTTTGTGTTTCCAATAGAGAGTGACATTTAAAATATTGATCTAGAAAAACGATAAATTATATGACCAAGTATTCAATGAAGAAAGATATATTGTTACTATCTGGTCCTGTGATTGTTGTTGCTTTATTTGTTGATAGTTGTACTGTGGTTGTTACCAGTTCTGTTGTTGTTTCAATCATTGTTGTTGTCTCTTCAAATTAAATGAAAGAAAAGAGTTATAGTATTCGACAAACAAACAAATTAAACATCTCTTTTATATTTCAAAGCATGGTGTGTAATCACATTCCCTATACATACAGAATGACATTATTTGTTGATTTGCTCAAGATCGTGTATACCTTACTGCAATTTATCCGCCATTACTGGATATTACAAAAGTTCCCGTAAAATGATGACTTCATAAAAGGGAATATCTGACGCCACAATAGAGCACCGATTGTGGTATGACGTCAAAAGTTCGAATGGAACAGATTTTCGTGTCAAGCGGATCAGCTTTCCAAATAGCGATCAAACATATTGTCAAGAGCTTCATTTAGGACATATACTGCTGTTCTTTTTGTACTTTTTTCATATCTATACCAAGGCGAAAAGCATAGTATATTTAGAATAAGTCGTAGTAGTTGCAAGCCTATATCAACTATCTTAAATGTAATAAAACCTTTACAGTGCGCCTTTTTAAATCTGAATTTATATCCCATGAGTATATATATATGTTAAATAAGACTTTACTGCATGTATATCATACTATATTTATTTCAAGATAAAATAATAGTTCAGAAGCATGAAAGATAAACCATAATAATCACATCTTTAGCTTTTTTTCTGCATTAATTCTTGTTTTATAGTATTAAAATTTGTCATGGCTTTCCGATATCAAATAGCCAAGCATAATTCCTTAAAGGCATTTACCATAATAACTAAATGTTCACTTCTACATAGACGTTCAAAAGATAATAACTTTTCCAACACCCTCATTATGTTGCCATCTTCATTAAAATGCAACAAGTACTAATCTCACATTTCTTATTCTGTTAAATCTTACCTTCAGGAAGTCCTCTTTTCTGATAAAAGCTATTTTCAGGAAGTATCTGAACATTTCCTGCATCAGGATAGTTTTTGTCATAACCACTGCAAACATTGTTTCCATAAAAGAAGGAAACACATTGTGCATCAGTATTACATTCAATAGCGCACAAATGTTTACTGTCAACGTCTAAGATCCATAAGATACCAGTGGTAACATATTTATTATCATACTGAGGCAGACGGACAAAACCTTTTATACTCTTAGTCGTGCATTCGTGTGGTACTGCAATCAAATAAATCGTTTTAAGAATTGGCATAACATGAATAAAATAAAATATACACCGTTGGTAAGCCTCGATTACTACTTTTTGAACTAGAGTATTCAAGTACAGTTATTAGCTTATGTCGGGTTGTGAAACCTCCGTGTAAATGGATTTTACCGTGCCAATCCTAATCAGCTAATACTTTGGAAGTCTTAGAACTTAAATGAATCTCTCCTAATTTTAAGCAAATAATAGTTATCATATAGGTACCAGGATTATAATTTAATACGCCAGACGCGCGTTTCGTCTACATAAAAGTCATCAGTGACACTCAGATCAAAATTGTAATAAAGCCATACAAATACTAAGTTGAGAAGCATCGAGAACCCAAAATTTCAAACACTTGTGCCAAATACGGCTAAGGAAATCTAGTACTGGGATAAGATAATCCTTAGTTTTTTGACAAATTTAAATTTTTGTAAACAGGAAATTTATAAAAATTACCTAATTATTGATATTCTTGTCAACACTGAAGTGCTGACTACTGGGCTGGTGATACCATCGGGGACGAAACTTCCACCAGCAGTGGCATCGACCCATTGGTATTTATAGTAATCAAAGGTACCTTGGTTATAATTTAATACGTCAGACGCGCGTTTTGTCTACATAAAACTCGTCAGTGACGCTCATTTCAAAATAGATATAAAGCCAAACAAGTACAGAGATGGAGAGCATTGAGGACCCAAAGTTCCAAAAACTTGTGCCCAATACGGCTAAGGTAATCTATTCTTAGGATAAGAAAATCCTTAGTTTTACGAAAAATTCAGGTTTTGTAAACAGGAAATTTATTAAACATATATTGCACTCGCACGCTCGTGCAATACAAAATTCTACTCGGGACGATATTGCCCAATATTCATGCAAGAACCCTATAATGTTAGGTACTTTTACATCGGAACTAAATATTATTGCCATTTGATTAAAATGTTTAGCTGGTAATAAAATGAAATTTATCCCACATATTTTTTCAGAAAATACCTTTACCAAGTCAGGACTTTAACTAAATGACAATTAGTTTCCAGTCGTTTAGTTGGTTAATTTTGTATAGAGTTAGATTCTATGGACGTTTCCCTTTTTTAATTTACCTTCGAGTTTGGTAATCTGGTTTTAACATTTGTTATAGACTAGAATAAGTCATACTAGTCATTTATTTAAAGACGACACCAACTACAAAAGATGATGATGCTACTACTACTAATAATAACAGAATATATTAAAGAAAAGGTGAAATGTTTTTGTTTTATTAAATCTTACTACGTATAACGATATAAGCAAAACATTCTATTCATTCTTACTAGTACTAATAAAAATCACAATATATATGTAAGAAAAGGTGAAATGTTTTTGTTTTATTAAATCTTACTACGTATAACGATATAAGCAAAACATTCTATTCATTCTTACTAGTACTAATAAAAATCACAATATATATGTAAGAAAAGGTGAAATGTTTTTGTTTTATTAAATCTTACTACATATAACGATATAAGCAAAACATTCTATTCATTCTTACTAGTACTAATAATAATAACAGAATATATTAAAGAAAAGGTGAAATGTTTTTGTTTTATTAAATCTTACTACATACGATATAACGATATAAGCAAAACATTCTATTCATTCTTACTAGTGTTAAATCTATAATTGTCAGAAATGCTGTAGAATATGTAAGGGAAAAGTCGGACGAAAACAATAGGGAAATCTTAACCCAAAACAGCATCTATTTTGGATTTCTGTAAATATTGACAATGCAATTTCCCACAGGAACTCCTTTTACGGCTAAAACTGATAAAATATTGAAAGCATATCAGAATACTATAAATGTAATGTTTAGCAGTCAATCATTACAACATTCAAGATTATATAAAGTATCCAATCAAGCCTCTGTCTCCTGTCCACATCTTACTGTCAGGGGTTAAAAATTCCACTAGCCAGACGCCCGGGACAAGATCATTTACGCCTCGGGCAGTTAAAATTTGTAACCCGATATGCCCGACGGACTAGTAACAAAAAATTCTTGACGTTTCCAAAATAGAAAGCATCTTCATTCTATGTTAGCCAATCCGATTCAATTAAGTCATCCGGGATTCCAAGAATTTGAACTGGTTTGTACAGGTCCTGTTGTACATATTTTAAAAATAAAAAACAACTCTGGCTGCTCGATATCACGTGTTGATTGCAATTCTCGTTCTTTAACTATCGATTTCTCATACCATGGCCTTGGGTATTGTATATTGCTTATGCCGAGATTTTCAATTAACGGTATTTGGGGGTATGATGTATTGATCGGTATTGACCTGTCTTGTCGCACAGCTCTTGAGCACGAAACCATGCAACAATATATTTCTTAATATTTTAATACGGGAACCCCAGGAACTTTATCAGTTTCAAAACGAAAAACTGTAGAAGAAGGGGGTAATGAGACTGACAATTCATCCTCAAAAATGCCAAATACGACCGGGAAAAGCGGAAATGTTTTATAGTGTCCAAGACAGGAAGCCTGTCAAGTCTTTAGCGCGAGATTCACACATTTGCATGCTAGCATTTGCCTTTGATCTATTGTTTTTTTTCTTTGATCTTTACAATTTGGCCAAAAACTCACGCATTTACCATATTTACTACCTTAAAAAAAAGTTGGCAGAACTAGGACACAATAATTCCCCTGGCAAGGTTGGCTGTTGCTGATGAAAAAACAGACGATGCTCTGTGAAAATTTCCGTTAATTGCTCCAAGCACGCCAATAAAAAGTCTGCTTTGAATGTGGGAACAACTAAGTTAGGTTAGGAACCAACAGAATCAATAGCAGATTAACAAAAAATATGAAATACGGTGTATAATGTCTCCTTCAAAACAAAGGACACACACTTGGTATTATGCAGCAAACTCTTGATTTTTAAGGCATACTAGGGCTAGCAGGTCAGTTTTGATGGACTAGCTGTTCTTCCAACAGGGCTAGTGAAATCCTGCTGTCAATAAGTCCTGGGCTAGTTAGCTGTTACAAATTTAGCTAATATATATACTAGAAGTGTTCAAACAAAGCCATATTTGCAATAGTTGTATGTATGCAGATACCAGTCTGAGATATAAATTCACTTAAAATATTGAAGAGATGACTGCTAACATCTGATTTTTGCATAACTTCCAACCATAGTTATTGTTTTCTATATCAAGAACTTTAAAAGCATAAAATCAGAGCATTTACAAGTTAAATTATTTGTTTTATGACCCAGGGGGTAGCCAATTTTCTATGTTTTTTTGCCCCCTGGGGCCTCAAATTTCCTAAATCATTCTGCTGTTTCTAGCAATTTGGAATATTTAGTACATATTCAGGATAGAACACACTATTGTAAGTTTTCTTGAGATATTTTTGTTTTTCTAGCTTGTATTTATTATGCTGTGGTGACAAAAAAGCAGATTTAGGTGTTGTGGCTTACTTGTGGGTTATCGAAAGGACACAAATACCCCATAAATAATATTCAGGAAGAATCTATGAGTTGCAATGACTGCGAAGAGTAAATATAAACACTTCTTAACAATTTAACTTACAAATATGCAAATATTATGAATTAATTTTGTATCCAGGACTTTAAATAAACTATACATACTAGCGCTCATAAAGCATACAAACACAAAATTTATCAGACAACAAATCTAGTGATTTCGTTGACCGAAGAGATTGGAAATTAAAATATTCTTGTTTAGATATATTGTTCAGCTGAACGTTTATTATCGCGTTATGTTGATTAGGAAATACTTCTGACATCAGACTCGGACTTCTCTTGAACTGAATTTTAATGTGTGTATTGTTATGCGTTTACTTTTCTGCATTGGCTAGAGGTATAGGGGGAGAGTTGAGATCTCACAAACAGGTTTAACCCCGCCGCATTTTTTGCGCCTGTCCCAAGTCAGGAGCCTCTGGCCTTTGTTAGTCTTGTATCATTTTAACTTTTAGTTTCTTGTGTACAATTTGGAGTTTAGTATGGTGTTCATTATCATTGAACCAGTATATATTTGTTTAGCGGCCAGCTGAAGGACGCCTCCTGGTGCGAGAATTTCTCGTTGCATTGAAGACTTGTTGGTGACCTTCTGCTGTTGTCGGCTCTATGGTCGGGTTGTTGTCTCTTTGGCACATTCCCCATTTCCATTCTCAATTTTAAGCTTCTTTATCATCAAAACTGGTGTTTGCCAAACTGCTATCTATCCAATGAAATTTTACTGATAAAATGTGTGGTTCAAGTTTTTCAAAAAAAAAAAATATATATTTTTGTCAAAGGGTCAGAGTAAATATTTTGTTATAAACTGATCAAGTTATAAGTTGGTGTATTTGTTTGCATCATTTAGTTTATTGAGTCACTGCATGTTTAAAGTTAGAGAAGACTGTGTTAATAATTAACAATAATCAATTAATAATAAATGCATGTCTAGGACGGAAACACTCTGAGGTAAAATGAATAACGCAATTATTAACAATAATACCAAATCTTATTTTTTTTATAATGTAGTTATTGACAGACAATCCGGTCATTCTTTCGACGACCAAACCAATTTTGAGTCTTTCTTACAATCATCAATATGTTCATTAAGTGAATGTTAATTGCCAAGAAAAAGAGAATTCATATAGTTTTTAAGTCCCTATATATGAGGTCAGGAAGATGGCCATTGTTATAATATTGTTCGTTTCTGTGTGTGTTGCATTTTAACGTTAAGTCGTTTGTGTTTTCTCTTATTTTTGAGATAAGACGTGGCACGGTACTTGTCTATCCCAAATTCATGTATTTGGTTTTGATGTTATATTTGTTATTCTCGTGGTGTTTTGTCTGTTGCTTGGTCCGTTTCTGTGTGTGTTGCGTTTCGGTGTTGTGTCGTTGTTCTCCTCTTATATTTAATGCGTTTCTCTCGGTTTTAGTTTGTTACCCCGATTTTGTTTTTTGTCCATGGATTTATGAGTTTTGAACAGCGGTATACTACTGTTGCCTTTATTTTTTCTCTTGCATCTTTGATCTGTATATAAAATACTTAACTAGTAAAATGACTTTATTTTTTATAAAATTTAGTTTATCTACATTTAGTGGAATTTCAATATGTGTTGTTTCAAAAATCCAGGCATTCAGATGGTGCCAAATGTCTGCTACAATATGACAACCCCATAATAAATGCTCTATGCTTTTTGGTTCTTCCTTGCAAAATGTACAAATATTACACTGTACACGGTTCATCTTTAAAAGTAAAGTATAAGAACCTACAATATGGTGAATAATTCGGTATTGAAACCAACAGAGCTTGGTATTTTTTGAAATGTTGGTGACACAGTTATGGATTTTTTTCCAATCTCCTACAACGTTATTCAATATATCCTCTCATTTTCGCTCAGCTGCTATTACAACTGTAATCACACATTGATTTAATATATTATACATGTCTTTTGAACCTTTGTTTGACTTGAAAAAATATTAATATTAAAAGGTAACATAGCTTGTTGTTGTTTTGCCCTTTCCGTGTTGATTCCCATAGATTGTAACCATTTTTATAATGCTACTTTAATACCATAAAATTTTAAAAAATGTGGATTTAAAAGTATATATCCGTTCAAAATCTTGATAAGACAATATATTTCCTTGCTCATCTAGAAGGTCATTCACAGACCATACCCCGTTTTGTGCCCAACTTCTATAATAAATACTGACGTTATCAATTTTAATGTTCTCATTATTCCATATAGATGAAGATATGACTTCCTCAAAATAGCGAGGATGTCGGAATCTCGACATGTTTTCCCAGGCACAAATAACTTCTTTCCAAAAAACGTTATCTAATTTTTTAGTTGTTTCAAAATAAGCCAACTCTGTAAAATTTATATTTTGTGTAGCAGTAAATAATTTGATCCACTTTGAATTTGAATTAAATAATCTTCTAACCCAGCTGGTCAATTTTAGCCCTTGTATAAAATTTCTCAAATTAATCCTTTTTAAACCACCTCTGCAGTATTCTTGACATAAGAGCTCCCGATTTACCTTGTCGGGTTTACCATCCCAAATGAAAGCATAAATTTTACTAATGAGTTGTTGTAGTACATTTTCATCTGGACTTGGGATGGATAAGAACAGATGATTCAATTTTGATATAATTAAAGATTTTATAATAGTTATTACGGAGTAAATGACTGTTTTGACCATTTTTTCTATAATACTTTCTATTTCTTGAATTCGAGGAGCATAATTTAGATTTAACATTCTTTTCAAATCAACACAAAAGTGATACCCAATAATTTGAAGGTACTGGAACCCCATTCCAATCCCCACTTTACGCATATTTGATCTTGACTATGTTTTTTACTTTCTATCCATATAACATTTGTTTTATCTAAGTTAATTTTAAGTCCTGATATCTCAGCATAGAATTGTTAGATACGGAGGGATGCATCTAAAGAGGAAGGAGATACATCTAAAATAAGTGATGTATCATCAGCATATTGAGACAACATAAACTCTGTATCATCTATCGTAATACCTTTAATATCATTACTATTTCTGACAAAAATGCCAAGTATTTCTGCACATAGCAAGAAAAGGTAAGGAGACAAAGGATCTCCTTGTCTACAGCCTCTTTCCACACGAAAAAAAATCTGACAGACAACAATTTTGAGTTACTGTTGAAGAAATATTATTATAAAATGTTTTTATCCAGTTCATGATGGATTCTCCAAAATTAAAATATTGAAGTGTCTCAAATAAAAATGCCCAGGAGATAGAGTCGAATGCTTTTTCAAAATCAATCAAGAGTAATATACCAGGGATGTCATTTTCCTCCGTGAAATGTAAAATATCGTATATGAGTCTACAGTTTTCCCCAATAAATCTCCCCGGAATAAAACTAGTTTGGTCACAATTAATTAGTTTATTAAGAACTGATTTTATTCTCTCTATACAGCTAGATGCTGTTTTATAAGTTGAGTTTAAAAGGGTAATTGGAAGCCAATTTTTTAAAAACTCTTGATTTACCTTCCTTTGGGATACATGTGATTACTCCCTGCTTCTGTGTGACAGACATTTCCCCTATTTCATATGCATCATTTATTGACCTGAAGACAAATTTTCCAATATCTATCCAAAAAACTTTAAAAAATTCTGCTGTGAAGCCATCTGAACCAGGGCTTTTATTATTTTTCATCCTTTTTAATGCTTGTGTTAGCTCACTAAATGTAATATTACCTTCTAAAGAATCTTTTTCATTATCTTTTAATTTAGGTGTTTGAAATGGTCATTCCCCTGATAGATTGACATCTTTTATATCTTTTTATCTCTTGTCTTCCGTAAAGCTTCTCATAAAATAATTTTGTTTGCGTCAATATATCTTTTTGATTTTCTACTACAGTGTTATCATTAATAATACTTTTTTTTAATAGTTTTATTTATAAAATTTTGGGTTTCTACGTTACAAAAATAATTAGTTGGTCTCTCTCCTTCTTCAATCCATTAGGTTCCTGACCTAATATATTGACCTTTAATCTTGTTTTGTCGCAAAATTCTAAGTTCACATTTTTTAATCTCTATTACATTTATATTGTCCTCGGTGATTGTGTTTCGTTCTAGTTTTTGTATTTCTTCTGTAAATTTGTTTTCCTGTTTTACCCTTTCCCTTTTTATATATGTCGAATAAGAAATAGTCTTTCCTCTGATCTCATTGAGAAGTGTTTCAAAAAATAATTGGTCACTGATTATAAATTGTATATCAAAATCATCAATAATACTGTTTAAAGCATATCTGCTATAACCTAGCACTGAATATTGCTCAACTGTGCTAATAATTGTTTTTATTTATACATATTAAGTATCTTGAAGGAGAGAGTTGTTGAATTTCCAGAGGCCCTGCCTTTTATAAACTCATTTATCTTTAAAGTCAAAATTACTGGTGAATGGTCTGATCTGTAGCTATTTCCAATGTCTATATCACATGTGTCATCTATAAGGCTCCCATAGATCAAAAAGAAATCTAACCGTGATTGTTTAAATGGATTTTTTTTTCTCCATGTAAATCTTTTAAGATCAGGGTATCTCTCTCTAAATGGATCCACAAGAGTCTTATATTTTATATATAATTTCTAAAATTTAATCCTTGATTTTGGATTATTTATATGTTTATAGTAATAGGTATCTAGGTCAAAATTCTGAACAAGATTAAAGTCCCAACAGATCAGACACTGTTGATTATAAAAAAAAATCTATGATTTCTGTTAGTTTGCCATAGAAGCAAAGATTATCAGTATTCGGCCCGTACACATTTATCAGAGTAAATCTCTTGTCTTCAATATTAATATCCAATCTCAACAAATTGCCATCCTCATCTTTTCTAACTTGGTGTATTTTATATTCAAAATCATTTTTAAACAGGATAGCAACCCCTCGTTGATTAGATGTGTAAGAATTGAAAATACTTTGACCTTTCCACTTGTTTGGCTTTATAGCTAGTTTAAACTGAGCGTCACTGATGAAAGTTATGTAAACGAAACGCGCGTCTGGTGTATTAAATTATAAGACTGGTACCTTTAATAACTAATAACTATAACCACACGAGACTGTGTCAAGATTTTCGATTTCAATATGGATAATTGGAGTAAGGGAAAAAATCGAAGATTTATACAATAGTTTTCAACTGCCCGCAGCGTTAGAGCTAAATCAACTTAAAAGCAAGGATAGATTCATTGCCTATTTATCATATCTTACAAATAGTAGACTGGTCATCCACACTATCATTTTCTATATACGATTGACCGCAAAAATGGGGGGGGGGGAATCTCTAATTTGGCATTAAGATTAGAAAGATCATATCATAGGGAACATGTGTACTAAGTTTCAAGTTGATTAGACTTCAACTTCATCAAAATCTACCTCGACCAAAAACTATAACTTGAAGCGGGACAGACAAACAGACGAACGGACGAACGTACGCACAGACCAGAAAACATAATGCCCATAAATGGGGCATAAATTGATAAGAGAACGACTGAAAGAGATGAAAATCCTACCAGATTCAATGTTTTGAAGTATTCCACTCTTACCTATATAATGGTTACCGTTTTATCATTGCTGCTTTAAAGTCTCATTTGTTCCAAAATTGTTACAACGAAAACGAATTTGTCCTAAGATTGATTTTCTACCTACTATTCTTTTCATAACAAAATATGAGTATATAGAATAACATATACCTAGTTTTATATGTAGTATGCTTTATGCCGTGCTTGAGGGAATGAATTAGAGAAAAAAGGCACACACTGCAGATCATTAATAATATTGACAGTATATTTACACTGTAATTATAGCATTTCAAACATAATGTTACAAATCTGACTAAAACCATCGAAGTCTCTATTGAGGTTGAGAAACGTTAGCGTTACGAAAGATTTTATGAAGAGTAAATGTTCGTAATAGTAATTCAAACGATTTTGGAATAGACACAAAAGTTGTCAATACTGCCCATTTTTACATTCCCTTCTTTTTGTAATTGCATATATTATTTGCAAATATTATTTTTTAATGTGTTTTTCAATATTCATATAATTCAAAGTTTGAAAATAATTTTGAATTAGAAAAAATTCTCCTACTGGATTTTAACAAAAGTGTTGTTTTAAAATGGTAAAAATCAGAATTAGTAATAGCAAATTTAAATTACTAATAGAAGTTGGAAGATATACTAGAACACCTTTAGAACAGAGAATTTTTCTACTTTGCAAGGATGGAATTGAAGATGAATGTCATTTCCTCGTTATATGCAAAGCGTTAGAATCTAACATAACTATACTCTTTTGTAATTTCAGTGATTTAGTTCCATCTTTTGTTAATATGTCTGAACAAGCTAAATTAAGTTTAATTTTGAAAAGTATTGATACTGATATGAAGCTGGAATAAGCGATATATATAGATCAAGACGATTCGAACATTCATTTAAAGCAAACATAATGTTGTTAAGACGCGGTTGTGTTATTAAAGCTTATTCTAATTGCTTGAATTAACAATATAATATCAACACCTCCACGCAATGTAGATATAAAATATGGGTCTCTTCTCATTGAGAAAATATTTTTGTCTTTTTTTGTACTTGCATTTTGTAAATGTCAGCTGGTATTATTCCTGTATTGGAATTTACACCAAGAAAATTATTTGATTTGATTTGACTTATAATCCTATTTTTCACATCTTGCTGTTCCGTGAAGTATCTCAACTATATTGATTACTAAATGTACAGAGGAATATTTTGTTAAAATTTATTTAATTGTATAATAGTTGTTATTATTTCTTTCTTCACAAAATATCATCTATTAATGATAGATTAATGTTTAAGCTATCTTTACATTTACGATTGGTTTTTTTAGAGATTTCAACATATTTATATAAAAAGCATAGACGTATAGTACCTTCTTTAAAAGGATAAAACATTCAAATATGAACAGAAATTCTGTTGTTTTTATATTTCAAGATGTTCAATATAATAGTTTGTCCTTAACAAGGTGGTTAAATAGTTGGCATAGCTTTTGGTTAAAGGAGGAAATGTCTAAATATGTAGCACCAAAGAACCCAAGTATATATGTAGGACTCAAATCTATGGTGGGTTACAAATATATGGCCGATTCCGTATCTTTGGTAAATGTGACGTCATGCCATCCTAATTCTATGGCTGATTTTTTGCAATCCTAATCTATGGCAAGTTTTGTAGTTTCCTAATCTATGGCGGATTTTTATTGTTTCCAAATCTATGGGAATTTTTTTGCAAAAAGAAAACAATGCAGTACATTTTCGACCAATGACTTGTATTAAGAAAGAGGAAATATACGACAACGGGAACATCTATCAACATTCCATAATGGTCAATTAAAAAAAGTCATAAATTAAAAATCCATAAACCTTAATACAGACTTCAAGATGAAATGATGAGCTCTGTAAAAAGTAAACATTTTTTCAATCTGTGCATGGTATCTTTTTAACCCATTTATTAAACCAACTAATAAGTCTTTAAACAAACAAGAAGACCGCTTTTTATAAAAAAAAAGTAAATAAAAAAGTAACAAATCAAAATAAACAGTTTGAATTTTTAAATAATATTTATTTCAGCGATATTGTTGGTACATCTTTGTTATTCAATGTGGATTTAAATCAAATTTGTATCCGGTAATTTGATCTTTCACTTTATAAACTTTGCTTGCTAGCCGTAAACCGTAGACTACTACCAAAAACTCCTTTTAAAAACATGCGATACTGAAAATTGCGGTGCCCTTATTCATCTCGGGCATTGACCGGTACAGCACATCTTGTCCCTCTTCGGAATAGTAGGTCACATCTTCCTTTAAACCACCGGCAAAATTTTGTCAGGAAAATAACTTCATCTTGAATGGTGTTTAAATCTATGGGTTCCGCCATCGAAGATGTACTATGGCGTTATTCAATTGTGATGATATCAGTTATTCTCTCCCCAAGATCTGCCATAGATTTGGAGAAGACAAAAATCTCCCATAGATTTGAGTTGTTTGGCGTTTGTAACTTCACATTTACCATAAATTAGGAATCTGCCATAGATTTGGAACCCGCCATAGATTTGAGACCTACTTATCTAAAAGTAAGAATTAAACAGGATATTGAATATTCAAACCACAAAACAAATTGTAACAGAAAAAGTACTTTTCCCTGAAATTTTTAATAAGTGATTAGAATGTTATAGTGGATTATGTTACATACCTGTTTGATGAAAAAGAATTAAAATCAAAATTATCCAAATCATTGCCTAAGGACAGTTCTATAACTGTAATTGGGAAATTGATTAACATTCAAATTTCTGCACTATGTATCCTTGTATTCACTCGGAAGTTCGTACGAATATTAAATTTTAGCTTTAAAAAAAGTTAATTTTTACGAATGAATAGCTATTGTTTATTATATAGATTGTCATGACGTTTCCGTCTTGCTGTGCTTGCCAATGTCTTTTCACAAATTAACAATAATGTCCATCATGAATATTGATTTGAAACCATAAAAACAGTTTTAAAAAGCTGAAGTTTTTATCTTAGTTTCATTTCCATTTCAATGGTATATTTTGTTATTTCATTGTTTCATACATCCAATAATTTGGTTTACCATATTGGCAAAATGTAAATGTGACCTTTTTGACAAAATGTAAATAATTTAGCTTCAAATTTAAATAAATATTAATTCACCTCTTTGAACCTTAATATACAATTACGTTACTATCATCATCAAATGTGATGACCTAAGTTTTAAATTTAACATACTTTTAAAATCATTTCCAAGCAGTTAATTGGGTCATTTGGCTTGCAATCTAGCAAGTACTGTTTCGTGACATTTCAGAGTTCAGTATTTACTGGTATATACAGCTGTTTTATAAAAACTCTGAACACTGTAAAATAAATGCACAAAGTCGCGTCAAGCGAAATGAAGTGACATCAACAGTACTTTTTGAACACAACGGCGAGAGCTGTAACGGTTTTCATGTGTAATGTTTACCGTTGCCTGTAATTTGAATCATTAATCATTAATATAAAAAAAATCGACACGTTTTGTTTAATGTTCAGGAAGAAAGTGAAAATTAAATATATCAGTTATCTTTCAATTATGCGGTTTGTTACTTTGTTTTGAAACACTGGTAATACTGGTAATTTTCATACCATTTTTAATATAATTTAAAACTATTGGTCATTTTAGAGTCAATGGAGTCCAGAATTAAGTATATACACTCAATCAGTATCCTACCTTGGTTGTATTGGTTTAAACTTCAACATGTTATCGTTTCAAAACCGATATCATTTCTGTCTTAGTTAAACCATTCCAATTGATATTTTATTACATGTCTTTCTATGTTGTGTTGTTATGCTATTGTTTCAGATAAAGGAGAGAGGTTTTGTACATTTAAAACGTTTAATAACACTGCAATTAGTTGCATCTGTCCTAAGTCAGGAATCTGATGTTCAGTAACTGTTGTCGTTTGTTTATGTGGGTCATGAGTGTTTATCGCTTCTTGTTTTTTTATAAAGATTAGACCGTTGGTTTTCCCGTTTAAATGGTTTTACACTAGTAATTTTTAAATGCCCTTTATAGCTTGCTGCTCGGTGTGAGCCAAGGCTCCGTGTTGAAGACCGTACCTTGACTATAATGGTTTACTTTTATAAACTGTGACTTGGATGGAGAGTTGTCGCACTGGAACTCATACTAAATATTCTTATATCTACTAGCTGATAAATCTGTTGCAGGGTATTTCTAATTTATTAATATTTTTTTTTTTGGAGTTGGACTGTAATAAAACTAATATGATAAATACTAAAATATGTTTTGCATACTTTTTGACTTAGAAATAAAGACTCTTTTACTAATATGATCTATTGAAAACTGTAAATTGATAAAAAAAAGATATGAGAGCAGTAAGTTATTGAATATTTGTATAACAATAAAATCAAATCCCATGACAATGACTAACAATTTAAAACAACATTAAAAGTAGTCATTAGGTTTTTTTTTTGGCGTTGGCAATTTATTTCCTGTTTACAAAACTATGAATTTTTCGAAAAACTAAGAATTTTCTTTTCCCAGGAATATATATTACCTTAGCTGTATTTGGTATTTTGCATACTTTTTGGGAATTTTTGATCCTCAATGCTCTTCAACTTTGTACTTGTTTGGCTTTATATCTATTTTGATCTGAGCGTCAATGATCATGAGTCTAATATAGACGAAACGCGCATCTGGCGTAATAAATTATAATCCTGGTACCTTTGATAACTATTAAGAGTTTGAATGCTCCTTTGGTATATTTGCCTCTTGTGTTCTATATTGTATTCTTAAAAACCACCAAGGGAACACAGGCTTTGGTTATACTTAATTAATGAATCACATTTCCTTTTCTACAAACATTGATAGTTGTATGATGACCAAAAGCTTATTACAGTAAAGTCTGAATACGTTTTTAATGGATGTAAAATTAATTTTATGTATATTTAGTTTTGTTGTTCGACTGACCAACGAAATCTTTAACTGTTTAGAGATCTCTGACTTAAATCAATTATGTCTTGAGATACATCCAAAAAAAATAGTGCGCCAATTTACTAGTATTTATTCATTTCATGAGGACTCAATTTGCGAAAGATAACCGCATCAGTAATATTTTAGTCTTTTCATAAGTGCTGATCGCTAAGTGAGTTTTATGTTTTGAGACAATATGTCCACTATCAATTGCAAGAAGCAAGTAGTTGAAAAAAACGCATTGAAGATACCAGGCGTGTTGCTATTTTTGTGAGTTTGATGTTTGGACACAATACGTCCACTATCAATTGCAAGCAGCAAATAGTTGTAAAAACGCATAAAAGATACCAGGCGTGTAGATATTTATGCCAGATTCATTAGGTAAATATATACATTATCAATGGCGTATGACTTAAAACTGTTTGATAGCAAAATCAATATCGTCTGTAAAGAGTATTGGAAACAAAAAGACAAAATTGCCAACAAAAGTATTTAGCTAAATCTTCCTAAAGCCATTTGCATCTGTGCTAGAAATCTAATTGTTTCAAATCGTTCGAAGCATTTTATAACTGTAAAAATTATGAAAATATAGAATATATAAAAGCTCATTAGACAGTGATTGTGGATCTAATGTGTCAACCCTCTCAGGAGAAGTTGATTGTGAATAAAAATATAAAGGTTAACCTAGAAAAGTGATTTAATGCACGACATTTTCTTTTTTTTTTAATTAAACTAGTATCAGCACAGCTTGCATAATCAATAAGATTGTCAGACAATGATCAGTGACATGGACTAAGCGTTTAAACAAAATCATTGTAGATGAGCACACAAAACATGTGATTTGTAAGTCGAGAAATGCAAATGCCACTAAAAACTTATTCTGAAAGTCATATAAATTATATAAAGGTCCACATAAGTGAAAATCTAGGGGCAACTATAAACAAACTTTCACTCTTCTACATTTACACCTACCAGACCTACAACTGTACTTTTTACACTAACAATGCACAATTCTTTCCCCCCACTTAAGGACATCTTATGGACCATCTCTCTAACACTCATACCACTCATTGGGACTTCAGATACATTTAAAGTTGCATTTGCAAGAAATTGAACCGGGTCTATACTCAAGTATCCCTTTATTTGTCATACTAAGTCTTCAGTTCCAATTTTATAGCCGCAATATGTTCATTCATATTCATCACCAAGCCTGTTATGTTTTCCGCATATGCATGGATATGTGAATGATAACGTTATCGCCTTAGGAGAGAACATTTTATCTAGTTTTTGAGTTTTTTGTCAAGGCATGGGATTGTACCTGCTGGCCAGAAAGGGTCACCTTTCGTGCACGCTTGATGTCAGTATTTGAAATTTCAGATAAACCCTCACTGGTATTGACAGCAGGAATATCACCACCAGAATGCACCCTCTTTCGAGGAAGTATACCAGTAGATGTCATGCTGATACTTCCTCACTAACCATGTTCGCATCACTTCATTACCATTGTTTCTGTTTCTAACTCATTTGTTCGTTCATTGGTGTCAGCTGAATCATGACCATTCAATTAATCATCAGTTTCAATGTTTGTGACAGTAATAATGTCCGTCTCTGAAATTGTTTTCAGTTTCGATTTCAGTGTCTGTATTATGTTCTGTCTCTGTAAAAAAGGGTTTTCACTGTCGGTGTTATTAGATACAGAACTTGCTTCAAATATTGCTTCTAAGTTTTCTTCTGTTTGTATACCAGGTAAGAATACCGAATAATCTTAATTAACTACATGTGAATTTGAAAAGTCTTTAAGGTATTATATAACCATAAAAACTATTTATCTGGTCAATAAAATATATTTTCTGTATCAAAAAGGTATCACAGTAACATGAATGCACAATAATAAAAAATGATTAAAATATCATTGAGGTTAGTGGCATGTGTTGTAATAATAAAAACATATCTTTATTTTCAAATTTTGTACAAGTTAAAACCATTTTAAAGCAATATTTTGTACATGTTATAACATGTATGAGGTACTTTTGTACATGTTATAACTTGTATTTTTGCATTATACAATTATAACATGCACAACATTTTTGTACATGTTATAACCTGTACAAAATCGCAACTTGTACACGACATATATATGTATATTTCCAGAATACAATGTTGTCTATAACTGCATATAGAACACAAACCGCTTGATAATAGGAACAATTGTTGGGGATACATATTAATTGAATGTAATAAAAGTATAAAAGATAGCTATCTAAAAAAAAATGAAAACACCGTCGATGACTTTTGCTATGTTTAAGCTACTTTTTATATAAATTTCATTATGAATCTCTCTCTTATTTTGCAATTTTGTTTCTGTTGTACACATGTTTGGCCAACAAAGTTAAGGCAATGTATGATGTTTTCACTTATTCATATTACACCGCGTTTAGTGTAATACGAGGAATCCTTCTTTTTGTGGAAAACAGATAACAGGATTGACAATAAGACACACAACAATTAATGTTTAAAGATGTTTATTGACAAAGTAATCGAAAATTGATTAGGTTAAAACATATAATAACGCATCATCCTGTCAACACCATCTATGTGTCTTGGAAAAAATTATCTAAATATTTTTTTATGTACATTGTTTTGAGGTCTTGAACTTAAAAGTATGTAGTGAAGTCAAGAACATATAATATAGGAAGTAAGACATAAATAGACCCTTTGTCCAGATCTAATTCCTTAAAATGTTAACAACAAAGTTAAATATAACACTTAAAAGAGGGACGAAAGATACCAAAGGGACAGTCAAACTCATAATTATAAAACAAACTGACAACGCCATGGCTAAAAATGAAAAAGACAAACAAAAAACAGCACATATGACACAACATAGAAAACTAAAGAATAAACAACACGAACCCCCAAACAAACTAGGGGTGATCTCAGGTGCTCCGGAAGGGTAAGCAGATCCTGCTCCACATGTGGCACCCGTCGTGTTGCTTATGTGATAACAAATCCGGTAAATATTCTAATTCGGTAGGTCACATAAGAATCGACATGTTTTCTTATCGCGAATTTGTTCTTGCCCTTGATTGGACTTTGATGCTTGGTTTAAATCTCAGGAGATATGGAAACCAAAAACGACCTATTCAAATTCTCAATTTTTAGTCTGAAATAATTCTTTTATATCTGATATCTGATAACTAAACATTTAGCCATGAGTATTACGATTTATCAATGTGGCAAGGAACGACTCAGTTGTAGTATTTTTTTGTATGTTTTTTCAAATAATTCATTTCTGGAATGTTTTAACTGGACGTTAAGCTGTAAATATGTTATGCTTTTTTTAAGTGGTATGAGCTCACTTAAAAACATTCAACTCTAGATACGTACGGTCATCTCGTAGTCCTTTGATATACCAGATTAACATATCATATCTTGACAAAATATATATGTACAAGATACAAAGGATCGAACGGATAACGATGTTGATTTATCTAAGCTCTTATTTACATGTTACATCAAAACCTAGGTCATTGCTTATGAGCTAATCAAGTCCAATAACATAGAATAAAAATATAATAGTAAGATAGTATGTAATCACAAATCACAAATTATGAAATTATCTAAATGTATCACAAAATGAAAATCACACATTGAAAGATTAATTGTTTTCTTTCTACTCTGTAAAAGGCTTGATTTTTATATTGTTATAATATAACATGTTTAAGTCGTTGGTGACAAAGCAAGATAAAAGCTAACACCCTTTCTATACATTTGATGAAACAATACATTCGATTTAATTGATAGCATCACACATTGGTGTATAATATATTGCTGCATAAATTCAACATTACGGGGGGGAAACTGTTGGTTAACATATGTAATAACAAAAAGAATGTGTCCCAAGTACACGGATACCCCACTCGCACTATCATTTTCTATATTCATTAGACCGTGAAATTGGAGTAAAAACTCTAATTTGGCATTAAAATTAGTAAGATCATAGCATAGGGAACATGTGTACTAAGTTTCAAATTGATTGGACTTCAACTTCATCAAAAACTACCTTGACCAAACACTTTAACCTGAAGCGGGACGAACGGACGGACGAACAAACAAACGGACGCACAGACCAGAAAACATAATGCCCCTCTACTATCGTAGGTGGGGCATTAAAAAGTCAAGGAATAGTCTTTTCGCATATAAAGATCCGTAGTTCTGAACAGTCTTCGTCTGCAAATTTGGTTCCAGATGAATCATATTTCAGAGTTGCACAGTTCTGTGCATTGCTTCCATCAGGTTGTGAGTCATGCCATTTTGCCATATCCATGTTGGCTGTATTTGTCCACTTCCAAAGATTTTCAGTTACTAAATCATTTGCGCCAACCCAAAACTCTGTAGCTAACAAATGAAATAAAACAGTTTTGAAATTAAAGTAAACATGTAGAATTTAGCGTTATATCTCTTATAAATACAGAAACAAACAAATATTAAGAAATGTTCTGTATTTCGTAACATAACTATATATATAATTGTTAAAAATAGAAAGACAATTCCTGTAATATTTAGGAAATAATTTTTGCTCCTTCTGATACCCCTTTATGGACTCTTAATCACGAAGCTTACGCTGAGAAGATGTGAAATCGGAATCACGTGATTTTTTATTTCTTTTAGAAGCACTCATCGAAATTCATCCACAGTCTAAATAGCGATAGTAGCTTCTTTGTATTATTTCGGATAATTTCCAGTGTAATGTTTGTGTAATCAAGACCCTTAGAATATGGCTATTGTTATACAATATGAATAATTTGCATAATGTTATACACGTCATTGTTTATACATAGAACGTAATACATTAAAAATGTAGCAAGTAATTTAAATGCTGACCATGGAATGATTGATAAATATGAATGTTCTTACTTAATGCATGTTCACACACCGCTTTATGGGCTTCATTTACACAGTTGCCTTCCAACCACAAATAATTTTCCTCTGGTATGATGGTACAACAGTCTTTCCAGAAGTGACCATTGAAGACAAAGTTATCCCATGTCATAGGTTGATCATCATATGTTTTATAAACCATTTCGTCAACCCGATCGTTTATACCAAGCCAATACTGTTCAGTGCTATCAGAAAAGAAAGCAAATGTGTTATAATTTAGTACATTACTGTGAATGTAGTTTACTGATGTTGGAATCTTGTAAGTCAAATACGAAGAGACAGATCACGAACAAACAAAAACTAAGACAACAGTGAACAAATTGCCTTTGGTTATATTTTATTACTTTGTACATTGTGTATGTTTCTTATTTCAGGTTTAAAAATAAGATTTGTTATTACAACATGCGAAAACAAGATGTCATAAACATTCCAATGAAGCTCGTGAAAAAGAACAGACATTCTTATTTTATTTTTGTACATGTGATCTTCAAATTGTGGAGCATTTGCGCTTTTTCTACAGGACATTTGTTTTCATAATTATACTTTTAATTTAGTATTATATCATTGACGAATTCTTCGTCCGGTCCTTGGCACTACAGAGCTCACTTGAACGAGTTTGAGTCATAAATCCAAAGTTTAAATAAAAAAAAAATAAATCGAAAACACATAACTTTTTATATTTGTATATACAGCTTAATGTTTACTTTTTGAAATATTGAGACACGCATAGGCATCACAGGTAATTTGCAGAGTGATACATAAAGGAAAACGTATCGTATAATAATATCATGGGATGCGATGAACAAGTATATGATATTGATGGAACGTTTTGAATGTTGAAATAGTCAGTTTTCATAAACAAAATGAAATAGATATAGGAAGATGCGGTGTGAGTCCCAATGAGACAACTCTCCATCCAAATAACAATTTATAAAAGTAAACCATTAAAGGTCAATGTACGGCCTTCAAAAATGAAAATCTATTTTTTTTTATGAAATAATGAAATAAATAAATGTTTATATATCATTTGTTCTTTGTGATTTTCCAAGACGGATCAGGGAAAAGTTAGCACTAACGGGGAATATCAGCCTTTCCCTGTAAGCCTGTAAAACATATATAACTGCAGTGCTCTCAACTTTAACAACAATATTGATGTTTGCTTTTCTGCAAAGGTCATTAATACATTTAATATTTCACGATTAATCAGGTTATTTCACTGCAGTAACAAATTTTTCAATAAACAGTAATTAACGACAGAAATAACTAAACATTACAAAAGACCAGATTCAACATACAATCGTTATCTATCAAAACGGGTGCAAATACAATATGCCAAGCTCTAATCGACACACGCTCAAAAGTAGATTTGAATAAAAAGATAAGAAACTATATTGGTTATTTATAGTACATACTGGGAAAATTAACAATTTCATGATTTTGCTAGAACAAATCCCAAAGCTGCAATTATCTAAGTTTACCATTGCAATGTTTGCAATGACTCGCGTGTCAAAGTTTGCGTTTTATGGGACTGACCAAAAGAGGTATTATACATCGAATTACATGACATAATAACAAAAGGTTAAAGTGGAAAGTTAATAAAGTTGACTTTAGTTACGATAACTAGTACCTGTTCCTCAGTCTTTGCATTCATGATATGAAATAATGATCAATTCTTAAAAAAATGTTTTAATGCAGAAATGAGAAGTGGGTTGATTACTACTGAGACGATTCTCGACCAGCGACCTCAAGACATAGAAGTAATGTGCTATTGTTTGGCTTTGATCCTTTTCTATATTTGCTATGACGGTTTCAGTTTATGTTCGACTTATGAGTTGTAATGTCACTTTAACTCTCTTTAACAATTATAATTTAACGTATGGCATTCAGTAATGAGCAAACCGAAAGCGCATAGTGTAAAGTATAACAGGCCCCAAAATAATGAAAAATGTAAAACAACAAAAAAAAAACGAAAAAACAAACAGACTGATTTTAATACAAAATATAATATACAGCAACAAACGACAACAACACAGGTTCTTGACTTGATTCACACATAATCTGAATGTTGCTGGGTTAACATTTTTGCCCGTGCATATTACAGTGGCGTTACAACAAAAGAACAAAATATGTTTTTTGATAGCTAGTTAAATATCCCACTTGTATGACAATTGTTCATAGATCCGTTTAGTGACAAAATTGGTTGAGCACCAAGCAGATTAAAGAGATGCGGAAGATACCAAAAGGACCCTTAAACTTATTAGTCTTAAAGAACCTGACAACGCCATGTCTGATAACAAAAAAAACCATCAACATTAAAACAATAGTACACAAAACTCAAGACCGAGAAACACGAACCCACCGAAAAGTGATGGTGATAAATGTGGTTGACATGATTATATTTGGGACCCAGCAGCCGTTTAAATACATTAAAATACTTAATCGTTATATCAGACGATCCAAATCGTAAACAGATCTAGAGTAATCTATAAATTAATTCTGTATTTTATACCTATTGAGTATTCCAAGACCATCTATGACAGTAAAGTATGTAGAGTTATCCAAAAACGAGGCCAATATGCTTCCACTATCATTACAACTTGTTGCACTGTTCGCCCACGATAGAAGGTCTGATGTTGTCCAGTAACACTTATTGACGAATGGTCCAAGCTTACCCGGTGCACATTGATAGTCTGAAAAAGAAATTAATTGTTGATAGTATTTGTCTGTATATGCAATTAAAACGTCTTCGTATGGTTCTTTTATAAAATAGTACAAGTATTCCATAAAGGGCTATACAAAGACAACAGTAGTATACCTATGTTCGAAAGTCACAAATCGATTGAGAGAAAACAAATCCGAGTTACGAACTAAAACCAAGGGAAACACATCAACTATAAGAGAAAAACAACAAAACAACAAAAGCAAACGACAATGCAGCACACCCAGTCACGAACTATAAGATAACAACTGACATACATACATGAATTGGCATAGGACATTTTTGAGAAAACAAAATGGTGGGTGGAAGCTGGTTTTGACAACCAAACATCGCGCTTTTATGGCAATGTTTAAAATAACACTTCAATGGACACATTAATTAACAGGAATACAGTACAATTAAATGCAAGAAAATTCAGGACAGCGAAATACACAAACAAACAATACAATAATACATTTTGACATAATCACAGAATAAAATGATGTACTTCATAACAATTACAAGAACATTTATGTAGATTATGTTAACTTCTATTATCTAACTACAAGGGAAAAAGACCAACAACCTATTGAAAGTGTATCAATACATAATGATTGTAAAAGCTTTATAACACAGCTTGCAACACCGAAATGATTTTGATTTCCAGTTAGTTTAAAATACATATGAAGTTATAAATCAAATATTGACTTCAAACACGTGTATCCTCATTATTTGTTTGAATTACAACATTACTTAGAAAAAATCTATTTACAAAGCCAAAAATGGAGTCACATTGAAATTATACATTAACGCGCAATGAAATTGGACATTATGTGTAACGTTTGTATTTCTGTGTTCTACCAGTACGGTTACACAACAAACCACATGTACAAAAGGTAAATAGCGGAGTCGGTTCAGTTTAACATTACCAATTTATGTTAATATATTCTAAAACCACTTCTGAAGATATCATACTGCGAAATAAAACCTGTAAAAGGCAATCGGGTATTTGTCCTTTATTTTTGTTTATGATGTTTGGCATTTACAAACTTATTGATAATTGATGATAACTATAAATCAGGAAGATCAGGAAGCAACTATTAAGGTAAATTCGCTGTTGGAATTGTAGTTGAGCGACAAGATGTTACTTTAGTGCGCCAATATTATCCTTTAGTTATGAAGAAATAAAAAGGCGTAGAACAAAACTTTCCAATATGTGACTATTCATAATCAATAGTACCATTTCAAAGTGGGTCTTACACTAACGATAGGTCAATGAAAAATTTACTCATAGGGTTTGACATTTAATGTACACTTAGAACACCCTGTTTTAAATATGATACATTAATATAGAATTAAGAAGACGGGGTAGTATTGCCTAGTATGATAGCCTTTCCACCTGAGACTAAGGACGCATAAGTTGATGTGCTTCCTTGAACATTACCCATTATAGAATAAGCAGACAATTATAAAAAAAAAAACGAAATTTTGTGTAAATAATTAAATGCCCTAAATAATGCAATTTTTCCATCATTTCTTTCATTTGAATCATCAAGTTCTCTTGTAATCAGTTCAAAAATTCAGTAGTGTTGGTGTCAATTTTATGATTTGAAGTGGATCTAATTTCATTGGAAATGTGCTTGATGGTTATTCAGTTGAATCCTTAATCCTTGTTTACCTCAGGCATAGATTACCTTATCTGTATTTGGGAAAACTTTTAGGAATTGTGGTTCTCTATGCTCTTCAACTTTGTACTTTATTTAGCCTTTTTAACTTTTTTGAATTTGAGCGTCATTGATGAGTCTTTTGTAGACGAAACGTGCGTCTGGCGTATATACTAAATTTAGTCCTGGTATCTATGATGAGTTTATTTCCCTTCGTAATGATTTTATATATCATCATTTACATGGTTTGAAACATATTGATTTTTTCTTTCTTTTTCAGTTGAAGGTAAATGTTTTCTATAGGAAAGTGCTGACGAAAATTACATACTGGTAGCTTAACAACACTAGCATTTTTTTCATATATATTTCTACGGATGTTGTGTTGTTTGGTTTGATATCAAAGCTATCACTGATTTGTCAGGATTTTTCTTTACATATTCTTGGTCTTCTTTTTGGAGGTAATGACTATTACAGAGAGAAAACCTTTTAGAAGGGATCATTCTTTTTATCTAGAAAAAGTAGACACATTTTATTTTAAATTATAAGAGTTTATAACTTCAAACGCACTCTATATATATTTTTTTTTCAGAATAAAAGACAAAGTCAAAAGGTGCAAAGATATATTTGAATACACATTGCGACATACTGAACCACTTTGAATGACCTTTTATTCTAATTATTGTGAACAAAGTCCAAAGTTGTTTTTTTACCATCCGATCTGTCATAACAAACGTCAATAAAATGCAATGACAGTAGCAACATGTCATTTTCAATGTTAATCTTGAACAACAACTTAAATACGTTGTCATGCTGGGTAAAAAAAAAAATTACACACCTTCTGAAAGAAAACACAATCAATCATTCCTCGACATAATCTATTTCTCTTTTTAATGGGAATATCTATGACGAGCAATCAAACTGTTTTCTCTTTTATCGTGTTGACAAATAAAAACCCAGGTTTTAAATGTTATGTTTACCTAGTTCAAAATTACTTTTGCTTCTTGGATATTAAAATTTAAAAGTTGATTTTGGTTTTACTGACGCATATTGATTTTTATAATTTCCAATCCGTAAATTGCCATTACCAAAATTAAGATCGCATATATGCTGGTTTTAAAATGAGACAGAAGTAATTTTTTGTGCATATTAATAATCAATAAATTAAAATCATAAAATTATAATAAAGATAATTTTTCATGTATTTTGTTTCTTGTAACTTGTGTATATTGTGTTTGCATTTTAACCAATCAGGGTTTTACTTTTTTTACTTTGTTTTAAATGGTAACTTTTAAAGATAAAACAATCTTGTTTATGAAATTTTGTTTAACAGTGGGACACGTAATAATACAGAAAAACTCAAATAATCATCTAAATACACCTACATATATGGACATCGGGATATCTAGAAAAATAAAAAAGAGTTCCTTGTTTTCGCAACACTAGTCAGTTTGGTAAGTCATAGTTGAAAAATAAGACTTACAACTTATTCTCAACATTTGACAAAAAACCTTTGCAAAGATGTACACAATATGCATATAACATTACTTATGGTTTTTTTTAACCATCATATTTTGATCTGGTCAAAATGAAGGAAAAACTATATTTACCCGAAACCAAAATGTATGATACTAATTTAAGTATAAACAAACACATATCTTATTTTTTTTAATTTTATTAGGAACGCTTCCTACCTGGAATTAAGGCCATTAAATTTATTTTATCATCTGTATTCAATATGGCTAGATTTCCTCCTTCCTCCTGGCAAACAAGCTCAGCATCTGACCAAGACAATGGGGGCTCAAAAGCTTTATAGCATTTACCTCCTGCAATATCTCTTGCAAAACGATCACCTGAGCACCATTCTGTAACATAAGCAAGCAATACATGAAGTTGGCAGAGTATGTGAAATTAACACACTCATAAAATTACTATATACATTCGAACATCACACTCCATTCGTTACGTGAAATTTCTGTACACTTCACAAGGATTAAATAAATAAACACTCATTATCATGATTATTAAAATCATATTAGCCGAATTTCATAATGATCTTTCTTCGAAGCAGATAACAGTTACACATTGGTGAATAATGTTATTAACTTAATTTGAAATAAAAGTAGACGAACATTCATGGTCATAAAATGTTAATATCAATCGTGTACAAATGTTTTCCACAATCGTGTACAAATGTTTTCCACAATCGTGTACAAATCTTGTCTTCAATGGCAATACAAATTCAACATATTGAAATTAATCACGTATTTAACAATAAAAACTCATACCAGATGATGAACCTGCTTTAAATGTTGTTGATACTAGATGAACGTTAGACGTTAATGTTTCCTGTTCAATGCCAACTGTTGTTGACTTCTGTTGAGTACTATCTATTGGTTTGTTTTCTACGAGAGTGGATTTTGTTGAATGTTCGAATGTTGTGAGAGTAGTAGTTTCTTGCAATGCAGTTGTTTCTTGAAATGTCGTTGTTTCTTGTAATGGCGTTGTTTCTTGTAACAGCGTTGACTCTTGAAGTGTTGTTGTTTCTGGCGATGGCGTAGTCGTCTGTGATGAAGTGTCTTTTCTTACCGTTGACATTCCTGTATTTGTTTTTATTGTCGAATTATCTGAAATAATAGGTTTGTAAAGTAGGTTTTTTGTCTCATATAGGCAAAGTTATCTTGCATAGTTATTGATAGTTTCTAAAGTGTAGCATTCTACAAGAATTCCCATTGACATCACAAACTTTGGCTTGGTTTGTTATGTTGACTAACCTATATAGCTAGAAATAATGTAGTACGATGATATACGTGTTTTGTTTTATCAGAAATTACAAAAGAATTCACAAAATATTCACGCATTAACACATCTATAATTACTTGTTTTAGGTTGAAGGTTATGCCTGAATCATATTTTATTCATTCTTGCTCAACATGGCAAAAAGAAAAATGAGCTATGTGTATGTCACTAGTTTTAAATTCAAACTGCTGCATTCCTTTTATCTTTTTCTGAAGGGCTATATCGAATCAAACTTCATCAAAATCCATTACATGCATGTTTTGAATTTCAGAATAATAACAATTGCTTCGTCCATTGATAATTGTGTCATTAATTGACCATCATAAATACTAATATAAATAAATTTAAGTGTTATCAAAACATTTGACTCATGGTATTAGATACTGACGTAGGAATCGAGTGAAAAAGTATGCATACAAATCAAAAGAAGCTCACCATGTCGACAAACTAAATATAACTCAAACAGATTGTGGACTTTTGTTCATATTCACACTTACTAAAACAGGATCGTTGTATGTTTTTTTTTTAAATTTTCAAAATCTGAATTTATTTTGTTCTTTTGAATAGACCCTCAGTTAAAAAAATCAGGATGTAATAGTATTATTCCATTATAAATTTCTATTGATTGAGTTTATTCAAATTGATCTTTACAATTTTAAGATGCTTCTCTTGGCGTTGTTACTTTTGGATTAACTTTGTTGAACTGTTTCGAAATAATCATTTAAAGTTTGATCAGATCCAGCTATTATAATGAAGAATGTAAAGACGCTAAGACCCTGTGGTATTCAATGCAACAATGTTATGTTATCATTGTTAGTGCCTTTGTTTTTTCTTATAACAAAAAGAACAGAAATCTGACGTTAAAATGACTTGTACCATATACCGTGATTTGTTTACAAACTAAAAAAATAATACCAGGGCTTTGTCCGCAGACATAATAAAAAAACAATGAAAGTTCAGAAAGGTAGCATAAAGTGGGGTTTTTATAGCTAATTTGTGTTTTAGAACATGCCTGTTGCATGAGTGTAGAATTGTTTCTTTTGTGCATAAAACCTTGCTCACCGTGTTCACACTTTGAAACAATAACACTACGTGTTTGCTGTCAAGTTTTTTTCCAATAAATAGAATAATCCTCAAAAGACAATATTACCTGTTGTATGGTAAAATTCCTTTCCAGCAAATGCGATCATATTGGCAGCGATGGGGACTATTTTGTCGTATCCATGACATATCTCGTTGTCATAAAAGAAGGAAATACATTGTAGATCATTGTGGCAACTGATTGCGCAGGGCAAAATACTAGAAACTGTGTTCTGCCACAATGTTCCAGTAGATACAAATTTGTTGTTATACTGTTCTAATTGTTGGAATTCTGCTGTTCTGAGAAGACTAGCACATTCATGCTTCCCTGAAAAAATACATTATATCAATTTATTACAACAGTTGTATAGACATATATCTATGATAAGATATAATCATTTTATGGTACATAAAAACATTTTTGTCAGGAAATTATTCTTATCAAGAGTAATATGAATCTGTAAATTTGCATGGGGTTGTCTAAGTTTTTGATTACAGGCAAGGATCAGTGGGGTCATCTCACGATCAGGGTCAAGATTAATTACTAAATGATTGTTTAATGATATGTAATTGACCAATGAGGATTAGGCGCATGTGTTTAGATTAGCCAGCATTCTCGCAATTGCACTGAATGCTAGCGGACGCCATTTTAGTTTTCTCGAGAAAAATGAAGATTTTTCAATTATTTTAGTCTAAAAAAATGTACATGTAACTGTAAATAAATATAACGAATTTTTGAATTTTTATAGTTTTGTTCACTTTGTGAACAGGGTTGACTAAAAAAAGAGATTCGTTTCAAAAAAGCTTTTTCATGTATTATTTAAAAGTTGCTTTCTTTGTTAATATTAATTTTTCAATTGTCGTTATCTGTGAGATTTTGTTTCTGGAAAATTGTTTGTCTTTTTAAATTTTATCGCATACAATTAAAAACAAAATACTTTGGTGAATACTTGTCTCATCATCAATCATGCCATTATAACAACGGTTAATGCTTTTTCGATATAATCCCTTAACAAAACCTAAAATTAAAAAATAAATTTTGGAATGTGTCAAAGAGACAAGAGTAGAAAACAAGTGGTTCACGACTTTGTATAGGCGCAAATAGGGTTTGTTTTATGAAATCCCAAACCTTCCTAATAACTCTAGCCAATGTAGAATAAAAAAAAAAAACACAACAAAACACAAAACTAAGTTCAAAATAAGTCTGCGTCCAATGTCAGAATAGGTAACAGAAGAAACTATTCAAAATGACAATGATGCATAAATTAACAATGACCTACTAGAACTTAATAACATGACAGCTCAAAACCTCAACTAAACTCTATGTAATATGCTGACTAAGTATAAAATTAGTATCTAAAATATATGCAGAGGTTCCGTCTAATTTTGTCAATATTTATCAATGTAAATTTTACATACAAAATTATTACATAGACAGAAAGTACATGTCAAAGATCGTAGTACAACTAGGTGAATAAATCTTAATCTAGGAAGGTAAATGTCAATCAATACTAATTCTATATTGAAAGAATATGTCATTATTACTGTACTAACCAATGCTCCCCAAGTTATTACTTTGTTTGACCTTTTACTATTTTTTAATCGCGCGTCATCGATGAATCTATTTTACACGAAATACACGTCAGGCGTACTCGATTATAATCTTAGTATCTTTTTATCATAATTGATTTCTTTTGGATTGAAGACATATGAGTTCTTTCACTGATTAATGGCATCGTTATGTAGATTGTTCAGTTTGGTAAAAATAAAAAAAAAAAAAAAGAAAGGCTGAAGAGACTTTCAAGTAAAACAGTCTAATGAAAACAGACCACACCATGAATTAAAGACAAAACAACGAACAGACACACAACATTCCTTATAATATTTCAAAGAAATATAACACCAGGTTATTACAGCATTAAATAAGAGCGCCTCGGTGAATACCTTTTTTATTACTTATAAACTGTAGTTGCATGTAAGGAAGAGGCGATAGACACCAAGGTAACATCCAAAACTCTTTATCTCTAAATAAATTGACAACGCCATTCATGACATGAAATAAAATCATTTTTGTATAGACGAGACTGTTACCAATAGAAACAATAAAGGTTACCTAAAATATAAAAATATATAAAAAGATAAATGCAGAATACAAATGCAACCTTGAATTTTGTAAAACATCTATTGTTGGACTTCTCAGAAAGAGTAAGCATCATGGCACATGACAAGTACGTATCCCGTGACAAGTTTTATTTTGTGGTGTATCAATTTAGCATTGCGAAAAGAGGATTGGCTCGTGGCTCACAAAGGTTGTGGCTAAATTGAAGTTCAATTGGAACATATCATTTAGTACACGTGACAGAGACATTCCATAACTGGCAACTATAAGAGGCAATTTTAAAAACTTTAAACTTCATCATTAAAATCGTTCATTTAATTGCATTTATACATTGAACAACTCTTTCAGCAGTACTAGTAGCCACGGGGAACGTCTGGGATATTATTTTAACGGGGGGATACATCTAATACATGAGCAGACATAAATATGTCACTTGTATCATGAATGTCATTTTAGTTGAACTGTTGAATCGAGGAAATCTTCATTGTCATCGAAATTAATCATGTGTTGAGAGAACATCGTCTATATAGCGACACGCGAACTTGATAGTAGAACTTTTAGGTAACCGACTACTAGTATGTCTTCTTTACAACGACACCGACTAGTAAAAGAGTTTCAGAAATTAAAAGTAAGTTTACAAAAAATATCGATCTTCAATATGAAAATTCACAACGGAAAGCCACTAACAAAATGGCTGAAAAAAACCAATATAATCAGGCGAAAAGTTTTATATTCCTGACTAGAGACAAGCAGTTTTATATGTTGAAAATGGTTGATTAAAGGTTCGTTTCAAAAACAGTGATATTCGTATATGAATATTAAAGTAGTAGTTTTAAAACAGTATGCCTGTAAAGAATTTCGGTTAGATATTTCTTGATTTTTTTGGTGAAGCATTCACTTTTATTTTTGAATAAAGTATTTAGAACAGGAATGCTTTTTATATTCCATGTAATCTTTTAAGATAATGAGTTTCTAGTTTCCTTGATGAAATTGAAAAACAAATATGGACAACCGGCAAGTGACAACTTAAAACTCACTCTCAATAGAACACTTTTAAAAAGGTTAGACAAAGATTTTTTCTGTATCAATAAAACAAAAAATATAAATTCGATTAATTGACGTAACCGCATTTATATGTATATAAACATTCTTTCGTTATATTTTAATGTTATGACTTACTCGCCAGCAGATTACAAAATAACAAAATAAATAAGATACGGTTTTCTTTAAAATACATGTAAATCAATTATAAGGATATGACGAGATTTTACTCTGATCAGTGATTTTGTTGTGAAAAATCGTTTTTTCTGTGTGATAAAATACCAAACAAAGCCGAGATTTTGTGTTTTATTACAAATCGTGCACAAATATTATACATGCAAATTTTGCACCAGTCTCTCCGCAGGCAAGCGACTATCTTTTCACCAAAAATCGTTATTCGTAAGTGTTTTTGGAAAGGAAACAGTGATATTCAACTGGTTTTACTTTTGCCAAGATGAATAAGCTAGTATGACGTCATATTTCCGCATACTCTCTTAAAAAAATGTAAAAAATCATTTTGGAAAAGACTAAAACTAACTGAATGGCGACTTTCTATGCTACCAAATTTACAGTTTGGCATTTTACTTTCCAATATACGACAACTTTGCTATCAATATTTAACATTATCCCATAGTTTCTGCAAACAGTGATTGGACTCTAAGTACCTAAATATCATATTGTATTAAAAAATACAATGTGCCTTCAGTGATTTGAACACCTACAAATAATCCTAATAGTTCTATAGCAAAATAAAACAAATACTTCATGTCAATATTTTATCTATACTCAGCAAATTAAAAAATCACTTATCACCAAACTTTGGAATGTTTTTTTTTAACATTTATATTACAATGTATAAGTAAATATTACTGACTTGTTAATATTATGTGTTAAGGAAAATAAACTAATATTTTTAAAACACAAGCTGTTTTCATTTAAACTATTTTTACATAATTTATGAATACAGTGTTCAGCTGTAAATTTTTCAAAATTGTGTTGCAGATTAGAATTTTTTTTTATTACAATTACAAAAAGAAGAAAAACTATGCATGGCATCGTTTATAAATCAAAGTATGGCCAATAATTGATAGGGGTCTGAAAGACAAGAAGAGTACACACAAGTCAGACCTAAGCTGTTGAAGTATATATGAAGTGATAGTGTCAGAAGTGTTGCAATTTATGAAGTTTAAGTTCTTAATAAAATAATTATGTGCAAACATGGAATACGTATCTGACATGTAAAAAGTGTTCAAATCATACCCCTTATCATTGTCAAGGTGCTGAATATTCTGAGCATTAATTTAAAAAAAAAGTTATGACAAACATATTTGTTAAAAGGGCAGACGGACAAGAATTTTTAATGTAACCTCGCATGTATAGTTGGCTTATAATAAAAGTGTTTCATTGAATTCGGGCATAGTTAAGCCCAGTAGTCAGCACGTCCGTGTTGACATGAATATCAATTATATGGTCATTTTTATAAATTTCCTGTTTACAAAACTTTGAAACTTTGTAAAAACTAAGGATTTTCTTATCCTAGGAGTAGATTACCTTAGCTGTATCTGGCACAACTTTTTGGAATTTTCGGTCCTCAATGCTCTACAACTTTGTACTAGTTTGGCTATTTATTAATTGTTTTGATCTGAGCGTCACTGATTAGTCTTATGTAGACGAAACGCGCGTCTGGCGTATTAAATTATAATCCTGGTACCTTTGGAAATTGATTTGAGGTTTTACTTCTAATAAACAAAATAAAAAAAAAATCAAAGCATTATTATTGCAAGAAATTGATTTTAATGATATTTAGTGCATGTTCTCATCTTTATTGGGTTGAGCGCAGTATTTGTCTTTTAAATGTACATTTTTGTATCTCTATATATATATTCAACTGTTGGTCATTCTAAATCTTAATACATGCATTGTACATGTTGTAGATACATACACTTATAGCTTACAAAAATATGATGCAACTTCAGGTCTAGAAACTTTTTGATTAATAAACAAATTATTTATAATGGGAGATAATGATAAAATCAATTTCCTAGAAAAAAAAGTACACAAAAAAGATTTGTAATGTAGCAAATTATACAGAAAGAAGACATTTTTTCTATCTTCTCATCGTTAAAGCTGTTGTCACACAGTCACGATTTTTACTGCCGTCCTTGCACTGACTATTCCCGATTAAAGTTAATCGAAAGTCTTGGCTATATTCGGGATGATTAGGTACTGTCGGAACACCATCCTATTACAGTTTTCTGTAACGCATTGTACATGGCTATGCCTGGACTCAGTGGTATGTGTTCTGTAATTGTCGGGACTCGACTTGGTATCATTGCCAAATTTTTAACTGGACTTTTCTATAACGGTTTCAGCTGAATGTTACGGACACACCTTAGGTAGCAATACACAGTTAGGAGTTTAGTTTCGCATTTTGGCCACGGTGGATTCTTCAAATATGAAAGTTATTGTGTAATAAAATTCAATTTTAGACAGTACTAATTTAACCTTCAAAAATGGTTTATAAGATCATCAAGATGATTTTTTAAATGTTTTATTGTCTACTTTCTGTTTGACTCTCCGTACTTTCATAGCTAGACCAGCCATCGGTCCAGAAATTGATGTAATGTTTACAAACACTTCTTTTTCTACACGAAGTTTTTAACGCAATTTTACAAAAAAATGAGACGAAAGACATGATTTTCATTGGATTAACTGAAATATATATATAAACAGCTTTAGAAAAGGTATAACTTCAAGCGATTGAAATTTGAAAAAAAAATGTGACATCTTCTCCCCTCTTTTTGCAAGATTTTAGTGCAAATAAATGCAGATTGTTGCTATGGATACACTCGAAAGAAACTACATGCATATTTTACCATTTTATATACTGGATATAAATTCTATGGAAGATGCTGATTACATACATATGCACATATATGACACAAATAGTAAGCTTCATATTGCAGGAAAGCAATGAAAAGGGGATGGTAAAATTGATGAGGGCAAATTTTGATATTTTTCCCTAACTGTTTATTGCTACCTTATGGTCGGGATGCTTAGCCAACCTCCTCTGATCTGTAGTAATCTCTTGACAACGTAAACGACTTCCTTAAGATAATGCTGGGACATTCTAGATCAATAAGAATAGTTATCAAACTTTTTCAACTATTTTTGTCTTAATGCTGTCAGATCCCAAATGGGAACCAGAATCGGCATTGTGTCAACGCTGCATAAGGCTGATGTCATACATTCACGATTTTAACTGCTGTCCTTGATGGCACCATTCCCAATTAGAATCTGTCAATTATTTGATCAAGATCATGTGAATCGTGACTTTAAATTTATCATGTCTGTAAAAATATTTATTTAATCACGATAATAATTAGATTGTTCAGGAAGCGTCTAAATTCATCTGTTCCCATCCCACCCGCGTTCTCAATCCGATTATAATCCAAGTTGTATCTTTTGCATGGCAGAAATGACCAATCTGTCTCGACAGCGTCCTGATTCTACCGAATGTGACCCGACAGAGATCAGAGATTGACCTAATGCGGCGTTCATGCATTGCCGATTATTGCTCCTGTTTGAGATCAGACAGCGATAAGACACGAAAAGTGAAAAATCGGATTACTATCCTCAATTATCTGGAATGTCCTCTCATTGTCTGAACGCAGTCGTTTAAGTTCGTTACAGAATTCTACGGGTCGGGAATGGTCCTGGTAGTTCGGCAAAGCACCCCGACAAATAGATGCGTCCCGTAACTTTCGGGGAAACTCAGCCGATTTTGCCTAGTCGAATTACAACTGTGACTATGTCGTGACAGATTCTGCTGAATCGTAATCCTAACAGTGTTCTTTGTTTTCTGGACGGTGTCCTGTAGAACGGGAATGATCTGGAGAAATTTTTCACCGCTGTTTTTCTGCCGATTGAGTCCAGATTGCACCCAGATCTTGTCGATTGCGAACCGTCATTGTCGAAACCGTTACAAAATAGTCCCATTATTAATACGAAATTCGTCAATGATACCCACGTCAGAGTCCAGACAATTACAGAAAGTAATACGACTGAGACCAGACAAAGCTGTTTGTAATGCGATAGAGCGGACCATGACAGGATTACGTTCCGACAGTACCTTATTATCCCAAATATGCCGACAATTTTCTAACGGATAACTTCCGTCAGCGTCGGTTTACTGTCTGGTCACTGTCTAAACTCTGTCGGATTATTTTCGGTAGAATCGGAACGCAGTCGTGACAGACTTGGTCGAATTTTACCATGCGAAAGATACAATAGGATTAGAATCGGATTGAGACCGGGATTATCGGGACAAACTTGGAAACGGTTAAATATCGACGCTTCCTGAACAATATCTGATTGTTGTCGTGATAATTTTTTTTTTCACAAATTTTAATTAAAGTTTGAATTTCCATCCACGATTGAAAAGGATCTTGATCAGACTTTTGACAAATTTTAATCGGGACTGGACCTGTCAAGTACGGTAGTAAAAATTGGAAGTGTGTGTAAAGGGTTATTAAAATAATATATCGGACTATCGAAAATTCCCTCTGAAAATCACGATACAATAGTTGAAAGAAGCATAACCCGACACTAAGAATATATATATGATAATAAAATAAAAAAATAAAAAAACATATGAGTGTCCAAAGCTTTTACGACTCCATGTTGTGCATAAAAAGGAAATTTGTTTTCCGTCCTAGGATAGGAAGTAACACTGTTATATTTAAACCCTTCGTGTGAAAAACACAGCTGAATATGTGGCCTGCGCGGAAACGAAAGGATTTCAACCTCAAAACTTCTGATAACTGGTGCCGTCTTTTGGATAGAGTTATTATCAACATTATTATCTTTGTTGGGTACTTAATGGACAAAACAATAATATAAAAGAGCATAGAAACATCTTTACAAGAGTTAACACTTCCTCTCTCATACGCCTCGCTTGTACTAGATATCCAGTGACGATGAAACAGTTTGTTATTGAGTTGATGTGAATATGAATACTTAAAATTTCATGAAGACTCGGGTTAAATGTATCATGTTTATGTAACCCTCATAGACGATACGATATTGTATGACATAATATATTTTATCTATATTTATTAAAAAAAATGCAGTCTAAAAATAATTTTCATTGCATTCTTATTCATGCACAATTATATAAGTAATACATACCAATAAAGAAAAATAAGTTGATAAACAAAACACTAAAAAGTACTTCCATTATTTTGAAAGAAGTTTACTTTCCTTTGCAACTTTTTAAAGCGAGGCCTTCTTTATTGTTGATATTGACGTCAGACATTTGATGAATCTTTGTGCAAAGCCATGGAATGACAAACAACCCTACCAAGCACTGATATGGATGACAATTGATAAATGGATTATTTTTTTTTAGTTACATTGAACGCTTTCTTTAATATCTGTAGATCCTGGACTAATTATACAACGGAACAACAGATGCAATGAATGACTTGAATATTTGTCCAAGAAATTTGATTTATCGTTTTAGATATTTTCATAACTTTTGTTTGCCCAATGCATTGAAAGAAACTTTTGAAATGTTCAAGGCTCTTCATTAAACGCTCGTTGGTTTATATCTGACCATAACTATGAAGATTTATAACTTCCACGGTAAAATTCTCATACTGTTCATAATGTTATCAACATGTAGTGCACTAATGCTAACTCATTGACTTTGTCTTCTGGACATCCTATCTCTGCAGTGTACTCAAAAAATCTTTGGTTATTTGATGTTAAACAATATATTTGATTTGTATATTTCAATATATGACACTTTCTTTAAACGACTGCTTTTTTTTTATACATATCACAAAAAAGAGTCATTCTAATAGGAGAATACCTATTGAAACAAAAGTTAACATTTTTTTTATGACTGTTTATATTTTTGGACACTTGCAACTTTTGAATATTGAATAGAATGCGATATGCAGAATGAGTTGTTAACCATTTAGAGTTTGAAATGTTAATCATTGAACACTGGACACTTTTAATTTGCAAAACACTCATTTGCAAATCCGCCGCCGCCTCAAACAAGAGCTACAATATCATGTATATAACCAAAATGTGCGGAATTACATGGGATTCAATAATTTCATTGGTTTTATACTGTTACTTTCATATTTATTTTGCAATTTGAATTATAAAAACATGGGATTTTCAATATCCCATGGGACAGGGCAAAATCCCATGGGATTTACCATTATCCCATGGGATTTTGGTTAAATCCCATGGGATTTTTTTTGGTCCCATGGGATTATTGTAGTCCCATGGGATATTTGTTGTCCCATGGGACAAAAAAAATCCCATGGGACTATAATTATCCCATGGGATTTTTAATATCCCATGGGACAAAATAAAATCCTATGGAATTAAAATTATAAATATATATATATATATAAATATAAAGTTATGTGTATGTTACAATGAATGCTGTTTGGTAGTAAAATGTTTTAAATGTATACGAGTTTTTTATATATTTTTTATATATACATATATATAATTTTTTTTAAATTTTGTCACAAACATGTTTTTTATTTGTTTATATGACAATAAAGATTATTCTTATTTTGGAATGTATAATAATAATATTTTACAGTCAATTTCTAAATAAATGAAAAAATATTGTTTTGAAATCTTTGTCTTGTTTATTCTATTATGAAAATAGAACTGAAAAAATATTTCATATTCTGACTGAATAGTTCACTCTTTTCATGAGGTAAGATTTTCTTTGTTATAGGTTCATTGCAATACTTGTATAGGCAAACGATTTGAATTATAATATATAACTTTGTGGTGTACATAATAGTATGCTTATATTTGCAAATTTATAATATAAACACTTTTTGTTAAAGTTTTTGCTTTCTTTATTCACAACTTGCTATGTACAATTATTCAGTCCACTATATAAGAGTGAAGTCAATAAATAATTTCATTCACTAGAATATTCCTGCAATTCTTAGACAAAACATTTTTTCAATCTGTTCTTCAAAGATCTTCCTCTGTACATCTTTATTGAATCGAGAGATTCAAATGAGAAGACAAAGCAAGTTTATTTGGACAACAACATTCTAATATCTTGTTCATTCGTTCCATCTTTCAATTGATAATTACATTGTTGTATTTATATGATCAAGTTCTTGTGCATCAATGATCGTGATGATATGACTCCTTTTTGTTTATAGTCATCATGTTGAAATTTCCTCTTTTAAATAAATGTAGGAAAAAACATGTTCCATTTCAAATTAATAAAAAAGTCGCACTATGGAGAAAAATATCAGCTTTAAGTTTTCCGTTCAGTATTGATCTGTGAATGATGACCATGAAAATCCAGATTTCTGACCTACAAATACACAAACTCAAAAATTATCAGTGAAGAGATCAATAAAATGGCTATTTTATTATGTTTATGATTAATATGATAAACTTTCATTTAAATATTCAAGTACTAAATTACAGAAATCGCTTAAATTTTATAATAGTTTAGTTAAAGTACAGCTTATTTAAAATTATAATAAAAAATATAGGCCACCGTTGAGTTAAATAAGATATTACATTTTTAATGCCAAAAAATGGCATTTTTGCACCAAAGGGAGATAATTTGGAGCTTTTTCAATGATATATGCATTTTAAAAGTCATCTGGGGCCAAACCGAATTGATTGTTTTGAATGATTTGGTGTACCATATGATAAAGATATAAATAAATTGAGTTATGAAAAAAAAATATTAAAACATTTTTCTGAAATTGTTATACCCTAGAGCCTCCTTAAATGTCATTTGATCTCTATTGGAGAAATGTCTCATTGGAAATCAGACTGCTAAGTGTTTCTTATTTTTATATCAACCTAGCCATATTATACCTGTCTAATATCAGGAGCTTGTACATAGTTCAGTGGTTGATGTTGGTTCATACCCGTCATTTTTATTTTTCATAATTTTTTGTTTTTATAAATTAGTCTGGTATATTTGACGTTTGAATTGATGCTCTGTTTCAAATTTGGTTAGTGTTGACTTTTATAGATTACTATAACATGTATAGGGTATGGGTTTTCTCATTACTTACAGGTCATCAATGGCCTCTAATAAGTAATGACAATGCTTACATCCACTAAATTGAACTCTGATGGATAGTTTTCTCTTTAATCATACCACATCTTATTTTAATAAATATTTAATTATTATTCAAGGACAAAATTTTTTATAACAGTGGACTTACCATTTAGGCTTTGTTGACCTCTGTAAATCTTATTTTGTTGATAATTTCTTCTGTTTATAGTTTCCCCTTTATCTTTCATGTTCTTGCCCTACACATAAAAGGGTAAACATCATTTAATGACAACAATAACTACTACATGTATTACATAATTAGTAGGCAACTGAAAATTTTGTCTTATTTGTATATAACATCAACTTACTCATCATTCTTGCTGTTCAATATCATGAATATTATCATTATTCTATGAATATGAGGTCACAGTAAAATTAACCTTGGCAGGCAGACATCTTTTTTTATTTGATACCTTGTAGTCATTCCATACAACAAGTAGACCTATGCTTAAAAAATCTAAGGCCAAAATTAAAAATATGTTTGTTTCCCCTCCCCCCACACGGGTCAAAAATAAGCGCCAGGGTCAAAAAATTATTTTCCACAAAAAAATCGAAATTATTTTTTTCCTGAAAATAATTTGTTTCCATTTTTGGAAAGTGCTTGAAAGCAGAAGGATTGATAATCTAAATAAATACACTCAAATTGAGCACAAACAACTGATAAGTGGCCTGGACTGGACAAGTCAAACCATTCATGTGACCATGCTATGACAATCACATCCAGTTAAAAAAAACTAGAGGCTCTCAAGAGCCTGTGTCGCTCACCTGTTAATGTTTTTACTGATGTCGGCCATCTTCGTTGGTAGGCGGGGTCATTAGACATTTTTTTTTAAATAGATACCCTAGTATTATGATTGTGGCCAAGTTTGGTTAAATTTGGCCAAGTAGTTTTAGAAATGATTTTTATACAAGTTACAAAAATGACGAAAAGTTGTTCAATATTGACTATAAAGGGCAATAACTCCTTAAGGGGTCCTCTAACAATTTTGATCATGCTGACTTATTTGTAGATCTTACTTTGCTGAACATTAATGCTGTCTACAGTTTATCTCTATCTATAATAGTATTCAAGATAATAACCAAAAACTGCAAAATTACCTTAAAATCACCAATTTTAGGGCAGCAACCCAACAACAGGTTGTCCAATTCAACTGAAAATTTGTGAGGGGATATATCTTATTCTGATGGACATTTAAATCTTGAAAGATTTGCCCTAAATGTCTTAGTTTCAAAGATATAAAGCAAAACCTGCATTTTACCACTATGTTCTAATTTTAGCCATGTCGGCCATTTTGTTTGGTAGGCTGGGTCAGCGGACACATTTTTTAAACTACAAACCACAATGATAATTGTGGCCAAGTTTGGTTAAATTTGGCAAAGTAGTTTCAGAGAAGAAGATTTTTAAAAAAGTTACAAAAAATTATGAAAAGTTGTTAAAAATTGACTATAAAGGGCAATAACTCCTTAAGGGGTCGACTGACAATTTTGGTCATGTTGACTTATTTGTAGGTCTTACTTTGCTGAACATTATTGCTTTTACAGTTTTAATATCTCTATCTATAATAGTATTCAAGATAATAACCAAAAACTGCAAAATTTCCTTAAAATAACCATTTCACAGGCAGCAACCCATCAACAGGTTGTCCGATTCGTCTGAAAATTTCAGGGCAGATAGATCTTGACCTGATCAACAACTTTACCCCAATTTGCTCTAAATGCTTTGGTTTTTGAGTTATAAGCCAAAAACTGCATTTTACCCCTATGTTCTATTTTTAGCCATGGCGGCCATCTTGGTTGGTTTGACAGGTCACGCCACACATTTTTAAAACTAGATACCCCAAGGATGATTGTGGCCAAGTTTGGTAGAATTTGGCCAAGTAGTTTCAGAGGAGAAGATTTTTGTAAAAGTTTACGGACGACGGACGCAGGACATCAGACGACGAACGCCAAGTGATGAGAAAAGCTCACTTGACCTTTCAGGTCAGGTGAGCTAAAAAAAACCTGCCTTCCTGGTCTGTTTACAAAGGGTAGACCCGGGGGAGGGGAAACAGACATTCTTTTAAATGTGGCCTGATAAAATGACAAAACCAAGAAAACTTATCATTGACCAAAGAACAATAAAATGCGGTCATGGTTTATATATGAATCTGCCATTCAGACATGCACACCTTACAATTGTTTCATATCTACCAAATATAATCTACCTGTAACTTTAAACATATATGATAAACTGACAAAACAATGCAGTGTTTCATTGACCAATGAACCATGCATGAAAATGAGGTCAAGTTCATATAAAATATGACACACAGCTAAGTGCATCTTACAATTATTTCATTCACTAAATAAAGGGGCCTTATTGCTTACAGTATCCGGAAAATAGACCAAACCACAAAAACTAAATATTTTCAAAGTTCCTTATACCCTGCCAATTTGTTATGGTTGTGCCTGTTCCAAGTCAGGATCCGATAATTCAGTGATTGTCATTTGTTTATGTGTAACATATCTGTTTTTCAATTTTTTTGTACATAAATTAAAGCACAATACATTTGTACATGAAACACAAAGCTCATCACTGAGATAGTAGTCTCAGATAGAGGGAGGCGGGGTCAACCAAACTCCCCTATTCAATCTGAATGCAGGACAGAAAGTCACAGTCAAAAAGTCACACACTGTCACAGGACAAAAAGTCACAATTTAGTTTTGAGATTATTTTTCTTTGAACAAGAAAACACTCTTTTTGTATTTTTCTTGAAGTTTTATACATGAACATGATGTAGCAACTTTTAAATTAAAATTTATTAAAAACAAATAAATCAGTGCATTAGGTTTGTGCACATTACCATTACATTTGCACACAAAAATCATTACGTTTGTGTGCAGCTTTTGATTACATTTGCACGCATTTTTTAACATGTAAATATAAAAAAAAAAGATATACATGATATAGTATGATTGCCTTTTACAGCTGACTATGCGGTATGGGCTTTACCTCGGGCTTTGCTCATTGTTGAAGGCTGTTTGGTGACCTATGGTTGTTAATGTCTGTGTCATTTTGGTCTCTTGTGGACAGTTGTCTCATTGGCAATCATACCACATCTTCTTTTTTATATTATGAACAATTTTCTAAAATTAAAAATGAATATATGTAATAAAAAGAAGATATTTCAAAATCTTTTTTCATTTATATTCAATCAATTGTCAACAAATTGTTTGTGACTTTTTGTCCTATCAACTTTGTTACTCTATGCCTGAGTTTGACATGTGTTTGACTTTTTGTCCTGTGACTTTTTGTCGGAATGTCCTGTGACTTTCTGTTCGTTTACCTTCCATCTAAATCAGTGAACTGAATAATTGTTTTTTGCAGAAGTCCGGGGAGTGTTAAAAAATCACATGACTGTGCAAGTTGAGAGTCAACACTTACACAGGGACTACACAATACTTTTTCAGAATGTCAGCAAAAAAGAATCACTGGTGACAGGGGAGTGTAACCGATGAATTGATCCTGAATCAGATAAGATTTTCCCGGTACGTCTAAACACCGCTCAGGAGGACCTCCTGGTGCACACATGCAGGACATACAAAGTGCACTCATGGCAGACCCTATATAGTCGCCGTCGTATCTGCACACATGATGGATGCATATATTCGTTATAGATCGTCATACACTTCTCATTTTAGAGTTAAATTTGCAAGCAACCTCTTAAGATTTTAAAATAATAATGCTACTAAAAATATATTATTTCCCCCAATTTTCGCAATTTTTTCGCCATATAAAATATTTAGGCGACTGTGCTTTTAGTGAATATAAACGATTACGAGGCCTCACGAATAAATATAAATATGAAATATACTGGAACATCGATTAGCATAGATCGAGCAGCAGAGAAAACTTCCACATAAATCTCGAAGTTATTTACGCCGGAGAATAGAACTTGAGTCTCTGTAAAAAGGCAGTCAATCCTAACAGAACTGTATTAACTTAACGATACATGTACATCAAGTTCCAGCACCTCACCAAGCACACCAAGCACCCTTGCCTTGCATACTGAGATGGCAAACTGGTGTGTGTCAGTATTTTAATATAAAACTGCGTAGGTTCATATCGTTTGATTCAACGTTTGTTTGGTTATTTTTTAAGGATCGTTGTAAAATTATATCTAAATCTTTGTTAAAATACGATTTTAAATTGTTCAATTCTTTCTATTTCATAATTTTGTCAAAGTCTACTTTTTAAAGTTTTAAATTTTACAGAAAAAATGAATATTCCATTTTGATTTGAAGAAAATCTTTTTGAACTGTCATGACATGGTGTTGCAAAGCTGATTACAGGTAACTATAACATACAGTAATTTTCCATTTCGACAGTGCGTGTATTCTCGGGTGTGTATAACGTATAGTTTTCTAGAGAACATCCTGTCTACGTGTAATACAGATTGATGACATTATACAACATTTCTTTGGTTAAATGTGATAAGGTATCTGTGTCCATTCCCTATTTCAACACCACTAATTTTTCGAAGAAAAAAAAAAAAAAAAAAAATTTATATGAAATTGAGAAGAAAAGTAGCAAATATAAACTTCAGTAATTGCGCATTGAGTAAACATAATTCCAATATTGCATGAACAAATCCGTGAGAAAACGTATATATACATGTATGAATAAAGATGTGTTTTAAAAGACCTATTGGCATTATTTCACACTAGGACCTAAGATAACTAGAACCAAGGACGTATATTATATTATATATATACGTCCTTGCTAGAACTAAGCAATGGTTGATCCAGAAATTTTCATAAGTGGGGACTCATTGACTGCCTTAGAGTGTTCACGTCCAGTCATGCTTCCGTGATTCCCTATATAATCTACCATTTGTTTCCAAAGATTTAGGAGGGGGGCTGGTACACACATATATATATAAATATACCTCTGCGGCGGAGCCAGCCATTTGAAAAGGAGGGGGTCTCAACCCAGGACAAAAGGGGGAGGGGGTGGTTCCAACCATATGTCCCCATTCAAATGCATTGATCGTTCAAAAAAAGGGGAGGTTCCAACCCCCGAAACCCTCCCCCTGGATCCGCCACTGATACCTAGTATGCATATAATTAAGAACAGCTTTGAATATATGCATATAAAATAATGGTACGTTTAAAAACCGTTCAGGATCTCCTGGTTGCACACAGGACATTAAGTAACTTGGGACATATATATATAATAGTAAGAGTTCAGGGTATACATTCGATAACTAGCATATTTTATAATTTTGTTATTTTTGTTTTGATAAAATCAGAGACATATAATACATGTATTGAGACATATATATATGTGTGTCTCTGAAAAAATCAAACCATCTTTAAAGAAGTTATTTCAGTTTGAATCGACTGTCTTTTGCATTAGAATTCCAAAACGTTAATGTTATTTACAAATGCCAAAACCTGCAAGAAAGAAACATTTATATTCGGTGATTTTTACACTAAACGTTTTCGTAATTTGTTTTAAAAAATATTAAAAAGTACATGTACATCGTTTTTTCAAGATTTGTATAGTAACTGGTTTAATTAAGTCCCCTTGATGAAATTTTAATTGCGAGACGCTAATTAATAAACTATGATCTATCTATCGGCATGCGTCGTTATTTGGGATACGTCACGGATGACCGATGATCATATTCAATACGATATACCAATCGTCATTTGAATTTGGTCAATTGATCTTTAATAATTAGGACTAATTGGTGATGGCAGAGAATAAGTCGCTGGTGATGGTTAAAAACACATAGAAGTAAACTTTGCAAAAAAAAAGGTTTCCTCGGAAAAAATTATGAAAATATATGAATATGCTAAATATTTTTTTTTTCCGAAATAATAATTAAAGACGTTTAGAAATAACAAATTTTCACAGTTGGGAAATTTTCAATTCAAGTTATTTCATTTTGAAAACGTTGAGAAATATAGATCTTATTATATGTTAAATGTGGGCCGCTTGGAGATCAACTTGTGAAACCCTGAATAATTAGGGTTTGTCTACTTTCGTCTTTTTCAATTGCCAAACATTTTATAATCAAGGATTTGTACAAGGCCTTGTTATAATGAATATTATCGCCAATATCACCATAATTAAATAAAGAACAGATACAATATTCGCCTAAAGAGTTTGCCATCTAACAATTCAAAATGAAATGTTGAGTCGAAACTGAGGTACCAAATCTATAAAAAGAATCACTATTTTAGTCGAAATTAAACTGTATATATTCTTTTTTTCAAAACTCCTGAAATAATTTAACATTATCTATAGAGAGCTTACATATGCAAATCTGTTTAGAAGTATGTGAGCGTAAATAAAATTTGTTTATTACCCCCCCCCCCCTTTTTCCTTCTATAAAATTTAATTGTAAACGGTTTTCGTTCTTAATTTGTGTTTGCTCATTAACTGGGGTTCATGCTGTCAAAAAACAAAAATGTCTCCTTGTGTAAAAGTTATTGATAAAAAAAAAATTGAAGCTTCCAGAAGAATAATGGTACGTCTAAACACCGCTTGAAGGACCTCCTGATTGCACTCATGACATACGAAGTGCACTCAGGACCCTTTATAGTCATCGCACACAGGATGGATGCATATATTCTTTATACGCTTCTTATTTTAGAGTTAAATTTGGTAGAATTTGAAATCGAACTTAGATAGATATGTTACATTTGTAATTCTTACAATAATAAGGGCACGTGTCACTGATTACACAACTACTGAGCCATGAATTATCCAATCAACAAAATTAATTGGATTATCTTTATTGTTGTTTTATACATTGTGTTGTTAGTACAGTGTGACCATGCGGGAAGTAATATTGTGACGTCTAGAATGAATATCACGATGTTTTAAGATTTTCGTCTTTTATTAAGATTTCGTTCCATAAATTTTTAAGTTTTATTCTTAATTTTATTATCATGTCCTGGACCAGTAATTAATTCTTTGCACGAGTTTGAAAAGGGAAATAAATGTTCATACTTTAAAAGAATTTATATTAATTAAAGTTTTGTATATGGAATCCGTTCTAAACGGTAAAAGCCGTACTTTTCAAACAATCAAACTCATATACATGTAGTTAGATGTTATTTCTCATTTTTATCGAACTTGTCCAGGAATTTTATTTTTGAGTTATACGAATATTTTAAGAAATCCGTTTTTATTAAGTTTTTTTTTCTCTAATTAAAGTCGTTTTGTCCAGTTTCACAAGCCTGAAACGAATTTCAATGCGAAAATAAATTCTGAAAATGAACTTGTCTCCGTTTTCGTCTCCGTTTTTTAAAAATTATGATATTTTGGGTATAATTATTTCTAAAAAAATATGTAAGTTAGATTGTAGTAGCGAGAAATTATAAAAAAGAAGATGTGGTATGATTGCTAATGAGACAACTATCCACAAAAGACCAAAATGACACAAACATTAACAAAGAAAGACTATTTCGAAGACAGTTTATTGACACGAAATCCGTTCAAACCACGACTAAGTCTTCGTGCACAGATTTCCGTTAAGGTTAAACTGAATATTGTACATAATTGTCTTCTCTTGTATAATGGTTTGTTGAGAATAAAGATATACAAATGTAATAAAATTTGATATTCAGTCAACATTGTGTTTGTTTAAAAACTTGATTTAGATAGAGAGAGAGAAAAGAATCACACTGAAAAACAAAAATCGAACTTGTTACAGAAAAAAAAACTATAAAATAATTTTCTTTATTCGTGAACTGCAAAACACAACAAATTAATTTACCCGTCATCATGAAAAATAAACTGAAAAAGCACATCGAATGAGATATATATTTTATTTTTTCTATATGCAAATTCATGTTAAAGGTAAAACTGAACTAAACGATACAATTCCTAAAAAACAATAAAGATAATCCAATCAATTTTGTTGATTGGATAATTCATGGCTCAGTAGTTGTGTAATCAGTGACACGTGCCCTCATTATTTTATAAGAATTAACATATCTATTTAAGTTCGATTCAGGCGCGGATCCAGAGGGGGAGGGGGTTCCGGGGGCGTTGGAACCCCCCCTTTTTTTGGCCGATCAATGCATTTGAATGGGGACATGTAGTTGAACCCCCCTTTTTTTGCCCTGGGTTAGGCCCCCCCCCTTTTTAAAATGGCTGGATCCGCCCCTGCGATTTCAACTTCTACCAAAATTTAACTCTAAAATAAGAAGCGTATAACGAATATAAACATCCATCATGTGTGCAGATATGATTACGGTAATGGGTCCTGAGTGCACTTTGTATGTCCTGAGTGCACTCAGGAGGTCCTGAGCGGTTGTTTAGACGTACCCGAAGAATAAATCATTTCCTGAACCTAAAATACATTTATCTGTAATTAAAGAAAATTCGCCTAAAACATTCTCTCATATAAAAATTCGCCTAAAACATTCTCTCATATATTTAAACAATTAATTGTAAAATAATTAATTCAACGTCGGACTTTCTGTCTGTTTACTAATACTTTTCTTGTTCAGTTTAGTTTATACCCATAATAGATGAACGGAAATAAGTACTTTTTTTAGGAAAATTTACAACTAGATGAACGGAATTAAGTACTTTTTAGGAAAATTTACAACTCAAATTTTCAAAAACAAAATTCTACACTTTTTACCTGGATGTTTTTCTCTGTCTCGAAGCCGCAACCTTTGACCCCGTATCAAACGTAGCGACCAACACCTCACATGACGTATTCTCGATGTTGAGGTATTGACAATATACAATCACATTTATCAATATACAGCAAGTAAGTAATTTGGTGTTGAATGCCAGTAGATCAGAATTTGTTAATTGAACTTTACCTGTTTAAGGGGCACTAGCTGCCAAATTCATGTTCTTCATCGATTTTAATAAAATTCACATTAAACGTGTATATAGTGTTGAATTGTTTATTAAAATGTTAAATTGCGCACAATCTTGGCTGATATGCATAAAACCATTATATTTCATGACACTGCATGAAAAAGAAATTGACTTATCGTATAATACCAGAACCAGAGACATATATATTGTATCTAATATCTCTGCCAGAACTAAAAAAATAAACTACAGTAAGTCCACATACACATAAGAGGGTATGGATGTGAATTAACAGTATAGAGAAAAAAGGACAAAGAAAAAAAGGAATAAAGAATAGTGAAAGAAAGAGAATAATGGAAAAAAGTGTAAGTTATTAAAAATATAACTAAAAAAAGAAGACAGAAAAAAAGACACCCCTCCGAGACGAGCCTTACATGCACTGTTATTACCCAAGGTTAATTTTACGGCGGCTCATTTTATTTTGGCTTAGAAATATTATAAACATAATTGACAAGTTTCCTTCCCCTGCATTCTCGATCCCACATGTAAATAGCACGGTGATTTTCAAAAAGACATTGATACATCATTACAACACACACTTGCCGTCAGTATTTGAATATATTGATTAAGAAGGTATAGAAGATTAATGCACGCACACTATTATCCACCACTGGCCTAAATAGTTAGTCCGCAAACAACGAGGGTAATAAAAACCCAGCACTTTGAACACAGCCACCGGCATGGTGTGAATCTGAAAGCTTCCCACTATCCATTTCTACCCATAGAAAACTTTCGCCTTTCATTTATCAAAAATGAAATATGTTGATATTAATGGTATATAAGAATTATTGGGGAATTCAAACCATTCCTATTGTAAGTGATAAAACTAAATTTATATCAGGGTGATTGAAATGAGGAAAAAAAAGGGGGGATCAGGAGTTCAGGGCCCCCTGTTTGGGAAAAGAATTGGTTGATTATATATGGAATCACTGAGTCATGGCAGGAGCAGGCCCCTCTTAGGCAGTCGGTGGGCCCCACTTATGAAAAATTCTGGATCCACCACTGTGGTCAGGGTGGTCTTCAGTTGTATTATCTTTTTTAAAAAAAAATTACACCTGTATAGTGTATATTCTTTAGTGTAAATCAAGGGAAAATACTGTGAACTATCTGTGCATTGGGGCTTATTAAAAGGTATTTCGGGGGGAAGAAAGAAGGGAGGGTGAGTCCATGGGAGGTAATCCCCACCCCTTTCAATTTGAGAATATGCTATTATCTTGTAAACGGTCCAGATCCCCATCCCTAAACCATATATATTCTTGAATGGGACGATAAAACAAATCAAATGAAATTAAAAGGAGGTCTTTGGGGGTTTCACCACTCTGTTCAATTTGAGAATGTGCTATTATCTTGTGAACGATCCAGATCCCCACCCCTAAACCATATATATTCTTGTCGGGGACAATAAAATTAATAATGAAATAAAATAAAAGTGAAGTCCCACCCCCTCTAGTTTGAAAACTTGTAAACGGTCAAGATCCCCACCCCTAAACCATATTTATATATTCTTGTATAGAACAATAAAACAAATAAAAGGAAATATAGGGAGAGTCCATGGGGTTCACCCCCACCCCCACATGTTTGAGAAACTTTTAAATGGTTGAGATCCCCTGTCATCCAGTGGTTAGGTGAAAAAATTTCAGGATCCCTGATCCCCACCGTCAAACCATATATATTCTTGTATGAGACAATAAAACAAATCAAATGAATATAGGATCATCCCCTTTGTCTTGGGTTGGGAACCCCCCTTTTTAAAATGGCTGGATCCGCCCCGGCATACCATCTAGCTAGCTATAAAGGCTTTAAAAATATGAAATCAAACAAGGAAATTAACAGTTTAGGCAACTGTTTTGAATTTAAAAAAAAGTCTTTTACATATATAACAATGTTAAATTTTTTGTGCATTTATTTTTGCTTATCGTATTTTCAATAATGGACAAAATTGCATGATTGAATATTGTAATTTAAGAAAAATCAGCATACATGATATAAAATGGGAAGTGGAAACTGGGAATTTGACAAAGAGACAACAACCCAATCAAAGAGCAGACAACGGCCGAAGGTCACCTATGGGTCTTCAATGCAGTGAGAAAAATTCGGCACTGGTCTTCAGCTCATAAATATGTATCAGAAATGAAAACGAGATACAGCTTTCAGTTGTATTAATAAAAACCTCATAATAAGTTCTGAATATCAGAATATACAGTATTGCAAGATTCTCTCAAAATGTACACATAGAGCTGAAAAACTGTCAGTGACTGTAAAATTAATCATGCTAACATTAAAGTCCATGGAGTCCATCTTAATATGCATACTCTCGTACAAAAGAATATAAGTATGCAATAGACATCAAGTTTTCAAAAATAAGAGTATCTATGCCATTAATTTACGACAAGATCTTAATCAAGTAATAATTTCGGTTTTTTTAAATATTTCGGAGGTTAGTATGACCTCCTCTTTGGTGATGATGTTTTCGTTTTAAAGTTGGGAAAATTGTTTGTACATGTACCAACAAAAATAAAAACACAAAGTCAATCTAGAATTATGTTTTTATCATTTTTTTATGTTTAGGTTGTCAGCAAGATGAAAAGGACAAGTATGCAGTTCAAAATTCAAAATGTGGATAAGTTGAGGTTCTAGGTCTTACCTTTGCAGATTTTCATATTTTGCATGAATGAAATCAAAGGTTATATGATGGACAGCAGAGAAAGAAAAAAACAACTTTTCAATTATCCTGCTCCTGGATAAATGTAAAACATCTTGTTTTTCGGTAAGTTTTATGCTCTGTTTTGATAGTGTTAGTGCATTCATCTTTCCAGTCTTTCCTCTAAATTGTAAGTTTTTGGTGAGTGTTCACCATGAATTTCAGTAAGTAACTTGTGGATTTACATGTATATACTCAAAATTTAGTACTAATATTAATGGGATTTTAGCATGACATCCTGCCAAATGCTTGTTAATCATGTTTATGTTCCAGAACAAACAAGTATTTGGACTGTACGCTTGCCCAATTTTAAGAAGTTGGTCAAGTTTATTACAAACAAATGTACAGTACAGATCAACATAACTGAAATCTTAAATAGATTAATACAAAAAGTTTAATTGCAGTTAAAATAAAAACACAGGTTTGGTCGAGCTGGTACCAGACAGTACAAATATACTTAAATGGTCTGACTGTACACATATGGTGGGACTGTAAGTTCTGGACCGTAAAAGTAACATCCGAATACTGATATGGTCTGGAACATTTATACATGTCTTAAAATTAATATCAAACACATTGGTGTTTGATAGAACTATAATGTTTTGGGATATCAAAATCAAAAATATCCCATTTTTACTTTTAATAAAGAAGAAGATTATTGATGTATGTTTAAATGTATATTAAAATGAGACAGCAAGCCAACAACACAAAAAATAAGGATAAAACATACATATTTTTTTTGTATCAATGTTATAATTTCCAATATGTTCAAGGTATTTTTTCATTGAAATAAAACACAAATTGAAATCTGTCTGAACTTCAAAAGCTTAATGCCCGCGTCACACTGTCCCGATTTTTACGCCGATGGCAACACGATTATGGAAATTTTCAAAATCGGGACTGATCGTATCCAGATCGGGCTATTCGTAGTGCCATCTTTAACCATCGTAGAACCATCGGCCACTTTTTCTAGCCTTCGGGGACAACTTCGGGAAGGGTTCTAAATTTTTTAACATGTTAAAAAATTCCCGAAGGTGCGTCCGATGTTGAGGGTTCGTATTCAGTTCGTATCACCATCCTCACCATCGTAATGTCACCGGGAATGCATCTTTGAACATCGTATTGCATTCGTGTTTCCATCGTTTCCATCGGGCAGTTTTGACGTTACGATGTCTACACGAATGAATCACGAAGCTACCCGAAGGTCTTACAATGGCAACACGACTTCGTAAAGACCTCGTAATCCCGTCGTGTTGCCATCGAATAAAAGTACGAAGGCGACAAGATGGAACTACGACGGCAATGAATTCAGCTAAATGTAAGTTAATTTTCGCACTAAAATACATTTAAAGTGCCATGCGCGATATGCACTGGTCAGTCTAATACGACAGTTAAGAAAGACGTTCATAAAACATGGAGCTCATATCATATGATTCTATGAGACCAAGAAAGGCGACAGCGTTGTTTCTATTTATTCAAATGGAACAAGAAGAGCAGCTATTACAGGCTCAGGATTTACTTTTACAAGTAAAATATTATTTTTTGTCAATTTTTCATATCAAGTAACATAATGAAAATCATAAACGCGCCTCGTACACCAACACTACAGGTACACGTATATAGGGAAACCAACTTTTTCTTCATTATTCTGATTTTTTATGTATCGTCTGAGTTGTCGTCACACGAATGTTTACTCCATAACCGTTTTGTTTTCTATATGTCATATTTTGCCGCATTTGTTGCTTTCTCCAACATCCTTCCTTTTGTCTATATTATTATGATATTCTCCTGGAAAGAGCTCTTTTTGAATAAAAGGGATCAACGAACCCATTACCTTACCTTTAAGATAGATCAGTAAATATGGGCATAATTATGGGTGATTATTCAGACTAGTGCACACATTTTACAGTTCAAACAAGGCAATGCCGAGCGTGGCACCCCCTCGTATGTAACATATTGGGGACAAATATGGACACTATATTTGTATATGACACATGCAGAAAATGGTAAATTGAATATGCATATTTGATACATAAACTATTTTTTTAGAAATCAACAAAAACATTCAGTAACTGGAAATACCTTTAATATTGTCTTTAGAACAAGCAGGTAAACAAATGAGCAACCAATTTCCTGTGTATTATGCTATTTCAAGGAGAAAAAAACAAGTCCATCTGCATGACCTTGACCTTTGGCCTTGAACGTAAAAAAGGTCAGATCATTACAAGGAGGAACAATATACCAAATTTGGTTAAAATCTTTTGAAGCATATTGGTTTTAGAGTGTCCACAAGAGTGATATTGCCTTGTATTACAACTGCCACTGTGACCTTGACCTTTGAACTTTAAAGTCAATAGCGCTTAAAACATTATTAACGAGTAGCACCATACCAAGTTTTGAGCATTTTGGTTCTAGAGTGTCCATAACAATTTTATCTACACGCAACTTACATGTAGTAGGCGAGGGGATAATAAACTAAGTTTTATAAGAATTAGACAAAAAGATCGATTTCCCGCCATGCATGGCAGACTTGTACAGAAACGATATGTTGTCGAAATTCTGTTTTACCCTTCAAGCCCACGATCTTCCGTCTTATGATTAAACCAGAAATGAAATGTACAATATAATATATATTCAATATTGATCAAACAATTTAAAACGCGTGATGCCTTCGGCATATAATTTAAATGCATCGTAAGCTGTACACGACGTCTTTTAGACATCGTAATCCATCGTGTAGCCTTCGTAACCCATCGTGTAGCCTTCGTGATCCATCGTGTAGGCTTCGGCTGAGATATGAAGCTTAAATACCCGTCTTCTGTTAACCTTCGTATGTCCATCTTTTGCTATCGTATATAATTTCGGCACCATCGTATAGACTTCGTTATTCATCGTACTTGCTTCGGTCACTTTTTTGTATTTTAACGAGATCGGGACCAACTTCGTACGAACTTACAATTTTCGCATTCGGGTGTCCATCGTATATAAAAATCGGGACAGTGTGACGCGGGCATAAAGAAATATTGTTTCTGTTGTCTGCATTTTGTATAATATATTGCAAATTCTTGTGAATAATAGAATGTTATTACAGTTGTCTAAAGTTTTAACATTGATCATAAATTCATAAATTATTACGTGCATTTATTATTGCGATTCTGTCATTTTAGACTAAAATGCAATTTTAAATTTTACGATTTTGAGAAAAATCCTGTTTAATCCATATAAAATATTTCATAATGCGAGTTTAAATTATTGCGTTTACAACTCCGTTGCATTTTTCGCAATAAAAAAAAACTCGCATTAATTCCGAATTTACAGTATATATATATATTATGTATATAACTTGGGAAAATACCCAAATGTTATAAAGAAGAATAAATTAATTGATTGTTATATGGTATTAGAATAGGAAGATGTGGTATATTGCTAATTTGACAACCCTCCATCAGAGACCAAAGGATGTAGGCCGTTAGCAACTGATGACACTGGACAACCTTTAACAATCAGTAAAATCCATATCGCATAGCTATTTTTATTGAAAATCATATTATTGCTACATGTATGAAAACAATTTTGTATAATCCATTACTTTAGATTTTATTGGTTCTTTTTCAGAAGGATTGAAATTCACCACCTAGAATAAATGGAGAAAACATAGAAACAAGACCAGAATAAATTCAAAGACAAAAGTTGGATCAGTTATTATTTTCATCACTCAGTCAATGATTTGAAGTTCTTTTAAATTCAAAAAAATATTGAAACCACAATAATGTCAAAGTTCTGTGCTGAATGTCCAAAAAGTGGACTATACCATCAAACAATGCTGGATGATAAGAAACTAGTAATGTTTTGTGTTGAGGGATATTGTGAAAAAAATAGATTAACTTAAATAGCTACTAGTATGTTAAGCCTAACAATAGAGTTTTTATTGATTTCAAATGGCAAATAATTGTGTTTCAAGAAAGTATTCTATAATCATGAATAAACATATATTGATACTTACATTATCTGCTTTGTTGTTTAAAAGTTTAGTTTTGAACAGTTAAAGAACAATATGCTAAATTAACATTTCCCAAGAAAAAAAGATATTCAATTAAAAAGATTCATCTTATAATAATTTACTACCAAATAGAAAACATTGTAACATACACATTACTGTTTATTTATATCTATATATTTACAATTAGAATCCCATAGGATTTTAATTTGTCCCATGGGATATTAAAAATCCCATGGGATAATAAAAATCCCATGGGATTTTTTTTGTCCCATGGGACAACAAATATCCCATGGGACTACAATAATCCCATGGGACCAAAAAAAATCCCATGGGATTTAACCAAAATCCCATGGGATAATGGTAAATCCCATGGGATTTTGCCCTGTCCCATGGGATATTGAAAATCCCATGTTTTTATAATTCAAATCGCAAAATAAATATGAAAGTAACTGTAGAAAACCAATGAAATTATTGAATCCCATGTAATTCTGCACATTTTGGTTATATACATGATATTGTAGCTCTTGTTTGAGGCGGCGGCGGATTTGCAAATGAGTGTTTTGCAAATTAAAAGTGTCCAGTGTTATTGGTTTAAACCAACACATAAACAAGATAACAATATGGGTATCTTGTAAAGATTGAAGACTGAATTGCGTATAAAAATCAAGAATTGTTTTTACTCTAGAATTAAAGTAAATATAATGGTCCTTTTTCATTAAATTAAAGTTAGACATGTCGCCAAGTGGACAAGTTAACAGGTCGATATCTTGACTTATCGACAGGTTAGCTGACCTACTAATATGTGGGATATGCGTTAAGGTAAGGTAAGGGTTACACTCACGGAATATTTAAGCGCTAAAATAATGACATGAGATAGGACATGGGTTATTAACTATATCGTTTACTTCAAAATGCATATTATCCGGCAGTAGCCGGCACAACTGCGTGGAGATGGATTATAATTGATATGGTCATATTAATGATAGATACAGTTTTTACCCAACTTTTAATTTTCAAAATACTACCCAAGATTAAGTAACCTTAACCGTTTTTGGCAAAACCTTTCGAAATTTTGAGTCCACAGTGCTTTTCAGCTTTAAACTTTATGTGGCGTTTAAAACTGTTTTGACTAGAGCGTCACGGATGAGTCTAATGTAGACGAAACGCACGTTTGGCGTCCAAATATTTTAATCCAGGTATCTTTGATGAATTCATGTTAAAGCTTTACTCCAAACATTTAAGTCACTCTAAGCAACAAAAAAACAGCAAGGCAACCGCCTTTCGGCTTTAAGAGTTTAAACGTTATGCCCAGCCTTTAACTGCAAAGAATGAGTGAATTTTTAGCCTTCAAATGTAGCATTTTGATTATTTAACTGTGTATTATTTCAATGCAAACCGATAGTTTGACGCATTTTATGCTTAGATTTTTTCATTTGAAGAAATGCGAACTATTTTTTTAAAATTCCCTTGTATTATAGAAAGTCATGTGACTTTATTCAAATAGTTATTCCCCCTATTCAACAAGGAATTGATTTAAGGCAATAGATTATAGCAAAAAAAAAACATACTTGTTTTCATCGATCATTTTCTGATAAATATTTAATCATTTCAGACCATTAAATAAAAAAATGGCAAAAACGGTACAACCAAAATGTTTTCATGGTCAACGTTGCTATCGGAAGTATATAACTATCACTTAAAATGCGAGCTATAAAATAAAAAGATGTGGTATGATTACCAATAACAATGAATAAGACAAATCTCCACCAGAGACTTAATGCTATGAAGGTCAACAACTATTGGTCAACGTACGAACTCAACAATAAGCAAAACCCTTTTATTTTTATTTTTTTATCAAAACACCTTAATATTTGTAGCACTTGCTATTTAGCGGGTGGTGGAGAAATTGTCAGACAGCAGCAAAGCATTGATTGTTCATGTATAGCATATGTATTCATGTAATGCAAATGATCGGTTATACCAATATTGTAAATTAAATGATACACTACGGGGTAATGAAACGCGATCTTCCGTTCGTTTATATATCAGGAAACACACGTGGGTCTGAAAACTTCAATCGATGATTCATTTAGTTTTGTAAACATTTAAAAGTTTCCAGAAAAAAGCCTCGAGCTCTCAACTTTAAATCGTTTTGTTATTTCTCACAATGAGAAATGGGGTTTCAATAATATAAAACAATATTGACGCATATTTGAAACACAGTAGGAAGAAATCAATGCATGTGGGTAGCTGGGGAAACAGTTCGATAAAAGAGTTACATCAAACTACGGCAATTCCAATAGTCCATTTGCCAATTACCGATTTGATTCTGTTATTACACACTTTTTAAACAAATTACTTCCCTTTGTCAATTGTAGGCTACTTCCATACCGGACACAATTGCCCTTTGATCTTGCAAAGCATAATGAATTGAAAGTCATGTGATGTATCGGCTGTTTAACTAATTTTTCATAAAAAATAATTTGTGATGTCAAAAGTATTTAGCTAAACAACAAATTAATGTAATAAGAAGATTTTAAAACCTTACTCACATTACGCACAGCTAAATTTGCTCTTTCTGCTGGCTTTCCATTGTAAATGAAAATGAATGCCCCTCATAAGGGAGACTAAAAAGGGGGCATTTAATTATAGGGTCAATAACGGGAATTGACAAATAGCCTATTTAGAAAGATTCAACGCTGAAAAAATTAAATTATTTCACCAAAAAGTCAGGAGAATATAAAGTACTAGGACCAAATGGATAAACATACAGGGTATATAAAGAGACAACATAGACTTTGGAATAACCTTTAGATTCTAATTGTAGACACAAGATATAAGTTCAGATATCATGCTAAGGGTTATTGAATGAATGGCCGAATGCTAAAATAAGAAAGTTCAAATGAGCTAAGCAGTTTATAACAATATATTTTCCCCTGTGCTGGCACAAAGAATGAAAACATATATTGTTAAGAGTACATAGTTATAACGATAAACGAAGGAGAGATTGCAGGATTTTCTAAACGCCTGGAGTATATTCAAACAATCACCATGATATCTAAAGACAAGGAAACCAAAGGGAAGCTTACAGTAGTATATTTGGAGCTTAGATATGGCAGTATACCACACAAATTGATAAGGAAGACCTTACAAACCTAATGCTTTTCACAGCAAGGTCATTTGGATCCTAGCAATTATTTTACACGTGAAAACTACGTCACAGCATGTTTGGCAGTGACAGGAGAAAGAAATAGCCAACAGTAGTTTACCGAACTGGAATATATGTGTCAAATTGACCACAGATATTTTCCAACTGTCGTACCTATAATATTGCCCGAGTTTGACTTCCTATTACATATGCCAATTAAGCGAACTAAATACACTTGGATATTATATTCATTATCCAAAAAATGAGCATGACAAACTTTGTCCTTAATAATAGAAAGAAATATGGAGGCCGTACGGGAAAAAAAACTTCTCAACATAAATGAATCTACAGTGCGTTAGTAATCAGCTCCTAAACAAATCAGCTAATAACTAATAACTAATGTTATTTCAAACCTTGGACATCAAAAACATATTTACCCCTAGGTTAACTAGAAAAAGGGGGGACGGCGGGCATCACATTATATATTAATTTTTATGTTTTTACACGGTCTTTTGCTGTATGGTTATTTCAAGTACTCATGAATATTTATACAATTCCTCTATGTATCTATCAAAACTCTCAATATAATATGGCACCTGTCACATTATTTTTATCTTGTCAATCAATTTTCTTGACGAAATGGCTCAAATAATGAAACTGGTGTTACTTCTAAAATAACAAAGCATGTCCTGTAGATAGCATTTTTATAATATCTTATAGGCACACATTTGATCGAACTATGAGCCAATGATTGATGACACTATTTCCTGTATCGGATTCATAATCTAATTTAGTCGTATATTTAAGATTTGGAAATGTATAGAAGTACATATAATGTTAAGTTGGATAAACATTTCTACAAATTATAAGCGAGGTAGTCTATTTCATGGATCATATCCATGCATCAGAGAGCCAAATGAATGTGTTTGTAGATAGATGTTTTTGTCTTCTATTAAATTGTTCCTTTTAAAATTGTTATACGATGATGACTGATAGTGGAATTAACTATTTGTTATATATAAATTCTATATATACTTTTGGACTAGTTTCAATCTCGGTCTATTTCTGAAATTAATTCTTACATACTTTTGATTTTTCAACCCTATATGCTAACATTGCCTATGTAAATTTTAAAATTGTTTGTATACACATTGAACGACAAATTTATGTGACGTATAAAATTTTCTGACGTCAGACACACAAATCAATGAATGTGTTTGAAGATAGATGTTTTATGTGTTCTGTTAAATTGTTCCTTTTAAAATTGTTATACGATGATGACTGGTGTACCCATGTTTTGACTATTTTATTTATTGTGTCTGTTTAGTTAACGCATCAATGTAAATATAACGGAATTTGATGAGACTGTCTTCAAAGTGAGAGGTTAGCGCTATAAAACCAGGTTTAATCCACCATTTTCTACATTTGAAAATACCTGTACCAAGTCAGGAATATGACAGTTCTTGTCCATTCGTTTTTGATGCGTTTTGTTATTTGATTTTGCCATGTGATTATGGACTTTCCGAATTGATTTGCCTCTAAGTTCAGTATGTTTGTGATTCTACTTTTTAAACCTAGTTAATACATTCTTATGCTGATTTAAAATTGCATTCATACTATACAATCAGTCTTAATCACTTAAGTTCAGAAAAAGTAAAAAGAAAAACGTTCATAACGAACGATGGTTATTCAAAAAAAGATTACAAAATAGTCAATGTGTCTGTCCTATGTCAGGAACCTGTATTTCAGTGGTTATCGTTTGTTTCTGTGTTTCCGTTTTTGTTTGTCGTTCATTGTTTTGTACGTAACTCAAGCTGTTAGTTTTCTTGTTTTTTTTTTTTGTTATTTCGGCCTTTTACAGCTGACTATGCAGTATTGACAATCAGCCCACTTCTTCTATTATGAATAACATCATCGATTTGAAATTAAAATCGCAAACAGGTTATCGAGTTGGTTCAAGAAATTAAGTTGCTCTCTACCTACATTGTATCGCATTTTATTCAAAAAGAATAATAGGGAACGGGATAGATAGGTTTGGGGAATAAAAAAAAACAGACGACGCAATATTATGCAAATGTATTTCTCTGACACAAGTCTATTGTTTTAACTGTAGAAAGTTTTTTTTTTTAATTAACTGTCGAATGATGCTAACATACACTCTAACTGCTGAAATGTGACGGGGAATCATAATTACAATTTAGCTATGCAAATTTTAAAAAAGATTATTATATAGAAACACCAACGTATGAAGGGTATTATATGCCTTTCAAAAACAATTTGGTGAAATTTACATCAGATGTCACATTGCTGTTGCCTTCCGATGAGATTGTAGCTGAAAAACACTATCTCGTTTGAAAGAAAAAACCCATCGAAAGTCTATAAATATTGTATTATGTAAAAGTTGTTATTGTCATCAAGAAACTGGATCTTTCATCTATTCAAATACAGTAGTTTTGTCTGAATATGAAATGTATGTAATTAAATGATCTATAAAGGCAACAGTAGTATACAGCTGTTAATAATTCATAAATCAATTGAGAAAAAAAACAAATCTGGGTTAAAAACTAAAACTGAGGGAAACACATCAAATATACGAGGAGAACTACTTCATCTATGCGATATGCAAAACTGTTTAAAAAATTCAGAATACTTACGCAACCTGGTAATCTTAATTATTGTTGTTCTTCTTAGACAGATTATTTTCTGCTCTTATTCAGTCCCCATTTTATACTCTTATCCATTACATGAAATGCATTTATGTTGAAAGTGTCGATAACTTTGTGATTTTTTGTTTCAATTTTAGTTTAGTGATTATAATAATTACCAAACATTTCAATCGTAATAAATGGATTAAGTTGTTATTTCTGGAAATCGCATTCGACGAGGTCCTAAATGGGAAAAAAAGCTGAAATTCTGGCGACGATTAATATAATTGGCAATCGGGTTATTTGATATTTCAATCACCACAATGCATTTTGACAAGAAGATCTTAGAAATTTCTATTATTAATTTTTTTTTTACGAAGGAAAATATGAGCTTTTTTACAAACTGTTCAAACTTTGATTTTATTTGCAAAAGTATGTCGTACAAAACACTCAAATCGTACATAACAGTTTATATGTTACTTGATGATCAAAATAAACTATAATAAGATAAAATCAAACAACTATTATACAACGTTTGGTCTTCACAGTTGTAGAAATATGAGTACATGAAACCTCTTTTACTTTCTATTTTGATTTCACGATACATGAATTCATTGCACACATGGATATTTATTATTGGTAATTTAAAGCAAAATATTATTTTTTCTATCTAAAATTAACTCTCTATGAAAACTTGATATTCACTTTCATGATAAACAGTGCAAACTGACATGTAGTTTCTATCTTACACGTAGAAGTAAACTACTTCTTTTTTATAAGTTTTATTTTTGAACTGGTATCAAAGTACGACTTTTTAATGTTATAATTGTATCTAAGGTTTCTGTAATGAAAATTCATTAGAATGCATTCATGTAAATATTTACATCAACAACAACACGTTCGTTAAGTATCAATCTAAAGAGGAGTAGGGAATATCATCTATACAAAATTCCAACAAGTGGAAGATAAAGAGAAACTTCATTAGCCTTTTCAAATCGATGACTAAATTGTGTCGCATCTCTAATAAATTCACTGTATATATTATAAGGGATTTTTTATATAAATAAGTCGCCCTAAATGTTTTTCAGCGTTTTTGTGTGAAATCCTCTCTCTAACTGACCAATTTCTGAAGCAACTTGGGCAATTGCTAGTCCTTCAACTGATGTTGAATATATGTTAAATATTTTAAGGTAAACAAGCATTCAGTAACTGTAATTAGGTGGTTTCAAATTAAAATCGCATACTGGTTATCGAATTGGTTCAGGAAAATAACGCTGCTCTCTACCTACACTGCATTTTATTCAAAAAGAAAAATAGGGAATGAGATAGTTAGGTTTGAGAAATAAAGAAAACAGACGACACAATATCATGCAATTGTATTTCTCTGACGCAAGTATATTGGTCTAACTGTACAAATGTTCTCAAGAATTTACTGTAGGCTGATGCTAACATACACTCTAACTGCTGACATGTGACGGAGAATCATAATTACAATTTAGCTATACAAATTTAAAAAGTTATTATTATATAGAAACGCCAACGTATGAAGGGTATTATATGCCTTTTAAAAACAGTTGGGTGAAATTTTCACCACATGTCACATTGCTTTTGCCTTCCGATGAGATTGTATCTGTAAAACACTATCTCGTTTAAAAGAGAAAAAAAAACATCCAAAGTCTATAAATATTGTAATATGTAAAAGTTGTAATTGTCAATAAGATAACGGACCTTTCATCTATTCAAATACAGTAATGATGTCTGAATTTGAAATGTATTTAATTATATGATATATGCGACATGCAAAACTGTTAAAAAAAATCAGAATATTTACGCAACCTGATTACTTAATTATTGTTTTTGTTCTTAGACAGATTATTTTCTGCTCTTATTTAGTCCTCATTTTATACTCTTATCCATTTCTTGAAGTGCATTTATGTTGGAAGAGTCGATATTGTGATTTTTTTGTTTTTAATTATATTTTAGTGCTTATAATAATCATCAAACATGTCAACCGTAATAAGTAGATATCAGTTGTTTTAGTCTTGAAATCCCATTCGACGAGGTCCTACATGGGGGAAAAAGTTGAAATTCTGGACAATTGTCAATCGTGTCATTAGATATTTCAACAACCACATAGCACTTTGACATGAAGATCTTAAAATTTCTATCATTATCAAAATGTTTGATAACGAAGGAAAACATGATATTTATCAAAAACTGTTCAAACTTGAATTTGTTTTGCAAAAGTATGTCGGAAAAAAAACACTCAAGTCGTACTCAAGAGTTTATGAGCTTTATGTGTTATGTGTAATGCTACCTTATGTACAAAGTAAACTACAATAAGACGAAATCAAGCAACTATACAACGTTTGGTCTTCACAGTGGTAGGAATTTGAGTACATGAAACCTCTTTTACTTTCTATTTTGATTTCACGATACTTGAATTCATTGCACACATGCATAGTTATTATTGGTAATTCAAAGCAAAAAATTACATCAAATGTAATTTTTACTATCTAAAGTTAACTTTCTATGATACTGGTTATCGAATTGGTTCAGGAAAATAACGCTGCTCTCTACCTACACTGCATTTTATTCAAAAAGAAAAATAGGGAATGAGATAGTTAGGTTTGAGAAATAAAGAAAACAGACGACACAATATCATGCAATTGTATTTCTCTGACGCAAGTATATTGGTCTAACTGTACAAATGTTCTCAAGAATTTACTGTAGGCTGATGCTAACATACACTCTAACTGCTGACATGTGACGGAGAATCATAATTACAATTTAGCTATACAAATTTAAAAAGTTATTATTATATAGAAACGCCAACGTATGAAGGGTATTATATGCCTTTTAAAAACAGTTGGGTGAAATTTTCACCACATGTCACATTGCTTTTGCCTTCCGATGAGATTGTATCTGTAAAACACTATCTCGTTTAAAAGAGAAAAAAAAACATCCAAAGTCTATAAATATTGTAATATGTAAAAGTTGTAATTGTCAATAAGATAACGGACCTTTCATCTATTCAAATACAGTAATGATGTCTGAATTTGAAATGTATTTAATTATATGATATATGCGACATGCAAAACTGTTAAAAAAATCAGAATATTTACGCAACCTGATTACTTAATTATTGTTTTTGTTCTTAGACAGATTATTTTCTGCTCTTATTTAGTCCTCATTTTATACTCTTATCCATTTCTTGAAGTGCATTTATGTTGGAAGAGTCGATATTGTGATTTTTTTGTTTTTAATTATATTTTAGTGCTTATAATAATCATCAAACATGTCAACCGTAATAAGTAGATATCAGTTGTTTTAGTCTTGAAATCCCATTCGACGAGGTCCTACATGGGGGAAAAAGTTGAAATTCTGGACAATTGTCAATCGTGTCATTAGATATTTCAACAACCACATAGCACTTTGACATGAAGATCTTAAAATTTCTATCATTATCAAAATGTTTGATAACGAAGGAAAACATGATATTTATCAAAAAATGTTCAAACTTGAATTTGTTTTGCAAAAGTATGTCGGAAAAAAAACACTCAAGTCGTACTCAAGAGTTTATGAGCTTTATGTGTTATGTGTAATGCTACCTTATGTACAAAGTAAACTACAATAAGACGAAATCAAGCAACTATACAACGTTTGGTCTTCACAGTGGTAGGAATTTGAGTACATGAAACCTCTTTTACTTTCTATTTTGATTTCACGATACTTGAATTCATTGCACACATGCATAGTTATTATTGGTAATTCAAAGCAAAAAATTACATCAAATGTAATTTTTACTATCTAAAGTTAACTTTCTATGATACTGGTTATCGAATTGGTTCAGGAAAATAACGCTGCTCTCTACCTACACTGCATTTTATTCAAAAAGAAAAATAGGGAATGAGATAGTTAGGTTTGAGAAATAAAGAAAACAGACGACACAATATCATGCAATTGTATTTCTCTGACGCAAGTATATTGGTCTAACTGTACAAATGTTCTCAAGAATTTACTGTAGGCTGATGCTAACATACACTCTAACTGCTGACATGTGACGGAGAATCATAATTACAATTTAGCTATACAAATTTAAAAAGTTATTATTATATATAAACGCCAACGTATGAAGGGTATTATATGCCTTTTAAAAACAGTTGGGTGAAATTTTCACCACATGTCACATTGCTTTTGCCTTCCGATGAGATTGTATCTGTAAAACACTATCTCGTTTAAAAGAGAAAAAAAAACATCCAAAGTCTATAAATATTGTAATATGTAAAAGTTGTAATTGTCAATAAGATAACGGACCTTTCATCTATTCAAATACAGTAATGATGTCTGAATTTGAAATGTATTTAATTATATGATATATGCGACATGCAAAACTGTTAAAAAAATTCAGAATATTTACGCAACCTGATTACTTAATTATTGTTTTTGTTCTTAGACAGATTATTTTCTGCTCTTATTTAGTCCTCATTTTATACTCTTATCCATTTCTTGAAGTGCATTTATGTTGGAAGAGTCGATATTGTGATTTTTGTGTTTTTAATTATATTTTAGTGCTTATAATAATCATCAAACATGTCAACCGTAATAAGTAGATATCAGTTGTTTTAGTCTTGAAATCCCATTCGACGAGGTCCTACATGGGGGGAAAAAGTTGAAATTCTGGACAATTGTCAATCGTGTCATTAGATATTTCAACAACCACATAGCACTTTGACATGAAGATCTTAAAATTGCTATCATTATCAAAATGTTTGATAACGAAGGAAAACATGATATTTATCAAAAACTGTTCAAACTTGAATTTGTTTTGTAAAAGTATGTCGGAAAAAAAAACACTCAAGTCGTACTCAAGAGTTTATGAGCTTTATGTGTTATGTGTAATGCTACCTTATGTACAAAGTAAACTACAATAAGACGAAATCAAGCAACTATACAACGTTTGGTCTTCACAGTGGTAGGAATTTGAGTACATGAAACCTCTTTTACTTTCTATTTTGATTTCACGATACTTGAATTCATTGCACACATGCATAGTTATTATTGGTAATTCAAAGCAAAAAATTACATCAAATGTAATTTTAACTATCTAAAGTTAACTTTCTATGACAACTTGATATTCACCTTCATGGATAAATAATGCAAACTGACATTCATGTTCTATATATATCTAAAACGTAGAGGTAAACTAAGTCAAAGTTTTATTTTTGAACTGGTATTAAAGTACGACTTTTAAATATGTACTAAGGTTTCTGTGATATAAGTTCATTAGAATGCATTCATTTTTACGTTTAAATCAATACCATCATGTTCGTTAAGTATTTATCTAACACGTAGTAGAGAATGTCAATTATACGAAATTCTAACAAGTGGAAGATAAATTGAACCTTCATTAGCCTTTTTAAATCGTTGATTGAATTTTGTCGCATCATAACAATTTCTCTTTATATAGGCTTTGCATTTTTTGATAAACGAATTGGCCTAAATGTTTTTCCGGGTTTGTTTTTTTTTCTTAAATACTCTCTCTTATTGTAATGTGGTGTTTTTTTTTAATTATTAAACTGCAATTAATTCATATAAACAACCTACCACTAGCAAAGAGCTAAAATATCTTACCAGTAGACCTGTTGGAAGATGTGAAATCAGACAGAAACTTTAACATTAAAGCAAAATGTAGCAACGAAAAGAAACGTTATCTGAAAACGCTCATTACGAAATTTATATTTATACATAAACATTAGACATATTCTTGCATATCATAGTTCAATAAAATGTCCATAACAAAATTCACCAAGGTTTTATCATGATACCAAAATGTATATAAAGTGCTACGTTTTTCCGCTGAATAAAGATATATAATTAATAAATATGTATATTCAAAACCTCATATCAGTTAAAGTGAATTATTACAGGTCACCGTTTATGCCGTTATTCCTTTGAAATTAGACGAAATCCTAAATAAAGCTTGATTAAAAAAGTCCCAGTATGACAAAATGTTAAAAAATTCTATTATAAACTTCTCTGGACAAACATTGCTTTTAGAAATGCGCATTTGGTGCAGTATAATTAATACCGTGTAATACCATTTTCAATTTATCTGCAATGAAAACTGAAACTTAAGAATATGTAAGTTAAGTTAGGATTTGTAAAAAGTATTGACTGTATGTCAGACGATCACATATTACTGTAAAACTATATATACAATGAGCTGCACTATTATAGCAGTAGGTTAGTTTGTAGAATGTGTGTCATACAAATAAGTTCCCAATGAGACTACATAGTCAAAATGAGGTGGATTTAAGCAGCTACAGGCCAAGTGCAACTTTAACCATTTGCAAAACTGATACCTTCATTACATTACCCTTTAATTTACTAAAAAAACGATATGATGATAAAGATATTTTTGAAACAATTATTAGTAGTTCATATATTTAGATAAACTTTCTGGATGATGTTATTGTTTCTTTTTTAAAACAGAGTTACTGCCTCTTCCATACGACTGTTTTTTTTTCACTTTTTAGCTATACTGTGGTACTAGTGGATTTATCAAGACATTTTTTCTGCCTCTTAAAATTGAAAATATAAGCGTTCCAATAAATCATAAGACAATTTGAATATTTCAGTTCATTTTCAAATTTATAAGCTGTGGTTAGTTCCGCACTGTTCAAACAGTTCACCTGCAGTCAATTCATATCTATTCATTATATGACCAGACTGTACAGTAAATGCTATTCATTATATGACCAGACTGTACAGTAAATGCTATTCATTATATGACCAGACTGTACAGTAAATGCTATTCATTATATGACCAGACTGTACAGTAAATGCTATTCATTATATGACCAGACTGTACAGTAAATGCTATTCATTATATGACCAGACTGTACAGTAAATGCTTTTTAAATGTACAGATCAACATCATAATGAATGGTCTTAAAAGCTACTGAAATGTTCTGAATTAACTTTAAGAAATTTATCTGAACCATACTGAATCCACCACAATAGTTTTGTCTGAAAAATTACTAGAACGACTGACAATGACTGAATCTATTAATTGTTTAAAATTCTCCGTTTATAATAAGATCAAAATGACCGTTGAAGACCGAAATTCATGTACAAATGTTACATTCTATGTATAGTTCAATATAAAGATATTAGGCATTATTCATAAAGTAGACGAGAATATATGAGCGTAATTTATAGGTGACGAGATAGTCTTTAGAAGTGAATAATAAATTAAGTTTCTATACCATCTGTATTGATCTGGACAAGTAAAACAATATAACTTTAAGAGCCTGTCCATGAGAAAACCATGCAAAATAGTCCGGAATCAATATTTGCCAATCTTTATGAAATCTGGTTTGTAGGTTTACCTTACCATTACTACTGTAATTAAATATAATGTTTTGATCTGATTTATATATCTTGGCCGTAGGAGGCGCCACCTGTAATTTGGAAATGTTCGGATGAAAACCAATAGAAAATACACAAAATAAGCATATTTTGAAACAATATTTAATGTATTTATAAACATATCATCAACCAAAGTGGCATCAATTGTAAATCATAATACAAAGAACTTTTCGTAGCCATATCTGCTATAAACAAAATTTGAAGTTACCCAAGGGCAGATAACTCTGTAAATTTTGCAATTTTCCAAATTTCCTTTTTTCTAAAAAATGCCAAAGTTCATAGGGTTGTATATACTAAGATAACACTTTTATTTCTTTCTTTTTGCTTTTTTTACAATAATTCAAGTGTTACTTGCTGCCATATAACAGGTTTTGCTTTGCATTTGAATATTAAAAAAATATATTTTCAATCTACTATCCCCCTTTTTTTTAAACCTGAAAAATTGATCAAATTCAAGATTCAATAAAGCAAACAGTGAATTATTAAAAATGACCACTGGAAGTGGGGTTTTACTCAGATTATACAAAAGACTACATTAAATTAAATAATTCTTTTAAAATACCTCGGTGGGTATGGACAATTAAAAATCATGGTGTTATTGGTTGGCAACAAATTTGAGCAAGGGCAAAATAAATAAATGACATACTTTTTGCAAAATAATAATTCTACCAGATATTAAATTTGGTCTGCATAAAAATTTATTAAAATCAGACCACATAGAAATAATAAACACACAGTATTTAGAAAATGAAGTTTGGTTGCTTTAAGATGATTGGGGAGGGGGTGGCTAAACACCATTTTTTGCCTGTTAAAAACAAATATTTTCTGTGAACATAATTTATCAAATATTGCTGAATTATAAATAGAACATAAAAAGGTTGATATGATAAGATTCTAATACAAACCTATTGTGATAATTTATTTACAGATTTTAGAACAGTCCTATCAAAAAAGGGAGATAACTTATCATATGGAGGTTAAATAGAACAAATAAACAATTTCAGAAATAAAGTAACCCCCTTTGTTTCAAAATATTTGAAAAGAATTCATGAATAGTTAGTTTTTTCTTGCTTAAATATGTAGCCAACTCGTTTTTACTAAAGCAGAAAAAGCTGTTTTCTATAAAAAAAAATAACATTTATTAACAATACATGTCTATCTGATATCACTCGCCCCTCTTCTACAGAAAGTATGATTTGTTTTAACATGAACAACATAAGTGACCCCAAAATTGAATTGTAAGTTTTTGTATTTCCCTTAATGTAGCATTGGCACATTGACAGGTTAAATATTATACTCCCCAGTGCCTTTATGTAAAACTGTTTTCAGTTTACAATGCTTATTCAAAGTTAATAACTTCAACATCTAAACATATAAATAATATAGTGTTTGACATACATAAAATAACAACCTGCATGTAATCAAATAAAGATTTGTGAAGACAAAGAGATACTGTAATTCTTATTATCTCCCATGGTAATATTTACAACAGTTAAAATCAATAGAACAATGTAAGACTACTAACACTTATAACCTATTTACATGCTTTAGTTTGAGGATTGCAATTTTTTTTATCCAAACACAACATTTGTATGTACTTACTAAAGTCTATTAAACTGTTCTGAACACTTAAAAAATGATTCTATAAATTTTTTCATTACTTTTATGCTGTTTTTGTCCCTAGTTACTTTCCTTTTATTTCACATTATACTCATAGGTGTTCAATCAATTTAATTTGTGTTATTAAATTATCATTTGTTTGATATTTCATCAGTAGAGGAAAAGAAAAATGGGCAAAACCCAAATAATTAGTAATAACTCAAGTATTTCCAGCTTTTAGTGAGACAATATCAATTGGAGAATTAACATACCAGGAGAGGTGTCCAATTATCAATTATGCTAATTACATCTTTTATTTTTAGTTCTATACAATTACAATGGATAATTATGAACAACAATATCTGCGTCATAATAAAGCAATATAGTTTATGAAAGTCATTTATTTTCAGGTTCTAAATCACCATTGACCATGTCAGCATGATACTCCAACGCATCTATTTCAGCTAGGGCTTGATGAAGATCTTCATCATTCTTTCTTTTGTTCTGAGTACTAGTATGAATTTCAATAGACTGTGCATTCTTTCTCACAAAGTTTGAAAACAGACTTCTTATTTGTGATGGGCAAAGCCATTCTTCCTGCTTTAATACTTTGTTCCCATTATTATCCCTTTTAGTTTTTAATTCTTCAGCTATATCCTCAAAAATTGGTCGTTTACCTGTTGTGTTAAAATATTGATGTATTGAAGATATGTAGTCTTTGACTTTTGTTGATAAACGTTTGACAGATTTGGAAGTTTTCAATGCCCAACCTTCATTGTTAGAAACCAAAACAGTTGAAGGTGCTGTAGCTCGTACAGGCACTTTGTGTTCTCACTCCACTGCAACACACTGTGAAGCCCAAGCTTTTTTAATACAGTCAAATTGATTTTCTTTCTTATTATTGTACACATGATTACCAAAACATAGATGGTTTTCCAGATAACATAATTTTGTATACACTTTTGAGCAAGACATATCAGGACCTGGATACAGCAGGTCATTCGGTTCAGAAATTGACTGATCAGTTTCATGGCCATCATTCCTTGGTACTTCTTCCATAGTTTGCTCTTCAGGTCTTACAGAGAGGCTTGTCAAGGAATCTTTGTTGTTATGTAAGATTGGGAATGGCTCTTCAACCTACAAGAAGTGATATCCATATTAGAACATTACAAATACAAATATTATTACACATATTAAGCTAGCATTCTACTTACTTATTTTAAAATACCAATAAAAAATTGACCAACAAGAAACCAAATGTAAATTAAGGTGCATATGACCTTGATTTTGTATCATAGGCACATTTATTTTGACTTCATCTACAAGTATGTACATACCAATATCAGTTATCAAAGCCTGCTTGCTGTCTTGAGATACAGGATATTTTCTGATGCAAGAGTAACATATTCCTAAAAGAAAGAGAAATAATTTACAATGATGCATGTATATATGTATATTATAAATATTACACATAGTACCCAAAGATAAGTAGGTAGTGCAGACAAAGAATTCTTATAAAAACTGTAGTTAACTGTTTTTATATCAGGTCTAGAATTTTAATTCTAAAACAGATGTCCTCCATTTAGTACATGTAGTATCTCAAATATAAATTGTAGGCTTGAAAGATAAAATACAAACTTTGTCTCAAGTCATTTTTCAGTTTAAACAATTCATACCATAACAAAGCAGAAATTTTGACTTATCATGCAAGTGGAAAAAAGAGATCATGTACAGTGAATAAAAATCATTAGAACATTATTTTATGTAGGGACCTTAAGCTTGCACATGTATAAACTTTGTAGATCATGAACATATGCAGAAATTTTGATAATTAATGTGTATTTACATGTATGTAAATGTTTGTAGTTTAATAAGTGTCATATTTTGAAATTCAATATATCTTAAAGTGCCCTGTGGAAGTCAAATCATGCTTAATATGCTTAACATTTTGTAAACTTCTTTGTGATTGTTGACTAAATTATGACAGGAAAATTTTGATTCATTTAGATGATTTTTTTTCTATCAATATTATTCGATGGCTTAATTCATCAATTCACAGTTGTTGTGAGTTAGTTTTCAAATGATTCTGCTCTAACCAGTGCTCGGGCTATCTTACACCTGCAGTGAGGTGATAGTTTCTGTTGATCAGTGTTGATAGCCTAAACAATGACTATAAGATGAATAAAAGCACTGTTCCTGTACATTTTGATTTCTTTGCCATGCATATATACTGATTTTTTTCTGCCAACCAATTAAAGCTTAACTGTTAACATGTACATGTACGTTTGTACCAATCTGTGTTGACATATGCATAGTAAATGTAGCAGCCCCCCCCCCCCCCCAAAAAAAAAAAAAAAAAAAACTACCACCACCACCCCAAAAAATTGTCTCAGAATATGATATCTCCCAAATATTTTTTTTATGCATGACATTCAATGTTTTGTAAGAATTTTATTAAATTGAGTATTTCACATGAAGTGCATTTACATGTATAACCACCCCTCCCCTTTCCATACAAAGTTTTATCTCTTAAGAAATTTTATCACACTTATCATACTAGAAATTGGTACCTGACAGAGATATTCTCTTTGTCATCCATAGCTCTTTGCACACTGATGCTGGTATGCCTCTGCTTGGTTTTGCAACACTCTGGTCTGGATGTGTAGGTGACTGGCACTTTCTTTTTTGACGCCTCAAATATACTGATATATTCTAAAATCATCCCTGTGTTTCAGGCATATGTAAATGTCACATGACGAACAGTCTATTGAAAATATTCCACTTCTGTACAATATTAAAACCCCTTCTGGTAGTTCATAGTCCGTGGAGTTACACCCAAGACTACGTAAATGGTAGGCCAAATAATTATGACGTCTGGCAAGGCTACTTGTTGGTTTGTCACATTTGGTTATAGGGATACACAGGTCATTTGAATCACAATGCAATGATTGTCCACATTCAGATTTATAAGCAAATGTACATTTCATTTCATTCTTTTTCTCATACTGCATAGTTATGCATTAATTACATAATTACAGATTGTCCATGAAATAATACAACAGAAGATGTGGTTCCATTTTGTCTCCAATGTAAACATTAAAGAGTACAATCAGGGGCGGTAAATCAATTTTTTACTGGGGCACCACAGACAGAAATTTAAGATTAAGTTTGAAATTATTAAATCAAATATATCTACCAAATAAATATTTGAAATTATAACTGGTATGTCCTGATGAATATCATAATATATGAATATTGGATTAAGGTAGGAAAAATATTTTGATAATTAAATTTATCTAAAACCCTTGAATTTCTCAATTTTGATGTTAAAAATAGTACATTCTGCCTGAAATTCTTCTTTTTTATCGTTAAAATTTTAGATTTTTTACATGTTCAAAATGTCGTTAAAACTTATTTGCAAAGCAAAAGCTTACATATTCTGAAGATATCAACCTTATGAAATTCAGTACAATTCAAATCCATGGTTTACAGTAAACCAAGTATTGTATAGTAGCTGTTCAAACAAGTCAGTATGCTTCACTTTGTACAGTAAATAAGAACAACTATACAGTCTGAGCATAGCCTAGGTAGACAGTATGAAATTTACTGCATCATATACATGTATGTATGACGCTTTACTTAAAACCTGAACATGACTAAATAATTTATAGATTAGGGTTTTAAGATCAGTTATGATCAACATGACCATTTTAGCTCAAAATTTGTTTACTAATGTAATATTCTAGTCAGCTCTGGTCGTCTCCATATGTATGTAATGCAACTTTAACTAGATTTCTATTTTGAACTAGGAAACTAGGGAATAAAAAGACTAAGAAACAAAACGGCACATTTTTAAACTTATCTAAATAATACTTTTCAAAACATTCGCCTGTTCATTAATTAAATCAGTCTACTGCCACATTGATAGGCAATATAACCAAAGGGTCATGGTGGATAAGTCTTTGAAAAAAGGACACAACCTCAAGTGTACTTTCACGTTCGGAGATGGTGTGGGTATACTGATTATCTTTGTAAGATTTGTAATATACGTCAGCGTCCTTTAAATGCATATAATATAAACTGCAAGTATAATATGAATAAAAGATATTGGGTATACATACACAATAAACAAATGGTATCTAAAGGATAATCGACATTCTTTAGAAATAGACAGTTGTCGTTACAATATAGCAAGTACTTATTCAACCGTGTATGAATTGTCTGCATATACAGCAAAACCTGTAATATCAATAATGTCCGATATCTAGGTCACCGGAATTGATGATGAGATGCTGAAAAAATGCAAACGTATTTTTATTCTCGAAACAAAGTAATAGTACTCTTATATGTATAGCGGAAATTATTTTTTTATAATCGACTAAAACTGAAATAATACTTAAAACATTCAAATTGGATTTCTTTTCATTGTCAGTAATATTACTTTTAACGATAAGGAAGCACTTCAGAAGATCAAATTGAGAAAGGAAATGGGGAATGTGTCAAAGCGACAACAACCCGTCCATAGAGCAGACAACAGCCGAAGGCCACCAATGGGTCTTCGGTGTAGCGAGAAATTCCTGCACCAGTAGGCGTCCTTAAGATGGCCCCGTAAAAATAAGTATACTAGTATTGTGAAAATGGACGTCATACTAAACTCCGAATTATACACAAGAAGCTAGAATTAAAAATCATACAAGACTAACAAAGGCCAGAGGCTAATATTTCTTCTCTGTTCCGATTAGCACTTTCAAGTACATATATCCAGTCAAGGCTGTCTGTTTAAATCTTTTTTTTATAAACGCATTGATCTGTTTCATATGAACTGAGTTTCTATTAAAGATAATTACTAGTCTATGGTTAGAGTGAATAGCCGCAATGTGGAACTATCATCATGATCATTGTTGTTAATTAGCATCTACATCTACCGTAGCCTCAACACATATTTTTTCTATTATTCAATTTCAGTTAATGTATTGGCATACAGAGTGTTTCCATAGTTGGTTGGATTTATCTTGATTTTCTATTGTTTTACTGTTATGTAAGGCAATATAACTTATAAATTCATTTTGAACATAAAACTAAGGAGACTACATTTACATATTTTTAACAATTTTATCAAATATTTTATTCAATTATTTCGTAATATATAAACAACTTTGTTGCCAAGGTCGTATACTTAGTGACCCCTCTATTTGTAACAGTTTCACTTGACCAGGGAACAAATCAAATGAATGTAAACCCCCAATGTTTTCCATACATATACTTGAACAACCAATACCGTTGATTTTACCTGATATGCATCACTGTAACACGTAATCATAATCGTATTTCAGTTTCATTGACTACCATATTGTCGCTCGGTTTCAAAAATTTTGTAGATTACTAATTTCTCAACAACAACAAATACTCACTAACAGGCTTTAAAAATTTGATCGAAATGCATTCTTCCAAATGTCGTATGTGAACTTAAACATTTTTGTAAATGGTTGTGAAATAAAAACTTTGAAATTTCTGGATTACCTTAAAACTTAATTCATTTTACAGACATAAAGAAATGAACTAGTATTTGATTCTCAAAGCCACTATACAACAATTTTGAAGTTTAGATACAACATTTGGGATGCAAACTTTACAAACAACTGAGATTTGGCAATTCTGTAGCATATCTTATTTTAAATGTTTTGATTGGTGTAACTGTATGATATCTTCCGCTAAGACCATTTGTGTCCAAAAGTAGTCATTTACGACATTTTGTAAGCCCATCGACGATATTATGTTGATTTAGTCTTGAAAACTATATATTTGATTGAGATAAATGAGTTTTAGTTTGAGTTTCAGACTGCATATACTTACATTTTCTCCCAATTAATTTAGAGTCCTCAAATAGTCAAATCCATTTTGTACGGGAGGCAACTCTTAAAACTGATCTTATTATATAGAAAAAGAACGATTTCGGTATATTCAAATAGTTTTTGGAAGGATATCTACTAAATTGGGTTAAACTAAGAAATCCACCCCATGATCAAATGATTTTAGGAGTGAGCCTATTTGGTTTTATACACCTTTAACAATTGAAAATAAAACTATTTGTTTATTAAAAAGGGTGTGAGCCAGGAATATTTCTTTTCAATGATTTATTGAATAAGAACAATGACTTTTCCTCTTTAAATCAACTGCAAGAAATATTTGATATTGACACGATTTTTGGTTTGAATTCTATAGTATCAACGATGTGACCCCAAGTAGCTATAAGAATGACATCAACAACTGTGAAAATAAAAACAACATTTATTACTTTTGATAATTTAGTTTTTGAAAAAAAAAAAAATCATGCCCATATTTTCATATATTATTTTTGTCTTTTCATAGTGAAAGTTAAATGAAATCACAAAATAGGACGGATATCAAAATGTGAAAGAGACAACAAGACAAAATATGACCCTGTTTTTATGTTGACTACCTTTTCAATTGTGTTGCTGAAATGTCCAAACGAAAGCATTGTATCACATGATCACCTTTGTTCACCTAGTGTGTTGCTTTAACTTGCAGATTATTATTGTTTACTCGTACAACTCTTTATTACTCAATCAACCACAACTGTGTTGATTCCCTGATATTTGAATTATTTGAAGTTATATATGGCATGACTATTTGTAAGCTGCATGAATCAGGCCTTAAATTTTCTCTCTCGAAATGTCATTTAGTGGCATTTTATAGCTTGGTTTTCGGTGTGGGTTTTGTTCATTGCTTAAGGCCGTATGATGATCTATAGTCGCTTATTTGTTCGTTGTTTAATACACGGTGGAGAATTGTCTGGTTGACAAATTCCTTTTATGAATTATAAATGTATATCCTATTAAAAGATGTGTTTGTTATTATTTTCTGACTTCATCATTTCTGATACCATATAGATGTGAAATATCTTTAACTTCCAGATTTAGGAATGTATGACCATTACTTTAAACATAAAAAACACCCATTCATTAAAAAAAAACAAGATTTACAACACAGAAGATTAATTTCTTAGTTTGTTACTTGTGGCATGAAGAATATCTTGACTGAGTTATTTCTTTTTAAACAGTAGGTGTTTGTTTTATTAACAAAAAGATATCGGTTGTCACTGTAAAATAATATCAATCTCTGCCATAAAAGGACATCAGAAATATTGTGAATAAAAGGTACTATAACTTTTTTACATTCCATTCGATTCCCGTTTTGCCAGCAGTATAAAACGGAAGTGATCATTAATCTTCCCAGACAATCGTAATTCAATAGTCACATTTATGTTAAGTTTTCAGAACACTAAAACAAGATCATGTTAGGAAACCTATCATTGTATGATGAGTAGAAAATTGTGTCCTTCTTATTGTAGATTCTAAAAGATATTTATATTCAGATCTACAAACATAAACAACACACCTTAAAACGCACATGATAGGACAATATGTAACATAAAATGTACTCAGCGACCTTATTTTAAGTAAGTCATATTTTAACCTTGTTATATTATAAAATTTTCTTGTTCAGGTAAGAGAGAAAGGAGAGAGAGATTTTTGAATTTTGTTGGTTTTGCTCAAATGGTAGAATATATGTATAAGAAATAATTATGTATAAGAAATAATTTTAAAAAAAAATAAGACATAATTATATAAAAATTGTGTTGAATATTCGATGCACAAGTCGTTTAGCAATTATTTCCGACATTGAAACGACTCTTTAATGAACTGTGTTGACTACTGCATAAATTCGCCTTCTGAGCTATGTTTCACTAAAATTAAGAGCCGTCTGCAGCAGACATGAAATAACATAATCATTGATTAGGTATTTGTACATTACATGTTCTATTCATATAATTTATCAATCTTTCGAAACATTAAGATTTTCACAGGTGGATTTTTTTTAAAAATATAATATAATAAGTATTGACATACTTCATAGATATAAAAATCAGGAATCCAAACAAACCGAGACCGGGTGGTTGGAAAGAATAAGCCTCTCCTGTTATTCATACATCACACATCATGTCTATTTACACGGGTCAATATCTCACTAAACGACAAATTACACAAAATCAGTTGCATACACCCGCTTAACCATTGTTTACAGCGCTAGTTGAATGCAGGTCATTACAAATAAGCTTTAAAAGCCATATTGTACTGTAAAATATTAAAAATGTTGCGAAGAGGAACAACGTTGACCATCCGGTATTATATCTTTCTAAATAAGTATGTGTCTGAAGTTTTTATATACACAGTATAACGAAGGGAGAGTTGCATAACGTTTTTTTATTATCTTAATACTAAAGTAGGGACTGATATTTGGTTCTTTTCTATAAAATCTCCTCTCACTTAAGCTTGTATGACAGTCGCAACAAATTTCGTTATATTTTCAACGAGGTGTGAACAAAACAAACAGCTAAGAATGTCAAAAATAGGGGTACCGCAGTCAACATTGTGTTATAATAGTTTTAATCACTATAGACAAAGCACATTGTAATTTAGCAAAAATGAAAGACAAGAATACATGATTTTCGCAAAAATATGAAACATTATCTCTTATTGTATGGTTTGCCTAGTTCTATGACTTACTTGCAATAATAAATAAACTATTTGTCTGCCGTTTAACTCCTATAATTTATCTGTTTTTTAATATTGAATAGACATTTTCAAATGAAATTTTTTTTGAAATGCAATTAAATAGAAGATTAAAATACTCTACATCAAGCAGCTGTGATTAACATTATCAAGACGAAATATGCAAATAAAGCATTTGCTTGATTAATCGTATTAAAAGCTATCAGAGTAGAAATAGTTCCAAGTCTCAATTTGTAAACACTGTAGGATTGATAGCACTCCATCCTTATCCGCTTGTCAATAAACCGGAAACGAAGCGATTCAATCGACGTCTTTTCAATTGATTACCCATGGTGTATGTAACATCTTCTTTTTGAATAAGTAGAGCATTATATTCTAATAAAGTATCTTAAAAAGTCGTATTAGATAGACAACAAACAAAGACGTACATCCAAATATATATTAAAAGGTAGCATAATGCAAGATGCAATTCATTGACATTTGCAATGTTCAAATACTAATATGTTTTCAAAAAAAAAACATGTAATGATTTAATTATTGAAATACCCATTGAGAGCATTCTTACTAATGACATTGCCCTACTAATCCAATGTAAATATTCGAATTGAAATTAATGATCTGGTAAGGTCATACAGTAAATGTTAGCTAAGTATAATATAGAAGTGGGCCAATTAAGACAACAAACAAAAAGACTTGGGAAATCATCTTAATTTAAGTACATACAAATGTACTGCTAGTACTTATATTTGTGACAACTGTTTAAAAAAAGGTGATGAGAAAATTGCGAAGAATTCGATACAAAATAATAAATATTTGATTAAATTACTTTCAGATGGAATATGATTAAAAAGTAATTAGAAAAAATGAAGAGAAAGAGTCCATACATACAAATTAAGCACGATTGGATACACTTTATACATTGATATATCATATTTAACAACGCAAATGCTGGACTGGAAATGTATACTATTATAATAGATCCCTTGGTTTTGAAGAATAATTCCTAGACTAATGAATGATTCTATTACTAATAAAAAAAAATATATGGTTTGCAGGTTTGTCTCTCTTTTTCGTTGATTGCGAAAATTGTTATTACGTGAATATTCAGGCCCACAATACAAATTTGAATAAATAAATGTCGTAGTATGTCTAAAGAAGACACAACTCTGCGACAGATCCATCCATTGGATCACCAGTTACGGTATATAACTTCAGTTGTCTCGTTGGCAATCATACCACATCTTCTTGTCTTATTTTTTTAAAATATATAACACATTATTAAGATGATCAAGAACGTTAGTATCCAGAATTCATACTTCAAGACCATCGTGTATCATTTGTGAAGTTGATACGGAATATTGTAAACAAGACAATAACAGACAATAACAATCAAACCCAATGAGTGAACAAAGACTCACAAAACCAAAGGACATTTACATCAACAGTTATAAATGATAAATAAGAAACAACAAGAACTCCACTAAAAACCGGGAGTAAAATCAGGTGCTACGGAGGAGTAGGCATTTCCTGCACCGTAAACAGCACCCGTATTGAGTTAATTAAGTTTATTTTTTCTATGATTTTTTTTTAACTTATTATGTCGCTTATTAAAGTTGATATTACAAATAAAAATGATGTGGTATAATTGCCGTTGAGATAACTCTCCACAAGAGACCAAACTTCAAAACTAAATCTTTATATCTTTGGAGGAATGTAGTAAAGGTTTTAAGTAATTTGTGATAACGAAATCATTGGCTAAATAATTTGCCAGTTATACATAGATTACGTTCGTTAAAATCAAAAACGTCACATCAGACACGGGTATAGCGAACGAGTTGTGAAATATTAACACCGTATGATGGTGCAAAAGGAACATCATCATTCAAAAAGGAAATATTAACAATAGGGAAAGAAAAATCGTCTCTATTGTCATTAATTTTAGTGTGCATTTTGCTGTGTAAAACCAAAATATTTAAATCTAGGAAAGGATAGCTTTTGTCGATTGAATTGGATTTATTCAAAGTAAAAATTGGGTAAATTTTGGCAGTATATTTAGAAAGTTCTTCTTTATTTCACTACACAATATTAGATAACGGTAGGTGTTGTTCAATGTATTCATTAAATGCAATTTAAAAGTGACTATTATACTCAGATTTTGGAAAACGTTTTTTTGGGGGAAAAGGGAGTATTCATAATTAAATATGTGCAATTAAAAAATGTCCACGACAAAAAGATGAACATAGGTACACACGAGAAAGAGAAGTATTTCCGGAACAGAAAGACATTAATAAAAAGACTGATGGCACTAGTCGATGTCTCTTTCACATTTGTAAATGATTACATACTTTAACTTCCATAGTCATTGAGCTTGATTAATTAACGCCCAGTGTTAAACATTGCATGCATAGCAGGTAGACCGGGAAGGATTTCCTTCGATTGCGACAGGAATTCTTCCAAGCAACAGACTATCTAATGACTCCGCAAAGAATTGTTGCAGTGGTTCTTTAACATGCTTAGCGGGTTGTAGACGTCTTTTAGAATGTATAGAATTTATACAATTTCATAATATCATGCTTTCGATCAGACATGGCTGTGTATTGATAATCCTACCCAGTAAATCAGGTACAAACCCTTAAGTAAAGTTTAACTTTTGGTCAGGAGGAGACAAGAGCAGATATGGGGTATACTTAAATGATTCAGCAACCTACATGTTGCCATTCTCAATTGCATGTAACAAAACAGAAAAAGCAAGTCAATAAACACATTTCAACAATAATTATTGACCAATATACCTGATTTCCTGCAGATTTATATCTCTGCGAACAAATAGTATAAGTAGTATTAATGTTATACTATGGTACATATTGATTTCAGTGTTTCTGAGTCAACTTGTATTGAACTTTGTTTATTTTAGGTCTTGAAACTACGATAACATTGGACTTTTTTGGTTGATTTTTGCACTTTTAAACAAAAGGAAAAAGGTTTAAATTCAGAACAAGCCCACTTTTTTATATAACAAAATACTAATCTTTGCCATGTGATGGCACATGTACCGCAATTCTAAACATTCTTTACATCAATTAAAATATAAAAAAAACCACCAATCTCTCATTTAATTTTGATTTTTACATTGCATTAAGCACATAAAACAAGTTGTATAAATTTTGTAAAAAAAAACAACTTGAGAGGTAAGCGATCTTTTCTTTAGATTACAAACAAATTCATTAAGTTTAGTTTTTCGTTGAGATTTTAGGTTATTACACAAGAACCTAATACAAGTATTTGTATATTAACAAATTTATTTGTTTAATATGTTTGAAAGACTGCAATGGCTTGTGTTATTTACAATTTGACTTATAATAAATAAGTACACGACACGGACGTTTTCCACTCCACAACATTCATCAGTGACGCAAAAACAAAACTATTTAGAAGTGGAAATCAATGCACACACTATTTCGCAGGTAATGTCGAGTAAACGTTTTGTTTAACTTTATTTAGATTCTGTATAAGTCTAACACTATTTTGACAAAAGCCCCATTAGTATATCACACAAAACAAGTCTCATTTTTTCATTTGTCATTTGTTTAAAATATTAAAATGAATATTAAATTTTGATCCTGTTATCTATGATGAGTTTATTTGTTATATTTTACAATACATTTCTATTTTACTTAGGAACTAATATTATTATGAAGTCATAGTATTAGCTTAAAAATAGTGTATAGTTTATATTGTGTTAAAAATTGTAAAAGAAACAATTTAGAAATGTCATTACAAGATATAAAAATGTGTCTATGGGGAAAGAGGAGTAATCACTATCGAGTTGGTGAAATAGACATAAAAACGACAAAAAGAAGAACAAGTGTACATTAGAGAAAGCAAAATATTTTTTCGGAACAAAAAGAAATTGATAATAGTTATCAAAGGTACTAGGATAATTGATTTAATATCTCAGTCGCGCGTTTGGTGTACATATAGACATTTCAAAATAGGAAAAAAAAATAAAAAAAAAAAAAAAATAAAAAAGAAGTAATGGAACTTGTCACTTGTACATTATTACATACTTTAACCTCTATCTTGATGGCATTGTGTTTTGATTACTTGAAAATATAAATAAAGGTATAGCGTGATTGATTATCGTCCAGTGGAAACAATGAATGCAGGGCAAGGAAACTGTGAAGGTTTCCTTTGGTTTTGACAGAAATTCTAACAAGCAACAGACCTTTTATTACCGATCCCTCAAAGAGTTGCTGGAGTTGTTCTTTAACGTGCTGAGTGTGTGGCAAACTCCCTACACGAGACATCAAATAGATACGATTTCATAATATCTCGGTTTCGACTAGAAGCGGTTGCGTATTTATACATACTACAAAGTCAACAGACACAATTCCTTTTGATAATTTTTACTATCGGCCTGGAGAAGACAAAGAGAAAATATGGGGAAATTTTAATGATAAAAAAAAAAACAGAATTGGCAAGACATATATAAGTCAATACCTTCTTTTCAACAATTGACAAAAATATACGACGAATAATTTTATAAAGTACATTATGTCCGAAAGTCAATTCATTAGCGTTTATTTTACACGATAATTTTAATATATTAATTCAATAAAGTTTCTGTATTTTACGCAACACAATGTGCATCTATTGTCTTTATACGGTTCAATTTATCTGATTATGTCGTGTAACTATAGAACTAAGACAATTTTAAGGTTGCTGGGGCATATAGTCCATAGATTCGTTTTAGTAATTTGTCAAAATGAAGTTTTTATCATTTTTTTCACGTTATGGGTTGTGCAAATATTTCAAGATTTTGTATAGATCATGCATGGAAAACCCAAATTTTGTGTCATAAAAAAAACCTACATGATAAAATTTTAAGATAAAATGTGAGAAGATAGCTCTTATAACATGCTCACAGATAAGAACAGAAAAAATTGGGTCATCGAACTTGTTTTCTTGCAACATATCAAAATAGGTTAAAATCACAACACTTTCTATTATAGAATTACTGTATCTCAGTTATATCATCTACTCTCTGAGTTATCTACCCTTATTTGGCAAAGTTGAAAAAATGAAGCTAACACAAATATGGTGATTTTTTTAGAAATTACAGTCGTCAGTATGATAAAACGCATTATTTTAAATATTTACATCAAAAGTAGAATAACATACTACTCTCAAAATTTGAACATGTCATTAAAGAACTAGACCAACTGTTACTCGCTTTTTCAAAATAGAAGATGGAGCAAGAAACCTGAGCAACTTTAGAGTAAGAGACAATGCAATTAGAAAAAAAAACCTAAAAAAAAAAACACGAAAAGACAAAAATTCTAGAAACAAAGACTGAGCAACGTGGGCCCAACAATAAACAGGTGGTGATCTAAGGTGTTCTGGAATGATAAGCAAGTCCTGTTGTACATGTTGTACCCGTTATGTAGCTCATGTAAACATACGCTCGTTGATTAGTCGCATCTGAGGATGTTAAATGTTGAGGATAAAATGAGGCATGATGTTTCGTCCTGTGACTGTTGTTTTTTTCGACTTAGAATTCTGAATGCCTCTTGAATTCGCGGCGCCTGTATATCATATACGGGTTCTTCCGATTAGTAAGCAATGTTATATTTAACGTGAACCTTCCCTTTTCACGGATGTGACCTACCGAATTAGACTATTTACTGGATGTGTAATAACTTAAGCAACACGACTGGTGTCACATGTGGATCAGGATCTGCTTACCCTTCCAAAGCACCTGAGATCACCCCTAATTTTTGGTGGGGTTCGTGTTGCTTAGTACTTAGTTTTCTATGTTGTGTATTCTGTACTATCGTTTGTCTGTTTGTCTTTTTATTTTAAGCATGAATTTGTCAGTTTTTTTGTCTTATAATGAGAATGTTCAACACATGCAGTTATACATAGATATAGGAAGATGTGGTGTGAGTGCCAATGAGACAACTCTCCATACAAATAACAATTTAAAAAGTAAACATGTACATTATAACTACAGAAAGAAAGCAAATTTGAAGTGTTAAAATTGATTTATACACGTTAATATCGGTCCTGTAATCTATATTTACAAATCTATCATACAAAGAATGAGCAAAATACACAAACATTCTATATCACAGTCTTATATATTGCAAAGCAGTATGTCATTTTTTTTCATTGAATAAAACATTCACAACATAGATATAAAATTAAACATTTAAATTATCCTGTATATTTTACAAAAAAAGACATCACTCTTTTAAGTTTAGATTCGTTCAACAGCATAATCATTAATTGTAAACGCATATCTATACCAATAATATGTACAAATACAAGTGGTGTATATAACTAAAATGTATATAATAAACAGTAATTACAATTTTTTTGTAAATAAAACTGTTTCAAACTAAATTTACGTACACATGTCACAAAAATGGTGAGAAAAGTGCTCGTATGGAGCTCATTTGAGCACTGTTTCATGTTCATAATGTACAATGAAATGAAATTTAGTTATGAACAACTAACTGTAATGTTCTATTTTTTTCAGTTTGCAGGTTACACGTCAAACATTGTAATACGTAATCTACAAGGTTAATTTTCCTGCAAATTTAAAACAGAATAATGAACTTTTACCATAATAGTGTTTTTTTTGTATTTCAATTAATGTGATCATGCACGTGCGTAACTTATATCTTACACGCGAAAAGACCAGGCAGAGGGAGTGTTTGATCACTAAACTCTTTTGTCATAAAAGAGGGACCAAAGATACCAGTGAGACAGTCAAACTCATAAATCGACAATTAATAGACAACGCCATGGCTAAAAATGATAAGGACAAACAGACAAACAATAGTTCACATGAAATAACATAGAAAACTAAAGAATAAACAATATGTACCACACCAAAAACTAGGGGTGATCTCAGGTGCTCCGGAAGGGTAAGCAGATCCTTCTCCACATGTGGCACCCGTCGTGTTGCTTATGAGATAAGAAATCCGGTAAATAGTCTAATTCGGGAAGTCACATTCATGAAAAGGAAGGGGACTGTAGTTACGACGTTTGGAACATATCCGATATCATTTGTGAAACGTTATTCCATAACGGTCAACCAACTCGTGATGGCGTCCGTAAAATTTACGAAGAGATGATTTAAACTTCACCATTTGGAATTCTTGATTTAATAGCCTCCTTGTGAGCAACAACCCTCTATCAAGAAAATCATGATAGGAAATGCAAGCACGGGAATATCGTATCAATTGAGAGATATATACACTGTATGCAGGTGATGCTGGAATGTTGCTACTTAGAAATGGAAAGTTCACAATTGAAAAGCTGAAATAATCTCTTTTGTCGTAAAGCTTTGTTTTCAATCGACCCTCGTTGTCAATTTCTAGATGTAAGTCAAGATATGAGGCCGACTTAACTGTATCTCTTGTATCCTTTATCTCTAGTTCAATAGGATAGATGCACATAGTCACCAAATTTTGAAGTATTTAGTGGAAGAACATCATCTTTATAGCGGAAAGTAGAGTTAAAGGATATTTCTTACTTCTTATATTTCTGCCTAAGAAGTTCCTGTATGAAAGTCAGCCTCATAATAATAATAAATAAGTCGGCAATAATTCGTTCCCATTGGAATGCCGATAGTCTTTTGAAAAACAGGTCCTCCGTACGTAACAAATATGTTGTCAATCAAGAAATCAAGCATCTTGATAATGTCAGTTTCAGATAACTTTTTGTTTGAATCAGAGTGATTCTTTACAAAGTAGGATTTATCCTTTCCTATGACAAGATACTTGTATCTTCGTTGGCCATTCTTTTTTATGAAACAAAGCAATACCAACTCTTTCAATTTGTCTTTTAGATTGGAATGTGGAATACTTGTATAAAGTGTAGAAAAGTCAAATGTTTTAATACTATTAGAAGATGAAAGAGAGTTAGATTGTATGTACTCTAAAAGATCTTTTGAATTTTCAAGTATCCACATGGATACATTATGTATATCCAATGTCATGTGTTTGTCTTTAGTAATGTGTTGTATATCTTACTTTCGTTGTTAACAATGATTGCTAATTCACATATTTGTATCTGTATCATTTCGGAATCGGTAAGGGCCATTCCGTATCCGGTTTGAACATTACTCTCTCTCTCTCTCTCTCTCTCTTTTTTTTTTGTAAATGCATGTAGTGGACATTATTTTTATTGAAATTTAAGCACACATTACTTCATTTATTAGAAGATTAGTATAGTTGGGTAAAGAGTTGTTTTACAAAAATCAAAGCGTTTATGAAAACAAATTAGTTAAAATAATAGTGCATCGGTGCAAATATTACATAAAGGAAGAGTTGAAATAACAATTGTAAAAAAAATTGATTCAGTGTTTTGATATTTTTGCTCTGATATCAGTTGGATTAATCCTCTTAATCAGCTGCCATGAATGCCCTTTACCATTAGTTGTATCACACACATTGAATTGTATGTAACGTAGTGTCCTAAGATTTTATCTATGTCCATGCTTTATGATGTTTCTTCTGTAAAAAAAATGGTGAATATGTAAATAAATTGATATTCGTACGTACTAAGTCGGATCTCGTCTTTTTCACAAAACTTTGCAATTTCTCGATAACTTTGCAATAGAAATGCTTTTTCAAAATATAATATATCAAAATAAATTTATGTTAAAAGTAACAGACAAACTGTACTTTTTTGTACTTTTAATGCAAATAAAAGAGATTGGAGTAATGTAAACGTGTTACAAATTGGAACCAACTTTATCATATTTGTAGAAATTACAGGTTAATTTCGTGATCAATACAAACAGATATGTTTAAGATAATATTTTCTCGTTATTTATTTGTATCAAAACATACGAAACCATACAAATTGAAAAATCAATATCAAAAAATTATCAAACTTCAATCACATTTAAAACATAAATCTTTAAAAAAATTTACTTACGACCGATGATATGTCATCCGTACTTTTATTTTTCACTTTTTTCAGCGAACTAATTTTTAGTGAGATTAATATGATGAAAATCGTAATTCCGACAGCAGCAGAAATTCCTAAGACAAGACTGATAACTAATGTTTTTAATTCTGAAAGTAAATAAATAATTTAACGTGTTAGTTACTCGTTGATAGATATACATCAACAAAGAATCTGTGGTTAGAAGGCAATGACATTTCGCTGATACATATGATGTACTTTTACATCTCGTCATATGCATTGTTTTATTGTAAAATAGTACATTGTTTTTAATTCTTGCCTTTCATTTGATCCTAATGCTTTGTCTATTTATACCTTTTGTGCTTCTTTGTTACATTTTATGGTCTTTATAGCGATAAATATAATAACATAATGTTCACTGTTATACCCCTATTTTTTACATTGTTGCCTATCAAGTCTGTTTGTTTTGTTCACACATAGTTGTCAATATATTAGAATTTGTAAATGATGTTAAAAAATATGTAAGATTACAAGTTGAACTGCTTATTCCAAGCTCTGTTGTGAGACATTGCAAATAATGGCTTTAACATATAAGGACTATATTATTGGAGGTTTTATCCACTGGCACAACAAATATTTGTCATGTGAAGATGTATAAGTACAGAGCCACGTCATATGTATCAAAGAAACACGAAAAGGCATACAGACAAAGCACATCAGCTAAATGAAAGACACGGATACAAAGTTATTCATAGAACAATAAAACAACGGAATCACCAAAAACATACCAAACAGTAAAAGTAATATATTCATTAAGACAAATAGAAGAATACTATAATTCATGTGTACGTAATTGATAATTATATCCAACGCCTCTGCAACTCAGTAATTGTTGTTGTCCATTTGTTTGATGTGTTTAATCATTTGAATTGCCTTTTGATTAGGGACTTTCTGTTTTGAATTTCCCTCGGAGTTCAGTATTTTTGTGATTTTGCCTTTTGTTTCTCGTTCTGCTAGTTATCGTTAACCTGTATGATTGTGGATAATGAATTGCAGTCGCTGTTGTGCCCCTTTAACTGATTTGTCCCTTTTTATATAAAATCTTGGCTACAGATGAATAATAGACTTCTTCGGTAAAATTCCTTTAAACCAATTAATTGCATCTCCGTACAGTTTTATATACTAGAATAACTATTTTTAGAAAAATGCAATAGTACTTCGTTTATCCGAAGATCAGATGATGTCAAGTTTTTCTTCATAAACAAGCTCTTGTTTTGTTTCATGATTCTTGAATACGAGTTATAAACATGATAAAGGCGATCGTTGATACATGTCAATATGACAATACTCAATAAAACGATAAGACATTTGAATTGTCAGATTATAAAATAATAAAGATATTATAACTTGCTGGTGCAAAGATCACATTATATGGATAACGCAATAATTTGTTTTCTCAAACTGTTTTGTTTCTTATACAACCTTTGTTTAAAGTATTCAGCTTTTTATAGCTTGCTGTTCGGTGTGATCCAAGACTCCGTGTTGAAGGCCGTACCTTGACCTATAATGGTTACTTTTATAAATTGTTACTTGGACGGAGAGTTGTCTCTTTGGCACTTATACTAATCTTCCTATATCTATTTAGTGTTCTTGTTGACTATTAACATAGAAAGGCGCTTCGAACGCACGTCCTTTATAAAGTGGTGTTTACGTTTATTGTATAAACAAGTGTTTATTCAAGACATAAGGTGTGTCATGCCTATCTTAAATGAGAAATTCTGCTTTCACGTGAATGTAATATGTTTTAAGTTGTGCGAATGCATAAATCATCAAAGTCACTGTTATTTTTATTTTGTTTCTTTACCATATATTCGTCAAACATTATCTAAGAAAACAATAAAACAAATAATATATCATCGAACAAAACGAATTGCACGAGCTTCAGGTTGAGTATGACTATAAAAGAGGAGTGACAGATACTAGAAGGACAGTCAAACTCATAAATCAAAAATAAACTGACAACGACATGGTTAAAAACAAAAAGGCAACCTGACAGAAAAAGTACAAAATACACAACTTAAAAAACTAAAGACTAATCAACACGAACCTCACCAAAAGTTTGGGTTGATCTCATGTGCTCCGGAAGGCTAAGCATATCATTCATCACATGTGGCACCCGTTATGTTGCTCATGTTATTGTAAATAGTCTAATTCGGTAGGTCACATTCGTGGTGAGAAGGGAAGTGAATTGTATTTACGACATAAGGAACATATCCAATATCATTTGTGAAACGGCTATTCCATAACGGTCAACCAACTCGTGATATCGTCCGTAAAATTTACGAAAGGATGACTTCAACTTCACCATTTGGAACTTTTGGTATACTAGCTTCCTTGTGTGCAGAAACCCTCTATCAAGAAAATCATGATAGAAAATACAAGCCCGGGAATATCGTATCAATATGGAGATATACACTCCAATGCTGGTGCTGTTTGAATGTTGCTACATTGAAATGGAAAGTTCATAATTGGGAAGCTGAAATCATCTCTTTTGTCGTAAATTTTTGTTTTCAACCGACCCTCATTGTCAATTTCTAGATATAAGTCAGAATATGAGGCAGACTTAATTGTATCTGTTGTATCCTTTATTTCTAGTTCGATAGGATAGATACATTCAACATAGTCACCAAATTTTGAAATATCTAGTGACAGAACATCATCTATGTAGCGGAAAGTAAAGTTAAAGGATATTGTTAGCTTCTTATCTTCCTTTCATAGAAGTTCCTGTATGAATGAAGCCTCATGATAATAAAGAAACAAGAAGATGGACACAATTGGTTCCCATTGGAATGCCGACAGTCTGTTGAAAAACACGTCCTCCAAACGTAGCAAATATGTTGTCAATCAGAAATTAAGCATCTTGGTAATCTCAATTTCAGAGAATTGTTTGTTTAAACAAAGTGATTCTTTACAAAGTAGGATTTATCCTTCCCGAAGACAAGATACTTGTATCTACGTCCGTCGTTCTTTTTTATTAAACAAAGCAAATACCAACTCTTTCAATTTGTCTTTTAAATCACGCCACCTCTAGAATATATAAAGTGACATACCTGGCCTTGATGTAGAACCTGGAAACGAAAAACATCACAATCAAACTTTCAATTATTATCTTATTTAAAAGAGGATGCACTTGCAACATAATAATGTATGGTACATATGAATGGTTCCTGAAATAACCCTTGTTTTTCAAAATATATGTTTTATTTGTAAAATTTGTAACTGGCTATATTGTAAAATGTTGGACACCTAAAAATCTATGTGGGAAAAGGAATCATTGCTTTAAATACAGCTCCCAAATCAATTTATACAAATTTATGAATTTGAAAATATTACTATTAGCAAGAAAATTACATTATTCTGTTTCTGAATGTAACTATCATCGGTGCATTTGTGAAAATAAATTCATCAATTTTTTACGCATTTTTTAATTCTAATTCTGAAGGGAAAAGAAGATAACTAATACAAATCGAAATTAGTGAGATCAACTACTAACTATTGTGAAATAAAAAAATACGTACAATAATAGAATTTCTTTATTAACCATTGTATAAAATAACGATAAAGACTTTATTTTCCGACAAATATGAATAACATATGTGGGAAAATACTTCACATTTGTTGGACGATTTGACGAAAAGAATACCAGAAACATTGAAAAATAAACATTTAATTATCGTGAACCGATGTACATTACCAGTTGCTAAGTTTGCAATAAACTAAGTATTTGAATAATGATAAAACTTGATAATCTGCAGTAAGCGAATGCCTGAAACATTCTAACGTAGAAATTGCTTTCGACATTTTCATTGCAATGGAATAAACACAAAATTCTGCACACCATCCGAAGGAATCTAATATATTAACGTGTTTTTCTTTAATTATTAATTTTTAATTGTAATTAAGGTAGATAAGGTGTCAGCAACTATCATGAATGATGTTATAGCAGAAACAACCGGTCTATATACGTAATGAAATATGCAAAGAGACGAATGAAAAAATAATTCACAAAAATTTGTTATATGTCTGTTTTAGCTCACCTGTCCCGACGGTCCAAGTGAGCTATTCATATCACTTGGCGTCCGTCATCAGTCGTCCGTCGTCGTCGTCCTTAGCTTTTTACATTTTGAACTTCTTCAAGAGAACCACTAAATGGAATAAAACCAAACATGGCATAAATGTCCCTTATGAAGTGCTGACCAAGTGTTGTTACTTTGTAACTGATCTATCATACAAGATCGCCGCTAGCGGGGGACTTCGTTTTTTCATAGAACCCTATGGAAAATACATACAAATGTCTTTTTTGAGAGAACCACTGAATGGAATAAAACCAAACGTGGCATAAATGTTCCTTATGAGGTGCCAACCAAGTGTTGCTACTTTGTAGTCGATCCATCATCATAGATGGCCGCCAGCGGGGGACTTAGTTTAAAATAGGACCCTATGTGAAATATATCCAAATGTCTTCTTTTAAAAGAACACTGAATGGAATGAAATCAAACATGGTATGATGGTATGAATGTTCCTGATGATGTACTGACGAAGTTTTGTTACTTTGTAGCCGATCCAGCATCCAAGATGGCCGCCAGGAGGGGCCTAGTTTAACATAGAACCCCATAAGAAATACATACAAATGTCGTCTTTTAGAGAACCAAAGAACGATATGCAATATTAAACCAAATTTGGCCCCAATCATTTTTTAAGTATCTGTTATGACTCGAATCTATTTTTGTATGATTTCAAAAACCCAAGTAAAGTCAGGTGAGCGACACAGGCTCTTGAGAGTCTCTAGTTTGTTATCATTAAGGTTTCACATATACAGACCTTTTTTTTTATAAACTCTATAAAGAGAGCTGATATATCTTATCTTAACCTATGTATTACTGGTAAATTTTTATGTCAGGAATTTTGTTGCGACAGATTACTTAAATTCGTTAAGAAATTATTCTACAGATATGAATAATTAATTTTGAAGTTAAGTTGTACTTATTTCAAACGGGAAACAACATCCTTATTTTTACGTAGACGTTGTTTACAACAACAGAGCTTGGAATAAATAAAACTACTGGTAAACCTACATATTCTTTAATATCATTTACCAAGGACGAAATTTTACAAAATCATAAATCTGTCCTTCTTTCTTTTGGCATCAACATCAAAGAAAACGAAGAAAATTTACCTTCCTTATACTGGATACCTAAATTACACAAAACTCCATATAAAGAACGATACATAGCTGGTTCTTCAAAATGTTCGACTAAACATCTTTCTAAAGTACTGATTACTATTCTTTCTACAGTTAAAGATGGGCTTCAAAAATATTGTGATGAGATATATTCTACCAGTGGTGTTGACCAGATATGGATTCTCAAAAATTCGAAAGATCTACTGCTTAATCTTCGATCACAATCTTTGCAATTTGCAGCAAGATAAAGACTTTTGATTTTTCTACGCTATACACTACTATATTTCCCATGCTTAGTTGAAAGATCGACTTCACCATCTCATAAAACAGAGCTTTTTCTATAAAAATGGGAATCGTAGATACAAATTTCTGGTTTTGGGTTACACTAATTCATATTTTGTGAAGAATCACACTGGATCTTCCAGAAAATATATTGAAGATGATATTATCAAAATGTTGGACTTTTTGATCGACAATATATGTGTTGAGTTTGGAGGATTTATATTTCAACAGACAGTCGGTATTCCAATGGGTACTACTTGTGCACCCCTACTGGCCGATTTGTTTTTGTACTCGTATGAAGCAGAATTCATTCAGAACCTTCTAAAAGACAAAAAGAAAAAACACCATGCGAAATTGTCAATTTTACTTTCCGATATATTGATGATGTTCTATCATTGAATAACCCATATTTCAGCCAATACTTACATCTCATATATCCCAGCGAACTTAAAATTAAGGATACTACTGATACTAGAAGGACTGATTCATACCTTGATCTTTTCCTCAATATTGACGCAGATGGACGACTTCACACGAAAATCTATGATAAACGGGACGATTTCAACTTCCCAATTATCAATTTCCCATTTCTCAGCAGTAACATACCTTCTGCCCCTTCGTATGGTGTTTACATATTACAATTGGTATGTTATTCTCGTGCATGTTCACACTATACGGACTTCATATACAGACTGTGCTTCTTACACAGAAACTGCTTCAACAAAGTTATGAGGAGGACAGATTAAAATTGACACTCCGTAAATTTTATGGACACCATCACGAATAAGTTGATCCATACGATGTGTCTTTGACCAAACTAGCTAAGAACATTTTTACCACATGGTAGATTGTGGTTTGTCATTACGTCGTCTAATCTTTTAATTACCGAACGTGACTTATTCCCGATTGTGACTGTTTTGCTGAGTGTGAATTCGCAATACTATAAGACGTGTTACGGTACTTATCTATCCCAAATTCATGTATTTAGTTTGATGTTATATTTGTAATTTTCATCGGATTTTGTCAAATTAGTTGACGTCTTTTCTATTATATTCATGTGTTATGGTAAAGAAAATTAATCACCGCCTTCATTTATTAGTTTTGATTTTGTTCAACGTAATCTGTACGATATTTTATATTTGAAGTTAGATTCAAAACAAACCGGACATATATATAATAAAGTTAATTGCTATTAATTAGTATTGCAATGTGCATTGTGTTTAAATGTAATATCAGTATTTAGTTCTATTATAATCTTAAATCAATCCTATTTCTATCTTATTTTTGAGATATCATTTTTCAAATTTGACGTCATTTTTGTGCTGTTTCAGAAATTCAAATTTCTGCATGACGTAATTTTTTTTGCCTTTTCACCACTTCGTATGTGACGTCATTTTTATGACTTTTTGCGTTGAGGCCTGAATTAAGTCGGGTGTGTCTATTTTCTGTGTTGGTCTTCAATGTATTATATATTTGGGTTTCGTTTTCTGTAATTAGTTAAGACGTCAGTTTTATCATGTAAATCTTTTATATTCATTTGATAAAATTTACTGTTTGCAATAGCATAAATTGTTCTAAATAATAAGGATATTCTTAGCACAAGCAGAAAACCCTAGCCGTATTTTGCAAAACCTTTTTCGACTTTTGATCCTCAGAGCTGTACAACTTTGTACCCTTTTTTTGACTTTTGAACTTTTATATCTGGCCGTCACTGGTAAGTCTTGTGTGGACGAGGCGCGTTTTGACGTAATGCATTTTAAACTTGATGCCTTTTGTTATCTATTATTCATGTGTTTCTTTGCCTAATACGTTCTACTATTTATTTGTATTGTAGTCCTGTATTATTATGTTGTCATTTTAATGTTATATTTAACAATGCCATTAAAGTGCGAGGTTTGGCATGTCACAAAACCAGGTTCAACCAACCATTTTTTTCTTTAAAAATGTCCTCTACCAAGTCAGGAAAATGGCCATTGTTATATCATAGTTTGTGTCTATGTGTGTAACATTTTCACGTTGTGTTTCCGTTGTGTCGTTTGTTTTCTCCTATATTTGAGTGTGAATTCACATTACTATAAGACGTGTCACGGTACTTTTCTATCCCAAATTCATGTATTTGGTTTTGATGTTATATTGGTTATTGTCATCGGATTTTGTCTCATGCTTAGTCCGTTGCTGTGAGAGTTTCATTTTAATATTTTGCGTAGTTCTCCTCTTATATTTAATGCGTTTCTCTCAGTTTTAGTTTGTTACCCCGATTTTGTTATTTGTCCATAGATTTACGAGTTTTAAACAGCGGTATACTACTGTTACCTTTATTTACCATACCCGGAAATTAAGAAGCAATCCTGATGAATTTATCGACCCTTAAAATAAACTTATTCTAAAAAGTTACAAATTCAATACTAGATGCTATTAGATCTTTGTATTAAAAAAATAATAATAAAAAAAAATAATTTTGTTATCAGTCAATTTAAAGCAAAATACATATATGTTTTATACATATGGACTTTATGGATCTACAACCTATCGATACCTGTTTCTTGGCATTGCATTAGATCGTGTTTTCTCTGACTTTTTATGACGGCTTTACACTTTATACATTGGATGTTAGATGTGTATGGATTGATAATTTAGTCTGAGATGCATGATTTTGTGTATTAGTTGTAATTGGCTTCGAAATAGCAGTCAGTTACTGCGAGTACTCTTAGATCTGTACTTATTGTCTTTTTGTTGTTATGGTGTACAAGGACCCGGCCACGTCCACTATGTGATTTGTTCTTGTTACATGTATTTTGATTTGTATTCATCTGATGAATAAAGCCTATATCAACTGATTTATATGGTTCGTTCTTTCGTTGCACTGTAACAAAATTGTCCAAAGAAAGAGGGAGGGCTGGGATTTCGCTAAAAATATTTAACCCCATTGCATTCTGTATGTATGTGCTTGTCTCAATTTAAATCAGAAGCCAGTAATTCAATGGTTATCGTAATTTGCTGTATTAAAACAATCAGGCCATTAGTTTTCTCATTTGAATTGTTTAAATTTGTCTTTCGGGGTCTTTAATAGCTAATTATGCGGTATGGGCTCATTCTTAAAGGCCGTATAATGAGCTATCGTTGTAAATTTCCGAGTCATTTTGTCTCTTGTGAAGTATTGTCTTATTGGCAATCATACCACATCCTCTTTTTTTAATTTATAAATGAATATGAATTTTTTTTTCTATTTTCGTTTGTGTTTTGTATCAAAATATCCCAATTATCTTCCTATTTGATGAAAGTAAATGATAAAGAGTTATTTTCTTATTTTATTACAAAAAAATACATTCTTTTAGGCCACACCCATTCAATTTCTTGTTCTACGGATTTTGTGGACTCCAAAAATTGGGACGAGCGAGCAATTTGAAAATTTTAATAAAAAAATATTTTGTTTGCAATTTTTTTAGGCGAAGCTTGAAAAGTAAAGGCGAGCGATTATAAATTTTTTTTGTAAACATAAAATAGTAAGTTATGACAATATTAGACTTGATTTATCACTTGTACTTTGGCTTTGCTTTAATTTATGAATTATTTTTCCCTGTTTTCCAAGAAATAATTGAATAATTAAATTTGGTCTATGTTTGTGTGACTGACAATGAGACAATTTTCCATACAACCCCTTAATGTTATAAATATCCCTTTCATTGGAAACATCAAAACGTACAAATCGATGAATTTTCCTTTGACAAGTTTGAATTGATTCACGTCTAATGACGTTGACAGTCTTAATTTCATTTTTTTATTCAGATTTTATTTAGACTTTTTAAGGAAATATGAATTTGTGTCAAAGATATTAAAGTAAAATGATAAATTTTTTAGGAAGAAATATAGAAAATAGCTCCTCTTTACGTCACTGATTTTTTGGTATCTTCTTATAATAAAACAAAGAAAGATAAAATTTACTACTCATTCATTGATTTACGTTATATTCTGAGTTATCTCCGTTTAAAATGCTAAGTTGAAAAAAAAACAGTAAAATAAAACTAAACAACACATATTTTATTTAATTAAAATGAAAAATGCAACAAATAAAATACATATTTCTCCAAAATATTTACCTTTTATTAAAAAATATATTGGCCGGTTCTTTTCTGCATTTTTATCATTTAAGTCATGCACCTTAATCATATTATTTAATTTAATTGCAAAAACATGTTTAATACATCACAATCCTTCTAGTATAGTGGAGAATCTGAGGTTTACCCTTAGCTATTCGTTCCATAACAAAAATTAAAAGATGTTTTTAATGTTTGGGCATTCACGTTCCCTTCATATATATTTTTTTATCATTATTTAAATACTACGTATACGTTTAGGTCATTTGACTTTGGGTTGTCTGCAACTCGTTTGATTCTTATGTTAAACATAAATAAATGTACATCCTTCATTATAAACATTTTCATAGACTAGTCACATATATTTCATACCGGCCATTTACGAGTTTGGTTCATTTTTGTATCATGAATTGCTGTGAAGTGGGGTGAGTGGACATATTCCTCTTGTTCAATGAGCTGAGGTAATGGATCATTAATATCCAGTGCAAGGAATTGTGATAATCCTGTTCCTTCAAATGGTGGTCCTGGTTGTATTTGATCCAATATTGATACAATACCTTGTAACTTAGGCCCATGTCCGGGTTAGATTGAATTTTGAATTACGTCTTGGTAATTTTGATGTGGGATCATATCATTAACGGTAAATAATCATGAACTTTGTTTCCGGTTCGTTTGGCGTTTGTCAAAGTAGTTTACATTTCAATATTGTTAAAAGAGCAGTCAATCTGAGAAATATAGCGGTTTTCGACTTAAAAATAATTTGTCAAAATGTTGTTTCAATCAGGTTTTTTTTAATTAAAAAAATATATGAGTGGCGCGTTTTTTCATCAAGCTACAAGTTGTTCAAAACAGACAGCTTGCATATAGATATCACATAGGGAAAAATGTGAATGAAAATAAATTCAGGTCACACCAATTTAATTCCTTGTTCGACGGACCCGCTCGCACCTATGTTTTTATAAAACAGATTAAAAAAAAAAATAATTATATTCCCGCTTCCGGAGATGTAATCATGTCTATTTCCCGCACCGTTTTTTTGTAAATATTATAAAAAGATGAAAATTTGTTTTTAAAATCACAGTCTAACCTGTGTAATATAAATATCTGGGAGAATATTTTTTTCAGCATGAAACCAATTTATCCCAAGTGGGAGTGCTTCGATATAAATATATAACAGCGGAAATATCTGTACAGAACAATACATTGGTTTCTTTTCCCCTTACTTATATTCCCTATCAAAAAAGGTTCGTTGTCAGAATAAAGTACAAAGAACATCTGAAGGATTTGCCTTAACTGCAATTATATTGTATGCTGGCGAATCAACACTATCCATAGCCGCTGCATGTTTATGCACCTTTCCTGATTGATTCAGGGGCCTGTCATACAGCAGTTATCGTTTGATGATGTGGTTCATTGGTATTTTCCCGTTTGGATTTATAAATTAGATCGTTGGTTTCACTGTTCGAATTGTGTACACTAATAACTTTGGGGTCCTTTATAGCTTGCGGTTTGGTCTGGATCGAAGCCCCATGTAAAAGACCGTACTTTGACCTATGTTGGTTATCATTAGGTTTGGAACAACCCTCCCTCAGTCAAGGGATCATTTTGTTGTTGTAAAAGAAAATAGAAATACCAAGGATTCGAATAGTGCTTCTATACAAAACCTTTGAAAACTTAGAATTGTTTACTTAAATAAAGGAGAAATACATCATATTTTAAACAAGAGGGGTTCACTTATTTTGAATAATATTAGATGTGTTAAGGAATATTACAAAATTCCTGGACATGTTTTGACCATTTAATACCTGATAGATATATAGTTCTTTGAGAAAATATGAGCCCTTTTGTATTAAAAAGTGTTTCTTTTACAAAACATATATTATAACTAAATATGAATCAGTCAGGGAGGTTGCATAAACACTGACAAATACAATATTTTACTGTCAATTTAACCGAAATTATCGGAAAGTGCTGCGTGGATTTCTGTTTTGTTAGGTTAGATTTTTATACTTGATTTGATTCACTTACGCCTTCATAATTTATGGTGTAAAATTGATCTTAATTTCAAAAGGGCAAACTTTCTTCATCTATTAAAGTACCGAATTGAATCAAGCGAGTTAACGCTATACATTTCCTCATCAGGTTTACAGGCGTCGAGTTAAAATTTGTTCAGGACATCATTTAGACGACCATTAATTTAATTTCAAAGTGTTTGTCTTCATTTTTCTTGGAGAGTAAATTAACAGCCATTTTGCATGTTATGATTATCCTTTCTGTATCTGTATTTAAACTCGTTTTCAAGAATTTTATCCTGCATGCGGACGGCAAACCCTGTGCAATTTTTAATATGGACGCCGTCAGCGTAGAAACAATTGTTATATTCCTCGGGGTACTAAATAAATATCCGAGAAATATAATAAGGATAGATTTATCAACACACACTAATCAAAGCATTAATAGCAGCAATAAAAAATAAATTAGCAAAATGAAATAATAATAATCCCTAATTTCAAATATTCTAATAATGGTTCTAAAATATGCAGCAAAATATTCATTGTGATATAAAATGTTAGCATTAGTATAAAGACATAAACATAGTATTTTAAAAATTATAAAAATGATAAAGTATCTAGAATGTTTAATTTCTTTCAAGATTTGTCGTGAAATGACTAGATAAAGATAAACCCAAACTTCTGAACTATATCCAAAAAAATGTCATGCATTACAAAGTTTTGCAATTACAGTTTGTTTATTCTTCTTATTACGACTGATTTACAAATACAGAAAACGTTTTATATAATTCTTGTTTTCCTGCTTCGTGTTATAAAGAGGGATAACTCGGATTATCTACCTTGTGAAGAATATTTACCAATCTTGTTTTATAAGAAGATGACGAAAATCAGTCCCGTGACCCCAAATATGTTTTCATTCAATGAAAGCAACTATAAGAGCTATCTTGCAATTTTATATCTTAAAATTCTATCCTATTAGTTTTCTCTCTTTTACACAATTTTTTCAATCTATAAATAATACAAAACATAAAAACTTTGAATAACCTATAGCTTGATTATAAACATATCCGACATTCATTTGTTGGGTTTTATTTTAAGAAAAAATAAATAATTCAAATAATATTTTGACAACTTGTTGAACAAATCTATTGATATATTTTTGGACCCTCTACAAACCTTAACCAAGACATTATAAAACTGTACAATGCCAGGAAAAACCTGACATTATTAAACTGTATAATACCAGGAAAAACCTGCGCTCAAATAACATGTAGTTTTGCATAAAATGAATTTGCAAACTTCAAAAACTTATTCACACCTAATGAAATCTTACCTTGACAAGGGTCTACGTTACACTGTACTGTTTCATTACTGGATCCAAAACAATCATCACCACCGTCTGAAGGCGCTGGATTATCGCAAGTTCTTGTTCGTGTAATTATTCCATCCCCACATGTCACTGAACAAGAGGAATTTATCCACATACTCCACTGTCCAGCAACTTATAACATAGAAGTAGATAAAACAGTTTCAAATGGCCGTACTTTAATAATGGTGACTTATCAATGTAAAATGTTTACAATATAGTTGTAATAATATGAAGGTTGTAAAAATTATTTATCATGAACAAATGTAGGCTACAAATTGCAAATAACCTCTAAGTCAAATGATATGTTTCACTCCTACCCTCGTACTCTAAATACAAATTAATCAATTTTGTAAACTAATCGTTACTTCGTACTCCTAACAATAAAGACAATAACAATCAAAACCAAGGAGTAAACAAAGACTCACAAAATCAAAGGACATTTACATCAACAGTTACAAATAATAATTAAGAAACAACACGAACTCCACTAAAAACCGGGAGTGAAATCAGGTGCTCAATTATTATATCTAAATTTAACTGTGTATGTTGTTTTAGTAACGCCGTTTTGTCCCAGGTAAATGTTGTCTTATCGACACCCTTTCTTCGTTTTTTTTATTACTATCTGTAACATCTAGACACCTACGTTTTATTGTTGTATTTATAGTGTGTCATAGATCAAACTTATTCGTTACATTTGTGTTTACTTGTTTTTGTTTAGATATCTTTTTGATCAAGGTCGGTCATTTTTTTGCTGTTTAATAGTGTGTCTTTTTATGTTGTAATGTTACCTAACTGTCTCAGGTTAGGTGACGAATTGTGCCCGTTAAAACTTCCCCCCCTTTTTGCATTTTATGCACCTGTCATAAGTAAGGAGCTTGATGTTTAGTGATTGTCGTGTGTTGGTGTTTCTCGTTTTATATAGATGAAACTGTTGCTTTTCCAGTTTGAATCGTTTTTCAATTAGTCATTTTGGGGCCCTTATAGACTTGCTGTTCGGTGTGAAAAAAATGACCATGATGAAGTCCGGACTTTAAGGAGATGTGGTACATGTATGATTGACGCACAGTTTAAGCATGTATTCAATTTTCCTGTAATAGTTGAGATCTTAGGAGGGATCGGTTACATAAATAGGATCCCTACTTTCCACCGCCAAACCTGTCCAAACGGGGTAATATTTTTACCTCAATACAAATCTGATTAAACTATTGTAATGACGTTTTGGTCTATTTTACCCTTTATACATGTATACAATGAACGCAATATTTCAAAAAACAAGTAAACAAAAGTATTAAAATATTTTCTCTGAATTGTTTTTGCGGGATCGGCGATAGGTTTGTGAGCGAGTTTGACTTTCCTCACCTATTGAACAAGTTGACGAATCAAATGAATGGATATCAGTCTCTGTATTAAAGTCATAACACATTGCTTTAAAGGTTCCGTCAGACAGACTTGATTGGTTGTGTTTCCAAATTAACAAATCTGTCATAGTGCAACATACAAGCAGATTTCCTGTCAGTTGCCTAAAATATGAAGAAAAATAAGCTTTTACTATTAACTATTTCTGTCTGGTACTTCTGTAAATTGTTAAAATCATACCGCATCTGTTTGTGATGCAATTTAGAAAGATATTTTTAGCTGCCTGCTAAACGTCTATCTATGAATTTTGCTATAACGATACTTAATGTTATAAAAGAGGGACGAAAGATACCAAAGGGACAGTCAAACTCATAAATCCAAAACAAACTAACAACGCCATGGCTAAAAATGAAAAAGACAAACAGAAAAACAATAGTACACACGACACAACATAGAAAACTAAAGAATAAACAACACGAACCCCACCAAAAACTAGGGGTGATCTCAGGTGCTCCGGAAGGGTAAGCAGATCCTGCTCCACATGTGGCACCCGTCGTGTTGCTTATGTGATTACAAATCCGGTAAATAGTCTAATTCGGTAGGTCATATTCATGAAAGGGAAGGGGATTGTAGTTACGACGTAAGGAACATATCCGATATCATTTGTGAAACGGTTATTCCATAACGGTCAACCAACTCGTGATGGCGTCCGTAGAATTTACGAAGGGATGATTTCAACTTCACCATTTGGAACTCTTGGTTTAATAGCTTCCTTGTGAGCAGCAAACCTCTATCAAGAAAATCATGATAGGAAATGCAAGCACGGGAATATCGTATCAATTGGGAGATATATACCCCGTATGCAGGTGCTGCTGGAATGTTGCTACTTAGAAATGGAAAGTTCACAATTGGAAAGCTGAAATCATCTCTTTTGTCGTAAAGTTTTGTTTTCAACCGACCCTCATTGTCAATTTCTAGATGTAAGTCAAGATATGAAGCCGACTTAACTGTATCTGTAGTATCCTTTATCTCTAGTTCGATTGGATAGATGCGTTCCACATAGTCACCAAATTTTGAATTGTTTAGTGAAAGAACATCATCTATATAGCGGAAAGTAGAGTTAAAGGATATTGCTAACTTCTTATCTTTCTTCCTAAGAAGTTCCTGCATGAAGTCAGCCTCATAATAATAAAGAAACAAGTCGACACGAAGAGGGGCACAGTTTGTTCCCATTGGAATGCCGACAGTCTGTTGAAAAACACGTCCTCCGAACGTAACAAATATGTTGTCAATCAAGAAATCAAGCATCTTGATAATATCAGTTTCAGAAAATTTTTTGTTTGAATCAGAGTGATTCTTTACAAAGTAGGATTTATCCCTCCCTAAGACAAGATACTTGTATCTACGTTGGCCATTCTTTTTTATGAAGCAAAGTAATACCAATTCTTTCAATTTGTCTTTTAGTTTGGAATGTGGAATACTTGTGTACAGAGTAGAAAAGTCAAATGTTTTAATACTGTTTCAAGATGAAAGAGAGTTAGATTGTATGTACTCTAAAAGATCTTTTGAATTTTTAAGTATCCACATCTGATTCACGCCACCTCTGTTATAAATTAGGCCCTTAGTTTTTTTAGATTGTTTTAATTCTAATTTCTTGACCTGTCCTTTTAAAGCTGGCTATAAGGTCTAAGTGGTTATCATTGTTGACGGGTGGACTGTAATCTATAATTACTCAATTCCACGTCATTTGAACTCTGATGGGTAGTCTTATTTAAATTTACAGCGGCGCTGTTCCTGCCTGTATGTTACGTTTTTGATTTTTGATTTATTAAATTAAATACCACATCACTTCATGTCCAACATGAATATGGACAACACACGGAAATATTTGAGATATGACGTATCACAAATATAGACGCATATATAGTGTTTTGTACTTCATAAATGTTTCTTTGAAACATTTTTTTCCCTAAGAAAACGCCATTTTTTAGAAAACATCCAAATTCGGAGACTGTAATCGATCCGTGTCTTATACGCTTCGCGCATGCTCAATCGATTTACTGACCGAAAATTTAACTTTATATATCAATATCATAAGACAATATTGAAGATTAAAAAATTTAACTTTTTCATGCACCTTTGTTTTCCAGATAATTAATTTTACCAATTAACAAGTTCCAGTTCGAATCCGATACAGATTCTTATAGTATATGACACACAATTATCTGATCCCTGTTACCTTATCTGTGGGTTTTGTCTCTGATAGGGACACAACCACATGAAGTATTTTAAAAGGACTTGCTGTAAACGTGGGTAACAATTACACCTCAACTTTGTCATTATACAGGGAATAAATGTGCACCTTTTAATCAGCTTGATTACTTAATAACAATACGAATTCTGAAGTGCAGACTAAAAATAAGTCAAAGGTTCTTTAATTCTGTATACGAATAAGTGTCAAACGATAAATTTGTTTAAGTCCCAGTCGCACAGACACGTTTTGGTTATCCCGTTTTGCTGCGTTTTCAAAACATAGCGAAACCGCAATACACATAGCGAATCGTAACGATCCGTACTTAAAACAGCTATTTACGTAGCTATTCGTGGATTGATACGTGATCGGTCCCGTTTGTAGTGATCTGCACAATACAAACGTGACTACAAATAATAACGTGGAATGAACATAGAAAAGCGCAGAAAAACGTAGAAGGAACGTAGATATACGTATTAGAAACGTACCCGATACGTAGTTAAACGTATTTGATTCTAATCACTAGGTGTTATTACGGTTTATTACGTATCTGCTACGTTTCATAAGGTTTTTGTACGGTATATAACGCTTCATGATACGCATTTTTAGGTTTCATGACGTTTTTGAAGGCATTTTACGTGTCTTTGCGTATTACTACATATGCTTCTCTTCTTTTACGTATAATCAAACCAGGTGTTTCTAAAAAGCCCAAGTCACACTGTCACGTTTTGACAGCTAGGTTATAGTACGTTTAGAAATGCTACGTTTCATGTATTTTTTGTCATTTTGTAACGGTCTGTACGTTTTTCTAGGTTAATGCCACGTTTTGGTCTGTTCTTCTACGTTTTGTTACGTTTTGTTACTTTTTTTCGCTTTCGATCTTTTTCATCTGGGCGGCACTGGTGAGTCTTGTGTGGACGAGGCGCGTTTTTGACGTATTGAATTTTAAACCTGATGCTTTTTGTTATTCATTAATCATGTGTTTCTTTGTCTAATACGTTCTGCTATTTATTTGTATTGTAGTCCTGTAATATTATGTTGTCATTTCAATGTTATATTTAACATTGCCATTAAAGTGCGAGGTTTGGCATGCCACAAAACCAGGTTCAACCCACCATTTTTTCCTTTAAAAATGTCCTGTACCAAGTCAGGAATATGGCCATTGTTATATTATTGTTCGTTTCTGTGTGTGTTACATTTTAACGTTCCGTCGTTTGTTTTCTCTTATTTTTGAGTGTAATTTCACATTGCGATAAGACGTGTCACGGTACTTGTCTATCTCAAATTCATGTATTTGGTTTTGATGTTATATTTGTGGGATTTTGTCTGATGCTTGGTCCGTTTCTGTGTGTGTTACATTTTAGTGTTGTGTCGTTGTTCTCCTCTTATATTTAATGCGTTTCCCTCGGTTTTAGTTTGTTACCCCGTTTTTGTTTTTTGTCCATGGATTTATGAGTTTTGAACAGCGGTATACTACTGTTGCCTTTATTTGTTAGGTGTTTCGATAAATACACAGGTCACATGTTCTACTAGGTTTTAATACGTTTCATGACGTATAAACTACGTTTTATAACGTTTCAGTACGTGTTACATGTGTACAGTACGTTCTTATTCGGTTAACTACGGTTGTAGTATGTTTTCCAACGTTTTTGCACGTTTGTTCTACGCTGTATCACGTGTCACTACGCTGCAATAATTGACCTATAAAACGCCGCCGTCATTAACTAATAAAATTCATAGAAAACAGAGATGCAGAGAGGCAGCAAAGTAACTCCAGAAAATCAAGAGACTTCAACAGAGGTTCACTTTATTAATATTAATACATCTGTCATTTCAATTAGCTTATTTTGTTCCTATCTGCATGGTCAAAAAATTTGATTTTATTTTGTACTCAAAGCAAGATGTCAAGAAAAAATTTCAAAGCCTTGGTGGGTACCTAGTCAATGCTTTCCCTTTTATGTTAGTTGCTCTTTTGAAATGTTTTACGCTGCATATTGTCGTTATGATTCCAATTTCCCTCCTACCGGTATATTATTTATCTTTTAAGTGTGTTTTAAACAAGACCGTTCTAATGAGGACCGGAGGTAGTGGAAGGGGTCATGGTGGGCGTGGCAGAGGCCGCAAAGTTAGTCCGTCGCCTGATTATTGATGTTTAATGATAAAATTTGAAAAAATACTTCAACTGTAGCTCTAATGAGAAATAGTTTATCACCTGAAATAACCAATCTGAAAATTTATGAAGTCTTAAGTTATTTTAAGGACTTTCCAACATAAACAGAAAATAACGAACCTCTATAGGTGTATTGGACGATGGCTTTTTAATTTACAACGAAGGTACCGATGATGAAATGCATTTCAGCACAATTTTTTTGAACATGCTAACAGGCACCATGCACTTCTATAAGTACATTCGAGAAAACTAAAATGCAGTTTTTTTATGTGTAACCTTTGATCATGAGTTGGTATTCAAAGGCCAAAAATTTAGAGAAACAGGAATCTTAAATCTCACGACATTTCGAAATAAAATGATAATTATCATTACTTAGAGAGATCCTCGTGCCATCCATCCTCTACTAGGCATAATTAAAAGAGGAATGCTTCGCGTTCAGAGATGTACGAACGATCCAGTAGATTTGCAAACACAATATGCGTTATTTTTCGAACGCCTTATCAAGAGGGGATATAAAAAAAATGAAATTAAAACTGTTATGCAGGAAGTGACTGCAAGACAAAAATTTGATATTGGTATTCTCCGTAGTGTTTTCAAGACAGAACACACACTTAAAGAACAATATTTAAAAACACAGAGATAAATTAAAAGATAACGAAGAGGCAAAACTTTTATTTGATAAAAGATTTCTTTTTGCTTACCGTAGGCATAAAAACTTGAAAGACAAAGTGGCATCTGCAACTCTGGGTAATTAACATGTTGCAAATTATGAAAAAAAATATCTATACTATGCTTGTTAAATTGATAAAAATGAAGAAGAAAAAAAGAAGAAAAAGAGTAAAGAAAAGTATCAGTCAAACATATCACGAGGTGTCGAGACCCTAATATAAATTACAGTATGTTTTAAATAAGTGTCACCATGCAATGACTTGGGCTCCTGACAATAGACATGGCCATGGTCAATTTGTTTATTCTAATTGGTCTTAATATATGTTCGAAACACCTTGTGATCTTACTGTTACTGGGATAGGATTTGACAATGAATTATTGAAATAACTGTGTAACAATAATCCATGATTTGTCAATTCCATCCGTTGTCTGTTAGACTGACAAAATATTGTAGCAAATGGCGGTAAATGTGGATACACGTGAGTTGATTATACGTAGAAGATAAACATGCGTAGTAATACGGATCGACACGTAATAATGCCTAAAATAACGAAATGAAACCTAGTAAACCGTACCCTGAAGCGTAATATACCGTACAAAAACCTAATGAAACGTGAAAGATACGTACCAAAATGTAATAACACCTAGTGATTAGAATCAAATACGTTTTTGTACGTATCAGGTACGTTTCTAATACGTATTCCTACGTTCCCTTCTACGTTTTAATACGCTTTTCTACGTTCATACTACGTTTTTCTTTTGTGTTGACCAATACAAACGGGACCGATTACGTATCAATCCATGTATATAGCCGTATTACGTACTGATTGATTCGATTCGCTACGTATTTTGCGGTTTCGCTACGTTTGAAAACGTAGCAACACGGGATAGCTGAAACGGGACAGTGTGTCTGTGGCTTAAAACCCATTAATTTCTAAAATAGTTCCCCAGTCTATGAGCAGTATGAAAGGATGGAATTGACAAATTGTCGATTATTGTTACACAGTTATTTCAATTAATCGTTGTCAAATCTATCCCAGCACCCCAACGCCATACATCACAAGGTGTTTCGAACATCTTTTTATACCAATTATAATAGACTTATTGAAAATGGCCATGTCAATCGCAAGGAGCCTAATCTATTACATGGTGACACTAATTTTTTAAAAAAAACCTGTATTTTTGTTTAGGGACTAGACACCTCGTGATTTGTTCGACTAATACTTTTCTATACTTTTCATTTTGTGTTTCATGTTTATAAAATTAACAAACACAGTACAGAATATGTTTTAATAGTTTGGAACCTGTTAATTGTTCAGAGTACTGACTCTTCCAAGTGTGCATTGTTGTGTATACCTAGAGAAAGCGAAAAGAGATATTTCTATCAAAAAAAAGTTTTGTTTCTTTTCGTCATCTTGTAATCTATCCAAGTGTTTTAAAATATTTTTCTTTATGTGTGTTTCCTTCGTGAAAATACTGTGGAGAATACTAAGGAAATAGACCGTAGTACAGATTTGGGTTTAACCATTAATGTGTAATATATTTGTTGTACAGTCGCTTCCTGCATAACAGTTTTAATTTCATTTTTTAATATCCTTTTTAATAAGGCGTTCAGAAATAACGCATATTGTGTTTGCAAATCTATTGGATCGTTCGTACAATTCTTAAAGTGAAGCTTTTCTCCTTGACTTTCTGGAGATACTTTGCTCCATTTCTGGATCTCTGACTTTCCTGAATTTTACAAATTAATGACGCCGTTGCATAGGTCAATGATTACATCGTAGTGATACTGCATAGAACAAACATACGAAACCGTAGGACAACGTGCGAAAACTACTTTAACCGTAGTGAACCGAATTAAAAACGTACTGACCCCTTGTAATACGTGCTGAAACGTAGTACAACGTTGTTTACACGTTATAAAACGTATTAAAACTTAGTAAAACATGCCCCTTGTAGTTATCGAAAAACCTAATAAAACGTAGCAATGCATAGACGAACTTATCAGAACATAGCTTAACCTAAAAAAACGTCAGACGGTCAAAAATTGTCAAAAAAATACATGAAACGTAGTATTTCTAAACGTACTACAACCTAGCTATCGAAAAGTGACAGTGTGACTGGGACTTAACTGTTGCAAAATACATGTAAATATGTACGTGAAGAGTGGAGACTGCATTATTTTTCTTCGTTCAAATTTTTTCGCAGCAACTATCAATGTATGGCATGATCAGATAAGTCAGCTGGATTTTCGATACCAACTGCAGGAAAACAGTTGCCGAATTAACGAAGGTGAAAAACTGTCACAATATGTGCAAATAAGGTACCCTTGTCGTATATATAAACTTACATTGTTGTTATAAGTGTTATCGCCTGAAATACATCAGCTGATACCGTGGTCAGATTATTGTCATATACATATCTGCAATTGAAAAATTGATTCTTTAAGATATCACAAATCCTTAAAGTTAACGTTAAAGAATATAACCTATTCGAGAATAGCATGGTAGTATGTACTATTTTACTATTTTACTTGTGTCTTTGTTTTATCGACGCCAATACAGAAACAACATAGTTAAATGAATTGTATGAGCTTGCTTTTAATTGTGTTTTTGTTATATACTTTTGTATAATGCTATTGACAAAAATAACGGGTCATGTTAGTGTTAAGGCTAAAATCAAACAAACATAATCGAGTACCTGAATTATTTACTAAAAAATAGGAATATTTCAACATTTTTTTTTTAAATTGATTTGAAAAAATATGATTCCTTATTAGGGGATTTAACTTCATTTCGTAGTAACTCTGCATATGCCAATATGCGCTTAAACACCTCACATATTTAATATTCAGTAATAATATAACTGCTGTAAAATAACACACAAATGTATGAAAGGTAAATAAACGATGTGTTCTTAATCTAGATGTGTGTAAAACGTAAAATAAAACAACCATAAGAAGGATATTCGTTTTACTTACACATTTTGAAGAATTACATTAGCAGAAAATAACCCTGACGGTAAACTTGTTATTTGGTTATCGTTTAGAAATCTACAAAAACAGAAGTATACAATTCATTCTTTCGTTATGTTTGAATCAAAGAGAAATGTATCGAATGTGATGCTTTCGATATGCTTATTGTTACACAGTTATTTCAATAAATCGTTGGATTACTTTGAAGAATCGATTGCGCACAGCATACATTCCGATATTAAACCAAAACAAACACGTTTACAGTATATATCAACTTATTACTTGACAAAATATATGTAATGCGTAAATGGTTTTATACTCAACCATTGATATTTTCTATTATCGCTATTTTACAAAATTGTCCTTTGATCTTGCTGACTGATAATGTCTTTTCTCAGCGGAGTCGAGTGATATGAAAAATCATCGCTAGAAACTAAGGGGGCACGTGGCGTTTCTAATGAAATTGACATGAAATTGACATGAAATTAACATGTAATTGACATAAAATTGACATCGTAGTCATAGGTAAGATAGCCATAAACAGATTATCATTGGTCATCTCAACTCGATTGCTTTTATCACTTTCGCAGTACCGGCTAAAGCAAGATCATGAATCCCGATGAGATGTTCAAACATAATCTATAAGTACTTAATCTGGAAATTTTATTCACATGAAAATAGTAACTTATGCTCAAAATAACCTGATTAGAAAGAATTACTTCGTGTTATTGTTAACAATTCTTTAGAAAAGAGTAAAATTACAAAAAATCCGACCTCCAAGGAAAAAGTAAAATCACAAAAATCCCTGAAATGTGTTTCAAAAGTACCTAATATGATAACAGACTAGAAGAATCAACTTAAGATTCGAGCTAGCACGAGGTCTGTTACGTATAATGCATTAATTTTGTAATGGTCGATAGAACATTTTTAAAATTGAGTTATCTCCTGTCAAGTAGAACGACTGAAATACATAACACATACATGAAAGATGTTAAATATCTTGGCTTTTAGACGACTTTTTGCTAATCATATAATTATGCATCACTAGAAATATGCAGTCGCTTCTTTACATTGATGCAGTGAATAAAATATAGTGGCTTTTTGAATCCATATACATACATGATTTTTAACGATATAAGATCTTGAAACGCATCTGCTGTAATACTGACAATCTCGTTATTATCTAATTCTCTGAAAAAATTGCAATATCATATACATGAAGAAAATTATATGTTAATCTTATTATTACTATTTTCTATCAAATAGAGAACACATTTTGTTTGATTCAATAATTTTCAACTTAGCAATATAAGGGGATATAACTCATATAATTTAACCTTTACAAAGGAAATTGAAGTAAAATTATTATAAGTAATACATCAATTGGATAAAACAGTCAATTCATCTTATTGTATAATTGACAATTGGGTATTTTGACACCAGTATGATGACCTTGTTGATGTGTTTGGAAATAAAATAACCTTTAAGTGATCTACTGATCAAACTAGAATTGAATTGTAACTAGCTTGGTTGGTCTCTCTTTAAGTCTGGTCCTGTGCAAAATGCATTCGTGAGATACAGAAATTCTAGCACCCTACAGAAAAACACCTACGTTGTCCTGTGGTGCAATCTTTTTTAAAAGAAACCTTACTACACATTCTATGTTCTGAGCAACACATATGTTTATTATATTATTCCGGGACAATATATTTAATTAAAGCAGCAATAGATGCTCAATGTATTACCAACTCATCTAATATTTGATTTATAACATACTTAAATGTATTTCAGATATGCAAAATGCAATGAAAGGAATCATGCTATTGATAGATATCAATAACGTGCGTTTATGAGAATGTACGACAATATTTCGATGGGATTGTGACCCCAAAACAAATATAAATTCAAATAGTCAGGTACAATGTAAGCATGTGTTACAGTAAATATGCCGATTTTCCTAGTTCTGTTTGAGTTTATAACTTTGATAAATGATGAACAAAATGTGAACCTTTAATTAACATGTAGCAAAATGATTTTTTGTGTCCGTCGAACACTACAGGCAATTGTTTTTTTCTCCTGGTATCCTTTGTGTTTTTCCATCTTGTATTTCTTTTTAAAACTGAACATCCTGAGCACATGGATAGTCTCTAACTGAGGTCACGTCATATATTGCAAAATGGTTCACATTGACTGTGCAATATACTTACAATCTTTCCAATTCTGTGAGTCCAGAAAAGTCGCTGCCATCAATTGCGATGAGACGATTACGCGATAACATCCTGCAAAAAAAACCACAAACAGATTACAGGTGCATGCATCGTCTTGATATTAAACAGGTTTGTAGAAACCAGCCCTCAACATCGAATGTGTAAAATTAGAGACATGAGAATCTATTCTTACAAATGTGTAATAATGGAAAAGAAGGGATGCGGGGAATTGATTCATGAATTTCTACACATACTTGACATGTTATGAGAAAAAAGTTTTTACGACTGTTCTTCGTCTCACAATCACAGTGAATATTTCAACATGGAACAAATGGTCACCAATTGCTGATCATATATTGTGTATAACTGGCTGATAAATATATCAAATCTGACAAAATATCAATTTGTTGCGGATCCACGTTTTAAAAAGAGGATTCGAAAGAGCCTAAAAAATTGTTTAAAAGTACACAACATTCACAAATCGGGGAAAGTTTGTTTCATGTATACACACATTTGTGTCTCAGAAGGAAGCCCTTGACATTTATTTGTCTTTTTAAGTTTTTAATAGAGTCTAAAATGATGATTGTTGAAACACATTCAATAAGTAAACATGTTTGTTTCTCTTCCGTATATTTTTGATCACTTTAAACACAATCATGTATACATGGTTTTTTTTTAATTGAAGTAAGTATAATTGGTGATTTATCATATTTTTGTATATCTTGTCACATAAAATTATATATGTTATACTGTTTACATCTTAGGTTACAAAAACTATTATCAATTCAATATAACCGTGGGTCAGCGTACCCTAATTTAAATTTTAAAACTTGTAGAACATCGAAAATAATTAGTTTTGATCGTATTAACTATTTTCTCTCGCTATAATTCTTTTCAATTCATCTCAATTAGTAGTATCTTTTCAATAAGGAGACATGATGGGGATCTTATTTTACGTCCGTAATAAAAGGTCAGATTGTTTTTCCAACTTCATTTACTTGACTTCTTTTGATATTTAAGATGCGATTAGTATCTCTAGGTGTGAAGTGCGAAATACTTGCACAAACAAAAACTTGTAAAAAATGTTTTTAGATCAAGGTCATCTACAAATATTTCTTTTGAGAATAAAACTTAAACTGAAAATTCGAGTATTAAGTTATCACTTACTTTAATGTAACAATTTATACAGTTAATGATATTTCAACTGTAGCTTAAAAATTATAAAATATTACAATTTCAAACTTATTTCTTTTACTGTAAGCAAGAAGAATGTATCAAATCCTAGATTAAGCTCTAAAAACAATGAAATGTAGTCAAGCAAATTGAATACTTGCTTAAGGCAACAACCATTTTCTTATCTGGGGGGAGGGGGGGCCTTGGATTTTTATTGTGTTCATAATTTCTTTTTCAGAACCTTCCTCCGATAATATATTTTTTCTTATGAGAAGGAAAGCAAAATTTCTTTCCTATTATGTGGAATACAGAAATACATTTTTTTTTCACAAACCTATGAAATTAACATAAAATTCATTTTAATTTTTTATTTGATGTAAAATGTAGAGTGCACGGCTCTGTCTATATCCTGTCATTTTCTGTTTTCTCTGTTGTTTTTTTTTTAGCCTACTTCCTACATTATGATATTCTCTGCGTCCGTCATACAGGTACCACAGTCCTTGAATTTTAATTTTTGATGTGGCCACCATTGCCATATGTAATGGCAAAGAGTGAGTAGCTCCAAATTATAAACATCCACTGTTTCAAACTATGATAATTGACATTCCATTGAAAAAAAGATGTATTAGGAATGATACACACAGAAAATACTACCGGTATACAAGTCATACACAATCAGGGCTACTTTAAAATGAAATAGAGAAAGGAAATGGGTAATGTGTCAAAGCGACAACAACCATAGCGACCATAGAGCAGACCACAGCCGAAGGCCACAAATTGGTCTTCAATGTACACAGTGTACAAGCGGACAGTGACACAAAACGGAAGTTGCTGATCTGTCCGACGGCGATCGGCTCGTTGTTTTTCAAAAAAATATAGAATATCAACACAAAGTGTCCCATAATGGATTGTTCAGCAGCTCAAGGTAAGTGAATAACTACAATGATGTATTTTTGACCATTTAAAGCTTATTTTATGCTTTTAGCATCAACCGTCTTTTTAAAATAACTCCTGATCATGAAGAGGGGTCAAAATTTAGCGATTTTTCGAGTCATAAATCTTAACAAAACTCCGAAAATTCAAACATTTTCAAGATTTTTAATCGATACATAGTTGAATAATCATATTCCGCATACACACACAAAAGTTTGGTTCATTTTTTTTTATTATATTGTCACAATTGAATCTTTTCTATTCAAAGTGTACTGTCCGCCTCGTTGCCACCGTATGTTTTCATACTGTCCGATTCGTTGGTCATATTCATGATCGATATCTTAAGCAAAAGTAAGATTGAAACATGCAATTTATCCACATCTATGACCGATTTCCTAGGAAATATCAACATTTATAAAATGTTACTGATTATTACATATAAAAAGCATTGTTAATGCATGCACATGAAAATTTAATATACGTTTCTCTAGTTTGTTTTAGGAAAATGGGGCACGTAGGTGATTTTTATGGTATATTTATTCATACATTCATGTGGAACATTGTTATTTTTATCACTTAAAAACATAAATAGGGGTAATAACTTTTCATGAAAAATACAACCATGCAACAAAAGTTATTTCTAGGCCTTTTATAGTATTGGCAGCAATTGCCGCATTTCTTCAATATCAGAGTCAATGTAATTGTCATCCGATATAGAAAGATCCAAAAGTTCTCTCGACAGATCTGCATCGATATCGAAAAATGATTTATTCTTGTCTCCTTCAGTTTCCATTTCCTCGTCTGTCTGTTCCTTGAGGTCATGAGAAATATCAGATTTGCGGGGTGTTGATGTGGAGATTTTTTGTCTTTTTGCAACTGGGCTTCCAATTTCATGCGAGTTATCATTTTCAATTTCAAAAAGAGTGCTTGCTGTTTCCAAAAGATCACATGTTTTTCCTATATTAAGAGTTTCCTTATAATTGTCACTATGTATGTAATAACCATCCTTTTGTAGTTGGTTTGGTTTAACACAAAAGTTTTTCGTCTGAAGAATGCATCTATTTTGAATATAAACCTTTATTTTAAGTGTTTGTTCCGGATGGCGATTTATATTGTGGTCTATTATTTCGGAAAATATTTTGCACGAAAACAAGCATGTTGTACAACTATAAGGATTACTAGTACTCATCATGTATATCTGAAAATATAAGCAAAACATTATTTAATTGATGTTCTTAAGTGCGCTGCATCACTCACTATCATATACTGTTGTTTTAAAATAACTTTTAAACAAGAATGTGACCATAGTACACGGATGGCCCACTCGCACTATCGTTTTCTATGTTCATTAGGCCGTAAAATTGGATCAAAACTCTAATTTTGCATTAAATTAGAATTCATGTCATAGGGAACATGTGTACTGAATTCACCATGCATTTATTAGAATATTATATCGGTAGAGAATCTAACAACAAGGTCCGCAAACGATGAATACGAGCAGCAGACATGAGTAAAGGTTCTGGAAGAGTGACCAATGTCCCCCTTTAATTGACACGAGATCCAAGCTGAATATATAATCTATAAATATTTTCCATATATAATCATAGACAGTATCTGTGTTGAATAAAGTTTAAATGTGGATAAATTGCATGTTTCAATCTTACTTTTGCTTAAGATATCGATCATGAATATGACCAACGAATCGGACAGTATGAAAACATACGGTGGCAACGAGGCGGACAGTACACTTTGAATAGAAAAGATTCAATTGTGACAATATAATAAAAAAAAATGAACCAAACTTTTGTGTGTGTATGCGGAATATGATTATTCAACTATGTATCGATTTAAAATCTTGAAAATGTTTGAATTTTCGGAGTTTTGTTAAGATTTATGACTCGAAAAATCGCTAAATTTTGACCCCTCTTCATGATCAGGAGTTATTTTAAAAAGACGGTTGATGCTAAAAGCATAAAATAAGCTTTAAATGGTCAAAAATACATCATTGTAGTTATTCACTTACCTTGAGCTGCTGAACAATCCATTATGGGACACTTTGTGTTGATATTCTATATTTTTTTGAAAAACAACGAGCCGATCGCCGTCGGACAGATCAGCAACTTCCGTTTTGTGTCACTGTCCGCTTGTACACTGTGATGTAGCGAGAAACTCCCGCACTTGAAGGCGGTCTTCAGCTGGCCCCTTAAAAATATATATACTAGTACAGTGATAATGGACGTCATACTAAACTCCGAATTATACAAAAGAAACTAAAATTAAATATCATACAAGACTAACAATGGACAGAGGCTCCTGACTTGGGACAGGCGCAAAATTTCTGCTTATGATACCGTATCTATTCCTGTTATAAAATGACTATTTCATGTTTATAATAGTTGCAGTTTTAAGTATGGTCTTAATGTAGTAACATTTATGCGGGAGATTTGGAATGCTTTTAAATATTTCTGGATCAAACACTAGTACAGGCATTACAGGCAGGAACATACAAACAGTGATAAGGTATAAATAGAAATCTAAGCTTAATCTGTAGACTGGACAGATGTTTATAATCTGCTGTTTCACTGCCTCATCTGTTTCACCATTCTAAAATTCAGCCGTGAATTTTTTTTCAAGCAGGTGACAGCAAAGGAATCTCAGCAACACACCCCCCCCCCTCCCACTCCCCGCCCCCATAAGAAAATGGTTGTTGCCTAAATTCAGTATATATTTTTGTTCCTATCAAACTTAAATAAATCTATTTTTTTTTTAAATATTCTATGTTTCTCAATATGAAAATGTTGTTATATATATTTTGACAGCATTGGTTATTTTACAAATCCTTGTTCACTTTCAATATTAAATCGTCTCTCTTTTGATAGACAGTTAATACATGCGGCTATCACAAACTTATAAAATTCTTAACGGTTATTAAATGACGGATATTAGTTTATTAAAACTTATTGTAACTGTTATAAATCTTAGAAAACATTTTAATTTAAGGATTGTATCTCCCAATTACAATCGCTAGTTCCTTCTCCGGATTTGATTAAAGATTTTGCTTCTTTTCGGTTTTATCAGCTCCCTAAAGATATTTAGATTTTTAAGATCTTTTCTAAATTGTTGAAAAGCGCATTGGGAGCAGTAACATGTGTACTGTTTATGTAAACACAGCCATTAACAATAAAACTTGGGAAGAATTTGCAGAATGACCAAAAAAACACAAAATGTGCTGAACTTTGGGCCGACGTTTACCTAGGCTCTTAATAATTTGCTAAGGCATGATTATGATCATATTAGTGTTATACATGTATGAATGTTTGGTTATATTAGTTTTATACATTTATAAATGTATTATCATATTAATTTTATACATGTTTAAATATCTGATCATAAACGTTTTATACATGTATACATTTGTATTGATTCGTGGAAATATAAAGAGATGTGGTATGATTGTCACTGAATCAACTATCCACTTAAGACCAAAGAACTAGAGAACGAAGAATTCGAAGTCAGGATACGGCATTCATTTATGCTCAATACAAAAGACACCGTACAGCATTCAACATTGCGCAAACCACATACAACATAAACTACAGTATTGAAAGTTATGCGATATGTCCTATCAGAATTTGATTAGTATATGGTTACTACTGTAGACAATAACTGTTCTTACTGCTTCGTTTGAGGTCACAGTTATAAAATTACACATAATTTTTAAATTAACATAAGCTCTTGAATGAAATTTGAATACTATTTCGGTACACATGTGCATAACATTAGGTGTCATTAAATGGAGGACACATATATATTTTTGGAAAATTTGAGATTTTTATTGCTAAATCTGGGTTAATATTTTGTGGACTTCATTTTTTCTCCAAGGTATTTTTGGATTTAGTTAATCTTCTCTGAGAAATTTAATAACTGAATATACTTTGATATATTTTTACTTCATCACCAAATGATTTGTATAAGTGAAGAAATCTGATTAATTGCATCGATTACTACAACAATTTTACTTTTATCCTCAAGCACTTTAAAAGGTTTGTTTATTATGGAGCTTATACATTATGGTTTTCGACTTGAAAACTGATTTTCACTTCTACAACATTTAATTTATATTGATAAATAAAGGAGACTTAAATTCATTAAATATAAGAAATATCCATATAATCTGTGTTTTAACGTTCGACTGTGTTCCTTCGTGTTCTCAAATCATTTGAAAAATTATGAACTTGATTTTTTACTGCCAACTTAAAGGTGTAATGCTTTTTAAATCGTATAGAAGTTTTATGTTTCTCCCAAAATAAATGCAATTTTTTAACCTATAAATTATGTATTGCACATTTAATTTTATGAAGGATGACATAGCAGGTATATTTGTAAGTCTTGTTTCCTATTGATAAACATTTTCCTTAGATGTTTCATTTCTATTGTTCGGTCATTCACCTGTACCAACTGCACCAATCCTAATATAAGTTTTTTCCCAAAAATTACGCAAAGTATGATTTTCTTCATAATAAATGTTTTCAAAGACATGACTAATATAATGGACAAATAACACTAATGTCGAAGAAGTGAGCGGTTTTGAAAAAAAAATAAAAATATTTATTTGTTTTAATCAATGATCAAAAACAAACTTTGATCCTGTTACAAAACTTCGAATTTTTCGAAAAACTTTGGATTTTCTTATCCCAGGAATAGATTACCTTAGCCTTATTTGGCACAACTTTTAGGAATTTTTAGTTCTCAATGCTGTTCAACTTAGTACTTTTTTGGCTTTATAACTCTTTTGATCTGAGCTTCACTGATGAGTCTTATGTAGAAGAAACGCGCGTCTGGCGTATAACATTATAATCCTGGTACCTGTGATAACTATTTGATTCAGTTGTTTTAACGAACAGTTTTTAAAGTCAATGTTAAGAACATGAGAGATTATAAAATAAAAGCTTGGAAGCAATAGTTGTGTAAATTTCACAAGTAGAAAACACATATGATTACTAAGATATCTCGGTTGTCCTCCTCCATCTTGGATTGTGAAGAAGCATATAAAAATCGGTCTAGATCTTTCATGAAATTTGCAAATTCAGGAGCAGTTTGTAATGTATGTGTAAGGCATTTCAAAATAGAACATTTTGTGTTTTATCATATTTTAGACTGTATTTTACAAAAATCAGATTATTCTTATTTTATTTTTATTTTTTTTAAATTTTGCCATACACGGGTACATAACTCAGATTTAAGAGGAGGTAACTCGATAATGTTATTTTTATAAAAGAATGTGTTGTGAATTTACCTATTTCATTATGTACCAAGAAAACGAGTACCGTGACCCCATTATTTTTTTATTCTCATCTAAAGCATATTTTGAGAGCGATATTCTTATCTTTTACCGTAAAAATCTATGGTGTAGTTTTCTTTTATCACCCAAATTTGGTTTTCCATGCACAACCTATACAAATCTGACAATTTTGCTCAACCTGTAGCATGAAAACAGGCACAGTGACACATACTTTTTATAATCATTTTGAAAAAATATGATATAAAATTATAAATTACATTTTGACAAATTATCCAAACATTCTATGGATTTGAATTAAGAACTTCCATCTTCCTTAACGAGATTATTCTAATTCAATTGGTCTTATGCATGGTCCTTAGTTTTATAACATTCGTAACTCTCCGGTAATATTTATGTTATTGATGTGATACAATTTCCCGAGCTTTATATATGCCTATCTTGTGCACTGGAATATTTCTCTAGACTTACCTTGTTGTATAAAAAAAATCTGAACGTTAAACTCAACGGCAACATTTCCAGTAAGTAAATATCGGATTCCGCCATGGAAATTAGTCAAGGATAATGTGAAGGCCAGAATTATTCAGTGCTATCACGATAAAAGGACAATTATAGTTGTTTCTTGAAAACATTTTATATGCCACATCTCGAATGTACGCGGTTGGAGGATTCAAAAGTTTGGACAAAAACACGGTGCCAATTTTAACGTCAAATGTCTTCGGGTGGGATAAATTGTACTTTTAAATTTACAAACAAAACCTTCTCTGTAATTCACATTATCAAGATGTTTGATTTCTAGATTGACAACATATTTATTATGTTTCCAGGATGTGATTTTCAACTTTTACTTTTACTCATATGAGGCTTCCTTCATACAGGAACTTCTTATAAAGAAAGAAAAGAAGTTAGCAGTATCCCGTCACTTCATTTTCCGCTATAAAGATGCGTTCTCTTACTAAATAATTCAAAAGGAGTAGGTCCGATAAGGACCGATTTTGGCCTCAAATTTCAAGTTCATCTGACGAAAGATTTTGACCACTTTTTAAACACTAAAGTGTCTATTTTATTTGAATTAATTAGTTTATGTGAAATATTTTAACAGATTTAGTCATTAAAAACGATCCGATTCAAGCTCAAATATGAAAAATCTACCAAATATGCCGAAAATGTCACTTTTCAGATGGTTTTTGGTAAAAATGAAAGTGGCCGCATCCGTGTTCATCCTCAACCTTTACATATGTTATGTATTATCATAAATTACAACTTACATTTCAATACTAAGGATGAACACGAATGCGGCCACTTTCGTTTTACACGAAAATCGTCTAATATTTAACTAAATTTTAGCATGATTTAATGGTGCTAGTACCGGATATATGTGCATTGTATTGTCAAAAACAGCCCATATTTATGTAGCAGAAGCATTCTACTGTCCAATAAATAACTAAAGGTTTACATTTTAACAATTTTGTAAAACTGCTATATTTTGGGGCCAAAAAGGGGTCTTACTGAACCTACTCCTTTGATAACTGTTTTGAACGCATCTATCCCATCGAACTTTAGAGGAAGGATACCTCAAATACAGACGCCATCACGAGTTTATTGACTGTTATGGAGTATCCATTTCACAGATGACAATGGATATGCTCCAATTGTCGTAACTTCAATCCCGTCCCCTTTTCCCCGAATGTGATCTACCGAATCAGACTTACCACCGGGTTTGTACTATAACGACGGTTGCAGGATCTGTTTACCCTTCCAGAACACATGAGATCACCCCCAGTGTTTACTCGGGTTTGTGTATCTTGGTCTTTGGGTTTAATGTTGTGTTGTGTGAACTGTTGTTTGTGTGTTTGTCTTTTTCTTTCTTAGCCATGGCGCTGTCAGTTTATTTTTGACTTATTAGTTTAAAGGTTCCTTTGGTATCCTTCAGCTTTAAAAAAAACAATGTTGCATAAGAAGACCGGTACGATTAGCATATTTAATTACATACATATTTTGATCACTCTTTAGTAAATATGGTTACTGATGTTCCCCAATACATGTAGGGAAACTTAACCATTTTATGCTTAATTAGATTTTCTTTTTATAAAATCGCACAGGAAAGTCTCACCATAGAATTGAAATGCACTTATAAAATGTATGTAATATGTACCTCGGTTAAAAATAGGCGCATGATTACCAAAAAGTTACATGAATGTACTATACTTTTTTTCATGCAATTAAGTGGATATTTTGAAAACTACCATGCTTTATAAATCACTTTAATAAATCATTTGGAACTTACAATTAAACAAATTTTCAAACATTTAATCATCCACTCGTATCCATCACAATTTGCAGTAAAAGAAATAAGTGCAATTTTATTAGTTAATTGAACATAACCATTTTTTATTACAATCGCGAGTAAAAAGAAAATAGTTATGTTTAAACTATAAGGAGACCAACTTACGTCACCATGATGATGCAACAAAATCAGAATAAAAAAACTTAGTTTGTATATGATTTTAAAGTCTATATTAAAAAATAACTCGCCTGATGAATGAATGAGAGAAAAATCAAAATTTCCACCAACAGCGTCCATGTGATATATCACATAAAACTACAATCAATGAAATTAAATTGTCGTAATTTGTCTTCAGTGTTTTCAATTATTATTATTAATTTTAGTCACATTCACTGGTCATAATTAGAAATTATACAGAATTTAATTTTTCAACTTTCGCATTGAAGTTTGCCTTATGTGTTAGATGAATTTAGCTACTCATTTGAGTCCTTTTCAGTCATAATAGCTTCAAACGTGGCAGTCCATCTTTAGTTTTCAAATCTTAAGTTGGAGCATTCCTAATGAAATAAAGGTAAATCCAGAAAAACGTTTGAGATGTATTAAATCTAAAGGAAATTGCAATTTTTTTAATCTGGTGAAGATTTACAGAAAATAGCATTTTTAACTGAAAATACGTAGAAAATATTAACGGCTTTAAATATTGAAGGGTATTGTCTGATATGTCTGTATTCCTGCAATTATGGTGGTTGGTGGTTTCAAGTTAGTAACTAATTGTTAGAATATCGCGTTTGCATTTCTATTTAAAATAAGTCAGATTGTATGTTAGCATTTATCGTTTAATTATATAAAATTAAGGCCATGTGAGGGGGAATATCCGAAAGATTCAACCCTAACGAAGGTTAGAGGGGAATAACTTTCAGGATAGTTGACAATTCTTAATATCTGCGAACTCAAAGAACCGTAACTGTTTTATTATACCATTGTACCAAGCAAATATTAGCCTCATCGGGGTAAATGATGGTGGTAATCACCAGACCGTACAATGTTGTTTCATCAGCGGTGAATAAAAGGGTTATTCCCTTGACAGAACAGTTTGTCGGTGTAATTCACCGGTCCATCCGATTTTGACAAAAATTAATTCAGACCACGTGATCTTTTATTAGTGAATAAATTTATTCAATTATACTGTGAGGTTTTTTAATATATATCATCCACACAAAAAAGCATCAAACTTATCAAATGATGCATAGAACAATATTTCAGATTAAAACAAACGGTATATGGACGCCGAAAGTTTCGTCCACTTCCATTGCTATTGCCGCCAAGGTATACGAAAAAGTGTGATTCCACTTGCATTTAGACAATAATGATATTCATTAAAACATGTAGGTCATAGTAAGATAAATTTAGTAATTGAGAACAATCGATATGATGATGTTTGTTTTAAAAGATAAAATGATAAGTGATTTGTTTGACATGTATAACTTCAATCTTTTTTTTTTGCACAACTTTTTGGAATTTTGGATCCTCAATGCTCTTCAACTTTGTTCTTGTTTGGCTTTATAACTATTTCGATATAAGCGTCACTGAAAGTCTTATGTAGACGAAACGCGCGTCTAGCGTACTAAATTATAAGCCTGGTACTTTTGATAACTATTTACATGTTTTGAGCTCTGTGGTTGTAATGTTCTCTCTATGACACGTTCCTCGTTTCAATTCTCAATTTTGTTATAAACAAGTCACATACTTAATACATAAGTAAAATCACAAAACATATTGATCCCCGAGGAAAATTCAAAACATAAAAACCCCTTATCAAATGGCAAAATCAAAAGCTCAAACACCTGACTTATGTAGAAAATGGTGAATAAAACTTTGTTTAATAGCAAGCTAAAAATCTATCACTTGTATGACAGTCGTATAAAATTCCATTATATTGACAACGATGATAAACAAAAATAAAAACAAACACGATAGGTTAAAATGTCAAAATAGGCGTACAGCAGTCAACATTGTGTTTTAATATTAACCACTACAAAAACAGACAACTATTTATCAAAAAGGCCAATTAAATAGCATATAGACAAAGCACATTAGAAACAAAGGTAACATCTTTTTCAAGCTGAGGAATTTTTAAATGAATCTTATTCACAAACTTTTAGATGCAAATGATATGGGACCGACAGCCGTGAAGTCTGTTTGTACTCCTAACTTGGTTAACTCAGTTAACTGATACATGTACAAATAGTCTAGTGTACCTGAAAATTAAACGATTACAAAACGAAAAAGTTTTCAAGCAGAAATATCACTTTTTTATAGGAAATAAGGAGGTTCTACTTTACAGAAAGAACCTTTCGGACTTTTAATTAACAAACAGCTGGTTTGATCTTTTTCTGATATGAACAATTTAGTAATAACATTGTTAATTTTCATATTTGAAAGAAACTGTCGTATTTATCTTTTATAAAGAGGTTTACGTTTTTTACTTTAGGTAACCAATGCACGATACATATAATAGATTACAATCATTAATCTTTTTTACCTATAATCTGCACTAGATATTAAAAGGTTTGAACGCATGGTGTGCCAATCTAAGTTCAGATCAACAAACTATAAAGATCGTTTCTACTTCAAATTTTACTTCAAACCAATTAACATATTAATATGTATATATACTATGATAAACGGTGCCACTCCCCCCACTATTGTCATACCATTCCTTATCATTGGTTTTCCTTTGTCTACAGTATATGTTTACGCAAGTTGTTGTATGCAGTTTGATTTAAGTTAACATATACATTAACATTAATAAATATGTTAACTAAGAAGAAATATGAAACAACAATGTTTTATTAATGTCGTCTTAATGGAATGTGCGTCTTAAGTCCCACCAAAAGTGTATCATTGACCAATAAACTATGAAAATGGGGTCAAGGTCAGGTAATACATGCGAGACAGATATCTTCACCTTACAATTATTTCATTCACCAAATGTAAGAATCTGAAAACAAGAGTGCACACAATGAAATGTCTCGCCTTCTTTACTAACCATTGATATTATGTTGATAGTCCCAGACTTTACTACAGCTATTACATAAACATGACCCAAGAAAATAAGAACAATGTCACATAAATCAAACGAGAAATTCATGTAGCCCTTACAATCATTCACTACACTAAATATAGTTCACCTATTGCCGATAGTTTCTAAGAAAAAGACTTAACCAAGAAATCCTAAACATTAACCAATGAGCCATGAAAATGAGAACAAGGTCATAGGAACCATGTCAGTCAGATACATACAGCTTTAATCATTCTATACAACTAATATTGACCTATTGCTTATAGTTTAAGTTTCAGGGGGGTCCAGGGGTTAGAAACCCCTTTTTTGACGATCAATGCATTTGAATGGGGACATTTAGTTATCCGTGGTTGGACCCCTCCTTTTTCTAAATGGCTAGATCCGCCCCTGAGGTAAAGGTCAAGCGAAACCAAAAAGACTGACATATATCATCAAATATTTCCATACATAATATATAGTATAATAATATAGTATGTATAGTTGCATATAATACTGTAAACGATTTTTTTTTTCGCGGATACTTTCTTTCGCGTTTTACTCTTTATAGACAACTTCACCAATTATAGTATACCTATTGCCTACAGTATACGAAAAACTGACCAAAACACAAAAACTTTACTTTAACCACTGAACCATAAAAATGAAGTCAGTTCAGATGACACCTTACAATTCTTCCATACGCTAAATCTAATAGACTTATTACTTGTATTATATATGATATTGACTTGACCATCAGAACCTAACCTTGTCTACTGATCCATGAAATGAGGTCAAAGTCAAGTGAATATAAAAAAGAAGATGTGGTATTATTGCCAATGAGACAACTATCCACAAAAGACCAAAATGAAACAGACATTAACAACTATAGGTCACCGTACGACCTTTAACAATGAGCAAAGCCCATACCGCATAGTCAGCTACAAAAGGCCCCGATAAGACAATGTAAAACAATCCAAACGAGAAAACTAACGGCCTTATTTATGTAAAAAAAAATAAACGAAAAACAAAATTGTAACAGTTAAACAACCGACAACCACTGAATTACAGGCTCCTGACTTGGGACCGGCACATACATAAATAGTGTGGCGGGGTTAAACATGTTAGCGGGATCCCAACCCTCCCCTAACCTGGGACAGTGATATAACAGTACAACATAAGAACGAACTATAAAAATCAGTTAAAAAAGGCTTAACTCATCAGATGGACAAAAAAATCATGCATCTAAGACAAAACTATCAATCCGTACATATTCAACATCCTATGGATTTAGTGTAAAGACGTCATAAACAGCCAGAGAAAAACATGACCTAGTGCAATTCCAAGTTACAGGTATCGACAGATTGTAGATCCATGAATATGTATATGTATATAACATACTAGTAATATTTAGTTGGCTTTTAATTTACTGATAACAAAATCAATGTTTATACCAATAAAAACAATATTCAATGATGTTATTACAGTGTTGAATAGGTAACCTTTTAGAATAAGTTTACTTAAAAGGAGCGACAAGTTAACATGGATCATTTTTAAATTTCCGGGCACAGTTTACAACATTTTCGTAAAAATGAGGATGTACTATCCCGTTTGAAATAAGTTTTTTACAGGTACAACCAAACTATGGAAAAATTTAGTAAAGGTTTTAAGTAATTTATGGTAGCGATATCCCTGGTTTAATAATTTACCAGTAATACATAGGTTGCGTTCGTTAAAATCAAAAACGTCACATCAGACACGGGCATAACGAACAAGTTGTGAAAACTGTCCGAAGGGCATGAGGACCTTGCAAGTTACTCACATACAAATATAGTGATCCTTTTTATTGAATCACAGTAAAGAAAATTGAAGTTTATACAAACGCATAGAAGTAAACATACAAGCTTACAAAATAATTAAGCATTAAGCATAATGGTACTAAGCAAAGGGAAAAACTTTAAAATACCATTACTAACTATTGCAACATATAATAGGGAAAATTTAATATTTGAAAAAGAGGGACGAAAGATACCAAAGGGACAGTCAAACTCATAAATCGAAAAATAAACTGAAAACGCCATGGCTAAAAATGAAAAAGACAAACAGACAAACAACAGTACATATGACACAACATAAAAAAATAAAGAAAAAACAACACGAACCCCATCAAAAACTAAGGGTGATCTCATGTTCTTCGGAAGGGTAAGGAGATCCTGCTCCACATATGGCACCCGTCATGCTGCCTATGTGATAACAAATCCGGTAAATAGTCTAATTCGGTAGGTCATATTCATGAAAAGGAAGGGGATTGTAGTTACAACGTAAGAAACATATCCGATAGCATTTGTGAAACGGTTATTCCATAACGGTCAATAATGTCATTATTTGTCCTTCTTGTTTTATCAAATATTCAAATATTTCATTTAAACAACTTTGACTTTTGTAAAAGTTTGCAGCTTAGGGTTATTTACCTTCTCCCAAAGCTTTTTATTTTTTAAAGAACCTGCTTTGTTTTTCCTTATAACTAAAATGTAAGGAAGCTGTATCACAAAATTATATTTTACATTCTTTACGCGAAAAGAAAATGTAGTATGAAAATCATTGTCGTTATGAAATATTGAAAACAACACGTTAAATAATGTCTTGCGTCAGAAGCGCTTTTCTGGATTTACCTTCATCAGGAACGCTCAAAGCCAAACATTTGAAGATGTATAAGTACCATGGGAATGGCTCTACGATAAAAAGGACAACATATGTTGGGTTTTTTCGGAACACGGACAATTATATTGGACAATCAGTTCGTGAGGACGATCATATAATTAAATTAAGGGAAAATATAAGTCATTGGACTCCCAACCCCTACTTAGCACTATCTAAAACGAATTTACAATGACAAAGTTCTATAGTAACTAGTATGTTGAATTATAAATTCCATACACAGGTATGTATTCCTTTAATGTTGATACATCTCCCCTTATTCAAGAAGCTAATACACCAACTTAAACAAGGTATCTTGATCTTTTCCTTCGACCATTGAAATCAATATGTGTTTACCCCTCCCAAAATTGAATATTTACATCGGGTAAGGTTAAGATCGTTTAAAAAAGTGTCGACTGTATTTACAAGTGTGATAAAAGAGGGACAGACAGTCCAGTAATAGTGTTTCAGAAATTCTCAGAAATTTTCAGAAAAACTTTTACAGATACACATTTATTCTTATTGGCATGCGGCATAATCTTAAAGTTGAAGAGAAAGCTGATCAGGATGCGGAATGATTGCAGTAATTTTTTAATCAATTCAACATGAAACGTGTAAATACATGTAATAAGAATATTGTATGATAGAAAAATATTTTTATTCAGTTTTATATTTTCTATATCTTCTGTAGCTATATATAACTGCAAAAACTGTTTTTTTTTGTAAATATTGTAAAACGATATTTGCACTTTGTTTTTATAATCACAATCTAACCTGTATTTATAACGATTTTAAAGACAGAAGCACACAAGTTCACTGTATCAATGTCTGTGATAATATTTGATTCAGCATGAAACCCTTTTATTCCAAATGGGAGTGCTCCTATATAAATATACAACAGAGGAAAATACCTGTACAGAACAAAACATTGGTTTCTTTCCCCCGTACTTATATTCCCTATCAAAATATGTTCGTTCAATGTTAGTAATAAACTTCAAAGAACTTCGGGAAGAAATGCCTTCAACTGCAATTATATTGTATGCTGGCGATACAAAACTATCCATACCCTCTGCATGTTTATGCACCTGTCCTGATCAATTCAGGGGCCTGTCGTTCAGCAGTTCGATACCGTTCGTTGATGTTCATAAATATTTGTTGGTATATTACCGTTTGTATATATATATATATATATATATATATAAATTAGATCGTTGGTTTTCCTGTTCGAATTGTGTACACTTATAATTTTGGGGTCCCTTATAGCTTGCTGTTTAGTCTGGGTCAAAGCCCTGCCGTTCGTTCTATCATGACCTGTATTTGTTATTATCAGGTTGGGAACAATCCTCCCTCAGACAGGGCACATATGGGGCCATTTTACTGTTGTAAAAAAGAAAAAAGAAATACCAAGGATTTGCATAGTGTAACTATACAAATCCTTTGAAAAACTTTAAAAAAATTTAATTAAAAAGAGGAGAAATACATCATATTTTAAACAACATTACTATTCTTAAAGAGGGGTCCACTTATTTTGAATAATATTTAAAAGTAAATGTGTTAACATGGCCTAAGTCCAGGAAAATTACAAAATTCTTGGGCATGTTTTGACCATTTAATACCAGATAGATATATAGTTCTTAGGGAAACTATGAGCTCCTTTGTACTTAAAAGTTTTATTTACAAAAAATATATTGTAACTTATATTGACTTATATGTTTAAAATTGAAGGGTTGTTCCCAACCTAATTATGACTTGGATGGAGAATTGTCTCATTAATTGGCACACATACATATACCAATTCTAATTATTCAATAATGTATTGGTGAACAGGGAAAAAACACTTTATAAATTAAAGAAATGTCAAAGTACAAGTGATAAATCAAGTTTTAATATTGTCAAAACCTACTATTTTATGTTTACAAAAAAAAATTATAATCGCTCGCCTTTACTTTTCAAGCTTTGCCTCAAAAATTTGCAAATAAATATTTTTTTATTAAAAATTTCAAATCGCTAGCTCGCCCCAATTTTTGGAGTCCAAAAATCCGTAGAACAAGAAATTAAATTGGTGTGGCCTAAAAAGTAAAATAACAAAAAAAACAAGACCCCTATGAAAGTTATAAACCGAAAGTTCCCTAGTAAATGGCAAAATCAAAAGCTCAAACACATCAAACGAATGGATAATAACTGTCCTGGAACAAGTATTTTTTATATAGAAAATGATGGATAAACCTAGCTGTATAGCTAGCGATACCTCTCACTTGTATGACAGTGACATCAAATTCTATTATATTGACACCGATGTGTGAATAAAAAAAAAAGACATGATAGGTAGGCATGTCAAAAATAAATGTGTAGCAGTTAACATTTTGTTTAAACCTTAATAACTTAAAAAAAAAAAAAAAAAAAAAAAAAATATGTCATCAATGAAATACAAAAAGACATATTTACAAAGCAAATTAGCTAAATCGGAAAACAGGAATGCCAAAAATAATCATAACACAATTACGGGAAGTACAAGTACAGAGTCACATCAATAAAGATGTTTTCGGGATTCCAAAGAGACCTGAATAACAAATCTATAATTGTCAACGTAAGGATTTTCAAGCAAAGTTTACATATATAATATTTGGTGGTATTTAAAAAAATTTTTTTTTTACAATTTATCATGTTTATATTCTGCATATAATCCCCCCCCCCCCCCCCCCCAAAAAAAAAAAACTGTGCCACTCAATCTTAGCTTTGAGACGTATCGTTTTTAATTGAATATGTTACGAAAAACTAAGGATTTTCTTATCCCAGGCATAGATTACCTTAGCCGTATTTGGCACAACTTTTTGAATTTTGGATCCTCTGCTCTTCAACTTTCTACTTGTTTGGCTTTATAAATATTTTGATATGAGCGTCACTGATGAGTCTTATGTAGACAAAACGCGCGTCTGGCGTACTAAATTATAATCCTGGTACCTTTGATAACTTTTTACTTCATAATCAGAATGGAATTTCGGTTGATTAATCAATATTAAATAATATTCCAACACCTTCTATTTATTTTTAATGTGCATCATTCCTGAGATAGCCACTGTAATTTTCAAACGTAGATTCCAAAAGGTTATATACATTTTAAAGATTTTGGAATGTTTCCTGGAGAAGTCAGATTCAAGCTGCTAGAAAAGCATGGTTAGTGTAGAATGTATCTATAATACTAAAATTACGAGGTCCAATTTATCAGCCGGCATCAGGTAAAAACGACATATCAAAGAATTCAACTTTATATATAGCTGATATAGGACAATTGTGTAGATTAAAAATTACACCACTCCAGACCCTTTTGTTTTCCACATAATTAATATTGCCAATAATTAACAAGTTCCGGGTCGAATCCGGTACCAATACCAATAGTATATTCACCTGTTACCTATTACCTTATCTGTACGTTCCGCATCTAACAGGCGCACTACCAAATATATACACGGGTCATAATCACAAAGTCGACACAACTAAATTCAATCATTGTTTAATTGTTCCCTATTGTAGTTTTTTTTTAATTAGTAAGACTTTCTAAGATAACAATACGAATACTAAAAATTTGGACTAAGGCGTAGAGGTACAGTTTTCAATTTGTTAGCGGGCATGACGTAAAACAGCGAATCAAAGATTTGAACTTTATTGGACAATGCTGTTGATTAAAAAATACTCAATTCCAGGACCTGAATATTACCAATAATTGAAAAGTTCCAGGTCGACGGGTCTTAAGTATAGTTTATCAATACTTACAGACGTGTAGCATTTGCTTCTATACCATCTGGTACTGACGTTAACTGTCTCCTGTTACAAATAACAGTTGTTCCTGAACAAATGCAGTTTGCAGTAGTGCAAGCATTTATACCATGATATGAAGTGATTACATAACTAATAATGGTTATGTACAAGGTTTTCGACATTTTGTTTCTTAGTTTTCCATATATATCACCACATTAATTTCTGAAAAAGAAAACAAAATATTGTATACTGCTTAAAATGATATATTTTTTTAATTCTTATCTTTTAAAAAAAAGTAAAATCACAAAAATACTGAACTCCGAGGAACATTCAAAACGGAAAGTCCCTAATCAAATTGCTAAATCAAAAGCTGAAACACAGCAAACGAATGATAACAATTGTCATATTCCTGACTTTGAACATGCATTTACTTATGTAGAAAATCGTGGATTAAACCTGGTTTGATAGCTAGCTAAATCTCTCACTTTTATGACAGTTGCATCATATTATATTATATTGACATCAATGTGTGACCAAATGAAACAGACATAATAGTTAAAAATGTTTTAAAAAAATACAGGAACAGCCGTCAAGATTGTATTATTATCTAAATCACTATAAAACAAACGCATTTATAACAAAGTCACATAAAAATGCATATAGAAAACGAACATTAGCAAACAAAAAGACAAAAATACAAAACATTACCACAGCACGATTACACAATGACGGCATGTGTAAATACAGAGATACGTTATATGTATTAAAGAAAAACAAAAAAGGCATATAGACAAAGCACTTTTGAAAAAATGCAAGACAAGAATTTGCAGAGCCACATCATGTGTATTAAAGAAACACAATGACGGGATGTCAGAACAGAGTCACGTCAAAGGGTATCCCCAAAAATAGATCAAACAGTAAAAGGTATGTTCATAAAGACAAATAAAAGAATACTATAACACGTTATTAAGATTTTAACAACGTCGGTAGTGAGTACGCATAATCTTTACCTCAAGACCATCGTGTATTTTGTGTGAAGTTGATACGGAATATTTATCAACAAGAACTGAGTACCTTCCGATAAACCTTTTTTTTCTACTCAGACACTGGTGACGTTTTACAAAGTCGGACTAAGAGAAGCAAGCTCTTAAATACAAAATAGAATGGGAAATGTATATCCAATATGTAGGTGAAGTTGGTATATTGCTACTAAGGTAATGGAAATTGATAATTTCAGAATTAAAATCGTCTTGTTTGTCATAGATTATGATACTGCGATGAGCGTGAATGTCAAATTCGATGTATAAGTCTAAAAATGAGGCAGGGCGGCCATGTTTGTTGTTTCTTTAGTATCTAGGTCTGTGGATATATTAAATGAACCCAATCAATAATGTTAACTACAGATCATTATCAATATATTTGAATGTGAAATTAATTGACCTGGCTCCTTTCATATTCTTGTTTTTGACAAGTGTCTGAAGGAACTCCGATTCATATGAAAACTAGTACAGGTCAGAAAGGAGAGGCATTTCGTTCCCATAGGAATGTCTACAGTTTGTTGAAAAAGTCTACCTCAAAATTCAACAAATATGTTGTCAACAAGAAACTCTAGCATACTGATCACGTTTTTCTCTGTATATCATGTTTTACCTTTTTGTTCACTATTAACAAAATATTCAGTTCACATAGTTTCCACTATTTAGAAAAAAAATCACATTTTAAATATCTCAAAATAAATTGTAACGAATATTGATAAACAAAGTTCATACTACACAGCTTAATCATGTTCCGGTGAATAATAGTTGTCTGCGCCCTTCTTAGATTTATTCTTAGAGGGCCATAAATCACAGTATGACCTTCAACAAAGAGACAACGAATACCGTATACCTTTAAAGAGGACTGGAATGGAAAAACGAAACAAACAAAGGTCTGGTTTGTGTATTTACAACAGACAGAAATTTAAAGTCACAAAAGACAATAATTTTGTATATATAAGTTCACGTGACAAGAGCCAATATGTGTACTCGACAACTTTAATGTTATATTTTTTCTTAAAATGCCCTGTACCAAGTCAGAAAAATGGCCATTGTTATATTATGATGAAAAATTAGGTCAGTTTTTGTATTGTCTATTAAAGTGTTTCTATATCATTTTCTTTACAAGGCATACATTGGTACAATGTAAATTAATAAAAGATTCAGACGAAAATCACAATAAAATACCGAAAAAGGTGCATGAAACAGGAAATTTGATTTGAAAAAATCTCTGAGATGACCGTAAATCATCATCAAAATATTTTCGAGATGACCGTAACATATAACAAGGATGACCGTAATTGGTAAAAAGATGACCGTAAAGGATGACTGTAATTTATAAAGGATAGCCGTCAAGTCTAAAACACATCCGTGATTGTATTCATAGCTTTTTATTGAGTTTGTCTTAATACGGGCTCGGCAAGCGGATATAAATATGTTTAATCAATTCCTTTATTTAACTATTTGCCGTATCATGACAATGATAGTAGATTGCATATTTCTCGTGAACAATGGAATATGTATTGATAACGACGTTAAATGTGTAATACAAATTGACAGTGATATAACGAAAAGCAATATTTTCAGTTGATATTCCGTTAGATATGGGTTTCAATACGGAAATGAAGTCTTTGTATCTCCCTATCTCTTTAGGTTTTGCTTCAATATTTGGCAACAGTTTATTAAGTTCACTGTTTAATTCCCTTTGACGCCCTCCTTCCACATAATCGTAACTGACTTTCAAAGGGGATAACATCTTTTGAATGACAGTTTGTTCTTCCAAAATTTATATTTGGCTTTTAGCATCTCCTAATTAGATATAGGAATATGTGGTATGAATTAAAGGAGAAGACCTCATTTTGTGTGTCGCTTCTCTTCTTCCACACTAAATTAATCATCATGCGTCTGTGTTCTTTCGGGAACATGCATAACCGCGCGCATTTGTCATCAATTCTTATGATTTTTCAGATTGAGCCATTTTGGGAGAAAAACGACAAAATAGGTGTTCAGATATTATTTCCGTTATCAGACTTACTTTTAGTCATAGATAAGACTTCCTGTTTTAAACATGCACATGAACAACCAATTGTATGATAGATTACAAAAATGAAAAATAAATAAGCCAATCAGAGCGTTCTCCATATCATGGTTTTTAGATCGCAAGAGCCACAACTATTATACCTCCTTAGAGACAATTATGTTTTCTGGTTTATCCACATGTAAACTACGATTATACTACAATAATATACCGTGAGACTCTCTGTATTTTGTCTACTTTTTTCTGAAGTATTTACTATCTAAAGGGTCATACCAGTTGCATATATATTGAAATAAGTAAAACACGTGGAAAAAAATGTGTCCATAGTATATGGATGCCACATCGGCACTATCATTTACTATGTTTAGCGGACCGTGAAATTGGGTAAAATCTCTAATTTGGCATTAAAATTATATCATAGGGAACATATTTACTAAGTTTCGAGTTCGTTGGACTTCAACTTCATCATAAACTACCTTGACAAAAACTTTGACCTGAAGCGGAACAGACGGACGGACGAACGAACGAACGGACGAACAGACTAGAAAACATAATTCCCATATATTGGGCATAAAAAATTATTGTTGAAAGTGAAAACTTTAACCTGAAGCCGGACAGTCGGGATATGAATTTGGTTAAAATACGCACTGTGGGATTTCATGTTTTTAATCCCGTGATTTGGGGATCAGGGCCCCTCAGACCACCCCTCAAATGAGCCATAGTCATTTATACGAGAAGCAAATCCTACCCTTGGTCTGTTAATAGAGCTCTCTAAAGAAAAGGCACTGATGGATTGTCCTACAAGCACATTTAAGTAGAATAATAATGGTCTATAAGCAGTTTCATTTATTTCATGTTTGAAGTGGTGCAAATTTTCATTTAATTTGACTTTTACCAAAAAATGCATTGTAGCAAAGGGGAAGAATAATTGTGGTATAAGGCCAGAAACACGAAAAATAATTGAATTTAACAGAAAGGAAACACATAAGGAACTTTAGAAAAAAGAGAGAGGGCTTTTGATACCTTATATGAAATTCTCCAGTCATAATATCTTGTACAAAAATTAAACCTATAACAGTTTACAAGCTGTATATGCCCGCGATTGTGCGGGTGTGTTCTAGTGAGGTAAGAAAGCCAATGAGACAACTCTCCATCCAAGTAATAATTTATAAAAGTAAACCATTATAGGTCAAGGTACGGCCTTCAACATGGAGCCTTTACTCACACCGAACAGCAGCGATAAAGGTCCCCCCAAAAAATACTAGTGTAAAACCATTCAAACGGGAAAACCAACGGTCTAATCTATAAAAAAAAAAACGAGAAACAAGAAACACTTATGAACAGACGACAACCACTCAACATCAAATTCCTGATTTTAAACAGATGCAATCAATTACCCATCACTTTAAGTTTTGTTACTTTAACTCCGAAATGTACGGACCAATAGGCAGAATGACCAGCGTTTTCATTCAAAACTTTCTTTCTAAATTTAACATGATTGTCTATAGTGTGTATCAAAATTCTGTCTACATTCGATGATGTAAATTTGCAGGTGGTATAATGATAACACATGTACTTTTTTTTGAAGATTTGCAATGGTATCTGAAACGATAGAATATGTACATGCATTGGCATTTTTAAAAAGGTGTATTTATTATATGTCTTTTTAAAGGAATCCCAGAATTAAAAAAAAACTTTTGGCTTGAAGTAGGAGGATGTGCACCACATTTTTCATTTTGCTTGCAAGGTTTCATTCAATCGCGCTTTGGTTGCATGATTTCATCATTTGTTCATATGCATGTCTTGTTGTATGTTCATTTCAAAAATTATATCCTCTACCATAAAAAAAACAAATATGGGGATTTCTGTATTTGAAGCACGTCTTATTTTCTTCTACCTATAGGATAACACTCTCTTATAAACAACTTTAATACCAACATGATTAATTATTTGATACAAACAAGCTACTAATTCAAATCCGATTTTTTTTAATAATTGACGGTCATCCTTTAAAAGTTACTGTCATCCTTTATAAATTACGGTCATCTTAGGTTTTTTTTTAAATCGAATTTCCTGTTTCATGCAAATTTCTCCGTAGTAATTTGTGTTTTCCGTGTGAATCTTTTTATATCGTACCAATATCCTTTGTAATAAAAATTATATAGAAATACTTTAACAGACAATACAGATACTGACCGAATTTTTCATCCGCCTTCTTGGGATGACCGTGAATCGAGTTACGGTCATCAGCTTTAGCCCAGTAGACTTTGTGGAACACTATGAAAATTGATGATATGAAAGATGTTTAGATTTTGTATGTTTTTTTTTTTTTTTTGTTTTTTTTTTTTTTATCAATATACGTGTACAGTACGAGCTTCATACACTTCTAAATCAATTATCCCTATAAATACTGAGCATATATACAATTAACACATTTTGACAAATAGTTTCTTGAAAACATACACCGAATTCGTTTTATGATTAATTGTCTCGACTTTTTCGTAAGATGAGTACATTTTCTTTGTTCTCGTTCACTAGATTTCCCACTATGACCAAGCCATCGAGTCATATATTGCATTATAGTTTTACGTGCAAATACAAGTCTACCTATTGATTTGAAGATTAAAAAAACACTTACCGAAATAATATCAAGCTTATAATTTAGTACACAAAAACTGAGTAACGGAAGAAAATGATAAACACTTCGGTGTTGACATGAATATCAATAATGTGGTCATTTTATAAATTTCTAATTTTACAAAACTTTGAATTTACCGAAAAACTAAGGATTTACTTATCCCAGGCATATATTACCTTAGCCGTACTTGGCACAACTTTTTGTCGAATTTTGGATCCTCAATGCTCTTCAACTTTTTACTTGTTTGGATTTATACATATTTTGATATGAGCGTCACCGATGAGTCTTATGTAGACAAAACGCGCGTCTGGCGTACTAAATTATAATCCTGGTACCTTTGATAACTATAAACATATTCAATTGTCAATTGAAATGGAGATATCAGTAAATTTTCCGATGAAAATTTATTGACGGTTCAATCAATTTCTTTTGCACAATTCTTGTTTATATTAAAAATTAAACAGATCAAATCTGAAGATATCTGAAGTCCATTGTTACATAAAATTACATCGGCTTTTCTTCAAATTATATTCATTTACCTATGGTTGTTGGCGTTTTTGTGTTTAATTATTCCAATCCTACTTCAACATCCTTACTTTTTTCAAACTAATCATGATGATGATGAGCAAGTTCTGATACATTTATTAGAACAACTAGTTTTTAAAGTCCTATCTTGAGTTAACTGAAATTATCAGAGCTTTTTTACATTATATCATATTTTCTGCGTAAATAACTGACTATAGAGGTGTACTGATGTTCAAATCCCATAACTCCGTTCAGAACATACAAATCAATATACAAACGCCTTTAGTTATGACATCACAGAAGATACCTTTTGAATTTACAGTTTAACTATAAGAAATTATTATAGATTGCACCTTGAAAATACACCTGTTTCCTAATATAATATTTATAGATAATTTGATTTGTTGACATTCTGGTTCCAAGATATGATCTCTTTGTTTCATTTCATAGAGACATAACTTAAAACTGTTAACAGTGTAACATATTATTGCGGTAATAAATGAATTCTGAAGTAGTCAAAAAGTAAAAGTTGGGGTAGTACACTCTTTTAGTATGAGTTTTGAATCTAACAAGTTCAGGGCATATACATGTTAAAAATATGCCGCACAGCCCTATATTTTGACTTTTGAATAAAATAGTAGTACATATCTATACTGTTTAACGAAAAGATCTCATTTTGTGTGTCGCTTCTCTTCTTTCTGCAATGAATTAATCATCATGCCTCTATGTCCTATAGGTACAATGCATAGTCGCATTTGTCATTCATTCTTATGATTATTCAGTTTGGGTTATTTTGGGTGAACAATGAAATAAAAGGCGTCCGGGTATTGTTTCCGTCATCTGACCGACTTTTAAGTCATAAACAAGACTTTTTTAAAGACTGGTTTTAAACTTTTAAACATAATTTTCATGATTACTGGGGGACAGGACAACTATGTTCGCGTTATTCTGCATGTATAATATGATTATACTCCTATATTATATAGAGACTGTTTATAATATAGCAGTAATCGCCATGGAGAAGCAATTAGAATTGGTAGTTAATAGTAAATTCACTTTATTTATAACATAACGATTTTCATAGGCATAGTATACAGAAACGCTAAAATCCTGGCATTTAATAGAAAACAAGGAAATAACGGTCTTTTGAAAACAGCGGGAGGGCTTAAAATAATTGTCCTGTCTCTAAGTACCTCTGACTTTTGATAACTTTTCTGAAATTCTTCAAACAAATTTTTTTTTACAACAGTTTAAATACTTTCAGCCAAGCTCTAAATGACCGCGATTTCATTGGTGTGTTCTAGCAAAGCAAGGTAACGAATACAAATTGAGGGAATCAAATTTATCTTGAGGACGATTGACTGGACGCGTTCACAGTGAAAACGTCTATATTTTGATAATGCAAAATGTATTACTTTATCTTATAAATACAAAAAGTGTTTGAAATTGTAAATACTTAGTTCTTACGGTAAAACTATTATTGTAGTGTCAATGACGGCGCAATTACTGACATCTACGTAGAAAAACCAAATAAACCAGGCGTGTTGCTAATGGGAAGTTTTACATTCGTGAATCAGTCGAATATTGCGATGTCAAATTCAAGTCCATACATTGAGCAGTTTTAACTGTCTCTTAAGTATCTTCTGGTTCAATTTTAATGGAATAGATTTTTTTTAAAGCAATAGAAGCAGCGAATATTCAACACTTTAAGAAAGTTAAACAAGGGTAAGCAGATTCTGATTCACTAATGGCACCCATTGTGTAACAAATTAGGTGATGCTTCTGCTTGGTAGATTTGTAACCGTAACAATTCCATTAAAAAAACATTCGTTAAAAGGGCAGGGGGTTGTAGTTACGACATAAGGAACATAAGGAACATATCCGATATCATCTATGAAACGGTTCTTCCATGAGGGTCAATCAACTCGTGATGGAGTCCGTAAAATTTAAGATGGGGTGATTTTAACTTCGCAATTTGGAACTCTCAGTTTAAAACCTTTCTTGAGAGCAGCTACCCTCTATCAAGGAAATACAAGCCTGGGAATATCGTATCAATTGGGAGATATATATTGTCCGTATGCAGGCGCTGCTGTAATGTTGCTATATAGAAATGGAAAAGTTCACAATTGGGAAGCTGGAGGTATTTATTGAATTGCTAAGGTAATTAATATCTAGCGAACATTCTTAAATTAAATTAGATAGATCTATATTTAGTCAAGTCTCAACATAAGTTAGCAAATTTATTGGTCTTCACGGAAAACTGACTGAAAAGCCAAAACAAGTCTTCGTAAGACTGTTTTAGAACAATGTTGACTTTATTGAACATCGGTAAACGAATGTTGCCTTGCTTTGATCAAAATAATCATTTTCAAATCCAGTTAATCGTGTCATTTTCCATGAAAGGAATTTTCGAAACACATCCAAATGATTCATTTCCACTTCATGAAATATTTAGAAACTCATCAAATGTGACCTTTACATCAAATTAAACAAATTTGTCTTTTTTTTTAATGTAAAAACACGTGTTTACGTATGACACACGTGAATGGTTATTTTAAACATTAGATATATCATTTTGATTTTAATACTAGTAGTTAAGGTAGCAATACACAGTTAGAAGTTTAGTTTCACATTATGGCCCCTGTGAATTTTTTAGATATGAAAGTTTTTGTACAATAAAATTGATTTTTAGATAATTGAAGAATAATATAGCCTTCTTAGTGGGTTTATATGAACATTTTGATTATTTTTAACATGTTTTATAGGCCATTTATATGATTGACAGTCCGTATTTTCCTATCCGTACCGTTCATAGGTCCATAAATTATTGTAGTGTTTATCAACAAAGATTTTGCGCTCGATCTTTTCAATTCAATTTTATGGAAAAACGAGCAGATAAGCATATGATTTTTTTTGGACCACTTGATAGATATAAACCTATGGATTCAGGAAAGGTATCACTGTAATTGATTGAAATTTTCCTTTAGACCAAATTTTGGAGACTTTTGTGACATGTTCACCCCCCTTTTTTGCTATATTTTGTATCTAAGAAATGCAGATTGTTGCCATGGTTACACCCAAGAGGGATTATATTTCACCCTTATGACCATGGAAGATTCTCTTTCTATAAGTATATACATGCATAACACACATATAAAGCCTTCTTTGTTAGACAGGAGGGGAAAGAGGATGTTTAAAAATTATGAGTGTCAATTTTAAGTTTTTTTCCTAACTGTGTATTGCTACCTTATGGCATTTGGCAAAGCAAAGAATTGCTTTTTTTAAGACAAATCATACCACAAATCTATTGATAATTATGTTATAGATACAATGCTGAGGGAGAAACAACCTTTAGAATGACAATATATGTTAGCTTTGTTGTTTATTGTCCTTAGCAACCAATATAGACATTTTGACACAAAGACTTGGTTCCGTCATAAATTGATACTTTATTGGCTCCCCCTTGGAAAAGAAGATTGCGCGTTATGTAGAAACCTTAGAAGGGAACGCTTTATATTTTTTCATGCGACTAAATCAAATTTATTATTTTAGCAAGTATAAAGTCACAATTTAGCATGAATTTAGCCTAAATTTTTTCCCGCAGTTATAAATGAATTCAGTATTTACTAAATTTTAACCAAGGCTTTGGTATGGTAATACACAACAAAATTGACATTCTAGAGCTTTAAAATAGCTTTAACTTGTATAATTTGTCTACTGTTAAGGTTAATTAAAGTTTTTAAACTAGAAAAGACAGGCTTAGAAGGTAAAGTTTTAGAAATTTGACTAAGAAAGGAGAAAATGCACTTTGACATGGCATGTTTCATAAAATCACTTTTTTGTTGCATTTCAGTGTCAACTGCTAACCTTCATAAAATATTTATTTCTGAACCGATTTTCAAAACTAGCAGGCCAATTTGCTCGTTTTAGCTAGTAGAAAACAGAAATCCATTTAAAGTGGAATTGGGAAAAAAATTGTTAATCCTTAAGGTAGCAATACACAGTTAGAAGTTTAGTTTCACATTATGGCCCCTGTGAATTTTTTAAATATGAAAGTTTTTGTACAATAAAATTGATTTTTAGATAATTGAAGAATAATATAGCCTTCTTAGTGGGTTTATATGAACATTTTGATTATTTTTAACATGTTTTATAGGCCATTTATATGATTGACAGTCCGTATTTTCCTATCCGTACCGTTCATAGGTCCATAAATTATTGTAGTGTTTATCAACAAAGATTTTGCGCTCGATCTTTTCAATTCAATTTTATGGAAAAACGAGCAGATAAGCATATGATTTTTTTTGGACCACTTGATAGATATAAACCTATGGATTCAGGAAAGGTATCACTGTAATTGATTGAAATTTTCCTTTAGACCAAATTTTGGAGACTTTTGTGACATGTTCACCCCCCTTTTTTGCTATATTTTGTATCTAAGAAATGCAGATTGTTGCCATGGTTACACCCAAGAGGGATTATATTTCACCCTTATGACCATTAGAAATGAAATCTATGGAAGATTCTCTTTCTATAAGTATATACATGCATAACACACATATAAAGCCTTCTGTGTTAGACAGGAGGGGAAAGAGGATGTTTAAAAATTATGAGTGTCAATTTTAATTTTTTTTCCTAACTGTGTATTGCTACCTAATGTATTATCATTTGAATTAATAGGTGTAAAATCAATAGAATACAGCGACTCAATGAATTTTTGTGTTTCTGTTATTTATAATGACGTGACTATTTTAAAAAGAAATACACAATAGGCATATAGACAAGCGGCAAGAAGGAACGGTAAACTTCTAATTACATTCTGCAAAGAATATGCCTAAAACAACTATAGACTATATTATGTTTATACTTTGAACGACAAAATTATATTATATCGTTACCTGTGTGACGTTTACATTCTGACGACGAACGCGCGATTCTACGTCAGAGTCAATGTTGATTTAATCATTCGGTCCAAGTACTTACAATATTTCAATCGTTTATGGGTGGATTTAACATACATAAGATTCAAAAATTTTAAAAAAGCAATGAATGAGGTTGTTAAATTTGATATATTCTTTTTTGTGATTCTTTGTTAAAAATTTGTTTGTTTTTATTGTAATTAAGATACTTGTGGTTCTTGTTCATCCTGGCATTATGTTATTATTTATGATATTCTCGTTTTCTTGTCTTTCAGATTTGTCTATGTGCTTTGTCTATATGCCTTTTGGTGTTACATCGATACATATAGCATGGCTCTGTACTTATACATTTCGTTATTGTGATATTGCTAAATATGTTAAATGTTGTATGCTTGTATTTCATTATGCTATGTGGTTTTTCTATACGCCTTTTTATGTTTCTTTGATACATACTGTAAACCAACTTATTTTCGCGGATACTTTATTTCGCGGTCTACCCTTTCTTGACCACTTCGCGGCTATTTTATTTCGCGATTTTCTTACTTACTTGAAGGAAAGATCTTAGTTTTACATGTTTGCGACGATTTATATTCGCGTTATTTTTCTACTCGCGAAAGTCGCGAAAATAAATCGATCGCTAAAATAAGTTGGTTTACAGTATATGACGTAGCTCTATACGCATACATCCCGTCATTGTGGCATTGTACTATGGTGTATTCTTTTCTTTATTTTTTGCTAATATGCTTAGTCTATGCCATATTGTGCTTCTTTGTTACATATTTGTTTTTTGGAGTTTGTTGTGCTTTGGGTTTTTTTTTTCTTAACATTATGACACAATGATAACTGCTGTACCCCTTTTTTGACAATTCTACTTATTATAAATTTGAGAATGGAAATGGGGAATGTGCCAAAGAGACAACAACCCGACCATAGAGCAGACAACAGCAGAAGGTCACCAACAGGTCTTCAATGCAACGAGAAATTCTCGCTACCGGAGGCGTCCTTCAGCGGGCCCCTAAACAAATATATACTAGTTCAGTGATAATCACCATACTAAACTCCAAATTTACACAAGAAACTAAAAGTTAAAATAATACAAGACTAACAAAGGCATGGCTCCTGACTTGGGACAGGCGCAAAAATGCGGCGGGGTTAAACATGTGTGTGAGATCTCAACCCTCCCCCTATACCTCTAACCAATGCAGAAAAGAAAACGCATAACAATACGCACATTAAAATTCAGTTCAAGAGAAGTCCGAGTCTGATGTCAGAAGATGTAACCAAATAAAATAAACAAAAGTATGTTTGGTTTGTTCACACATTGTTGTCAATATAATGGAATTTGATGTGACTGTCATACAATTGAGAGGTCTAGCTAGCTATAAAACCAGGTTCAATCCACCATTTTCTACATTAGAAAATTCCTGTTCCAAGTAAGGAATATGGCAATTGACAGGTGTTATCTATTCGTTTGATTTGTTTGAGCTTTTGATTTGGCCAATTGATTAGGGACTTCTCGTTTTGAATTTTTCTCGGAGTTCTGTATTTTTGTAATTTAACTTTTGGATAATTTTTATTGAAAAAAAGACAGACAATTGACAGTCATCTAGTGAATGAGATGAGCAAAATGAATAGCATATCTTTTAAGAGAAGTTCAATAAAGCCATGGTTTTTGTTTCGGTCATGTTACCCAATATGCAATGTTCCGTAATTTCAATTTCTTATCACTGTTTATTTTAATTGACCTCTACATTTATAGCCCAAACTTGTCTTATTGTGCCAGTAACTTATAAAACATTTAAACAAATTCCGATTTCAGATAATTACACTTGAGAAAGGTAATGCGTTTTAAACGCTTTTATCGATTATCTGTAATAGTATATGCTATCTGATGTGTGTGGTCTACATAATATGCCCAAATTAGTTGTATCATACCGTTAATATGTTAATTCAATGTGTTAAACGTCACGTTTAAATTTTCTTTATACAGCATATTCATATTTTACAATTAATGCATTATCTGTCATGTCAGCCACAAGTTTCTAATTTGTTAAACGTCAAACATACAAGAATGTTTGTTATAGTAAGGAGCTTGCAAGGCTCAGATTTCATAAAGTGATAAATTAACTGTTAGTGATTTTATTTCAAAATAATTATGCAAAGAATAATTATTGATTGTGTTTACAGTATTTAAAATCGAGATGTATAATAAACGTATTGCTTTTTACTCTCAAAACATGGGTTAAATAAAATAAAATTTTCATAATAAAGAAAGTAGAAATAGTCCAGTTGTAATGTTTTCAATATTTTATAGACAAAGAACACAATCGACACGTTGATTTAAGCCTTGCTTTATCCAGTTATTCATAAAAAAAAATAATATGATGTGGGTAATTAATTAAATATGTTGACACACTTCTCTGTTTCTCTGTTTTCCTCTCCCCCTTTGTTTACACATTATAACATGACCTAGATTCTAAGAATTTAAGATTAAAAAAAGTATATGTTCCAAAGATATTTGCATTGTTGTTTTGTGATATGAATCATAGAATGAGCCCTAAAAATTACATAATTTGGATTTCTTTAATGTTTAAATTTTATGCAAAAATATAACCTTTTATCAGATACATATTAATGAAAGTGATTATATATTATAAATTGCTTTTAAAGTTGTTATATTTATGATAAAGATGACATTGCTGAAGATAGTATCTACTAAATTTTATTTCAAGCTTAAAAACACCCATAATAAAAGAAGAAAATAAATGAACTTTGCGTTTTTCACTTGTTTTTAATAACACATTGCAAAATAGCTCTAACACTATACAGTGAAAACTAATAAATACTATAATGTTGTGCACGATGTTCCTACAACACGACGTTACACTATAAATGCGGTGTCAAAGATGGGTTTTGATATTAATTAATTTTTGCATGTTTTATTCGGTTTTTTATATTTGTTGTTGTTTGTTGATTCTGGTTCTGATCTTTTTGTGATGCTATTTTATCATAAATTACCTCAAGGTATGGAAATCGATTTAATAATGTTAACCCTTTAAGTTAATTCACCTAAAAATGCAGTACTGTCGCATGTAATGTAGGAAGGAAAAATGGGACGGAAGTACATGCATACGGTTTTCCATAAATATTTTTTTTAGATGTGCTTTAGGATGTTTAACTTTTATGGTGCATATCATCTGTCATTGTAGAATTTCTATATCTTAATTCAACCCCAATACAAATATATCTGACAATCTGCAAGCAAATCGAAACATTTTTACCCTTGGTTAATATGAATAGAATTGTATTTCCCCTGTCACATAATTTGTCGAAATACGCCCCTTCAATTACTTAAACCTTGGCTTGAGAATTTTTTCCTAAGTCATCGAAAGTTGCTTGCTTAAATTGTTTAACTTCTAATATACATTTTAAAATATAGTACTCTACTCCTGGATCGTCAGTAAAAACGGTTAATATAATCCCGGGTTTTATTAATTCAATTAAACGGGTTTTGTCGCTGTTTGGGATTAGTCTTTCAATTACCTCCATTTCATGCACAAGTTATAGATTGACAAACAATTCCGGCTTCGCTAGTACAGGAATTAATGTTATCACGACAGTTATAACATGAAAAGCAGGAAGTATTATTTTAATTTTAGTTTCTTTTGTACAATTTGGAGTTAAGTATGGTGTTCATTATCACTGAACTAGTATATATTGGTTTAGGGGCCAGCTGAAGGACGCCTCCGGTGCTCTGGAATTTCTCGCTACATTGAAGACCTGTTGGTGACCTTCTGCTGTTGTTTTTTCTATGGTCGGGTTGTTGTCTCTTTGACACATTTCCCTTTTCCATTCTCAATTTTACTATTCTCTCACACGTTACTATTCTCTCACACGATTTGTTTTGATTATCCTGAAATATATTTGAACCTTTAGCACATGTAACGTCAAAAATTAGCGTTTTTCCGAGTTTTCGACGTTTTAGACGTTTGGACGAATTGGCTACCGTTTTGAAATGTGTTGAAGCATTTTTATTCCTTTAAGACAAAATAAGTAACTGGAAATCTATTAAAAGAAAACGATCATTGTGATGGAAAAAGTATCATGTATACAAAATTCATGTATAACAAATACATTTGTTCAATCGAGAAAAAGAAAAAAAAATCAATTTTAACAAATTCCTATCTTATCATTCCATTCTATGTTGGTTTCTCTCCTTTTTTTTGTGTTATTATTTGTGTTGAAATAGTATTCAGAAAGCGAGTTTAATTATAAACAAGATTCCTAAAATTTTAAAGGCTTAAACTCTTCACCTTTTTAACTCTCTATCTTAAATTTTATCTGCTACATAAATCAGTTGAACACGATAAATGTCATAAAATGTAATAAGTCTTTAAAAATTAAATATTTTAATAAAAAAACGACGATATTTCAAATGGTAAATAGCAAGTGTTATATCATTAAATTAATCGTGTTCTCCTGCGAGACACTATTTAATTAACATCTTTATTTAATTTAGATTTCTTCCTAAATTAACAGCCATATTTTAACTTTGTTTTTCTAATTGTATTCCATTGGTCGTTTATTTAAGGAGAATTTGTGTGTTGGTTCTTAGTTTTTTCTGATATAATGTACAATATTGTTGGTAATTCCTGTTATAAATATCTTTCTCATTATGTTTTTATTATACATGTAAAATTAAATCCAATTGCATGTGACTGGTCTTATTTTAACCACAGACGAAATGTCCCTCCTTAAAGAGATGAATGTGCATTAAAATTTGAGAAACAAAACCTAGCAATTATAATGACTGTTATAATGTCTAAGCCTTCACATTAACTAGAAAATTAATCACTAATAAAAATGTGGCAAAAAATATACGTTGAGCTAAACAATGTTTAATTCGCATGACGCATCTAAGTAACATGTAGTTGTGGGTTAAATAAATACTGATAACAAGGACAAGCCTCATGACAATCCTAACAATATAAAAACGAACACTTGATCAGCATTACAACACAAAAAATATTTGAAAAAAACGAAAAAGAGGCATGCAGTTTTCCAGTTTTAAGTTGTACTGAACACACTTAGCAACAACTAACGCGGCTTCTGACTAAGGACATAAGTATTTGTTGAATACAGTAGTTTTAATTTTATCAATTAAACTTTTCTGTTTCATTTCCAATCAGTTTTCACAATTTTTTAAACATAAAATAAGGTATTCTTCTTGATTATATACTTGAAGAACTTACGTATATGTTAACCCGATTGTATTATACCATATCAAAGAATATTTGCAGTCTAACTTTGAAAGCGAGTGTTTAGAGTTGAATCTGCTGATCAAAAAATGTCCAAAAATAAAAATATCAGCTTCTTTATTCAGGCGTAAAATTTCATGTAAAAAATATATATTATTGTTTGCACTATAAATAAGTGAAATGATACCGGTTGCTATTTATCCCTTACAATCTTTATTCAACCCAAATAAGTAAATGGAGTCAACATTGCATTACTAATGTTCAAATTTCATAAATCTACCAAGAAGAAACTAATCAATATGAATGAAAACTCCAAAATGGAGCGGAAATAAGTGCCTCTACAAGGTAAGTATGTCATGCATCACTCTACATGATAAGTGATAAGTAAGTAAGAATTAATTTACTATATAAGTTTGATCGGTCAATTTAGATTAAAAGGGATAAATGGATGGATATAGAGAAGGATGGATGGATTTCAAAGTCAAAAAGGCAAACTCTTACTCATCTTGTTATGTTAAATAGATATAAGTACTCAGAACACACAAGTAGAATCTTACAATATTTGTTTTACCATGTATGTTGTGTTTCAATATTTATTTCATTATATTACAATCATATTTCACAAAATTTAATTTCAGTTTAATTACTGTAAATAATGAATTTAATTTAGGCTAACAAAATATACTACTCATTGTTATTGTTTCATCAACAATATGGCACTCTTTTGTAATTATTTTAAAAAATCATAATACATATATATTTTACAGTAACTGTTGTTTTCTAATTACAATGGTGTTTTGACCATCAGGAGAGAAAAAAGTCCTAGTTATGCTTGAATTCAGCACTATTACTCAAATCAAATATTCAAGTTATAAGTAGCATTTTAAAACAGTAACGAAAGAGAAGATGTGTATCTAATCACAATATTATTTATTTATTTCGTGGTGAATTTACAAGTCCTATTCATTAATGAATAAGGTGAAAATTATTCATATTTAGAAGGACAAATTATAAGTTCTTTGTAATGAAATAATGTATTCTGCACTTCAAATAAAGAATATACAACTATTTACAAAGCTATACATTATGGTTTCTGAAGTTAAATGCACTATAAAATTTATGTAACTTCATGATATGAGTGACAAAAGTAAATACAAAACTTTATGATGTGAATAGATAGAATAATAAGAGGTTCATTTAATAGCATATTTTGATGTTCATTTTCAATGACTATTTTGATATAGAACTATTCACTTGGTTAGCAATATCTGCCCGGTCATGACGTTTATTTGAGCCTCTTCGTGTGTTTTTTTAATTATATGATAACCAGACCAAATACTTCATGATTATTTGATTATTTGATAATCATGAAATTTATTTTTCATTATTTAATTATCTTGTTTAAAAATTAATTAATGATTATGACAAAATAAATGTGATTATGTGAATACTTGGACACCCCATGATGCAAATAATTTCAATCCGAGCTCTTGCGTACATTTTTCATATGATGTTTGCATATAATTCTATATTATTCTCCGTCCGAAACTAATACAAGCAACAGACATGCAAAACAAAACAAAAAAAGTAGTGGAAAGTGAAATTAATGAAAAGAAATATGAAGGCACGAATAATAAAATATATTCAAGACTAGAAATTGGGGAAGTCAGCTCTTCTGAAATAAAGTTCTAAACAGGAGACACATATAATGAATAAACAAATATTATCATTTAAATCCCTTACCTGTGTGCTGAAGTAAATAACTAATGATACTCATCAGATTATAAATTAAATTATAATTTATACCTGAGAAAATATGAATATTTACCATCCACTATACGCTTCAACACTTTATGTTAATTTTTTACGACATGCGTTGTTGCTCTTTCCGATGACTTCAGTGATAAAACATGGAATACAGCATACATCAATATATAAATGCAAAGTTGGATATGATATGATCATTTTTACAAAAATTGCTTTCACTTTTGTAGACCATTGAAATGTCGACTTCATTTTAAAACGCCTATGTTGTTTATCGCTGTGTTAATACACATTTATATGACTGGACACTGTCGCAACATTTATCTAGATACAGAAAAACTTTTAAAAAGGCAACAATGAGTGCCATGTACAATTAATGCTCACTTTTAGATTTTAACCACAAGCTTGAATTTAAATTATACAAAGAGAATATTAGGGTGTCCTATAACTTTTAAGGTCGATTGTATATCAGTCAAACAAGAACAAAATTATTTCGCTTACAAAACATAAAAGTGAAAGATTGATTCAGAAAAAAATGTTTCATTCTAGACTCTTGTGGATGGTTGTCTCATTGGCAATCATACCACATCTTCTTTTTTATATACACATGTTATCTGCTTTATCTTAACATTAAATCAGATGAGTTTATGTTTATATGCAATGCATGTTTGTTAGTAAATAATCGAACGCTTAAAAAAAAAAAAAAAAAAGGACGAAAAAATAAGATTTAGATTTTTGATTTATTTGTGTACTTGGTCCACAATTATTTCGTAGTGCATTTCTTTTAGAACATAAATGAAAATTTAAAAAATCCCACCTGCGCTTTCTCAATGAAATTTTTACAGTGTGTTGTACTACTTTCTGGACAAATTATATCAAAATTATAGAAAACTTCATCGGCTCTAACTCAAATATGGACAATTTTATGTTTAGGGGGTCTTGAAATCTTTTGACAGCTTCCGAAGTGCTAATTTTTAACCTTTTTCAGCTGGACCAAATCACTACTTTCCTTTAAAATTCTGGACCCAAATTATTTTACAGTGTAATTTCACCATCCTACTTGCAATTTAAGGCATTAAACATGGAGAAATAAATTTGGAAGGGGTATAAAATTAAATGGCAAGTAACCCACTGTCAACACTAGGGACTATATTTGTGAACAACGAAAATCAAGGAATGACATTTGTGGTCTCGGACCACTTAATGATCATCATATCTATATTTGTTAAGCACTTTCAGACTAAATTGACTTTGGATTGAAAAGAAATTTAAAAAAAAGAATCAAAGATATTTCATATTAGTAATTTAATAGATGACTTGTGCAGGTATGTTAAATAGTTGACGTACAGACGAAATGGCTACCTTTATTTTGTCTGATTTAACCAGTTTTTGATTTGTTATTTAGAAATTATTTAAGATGTTATCTCCTTATTTTCAATTATGATCAAAATACTTGCTCATTTGATAAATATCTATTTTACAAAGCGTTCTAATGTAAATGAAATGGAAAAAAAAGATAAAATGGAAATTTACATCTCACCTTCTGCAACAGTTTAGAGCTTGAGAAGATATCGACGCCCTTTTTTCACTTCAAATGATTACAAAATAAATCGTTTTTATGAGCCGTATAATTGTTTACTAAAATAGTCAGTTAAATCATAAAACTGAATACTGAAGATTGATTTCATATCTAATTCAATAAATGGAAATGTGGCGTTAAAGTAAATCAGATGGCAATCCAACACTTACAATCAATTCTGTAAAACCTCGACGAATCCCTGAATTATAGAATGGTTAATTTCTATTTTTTGAAGCGATCTAAATGAAATTGAAAAAAAAACAGATAAATTGGAAATTTACCTTTCATCTTCTGGAACAGTTTAAAATTGGAGATGACACCGTCGCCTTATTTTCACTTCGGTTTTATGAGATGTATTATTGTTCACAAGATGGCTTGTTACATGATAAAACAAAATACTTATACGGGGAAAGTGTCATAGAGACATCAACCCAACTAAAGAGTAGAACATAAACCAAAGGGTCTTCAATGTAGGCAGAATATCCCACATTTGGAGGCGGACTCTTGCTGGTCGCTAATCAATAATGTATTCTACTACATCAGAATGGACACCACACTAAACATAGAACACATACATGAAAGAAAAAAACATACAAGACTAACAAAGGCCAGGGGTTTTTCGGACTTGATAAAAGAGAAAAAACGCAAAAAAAATACATTAAGTCTAACATCTAATGTGACAAGGTCCTCTAATATAAAACGTGAATCACATATACATATCAGCTGTATTTGGCACAATTTTTAGGAATATTTGGTCCTCAATGCTCTTCAATTTTGAACTTTATTTGGCCTTTTAAACATTTTTTGGTTCAAGCGTAACTGATGAGTCTGGCGTAAGTGTAAAATTTTAGTCCTGGTATCTATGATGAGTTTGTATACATTAAAAATGAATATTTATTTACAACAAACCTCATAAACCTTTCTATCTATGTATATGGGTTCACAAGTTTACTTATTCATCTCCAGCCCAATAAAGAACGATTGAATATATGACTTTACTTGGGACGATATTACTGTGGTAAATTATACTGTTTTTATGTTCATTGATAATAAAACAAAAGAGCATATACATCACACGTACGACAAAGATAAACATTCAAACATTCAAACAACAAATGTAAATACCGTCGGTTTTTGTAAAAATACATAAAAAATACCAAGCATATAATTTGGTACACCTGCAGATTTTCAAAGAGTGGTAATACTGTAAAAATTTTGCTTTGCAGTTCTGGAATGTCGTAATCAAAATTGATCATGTTTGTTGGTCTATTCAAACGATATGGATATATGAATTTGCAATGACTGAAAAATAACTATCTTCATATACATGCAATCTGAGAGGATGTTTTTGTAGAAAGATATATGTTGTATATATTTCATAAAATACATGCTTTGTTGTCTTTTGGTTTTGTTTAGACCAGATAACTATAAGTATGTTCACTGATGTTTTCAGCAGTTCAGAAATAAATATTCTACACAGATAATTAACTTGTGAACAGCTTGATTGACTGTTTTGCAATTGTACGCCTGTTCTGCAAAGTGTTGCCTCCAGATCCACTAAGTCCGAGAGTCTTTGATAATACCCTCCGTACTGTCAGCAAGGTTTTGACCGACTGTTCTTTAAAACACAAATTAAACTTATGCACGTTTCATTCTATTCAGAAATACAATACAACTCCTTTACAGTGTTTCAAATGAGACTACATAGACCATAATTTACTGCGAGCGAAAGCTAAAATGTCACACCATAATTTATACCGAAATGTCTAGACTGTATACATCAAACAAAACTTCCCCAATCTTTTTAGATATCCCTTCGCTTACATTGAAATGGCAGTTTAGGTTTGGGAAAATGAATCTATCAATCATTTCAGATTACAAGTTGCATCAATTTGACGTCATTAAAATGAAATAGGATAATAGTATTTGACACTTTACAGATTTTATCATTTCCAATACTTTAATCAAGGTTTTCTGCATTTCTATTGACAAAAATTGTTCTTTGTCTGTAACATTTAAGTGAATCAATAAAGTTAACTTCTTTTTTCCCCTTCTTTTCTTCTTTTTATATGATTCATGCATACCATTTAATGGAGCAGATTTATATCCTACATACATATAAAACTAAGCAACATCATATCATTGAATACATAAAAAGAGACTATAGTGACACAACATATTCTTATTCTTCGACAAAATATGATTCCCACTGTTTCACCTTCATATTTTGTTAATTTTTACACAAACTTTGGATTATTTTACCTGCAACCGGTATACTACTTCGCTATCAGCTGTCAATTTGGTCCAATTTTGTCAAAATATGCTTATATTTATAGATTAACGTTGATCATCTCAACGAGATTGATTTTCACGCTTGAGCTGGTACAGCGAAAGTGAGAAAAGCAATCGAGTTGAGATGACCAATGATAATCCGTTAATCGATATTTTACATATGAAGACGTCAGCAACGCCACGTGGCCTTCTTAGTTTATAGCGATAATTTTTCGATCTCAAGCGAGAAGCATGATATGAAAATTATCACAAAAAAAGATCAAAAAAAAAAATACACAATAGCAATAAATATATATATATACATCGCAAAAAAATAATATTTTTTAATTGATTCGCCTACAAAAATCATTCATATCACATGGTAAAACGAAGTGTTTTTTTTTAATTATTGCTATTACACAGTTGTATGGTTTTATCGGTCTTTTTATATCACGTTTATGTTTATATACGGTCGTTAGAACATATGACTCATCTCGCTAGTTGTACTTTATAACTATTTCGATCTGAGCGTCACTGATGAGTCTTTTGTAGACGAAGACGCCTCTGCGTATTGAATTATAATCCTGGTACCCTTGATAACTAGTTAATTAGATTGCGTTAGTCTAACATAAACCAGAAATTTTGATACATTATAACAAAGTAATGCATTGGTTATCATTAGTTTTTTTGTTTACTTTTTCATTTGAATTTACGTTTTAGCATGTTATGTATCAAATCAATGATCATGAATATGACATAGAAAGCATAATATTATCGAATCTTCTGTTACTAAGTTGTGAAAATATGGAAAACGTCAATTGCATAATTTAGAAGAATCTTCTGTTTTTAGAAACATAATGTTAAAGAATCTTCTGTTTTTAGAAACATAATGTTAAAGAATTTTCTGTTTTTAGAAACATAATGTTAAAAAATCTTCTGTTTTTAGAAACATAATGTTAAAGAATCTTCTGTTTTTAGAAAAATAATGTTAAAGAATCTTCTGTTTTTAGAAACATAATGTTAAAGAATCTTCTGTTTTTAGAAATATAATGTTAAAGAATCTTCTGTCACAAAGTAATGTAAGCCTGGAAAATGTTTCTTGCATACTGTTATAAAATCCACTGATACTAAGAAGTGAAATATGAAAATCTCTTCTAGTATAATGTAAAGGAATCTGCTGTTACAAAGTAATGAGAGCTTGGAAAACGTTCGCCACTTTGTTTTATATAATATTCCTTTCACAGGGCCGTAACTAGGGTTTGAATTCAGGGGAGGCAGGGGTTTGGAGGCCGCCGATTGAGGCCCTCAAGATTAGGGGGTTGGGGCACAGCCCCGGCCGATTTTTTTCTCTCAGTAAAATGGCTATTTTTCATTACTTTAGGAAAAATCAGTATTGCTTGAAACTTGAAGCAATTTTTATGCAAAAAAAGGCTGAGGTTGCTGTTCAGGGTGAGTGAAGGCTCCATCCTGAAGGCCGTACTTTGGCCAATATTCATGCAATAACCCTATATTATTACTTCAAAAAAAAAAATGGTGTAGAAAATTCAGGGGAGGCAGTTGCCTCCCCTGCCTCATAGGTAGTTACGGCCCTGTTTCATAAGAAGTTAAAACACGGTAAATGTTCCTTGCATTATGTACTATCATACATGTATATTTCTAAGCAGTAAAATCATGCCAAACGTCTCTCGCATAATGTAATAAAATAATATGTTATTTAGTTTTGCAAACATGGGAAATGGCCTCGCATTGTGTAATAGAATCTTCGAAAAGGGGCAAAATAAATCTCAACAATAAACAAATATCAGTATGTTAATAGAAAAAGTTACTTGTAACGGATGACTTGTGAATATTCTGTTTTTTCCCTTAATATATTTGACGACACGTCATCTGGTAAATGTATTCCAAACATGTAATCGGCTCTCCCACAGAAAACAGTTGTTGTTGTTGACTTGGCTTTAATTCCATAGGAAAAAGATTTATGCGGAGGCTTCAAAATAGAATGAAAGCCTTTAATCCACTCTATAATTGATTCTTTGTAAAACAAAGTCTGGTGAGTGTTTATATCGTATCTATTCACATGCATTTGAAATTAAGGACACCACAGAAAAAGATAGTACTTCACACATTGTAAAGATTTTCTTATTCTTAAAACCGACAGTGAGATGACTTTTATGCAACGAGCAACAATTTCAACATTTTTCGTACATCTAAATATGGGTAAAAGAGATTATAACTAAACCATCGAATACTTTTTTTTTCAAAATAATTTTTATTTACAACGAATGACAATGCACATAAAACACAATTCAAACTTCAATATATTGTTTTATTGTCATTGGAATTTATACATACGAATATTAGCTTACTAAAACTTAACCGTTTTATTTACAGTTGATTTGATTTAAACTATATCCACGGCCGACACTCGGCTAACCGAGAGATTGGTCGGTTAATCTATATTGAGTATGCGGCTATATGGGAGATTGGTCTGTTAATCGGGTTGGTTATACGTCTGTTAAGAGTAAAACGCATAATTTAATGTTAAACTGTATCAAATATACAGATTTTTGGCATATTATAAGAACCAAATCAAAAAAAAGAAAAGTGTCTGACAAAATGATATCTATAATAGAACATTTTCCACTTGTAAAAACATTTCATAGTCTACGCAGTTTTCAGTAAAATTAAAAGGCGTCGCGCAAGTATGTAGTATTTATGCTTATACGCATAGGAATTTTTTAATAAAAGTCGAAACAAACAATTTTAGATATCATTTAAAGGACACAAAATAGTACTTTGGGTCTAAAAAATAAATTTGCATTGGTGAATATTTCATAATTGTAATATAACGTGAATATTACCACGTTTTAGTGAAAATTATGGGAATAAAGTCTGTAAATGGGTTGGACAATTGAAATTGTGTCAGTTAAGAGTTATTTAGCCACAGTTATTTTTGCTTCCTTTATATTTTCCCATAGAAAAAGTTAAGAATGAGATGTTCCTAAGTAATAAAAAAAATGATAATACGGTGCAACAGTATCCTACGGAAGCGAATTAGCGCCACACATTTTTTTAAAATTTTTCTTCCTATATTTTCGTTAAACGCAAACCTCAAATATCTTGATTGCAATTGTTCATTAAGTTTTGTAAAAAATGTCCGTCTGTCATTCATTTCGGTTGTGATTTACTAGTAAGAGCATTTTTATTTTGACTTTCTTTGCATTTTATTGAAGGGTGTCACTTCAATATAGCGTGATATAAATTGGCCGCTGGAATATGCATGAATTTATTATTAATGTTTTCAACCAGCCTCAATTTTTGTGTCTGTTCAAAGTAGCACGTTCTCAAATCCGACTGAAAGTGTCTTTCTAATACAACACAGGGTACCGGTAAAATAAATATAACTGTACATCCGTCCAGTGCATATAACGTGTTGTCATTCTCATATGCACATGATATTTGTCACTGGACGAAAAACCCTAATTCGTAAGCATCCTCCAATTGGTTCTTTATTTCTATTACTTAATCATATGTTGTTTACAAAAAAAAGTAAAATCACAAAAATAGTGAACTTAGAGGAAAATCAATTCGGAAAGTCCATAATCACATGGCAAAATCAAATAAAAAAACGTATCAAAAACGAATGGACAAGAACTGTCATATTTCTGACTTGGTACAGGCATTTTCAAATGTAGAAAATGGTGGATTAACCCTGGTTCTATAGCGCTAACCCTCTCACTTTAATGACAGTCTCATAAAATTCCGTTATATTTACATTGATGGCGTTAAATAAACAGACAAAATAAATAAAATAGTCAAAATATGGGTACATCAGTCATCATCGTATAACAATTTTAAAAGGAACAATTTAACAGAACACAAAAACATCTACTATCTACGAACACATTCATTGATTTGAGTGTCTGACATCAGAAAATTTTATACGTCACATAAATTTGTCGTTCAATGTGCATACAAACGATTTTAAAATTTTACATAGGCAATGTTAGTCATTCTCAAGAAGTAAATGGAAAGGAGCGAATGCAGCTACATTTGGTCATCTTAAGTTTTAATACATTTTATTCCGTTTAGTTCCTTTCTTCATAAGTGTAGAGGAGAACGGCAGTTGTTCGCATGTAAACTTCTAGCATTTGTCACCAATATGAGTACATCGCAATCCGTTACTGTTTCAACACCCAGGGGTGTTTCATGTGTGTATTCTTAAACAATTATTATTTTTTCTCTCTTTTTTAGCAATGCATCACTCTCTACTGTCCTTATCTATTATTCTATATTCTGCTACTCCATCCAGATTATCGTGTATACCATGAGGGTTCGGATTGGGGTGTTGTTTATTTCTGTATTATTTAAATTGTTATGTCACGTTTCTTCCGTGACGTTTTTTTCCTTTTACCTTTTATTTATCTTACTCATTATTCTTTCTCTATTCTTTATATTTTAGCACCCAAATATATTTTACTTACTGATGTTTAGTTACATTACGACGTTTATCTCTGATTTATATACTGGTTACCAATGTAGATGACAAGTTGGTGTCATGCATGACAATTAAACAGAATCCACATGACATATGCGACCATTCTTGGATGAAATTAACATTGTTTTAATATTACACTTTTTGAAACCGTTTTTATCAATTTTCTATTTCCATTGTTTAAACTGTTCATTGTTCACAGTGGCGGATCCAGCCATTTTAATTAAAAAGGGGGGGGGGGTTCCCACCCCAGAGTAAAAAAGGGGGGGTTCCAACTATATGCTCCCATTCAAATGCATTGATCGGCAAAAAAGGGGGGTTCCAACCCCCGGACCCCCCCCCCCCTGGATCCGCCACTGGTTCATGTGTTGTTTCCGTATATTTTATGTTTCATTGCTCATGTGTTGTTTCCGTATATTTTAGCCGCTCGTCTTGAGCCTACCCATTTGATCCGATAACATCCCATATAGCAATAAAATTATACTTTTATTGCCATTCATAACTCTTAACAGACCAATTAACAGACCGGGATTTATACATCCGACCCATTAACAGACCAGGTTTTAATTAAAGATTGATTTATGTCACCAAAATAAAGATTTTTCACACAATGATTTCAGTATGGTTAACAAACATAATGCCTGTCTTTTTTCGATGTTTAAAATATTGCATGCACGTAAATTCAACCAACGTGTCATTTTGTGTACAGTTTGTGTGTTTAAAATGTGTATAAATTTATTGATGAGTAACCCGCCTTTTAATTTTATAGATCGTACATTGAAGCTGGAAAAATAATAATTACACCACTGGATTCAGTACATTGAATTGTTTTGTTAGACATGAATATTTTTTATGATAAACATATATTTAAAAAGTTATATAGTGAAACATGCTGAACTTTCAATGATTTTCTCGATAATACCTGATTAACAGACTTTAGCCAACCCGATTAACAGACCAACCGCCGATATAGCCGCATACTCAATATAGATTAACCGACCAAACTCTCGGTTAGCCCGGCTAGTGTCGGCCGTGATATCATGATATATTATGTGTCCTAATTCTATGATAAGTTTTGTAGGTAATAGTAAGATATATATTTTTCTTCTTTTTTTCAAATCTGAATATATTATATATAGCATCAATTGTCATAATCTTTTTACATAAATGACATATCTACATTTTTAAATGAAATATATATTCTTATTTTTGTTATTTGACAATCTAATTAAATACAACAGAATAGGATTTTCATATTATTTACGATATACATCTATGAGATTTATGAATGAGTATCATTCTCACGAGTTTTAATCAAGGAAAGTCCACCGTGCCCATCTTAAAGGTTGGTAAAGATTACAGAAAATAACGATTTGATATCTGCACATTGAAAGCAACAAAACTATACGTGCAAATAGAAATAAATTTTATGACGTAAGCTTTATAAACATTACATTGACAAACGAACGAACTATCAGCAAAACAGATCCAAATTGAAATTTGAAAGCAATAAAACAATTCATTATATATGTCAGGTATAGCTATATTTTTTTATATGAAGACCAGGAGAAGGAAGATTTATAAAAGATTATGCAAAAGCAAATCAATTTATTTACATATATTGCGTATTGGAGATTTTTTCAATCTGTGAATTTTGCCATTTTCGTATTAATTAAGAATTAAATACTTCTTATAGGTAATTGTATGGGGCTTATAAATGTGCTTTAAAAACATAATTTGTAAGCAAGGTGAAATCACTTTAACCTAAAATTTTGCGCAAAATCATCGCTTCTCTAACCCCTTAAAAAAATCTTAAACATAAGTATAAACCATTACAATTTAAGTTTTAATCTATATACATGTAACCATGGTCTCAGACTTTCGTTTAATTTCTATATTATTGTTGCATTATTGTCATGACACACTTATGACCACAGCTGTACAAAACATGAACACTTTAAGTGATGCACAAACATACATATTGTCAGTTGTATTTAGTTCATATTTTTAAAATTATACTGACATAGAGCAGTTAAAACGTGTTCAACGTAACCAAAATAGGTCTGGAATGTGTAACTTAAACTCGTTATAGTGCTGTATCAGTGGAATTTTCCAAAAATTGCATTTGTATATATTTTATTTTATTTTTTTTTTAAATCACCAATGGGCAATGTTCACGTAAATAGTCAATATAAACGCTGTTCCTTTCATTTTTATGTGCATTACTAATTTTGTGCCATGGATGCATACTCCATATCCTTTGGGTTTTTTCTACTGATACAAGTATGAAGATCCAGGTGTAATGATTGCATATTTTCATTTAATTTTGAAACTAATAGCACTAGTCTATTTTTATTCACAGTTGTTTTCCATTCGTCTGGCGTGTTTAAGCTTTTAATTTTGCCATTTAATTCGGGACATTACGTTTTTAATTTTCTTCGAAGTTCAGTATTTTGTGATTTTACTTTTTTTTTTTTGCACATGTTACAAACTGGAATGCGGTTTTCGGTACGTAGGTGAAACTGGACGTAATTTCTTTCAAAACTAGCAAGAACACTTTTATCGTTTCTATGTAGCAATATTCCAGCAGCGCCTGCATACGGAGTATATATATCCCAATTGATACGATATTGCCGGACTTGTATTTCCTATCATGATTATATTGGTAGAGGGTTGCTGCTCACAAGGAAGCTATTAAACCAAGAGTTCCAAATGGTGAAGCTGAAATCATCCCTTCGTCAATTTTACGGACGTCATCAAGAGTTAGTTGACCGTTATGGAATAACCGTTTCACAGATGATATCGGATATATTCTTTATGTCGTAACTAAAATACCCTTCCCTTTTTCACGAATGTGATCTACCGAATTAGACTATTTAACGGATTTGTAATAACATAAGTAACACGACGGGTTCCACATATGGGACAGGATCTACTTACCCTTTCGGAGAACCTGAGAACAGCCCCGGTTTTTGATGGGGTTCGTGTTGCTTAGTCTTTAGTTTTCTATGTTGTGTCTCTGTTCTATTATTTGTCTGTTTGTCTTTTTGTTGTTTGGACATGGCGTTGTCAGTTTGTATCGACTGTCCCTCTGGTATATTTTGCCCCTCTTTTAAACGACCCCTATTAATTCAAAGGTATCATTTATCAACACCTTAAGACGCACAATCATCCTATTAGATATTTAACAGTTCAAACTTTAGAAGTAGCAAATAAGCAGCTTTGGGAATCTCATTCAAAGTTTGAACGATCACAGAAAATAATTGAATTTAATTGGATTAAAAAATTACAGACAATCTATCCTCTCCGTCTTAATGATAATATCAAGGAACATTGGTAATATATAAAGAACCGATTCTGTTAACAAATTGGATAGTGTTTCTAAAACTGTTCGTTTAAACCGTTCCCTTCGTCGTAGAATAAATTTCAATCAAAGAAAACAGCGTTCCAGCATTATTTCGGACCTTTTTATCTGTTAACCAATTTCTGTTTTTACTTGTTAATAAATTTTAGAAGATGATAATCAAATAATTTAATAAAAGAGAGGCTAAAGATACCAGAGGAACAGTCAAACTCATTAATCGAAGAAAAACTGACAACGCCATGGCTAAAAATGAAAAAGACGAAAATAAAAAAAGGTTTTGATTTTGAAAATATTGCCGATGTTTTAAAGAGAATTATTATTAAAGAACTGACTCCTTGCTATGTTTATAATACTAACATTCGTCTTATTAGTTATGTTTACAAATCATCTGCCTGGATATATGTGTTTCATTATAATAGCGAATTGTGAGAAGATGCAAATATCAATGACAATACTACTCATGAAAGTGCAATAATATAATTCCGAATACATTTATGGCCCCAGTTCAAATGTAATAACAGGAGACTCAACATCGTTTGTGACCGTGAGTTGAAATAATTTTTCAGTAAAGGATCTAAATATCGTTCCCCGTCAATTATTAATTGAAATGCGTGTTGTAACATCATTTACGACTCGTTCTGTACTTACTGTTCGAAATGAACAAAACGAGAAAAAGCTGACAAGAAATCTAAAGATTGTTTTTTAAATTCAGTAATTAACATATATATGCATAGTTGATATACGTGGACAACATTTTTAATATCATTTTCCTCCTAAATACAACCATAATAACCATATATTTCGTCACAAACATAAGCCAAAAAACCTGGCCAAGAAACTTGATTTAGTCCCGGCTGATAAGGCTATATAATCAAAACTAATGACCACCTTTTTTTAATTCATATAGGGTCCTTTGAAAAAGCGCACACAAATAAATTCACAATTGTACCAAGACAACATTTGAAAAAGAAGGATAGTTAATCATTCGATATCGTTTTAATATTTTAATTAGATAGTATGCATGTATAAGTCTGTTAATCCTATTGTTTTTTTCACATAATTATATTACTGAACATAAGATGTTTAAATTCAAATGATGACTTATTCTTATAAATATAGAAGACTTTTCCAAAGAAAAAACTATATGAAAACTTAGGACATTTTATAGCAATTCAAAATTACTACTTATCACCTTTAGCATGACAATTTCAAAGTTTTGTTAACAGTTAATTTATTATTATGAACATATCAATGATAACTCAAGTCACCACAGATGTGCTGACTACTGGGCTGGTGATACCCTCGGGGAAATAAATCTCCAACAGCAGTGGCATCGACCCAGTGGTTGAAAATAAACTCATCATAGATGCAAGGATTAAAATTTTATGTTTACGCCAGACGCGCGTTTCGTCTACAAAAGACTCATCCGTGACGCTCGAATCAAAAAAATGTTTAAAAGGCAAAATCAACTACGAAGTTGAAGAGCATTGAGGACCAAAAATTCCTAAAAGTTTGACCAAATACAGCTAAGGTAATCTATTCCTGAGGTAGAAAAGCCTTAGTATTTAAAACATACATCGACCTAGTGGTTGTAAATAAACGATTTTTACGTTCTATCAGTAGACAAATTATAGAAAAGGACCACAGCATTGGTCTTTGATATCACCACTCCAGTTCGGACTTAGAAACCCCGTCGGCCGAAGGACGCAGGGGTTTCTTATCCAGACACGCCGTATCCTGAGGTGTATAACTAACTTACACCCCATTCTAAATCTATATTTGTTAACATGAATATTAAATTAAAAAAAACGATAACATATTTATTGACAATATCAAACCATGATTTATAAGATTTATTTTTTGTTAAATGAAAACCCACTAGTAACCTTTCTTTTATTCAGATATCTTCGTTCAAACTTTGACAAGTGAGTATATTTTACAAATGTCAAAGTTGTTTTGCATATTCCTGTTAAATTTATGTGCTAATATGGATCAGCATGTCAAGGTTGACTCTCTCTTGTATTCTTATTACAAACAAAACAAAACATCATGCTCGTTGTATACAGTTGTCAATATGGAAGAGTATAAGACGGGCGACATTTTGAGTGAAGTATTGGATTTAGTAGAAGAGACTAAAGATAAAGGCAACATTATAACCCAAAGTGCTCACTTGTATCAGTCTAATAAAGGTAATCATAACTGTATTTTATATCTTATCGTTTTATAAACCCTCCCCTACTCTTCTCAAGAATAAACAAACATTCATATTCGGACATACTAAGGGATAGTTGTGTCTGCATTAGAAACCCGACTACCAGACATGCTCAACATACAAAGATACAGATTTGGTTTTTATGAACTCAATTTGTGGGGATAACCAAAGGCTGATCCAGCCTTGGGTTCATAACTCAAGACAAAAAGGGGGTCCAACCATTCAAATGCATTGCTCTTTTAAATAAAAGTTGGATCCAACCCGCGGAAATCCCAACTCCAGATCGCCCATGGGTAAATTGGGGGAGAGGGTTGAATCCCATTTTTAAAGATCAATGATTTAGAATAGAGACATATGTCTGGAATAAAAAAAATACCTTGAAGCAAAGGAGAATTAAAGGATTATTTTTGTATTCAAAATAGATGCTTATTTTTTTTCTGCTATTGCAATTTCCTAAAATGTGTTTTTTTAATATCTTGACACAATTTGCAGTGAACACTGTTAGTCATTTTTTATGCTCTTGCTATTTAAAGAATAATCAATTTCTATTGTTACGAATAACAATGGATTTTGCTTGCGGGATGGAAAAGCAGGGGTTTCCAGAAACCCCGCTCATCACACCCTGTGATCAAAATTTATTGTTATTCGTAGCAATAGATCTACTCAATTGACACTTGTTTCAGAAATAGAAACTAAGAAGTATAACAATAGAACTGGAGTGTAAATTTAATGTTATGTACCAGAAAGGCGTTTTGTCAAAACAAGATTCATCATTGATTTTCGTACGAAAAGGTTGAAATACGAAATCGATAATAAAAAGTTAAATAGAAATTGAGTACCAACACTCCCAATACAAAACCCGGTTAAAGGCATTTGTCATTTGAGATATGAAACATAAAAAATAACAGATTTGGCAAAAAAGAACCATTGCATCAAAATTATGTATAACAACGAATAAACCAGTATTTGCAATAGGTTCATCGGAAGAATATATGCCACAATATTTTATCACATCAACAATAGGGGGAGGGTTGAGATCTCATAAACATGTTTAACCCCGCCGCAATTTTGCGCCTGTCCCAAGTCAGAAGTCTCTGGTCTTTGTAAGTCTTGTATGATTTTTAATTTTAGTTTCTTGTGTATAATTCGGAGTTTAGTATGACGTCCATTACCACTGTACTAGTATACATATTTTAATGGGCCAGCTGAAGACCACCTCCGGGTGCGGGAGTTTAGCTACATTGAAGACCCATTGGTGGCCTTCGGCTGTTGTCTGCTCTATGGTCGGGTTGTTGTCGCTTTGACACATTGCCCATTTCCTTTCTCAATTTTAAGGTTTAGAAAAAATCATTTGCCAGTTAAGAATTTCCCAAACATTAATTTCATGTAAAATTTTATAAATTTGATAAATAAAGGAGGGGAGTTTTATTATTACGTACTGGTCCAATGAATATTTATTATTCAGTGAGACATTAACAAAATTAAAACAAAACATCAATAAAACATCTGACAAAGTTACATTAAAATTCAATAAACCTTAAATACAGATTAATTTTTCTGATACCTCTAAAACAAACACTTTTAAGACAAAAAAAATAACAAATGTAAGTTATGTTAGTAAAAAATGTGGAAATTAAGGTACTTGATCCTATATGATAATTTTGTATATGCATTATGTAATACTTACGTTCGGTAACTCTACATGTTACTGTTGTTGTTATTTATCATGGTAAATAATGACTTAGGAAAAACAAAATATATATGCATGTCATTACACATAAAATTAATTCCACGTTATGTTATATTTTTTTAACATTTTATCTAAATGTAGACAAAACTACTTGTATTGTTTGTCCATCTGATGAGTTAAGCCTTTTTCAACTGATTTTTATAGTTCGTTCTTATGTTGTACTGTTATATTACTGTCCCAGATTAGGGGGAGGGTTGGGATCCCGCTAACATGTTTAACATTTATTATTTATGTATGTGCCTGTCCCAAGTCAGGAGCCTGTAATTCAGTGGTTGTCGTTTGTTTATGTGTAACATTTTTGTTTTTAGTTCATTTTTTACATAAATAAGGCCGTTAGTTTTCTCGTTTGAATTGTTTTACATTGTCTTATCGGGGCCTTTTATAGCTGACTATGCGATATGGGCTTTGCTCATTGTTGAAGGCCGTACGGTGACCTATAGTTGTTAATGTCTGTGTCATTTTGGTCTTTTGTGGATAGTTGTCTCATTGGCAATCATACCCCATCTTCTTTTTTTATAATTTACATAAGTCTTGTCCTAACTTACACTGTGGTCTGGCGTGTCATATTTCAACGGTTATCTTTGATCCCATCGATGTTAAAACTTTATATTCAGTTACACTACAAACTGCTGCTCAGAGTCTGAAAAGATCATGTTTTGTGCTCGACCAGTAAAGTCGAGCAGAGAATTTACATGATAAGACTCGACATAATCGATGGATTGGTGTTTTAAGACCATTTACATATAACATGTACATGCATATTAAGAGGATAACATAATAGTATGATTAAAAAATGAAGTCTGATTAGCACTATATACTAGAACGACAAGCTATGTCGGGTGTTAACGGGATAGTAAACTTTGTCGGTCCGCAGAAAGACATTCACCTTACCCAGGGTAATTAATTACAAGTCATAGCCAATAAGTATTTGCTCTTGCCCTTGAATAATGTGTGGTCTGACGAAGAGCGTCAAATATCAAGTTGCATTATTTTAGTTTGACCCAGCAGGGATTTAAGACCAAATTTACTTGAGACGCTTTCGTGAAACAACAGGCATCGGAAAATACTTTACTTTCCATGCATTTCATTATTCAAAACGCATCAAAATGGCGTTTCTTGACGGCATTTACTACATTACCAAGACTTCTTCCTCTATTGAACCTTAAATCAATCATGCATATGTTTTATATAATATTTGTCAGTAAAACAAATCTTTGACAAAGTATATATCAAAACCAACATTACTTTTTTCCGCGGTTTGAAAAACGACTGATTCATGACAGAATTAAAAAGACATGAAAAATATATATTCAGAAATTAAATTCTACATTAATTTAGATATACAACTTTATTATGCTTTTACGTCTGTACTTCTTTTCAAATAATGTATATGTTCACTCAATTAAAGTCATAACACGTGTCTGGTAAATAAAAGTATTACTTGCTCAGATTTAAAGTACATCAATTTAGATATACAAAAAAGTCAATTACCTGCATATGGGACGGTAAGGACATCGCTTATGTTGGTGTTTGCTTTGATGTATTGTACATGAATTTAGGTATAAAAACGTCAATTACACAATGTACCTACTTTTTTTTTAAAACGAATCATTTCTGTTATACTGTTATACAAATATATATTATATGCGATTGTAGAGAAAATATTCTAAATGTTTTCGACAACACCCGATAGTGATATATATTTTGACTCCTTTCGATAGGACAGAAATATCCAAGAAACCGAAATAAATTGCATATTCGTTAAAAATCACCGTAAAATAAAAAATGTTTCGAATACCCTGAGTTTAAAAGGATGCATTGAAAACACGATTTGCTTGATCAATATACAGTGTAACCTGTGTAATCCGACACAATAGGAGACCGGGAAAAAAATGTTGGATTAAGCAGTGTGTCGGAAAACTCAGGTTTTTTCTGCTAGGATAGGTATATTATGGGACCATGTTTATGTGTCGGTTAAAGTAGGATGCTCATTTGACGGATCAGACAGGTTACACTGTATCGCTATACCTATTGAAAATGTTGTTACAGGTCTATTGCTATTGGTTTAAACCCTAACCACGAACAGTATGTAAGTTAATACTAAAAGTTCAGGACTGAAGCAGACAGAGCAATGTGTGCAATGTCATTATCTTCAGATGAAGAAACATGTGGTACTGATCCGTTGTACAACAGAATCACATGTCTTCTCGTTTCATGTAAAAGACGTGTTGGGATTCTGTAATTCCTTAACGAGGCATCCCTAAGTTAAGTAAATTTTGTACATCTTGTTTCTCTCTGATTATTTTTCGCTACATGTGTTCAATATGATGCATGCATGACAACATAGCTAGCCATGGTATAGTATCTTTTAGTCAAAGCATGATCATCAAAATATAACGATACAGTCATACCGTGTGAGCACCGTACATTTTATAATTCAGAGTGCTGTCAAGAATATTAAAAATCAACTTGCAGTCATGTGAAATCATCGATCTGTATGTTACACCGTCCCTTCTTAAATAAAGGTAACAGTAGTACACCGCTGTCAAAAATCGATTGAGAGAAAACAAATCAAGGTTATAAACTAAAACTAAGGGAAACACAACAAAAACTGATAAATTACCAAGATAATTTAATTATAGCAATAAGCCGTGTTTTTCTCTCTCCAAACACGAATTCGATTGTCAACTAGTCTGTTTTTTGTCCATGGATTTATGAGTTTTGAACAGCGGTATACTACTGTTGCCTTTATTTAACTAAACAAGAATCAAATCACGTCTGACCAATGAATTACTCCTCAATGGTGGTTTTTAACCCACTGTATTTGTTTATGAAGATGCTTAAACTACGGTTTCGTCGTCTGATTTGTCGATGAACAATACAGTTTTCATATTGTCATAAATCAGTAAAATTGTGATTCAATTTAAAAAAAAAACAGTTATAAACAATCTAAATTGATTCATTAAAACATTACCCCTACTTTCAGTTACCTTTTCTTGACAGTTTATGAAAATTCCTTCCACGAATTGTAAAGGTAAATAACAAGAAAGCCCAAATGCATTCTTCATTTTTTTTGTATTCTTTCAATCAAGTATTTTGATAAACAAAAAATGAAATTACATGTGCACGAATAAACATCAAATATCCAATTTAGAAGTATAATCATCGTTGTAGATTGTTTTGGAAGATACATGTTGTGCATGTAAGAATTTAAATAAAAATTGCAAACATAAAAAGTGATTTCCGTTTTTTATTTTGTATTTGCTTGTAAACAAGTGATGTCTTACTTTAATAAGACCTTCTATCAAATACATTCTGTTCCAGTTGGCGGCATGGATTTGATTAAGTGGAGAGAGAAAATTGTTTGTATCTATCGAATCAGGAGTTTTTAACATGAACGGAAAAGCAGCAAGTACTACAAGTAGATTATGTACTGTAAGCGTTGACGTATTACATATATACAGAGGCATTTTCAGGGACTTTTAATAGTTCTAATTACATTGTACTTTTAAATCATCGATTGATAGTTAAGGAAATTCGCTGCTCAGTTTCAAAATAAATAGCTTCCCATAACACTAGTATATATTGATAGGGTATTAATTGAGGAATCAAAAAAGCAAAAAATATATAGGGGTCAATGTGCTTGTTTTCGAGATATTAGCCATTGGAATTTTGGCGTTAAAATGTTCTCTCTTGATTTTTCTTATCTTTATCATTGACCAGTTAAAGTTCTCAAAAACTATTTAAAAAATAAATAAAATTTTATAAGACTTTTACAAATGACTTATAATTATACATGTAAAAGATTTATAAAAAGAAAAATGGGGGTCCATGGGCAAACTTTTTAAGGCATTCAAACGAATTAAACCAGAGGATTTCGAAAATCTGACAAAATTTCCAAAACATGTTTGTTAGCAATGGCTAAAGATTCGTGTCCTAAGTCGATCCTAAGTCCATCCTAAAATTGTTCTTATCTATGACTTAGGACGAATCTTACGATACTTTCGGGAACACCACCCCTGGAGTGTAAATTTAATGTTATGTACCAGAAAGGCGTTTTGTCAAAACAAGATTTATCATTGATTTTCGTACGAAAAGGTTGAAATACGAAATCGATAATAATAAGTTAAATAGCAATTGAGTACCAACACTCCCAATACAAAACCCGGCTAAGGGCATTTGTCATTTGAGATATGAAAAATAAAAAATTTGGCAAAAAAGAACCATTGCATCAAAATTATGTATAACAACGAATAAACCAGTATTTGCAATAGGTTCATCGGAAGAATATATGCCACAATATTTTATCACATCAACAATAGGGGGAGGGTTGAGATCTCATAAACATGTTTAACCCCGCCGCAATTTTGCGCCTGTCCCAAGTCAGAAGTCTCTGGTCTTTGTAAGTCTTGTATGATTTTTAATTTTAGTTTCTTGTGTATAATTCGGAGTTTAGTATGACGTCCATTACCACTGTACTAGTATACATATTTTAATGGGCCAGCTGAAGACCACCTCCGGGTGCGGGAGTTTAGCTACATTGAAGACCCATTGGTGGCCTTCGGCTGTTGTCTGCTCTATGGTCGGGTTGTTGTCGCTTTGACACATTGCCCATTTCCTTTCTCAATTTTAAGGTTTAGAAAAAATCATTTGCCAGTTAAGAATTTCCCAAACATTAATTTCATGTAAAATTTTATAAATTTGATAAATAAAGGAGGGGCGTTTTATTATTACGTACTGGTCCAATGAATATTTATTATTCAGTGAGACATTAACAAAATTAAAAAAAAACATCAATAAAACATCTGACAAAGTTACATTAAAATTCAATAAACCTTAAGTACAGATTAATTTTTCTGATACCCCTAAAACACTCTCACCACATCTTCCTATATCTACTTTTAAGACAAAAACAAAATAACAAATGTTAGTAATGTAAGTCAAAAATGTGGAAATTAACTTACTTGACCCTATATGATAATTTTGTATATGCATTATGTAATACTTACGTTCGGTAACTTTACATGTTACTGGTGATGTTATTTATCATGGTAAATAATGACTTAGGAAAAACAAAATATGTATGCATGTCATTACACATAAAATTAATTCCACGTTATGTTATATTTTTTTAACATTTTTTCTAAATGTAGACAAAACTACTTGTATATTTTTGTCCATCTGATGAGTTAAGCCTTTTTCAACTGATTTTATAGTTCGTTCTTATGTTGTACTGTTATACCACTGTCCCTGGTTAGGGGAGGGTTGAGATCCCGCTAACATGTTTAACATTTATTATTTATGTATGTGCCTGTCCCAAGTCAGGAGCCTGTAATTCAGTGTTTGTCGTTTGTTTATGTGTTACATATTTGTTTTTCGTTCATTTTTTTACATAAATAAGGCCGTTAGTTTTCTCGTTTGAATTGTTTTACATTGTCTTATCGGGCCTTTTATAGCTGACTATGCGGTATGGGCTTTACTCATTGTTGAAGGCCGTACGGTGACCTATAGTTGTTAATGTCTGTGATATTTTGGTCTTTTGTGGATAGTTATCTCATTGGCAATCATACCACATCTTCTTTTATATAATTTACATAAGTCTTGTCCTAACTTTCACTGTGGTCTGGCGTGTCATATTTCAACGGTTATCTTTGATCCCATCGATGTTAAAGCTTTATATTCATTTACACTACAAACTGCTCAGAGTCTGAAAAGATCATATTTCACAGAATTTACTTGATAAGACTCGACATAATCGATGATGGATTGATGTTTAAAGACCATTTACATATAACATGTACATGCATATTAAGAGGATAACATAATAGTATGATTAAAAAATGAAGTCTGATTAGCACTATATACTAGAACGACAAGCTATGTCGGTTGTTAACGGGATAGTAAACTTTGTCGGTCCACAGAAAAACATTCACCTTACCCAGGGTAATAAATTACACGTCATAGCCAACAAGTATTTGCTCTTGCCCTTGAATAATGTGTGGTCTGAAGTAGAGCGTCAAATATCAAGTTGCATTACTTTAAATTGACCCAGCAGGGATTTAGGACCAAATTTACTTCAGACGCTTTCATGAGACAACAGGCATCGGAAAATAATTTACTTTCCATGCATTTCATTATTCAAACGCATCAAAATGGCGTTTCTTGACGGCATTTACTACATTACCAAGACTTCTTCCTCTATTGAACCTTAAATCAATCATGGATATGTTTTATATAATATTAGTCAGTAAAAAAAATCTTTGAAAAAGTATATATCAAAACCAACATTACTTCCGTGGTTTGAAAAACGACTGATTCATGACAGAATTAAAAAGATATGAACAATATATATTCAGAAATTAATTTCTACATTAATTTAGATAAACAACTTTATTATGCTTTTACGTCTGTACTTCTTTTCAAATATGTATATGTATATGTTCACTCAATTAAAGTCATAACACGTGTCTGGTAAATAAAAGTCTTACTTGCTCGGATGTAAAGTACATGAATTTAGGTATACAAAAAAGTTAATTACCTGCATATGGGACGGTAAAGACATCGCTTATGTAAAATGTTGTTTGCTTGGATGTAAAGTACATGAATTTAGGTATAAAAATGACAATTACAAAATGTACCTACTTTTTTTTAAAACGAATCATTTCCAAAGAACTGCTCTACAAATATATTTGCGTTTGTAGAGAAAATATTCTAAATGTTTTCTACCAAAACCCGATAGGGCCTATTGCTATTGCGTGTAAACCCTAACCACGAACAGTATGTAAGTTAATACTTAAAGTACAAGACTGGAGCATTAAGAAAAATGTGTACAATGTCATTATCTTCAAATGCAGAAACATGTGGTACTGATCCATTGTACAACAGAATCACAATCTCCTCGTTTGTGTAAAAGACGACTAGGGATTCTGTAATTCCTTGACGAGGCATCCCTAAGTTCAGCAAGTTTTGTACATCTTGTTTCTCTCTGATTAATTTTCACATCATGTGTTCAATAGGATCAATGCATGATATCATAGCTGGCCATGTTATAGTGTCTTTCAGCCAAAGCATGATCATCAAAATGTTACGATATAGTCATACCATGTCAGCACCGTACATTTTATAATTCAGAGTGCCGTCAAGAATATTTAAATTCAACTTGCAGTCATCAGTGTGAAAGCATCTGTATATTGATACACCGCACCTTCTTAAATAAAGGCAACAGTAGTAAACCGCTGTTCGAAAGTCATCAATCGATTGAGAGAAAACAAATCCAGGCATATACAAATGGAAGTGTTTAACGACCTTGACTGGCTATCCAGGCATATGGCAAAATCAAAGGTACTTTATTCAAATGATTTGCACCACGTGACTTTGATCAAATTACTTCCCCTAGCTTAAGATTGAAAATATTATTTATTTTAGATTTGCGGATAATGTAGTCCTTTTCCGTCATGTATCTAAAACTAATGTATCTTTAAAAACTTCCTTTGGCGGATATTTTCCAATATTGTGTGTAATTCTAAGGAAAAATGCTTATAAATTGACTTTTTACGAAATGAGAAGGTTGAAATCATCATGTTTTTAAAAGAATTTGGCCGAAAACTTAAGAAAGCAGGAAAGTTAAAAGTTATTTAACTTTAAAGTTCAACCTACAAGGTGTTTCCCTATATACGAACAAATCATGAACACTATCTTCTTGCATTTGTATTTTTGTTTTGAATCTTGCTATTTTACGATTTTTCGACATTTTAGATGATCTTATATAGCAATTATACACGATTAAAAACTATGTAATGGTTACGCTTTCGATTTTTAAACTTAAAAGACCGAAAGATTTCAAAGTAGACAATGTCCATTTGTACACGGACAGAAGCCTAAAAACATGTACAATATATATATATATATGCGAACAAATTGTTCATTCGACATATGTATTGGCATGTTGGCATTTTTATTTAAGGGGCTTATATAATCCTTTTGTAATAGCTGCCGTCAAGATAAGGCAAAATGTCCGCTATGCAAATTATCCAAAATTTTGCCATATGGGTTACAAAATAAACTTAGGGAAACACAACAAAAACTGAAATTACCAAAATAAATATTTTTTTGACACTATAAGCCTTGTTTTTCTCACTTCAAACACGAATTTGACTGTCAAATAGTCTAAACAAGAATCGAATCACGTCTGCCCAATCGATTATTACCCAATGGTGGGTTTCAACCCATTGTATTTGTTTACGAAGATGATTAAGCTACGGTTTCGTTGTCTGATTTGTCGATAAACAATACAGTTTTCATATTGTCATAAATCAGTAAAATTGTAATTCACTTGTTTCAAAAACCAGTTAATAAACAATCAAAAACATTACCCCTACTGTCAGTTACCTTTTCTTAATTAACAGTTTATGAAAATTCATTTCACTAATTGTAAAGGTATATAACAAAAAAAGCCCAAATGCATTCTTCATTTTTTTGTATTCTTTCAGTCAATTATTTTGATAAACAAAAATTGAATTACATGTGCACGAATAAACATCAAATATCCAATTTAGAAGTATAATCAACGTTGTAGATTGTTTTGGAAGATACATGTTGTGCATGTAAGAATTTAAATAAAAATTGCAAACATAAAAAGTGATTTCCGTTTTTTATTTTGTATTTGCTTGTAAACAGGTGATGTCTTACTTTGATTTTAATAAGACCTTCTATCAAATACATTCTGTTCCAGTTGGCGGCATGGATTTGATTAAGTTGAGAGAGAAAATTGTTTGTATCTGTCGAATCAGGAGTTTTTAACATGAACGGAAAAGCAGCAAGTACTACAAGTAGATTATGTACTGTAAGCGTTGACGTATTACATATATACAGAGGCATTTTCAGGGACTTTTACATTTGTAATAGTTCTAATTACATTGTACTTTTAAATCATCGATTGAACACCAGTTAAGGAAATTCGCTGCTCAGTTTCAAAATAAATAGCTTCCCATAACACTAGTATATATTGATAGGGTATTAATTGAGGAATCAAAAAAGCAAAAAAAAATATAGGGGTCAATGTGCTTGTTTTCGATATATTAGCCATTGGAATTTTGGCGGGAAAAAGTTCTCTCTTGGTTTTTCTTATCTTTATCATTGACCAGTTAAAGTTCTCAAAAACTATTTAAAACATTAATAAAAGTTTATAAGACTTTTACAAATGACTTATAATTATACATGTAAAAGATTTATAAAAAGAAAAATGGGGGTCCATGGACAAACTTTTTAAGGCATTCAAACGGATTAAACCAGAGGATTTCGAAAATCTGACAAAATTTCCAAAACATGACAAGCAAACATCCTTAATGACTTTTTGTTAGCAATGGCTAAAGATTCGTGTCTTGATATACTGATATTATATAAATGTGTTTTCAAAGACCAAGCCTATATTTTAATTATAAACTCTTATTTGGATATATCACGATATAAAACAAGGATGATGTTTCATTCGCGTTTTGATTCGAAACTTGTTTTTATTTGGTTTCTTGACAGCAAAATGCTACATTCAACCTTGAATCAATCATGCAATATCAGTGTTCACTTAATTGGAATCGTGACATCTAGATATAGAAAGATGTGGTATGCGTGCAAATTAGACAACTCTCCTTTCAAGTCACAATTTTAAAAATTAAACCATTAAAGGTCAAGGTATCTGCATGTTAAACTATAGTAATAGTATAGGTTTATTAGTTATAAATTACACGAATTAAGATAAATATAAACCATCACACCCTTCATGAAAGAGAATATCATTAAAACACGATTTGATTTCAATTTTTCTTAAATGTGTTCTTTCAATTTGTTTTTTTTTTCTACATGCTATTTCGTGTGAAGTAAATTAATTGATATACAAAACGACATGAACAACAGATATTTTCTATACATGCTATGAACTTGTGTTTAATATGTGTACACTGTCTGATTTAAGTAGAAAGCTGATTCCATGAAGAGTTATTCATCATAAATTCCAACTAGGCATTTGTTTTAAGACGTATTTTGTACATGTAAGGATGCTTAAAACAAATTGCAAATAAAAAAAAATGATTTCAGTTGTTGTTGGGTTTCTTTTTGTTTGTTATATATATATGTATATATATCTAACATTGTTGGGTTGGTGTTAAGACGAGTTGTATATACAGAATGTACACAGCCATGTATCACCATCATTGCTGGTGATCCGATGGATAAATCTGTTGTAGAGTTGTCACTGGTTCAGACGTACTTATATATATATATATATATATATATATATATATATATATATATATATATATATATACATCTTCATACCTTATATATCATGTACTGTAGTACGACGCTAGATTAAAACTGACGTGGAAAGGTAACACCCGTCCACCGAAAGCTTCATTTTTATGAAGACCAGGTGTTCGTGTGGTCTAGCACACCGGTTACAGTGCAGGCCATTTGGTGTCACGATATCTCAGTAGCATGGGTTCGAATCCCGGCGAGGGAAGAACCAAAAATTTGCGAAAGCAAATTTACAGATCTAACATTGTTGGGTTGATGTTTAGACGAGTTGTATATATATATATATATATATATATATATATTTAATTTCTTGCAGACAAATGATTGTTAAAACTACAACAAAATATAGCTTGCATCAATTATTTCTTAACTATATACTAGACAAACCAGCTTGTTGGGGATTTAACGCGTGGGTTCATTAGGTCGGACGGCATAGAGACATTAACCCTATCAAGAATACATCATTGGAAACATTATATAAATAACACATAGCTGAGAGGATGATAGAGCAGATTGTTACCCCGAGAAAACATTGTCAACCGCGGCGAAGCCAAGGTTGACAATGTTTTTTCGAGGGGTACCAATCTGCTCTATCACCCTCTCAGCTATGTGTTACTTAATTTATTATACTGAATGTCCTACTATTATAGTCTTTTACAGATAATTTTATTATAAATTATTTTTCTATGACGTCACGTACAAGAAGAATAAGATAAGAATTTTATTAATCTAATGAAGAACCCAAAAAGGGCATCATTTTACAAAATTATTATGCACAATATGATTGGAAAAAAGCAAAACATACAATAACGTTATGAACAGGATCAGAGCCTAACACAACATGTGTGTTACAAAACTATTACATCAAATCTCATAATAATATATACAACGTTAAGGGTATTAGAAAAAAACAACAAAAGTTAAGCAAGATGATTTTTTTTTTAATTTGACAGTCAAAATTTAATCTGAGCCAAAACGTAGAACTTTAGCATTGTATTTGATAACTTGATGCAGATTCAATTTATTGTCCTTTAAATTATCGATTTTTGATTGGTCTAGACGAGAGGGTAACATTAAAAAAAATGTCATCCTCTGAGCCATGTGATAGAGTAAATTAACACCCTCGTATCAGCCAATCAAAATATGGCATTTAAACATGAAGTATTAGAACATAGCTTATCGCTCTCTGCTCTTATCTCTACAAACCGTATGCTCCGTGGAAGAGCAGCTAGCAAATGTGAATTTCAATACTTTGGTTTGACCCAGCTGGTATTAACTCCAGACCTCTGATTCTCGAAACGAGCACGATCCATGATATAAAACAAGGATGATGTTGCATTCGCTTCATGATTCGAAACTTGTTATTATTTGGTTTCTTGACAGCAAAATGCTACATTCACCTTGAACAACTCATCCTAAATTCAACCTTGAATCAATCGTGCAATGTCGGTGTTCACTTAATTAGAATCGTAACATCTAGATATATGAAGATGTGGTATGTGTGCCAATGAGACAACTATCCATTCAAGTCACAATTTTCAAAGTAAACCATTATATGTCCAGGTTACTGCATGTTTAACTACAGTGCTAGTATTAGTTTACGAGTGGTAAATTACACGAATTGAGATAAATATAAAACTCATCACATCCTCGATGAAAAAGAATATTATTAAAACACGATGTGATTTCAATTTTTCTTAAATGTTTTTTTTCAATATGTTTTTTTTTCTACATGTCATTTAATGTGAAGTAAATTAATTGATATACAAAACGAAATGAACATCAGATATTTTCTATACAGGCTATGAACTTGTGTGTAATATGTGTATACTATTTTATTTTAGTGGAAAGCTGATTCCATGAAGAATAATTCATCATAAATTCCAACGTGGTATTTGTTTTAAGACGTATTTTGTACATGTAAGGTTGTTTAAAACAAATTGCAAATAAAAAAACTGATTTCAGTTGGGTTTGGGTTTTTTTTTTCATACACATTTTTTTTTCTTGCAGACAAATGATTTCCTACTTGGATATTACCAGAGAATTCCTATCAAGTCCATTCTGATTTAACACATTTTCATATTTCTAGTGTCGATGGTAACTCGGAAAAATCCCAAAAGAAAAACAAATATTCATTTCAATCACCAACAGATATATGTATAAAATTGGTTTGAAATGTCAAAGTATGGTTTGTGAAATATTATTTTCACATTGTCCTGAAAGGATGCTCTTAATAATCCTGAAATCTTTGACCATAAAAAAAACATTTTCTATTATATCTTTACACTTATCCATTGTTAACAAATTGACCTAGAAAGTCAGCCTGGAGAACTCCAAAAAGGAACTTAGTAAGGAAAATGTCTTCCAGTGTGTTTTTTTTTTTAAATAACTGTAGATTATTTAAACTCGTAATCAATTGGTCATCACTCATTACCCTTTCAACTTTTCAGATTTGAGCGCCCCTGTAGTCGCAACGTTCGTCTGGTGAACTAAATACAACATGTTAATTTTGGGGTGGTTTTTTTTCAGTTATTGATATTAACGTTTTAAATAATATATAATTATTAGTTATCAATTTTTAGTTTATTTATCATAAAATTGAGATTGGAAATGGGGAATGTATCAAAGAGACAACAACCAGACCATAGAAAAAACAACAGCAGTCTATTTAGTAGTCATTTCTCCCTTCAATTGGGATTGTTTGCTTCATTTCAATTGTACATTTCAGTATTTTAAGACATTTATCGACGAGAGTGCTCAATCGCTCTGACTTCATAAACATTGTGAACATGGTAAGCCCTATACAATCAAATCCTGCAATCAATAACAGTGTTTGTCGAAATGACAGAAAAACAGATATGACCAAAAGTAAACCAGTAACATGGTTCCGGACTATGTACATTTACATAAACATTTAGTGGGTTTATAATTAATCAATACACTATAAAAAAAAAATTGGATCGAGCAGGTGCTAATTTTTGTTAATATATTTTTGTTGTTTTCCGTTAAGCTGGGGTCACACATTCACGATTTTTACTGCCGTCCTTGACAGGACCATTCCCGAATAAAATGTGTCAAAAGTCTGATCAAGATCCTGTGAATCGTGGATGGAAATTCAAACTTTAATTAAAATTTGTAAAAAAAATAATTTAATCACGACAGCAATCAGATATTGTTCAGGAAGCGTCGATATTCAACCGTTTCCAAGCGAATTTATCCCGATAATCCCGTTCTAAATCCGCTTCTAATCCGATTTGTATCTTTCGCCTGGTAAAATTCGACCGTGTCTGTCACGACTGCGTCCTGATTCTATCGAATGTAATCCGACAGAGATCAGACAGTGACCAGACAGTGAACCGACGCTGACGGAAGATATCCGTTCGAAAACTGTCGGCATACTCGGGATGATCAGGTACATGTACTGTTGGGACGTAATCCTATCACGGTCCGCTCTATCGCATTGCAAACGGCTTTGTTTGGTCTCAGTCGTATTGTATTCTGTAATTGTCGGGACTCTGACGTGGGTATTATTGACGAATTTCGAATTAATAACGGGACTGTTTCGGAACGGTTTCGGCTAAAACGGTTCGCAATCGACAAGATCTGGATGCAATCTGGACTCAATCGGCAGAAAAACAGCAATGAAAAATTACCCCAGATCATTCCCGTTCCACAGGACACCGTCCAGAATACACAGACCATTAGGAATTCGATCCGATACAGCAGAATCTGTCACGACATAGGCACAATTGTAATCCGACTAAACAAAATCGGCTGAGTTCCCCGAATGTTACGGGACGCACCATTCCCGACCCGTAGGAATCTGTTACGAAGTTAAACGACTGCGTTCAGACAATGATAGGACATTCCAGATAATTGAGGATAGTAATCCGACTTTTTTTTCACTTTTCGTTTCGTATCGCTGTCTGATCTCAAACGGGAGCAATAATCGGCAATGTGTGAACCCCGCATTATAGATAAATTCACTACGTCATAACTGTTTTCTCGGACCAATATTTGTTTTATGTCTGTCTTGTTTTACTGACGTCATTTTGTTGGGCTGTTCAATGTAGTTTTTATAATAATTCCACCTTATGTAATAATGCTGTATTTTGATTGGATGAGAACCATGGTATTTTTCACCAATTTCTATATATTGAGATTTTCTTTTCTCTGCCGGGGTATTTGCCATTAGGGAATTCCATATGCCGGGGTATTTGCTAGCAAATACCATGGCAGATGGGAAATACCCTATAGCAAATACCATGGCAGATGGGGAATACCATGTCTAAAAATAACTCAATGAATTATTTCTTTTCTAATATGTCAAATTCATGGTCATTCTTAATATATGGTTCCAGATGAAATATTTAGGATAAAAAGCATCATTATTGAATTTGGACCGAATGACGTAAAAATTCCGGGAATGACGTCATAAATAAAACTCAAAGGAGAATTGTCAACCGGTCACATAAAACTGGAATCCACTTGTATTACGCTTCACTGAAACTGATGAACAAAGTGTAGTAGTCAGCCGAGAACCAGCGTATTATCATAAAAAGGGAGACATACATACAGTCAGTGACTGTACATAAAAAAAAAATGATAAGAAATGATTATACGGTCAATGCAATTTGACTGCGCAAATAGCACAGCTGTAGTGTATACAAAAATTATACATTCAAGTCGAAATTTCATATAATTCCTGATTGTAATAAACTTTAATTTCTGAGGTGGAACATTCGGTGGAATTAAACAATTATATCATGCTTACAAGGGGTATTTGCCAAAAATACCGGTTTCGAGGTAATCAAATTTCCCTCGCCTAACGGCTCTGGAAATTTGTACCTCTCAACCGGTATTTTTGGCAAATACCCCTTGGAAGCATGATATATTTGTATAGAATTCTTCGACTGTTTTATGAATTGTTTATATATTCCGTGGTCTCTTGTGGAGAGTTGTCTCATTGACATCATACCACATCTTCTTTTTTGATATTATCTTAAAAAAAATAATTAATTACGTCTAAATAACTGGCATTACAGTGGGTGCATCTAATGAAATGTAATACGATTCAGTACAGAACAATAAATACTTCACACTTGCAAATCTGAATAAAATTCCACAGAAACACATAAAAGCAAATTATATAGTATCAAATAATAGCTGCAGTTACTTTACTGAATGCTGTGTTATCAATATATTCGTGTCTGTAATTTAATAACAAACTAGATGTGTCAAAGCGACGCGAATGGCCCCGTGTCCAAAAGTTGAAAAATGTGCAGTTTCAATAACACATGTGGACACAAACATGATGGTATTCTCACATATAAAAAAATTAGCTCAAAATCTGGAGGCGTATAGCTGTCCGTATAACTGTCATTTTCAACAATTTTTAAAGTTGTAAACCCTTAATTTTAGAAAAGATTAGCGGAGCGGAACGAAACTTAAACTTGATCTGTAACTCATCATGGTTAGCTCACATACCAAAAGTCAGCCCAATATCTGAAAGCATTTAGAAAAAGGGTCCGTATAACTGTGATTTTCAAATATTTATAAGTCCAAAGCCCGAAATTACAGCAAACATTAGCAGAGCGGAACGAAACTTAAACTTGATCTGTAACTCATTATGAGTAACTCACAAACCAAAAATCAGCACAATATCTGAAAGTGTATGGATTAAAAGTCTGTATAACTGTGATTTTCAACAATTTATCAAAGTCCAAAGCCCGTAATTTCGGCAAAAATTAGCCGAGCAAAACAAAACTTTAACTTGATCTGTAACTCATCTTGGTTAACTCACATGCCAAAAATCTTCCCAATATCTGAAAGCGTTTAAAAAAAAGTCCGTATATTTGTGATGTTTAACAATTTATCAAAGTCCATTCCCGTTATTTCGGCAAAACTTAGCGGAGCGGAACGAAACTTAATCTTGGTCTGTAACTCATCATGGAGAACTCACATTCCATAGATCAGTCCAATATCTGAAGCGGTTTTGAAAAAAAACTCCGTATAATACTTTGTTGCGGAATGACGGAATGACGGAATTACGGAATTACGGAATTACGGAAAATCAGCCCAATATCTGAAAGTGTATAGATAAAAAGTCTGTATAACTGTGATTTTCAACAATTTATCAAAGTCCAAAGCCCGTAATTTCGGCAAAAATTAGCCGAGCAAAACAAAACTTGAACTTGATCTGTAACTCATCATGGTTAACTCCCATGCCAAAAATCTTCCCAATATCTGAAAGCATTTAGAAAAAAGTCAGTATAAATGTGATTTTTAACAATTTATCAAACTTTTAAGTCCAAAGCCCGTTATTTCGGCAAAAATTAGCGGAGCGGAACGAACCTTAAACTTGATCTGTAACTCATCATGGAGAACTTACATTCCATAGATCAGCCCAATATCTGAAGCGGTTTTGAAAAAACTCCGTACAATGGTTTGTTGCGGAATGACGGAATAACGGAATTACAGAATTACGGAATTATGGAATTACGGAATTACGGAATTTCGGAATTACGGAATTTATGGACAAGGGTAAAACTATATGTCCCCGCCCACTTAGTGGCGGGGCCATAAAAATGTTACCGCGACCCAATAAATAGTGTCACTGTGACAGTATTATGTTTTATTAATCTTAACCTCAATTAAGATATGTTATACACAATGGTTATTAGTAAGGGAATGCATTTGCAAATGCAAATGTAAAGTACAACTGTAGCTGGCTTTATATGGAAAATGTATAACTGAAAGAAAGCTTGAATATTAAATAGCTGTAAAATAAACGTTTATGTTATTTTTAAATTCTCTAATAAAAAAAAATATTTATTGGCCCTTCGCTATGACAATATATTAATGCATGCATAATTGGTAGCTTCTTTCGTATCTCATATAGATTACTATTTCATATTATGTAATTATTTGTGAATAATTGAAATTCTCTAGACATTGGATTGGTTTACTTAAGCAATAAATGGAAACTGTATTAGCTTTGATTAGATATTCCATGGGGTACGAAATAGTAAGAGTTCGAAATTAATGTTTTTTTTCACATGGTACGAAATGGAGGATACACAATGATTAGGGTACGAAACGGCCACATTTTTTAATTAATTGAATACAAAATACAATAACGGGTCATCGCTTCATAAGTTAATTTCAACACCATGAACACTAACGTCTTAGTTAGCAAACATTTTTCCTTACAATTCTGCGATATGAATATACATTTATATATATTGACTGAATGTTGGTTATCGATCGATTTAAGACAATAATGGTGTCACAAATAACCTCCCTCGCAAGTAAAACATTATGTTATCTTCGTCTTTAGTTGATTGGTGATATAGAATTAACTAAAAGTACTGACTTCTGTACCCTTTAATCACAGAGAAGTGAAAATGCACATTAAAGACAATTTTTGCCAAAATGCATTAAGATTGAGGATTGAAGAACATTAATGCTAACTGCACATATCCAAATACTAAGTTTATCCATTTCCCCAACCTTCTACCAAAAACAAAAACAAAAACAATTTTGTCAAATATTTCTTTATATCCATAGAATGTGGATTGCTCGCCAAACATAATATTATTACCAATAATCGTTCGCCCACATACAGTGGAGATCACTTCTAACCTCTCATTAGAACTGTCAGAATAATCTGTCATAAAACTGTTCTAACCTGTCCTAGAACAGTTCTACCTAGAACAGTTCTACCCTAGAACTGTTCTAACCTGTCCTAGAACAGTTCTACCTAGAACAGTTCTACCCTAGAACTGTTCTAAGTAGAACTGTCAGAATCAGTTCTAGGTAGAACTGACTGTTCTAGGTAGAACTGTCAGAGTCAGTTCTAGGGTAGAACTGTCTAAAACTGTTCTAGGTAGAACTGTCCAAATCAGTTCTAACCGTAGAAATGTCAGCATAACTGACTAAATCAGTCAGAACTGTAGAACAGTTCTAAATGACGTCACTACAGTAAGGGCACTTTAGAATTTATAAGAAAAAATCAGTTCCAATTACTTTACTATATTTTTACTGATCAAACGTTACATGTACAAATATCGAAGTGGATAGAAATATCCAACTCATCGGAGAAATATTTTTATAAGATTGCATGATAAACATCATTGTTTACGTTTCTTCTTTCCACGTTTTTAAATCTCTTCCTTAATATAACTGCATTTTGCATGGAATTTTAATCGTAATTTACCTTGTTTGCCTTGGATTTACATTCATGATTTAAGATTCTGTGTTGACAAATGTTCAAACGAAAATTGTACAGTGGATGAATTATGGGATATTAATGAAAAAGTGTTGTATAACGTAAAAAAAACTATGTTATTGTATGAACCATCTCGTCAATTTAGCCAGACTAATCCATAACGATTATAAACACCGGATATAGGTACTAACCAAGCGGGCGTTATCGACCTCACACGGTAACGAAAATCTTTGTTTTGTTCACAAAATATCAATGTGTACCTCAATCTAAACATAATTGTTGTTTTAAGAAATGATTTGGTCGTAGGTTGATGATAAGATATGTCTCATTATTTTCCTAAAACAAGAACGATTACTAAAAATATGTGCAAATACTTGTCAAAGAAGTTGGCACTCGTCTCATCCGATACAATTCTATATTCATTGCAACTCTTTTTCTGATAGAAGGCCACTGTGCGTGTGTAATAAGTATAGCTGTATCAATAATTGGCATAGCAATCTTTCATGCATATGTTTTTTTTCGATATTTTAATCCCAAAAGAAGCGTTGTGTACGGTGTTCAGCTGACCACATAAATCTTTCTGTACGGTGCATAGTTAAATTGCTGTACACCGTACACAAAACAAAATTTTCATACTTGTTTATTACCCAAAAAGATTCAAGCAGGGCCGTAAATTGCCTGCCCTGTAAAGAAACAAAAAAAATTTTTGGACCCATTTTATGCAGAAAAGGATATTTTTTCGGACCTTTTCCTTGTATGCTATGTACCTCCCCAGAATACACGACTTGTTAAAGATTTGTTTTCGCTTTATCCTGCTTCTTTACAAGCTATTTTTACTTAAGTTTAGGGGAAAATTTTGCAAAGACTTAAAATGAAAGTAACCTGAAGTTGGTCAATTTTTGTGGTTTATCCGGCTTATTTGGCTGTCCAAATCGAACTAATTTTGACTTCGTTTCAAAGACACAATTTTCAAACCTTAAATGAAAATGCATTCTCAATAACTCATAACTTTATCTAACAAGTTCAAATTATTAAGACGTAACAATGTTTGTATACACTAAAAGTTTTATTCTGGCTTTGTCAAATGCTAAGGTGATTTTTTCTGACTGGACGAATCCCATCTTTTTAGCACTTCTATGCATTCAATATTGCCAACATTGTCACTTCTATGTATGTAGATGCAATAGTATTTGGTGGGCAACTTTTATGTGTGCAAAGGAGTTGAGTTGGGTACCGACCGTTCAGATATAAATATTGAACACACCTGCCATTATGATTAACCACCTTGTTGTTTTAACTAACAACCAGTGCTATAAAAATAATGCATGATTTTAACCAATTTTTTCTTTTCAGTGTTTTTTTCTCCATAATTTATTATTTTTTTTTTTTTTTTGTCAGCCCGCAATAGGAGGCAACTGCCTACATGCCTCTTTGTAATTTACGGCCCTGTCAAGGAATGAGTAATCACAGGTAGGTTTATGATTGGTAACTATTACTTTTGCCACTAGTGTGGATCTAGCCGGCGTTAATATTCATGAGGCTAGCCGTCAATAATATTCATGAGATCAAAACCGCGTTCGATGAAATGTTTTGGGTAGTTATTAGATTGTGACAATAGAATAACTTTTGCTGTTAATATCCATTATGGTTATGCTATTTATAGCAATATAAAGTAATTAGGAAATAGTAAGCCAATAGGTGTCTTCTGCAAGGTCCGCGTCATTTAAAATGAAAGTAAATGAAAAGTTTAATTGCATTGCCTCACACAACACAAAACAATTATGAACATTAAAATGTTGTTATTATTGAATCAATGTAAACTATAGTAATTAAAAGAAGATGATTAAATATAGGGTAATTAAATGGAATTAATTGTCATATGGGCATTCCATAATCTGTTCGTTGTCTACAAATATAGTCCAATTCTAAAACTAAAATATACAATACATACGATAGTATCACACAATTAAAAAGATCAGAAAAACAAGAAACATAGTTTATTGAAGGAATATAATAAACAGAAAAATAGAAACTGTCGATTACTATTTCAATGACATAATTCTTCAAAATTACGGAAATCAATCAGTGTCTTTAATCTCAACATTACCAGTCCATTTAATTGCCTCTAAAGTGGCCCATAGCACTTATGCCCTAGACCCGTACGAGTTAGTCAGAAAAGGATAAGGGGGGGGGGGGTACCCTGGTATATCACAAATTCGAAAATGAACTATTGCCGGCTGGCCAAACGAAGAGATTCTCCACGTGGGCAATGATACCAGAGGAAGAGGTACTTATTGCCTTTAAAATGGCCCATAGCACTTATACCCTAGACCCGTACGAGTTTGTCAGTAGAGGGTTCAAAGGGGGGATATGGTATCCCGGATACAACGAATTCGAACTGAACTATTGCCGGCTGGCCAAACTAAGAGATTCTCCACATCGACCATTATACCAGAGGTAGAGGTTGGTATTGCCTCTAAAATGGCCCATAGCACTTATGCCCTATACCCGTACGAGTTAGTCAGAAAAGGATAAGGGGGGGGGGGGGGGTACCCTGGTATATCACAAATTCGAAAATGAACTATTGCCGGCTGGCCAAACGAAGAGATTCTCCACGTGGGCAATGATACCAGAGGAAGAGGTACTTATTGCCTTTAAAATGGCCCATAGCACTTATACCCTAGACCCGTACGAGTTTGTCAGTAGAGGGTTCAAAGGGGGGATATGGTATCCCGGATACAACGAATTCGAACTGAACTATTGCCGGCTGGCCAAACTAAGAGATTCTCCACATCGACCATTATACCAGAGGTAGAGGTTGGTATTGCCTCTAAAATGGCCCATAGCACTTATGCCCTAGACCCGTACGAGTTAGTCAGAAAAGGATAAGGGGGGGGGTACCCTGGTATATCACAAATTCGAAAATGAACTATTGCCGGCTGGCCAAACGAAGAGATTCTCCACGTGGGCAATGATACCAGAGGAAGAGGTACTTATTGCCTTTAAAATGGCCCATAGCACTTATACCCTAGACCCGTACGAGTTTGTCAGTAGAGGGTTCAAAGGGGGGATATGGTATCCCGGATACAACGAATTCGAACTGAACTATTGCCGGCTGGCCAAACTAAGAGATTCTCCACATCGACCATTATACCAGAGGTAGAGGTTGGTATTGCCTCTAAAATGGCCCATAGCACTTATGCCCTATACCCGTACGAGTTAGTCAGAAAAGGATAAGGGGGGGGGGGGGGGTACCCTGGTATATCACAAATTCGAAAATGAACTATTGCCGGCTGGCCAAACGAAGAGATTCTCCACGTGGGCAATGATACCAGAGGAAGAGGTACTTATTGCCTTTAAAATGGCCCATAGCACTTATACCCTAGACCCGTACGAGTTTGTCAGTAGAGGGTTCAAAGGGGGGATATGGTATCCCGGATACAACGAATTCGAACTGAACTATTGCCGGCTGGCCAAACTAAGAGATTCTCCACATCGACCATTATACCAGAGGTAGAGGTTGGTATTGCCTCTAAAATGGCCCATAGCACTTATGCCCTATACCCGTACGAGTTAGTCAGAAAAGGATAAGGGGGGGGGGGGGGGTACCCTGGTATATCACAAATTCGAAAATGAACTATTGCCGGCTGGCCAAACGAAGAGATTCTCCACGTGGGCAATGATACCAGAGGAAGAGGTACTTATTGCCTTTAAAATGGCCCATAGCACTTATACCCTAGACCCGTACGAGTTTGTCAGTAGAGGGTTCAAAGGGGGGATATGGTATCCCGGATACAACGAATTCGAACTGAACTATTGCCGGCTGGCCAAACTAAGAGATTCTCCACATCGACCATTATACCAGAGGTAGAGGTTGGTATTGCCTCTAAAATGGCCCATAGCACTTATGCCCTAGACCCGTACGAGTTAGTCAGAAAAGGATAAGGGGGGGGGTACCCTGGTATATCACAAATTCGAAAATGAACTATTGCCGGCTGGCCAAACGAAGAGATTCTCCACGTGGGCAATGATACCAGAGGAAGAGGTACTTATTGCCTTTAAAATGGCCCATAGCACTTATACCCTAGACCCGTACGAGTTTGTCAGTAGAGGGTTCAAAGGGGGGATATGGTATCCCGGATACAACGAATTCGAACTGAACTATTGCCGGCTGGCCAAACTAAGAGATTCTCCACATCGACCATTATACCAGAGGTAGAGGTTGGTATTGCCTCTAAAATGGCCCATAGCACTTATGCCCTATACCCGTACGAGTTAGTCAGAAAAGGATAAGGGGGGGGGGGGGGGGGTACCCTGGTATATCACAAATTCGAAAATGAACTATTGCCGGCTGGCCAAACGAAGAGATTCTCCACGTGGGCAATGATACCAGAGGAAGAGGTACTTATTGCCTTTAAAATGGCCCATAGCACTTATACCCTAGACCCGTACGAGTTTGTCAGTAGAGGGTTCAAAGGGGGGATATGGTATCCCGGATACAACGAATTCGAACTGAACTATTGCCGGCTGGCCAAACTAAGAGATTCTCCACATCGACCATTATACCAGAGGTAGAGGTTGGTATTGCCTCTAAAATGGCCCATAGCACTTATGCCCTATACCCGTACGAGTTAGTCAGAAAAGGATAAGGGGGGGGGGGGGTACCCTGGTATATCACAAATTCGAAAATGAACTATTGCCGGCTGGCCAAACGAAGAGATTCTCCACGTGGGCAATGATACCAGAGGAAGAGGTACTTATTGCCTTTAAAATGGCCCATAGCACTTATACCCTAGACCCGTACGAGTTTGTCAGTAGAGGGTTCAAAGGGGGGATATGGTATCCCGGATACAACGAATTCGAACTGAACTATTGCCGGCTGGCCAAACTAAGAGATTCTCCACATCGACCATTATACCAGAGGTAGAGGTTGGTATTGCCTCTAAAATGGCCCATAGCACTTATGCCCTAGACCCGTACGAGTTAGTCAGAAAAGGATAAGGGGGGGGGGTACCCTGGTATATCACAAATTCGAAAATGAACTATTGCCGGCTGGCCAAACGAAGAGATTCTCCACGTGGGCAATGATACCAGAGGAAGAGGTACTTATTGCCTTTAAAATGGCCCATAGCACTTATACCCTAGACCCGTACGAGTTTGTCAGTAGAGGGTTCAAAGGGGGGATATGGTATCCCGGATACAACGAATTCGAACTGAACTATTGCCGGCTGGCCAAACTAAGAGATTCTCCACATCGACCATTATACCAGAGGTAGAGGTTGGTATTGCCTCTAAAATGGCCCATAGCACTTATGCCCTATACCCGTACGAGTTAGTCAGAAAAGGATAAGGGGGGGGGGGTACCCTGGTATATCACAAATTCGAAAATGAACTATTGCCGGCTGGCCAAACGAAGAGATTCTCCACGTGGGCAATGATACCAGAGGAAGAGGTACTTATTGCCTTTAAAATGGCCCATAGCACTTATACCCTAGACCCGTACGAGTTTGTCAGTAGAGGGTTCAAAGGGGGGATATGGTATCCCGGATACAACGAATTCGAACTGAACTATTGCCGGCTGGCCAAACTAAGAGATTCTCCACATCGACCATTATACCAGAGGTAGAGGTTGGTATTGCCTCTAAAATGGCCCATAGCACTTATGCCCTAGACCCGTACGAGTTAGTCAGAAAAGGATAAGGGGGGGGGGGTACCCTGGTATATCACAAATTCGAAAATGAACTATTGCCGGCTGGCCAAACGAAGAGATTCTCCACGTGGGCAATGATACCAGAGGAAGAGGTACTTATTGCCTTTAAAATGGCCCATAGCACTTATACCCTAGACCCGTACGAGTTTGTCAGTAGAGGGTTCAAAGGGGGGATATGGTATCCCGGATACAACGAATTCGAACTGAACTATTGCCGGCTGGCCAAACTAAGAGATTCTCCACATCGACCATTATACCAGAGGTAGAGGTTGGTATTGCCTCTAAAATGGCCCATAGCACTTATGCCCTATACCCGTACGAGTTAGTCAGAAAAGGATAAGGGGGGGGGGGGTACCCTGGTATATCACAAATTCGAAAATGAACTATTGCCGGCTGGCCAAACGAAGAGATTCTCCACGTGGGCAATGATACCAGAGGAAGAGGTACTTATTGCCTTTAAAATGGCCCATAGCACTTATACCCTAGACCCGTACGAGTTTGTCAGTAGAGGGTTCAAAGGGGGGATATGGTATCCCGGATACAACGAATTCGAACTGAACTATTGCCGGCTGGCCAAACTAAGAGATTCTCCACATCGACCATTATACCAGAGGTAGAGGTTGGTATTGCCTCTAAAATGGCCCATAGCACTTATGCCCTATACCCGTACGAGTTAGTCAGAAAAGGATAAGGGGGGGGGGGGGGTACCCTGGTATATCACAAATTCGAAAATGAACTATTGCCGGCTGGCCAAACGAAGAGATTCTCCACGTGGGCAATGATACCAGAGGAAGAGGTACTTATTGCCTTTAAAATGGCCCATAGCACTTATACCCTAGACCCGTACGAGTTTGTCAGTAGAGGGTTCAAAGGGGGGATATGGTATCCCGGATACAACGAATTCGAACTGAACTATTGCCGGCTGGCCAAACTAAGAGATTCTCCACATCGACCATTATACCAGAGGTAGAGGTTGGTATTGCCTCTAAAATGGCCCATAGCACTTATGCCCTAGACCCGTACGAGTTAGTCAGAAAAGGATAAGGGGGGGGGGGGGTACCCTGGTATATCACAAATTCGAAAATGAACTATTGCCGGCTGGCCAAACGAAGAGATTCTCCACGTGGGCAATGATACCAGAGGAAGAGGTACTTATTGCCTTTAAAATGGCCCATAGCACTTATACCCTAGACCCGTACGAGTTTGTCAGTAGAGGGTTCAAAGGGGGGATATGGTATCCCGGATACAACGAATTCGAACTGAACTATTGCCGGCTGGCCAAACTAAGAGATTCTCCACATCGACCATTATACCAGAGGTAGAGGTTGGTATTGCCTCTAAAATGGCCCATAGCACTTATGCCCTATACCCGTACGAGTTAGTCAGAAAAGGATAAGGGGGGGGGGGGTACCCTGGTATATCACAAATTCGAAAATGAACTATTGCCGGCTGGCCAAACGAAGAGATTCTCCACGTGGGCAATGATACCAGAGGAAGAGGTACTTATTGCCTTTAAAATGGCCCATAGCACTTATACCCTAGACCCGTACGAGTTTGTCAGTAGAGGGTTCAAAGGGGGGATATGGTATCCCGGATACAACGAATTCGAACTGAACTATTGCCGGCTGGCCAAACTAAGAGATTCTCCACATCGACCATTATACCAGAGGTAGAGGTTGGTATTGCCTCTAAAATGGCCCATAGCACTTATGCCCTAGACCCGTACGAGTTAGTCAGAAAAGGATAAGGGGGGGGGGGGGTACCCTGGTATATCACAAATTCGAAAATGAACTATTGCCGGCTGGCCAAACGAAGAGATTCTCCACGTGGGCAATGATACCAGAGGAAGAGGTACTTATTGCCTTTAAAATGGCCCATAGCACTTATACCCTAGACCCGTACGAGTTTGTCAGTAGAGGGTTCAAAGGGGGGATATGGTATCCCGGATACAACGAATTCGAACTGAACTATTGCCGGCTGGCCAAACTAAGAGATTCTCCACATCGACCATTATACCAGAGGTAGAGGTTGGTATTGCCTCTAAAATGGCCCATAGCACTTATGCCCTATACCCGTACGAGTTAGTCAGAAAAGGATAAGGGGGGGGGGGTACCCTGGTATATCACAAATTCGAAAATGAACTATTGCCGGCTGGCCAAACGAAGAGATTCTCCACGTGGGCAATGATACCAGAGGAAGAGGTACTTATTGCCTTTAAAATGGCCCATAGCACTTATACCCTAGACCCGTACGAGTTTGTCAGTAGAGGGTTCAAAGGGGGGATATGGTATCCCGGATACAACGAATTCGAACTGAACTATTGCCGGCTGGCCAAACTAAGAGATTCTCCACATCGACCATTATACCAGAGGTAGAGGTTGGTATTGCCTCTAAAATGGCCCATAGCACTTATGCCCTAGACCCGTACGAGTTAGTCAGAAAAGGATAAGGGGGGGGGGGTACCCTGGTATATCACAAATTCGAAAATGAACTATTGCCGGCTGGCCAAACGAAGAGATTCTCCACGTGGGCAATGATACCAGAGGAAGAGGTACTTATTGCCTTTAAAATGGCCCATAGCACTTATACCCTAGACCCGTACGAGTTTGTCAGTAGAGGGTTCAAAGGGGGGATATGGTATCCCGGATACAACGAATTCGAACTGAACTATTGCCGGCTGGCCAAACTAAGAGATTCTCCACATCGACCATTATACCAGAGGTAGAGGTTGGTATTGCCTCTAAAATGGCCCATAGCACTTATGCCCTATACCCGTACGAGTTAGTCAGAAAAGGATAAGGGGGGGGGGTACCCTGGTATATCACAAATTCGAAAATGAACTATTGCCGGCTGGCCAAACGAAGAGATTCTCCACGTGGGCAATGATACCAGAGGAAGAGGTACTTATTGCCTTTAAAATGGCCCATAGCACTTATACCCTAGACCCGTACGAGTTTGTCAGTAGAGGGTTCAAAGGGGGGATATGGTATCCCGGATACAACGAATTCGAACTGAACTATTGCCGGCTGGCCAAACTAAGAGATTCTCCACATCGACCATTATACCAGAGGTAGAGGTTGGTATTGCCTCTAAAATGGCCCATAGCACTTATGCCCTATACCCGTACGAGTTAGTCAGAAAAGGATAAGGGGGGGGGGGTACCCTGGTATATCACAAATTCGAAAATGAACTATTGCCGGCTGGCCAAACGAAGAGATTCTCCACGTGGGCAATGATACCAGAGGAAGAGGTACTTATTGCCTTTAAAATGGCCCATAGCACTTATACCCTAGACCCGTACGAGTTTGTCAGTAGAGGGTTCAAAGGGGGGATATGGTATCCCGGATACAACGAATTCGAACTGAACTATTGCCGGCTGGCCAAACTAAGAGATTCTCCACATCGACCATTATACCAGAGGTAGAGGTTGGTATTGCCTCTAAAATGGCCCATAGCACTTATGCCCTAGACCCGTACGAGTTAGTCAGAAAAGGATAAGGGGGGGGGGGGTACCCTGGTATATCACAAATTCGAAAATGAACTATTGCCGGCTGGCCAAACGAAGAGATTCTCCACGTGGGCAATGATACCAGAGGAAGAGGTACTTATTGCCTTTAAAATGGCCCATAGCACTTATACCCTAGACCCGTACGAGTTTGTCAGTAGAGGGTTCAAAGGGGGGATATGGTATCCCGGATACAACGAATTCGAACTGAACTATTGCCGGCTGGCCAAACTAAGAGATTCTCCACATCGACCATTATACCAGAGGTAGAGGTTGGTATTGCCTCTAAAATGGCCCATAGCACTTATGCCCTATACCCGTACGAGTTAGTCAGAAAAGGATAAGGGGGGGGGGGGTACCCTGGTATATCACAAATTCGAAAATGAACTATTGCCGGCTGGCCAAACGAAGAGATTCTCCACGTGGGCAATGATACCAGAGGAAGAGGTACTTATTGCCTTTAAAATGGCCCATAGCACTTATACCCTAGACCCGTACGAGTTTGTCAGTAGAGGGTTCAAAGGGGGGATATGGTATCCCGGATACAACGAATTCGAACTGAACTATTGCCGGCTGGCCAAACTAAGAGATTCTCCACATCGACCATTATACCAGAGGTAGAGGTTGGTATTGCCTCTAAAATGGCCCATAGCACTTATGCCCTAGACCCGTACGAGTTAGTCAGAAAAGGATAAGGGGGGGGGGGGGGGGTACCCTGGTATATCACAAATTCGAAAATGAACTATTGCCGGCTGGCCAAACGAAGAGATTCTCCACGTGGGCAATGATACCAGAGGAAGAGGTACTTATTGCCTTTAAAATGGCCCATAGCACTTATACCCTAGACCCGTACGAGTTTGTCAGTAGAGGGTTCAAAGGGGGGATATGGTATCCCGGATACAACGAATTCGAACTGAACTATTGCCGGCTGGCCAAACTAAGAGATTCTCCACATCGACCATTATACCAGAGGTAGAGGTTGGTATTGCCTCTAAAATGGCCCATAGCACTTATGCCCTATACCCGTACGAGTTAGTCAGAAAAGGATAAGGGGGGGGGGGGGTACCCTGGTATATCACAAATTCGAAAATGAACTATTGCCGGCTGGCCAAACGAAGAGATTCTCCACGTGGGCAATGATACCAGAGGAAGAGGTACTTATTGCCTTTAAAATGGCCCATAGCACTTATACCCTAGACCCGTACGAGTTTGTCAGTAGAGGGTTCAAAGGGGGGATATGGTATCCCGGATACAACGAATTCGAACTGAACTATTGCCGGCTGGCCAAACTAAGAGATTCTCCACATCGACCATTATACCAGAGGTAGAGGTTGGTATTGCCTCTAAAATGGCCCATAGCACTTATGCCCTAGACCCGTACGAGTTAGTCAGAAAAGGATAAGGGGGGGGGGGGTACCCTGGTATATCACAAATTCGAAAATGAACTATTGCCGGCTGGCCAAACGAAGAGATTCTCCACGTGGGCAATGATACCAGAGGAAGAGGTACTTATTGCCTTTAAAATGGCCCATAGCACTTATACCCTAGACCCGTACGAGTTTGTCAGTAGAGGGTTCAAAGGGGGGATATGGTATCCCGGATACAACGAATTCGAACTGAACTATTGCCGGCTGGCCAAACTAAGAGATTCTCCACATCGACCATTATACCAGAGGTAGAGGTTGGTATTGCCTCTAAAATGGCCCATAGCACTTATGCCCTAGACCCGTACGAGTTAGTCAGAAAAGGATAAGGGGGGGGGGGGGGTACCCTGGTATATCACAAATTCGAAAATGAACTATTGCCGGCTGGCCAAACGAAGAGATTCTCCACGTGGGCAATGATACCAGAGGAAGAGGTACTTATTGCCTTTAAAATGGCCCATAGCACTTATACCCTAGACCCGTACGAGTTTGTCAGTAGAGGGTTCAAAGGGGGGATATGGTATCCCGGATACAACGAATTCGAACTGAACTATTGCCGGCTGGCCAAACTAAGAGATTCTCCACATCGACCATTATACCAGAGGTAGAGGTTGGTATTGCCTCTAAAATGGCCCATAGCACTTATGCCCTATACCCGTACGAGTTAGTCAGAAAAGGATAAGGGGGGGGGGGGGTACCCTGGTATATCACAAATTCGAAAATGAACTATTGCCGGCTGGCCAAACGAAGAGATTCTCCACGTGGGCAATGATACCAGAGGAAGAGGTACTTATTGCCTTTAAAATGGCCCATAGCACTTATACCCTAGACCCGTACGAGTTTGTCAGTAGAGGGTTCAAAGGGGGGATATGGTATCCCGGATACAACGAATTCGAACTGAACTATTGCCGGCTGGCCAAACTAAGAGATTCTCCACATCGACCATTATACCAGAGGTAGAGGTTGGTATTGCCTCTAAAATGGCCCATAGCACTTATGCCCTATACCCGTACGAGTTAGTCAGAAAAGGATAAGGGGGGGGGTACCCTGGTATATCACAAATTCGAAAATGAACTATTGCCGGCTGGCCAAACGAAGAGATTCTCCACGTGGGCAATGATACCAGAGGAAGAGGTACTTATTGCCTTTAAAATGGCCCATAGCACTTATACCCTACACCCGTACGAGTTTGTCAGTAGAGGGTTCAAAGGGGGGATATGGTATCCCGGATACAACGAATTCGAACTGAACTATTGCCGGCTGGCCAAACTAAGAGATTCTCCACATCGACCATTATACCAGAGGTAGAGGTTGGTATTGCCTCTAAAATGGCCCATAGCACTTATGCCCTAGACCCGTACGAGTTAGTCAGAAAAGGATAAGGGGGGGGGGTACCCTGGTATATCACAAATTCGAAAATGAACTATTGCCGGCTGGCCAAACGAAGAGATTCTCCACGTGGGCAATGATACCAGAGGAAGAGGTACTTATTGCCTTTAAAATGGCCCATAGCACTTATACCCTAGACCCGTACGAGTTTGTCAGTAGAGGGTTCAAAGGGGGGATATGGTATCCCGGATACAACGAATTCGAACTGAACTATTGCCGGCTGGCCAAACTAAGAGATTCTCCACATCGACCATTATACCAGAGGTAGAGGTTGGTATTGCCTCTAAAATGGCCCATAGCACTTATGCCCTATACCCGTACGAGTTAGTCAGAAAAGGATAAGGGGGGGGGGGGTACCCTGGTATATCACAAATTCGAAAATGAACTATTGCCGGCTGGCCAAACGAAGAGATTCTCCACGTGGGCAATGATACCAGAGGAAGAGGTACTTATTGCCTTTAAAATGGCCCATAGCACTTATACCCTAGACCCGTACGAGTTTGTCAGTAGAGGGTTCAAAGGGGGGATATGGTATCCCGGATACAACGAATTCGAACTGAACTATTGCCGGCTGGCCAAACTAAGAGATTCTCCACATCGACCATTATACCAGAGGTAGAGGTTGGTATTGCCTCTAAAATGGCCCATAGCACTTATGCCCTAGACCCGTACGAGTTAGTCAGAAAAGGATAAGGGGGGGGGGGGTACCCTGGTATATCACAAATTCGAAAATGAACTATTGCCGGCTGGCCAAACGAAGAGATTCTCCACGTGGGCAATGATACCAGAGGAAGAGGTACTTATTGCCTTTAAAATGGCCCATAGCACTTATACCCTAGACCCGTACGAGTTTGTCAGTAGAGGGTTCAAAGGGGGGATATGGTATCCCGGATACAACGAATTCGAACTGAACTATTGCCGGCTGGCCAAACTAAGAGATTCTCCACATCGACCATTATACCAGAGGTAGAGGTTGGTATTGCCTCTAAAATGGCCCATAGCACTTATGCCCTATACCCGTACGAGTTAGTCAGAAAAGGATAAGGGGGGGGGTACCCTGGTATATCACAAATTCGAAAATGAACTATTGCCGGCTGGCCAAACGAAGAGATTCTCCACGTGGGCAATGATACCAGAGGAAGAGGTACTTATTGCCTTTAAAATGGCCCATAGCACTTATACCCTAGACCCGTACGAGTTTGTCAGTAGAGGGTTCAAAGGGGGGATATGGTATCCCGGATACAACGAATTCGAACTGAACTATTGCCGGCTGGCCAAACTAAGAGATTCTCCACATCGACCATTATACCAGAGGTAGAGGTTGGTATTGCCTCTAAAATGGCCCATAGCACTTATGCCCTATACCCGTACGAGTTAGTCAGAAAAGGATAAGGGGGGGGGTACCCTGGTATATCACAAATTCGAAAATGAACTATTGCCGGCTGGCCAAACGAAGAGATTCTCCACGTGGGCAATGATACCAGAGGAAGAGGTACTTATTGCCTTTAAAATGGCCCATAGCACTTATACCCTAGACCCGTACGAGTTTGTCAGTAGAGGGTTCAAAGGGGGGATATGGTATCCCGGATACAACGAATTCGAACTGAACTATTGCCGGCTGGCCAAACTAAGAGATTCTCCACATCGACCATTATACCAGAGGTAGAGGTTGGTATTGCCTCTAAAATGGCCCATAGCACTTATGCCCTAGACCCGTACGAGTTAGTCAGAAAAGGATAAGGGGGGGGGGGGGGTACCCTGGTATATCACAAATTCGAAAATGAACTATTGCCGGCTGGCCAAACGAAGAGATTCTCCACGTGGGCAATGATACCAGAGGAAGAGGTACTTATTGCCTTTAAAATGGCCCATAGCACTTATACCCTAGACCCGTACGAGTTTGTCAGTAGAGGGTTCAAAGGGGGGATATGGTATCCCGGATACAACGAATTCGAACTGAACTATTGCCGGCTGGCCAAACTAAGAGATTCTCCACATCGACCATTATACCAGAGGTAGAGGTTGGTATTGCCTCTAAAATGGCCCATAGCACTTATGCCCTATACCCGTACGAGTTAGTCAGAAAAGGATAAGGGGGGGGGGGGGTACCCTGGTATATCACAAATTCGAAAATGAACTATTGCCGGCTGGCCAAACGAAGAGATTCTCCACGTGGGCAATGATACCAGAGGAAGAGGTACTTATTGCCTTTAAAATGGCCCATAGCACTTATACCCTAGACCCGTACGAGTTTGTCAGTAGAGGGTTCAAAGGGGGGATATGGTATCCCGGATACAACGAATTCGAACTGAACTATTGCCGGCTGGCCAAACTAAGAGATTCTCCACATCGACCATTATACCAGAGGTAGAGGTTGGTATTGCCTCTAAAATGGCCCATAGCACTTATGCCCTAGACCCGTACGAGTTAGTCAGAAAAGGATAAGGGGGGGGGGGTACCCTGGTATATCACAAATTCGAAAATGAACTATTGCCGGCTGGCCAAACGAAGAGATTCTCCACGTGGGCAATGATACCAGAGGAAGAGGTACTTATTGCCTTTAAAATGGCCCATAGCACTTATACCCTAGACCCGTACGAGTTTGTCAGTAGAGGGTTCAAAGGGGGGATATGGTATCCCGGATACAACGAATTCGAACTGAACTATTGCCGGCTGGCCAAACTAAGAGATTCTCCACATCGACCATTATACCAGAGGTAGAGGTTGGTATTGCCTCTAAAATGGCCCATAGCACTTATGCCCTATACCCGTACGAGTTAGTCAGAAAAGGATAAGGGGGGGGGGTACCCTGGTATATCACAAATTCGAAAATGAACTATTGCCGGCTGGCCAAACGAAGAGATTCTCCACGTGGGCAATGATACCAGAGGAAGAGGTACTTATTGCCTTTAAAATGGCCCATAGCACTTATACCCTAGACCCGTACGAGTTTGTCAGTAGAGGGTTCAAAGGGGGGATATGGTATCCCGGATACAACGAATTCGAACTGAACTATTGCCGGCTGGCCAAACTAAGAGATTCTCCACATCGACCATTATACCAGAGGTAGAGGTTGGTATTGCCTCTAAAATGGCCCATAGCACTTATGCCCTAGACCCGTACGAGTTAGTCAGAAAAGGATAAGGGGGGGGGGGGTACCCTGGTATATCACAAATTCGAAAATGAACTATTGCCGGCTGGCCAAACGAAGAGATTCTCCACGTGGGCAATGATACCAGAGGAAGAGGTACTTATTGCCTTTAAAATGGCCCATAGCACTTATACCCTAGACCCGTACGAGTTTGTCAGTAGAGGGTTCAAAGGGGGGATATGGTATCCCGGATACAACGAATTCGAACTGAACTATTGCCGGCTGGCCAAACTAAGAGATTCTCCACATCGACCATTATACCAGAGGTAGAGGTTGGTATTGCCTCTAAAATGGCCCATAGCACTTATGCCCTATACCCGTACGAGTTAGTCAGAAAAGGATAAGGGGGGGGGGGTACCCTGGTATATCACAAATTCGAAAATGAACTATTGCCGGCTGGCCAAACGAAGAGATTCTCCACGTGGGCAATGATACCAGAGGAAGAGGTACTTATTGCCTTTAAAATGGCCCATAGCACTTGTACCCTAGACCCGTACGAGTTTGTCAGTAGAGGGTTAAAAGGGGGGATATGGTATTCCGGTTTACAACGAATTCGAACTGAACTATTGCTGACTGGCCAAACTAAGAGATTCTCCACATCGACCATCATACCAGAGGTAGAGGTTGGTATTGCCTATAAAATGGCCCAGAGCACTTATGCCCCAGACCCGTACGAGTTAGTCTGGAAAGGATAAGGGGGTACCCTGGTATATCACAAATTCTAAAATGAACTATTGCCGGTTGGCCAAATGAAGAGATTCTCCACGTGGGCAATGATACCAGAGGAAGAGGTACTTATTGCCTTTAAAATGGCCCATAGCACTTGTACCTTAGACCCGTACGAGTTTGTTAGTAGAAGGTTAAAAGGGGGGATATGGTATTCCGGTTAACAACGAATTCGAACTGAACTATTGCCGGCTGGCCAAACTAAAAGATTCTCCACATCGACCATTATACCAGAGGTAGAGGTTGGTACTGCCTCTAAAATGGCCGATAACACTTATGCCCTAGACCCGTACGAGTTAGTCAGGAAAGGATAAGGAGGGGGTTTCCAAGTATATCACAAATTCGAAATGAATTATTGCCGGCTGGCCAAACGAAGAGATTGTACCCGTAGGCAATGATACCAGAGGAAGAGGTACTTATTGACTTTAAAATGACCCATAGCACTTATACCCTAGACCCGTATGAGTAAGTAAGTAGAGGGTTAAAAGTGGGGATATGGGATACCGGTTTACAACAAATTAGAACTGAACTATTGCCGGCTGGCCAAGCTAAGAGATTCTCCACATCGACAATTATTCCAGAGGTAGAAGTTGATATTGACTCTAAAATGACCCATAACACTTATGCCCTAGACCCGTACGAGTCAGTCAGCAAAGGGAAAGGGGTTTATTGAACTGTTGCCGACTAGCAAAACTAAAAGATGCTCCACTAGGGTCACGATAACAGGTACAAAGGTAGTTATTACCTTTAAAATGGATAAAAGCACTGATGCCTTAGACCCGTAAGATTTTTCAGAAGAGGGTTAAAAATGGAAATTAACTATTGTTGACTGGCCATACTAAGAGATTCTCCACGTTAGCCATTATTGGTTAACCTATCGCGGGAGCATAACGTCCGATTTATTGTACTTGTCCATTGTCGACGTCGTACTGTCAGTGACTTCGCCTTGGAATACGAATATGTATATTTAATGTACTGGCTGAACAGTTGTTGTAGTACATATTGCCTTAACTATCATCTTTATTTATGATACCGTGACCCGGATCTCGAAAAAATGAAATCAGTCAGATCGGAGAACAGAAGACAAAAGCGCTGTTACCAGACTATTCCGAAATAGAATTACCGGAGAAATAATATCTCGGAAATACGTTGTGTGTCGCTTTCTCAAAGTCGCTTGCTACAGTAATCCTTAGAGTTTTCCGAAACGTGTTTATCCCAATTCAATCCACTTTTCCATAGATCCTGTATGAACTTCTTTGTTCGTATTGTGACCGGGCCAAGTATTCTAAGTGGATCGTATTTTTTCGAAGAATTTTCAAAATCTCACTTTTTGTTACAATGTCTAGTATTGGAATATCACATTTAGTCCGGCGGCCACAAGTATATTTCAGACGAGTTGTGCACATCCTGATATAAGCATGAACATTGGCATAGACCTTCCTGAAATATTGCTCTTTTATTTCAGATAAGAAGGCATTTGAAAAAAATGTCTCACTGCCGGTTAAATAAAAAAGGGCGGACATCATACTTTAATCGGCCCAATATAGAAGGCTAGTACTGTGGATTCATTTATTTTCGTGGATACCAATTTTCGTGGATTCAGGGAAACTTACATATTCGTGGATATTTAATTTCGTGGTTTTACCGAAGTCTGCATACTAGTACAAGCCTTTGTAAAATTTGTCATTCGTTGAACATCAAATTTCGTGGTTTGCCTGTACCAATGAAATCCACGAAAAATTGGTATCCCACGAATAATAATGAATCCACAGTATGTGAAAAGGATCTATCAGCATGCTGCTATAATAATATTTGGTACAAACCTTTGTTATGTAATACTTTTGGATATATTATATAGATAAAATGTCTCTAAAAACCCTACTTTCGGTAGAATCCAATATGGCGGACATTGACTAAAATAAGCTTATTTTTTAGGGAGGGGGATTGAAATGTGTTTTAACGTATTGTTACTATCATTAAATTGTACAGGAACATTTCTTTGATGCTTCCAAGGGATACAATGTATAAGATATATGTCTTAAAAATCCTTTCTTCCGGTAATATTCAAAATGGAGGACATAAATATGTCATTTTTTTATTTTGATATTTATCTTTTTTTCAAAATGTGAAGAAAGTGGGGTTTTTTTTGTGGTGGTCATCAACTTTAGGCTTTAATTTATCCTCTAAACCACTTATCATATTCTGTAGTTAATATTTAAATACAAAGTTAAAACTTCCGGTAAAAAAAAAACAATATGGCGTAAATGTCAAAGATGAGTCCTCACTCCATATGTTCGATGTAGAGCTTTGGATAGATTGATTTAATCAAAATAAAATCACTTAAGTACTAAACCTTTTAAAAATTACCCCTATTTGGCAAAAAAAACTTGTAAATTCCCAGTTACCACCACATGCACACGACGCAGGGCACGGGAGACTTGATTTTCCTCATAAAAACAACCGCGACAACCTTTCTTACATCCACAATGTGCAAGCTTCTGACAACATGATGAGCCCTCAGAAAGAGTTTTTTAAAAGTGATCCTCTTTGTCCCGTCGTCATCCATTAGCACCTGGACTTGGTAGCATACGAGCCAATTTCAGGCTCGTCCCCTAAACACGTGTCTTAGTATATTGTACATTTTGCATGCTGGAAAAGACTAGACTAAGTTGATAACCTCAATTAACCTACTCTTTTGCGTAAATAGATATTTCTTGCTTTGTTAACCATGCTAACCCCATATGATTATTTTTTGCTATCTTACAGTAAACACCGGTGATTTAGGCGGATCAATTATCATTCTTTAAGTTAAAGTCACATCTTCAAATGCTATCAATGTCTCCAAAACAGTCTTTTTCCCCCTTTTCAAGAAAACAGAGAACCGTATCACAACCGGAAAATGGATCATAATATTTGGGTGTGATCCCTAATCGCGAATGCAGTTGGAAGGTCATTTATATATATTTATCCAAAGCTTTTCCTCTTAAACACAATCCATAGTTCGTCTACCCCTATGTCACGGAATAGCGAAACAGTAATGACAGCATCATCAGTAACGACTGTTCGAATAATGACTTGTTTAATTTCGTGTTTCACTGCATCAGACACATGCACCATGATTCTAGTGTCAGCCTTTTAATACATATGTATTAATATGGTGTTTAACTTGAACCGCGTCACGGCGGTAAAGATAGAATATCCTGAACATGTGTTGCTACAACTGTCATATGCATCCAAGACTTTATCATAATAGTTTCATGCTTTTTAAGATAAGGGCATAATACCCTATCAGCATACTCGTTATGAAACAACTTGAAACTGTAACAGTGGATGAATGCATATATAGACAATACCGGTAGTTTGAATGCTGCCACAAGAAAAAAGAAATACACTTAGGGGTAAGAGAATACAAAGACGAATCCAGAGTCGAAACAAATCTCAAAATTGGTAAAGTTTTCTGAGAGATGGCGACATTAAGAAAGAACTTTTTAGTTTTTATTCACAGGCGCTTGCTCAATAGATTTTGAGGAAGAGTTAGTTGTAGCAACAAATGCTCAGGATGTTTTGTGTTATTCACCACATGATGGTGTTTCAAGTTTAGCCCCATGTTAAAATGAATAGGCTTATACTATAGAATCAATATACAAAAAAAACATGTGTCTGATGCATTGATTCACAGACTCATGACTTGAACAGTCGATACTGATGCTGCTGTCATTGCTGTGTCATTATTCAGTGACATGGGGGCAGATGAACTTTGGCTTGTATTTGGAAGTGGAAAAAGCCTTAGATATAATCTAACTGTGACCTTTCAAGTGCACGTTTACTTGAAAGGGAACTTCGTTGTTGACATGGATGGCGTTTGAAGATGTGACTTAATGATTTAGAATGATGATTGATCAGCCCACATCACCAGATATGGATTTGATAATGCCATTGATAAAACGATACGTGGTTTTGTAGTAAGATCGAACAAACTTATCAGATGGGGTTTACGAAGCAAGAAAACATGTTTTTGAAAGTGGAAAGACTTATTGATGATATTTGAACGACTCGGTCTAATGTTTTTCATCATGTAAAACGTGCAATATACCATGGCGGGTGTGGATGAGTAACAAGCTTGAGATTTGGTTTCTATGCTTACTATTCCAGACGCTTATAATGGCGGGGAAAATATGAAACATTGGAACCCCTTTGGACAACTCTTTGTGAGGCCTCTTCACCTTTTCAGGAGCTTGTACATTATTGATGTAAAAACCAATACCGCCGCTGTCTTAGTAAATGAGGAAAATCAGCTTTCCGATTGTGAATATTTGCGGCCATAAATGATCTGTACTTTTAAAGATGTTTTAGTACTACAGTGATTTTATCTTATTTTCATCAATCTATCCAAATAAAAGCTCTATTTCGAAGATATGGACTGAGGACTCATCTTTGAAATTTACTCCAAATTGGTTTTATATACCGGAAGTGTTAGCTTTGTATTTAATCATTATCTATAGAATACAATAGGTGGTTTAGAAGATAACTTAAAGCCAAAACCAAATGGTAACTGACCAGCACAAAAAAAAACCAGTTTCTTTACATTTTGAAATAAAGTTGAATATTGAAGTAAAATAATGATGTTTCATGTCCGCCAGTTTGACTATAACCGGAATTAATGCTTTTAAAGACATATGTCTTATGTATTGTATCCATTAGCAGCATCAAAGAAAGGTTCCTGAACAATTTAATGATAGTAGCAATACCCTCCTTTAAAAATAAGCTTATTTTAGTACAATGTCCGCCATGTCGGATTTTACCGAAAGTAGGGTTTTAAAAGACATCTAATCTATATAAAATAGTCAAAATATCCAAAAGTAGTACATAACAAAGGTTTGTTCCAAATATTATTATATCAGCATGATAAAAACCGCTTTTCACACACTTACACTAGCCTCTGATATTTGGATGATTTAAGTATGATGTCGGCCATTTAAGATTTTTACCGGATGTGAGACATTTTTTTCAAATGCCTCCTTATCTTGAATAAAAGAGTAACAGCTGAGCTGAGTCTATGCCAAATTTTATTCCTGTAGCATGATTTGCACAATTTTTCACAAAGCGGCCGTATTAATTTCTGGTACATCAGATCATCGAATCAGCTATTCCATAACATACCAAGTACTTTTGTGTTTTGTCCGCATATAGTAGTACTTTTTCCGTTTTAGCTAGCTTACGAATATCCACACGGTTTGAAGTCCAGGATCGTAGATAGAATCCAGTTTCCTCCATCATTGATCTCCCTTCCTTATAGTCAGCCCACCCTCGTTCTGTAAACTTAACAGAATGTTGTCCACATACAAATCAGTCATTCAAACTTTGCGAATTATGCGATGTCGACAAATGCAGTCGTAAACAATTTTGATAGGCATAGTGCTTGATTCCTTCTGTACAGGATGATAAGGAATGTAGTGATACTTTTCTTAAGTTCATCTGTTTCATCTACCTTCTCTATGAATCCTCTTCGTTCCTGTTCTTGTATAATGCTCCCGTACTTCTTTAACATATCTGAGTTTTGAGTAAGTCTTTGAAGGACGTTTTCTGTCCTTCTGTTCGTGACTGCTTAATTTATAGGCAATTCATCACGTTTTCAAGGTAACATGGCGGAATATTTGTTTTCTCAGAACTCAATTGATCTGTCCTGATAGACTTAAATATATGCATTGTCGTCTTCGTCTACCTCCCTACTATTTATTCCTATTGAATCTAAATTCAAAAATCTCTCCAGATTGAATTCTTTAACTTTGTGTGATACTAGAACATTACACATACTAGTCTTCGACGTGTTTGTTTTCTTACCGTATGTAAGTACCGAAAGCATTTATCCAATATTGGATTTCACGGCGGTCGGATCGTTTACACGGACTATATAATCTTTAACAATGTCTCCGTAGTGATATGAGCCTACCAGCAACGATATCTCGAATGAATCGTGCTTTGTCACCGTGTTCGCTACCTTTAAACCACGCAAATAACCGTTCTGTGTATCAATATTACGTATGTGATTCTGTATAGGCATGCCGATCATCTGTACTATCAGTACTTTGATTGACAATACGTGTCCTACATCGGTTTTCAGATAGATTGTTGACTTTTCTATGTGTCTCACGTTTTTCTCTGCACCTTCAAATGCCGATTAATATATTATTTATGTTCCCGCTATCTGTAAATTTAGTTAAGTTTTGCGTTTCAAAAGATGTTTGCCCTCCTTCGTCAAAAAGAATATCCGTATCGATAAAGAACTGATTTGAGCCTATTTGTGCCACGGCAGTTTTCAAAAGTACATTCGATTGCAATTCTGTCCGTTGAGAATACAAAATAGTAATATTATGTTCCGTATCATCAATGTCATTCACGAGTTGAACGTTGGGCGAATTCGAAGATAGTGGGTTTAACGTGCATTACATTAGTTTGTGTGGTGTTTCTCATTACAATGTGCGTTTAGATTTACATTCGTTTAGTCTGTGTATACCAAGGTAGTTAAAGATAACAAATTTGTTCATACGGCATTATGTGTCGGCTGTTTTACTGCAATGAGTTGGTGGATGTATTTCGTGACATTAAACGCTAGGTCTAGTCTCAATATTCTTGTAAGATTTAGATTTCACCAATTTCGGATGTCGACTCTTTTGTCCTGTGTCCGGTATAACGATATCATCTAATATGCTTTCAGGGAGGTCCGTTATACCAACGTTTTTGTTCTATGTCCTCGCGCGAGATATTTTGTGACTTCAACGGGTAATTTGTAGACAATAATGGGAAGAAGTAGTGTGCCGTATGTTTCATGTGTCTTACCCAAAGTTTCTAGATCTTGACGCTACCTCCAATTTGATCGTAAAAAACTTCGTAAGCTTGTTTACTGATTTATAGGCGAAGGAATTTCTAAATCTAGTGCTTCGTGTTCTACTTCATGAGCTTTCAAGCAGTTACACTTTTGTATATTTGAAAGTAACTAGTTAAGATGTACGGACGACTCACATGAGTCCCAGAAGGTTTACCATTCTGAAATCGTGCCTTCGAAAGTTGGAAGCGTACGTTTTGGTCCGTTACTCTGATTAAAAGTTGCAGGAAATGTACTTTATTGCGTGTTGATTATGAGAATGGCTTGGGCAAACTGGTTTTCAAACGACAGTGCGTTGTGTAGGTTTGCTATGTTTTGCGTTGAAACAAACGGTATAGTTTTTGGAATTAAAGTGTGCGTTCTAGTACTTTAGTATTTGATTCAATGTGACGGGACTGCAGGATTTTGGACATTTGTATGAACTTACGTACGTGTCAAATCAAGGTTATAATATTAACCGTAAATTCATCTGAATGAAATAATCTAATTTACCACATTTTCCGGTTCCGTTAACTTTAGAATTTGTTCATTCAAGTCCTAAAACAATGTTTGTGTTTGCACAAGTTTTCCTAGTGTTGTAATGACTTCTACTTGATCGAATTTTGTATTCTCCTTTGTTTCATCTAATCTTCGGTATACCTTGAACTACACGTATTTTGCGACTGACTATCTGAACAACGGAACCGAAATTACGTTAGTGATTGCGAAAAGCAGATTAGCGCAAGTGAAAACCCTTACATAACCGCAACTAGAACTTATGGCCGCAGTTATTGGAACTAGACTAGCTTTTCATGTAAAATCGACCTTCTAATGTAAAAACGTGGCTTTCTGGTCGGATAGCTGTATAGTATTGCACTGGTTAAATCATCGAAACTGTTTAAACGATTTATTGTGAATCGAGCGCGAGGAATAACAAAATCTACAAAATCAACATTAATGGAGATATTGCCCAAAAGAATGCAACCCAACCAATCTCTTAACACGAGGAATTGACGTCGATCAATACATCGATAGTGTCCTTTAAAAAAAGACAGAATTAGTTAACGGTATTGACAATTACAGAAAAAAAACGAAGACGAGGAATTTCTAAACAATGAAGTTCATACTGATCACTATGATATCAGTAACGTTATAGACAATTGGAAATATTGAAATTTTCAGGAAAGTGATTTGAGTAACTGCTTACGTTCAGCGGTTCATATTTAACTACCAATATACCGATATACCAAACATCTGAGATAAAAACACAAGGCAATATCCTAGCACTAGACAATTGTGACTCTTCATAGATGACGGTAGCTTTTTGAGATGCAATGGAAGGATTCACAGCGGAATCATTTTAGAGAATACCAAATTTCCGTATTTATTACCTGCGAATCATTTACTTACCAAACTGATAGTGACAGACGCACACGAGCGTTCACTTAATTCGGACTCAATGCTACGCTTACTTACGTATTACAATCGTATTGGGTACCGATACTTAGACACTATGTTAAGGAGTAATTGATCAAGTTTTCGCTGTTGTTAATCATTGTAATGTTACGTAAGTGTCACGTGTTGACATTATAGTCAAAATAGATATACATACATTCTATTCGCTTTTGCTATTGTTAGCTATATAGTTGTCCGATGTAACCTCTTAACGATATTGGTGTCAAGTTAACCTCTTAACGATATTGGTGTCAAGTGACCAGGATGAATTTACAGCTGAAATCGATACTAGCAGGACATAGTAGTGCCGTCTCCGGAATATTCCAGAAATTCGACGAAAAATGGGGAGAGCGGCACAAAACTTGTTGATTCCAATAACCTTCGAAACAGAAATCGTTAACTCTGATGATTATTTATTTAATTTAGAAAAAAAATACAGCCAATAGCAAAATTTATCTAAGTACAAACATCAACGCTAAACACACATGCCACAAGTTCGCAACATCACGCAAACGTACATGAATGCATAATTTTACATACCTTCATACAAGAGCTTGCGTTATTTTTTACGACAAAATTGAAACATATGTACGTGGTTTAGAATCCCTTGGTCAGACAGAGAATACATATGACCCATTATTGGTCCCTATCATATTGAAAAAGTTACCGGGGACGTACGCATAAATCTTACAAGACACCATGAATCAAATAGTTGGCAATTAAATGAACTACTACATATACTATCTCAAGAACTCAACATTATGGAGAGAGGCAATTCCTCTGATCATACGGAAACTTAAACCACTACAGCAGCATTTCACACCAATGCAAAGGTACGTACAAAATAAATCAACACAAATAAACGTAAAATCATGTGTACTTTTGTAACGAATCACATGTTCCCGTTAATTGCACTAAGATAATTGATCAAACAGCAAATATTTCTGTTGTTAAACAGCATCGTTTATGTTTTAACTGTCTTTGACCCCCAATATAGCTGATTGCAAATCACACAAAAGTTGCAGGAAATGTAAAATAAAGCAGCATACTAGTTTATGCAAAGACGAGGTTAAAAAGATGAAAAACAGAGTAACACTAATGAATATATTACTAGTAACACAATTCAGTAAACACAACACAACGCGAAGAAAACGGGTACAGTTCTTCACTCACAGACACAGACTAAAAACTGTCGTAGCGCAAGTAAGTTCGGGCATTCAATGTACTTACACAAACACATTACTTGACAAGGGCGCACAGATGCCCTCATCACAGAAAAATAAGCTACAGAGCTTGATTTGACAATTACCAGACAGAAGACCATAAACTTGTCAGGATTTTGTGACACAAGTGATGGCACAGACAACGGCAAATTACCTATCAACGTTTTGATTGTACCAGAAATAGCTGTACCAATGAAGACTTATGTACGTAATATAACAAATTTAAAGTATTTGTTTGGCTTGAAATTAGACCATCCGGTCTCACATGACCCAATGGTTGAAGATTCTCTATTGAATTATATCTAATTCGATTATTACTGGTCAATTGTCGATGATAGAATAGTATGAGGAACAGGACCTACTACCGTCAAGTCGGAAATCCGTAACCTTCTGTCCGGCACAATCAATTGAATACCTGCAAATCCAGATCACACACTTACGTCAATGATGAACATATTAGTAGGTCACAAAGTTGAAGAGTAGAACTTTTATAATGGAGAAATTTATGGAAGTTGTAGCTGCTAGTATAAATAATAGTGACAACAAATCTGAAAACAGACAATTCCAAGATTTATATAAATCAAGTGGTAGAGGTTACCATATGGAAACATAAAGATATGTTGATAAGTTACCTTGTAAGGAGGAACACCACACCTTACTAGAAAACAGAAGTATTGAATAACGGAGAACAGAAAATGTCATTAAGCGTCTAAATCGTGAACTTACACTTTTACAGAAAAACGGAAAAATTATTAATGAACAAGAAAAACGTAGATTTATCGAGAGAGTTGATGAACGATCAGCCAAAACAATTGTTCATTCCATACCGCACCATCATTTCCGTAAAAAGTCGTCAACCACGCCAATCAGAATTGTATTTGACTGTAGCTGCAAACCTTCACCTATTAATCTAAGCTTAAATGATTGTTTGATGGATCTTTGGCCAAACTTTAATGATTTAACCGGAATTTTTCTCCGATTTAGAATGCACAAATACGCCGTCTCGACAGGTATAGAAAAAAGCCTTGCTTATTATGGGCCGGAGGAAGAGGATCGTGATGTTACCAGATTCTCTTATGCGTAGTAACCCGGATGACCCAAATAATCAACTAACCGCAAACAGATTCAAGTCAGTATAATTTGGAGCAACTTTCTCTCCGTTTATCCTAAATGCTGTTATACGTAAACATTTGACTGCAACTCAACAGACTGGACAGCAATGTTAAAGAAATACTTTTATGTTGACAATATTATATCGAGCTTTAATTAACAAAGAGCTTTGTTAGACTTCTTCCATGCATCACGTTTATTATTTGTATGATGCGAGAGCATAAGAAATTGAACATTTATCAAAATCATCATGTAACCGAGAAGCTTAATCCTTATGGAACAATTTTGTTCGGTGGATGGTGGGAGACATTGAGAGGAATAACGAAAAACTGCATTAAACGAGCACATATGGACAATAAAACATTCAACACGATAATGACTGAAGTAGAACGTTTACTCAGTGATCGCCCACTAACATACGTTTCATCGGATCAAACGCGGACGACGAACCCCTTACTCCGTCACATTTATTATATTGAAAACGGACCAAGACGCTACCGTCTAACGGCCTTAAAGACTGTAGTTTACAACCAGGAACCAAAGACACTACGCATGAACCAGTAACTGGCTAGACAATCGAAGATTCTTTCATTAATTCTTAAAAACTACATAAAAAGATGGAAGCAGGAATACATAAATTCGCTTAGGAAATATTACCGATACACAGATCGAAACACATAGAACATTAACGTCGGAAATATGTAGTATAGATTCAGGACTATGTATCTAGAGTAAATTGGACTTTGGCGATCATTGACAAATTATTTTACGGCAAAGATGGACTTACACGATCAGCCATAATTCGAACAAAAACTGGTTTGGTATCTAGACCAATCATCAAAATTGAATTCTTTGGAACTTGAAAATATAGCAGCTCAGAGTGAGGAAAAGACGAAAACAAAACATAGACTAACATGTGTTAAATATAAATCGTGAAAAGTAAAATGATAACGTGTGATTAGCATATGGACATTAAAATTAATTTAAACCGTGGGCTGTTAAATATTTTACATATAAACTTTAAAATTTTACTAGTAATTTATTTTATTAGAACTTTAATAATTAATGTTGTGATCACTTTCATTTATTCTAAAGTAATTCATGTGCGGCCCAAGTATGTTAAGAGCAAAATCACAAACGCAACGTTCTCGCTGCCCATATTCATTGTAACATGTGTGACATGTTGACATTAGAGCTTGAATAGAAAGAATTATTCACACGAGTCATTATATCAGAGGGAGAGGTATCCATTGCCTCAAAAATGACAAAAATCTGTAATGCCCTAGACTCGTACGACTTAGCCAGGAAAGGATAAGGTTGGTACCTTTATATATCACAAATTCGAAATGAACTATTGCCAGCTGGCCAAACCAAGACATTTTCCACATGGGTCATGACACAAGAGGTATATGTAGTAGTTGTATAATGGCCCATAGTACGTATGTCCTAGACCCGTACGAGTTTGTCAGGAGGGGATAACAAGGGTTGTGGTACTCCGATTCATCACGAAGTCGAAATGGCCAAATTAAGAAATTCTCCACGTGGGTCATTATATCAGAGGAAGAAATAGGAATTGCCTCTAAAATGACCCATACTACTATACCCTAGACCGTACGACCTAGTCAGCAAAGAGAAAGATGGGCACCTTTATATATCTCAAAGTCGAATTGAACTATTGACGACTTGTCAAACCAAAAGATTCTCCTCGTGGACCATGATACAGAGGTTAAGGTACTAATTACCTTTAAAATGACCAGCAAGTAAAAGTATGTTTGAATATTTTGATATACAAGAGTACTTCCCTTACCCTTTTCCTACCAATACGTACGGATCTATGATATACGATACATGGGCCTTTTTAGAGAAAACACCTACGCTAATCTTTTTGTTAGCCCACAAGGAGAAACTCTTAGTTTGTTCTTTGTGATATACAAGAGTACTTCCCTTTGCTGTTCAACAGGTACGGGTCTAGGACATAAGAACCATGGGTAATTTTCGAGGCAACATTATTCCATACATCTGATATATTTGACAACGCAATCAGGGTTAGTGCTATGGCCCATCTTAAAGGCAATGGCTACCTCTACCTCTGCTAATATGGTCCACGTTTAGATTATCTTAGTCGGTCAGCTGGCAATATTTCATTTTGACTTCGTTGTACACCGGGATACTATATCCCCCTTTAAACCGTCTGCTGACAAATTTGCACAGGTCTAGGGCATGATTGTTATGGGCCATTTTAGAGGAAATTTCTACCTCTACCACTGGTATAATGGCCTACGTGGAGAATCTCATAGTTTGGCCAGCCGGCAATAATTCAGATCGAATTCGTTGTATACCGTGACACCATATTCCCCCTATTAACCCTTTACTGACAAAATCGTACGGGTCTAGGGTATAAATGCTATGAGCCATTTTAAAGGCAATAAGTACCTCTTCCTCTGGTATCATTGCCCACGTGGAGAATCTTTTCGTTTGGCCAGCCGGCAATAGTTCATTTTCGAATTTGTGATATACCAGGGTACACCCCCCCCCTTATCCTTTCCTGACTAACTCGTACGGGTCTAGGGCATTAGTGCTCTGGACCATTTTAGAGGCAATACCAACCTCTACCTCTGGTATAATGGTAGATGTGGAGAATCTCTTAGTTTGGCCAGCCGGCAATAATTCAGATCGAATTCGTTGTATACCGTGACACCATATGCCCCCTTTGAACCCTCTACTGACAAACTCGTACGGGTCTAGGGTATAATTTGTATGGGCCATTTTAAAGGCAATAAGTACCTCTTCCTCTGGTATCATTGCCCACGTGGAGAATCTCTTCGTTTGGCCAGCCAGCAATAGTTTATTTTCGAATTTGTGATATACCAGGGTACACCCTTTATCCTTTTCTGACTAACTCGTACGGGTCTAGGGCATAAGTGCTATGGGCCATTTTAGGGCCAATACCAACCTCTACCTCTGGTATAATGGTCGATGTGGAGAATCTCTTAGTTTGGCCAGCCGGCAATAGTTCAGTTCGAATTCGTTGTATCCGGGATACCATATCCCCCCTTTGAACCCTCTACTGACAAACTCGTACGGGTCTAGGGTATAATTTTAATGGGCCATTTTAAAGGCAATAAGTACCTCTTCCTCTGGTATCATTGCCCACGTGGAGAATCTCTTCGTTTGGCCAGCCGGCAATAGTTCATTTTCGAATTTGTGATATACCAGAGTACCCCCCCCCCCCTTATCCTTTTCTGACTAATTCGTACGGGTCTAGGGCATAAGTCCTATGGGCCATTATAGAGGCAATACCAACCTCTACCTCTGGTATAATTGTCGATGTGGAGAATCTCTTAGTTTGGCCAGCCGGCAATAGTTCAGTTCGAATTCGTTGTATCCGGGATACCATTTCCCCCCTTTGAACCCTCTACTGACAAACTCGTACCGGACTAGGGTATAAGTGCTATGGGCCATTTTAAAGGCAATAAGTACCTCCTCCTCTGGTATCATTGCCCACTTGGAGAATCTCTTCGTTTGGCCAGCCGGCAATAGTTCATTTTCGAATTTGTGATATACCAGGGTACCCCCCTTATCCTTTTCTGACTAACTCGTACGGGTCTAGGGCATAAGTGCTATGGGCCATTTTAGGGCCAATACCAACCTCTACCTCTGGTATAATGGTCGATGTGGAGAATCTCTTAGTTTGGCCAGCCGGCAATAGTTCAGTTCGAATTCGTTGTATCCGGGATACCATATCCCCCCTTTGAACCCTCTACTGACAAACTCGTACGGGTCTAGGGTATAATTTGTATGGGCCATTTTAAAGGCAATAAGTACCTCTTCCTCTGGTATCATTGCCCACGTGGAGAATCTCTTCGTTTGGCCAGCCGGCAATAGTTCATTTTCGAATTTGTGATATACCAGAGTACCCCCCCCCCCTTTATCCTTTTCTGACTAACTCGTACGGGTCTAGGGCATAAGTCCTATGGGCCATTTTAGAGGCAATACCAACCTCTACCTCTGGTATAATTGTCGATGTGGAGAATCTCTTAGTTTGGCCAGCCGGCAATAGTTCAGTTCGAATTCGTTGTATCCGGGATACCATTTCCCCCCTTTGAACCCTCTACTGACAAACTCGTACGGGACTAGGGTATAAGTGCTATGGGCCATTTTAAAGGCAATAAGTACCTCTTCCTCTGGTATCATTGCCCACGTGGAGAATCTCTTCGTTTGGCCAGCCGGCAATAGTTCATTTTCGAATTTGTGATATACCAGGGTACGCCCCCCCCCCTTATCCTTTTCTGACTAACTCGTACGGGTCTAGGGCATAAGTGCTATTGGCCATTTTAGAGGCAATACCAACCTCTACCTCTGGTATAATGGTCGGTGTGGAGAATCTCTTATTTTGGCCAGCCGGCAATAGTTCAGTTCGAACTCTTTGTATCTTGGATTCCATATCCCCCCTTTGAACACGCTACGGACAAACTAGTACGGGTCTAGGGTATAAGTGCTCTGGGCCATTTTAAAGGCAATAAGTACCTCTTCCTCTGGTATCATTGCCCACTTGGAGAATCTCTTCGTTTGGCCAGCCGGCAATAGTTCATTTTCGAATTTGTGATATACCAGGGTACCCCCCCTTATCCTTTTCTGACTAACTCGTACGGGTCTAGGGCATAAGTGCTATGGGCCTATTTAGGGCCAATACCAACCTCTACCTCTGGTATAATGGTCGATGTGGAGAATCTCTTAGTTTGGCCAGCCGGCAATAGTTCAGTTCGAATTCGTTGTATCCGGGATACCATATCCCCCCTTTGAACCCTCTACTGACAAACTCGTACGGGTCTAGGGTATAATTTGTATGGGCCATTTTAAAGGCAATGAGTACCTCTTCCTCTGGTATCATTGCCCACGTGGAGAATCTCTTCGTTTGGCCAGCCGGCAAAAGTTCATTTTCGAATTTGTGATATACCAGAGTACCCCCCCTTTATCCTTTTCTGACTAACTCGTACGGGTCTAGGGCATAAGTCCTATGGGCCATTTTAGAGGCAATACCAACCTCTACCTCTGGTATAATTGTCGATGTGGAGAATCTCTTAGTTTGGCCAGCCGGCAATAGTTCAGTTCGAATTCGTTGTATCCGGGATACCATTTCCCCCCTTTGAACCCTCTACTGACAAACTCGTACGGGACTAGGGTATAAGTGCTATGGGCCATTTTAAAGGCAATAAGTACCTCTTCCTCTGGTATCATTGCCCACGTGGAGAATCTCTTCGTTTGGCCAGCCGGCAATAGTTCATTTTCGAATTTGTGATATACCAGGGTACGCCCCCCCCCCTTATCCTTTTCTGACTAACTCGTACGGGTCTAGGGCATAAGTGCTATGGGCTATTTTAGAGGCAATACCAACCTCTTCCTCTGGTATAATGGTCGGTGTGGAGAATCTCTTATTTTGGCCAGCCGGCAATAGTTCAGTTCGAACTCTTTGTATCTTGGATTCCATATCCCCCCTTTGAACACGCTACGGACAAACTAGTACGGGTCTAGGGTATAAGTGCTCTTGGCCATTTTAAAGGCAATAAGTACCTCTTCCTCTGGTATCATTGCCCACGTGGAGAATCTTTTCGTTTGGCAAGCCGGCAATAGTTCATTTTCGAATTTGTGATATACCAGAGTACCCCCCCCCCTTATCCTTTTCTGACTAACTCGTACGGGTCTAGGGCATAAGTCCTATGGGCCATTTTAGAGGCAATACCAACCTCTACCTCTGGTATAATTGTCGATGTGGAGAATCTCTTAGTTTGGCCAGCCGGCAATAGTTCAGTTCGAATTCGTTGTATCCGGGATACCATTTCCCCCCTTTGAACCCTCTACTGACAAACTCGTACGGGACTAGGGTATAAGTGCTATGGGCCATTTTAAAGGCAATAAGTTCCTCTTCCTCTGATATCATTGCCCACTTGGAGAATCTCTTCGTTTGGCCAGCCGGCAATAGTTCATTTTCGAATTTGTGATATACCAGGGTACCCCCTTATCCTTTTCTGACTAACTCGTACGGGTCTAGGGCATAAGTGCTATGGGCCTATTTAGGACCAATACCAACCTCTACCTCTGGTATAATGGTCGATGTGGAGAATCTCTTAGTTTGGCCAGCCGGCAATAGTTCAGTTCGAATTCGTTGTATCCGGGATACCATATCCCCCCTTTGAACCCTGTACTGACAAACTCGTACGGGTCTAGGGTATAATTTGTATGGGTCATTTTAAAGGCAATAAGTACCTCTTCCTCTGGTATCATTGCCCACGTGGAGAATCTCTTCGTTTGGCCAGCCGGCAATAGTTCATTTTCGAATTTGTGATATACCAGAGTACCCCCCCCCCCTTTATCCTTTTCTGACTAACTCGTACGGGTCTAGGGCATAAGTCCTATGGGCCATTTTAGAGGCAATACCAACCTCTACCTCTGGTATAATTGTCGATGTGGAGAATCTCTTAGTTTGGCCAGCCGGCAATAGTTCAGTTCGAATTCGTTGTATCCGGGATACCATTTCCCCCCTTTGAACCCTCTACTGACAAACTCGTACGGGACTAGGGTATAAGTGCTATGGGCCATTTTAAAGGCAATAAGTACCTCTTCCTCTGGTATCATTGCCCACGTGGAGAATCTCTTCGTTTGGCCAGCCGGCAATAGTTCATTTTCGAATTTGTGATATACCAGGGTACGCCCCCCCCCTTATCCTTTTCTGACTAACTCGTACGGGTCTAGGGCATAAGTGCTATTGGCCATTTTAGAGGCAATACCAACCTCTACCTCTGGTATAATGGTCGGTGTGGAGAATCTCTTATTTTGGCCAGCCGGCAATAGTTCAGTTCGAACTCTTTGTATCTTGGATTCCATATCCCCCCTTTGAACACGCTACGGACAAACTAGTACGGGTCTAGGGTATAAGTGCTCTGGGCCATTTTAAAGGCAATAAGTACCTCTTCCTCTGGTATCATTGCCCACTTGGAGAATCTCTTCGTTTGGCCAGCCGGCAATAGTTCATTTTCGAATTTGTGATATACCAGGGTACCCCCCCTTATCCTTTTCTGACTAACTCGTACGGGTCTAGGGCATAAGTGCTATGGGCCTATTTAGGGCCAATACCAACCTCTACCTCTATTATAATGGTCGATGTGGAGAATCTCTTAGTTTGGCCAGCCGGCAATAGTTCAGTTCGAATTCGTTGTATCCGGGATACCATATCCCCCCTTTGAACCCTCTACTGACAAACTCGTACGGGTCTAGGGTATAATTTGTATGGGCCATTTTAAAGGCAATAAGTACCTCTTCCTCTGGTATCATTGCCCACGTGGAGAATCTCTTCGTTTGGCCAGCCGGCAAAAGTTCATTTTCGAATTTGTGATATACCAGAGTACCCCCCCTTTATCCTTTTCTGACTAACTCGTACGGGTCTAGGGCATAAGTCCTATGGGCCATTTTAGAGGCAATACCAACCTCTACCTCTGGTATAATTGTCGATGTGGAGAATCTCTTAGTTTGGCCAGCCGGCAATAGTTCAGTTCGAATTCGTTGTATCCGGGATACCATTTCCCCCCTTTGAACCCTCTACTGACAAACTCGTACGGGACTAGGGTATAAGTGCTATGGGCCATTTTAAAGGCAATAAGTACCTCTTCCTCTGGTATCATTGCCCACGTGGAGATTCTCTTCGTTTGGCCAGCCGGCAATAGTTCATTTTCGAATTTGTGATATACCAGGGTACGCCCCCCCCCTTATCCTTTTCTGACTAACTCGTACGGGTCTAGGGCATAAGTGCTATGGGCTATTTTAGAGGCAATACCAACCTCTTCCTCTGGTATAATGGTCGGTGTGGAGAATCTCTTATTTTGGCCAGCCGGCAATAGTTCAGTTCGAACTCTTTGTATCTTGGATTGCATATCCCCCCTTTGAACACGCTACGGACAAACTAGTACGGGTCTAGGGTATAAGTGCTCTTGGCCATTTTAAAGGCAATAAGTACCTCTTCCTCTGGTATCATTGCCCACGTGGAGAATCTTTTCGTTTGGCAAGCCGGCAATAGTTCATTTTCGAATTTGTGATATACCAGGGTACCCCCCTTATCCTTTTCTGACTAACTCGTACGGGTCTAGGGCATAAGTGCTATAGGCCATTTTAGAGGCAATACCAACCTCTACCTCTGGTATAATGGTCGGTGTGGAGAATCTCTTAGTTTGGCCAGCCGGCAATAGTTCAGTTCGACATCGTTGTATCTTGGATTCCATATCCCCCATTTGAACCCTCTACTGACAAACTCGTACGGGTCTAGGGTATAAGTGCTATGGGCCATTTTAAAGGCAATAAGTACCTCTTCCTCTGGTATGATTGCCCATGTGGAGAATCTCTTCGTTTGGCCAGCCGGCAATAGTTCATTTTCGAATTTGTGATATACCAGGGTACCCCCTTATCCTTTTCTGACTAACTCGTACGGGTCTAGGGCATAAGTGCTATGGGCCATTTTAGAGGCAATACCAACCTCTACCTCTGGTATAATGGTCGGTGTGGAGAATCTCTTAGTTTGGCCAGCCGGCAATAGTTCAGTTCGAATTCGTTGTATCTTGGATTCCATATCCCCCTTTGAACCCTCTACTGACAAACTCGTACGGGTCTAGGGTATAAGTGCTATGAGCCATTTTAAAGGCAATAAGTACTTCTTCCTCTGGTATCATTACCCACGTGGAGAATCTCTTCGTTTAGCCAGCCGGCAATAGTTCAATTCGAACTCTTTGTATCTTGGATTCCATATCCCCCTTTGAACACTCTACTGACAAACTTGTACGGGTCTAGGGTATAAGTGCTCTGGGCCATTTTAAAGGCAATAAGTACCTCTTCCTCTGGTATCATTGCCCACGTGGAGAATCTCTTCGTTTGGCCAGCCGGCAATAGTTTATTTTCGAATTTGTGATATACCAGGGTACCCCATTTTATCCTTTTCTGACTAACTCGTACGGGTCTAGGGCATAAGTGCTATAGGCCATTTTAGAGGCAATACCAACCTCTACCTCTGATATAATGGTCGGTGTGGAGAATCTCTTAGTTTGGCCAGCCGGCAATAGTTCAGTTCGAATTCGTTGTATCTTGGATTCCATATCCCCCCTTTGAACCCTCTACTGACAAACTCGTACGGGTCTAGGGTATAAGTGCTATAGGCCATTTTAAAGGCAATAAGTACCTCTTCCTCTGGTATCATTGCCCATGTGAAGAATCTCTTCGTTTGGCCAGCCGGCAATAGTTCATTTTCGAATTTGTGATATACCAGGGTACCCCCCCTTATCCTTTTCTGACTAACTCGTACGGGTCTAGGGCATAAGTGCTATGGGCCATTTTAGAGGCAATACCAACCTCTACCTCTGGTATAATGGTCGGTGTGAAGAATCTCTTAGTTTGGCCAGCCGGCAATAGTTCAGTTTGAATTCGTTGTATCTTGGATTCCATATCCCCCCTTTGAACCCTCTACTGACAAACTCGTACGGGTCTAGGGTATAAGTGCTCTGGGCCATTTTAAAGGCAATAAGTACCTCTTCCTCTGGTATCATTGCCCACGTGGAGAATCTCTTCGTTTGGCCAGCCGGCAATAGTTCATTTTCGAATTTGTGATATACCAGGGTACCCCCCCTTATCCTTTTCTGACTAACTCGTACGGGTCTAGGGCATAAGTGCTTTGGGCCATTTTAGAGGCAATACCAACCTCTACCTCTGGTATAATGGTCGGTGTGGAGAATGTCTTAGTTTGGCCAGCCGGCAATAGTTCAGTTCGAATTCGTTGTATCTCGGATTCCATATCCCCCCTTTGAATTCTCTACTGACAAACTCGTACGGGTCTAGGGTATAGGTGCTATGGGCCATTTTAAAGGCAATAAGTACCTCTTCCTCTGGTATCATTGCCCACGTGGAGAATCTCTTCGTTTGGCCAGCTGGCAATAGTTCATTTTCGAATTTCTGATATACCAGGGTACCCCCCCCCTTATCCTTTTCTGACTAACTCGTACGGGTCTAGGGCATAAGTGCTATGAGCCATTTTAGAGGCAATACCAACCTCTACCTCTGGTATAATGGTCGGTGTGGAGAATCTCTTAGTTTGGCCAGCCGGCAATATTTCAGATCGAATTCGTTGTATCTTGGATTCCATATCCCCCCTTTGAACCCTCTACTGACAAACTCGTACGGGTCTAGGGCATAAGTGCTATAGGCCATGTTAGAGGCAATACCAACCTCTACCTCTGGTATGATGGTCAATTTGGAGAATCTCTTAGTTTGGCCAGCCGGCAATAGTTCAGTAAGAATTCGTTGTAAACCGGATACCATGTCCCCACTTTGAACCCTCTACTAACAAACCCGTACGGGTCTAGAGTATAAGTGCTATAGGCCATTTTAAAGGCAATAAGTACCTCTTCGTCTGATACCATTGCCCACGTGGAGAATCTCTTCGTTTGGCCAGCCGGCAATAGTTCATTTTCGAATTTGTGATATACCAGGGTACCCCTTATTCTCTCCTGACTAACTCGTACGGGTCTAGGGCATAAGTGCTATGGGCCATTTTAGAGGCAATAATATGAATTGTTAATAATGACTCAGATTGGTCTCCATAATTTTGAAGAATCATATGTCATTGAAATAGTAATTGACAGTTGTTATTTTTCTGTTATTTTTATTTCTGCAATTAACTATGTTTGTATTTTTCTGATATGTTTAAATAGAAAATACTGTCGTAATATTGTATGTTTTAGTTTCATGATTGGACTATATTTGTAGACAACGAACAAATTACCATCAATTCTCTGTCATTCCTAAATTTCTATATTTAATCAATTTTTTTTAATTTATTGTAGCTTACATTGATTTAATTATCACAAAATTTTAATAAGAACTGTTCTTTACTTTATTTGTTTGTTGTAATTAATTTCTATATTTAATTATATTTTTTTAAAACTTGTTATTGCTTTAGTTTACATTACTTCTCTAATCACAGAATGTTAAAAGACCATTTCTTTGTTTTATATTTATGGAGGCATTTACATTGTTTTTATTACATTTACAATGTTGTTTAAAGACGCAGACCTTGAAGAAGACCCAAAGTTGATTCAATAAACGCGGACCTCGAAGAAGACACCCATTGACATGCCTATTTGAAGTAATATCAAATATAAATAGGAACGTTATTTAATTATAATTATCGTTCATAGTTTCTAACAACACTTCTTCGAACGCAAGTCATCTCATGAATATTATTGACGGCTCATGAATATTATTGAAGGCTGGCCTCATGAATATTATCGCCGGCTGCTATCGACGGCTAGATCCACACTAGTACTTTTGCCCTGTATTAGCTTTCTTTCAGGTAAAACATGTAATTGTCTCGACAATTGTATCGAAATTGGAAGTTGGTGTTGACATTCACAACTATTTGCGCATTTACAAGTTAATTGTTCTTATTTAAATATAAAAGTTGTCTTATAAATAGGAAAAAATCGATGCGAAAATTATTTTGGAGCAGGAATTTCAGATGTTGAGAAATGTACACTGAATGTTGATAAAACAAAACAAAGACTTTCGTTACCGTGTCAGTTCAAAATCGATCATGCCCGCTTGGTTAGTACCTATATCCGCTGTACGATGATACACGGTGATAAATGATATCTGGGAGTCTTGAACGTCAGAAAAATATACTGGATCTGAACATGATTGAAACATTTGCCCCTGGATGTTAGGCTACAAACAAAATCAATTATTTTTCTTTACCTTCTTCAAATTATATTAACAGTATACTATTCCAAGAAGAGAACTTCTCATACATGTACTTTTCATTTTAAAATAAAGTATATGAATCAGTCATGTGAGTGTTGGATGATGCCTTTAAATAGTTTTGTTTAAAAAAAAACCATCACGAACTACTGACTTAAAAAGTCACTTTAATAGTGACGGTTCATTATTATGGATACAGAGAGGAAATTATGGGACGCTAAATTGATGTGAACAAAATTTTTAGATTTGGTGTCATCTTTATCATACGATCCGTCCTGACATAGAAATATTATTGGTTTACAATGAGGCCATATATATTTATTTGATAAAGTGTAAATATGTTCAGTTTTGGTTGATGCGGTCAAATAATGTTGTTAAAACGAATCAGTGGTTGTCGTTTGTTTATGTGTTACATATTTGTTTTTTGTTCATTTTGTTTTTTATATAAATAAGGCTGTTAGTTTTCTCGTTTGATTTTTTTTACATTGTCATATCGGGGCCTTCTATAGCTGACTATGCGGGATGGGCTTTGCTCATTGTTGAAGGTTGTACGGTGACCTATAGATGTTAATGTCTGTGTCATTTAGGTCTCTTGTGGACAGTTGTCTCATGGGCAATCATGCCACATCTTCTTTTTTATACAGTCTGATATATCGAAACTACTGAAATTTGTTTACTATTCAATATTTTGAATAAAAAGAGGACATGCTGGTACTCTAATTGATGTGGAAATTTTTCCAATATTGCTGTCATTTGAATGATACAATCCATCGTGATATGTAACTATAAGTGATTTACTATGCGGCTTTATATATATATATTAACATTTACATAATAAAGTGTAAATATGGTCAGTTTGGGTTGATGCTGGCAAATATGGTCAGTTTTGGTTGAGGCGGACAAATAAGTTTGTTATATGAGTCAGTCTGAGATATCAAAACTACTGAAATTAGTTTACGGATCAAAATTTTTAATTAAAAGAGGACATGCTGGCACTATAAACTGATGCGCGTGATACGCCTGTTGTCCTCGGTGTTACTTAGGAATTAAGGGTATCAGGGGAACTAGCTGTCTACTGACGTATACTTTTCTCTACTCCATAGTTTGGTTATTGACGACAACGTTGTCGTTATTTTACAGGTATCTCACTTGAAATGTCCCAAGAATAACTGACTCTTGTATAAAGTTACATTTTTAATTCCATCTCAATTATTGAAATATCTTTTATAATTATACTGCAATCAGCTATTTTACTATACAGATAAAGCTATACGTATAAACGTTAGCTTTATACGTCAATGACCTCAACTCACCTATAAGCCCCGCCTACTTACAACGTCACGTCACAACCATGACAACGTGTAGTAACAATGGTCAAACTTTTATGAATTTAAACCTGTTATGTCTTCAAATTGGTAATTTATATACCATGTTTATCAAATGTTATTAATTAAATTCATTTTCCCTTTCTAATTCCTTAAATTGTCAATGCTTACCGCCTAGACTACGCTCATAGGGAAATACCCCAAAATGGTACCCCAAGGGGGAAATTCCAAACACTTTTTTTTAATAATATTTGTTTCATATTTTTATTATTTTTTTTATTTTTTATCGATTTCAGTATAAAAACAATATACGTATAGTGTCTTGAAATATGAAATTTATTTGTATTCGGCACGAAACGGGAAAATGCTCGGTAGAACCTCGCATTTTCCCGTTTCTAAGCCTCATACAAATAAATTTCATATTTCAAGACACTATACGTATATTGTCTAATTATTAATAGGTGTATATAGTTTCAGCTTAGATTAACAACTGGCCACTCTTAAGTATTTCTTTCTCATTCCCACGATCGCAACTTTAACCTTTCAACTCTAACATGTGTTTTCATTCAATTCTCACTCCGATCTAGATCTTACCAACTTTACCCTAAAGTGCACTCGCCACACGAGCATAATTTTGTAGTCATATATATATACAATGTATTGTTTTCCAATATTGCTTTCATTTATATTAAACAATCCATCCTGATATAAAAATATAAGTGATTTACTTTGCGGCAATAAAGATTTACATCATGTACATAATAAAGTGCAAATATGGTCAGTTTTGGTTGATGTGGACAAATAATTTAGTTATACCAGTCAGTCTGAGGTATGAAAACTACTAATATTTGTTAATGATACAATATTTTGAATAAAAAGAGGACATGAAGCAAACTAAATTAGGTAGCATTGTGTACCAATATTTCTATTATTTGTATTATACAATCCATCCTTACATAAAAATATTACAGATTTACTATGCGACTATAAGAGTTGGTCAGTTTTGGTTGATGCGGACAAATATGGTCAGTTTTGGTTGATGCTGTCAAATATGGTCAGTTTTGATTGATGCAGACAAATAATTTTGTTACATGAGTCAGTCTGAGATATGAAAACTACTGATATTTGTTTCTGATGCGATATTTTCATTAAATATAGGAAATGCTGGCACTATAAATTGATGCGAAAAAAAATGGTGGTCATTGATTTCCAATAGTGCAGTTATTTGTATGCTACAGTTCCTCTTGACCTAAAATTATAACTGAATTACTGTGCAGCTATATACATGATATAGATTTACATAAACAAAAAGCAAATATGGTCAGTTTTTATTGATGCAGACAAATAATTTTGTCACATGAGTCAGTCTGAGATATGAAAACTACTGATATTTGTTTCTGATGCGATATTTTTATTAAATATAGGAAATGCTGGCACTATAAATTGATGCGAAAAAAAATGGTGGTCATTGATTTCCAATAGTGCAGTTATTTGTATGCTACAGTTCCTCTTGACCTAAAATTATAACTGAATTACTGTGCAGCTATATACATGATATAGATTTACATAAAAAAAGCAAATATGGTCAGTTTTGGTTGATGCGGGCAAAAGATTTTATTACATAACTCAGTCTGAAGTATCAAAACTACTGATATTTGTTTGTTTACAATTTAGTATTTTGAATAAAAAGAGGACATGCTGGCACTCATGATAAATTGATGGGAACATAATTTTTTGGTCATTGTTTTCCAATATTGCTGTAACTTGTAGTATATTACAGTCCCTCTTGACCTAAAATTATAACTGAATTGCTGTGCAGCTATATAGATTTGCAGAAAAAAAGAGCAAATAATGTCAGTTTAGATTGATGCGGTCAAAAGATCTGTGTTAAACAGGTCCTTCCGAAGTATGAAAACTACGATTCAATATTTTGAATAAAAAGAGGACATAATAGAACTATAAATTGAGTGCAAACAAAATTTTAAAGTCATTGTTTTCCAATATAATTGCTGTCATTTGTACAATACATCCTTGCCTAAAAATATAACTGGATTACTGCAGTATAACGTTGTGCACGATGTTCCTACAACACGACGTTACACTAAAAATGCGGCGTCAAAGAGGGTTTTTGACTTCGATTAATTTTTGCAAGTTTTATTCGGTTTTTTATATGTTGTTGTTGATTCTGGTTCTGTTCTTTTTGTGATGTCATTTTACCATAAATTACCTCAAGTTGTGGAAATCGATTTAATAATGTTTACCCTTTAAGTTATTTCACCTAAATATGCAGTACTGTCGCAAGTAATGTAGGAAGGAAAAATGGGACGGAATTACATGTAACGGTTTTCCATCAATAAATTATTTTTTTTTAGATGTACAAAACTTTTATCATACTAGGATGTTTGATTTTCATGGTGCATATCATCTGTCATTGTAAAATATCTATATCTTAATTCAACCCCAATACAAATATATCTGACACTCTGCAAGTAAATCGAAACATTTTTTCCCTTGGTTAATTTAAATAGAATTGTATTTTCCCTAGCACATAATTTGTTGAAAAATGAAATATCAACTTGGACAAAATGGCTACCGCTTGAAAAACGACTGTGTAGAGAAGATTTTATTGAATCAGCAATATTTGAACTCACAAACAATGAGGCAAATATTTGTACTTTTGGTAGATGTAATTATTGTCTTTCTCTTTTTATTCATTTTCTGCTATATATTATAATACTTATAAAATTCACTTTTAGTCGTTGAGTTAACGAAAAACGTCGTTGGACATTTTTCTTATTCCAGCATAATATGCAACCACCGAGTCAAATGAAATTTGGCAAAATAACGGCTTTAACGCCACAAAGAACCTACACATGTCGTTGTTCCTGCCAAGTTTCTGGAAGATCAGAGAATACGAAATAGGATCACTATACATAAGAGTTAAAACAGTTGTTCATAAATGTAACGTTGGACATCCGTTTTTTTCATATAGCTTTGTTTTTTTAATCCTCAAATATACTAGATATTAATTAGTATATGATCAAGAGCTATAGAAACATAATTTAAGTTATTTTACCTAAATATGCAGTACTGTCGCAAGTAATGTAGGAAGGAAAAATGGGACGGAATTACATGTATACGGTTTTCCATAACTAAATTTATTTTTTTTAGATGTACAAAACTTTTATCATACTAGGATGTTTGATTTTCATGGTGCATATCATCTGTCATTGTAAAATATCTATATCTTAATTCAACCCCAATACAAATATATCTGACACTCTGCAAGTGAATCGAAACATTTTTTCCCTTGGTTAATCTAAATAGAATTGTATTTTCCCTGGCACATAATTTGTTGAAATGCACCCCTTCTATTACTTGAACCTTGGCTTGGGAATTATTTCCTAACTCATCTAAAGTTGCTTGCTTAAATTGTTTAACTTCTGATATACATTTTAAAATATAGTAATCTATTCATTGATCGTCCGTAAAAACGGCTTATATAATCCCGGGTTTTATTAATTCAATGAAACGGGTTTCGTCGCTGTTTGGGATTAGTCTTTCAATTACCTCCATTCCATCCACAAGTTTATATTCACGAACAGTTCCGGCTTCGCTAGTACAGGAATTACTTGCATCACGACAGTTATAACATGAATAGCAGGACAAATTGCAAAGTAAAACTTTCCGTGAACTTGTATTAAGTCTTTCAATATTGGTGAATGTGGTGAAGTGACGACTTTAAATGATCTATTTCGGAGTACTTCCGCAACATAAAAAAATCGCATTTTACATTTAGAGGACTGTCTTGGTGTCTCCAATTTGTCTTTTCAAAAGTTGAACGAAATTCATGTAATGAGATTTTTTTGTCCATTTCACTATTGTTTTAAATAAATTGTTAAAAGCTATAAGGCCACACCAATTTAATTTCTTGTTCGACGGACCCGCCCGCACCTATTTTATTCAAAACAGATTTTTTTTATTTTTTTTATATTCCCGCTTCCCGCATCCGGAAATGTAATCATGTCTATTTCCCGCACCTTTTTTGGTAAATATTATAAACAGATATCAACATTTGTTTTTTTTAAAATCACAGTCTAACCTGTATTTAACGATTTTAAACATATAAGCACCCCATCACACTGTGTAAATATCTGTGAGAATATTTAATCCAACGTGGGAGTGCTTCCGTTCGATATAAATATATAACAGCGGAAATACCTGTAAGGAACATAACATTGGTTTCTTTCCCCCTTACTTATATTCCCTATCAAAAAATGTTCGTTGTTAGAATAAAGTACAAAGAACTTCTGAAGGATTTGCCTTCAACTGCAATTATATTGTATGCTGGCGAAACAAAACTATTCATAGCCGCTGCATGTTTATGCACCTGTCCTGATTGATTGAGGGGCCTGTCGTTCAGCAGTTATCGTTTGTTGATGTGGGTCATTGGTATTTTCCCGTTTGGATATATAAATTAGATAGTTGGTTTTCCTGTTCGAATTGTGTACACTTATAATTTTGGGGTCCCTTGTAGCTTGCTGTTTGGTCTGGATCAAAGCCCTGTATAGAAGCCGTACTTTGACCTGTGTTTGTTATTATTAGGTTGGGAACAACACTCCCTCAGACAAGGGGTCATTTTACTGTTGTAGAAAAGGAAATAGAAATATCAAGGATTTGTATAGTGCTACTAAACTTTGAAAACTTTTTTGAGAATTGTTTACTCAAAAAGAGGAGAAATACATCATATTTTAAACAACTTTTCTAAAAGAGGGGTTCACTTATTTTGAATAATAATATTAAACTGTTAAAGTAAATGTGTTAACATGGTTTAAGTCCAGGATTATTACAAAATTCTTGGACATGTTTTGACCATTTAATACAAGATAGATATAAAGTTCTTTGGGAAAATATGAGCCCTTTTGTACTAAAAAGTGTTTTTACAAACAAATATATTATAACTTATATTGACCCCTCATTAAAGGGATATTTAAAACATCAAAGGGGTTGTTGCCAACCTGATTATGACTTAGATGGAGAATTGTCTCAGTGTCAGTCACACATACATAGACTAGATTTAATTATACAATTATTTCTTGGTAAACAGGGAAAAGTACTTCATAAATTAAAGAAATCATGGAAATGTCAAAGTACAAGTGATAAATCAAGTTTTAATATTGTCAAAACCTACTATTTTATGTTTACAAAAACAATTATAATCGCTCGCCTTTACTTTTCAAGCTTCGCCTCAAAAATTTGCAGATTAAATATTTTTTTATTAAAATTTTCAAATCGCTCGCTCGCCCCAATTTTTGGAGTCCAACAAGAACAAGAAATTTAATTGGTGTGACCTAAACGATTATTAAAAATTGCAAAATTTAACCTAATATGTCGAATCTATGTCCCCGGTCGGAGTCTATTCTTTTTGTTTTCGGCAGCCATCAACATCTTTTTCAAATTTTAACCACACGATTTTTTAGTTATCATGAACAGTTAATTGAAACCTAAGCACATGAAACGTCGGAAATTAGCGTTTTTCGGATTTTCCGACGTTTTCAGACGCTTGGACAAATTGGCTACCGTTTTGTAATGTGTCGAAGAATTTTATTCCTTTAGGACCCAAATATGTAGTTTATAAGAAAAGAATCTTGGCATTTTGTACACTTCGTATATCTAACTTTTGTTTTGATCAATTATAAATAACTTATTGAAATATCAGTTAAAAAATACACGTTAACTGCTTTGAAAAATGAAATATCAACTTGGACAAAATGGCTACCGCTTGAAAAACGACTGTGTAGAGAAGATTTTATTGAATCAGCAATATTTGAACTCACGAACAATGAGGCAAATATTTGTACTTTTGGTAGATGTTATTATTGTTTTTCTCTTTTTATTCATTTTCTGCTATATATTATAATACTAAATTCACTTATAAAATTCACTGTTAGTCGTTGAGTTAACGAAAAACGTCGTTGGACATTTTTCTTATTCCAGCATAATATGCAACCACCGAGTCAAATGAAATTTGGCAAAATAACGGCTTTAACGCCACAAAGAACCTACACATGTCGTTGTTCCTGTCAAGTTTCAGGAAGATCAGAGAATACGAAATAGGATCACTATACATAAGAGTTAAAACAGTTGTTCATAAACGTAATGTTGGACATCCGTTTGTTTTCACATAGCTTTGCTATTTTAATCCTAAAATATACTAGATATTAATTAGTATATGATCAAGAGCTATAGAAACATAATTTAAAACATATATTAAATTTGTTTTAAAAGTGGTCCGTGTTTGCTGACATTTTTATTTTGTTTTGCGGAGGAAATTTCGAAGATTCTGTTTTAAATCTTAGGGGTTGTAGGAACAGCGTGCTTAACGTTTGTGCGGTTAAATGTTTATAGATGCACAAGATGAAGAACAAATATGGTCAGTTTAAGTTTAATTTAAAAACATATTTATTTATAATAGTGGATTGGGAAGCAAGTAATTACATTTGGTTAATGAGGTCAGATAATTTTGTTATGTGAAACGAGCCATCCTGACTCCCGGAATGACAAATGTAAAACAATTCAAATAATTACCCTCCCCCCTCCCCCTAATACTAACGGTCTAATTTACGTACAAAAAATTAACGAAAAACAAATAAGTTATGTAACACATCAACAAAAGAAAATCACTGAATTACAGGCTCCTGACTAAATGGAACAGGCACATACAAGCAGAATGATGGCAGGGTAAAACATGTTCTCTTGATTAAAAATCTAAAATAAAACCGGCAAAATAGCAAAACTCTATATAATATTAATCGCTATTTTGCCGAAGCCTTTATTTTTAGACAAAGAGTTCTTAAAACTTATAAATCAATTCTCGCCGTAGAATTTATAAATCAATTCTAGCCGTAGAATTTATAAATCAACCGTATAATTTGTTACAGTAAATTAATTCTAGCTGTAAAATTTTAATTTGTAATCAATTCTAACCGTAGAACTGACTAAAAATTTGGTTAGTTCTACGTAGAACTGTCTAAAACTAATTTGGGTAGAACTGTCAGGATCAGTTCTAGGTAGAACTGTCCAAATCAGTTCTAGGAAGAACTGACCAAATCAGTTCTAGAACACTGGACACTTTTAATTTGCAAAACACTCATTTGCAAATCCGCCGCCGCCTCAAACAAGAGCTACAATATCATGTATATAACCAAAATGTGCGGAATTACATGGGATTCAATAATTTCATTGGTTTTATACTGTTACTTTCATATTTATTTTGCAATTTGAATTATAAAAACATGGGATTTTCAATATCCCATGGGACAGGGCAAAATCCCATGGGATTTACCATTATCCCATGGGATTTTGGTTAAATCCCATGGGATTTTTTTTGGTCCCATGGGATTATTGTAGTCCCATGGGATATTTGTTGTCCCATGGGACAAAAAAAATCCCATGGGACTATAATTATCCCATGGGATTTTTAATATCCCATGGGACAAAATAAAATCCTATGGAATTAAAATTATAAATATATATATATATATAAATATAAAGTTATGTGTATGTTACAATGAATGCTGTTTGGTAGTAAAATGTTTTAAATGTATACGAGTTTTTTTTATATTTTTTATATATACATATATATAATTTTTTTTAAATTTTGTCACAAACATGTTTTTTATTTCTTTATATGACAATAAAGATTATTCTTATTTTGGAATGTATAATAATAATATTTTACAGTCAATTTCTAAATAAATGAAAAAATATTGTTTTGAAATCTTTGTCTTGTTTATTCTATTATGAAAATAGAACTGAAAAAATATTTCATATTCTGACTGAATAGTTCACTCTTTTCATGAGGTAAGATTTTCTTTGTTATAGGTTCATTGCAATACTTGTATAGGCAAACGATTTGAATTATAATATATAACTTTGTGGTGTACATAATAGTATGCTTATATTTGCAAATTTATAATATAAACACTTTTTGTTAAAGTTTTTGCTTTCTTTATTCACAACTTGCTATGTACAATTATTCAGTCCACTATATAAGAGTGAAGTCAATAAATAATTTCATTCACTAGAATATTCCTGCAATTCTTAGACAAAACATTTTTTCAATCTGTTCTTCAAAGATCTTCCTCTGTACATCTTTATTGAATCGAGAGATTCAAATGAGAAGACAAAGCAAGTTTATTTGGACAACAACATTCTAATATCTTGTTCATTCGTTCCATCTTTCAATTGATAATTACATTGTTGTATTTATATGATCAAGTTCTTGTGCATCAATGATCGTGATGATATGACTCCTTTTTGTTTATAGTCATCATGTTGAAATTTCCTCTTTTAAATAAATGTAGGAAAAAACATGTTCCATTTCAAATTAATAAAAAAGTCGCACTATGGAGAAAAATATCAGCTTTAAGTTTTCCGTTCAGTATTGATCTGTGAATGATGACCATGAAAATCCAGATTTCTGACCTACAAATACACAAACTCAAAAATTATCAGTGAAGAGATCAATAAAATGGCTATTATATTATGTTTATGATTAATATGATAAACTTTCATTTAAATATTCAAGTACTAAATTACAGAAATCGCTTAAATTTTATAATAGTTTAGTTAAAGTACAGCTTATTTAAAATTATAATAAAAAATATAGGCCACCGTTGAGTTAAATAAGATATTACATTTTTAATGCCAAAAAATGGCATTTTTGCACCAAAGGGAGATAATTTGGAGCTTTTTCAATGATATATGCATTTTAAAAGTCATCTGGGGCCAAACCGAATTGATTGTTTTGAATGATTTGGTGTACCATATGATAAAGATATAAATAAATTGAGTTATGAAAAAAAAATATTAAAACATTTTTCTGAAATTGTTATACCCTAGAGCCTCCTTAAATGTCATTTGATCTCTATTGGAGAAATGTCTCATTGGAAATCAGACTGCTAAGTGTTTCTTATTTTTATATCAACCTAGCCATATTATACCTGTCTAATATCAGGAGCTTGTACATAGTTCAGTGGTTGATGTTGGTTCATACCCGTCATTTTTATTTTTCATAATTTTTTGTTTTTATAAATTAGTCTGGTATATTTGACGTTTGAATTGATGCTCTGTTTCAAATTTGGTTAGTGTTGACTTTTATAGATTACTATAACATGTATAGGGTATGGGTTTTCTCATTACTTACAGGTCATCAATGGCCTCTAATAAGTAATGACAATGCTTACATCCACTAAATTGAACTCTGATGGATAGTTTTCTCTTTAATCATACCACATCTTATTTTAATAAATATTTAATTATTATTCAAGGACAAAATTTTTTATAACAGTGGACTTACCATTTAGGCTTTGTTGACCTCTGTAAATCTTATTTTGTTGATAATTTCTTCTGTTTATAGTTTCCCCTTTATCTTTCATGTTCTTGCCCTACACATAAAAGGGTAAACATCATTTAATGACAACAATAACTACTACATGTATTACATAATTAGTAGGCAACTGAAAATTTTGTCTTATTTGTATATAACATCAACTTACTCATCATTCTTGCTGTTCAATATCATGAATATTATCATTATTCTATGAATATGAGGTCACAGTAAAATTAACCTTGGCAGGCAGACATCTTTTTTTATTTGATACCTTGTAGTCATTCCATACAACAAGTAGACCTATGCTTAAAAAATCTAAGGCCAAAATTAAAAATATGTTTGTTTCCCCTCCCCCCACACGGGTCAAAAATAAGCGCCAGGGTCAAAAAATTATTTTCCACAAAAAAATCGAAATTATTTTTTTCCTGAAAATAATTTGTTTCCATTTTTGGAAAGTGCTTGAAAGCAGAAGGATTGATAATCTAAATAAATACACTCAAATTGAGCACAAACAACTGATAAGTGGCCTGGACTGGACAAGTCAAACCATTCATGTGACCATGCTATGACAATCACATCCAGTTAAAAAAAACTAGAGGCTCTCAAGAGCCTGTGTCGCTCACCTGTTAATGTTTTTACTGATGTCGGCCATCTTCGTTGGTAGGCGGGGTCATTAGACATTTTTTTTTAAATAGATACCCTAGTATTATGATTGTGGCCAAGTTTGGTTAAATTTGGCCAAGTAGTTTTAGAAATGATTTTTATACAAGTTACAAAAATGACGAAAAGTTGTTCAATATTGACTATAAAGGGCAATAACTCCTTAAGGGGTCCTCTAACAATTTTGATCATGCTGACTTATTTGTAGATCTTACTTTGCTGAACATTAATGCTGTCTACAGTTTATCTCTATCTATAATAGTATTCAAGATAATAACCAAAAACTGCAAAATTACCTTAAAATCACCAATTTTAGGGCAGCAACCCAACAACAGGTTGTCCAATTCAACTGAAAATTTGTGAGGGGATATATCTTATTCTGATGGACATTTAAATCTTGAAAGATTTGCCCTAAATGTCTTAGTTTCAAAGATATAAAGCAAAACCTGCATTTTACCACTATGTTCTAATTTTAGCCATGTCGGCCATTTTGTTTGGTAGGCTGGGTCAGCGGACACATTTTTTAAACTACAAACCACAATGATAATTGTGGCCAAGTTTGGTTAAATTTGGCAAAGTAGTTTCAGAGAAGAAGATTTTTAAAAAAGTTACAAAAAATTATGAAAAGTTGTTAAAAATTGACTATAAAGGGCAATAACTCCTTAAGGGGTCGACTGACAATTTTGGTCATGTTGACTTATTTGTAGGTCTTACTTTGCTGAACATTATTGCTTTTACAGTTTTAATATCTCTATCTATAATAGTATTCAAGATAATAACCAAAAACTGCAAAATTTCCTTAAAATAACCATTTCACAGGCAGCAACCCATCAACAGGTTGTCCGATTCGTCTGAAAATTTCAGGGCAGATAGATCTTGACCTGATCAACAACTTTACCCCAATTTGCTCTAAATGCTTTGGTTTTTGAGTTATAAGCCAAAAACTGCATTTTACCCCTATGTTCTATTTTTAGCCATGGTGGCCATCTTGGTTGGTTTGACAGGTCACGCCACACATTTTTAAAACTAGATACCCCAAGGATGATTGTGGCCAAGTTTGGTAGAATTTGGCCAAGTAGTTTCAGAGGAGAAGATTTTTGTAAAAGTTTACGGACGACGGACGCAGGACATCAGACGACGAACGCCAAGTGATGAGAAAAGCTCACTTGACCTTTCAGGTCAGGTGAGCTAAAAAAAACCTGCCTTCCTGGTCTGTTTACAAAGGGTAGACCCGGGGGAGGGGAAACAGACATTCTTTTAAATGTGGCCTGATAAAATGACAAAACCAAGAAAACTTATCATTGACCAAAGAACAATAAAATGCGGTCATGGTTTATATATGAATCTGCCATTCAGACATGCACACCTTACAATTGTTTCATATCTACCAAATATAATCTACCTGTAACTTTAAACATATATGATAAACTGACAAAACAATGCAGTGTTTCATTGACCAATGAACCATGCATGAAAATGAGGTCAAGTTCATATAAAATATGACACACAGCTAAGTGCATCTTACAATTATTTCATTCACTAAATAAAGGGGCCTTATTGCTTACAGTATCCGGAAAATAGACCAAACCACAAAAACTAAATATTTTCAAAGTTCCTTATACCCTGCCAATTTGTTATGGTTGTGCCTGTTCCAAGTCAGGATCCGATAATTCAGTGATTGTCATTTGTTTATGTGTAACATATCTGTTTTTCAATTTTTTTGTACATAAATTAAAGCACAATACATTTGTACATGAAACACAAAGCTCATCACTGAGATAGTAGTCTCAGATAGAGGGAGGCGGGGTCAACCAAACTCCCCTATTCAATCTGAATGCAGGACAGAAAGTCACAGTCAAAAAGTCACACACTGTCACAGGACAAAAAGTCACAATTTAGTTTTGAGATTATTTTTCTTTGAACAAGAAAACACTCTTTTTGTATTTTTCTTGAAGTTTTATACATGAACATGATGTAGCAACTTTTAAATTAAAATTTATTAAAAACAAATAAATCAGTGCATTAGGTTTGTGCACATTACCATTACATTTGCACACAAAAATCATTACGTTTGTGTGCAGCTTTTGATTACATTTGCACGCATTTTTTAACATGTAAATATAAAAAAAAAAGATATACATGATATAGTATGATTGCCTTTTACAGCTGACTATGCGGTATGGGCTTTACCTCGGGCTTTGCTCATTGTTGAAGGCTGTTTGGTGACCTATGGTTGTTAATGTCTGTGTCATTTTGGTCTCTTGTGGACAGTTGTCTCATTGGCAATCATACCACATCTTCTTTTTTATATTATGAACAATTTTCTAAAATTAAAAATGAATATATGTAATAAAAAGAAGATATTTCAAAATCTTTTTTCATTTATATTCAATCAATTGTCAACAAATTGTTTGTGACTTTTTGTCCTATCAACTTTGTTACTCTATGCCTGAGTTTGACATGTGTTTGACTTTTTGTCCTGTGACTTTTTGTCGGAATGTCCTGTGACTTTCTGTTCGTTTACCTTCCATCTAAATCAGTGAACTGAATAATTGTTTTTTGCAGAAGTCCGGGGAGTGTTAAAAAATCACATGACTGTGCAAGTTGAGAGTCAACACTTACACAGGGACTACACAATACTTTTTCAGAATGTCAGCAAAAAAGAATCACTGGTGACAGGGGAGTGTAACCGATGAATTGATCCTGAATCAGATAAGATTTTCCCGGTACGTCTAAACACCGCTCAGGAGGACCTCCTGGTGCACACATGCAGGACATACAAAGTGCACTCATGGCAGACCCTATATAGTCGCCGTCGTATCTGCACACATGATGGATGCATATATTCGTTATAGATCGTCATACACTTCTCATTTTAGAGTTAAATTTGCAAGCAACCTCTTAAGATTTTAAAATAATAATGCTACTAAAAATATATTATTTCCCCCAATTTTCGCAATTTTTTCGCCATATAAAATATTTAGGCGACTGTGCTTTTAGTGAATATAAACGATTACGAGGCCTCACGAATAAATATAAATATGAAATATACTGGAACATCGATTAGCATAGATCGAGCAGCAGAGAAAACTTCCACATAAATCTCGAAGTTATTTACGCCGGAGAATAGAACTTGAGTCTCTGTAAAAAGGCAGTCAATCCTAACAGAACTGTATTAACTTAACGATACATGTACATCAAGTTCCAGCACCTCACCAAGCACACCAAGCACCCTTGCCTTGCATACTGAGATGGCAAACTGGTGTGTGTCAGTATTTTAATATAAAACTGCGTAGGTTCATATCGTTTGATTCAACGTTTGTTTGGTTATTTTTTAAGGATCGTTGTAAAATTATATCTAAATCTTTGTTAAAATACGATTTTAAATTGTTCAATTCTTTCTATTTCATAATTTTGTCAAAGTCTACTTTTTAAAGTTTTAAATTTTACAGAAAAAATGAATATTCCATTTTGATTTGAAGAAAATCTTTTTGAACTGTCATGACATGGTGTTGCAAAGCTGATTACAGGTAACTATAACATACAGTAATTTTCCATTTCGACAGTGCGTGTATTCTCGGGTGTGTATAACGTATAGTTTTCTAGAGAACATCCTGTCTACGTGTAATACAGATTGATGACATTATACAACATTTCTTTGGTTAAATGTGATAAGGTATCTGTGTCCATTCCCTATTTCAACACCACTAATTTTTCGAAGAAAAAAAATAAAAAAAAAAATTTATATGAAATTGAGAAGAAAAGTAGCAAATATAAACTTCAGTAATTGCGCATTGAGTAAACATAATTCCAATATTGCATGAACAAATCCGTGAGAAAACGTATATATACATGTATGAATAAAGATGTGTTTTAAAAGACCTATTGGCATTATTTCACACTAGGACCTAAGATAACTAGAACCAAGGACGTATATTATATTATATATATACGTCCTTGCTAGAACTAAGCAATGGTTGATCCAGAAATTTTCATAAGTGGGGACTCATTGACTGCCTTAGAGTGTTCACGTCCAGTCATGCTTCCGTGATTCCCTATATAATCTACCATTTGTTTCCAAAGATTTAGGAGGGGGGCTGGTACACACATATATATATAAATATACCTCTGCGGCGGAGCCAGCCATTTGAAAAGGAGGGGGTCTCAACCCAGGACAAAAGGGGGAGGGGGTGGTTCCAACCATATGTCCCCATTCAAATGCATTGATCGTTCAAAAAAAGGGGAGGTTCCAACCCCCGAAACCCTCCCCCTGGATCCGCCACTGATACCTAGTATGCATATAATTAAGAACAGCTTTGAATATATGCATATAAAATAATGGTACGTTTAAAAACCGTTCAGGATCTCCTGGTTGCACACAGGACATTAAGTAACTTGGGACATATATATATAATAGTAAGAGTTCAGGGTATACATTCGATAACTAGCATATTTTATAATTTTGTTATTTTTGTTTTGATAAAATCAGAGACATATAATACATGTATTGAGACATATATATATGTGTGTCTCTGAAAAAATCAAACCATCTTTAAAGAAGTTATTTCAGTTTGAATCGACTGTCTTTTGCATTAGAATTCCAAAACGTTAATGTTATTTACAAATGCCAAAACCTGCAAGAAAGAAACATTTATATTCGGTGATTTTTACAGTAAACGTTTTCGTAATTTGTTTTAAAAAATATTAAAAAGTACATGTACATCGTTTTTTCAAGATTTGTATAGTAACTGGTTTAATTAAGTCCCCTTGATGAAATTTTAATTGCGAGACGCTAATTAATAAACTATGATCTATCTATCGGCATGCGTCGTTATTTGGGATACGTCACGGATGACCGATGATCATATTCAATACGATATACCAATCGTCATTTGAATTTGGTCAATTGATCTTTAATAATTAGGACTAATTGGTGATGGCAGAGAATAAGTCGCTGGTGATGGTTAAAAACACATAGAAGTAAACTTTGCAAAAAAAAAGGTTTCCTCGGAAAAAATTATGAAAATATATGAATATGCTAAATATTTTTTTTTTCCGAAATAATAATTAAAGACGTTTAGAAATAACAAATTTTCACAGTTGGGAAATTTTCAATTCAAGTTATTTCATTTTGAAAACGTTGAGAAATATAGATCTTATTATATGTTAAATGTGGGCCGCTTGGAGATCAACTTGTGAAACCCTGAATAATTAGGGTTTGTCTACTTTCGTCTTTTTCAATTGCCAAACATTTTATAATCAAGGATTTGTACAAGGCCTTGTTATAATGAATATTATCGCCAATATCACCATAATTAAATAAAGAACAGATACAATATTCGCCTAAAGAGTTTGCCATCTAACAATTCAAAATGAAATGTTGAGTCGAAACTGAGGTACCAAATCTATAAAAAGAATCACTATTTTAGTCGAAATTAAACTGTATATATTCTTTTTTTCAAAACTCCTGAAATAATTTAACATTATCTATAGAGAGCTTACATATGCAAATCTGTTTAGAAGTATGTGAGCGTAAATAAAATTTGTTTATTACCCCCCCCCCCCCTTTTTCCTTCTATAAAATTTAATTGTAAACGGTTTTCGTTCTTAATTTGTGTTTGCTCATTAACTGGGGTTCATGCTGTCAAAAAACAAAAATGTCTCCTTGTGTAAAAGTTATTGATAAAAAAAAAATTGAAGCTTCCAGAAGAATAATGGTACGTCTAAACACCGCTTGAAGGACCTCCTGATTGCACTCATGACATACGAAGTGCACTCAGGACCCTTTATAGTCATCGCACACAGGATGGATGCATATATTCTTTATACGCTTCTTATTTTAGAGTTAAATTTGGTAGAATTTGAAATCGAACTTAGATAGATATGTTACATTTGTAATTCTTACAATAATAAGGGCACGTGTCACTGATTACACAACTACTGAGCCATGAATTATCCAATCAACAAAATTAATTGGATTATCTTTATTGTTGTTTTATACATTGTGTTGTTAGTACAGTGTGACCATGCGGGAAGTAATATTGTGACGTCTAGAATGAATATCACGATGTTTTAAGATTTTCGTCTTTTATTAAGATTTCGTTCCATAAATTTTTAAGTTTTATTCTTAATTTTATTATCATGTCCTGGACCAGTAATTAATTCTTTGCACGAGTTTGAAAAGGGAAATAAATGTTCATACTTTAAAAGAATTTATATTAATTAAAGTTTTGTATATGGAATCCGTTCTAAACGGTAAAAGCCGTACTTTTCAAACAATCAAACTCATATACATGTAGTTAGATGTTATTTCTCATTTTTATCGAACTTGTCCAGGAATTTTATTTTTGAGTTATACGAATATTTTAAGAAATCCGTTTTTATTAAGTTTTTTTTTCTCTAATTAAAGTCGTTTTGTCCAGTTTCACAAGCCTGAAACGAATTTCAATGCGAAAATAAATTCTGAAAATGAACTTGTCTCCGTTTTCGTCTCCGTTTTTTAAAAATTATGATATTTTGGGTATAATTATTTCTAAAAAAATATGTAAGTTAGATTGTAGTAGCGAGAAATTATAAAAAAGAAGATGTGGTATGATTGCTAATGAGACAACTATCCACAAAAGACCAAAATGACACAAACATTAACAAAGAAAGACTATTTCGAAGACAGTTTATTGACACGAAATCCGTTCAAACCACGACTAAGTCTTCGTGCACAGATTTCCGTTAAGGTTAAACTGAATATTGTACATAATTGTCTTCTCTTGTATAATGGTTTGTTGAGAATAAAGATATACAAATGTAATAAAATTTGATATTCAGTCAACATTGTGTTTGTTTAAAAACTTGATTTAGATAGAGAGAGAGAAAAGAATCACACTGAAAAACAAAAATCGAACTTGTTACAGAAAAAAAACTATAAAATAATTTTCTTTATTCGTGAACTGCAAAACACAACAAATTAATTTACCCGTCATCATGAAAAATAAACTGAAAAAGCACATCGAATGAGATATATATTTTATTTTTTCTATATGCAAATTCATGTTAAAGGTAAAACTGAACTAAACGATACAATTCCTAAAAAACAATAAAGATAATCCAATCAATTTTGTTGATTGGATAATTCATGGCTCAGTAGTTGTGTAATCAGTGACACGTGCCCTCATTATTTTATAAGAATTAACATATCTATTTAAGTTCGATTCAGGCGCGGATCCAGAGGGGGAGGGGGTTCCGGGGGCGTTGGAACCCCCCCTTTTTTTGGCCGATCAATGCATTTGAATGGGGACATGTAGTTGAACCCCCCATTTTTTTGCCCTCGGTTAGGCCCCCCCCCTTTTTAAAATGGCTGGATCCGCCCCTGCGATTTCAACTTCTACCAAAATTTAACTCTAAAATAAGAAGCGTATAACGAATATAAACATCCATCATGTGTGCAGATATGATTACGGTAATGGGTCCTGAGTGCACTTTGTATGTCCTGAGTGCACTCAGGAGGTCCTGAGCGGTTGTTTAGACGTACCCGAAGAATAAATCATTTCCTGAACCTAAAATACATTTATCTGTAATTAAAGAAAATTCGCCTAAAACATTCTCTCATATAAAAATTCGCCTAAAACATTCTCTCATATATTTAAACAATTAATTGTAAAATAATTAATTCAACGTCGGACTTTCTGTCTGTTTACTAATACTTTTCTTGTTCAGTTTAGTTTATACCCATAATAGATGAACGGAAATAAGTACTTTTTTTAGGAAAATTTACAACTAGATGAACGGAATTAAGTACTTTTTAGGAAAATTTACAACTCAAATTTTCAAAAACAAAATTCTACACTTTTTACCTGGATGTTTTTCTCTGTCTCGAAGCCGCAACCTTTGACCCCGTATCAAACGTAGCGACCAACACCTCACATGACGTATTCTCGATGTTGAGGTATTGACAATATACAATCACATTTATCAATATACAGCAAGTAAGTAATTTGGTGTTGAATGCCAGTAGATCAGAATTTGTTAATTGAACTTTACCTGTTTAAGGGGCACTAGCTGCCAAATTCATGTTCTTCATCGATTTTAATAAAATTCACATTAAACGTGTATATAGTGTTGAATTGTTTATTAAAATGTTAAATTGCGCACAATCTTGGCTGATATGCATAAAACCATTATATTTCATGACACTGCATGAAAAAGAAATTGACTTATCGTATAATACAGTGGCGGATGCAGGAATTTTCGAAAGGGGGGGTGCTAGCCCAGGGCAAAGGGGGGGGGGGGTGCAGGGGGGGTGCAAACATATGTCCCGATTCAAATGCATTGATCGGCCAAAATAAAGGGGGGGTGCGGACCCCCGGAACCCCCCCTCTGGATCCGCCACTGTAATACCAGAACCAGAGACATATATATTGTATCTAATATCTCTGCCAGAACTAAAAAAATAAACTACAGTAAGTCCACATACACATAAGAGGGTATGGATGTGAATTAACAGTATAGAGAAAAAAGGACAAAGAAAAAAAGGAATAAAGAATAGTGAAAGAAAGAGAATAATGGAAAAAAGTGTAAGTTATTAAAAATATAACTAAAAAAAGAAGACAGAAAAAAAGACACCCCTCCGAGACGAGCCTTACATGCACTGTTATTACCCAAGGTTAATTTTACGGCGGCTCATTTTATTTTGGCTTAGAAATATTATAAACATAATTGACAAGTTTCCTTCCCCTGCATTCTCGATCCCACATGTAAATAGCACGGTGATTTTCAAAAAGACATTGATACATCATTACAACACACACTTGCCGTCAGTATTTGAATATATTGATTAAGAAGGTATAGAAGATTAATGCACGCACACTATTATCCACCACTGGCCTAAATAGTTAGTCCGCAAACAACGAGGGTAATAAAAACCCAGCACTTTGAACACAGCCACCGGCATGGTGTGAATCTGAAAGCTTCCCACTATCCATTTCTACCCATAGAAAACTTTCGCCTTTCATTTATCAAAAATGAAATATGTTGATATTAATGGTATATAAGAATTATTGGGGAATTCAAACCATTCCTATTGTAAGTGATAAAACTAAATTTATATCAGGGTGATTGAAATGAGGAAAAAAAAGGGGGGATCAGGAGTTCAGGGCCCCCTGTTTGGGAAAAGAATTGGTTGATTATATATGGAATCACTGAGTCATGGCAGGAGCAGGCCCCTCTTAGGCAGTCGGTGGGCCCCACTTATGAAAAATTCTGGATCCACCACTGTGGTCAGGGTGGTCTTCAGTTGTATTATCTTTTTTAAAAAAAAATTACACCTGTATAGTGTATATTCTTTAGTGTAAATCAAGGGAAAATACTGTGAACTATCTGTGCATTGGGGCTTATTAAAAGGTATTTCGGGGGGAAGAAAGAAGGGAGGGTGAGTCCATGGGAGGTAATCCCCACCCCTTTCAATTTGAGAATATGCTATTATCTTGTAAACGGTCCAGATCCCCATCCCTAAACCATATATATTCTTGAATGGGACGATAAAACAAATCAAATGAAATTAAAAGGAGGTCTTTGGGGGTTTCACCACTCTGTTCAATTTGAGAATGTGCTATTATCTTGTGAACGATCCAGATCCCCACCCCTAAACCATATATATTCTTGTCGGGGACAATAAAATTAATAATGAAATAAAATAAAAGTGAAGTCCCACCCCCTCTAGTTTGAAAACTTGTAAACGGTCAAGATCCCCACCCCTAAACCATATTTATATATTCTTGTATAGAACAATAAAACAAATAAAAGGAAATATAGGGAGAGTCCATGGGGTTCACCCCCACCCCCACATGTTTGAGAAACTTTTAAATGGTTGAGATCCCCTGTCATCCAGTGGTTAGGTGAAAAAATTTCAGGATCCCTGATCCCCACCGTCAAACCATATATATTCTTGTATGAGACAATAAAACAAATCAAATGAATATAGGATCATCCCCTTTGTCTTGGGTTGGGAACCCCCCTTTTTAAAATGGCTGGATCCGCCCCGGCATACCATCTAGCTAGCTATAAAGGCTTTAAAAATATGAAATCAAACAAGGAAATTAACAGTTTAGGCAACTGTTTTGAATTTAAAAAAAAGTCTTTTACATATATAACAATGTTAAATTTTTTGTGCATTTATTTTTGCTTATCGTATTTTCAATAATGGACAAAATTGCATGATTGAATATTGTAATTTAAGAAAAATCAGCATACATGATATAAAATGGGAAGTGGAAACTGGGAATTTGACAAAGAGACAACAACCCAATCAAAGAGCAGACAACGGCCGAAGGTCACCTATGGGTCTTCAATGCAGTGAGAAAAATTCGGCACTGGTCTTCAGCTCATAAATATGTATCAGAAATGAAAACGAGATACAGCTTTCAGTTGTATTAATAAAAACCTCATAATAAGTTCTGAATATCAGAATATACAGTATTGCAAGATTCTCTCAAAATGTACACATAGAGCTGAAAAACTGTCAGTGACTGTAAAATTAATCATGCTAACATTAAAGTCCATGGAGTCCATCTTAATATGCATACTCTCGTACAAAAGAATATAAGTATGCAATAGACATCAAGTTTTCAAAAATAAGAGTATCTATGCCATTAATTTACGACAAGATCTTAATCAAGTAATAATTTCGGTTTTTTTAAATATTTCGGAGGTTAGTATGACCTCCTCTTTGGTGATGATGTTTTCGTTTTAAAGTTGGGAAAATTGTTTGTACATGTACCAACAAAAATAAAAACACAAAGTCAATCTAGAATTATGTTTTTATCATTTTTTTATGTTTAGGTTGTCAGCAAGATGAAAAGGACAAGTATGCAGTTCAAAATTCAAAATGTGGATAAGTTGAGGTTCTAGGTCTTACCTTTGCAGATTTTCATATTTTGCATGAATGAAATCAAAGGTTATATGATGGACAGCAGAGAAAGAAAAAAACAACTTTTCAATTATCCTGCTCCTGGATAAATGTAAAACATCTTGTTTTTCGGTAAGTTTTATGCTCTGTTTTGATAGTGTTAGTGCATTCATCTTTCCAGTCTTTCCTCTAAATTGTAAGTTTTTGGTGAGTGTTCACCATGAATTTCAGTAAGTAACTTGTGGATTTACATGTATATACTCAAAATTTAGTACTAATATTAATGGGATTTTAGCATGACATCCTGCCAAATGCTTGTTAATCATGTTTATGTTCCAGAACAAACAAGTATTTGGACTGTACGCTTGCCCAATTTTAAGAAGTTGGTCAAGTTTATTACAAACAAATGTACAGTACAGATCAGCATAACTGAAATCTTAAATAGATTAATACAAAAAGTTTAATTGCAGTTAAAATAAAAACACAGGTTTGGTCGAGCTGGTACCAGACAGTACAAATATACTTAAATGGTCTGACTGTACACATATGGTGGGACTGTAAGTTCTGGACCGTAAAAGTAACATCCGAATACTGATATGGTCTGGAACATTTATACATGTCTTAAAATTAATATCAAACACATTGGTGTTTGATAGAACTATAATGTTTTGGGATATCAAAATCAAAAATATCCCATTTTTACTTTTAATAAAGAAGAAGATTATTGATGTATGTTTAAATGTATATTAAAATGAGACAGCAAGCCAACAACACAAAAAATAAGGATAAAACATACATATTTTTTTTGTATCAATGTTATAATTTCCAATATGTTCAAGGTATTTTTTCATTGAAATAAAACACAAATTGAAATCTGTCTGAACTTCAAAAGCTTAAAGAAATATTGTTTCTGTTGTCTGCATTTTGTATAATATATTGCAAATTCTTGTGAATAATAGAATGTTATTACAGTTGTCTAAAGTTTTAACATTGATCATAAATTCATAAATTATTACGTGCATTTATTATTGCGATTCTGTCATTTTAGACTAAAATGCAATTTTAAATTTTACGATTTTGAGAAAAATCCTGTTTAATCCATATAAAATATTTCATAATGCGAGTTTAAATTATTGCGTTTACAACTCCGTTGCATTTTTCGCAATAAAAAAAAACTCGCATTAATTCCGAATTTACAGTATATATATATATTATGTATATAACTTGGGAAAATACCCAAATGTTATAAAGAAGAATAAATTAATTGATTGTTATATGGTATTAGAATAGGAAGATGTGGTATATTGCTAATTTGACAACCCTCCATCAGAGACCAAAGGATGTAGGCCGTTAGCAACTGATGACACTGGACAACCTTTAACAATCAGTAAAATCCATATCGCATAGCTATTTTTATTGAAAATCATATTATTGCTACATGTATGAAAACAATTTTGTATAATCCATTACTTTAGATTTTATTGGTTCTTTTTCAGAAGGATTGAAATTCACCACCTAGAATAAATGGAGAAAACATAGAAACAAGACCAGAATAAATTCAAAGACAAAAGTTGGATCAGTTATTATTTTCATCACTCAGTCAATGATTTGAAGTTCTTTTAAATTCAAAAAAATATTGAAACCACAATAATGTCAAAGTTCTGTGCTGAATGTCCAAAAAGTGGACTATACCATCAAACAATGCTGGATGATAAGAAACTAGTAATGTTTTGTGTTGAGGGATATTGTGAAAAAAATAGATTAACTTAAATAGCTACTAGTATGTTAAGCCTAACAATAGAGTTTTTATTGATTTCAAATGGCAAATAATTGTGTTTCAAGAAAGTATTCTATAATTCATGAATAAACATATATTGATACTTACATTATCTGCTTTGTTGTTTAAAAGTTTAGTTTTGAACAGTTAAAGAACAATATGCTAAATTAACATTTCCCAAGAAAAAAAGATATTCAATTAAAAAGATTCATCTTATAATAATTTACTACCAAATAGAAAACATTGTAACATACACATTACTGTTTATTTATATCTATATATTTACAATTAGAATCCCATAGGATTTTAATTTGTCCCATGGGATATTAAAAATCCCATGGGATAATAAAAATCCCATGGGATTTTTTTTGTCCCATGGGACAACAAATATCCCATGGGACTACAATAATCCCATGGGACCAAAAAAAATCCCATGGGATTTAACCAAAATCCCATGGGATAATGGTAAATCCCATGGGATTTTGCCCTGTCCCATGGGATATTGAAAATCCCATGTTTTTATAATTCAAATCGCAAAATAAATATGAAAGTAACTGTAGAAAACCAATGAAATTATTGAATCCCATGTAATTCTGCACATTTTGGTTATATACATGATATTGTAGCTCTTGTTTGAGGCGGCGGCGGATTTGCAAATGAGTGTTTTGCAAATTAAAAGTGTCCAGTGTTCTAGGTTAGAACTGTTCTAGCTAGAACTGACTAAAAGGTGTCAGGCTGACAGTTCTACGTACTGTCCTAGAACAGTTCGCCTGACAGATTTAATGAGAGGTTAGAAGTGATCTCCACTGTAGTCTGTTAAACCTTGGTGAACTTCATTTTACCTTTTTTTTTAATTCAATACATATTAATAAGTAAATGCAAATGGTATTTGGTTTTTCGAATTCATAGATGATGAACGTGCGGAGGATTGTCTTTAAATAAGGCAAATACTAAGGAAGCATGTTATGAAAAGTATCCCAATAACTTAAATCTGACAATTCATTGTCAACGTCATGGACGAAAGGTTGCCGTGAACAAAATTCCTTTATAGAAAGATAACGATAAGAATCCAGTGTATCTTACAAAAAATATACTTCTACATTATATGTCACTCAGTGGGGTTTGCATACAAACATATTGGTTCCGTAACACAATATTCACTCAAGACTTTATAAAATATACTGTTGTATTTTCTAATTTTCGGTGCCTCTTATGGCTTAGTATGCTGTATAGGTTTTGCTCATTGTTGAAGACCATACGGCGACCCTATAGTTGTTTAACTTCTATGTTATTTGGTTTCTGGTTGAGTTTAATTGTCTCATTGGCAAATACCACATCTATTTTTTTTTTTTATTTTCATACCATTATTTTGTTTATTTATGGTTACCAGAAGGCTCAATCAAATAGTTATCAAAGGTACCATAATTAAAACTCAATACGCCAGACGCGCGTTTCGTCAACACAAGACTCATCAGTGACGCTCAGATCAAAATAGTTACTAAGTAAAACAAATACAAAGTTCAAACATTCCTTTTGAAATATGCCTATCCCTTAATTATTGTTATCCGGCTGCACAAAAAAATAGTGGAAATGTGGTATAGTTGCCAATTTATTGTGAAGGAGAAAAATTTGTATAAACTTGTTTCGTCTAAGGGGGATAGGTCTGTTTCAAACTGTTTTTAATATCAATATCAAATTTGAATATCCAAATCATTCTTCATCCTGGAATTTGATAATATTGAACTCTGCTCCACATTCAGAATATACCAGTATTTCATTCAACTCCAATTCGAGATAAAACCTTACACAGACTTGTTCTGTCCTTTGTGTTTAAAAGATCAAATGGCGAAGAATATCGGACTACAGCTTCGTCATCTGCATTCATAACACCGTCTATGGTGAGATGTTCGAAATGATCATGACACATTTCAAGGGAGACAACAACAACTCTAGTTTTGTGTAAGATAAAGCCAACTGATACAGGTTTTGTCTTCGTGTGTGGCCATTCAAGGAGCAAACTTCGAATGAATTCATCTGGAATGTATGAATATAATGGTTTGGTAGCATTGTAATTTGTATTAACTATATTATTTACAAAATCTTTAGTGTAGTCATTTGTGAAAATTTGATCAGGGTATTTACCGACATTCACATCTTTTTGGGGAGTATCAAACATCGTGAAAGCTTCCGAAGTATCCGGAACACATAACGGCTGTTGTAATAGCCATTCGACAGTTTTCATTCGGGCAAACGTCTTTTGTTTACTTTTAAGTGTCTGCATACAATCTTCGGCATCATTATTATCTATTTTAAATTGTTTACATTTCCATTCATCGTTTGATGATATAAGTTCTGAATTCAATTTCACAGAGTAAACACTGTTTTGTGGTGTAGCTGTAAAAATATCTGGTTTATTATGTCCACCTGAACTGGAAAAGACAGTATTTGTCTCCTCTAAGTAGTTTTGAGGAAAACTACTTGTGGAAACACATACATGTGCGCCATCGAACTTCCCATGGAAATTCAAATCAGCCATGCCGGAATCACTGCTTATACGCTCTTTTCCTTTATTTTCGTCTGTTTTTATTTTATTCACCTTTTTTCTTCTTTTCTCATTTTTATGCTTTTGTGAAAGGTTGTTATTGTGTTGTATGGGCTGGGCCTGTTGAACACAAGAAATATCTAACTGATTTGGTCTTTTTCTGTATCGTTTTCTTTTCTTTCTGGTCCTTTCCTGTTTTGTTTTCTCCAAAACAGATATTTCGTTGCTTTGATTTTGAGTAGAGCCATTCTTACTATCTTCAATTCTCATAATAAAGTCTTGAATGCCCATGTCTGAGCTACTTGATGAAATTTGACATTCCCTTTGTGTTTGCGATAGGATTTTGCTATTCGTCTTATTGTATAGACATGCATTTGGTTGAAAGACAGTTGCATAATTAACCACGTGATTATCAATTACTTTAGATGACGTATTTTTATTACTTCCTGCACTGTTCCGTATGTGTTCAGAACCAGGGATGTCATCTAAAATGCAGTTATCATTTTGTCTGTTATCCGACATGATTGAAAAATTGCTTTCTTTTATGAAAGTATCATTATGGGATCTGTTATCCTCTACCAAAGATTCGGAAATACATCGTGTTACATCCATATCTTCATTTTTGGTATCTTCTGTCTGACTTTGGTGTGCAGAAGTTAATTTTGAACATTCAAAACTGTCTAATGGCTCTTGATACTTGCAGACGATCACATGTTGAGCGCTAGAATAGGACTGAGTCCCGTCTGAATTATGCATGTTTTCTTTTTTATTATTTTCTAAAGATTCTGAGATAATTTTCTTGCGTTTTATATCTGCTTCGGTTGCCTCTGGTGTAGAGACTATTATTGGTAATGGGCCTTTTGAAAATCCAGGTTTGGGGTTTTGCTGCAAAAAGCTTGGAAATTCCTGCTCGATCGCTGATCTGACACCTGAAAACAATCGTTTAGGTATGTTCAGCTTTCTACCTGATGCTTTAAATGAAGGATCTATTGAACGACCGACAAATTCTTGTTGTTTCTGGGTTACTTCGTTACTACCTTCAGTTACAGGTTCATCTGGAGCAAGTGTTATAATGATTGGAATTTTATTAATAACTCCATTAGGTGATAATTTTACAGCTGGTATTTTTATTCGGCCTTCTACAGTTCTTTTTCGTATATGACAATACATACCATATGTGTCCGAGGTACTTCCAGCATTGACGCTTTGGTCCAGTGGTGGACCACTTTCACCGATCATACAACCAGATTTGCGTACCGGCTTTGACGCGTTACAAGTCGCGGGTTGTATTTTCCCTGGTATTGACGATGAAGTAGACGGTGTTTGTGCAAAGGAGTCAATATTTTTATCATTTGATAAATCTTTTAACGTAGATTTTGGTGAAGACGCTTTAGTCGATTCTTTACAGATTTTTTCCTTTGATGAACTGAAAAGGAAATAAAAGAAAACTGTGACAAAAGGCCAAAATAAAGTAATTGTATTTATGACATCACAAGTGACCTGTCTGTAGTAGTTTCCAGGCATACGCAACTGCAATATCACCATAGTTTTAAAGGACCTGGATAAAATTTCTATTTTGGCAATTTCAGGGGACAAATAATCATATTCTTACCATATCTCCTTTGTTCTCACTTCTAGCCTATATTATACATGTATTGACTTTTGATGAAGTTAATAATTCATTCATTATATTTGCGTCAACTTATATCGAAACTCAACAATTGTTTTATTATAATGATGCTTTTTATCCATCTCCATTGTACAAGAATACGAAGATATGTATATGTTCCTTGGAGAATTTTTTTTTATTTGACCATATTAAATAGCTTAGTTTTCTCGATTGAATTGTTTACATTATTATTTCGGGGTCTGTTATAGCCGACTATGCGGTATGGGGCTTTTCTCATTGTTGAAGGTCTTAAGGTGACCTATAGTTGTTAATTTCTGTGTCATTTTGGTCTCTTGTGGAGATTTGTCTCATTGGCAATGATACCACATATTCTTTTTTATACAAACATTACCCATTACTATAGCTGTTCAAAATCTTATATTAATCTCGTCAGATTTTCTTCGCTATGTTTATATTATGTCTCACAAAAAAGAATAATAATTTCCTATGCTATAAGCCATAGGTACATGGGAACAGGATATTTTTGAACCCTCCCCCTTTTTTCTGTAAACTATGCATATATCAATTCCAAGTTTATTTTCCACAGCGGTCACTGATATTATTTGAAATTAATAGGGAACTAACAGATTTTGGAAAGAAGGGGGGGGGGGGGTTAAAAAAAATGTCATGTCCCGAAGTACCTATGATTTAAGCGAAAGAGAAAACAGGAAATGTATATTAAAATAATAATGTACGAGCCTAACAACTGGTACACCTATAGTTGCCGTTACATGTAAATTGTTTGTGTCGTTGTGTTGCTGTCTTATTAACGCGTATTACACAAACCATATTATTTGTATGTATAGATTATCGGTACATACATGTACATGTACGATTTACAAGTTTGATTTGGTGGTGCACCTCTGCATTACGATAACCAATCGCATATTTGTATTTTTTCATGAAAATCATCCGTTAATTGAAGATAATTTATATTTGTCAGAAGTGAAGTAAAAATGTCCTGGTTCTCTTCATTCTTTTTTTCGGCCTAAAAATTTTCTGATATCGCAATGTAGAATCAATTTTTGTTCATAATTGTGAGGAAGCTAACATAAAAGCATCTAATGTACTTTATAAATTTTTGATACACTTTAACAAATGTTCAGGGTACATTAATAAACAATCTAGGTTTGAAGTAGAGTACATTATTCATACAAATTAGGTATAGAACATGGTTTAATTTCAAATTGGATAATCTCCCGTTAACCAAAACAAACCCAATTCCAACTAGAAAAATACACTAATCACGTATCCTAGGATTAAAATTGTGTACGCCACACGTGCATGTGGTCTGCCAAAGACTCATCAGTAACGTTCGAATCAAACCAAATACAGTACGAAGCTATAAAGCATCGAGGACCCAAAATTTCTGAAGATTTTCAAATTGACAGCTAAGGTAATTTATTCGTCTTTAGAACATCCGTAGAGTTTTTCTCGAAAAATTCAATGTTTGGTAAACAGCTAACATGCTGTTCAATCGACAAAAACAATCATATCTAAATGTAAAATGTATTTCTGAGATTAATAGAAAAAAATAGAGGGATTAATTGATTATTGATTGTTGAACGTCCAGTGGCTAATATTTGTGGCTGATGCATGCTTAGGACGAGAATAAATCATAAATTATGAATACAATAGGTAGGTGTTACAATAGAGGACGTGCGAGATGAAAGACAGTGAATTGTTGAATCTCTCTATTCTTCATTTCAAAAGAAAACAGGAGCAAAAAAACATTAACCAATGTTACACTAATCTAAAACAAGTGCATTGCGAAAAAGTGAGTTTTTTTTGTACACGTACCGACAGACAAAAAAAAAAAGGAATTAATGGTAGTAATAAATAGTTAGTCAATAATTCTTCTTACCTTTTCTGTAAGTTCTCAGGAGAGTAAGATAATATACCGATTGTGTTCAAACATAAGTCTGCAGTATTTTGAGGTAAAAGGTAATAACCAGGATGTTGACTAAAAATTTCTCCCGCCACAAGAGTCTTTCGATTGAAAACTTCACCTGGTATCCCTTGAATTCTAAATATATCCAAAAACGACATAAAAACATCCACATAGAGACTATCAGGAATCTGTTTTGTCCTTATTAAAGATAAAAGCAATATATTAATTTTGCTCATAAACTTTTCAACAGTTAAAACAACTTCTTTCCTTGTTTCGGACGCATCCCGTTTCAGTTTCGTAGACTTCACTTTTGAAGTAGATCCATGTAGACAAAAAATAGCGTTCCATAATTGTTCTTTACTAGTAGAAAGAGTTTCAACATCAGCCACGTCAAATTCTAACGAATCGAACGCTTCTGTAATATACCGTTCTCTCTTTTGATTTGCCGGATAAAACAAGGGAAGTAACTTAGAAACTTCACTTGTAGGTGCTGTAGTTATTCTTACGTTCCACTTTTCTGTCAGCTCTGTATACTTATTTTCATCGGCTTCCTCACTTTTCTCCATTGTTTCAGCATCACTGTTGGGCAAGGAATTTCACGTTACTAAGGACGTTGATAATGAATCATATTGTACCGTCTACTGTTCAACGACGTTTATGACGTCGATGAAGAACATAGAAATTATAGAATTTGACGGTTACGGTTACGTAATTGTCGTTGATTGCTGTTTGTAAAACCGCCAGAATAATCTAATTCAAATGTTAAATCTAAATAAAGTAAAGTATTTCCGCTATAATTCCTCGATGCGTTAAAGACCCTTTGGTGGCCGTTGGCTGTTATCTTCTCTTTGGTCGGATTTTTGTCTTTTGACATATTCCCCATTTCCATTCTCAATATTCTCTTCTTGTTAGTAGAAGTCAGTATTTTGCTGACTGCTGGATTACTGGTAGTGCTTGACTATATAACTAACTATATGTTTTAGAGGATGGGTAGTTTAAATCATCAGATTGTTTCAGTCTTGAAAATACGCCATGATTAAACATAATTCGGAAGAAAGGTAATAATCAGGATGCAGGCTTTATAAGTTTATCCAGTCAGAAGAGTCTTAAAATTGAAACCTTCATTTCGTATCACGATTATTCGAATAATCATTTACTACACAAAGTCATATAAAAAAACACAAAAATTCTGAATGAGTACCTATACTCCCTACAGAACAGTCCCCGCGGAATATTCTGTACTATTAAGTGTAGAATGAAGCTTTATGTACGTGTAACTCATTCGTGCTTTAGATATACTCTGTTTTCAGCTCTGGTATGGATGGCAATGGTCAACTCTCCCACAAAATCTAAATGAATAACAACTATAGGTACCCGTACTGTTTTCAACAATGATCAAAACTAAAAGGCCAGTAGTTATAAGTGGTTGTCGTTATTTCATGACTGTCATATATGTTTTTCGTAAATGATTTTGGTATAAATTAGGCAATTTCTTTTTTCGTTTGAATTGTTTCACATTTTTCATGTCCGATGGATAGTTGTCTCATTGGCAATTATACCACATCTCCTTATTTTTATATCCGATTTATCAGCTTTGTATTTGCTTACACATTACTTAAGCATTGCAGTTGTACTGTAAAAATTTATCAATTACGACATATCAAAATAGAATGTCAAAAGATATGGGGTATTTATCCATGACCCAAAATCAGTAACAAAAAAAAATCAAAGGAGCAGCGCTTTTATAACTTCCTTCATTTACGATGACTGACACCGTCTAGTTGTTAATAACACCAAGCATATATTAGGTTATGAATAACTTAGTTCTGGGCATATTGATTGACAAATGAGCAGATTTTTTTTCATATTGTTGACTAATGAAACACGAGGATCTAGACCACAATACTGTGAATGGTATGACATGTAGATCTCAATATACAACACACAAGGCGTTGTTGCATGATTCCAAACGAGGCAGCTTGCTATCAAAGCACAAGGATGAAACAAAATATATGTCACTGTATGGCCTTTTACGATGTGAAAAATATATACCACATAGCAGATTATAAAAGGACACTGAATACCAAATATGAAATTCAAACTATGTTGTTTAATGTACTGTTGTTTGTTTGTCTTTTCCTTTTTAGCCATGGCGTTGTCAGTTTATGTTCGACCTATGTGTCCGAATGTCCCTTTGGTATCCTAATTCGCCTCTCTTTTACTTTGAAAATAATGGTTAAGTTGGGGGAAATGAATATATTCCTATCTGTCGGACTAGTTTACCTAACCTAAGAATGACTTCACGGTTCAGCTAGCAAGCAAGCTAACCATTTTGAAGATATTACCTTTGTCTGCCTACACACTCAATGTAATCGGCTATAAAACAAGTGATTCAGTTTCGGTATACTATTAGGTATATTTTTTGCTGTATTCGAAGTATTTTTCATTAATATCATTATTTATGTTGGAATTGAGATACGACCCGGAATGTGTCAAAGAGACCAAAGCCCGACTAAAAAGCAGAACACAAACAAAGGTCACGAATGGGTCTCGAGAAAACATATATGTTGCATATTAAGCAAAACTTATTTTTGATAGTTTTTAGCAATAAAATGTAAACATCATATAAGATAAGCACATCATTGTGTACAATTTGATCAAAATATAGATCTCTAATTTTGCTATCCTCATATATGTTCGAGCACACGAGTGAATAAAGATTAAAAAAAAATGATGTTTTGGAAATATAACTAATAACTGTTTATCTCTCATCCTTATTCAGAGATGTTTCCGCAATCCGTTGGTGCTATATTAAATAATGTCCCTTTAGAGATAACACTAGACTCTGTGCGTTCCTCATCTGTATAGCAATCTTCTGGTGGTTTCTCTATACTCTGACGACACTTTACGGAAAGGATAACGATAAGACTTACATTAATCAACTAATGTACGTATTGCCTATTGTGTTGTCATTGTGAATAATAACCTATTGCTAGTTACTATGTTATTTGATCAAGAAGTTTATTGCCTCCCTACTTATATATAGTTGCTTTAATTTTCTTAATTCCTGTCATTGCCCTTGTTATATCTTAAAATTGCTTACAGAAAAACACAGACAAACGGCGATCGGTGAAAATGGTTCATTCGATTATTGCTGCAGAATGGATTTGCATTCTTTGCAAATTGTATTTTGTTGCTGCATCTTTGCTACACTTTTCAATTTCAATGACCTTTAGTGGCATAGTCGCACACAATAGGATTAGCACAATACCTGTGATCATTTATTGAAATTTAATTTGTGCTTTGCTTTGAACTGGATATATCTTTCTAAGTTTAAAATATACACATTTGCGTAACATATCTCGTAATAATTTATTCTCACTGGCAATTTGAATAAAAACTTTGATTCGGATCAGGCAATAAGAAATTCGGTCTTCTCGTTCGTTTAACTGATAGTGAAATTGAGAACGGAAAAGGAGAGCTGTGGCAAAAATACAACACAACCAAAGAGCAGAACATACTGGATTTTTTTTTTATTTAAAAAAAAATGGTCGTATTAAAAACATGTACACCTTAGTTTATATTGATGACAGAGATAGTGTTGATTTTAATTTACATTAACATACATTTTGCATGTATTCAAATCTTTATTATGTAGACACTGTGTTTTATACTTGATTGTCATATTAAGTGTGTACTTATATTATAGCTCATCTAGCAATCTAATTTCCGGTATCGGAAATCTTGACTCGAGATATTTAATTTAAAACGCAATCATATAAACACTACTTGGATACTGTACTGGATAACAAAAATGTTGAGGGACAAAGCTAAAAGCTCAACATTTTTATATAGCCAAGGATGAAGAAATAATTCATTACTTACGGATGTTATTGAAGTCCTTTTAAAGTTTCGAAATATTTTTGACAAATTCGTAGATCATTCATATCATTTATAGTGTCTATTTTTATTCATAGTATTTTTCATGAAAATTTTAATAGAAACTTGAAATTGGTAAACTTAGCCTATAATAAACAGCTGCGCCATGAGCGCATGATACGCCCGACGTCTTGTGTGGAAGTTATAAGCAATAACCATTTATTGTTTTTGAGACACGGCGGGACATGTGAACTCCCCCCCCCCCCCCTCACCCTGTTTTTTTTTACAAATATCACTAAAATAAAATTTTGAATCAAACCAAAAAGTATACAGAACTTTAAATTAGTATAACAAAGAAGTGTGTACAGTTTCAAGCAATAATCATAAATTGTTTTTGAGATACGGCGCGACATGTAAAAAAAACCCTCCCCTTTTTTACAAAATACTCAATAACTCAAAAATAAAATTTTGAGTCATCACCAAAAAGTATACAGATCTTTAGATTAATATAACAAAGAAGTGTGTAAAGTTTTAAGCAATAATCATAAATCGTTTTTGAGATACGGCACGACATGTAAAAAAACCCTCCCCCTTTTTTACAAAATACTCAATAACTCAAAAATGAAATTTTGAGTCATCACCAAAAAGTATACAGATCTTTAGATTAATATAACAAAGAAGTGTGTAAAGTTTTAAGCAATAATCATAAATCGTTTTTGAGATACGGCACGACATGTAAAAAACCCCTCCCCCTTTTTTACAAAATACTCAATAACTCAAAAATGAAATTTTGAGTCATCACCAAAAAGTATACAGATCTTTAGATTAATATAACAAAGAAGTGTGTAAAGTTTTAAGCAATAATCATAAATCGTTTTTGAGATACAGCGCGACATGTAAAAAAACCCTCCCCCTTTTTTACAAAATACTCAAAAACTCAAAAATGAAATTTTGAATCATCACCAAAAAGTATACAGATATTAAGATTAATATAACTAAGAAGTGTGTAAAGTTTTAAGCAATAATCAAGAAACGTTTTTGAGATACGGTGCGACATGTGAAAAAAAAACACACCCCTGTTTTAGTTACAAAGTGCCGTAACTCAAAAAGTTTAAATCTTATTTTCACCAAAAAGTATACAGATCATTTGACCATCATAAGAAACAACTACATAAAGTTTCATGAAATTTGGATAAGTCGTTCTCAAGTTACGGTGCGACATGTTTACGCCGGACAGACGGACAGACGGACAGACGGACAGACGGACAGACGGACGGACACCGGACATTTGAATACCATAATACGTCCCGTCAAAATTTTGACGGCCGTATAAAAATAGGTTAACAATTAAAACAAAAAATGATAAAATTGGTCACAACTCTGAATTTAAAAGCAATAAGACTAGTGCAAAGAGCGGCGAAAGATACCAGAGGGACAGTCAAACTCATAGATCGAAGATAAACTGACAACGCCATGACTAAAAAAGGAAAAAGACAAACAAATAATAGAACACAATACACCTTTTAAAGTTAAAGATTAAGCAACAAGTGATGAAGAGTCGTAGAATGTAATCAGATCTCGACATTCTGATAATTTTGTCTGGTCTATCTATTATACATTTCAGTCATACATTTAGGTTCTACTATAAACCTTGTCGGACATATCATTTGATAAGCAGCAATATAATAATGATAATAAACTTATCAGTCAAACATATTCGTATACATAAATAAAGTCTATTTGGGGAAAACAAACGAAAAACAATTATGTTCTCATTTTTGTGTGAGGGTTTGGTTACTGTCTCATAATTTCCTTTTATGCATACAGAATAGATACTTACTTGGCCCTATCATTACTTCCTTATAGTGTTTTTAAATTATTTTCTATTTTAAACTTTGTACACAATAAGTACTTTACTTTCTATTATCATCTGTTAAGCGACTCATGACCGGAAAGTCAAAATATTTATAGAAATTCGTGTTTACAGAAAATTGTGTCCTTGTTCCCCGCTTGTTTTAACTATTATATAAGATCATACTAGTATCTAAAATTATATATTTTCCTCCTTTAAGATCCATGATGACTGAGCTCAAAATGTCTGTCGCACTATTCTTTGCATTGCTTTGCGGACTGAATGGTAAGTTTTCTATTTAAAAATTATCTCTGATTATGTGCTAACGTGTATTAAATTTTTATCATTTTTGATCTTATCTCAACAATTGTAATGAAAATGATTTTTCAAAATAGAATGCACAATCCATAATCGTTTTAAATGAAAATAAGACGTATTTGTATTAAGAAGGGAAAATATCGGTTTCAAATTTATCATTGTGTTTACTTTTTATTCTAATTCTGATCAACCATTAAAAAAAGACAAAAAATAATACTGCGAAATAGTGGAAGTTTCAGCTTAATATTGCATACATTATATTTCAGTTTGCTGCGGACTAAAGGAAATTTTGGAATCATATAAAGTGGAATTTGAACAACGTGAAGTAGATGGTAAGAATAACAACAAAACAATCTGTCTTTGTTTTGAAAAATAGCACTATTATGTTTATTTTTTTTTTCTTTATTTTTCACAAAAAAATATCAAAAAGAAACAAATAAGAAAGATGTAAACTTCACAATTTGAATAAGATATAGATCTTGTATCAAAACTGTGCTTTATTTTCTGTTCTGGCAATTTATTATTATTTTTGCCAATGATATTTCCTCATTCAAAGTTATTCATGGTGACATAACCAGAGGATCCCGAAAGGTCTTAAAACATGAAATAGAATGGAGCGTTTTTAGATCCTTGTAAGCAAAGATTGGATACAAGATCCGCATTTTGATCAGATTGTAAAATTCTAAATTATTCAACCCGCATATTTAAACTAACTTACGCACACGACTTACAAACATGTCTAAATCAGAAACAGTGACAAAGAATGCAGTAGTTTTCCTGGTTTCTTCAAATCATTCATGTATGTCATTTTATTTTACTATATAGACATAAGAAGATGTTGTATGAGTGCTAATGAGACAACTCCATTCAAGTCACAATTAAACCGTCATAGGTCAAAGTACAACTTTCAACACGGAGCCTTGGCTCACTCCGAACAGCAAGCTATGAAGGGTCCCAAAAATGACTAGTGTAAAACCTTTACTAGTATATGTTTCTTTGTAAAAAAAAAAGAAGAAATTTCATCATGAAAAAGGGAGACACTTATGCATGAAAAACGCACATCATTAATGCCTTTTACAGTTTGTCAACATGTAGTTATTAAAAAAAGTTATGCATTAACTCCCTTGACACAGTCTGCGAGTATGGTCTTGAGGAAACGATGATAGTCCAACGGAAGGGGACGATAAATGGTTGACCCGTGTGAAGAGAGAGCCATATCTCTTGCACGTTAAAGACACCCTTGTAGATTTCGAAAAAGAGTAGGCTAATGCCGCTACAAGGCAGCACTCGCACCCGCAAAGTGGAAAGGGATTAATATAAGTTGCAAAACTTGTTTCCCAATCCACTATAAATAAATATGTTTAAACTAAACTAACAGTTGAATATTTGATAATTTCAGTGGAATCTGATGAACCTGCTTCTGCTGATTCAATTGAGTCCAATGGACTTGTCTCTGATAAATGCATGAGATGTATTTGCATGGTAAGTTGTACTGATTTAATGTAATGCAAACAAAGTTGCCTTAAAACTGAAAATTATTTACTAGTTTTCCGGTCTGTATGTCCGTTCGTCCATCCCGTATCTGATTAGCTTTAAATTTTATAAAAGGTAGATGACATTGTGGGGGCATCATTGTGAGATTTATTACATATGTTTATTCACGGTTATTACTGAAAACGATTGAATAAATGATTATTTTTCAACGTAAATTGCAGTCTCATGATTTGATGTATAATTCCTCTTTTTTAATGTATTTATAAAAACTTTCCTACGCCTTAAACCTTATATGCATGTTGTTATTACAAATAGGTTTTTTTTCATGTTAAAAGCTTTATGTTATTCCCCATCCTTTCTATAGGTAGAGTCTCATTGCAACAACAATATAGGATGTCGTATGGATGTTGGTTCTTTGTCCTGTGGACCCTTCCAGATTAAAAAGGCATATTGGATCGATTGTGGACAACCAAAAGGAGGTAACATTATCATTTACAAGAAAAGAAATGCACACATGTTGATGTAGATATGTACATCAAATATATATGTATTAATTACTATTATCTATATACTTGCAATGGTATGTGTTTGATTTTGGATCCTCAATGCTCTTCAACGTCGTACTTTATTTGACTTTTTTATCGATCGTGTCAGATGAGTCTTTTAAAGATCAAACGCGCGTCTTGCATTTAAATTTTTAATCCGGATATCTATGATGAGTTTATTTTGAACTTTTGTCCTGCAAAATTCAAAATTCAGTCTGTCAGTGCACTGGTAGTTGATACAGTAAGCAGTTTCTCATATAGATATGAGCAAGATATTTACCCTCAAATATATATTGATACAAAATGTATTTTACAGAAATATTTTAAATTGTTTGTATCATATATTTTGCGTAAGTGCTCATATACTTTGACCAAATTGTACGTGAAATAGTATTAATATGTCAAATGCGTAAGAATTGGAATTTCTCGATCAAATCTATTCTTATTTTCGTGTTTCTTTTGTATAGTTTTTATTGGTATGTAAAAAATTGCATCTTTTATTTAAACATTAATCATACACCGTCTTTGGTTTGTGCAGATGACTGAAACAAGAGAACTTAAAATTCTAAAACGTAAGAAGAAGGTTGAAAGGATAGCGAAAAACGTTACTTATTGTTTTGTTGTGTTGCAGTCTTATATTAAGACATGACACCCAAAGTATCTGTTTAACAGATAACGTGAAAACATTTTCAAAATGAAATTGAAAGAATGGGCCATTTACACCACTTTAGGTAATGCACAAGTTTCCCAGAAGTTTCACATGATCACAATATAATAACATGACGATAACAATGATTGTTTATTTCATTTTAGACTACAAGACATGTGCCAACGACTATTCATGTGCCTATAACTGCATCCAGACTTATATGGCGAGGTACATTGGTCACAGTGGATGTCCAAAAAATTGTGAAAGCTATGCTCGAATCCACAATGGAGGTCCAAGGGGATGTACAAACCCAAACACCATTGGATATTGGAACAAGATCAAACAACAGGGTTGTACGATATATAGCTAAAGCCACCGGACATATAGATTAAATGTGCATAACAATTAAAAGACTTTTGAATTACTAGTTTCAAATTTATAATTCATTGTTAGCATTTTCCGAATTTTTACTTTGTTGCATAGTATACACTATGTTAATAGAAGTTGGTATTTGCATCGCATAAAACTACGGCTGCAGCTAGAAGAGCAGGATGTGCTAAGCCTTCTGCCGTATTTCAAGTTCACTGCTGCTCAATCTCGAGTGTTCTGTGTATTGTGGAATTGTTTGCCCTTTCGTCATCTTCCGTTTGGGCCATGGTTGTCTGTTTTACTACGGCTTATGATATTTTGTTGTTCTCTTTTTATCGTCTACCTGTTGTTATTACAGGTAAGCCAAATCGGTTAGGTCAACTTTGCCGATGGACTTTGCAATCTTTTTTGTTTGGTAAAACACATGAAAACGTATTTTCTAGCCTCCTGTAGTAGCGAGTATATTTTGACTTTTATTTCTAGTTGTAAGCAATGCACGGACGTTTTTTTCTTTCTTTTTATTTAAGTTAATGGTCATCCTCTTAGTAGCTGTATTGTGTAAGTTGCATTGATGTGGGATTCACTTTTAAGACAAATAGTCTTTCCAGTCCTAGGGGGAGTTATGTTAGCATTTAAAACTGATTTCACCTTATAACGTGTTCTTCCTGCACAACAATTATTCATAACCAATGGGACTTTGTTGTCTCTTTGTAAGTCAATTTCTTCGTGTGCTGGTACTTTCTGTGGCCTGTATTTTTTGCTAAAATATCTTTTGTAAGGAATCATTCACTTTCAAAAGTATACTTTAGATCCTGGTGAAGGTTTGTTATTTCACATTCAATTGTTTATACCGAACGCATAACATTTATTAAAAAAAGAAGAAGAATTAACTTAAATGTCTATTGACTGTGTTTGTTACATTGTCAAGCCGTTAGGGAATGGCCCAGCTCTGGAAAAAAAAACTTACGACTTAGATTTATCGTAAGTATACTGATTTGTTCATGACTTAAGACCAATCTTAGTCGTAAGGTTTTTTTTTTTTTGTGAAATCGACTCCTGTGATGTTTTTTTTATTGATTGACAAATATAATTTTTTTTAAATAAAAAAAAATACACACCAATGTTCTTCAGCAAAACCATGAGGACAATATAATCAAAAGTGACTACTTCCAAGTTGGGTTATACAATTTTGTAAGTCAACATCAGTGATAAGACATACTACTTGATAGTTGGTTTGTCAAAAATAACAAAAACTTAGTCTACCAATTTTTTACCAGTTTCCTTTGTTGTATTTATTTTCCCTTTATTGAGGTTTTAACAAATGGGATCAACTGCATGTTAATCAAATAGGTAAAAAATATGCCATATGATTTTGATTACTGTCAATTTTCGTATCGTTTTGTATGTGGCTATTTCTGTAAGGAATTTGTTTTCGTTCAACTTTTTCTTATTGTCTCAACATTTCTTTATTAATGGTAAATTTGATCTTGACATATTGAATAGTGATGTTTGCTGATATTCTTATGCAGTCAACAAGATGTCTTATATATTTCGTTAGGTAGCCATCTAATGACGTATAACACAAATCTATACCAATTCATTTGAAAATAACGACAAATCAAAATTTTAAATTCTTTAATTGATTTATCTTTCGACGTTATAGTATAAAACGTATGATTTAACGGCCGATCACTTCGCTTCGATATCAATATCGTTAACATCGTCTATTGCATCACTCCATTCTGAATATTTTGAGTTTGGAACAAAAACGAGTATTATGAGATATGATGCTAGCGTTCCCAAGAAATAGAACCAAAATAATACCCTATCGACAACTGTGGCTATCCTCTGCCATTCTGCTACAATAAATTTTCTTTTCACTAACTCGTTACGGGTTTTGCACTGAATAGCGTTTAGATTGAGTTCGACCTCAGCATCTGGTCTTATAGCAACCTCCTTTATTTGTGTATTTGATTCAATAAACTTTGATTCCTTTTTATTATTGTTAATTGACCGATTTGTGGTGTACTCTGTTTCTCTCAACTGACTGGGATGTTCGTGAATTTCGTCATTCTTGAGCCAAATTGTTTCTTCTAATTCAACGTCTGCCTCGTTTGATGCAGTTTCTGACTTGCTTCTATTCCTAAATCTAACTGAGGACGATGACGGGACCATCATTTGATTTTGGTCTGACACTGATTTCCATCTTGAAGGTTTTTGGTTTTGAATTTTGTGCTTTTTACATAGATATAAACCCTCTTTTTCTTCTTCCTGTAAAGACATCAAATTATATAGATTGGCTGTCAAGATATGTTGTTTGCAATTTACAGACAATTTCGAAATGTAAGTTTTCATTTACAAAATCTTGTTAACATATACTTCCACAAAACGAAGCATATATTAGACATAATCAACTACTAAATTGTAGTTATAGTGTTTCTTTCTAATCATTAATAATCCAAAGTTTTATGATCAATTTCTTCCACAAACATCATTCAAGTACAATTCTAAGTTTCTTAAGTTAATAAATTAATCTCTATTTTTTTGAATATCTTTCTGTGTTTAAAACTATTAAAATGTGTTTATTCATTTATAGGACTGTTTACTTATTTATCATTATTGTAATCTGAAAACTATCTGTATAATCCTGTATATTAAAGACGATGACAATTTAACAATCATAAAAAAGTAGCTAATGCCGCTACAAGGCAGCACTCGCATCCACAAAGTGGAAAGGGATTGATATAAGTTGCAATAACTTGTTTCCCATCCACTATAAATGAATATATTTAAATTTTAAAAAATATAGATATATAAAAACAATAATATAATATATTGAGTTGCTTATTGTGCATTATTTGAAACAGCATCTTACAAGAGATATGGTACTGGCAATCTTATACAGATCGTGCTTAAGGAATAATGGTTTTGACATCCATCTCAGAGCAAATATCCTCAACCACATAGGTGCTCGTTTAGTTTTTATTCCACGATTGTAAAGGTTGATAACCATAACTGCCATTATTACAGACAAAGAGGTCATTGTCATAACAACACAAAGGTATATTCCTGAAATTATATTAAAATGATATGGTGTGATAAAGAAGCAAAAGCATCTGTGTTTCTTTGTTACATATGCCATGGCTCTGTACTTATACTTCCCGTCATTGTGTTATTGTTCAATAATTTATGTATTCTTTATCTTTTTGCTAATATGCTTTCAAATTGTCTGTATGTTTTTTTAGTATTTCTTTATAACATAAGACATGGCTCTGTACTTATACAACCCGTCATTGTGATTGTGCCATGGTAAGTGTGTGTTTACATATTTGTTTCTTATTGTAGTGATTAAGATGATAACACAATGTTGACTGCTGTATCCCTATTTTGACATTTTTTTCCTATTACGTCTGTTTGTATTGTTAACACATCATTGTCGATATAATGGAATTTTATGTGACTATCGTTCAAGTGAGATGTTTAGCTAGCTATAACACCAGGTTTAATCCACCATTTTCTGCTTAGGAAAATGTTTGCACCAAGTCAGGAATATGACAGTTGTTGTCCATTCGTTTGATGTGTTTGAGCATTTGATTTTGTCATTTGATTAGAGAATTTCCGTTTTGAATTCTCTTCGGTATTCAGTATTTTTGTGATGTTACTTTCTTTAACATTTTTTATAAAATTTTGAGTCTTTATTTATGGTATTTATGTATTGGTTGATCTAAATAAAGTTTATGTTTTTATTGAAAATTGAACAACACTTGTACGAACCTATGAGTGGTACAGCTTCAGATGTTGCAGGTACTTCCTCGGCTATTAGAAGCATAAACATGGAAAAAGCTAGGAAAACAGATAGACCAAGTGTGATCTTTTCACCGGAAGTAGGTGGTAGCCAAAATGTCAATAATGTCAAAATTGATAGCATAACACATGGAACAATAATATTGAAAATGTAGTAAAATGTTTTACGTCTGATATGTAAAATGTAGGTAAGATCTGGATGAGGATCCGGGCAACATGAGTGTCGCCGGATATTTTTACGGAGAGTGACCGATAACAGGTCCCATTCACTGTTGTTGACATATGATGTAAGGTCTATCGGGGTTGCATTACTTGTAGACTGGTAGTCCATCCACTTGCCGCTATAAATCCATGAACCAAAACGAAGTATGCATTCTTGGTCATCAAAAGGGAAATATGTTATATCAACTTTACAGGAACTCTTCAGTTTAACTGGCACTGGCCATAAAACTGTCCCATCATAAGTCACTAGTATGTATGTTCCCTGCATAAATCCGGTGGAGCCGTCATCAGCGCTACAATACAGAATATGAGCATATTTAAAAATAACAAAACTAACTAATTATTAACTGAATATTATAGTATTGTATTACTCCTTTTTCCTGTTGACGATCTGATGTAGCAAATGTATTTATATTTTCCTCATCATTTATTTTCACTGATTTATTGAGGGATTCGTGCCGCTCAATCTGTATTTCTCCGTTTAATGAATGTTGTTATTGATTGTCTTTTCTTTTCTTATTCTTATTTTTTTTACTATTATGGTGTCTTTTTTGTTTGACTTTTAGTTAATCACTTTTTGTGTTATTTTTTGTGTTATTTCAGATGCAGAAACCTTCAGTTTTGTGTGTTATGATACCATTGGTAACATACAGTACTTGTATAAGCAAAAAAAATATAAGTAAAAAAATAGTAAAATATCAGAATTTCTGATATACATGTATCATTATTTTCTAAAATGTACTTTGTGTATCTATGTAAGTTTTACTTACTTGTTATATATAAATGTATCTGGTAGCCAAACTTGTTTAGTTGGTATTCGTAACGACTTTACATTGTTATACTGATTAGGCTCCCACATTAAATGTTCATCTCTCCATTCCTGTCAAATAATTTAGGTAATACTTTTTGTTATCACATCGAGTATTACTTATATTTATTGGAACATGTATGTTCATCTGTTCAAATATAAAAAAGCATGAACTTCAGTCGGATGGAAACCGGGCCTGTAAAAATTTACGTTTTTTATTGAGTTAAGCCTTCCAATTGATATGTATCAGGTGTTTTTCTATGTTGTATGTTATACTATTGTTTCAGATAAAGGGAGAAGGTTTGGTACCATTAAAACGTTTAATCCCGCTGCAAATGTTTGCACCTGTCCTAAGTCAGGAATCGGATGTACAGTAGTTGTCGTTTGTTTATGTAATTTATACGTGTTTCTAGTTTCTCGTTTTTTATATAGATTAGACCGTTGGTTTTCCCGTTTGAATGGTTTTACACTAGTAAATTTAGGGCCCTTTATAGTTTGTTGTTCAGTGTGAGTCAAGGCTCAGTGTTGAAGGCCGTACATTGAGTTTACTTTTATAAAATGTTATTTGGATGGAGAGTTGTCTCATTGGCACTCACGCCACATCTTCCTATATCTAGGATAAGCATCCCCTGTCATGATTGCACCAACCGCTATGTAATTCCAAATCCGTGTCCAGTATTAATATATAAAATGTGTTTTCTAAGATAGCTTAGCTTTAGAAGAGTGACTTAATGTGACTTACTCGTATGCAACTGTCATACAAGTAAGATATTTAGCTAGCTATAAACCAGGTTTAACTCACCTTTTTTCTAATTAGGGATGCCTGTACCAAGTCAGGAGAACGACAGCTGTTTTGCATTCGGTATAATATGTGTTTTAGCTTTTAATTTAGATATTTGATAAGTGACTTTCCGTTCTGAGTTTTTATTGGAGTTCGGTATTTTTAGTTATTTGATGTTTTAATTTGATTACATCTTGTCGGATATCATAGTTCCAATATACAATGAATGTTATTGTATATTCGAGATCTAAAGCGCGATAATCAGTTCTTGGTTTTTTTTTCTTTTCTTTTTTTAATAAAATTTGACAAGCTGATAACTTTTACCTGATCAATGAACACATTCGTTGTTAAGACTTGGTATCTTTCATCCTACAAATAATATATATAAAATGTCTTAAAGTTTCATTGGGGATAGTCGTTTAATACAGTTTATTTATAAATAGTGTTTCACAGTTATAGAAGTATAATAGTCCTTCAAACGATAATGGAAATGGATTTTTTTAAACAGGGTGTAAAGGTGTAAAAAAGATCAAATACCTCTTATAAATAGAACAAAAACAATACAAATATATTTTATCAGTTTTGAAGTAAAAAGATATTCCTGTTTTTTGTAAGACGATGCCATTGTTGGTGGACGTTTCGTCCCGAGGGTAACACCAGCCCAGTAGTCAGCACTTTGGTGTTGACATGAATATCAATTATATTGTCATATTTATAAATTAACTGTTTCCAAAAGTAGGACTTATTCGAAATACTAAGGTTTCCTTATCCCAGGCATAGATTACCTTAGCTGTGTTTGGCACAACGTTTTGGAATTTTGGGTCCTCAATGATCTTCAACCTTATACTTGTTTGGCTTCTAACTAACTAGTATTGTGATCTGAGCGTCACTAATGAGTCTTGTGTAGAGGAAACGCGCGTCTGGTGTATTTAATTATCAGCCTGATACATTGGATAAGTATTAAATAAATAATTGATTATTTTGATGTTTTTCTATTCCGTGTGTCCGACTAAGTCGAACAATAGACAGATTTTGGTATGCAGATATTTATCACGTCACTAAAAGTGTTTAAAAGTCATTCGAAATACTAAGTTTTTTCTCATCCCATGAATAGATTACCTTAGCTGTATTTGGCACAGCTTTTTTGTATTTTTGGTCATTAATGCTTTTCAACTTTGTACTTGTTTGGCTTTATAACTTTTAGTATTTTTATCTGAGCGTCACTGATGAGTCTTGTGTAGACGAAATGTGCGTCTGGCGTATCAAATAATAAGTCTGGTACCTTTGACAACTATCACGACCGGGAACAACGAAAGACTTACGACTGGTCAAAACGGTGCCTCAACTAATGGAACTTTCAAGAAAATCTAAGTATAACTTCAAGAGGAATTGTGAGGCAGATGACAAGTGTTTCATTATTGCATATAACAGCATAATGTTGTATTAACGTTTTATTCTTAATTGTATTTCATCGCTGACATATTTATCATATTCCAAAACATATATTAGTATAAATATCATCTTACCAAGTCTACAATTTGGTTGAGCTTTAAACCTATTGTTACAGTTAAGACAGACGAGGAGTTAACTACTGGACGAACAGACTTTTCATATCCTACCATCAAATCTTGGAATAACAACTGTTCGTCTGGAACTCGATTACCTGGATGAGATAATTAGTTTTAATGGGTAGTCTGTATAAATATACATCCCATGCATTGAAAAGGTAGTTGAGCAAACATATAAATAATCTTTACATAAAACTGTGCATAACAGGACAAAAACATCCTCATCTATTACTCCTGAGTTATCACTTGTCAACTGATTAACATACTTCATCAATCAGTTAGTCTGAGGGTAAAACAAAATCTTTATTTAATCTGCACAGAGACGTCTCTGGTTTAGATAATCAGTACTTTAAGCATGTTAAGATTATTCTGTGTATTGACTGTTGAAGCTTGTAGTACAAAATGTATTTGACAACCAAGCGAACACTATATACAATCTTTATGTTACGGTCTATTCATATATGCATAATATGAATAATGTAGGTATTCATTCTTATTGTTACACGTTAAATGATAATATTCGATGATAGTGCTGATGATTTATCGAGTCGTTTTCAACCTAAATGTAGTTTTGAATTAATAAGATAATCCTTGTGCTGCAATTTAATTATGGCACATCTACTGATAAGTGGGGTTTTTTTTTATGATAGTTTAAAATAGAACACTGTTTCGAACAAATCGCTATTCATGGATAAAACATTAGTTGTACATCAGCTCATTTTGAATATAAAAGTTGATTAAACTCTATTTATGAATTATAGTAAGAGAAGTGTTTGCAAATTTACTTTTTCATATTTTCCATTTCAACTTAAATAAAAGGATATAATTTCATACTGCCTGTGTTATGTAGATGAAAGCCAAGAAGACAAAGCACGTGTACTAATGAGCATTTGTAAGCATCATGCATGTTTTAGGTGCGCGTCACTCATTCAGACCTGAAATAATAAAAATAAATATTGACATTTCAACATATTAATAATAATTCATATCGAGGACAAAGAGTTTGTTCGATTTGTTTGTCTGAAACATTGATTAAGGTGATATACAGCAGATGTGACAATGTATCGCTACCATCAGTAATTCATCATATCTATTTTATTAAAGTAAAGTGGAAAGGATATCAAATAAAAGTAAGGAGTACTGGGTGTTCAATTCGTCATATTCAAGATCCATAAAGAATCAAAACAGGAACAACTAATTTCTCTTGAATCTTTTAATCATAAGGTCAAGTTTATATAACCTACTGGAAATCGAATATGAAAGAGTAAATAATAAACATTAAAGATTTAACGATGATTTTAGATGAAATCATAAAGTCAAAATGTTATTTAAAGCTATAAATACATTGTTGTTGCAGGCAGTTTTGCCATAAATGTTTTGGGTACAATTTTGCATTGAAGGATGTCCCTGACCAAAAATATTATTTGTATCTGAAAGTACACATTGCAATATGATTTTGATATGTGTTAATTAAGAATGTCTTTCTTATTCGTGTTTGTAATATTCGGAAAATTTGGCAAATCTATCATCATTGCAATTTTCCCCATATATAGGCATGCATTTATAGATTTAGTTACATATTCAGGAAAACATAATATTGTTAGAACCTCAAAGTACTAGTATAAATATGCAGCTGTCGTATTGTGAATATATGTACCTTACAGATAGATATTTTTTAAAAGACTGTTACTCAGTTGTTGACGTTTATTGCTGTATAAAATATTTGTTTTTCGTGAGGTGATTTGAACATAAATGCCGTTGCTGTTCTGGCTTAAATTGTCTTACATACACTTTGTCATTTCAAGCCTTTTATAGCTTGCTAGGGCTTATCTAATTGTTGAACGACTATGTTCCCACGGTTTAAGGCATCCCGTAGACCTATAACACTGACGTCATTTGTATTTTAGTGGATATTTGTCTCATTTACAATCATTCTAGATCGTCTTCTTTTATACCTTGTATGAAATAAATTTAAGGGGATATTGTCCTATCTCTTCCTGTTTTAGGAAGTTAAAGAGTCTTAAATCCAAGAGCACGTTGCTGTTAGATAAGTGCTAGTTTCTATCAAATTAATGCACAACCATAACATACATTAGAGACGAACTTGTCTATTTTAAACGACCGTTTGTTTCACTGTTATATGTCTTATAGCTGTTGTTAGGTTAGTTGATATGTGTCATATTTGCTTTTGTGTTCTGTTTAGTCATAAAAGGTCAGGTCATTGCATTCCTCATTTGATCTGTTTCACATTTTGTCATGTCGGGACCTTCATTTACCAAATAATCATATGGAATGGGTTTTGCTCATTGTTGAAGGCCATACTTATGTTTATAAGGTAATCAATTGCATTTTTTTTTTTTAATATTTTGCAATAACATATTTTTTTCTAAATCAAGCAATCAAAATAAAACTGATATATATGCAAGTTAAACTATCTTCTAAATAATTTCCTTTGTTTTAAATGCCAGGTTATAGTTTATGCTTGTACTGAAATTGACTTCTCTGACATTTAAGGCATATATACCATAGACCTTCTGATATAAAATATTAAATTAAATATTGAACTTTCCTATCAACACATCAAAAGTGTTTTAAATGATGTAATACAGGTTTGTGTATGTTCTGTAGGAAAATGTGAGGGAAATGCATAGCTATTTTCATGTGATTGCCATCATATTTCTAAATAGTGTACACTTAAGAGCAATGATCTATTATGTACTATGCTTTGGACATTTTTTAAATAAAAAAAGGCATAAAATCCTGCCATTTAAACATGATGCACGTGGAAGTTGTGGTACAGGCCTTCAACAATGAGCAAAGCCCATACCGCACAGTCAGCTAAAAAAAGTCCCCGATATGACAATGTAAAACAATTCAAACGAGAAAACTAACGGCCTTATTTAAATTAAAAAAATGAACAAAAAACAAATATGTAACACATAAACAAACGACAACCACTGAATTACAGGCATATAACTGTTTGTGGAAAAACGACGTTGTGAAAACCCCAAAGTTGAGAACTTATGTAAAACTAAATTTTGGAATAGAAACCTATATTAAATGAAATTTGAACAAAACTGAACGATCTTTCCTAACACAACTGAGATGTGGAATTCTTCCTTTGAGGCTAGAGACGGAAAGATATAACGACGAGCAACAAAATGATCGCTTATGTAAGTTTTGTAACAGCAACTCAACAGAGGATGAGTGTCACTTTATTCTCCACTGCTTCTTATACAATGTCTTTAGAGAAAGAACTTTTAATAATATCTTTTCTGACAATGAATTACGAAATATGACCAACGATGAAAAGATTTCCTTTTTTGATGACAAACTATCCTAGAATGCTGGCTAAGTATACAGTAAAAGCGTTCCGACATAGACGTTTAGTGTCATATACATAAAAAAACCTTGATAACAGTATATTGCAATTTCAAATTTAATCATGTAGTTGACAGTTATGAGCGTATTTGACTGTAATGTTAAAATGTAAAAAGGTCAATTCATCAAGTTCATGGTCAATTCATCATGTTCTATGTTCTATGGGAATATTTTCCGTTTCTGTATAATATAATATTTTTTTTTTTTTTTTTTTAACGATAACAAATATTTTATTCAATCATTTCCTGATATATAAATACCTAAGTAGCCCAGGTCGCATACTTAGGGGCCCCTGTATTTTAACAGCCTCACTTGACCAGGGAAAATATCAAATGAGTTTATACACTAGTTTTACATGCATAACTATATTTAAATAACCAATACAATTGATTTTCACACCTGATAAGATCATATCCGGTTCACTGAACAAACATGTGTTGATTTAAACTGGAAATACTTTAAAATTTGATTGCGAAAATAAGTTATAGTTTGACTTGAAGAATTTTGATGTGATTGAACAGAATTTGAAAGTATTCTTTAATATATATTTATGGATTATAAAATATAATATTAATTTTTTAGTAATTCAACTGGACATTTACTAAATCGATATTTAAATTAACTTAATTTTATTCAAATTTCAATTCGTCATTGAGAATTAATTATTTTGAATTAAATTATTCTTTTTTTTTCAATATTATCTTTGAAATCCGTGATCAAAGATTTGAAAGTGAAAATGAGTCGGGTGTATTTTATTGATTATATGATAGAATCATATTCAAAACAGTGTGGCTGTGGCCATTGATTGACGACCTAAATTATCCCATTGACTGGGACAGATTATGTGAACGTTTTCTGTCACGACCACTGCTCACTATGTAAGTACTTGTTAAAGACACTTCAACTTTGGGGTCACCAAAGGTTTTCAACACCTAAATGAAGTTATTCGAAAAATTAATCAGGAATAACACGATTTTATGATTTATATCAATAATATAAATCAAAACATAAAGATTATTCCTGATTAATTTTTCGAATTATTTTATTATTGAAGGCGTTAAGAACCTTTGGTTACCCCACAGTTTAAATTCTACAATAAGTAAATAGTGAGCAGTGGTCGTTACAGACACACGTTCACCTAATCTGTCCCAGTAAATGGGATAATTTAGGTCGTCAATCAATGGCCACAGCCACACTGTTTTGAATATGATTCTATATTTGTATTTTGTTAAACTGTTATTACAAATGTCACTATAATAAAAATATACTTACTTACTTACGTACTTACTATAAACGCAGCTGACCATATATATAGTTGAGAAGTTTATAGAAATAATGAAAAGAAACAAATATTGTTTGTACTTGAATAGCCTATTAAGAAACAAGAACCGTCACATAACTGAGCTAACGTTCTAGTTTAATGGGGAGAGGGGAATTGCATGAATTAATTTAATTAGAAATATAATAATATAAACACCAAAACGTGTGGTACCAAGCAGGACAAATAAATGATTAATTCAATAAGCACGGCGCTAAATATGAAACATTAGCTTATGAACTTTTGATAAATGTGTGTAGTTATAAATTAGCTGAACCTAGTGAAAAGTTGTAATCTCCTCAATATATATTCATATCTATTTTATTTTTTTTGGTATACATTAAAGTAATGATCAAAGAAATTCAAACAGCAACTTTATATGAAATAAACCATGATTTGTTTGAGGAAACAAATGCGCAAACCCAAGCTTCAAATATGTCAAACAAACGAAAATGGGACGAACAAAAAAAACGAAAAGACGGAAGGGTGGACGGTCATTGGTAACACTCAATGCACTCGTCACCTACGGCAGGCTTTACACATATAATTTATTTCAAAATGTACAAAAACGATTTGCACATTATCAAATTACAACCGCAAGAACTTGAACCAGAGGGTTTTCTAAAAAAAATCAAAAACTATCAAACCCTGGTGTCCAGAAAGAAAATGCCTTCTTGAAGACTCAGATTGTCACATTGTAAGGCATATGATTTCAGATATAGCTTCTTTTTTTAATGAAAGAAAATGTCATAGAAGACAAAATCCTCATGCTACACTTAAACTAATGTATATATTTTTTTCTTCCATTGATGTATAAAACTGAGGTATACATTTGCACAAGTTGATGTAGATGACAAGGGAGTATCTGCTTAAAAATGTAATTATATACAACATCGTAGACTGGCTTAATTTAATCTCCCAACAGAATAAGCGCCAAACTTCTAATAAAGGAATGTTTGCCTTCATTTTACTGCTATTGTATCAAATATTTAATTTATACTTATAATATTCATAACAATTTATACCCAGTTCGATTCGTCTTTGTGTTTAAGTACTACTAGAACACACCCGTGATATCACGGGTCCGTGACTGAATTAAAGTATATAACTATGCGCAAGCCTTATTTTAGTATTAGTATTATCATCTGATAAAGTCATGCCGATTATAAGATACACAGTTTTTCTCTGCTTTCAAGTCTTTCTGTTTGAACCCGTCGAACTGAAACAATAATATTAATTATTTGGAAAACAAAAGGTCCTGAAATGGAGTATTTTTTAATAAACAGCATTGTCCTATACAAGTTATAAATAAAGTTGAATTATTTGCTTCGCTGTTTTACGTCATGCCCACTAACAAATTGAAAACTGTACCTATACGCCTTATTTTTAGTCCAGATTTTTAGTATTCGTATTGTTATCTTAGAAAGTCTTACTGATTAAAATACTACAATAGGTAACACTTTGACAATTTTGTAGTGTCAACCCTGTGGTTATGACCCGTGTATATAGCATATTAATCCTGAATACAACGTTTGGTGGTGCGCCTGTCAGATGCGGAACGTACAGATAAGGTAATAGGTAACAGGTGAATATACTATTGGTATCGGTAGCGGACTCGACCCGGAACTTCTTAATTATTGGCAATATTAATTACGTGGAAAACAAAAGGGCCTGGAGTGGTGTAATTTTTAATCTACACCTTTGTACTATATTAGTTATATATAAAGTTGAATTCTGTGATTCGTCGTTTTTACGTGATGACGGCTGACAAATTGGACCTCGTAATTTTAGTATTATAGATGTATTGATATTTACGACCGTCTTCTGTTTTGTGGAATTCCGAATACATTTAAAGGAATATCGAATGCAAATGCAAATAAAACCGAAGAAAATTTGTGCCTGTGACAGGAAGTTGCAGGATCAAAGTTTAACAATACCGAATTTTAAGCGACTGTCATACAAGTGAGTTTAGCTAGCTATACAAAAGGGGTTATCCACCATTTTCTACATCAAAAAGTCAGGAATTAGACAGTTTGAAGTGTTTGAACTTTTGATTTTAGCATATGTTAAGGGACTTTTCGTTTGAATTTTACTCGTAGTTCGGTATTTTTATGATTTACTTTTTTATTTAGCTTGAGCCGAGTGTTTTCTTGATGAATAGGAAAACTAGCTTTTTGATATATTATAAATATTCTTGGATAAATCAAGGCATCTTCATGCAACCAAAGGAATATATTTACTGTTGGTTATAATATCAATCAGATATTTGATGCAACATAATGTTGTCAATTCCTACGACTGTGTAAATGTTAGACCTAAGTGAGTTCTATAGAAAATGAGAAAGATGAAATGTAAATATGAGGTTTATACAGAAAAGGCTCAATGCAAGTCGCCAACGTTATGTCAATGTTGTTTTTACGAAGAAATTCTTATAATAGATGGACACTTTGGTAATCTTACAAAAACAAATAAAACGTCAATACTGATACAAATGAATTTCTTCGAAACCTTGTATCTTTTTTATACATTCCCATGAGTAAAACCAACGAAGAATTTCCTCTTTGGAATTTCTAAATTACAAAACATCAACAACAAAAGCAAAATCATACAAACAACGGTACATTCTGGAATTTATCTTTAGAATCAAACAAGAAATTGAACCATATTAATCAAAACAAATGTCTGCTATTAAACAGATGCTTTAAGTATTCACTGTGCGATGATACTGTAGCAGCATAATCAAATGTGTTTTCTAATAAAAAAAAAAGAAGAGAATTAAACTTCATGCATTAAAAATATCTTGTTGTTTTGTTATAAAAATTAGCATACTTTCAGATGTTATCAATACATGTACATGTACCATATGTTACAATTGACGTAGACGAAAAAATAAAAACAAAACAATATCGATATGTTTTAAAAATAAAATAATGAAAATCAGGACAAATAAACGACCACTAGTGTAAATATATGTTTAATATGTTATGATTTTTTTGCATTGTTTATGTATTTGTATTGTCTTGTTTGCATGCCTTCAACCCTCGGGGTATAAATGCGCATTTCATTAATAAATAAAATTAAAATAAACATCCCTTTCTGAATGAACAACAAACAATAAAGACTGTTAATTGATATGGATAACCTTTGATTAACAAATGATTAATATTGCAGTTATATCTTCATAGAACCAGGGTAACTACTAGTATACTGATGGATACTTATCGATGTATAATAATTGTTTAGATATTTCAGAATTCAATATACAGAGAACCCGTTCATATACATGCTACTTTTCTTCTTATATAGAGCAAATATCATAGACAGGTGCCTAGATCATTGGAGATATGCCATGAATTATCATGTTTATCAAAAATGATGAATCTCTTTTATAAATTATACTCTGCGGAATTCGAATATTTGGGAAAGAGTCTTGAGAATACTTGTACTTTGAAAAAATATCGTGTAGATTGTTTTGTAAACAAAACGTCTTTACCAGCACAGGTATTACATGTAATGAAAAACCTCAGAATGCAAAAAAAAACATCGCTTGATGGACATAAACCTCTAGGGGACATAGAGTTTTATAGAGTGATAGATATGAAATGCTAATGTACCGGTTCTTTACAGACAGTATTGTTTTTCTGTGTTATATTGTTTTAAACGAATTATCTCATGAAAAGTGGTTTTTATTTCAAGTCTTTTTGTTTGTATTTGGTGTTTCTAAATGTTTTTATGAATTTGGTTTTAAAAATTTTGAACTCAAAGGGCGTTTAATTTAGTTTTTAAGACAATTGCATCAATATCATTGTCCAGATTGTTTAAAAAAAATGCAGGCTTAACATTTAACACCCACTGTCTTTAATTATCTGAGTCGATGGATCATTATTTGACATTTGTGTCTGATCGATTCGTGTGGCAAATCTTTATCATCATTTAATTTCTTTAAATTCTTCTTCTAAATTATGCACACAACTAACATATCAAACACAAGTATAACAATTATTTTTGTAATTATGAATACACCGTATGAAGAGACGGAAAACAAGAAATTAATGATATATTTAATTGAAAACTGCTTTAGTTATTCTGTCTTGTAGAACAGACAAGACCATCTATATTGAATTAATTAATCTTAAGAATGAGAATGAAATAAAAGAAAACATACCTCCGATGACGACAGTATTTCCTGACCTCTCAATAATCACGGTAAATATAGTAAATAACAGCTACATATTTTCATATTCACATCCATAATATCTGACAAGATGAATATTTATCAACAATATTAAAATACAAACCATCTATTCTAACATCTGCTGGTATACATACAGATATAATCAAATGTAGAAATTTCAATATTCCGTTTAATCTATCTCATCTGTATCATGTTCCCATTATCAAGCTGACTTGAATGATTCGATGTTTAATCAATCGCAGCTTCCTGTAATTATAAAGCACTCTAATCAGGTACATCATTTAGTTGGAGATTGATTATGTTTGCAATGTCAACCAAATAGTTAAAAAGATCTATAAGGCGTTCATCGTAAAGAAAATTTGAAAAAAGACTAGACAAGTTTTAAATGATACAGAATGAAGTACGCACAATCTGGTTTCTCGAACAATCTTACTTTGGATCGAGAATCCCGAAACACTTTTCCCGAAACACAAAGTGTTTCCTTCTTAACAATATTAAAAAATATTTTCAACATCCTTGAATTCGCGTTTTTTTTTAATTTAAAGGTAATGTCCAATTTACATTTAATTTTTTCTGTCATTCTCTCATTCCTACTGTATCTGGTCTCCACACAGCACGATAGACGATCTTTACTAGTACAAATGTTCTTCCTAACTTATAAGTTCATTAGAGGTTTCTCTAATTGTAACAATATATTCTAACGATGATCTTGAATTATAAGGAGTATCTATAGACGTAGAGTACAAGTCAAAATTTAAAATATAAATGATGGGATATTAAGGCTAAGAACAATTATATACCTCGGTATTTTGTTAAAATGATATCAAAACCGGGGAAAGAATAAAATGACAAGATCCAACATAATTATGACCACCTTATTTTTTCCTGACACAACGATGGTAACGTAATGACCTTAAACACCATCGCAAATACACCATACTTGAGACACCATATGAGGGCGACACTCGTAGTTTTCCTCCCTTCCCGGCAACCCCTAATTTCCTCAACTGGGTAATTTCTGCATCTGATTCCATATTCATTGGTCAACCTGTTGTTCCCTTATTTTCTTTTTTTAATTCGATTCATTATTTGTTCAGATAATCAAATAATAAGGGTCATCTTGATTTATGGATATCCACATTTCCAAATGTTTAAAATATACTTTCTTTCATATAAAGTCCAAAATAACCCTAATCAGGCAAAAATATATTCGATATTCCTTCATGTTCTTTCTTCTCTAGCACATAAAACCCGGAGATAAATATCAGGAATTAATCAGCAGTTTGGTGTGGTCTAATCAAAGAAGATTCCATGATGCATTTTGGAATTAATTTCTTTTTTTGCAACGGAAATGAATTGACTGAAAGTTAAACGACAGTAAGTTGATGAATTACGAGTACTAAAATCAATAAACAATATAGAGTTATAAAGCCAAACAAATATATGGTTAAATGACGATTGATTCAGTAGCAAATATTTCATGCATGCACTTGAGGACAAATTATATATAAATTGAAAAGGTAGATAAAGCAAAATGAGTCTACCGAATTAAAGAAGATATATTTAGACTATCAATGAAAAACAGAGAATTATAAATGATAGATGCAGTTAAAAATGTTGCTTTGCAACTGGCCACCCATGCATATGTTTACGAAACTCTTACAGTTGTTGCAAGCGTTCATAAATTGTTATTGGTAAGTGAAATGAAAAGATAAGTAAGATACAAAAAAAGTGTTTTGCAGCCATTGCATGCAGTCTTCCACGTATATTAAAATAGTACTGATTTTTTTTCATGAATAATTCAAAATGAGATACGTAATAACTAACAAAGATCAAATAAATGTTAAACTTGTAACTATTTTCAATATCTAATCACTTCTATAGTGTTTAAATGTGTTATATCTTCGTTTTCTGAGAAATGGATAGTTTACCTTATAGATACATCAAAATTAAAAGTTTTATTGAAACATCTGAAACACATGTGCAGACACGTTAAGTAGTTTTTTATTATGTTTTGAACTATTGACTGAATAACAAATCTTCAAACTGACCTTCCACCATAATACACTTGGTAATAAATTACAAAAATAACACGGCATTGAATGAAAGTTTTAGAATAACATCCTTGTTATTTCACGTTTTATTTTCATAATCTGACCGCTAGCTTAGATATTTTCAAATTCAGCCAGTAACCTTGTAGGACATTTGGAAAAGTAAAATTTTTAATTCTTTTTTACTTTCTCCAGATTTAACAATATTGTACTAATAACCTACTATATTGCCTAGGTTTTAAATAACTTTTTTTTTAATCAATGCAATTATAAACAGCATCCGATTAATACATTCAATATATACATGCAGAAGATTAGAGGGCCTTTTTCATATCAGTCCATGCCCATATATATCACCCTGAGACCCCAACATTAGCCCAAGATGTTAGTCGAGGGCTGATATGGGTCGAAGGATAATACCCGTGTTGATATAGAAAAGGATACGTATCAAATCTGTTTATCATATACTACTGATAAACGAACGCACCCAGGCTCATACATTTTTTGTAACTCCATATCATTCCGACCACCTGACGTGACATGGGGCTTGTATGGGTTCCCGCCTGGGTGTAAATTTATAGCTATGATTGTATTAAATAAGTATCATTCAAGTTGTTAATAGTCATAACATATTTGATATTTGCGTAATTCTATATCATTTTTTTCATTCTGTCCTTCTACATCTGCCGTCGACTTGGTGTCCCTCCCGATGCCATCTAAGTATACCGCCGAGTTGACGTCGCATTTCTTTCTCAACGTATTTGATTTTACCAGACGACAAATTACAGACAACTACATGCAGCATATACAATCATGCATCAAATTGAATATTTACATATATAATTGCTTTTGATAACAAATTGTTCTTTGCAGTCAACCTTCTTGAACACAGACTAAAATGTGTTTTAAAATTCTAATCATTCCCCATCATATTGCTGATAAATGATACGGAATAAAAACTAGAAATACATCTGTATTTTGTAGAAATATTCATGATGATATCTGGAACACGTTGGGGAAAACTTCAATGTGTTTAAATTACTTTTTCGTTTGATATTGATCTTGAATTTGCCAGACTTTGAGTGCGAGTATTTGTACAGCCTAATGTTTTAATTCTTTGTACCAGAAATGTGCTATCATGGGACAAACGTAAATGTTCCGGAAATATTAACTGCCCTTATGAAGTTGAATATTGTACCATAAAAATGTTACATTTATGGATTTTTTTCTGAATAATGAAATCTAGTTATTTATCTGTTTCCTATGCGTTTAGTATACAACTGGACGGTTTGGTCGCACCTTTTTAAATATATCTAAAAGTTTACAAGAGAAAAGGGCACTCTCGTAAATTTAATTCTTGTGCTGTTAAAGTCAGGCTACAAAGGCACACAATTATGTCGATGTAAAACTGCTGAACATGAACAAAACAAAATGTGATGTGCACGCCAATGACAGAATCATTGAGAATCTAGCAATTTGTTTGTATGTTTCCACGAGTTGTATCTCAATCTCACATACTCAATCGGAAAACAAAATGTATGCAATATAAAAGATTTAATGACAAATACAAGTATGGTTTTCATCAAAAGACGTAGCGTAAAAGATCAACCTTCGACAATTTGTTGTTATAATCAATGTTTAAAATTTGTTGTATCCATACGAATGTCAAACTGTCATAGTAACACACAACTGCTAAATAACATTAGTTTGGAAATAATCAATATCACCAGAGACAATTTTAGTATAACATTGCTTTTAAGGCTCGATCTTTTGTTGAGAGTGATCTTTATTACAGCAATTCTGCTCTTAAAAGACAGAAATTAATGTCAAAAACTCTGTTTAGCTAATTGACTAGTATGTTTCATTGCTTCAGGCGGCGTCTAATTGGCGGCTTCTGGGTATGTCTTGTATCAAGTAAAATAAATATAACAGTGTTTCGACATTTATTTGATTTAGAAGTACTGTTCATTTTTATTATTTTCAAGGCTTGTATTCAGGAATTTGACAATTAGCGTTTGACAAATAAGTGCGAAATACAAATGGCATTCTGTTTGTTATCATTTGCACAGTATTTTTTTTTCTTCTCGGAAATGACATTTATTTCAAAAAACTTTAACCAAAGAACAGATATGGTCACTTAATTGGCGGAAACTTTCCAGAAGAAAGAAGCATAAATGTACAACAAACTGTATACATATATAGACAAAGTCATCTGATATCCTGCTTCTGTTGAGAGATAGTGGTTTCATTCAAATCATTGTATTTGTGGTCCTCTTCGCGGTCCGCGTTTTACTCATGTCGATGTCATTCCAAAACATATTCAACGATTGGGAGGGAAAACATGGACAATGTTAAGTTACAAGATACAAAAAAATGGGTTGCTTGATTGTGACATACACAAGAGATATAAAAACAACAGCTACCAGATATAAGAAGATGTGGTATGAGTGTCAATGCGACAACTCTCCATCTAAATCAGAAGAAAGCCTCGCAAAATCTTAGTTTAACTTATTCAATAACCATAGTATGTGGCTATACCATGTCATTCTGTTATTTGTTGTTGTATGCTTTTGTTTATCCTTACGTGATTGCATTTTTGCGGAGATGTCAGGTGTTTGACGTTGCGGTGATCAGTTGTCACATGAATATTGGTGTAATATCAAGTTTATTCATTGACATTTTTCTGATTTTGTATATTCCATAAACATATATGCCTTCGACCTCTCTCTCGCTCTCCCTCTCCTTTAAGTGGGTGTATTTTCTGATGATGAAATATATTTTTTTTTCATATTTGATTAAATTAAAAATAGAAGTCAACGTGCACGTTCTTAGAGTGAAGTAATGATACATCAGGCGATGGAAATAAAAAATATTTGCACTTGTATTTGAACTTCCTTATGCTGTAAAATTAAACGTCCCCCAGTGATATCTTTGATAGACGTTCTGACAAGACATTAGTTAAAACTGTAAATTACTGGAGATACCATGGCTATAGAGATTTGAAGAAAAATCGATCTAAGCTGATGATTACGTTCAGTTTAGGATTCGTTAGGAAAAGAGACATGTTGTATTTAATGGTAATATGTCATTAAACAATACTTTGCTGAGACAGAACAGAAATTTGAGTTCTGTTATTTGTTATTCTTTTCCTTCTAGCAATTCAGTATTGTCTTGTATCAAATAAGAATTGCTATTGCACAAATGTATTTAGATTGCCTAATTCCCAGTTGAACTTGACTGTGTTTTCATACACATTTAGAGTTGATGTGATGATATATAATAATCGTATTTAAACTTACAGTAAATGCACACACAAAAATATAAACAGTATATGTTTTTAAACACGTCTTTCATATAAAACAATTAGCACACTTATGGTATGTGGTATTGGCTTTGCTCATTGTCGAATGCTGTACGGTAACCTCCAGTTGTTAAAGTCTTTGTCATTTAGTCACTTGTGGAGAGTTGTCTAATTAGCAATCATACCACATCTTCTTATATTGTTGTATGTTCTATTACTACTAAACTAAAACAGTCTTTTTAACATCAAATTGAATACTAGAAATGTATATTGCAATTGGTATATTCTTTAAGACTAGATAACATTCAAAATAAAACTTATAGTGCGTTAACCGTATATTAATTGTAATGTGTCTTACCTCCTTTGGCATATAACCTAGTGCTCCATGTCTATCTTTATATGTGTAAAGGTCAAGACAATTCCCAATATATATCATATGAAATGCCGACACTAATTGATATATCGGTTTGCAAAGATAAGGTCAAGACACATTTGGATGTTGACGAAAAATCAATCGCTAAATGAAAATATAAAAATATGATAGTTAATAACGATTGTGTAATTATCAAGTTCGTTTACTTATAATTGAAATTGTTTCATTTGTTTAGATAAAATGATGATGATGGTAGTTTTTAACGACATTGACTGGCTATACAGGCTGGGCCCTCGAACGATAGTAATGGTTCTTTTCCTTGAAGGTTCTTTGAAGTTTCATTACAAAAACTATAATCATATATGGTCATCTCAGATGGTAAAAATATGTTCATCGGTTGCTCTCTCATAGACGTTTGTTTTAATTTTCAAAACATCTTCTTTGTCAGTTCATTGAAGTAATTTACATTGACAATATAGTACTTCCATTATCAGTCCTAACAAATGTAGAATCAATTCAAATGCTAGCGCTTTTAGCAGTGAATGCATGCCTTCAGATTATAAGCTTGATGCCAGAAATGTGTGCAGTAAATGTATGCCTTCAGACATTAAGCTCGATGCCAGAAATGTGTGCAGTAAATGCAGCCTTCAGACATTAAGCTCGATGCCAAAAAATGTGTGCAGTACATGTATGCCTTTAGACATTAAGCTCGATGCCAGAAATGTGTGCAGTAAATGCAGCCTTCAGACATTAAGCTCGATGCCAAAAAATGTGTACTGTAAATGCATGCCTTCAGACATTAAGCTCGATGCCAGAAATGTGTGCAGTTAATGCAGCCTTCAGACATTAAGCTCGATGCCAAAAAATGTGTGCAGTACATGTATGCCTTTAGACATTAAGCTCGATGCCAGAAATGTGTGCAGTAACTGCAGCCTTCAGACATTAAGCTCGATGCCAAAAAATGTGTGCTGTAAATGCATGCCTTCAGACATTAAGCTTGATGCCAGAAATGTGTGCAGTAAATGCATGCCTTTAGACATTAAGCTCGATGCTAGAAATGTGTGCAGTAAGTGCATGCCGTCAGACATTAAGCTTGATGCCAGAAATGTGTGCAGTAAATGCATGCCTTCAGACATTAAGCTCGATGCCAGAAATGTTTGCAGTAAATGTATGCCTTCAGATGTTAAGCTTGATCCAGAAATGTTTTGTAAGTAAAATTTATACAAATTTAAAAATAGGAACCAGAAGGAATAAAACTTTAAAAAAAATACAGTCCAAAGTATCAACTTGCAACGAGGTATTTGAAACCATGATTGTATTTCATTGAATAAATGATATATACTTATTGACTTTAAAAACGCAACATTGGGAATATTTTGTTTTTATTATTTTTTTCAAATATACGTGTAAACTAAAACACATATGTAAACATAAATGTAAATCATTACCCCATTACCCAAAGTTTGATATTTGAATGGTATGTTACATATTAAATGTTCCGATCAAATGATATCGACTAAAAACTTGTGTTTTTGCCTCAGTAATGTCCACCGTCGAATGCAAAGACATTTTCTAACTAAAGGGAAAACGATTGACAGGATATTCAGCCAGTTTCATGGGGATATTTTGGATTCCGTTTTGTGATTATGCAGTTGTCTCGCTGTCTCGCCTATTTACATAGTCTGTTTTTGGTAATTCAACGGATTATTTACTGTAATCACAACCTTTAAAAAATATTAACCTTGCAGTTATAAATCTCTCTCGGAAAAGGCGTTGACTATTGAAACTAGTTATAGAGATTATTATGCAGAAATTATTTTCGACTTGTTAAAGCCTCGGTCACACCTTATCGGATAGCACGAACGGACGCCTAACGGATGAAAAATAAAAGTTGTCCGTTGACAAAATTGTTATCCGTTGGGAGTCCGTTGATGTACTGACCGAATAAAACGGACTTGTAACGGATGCATAACGGACACACACCGGATATGCAACGTACGAGAAACGGACACGTACTGGACAGAACGGATGTCGAACGTACATCCAACGGATGAGTACCGCATAAAACGGACATCTAACGGAAGCGTACCGGATAAAACGGATGAACAAGATATACGGAAAAATCAAAGGCGACAATAATAAAACATGAAAATCGCATAAATATTCAAAATTTTTCTGTGTTACTGGTTTTGGTTTGTTCTTCAAAATTCTGCCAAAGGGCAGTGTCTACCCTGAATATGAACTGCTTGATTGTGAAGACGTGCCTATACTCTAAGATCGATTATGAATAATAAGAATTCATGAAACTTAAGAAATCTGACATACCAATAATTGGCATTTCTGACGCAAAAGGAGAAGGTTCACGAAGGGTTAAAATTGGCCCTGATTTTTTCATGTTTTTTTAAATTGGGGCAAAAAATTACAAATGTCACATAGAAATACTACTAAGACAAAAATATTTTTTTCTGGCACTTTTCTTTACTATTTATGGAGCAATGACCCCTTCAATGAGTACAATTTGTATTAAACGGTCAATTTTGGTACTTTTCGTTCATAATTTTAATTGTTTTTGGCATAATTAACCTTGGCCTCCATCTACGATCCAAAAAGTGTTTATATTGATGAAATCTATATCAAAATTGGAATCTTTTGGTTACAACACATTCTGGATCGTAGGTGGCGGCCAATGTGTTTCAAAAGCTTTTAGGTCTGAAAAATGCACAAAATCATCATATTTTGACAAAATGTCCAAAATGACCTTACTTTGGCGAATATCTTGTAGTCTTATGAAAAGAACTGATATATTTAGCATTTATACTTTTGAAATAGACCCATTTACGAACCAAATTGAGACCTTTTTGGTGTTTTATGATAAAGTTGATATTTTAGGCCATTTTGTGCCATTAGTGAACCTTGTCCTTTTCAATTGGCATTTATCCGTTTCAGATCCGTTCATCATCCGTTTTATCCGTTATACGTCCGGTAGAAGTCCGTTTCTCATCCGTTCAACATCCGTTTTATCCGTTAAACGTCCGGTAGAAGTCCTTTGGTGAATTTATCTAACGTCTAACGGATAAGAACGGACGTCTAACGGACATGAACGGATTGAAAAAAAGTTATCCGTTAGGCGTCCGTTCGAGCTATGCGGTAAGGTGTGACCGAGGTTTAAGTTTGCTATATACTTGACAATTATTTTATGGTTTCCTATTTGTTATATTGAAGTGGTCTTTTCATGAATGTTTCAGATATGACATATTGCATTGTTTTTTTTCTATCTAGAGATGGAGCACACCAAGTGCGAACGTACTAATATCAATGCGATTTCGTGTTTACACTTCAGAAACGCAGCTGTTTTGTCTAACATCAAATTGATTATTAAGTAGGTCTGATTTATTTTTATGAACAATATTTTTGAATTGAAGTGCCTGATGAATATATCACTCCGTTTAGTAGTCAATGCCTTTAAACAACTTAAGTAACTAGATAGAGTCTGAAGGAGAAAACTCAATGTCTATAGTATCTTCTTTCCGCTAATTATTTGAAACCATAAATGTTTTTCGTTATAAAATAGTTTTTAATAAAAAAAAAAAAATTATGTTTGCCATATGCATATATTTGCATTGTATTGTTTATATACCTTTATCCTATGCCAACATTTGAAAAATATATATTCAACCTATGCCTACAAATAAAATACAATAGGTGTTGTTATAACAATGAATTATTAATTACCTGTTAAATACAGTCAGTATTTTAAAGCATTAAAACTTTTCCCTTCTGAATAAAACAACACCAGTGAAATACCGATTATAAATTATGTTGATATATGAAAACAAGATAAAAAAATATTACAATAAACCACTTTTTTTTGGTATAACTACTTCCAAATTTTGTTGTTCTAGACATGCAATTCAAAAAACAAACAAACAAAAAACGAGTAAATTAATAAAAATTCAAAAGAATTGAAAAAGAAACAGGATTTTTTTAGTATACAAGATTTGCCCACTTATTACTAGTTGCTGAGTAACCAAACCTTAACAGTGTATTAGGATGTACTTTGGTGGGGCGCATTGCATTTGCGCCAATTTTTGAAAATTATAATCTTTCATTTGCGCCACAAGGTTATATTTCATTTGCGCCAAAAAATTAAAACTTCATTTGCGCCATTTTACAGGTAATTCAGGTAAGCAATAAATAGTCATTGCTCTAAAAGGTTTGTCTCTACAGTATTCCCCTGGATAATGGAGTGAGTGCAGTGCCATACTCATTTCTGAAGCTGAGAGTCACTAAGGTTTATAATTATATATACAGTAGTGTTTTCATATTCGAGGTGTCAAGTTGGACATTTTCAATTTAGACATAAAACAGGAGAATTAAGTGTGTAATATTTGATGACCACACTTTTAGTTTATTATCAAATCATACGTTCTGAAAAATGGAGACCAAGTCGTTTATTGGTACGGATAAATAAAACCTTGCAAAGCCAGTACATTTGTATAACAACTGAAATGGATTGCAGTTCATGAAAAAACGGACTATTTTTTTCATCAATATGGTATAATGCACTTGAGAGGAGGAATTTTCAAGACATAAATACATCAGGGCCGTCGCTTACAAGTTTTGTGCAAGGGTATACTTTACAATAGTGTTTCATGCTTTATAGAATAACTTTTGTGTAAACTGTTTTCTTTCATATTTCATATTAGGTGTTATGATCACGTTTATTTATAACATAACTGAGTTTTATTAAGGTTTTAACATTACTTGTGTGTCGACTGATTTCTGAGGAATATATCTAATTTTGCAAACAAAAACTTTTATTATCAAGTCTTTTTTTTTTTAAATATATGTTTTATATATTTACCTGTATTAATCTGTAATATTGGCACAATTAAAAGGTTTTATTTTTGCGCAAATGAAATATTGTTTGTGGCGCAAATGAAAGATTTTTTTTGCGCAAATGAAATACCAATTGGCGCAAAAGCAAAGCACCGTTTGAAAAAAGTGAGGTTTTTGGATTTGTGTCAGATATTCGGACTCCTCGCTTTTTTCCCTATGTTACGGGGTAAAATATTTTGCTCGATAACATCTATTTTATTTTTATATAAGACTTCAATTGTTCTTGAAATGTCATTTACTAAGATTTAAGCAGCCTGCAGATTCTAGATGTTGTTCTTCTTTCCGATTTGAAACCCATATAGACCTAATACAAATGCAAACATAAAGTAAAAGTCTGAATTAGCATTTTCTCGCCTTTTAAATAAATATATATGTTTCAAAAAGGAGTTTCATAGTCTATCAATAATTTTTTAGCTTATTTTGTCCTTTAACCAATGCTCTTCTGACTTAAAGTTTAAATTATAAATTCTTGATTTTTCTTTTAATTTCACCTAAGTACATCCTTAAAACTGATATGTAAATCTTATTTCATTCTGATGTCAGTATTTACGAGATATATGTATTTGTACAATAAAAATACATGGAAAGAAGTAAGACAAAAATATACAAAACACACTTATTTCATAAATACTGAACTGTTAAAAATACACATTTCAATGTGAAGCAAATTTTAAATAGGGTTATATTCATTTTTTCCATACATTTCATGTGATTCTATTTTTATATAATCAAATGTTTTCGTATATTGAATTATATTCACATGATAATGGTATATCCTGAACATGCATGAAATAGTTGCCACTGGACCTTAAGCAACCTTCAATGATCAATTGTTTTATTATGTTGATTTCTAATACAAAAGAGATCAGCAACACATAAAGTTGCCTTTATTTGACTATAACAAGTAACAAAAATAGTCTTGTGTACACTTAACGCCAATTTTAAACTGGTTGTAAATTGATTGGCCTCTAATTATTGTTTGTTTTTTCTAAAACTTAATCTGATATATTTTATACAACCTATGCCAACATATTTTCAAACAATTTTATACCTAAATTTCAAAATGTTGGCATAGGTTGAATGAATGTGCATTTATTTTTCGTTAGAAAATAAAACTTTCAATTAAATTGTCTTTTTTTATGCGAGATCCAGTAGCATGTTAAAATAGAGCTACAACGCAAAAATTCACTGCTGGTTAGATTTGAATGAAACTTGTTCCGGTATTTTTTTAACTTTATTTAAGGGATGACTGTAAAAGTAAAGTAAATTAATCTTTATTTAAAGTCCGGTTGCATATATACATAATAACAATGAACATGAGCTCTTAAGAGCTCTTTGAACCGACTGATATTAATAAACAAAACAGACATGTAATAACATCAGATAAACATACAACACAAACATACAGACAGACAAACAAGCACATATATGTATTAATAAATTATACATAGATAGCACATGCAGAATATATATTAAAACAAATGTCAAATATCAGCACTTAGTATTTATATCGGAGTAGCACATGCAAAATTAAACACTATAAGCACCGAAAAAAGACTGCATTCAGCTATAGCATTTTCGTATGCATATATCCGTGTTTATTCAAATAGTTCTTTACTGATTTGATCTAATATGTCATACCACTAGACTGTGACAAATAGTTTCAGATATCAAAGTATAGAATTAAGGATGGACAACCACTAGAAAGAGATGAATTTATGAAAGATGGGGTGTTGTTTTTTTGGTTAGCAAAACAGTCAGAGACAAATATACGTGCATTAACGCTAACGTGGTTTAACCATGATCGGCAATAAATTCACAAACACAACTCTTGAGATATATAAAGCTTTTAGGTACGTTAGGCATTGTTTACTTTGTGTAAAAACAGAAGTGGGCATGGTAACATATGTATCTATATGTATGTGGGTGGGATTGGGTTAGGTTGTATGATGGGTTGTGTCGTTTACTTAATGGCATACGATACAGTTTTGAACCTGTATTTACAAGTTGATGAAAATTTGCATATAGGCTATTTTTTATCTGATTAAATCAAATATGTAATAAAAAATATACCTTCATGTGCTACTTTTTGAGTAAAATGAGGTCGAAATTTTGTATATTTGCTCAAAATTCAGATTTGTGTCCGTATTTTCTTTTTCGAAAGAAAGACATAACTTTTTTGTTTTAAAAGATAAACACAAATTGTTTTTTTGTTAAATAATCGGTAATTTCTGTATTTTATAAGTATCATTAAAAATTATGCAATTTTTATTCCGAAATAACTCTATATTTATCAAATGTTCATGAATAGAGGAAAAAACGTCATTTTTTGCTGCATGTTTATCAAAATTAAAAAAAATGCGCTATTTACAGTTTTATAAAATTTGGGTCACATAATCTCCTTGCAAAATGAAACAAATTGCTATTTTAAAAAATAGGGGTCCATGCACTCGTTTTCAAATTAAAACAGTTTGAATGATAAAAATCAGTCGAAAAATGCATCCTTTCCCGATATGTCATAGTTTGACGTCGCGAAAATAACATTTTACGTTAACAACGTCATTACCTTCCCTGTAACTGTATCGTATGCCCTTAAGCGTCCATCCTTTCGTCATTGGAATGAAATTTGTCAGAATTCGCTGTAATATTTTTTTTTCTGTCTATGAAGAAATAAAATAGAAAATTTAAAAGTGTGCACCACATTTTAAAGGTTATTTCGAAGACAGAAAGAAATATTACAGTCATTCCACAATTCAATTCTAAAGTCTCATTTATAATGCCCGTGTCACACTGTCCCGATTTTTATATACGATTGACACCCGAATGCGAAAATTGTAAGTTCGTACGAAGTTGGTCCCGATCTCGTTAAAATACCAAAAAGTGACCGAAGCAAGTACGATGAATAACGAAGTCTATACGATGGTGCCGAAATTATATACGATAGCAAAAGATGGACATACGAAGGTTGACCGAAGACGGGTATTTAAGCTTCATATCTCAGCCGAAGCCTACACGATGGATCATGAAGGCTACACGATGGATTACGAAGGCTACACGATGGATTACGATGATGGCGCGATGGCAATACGATGTCTAAAAGACGTCGTGTACAGCTTACGATGCATTTAAATTATATGCCGGAGGCATCACGCTTTTTAAATTGTTTAATCAATATTGAATATATATTATAATGTACATTTAATTTCTGGTTTAATCAGAAGACGGAAGACCGTGGGGTTGAAGGGTAAAACTTGACCCTGACTCTCTGCATATAATGCCACCAAAATCAGGGAGAGGAAGAGGGAGGGGTATAAGTCTGTACAAGTCTGCCATGCATTGCGGGAAATCGATCTTTTTGTCTAATTCTTATAAAACTTAGTTTATTATCCCCTCGCCTACTACATGTAAGTTGCGTGTAGATAAAATTGTTATGGACACTCTAGAACCAAAATGCTCAAAACTTGGTATGGTGTTACTCGTTAAGAATATCTTAAGCGCTATTGACTTTAAAGTTCAAAGGTCAAGGTCACAGTGGCAGTTGTAATACAAGGCAATATCACCCTTGTGGACACTCTAAAACAAATATGCTTTAAAAGACTTTAACCACATTTGGTATATTGTTCTTCCTTGTAATGATCTGACATTTTTTACGTTCAAGGCCAAAGGTCAAGGTCATGCAGATGGACTTGGTTTTTTCTCCTTGAAATAGCATAATACACAGGAAATTGGTTGCTATTTTTTTACCTGCTGGTTCTAAAGACAATATTAAAGGTATTTCCAGTTACTGAAAGTTTTGGTTGATTTCTAAAAAAATAGTTTATGTATCAAATATGCATATTCAATTTACCATTTTCTGCATGTGTCATATACAAATATAGTGTCCATATTTGTCCCCAATATGTTACATACGAGGGGATGACACGCTCGGCATTGCCTTGTTTGAACTGTAAAATATGTGCACTAGTCTGGATAATCACCCATAATTATGCCCATGTTTACTAATCTATCTTAAAGGTAAGGTAATGGGTTCATTGATCCCTTTTATTCAAAAAGAGCTCTTTCCAGGAGAATATCATAATAATATAGACAAAAGGAAGGATGTGGGGAAAGCAACAAATGCGGCAAAATATGACATATAGAAAACAAAATGGTTATGGAGTAAACATTCGTGTGACAACAACTCAGACGATACATAAAAAATCAGAATAATGAAGAAAAAGTTGGTTTCCCTATATACGTGTACCTGCAGTGTTGGTGTACGAGGCGCGTTTATGATTTTCATTATGTTACTTGATATGAAAAATTGACAAACAATAATATTTTACTTGTAAAAGTACATCCTGAGCCTGTAATAGCCGCTCTTTTTGTTCCATTTGAATTATATGATATGAGCCTTTCTTGTTCTCATAGAATCATATGATATGAGCTCCATGTTTTGTGAACGTCTTACTTAACTGTCGTATTAGACAGACCAGTGCATGGCACTTTAAATGTATTTTAGCGCGAAAATTAACTTACATTTAGCTTGATTTATTGCCGTCGTAGTTCCATCTTGTCGCCTTCGTACTTTTATTCGATGGCAACACGACGGAATTACGAGGTCTCCACGAAGTCGTGTTGCCATCGTAACACCTTCGGCTAGCTTCGTGATTCATTCGTGTAGACATCGTAATGTCAAAACTGCCCGATTGAAACGATAGAAACACGAATGCAATACGATGTTCAAAGATGCATTCCCGGTGACATTACGATGGTGAGGATGGTGATACGACCTCAATACGAACCATCAACATCGGACTCACCTTCGGGGATTTTTTAACATGTTAAAAAATTTAGAACCCTTCCCGAAGTTGTCCCCGAAGGCTAGAAAAGTGGCCGATGGTTCTACGATGGTTAAAGATGGCACTACGAATAGCCCGATCTGGATACGATCAGTCCCGATTTGGAAAATTTTCATAATCGTGTTGCCATCCGCGTAAAGATCGGGACAGTGTGACGCGGGCATAAGGGAGTAAGAAATTGAAGAAAAAAAAAAAACATTTGTGACTCGGGAATTATGTTGCTCTTTTGTGTACCTTAGTAATAATAGGTATTTATATCAATGTATCTGAACACTTTACAGTGATTGGATATAAAATACAACACTATACTGAAATGATTTCTCGATTCGAGGGATAAATCGGGTGTAGAATATGAAATAACAACTTTGTAGACAGGTGAGGGATAAATCGGGTGTAGAATATGAAATAACAACTTTGTAGACAGGTGAGGGATAAATCGGGTGTAGAATATGAAATAACACGAATCCGCCATCTGACTTGAAGTTACAAACAAGTTGATAAATTAAACACTTTGTACAAACATCGAAGTTTCAAGATAAGAAAAAAACGATAGATTGACTGTTGATGTTTTTTTCGTGGCGCCCCATATTTATTGGTAGAGGAAGCAAGGGTGCACGGAGAAAAACACACACCTTTGATAGCAAAACTGACAGTCTTAATCAATTAATTTAGAAACCCCCAGCAACTATAACATAATTCACACAGACTCAGTATTTAATTTCATAGTATGAATCCGTTATCTATAATATTTGACCCTCACGAATTCGAAATAGTAATACAATGTAATACTTGTATGAAACACTATCATATACAAGTGTAACCAATCATTGCTGTGGCTCTGTCTAATTGTAAACTTATCGCATTTTAAAACATGGAACACTCCTTTCAGAGATAACCTTAAAACATAAAGAAAACAAATGAAATCAAAAAGATTATGGAAACAAATATTCTTTGAAGCTTTACCTATTAGTGTAAAGAACAATCTGTCTATTTTCGAAAAACTTTGACCTCAAACCTACTACGTATTGTCATTTGATTGTCTGATCCCTGAGGTCATATCAATCATACTTGTAACTACAAATGTAACATGATTCCACAATTGTGAAACTTTGTATAGAAATCATACATTAGCTTATTGAATTAGACAATGCGCAGCTTAATCATTATTTTTATCAATCAGTTAGTCATTAAATAAATCTTATTTGTGTATCCTTCAAAATAATTTAACGCGGTGAAATAAGGGGTGCTAACTGCATGCCATACTTCTAATATTGTATTCACATGCATTCATATCTGTTAACATAGGTATTTGGGGAAAGGACATTTTTAGCCTTCTCTTTTTTTTTCCATATCACTGACCGCTGTGGATAGTAAACTAGAAATTGATCGTAAATAGCAAATATCGTTACTTACAGTATATTTATGTTAATATAATTTTAAAAAATGCGAACATAATTGAAAAATATTTGGAAAAAAAAATAAATAACGGATTTTTGAAAAAGGGGATTATGACAAAAGTTGTTCTGCCCCAAGGTTATTATGTTTATTTGAAGTTGTGAACGTACAGCTAGTCCTGTTATGTGTTTTAAATTATAAACATTGAATTTTTAATTCACATCTTTCTTGACATCTGGAAGATGTCTGACTATGATGATGGAATTAGATATAGTTATAATACTTGGCGATTTTTAGTAGCCTTGTATATAATACAGTCTCATTTGAACTTGACCTGGAACCGGAGACATCATATGCATTACATTATATCGAAGTGTGAAACTTTTTTTTCGTATGTACTATTTGTACTAATTACATTATACTGACCTTATAGTAAGGCAAAATTCTAGACACTGCACAAGACTTGAAAACAAAGAAATGTTGATGCTAACGTTAATAATGTAAAACCTATAGACCGTGAGAAGATACGACTGAATATAAACTGAAGATAAAATAATTACAGTGAGTTGACTGTTAGTGTTGCTCTCCACCAATTGCAACTCATTCAAAATTTCGACCAAATTGCAATTTGTTTTATTAAACCAAATTGTTCAACTGGTCAGAATATTGAACAAATTGTTCAGTCAAAATGTGAAAGTGCAAGGTGATAAAATAAAATATACTTACAATCCTATAAGACTTTAACTCCACTTTAATGATGTTGTGACAAATATTAGTTTATCAGTTTGTATAGTTATATTATATTCATTTCCATGCTGAAGGGGAACTGTTTATTTTGAATTGCTATTAAATTGTCCAAACTAAGCTTTCATATAGTTTTTCTTTCTAAAAGTATTCTATATTTATAAGAATCAGATATCATTTTAAATAAAACATCATATATTCAGTAAAATATGTGTGAAATAACAATATGCTATTGATAAATTTTCAGGGGAGATAACCTAAAATATTATTCTTTTGAATAAGACTTTTTGAAAGAAAAGTTGAAACTTCCTACAAAAATATATTGCAATTTTACACATATTTTAATGAATATGAAATGTTTTAATTCACATAATGTTTGATTCTTATAAATATATAGAATACTTTTTTGAATTGCTATTAAATTGTCCAAACTAAGCTTTCATATAGTTTTTCTTTCTAAAAGTATTCTATCTATAATACTAAAATTACGAGGTCCAACTTGTCAGCCGTCATCACGTAAAAACAACGAATAAAAAAATTCAACTTTATATATAACTAATATAGTACAAAGGTGTAGATTAAAAATTACACCACTCCAGGCCTTTTTGTTTTCCACGTAATTAATATTGCCAATAATTAAGAAGTTCTGGGTGGAGTCCGATACCGATACCAATAGTATATTCACCTGTTACCAATTACCTTATCTGTACGTTCCGCATCTGACAGGCGCACCACAAAACGGTGTATTCAGGATTAATATGTTATATAGTATTACACGGGTCATAATCACAGGGTTGACACTACTTAATTGTCAAATTGTTACCTATTGTAGTATTTTAATCAGTTAGACTTTCTAAGATAACAATACGAATACTAAAAATCTGGACTAAAATAAGGCGTATAGGTACAGTTTTCAATTTGTTAGCGGGCATGACGTAAAACAGCGAATCAAAGAATTCAACTTTATTTATGACTAATATAGGACAATGCTGTTGATTAAAAAGTACTCCATTCCAGGACCTTTTGTTTTCCAAATAATTAATATTATCAATAATTGATAAGTTCCAGTTCGACGGGTTCAAACAGAAAGATTTGAAAGCGGAGAAAACTGTGTATCTTATAATCGGCATGACTTTATCAAATGACAATACTAATACTAAAATAAGGCTTGCACATAGTTATATACTTCAGTCACGGACCTGCGATATCACGGGTGTGTTCTAGTATTTATAAGAATCAGACATTATGTGAATTAAAACATTTCATATTCAGTAAAATTGCAATATATGTTTGTAGGAAGTTTCCATGGGAGAGATAATAACTTTTCTTTCAAAAAGTCTTTATTCAAAAGAATAATATTTTAGGTCATCTCCCCTGAAAATTTATCAATAGCATATTGTTATTTCACACATATTTTACTGAATATATGATGTTTTATTTAAAATGATATCTGATTCTTATAAATATAGAATACTTTTAGAAAGAAAAACTATACGAAAGCTTAGTTTGGACAATTTAATAGCAATTCAAAATAAACAGTTCCCCTTCAGCATGCAAATGAATATAATATAACTATACAAACTGATAAACTTATGTTGTCACAACATCATTAAAGTGAAGTTAAAGTCTTATAGGATTGTAGGTATGTTTTATTTTATCACCTTGCACTTTCATGACTTGGCTGTGGTTTTCTACAGCAGTTGGTTCGAATTTCTGACCAGTTGAACAATTTGATTTCAAAAAACAAATTGCAATTTGGTCAAAATTTTGAATGAGTTGCAATTGGTGGAGAGCAACACTAACAGTCAACTCACTGTAATAACTTTTAATATGCTATAAATATGTGATCATTGTACGATATTTTTTTTATGCGGTTCGAAAAATTTAATTCTCTATAAGTTATTGTTATCTTGTTTTAGATGAATTCATCCACTTTGTTAAAACAGGTACTGTGTCTGTAGCCTATAGAAATACATATACTATATAGCGGCATAAGTTATGTTAAAATCAAGCACTTGTACCACGGGATTTTGTTTCTATATATACTTAAACATGCCATTAAGGTTTATAGAAGAAAAAAAATCCGAGGCAATAACATAAAGGCATATAGAAAAAAAAAGTATGTGACAAGTGCCTGTGGTTTAGTTGAATCCATTACCGGCAATCCCGCATACGTTTAAAACAAGTTTTTAAATGTCGACAGTTTACAAAATAGGTTTGAATAAAGCCCATTTTATATTATAGAAAATAATATTATAGAAGAGTCCGGATTGTTATAAGACAGTTACCACGGTTACACGGTAAACTAATTTATATTGGGAAATCACTGATCATCACTGCATGTGATCTGAAAAACACTTTAAAAAATGGCGGGAAATATTTCTGTTTCAAATAGAGTTACCTAACTTTCAAACGGAAGCAGTTTAGAAAGGAAGCTTTCGTGGCAACACAGGATTCGAAAAATGCATATCAATGCACAACTCTGCATTGCTTTATTTAATACTTTTGTATTAGCATCACAAGCTCATGAAAAAATTGACATTTTTAAACCAGAAACTCATTCACACGCTGAATTTGGAGAGGCAAAATCTGTGAGGTTAGACTGTAAATTGTGTAAGACATTGGATACAAATGACCCTAGACCGAATAATCTGTCTCTTGTGTGGGTACATTTGTCATTTCATATTTTCTTTTCATCATTTGGCTAATAATAAATAGCCAAATGATGATTAAAAAAAAAAAAAAAAAAAAAAAAATAATAAATAGCCAAATGATGAAAAGAAAATATGAAATGACAAATGTACCCACACAAGAGACAGATTATTCGGTCTACAAATGATCTCGTATGATATGAGGCAGTAGTGTCCAGTGATCTGTTTCATAAGTAGTCCAAGACTACTCTAACGTCCCACGGCCCCAGCTTGTCTTGCATAACAGCCGTTGAACGTCCGAGTAATCTGGACTATTTCATCATAAGATGGTATTCAATGAGGGTAAGAATAAATTAATGCCCTTTGCTTTACCTGCCTTTCTCTACAGTCCAAAATAAGAAAGAAATAGTGGCAAGATTCTGGTGTGGCTTGCAAAATATAGTTGACAGTTTGTAGCAGGACACATAGACACAACCATAAATTATAAATATTGAATATAATAATTTAGTTTAAAGCCTTGATATATTTGTCCGCCTGTTGCGCCCTCTTTCATAAAATTTTATATAGAAATTCCACTGTAGCCAGCAAATTCTATAAGTTTTATATAAAAATAACGTTGTGTCCACCTGTAGCCCCCTGTTCATGCTGTTTCATAAAGTTTAATATAGAAATTTCACTGTTTCCAGCTGTGTCCGTCTGTCATTCTGTAGTTACACTAGTTTTTTAAAGTTTTATACAGAAATGGACGTTGCATACCTGTCAACCTGTGACGATGAAAATGCAGGTCATGACCTGCATTGAAGAATCAAATCTCAGGTCATAACCCGTACGAACTTTTTCGAGCTGAATTTCAGTATTTATGGTACATTTTCTTATAATGTATATCAAAGATACCAAAACATCAATGCATGTTCACTTGGTTAAGTCATTTTAAATGTTATTTATTATTATTTCATTACACTTTTAAAGATTTTTATTAACTTGTGTATCACAGTCTTATGTCCTTTACTTTTGTCATCATCTAAAATTTATTTTTCAAATGTATTTTTAAAATGAGACTACTAGCCTTTAAACATACCATGTAGAGGTATTACATGAATGACCATTCATCTCTCAATTCATAAGGAAATTAGAATCATAAAATATAGTAATACAGTTAAAGGAAGTATAAATGTAAAAAATAATTATTAACTTTTTTTAAAAAATTGTATAAAGATATAACAATAATGAAAAGTTATTTTTCAATATGTATTTGAATTTTATATTATTATGATTTAATCTTTTTCACCCATAAAACGTAAATATAAGGAATAATTTTGAATGTTGACAAATAAGGGGAAGTAACTCTTAGTTGAAATATCTTTGTAAAACAACAGGGCAATTTATTTACGACCTAAAGCTAAGGTAATTGGTGTGAATCAACAGTGTGTTTGACACCAAAGCTGTCAAGTGAAGCCATGCACTTAATGGGTCACTTAATTTGACAGTTTACAGAGCTAGATGAACTGCATGTTCATGGAAGAATTACGAATTTGCCGGTATTTCAAAGGAATATTACTTATGTCATGAAAATCAATCTCAAGGCTAAGAAATACGGGTGAAATCGGGTCATTTTCGGAATTTCCGGATTATTTCAATGACCCGGCGGGTGATCCGGGTGATCCCTCAGAATTGTGAAAACCTCGGGTCACACCCGCAGAATCCGGGTCAGTTGACAGGTATGCGTTGTGGCCAGCTGTTTAGGCCTGAATCCTAAGTCTTATACATGTATAAGAAATAGCACTGTATCCACTATTTATTGAATGTTTATATATATATTTTTTTTAAGAATTGAATGCTTCTTTTTGTAACTTCATTGGGGTGTAAAAGCGTTGACGGAATTCTAAAAATGTGTGCATGGTCAAGGCTTTTACAACCCTTTGAAGTTACAAAAGGAAGCATTCAATACTTATAATAACATTTTTTAGCTATGATCATGAAAACACGAATTTTATATTTTGTTTAGTTTAATTTACCTGTGCACTTTGTGTGGGATCACGTGTTCTCATGAATGATAAGTTTTATTGAGTGATGCAATTGCTTAAGGAATAACATGTGATTTGCAGTTAGCCAATCAGAATAAAGTATTATACTGAATTGAAACATACATCTAATATAATTATATAGATATAAAGTTGTTATATTTGTACTCTTTTTGGTGAAGTCATACATACGTGTCCATGTAGCCCCGGACACAATATGCATATTAACTATATTTTGCATCTTAAATAGGACATATCTAAAAGGAAAGAGAGAAAGCCTTTCCCAACCCATGAAACAAGTACATGTGCACATGAACATGAGTCTTAGGTATCTTTGTAGCTTTCTGACAGTTGCCATATCATCTGATCAGTCCAGATAATTATGACAGTTGCCATATCATCTGATCAGTCCAGATAATTATGACAGTTGCCATATCATCTGATCAGTCCAGATAATTATGACATACAATTTATGAATCGTCCTTGTTTAAACTAATATGTTGCTTAAATCTTTCAGCCAGTATTAACATTCTAATGCTAATTTATAATAACTAACTTTATAATTCATTATGTTAATTGTTGACTTGTAAGTATAGTTTATTTATAGAAAATTTTCATTAATACGTCATGTAGGTACTTGGTGTATGATGTTAACCCAGGAGAAGGATTTAATCTGAGACGAGATGTTTTTATGCGAGTTGCAAACCTAGTCAAACTTTTGAATGAAGATGAACCTTGGGTTCTTGTTCTACCTCCATGGGGAAGACTTTACCATTGGAAGTCACAAGATCTCAACCAGATCAAGGTCAAGTGGTCAACTTTCTTTGACCTTGCAAGTCTAAGGGAACATATTCCTGTCATTGAATTTGAAGATTATTTGACAGGTTTGTATTTAGTTTATCAAATGTTAACAATATCATATGAACATTGCAGTAATATTAAAAAGTTTTTTTTATTTTTGTGAAACCCATACATGTATGCATCTCAGGGCAATTTTTTCTATTTAATAAAAACATTTGAAAATTTTCTGAATTCACAGTGAAGTTATCTACATACAAATGTACATTGTATTTCTATAGTTATTGAAAATTAAAGTAACAGTGTTGTGACCTGATGATTATTTTTTTAAGTATCTGACATCATTATCTGAAACAACTAGAGAGAAAAGTATATTCCCCATTAAGTGCACCTTGTCTTAATCTTAAAAACATTGTTCTTATTTCAACATGTACATCTACTGCTATTCAGCAATGTTCAGAAATTATGAAAAGCAAAGTCTAGGCACATTATAGTAATCACACAAAAATTAGAGTACTGAATATAACTTAAACATCATGCACATTGTGACACACTACAAAAGTGAGTGTTCATGAAACAATTATAAACACTAGAATAGAAATTCATAACACAACTGTTACAGTATGTGAAAAATGGGATCCTGGATATAATCAGATGTAGAAAAAATATACAGAAAGTTCACATATTAACAGAAAAGTGTCTCAGGAAGATTTAAGACAACTGTACATTGTACATCATACATGTACACGATCATGATTTTAAGTATAATCCTGCAAGGAAAGGTAAGAACATGATCAGAAATTTTAAAGTTAACAAATCTCTATATAAAAAGATTATCAAGGGAGGATAACTCTTACTGTATTGTTGTAGCTTTGTATTTATAAATCTATGTTGTTTAATATTTTATCATTTTAATATTTATATGTATTGTAATTATAGTCATGGGAGAAGAAGTAGTGGAAGAAATTTATTACCTTCAAAGATACAAAGAAGGATGGACCAATGGAAAATGGGAAGAGAAAATGGACATCAGAGAATGTATCGATAGAGTACCTTACCAAAAGGTAAGGCCTGTTTCTTTCACCTGCAACTAATATTGTTGACTAAGTCATAGGTGGTACACGTTCCTATAGAGGTACATGTATGCTTTGTAGAGCCGTTTTTTTCTGCAATGAAGGGGACATATTAAGTGTTACCCTTGTTGGTATGTACGTCTCAAGATTAGTTTCTGTTCTCTAGTTTGCCTAAACAAAATGTTATGAAACTTATACACAGTGGTCACTACCATAAACATGATAAAACACAGATCAAGTTTAAATTTACTTTACCAGTTCTTTAGCTATGAACTGTTTTAAAGTTATATGCAAGCAGTACTGGAATCATATGTTCCATAATAATGTGTTCCATTGACACATTCTCCGTTCATTTATACATTCCATTTGCCAAAAAATAAGATCTTCAGGGGTTAAGAAATTTTGTTATAGCTCACTAGCCCAGGGCTTATTGGTTGCAAGATTTTACTAGCCCTGTTGGAAGAACTACTAGCCCAACAAAACTGACTTGCTAGCCCTAGTATGCCTTACAAATTCAGAGTTTGCTGCAATAACAAAGAATTCTATAAGTTTAACATTTTTTATCCATTTACGGCATTGTACAGTAGATTTTTGCAAATTGGATATTTAAAACTTATATCAGCAAATAATCCATTAGCATATAAATTTAATTAATCGATAATTGAATATTCACTGAAAATTCTGATATAATGAGTTGACCAAATCCGGGGATGATACAAGTCTTGACCACTGCTTTACGTGGGTATGTAAAAGGATTGGAGGGGGTTTTATCAGATACAGTTTGTGTAAAAGAATTATCAGCACATATTTTAAATTTATATCTGACAAAAGTAAGGTTTCTGCTGTCAAAAGCGATTCACATTTTAATATATTACAATAAATTAAGGAGGTTAAATCAGGTTGCATAAGCAATGTGCAATACCACCCCCTGTACTGACACATCGATATTGAAAGTACAAGATCCAACCAGAGTTATTTCATGTATTTGTTCCATTTTAAAACTTGTACAAAATCAATTCTAATTCTGGGACTCCCGGATGACGTAGTTGAATCTGATTGGATAAGAAGAAAAGTGATGAGGGGATTTTCCCCTTTCAATTTTAGAAACGCCAATAATTTTTTGTTACTAGTCCGTCGGGCATTTTGGGTAACAAGTTTTGGTTGCCCGAGGTCTAAATGTTGTAGTCCCGGGCGTCGGGCTAGTGGATTCATTAACCCCTGATCTTGGTTTTTGATTAATCCATATGACACATTTTAATCAATTTTTATGTTTAAAAATTAATTAAAAGCTGAAGATGTTTGCTTTCAGGTTTCTGTAAATATTTTTCTTTTGGAAAATTCAGTTTAAAAGGCAAGTTCTGTAAAGTTCATGGTACTTGTATGAAAGAGTAATATTATAATGTTACAAAATAATTATATTCAAGGATGATGATGGTAAATGGAGAGGATGGTTTTTTGGCTATGAGAATGTTTATGCCAAAAAATTTGCTTGCCTTTCTGTACAGAGTGAGGCTGGTAATATGAAATCATTTTTGATGAAAAATACAACATCTAGGTAAGCAAGAGTTATCTCTCTTTCTATGTAGCTATGTTTGTATAATTTTGCTATGCTTTAGAGCTGTTCCATAAAAAACAACTATGTGTGTAGTGAAAATGGAAGAAATTATAAAACTACCTGTATTAGTGGTTACCTCTATATTCAAAACGCCTTTCCTCAGTACAATGTTTGTTTTATTGGAACAGCCCTTAGTTTATATGTGTTTCAATATTTAATTGAGTTTTGAAACTGAATGATAGTTTGATTTCATTGTTTTGTATACATTTCATACTTATTTTACAATTTTCCAACTTTGTTACAAGTAGAGATTCCAAAACTAATGAACTGACAAATTACAAACTTACATGGGTATGCTTTCTTTTGGCATAATTGGTTGGAATTTTATCAAGATATGAATACTGTACTTGAATTACAAAATTAATTATGTTTAGTTTTAATTCCATTCTGATATTTTCTACATTCTTGGCACTATTTCTGAATTACTAATTATTCTTTTCAAATAGTTTTGTTTGTAGTTAAGTTAACTGTGTCATCTTATAACATATCTGTTCTTATAAAGATATTTCATAATAAGCAATTCATGTAGAACTTAGTGTTTTTTTTTAAATGAAGTAATTTACAAAATTGTAAATACATTAGCAAATGGTTTGTGATTTTGGAGTATTTATGAGGTAGAGAAAATTCATAATCAGCTTTGTTTTTATTTTATACAAGTGTTCGTTGTTGATTCCAATTATCTCAGGTTACATTTGTCATTGACAGAGGATAATAGATTCTTCACATCAACACCCTATAACCTACTTAAGACAACCTTGTTTACGCTGATTGACCTAAGGTCAACCGGTTTATCTCATTCATTCATAAAAGACCACTTTAGATTAGTGTTTTAACATGACTATTTTTAGTATAAGAGGTATGTGTTTCTCTAACTGGTCACTATGACAAGAGCCTTTACAAGTATTACATTTTAGGTCTGTGATGTTAACAAGAGCAGAAACTCTACTTCATGATAGATTTGGCAATTCTGTTTATTGGGCTGTGAGTAATATTTTGTAAGATAGGAATGGTTACCCGTAGGTACATTTTCAGGATGATTCTCTTCTGGTATAAAGTGCATGTTCATGTAAAATAGACTGAAGTGATTTCTGGTGTATATACTATTACATTTAATGGTAAAGGTATAAAGAATGAAAAGTTACTCCGTAGGACATATACAAGTTGTTACTATAAGGACTGAAATATTTCTTGTTTCTTGATCGAACAGACAAAGTCTCCCCAAAGGTTGTCTACACTTGAATGCTAAATTTAAAACTGTAAGTTTAAGAATGATTTTATTTCCAATTTTTAATTTTTAGGAAACTGATTAAAAAAATCCTCAGATTACTCTATAATCTCTTTCAAATCTTATTACCATGATAACTAGAGGGATTAGATCACATTTTTTCTCTTCAGTTTTCTTTAGAATTAAGCTCATGATAGAATTCTGTCTTGGCTATGTTTACAATCTGTCTTCTTAGATATATATTTTTTGTTGACTATCTTTCCCACTTATACACATGTTGAAAAGACATTTAAAACTGCATGGTCTACTGGTTTTTTTTTGTTCCATACCAAATCTTTTTCATTATGGTTACTTTACAACTTATATGATAACCACTGTGTACATGGTGTTAGTTTCTCTCTTTGTCTATCTGTGACTTTTACAAAGCCAAACAATGTCAGAATGGCAAAATTTTATGGAAATAAAAAAAGAAATGCTCGTTAGGTTAAAGCATATGCAAATATGGATACAAACATACATACAATGCTAAAGCTGGTTGACATGAATAACAGGCTCAGGTTCTGAAGGGAGGACACCTCCCCCTACACACCACCACCACCACCAAATCAAATCCTGGATCCTCTCCTGTATAACAATGTATAACATGTATAATATACAACATAAAGACTTAAAAAGTGTTAGTGGGTTGTTTTGAGAAAAGATTAAGAGAATGCAAATTTACAAATAAACTTGATGTGGCCCTACATGAAATGTGTTATTCTGGTGGAATCAAAATCTAAAATTTCTTATTATGCCCCACCTACGATAGTAGAGGAGCATTATGTTTTCTGGTCTGTACGTCCGTTGTCCCGCTTCAGGTTAAAGGTTTTGGTCAAGGTAGTTTTTGATGAAGTTGGGTGGGGCATCCGTGTACTGGGAACACATTCTTGTTTTTCGTTATGTTCAGTTTTTCCCTAATATACATGATGTATGACTCTTTTTTTAACATTTCACATACAAGTGATCGATTTTTAGTCAGTATTGATTTTTTTAATGGTCAGAAATCAAAGTAATATTTTCTAAACAGGGCACAATGTACTTTTTTTTACTGAACTTTTTTTAAAAACTAATTTACAATTGAAAGATGACTGATAAACTATTTTAATAAGTTTGTTTGTTTCAAGGTCATAATAAAAAGAGATAACGATTATACAGTATTGGTGCACTAATCTTTAGTCTTGTACATTATATATTTTCTGGCTTTCCACATCTCTGTTAGCCCTTATCAGATAATGAATGAACATTTACCAAGATCTTTACCATATAATACATATATTTATATCAATGTAAATTGGGATGCATTGCTGTTTGTATATCATTTATCCAGTTATCAAGTCCTTATAGTCTAAAGGAAACAGAATTATTGACATAAATCCAAATTGAATAGTAGGTATAAATGTAAGTTGCTATGAATCTAGTTTGATTTCAACAATCTGAAAAAAGCCATTAACATTTAAGTCATCTCAAAATAACTTAAATTGTTGGGAAAAAAATCCATATCCTTAAATGTAACGTATTGGGATAAAATTTTCTTTTTCAAACTATTACACAAATAATCCAAACTAAGTAATAAATGAACACCAATAATTTATTGGGGTCTTATGGGAAAGATTAGTCACTCTAGTTTAAATCTTTGAAACAATTGAGAAAATTTGTTTTTATCCATATTGAATACAAAGAAATCTGCCACTTTGGAACATATTTCAACATATACTGGTATTTAAACTAGTCAAAAATTTGCACATAGGTTACTGCAACAGGTGATTTTTAAGGATTCTATGAATAACAAGATATTATAAATTTTCATTGTATTTTATCAAAAGCTAAGTTTTGACGTAATTTTATCCCACTGCAGGTCAGTAATGTTAGAAAGAGCTGAGCAAGTTATACATGGACAGTACAGTGAATTTAGTTCTATGTTTTGGATTGTAAGTCATAATCTTTTCCCACCTGTGGTTTGTCATCATTTTTTGTTGTCTTTTCTTACTTTTGCCATAATAAATCACTATAATATATGTTCTCTCATACTTTCATGTTTCAATCTTTCAATAACTTATATTTTGTGTTTATCATTTGGACTTGGAAGTGTCAATAAAATTTGGCATATTATAGATATTAATAAACAAGTTGCTACAATCTAGTTCATATATTAATATATTTGATATGTTATTGATTTATTATGGCAATTATAAGGTTAGTGCATAGAAAAATTATGTCCAGTTGAATTGGAAAATGATATAAATTATTTTCACTGACCATAATAACTTTTTTATTAGAACAATGAAACATTCATCTTTATGAAAAATGACAGGCCGATCTTCATAGTATTTTAATATGTTTGGAGTTTTTTTCAGAGAAAAAAAATTTTTGTTTAAAAAAAGTAAAAAACAAATAAAATCTTCAACACATACATATCAAATTTGCTTTTCAGCTGGATATTTTACATGCTTTAACAGTAGTGAAACTTTTAAGATGAAATTTGTCAAACAGCCAATATCTATAGTTATCTCCCTTAGGTCAGTCATGCTTGATAGAGCAGAACAGCTCATTCATGGAAGAAGTGGACAGCATAGCACCAAATTTTGGGATGTAAGAAATAAGTTTTGATGCTGTGAATATTCCCATTTGGATAGATGTGATATTGCTAAAAAAACATGTCTCATTGGTCTTCAAAAATTAAAGCAATTTTCAAACATAGTTATAGGAGTTATATATATATAACTTAAATGCTTGAGACTGTTGTAAGGGAGGGGGACAAAATTGCATTTATAGGACAACCATTAAATAGAGACATCATTATCAAATAAAGATAACTTTATAAAAGTCATATGTAATGATAAAAAGGAAAATTGGTTTCAGATCATCACATTTGAATATTGACTTGTTAAATAGGTTACAGTTTGAAAATACCAGAATTTGCCTTTTACAAACTCGTGATCTCAAATTTGATACAGGGGGCCTTTGTGGCATATAAGTTTAAGAAGTTCATCTGCTGTATCTCTAGCCTGTCAGCATTGAGCTTGTGAATTCAAACCATGCACTCGATATTTAACTCCAATCTTATTTAACTAGGATTTCAAGTTTTCCTGTAGCTACCAATGAAAACTTACTGCCACAATATAGCATATAGTGCAAGAGGCAATTAACACCAATAATCAATTTTAAGTTAATCTTGTTTAATATTGAACAAATAACAAGTGACATACTCTTGGAAAACAATGTAAATATATATTTTAGTGAAAATATTCCTGATATTAAAATTCAAATTGTGTATACATGAAGTAAACATAAATATTTAATTTAGTACATTATTCCTGTAAAATGAATATGAAATTATATTTTTCAGGCCAGAAGGAGCATGGTTTTTGCAAAGCATTTAAGAGATATTGGTGATGAGTTTAGAAAAGAATATCTTGATTCTACTGATGAAAATGATAAAACAATTCTTAGTAAATGGCCAGAAATGAAGGTTTGAATATGTCTTCTCACATTATTTATGTATTTGTTCTTGACCCTAAGATTCAAGGATGTTCTAAGTATCTCAATAAGGCAGTTCTTGTTTAACATTATGTGTAAGCATCAGTTAAAGCTTTCATATAGAAAACACTCAGGACAGAGTTGAAACTCCCTTTTAGTAAAAAATGTGTACCCCCTTAGATAGAACACACATTAAAGAACTGTTTCTATGTCCATTTGATACATAAACTAGACAATCTCAACTATGTTCAATTTACTCAGAAGTAATTTGATTTTAAGCCCTGAATTAAATGATTTATTTATTTGTGGTTGTGTATATATGGTTTGTTATTGGGCTACTGCCCTTTTGATATTCACTTCATCTTTATTTTCTCTAGAAATATTAAAATATAAGCTAAGATACTTTTAATAGGGTTAAAATGAAGCAACATTGTTTAGCAGCATGCACAAAATATATCTTGTCTTGTTTTAAAATTTCTAAAAAATTTTTTTATGGATAGTAGGTTAGATTTTCTTGGGGTAATGGTTTTCCCATTTGGGTGCTATTTGTGTAAAGACACTGATGAAACTGTTGTAATGACATATTTAGGATTCAAATTATTCAGTGGATATCAACTTTCCTGGATTTTGGGGGTAAATGTGAACCACGACTTCTAGTATTCAAAGAAATTCTATTTACATGGTATTAGGCCGTTATTCAGCTTTTGGCAAAACCTGAAAATTGATATGAACAAAAAAAAGGGAACCCACTGTATTACTATAGTATTAATGAATGGGTGTTTTTATAATGGCCCTGTTATATGTCCAAGGCCTGTAATAATGGTCGAGGAAGTCTGTAAAGGCCCGAGGCAATGCCGAGGGCCATTACAGACATCCGAGGCCATTATTACTGACTGAGGACATATAACAGGGCCATTATAAAAACACCCATTTCTTAATACATTTATTAACCAACTGTACTCTCTTACTCTTTTAATGACAGTTTAGTTTGAAAAAAATAATTTGTACTTCACCATGATAAAGCTTTAAATATACCAAATATCAAAGATATTAAGTTGAAAGAAGTTATGTGTTGAAAAACAGGATGAACAGTGATCCCTTTATATGGTTCTTTATAACTCTTTAATGTTTGTTACTGGTTACTAAATTAAACAAAATACAAAAAGGTATTATACTCTTTACAACTTAATTTTATTAACTTTATTAAAAACCCTTACTAGGCTTAATACAGACAACCTGGGCATTAATACAGGGCCATTACAGAATAACAGGGCCATTACAGAAAAAAACAGGGCCATTACAGAAAAAAACAGGGCCATTACAGAAAATATGTAATTTTTAATAAATAGTCATTTTTGGCAATAATGCACTTAGTTGGTTAATAAAAAACAATAATAATTGTAATAACTTTTATTGCATTAATTTATATATTGTTACAGAAAAATCATGGTGATGCAAAAGGCGGTCCATACTTGAGTGTACATCTACGTAGAAAAGATTATTTATATGCACATAAAGAACAAGTTCCAAGTCTCAAATATGCTGCCAAACAAATTAAAGAATTACTGAAAAAGAATAAACTGAAGAAAGTATTTATAGCATCAGATTGTGATGAAAATGGTAAGAACATTCATAAAATATTTCATCTAGACTGATTTTAGTCTAGATAAAAATATTTCAGAAATCTTTGATTGGAGTCCTCAAATTTAACCTTTTTAGCTCACCTGGCCCGAAGGGCCAAGTGAGCTTTTCCCATCACTTTGCGTCCGGCGTCCGGCGTCGTTAACTTTTTCAAAAATCTTCTCCTCTGAAACTACTGGGCCAAATTAAACCAAACTTGGCCACAATCATCATTGGGGTATCTAGTTTAAAAAATGTGTGGCGTGACCCGGTCAACCAACCAAGATGGCCGCCACGGCTAAAAATAGAACATAGGGGTAAAATGCAGTTTTTGGCTTATAACTCAAAAACCAAAGCATTAAGAGGAAATCTGACTTGGGGTAAATATGTTTATCAGGTCAAGATCTATCTGCCCTGAAATTTTCAGATGAATCGGTCAACCCGTTGTTGGGTTGCTGCCCCTGAATTGGTCATTTTGAGAAAATTTTGCTGTTTTTGGTTATTATCTTGAATATTATTATAGATAGAGATAAATTGTAAACAGCAATAATGTTCGGCAAAGTTAGATTTACTAATAAGTCAACATGACCGAAATGGTCAGTTGACCCCTTTAGGAGTTATTGCCCTTTATGGTCAATTTTTAACCATTTTTCATAAATATAAGTAATCTTTTACAAAAATCTTCTCCTCTGAAACTACTGGGCCAAATTAATCCAAACTTGGCCACAATCATTTTTGGGGTATCTAGTTTTAAAAATGTGTGGCGTGACCCGGTCAACCAACCAAGATGGCCGCCACGGCTGAAAATAAAACATAGGGGTAAAATGCAGTTTTTGGCTTATAACTCAAAAACCAAAACATTTAGAGGAAATCTGACACAGAGTAAAAATGTTTATCAGGTCAAGATCTATCTGCCCTGAAATTTTCAGATGAATCGGTCAACCTGTTGTTGGGTTGCTGCCCCTGAATTGGTAATTTTGAGGAAATTTTGCTGTTTTTGGTTATTATCTTGAATATTATTATAGATAGAGATAAACTGTAAACAGCAATAATGTTCATCAAAGTAAGATATACAAATAAGTCAACATGACCGAAATGGTCAGTTGACCCCTTTAGGAGTTATTGCCCTTTATAGTCAATTTTTAACCATTTTTCGTAAATCTTAGTTATCTTTTACAAAAATCTTCTCCTCTGAAACTACTGGGCCAAATTAATTCAAACTTGGCCACAATCATCTTTGAGGTACCTTGTTTGAAAAATGTGTCCGATGACCTGGCCATCCAACCAAGATGGCCACCACGGCTAAAAATAGAACAGGGGTAACATGTAGTTTTTTGCTTATAACTCTGAAACCCAAATCATTTAGAGGAAATCTGACAAGGAGTTAAATTGTTAATCAAGTCAATATATATCTGCCCTGAAATAATCAAATGAATTGGACAACCGGTTGTTGGGTTGCTGCCCTCCAATTGGTAATTTTTAAAAAATTTTGCTGTTTTTGGTTATTATCTTGAATACTATTATAGATAGCGATAAACTGTAAACAGCGATAATGTTCATCAAAGTAAGATCTACAAATAAATCCACATGACCAAAATGGTCAATTGACCCCTTAAGGAGTTATTGCCCTTTATAGTCAATTTTTAACAATTTTCATTAATTTGGTAAATTTATGTAAATTTTTACCAAATATTTTTCTCTGTTACTAATGGGCAAAGTTCATTATAGATATAATTGTAAGAAGCAAGAATGTTCAGTAAAGTAAGAACTTCAAACACATCACCATCACCAAAATATAATTTTGTCATGAATCCATTTGTGTCCTTTGTTTAATATGCACATAGACCAAGGTGAGCGACACAGGCTCTTTAGAGCCTCTAGTTGTCTAGCCTTCGACTTTAGTCGATAAAGCGAGACTAAGCGATCCTACATTCCGTCGTCGTCGGCGGCGTCCACAAATATTCACTCTGTGGTTAAAGTTTTTGAAATTTTAATAACTTTCTTAAACTATACTGAATTTCTACCAAACTTGGACAGAAGCTTGTTTATGATCATAAGAAAGTATCCAGAAGTAAATTTTGTAAAAATAAAATTCCATTTTTTCCGTATTTTACTTATAAATGGACTTAGTTTTTCTGCGAGGAAACATTACATTCACTCTGTGGTTAAAGTTTTTAAAATTTTAATAACTTTCATAAACTATCCTTGATTTGTACCAAACTTAATTGGACAGAAGCTTGTTTATGATCATAAGATAGTATCAAGAAGAAAATTTTGTAAAAATAAATTTCCACTTTTCCGTATTTTACTTATAAATGGACTTAGTTTTTTTGCCAGAAACAAAACATTCACTCTGTGGTTTAAGTTTTTAAAATTTTTATAATGTTCTTAAACTATCCTGGATTTCTACCAAACTTAGACAAAAGCTTGTTTCTGATCATAAGATATTATTCAGAAGTAAATTTTGTGAAAAAAAAATTCACTTTTTCCGTATTTTACTTATTTTTTCTGCCAGTTAACATTACATACAGTCTGCAGTTAAAGTTTATAAAGTTTATAAAACATTTATTAGATTCAACTATCCTGGATTTTTTTACCAAACTTGGAAGCTTCTTTCAATCAAAAGACAGTATCGAGAGGGAAATTTTTATTGATGTTTTTCCTCATTTTTGTTGAGTCTGCGATTAACAGCAAAAGTAGGCGAGACACTGGGTTCCGTGGAACCCTTATGAATTTTTATTTAAGAGATATTTATATCTCCTTGACATGTTGGTTCACAGAAAATTAAGCTTTTTTTAAGTTTTATCAACTTACTGTTGTAAAAATCTATTTGATAATTCTTTGAAGAGTTTGAAATCAATTTCAAATTAAAAAAAATATGGTGCTTATTAGAATTCAGGAATCTATATAAAAAAAAAAAAAAAAAAAAAAAAAAATATATATGACTTACATACAAGTTTAAAACTACACATTATTTGGTAATTTGTCAGTTAATTTAATAAAATTTGAAGGTTTGATATTTTCTTGTTTAAAATTCAAAGTGTAAAAAAGAAATCTGTTTTGTCTCTCCTCAAAAAAGTTGCTGAGGTTTCATAAATCTTCCTTTGATCTTTCTCTGGTGTTAACTTAAGAAAAACAAAACAAAAAGATTTATGAAATTCATTTCTAAATACTTAAAACAGCATAAAACTTGTACCCATTAAAAATAATCTTTTGTATAGTTTTAGATTTCAAGGCAATAGGACTTCAGTTGGTATTACAAATTTATTTCTAGATTACAATTATTTTTAGGAAATTTTTTATTATTATAACTCTATTATTTTCTAGATTTTGAAACACTGAAAGGTTTCTTTAAGAAAGCAGAGATTTATCGATACAAGCCAACACAAGAAATCAGAGAAAAATATAAAGATGGAGGTGTGGCAATAATTGACCAATGGATAGCAGCCCATGCTAGGTATATAAACTAGGCTGAAAAAAAATAATCATACACTACAAGTATTAAGAAAAACTTTCATATTTTGTGAAATAAATTACTTCTTTTTGATAAAAGATCATTTTAAACTGATTAAAAAGTTAATGTCAAGTTGTTGAATGATGCAGTTCCCTAGGGCATCTAACTAACATTTCATATATAGGACAATTATATAATTAATACACATCTAGACTAAAGATGAATGTTTTAAAGAAACTAAGGGTATAGTGACTTGTAACATGTATTACATAAGAAAGATGTTTTATTGTTATCAGTAGATAACAGCGTTCTAGTTTTGTTTTTAATGTGTAACAAATAGGAATACAATAAAATCAATGTGTTTGAAATAACTAATCTTATAACCAACCTAAAATAAAAGGTTCAATCTTAATATCTGTGTGTTTTAACATTGTTTTATTTGCTATTAAAAGGCAGATTTTGGCTTGTGTTAATTTATTGTTTCATTCTTACTCCAGAAACCATTGTTTTCATTCATTAATCAATACATCATTCTTCTATTTTAGACATTTTGTCGGAACATATGTGTCAACATTTTCATTCAGAATTCAGGAAGAGCGAGAGATTTTAGGATTTGATCCAGAAACAACATTTAATAGATTGTGTTCTGAATCTGAAGAAGAATGTGAACAGCCTTCTAAATGGAAGATTGTTTATTGATATTTTAATTTGTTGATTTTTGTTATTACTCCCTCATTTACAAATGAATTATACATTAGTTCTGATAGTTCAAAGTCATCCGGTTATGTAGGTCAATTTATCTACCTTTCTATTTATGTAGGTCAATTAATTAATTTTTCTGTTTATGTAGGTCGTTTAATTAATCTTTCTGTTTATGTAGGTCAATTAAAGTACCTTTCTGACTTGTTGTACATAGGTCAATTAATGTTCTTTTACATAGTTAATTGAACTATATGAAATAATATAAAAGTGTAAGATAAATGAATAACAATTTTCCTCATACTTTATGTTAGAAGATGACATTTTTATAAAGATCAACTCTTTTTTTATGCCCCACCTACGATAGTAGAGGGGCATTATGTTTTCTGGTCTGCGTCCGTCCGTCCATTCATTCGTTCGTCCGTTCGTCCGTCTGTCTGTCCCGCTTCAGGTTAAAGTTTTTGGTCAAGGTAGTTTTTGATGAAGTTGAAGTTCAATCGACTTCAAACTTGGTACACATGTTCCCTATGATATGATCTTTCTCATTTTAATGCCAAATTAGAGATTTTACCCCAATTTCACGGTCCACTGAACATAGAAAATGATAGTGCGAGTGGGGCATTCGTGTACTGAGGACACATTCTTGTTTTTTTTTTTTTTTCAAAGAACCAAATATGAGTTAAGCATTCTTTAGTATGATATTATTTGTTGATTATTTTTTTATTTTGTGTATTTATTATACTGTTATTGTAGAGTTCAATGTTTTTTTTCCTGTACTGATTTTATATTGTGTGTGTTTATTTTGTGACTTTTGTAAAGTCTTCTGATACAGTAATACAAGGGGTTTCTCCATGTGCCGATCTGTCTGCTTGTCTGGTCTTGTTTGCGCTCTGACATGAACTATTCTTGCCAGATTTTTATCAAACTTTTATCAGCGGCAATGTCTTTAAAATGAAAAAAAATCAATGTTTTAGTCCTCAGTTATACAAATTTTATTGAAAATTACATTATAAGTGCTCTAATATGTATAATTCTTGCCAGATTGTTATCAATTATATTTCAAGAATTTTTTTAAAAAATGTTTTAAAGAATAAAAAAAAAACCTTTTAGTTATTGCCATTGGACAAATAATATATGTGGAAAGTATTGGACTTAAAAAGAAATTAAGAAAAATATAATAAGTAAACTTCTAATAGTATGAAATTTTCATTCATCATGGAAAATCTGTGAAACACACCTATTCATCATCATATAACAAGAGATAAAATAGTGTCTCTAAGGAAATGCATTCTTTTTTACCAGTATCTGATATAATTTCCAAAATTGTGGAATTGAATGAAAATACATCTGTTTAGTTAATGCTGTCCTATCTATTTGTTTACTATTCTTTTGAATGAATGAATGTTTAGTGTATTATTTAAGTTTATGTTAGATATTGGTTCTTTTATAGGGATTTTATTTTGTATTATGTTTTCATTGTTTTTTACCAAAGAGTGTTCTACATTCAGATTTACCAAAAATTAGAACTTAGTTTGAATAAAAATTTTAATTTAATTATGTTTTTAGCAATACTGTTCACTATATAAGGAAATGGCTTAATACATTGTTGTCCAGATAATAAAAGTGGGCAGGAAGATACCAAAGGAACATCAAGTTAAAAGCAAACTGACAATGCCATGGAAAAAAAAGAAAAGACTAAACTCCAGTATTTAAACCACAACACAAAAAATGTGCAACACAAACTCTAAAAGTGTTCTCAAGTGCTCTGGAAGGAAAAACAGATTCTGTTTCACAAAGTAGAAAGTTCAAATACATTTTTCGTCTAATAGTATTTATATACCTATCTGAAACCATTGTTTGTGAAAATTTATAACTTATAGGGATCTATTTGCCTCTTTTACTCTCATTGGAATATCTATAATCTTACATATTGCTCATCTTCGCTAGTCAAGGGTTACAATCCAGTCTTTGCAGATTAAGCCAGCATTTGTGATTAATATGCTGTGCCGTCTACCGGAAGATAAAAGTCACAACATCATTCTTGACCAATGAATGCCCTTGAACTATCTTCAGTGCAGAGGTGAAAATGGTTTTGTCTGGTGTTTACTATTTCGTGTAGCAGGAACGGAAAATATATATGTTTACATTCCAACAATTGCACAAGCTAATATTGTTCATGGCCTAGAGCTAAAAACTACATAGCAGCAAAAATGTATTGAAATTGTATAGGATTGATGATTTTTGGCCATCTTTAGATTATCTTTATCAAAAGTTAATCTGATGGAAAAGATGGTGGTGTTAGTGGCATAAGTTCCCATTCAACTACTTTGTCAAAAGCTTTCTTCTTAAAAACATCTTTTTTTAATTTTTATCTACTAGGCAGGAATGATGAATGGCAGGTCCTTTACAAAAATCTGCATCGGCTGCATAGAGGTATCACCAGTGATGTCAAATATATTTTGGTATGAACTAGTATTAGCATTTCGAGGTCTCATTTCCATGGATATAATATGGACATGTTCCCTTATCTTGGTTCAATAAATTTGAAACTTTGGCATAATTTATGTGTTAAAGTCTTTGTTTAATGTTAAGTTAAGTCATTGACATTTTTATTTCCATATACATTTATATATATATGGTCCTGCACTTTCAGTCATGCTTTATACTGCATTGCCATTAGATTTCAAAATTAGCATTTTATCATCAAACAAAATAAAGACGAGACATATTTTTGCATTTAAATTTTGAACAGGGAGTTTTATACACCATCAAAATCCTTAATAATATTTAATATACACATATTATTGTATCATTTGTCAAAAACTGACTTGTTAACACAATAAAACAACTTTAATACCTGACAAATTCAGTACAAATTATTAAAAAAATAAAGCACCATCTACCACAGCCTTTAGCTTTTCTGTATCTTAGTTGATTAAATATGCTAGATTGCAATATGGCCATGTCTTTTATTAATAGATACAATTTTTACAAAAAAATCTTAAACAAGTTTATTAGAAATAAAAGACTAACATTTCCACTTTACAAGCTTTTTGGTAGCCTTATAAATTGGTTGTCCATACCAAGCAAAACCTTAGCGCTAGTTGCAGGAGGGGGATCCTTAATATTCTTTGAAAGGCAGACTTCATGGTGGCGTTATCACATTATAATTTAATTTTGGATGTGACGCGTCTTCTGATTGGCTGACGTTATTTTGTTATGAGCCCATAGACATAATTTAGTCATATGACCGTGACGTCATTAACGTTTTTTCATGGTTTCTACGGTTTAAAATGGAATTTAGAATTAAATTATAAGAAATTACTGTAATATTTTTTCTGTCTATTCGAAATAACATAAAAAAATGTGGTGCACACTGTTAATAACCCGCTATGCGCGTTATTCAGTGTGCACCAAATTTTTTATGTTATTTCTTCATAGACAGAAAAAATATTACAGTCATTCCTTAATTAAAATATACATAAAAGATAAATAATAATCAGTAAGCAAGGTAGAGAAATACAAATGCAGCTCTTGTAGGTGTGAAATTTAAGACAATGATTAATGGTGTAAGAAATAAAACAATATAATTAATGTATACTATAAACATTATTTTATTCACTGTAGATTTCTTTTGATACATGTAAAGCAAATTTTGATCAAATGAATTAGAAGCATATTTTGAATTTAAAAATGTGTGTTATCGATTATTTTGGTTGCTAACTGTCATCAATTTGGTTAAAATGTTTTTTTTTATACAAAATATCTCATATATTCAATGCATTTGGGATCTAAACAGCTCAACATATTATGGAAAATACATTTTAATCTTTTGCAGTCTTCAGGAAGTAAGACATCCATAACTGACAGTTACGGAGACAGTAGAGTGTGAATGTATCACCTTGCTTCAGGTTTTATAAACTCTTATATTAATGTACAAGATAAAGGAGTCTGTGTCCAAGCGATACATTCTTTACATTTATTACTTGTCGGTTTGTTGTCTCTGACACATTTTTCATTTCCTATCTCAATGTTAATTCGTTATTTTTATGTTTGACAGTTGAGTCATTGAACTACAACTGTTCCACTGATTAGTTACCTCTGCTGGTAAACTGTTAGTCTCCCAGGGTGTAACAGTAAACTGACATGAAAATACGGATAGTAGATTTTTAAGTTGTAATTGGATGTTTTAAAATTTTGTAAATCACTTTAAATCAAGGAATGTGTCTCCCATTTATAGTTCTGATGTTTTGTCCGCGGGTTTGACTATTCTTTTAGACCTTTTTATAAATTTTTTATGGGTCTTTATTTTCAAATATTTTTTGTCTCGAGCATCACTGAAGAGTCAGTAAATTGTCTATGCAAATCTAGTACAACATAATTTGTACCATTTAATGTTTATTGTTTGTTGCTGGTGAAACGTAATTTCCTTCTATAATCAGTAGGTCTTGTCACCATTTATGGTAACACATTTGTACAGCAATATGCAACAATATGGGTCTTTTTCAGACTGGTGCTGCCAAAATGATGTTATTATAAACTTGCTAATTATTTGGTCCCCTTTGACATGGTGACAAATTACGATGTTCCTCTGGTTAGCATGTTTTGTTATAAAGAGCATACAGACTTGGTCATCGACCGACATTTACTTTTGTTCTAATAACAAGAGCAGAGAATAAAAATATATACAGTCAAACCTGCTTAAGATACCACATGCATTAAGCAAAAGCCTGTGTTAAAAGACCACCAATTTTAGATTGCTCTGTAGTACGTTTCATATACTAGTATTAAAAGACCACCTGTCTTAAGAGACCACTTTTTTTGCTCTCCCTTAAGTGTTCTCTTAAAACAGGGTTCCAAAAGTTTGAATAATTCGTAACATTGGTAAATGTTATTTATGTATCATTGCCATTTTATTTATTTTCTTTTGTTACATCTTCTGACATCGGACTCGGACTTCTCTTGAACTGAATTTCAATGTGCGTATTGTTATGCGTTTACTTTTCTACATTGACTAGTGGTATAGGGGGATGGTTGAGATCTCATAAACATGTTTAACCCCGCCGCAATTTTGAGCCTGTCCCAAGTCAGGAGTCTCTGGCCTTTGTTAATCTTGTATGATTTTTAATTTTAGTTTCTTGTGTATAATTCGGAGTTTAGTATGACGTCCATTATAGGGATAAATCCTACGTACTTTGTAAAGGACAACTCTGATTCAAACAAAAAATTCTCTGAAACTGATATTATCAAGATGCTTGATTTCTTGATCGACAACATATTTGTTACTTTCGGAGGACGTGTTTTTCAACAGACTGTCGGCATTCCAATGGGAACCAACTGTGCCCCTCTACTTGCCGACTTGTTTCTTTATTATTATGAGGCTGACTTCATGCAGGAACTTCTTAGGAAGAAATATAAGAAGTTAGCAATATCCTTTAACTCTACTTTCCGCTATATAGATGATGTTCTTTCACTAAATAATTCAAAATTTGGTGACTATGTGGAACGCATCTATCCCATCGAGCTAGAGATAAAGGATACCACAGATACAGTTAAGTCGACCTCATATCTTGACTTAGGCAGCAACCATTTGATTTTCTGGGGGGCTATGGTTTTTTTTTCTGTGCAAACTTTTTTTTTCACCTTCGGCGAAGAACAATCTATTTTTTTAGCGACAAACCGAAGACAATTTTTTTCTTTCAATTTTAGCATTACATATAGTGGCAGCTGAGGGTGAAACAAACAATTTTTTTTACTCAGGGTCCAAAACAAATTATTTTTTTCACCAAAACCTGGAAACAAACTTTTTTTTCCAAAAAAAACCATAGCCCCCCCCCCCCCCCCAGAAAATCAAATGGTTGCTGCCTTACATCTAGAAATTGACAGTGGGGGTCGGTTGAAAACAAAACTTTACGACAAAAGAGTTGATTTCAGCTTTCCAATTGTGAACTTTCCATTTCTAAGTAGCAACATTCCAGCAGCACCTGCATACGGGGCATATATCTCCCAATTGATACGATATTCCCGTGCTTGCATTTCCTATCATGATTTTCTTCATAGAGGGTTGCTGCTCACAAGGAAGCTATTAAACCAATAGTTCCAAATGGTGAAGTTGAAATCATCCCTTCGTAAATTTTACGGACACCATCACGAGTTGGTTGACCGTTATGGAATTACCGTTTCACAAATGATATCGGATATGTTCCTTACGTCGTAGCTACAATCCCCTTCCCTTACATGAATGTGACCTACCGAATTAGACTATTTACCGGATTTGTTATCACATAAGCAACACGACGGGTGCCACATATGGAGCAGGATCTGCTTACCCTTCCGGAGCACCTGAGATCACCCCTAGTTTTTTTTTGTTTTTTTTTTTTTTGGGGGGGGGGGGGTCGTGTTGTTTATTCTTTAGTTTTCTATGTTGTGTCATGTGTACTGTTGTTTGTTTGTCTTTTTCATTTTTAGCCATGGCGTTGTCAGTTTGTTTTAGATTTATGAGTTTGACTGTCCCTTTGGTATCTGTCGTCCCTCTTTTATCACTGTACTAGTATACATATTTTTAAGGGGCCAGCTGAAGGACGCCTACGGGTGCGGGAGTTTCTCGCTACATTGAAGACCCATTGGTGGCCTTTGGCTGTTGTCTGCTCTATATGGTCGGGTTGTTGTCGCTTTGACACATTCCCCATTTCCTTTCTCAATTTTATTCATATAATAATAACTTCAATTTATATATATTTTTATAATCTACATGTATGTTGTTAAATCGGGGTTTTCGATCTTCAAAAGACTTCCGTTCTTGGAAACATGTACTCGTTGTGATCCTTAACCCATAAAACAAGATCCAGATCAATATTTTATTTAAATCTAACTTATGGTTTATTTTGATAAATCAAAGTAATTATTACATCTGCCATCGGTCGTCACTCAAACAGATTTTATTTATGAAATTCGACGGCACATCATTTGATCTAACAAAGCTTAAATATAATAATATTTATATTTATGGGTTATTCAATACTGAAATATAATGTATGGATTATGTAAGGATCGTCAGCAAGCTAGTAGCTTATTATCTTAAAATAACAGCTATTGAATTCTATCAAAGTTATAAAACAATAGTAATTTCAACACAATTATTACACGATTTTTCTACACGTGATACTAAAATCTCATGTTTATGGTCAATACAACACGAAATATTCATTTACATACACGAGACCCAGATTTTTGCGATCTTTTACCAAAAATCTGTATCGATATAAAGGGATTACATAATAATCGTAGTATAAATTTATGCTTTTACTATAAATTTTTTTTTTTAAATATCCAGTTAAACAAAAAATGCTTTGCTAACATTTCCGATAAAAGATCATTACAGAAATACAGAAATACAATACTTCACAGTGGCGGATCCAGAAATTTTCATAAGTGGGGGCCCACTGACTGACCTAAGAGGGGGCCCGATCCAGTCACGCTTCAGTGATTCCCTATATAAGCAACCAAATTTTTTCCCAAAAAGGGGGGGGGCGGGCCCCCTGGCCCCCCCTAAATCCGCCTATGCTTCACTATGAAGTTTTGAAAATCAGGAATTCTAAGGTGCAGTGACTAACTTGCAATGCTACCCCGCTTATAATTTGCCGTATTTATCTCTTATATCCTGTACCTATTATGTTTACGAGTGATTAAAATGAAATGAATCGATTGCCTAACAACATGATTGTTGATTTTTCATTTCATTATTTTATGATTTATATATACATGATGTAGGTGAGGAGGCATTTTAATCAACAGCTACGCGTGAGATGAAAATGGGCTCTCATCATGCTCACGTTTCAAGTTAATTGCGCATGAGCAATTTACTATTGTTGTATATATGATGGTTATTTGTTGACTTCACTGCAAAAACATCGGTATTTCATGAAAAATAGCATAGCAATAAAAGGAGATGTTCAGTGTTGGCGTACACGTCAATGAGACAGCAAACCGGAACTGAAAAACAACAAAATATAATTAATGGTCAATTCAAGTGTACAACAATACATCGGCGTTAATCTATAATACATATAATATATCATTATTAAAGAATTTGCGTCCACTTATATCTTTCTCAGTAGTTGTTCGACATGTTGTTTTTGTTGTTGTCTTTTAATAAAACTCTTTTCCTCGTCAGCCAATTATTACTCTATCAGCTATGTGTTATTTACGGTAAACGGACAGCAAGTCACAGGACAAAAAGTCACAGGACATTAAGTCACAAATTTGATAGGACAAAAAGTCACAGGACATAAAGTCACAAATTTGATAGGACAAAAAGTCACTGGCCATAAAGTCACAAATTTGATAGGACAAAAAGTCACAAATAAATTTTTCATAGGAATGTTGATAATGCATAAATACGAGGGCCTGATCCATTTAATCTTTGGATAACATCCATTGCTATTTTCAGTAAGCTCGATTTCTGATTGGTTCGATCGATGCAAAGATCTGAATATTATAAATTTTATAAAAATTTGATCTGCCGCTTAAAAAGAATCAAGAAATAAAATATTCTTATTAAGTATATCAAACGTCATGTCTGTTTTTAGTTGTCAACCTTCTACGTCAATTTTTCTCTGGTGGAGAGTTGTCTCATTTGCAACCATTTTAAATTCAAATAAATACATGCTGATACTATCTACAATGTATGGCATTGCAAATTCATATTCTTGAACTTACTGTCGTCAATAAATGGCTTGATAACGTTTTATTCTACAATTTGTTGATGTGTATAAAAAATATATTTGTAATTCATTAATTTCCCACACAGAAAAACAATGGAATAACAGAATAACTGGACTCAACGTTTAATGTTTAGTTTTGAAGTTTTGTTGTAATTTAGTAAGCAATATTCACATACATACATTTCGTGATGGTGAATTCCTTTTTCCAAAAATGTAATTACTGAGGTGTTCCTCTATCAATTTTGAGTATTGATGTCATAAACAAACATGGCCACCGATGTGGAACACACATGCAATTCCATGATTTTGAAAAGGGGAGGGGGGACTAGGCAACGACGTTTTATGGGACATATAAAAAATTATGCATTTACCATTTCTGTTGCTATATAAGCCCCATGTCCCTTTCCCCAACAATCCGCCTCAGGAACATAAAACAACATTATTTCATGTTGAAAATCCATGCAAATAGTTTATCCTGAAACAGTCATAGACAAAAGAACCAAATGTTTAGCAAAAACAATGCTAATTTTAAGTTTTTATTTTTTTTATTACTGGTCTGAATTCCAGAATGATTGCTCACACAGTTAAACACAGAATTCTATGCGAATAACAAATATATATGTCATGCATAATAAAATGGTTAATTTGCTAAAACACTGCCTATCAAAGAAACCCTTATCATACGGGAGTCAATGTTCTATTCAGATTTATAAGAGTCCACACTTTTCAGTTAAGTTAACAAAGGATAGTTGAATATGTAACTTTCTTTCTTACCATTAGCAGCTTATTATCAATCATGTTAGACATGACAAAAGCATATATTTTCATGCAAATATCTGAAACCCGTAGAGAACAGTATCAGGAAAAATATAATTTTGAACTATTCTATATTATTAGGAGATAAAATTGGTTATCCACCATTTTACAATCACTACATTATAACGAAATTTGATGTTGACGAATATTCATAGTTATGAATTTATGTATAATCACCTTAAGATATATCACAGTACTTAAGTAATAAAAGAGTAAATACCCTGTATAGATGTAAGATAATAATATGTTGCAATAATAATTCAGTAAGTTAAGGGAACTCAACCTGAACAATGTATGACTCATTTGGTCTCCTGTGAAGAGTTGTCTCATTGACAACCATGCCACATCTTTCTTTTCAATCAAATGTTACTTTAACACACGTTAAAATCGTGCTTAGAAATTATACACTTGTGTTACATGTTTAGATCTAAACGTGTTTAGGATTGTGTTTAATTTATAAACACATTTCTCAGTAAGCACATAATATCTAAACATGACTTGAATTTAAACACGTTTAAAAATGAAAGTGTTTAGAAATTAAACACATATTTCTAAGTTAAACACGATCCTAAACACATTTTACTGAGACACATTTAGACCTAAACAAGTAAAAAAAAAGTACACAAAAGATGTGCTTAGAATTGTGTTTAGGATCTAAATGAGATTGACGAGGAGGTTAAAAGTAACCCTCTTTATTTAAGAGTCTGTCATACTTTCCTTAATTTATTCTTGAATTAAACAGAAATTATTGTAGTTTTAGTATTAGGGAGCTAAAATCAGTTGTATAAGATCAAATACATACAGCTTAAGATAAAGGATTAAGACAATTATAATGGTAATGTTATAATGTAATATTTTACTATTCCATTTATTTAGGAAACTTAGCTCATGGTTCAGAGTAATGGCAAGAGTTTTATAAACTCCCAAGGATACATTTGTACACAAGTTATGTTGTCAAAGATAAGTAAGTAGGTAAACATGCATGATTTTTTTTTTTCACGAAATACATGTATATGAAACTAGTTGTTGGTTTAAAAACAAATATCCCCGTTAGTAATTTTATTGTTCAACCTGCAATTAAATCATCATAAAAATGCAAAACTATTATCACAAAATGTTCAAAAGAAGCAAACATGTAATGCCTAGAATAAAGAATATTTTCAGGATAACTTGATAACTTTTTGTATATATATTTTAACATAAAAAATAAAGAATAAAAGAGGTACATATACGATATGTCTGACAAATTAATCACCAGATTTAAAACTCAAAATTGAATTCTGCTAAATCGACCAGTCAGACCAAAATCCAAACTACATCTATAAGTCATCATATACATACTAGGGACAAAATCAAGAGGCGACAACTGTGTTCTCTGACCTAATATAACAAAATTTGGCGCCATATATATGTAGTCATCTCACAAAAGTGCTACAGCTGATATCAGAGTGAAAGTGTAATGTTGACTGCCAAAAGTCATTTTAATATCATTGGAATGAGATTAATCAACTCAAAGACAGAAAATAACCAAAAGGCAATCAACAGAGGACAACGTTTAAGCCTCGGTCACACCTTACCGGATAGCTCGAACGGACGCCTAACGGATGAAAATATCCGTTGGGAGTCCGTTGGTGTACTGACCGAATAAAACGGACGTGTAACGAATGCATAACGGACACACACCGGATATGCAACGTACGAGAAACGGAAACGTAACGGACAGAACGGATGTCGAACGTTGCAATGAATAATAAATTGTAACGGACAGAACGGATGACGGACGTTGCAATGAATAATAAATTGTATAGGTTCATACCAGTTGGAAAGCAGGTCACGGTTTGACCCCAAGTTTATCAGCAACAATAGAGTCACGTGACCGTGAAAATTCAGTAAAAAAACGGATGAGACAAACCTCATTTTAACTCACTGAATACTTTTGTCGTAATAAAAACTTGTTGACCTAACTAATCTTGAGTATCCATAGTTTATTCTCGTCAAAGCTCACACATCAAATCAAAGTCCTTTATTCTTTATTTTATCTGCAAACTTGGAGTTTGGGTGAAAATTGTCAAGTCTCCTGAACGAAAAATCTAAATATTTACGAGGAAACTAAAAATGATGGGCTGAATTTAAATTTAATAAAGCATCTCATTAAGACAAACACTCGATATGAATATCTCGGCAATAGAATGTTGGATACGCAAACGTCAAATTGATTTCAAACCGAAGCGGTGTTTTTTATGCCGATTGGTGCAAGTGGTTATCTCCCCTTAATATCACCAGTCAAAAATAAAAACCCAGCAAAATGCATAAAAATTTAAAAAGGAGTTTACTTTACAAAAATTAGAAAGAAAATAAACGAAACTCGATTTATAACTATGTTATGATAATATAAAGAAGAGATACGTCCCCCTATTTTTCAGAGAAAGACTAAATGTAAATATTAAAAGACAAAATATTACTGCAGTAAAAAAGAAAAACAATTCAGAAATGGATAATGACACCTACATGTAAAATTAAAAACCTAGCTATATTGAAAGAAATTTATTTAGATCTGGCGGATGAAATATACTACATGTAATTTTTATATGTGGGATCATTCCTAGCAGAATTGTTTTAAACACTATTTAATGCAATAAAACATAGTTTATACAATTTCAATAATCTTTCTGAAAATTGATATAATTATTTAAAATAAATAGTACTGGTCATATATATTTTATATTCTATAAAGTGTGACCAAGAGTCACAAAAAATTTCTTCAAATTAAGAGAGCCTTTAAACTCAAGCCTATGTTTCTTAGTTGAACAGTAAAATACAAAAAATGGATTTATAAGTTTTATACCAAAAATATTGACAGAAATATGCTTTAAATTATAAGTGAAAGTGACACAATTTTGATTTTCAGAATCATTATTATTGTAAAATTAAACTATTAGATTAGCTTGCACAGTAGCCCTTTGTCTTATTTCTCAGGGTATTTTATAGATTATGAAAGTAAACTTTTTGGAAAAAATGGGGCTACTTCTTTTGAACAGTTTTCTGTAGATCTATCAGCTTCTTTAAATAATTACATATTTATAAACAAAGTATTGTATATATACTTTACCTGAATACTAGTAATAGGAAATGAACTGAAACTGGTGGGACAAATTTTGTGCATTTTACTTCAATAATGATCAAAGATGCTTAAATTTGACAAGAATTTGCTATTTGAATAAATTCAATTTTCATTTTTGTAAGAACACATCTCTATGAATAAACTTCTTGTTTGGCTGACTTGGCTTGATCAGCTAGTTTTTACTCTTATTACTATAAAATTGAGAATGGAAATATAACTTACTAAGTAAAGAGATAATAATATAAGCAAGATTTTATGAACTGACCTTCATTTTCTTTTTTCATATGTTTTTTTCCTACAGAATTTTCTTTGCAATGCATTTTCTATTGCTATTTTTGTGCTTCTGTCCATCCATACAGTCGGCTATCAATAATTTGTCAGACCTGTCAGAATTTTCCAAGACGTTTAGCTTTAAACGCAATAAAGAAGATCTTTGTTTGTTGTTTCACTTTTCCAATGTGTAAAATTTTACTATGCACATGACCCTGACACATATTTTGTTATAAACGTTACATGACGTATTTTGAAAAAAGAAAACAATAATGTCACCGTCAATTTGTGTAGGGGATCAAAATGGGTTTTAGTTACTTTAAAATACAAGTATCGTATGGAATTGTGAAAATCCACAACTTTTAATCAAAATTTCATTCATGTCTTTAATAAAATCAGTATTTTAGAGCACTTTGAAACAGGTACAATGAAAAGAAGCTAAACTTCACTGTTTTGAATTAGAAACGTAGCTAAAACCAGATAAAAATTGACATGGCTGGTGGTCACTAAAATTGATGTATAAAAGTAAAAAATGATGGCTTCAAAACAGTGTATAAATTTGAAATAGGTTTCCCGGTTTCATTTAAGATTATAACCGTTCTTTTCTATATTTGGATACGCAAACGTCAAATTAGGAAAAATCGATTTTTTTGGCGAACAAAAAAGATGGCTATTTTTTTTTTGAACGGACAGGATAAAGGAATAGCAATAACAAGCTATTTTTTGTAATGTTTGTATGTCGTAAAGAAATTATATTGGTCACAAAACCTACAAATTTCAAAATTTAATTGTAATAAAAGCATGACAACTTGCAAAAAATACTTTAAACGTCAATCTTTTAGCCGATTGATTTGGCGGACTTTTTGACGTTACGGACGACTGTAGCGCCACCTAATTAATTCCCCCTGCTATTGTTGCTGATAAAGCTTGACGACAACGGACGTTTCCAAGGACTTGCTTTCCAACTGACGGCCACATGCTAAACACCCTTAGCTGGTCTTACTTGTTTTGTGTGTATTTACCATATCTGAAAATGTGCCGTATTTTAATACTATCCATACTGAAAATGTTTCAAATTTTTTTATGTCGAGGCTTTTTAAAGACAACGGTATAGGGTTTTCTTAATGTTGAGGGCGTTCAGTTTTCCTATAATTGCTTTTATCCACTAAATTTGAACTCTTTCCAGGGGAAAATCATAATTTTTCATCCGAAAGAAATGACCAGTCTGTTGGATAGTTGTTTAATAGCACATCTCCTTATGAAATACGCGGTACATACAAATGTACATCAGTAAACGGACTTAAACTATGATCCTTCAAAAACGTACATGTATAGTGCTAATCTATTTTTTTTAGAACAAACGAAATCTTGCTTTTTTCTCCGTTTTTTGCAAGATTCGACTAAATGGAACTTTACCAGTGCTGATGTAATGCGTGCATATATAGAAAATAATAGTGCATTGACTTGACATATCAACGATATAAGGATGAGACTTAGAAACGGGGAAATGCGAGGCTGTGCCGAGCATTTTCCCCGTTTCGGGCCGAATCCTTATATCGTTGATATGTCAAGTCAATGCACTATTATTGTCTTTATACTGCAATCTAAAAAAGAAAACATTTTCAATTGTTGTTTAGTGTGTTAATGTTATTTATTTAATTTAAATATTGGGAAAAATCCCCCTTTAAAAAGGCCTCATATCACACAGGCGGAGAAATATACAACACGATGAAATGTACATCATTACCATTACATTATGGTGAACGAATTCGTTTGTTTACAGACTAAAATATCAACAATAAACATAAAACATAATGATTTATTGGTTGCAAACAAAAAAATATTAATAAGTGAAATATGTTTTCCCAAAAATTGTAAAAGAAACAAGTTTGAGTCGTTAAACGCATCGTTGTTTACATTGGAAACAAGAACAGGTTGAAGAGGTCGTAAGAATAATTAAATATAATTTCGACAATTTCTATTTAAATATTCATGAGGAAAAGTGATATCAGGTCAGTGAGTGACTGTATATGACATAGAAATATACGGTCAACGCATTTTGACTGCTCAAATAGAACGAGTGCAGTATAAATATAAATTCAGTCACTTATTATAATGTTTGCATAGGATGGATGGTGGATTTGTTAATATACCTCAGAGTATAGTAAATTAGTTATTCCTTGCTGTCCGGTTTGCAAAGAATTGATTGCTGGTAGTTCTATAAAATTCCTGAGGATTTTGAAGAATGTTAACCTCAACGAAAAACAGTTTGAAAGTTGAATAAAACATTACAAATTTTGATCTCGGTGTTTGAAATTGATTAAAAAGCTATAGCTGCCGAGGTTTTTGTTTGTTTTTTTTTCGCACTAAAACCGTTCGTCTTTCTTACAGTAACAGATATTACGAAAAAACTAAAATATATGTACACTTTAAAATAGCTACACTGTCAGCAACCGATGATTTCTAGCGCTTTCTTATATATGTAGTTGTATGAAACTTTTTTTTTGTTTTGTTAGTACTTGATTGTATCTGAAAGCCCAAATCCTATTTTGAAATTTCAATTTAATTCGAGTTATTAGCCTTGTTGGAAATCATTCTGTCAACTTCGAAGCAAGGACCGAAGCGTATGAACTCGTCAATCAAACGCAGGACCTTTAGAAAGTTCTGAGAGCCGGCAACCTTGCTTCGGGTGTTGGCAGTCTAATTACAAATAACTGAAACCAGTTCAGAGCAGCGGTCATACCATAGAAAGTTATATGTGATTTTGATCTTCATACTGAAGATTGGATTCAAGTGTGTTGGGTAGAAATAATGCATGTCTTTTATTAACGAAGGATATATCTTATTCACATATTACATCCATTAAAGGAAAGATCACCAACACAAAATCATGACATACAATGTACGCGTAATACGCTTCTCATTACTAAAGGTATTCAGTGATGAGAAACAGCTCATTTCTAAGATAACATTGGAGCAATCCAACGATGTTCACTTCAAGGGTTTATTTTATATTTCAAAGTTTACCAGTAGCTTTAGGAAAATCTCAAAATGTATGGGCTTATTGACTTTGATATGTATGATCATCTATGTCACGTTACAACATATATATACTATACTCAATTCAAGGATTGTCCTAAAAAAAGAAATTCATAACTATATTATTAATATCTTCGGTCTAGACTTTAGTCGGTTTGTAACCTTTTTATTTAACTTTTTTTGTTAAGCCACAACAGGTTTTCAGTATTATATATCGTCTACAAAGCAACGGATAACGTATATCTTTTTTGATATTTAAATACGAAGCAGCAGGCCAACATACGTCAGACAAATTACAGCAGCAGCAATATCGTATTTAGACTAACATTACATGCAAAGATCTGGGTTCAAATAGACAAATGCATCTACGAAATACAAAGCAAGAAATAATAGAGATGATTCTGTTATAAGAATTACATGTAGAAACTTAACCTTGCTATGTATAAACTTTCCAGCAGCATCTGTATATGGAGTATATATATTCTAGGGGTTGCTTTTTCAGTCATGGAAATCTTATGAACGCTATCAAAATTTGAATGACCACAGTGGAATATCTGTGTCGGAGATGCCAAAACATTGGACAATAACATCACCGTAACAATTAAGTAAATTATAATTTTTCAACAGCCAAAATTTCAAACCAAATCTATGTATCTATGATTTTTTTTATTGAAAGTGTAGAGTAATTTGTGGTAACGAAATGCTGGACTTAATAATTTATCAGTATACATATAGGGACAGGGCCGTAACTATACTGATGAGGCAGACAAGGTAATCGCCTCGCTTTAATTTCTAACAAAACAAATTTAATGACAAGAAGAAACAAAAAGCAAAATTGAGAAACCTAGGCATACAGATACTATCCTTATTTTATATCAAGAAATAAGTTATGCGGATACCTTCAATAGTTATTGATGTTGACGTGTAGCTTTTGTACGACGCTGTGAAGTTTCTGTCTGATTAAAATCGCCAGTAATGCAGCTTTTGGTTCTGTGTTTATTAATTTCTAGTAAAGATGATAATGGAGTTTTTTCTCACATTATCAGTGTGCAAAGTAATTAAAATTTAATTAATTCGAATTCTTCAACTTGCTAGGTCAATGTAATTAAGGAAGCAATCACAACTCGCGCATGAGTATCAAAACGCCCCACAATTTGTGCGATTTGAAATGAAGATTTGAGTTATTTTCAAATATTTTGCTACAAACCTGACTGCTTCTCGTAAACGAAATGTGTATTTCGGATGGACGGAGAATTTGTTTAGTTTAACTCCAAATGGGATTTATTTTGACTATATAATCGAGAGCAGGTTATGAGATTATTCCATACGCTTCGAATGTTAAATGGACAGGACAAGACCATAGCAGACTGACGAATATAAATTTCAAGAAGTATTGTTAGATTACTTCCGGCTAGTGAAAAGAGACGTTCACACAATTAAACATGGTAAAGGTGGCTCGATAGTATTAAATTTGTATGCTTATCGATTCCGAGGTGTTATGCCTTTATAAAACTAGCTAAATAAGTTGATTATTTAATTCCAAGAAATAAGTCAAACGATGAATCATAGTGACACAAGAAAGGTCAAACTAGTTTTCATAGACAGCAACTAGGTTCCACACGTTGGGCTTTAATAAAGTGTTATTGAAAATTTGTGTTATTTTTAATGAAGCATTGATTACACATACTTGTCCCGCTTTTTCTACAATCTAACATGTACCCTACTGTGATACATGTTTGGTAGTACAAAATTCGAGGCAAACACCTATCAGCCGGCTCTGCCTAGCCTAATACAGTTCTTCATATTACTTAACTATAAAACAAAAACTGATGTAAAAAACATATTCCGAACCCTAATATTAGAATGTTCGGTCATTACACGGGGGCTTCAATCGGCGGTCCCAAACCCCTGCTTCGTCTGTTGCCGCGGCCTAGTTACTTTTATTGAAAGAGGAAATTTCATTACAGACAAGGGTATAAAACAAACGAGTTGGGATGTGTAAACACCGTTAGACCATAAAGCCTCGGTCACACCTTACCGGATAGCTAGCTCGAACGGACGCCTAACGGATAAAAAAAAGTTATCCGTTGACAAAATTTTTATCCGTTGGGAGTCCGTTGATGTACTAATGGACATGTAACGAATGCCTTACGGACACACAACGGACATTGAACGTACGTGAAACGGATACGTACCGGACAGAACGGACGTCGAACGTACATCCAACGGACGAGTACCGGATAAAACGGACACCTAACGGAAGCGTAACGGATAAAACGGATGAACAAAATAATCTGAAAATTAAAGGCAATAAACCATCTAAAAATTAAAGGCAATAAACCATCTGAAAATTAAAAGCAATAAACCATCTGAAAATTAAAGGCAATAAACCATCTGAAAATTAAAGGCAATAAACCACATACACGTGACCTTAAAATGATTAAAAAGTTTCCGTGTGACTGGTTTTAGTTTATTCTTAAAAATGCCGCCACGAGGTAGAGGTGGAAGAGGAAGAGGAAGAGGAAAATTCTAATAACGCTGCCTGATAATGATTCGGATGCTGCGTCAAATACAGAATATGATGCCAATATATTAAACACACAAGAAGACATTCCTCCACAGGGACGTCCCTGTCCTCCATTAGAACCGAGAATAGAAAATAAGGAAATACGTGAGGATCCACCCAGGGCAGAAACACCTATCGACGACGAGGAGAATCGCAGAACTCCAATAGAATAGACTCCGTCTGATAATGAGGGCAATACTGCAGAACAGAAATCAAAGAAACAAAAGAAAAGTTGCAGATTACGAGATGACCAAGAGGAAGCCGAAGTCCTTGAATGGGTTGAAGAGCATCCAATATTGTGGAACAAAAAGCACAAAGAATATAAGAATAAGTCGGTAAAAGATAGAATTTGGCAAGATAAGGCAGATGAAATCGATACTGATGGTATGTTTTATCTGTAGTAAATGAACTTTGAGTACACGTGTTAATTGTGTGATACGTCAACATTTTCATTATGTAGAATGTTTCTATGCTCATTTAGACAGCAAACCAGGAATAAAAAAAAAACTAATGAAAAAACGATTATCAGCATCAGGACTACGATGCGAAATGTACCCAGCAAAAAATGAGAAAATTATTTTGTTGCACTTCATAATGGACCGCTTTTTCGTGAATCAATTTAGGTTTGTGTTATTCAGTAAAATAAGACAAGAACATAGATAAAAACACATTAAAATTTTATTAATGATTTTCATTTATTTTAGTCGAGAATTTGAAGAGATGGTACACCGATTTATGAGACTGGAACACCAAACTTCACTCAAGTCGTTCAGGGGACGGGAGCAAAGATCTGACCGACAGAGAAAAATGGGTGATGGATGAGCTCGAATTCCTTAAGACCAACATTCGTCATCGCAGGGCCCCAGTTAAAAGTGTAATAAGTTTGCCTAAAAAGTAACTTTAAATAAAATGACAGACAAAAAAGGAGAGTCAAAAATATTTTCATTTGATCTGCTGTCGTCCATCTTTGACACTGTCAAAAAGATATTGTTTTGATAGATTATAGGATCCATCAAAGTCCAGTGCGTAAATATACAAATTGTGTATAATCCCGGTCCGTCTGTCTGTGTGTCCTCATTCATTTGTCAGTGTTTCTTTTACCGTTTTGGAATCTTTTCTCACAGCTACACTTTTTACTCTGAAGAGCTGAACTCTACTTTATATTTGATTATAGTCTTGAAATAATTACGAATTGATTATTGCAGGTACAGCAGGCACTTGCAGTAGCACGTGGTGATCTTGACGAGGCTGAGCGTATAGCTGCCGAGGACAGACTAGCAATTATATCGACAGACGAAAGCATAGAAGAAGGGCAAACCACAGATGCAGATGTTCCTGTACCCAAGACGAAGAAGCAGAAAAAGGCTATTGAGGATCCAATTATTGGAGAAGTCAAAAAACAGTTTGCTGAGGCACAAGAGGACTTGCGATCGGTGAAAAGTGCTCTTTCTGTAGCAGAGCCTGTAAGTGAGAGAACAACATTCCTTGATTGGGTTCGCGAAGTATGTAAGAACGTGTCAGACGATCAGTTTTGTGAGTTTCAGACAAGTTTCATACAACTACAAAACAGATGGAAACAATAGAAAAAACAACAAACATCCCCGGTAAATACTAGTACTTCGTTCACCGCTTCCGGCCCTTCAGGAATTCGTAGCAGTTGTTTTCAACCCATGCCAAGTCTTTGGAAAATGCCGCCACCGCACCTCCAAGAAGTGTCGCCATGGCAGAGACATTTGTTAAAATGTTGGTAACATGTTTTTTTTATCATATTGAACTGGTTATGAGAAATAAGCCAAAATGTTTTAATTTGTATTATTTTATAAAATGTGTATCACTAAGATGATCTGTTGCTATTTGACTGTGATCTTTTAAGATGTAAAATTATATTAAAATTGGACTATCATACTGACTACTTTGTGGAAATGTAAAGGTTCAGAACTGATGTATGCAACCTACGATCAATAAACATTATGTGAATATATTGCTCCTATGATTGTATGGTTTCTCCGATCGATTGTTTGGTAGTTGCCTCTTTAGAAACAGGCTCTTAACCTGAATTTCTATTACAATAAACATTCATAAACATAATGAAGATGTATTTTTAATTTAATTAATTTTAATTAATTAATCTTGGATACACTCTGTAAACATAAACATGTTTATATGTCTTTTCTAGTGTTACATTATACTTCTAAGTTAAATGCTCAGATCATGTCGTGCTGCCAAGGAACAGAACCAGCTTCAGAATTGATCCAGTGTTTCAAGGTATTGCGTAACTTTTTCCCTTCTCTATTGTCTCTGTTCGGTCCCTGTACAACCTGACAATCGCGCATCTGGCGTCCATTCCGCCATTCTCCTGGGACAATTTTTTGATTTCTACCCTCGTGGTCAACTAGACGGTTCTGTAATCTTGGGTATCTAGTCCTCATCAGATTATGAAGGACTAGAAATGTTGTTACTATCAAACGAATGGTTGATGGATGATGTTGCATTGTACTCATAAGGACCTGGAACCTATTGGAGAGAATGAGTCATCACCTGTAAATAAACAGACTAGAAATTGCATATTAAATTTGTAACTGTTGCAGTGCACCAGGCGATTGTTGTCAATAAAGATCATATCAAGAATCCAGAAAGCAAACGTATGTTCGTACTTCTGGCACTCTCAAAAGCGGAAAGTTATTTGCTATATCCTTATATGTGAAAACATTTATTTTGGGTAGATTTTGGGAGATGCTGTTGCTGTTTATTGTCATTTGCCTTTTGCGAAAACACGGTAAACAGAATTTTACTCACCGTCTGTCCGTCTGTTCGTCCGTCCGAAATTGGCTTCGAGAGTATAACTTGAGAACGACATGCCGGGTTTCACGAAACCTACAGATGAATTGTATTGGGTATACTGAAAAAACTAATTGGTTTTCGGGTCATCAGTCAAAGGTCAAGGTCATGCGAACTTAGTGAAATATATATATATATATTTTTATCCAAATTTGGTTGTACGACGGGGTACATTAAGCACTGCTCTTCTTTACTTTCAATTTGTAGTTGTTGTTTTTTATTTTAGGTTGTTGTCTCATTGATTCATTTTCCGCTACGTACCATTTTCAGAGTAGTACACTTACCAATATAAAAGTACGGTATATCTTCAGTATCATGTGGTAATGGTTCAGCGTCTGGAAGGTCAAGGTCTCCGTCCTCGATTGCAGATTTCAGATCTGATGCATTCCATAGCTGTGCATCAGATGCAGCACCACGACCTCCTATGTCTGCCCAGATAAATTTGTAGTCCGAGTCTACCAGGGCAAGAAGTACTATTGAGTAGAACTTCTTGTAGTTGAAGTAGGTTGACCCAGAGCCAGGCGGACATTTACATGCCACATGTTTACCATCTAAGGCCCCCAATGCATGGGGGAAGTTCCACTTCTCCATAAATCCTTCTGCGATCCGCTTCCAGTCATCCATTGTGCCTGGGAAGGGCATGACTTCATCTACATACTCGTCAATGATTGCCTGGCAAACCTGAAATAATATACATGCAAACAACTGATAGAACCCGACTTGTAAAAAAGATTTCATCCCTAGCGACGACATGAGCGCGTCAGACGGACATGGTATCTAGTGATAGTATATGTTATAATATTTGCTTCTGGGAAAGTGTGGTCAGTAGGACAGGTATCAAGGTCACACGTACCAATCAAATAGAACAATTTATCCGATTTTTTTTTAAAAGTTTTTACACACGAGGGTCACTTTAGTTAACTGGTTTAATTGATTTTATTTTGTATTGCGTCTTGTTTAGCATGTGTGCAAATATAGAGCTACTCTGATTAAAAAAATCAAGGTAGAAGCAGTGTGGTAGTTCAGTCTTATAGAGTTTAAGTTGATTTTCTGAAGTTGTTTATATTATGTACCTCTGGTATGAAAACGGATATGGTGTTATGCGGAACTCTCCATCCGTACTGCATGCTACGATATTTTGCTCCAGAAGCAAAGTGTAATTGCTAACTTGAGTCCTGTTCCAGTGGATTTCTGTAAAAGGTATTATGCTTGGCTATACGAGGTCCAACCCGCTGCAATATCTCGTCGAACATCTCTGTGGGCATTCGAAGGAAGTGTACAAAGGACTGCCGATCCTCCCGCCTAAGTTCGGTCATGAGTTGGTCATATAGACCAAAAGAGCGTCGTCTTTCATGACTAAGCCATGGTCGTGTCCACCATCTCTTTTGTCTTCTCATTCTTCTCCTTTCGACAGCTATAAGGTTTATATTTGCTACATTTAAGTTGAGTCTGGCCTGAATACGAGCTGCTTGGTAGCGAAGACGTGCTCTTACTCCAAGATCCATCACGAATAATAAATATTCATGACACTCAAGAAAATCTGACATACCAATTATTGGCATTTCTGACGCGAAATTTCAATTGGCATTTGTCCGTTTTACATCCGGTAGGCATCCGTTTTATCCGGTATCCTTCCGTTAATGTCCGTAACGGATACAAAACGGACGCCTAACGGACGCCTAACGTCCGTTCAACATGCTCAAAATTTTCCACCGGACAGAACGGACGCTTAACGGACATGCAACGGATATGGATGGACGCCTAACGGATAAGAACGGACGTCTAACGGACATGAACGGATTGAAAAAAAGTTATCCGTTAGGCGTCCGTTCGAGCTATCCGGTAAGGTGTGACCGAGGCTTAACCGTCCAAAATGGAAAATACGCAATATCGAACGAAAATTGATATTCGTCTTTGTTTTGCCTTGAAAACAAACTTTCTTGCTTTTCCATCCTGTATTATAGTTTGAAATTATTTTTTTACCGATGATACAAATTGGTAATTAATAATCTCTACCATTCCTTTTTGTTTCATGTCTTATCAAAGAATAAAAAAGTGATATTATATAATAGTATCATTGTCAATGTCCAAACACTAAAGTAAAAAGATGTGATCGGTTACATGTCAACGTTCGGCCCTTTTAATAAACACAGTCACTTGTCTATGATTGTTTTCATATATGACTTGACATAATCTTTCCTGAAAATTCCTTTTCACTTTTTTTTTACATTTGTATCCTTGTATCCTGCATAATTAAGATGTTGCAGAATACTTATTTTCATCTAGTCTATATTAGTCATATATTTTATTTCTTTTTAACAAACTAAGCCCACTTATTTATTTTCAAAAACCTCCTTCCCCTAGAAAATCAAATAGTTGTCCATACCATCATTTAAAGGGTCATTAGCTGTCATCAAGTTCACCAATTTGTTCTCAGTATTTTCGTATAACATCAGCCTTATTTGTAAAAGGAAACAAAAATTATTGATTTTCATAACGTGTCCTTTGCTATTAAATATTTGTAGGTCCTTCCCATTTGTATCATCATTTAATTAATTAAACAAAAGAAATTGTTTGTCTAAGTGTACACTAAGATTAACAGTGTAGGATTTTTTTGGTTAGCAGTGCCTACATGTATGTGAAAAATAAAGAATTTGATCAATATACGTTTTAAGAACACGTACGCCTTTCAACCCACTAAATCTTATTGCAGTCAATACCTGAAGGATACGTCTTATTTCGTTCTACGTTTTGATTCTTAACTAATAATTATAATTTCAAACATGGTTTTCATTGATCTAAACATTATTTTCGACTTTGCTTGTGGCCTAAATAATAAACCCACCAGTAACTTTTTAAAGATATATTTATGTGTGGTTCGCGTATGATTTTTGAAGTATGTAATTTATTCTATTGTGTTTTCACAATAGTTGTAAACCGGTTTTGGCGGTCAGTATATAATGAAAGTTGCACGAGATTTAACTATTGAGGTTTGGGCAGTGACCATTGTCGTACGTTTCTTTTGTATTGAAGTTTAATTTTCATTAAGAATTCTATTTTTTTTTAATGTATTGAAGTTGTATGTAAAGCATTTATGTGTTTTGTATATATTTTGTAGATGTTTGATTGCTGTCTTTTACCGGTATTGTTGATTGTGCGATGTTTATAAACGGGATTTGTTTTCGTAGATGTATGGGTTCTGTATTCAAAACATGAACTGTTAATGATGTTTGATATTAGAAATATTGTGATCTCTGGATCTATATTTATTAAAATTGAGATGGTCATTGCGCCTAACAGTACCTAAATATGTATTTAGTTTTCTATTATGCCTTTATCGTATAAAGGTACATATCTGAATGTGCTCAGATATGTATGCTTTACAAAATTCTAGAGAGATTTAGAACATAAATACTTTATGTTCGTTTGCACATAGTGAATTTAGAACATAAGTAAATTTTTATTGGACAGTTGTTAATATATACTGAGCAAACTAAGTTTGCTTCCATGTGAAACAGTGATATTTTGTTACCCCATGTAGGAAAATATATAGGCCATCCGCATCGATTGATTTTTTTAGTTCATTTGAACCAGTTTTCGTTTAACCCTCCATTATTTAAAAAAATCAAAACTTCCTTCCTCAATATTTCATTTTATCATCAATTTCAATTACTGACAAAATGAATTACAGACTATCCTAAGCAATCAAAGATTAAAATATTTCCCTCGATATCCCAATGGAATTTGTGTCTTGATATGATCCTACATGTGTACTATTTTGTTCAGTACGTATAAGACAATCGGAAATTGATGTCTTAATATGACGCTACACTTTTGTGTTCGGCATCACCGATATACCGTCTGATACGACCGAATAATACGGACTACCCTGAGAAAAGAAACTTTTGATTAGTAACCATGGCAACTGTGAAAAGTAAACAAACGGTCTTAGATTTCATGAGAAGAATTTGAAAGCGTTGTATCATGTATGATCTTGTTATAGCAAGTAAAAGGTAAACGGACGGCTACGATTTCATGTGAAGAATTTTCAAAGCGTAATACCCATTTGATCTTTCAATTGTCCATTTAGAGGATTGTCGATGAAAGTGTTATTTAATTGCATGAAATGCTAAGGAAACACCGGAAATGTATAATGAAAACATTTTGTCATCAGCTTGATTTTATTACATCGACACTGCTCCAACTTCCGGCTCGTTATTGGTTCCATTTGCGTATAGACGATAGTTCTAACAACACAAACATCGATCATTCATCAATTCAAAATAACGGTTTTATTGATATTAACTCGTATGAAGACACCGCTCATGGTATAACGTTTCCATTGATATGTATGAAGATACTGTCTTATATTCTGTATTCTGTATAATGTTATATTTTGTATACTATTAGTACTTATATTTATAAGATTTAATACAAGGTCACTATATATACCAATGATATCTAACTTCTATGTCATTTGGTCTCTGGTGGAGAGTTATCTCATTGGCAATCATACCACACATCTTATATTTATATATTCTATCGATCTTTTACTCTAAATTAGACAGTTGGTATTCTCGTTTGAATTGTTTCATATTTTTTTAATGTCGAAGCCGACGCGACTGTCATAAAAGTGAGAGGTTTAGCTAGCTTTAAAAGTTTGGTCCACAATTTTCCACATAAGAAAATGTCTGTGCAAAGTCAGGAATATGACAGTTATTCATTTGGTGTGTTTGAGCTTTTGATTTTGTCATTAATTTTGATTAGGGACTTTTCGTTTTGAATTTTCCTCGGAGTTCAATTTTTTGTGATTTTTTTTTATAGCCGACTTTACGTATAGGATTTTCTCATTGTTAAAGGTGGTACAGGGTTCTGTAATTGCTATTTTCCACTGCATTTGAACCCCATCTGCTTATTTTTACACAAATCTTTTCTAAATCTTAATTTGCCAAAAAGTTTAAAAAAAGGAAGAAAACACGCTAAATAAATGTAGAAATAAACGGATAATGATGAATGTTGGATTGGAGTTCTAAATGTATTGGGTTAATATTATTTTCATGCATATCAGGACGAGCACGCATCTCAAGTTAACGTAAAGATTACTGTCAAGAGAAAGACATGACGATCACCCTGCCAGGACACATTATTCTGACTCCGAACCGACCAGTCTTTGCTCTTTTCCATACATGACGCGACGCGGCGTGTTTATTTTAATTCAATTACTACTAAACTTTTAAGCACTGATATATCAAAATGAAATTCTGGTAATACGTGTATGGAGCTTTGAGGAGTAAAACGATTTTTCCGAACAAAAAAAAGATGCGTTATTTCATGTACATTTTCGAAATTGTTGGCTGCTGTTTTGTTATGTCAGACTCTTCAAGTACAAAAATGTACATGTATAATTACATATCTTGAGACTTTCTTGCGTGTGATATGTCTTCAATAAAAACTTTAGTCCTGATAATATCTTGAACATAATTTGATAATAAGATTAAAATGTCCAACTAACTGCTACATTTGTACTACAAAACCATTTATTGAATGTCAGTGAGTGTGAAGAACTTGTTTATGAGTCACGGTTGAACGAATTTACTGCAAACAATCAGAATCTAGAAGGCACTTTTAAAGTTTAAATGATTTATATGTTTCTACTGTGTAAACTGCTCAACAACCTTGAAGTTTCTTAACTTAAAAATGTTCAATGCTAGACTATTTTGGCTTTTTAGAATTGAGAACAGAAACGGAGAATGTGAACAACCGTATCAAAGAGCAGAAAATATCCCACATTAAAACAAAACAACACAAATAATAAAAAAAAGAATCAAGGTTACCGTCTTAAGATATACGCTAAAATGCGGCGGAATGAGATATGTTTTGTGAGATCTCACCGCATCCTCCTCAACCTTTAGCCAATGTAGACTGGATAAACACACAGCAAAACGCCATTCCATTTTAAACCGTAGAAAACCATGAAAAAAAACGTTGATGACGTCACGGTCACATGACTAAATTATGTCTATGGTTTGATAACAAAATAACGTAAGCCAATCAGAAGACGCGTTATATCCAAAATTAAATTATTTAAGGAAGGACTGTAATATTTTTTCTGTCTATGAAGAAATAACATTAAAAATTTGGTGCACACTGAATAACTCGCGTAGCGGGTTATTTAACAGTGTGCACCACATTTTTTATGTTATTTCGAATAGACAGAAAAAATATTACAGTCATTTCTTATAATTTAATTCTAAATTCCATTTTAAACCGTAGAAAACCATGAAAAAACGTTGATGACGTCACGGTCACATGGCTAAATTATGTCATGGGCTCAACAAATAACCTCAGCCAATCAGAAGACGCGTTACATCAACAATTAAATTATTACTAATTGTTTATAACATATACTGACATATTTGAATTTCAATTCTCGTTTCACAACTAAGTACTAGAAAAGAAATCTTTGTGTTTAAAATTTATATCATATCAATGATGGTAGCCTTAAGCGTACAATAAACAAATCCAACCAAAAACACTCGAAAAACAGAAACCAGCTGCAGCCTGGCACCTCAGCACTATACCTGCTGCGTAGGTATTATGTTATCATATGAGTATCTTTAAATTTATTGTTCGAAAAACCTGAGGGTCAAATAAAACAAAACTATATTGGAATAGAAATACGAAATCTGCCAAACGATAAATGAACAGATCAACAATAAGACGGAAATACAAATTTCAAAATACCCAAAAAGATAGTCAAAATGAATGTCATAATTGTTCAAAGAAGAAAGGCGACGAAAAGACAAACAATACAGCACACGAACAATGAAGAAACGAGGGAATGAAAGTGCAAAAAATCGAAGGTGATTTTTAATACATGTATAAGCATTATTTTGAAAAAAATTGGTTGCACTTATATGTTTGTTTTTTGCACTGGTGATGACCTTGTCAGTTAATAATTATCGACCTTTCTCTTATCTTTTTAATTTGTCTCTCAAACTCCTAAAGCATAAAAAATGTATATGCACTGGTAATTTCCCTATAACAATAAACAAAATATCGGGGGAGTTCGTAGTTGCATTAAAAACTTTGAAACTAATTGTAATTACAGCTGTCCTTCGGTTAAAACACATCTTACATAACCACCAGACCAAACATAAACCAACCATTTATAAATAACGATTTTAAAATACATTAAAACTGAAGTACAACGTCTCAGATTTAAATTGTGTATCTTCAAGAAGGTCAACAGGTCTGTGATTTGTAATTATACACGATGATTAAACACAAAAAACGGCAAACATCAAAAAGAAAATAACCGAAAAAGCTGCTTGCGAAAGGAAACTCCGATCCCACTCGAACGTGTATAAATCCTCTCAATCGCAATTACAACTATAAAATTTTAATGAGCGATGTACTTCGGAGGCTCTTCTATGCTTTCTCGGTTTTATTGTACACCATTTAGCCAATTTTCATGTTGCATACAGATATAAATGCCGACTTAAAGTGAGCGGTTAATCGGAGTCTTAAGAGCCGGAAACTGTAAATTTATCGTTACGTTCAGTTTTATGAGTTGGGAATGCCTTTACGGTGACCAATTGTGATTTGACGTATATGGCCCAAGAAACTCAATTCGCAAATTAGTATATAAATATGCATAAGGTTTGAATCAGTCTTTTGAGAAACTTATTACACGGATTAACAACAAAGGTCGTCAACTAAAGAACCATCCAAATTCAAAAATGCATTATACGAAGGTAAGTTTTTCTTGAATGTATTAATACTTTTATCTTTGCTTTTTGCGATCTTATTTTTTGTATATACATGTACAAGCCAATGTATCTTAATTAGAAACCAGCAGTTAAGAAGGTTATTTCCAGATTTGAAACGTGGAATTCAATTATGGTAAATGCGAATCTGTAAACATGTCTGTGTGGTTATTGATCTTATTTGGGACTGTTATACTATTATTAGTTACAGTGTGCAATTGTCCTAATACGAGAATTTATCGGGTCAATAAAATTCATATCGGGTGAGGCGAAGCCAAACCCGATATGAATTTTATTGACCCGATAAATTCCGTATTAGGACAATTGAACACTGTGTAACGAATTTATCCTGATTTTGTTATATTACATATTATTATATTCAAATTCAATAATAGGACAATATCAACCAAATATATTTTAGATATCTAATCTAAAACTGTGAAAAATTAAAAATATTAGGACTATTTAAAGCAACTCAAATTATATATTTTTTATTAGGTCAGTGGTATAAGGGAGATAATTTCAATTGACGTAATAAATAAGGGAGATAATTCCAATTGACGTGATAAAAAGTTGTACTGAAATTTATTAGGACAATATCAGCCAATCAAATTGCGAGAAATTACTTTAAATCAGGATAAATCACAGTCCCGGATCTAATTATTGGTGAAAATAAAACCGACACACTAAGAATGAAAAAGTTACAGCCGCATTATTTAAAAAATTCTCATCTTATCATTCGCAAGCCCTTGCTAAATGATTGGTGTATTTTCATATACAACTTATGAATATAAAAAGAATGTGGTATTATTGCAAATGAGAAGCTGTTTTTTGTCAGATACCGGACATTATCCACATAGCAATGCATTCTATGTTAAAAAGTGGGTACACCAAATTCCAATGTTTCGGTTTCATTCTAAACCTATGACTTCTTCAAATAAAGTTAACGTTATACTGGATCCTCCCAGTCAGTGTGGGTCAGGTATGGAAGATGTTCATGATATATTTTTCGTTTACTCAAAATACACTATGTGTAGAGAAACTTTACTAAATTGGCTTTCCAATAAATAATATTCTTAACTGTTGTCTTGCAGACACTTTGAGCTTTCGAATAAACCAAATCTCGTAGTTTTCAAACATGTTCATGATTTAATTAATTTGGTACTTCTTGCACGGTCCATCATCATCGTCGGCGTCATCATCAAAACCTAAGTTTTCATCATTTTTTCTCCTTCCTTTTCATGTCTTCTTCTTATCTTAGTTTGTGTTCTATCCAATACATTTGTTCGTCTTCAAATTACACCCATCATTATAATTATAATATAATGATATGTTATCATAGTGTATATTGATTCAATAGTTTATCAAACTTTACGTCTAAACACTTGTATAACATTATACATTCCAATATACTACATATAAACCATTGCGTATAACATGAAATATTGGATAACATATTATATAACACATATTGTATATTAAAACTAACAGTAAAATAGCATTAGCTTAAAAATACAAAACATATGCAAGTGCCATTCTATTAAGAATTAGGGACGACATCAAAAGATCGATGTAGGATAAAAAAAACTTAAATCAAATAGCTTGGGGGTGGGGTCAAAATTCTGCAAGTTTTGTATATCTAAAATCGATTTTTACATATTTCCCTATCCCCCCCCCCCCCCAAATTAAGTTAAGAGAGTGGTGGTGGTGGTAAGGGGGGGGGGTTAGTGAAAAAACTATGTGAATTAAGTTTTTTTTATCCTACATTGAACTTTTGATGTCTTCCTTTATGAGAGACTAATATTAAAGAAGGTGAAGACTCAAGTGTACTTAGATGTAGCAATAGGATATTCTAAAACTAAAAACTAAAAACAAATGTATGGAGGCAGTTTCAGTTCAATTACATGTAATAGTTCTAGTACATGCATATATGTAGTTGGGTTAGAACTCGGTTAATATAAAATAATGTTCTCGGATAAATGTGTAAAACTGCGGTTTAAACTATTTGTAAGATCGATTTGTAATCGTATACATTAGAGTCTGTCAGAATGGTGTTTACAGACTAGAGAATAATGGGGGGAAAAGCATGCAGAATAAAGATCATACACATAAAGAAAAGAAAATAATAGAATGTTAAAATATAATGTATATAAAATTGAGAATGGAAATGGGGAATGTGTCAAAGAGACAACAACCTGACCATAGAGAAGACAACAGCAGAAGGTTACCAACAGGTCTTCAATGCAGCGCGAACTTCCCGCACCCGGAGGCGTCCTTCAGCTGACCCCTAATGTATATGTATCTTTCTTTTCAATAAATCATCATTTTGACAAGGTGTAGCGAAAATGAAAAGGGAACTCATAAAAGATAGAAAAAAATAATAATAAAATAAAGAATAGAGCAAAATGGTCGGAATAAATATGTTTAATTAAATGACTAATATTATAATAGATTTCGTTCAATACTAAAACAGTTAATTCATGTAATGTTGTTCATAAATAATTAATGTCATCTTGATTGTTATATCATAATCAAGTACTTATATTATATATTGAATAAATATTTGAGTAGAACTCTTAAGTTAATAATCATACATGTAACAGTCAAAGTGTTATGAATAGCCGAAGAAATCTCAGTCACCTGGTCTAATTGAAAAAAAAAAATCACAAAAAGACTGAACTCCGAGGAAAACTAAAAAAGGAAAGTCCTTTATCAAATGGCAAAATCAAAAGCTCAAACATCAAACGAATGGACAACAGCTGTCATATTCTTGACTTGGTACAGGCATTTTCTTATGTAGAAAATGGTGATTAAAAACTGGTTTCATAGCTAACTAAACCTATCAAATGTATGAATAGGTCGCATAAAAGAGATATACCAAACGGATAATCAAACTCATAAGTCGAAAACAAACTTACAATGTAATGCCAAAAAACACAACAAAAGGACAAACAACATTATACAAAACACAAAGTAGAAAACCATGGAACCTTTTCAAGAATTTGGGCTGGTATCCTGGGCTCTAGAAGGGTAATCATATTCGGCTCCCCATGTGACACCTGCGAGTCGTGTTGCTCAAGTACTAACCCGATGAAAATTCGGTAGGTCTCATTCGAGGAAAAAATGACGGGATTGTGGTAACGGCAGTTAGAACATATCCGTTGTCATCTGTGTAACAAGTATTCCATAACGGTCAAACAACTAGTGATGGCTTCCGTAAATTTGAAGCGTCAGGATAAGATTGATATGTTTTTTCAGAAGACTTTTTCATTTAGTGACATTAGGGTAAAAATAGGTACATTGATATGACGATATAACTATACATCTATTCCTTTGACTAGTGGACGTAAAGGTTCCCTTAATTACAATCGTTTCAATGCTCTTACAATAAAGCGTTTTATTCTATTTGCAAGCAAATATATAATGCAACTCATTTGAAAATCTTACGCAAAGTCAAGACGGAATCTAAAAAAAAGAAGAAAAAACCCAAACAAAACTGATTATTTCATATTGAGAAGATAATTCTATTTGACATCAAAGAATAGGATTGTCAATCAACTGTTTAGGAATACGAATAAGATATTACCACTGTCTTTGTAAAGTTACACTCGGCAGCATGAGTTGGCTTGAACAAACAAACTTGATATCGTCAACCTGTGAAGGTAATAAAAAGAAGTGTTATGTAATTTCAGACTGTCTGTCTGACAAGTCGCATAATCTATTAAGCAAAAATATAATATGACAACAAGTAGTGTAAATGACTTTGTTATATTAGAGATAAGAGTCGAAGACAAATAGAACGAAACGTGCGACTAGGTTATATACGATACGTAGAAACTGATATTCATATACATGTACTATAAATAGCTTATTTTTGTCCATCTGATGAGTTAAGCCTTTTCAACTGATTTTTATTGTTCTTTTCTTATGTTGTACTGTTATACCACTGTCCTAGGTTAGGGAAGGGTTGGGATCCCGCTTACATGTTCAGTGGCGGATCCAGGGGGGGGGGGGGGTTCCGGGGGTGCGCACCCCCCTTTATTTTTGCCGATCAATGCATTTGTATCGGGACATATGTTTTGCACCCCCCCTGCACCCCCCTTTGCCCTGGGTTAGCAACCCCCCTTTCGAAAATTCCTGCATCCGCCCCTGATGTTTAACCCCGTCACATTATATATGTATGTGCCTGTCCCAAGTCAGGAGTCTGTAATTCAGTGGTTATCGTTTGTTTATGTGTTACATATTTGTTTTTCGTTCATTTTTTATATAAGTAAGGCCGTTTTAATTGTTTTACATTGTCATTTTGGGGCCTTTTATAGCTTACTATATGCAGTATGGACATTGCTCATTGTTGAAGGGTGTACGGTGATCTATAGTTGTTAATTTCTGTCTCATTTTGGTCTCTTGTGGACAGTTGTCTCATTGGCAATCATACCACATCTTCTTTTTTATATAGAATGATGGTGCTTTTCATGCTTATTATGAAAGGAAAGTCACTCGACCTGTGTTGAAGTTTCAGTGTATACGCTTCTCTTCTGTGGTAAAGACCAAAAGAAAAACAATAGTACACACACTACAACATAGAAAAATTAAAACTGAGCAACACGAACCCCTTGTAAGTTTGTGTACCTTCCTTATCCGTGAATTCTGTTGATATTGAATATTTATTAAGATCTGACTTACAATACAAAAGTTTAGTCTATACATGATAGTGTGATTGTAAAATAAGTACTTTTATTTCATGTATAGGTCGCTTCGTTCTGCGCAGATTTGATCTTGTACGGTTTCCGTTCCTCTATGGCAGGCCGTTCTCAAAACTATGTTTAAACCATTTTTCGAAAAATTTACACACTGAGAATTACAACAAAGCACACTTAGATTTAAAAACTTTAAAACACACACTGAGAATTAAAAATTACACATTGAAATTTCATAAAGTCGCACTGAGATTACAAAAATGAAAAACACACACTCAAAATTGAAAATTACACACTGAAAATTGAAAATTACACACTCAGAATTGAAAATTACACACTCAGAATTGAAAATTACACACTGAGATTTCTAATAGACACACTGAGAATAAATAAACAGAAAACACACGCTGAGAATAAAAAAACAGAAAACACACACTGAGAATTTGAAATTACACACTGAGAATTTAAAATTAAACACTGAGATTTGTGCGCTCTTTTTATGAGCACATATCTAATTAGCATACTTAATCTGAATCTATTACAAGCTTAAAACAACTAGGGGACAGAACTCGTTAGTCCTTCGATTTAGTTCCAAATCATTTATAAAAAAAACTTAAGAAATACAAGAACAAGAAAAATACCCATTTACTCTTATTACAAAATATAACCAAATTGTGAAAAACTTTATTAAAATTATAAGAAAACATTAGAACAATCTGCAAAAAAAACAAAGAATGCAGTGAATTTTTTACTCAAGTGTCTATTATAGCATATAAACGTAACAAAAATATAAAATATTACCTTGCGAAATCAGGGTAACAGTTGGAAGACCCATGTTTAAACGGTTTTAAGTAAAAAAAAATCGCGATACACTGGTAGTAATGATCTGAAATATAGGCAACAAACTTAATAATATAAATATGAGCGATGTTAAGTCTTGAAATTTATTACGAATGTTGGATGAAGGAATCGCATTTCATTATAATGACAAGAGTTCTTGAGATTAAGATATTAATCTGTTGAATTATTCACTCTCATAAATATTCATAAGTAATTTGCATATTAATCTCAGTGTGTAGTTTTGAAATCTCAGTGTGTAATTAACAATTCTCAGTGTGTTTTTCAATTTATTTCTTCTCATTGTGTCTTTTTAAAATTTCAGTGTGTAATTTTAAATTCTCAGTGTGTGTTTTTAATTTTTTTAAATCTCAGTATGTAATTTCGATTTCTCAGTGTGTTATTTTAGATTTTTAAATCTCAGTGTGTATTTTTTTTTTGAAAAGGGATTTAAACATAGTTTTGACGAGAACGGCTTGCCATATTCCTTGTTATCTTGATGCTCATAAGTGTTTTTTATGTGATCTTGATGCTCATAAGTGTTTTAATGTGATCTTGATGCTCATAAGTGTTTTCATGTGATATTGATGCTCACAAGTGTTTTTATATGTGATCTTGATGCTCATAGGTGTTTTTATGTGATCTTGATGCTCATAGGTGTTTTTATGTGATCTTGATGCTCTTAAGTGTTTTTATGTGATCTTGATGCTCATAAGTTTTTTTATGTGATCTTGATGCTCATAGTATTTGATCTTGATGCTCATAAAAAGGGACGAATGATACTAAAGGGACAGTAAAATTCATAAATCGAAAATAAATTGACAACGACCTGGCTAAAAATGAAAAAGACAAACAAACAATATAAAACTAAAGAATAAGCAACACGAACCCCATAAGTGTTTATATGTGTTTTTCCCTGGCGAAGGGTACTGGTGAAGGTTTGAAACAACACGAAACACAAATTAATTGATGATGAAAAGAAATCCTAAACACATGTAAGATCATTTATTAAGTTGTTAGACATTTAAAACATTTCAGAATAATTTTGTTTGCATGAATTTGTTTTGATGTTTCCCTTGTTTCCCTAATATATATTAGAAACTTTTAGTCTATAGCATGGCATTTAGAAATATTTTGGATTTTGAAAACTGAAATCGTTATTTTATATATACGTATTCCTCCACGTTCAGAGTACAATATTAAAAAAAAGCCATTTATCGATACACGGGAGGCTATCAAACTAAATGACAGTCAATTTGCCTGTAGAATTTGTTACAACAGTATATCACCATTAAACTTGAAATAATATAAACAGGAACCACGTGTTTCAACCATTTGTAATAAAATAATAAAAACAAAACGGTTTTGCCGCGTTTGGAACGCCTTTTCTGTCACCCTAACACAGGAACGACCAGGACGGAAAAAAACCTACTTAGATCAAAAGATTTTTCAATGCTGGAAATGAATTGCAACATTTATTTGGGATGTGAAAATAAGTTTATGACACACATTTTCATCTTTTAGTGTCTAGGATTTACTAATGTGCACTGTTACTTGGTATGGACTAATAAATAATATCCATTTTCACTATTTAAGTGTGCTTTAATGATGTGGGTTTTGCTCATTGTTGAAGGAGGTACAGTGACCTACCATTGCCTAAATACACGTTATTTGGCCTCTGCTGGATAGTTGTAGCATTGGCAATCATACCACATCTTCTTATTTCATATACTATATGCTTTGGGAAACCAAGCAAAAATCTAACACTTAAATATAAGTTGCCAGATTGGCAATCACACCAAAGTGTCCTATAGATGCTTGCATCCATATCAATAGGACTGTAGTGTGTAGTTGCCAGATAAGTAATCAAACCAAAGTGGTAAGTTGCTCGCGTCCACGTTTTTTGGACTGTGGTGACTCTAGTCGTCTCATTAGTAATCCTATTCGTACAACATCTATTTATTTTTATATTGTAACAGTCGAAAAGACAAGTAGAACTTAATTGATTTGTCATATAATTATTGAGTTCTCAATTAAGTACCAAATAAATATAGCTTAATGCAGTCGAAATGGAAAGAAATTTGACATGATGACGTTTGAAGCATGTTTAAAAGATATGAACAGGAAACTGTCATCTTCAAGAATTGTTTATAAGCCATTTAACTAATGAGATAAAAATATATAAAAGACAAATTTAATGCGTCACTTATATCATCTTCGTACATGAACATATGATGATTTAACTTTTTTTTTATTTTGATAAAAACACTGTGTCATTTATAAACTAAGTCAAAACTGTATGAAATAAAAATTTTAAAAATTTCTAAAACTATATCGTGTAAGGATAACGTTGTTGAAATCATATAGATGATTTCACTTTGGCAAACAATTATAACACATTTATTTCAATATCTTTCTTTAAATGATGCACGTTAAAGACATCCTTGTGGATTTCGAAAAAGAGTAGGCTAATGCCGCTACAAGGCAACACTCGCACCCGCAAAGTGGAAAGGGATTAATATAAGTTGCAAAACTTGTTTCCCAATCCACTATAAGTAAATATGTTTAAACTAAAGATACTTTAAGTAAGTTTTGCAATATCTATTTCTGAGCTAAACTAACCAAGACTTCTTTATTAACTTATTGTCTACAGACATATATTTAGTTGTCTCTTGCCTAGAGGCCATCTTATAACCTTAGAACTAGCACATAGTGAAAATGGCTTCAGCCTGTCATTTACATATGTACCAGTAAACTGTCGATGAAAGCTTAGGTTTTCTTAATTATCGATATCTTACCAGTTTAGATAAATGTTTTGAGGTTAAGTGTAAATTATAAAACTGTATATGTTAAGCCTTATAAAATTTTCTCCACAAATGAGACTTTGTACAAAGGTACTTTTCGACAAGTTCATTTAATTAAAAGTTTGAGGCAAAAAAGCTAAATGTTAAACTACATGCTTAAAATGCAGACTTATCCTTCAACGGTATTTGTCAATCATTCATTTTAGACATATTTAAATAGTCTTTAATTGGAAATCGTTTTGCCCAAAATGGCTTTAAATTGATTCCAAGACAAATTTAATTCCGACCAAAAATTATTTGTACCAGTCTTTAAAAAAGATCATTATACCAGTTTTGAAGGTAAGATTTTGAATTTTTAATAATCCATAACTCACTGTTGTTTTACTGAAAGTTATGACCAAACATGTACATTTCCAAAAGGCGTGTTGCTTTCATAGCCACCGGTTTTGCTAAACTTGCGTAGATTAATCAATTTGTTTTATTCTTATTATTAACATGAAATGTTATTTATGTAAAATGGTAGAGTAATAAATGTAAAACAAATGTAGTATAAACTGATTTATATAAAAAAAAAATTCAATACAAATGTAACATAGCCTTAAAACACTAGAAATGTTGATAAAGTTAAAAATAAAAATACCGATACTTTAGTTAACATGTTTGTCAAAAAGTAAACTGACACTTGTTTAGAAGAAATTATAAATAAAGGAAACAAAAATACTTCTTTGAATGTACTTTTTTATCGTTTGGTGCAGAAAACGATGAACTTAAAGGTTCAGTTTTAAATTAATCAAATTCAAATTTAAATTTTAAACAGGAAGTGAAAAAAATATTTTGAAAGACAGATGTAAAATATCCCAATGGTACTATGATCAATCCAGTAAATTTCCATTGAACAAAACTGTCAATGTTAACATTCGAAATAATTATTAATATATATACATCATTTGTATAATCAATAAAACCACCATATAGCTATGATATCCGTAATTATTTTTGAGTTTTGGTGTTATATTAGACTTGTGATTATCCAAACTTTTTACACGAAAACTGAACGTAATTAATTCAAGACCAGTTTTCATTGTAGCTGGGCGCGTGAAGTAACGTCACCGTCGGAAATAGAAATAATTAAATGCGTAGGATAACATTAGTTTATATACATAATTCAAAGAAGACAGTTTGACTTTTTATTTAGTGATTTTTTTACTGTTAAATTTATTTTTCTAATTCACTGGTATTTCTTAATCAAAAATTAAGTTTCGGCGAACTGATTTTTTGGTTTCAAAAAAGATATAAGAAAAAGTTAAAATCTTTGCATTTAAAAGAGAGGAACTAGTTTTTTTTAAAATCTCGAACAAAGAAGAAGATAACACTATTTTACCATAACAGTTCTTTAATACAAGGTAAGCATATTTAAATTGTATATTACTGATACTCATACACACAGAAAAATAATTTTAAGTTGTTATAATTGACAAATATAATCTATTATATCTTGCTTAATCGCCTTTTTGATTTACCGGCAGAAGATTAGATATTCAATCTACATATAAAGGCTGTCGAACAAACACAAATGTAAATTTTCAATGGAAACATTGCAGTCTTACAATTTGCTCATCAACATCATAGGAAAAATATAAATATGATGATGGATTAATTGAATCATGTCTTAAATTTGTTCTTACATTTCATATTGTCTTTTTCGGTCATTTGCATCATATATTTACTTCAATTTGACGAATCTACATTAATAAGCTTACACTAGCTTGTGCTGTAAAAGAGGGAGAATAATGTTATATGCAAGTTTTCTTGAGTTTCTGCGAATTTGATTGTACGATACTATAAAAATGACGTATTTATCTGTTTTCCAAATATGTTTAAATGTTACGGAGTATACAAACAACCTGTTGCCGCTTTGATACACGAAGTTTTCAGATGCTTTTGTACATTCTGTTTTATTCTTGTTTATAAATTTGATGAGGCTCTCTCTTCTAAATTCAGTAGATTGAATTCTTTTTCATTGATGGAAGGTGTTCCCATCTTGTTCCTAAAAAAATAAAAACTGTTTAGCTGAAAACTGAGAAGAATATGATTGACACTAGAGAACCAATCATTTTCCCTCAAATAAGTTAAAAAGTATGTCTAACGAAAAGCAATATACCATCATGACCAAAGGACACACAATTAATGATTTAATTTATACGTATAAGGGAGTAAGGTTCCAACTCCCTTGGTCAAAGTTGAACTTAGATGGATTCCAGTTTAATTTTTAGGTCACATAGCTCTTCCCGTGTTTCGGTTCTGATACGTAATTGGTTTTCAAATATTTTTTTTGAATTGAGCGTTCTTTGTGAAGGTAGTCTCCGAAAATGCTCTTCAGACGCATATAATTTATATTGTTTACCCCTAACGTTTGTTTATATTGACATGTAGATTTCGCGGCTATGTTTTGTTTTAGCAAACATTTTACGGACGCAGATTTTTGTGTATATGTGTGCAGACGATAACAGACTCAACAACATCTGAAGTATTGTATGCACTATGATTTTTATATGTTGCTGATGTTATTTTGTTTTTTTGGTGTTTAGTAAGGTCTATGGTAAGTATTAAAGTTGGGTTTGATAAATGAAGTAAAATAGTCAAATAGCAATTTATCCAATTATCATGATATAGATCTTTAGAAATCTTGTTTAAGTTATGTAAATATCTACAAATTTGTATTAGTTCAAAATGTAATGATAAAATACATAAGCTCTTATGCTAATATGTTACAAGTACTTTTCTTAATATGATTATTTAATCGCTAATCACAATTCATTAATAATTCATATGTTTGTTGCTATCATTACTAAAAGGGCAGCAACAGATGATTTTGTCTGTCGTCTTTAGGTGTAATACCACCATAGCACTGTACGTCACATCAGGATGAAAAAGGGTGGATTAAAATATTTTCTTGAATTTGTCATGTGTGAGAAATTAATCCTACATTTCAGTGCAGTAAATTACTTCTGAGTAATAAAGATATATCTTGGTTATTCAAAGCTCCATTATTTTTTAATTGGTATTTCTATGATATATTTTGGAAAATTGAGGTTACATGGTTTCTAAATAAAGGCAACAGTAGTATACCGGGGTTCAAAAATCATAAATCGATTGGGATAAAACAAATTCGAGTTACAAACTAAAACCGGGCGAGACACATCAACTGTAAGAGGAAAACTAAAGCTTGTATACAGGAAAGAAAGGGGTGGACATTTTATAAGTTAACTTCCAGTGATGGTTATTATCTTATATAAAATGAAGAGTATTTGTGAAAAGTACTGGATGGGATAAAACTTCATGCCACAATGTTTCGGACTAATAGCGGGAAAACAGTGGTGGTATAAAGTAAAATCACAAAAATGCTCAACTCCGACGAAATTAAAAACGGAAAGTCCCTAATCAAATGTCAAATCAAAACCTCAAGATTTTTTTGTTTCAATGCTCCCAGATTTTTATTTATCGCCCTATCCTGAACATACATAAAATATTTGTTTCTTGCCGTTCAGCAACCAAAAAGTAATCAATCAGAGACGGTTACTTCGTTTTGATTGCGATCCTCATGGTTTCGTGTTAACGGGACAAAGCATATTCAAGAAATAAGTAAGCAGTGCACTGAAATGAAATCTTCGTTTTATTTAACAATATCAGAGGATCTGTAACTCAGCTTATCGACCACGAGTTTCGTCTACAAAAGACCCAGTGACGCTATTATCTAAAGCCAAAAATATAAGTAAAGTACGACAAAGTTAAAGAGCATTGAAGACCCAAAAATGCCGATAGGATTTGCCAAATTCAACTACGGTATTCGATTTCTGGGGTAGAAAATTAGTATCGCGAAGAACTCAAACTGCTCCGAGTAAATTCTCCGTTGATGCAACAAATACATGATACAATCTAATAGATTTTTTTCGTTTTCAAAATCTGAAAAAGTTCACAAAACACTTTGTTGGTTGTTCTATAAATACAGGTTTCCATACGAGTTCAAATCGTTAAAATAAACAAGTTGGTTTCACAAAAAAAACCTTATGACTTAGATCGTAATTCATGAACAATTCAGTTAATTAATCTTAGTCGTAAGGTTGTTTTTTTTGCACAAAACCTCCTCCTGGTCATTTCATTTATTCAAACTTTTGTTGTATTTTCCATTTATTTTTTAATTGATGATTGCTGTTCTCCTTATTGCGCATTATTCGTACAAAGTTATATTTTATATAATTCTGCTTCATACTCATACTTCATACGAAAATCGTGTCTTGAACAAAAAATGATAGTACCATCATATAGATACCACAAAACGAAACATTTTCTTACACGGAATTCTAGGTGCTCTTGGCTTGTGAATTGGATACGGTGTTTTCTCTCTATTCGTTAGAAGAAGAAGTTTTTAGTGACAACCATAAATATGTTGTAAAGCAATTCATTATGTAGTTGAACTCCATCTTTTTGTCTCTTATATTCCTTATTTTTTTCGTCCTTATTTTACCACAGAAAATGAAACAAACCAGTATTTGATTTCGGGAGAAATGACTGCATGTTTATGAGAATATGTATTGTAAAAAGATAAAAAAAAAAAAAATAAAAATAAATAAAACAAAATCATTATTTTTGTCAAAATAGATCCTTCTCCATTATTCCGTGTACTTTATCACTAAGAACGTCTACAGAAGCAAAATGTTTTTGTTTTCAAATATTTTATAAATGCAAATTCGTATAAATTTGCAATTCGCAGGTTATATTTTGTGACCCATTTGTATCTCGTGTTTTTTTTAGTGAAGGGCAATTATTCAAATTACATAATATATTATGCAACGAAATATACATCAGTCTGGGTCTCAACTCCCTAGCGACTTGATCTCGTGCCTCTGTTCTGAGAGTAAACCAATAATGTTCTATCCATAGTCGTGTATAATATGACAATAACTATTTGAATTGAATGTAATACTGACCAAATCTGGATCCGCCTGGTTGTTTCAAGCAAAGCAGGAGACGCTTACACACTTGAATCCACCGTTTTGAGGTGGCGACGTTCTATGTTTTCCTTTGGTAGGTTCCAATGGATTTATGATTATTAGAATATCGATAATCTACGGTCTTATCTTATACATCAGAAGTATATTCTACTGATTTTTTTAAATGTGGAGCAGGAATGGTATTCCCTTCCGGATGACCTAGGTTCATCCCAAGTTTCAATCAGTTAGCGTAGCTCATCCTTAGATTATGCGGATTGTTTTTTTTTTTTTTTTGACTGTTATTTAAGTATTGTATTTTTTTTGGATTGCCATAGTTATTTCCATTTTTCTTACACAAAAGTTTTAAATTGGTGTCTTCCTTTCTTACAAGGTTAAGGCTTTAGTATTAGAAAAGTAAAGTGTTTTGCATAAGCATACATGCTAGCTAATATGATACTCCAGATGCACATTTTACAATTTGTTCTGATCAGTATGGGCTTAAATCTACAAACTTAAAATCTGAAAGTTTCAAATATTGAAGAAGTGATAATATAGTTCAAAATTACCAAAGATGGAAATATCGTAATTGATTTAATACCGCATATGGTTATTTCAAATTGTATACAAAATAAAACATGCGGTAGCGGCATTTGTATAAAATGAAGGGCAATAAACCAAAAAATAATTTCAAAAATTGAGAAATAATGATATTAATATCTTTTTCAGATATTTTTTCATTAGAAAAGATTGAGGGAATATTTAGTTATTTTTCTAACTTCTGCGAAAACATATTAAAACTCATTATATATTCCAAGGTAAATATTGTGTACGCCAGAAGCGCGTTTCATCTCCAAAAGAAGTTTAATCATCAGAGACGTTCCATTCAAAAAATGTTAAAAGGCCAAATAAAGAACGAGGTTGAAGAGCATATACAATAGATCGACCCATATCTTCTAAATATTTAAGACTTTTGTTTTTTTTAAGGCTGTTGTTTCAATCAAAGAGATAACGTTATCATATCATCATGATGTAAAAAAACACACCAAAGATACCAGGCTTATGATTTGATATGCCAGACACGTTTCGTCTATATTTTACGCGGATTTGATGTGTATGGGCCAAATATTTTTTCGAACACCCGTCTCCTCTTTTTCAGTAATTGGAATACAAAAAAAAAAGATTCAGTAAAATCGACGAAGCAAAAATTGACCCAAAAAGACTTATAGAATAATATTATTCAATCATATATTTTAAAAGACAATATTGTATAATCACTAAAGCACTCCTGGTGAGTTTTTCGTGTTGCTCTGTCTTTCTATGCGATATATTTGATTTTGGGATGTTTTGGGTTTTTTTTAACTCATGAATTTCGGTGGTGAACATGGTTTATATAAGTTATATATATTCGCAAACAACATTTTAATTTCAGCGACAAAATGAATATAATAAATAATTCATTTGCAATGCTTTAAAATTTCTAGGTTGTGGTTTGTTGACTCTTGCCTTCGTAGACTCGTCATTCTTTGTTTTTATTTATCATGACGTTGTCAGCTTGTCTTCGATGTATGAGATTATTTAAACCCTTTTAACTAATTTAAAGAACTACTCGCAGTTATGTTTTTTTTTTTTTATTTTGGGTGAGATATTCTTGTTAACAGAACTCTGTGGTCCATTAATTCCAATATATCAATATAAGCATTTTCTATTTAAGTCTATTCTGACAAAATCACAATCAATGTGTGATTGCACCTTTGAAATAACATTTCAAAAATAGGAGTGAAATAGAAAATAACATCATAGATGATTATGGTATTTTCATAATCGTTTTGAATTTCGACGGCATAAAATCAAAATAAATGTATTTGAAAAGACTGGTGTTTAATCAGTGGCCCACAAACTCTTAACAACCACCTATATCCGGCGTCCACAGAAACAGAATGAGAAATTAATGAATCTCCCTATAATCAATCCTGAGAAAAATGTAACTTAGTGTCATTATAAGGAACTTAAAGGTTTTTGATAATTTGATCGTAATAAAAAGCTATTGTAGTTGCGTGAACGGACCGCAATTTGCTTTTTGTGCTAATAATTTGGCAATGGCTTAAAGAGAAATTCATAATTGGTTGACAATAATTTTTCCAATGCCAATTTGTCTTCCGGGAAATTAAAAACGAAGAGAAACGTTAACATTTGACATAAAATACAAATAATGATTCAAACCATTTAAATTTATAAATAATAGTAGTTTGAACATTTTGTAGTGTTATGTTAAGGGTGTAGTCAGACATTAGTGCACCAGTAACATGTAATGGCATTAAAGCTTTGAACTATGTACTGATTGTGTACTCTTTCTTATTTAATCGAAGATGATAAATAAAATGATTAAAACATTTCCGAAAACTTGTAATTATAGATTAAATGTCACCCAAAAGCATTTGATAGTTTTGAGAATTGAATAAGTTTTTACAGAAACTTACAAAATAAGAATAAAAGTAAATTCTATTTTTTCCTGGCATTTTCATATTCCAAAGGGGTTATAATCTCTTCTTTAATACAAGACAAAGAAGATACCAAGCGGACTTTCAAAAAACATTAGACAGAGAGAAACGGACAATTATAGTTGACAAACACAAATACGCAAAAAGACAAACAACAGTCTACCAAACACTACACAGAAAAAACTAAAGACTGAACAACATTGAAGCAAAGACGGAAAGCTTGGGCGACTCTCATGTGCTTCGGTATGTTGCTCAATAGAGGAATACACCGTGTTTTTCAAAGCATTTTTAAATTCAATGATAATTTTTGATGTGATGTCACGATCGAATGAAAAAAGAATAGATATTAGGCTGCGACAATTGTAACTACCCCGTTGTATAATTCATAACAGTTAAGCAAATCATGATTGCGTTGTTAAAACCTTTGATATGACTTCAAAGATTAAATCACAAAAATACTCAACTCCGAGGAAAATTCAAAAACGGAAAGTCCATAATCAAATGGCAAAATCAAAAGCCAAAACACATCAAACGAATGGATAACAACTGCCATTTTTCTGTCTTGGTACAGGCATTTTCTTATGTTGAAATTGGTGGACTAAACCTGGTTTCATAGCTAGCTATTCAAATTTATCCTTTGGTACCCTTTGTTCAAAAGCTTCCTTGTACGCAGTAACCCGCGATAAAAGGAAGCACGAAATGATACACAAGAATATCGGTTTAACTAGGAGAGATCGAGGCTCCAAATATATAGGCGCTACTGGAATGTTGCTACTAAGAAAGTGAAACCTAAAATCATCACTTTTGTGGTATGGTTTAGTTTACAATCAACCATCATTGACAATTTCGAGATCTTATTCAATATATGAAGCAGATTTAATTGTGTCTGTGACAAAAGAAGTCAATGATCCCTTAGTTAAGTGGTATCTTTTTATGCTAAAAACATTTTACATTTGAACAAAACACTGTCAGTGATATTAGAATAATAATACATTGAGTGCCATACGTTTACTTTTTTGAATTAAGATTGGTTTGTATGTGCATGCTGTGTGTGGCTTTAAATAGTAGTGTGATTAAATAAAAGCTAACAATTCATGTATTTCATGTAAATGATACCAGAATTCTGAGGAACATTCAGCAAACTTCTGTTTAAAGTTAAAGATGTAGAGATTACAATGTATGTAACAGACTTGTTCCTTAAAGTGAATATTCAATTGAAAGTCTCATAAGGAAAGAGAAAATAGTTAATTCAATCATTCCATCATTGACTTTAAATCAGTTTTAATTAATCAATATTTAAAAAGATAATCTGATACGCTATTCTCGATTTTGCTATATAGTTTTAAAACATGTCATAACTAGTACGTAATCTACATGACCCATGAAATACAGTAATGTGCAATAAGCATCAAACCTATTCCATGTCTAATATTTTGCAAGATTACAACATAATCTTTGCTCAGATACTTATCTCGCCTTTCCTCGAAATCATTTTCATCTGTAGAGGATGCACTTTCATATTGGACTCTATAATTGTAATAGTTTTACAGTTTATATGTGCAAAAAAGCTATATCATATATAAACTCATCGAAAATGCCAGGATTAAATTTTGTATTTACGCAGACGCGCGTTTCATCTACAAAAGACTCATCAGTGACGCTCGAATCCAAAAAAGTTAAAAATGCCAAATCGAAGAGCATTGATGACCAAAATTCCAAAAACGTTTTGCCAAATACAACTAAGGTAATATATTCCTGAGGTAGAAAAGCCTTAGTATTTAAAAAAATTCAAAATGTTTGTAAAAGTTAATTTATAAATATTACGATATCAATGATAATTTATGTCAACACAAACTATGGAGTGGTGATAATTCATGTCAACACAGACTATGGGGTGGTGATACTCTCTGAAAATTAAAACACCACCAACAGTGGCATCGACCCAGGGGTTGTAAATAAACTTATCATAGATACCAGGATTAAATTTAGTATTTACGCAAGACGCGCGTTTCGTTTACAAAAGACTCATCAGTGACGATCGAATCCAAAAAAGTTAATTGAAGTATGTTCCATTTGTATATTTTTGTTCACAAATAAAACAAGTAGTATTTTGAATAATGCTATTTCTTATAGACAAATAAAATATCGGACTTGTTCCAGACTTGAAACAGAGATGAATTGCTCAAAAGGTCGGAAATTGAATCTTTCACATAAAATCATAAATTTGGCATCCTAACTTGTCTATTGTTATGTTTTGATTGAATACCATCCTCTAACAAGATGACCGACTTGAAATAAGTCTGGGATGACTCTTGAATTACTTGTAATGAAGGTCTCTGGAATGTTTTTGTTGTTCTAATGCAATTTTCTGTTGCGTTTCCGGGGAAAATTCGCCAATTGTTCCAGATTCAGTCTTGTAAACATTGAAGTTATTTGCCGATGGGATGTAAAAATTGTCTTTTAAAGCCTTAAAGAGGAACATATTCGTATACTGTTTTAAATTGAAAGTAATGTTAGATAATATTCCGGGATAAACCTTTCTTGGCAAAAAAGGGTAAGTAAATATGAATATTACAGATCGCGTATCTACCCCTGATGAATCGACTAGTTTCAATTATCATGATTTTGAAAAACCTTTATATTCTTAATGTTTTCATATTGCGTTCATTTAAAGTATGGCTATAGATCCACATTTTTTTTAATATTCAAAATAAACTATTTAATTAATATAGACAAGAACTTTTTCATATCTTTAAATATCAGCTGTACGAAGCTAAGAAGCTGTTGTAATGCGAGCTTCGTCGAACTATAACTCATGTTTCGAGCCGAGTACAAATAAAGCTAATATTTAAAGATACTTACACAGTTTATGTCTATGTCTATACCCTGCAATTAATTTTGTACAATTATTTTTCCATTCTTATATTCGAATTTGTCTATAATTGAAATCGACATGATTTAAACGCGGACCGCAATGAGGACACAAAATTGAACTATGACGTAAACAGTACCATTGACGTAACCGTTCAATCCCAACAGAAGCAGGATACCAGGAGACGATAAACGTCTCTTATACGTTTATCTCGTTGTGTTATCACCTGTATTAGTATTCTAGAGAGGTCGATTACAGGATAAAACTGTGTATCAGTATTATTTGACAAAAGCCAGAAATTACAATTGTTCCCCTTTTGGTATATTCCGAATCTTTTAAAATGTATGGCGTCCGGTTTGTTTCAGGTGAATAAGAATTTGAAACTGTCTTCTTATTTAAAGACTTTTCTCACGTTCCCCTTTGTACTACAACGATTACATTGTTTCTGTTTAAAACAATAGTTCGTTTGCGGATTTCTTTTTTAAAAGGAGCACCATAAAGCTCTTAAATCGATTAGGAAAATTTCAACAATATTGCATACACTTGTTTTTATTTACAAGTTCTTTTCAAAAACATATAATATATATAAAAAAAGAAGACAATAGGTTGTACACAATGTTGAACTAAATATAATCCCCCCGTTTTTCAATAGACAATAACGAAAAAGTCCATTCGCATTTGTTTAAATAAAAACTCAAATGTACCTTTAAACAGGGAGAAACATCCCGTCAGCTCTAAATATTGCGTACTTTATACAACTGTAAATGATAAAATCCAAACCAATTATAACAAGTCATTCCTTTATACATATACATAAACCGAATTGTATGTTACGAAATAATTCAAAGAAAAAAGGTGTATATTACAAAATCAAACTAAAGTTAAGTAAAGTAAGAATGAACTGCCTGGCAGACCTGAACATTGTTTACACGGTAACTCAACATTATAAAGTTCTAAAATAAATATCAACTCATGATAATTTCTTGAATCCCCAAAAGCTGACTGATGTATGACAAAAACAACAGATGTACAATAAGGCGCGCGGAGAGACTCATGGGCTCAAATGGACGGATGGAAGAACTCTTTTACTCTGCCTTACTTTATATTTGACATTACTAAATTCTCTTGACTAGTAATACAAATTTATCGCACACCTGATGTTACTGGCGTGAAATAACCATTTTGACCAATTTGACGACCAAGAATAATATTTTTTTGAAAAGCAACACATTGTCACTTACACTATCTAGTAATTGTGTCATGTAATTGTATCTCCAGGTGATGATTGGGATGCAATCTAAACCATATAGACCATTATCTGTTAAAGAGGGAAAATGAGTGTAAAGAAAAACGTATATTTACTTATATAAGTATATATAGTTGTAAAAAAACATTCTATTTAATACGTCTTTACCACGTCAGACAGTTGATGATACATTATATTTGTTAAAGGGAAATGTTTCAAATATCTTTTGCCCCTCTGTGTTCAGACATTGTTAAAAAAAAGCCCGGAGGTATTCTGTGATAATCTGAAGTTTGTAAGTACGTATAAGTAACAAGATAATAACAGATTAAGTAAATTATGTTTTAATTCATATCAATCTCATGCTAGTTTAAGAAAATGTAGCTTAAAATTACAAAAATATCTATTTACAATATTCGTACAGTGTAGGATAAAATTGGACGAATTCAATGCCTACTTCACACGTACATTTAGTTCGAACTGAATTCGAATTGAATGCGAAATGAATTCGCTAATCGAGTTCACACACTCTTCCATTTAATTCGAATTGGCTAATTCGCATTAGAAATCCGTTTTTGATGATACGAATTAAAAGTTAACGTCGTTTGGACAGTAACGCAAATTTGACGCCAATTGCTATTCGAATTAAAATTTACGTTTGAACGAAATACGTTTTGGATGTGGTTTAAACTAGTTCGAATTAATCAATGCGAATAGAGTTCGAATTACGTGTGGACGAAGCATAAGAAACATAGGGAAAAGCGTTGCTCGTTGAGTCTTTTCTCCTGTTTCGTAGAGTGTACATTTAAAATGTTCCTACACTACACGACTAATCTTTTTATTCTGCAATTTAACATTGAGCTCAAATGCACAATGCTTCTCTCATATAAATCTTTGTTGTATTAAATCAACATGATTGAAACGCGGACCCCAATGACGACTTTAAACTTAGAAGGTTCGTTATTTGTATATAACCGTCCGCTCGCCACAGAAGTAGGATACCAGGAAACTGTAAACATCTAGTATACGTTTGTCAGTTCATGTTTCCTGCCGTATTTGATTAGTAGGAAGTTCGATTGCAGGATAATTTAAGGATTTTTCAATCAAATGTTTACCACCTAATGATAAGTTCTGTCTATTGTTATATTTTCCCTCGTGATTGTTCCATGTAATTTGGTGTACAAATATAAAAAAGAAGATGTGATATGATTGCCAATGAAGCAACTATCCACAAAAGACCAAAATGACACAGACATTAACAACTATAGGTCACCGTACGGCCTTCAACAATGAGCAAAGCCCATACCGCATAGTGAGCTATAAAAAGTTGATCTTTAATGATTTTTGTAAAGTTTACTCAGTCATTGTTATAACAAAAAGTTCTTATTGTATAAAAACCTTACTATTGTTGAGCGCCGTATGTTAACCTCGATAATTTTGTTTGTTTTATTGACATATACCCCAGATTTGTCATATTCTTATGTGAATTATTTATTTTCCTTCTTTTATTCTTTTTTTACATATCAGTTGGTATTTTGTTCACTCTTTAAACGTTTACACACGTGTTTAGAGTACCAGAGTCAGCTGTTTTATCGCTTATCAGCCTGACTTCGGATTAGCACCTTATTGTATTTTCAGACACAAAAGTACAATTCTCTGATATTACAAGGCCTATCAACACCATATCTCGTACAAATGTATGGATATGATCATGTTATAAAACTTTAATATATAAATATTTTGATCAAGGTAAGTAGGCCTTGATATTCGCAAATACTCAAGGAATAAAATTCGCAAATATTCGTTCAACAATACTTTATTTCGCGAAGCAATGGAAAAACTTCTGAAATATCAAGAACACCGTGGTTGACTGCGTTTACGTCATTATTTACTAAAAGAACAACGAAATAAATTTTAAAAAAACAAAGTTGAAATAAAAAGTGAAATTACAAAAATACTGAACTTTGAGGAAGATTCAATACGGAAAGTCCCTTATCAAATGGTAAAATCAAATGATAAAATATATCAAACGAATGGACAACGACTGTCATATTCCTGACTTGGTACAGGCATTTTCAAATGTAGAAAATGGTGGATTGAACATGGTTTTATAGCGCTAAACCTCTCACTTGTATCACAGTCGCATCAAATTCCATTATATTTACAATGATGCATGAACAAAACAGACATAATAGGTAAAATTGTCAAACAATCAAAGGTTCTGAACATGCACGTGGTACAGGCACAACAAAATGTTGCAGTGGTAAACTATAGGTCTGTTAGGCTTTTTATCTCTCTTCGTTTAATTTTGAACAGTGCAATTACTACAAATAAAGATTGGAACACAAATAAATGTGTTTTGAAAAAAAAAATCTCTTAATTAACTTATTTATAATATAAGTATTTCAGATGTGATAATGCTAAAAGGCGGTTCAATTGTCCGGTTAAACACACATTGTTCATGGCATCAAAGGACACCACAATTTCATTGCGTTTCATGAAAATCATAATTATATACATTATTTTATTTGGATTTTTTTAACCTTGTACAGAAAAAAGAAAAAGAAAATTAACCATGCTATATGACTATCAAAAACTGCTTTTCAAAGGTGAAAAACAGAGAAAATTAAGTTAATTTTTCTCCCACAATAATCTTTTTTTAAATGTTAAAATCATGTATAATTACATGAATGGTTTATATAAGATAGAAGGGACAATTTTCATTCTTCTTTAATCTGCTGGAAACACGTGTTTCTTATTCCTGCGTTGTAATCGGAAGGTTGCTATGTGGAATAGTTGATAATAATTTAGTTCTTGTGTTCGTGTACTTGTTAAAATAACGCAACGAAAGCTTTGGTAATTATTTTTCTGGAAATGACAAAAATGTTGATCTGATCCAAATTTTTGTTTTGAAAGAAACATTTATTTAAAAAAAGAAGCCTTTTAAGAGTAATTAAAAAATGTTTATATACGGTATATTTTTAATAAAAAGCATATATTTTTGCTTTAGTGTATTATTTCCAATGAGGATGAGATAATCTAATAACAGTTAATATATTTAAAACCATTGTTTTGAGAGTTTATTTGTACATATACCACAAGAGATAGATGTAATGGTAAATACTTAAAAAACAAAACATGTGATACTCAAAAATGAAAATTACCTTCGTTAAATCGATCGAATTTCTAAAGCATCTGATTGACTATGGTATAGAGATACGGAAATATAAAGTATAAATGAATTGCATTTTGATAAACCTATTGAAAAGTAATTTCTTATAAAAACAAGAAATCATACCTTTTTTCCTTTTTATTAAAATCTGTTGTTCTACATCAATGATACATTTCACAGAATAAAGTACGATAACATTAAGATCAATGCAGGTATATGATATTGGATAGAATCAATTACCTTCGGGTTAACGAATCGGTCATCGAACAAATTAATGAACTACGTGCCTTCTTAAAGCCATTAACCACTAAGTTACTGCATCCGTGTACTCATTGGGAACATTTATCAACACAAGGAGGGTGTGCAAGAACTTTTAACCAGTTATAGTATACATGGTAATGATGTATGTGTCATACACTTCAATACCAAAGAATGCATTACAGCAGTTAATTGTTTGTCCATAATTATTTCCCCAGCAATTCACCCCCTTTGTTTACGTATGACCTCACATATAAAAGTTTAAGTGAATTCAATAAAACAACTCAATTCAAACCTGCAGCGACGAATATTAAAAATTAAATGAAAACGTAATGATTTTGAAAGATTTTGTATGCAGTATATGCAGCCACCTCTCCATCCTTCAATGCAATAGGCCAAGATATGGTCAGATAGGTTGGTTATGTAGAGTAATGTCATTTTGTTGGAAATAAAATTGAGAAAGGAAAAGGGGAATGTGTCAAAGCGACAACAACCCGACCATAGAGCAGACAACAGCCGAAGGTCACAAATGGGTCTTCAATGTAGCGAGAAACTCCCGCACCGGTAGGTGTCCTTCAGCTTGCCCCTTAAAACATATGTATACTAGTACAGTGATTACGGACGTCATACTAAACTCCGAAATATACACAAGAAACTAAAATTAAAAATCATACAAGACTAACAAAGGCAAGAGGCTCCTGACTTGGGACAGGCGCAAAATTGCGACGGGTTTAAACATGTTTATGAGATCTCAACCCTCCCCTATACCTCTGACCAATGTGGAAAAGTAAACGCATAACAATACGCACATTAAAATTCAGTTCAAGAGAAGTCCAAGTCCTATGTTAGAAGATAAATCTCTATTTAGAATTTCTCAACATACTAGTTATCAAATGTACCGTGCTTATAATTGAATACGCCAGACGCACGTTTTGTCTACATAAGATTCATCAATGACGCTCAGATCAAAGTAGTTAGAAAGTCAACGAAGTACAAAGTTGAATAGCATTGATGTCACAAAATTCCAAAAAGTTGTGCCAAATACGGCTAAGGTTATCTATACATGGAACAAGAAAATAGTTAGTTATTTGAACAATTCATACTTTTGCAAACGGTAAATTTAGAGAATGTCCATATAATTTATATTCATGTCAAAGTGAAGCACTGACTACCGGGCTGGTGATACCCTCGGAGACGAAACGTCCACCAGCAGTGACATCGACCCAGTGGTGTAAATAGTATCAAAGGTACCAGGATTATAATTTAATACGCCAGACACGCGTTTCGTCTACATAAGACTAACATAACCGTCCTTGGAGTTCACTTAGAATAACATTATGATCATTTGCATCAATGCACTAACACTTTTGCGAGTTACATTTTTTTTAAAATCACGTTGGAATTTACTCACAAAATTCACAAACTGTTTTATAATTCGTTTCACGCAATAGAGCAAGACACCAAAATGTTATGTTGCACCATGCTTAGATTAAGTTTTGAATGTCTAGACTGATGCTTGAAACTAAACATAAAAAACTACGAATCGGTCATTAAAGATATATAATACACCAAAAAAAGAACAAAAAAAGAAAAAGAAACAACAACGCGACCCTCAAACCAGTTAATAATCATTGCAGTATTACCCTAAAATAAAATTGTTACCAATCTTGTAATTTTCAACTAGAAGAAGACTACATAATTTTGAAGACTTTTGATAACGGTATCAATAAGATATTGGCATCAATTCACCCTTAAATTCACTAATAAAGAACCCGCTTACATCTATAAAGATCTTATGGTACGAATTGCTATTTGCTGGTTACAAAATATACACATGGAAAAAAGTATTGCAACACCTTGATTTTTTTAAACTTGAAAAATCAGCCTCTTTTTTTGGATGAAATATAATAAAATATTTGTATAATATTATTGAAACATGGTTTATAATAACATTGGCATTTAAACGAACAAAAAATGTTTGAAAAAAAAAAATGATTTATATAACCACAATTTTAATAACAAAATGAAGTGTTCTTTGTACAAAAAAACGCATTTCACAACTTTTACTGTAGTCGAACTTTACAATGTCAGACATTTCAAAATTAATCTTCAGATGACTGTTCACATCATGGGTGATCTTTATACGCCAAAGAATTAGTACTTTGTGCGCAGCCTCCATTCAAACGGATAACCGCATCATAACGTCTTTTGATTCCTGCCATAAATCTACTAATTTGTTGCTAAGGTAGCAGCAACCATTTCTGAGGAAGGGCATTGTTTATTTCATGATGTGTTTGAACTGGGGTGTCCTTTCGCGCACTTTCCGCCCAAAAATGTCCCATTTATGATCGATATGGTTCAAATCCGGGCTACGATCGGGCCAAGGAAGATGAACCGAATTCCATTGGAACAATGGATCTTCCTCCACGATGCTAATTTTCAACTTTGGCGAGCTCTACACTACATTGGATACGGAAAACTGTGTGTCTGTTCGTAAGCAAAGGTCTCCGAAATGGTCTTATCGCACGATAACCAGTAGCGATGAGTCGATATCGATCAGTTCTTGTTAAAAGGCTCCTGTATACCCACCACTCTCTTTTTAGGATTGTATTGTATGCAATGGGTTTCCTTCTGACCAACCTTCATTATGCTTGATTTTCACTATCAAATGGTATAGGGGGTCTTCTTTATCTCAGAAGGTCTTTAACATCGTTATTTGCCTGATTTTTATTCTCAAAACGACTTATAGTGAAATGGTGATGACCAACAATACGTGCAGTTATTACAGCGACATATTTGCTTCTCTCATGCTGATAATCTGCCATCTTTCTGCAGTTAAGAGTTGTCGAGGACCCATTACAAGGTGTCACATAACTTTAAAAACTTGGTTATTTAAAGTGTTGAAAACAATGAGGATAAAAACATCTGTTTTGCTGTTTACGGGTACAGTAGCTGCAAGTGCATTTAAAAACTTATCGAGTGAATATTTATTTATTAAACTCAGGTGATACTTAAATAATGTTTAACTAGTTCTATTTTACCAAATTATATCACAAAAAATAAAGAGTGTTTTTTTAATTTCAATTTCATTTTGGTGTTGCAATACTTTTTTCCATGTGTATATGTTAATGGTGCCGTGAATATTAGTACTCATAGCAAACTCCGAATGTAAACTCAAATAGAATAAATTAAGAAAAATAGATTTTATCAATCAACGGAACGAAATGAAACTTACTGTCATATTCCTGAAGTGGCAAATGCATTTTCCAAAAAATATGGTCGGTTTAACCTAGTTTTATAGCTAGCTCAAACTTCAAATTGTATGACAGTTGTTTCTAATTGATATTAACGTCATATAGAGCTGCCCTTCGTTCACTTACCTTCATCTTAAACTTCAAGAACGTGTCCTTCTAGTGTAATACTATAATTGTTTTATATCGTGGGCATTAATAAAATATAAAAAAAAAATTCCTTCAGTTTTAAAAGGTTCTCATAATGATGTTTGTCTTATGAATTCTTTACTCTCTCTTACACAATGAGTTTCCTGTTGAACGGAAATAACTTTCTTAACGATTGTTATGCAGCAAATATAAGTTTTCCGATTTCTGCTTCGACAATAAATGTGAGTTCATTTGTTAATTGTCTCTTTCTTTCCGGTATCAAGGTATGCAACTATATTGTAGTATATATATGTAGTAACGTAGTAACGTATACACGGTAAGGTTTATGCAGTGTAAGCGCACTAAATTTAAGAATTCAAATTTGATTCGAGACTATAGATACAACTATATGGTAACGCCCTTGAAACACAAATACTGAAATGTATGCCCGGCATGAAAAATGTGACGAATCCGATATTAGGACGTATATAAAAACTTAAATATATAAGAATTAGACCTTTTAAAAGAATTTATTGATATATTTTCTTGATACTTTGAACTTTTCTTTAAACTGAAATATTAACAAATTTCTTAAACTCCTACCTTATATAAAAGTCTGGACGGGGCTAACAGAATAGAAAATCATGGATCAATACTACACAAAAATGGGATCTTAAATGCACAAAATAGCACATTATGCTAACATAAATTAAAGAATGGGTAACATTAAAGGGGTGCAGAAATATAAAGAAAAGAGAAAAGAGAAAAATGGTTTGAAAAATGAAAGAATACAGATTTGAAGGACCCCCGCCCATCTAAATCCTATTATATTATATCAGATAACTATGCAGTATTTATTTTATAAAGTTAGAAATTCACATATTTATATCGACTTCATTATTGTTGATGAAATATTCAAAGTGATAAAAAATAACTTAAGTTACAATGCATTTCTTTTATCGCAATTCCATAACCATATATTTGACATACTTTTCTATTTCAACCTACCTTGGAGAGACTGAGGTGAATCAGTTGATATAGAAACATTAATAATGGAAAAATATCTGCTCTAACAAAATCAGTTCAAAATTACCCCTCCCCTCCCCAAAAAAAACAACAACAACAGCAAAACACAGCAAAAGACACGAACAAAAAAGAAAAATCAGAAAAAAATAAATCGTAAAACAAAATCGCAACTATGTTTTAATCAAAAACTTAAAACAAGAATCTTTTATTATTATTCAAATTTACTTTTTTAAAAGAGAAATACACATAGACTTTATACTATAATACTATAACAAAGGAATTTTAATACCGTAAATATTCTGTTGCAAGTATAAATTTTGAACAATTTTACTTGGTTAAAAAAGACTCTTACGTTATTATTATTTGTACGGGTACCAACAATAGCCTTGTTTTTATTTTTACTATAGTTTTATATATTGTTGGGTGGGTGGCAATATTCAGTATCCTATTTGTTGTGACATACCACCGATTCCTTTGAAATATTATTAATATTTACACAAGAGAGATTATTGTTTGAAAGATTACAAATGCAATCACGACAAAATGACGTGGCTGTGAAAATTGTATTTTATAAAATGTTCTTCCGATGTTTGCACAATTGCAAAAGACAATGAATCCATTTCCTACGAATTTGTTAAAATATTGTTTTAAGCCAGATGTATTATTAATAAATGAATCGGAGACATTTATTAACAATAAATATCAATTTATAAAAGAAAAATATTTTGCATAAAATGACATTGGTATTTAAACCGTAATAAAACGAATTCTAAACGGTAGATCAGCCATTCTAGATATCAGAAAAAGGACAAACAACATGAAGGGACAATTTCTTCAAAATGTAAGTTCTTCTCAATAATATTTTCTGTATTTTCAATTGAAATGCGCATTGTGATTATGCATACACATATACATAGAACGTTTAGAAATGTATTAAAAGGACAATGATAGCAAAGAACAAAAGACATTTTTTTATATAATTTTTCATCTACCTCTACACCATAAGTATACGTTAACAAAGTATGTAAATTATATATTTTCGATTTTTATTTTGAATCTTAAAATTAATATTTTATGTGTTCTGACATGTTGCAGCAGATTCTCAATTAGGCATGGAGAATTAAACATTCAGTATAAATGTATCGACTTTTGACAGGCTTTTTTTATTATTATTTTACCACGGACGATTATTTTCACGAACATCCAGTAAGATATTTGCGCACTATTTTTCAATCGTAGACTTCATTTGTTTACGACTGCTAAATAGTTAAACAACACTTTCCGGAAAATGTTTCGTTCGCCTCTCTCTTTACCATACTGCTACAAAAGTCTCGGAAATGACAAATTTAAACAATCCAAACGAGAAAACTAACGGTCTTATTTATGTACAAAATGATAAATGAAAAACAAATGTCGTGTTCGTGGTTCATGTTCGTATCTAAAAATAATGCTATATTAATTGATCATCACTGATCTGTATTTCATTAATCAGATAAGTGTTTTTGATATTTTCATGTTATAAAACGTGATTATCAAAATAAAATAATTAAAAATTCACGTCAATTGACACTTTGTTTATGTCAATGACGCATTTTATCGCGTTCTATGTGACGTATTGAGTACCTTAATTCTAAATATGGCGACCATTGTGTTAAACTGATATTGGAATAGAATATACAATTACTGCCCGTAGAAAAGGTGAATATCCAAAATTATCAACACTAAAAGTTGTATTATACCGAAGTAACAGTGGAAGGGCCTTTTGAACCATTGAACAAGCATTTACCTTACCAAAGTACATGAGTTACAAACACTAAGCTATACTTGAAATATTTCTAACCAAAGTTTGGCATACCATGAACATATAAACAGTTGCCGCATGTAGAGCAGGATCTGCTTACCCTGTTGTTTACAATTCAGGAATATGACAGTTGATTTACATTCGTTTTATGTGTCCGAGCTTTTGATTTTGCCATTTGACAAAAGAACCCTCTGTTTCTGTATTCATTGGTTTCGGTATTTTTGTTATTTTACTCTAGTGTTTTTTCATGGGTTTTGTGTTGCTCAGTTTTTATTTTTCTATGAATTGTTATGTGGACTCTTGTTTGTCTTTTTTTTCTATTGAAGGCCGTACTTTAACATATCATTGTTATCTTTTATGTAAGATCATTATGACTTTGATGGAGTGTTGTCTTATTGGTACATATAAAACATTTTTCTATATATATATATTTTAGTCTTTAATTGATATAAGTGTAGCCATTATCTGAAACTACTTTCACATGGACATCTTGTGTGCTCGTTTTCACGTTAGTTCGACAATACGGAGATTGTTGTTGGTATATTTGAAGGCGTCATCACATCTTATGGTTTTGACACAGAAATGCCAATCAAAACGTACACATCACGTGTGTTGTATTAGCTATTATGTAACGCATTTAATGCTGTTACTTGTATGAACCAAAAAGAGGGACGAAATATACCAAAGGGACACTCAACTTATTTCCGTTTGTAATATTATCTTAATCTATTTTTTAAAGCATTTGAGCGGATTACTGTAATTTTAGGAAAACTCCTATAATATTTGACATTATTATTGAAATTATCTAAGTTTATGTTGTTGCTGTCCATTATTTTGTGTTCAAAATAACTAATCCATTATTTTATCATTGTCGTAGCTTTAGTAATCTGGTTTTGAGATGGGGGAAAAATCAAAATTCTTGATCTCAAACGAAATTGTCAAGTTTAAAGTTGTGTTCACAGGAGAAGTATTACAACTTCAAAATGCATATCTGAAGTAATTTCACTTAAACAAAAATTTCTACAATGTATTACGGCTCAAATAGTCCTTTACCTGAACTTTCACATCGGATATTGTTCATTTAAATCATTGAATACAAATTCTATCTTTTTAAATTTTGAGCATCACAATAGAGTGAATAACATATTAATACATTTTGTAGTCTACCAAGACCACTTTAGACAAGAGTTTTTGTTATCAAAACGTCAAAGGAAAGAACCTGAAATATTTAGCTCGGAAATCCAATGCCCCCGCATTATCGATATGGACTATCTGCACACGTCCATCTTTAAAATGGGTCCATATTCAAATTATTTTTATTACTGAACTCATCAAATGTGCACTTTTTTTAGGGAAAATCTTTGCAAACATTTGAAGAGTATCCGATAATCAGCGCTTTACCAGCAAAAAGGTCCTTATGGGGTATTTAGAAAAAATCCCCTTCCAAAAGACAACTTTAATTACCGATTTGGAATAACGTGTTTGATTATGTTAGATTTTACGTCTGTTTTGAGCCTTCCAATATATATGTGAATTTATCTATTTGTGTGGGATTTTTTTTATCTTCAATTACTTCTTTATTTTTGGTTTTAATTTTCGTATTTCAAAATATTGTGGGAGTTTGCAAAAACAAGATATGTCAAAATGCGTATCGGTGAAGTTCTTACCAGATATTCGATACAGTTTGCTGGCCTTTTAAATCGTTTGTACCTATTTGTTTGAACAATTCAAAATCCAAAACAAGTATTAAATAATCGGTGACAGCATATGGTGTTAGGAATTGCAAATATGAATTGCATTCAAAACGCAATCAAAGTAGTTACAGCAAGTAGTTTCTTTGTTTGACTTTTAGCGTTTGAAATTGGAGCAACAATGCAAGTCCAATGCATATTTCGTATCGTTAAAAAAATCTTTCAACACAAGTATGATACTGTTTCTTATTTTTCAGGTAATGAAACTAGCAGAAATAATAACAATTTTCTCCGTCGTGTTTCTTGTCACCATAGCAACAGGAAATGGTGCTCCACAATGGCGACCGCAGGGTAGATTTGGAAAACGGTTAGACCAACGGTTCCCTTCGTCATGGCAGCTTGGTAAGAAATCAGAACTTATTTGACTAATTTTTGAATTCCTTGGTGAACAATAGTGTTTTGGTTAGGTACAGAAAAATTTGCAATAAAAGATGTTAAATTATAATGAATGAATACCATTAGCGGTGGAAAGGAGAAGGCAATGTCCAACCATTGATGAACATAGAAATATGAAACAATGCACGTCCCCGATGTAGTTTGATTTAAAATGTTCAACTTCTCCCATTATTGTAAACTATCTAGAATAAAAAAAAATCTAAATGATACACCCACAACTGATCTTAAATCCTTATTTGACTTTTGTGTCGTGACATCACTTTAAGAACAAGGCATCATTTTTTTTTTTAAATTTTCTCAAACAATGATTTCCTTCGTCAAACGCTTTATAGGCGTTTGCTTTGTGCCAATGATGCTTCACAGTGTTGTATGTATTTTGATTCTAAAACTCTTCCTTTATATTTTTATTTTTAATTTTAAATACGCGAATTGCCGGTTGTATGTTGACTGCAACCAAACTGAAAACCAAAAATATGAAGGTCAAAACACAGTCTTTAACAAAAGATAGGTGTATTTATCATATAAACGAAGTAGTCCATAGTATTGACTGTTTAGATGTAACACAGATTACTACATGTTATTATCTAACGTTAAATTTCATAGAACATAAAAGCATGAAGATTTAAATAAGGAAAATACCGACAAGGTTCTCAACGTCATCAAACCGACCTATTGATGTTAGGTTTATCGAAAGCTGGAAATTTGTTATATTAAAAGATGAATTGTTATATAGGAAAATATTTTCATACCAAAGAAACGAGCTTGACATGTTATAAAGTAACACAAACCTGTTTGTTTACCACTTATCCGCGCGCTGAATACACAAATTGAGCATTAAAAAATGTAGTTTAATTTATTTTCAAAAGATGACTTCTAATGACTAGATTTCATGCCTTACGGTAAAATAAAACTCACTTGTTTTGCATTTTTTTGTAACGTTTAAAACACTATCTAAGTTTAAGAAAAAGTACAATTTAAAGTTATTACAACAACAAAAGAAGTCCCAAGTCTCATGTTCAGCATACTTTTCATGTTTTATCGGTTACGGTCATTAAAACATTAAAACTAGATCTCATATAGACAAAAATCGTTCTTAAGGTAATAGTTTAATCCTAGGAGAGAGAATAAATACTAGTACCTAAAAATACTCAGATTTGCTAGAGAAAGTTCGGAAAAATATTTGCAAGCCAAATGCATTAAACCTTTATCACAACCTTAATCAAACTCAAACTATATTCTGCCAATGACTGACATTTAGATGTATTCTTCCAGAATGCAGCAGATTTCAACACGACAGTTTATTTATCGTAAAATACATAAACAAAGATTTATTGGCAATATAACACCTAAATTACAGACATACATTTTATCCCGTCTACAGCAGAGTATAGATTAAAACTATTACAATTTGGTATAACTTCATACAGCAGGAAAGGATCTTTTACAGATTCAAATAGCTTGATGAGGATTCTATTTTTGGAATGCACCAAACCAAATTGAACAAAAAATTAACTGAATCTAGAAAAAATAAGAAAATTTCCTCTCCTGTTTCCTAATGTTAAAAGATCAAACTGTGAACCACAATGTTCACGTATATACATTTGTATGTGCATTGGCACTACATTATGCAACGATTCCAACTAAGAGCATTGACGTTATTTATTTAGAAGCAATTAAGCATGTATAGAATAGATCTAACAGAAAATTTTAATGGTTTTTAAATTGTCGAATTACTTTAACTGTTTCTAAAAATTGAAAAAACCCTCTCTAAGCTGTTGACAGCAGACAAAAATACCAGTGTCGATATCATTCGTTTATCTGCTCTGCACTTAACACTGAGAGAGCTTTAGTTAGCTCAAAAGAGTTCATTGCAGACACTAAAAGTTGATGGAATGATACCTTAATCATCATATTAGTGCCAATATCAAATATCTTTTAATTTTGTCCTTATATCACCTGAAATGCTGGTCAAATTGATCTGAAAACTTGTAGTAAAACCTCTGTAATTAATGAACATATTTACTACAGAAAAATCTTAAACCCACGAGAATTGAAAGAAAACACCAAAGTTACATTTGTTAAACTGGTAATACCATATCATTTATCAAGAGTTGCAATGTTATTACTGAACACTCAATACCAATTACCACTAACAGATACAATATCTGATGAAACAAATCGACTTTATTCTTCATTTTATTCGTCCTTTCGTACACAAATTAAACATACGAATTGAAATTGTTATGTTATCGTCTTAATTCTTTAAAACCGGTACTTCTGACGTCTGTAAGTTTTTTCAAATAAATAGTTGGTTTATTCATACGTGGAGCAGGATCTGCATTCCTCTAAGGGGCACTTTAGGACACCTGTGTTTTTTTTCTCTCTATCATTCAAAAGGCCAGTGATTTAATTAACATTATTGTTTTGCTTTTATCTGTAATTTAATCCAAGCATAAAATTATTGTTTGTTTTGAAATTGATTTTATCTTTTTATCACCAATATATGTATTTAGAAATCGTAGTTTTTGCAGGAAATGGCGACAAAAGTATAGACATGTTTCCAGTGATAGAGGGTCAACAAACACAACAAGAAAGTGCTTCAGATGAACAATCAATTGACTTACTGCATAAATTATGTGTAGAAAGCACTATACCTGGATTATATAGATGTTACAGGTAATGTGATGGATTAAGAACTAATACACAGAACTGTATATAGTTGCTGTATCACAAAAGGTCAGGTTTTTTATAAGTTTTTTTTAGGTTCCTCGTCGTTGTTTTTTGTTTTATCAACAATATATTGCACGATATTCTTATAAATCCACTGCCCAACATTGGTACCGAGAGAACAATAACAAAAGCTGTTATGATAGAATGAAATTCATAACAGTGTAGCTGTGGCCATTGATTGGCGCATTAAATTAATCCATTGACTGGGACAGATTAGGTGAACGTTTGTCTGTAACGACCACTGTTCACGACGTAACTACGATAGAAATTTAAACTGTGGGGTCACCAAAGGTTCTGCACGCCTAAATAAAATAATTCGAACAACTAATCAGGAATAACCTTTACGTTTTGATTTATAATATCGAAAACTTAAAAAAAAAAATCTTCACTGGTGTGTTTGTCATGTTTTGATAATCAATTAATATGATATTGCACGAGAAATATTTTTTTTAACTGGCTGTAAAAATTATAATGCATGTGTTTCCGGATAATTATCTTTTTTCGGACGTTATAGGGATTTATCAATTGCGGTTGTCGAATTCTGTCACCTTTTTAACTTGTATCTGGTCTGAAATTTTATTTTAGAACGAATGCATGATCAACTTTCAAAAGTTGAGCAAAATCAAAACATATAGACAAAATGTACTTCTGCTTTGTCTTTTTCGTTGTTCTTGCAAGTTATCGGATAGTAAAAAAGGTATTTGGATCAAACCTTCTGAAATTTGCATTTACATTATTTCATGCATACGCAAAATGTATAATTTGGTGTAAAGGAAACTGGAACTGTTCTGTTCACTACTATACTTGTGAAAAACTCTTGGCAAAAGAAATTCAAGGGTTGTCTAATTGGCAATCATACCACTTCTTTTTTTATATCAACTTATTTTTTTTAAATCGATCCAACTTATTACCAATGTTATTTCAACTGATCGGGCGGAGCATACGTTTTAATTTGCATAGGGACAGTCTATTTGAAGATGTGTGTGATAAGTATGATTGCCGTTATAATTATTACGGATTTCGAATTACCTATCAGTGTCTTCAAAGGAATTTACAAAACAATGACTGGACACTTCATTGATGAGTTTATCCTAAAACACCTATCTATAGATGGACTGGTTTATTATGAGCAAACCGGTTACACTCCGCCTAGTCAAGTGAAATAAATTGAGTAATACATAGTTATGGACGACTTCGTATATTTTATGATAGGAAATAAATTGGAGCAATATTCATTCTTCAACAAAAGAATAAATCACAAGAATAAGATATGGAAACGCTTATTTTTTTTTATTACTTAATGATATCAGCTATAAACATTATTTACATAAAAATGAAACTGTTGTAAGTGATGGTATAAAAATTATTTAAAACTAATTGGTTAAAAGCTTTGTGAAAGGAAAGTTTAATTTAATGTATCGAAATGTTTAACAAGTGTTTATTTAAATCCTCACTAGAAGGCCTCTGATGCGCTGAGTGAGCATAAAATCATCGCCAATGAAAAACAAGTTATAGGTAAATTTTACAGTTCAATTCATAACAAACGTTTTACCGTCGACCACACTGTTATGAATTTGTTTCTATATACAAAACAAGATAGAGAGGTTACAAAGGTCACTAGTCACTAGGACAAAAAATGAACAATTACTTTTGTTCATATTTTAGCTATTCAAAATCAGCTGGTTCACTGTAATAAATTTCTGCACAATCTTATGAAAATTCCTGATTATTCAAAGTACATTTACCATCAGAATAACGCTTAGTGTTAAACCATTTTTGTATCAAATTTTTAAAACAGTATTGATTTCAACATTCAAATTTCTCTCATCATGATACTGATTTATATATAAATGCCATTGTTATTACTTAATCCGTAATGAAAATGTAATTTTGCTATATTTATGTATAAAAGAACAAATAACTGTTGATGGTTGTCATAACATTATTATAAATTAATGTAATAGCAATGGAAGGTTGGTACAAAGTGTTTCTACCATTACACATTTTTCTCTGTCGCCAAAAGGTCAAAATAAGTTCATGTTCGACAGTGGTTCGACAGTGAAAGAATAGGGGACAACAAATTTAATTTACTCATGGAACTTTAAACAAGGTCGAATACCACTTTGTAAAAGTAGACACTGAGAAAGAATTTTATATTTGGATTTGTAAATTTACTATTATCTTACTTGGTACAGACATTTCCCGGGGAAAAAATAAACCAGCATTAGATAACCTTAGCTGTTTTTGGCAAAACCTTTATAAATTTTTGGTCCTCAATGCTTTTTTAATTCTGTTCTATCTAGCCTTTTCACATATTCTTATTGAAGTGTCATTGATGAGAATTTTGTAGATGAAACGAGAATGGTGTAAAACAAAATATAAGCCTGGTATCTTTGATGGGTCTAGTTAGAATAACGACAACGGTTGTAGCTTTTCTACAAACACAATTGTCAGATATTTAGCTTCTAACGGATCACTTATAAAGCTCTAGTATTGCAATGGCTATTTAAGGCTTATATTCATTGGATCTTACGCCTTCAGTATGATGCAACGTGCCAGACTATTTGCACATCTCACATCTTCAACCAGACGCCTACTACAGTTCAATTGCTGAACTAGACATATTCGGCGATAAAATGTTACAAATCATAACTGGTGTTTATCACATTTTATTCTGTAAGTTGTTACAAATGTTTTGGCATTATTCATACTCATTCCTTAACATTAATCTATACGATATAACACAGCAAAGGTGCGAAACTTTTTAGACTCATATATAAAACCGAAATGTCAGTACTATCCGTGGGAAAGAAAAACAATTTAATGTAAATATGAGTGCAGACACCAACTTTTCAATATCAATTTGAACGATTCCATCATAGTGACATCTTTTCAATGTTTTGCATACTACAGAAAAACAGAAAAAACAAACAGTCTGGCTTATGATTTACATTCAATAATAGTCGATTATATTTATGATTATAAAGCTTGTCATAGGGGTTGTGAGGATGAAGATCTATATGCGTCTTCGTTATTCTCAGTGGTATGTCTTTGACGCGTCCTATGATAGGACATTATGATCAATTTACACGTTTAGTAATAATGGTTTAGATGGAATTATATGAAAAATAGAAATGTAATAAGAGATGAAAGCAAAGTAAATATAATTACACCTATTCGCAGTAATAAGAATGTCAATACAACATAACTGTAAAACTAGACAAAGGAATTTACAGGTCAATGTACAGTCTTCAAGAACACATGTATTATTTTTTTCCATTATGACTTTCTTTTAATTGCCCCTTTCTATGCTATAACTCAATTATTTCAAATTATATCTAATAATTGATATAGTTTATGAGAAAGAAAGAAATGTTTGAAATTTATGACTTTCAAAAATCTCATATATCTAATACCAGGATTAAAATGTTGTAGGTCCGACGCGCGTTTCGTACAATAAAAAACTCATCAGTGATGCACAAAATAAGTAAGTTAAAGTCCAAATAAAGTTGAAGAGGTTTAAGGACCCAAAATTCCGAATGGTTTTGCCAAATATAGCTTACATATAGTTTGTATATCCCGTGGTTATTTTTCTGCTGGAATTGCCTTTACCAAGTACAATATATATGTTAGTTGTTTTTCACTAAATTTTGGAATTTTTATAGAGTTTCCCCTTTTTTTAAGTCAAGAAGCTCGGTATTTGACTTGACTTTTTCTTTTTTGAAAAACCGTAGTTTTTTGTAAGACTCGAAAAGTCAATTTATAATTGTGACCATGTTTATGATATCTCATGAACAAAAGCAATTAACCATATCAATAAAATATGACAGTTGTTATCCATTCGTTTGATATGTTTGAGCTTTTGATTTTGCCATTTGATTAGGGACTTTCCGTTTTAAATGTTCCTCGGAGTTCGGTATTTTTGTTATTTTACTTTTTTGTATAGTAATTGAAAGCTAAATCATACTTTAGGTGATGAAAAATGTATCAGCATGTTCAAATTTGAATCCTGGAAGAGTTGCATCTCTGAAGTTCTGGTAAATATTAAAAAACGTGATACAAATACATTTGTAAATAAACTATTTTTTCTTTGTGCTTGTGTTTGTGATCGTTTGCAAATTGTTAAACAACTATTTCTCGTCATCGATTAAAATAGTTCACACTATTCTCAAAAGAAAACGTCAACTGTGGCTATATCAGTCAGTTGTCTTTTACTGGTAAATTCATTGTTTTTTTTTGTATTTCGACTGCTATATACATATTGTATTATATGTAGTATTTATCGGAATTATATAATGTTTCTCAATTTGATGAAATACATTTTCATTAAAAAATATATTTGATATATCCAATGATTTGAGTATAAATGCATGGATTAACTAAAAACAAAAGTGAATCAACATTTTCATATGATATATCTACAACACATGCATGTTCAACATTATTTTTGTGCAATGAGATATGATTTTAGTTTTTTTTTTTAATTCCGTTTTAAAATTATTTAAAGGTAGTAACAACATCAATGAGGTATATATAATATGAAACTTAATGGAACAAAATTTTCAATAACATAAATAAAGTCTTTTCCTAAATATATCAATGTTAACAATTAATTGGCTTCACAGTTGAGACATATCAAAATATGTATTTCTAAAAATTAGCACTTATCAATCTCCCCATAAAGATATTTGTGAATGCGCACCCCAAGTAATTGTGTTTGCATTATGTCACAGGCTATGTATTAACGTGTTTATGGCTGTAGTACTCGATATTTATCCTTCTTAAAAATTCAAATAAGGTACTAAATGCCTAATCGATACAATATTTTTGAAGATTTGAGATTGATGTTTTGATATGTTTGTGTCTAGAAAACTCAACAAAATTGACCGTGGTATAGTTCAAACCTTTCAATTTTGACATATGTACACATCTATGATTTTCCAGACATCGGGGGCGAAAAATAAATAAATTAAAAAAAAAATTGCTTATTTATAATTGATCATTTACAACTGTTATTTAAGAGATGGACTAGTTTCTGTACATGGATTTGTTGTTTTCATTATTTTACCAATGGATTTTTTTATTCAAGTTAATGGATACTGAATTTTGACATTCTAGGTGTAATACCACCATTGATTTTCCCCTATTAGTCTTTGTTAAATTGGCACTTTTAAAAAAATTGTACAGTATTTACCTTTATTTCAACCAAAGAAATACTTTGCATGAATAAAGTTTAATCCTTTCCAGTGCTACAGTGAAAATTTCACACTACATTTCACTGCATATAAGAAAGTAACCAACACCGGAAGTAAACAACCCAATTTTTACACTGTTATTTACTGGTTACCTGCTTTGGTAACTATGTAACCTTAACTTTCCAAAATATTTTATAAGACCATCAAATAAAAAAAGAATAATGCTTTCAGACACCCAACATACATGTTTATGACTCAGAAAAATTTAAGTGCATTGAAATGCAGGGTTAATTTTCTACAACTGTCAAGTTCAAGGGAATACTTTTTTAGACCTACTTTCGTATGCAACCGGATGTGACGTGCCATGATTTGGTGGAACTACACCTAAAGAACACCTAAATGTCAAATAAACTTAATGTAATTTTTTTCCCTCCAATTGCAAGTTATTTCAAGCATAACTGCCAAGTTTTGTCTCAGTCAGATCTATAGTTTCAGAGAAAATCACTATAATGTAAGGCCATATCCTACGGCGATTTCAGTCTAATTTCTTCGAAAATTCCTAATTTCAGTGTATCATTATAAAATGCAGTGTTGACTCATATCTGATCATATACTCATGATCTAAGCATTCAAACAATTAAATAGGATACAAAAGACAACTTTAAGATGATATACAATTTTATTGCACCTTTTAGAGTTCATTTGAAGGTCTGTTTTGGTCTGTTTTGGTCCATTTTTCCTTCTTCCTTCTTTTTCATCAAAACTTGATATCTTTTGCCTAAAAAATAAAACAAATGTAATTATTTTCCCAAAAAAATGAAAGAAATGCAATGTTAAATCAATAATTAAAGTGTTTTAGCTGAAAGAACTGTCTTTATAAATGTCAACAGTCTCCACCGAAGTTTCTATAAGCCCTTATGTGTAACTTGAGTTTTTGGTCTGTTCCCCAAGTGTGACAAATAACGGTTCCCTTTCAGTCAATAATTTATTGTTACTGATATGAAAGTCACTTCATTTACTTATTGCAGTATATTTCTAATAGATTAACAAAAAAAAAGTCCACTTTCTTGTATTTTACATTAGAAAATGAGGAGAAAGAGTGATAAAAAATACCTCAAAATGGTTTAAAAAAGGGTTATGTCCCTTTGAATGCTGGTAAAAAAAAAAATTTGGTAAGAATTATAAAATTTAAGTATGTGAGACTGGATTCTGATGTGTATAAATCCAAGGCAAGTGTTTAAATGATGTTTTGTCGGTGCAAAATACAGACCGCACAATGGCAAATTGTAAACTTTTGCGGCCAAAACAAAAAGAAAACATGACATAAGTTGATACATACCTCAATGCTAAAGTGTCATCTGCAGACCAATTCACATATAAGATTTTTCAACAGAATGCTCGTCAGATCATGGTTAACACTGAAATGAAAAAATCACATGTTGTATAAACAAAACTGTAAGGGTGATTTAAAATTTGACACAGAGGCTCACGTAAAATGGGGATTAGCATGGCAAGCTATAAGAAAGGTCTCAATGTAATATATGTATCTGGATTCAAAAGTGTATTTCATAAATTATATCATATGAAGAAAAAATAAGACTTCTCTTTAAAACCATTATTGTTTTACCATTTTAAATCAAACAGTCTTGGTAGGGTTTGTGTTTTCGACACCTTGTTGGGTGTGTACCACGACAAACGTGGCGGTCTTGGTTGATTTGAGGCGGCTCGAAAGACAAGTGCTCAGGATTGATGCATCTCTTCTGATAACATAGATGAGACACATCAAATTTCTCAGTGTGCAACATGTATGCAAATCTGTGACCATACAATGTTCTTTTTTCTGTCCCAAGGAAACCTAACACTATACACTGAATACAGCTTTGTCTGTCCACCCATTTGACTTAGCAAACACCCGTAAACCCCCATTTCAAGACAATTTTTCCTCAAACGTGCTTTCTGTGTCTCAATCCATTCCGAATAGTCCATTTTTACAACGTATGAACTAGTTTAGTAATAATTTTTAAAAATGAAAGTACAATAAGGTCACCAGTGCATGTGTAGTTTCCCTAAATAGGTGTAATACCACCATTGATTTTCCCCTATTAGTCTTTGTTCAATTGGCACTTTAAAAAAAAATGTACAGTATTTACCTTTATTTCAACCAAAGAAATACTTTGCATGAGTAAAGTTTAATCCTTTTCAGTGCTACAGTGAAAATTTCACACTACATTTCATTGCATATAAGAAAGTAACCAACACCGGAAGTAAACAACCCAATTTTTACACTGTTATTTACTGGTTACCTGCTTTGGTAACTATGTAACCTTCACTTTCCAAAATATTTTATAAGACCATCAAATAAAAAAAGAATGATGCTTTCAGACACCCAACATACATGTTCATGACTCAGAAAAATTTAAGTGCATTCAAATGCAGGGTTAATTTTCTACAACTGTCAAATTCAAGGGAATACTTTTTTAGACCTACTTTCGTATGCAACCGGATGTGACGTACCATGATTTGGTGGTATTACACCTCTACATGTAGAATTTATAAAAAAAAAGGGCAGTTTTCATCAATTAACTCAATACTTAACAGTAAGTCAGGGATGCCTCAAATTCATTATTAGATATTAAGACAGGATTTATTCAATTAATCTAAATAACTTTAAAATTTATGTGTTACACAAATATTTGCTCATCAATTTTGGCTATACCTGTGAAAATCTTATTTTATATCATCAAATATATCAGTTTCTAGTAAGACAATTGTTTCGTCTCAAAAGGATAAAACAGTGGCTAATACAAACAGTTGGAAGTTCAAACCAATTACGAGGATGAAAAACATTGAGCAACGCAAATTATAACCAGTTGTGCAAAATTTTGCTATGTCGTTTATGGCTGGGTTAAGTGTTTCGAATTATCTTTAACATTTATGAAAAATAATTTTGAGTATAACGACAGTTCTGTGTCAAGGTCAACACATGGATGCTGATTACTGGGCAGTATAATGTCGATGACAAAACGTCCACCAGTAGGTGCATCGACCTAATGGTAAAAAAGGACACAAACTTAAAGCTCTTAAACTGTTTCGGTTTATACATCCTTGGCTTTCAAGTTTTCGGCTTTAAGCATTTCTGATGAATGTAAATCTAGAAAAGTGCATCGGAGTGTTGCTTTTATTTTTAACTTCAATGACTATTTAATTTAAGACGTAGTTCTAATTTAAATAAGCAGAATATTTTACTTAATTTTTAAAGTGTTATATTTTCCTGTTATAACATTTAGTGTTCAAATATTGTCATTGTTTCAACCTTAAATTGTGGGTATGTACCGTGAAATCCCTAACAATGTAATGTTAAAACGGCGATTATGATTTATGTGCTCGTAATTAAAGCTATTTCACAGAATCTGTTATCAATTATTCAGAGCTACAGTGTTTTCTTGTCTTTTGGGATAACCATTAACTATTTAATTGTTTTGTATGTTTATTTTGAATGATTGATTGTTGATTGCTAAAATATTGTGGTAGATATTGCATGCATATTGAGGATGAGACAAATAAAATATGATACAATAAGAATGTCCTGTAAAAAAGGCCGTCATTGGAACTTTGTTTGCTACTGGAAAATGAGGGTATATTGGATAGGGAAAGAAATATGTATTACTTTGAAAGAATAATCTTTATTGGTGAATATAAAAGGATGTCTTAGTAATCTTATACAAATCAGAGTCCTCGAATTGATCGTTACGACTCTCAAAGTTTTAGTCATAAAATAAGCTCGGACTATTGTTTTTTTTTTATTCTGGTTATATTCCAACGTGGTACAGGCATGTAATTTAGGAAAAAAATGGTGAGAATATGGTCACAATGTTCTTCTTTAAAAAAAAGAGGGACAGTCAAACTCATAAATCGAAAATAAACTGACAAAGCCATGGCTAAAAATGAAAAAAGACAAACAGACAAACAGGCAAACAATAGTACACATGACACAACATAGAAAACTAAAGAATAAGCAACACGAATCCCAGAAACACTATCTTATTTAGTTTGTGTTTATCTGTAAATGTGTCTAACATGAGTTTATTTTTATTTCCAGACGAAAAAGAGAAGCATTTCCAAGAGGACTAACAGATGAAGAATAAAAGCAAAAAAAAAAGAAAATAATACAGAATCGTATTCATGAATATTGATATCAAAAACATTTTCGTGTATAAATCTTGAAATTATGCTTTGATAAAAAGGTAAAAACATATCAAAATCATTTACATGTAAATTTGTAGATAATTACACTGTTGTCTAACATTTATGTCTAATAAAAACTCACTTTCAAAGTATGAAAAACTGTTTAAAGTCGGGTTACTCAATACAATACTCATTCTATCAAATTTTTCTTTAACTATTTTTGATAAATTTTTCTTTATCATGTTAATGACAGTTTTCTTAAATTAACTAACTATGTTTGTAATTCTGGTTTATCTCACATTTAGTCTATATATGGTGCATGTACTTATTATGCATACAACTGTTTTTCTAGTACAGTAATGTATGCCTAAACAATGAATACATATTAAAAGCAACGGTACAGACATATAAATATAAAAAAGCAATAATGCTTATTGAAGGCAAAATAATTGAGTTGTCAATCTTGATTCAAATAAATAAGGAACTATTTTTGAATTGATACATAAATAATATTTATGCTGTATGGTTTCATGAAAAATACTTCTTTTGAAATAAAGTTCAAATAACACAAGTTTTGTTGTTCAAATATTGTTTATTGTGTCCAGAGTTATCGTCTAGAACTGTATGAAACATGACAACGTAAAACTCATCAAAGTATGAAATTTAAAAACAGAGATTGGGAAGGAAAACGAGGAATTTGTCAATGAGACAACAACCGACCAAAGAGCAGAAAACAGCCCAAGACCACCCAAAAATGGGTCTTCTACACAGCGAATATAATCATGCACCGAGAGGCGGGATTCAACTAGTCCATAGAAAAATATAAACTAGTTCAGCGAAAATGGACAATTCACTAAAATCCAAAACATATGAGTAAACCAGAATTAAAAAAACCAAAACAACATGCAAGTTTAACAAAGATCAGAGTCTACTGACTTAAGACAGGTGCAAAGAATGCGTCAGGGTAAACATGTTAAGTGAGATCTCAACCTCCCTTATATACCTAGCCAATATAGAATAAACAAACACACAACCATACGCACAGTAAAATTCCGATTGAAAGAAATATGAGTCCGATGTTAGACTAAGTAACATAAGTAATTAAGCAAAGTGACAATGATTAATAAATTAACAAAGGACAACTAGCAGTTACTTACATTCCAGCTTCAGAAATCAATTAAATCAATAGAAAGATTATGTCTTCATCATATGAAAATCAAGACAAATCCACTCCCGTTAAGGGTTTAGAATCATACAACCATAAAAGATACGAAAAGGAACATAACCCCTATCATGAAAACAACTGGTAAAATTGAGAATGGAATAATACATGTGTTTATTTCCGATGCAAGGACCATATATGTGAATCGATATCATTTGCAAAAATACCATCTTTAATTACCTGACAAGAGTATCGTAACTATATCCCTTCTTAAAAAATCTGTTAAAGGGTTGGCTATTATAATTATAATATACAGCTTATTGATAAAGAAAAAATTATAAAACTGGAAATCATTAAACTTACTCATTTATTAAGAGGGACGAAAGATACCAAAGGGACAGTCAAACTAATAAATCTAAAACAAACTGACAACGCCATGGCTAAAAATGAAAAAGACAAAACAAAAACAGCACACATGACACAACATGGAAAACTAAAGAATAAACAATACGAATCCCACCAAAAAACTAGGGGTGATCTCAGGTGTTCCGGAAGGGTAAGCAGATACTGCTCCACATGGGGCACCCGTCGTGTTGCTTATGTGATAACAAATCCGGTTAATAGTCTAATTCGGTAGGTCACATTCATGAAAGGGAAGGGGATTGTAGTTACGACGTAAGGAACATATCCGATATCATTTGTGAAACGGTTATTCCATAACGGTCAACCAACTCGTGATGGCGTCCGTAAAATTTACGAAGAGATGACTTCAACTTCACCATTTTGAACTCTTGGTTTAATAGCTTTCTTGTGAGCAGCAACCCTCTATCAAGAAAATCATGATAGGAAATGCAAGCACGGGAATATCGTATCAATTGGGAGATATATATCCCCGTATGCAGGTGCTGCTGCAATGTTGCTACTTCGAAATGGAAAGTTCACAATTGGAAAGCTGAAATCATCTCTTTTGTCGTAAAGTTTTGTTCTCAACCGACCCTCATTGTCAATTTCTAGATGTAAGTCAAGATATGAGGCCGCCTTAACTGTATCTGTGGTATCCTTTATGTCTAGCTCGATGGGATAGATGCGTTCCACATAGTCACCAAATTTTGAATTATTTAGTGAAAGAACATCATCTATATAGCGGAAAGTGGAGTTAAAGGATATTGCTAACTTCTTATCTTTCTTCCTAAGAAGTTCCTGCATGAAGTCAGCCTCATAATAATAAAGAAACAAGTCGGCAAGTAGAGGGGCACAGTTTGTTCCCATTGGAATGCCGACAGTCTGTTGAAAAACACGTCCTCCGAACGTAACAAATATGTTGTCAATCAAGAAATCAAGCATCTTGATAATATCAGTTTCAGAGAATTTTTTGTTTGAATCAGAGTGGTCCTTTACAAAGTAGGATTTATCCCTCCCTAAGACAAGATACAAGATCTACGTTGGCCATTCTTTTTAATGAAGCAAAGCAATACCAACTCTTTCAATTTGTCTCTTAGTTTGGAATGTGGAATACTAGTGTAAAGAGTAGAAAAATCAAATGTTTAATACTGTTACAAGATGAAAGAGAGTTAGATTGTATGTACTCTAAAAGATCTTTGGAACTTTTAAGTATCCACCTCTGATTCACGCCCCCTCTAGAATAGGCAGTTTCACAATAACTTTGAAGCCCGTCTTTGATTGCTGATAAAATAGATGTTAATAATTTAGAAAGAGGTTTCGTGGAGCACTTGGAAGACCCAGCAATATACCGTTGTTTGTAAGGACACTTATGTAGTTTAGGTATTCAATACAGTGATGGAAGATCCAGTTCTTCATCTTTGGTTGAAATTCCAAAGGAACACAGAACAGACCTATGATTATCCAGGATTTCCTCTTTGGTAAGTGTCGTGAGGGTATATGCTGAGTTTCCAAGTGAATTGTCGATACCTAATTCGTTTATCAAGCAGTTAATGTAATGAGTTTACACACAAAAACGATGTTGTTTGGGGCTTTATCTGCGGGGACAACAACCGTAACATGAATCATATATGTTTTTCAAAATTACCAAACTTAGAGACAAGGTCAAACGGGAAAGTTCATATAAACTGCAAAATAAAGACAACGGTTTTATACTGATGTTAAAAAGTCATAAATCGTACGAGATAAAACACAACCGGGTCATAAACAAAAACTGAGGGAAACACACCAATTACAGGAGGAAAACAATGTAACAACAGAAACTCTCAAAATCATACGCTATCAATTAACGGAACAAGTGAAAAGCAACTGTCATATTCCTGATTTTGTACAGGCTTTTCCCGAAGACAATGGCGGATTAAACATGGTTTCATATCTTGTCAAATCTTCTACATGGATGACAGAAGTTCCGTTTTATTGCAAAATAAATATCTTAGGTAACGTGACAATAATGGGGACCCAACAGCAAAAAAAGTGTAAACATGCATTTCAGACATACAACACAACTGAATTAAAAAAAAAAAGCATACAAACAAACGAATTAAACTAGCAAAGACGCAAACACTTGTGTTGATAGTATTTGGCAATTACGTCAACAACACAAAAGTGTTTGTCGTTGATAACTACACACTGTATATAGTATATGCATACATTTCAAGATAAATTTTAAAAAAAAGTAAATATAATACAATAGTTAACAAAATAAATCAACACTGTAAAATCCCCTAGTATCCTAATCGGGAAAAGGATGCGAAAGATACCAAAGGGGCATTCATACTCATAAGTGGGAAATAAAATGACAACTCCATGGCAAAAAAAACGACCAAAGACCAGCAGCAATATACTTAACACAACAGAGAACCTTCAGACTCAAACAAAATGAAACGATGTACAATGCCAAAGAAAACGTTAGAATATAATTAGTACTCACAAAACGAGGAAAAGCATTACAATTATCGTACACTAAGGTCGTCTGCAAGTTCTTGTATCTTATATATGTAATTGTAGAAAGAGTACATCAGTATAACCTCGGCTTCCAAGTGTTCACTTTGGAATGATTTGGAGTTCGCCATAGCTAACTATAATACGCCAAAGTATCCGCTTCCGTCCATTAATACAAAATTAGGATGTAAATGAAATTTTTCAAATTCTTTATCATATAATGCACCTCATTTAAATTTTTTCTCATCTAATTTAATTTTGGAATTTCCTTTACCGGATTTTGCAAGAAACGTGTTACAATATACTCAGATTACTTATAGTTAATTGGGAGGCTGCTTCAAATAAAACAATTTCACATAAAGTAGAATGTGTGACTTATTTTGTCGATACTTTACTCAAACAATCTTATTTAACAGATCATAGTAATTTAATAGATTTATTGGGGCTTTTTTTATTACACAATAATCTGGCCGAATTTTCCAGGATGATGAAATTCTGATTACTTTACAAAGACATGCTTGTTAAATTCATCAATTTTGAAATAACCAAATTAAAATATGACGAGTTCCAGTTTTTGCAAGCGATTAAAACTTGAAACATTTTCATTTTGGGCAGAAAACCGATTTGTCAAAAAAAATGAAAATATTTATTAATAACGCTTATTCTTTCTCAAGAGAGAATTTTTAAAGTTAAAAATCTTTCACACAACGTTTTGGACAAATTGTCATTGGAATTAAATGATTATAACAAACCTAAATGATTAATTTCTTACAAAAAAAACTAACAATAACCTGAATTAATGAATCATAAAAAGAAATAATTGAACTTCATGTACACATTTTCTTATTTTCTCTTTATTTTAAAATCAATAAATTTGACAACATTCATCATACATTAGATATTGCAAAGTCGTCGAAAGGTACAGTGGAGATCACTTCTAACCTCTCATTAGAACTGTCAGAATATTCTGTCATAGAACTGTTCTACATGAGTTTTGGAGGTCAAACTGTGTTGTACAAGAATCTATGAGTTTGACAGCTAGTGTCACTTTAAATTGAAAATCAATCCATAAAGTTAACCTGGATTTTCAATGTATGTCCTTATGGTGTTGAAGCTCCAAACATTTGCGAAATTGATATCAAATATTAAAGTTTAGTTTTAGTTTTGGTTTGTAATCCGGATTTGTTTTTTGTCAATCGATTATGACTTTTGAACACGGTATACTACTGTTGCTCGGATTGTACAATCAGTCTGATTATACGGATAGTGCATTGGCCGCAATAGAATGTTTGCTTATCTACCAAATATAAGTTGAATTTTAAAAACCATAACAAAAATCTTGTATTTCCGTCTGAGTGAATTATATTGCTTATCTTGTAATCTGTGTCTTACATTTTGAATTCGTGTTGTTATGATTTTACAGGTATGATACAGGGTTTCATTAGAAGAATACAAAAAGGTCGGAATAACCTAAGACTACAGGTTCCAGATGCTCTTTCCTCGAATATTTTATTTACATGTTATAACTTGTGTCTATCTAAGTTTTTTTTTAAACAAAATTAAGTAACACAAGAAATGTTAAACAAATGATGTGTTTCTATTGCAGTTGCAGACCGGTAAAAATTTCTTTTTGTTAACAATGGTCATGATTTCTTTAAGTGAAAATGTCTGCGTGCAAGTAAGTATCCGAATGAAAGTAAATAGTCGTGTAGTATCCAAAATATGCTGATTTTTATGGAGACTGTGAAATGAAATCCAAAATGAAGATGCGAACTACGAATTGGTTATCTTTCTTTATATAGGAAGTTGAAGAATAATTCACGTAAAATCACGTGCAAAATTAACACAATTCTCTAGTTCAAACTGTGTTGTCGATGAATATTTCAGGAGTGACTGCATTATCTTTTGAGCATATTCTTTATAACACTCTTTCAATTGCATGTACATGTACATTGACTACAAATTCACGAAAAAGTTTTGAGTAATACTACAAAGTTTATCAAACGCGAGGTAACTCTAATGAATTATTTTGAAAGAATCATTCATCGGCGACGATTCAGCATCCTGTGAGAAGTGATCGAGTGCCTATTTGTTAGCATATTTAAACATTATAAAAAATCATTGAAAGTTATTATCAAAACATATTTAAAGTAAAAGTATAGATACATGGTACACGTATTTTGTAAATTAAGGCATTATTTATATGATTATATAAAATGCCTGAAAATTGAAGACATTTTTTTAAATGCCTGAAAAATGAAGACATTTTTTTAAATGCCTGAAAAATTTATGCTTTAAATTCACCTAACAAAATACTTTAAAAAGATTGTGACTTTTAAAAATCACAATTAACAACAACCCGATCAAAGAGCAGAAACAGCCGAAATTCACCAATGGGTCTTCGATGCAACGAGAAAACCCCGCATTCGAAAGTCATAAGTCAATTGAAAAAAAAAAACAAATCCGGATTACAAAAACTGATGGAAACGCATCAAATATAAGATGGAACTACGACACAAAAGAAACACAACATTAAAATGTAACACACACAGAAACGAACTATAGTATAACAATGGCCATTTTCCTGACTTGATACAGGACATTTTAAGAAAAAAGATGGTGGGTTGAACCTGGCTTTGTGGCATGGTAAATCTTCCGCGTTTGTGGCAATGTTAAATATAACATCAAAATGACAACATTACATGACAGGACTACAATACGAATAGATGGGAGAACATATAGGATAGAGAAACACGAATAATAGCTAACAAAAGGTACCAGGTTTTAAATTTGATACGCCAGATGTGCTTTTCGTCCACACAAGACTAACCAGTGACGCTCGGATGAAAAAAGTTTAAAAAAAGTACAAAGTTAAGGAGCACAGAGGACCAAAAGTTCCAAAGCGTTGCAACCAATACGGCTAGGATTTTCTGCCTGGGTTAGGAACATCCTTATTATTTAGAATTATTCAAACTTTTGCAAACAGTAAATTTTATAAAATGACTATATAATAGATATACATCATAAAACTGAAGTGGTGACTAACTACAGAATAAAACAGGATACATTACATAAATAAAGGCAACAGTAGTATGCCGCTGTTCGAAATTTATAAATCGATTGAGAGAAAAAACATGACCGGGCTACAAACAAAAACTGAGGGAAACGCATCAAACTGAGCAATGTATGATTAACTTGAAATGCTTTCACCTATCATGTTTTCAGAACGAGTATTCATATAAATGCGTTTAGGAACACATTTACATTTGATAACATCTCTACACGGGATGTTTATGATAATATTATATATAGAGACAACACACATATTTACGATATGTTATGTCTTTGTCGGTAATAATATTGATTTTGTTCTTAATCAATTGAAACATATTTTTTTACAGTGGTCCTTCATCCTTCACTGTGCTTAAACGGCTGTGGGTAACCCACAGCCCAAGATGGAGCCGCCTTGTGTCGTTTAGGGACTTCTCTTCAATAGAATAACAATACCATGGATGCAGCAATTAGACCACTGAATTAAAAAGTTGTATTAATCGTTTAGGGAAACCCCTAAACTTAACAGGTGATTAAATTCTACAAAATAAACGATCACAGCACGATTTGAAAAAACGCTTAGGCTGTCCGTAACTTAAAAAACAACTTGTCCGTAACTGTTTTCCTTATACCAATAGGAATGTCCGTAACTTTCAAAGAATCGACATACGTGGATGTAATGTTTTACTTATGATAGAGATTGCATTGAATACATAATCTGAAATGACGTTGATCTATTGTATGATATAATTCATTTGAATTAGAATGAAGGACAATATTGGGAATAATATGAAAAAAATAACAAAAAATCCGTTAAACTCGGGTCTGATTTTTTAGAACGTCGGGATATCCAAATCGCCCAGTTCGGAGGGTGGTTTCCTACCATTGCAGATAATCTGTTGAAACATCATTGTTGATTTTTATATTTGAACAAGTAGACTACACAAGTATTTTTTACACATGCATGTGGCGTGTATGCACTAACTGAATTCTGCCAGTAATGACAAGAGTAGATCATGCGTAAATCCGGCATTAGTTTTTTGTTTTTTTTTTTGTTTTTTGGTTTTTTTTGGGGGGGGGAGGGGGACCAAAATGGCCCAATCACATGACAATTATCAAAGGTTCAGCCAAAAACAATTATATTCAAAAGACAATAATTTCCATTGATTTAAAAGAAAAATCACTTAATTCGAAGTCCAATGACATTACGATTCGATTAGAATTTATAGTGGCCTGTTGCATTCGATTCTCGAACTTTATAGATTTGCAGTAAATGAGAACACTTGAAGAAAGGATATTTTGTAAAAAAGTATAAAACCTAGTTTTACAGCTAGCTGCATATTTCACTTGTATGCAAGTTGCATTAAATTTCATTAAATTGAACTAAACTAAAAGACACAATTATAGTTAAAATTCAGTGACATAAAAGGAATAGAGCAATCAACATAGTGTAACAATTAGAAATAGTATATGAAAATATAAATAACTAAGACAACAGGGTAATTTAATAGTTTAACAATCCCTGATAACATACAAAGAGAAATAAAAAAAAAAACATAATAGGAAACGTATTAAAAAAAACATAACACTATAACTTACTGGTGGGATGTATAATTACCGAGCCGCGTCAAAGGGTATTCATCAAAATACACATAAAAAGAAACAGAGGTAAAAATAAACCGCAAACAGATAATTAAACTAAAAAAATTTAAAGAGTATGACAAAGCCATGGTGCGAATCGAAAACGTCGATAAGACGCACATCAGTAAGTTAATAAAAGTTCAAACCATAACCAGGATCGAGTACCACAAACCCCACATAAAACCTCTGTGGTGTAAGTATTATGCCTTAATAAAATCACATTTGGTGGTGAATAAATCAATGATAGTATAAACGACCGTGAAGGTTACATGTGGAGCAGGATCTGCTTACCCTTCCGGAGCACCTGAGATCACCCCTAGTTTTTTGATGGGGTTCGTGTTGTTTATTCTTTAGTTTTCTATGTTGTGTCGTGTGTGCTGTTGTTTGTTTGTCTTTTTTTCATTTTTAGCCATGGCGTTGTCAGTTTGTTTTAGATTTATGAGTTTGACTGTCCCTTTGGTATCTTTCGTCCCTCTCTTCTTTTACAAATATGATGTTAATTGTCTTCTAATTGTTGTAAAAATAATTCTTAAAATTTTAAATCAAAAGTTACCCACATCTGAAAAATAAGTTACGGACAGTCTGCTTAGTTTCGATCAAAAAGTTACGGACGTCTTATGCATTTTTTAAAGTTGGCCTTGCGCTTTAGTGAACTCTATATTAACAAATTTATGGTAATTGTTAGTTATTTCTTTATTCAATAATCCTATAAATATTTACATTCTGCATGAAAAACGTCGCAAAAGGTACATTTTGTATGAATTAAATATCAACGAGTTTAGAGTCCGCCATCTTGGGCTGTGGGTAACTTAAGTTACCCACAGCCGTTTAAGCACAGTGTACATATGTACAACCTTGATCAAACTTTAATGTTGATAAAGATTTTTCATTGTAACAGAAAAACTTTTTGGCCAAACTTCTTTGTTTACTTTTGAAATTATTTTCTCGGGACGAGCAATTCATTTCGACTTCAAGAATAAATAAAAAACATCATTATAACATGGATATAGCCGAACAGGGATTATTATTAACTGAATGATTTCTGGATGTTTCTGTCAGAACAAACTATATATTTTTTCACTTCCCTTTTGGATATTAAATTATAAATTTTGCTTATCCATTATATACCAATACTATCATCAACTTTGCATATCAAAGCAAATGTCTGCTTTTTTCAAACTTCCCGCGGAAAATTTTCTGAAAATATAACGTTAGTTCTTTTTATAGTAGCTGAAAATGAAACTAGAACAACGTAAATAATGTCGGTGGCAGACACGTTAGTGTTGGGAATTGATAATTTTGTGGCATGCACTGGGTGTATAAAGTGTACATTTTGGATCCTTTTTATTGGAATCATACTTCAAATAGTTGGTTTTACAGGAAACACGTGGTCAGTTTCATCCACATCCCAACATGGACTTCATTGTCTATGTCATCGTCCTACAGATATGGATGTATCAGTACTGTGTTGTGACTTATTTGATACAGGTGTGTGTAAAATTAAACATATTCGATATCGAATTCTAAAATACAATGTAAATTGAGTAAGAAATTAATAATTGTAATTATATTACATAAATATAATAATTTTATTTCCTCATGTATATATCGTTATGCCTCTGTGCTCTCTTAGTATGCTACTGTGATTACTTGTATCACACTATCACATGTTGTTTAGTTGGTTTAACCATGTTCGAGTGGAACTTCCATCTGGTCAGGCAACTAAATATCGAAACAAAATGCAATGCCAAGCAGTGGCGGATCAAGATTTTTTAAAAGGGGGCCTACTGACTGCATAAGCTTGGGCTCTAATCAAACTTCAGTGATTCATATAATCAACCACATTTTTTCCCAAAAAGGGGAAGCTGGTCACCCTTGGCTCCCTCCTAAATCCACATCTTGTATGAATAATATTACCCACGTTACAAATTTAGAGACAGGGAAAGAGATAGAGATAGGGAAATGTTGTATGCCGGTAATGAAACACCTATCAGAACATTGGACGAGGATGTAATAAAATATTATATATAACATTATTTCTTCTATAAAACCCATACTATATAGTTATCTTTAAAAATGCCCGAGCAACGAGCGACAATCCTTGAATCAGAGGCTTCTCGCTTGTGACAGGTACCTAACGAATGTGGTGGCGAAGAATATTAAACAGGCTAAATAAAACCGTAAAATTTGTTTAAGTTTGACGTTTGGTCACGTTGAAATCTTAAATATTATAACCTATGCCGTTCGTGTTTATATTTATTATGACACAGTTAAAATTCGATGTATCATAGCTAGACAAATTTGGGGCTTCCTCTCAATAATACATGTGAATCATCTGTAACTAAGTGCAAGTGTTACCTCAAAACAACATAAAGGGGTAGTATTTAAATGTTTGCTAGTGTCTTATCTTCCACTAAGGAGACTCGAGGGAACAAAAATTTCAGAAAAAAAATAAATTATTTTTTCATTACACATTTTATTTATTACCCTTAGTAGTTGTTACTTTATCATATGGTACAAAAATCATTCAAAAAAGCAATTCGTGTTGTCCCCAGATGACTTTTGAAATGTTTTTTATCATTGAGAACGCTCCAAATTTTCTGCCAAAATTGAAATATCTTTTTTAGCTCAACGGTGACCTATATTTTTTATTATAATTTTCAACAAATAAGCTGTACCTAAACTAAACTTTTGTAAAATTTGAGCGATTTCTGTAATTAAGTTCTTTTTCATTTCGATATTACCTCTTTTTCCTATTAGTTCAACAGAAAAAAGTTCCTCTACGGAAATGTATGCTTCTTTCGAAACCAGATTGTGAGCGTAAATAAACGGTGACCCCCTGTTTTTACTGTTTTTTCTATTGAGTATAAGGTAAATGTTCTTTTATAGAAAAATATAGCAAAATCCTATGTTATAAAAAAATGATTTAGACCCGAGAGCCCCTTAACCATGTATAGTTGTGTTAAACAGCACATACTTCGAATTTACTGTAAAGATTAAATTTTAAGATACAAGACACTTTGCGAATATTATCGTTTTGATTTTACATTGTGTTTGTGTGCTAGCGCTGCACTATGTTTCAGTGTTGCAGTATGCGTCTCGCTTGGTTGATTATCATTTGGAATACGGCAAGTACAAAGCACAAATATCATTTTGGGTAGTAACTATCGTATCAAAAGGTATGTAGATACAAAAGGGAATGAAATAATACAAAGATAACATCACCTTGACTTGTGACCATAATTAAATCAAAGAAGAAAGGACTTAATAGAAGTAAAAAACAAACCGGCACAAATAACTGATAAAATTTTGTGCATTATTTGTTATTGAACTTCTACATCTGCTCCAAAAGAGGAAGCACTTTCTGCTTTACTTTTTGCTAAACCGTCGTTTAGTTATACACATGTATTATGAACGGGATATCTGCTACTCGGTTGACAACTACTGTTGCATCAAATAATAAGTTCATTCATAATCATAATTCATAACAACTAATGTCTCTAAACATTCTGCTATTTGAAAATACGTGTTTAGTCTCTCAATGCATTGTTTTGAATTACATTTTGTACAAACAGGTTGGTTGACTGCAGCATATGTTTGTCAAGTTGTGGGAATCGTCAGTTCAACAGCTACATTCATATCCGTTCTGCTGTTCACATGTTCATCAAGGACAAGAGGACAAAAATATACAAGAAGAATATTTCAGAATTTAGCTTTATTCACAGGTAATTGTTACAACTTACAAGACTAATTTATAATGTAAACAAATAACAACTATGTTTTAAAAGCACAAGATCATGCTTTCGTTGTGATGTTAATTGCGGACACCCAAGACCAAGTACAAAATAAACTTCAAGTTAGGAAATCAAATAAAGAAAAAACAAAAGGATCATAGAAATGATAATATGACAGCAAATACCATATAAGATATAAAGATGTGATGCTATTGGCATTGAAAATCCACCAAGTCCAAATGCAGTTGATGAAAGCAGTTATAAGCAATCGTAAGGCCTTCAACGGTGGAAAAAACATGCCTTACAATTCCTGACATGCACAATTTAAAACTTTTCAATATTGAAAAACTAACGTACTTATGTATAACAAAACAATAAACGCCATACAAATATGACAGACATAAACCAACGACAGACACTGAAATATAGAACTATCCATATTTACTAAACTGGTCAGAGAGTTCGCAGTTTCATAATAGTATAACTATATTTAATCAAGAATTATTACAGTGCTGAAAAATTAGTATTTCACTTTGTTATAGGTACAATTATAGGTTCAAGTGCTGCAATCTACGCTGGTTATTACTGGAAGAACCACATTCTTCAAGACCACCATCTTGGCACTTCATTTACAATTGTTGTTCTTGCTTGTCTCTCTTTCTTAACCGTGTGGTTAATAATAAGTGTGAATGGATGCACAGGTAACTAACAAATATGATACACGGCATATGTTCTACTAGATAGCCGACAAATTTCCTTGGTACATTACAAATATGTAAATGGAGCAAATCTATCAGCTGATTGTCTGATCAGCCGTTCAAACAAGGATAATGTTCAATAGATACGATGTTCCTTTTTCCTTTATATTTTCAATATGAATGATCGCTGTTAGAGTGTTGTACCAGCTGTGTTCTTGCCAACTGGGCCAACCATATATTTTTAAACATCTGCTAAGTTGCAACTTTTATGAGTAAGAGTACTTGTAAACTTGGAGCCAAAATGGACTGTTTCTGTGAAAGACGACATGACACCATGCAGACTCGTATCGTGTGAACAAGGAACGTAAATATCCAGACGAGTTTTAATATGTTCTATCGAGTAACGTTTGATTAACTACTTTTCGAGATAAGAATAGTAGGTTCATATTGTTTTCTTATCCCATGCATAGCTTACCTTAGCCGTATTTGGCACAATTGTTTGAAATTTTTGGTCCTCAATGCTCTTCAATTTTGTACTTTTTGGCTTTATAAATATTTTGATCTGAGCGTCAATAATGAGTCTTATGTTGACGAAACGTATTAAATTATAATCCTTGTACCTATAATTTGATAAACTATTCATATCCCAAAAACCTAGTTTCAAACCGCTATTTATTTATGGCATGGTCCAAAGTAAGGCATTTTATTGGTGGTTGTCTTTTATATTGCCTAATGTTTTTTATGTTTAGGAGTATGTTGTTGAAATAAGATTCTGTTTAATTTAATCACAACTGTTACTAGATTTGGAACTAAAATTGAGAATGGAAATGGGGAATGTGCCAAAGAGACAACAACCCGACCATAGAAAAAAAACAACAGCAGAAGGTCACCAACAGGTCTTCAATGCAGCGAGAAATTCCCGCAGCCGGAGGCGTCCTTCAGCTGGCCCCTAAACAAATATATACTAGTTCAGTGATAATGAACGCCATACTAATTTCCAAATTGTACTATTGCAATTTGGAACTATATAGATAAAGACCTATGTATATTGCTGAAGACCATGTTTCTCTCCAGAGTTTAGTTTGTTATTGCATAGCTGTTTCTTGGCGCCATCCTACATTTCATATTCGTACTTTAATCTGTACTATCGCCTTGGAAAATTATATCACGTATAGAAATTTCACATTTCCATCATCCGCTATATTTGTATCAAAAAATGAAATGTTACAGTTGGTGAGTGGTTTCAATTAAATTCTTAGTTGTCTTTCTTACATTCGATATTGTTTATTTTATACAAAATTCAAACAAGAAAATACAAAAAATACATTTCCCATTATATATTAGTGTTACATTTATTTTGATAGGATACTTTGAGGAAGCTCCGCCATCTTGCCCAACTGCACAAACGCCTTTGCTTTCTTCTGCTTCGCAAAGAGATAGGACCACAAGTAATACTTCTACAATAGGACAAATACCAACATGTGCTATCTGTGTTGAAAATCAACGTGACGTGATATTTAACTGTGGACATTTGGTATGCTGCAATATATGTGCAACAACATTACAAAACTCGGGATGTTATATCTGCCCAAGTTGTAGAAGACCAATAACATCACAAAGACGTGTGTATATCTAACTATTGATTCAAAATGAATAATTTGTTTTGTACATGTACGATTTCTTTTTACATTTTGCTTTATATAAGTAATGGATTTATATTTCTTTTTTTTTGTAAATATCATTCGATAGTTTATCGTGCCACAAGATATTGCCAATGAAAGGGTAAACATAGTGTCCTTTTGGCACATAGAATTTGAATACCCAATTTGCAATATATCTAACCATTTTTGATTGTTTATTAAGGCATACTGTACAGTTTTTATCCCACATGATTTTTTCACGAATATTTTGCATACAATCTAATTTTCACCTAGCTTTTTCAAATATGCAATAAAATATACCTTGATGCACTTTCAAAGATAATTGGGATCACAATTTTAAACATTAATTACTTAAAGTTTTGGTTTCTTTGACATTTCTATTCTTCATACAGTGTCAAGTCATGGGTCATTTAAAAAAAATGATGGGTCCATGAACTCGTTTTCAAACACTTTTCCCGACATGTTTCAATAATAATATTTACATTGAAGTTAAACGAGTAAAGCATACATGGCTAAAATGGCTGCGATTTCACCACAAATTTTACTCTGAATATCGACAAACCTGTGCATCTAGAAAAGTTTTTAAGCATAACATACCCAAGATAAATAAATAAAGGCAACAGTAGTATACCGCTGTTCAAAACTCATAAATCTATGGACAAAAAAAAACAAAATCGGGGTAACAAACTAAAACTGAGAGAAACGCATTAAATATTAGAGGAGAACAACGACACACCATTAAAATGTAAGACACACAGCAACGGACTAAGCATTAAACAAAATCCGATGAGAATAATCAATATAACATCAAAACCAAATACATGAATTTGGGATAGAAAAGTACCGTGACATGTCACGTTAAAATTGAATATTCAGCCATTTTAGCCAAAGGGTCCACAGAAACCTTAACAATGCTAATCATCAAGTTAGATAACCATTCAGAGATATACTTGAGAATCACAAATTGACACAATGTTACAACGTTCATTTAATAAGAAATTTATAGTTACCAGTTTATAATATATCAACTTTTAATGTTTCATTGACCACAGATGTTTGCGAAAAATAAGAGACGAAATATTATAAAGATATAGTTTTTTGAAAGGAAAGGAAAAGTAAAATAATTTTAATTAAGTTTTATTTTAAATTTTAATCTTTTCCAACCATTTCTTTGAGAAGCGTAATTGCTCAATTCTAATGATCAGTAATGCAGTATTTGAAGATTTAATATAACATGGCAAAATAAATTTTCATCAAAATGAAATATTCGTTTCTTGCCGAAAAGGAAAAAAATCAAAAAGACTAAAAACTAAAAAAACTAAAGCTTAAAAATTTGGGGTCACTATAGGACCTTTGTTTATACAGGAGGTCATATTTTGATCAGATCAGAAGGAACTGTTCCTTTATTTTTTAGGAGTAATTTCCTGGAACTAGTCCGAAATAAAGTAGTGCTGAATTTTTCGAGAACATGTGAGAAAGATAAGAATGATAGCTTTCAATCTTACCCTCTATAATTAAGAAATTCCTGACATCACCCATGTGCTGAAAAATAGGACGCTCGAATCAATAAAAGTTAATAAAAAAAGAAGAAAAAAGGCCAAAATTGCGAACATAGTTGTAGAGCATTGAGGACCAAATATTCTGTATGATGATATCGTTCAGATTGAAATAAACAATTAATTTCCCCTTAGGCAACAATGATAGCCTTTTTTGAGATGCAGAATTTAGAAAGTTGATTTTTTCAACGAAACTTTGCTAGAATTACAGAAAAGTTATTCGGACAGTATTTTTTGGTCTAAAAAAATATAGGTTCGTGTTGCTATTCTTAACGTATTTTGTACTTACATGTATCTCCCATGCCTATCAATTTTGAATTTAAAAATACGTGTCTCGTCCTAGCGTTGAAAAGACATCTCATTTCCGTTAAGACTAAGGAAAATAATTTGTTTGGCCTATGATATAATGCAGAATGCACGAAGTCTCTAATAATAAAAAAAAATAACGGGCGCACATATCAACCAATTAGGATAAGCTATACTTTTAATGCTGAATACCATGTTATGCTCAGAAAATGGCTGCGCCCATACAATCTAATGGTGTATTGTAACCTTCACGTAAACAATCTTAGTTTTTTGAAAACCGCAAAAAAAGACTATTTTGTTTTTTGATTGTTTTTTCTTTCATTTTCGGTAACGATAGAAATATCTCGATTAAATAAAAAAATATACTACTGTGAAATATAAAATCTTCATATACTTTTTGAATGATTTAGAGCATAAACTTTGAGCAAGCACGCAACTCACGTTAATTGTAAGAAAGATTGAAATCTAAAATAAAACGTGAACAAAATTTAATTGTTTCCTTTCTGAAAAGGGTAATGCATTTATTGGTCCGTCCCTTATTATTTGCGAATGAGACATCTGTGGTCAATCAAACATATAAAAGCGTCATATCACGTAATTGTTATTAGTAGAACGTTTTAGCATAATGTCAATTTTGGATTTTCAGACATATCTCTGAAAGGTTCTCTAACATGTTGATTTTTTTTTAAATTTAGTGGTCGACATGATTGGTCGGTAGCTTTATTGGTCGCTTGAATTAGTAACGAGCTTGAGTCTGGTACAGTATGTCTATGATTTTTAGTCTGACTGTGTAATTGGGTTAAAAACAAACACCATAAAACATAATTACAAACCTAATAGTTCGTAGTTCTTTAATGCTGTTTTTTGTGTACTGTCCTAACTTATTTAAGGTATTCGTTGTTATTCTGTGGTTAACATGTCGAAATGTACTATTATATTATTTTTTAGTGTATTTCTCTGTCCTGGGTGTTCTTGCATTAATTTGTACTGTATTCCTGTCATGTAATGTTGTCATATTACCGGTATATTTAACAGTGCAATAAAGCGCGAAGGTTCAACCCACCAGTTTTCTTCTTCAAATGTCTAGTACCAAGTCAGGAATATGGCAGTTGTTATGATCTATTTGTGTTGCATTGTCGTTTGTTTTTTTGTTGCACTTCAATGTTTCTGTTGTTTCGTTGTTTCTCTCATATAATTGATGTGTTTCCCTCGGTTTTGGTTCAATACCCTGATTTGTTTTCTCTCAACCAATTTATTACTTTTGAACAGGGTATACTACTGTTACCTTTATATGTGATAAGAAATCTGAGATTTTAATTTATGATCGAATAAGAACCTTGGGAAAATTCTCTCTCATACACACGCACTAAGTTGTCAATAGTCATTTATCCATTTTCATTTCAATATTTACAAAGAGAACTGGAAGATTATATTGCCGTATGAGATAATTCTGCTAAAAATAAAAAAAATAATAATATCAGAAGCATGCGTGCGTGCAATTACAAATGAGGCTATCAATTATAATCATGTCTGAACCAAAATCAATACTTAAAATCAGTACGTGTCCTTCCGCACTACAAGTAATTTATCAAAGTTAAACTCCGAAACCTAAACAGTTGTAAAGTCGTCTATGCTTCGCTTCAATGATTATTCCAAGGTGATAGTTAAGCAAAGCAACATCTACGCTGTTTCGGATTTCGGAGTTTTGAATCACAGTTAGAATATATCTATTTATTCTATGTCGGAAAAATATTTTTGGGTTATCCCTCTTATGTCGTCGTAAATATAATATTCTTTTAATTTACTTTGTAGTTGGTTTTGTGAGAATAACAACAAATTGTCATGGTGCCCAGGTCCCATTATTTAAAGCTGGTCCATCTACACCCGTGAAAGTTCCTGTGTGTATCACATGTCAAATTATGCCACGTGCAGTTGTATACAGCTGTGGACATCTGATATTTTTTATGCATATGCTTCAAAGTTGGAAAGTAAAAATAGATACTATTGTCAAACGTGTAAAGATCCTTCTAATGATTGTGAATATTTCTAATGAACATGAATAAAATTGAGAATGGAAATGGGGAATGTGCCAAAGAGACAACAACCCGACCATAGAGCAGACAACAGCTGAAGGTTGAAAGCCGTCTATGATCATTTTCTTCTTCTTAAAGATGCACCTGACCTGATAAGTTCCTATCTCGAGGTTCCTATAGTAGTGAGATGATGCTTATATTTTTATCTGTTATTTTCAACCTGTACATTATAATCAGTTCTCCGTGAAGCAGCAATACATCTTTGTACTTAGTAACTTGATTTACCATGTATATGAAAGCTTGAATATAGTTACATGTTGGCCAGTTTCAACGTGTTTAACCGTTCTTTATTTCAACGTTTATAGAAAATCCGTTTATATACTGGAAGCGACAAACAAAGTAATTTGATGCACGTATAATTTTGTGGACATTTTAACAACAGACGCCACATTCAAAGTGATGGCACCATAATCACAGAATCATACGGAAAAGGTGGATTACTATTAGAAATGGTTGTGATACAACTTTGCTTTATTCTTAATTAAAGCTGTTAAATCTAATAATTGATAATAACGGAGGAGTATATAACTACAAGTGTATGAATCAGTGAGATATACAAATGATATAAGGACTGACTCATTAGACTGTAATTGTCACTGTGGTCTCGTAGTACCGTGCTCGGTTCGTGAGAAAGAGTCGTTTTGTTGATACCCTGACATGTCAAACAAAAGACTTGACAATTAGTATTTTACTGATTTGGAGCTAAGCAAACGAAATGTGTGATTAAGGTTCGGATTCAGAATAATGTGTTTGAAATTAAAGTGGCATGTGTGAGTGCAGACTGTTAACTTGAATCAGTGAATTTAAAGTCCTGCTATACGTGTTTTTCTTATTCAAAAACAAATTCATGTTCATATCACATTACTTTATTCTCATTCTGAATATTGATTGAATTGTCTATCTAACATAATACAGCCTTCTAGCAACAGCTCCGTCAGATAAGGCTTACTCAGAATAGAACCCAAGGTTCTTATTCAAACATAAATTAAACTTGCAGACTTCGTATCACATATAAAGGTAACAGTAGTATACCGCTGTTCAAAGGTAATAAATTGGTTGAGACTCAGCGGATGGACAATATATATAATAGTTTGTCTTACAGTCTTGCAGTTACAGAACGTGTCATTTAAATTATGAATTGCAAAAACACTCTCTGTTTAACGCAAGGTATATCGTTTGGTGGAGAGATGTCTGCTTGATAAAAATACAACACATTTTTTTTTATATAAGATCTTCAAAAAGGTATAAGGCTGCTATTTATCATTTAACAATATTACTAAATCAATTTGATCAAATGAATATCTTGTATAAATTTATTTAAAATGCATTTACTAATAAATTCAATTACAAGTTGGATAAATGAGATAAATCATTGAACCCTGTTTTGTTGTTCTTATGTAATTCCAACTCTTAACGATAATGTTTTGCACATTGGAACATTAGACGCGTACAGAATTACATGATAATGCATCTGTAGTTTATAAAAAACAAGTATGGAATGTAACATTAGAGAAAACACACAATCAACATTACGATCTATTATTACATATTAGATTCGACATACATTAGTACTTTAGATGTGACGTAAGAATATCACATTTGTTGTCTTTGATCTAAAAAGAAAAGTCGGTAGAATCGCTTTAATTAGAATCTTGTGTATATATCCTGTCTAATATTGCGAAGATGAGATATGAGATTATTTTTATCTCTCGATTACTTATAGGCTTCAAGATAAAAATTGCTGTGATTATAATGATTCACATTTTACGTTAATTTGACACAATTATCTAGATAAGATGTTAAATCTATGGAGAAAGAATGTTTCAAATACTAAGTGCATTTATAGTGCAAAACATAATGTAGCTACTGTAAAAATGTAATAAATAATATGTTAACATTAGTAAACAATTTAATAACATCGCACTACAGCAATTACATTCCTTGCATAATCGAATGTATGTTTTATCTTATATCTAACATTTACAAAGACAATAAAAATCCCCAAACATTTACTGATGTATCAAAAGTAGAAAAAAAAATATATTATCAATATGTTTAAATGCATGTATTTGCTTTTATCATTCGATGTTGGCAATATCCATTCTTTGGACTGTATTCCGATAATCGACAGTTGCATCCTCGAGTATCAGCCTGACAATACTGGATGATGTCATTTATTGGTTACCAGATCAAAGGTCATTGCATCACCCGAAATCTGAACTGTTCCTGGTACTCGTAGTGTGATTGGCTAACACTAAGGTTATCGTTGTGTTCTGGTTTGTCATTTGAGACGTTGATCCTTTGGTCAGCAGGTTATTTGCATTTCGCACTGTGCAAGAAATAAACAAACACATGAGTTCAAATTTTTACGCAACAAAAAATACAATATTTCATATAATATGATGCATTTAGAATACAATTGTGAAACAATTGTTAAGTGTTCTTGACGTATACAATGTTTAGTGCATGTAATATTTCATTGTCAGATCTTTCAGTTTCATCAGACACATGCATTATATGTTTATTATATATTGGGTCGCCACTTCATGCATACAGTATGCCATGTACTCAAGCGTTAAAAGTAACTGTTTATGTTTTTCGATATGAACACAAAAAAAACAGTTAAGATTCCTCAACTTTATGATTTTATATGGAAATATCTTTTCATCTATATTATAAATACATTGTAACAGGAGACATGGGACTTTTTGGTACACATCGATGCGTCACCGACCCCGCAACAAAAGTCCCCATAGGACTTGCAAAAAAAATGTTGGTGATAAATTCCTGTGGATTAGTTTTCAAAGTGTGGCTTTAAAAATATTTCCAAAATTTTTTTTAAGCTTATTCATATGTTTAATATATGGCGAATTAAATTAGAGTATATGATGTTTGACAGTTACTATCTGACTTTAAGTAAGCAACAATAGTAAAAGCATTTACCCACATCCATGCAAATTACTTCCCGTTTTAACTATATTTTTTTACACAAACATTAAAAAATGATTATGAATTGTCGTTCATTGGTGTGTCAATCAATTCATTTGCAAGGTTGATGCTAAAAACTATATAATTCTTACCATAATGTAATTTAATTGTTAAATAACTTACCTAAATTGTCGATATGGTCTGACATAATAAGCGATATGATAACAAGTAACACACTAACAGTAAACATCACCATCGAAATGATCATAACAGCACGTGCGATAAATCTTTGTCGTTTGGTTCGAGTGTCCACGTGAATATGTACATTAGATGGAGTTGGCTCTTGTATTAAAAATTCACTGAGCAGACTTCGAGCTACGATAGGGTCAATATAAAAAACATCGTCAAATTGTTTGTAGTATTCAGGATCAGTTATTATTTCAATATCGTCATCGGACATAGTAATCGTCGACCAATGAGGAATGTGGTGAAATCGATATGAATGTTGATGGTGCGGATGTTCATGATCATGGTGGTGACATTCGTGATCATGGTGGTGACAGTCATCGGAATGTTCTTGTTCTATCCAGTTCTGTGCACCGTTACTTTCAGTTTCTGAAAGTTTTGCATATTCTTGACAATTGTCTTGAAAACAATGACAAGCTTCTCCCTCGGGAATTGTCGAAATCACGGAATGTTCTTCGTCAGTATATTTTTCTGATGTTGTTACTGGACTTAATTGTAGGTCCTCTGATACCAAATCACTTTCAAAGCTCATTTTTATCCTAATAATTATCTTTCAGTACCTGAAATCAAATATAATTTTGAATCAATAAATGATCAACTGAGTGTGTTCACACCTAATTATATTGTTTAGCATTTTCTTTAAATTAAAATCCCACCAACTTCGAAGGTCCAGCCATGATCTACAAACACATACTCACATCATCTGGAACATGCACAAGCAAAGAAAGATTGTTTATCAATGTTAGCGACTGAAGTAAAAACTGTTTGTTTAACCTTTACTCTGTAGCATCCTGTTTCTTCATTAAGATTAATTATTTCTCATCAAAAGTCACATTATTAAAGAGAATGTAATAAGACAAAATCTAATGTAGAAATAATCGATCGTGATTTTTTTTCTATATTATGTGGAGTTATTAAGTTCTTCCTTGTTATAAGTACATTGAAATAAGTATAAAATTCTATTGACAGTATTCCTCGCACACATATTTTTATGACAGGCATTTAAATGAATATTGTTACATGCAAAATGTCTATATCAATTTCAAATAAAAAACTTTTTTGTGGAGTAACCCTCATTCTAAAAACTGTTGTACTAGTATAACGATGTGTTATAAGTAAACATTACCGAACCCTAAATAAACGAGAAACCGGTCTACACAAATGCATACTGGTTCCACCTCATGCAAAGACATGTTTAAATTAGTAATCTACCTCAGTAACCTAGGATAAACAAATGATGTTTGGTTGCAACCGGATTAATCACATCTCAATATATTTGCTTCTATTGAACGATAGAATTGTTGGGTTGTGTTTTGTAAATATTAACAGTAGTTCACGGAAATGAATTTCATCATAAACTATTTTACACTAGATGAATGTTAAGTTCCATATCATCTTAACGTTAAGCTTTATGACATGATATACACCATATATTATTAAGACATGGTTGTAAAATTGTTTTGACATCTCTTATTCTTCTTTATATATATAAATGTATTGATGACAGCATTATTCGTGCTTTAGTTAGGTCTGTCTAGATACATAAATAGTGTTCTATTTAAAAACAAAATCCTCAATTTTGTCTGGAACCAAGATTAGTTTTCCTCTATTATTCACATATAATGAATAAAATTTCAAACAATTACTATGAAAACATATTGCAAAATTCATTATATACTGTTTGTCAGAAACAGACGAGTTTCAAATTAATTTGACTGAAGTCATGCCGAGGTTCACTATGGCTTAATGTTATGTGACATGACACGCGAATTCATATTCATTCTATTATATTTTGAAGTAAACAAAATCAGATAACTTTGGTACTATAAATTGTATTTGCCTTTAACATATATATAGAAAATGAAAAGAGATGTACTGAACTAAAATGTATTCACCAGAGACCAAAGGACTTGTTTGTTATTTTCTCTTTAAACATATTTGTCGTTATTGACAATGGAATAATAGTTTGTATAAACGCAATACTAATATGCTTTTTTTTATAATCGTGACTTATGAATGTAATGTACAAGAAGCTGTAATAATTACGAAGTCGTCAACTGATATATTTTGTACCACGCTGTATATATCATAATATCAAACAAAGTACTTTGGTCTGATAATTAAGAAAACTAGATTTCAAAACTTGAAAGCGTTTGTATAGATTTGTTTCGATCATCATATGATGGGAATAAAAAGTAAAATCACAAAAATACTGAACTTAGAGGAAAATCAATTCGGAAAGTCCATAACCACATGGCAAAATCAAATAACAAAACGCATCAAAAACGAATGGACAAGAACTGTCATATTCCTGTCTTGGTAAAGGCATTTTCAAATGTAAAAAATGGTGGATTAAACCTGGTTTTATAGCGCTAACCCTCTCACTTTGATGACAGTCTCGTCAAATTCCGTCATATTTACATTGATGTGTTCACTATACCGACACAATAAATAACAAATTTCTTAACAAAACAATACAGACAGACATAAGTATATACGAAACATAAACTTGTAACTCTAGGTCTGACGCTCTGGAGGCAAGGAACTACTTTGCCTGAGTATCATCTTTGATATAAATCATTTTCATAAAAATAGATATATTATATCTTTACAGAATATTTTAATGTTTTATTTTCGATCATGTTTATATATCTTAATTTCTGCTTGTTTGACGTCTAATAAGTTATCAAAGGTACCTGGATTACAATTTAATACACCAGACGCGTGTTTCGTCCACATCAGAATCATCAGTGACGCTGAGATCAAAATAGTTATATGTGCTATATAAAGCCAAACAAGTTCAAAATTGAAGAGCACTGAGGACCCGAAATTCCTAAAAGTTGTGTTTCAAATACGACTAAGGTAATCTATTTTTGGGATAAGAAAATCCTTAGTTTTTCGAAATTCTTAAAGTTTTGTCAACAGAAAATTTATTAAAATGATCATATAAAAAGTAAAATCACAAATTTACTGAACTCCGAGGAAAATTCAAAACGGAAAATCCCTCATCAAATGGCAAAATCAAATGATAAAACACATTGGTGGATTAAACCTGGTTTTATAGCGCTAACCCTCTCACTTTGATGACAGTCTCGTCAAATTCCGTCATATTTACATTGATGTGTTTACTATACCGACACAATAAATAACAAATTTCTTAACAAAACAATACAGACAGACATAAGTATATACGAAACATAAACTTGTAACTCTAGGTCTGACGCTCTGGAGGCCAGGAACTACTTTGCCTGAGTATCATCTTTGGTATAAATCATTTTCATAAAAATAGATATATTATATCTTTACAGAATATTTTAATGTTTTATTTTCGATCATGTTTATATATCTTAATTTCTGCTTGTTTGACGTCTAATAAGTTATCAAAGGTACCTGGATTACAATTTAATACACCATACGCGTGTTTCGTCCACATCAGAATCATCAGTGACGCTGAGATCAAAATAGTTATATGTGCTATATAAAGCCAAACAAGTTCAAAATTGAAGAGCACTGAGGACCCGAAATTCCAAAAAGTTGTGTTTCAAATACGACTAAGGTAATCTATTTTTGGGATAAGAAAATCCTTAGTTTTTCGAAATTCTTAAAGTTTTGTCAACAGAAAATTTATTAAAATGATCATATAAAAAGTAAAATCACAAATTTACTGAACTCCGAGGAAAATTCAAAACGGAAAATCCCTCATCAAATGGCAAAATCAAATGATAAAACACATCAAACGAATGGACAACAACTGTTATATTCCTGACTTGGTACAGGCATTTTCAAATGTAGAAAAATGGTGGATTGAACCTGGTTTTATAGCGCCAAACCTCTAAATTTCCATTATATTGACAATGATGCGTGAAGAAAATGTCACAAATAGTGGTACAAAAACAACACGGACCCTACCAAAAACGGAAGAGGAAGCATATCCTGTTCCACGTGTGGCACTCGTCGTGTTGCTCATGTTGTTACAAAGCCGGTAAATAGTCTAATTCGGTAAGTCACATTCGGGACAAGGGAAGGGATTGATATGCTAGTTAGATTTTAAAATACAAGTTACCTTATATAAATAAAAGGATACAAGGTATCAAAACAACTAATGACAACACTGCAATATTCAAAAGATGAAAATCAGACAAATTGTTTATAAGTGGATGCTAATGGTCAGTCAGACCACCAGTAAAGTGAACAGAAGACGTACTAGAAATCCGTTCCATTATTGGAGATACTTCCTCATCATTCCAAGGATTCTGAAGCACAAGAAGAAAAGAGAGGAAGACAATAAGAGGACAGTAGTTCATGACATGTTGCAAAAGATAAATTATAGGGAGAAGAGACGAGAATATCAAAGCAGTAGAAATTGGTAAAGGATATTATACCAAGTAGAATTGACAAGAGAAGACGATGACCTGAATCCTAGGTCATAAAACTTTCATCTGTACAAGTATTTTGGTTGATTTTAGTCTGAGTAAGATTATTGTACGTAAAAGTTGTATAACCACAAGTCCTCATGACAGATGACGAGGCTGTAACGATTTCTATTTTCAATCAGTTTTGAGTTCAGTGTTCGACGTATATCTATCTGTAGTAAGAATAAAATAAGCCTTAAATTTAGCAGTAAATGCAAACAAATCAAGAAGATCTCCTTTGGATTTTAAGTGGCATTACAAAAGGGTAGCTACCGGTGAAAACACGGCCAGGGCAACTTGAAGTCTGGGTTGCAACACACTATATCAAGAAAAAAAGATATCAAAAACACAAGTGAAGAAACTTCAACTTACAGTTTATAAAAACAGGGCATACTAAGATAGCCATAATAAAAAGACAAAGGACAAATCAGTAAGTCTGGATGCATAAGCATTTTAGTATTCCACATTCCTGGATATTTATATTAATCAGATTTGTATACAGCATCTTACCTTTATCTTCAATGTAAATAACAATGTTCCATATAACTAACTTAAACAAAATAATGTCTAACGCAACTAACAATCTTATATGTGTATTACAATGATCTCTGTATATTACAATGTTCCATGTAACTAACAATGATTCGTGTACTTAACAATGTTCCACTCAACTAACAATGTTCCATGTAACTAACAGGGAAAGTATTAATGAAACGGAATATATGTATAGTGTAATAGACACAGACACAAAAATATGAAGTAATGTTAAATATCTGATTTGCATGGAAAACCGAGATTATAAGGTATACACCAGATACGGAGAATAATGAAGCGAATGTACAAGGTTAACGAAATTTTTCATGGTTTTTGATTTCTTTCTTTCGACTACTGAAAGAAAACGATCCGCTAATTAGAGAAAAAAAAGCAATCTACGTAAAACCGTCGATGATTGAAGTCAACTGTTAATTCTAGAAAATTATCAGTCGCTTTCGTGATGGTGTTCCAATTACAATCATTATTAACTTAACGCATCATTAACATTATCTTCCTCTGCAGAAAAATGAATAACAAATAACATAATTTACACATGTATCTTAATGTGAGCACCACTGTAAAACTGTAAAGATAGATTAAATCAATTTACTTCGAATGAGAGAGAAAGAGAGGAAGAGGGAGATATTGCAAGACTTTATCTTAGTGCTATAATAAATTTCTTTCTCTGATGTAAATAACAACGATAACCATTTAAACTGTTTCTGAATTAATATGACAGTATAAGCATTTTACTGACACTGAATTCGATCGTCAAAATCCCTTCAACGTCGTTTCTTGCATACATGTTTGTACAATATGCATATTTTGTAAACGTTGCGAGACTGTACTCAAGTTTTTTTCATACACTATTTAATATTGATATATTCCTTTACAAACCTAAATAATGCAATTTTGTAAAATTTAAAAGTCTTCATTTTGCATGAAACATTATCATCATATGACGTAAGCCTGATCATCATTTATTCATGATATTTTAATGAATTATGTAATAGCACTTAAGTTTCCAATCATGCTAATTGTCGAAAAGTAACAATACTAGTGTCTATATAAATAACAACGTGTCATCTAGAATAAAGGAAAATGCAAAACGCTACAAAGCTTATGTTGGATTTATATGATTGACATTGTTTTAAAATGGTCAAGAGGAATGCCCACTTCGTAATTCTTTATAGTACATTTTTTATAGTTGTCTGCCAATGTAAATTTAAACATTATAAAAACTTGTTAAAAATATCAAAGAATTCGAAAGACTAAATAAGACAAAGAAAATATAAAAAATCACACAGCCAATCCATTGTATTTTATTTTTTTAAGGATGTGAGTTATGATCAATGAAATCGTTAATTTATGATTTAACTCCACTATATGAAGCATATATAATGCTTCTGGTATGTATGTTGTAACATTTCTTAATCAAAAGATTTGCTAATCCTAATATGTAGCAATACAAACAGAAGATGATAACAAAACAAAACAAAAACTAAAAAACCTACTTAGGAATAACTTTACGTCTATTTGATAAAAAAAATCAAACTCAATCTTTGTATCATGAAACTTACAATTCACACTTAAAATTGGCCTCTTTTATCTTCAGCAGTATTCATCACTACACTTTACGAGAATACGTTTTTCCTTTAATCTAATGTTTCACTTCTTATTCCGATAACGTTACTTCATGCACTTGTTAATTAATCTTAATGACAATACAACATGTACAAGCAAGCTACTAGCATGCATAACAATCGATTCCAAGATCTTAAGAAATCTGTATAAATATCTCTGTTTATCTTGATAATGTTCAAGAATGTCGTTATTTTAGAGATGAAATTAATCATTAAATTGAAAAATGCATCTGGAGAATATGAATGTTCAATAATGTTGTTATATTTTAGTGATGAAAGTTATCATTAAATTGAAAAATGCATCTTGAGAATCTGAAAGTGCAAGACTGTTGTTACTATCCAATTTGATAATGTATTTTGAAAAAAAAACACATTATAAGAACAAGGTTAATATCTAAAGAGGAGTGAGAATATCTTGCTACAAGGTTTTAAGTGAAACATTTATAAGTTGTTATAGGTACGAAATAATAATGTCGTCCTCCCTATGGAATTTTATGTATCTTTTTATCAGTTAAAAGGTAATGCACACAAGTTTGTATTTATATGTAAAAATGGATATAAAGAACAGCTGCTTTGTTTCGACGGTACCGTTAACATAACCTATCGCTTATGAATAAATATTTAAAAATAATAGCACATCAAAATATGTAAAGATATAAACACTTATCCTTAATTAACCGGCCACAGAAAAAAAAAACCAAAAAAACCAAAACATCTAAATAATTATTATGGTGCAGTAAAAGAATGAAGATATTGTTATTCTGGTTAAATTCCCTAAATTGATTTGTTTGAAGATTTATACAGTATATTTGATTGAATATTATGAAAATAACAAATATATCTACTTACGGTAAATTGAACACCATGATATATCTTTTCAACTATTAGAACTGTCAAACAATATTAGTTCTGACAAAGAAGCGATATTTATACAATTAGGTCGCTAATTACGCTTTTACTGCTGTAAGCAAATAACCTGAAATTGATACATTACAAAATAATATAGACCATTCCATCCTCAGATCTAGGCAGTTCTATTGGACGAAAATCGATGCTTGTACAATATATTATTCTGTGCATTGCTATACGGATGTTTCATAGAGTTTTATAATGGCTTTTGTTTTAATGATAAAAATGCAACAGAGCACTTAAACATTTATGTATGTTTCTAAATATTTCATTCCTTTGAAAAAAAAATGAAATTATCCCTAACCATGGTAAGGATAAAAATGCAAGAGAGCACTTAGCATTTCTGTGATCTTTTAAAACACACAAAATTTCAATGATATTAAACCAAACTTTTAACACATACTATAGACAAAATGAGAGATTCTCTACATTGTTAATACATGCAATTTTAACAAGATTGAGGCTTTTTATCCATTTTAAAATTTTGTTTGAAATCAAGTTTTAAAATATTTTCATCGTACCATGATCACATATCTTTAATTAAGATCCTACGGCCCCTGGACATTTTTTTATTACGACCCCAAACGCCTAGGATAAAACACCGATGCTTCCATTCTGGAAAATTATGTAACCTTTATTTTTTTTGGTAATTTGAAAAAAAGATTTATCAATACAGTAGTATCTAAATTATTAAACATGATTAATGATAAAGCAGATTTCCATGTTTCATTTTCATATCGTTTATAGTTTTTTTTCTATTCCTTAATGAGATATTCATATGGCAATTAATTAATTTCAAAATCTATATATAGTATAGAATATGTTATTTGCAGGACTAAAAAATTGAACCGTTAATGATAGGAGAATAAAATTTATGAAAACTTCAGAATGACATTTATCCATGTCAATTGTAAATTGAACAAAACATGAAAAGGACTTACTATCAAATTTTGAATTTTAGTGTTATCAAGCTTCCCCGAATAGAGATTTATGCTGATTGATTGTTTGTCCACCAGTATATTACCAACCGAGTGGCCAGTACTTTGTTATTGCCAAAAACATAGGAATATTGTTTATATGACATTTCCTGTTATACAAGTTTGAATTACGTTTAAACTAACTAGGAATAGATTTGTCCATCATGAAAAACTGTGATTTATTGTCAAGATTTTGGTACTTAAGAAAATCGATTTATTCAGATTTTCAAAGTTTGTATTCGGTTTTAAATATCAGAATATTTAAACCTTGTGCATCCCCGAAGAACTGTTTTAGTGATTTTAAAACAAAAAATCATGCAATTGATAAGATTAAAAACAAGAAACATATTCAATTGAAACATTAAACATATATTTAAACCAAATATGAAAAACGTTGATTGTTATCAAATAGTCCGCTTGTATGTACGTTGGCGTTTGTTTTTGTTTTTGTTGCTGTTCAGTTTGTTTGTTGTTCCGTTGTTATCCTCTTATTTTTCTTAATCGATTTATCACTTTTGAACTTTTGAACACTTTTGACTTTCTTTATCAAACCCTTCGGGTTTTGAACTAATGATACAGATCTACTGTATAGCCAGTTATTTCACTCAAATAAACGAATTTCAATATTGTTATCAGGGTAGTTTCTTGTCCTTCTCGATTGGACGTTAGGCATTTCTTGAATACTGTGTTCGATCGATTATTCTGCAAAAAACATTATGTATTCAGTCTATAAACATAGAACTTCGATATCTAGGTAAACACTTATAATTTGATAATTCATAAATGACAATTAACTACTTGATAATGTTTTTACTTAGACAATGTATTTATTAAATTTATACTTAGCGACAAATAATTGTTATAATAATATACGACGTCCATTTTATAATCAAGTGATAAATAATGTCATTGTCTTCAACGACGAACCATCTTTATATCAAAGTAATTAAACTATTTAATTAATGTTTATTTAAACGCTTGGTGAAAGGATACTGTATAAAAACATAGCGTTTAATCAATATGAAGACAAGCGCACTGGCGCTAAACACTTTGAATGACGTAATTATGTTGTTTTATATTTTTAATTACGCTTATATTTTAACAACACAAAATCTTGTATCTAGATAATATCGATTCATAAACGAATTTTAGAATTACCTCGCGTGATGGATTGATCGACATCATATAATAGGAACATTGCAGAAGAAAACATGCGTGTGTGTGTTTTGTTTTGCACTTAAAACAGACTCATAAATTGTTTAGAAAAAGAATAAAATCATACTTGAAAGTTATGGACAAACACTTCCGATGTAAATAAATATAACAGTGATATGACAAATGTTGATCAGAAATTTATTTCACATCTTTGTCCTTTAATATTTATTGATAATTTTCTCCATGAAAACCATACCACATTAGTTCTTTTTGTTCTTAATAATTTTTTTAACGTTCAAAGGGCTTTTCTGTAATTTTATATTTCTATGATTAATTGTCACCAGGAAGGCTCAAACCAACCTTTTATTAATCCAAGGAAATATACATTTTTAAAAGATATATGACCAAATGGGACCTGATCAGAATATCTAAAACCACCTTAGGAAATGTTTGGAAATACATTTTGAACTGAAATAGAAACTTTGAACTCAACATACGAATAAGATAGAAACATCCACGGTGAATTATAAGCCATATGAATAGCTGAGGATATGTAAGTAATATTGAGACACTTTGCTAGTAGCCAATTAAATTTGCTTAGTCTATTTACGGAATACTCAGGTCGTGTCTTTTACATTTAAAAGTGCAAAAGAACAAATGCTGAATATATACAATGGAAAATGAATGTTTGGTTAATACTTATTTTAGCTTCGTGAACCTATTTTTTAATAACAATTAACTAGACTATAACTTTTTCTACTCATTCATGGCAGTTGATATGAGGGTAAATATGGCCGTTTAAACATAAACATATTTATAAGTATTTTCCAATATAACTAAATATATTAGTAAACAATTTGATATGTATGCTATTTCATTAAAAGAGCTACAAATGTTGAGCGCCATACCTTTACAGTGCTAATTATTAAATGTAAATAAAATATATTTATAAAAGTATAATGTATATAGGCAATTATTCATCGTTGATGCAAGTACCTTGAGACATGCAGGTATCCATTATAAATCAATAAATCTACAAGGTTTGGAAAAGACGATAAGTCTGCTTAGCGGAATAAATGACTTGATATTAAAGGGAAAAGGGCAAGAAATGAAGAAAAAAAACATAGAATAAGACAAAATACAAATCTTCAAGATGAGTTTAACAGTATCACATCATATAATTACATTTCAATGGTCAGTGATCAAGAAACATTGTTTGTAGACATAAAGATAGATTAAATGATCACATCATCATAAGAATGCATACCTAATTTCAAATTGACCTGCCAATGTCCTCACGATATAAGCTTGCTTAAACCAACACTTTTACACGATACGGGACTGACGAACGGTCGAACAAACGGAAGGTGGACGTGGCTTATTGATTCGTTCATTGAGTCAACATTGAGGCATATATGTTATATAATAAAATATTTATATAAAAAAAAACACAAAAAAAAACAAGACAAAACAAAACAAAACAAAACACAACAAAACACAATACAACAAAACAAATCAAATTATTTATAAAAACGAAGCTTCTCAGTAAACCTAAATTGAATATTCCCTAAATCATTGCGACAATAATTGTCAGTATATACAACATATTCACAAGGAAAATCAAAATGTTTTCACCCACTTCTAAAAAAACAATCGTTAACATAAACTTTACAACAAATGTTTTATCTTCTATAATATGTGAATCAATAAATGGAATTGTACATTAAGAAGGCGAGTTATTTCCAAAAACAAAACTGAACATCAGTTAGAAAGCTGTCAGAAAGTGTTTGTTCACGCAGCTATTCAGAATTGCTGGTACAATGTATGGAAAATTGCTATTTGTAAAGGATTGAAATTTACCAGTCAAATGCATTTTATTGTTAAATTTGCATAACATTTGCCTGAAAAATGATTTTGTAGTTTTTACTCTATATTGAAAAGATATGTGGTATAGTTTCCAATAAGCCAACTAACTACCCAAACTGAGTTCTTATGAATCGAAATTAGGCAATCATGGGTCACCGTACGATAATAAGTTCACACTCATACCGTATACATAGCTCTACAACTCCCAGATATGATTTACATTTAGCTTTGAAAGTGTATTTACAATATAAGATTGTTTTAAAAAGCATACATTTTGCTGCCAAAGTGATTTGACTATTATATAATTTATAGCCAATTCTATTGACCATTGACAGTTAACGATTGTATAACAAACATTATAGATTTTAATCTGAAAGGCTTAATGCGAAAATCTGTGTACTTTTTACTTTAAATGCAATAGGCCATTCTTTCAAAGTATATTAACATTTGTTACAATTTTTAAATCTTATTTTCTACTAGACGGATAGTAGATATAAATGCATCCATAAATACTTTTGTAATATATTCCTTACATAAAACAATATCATATTGTTATTTAACTTACAAACGAAAGAAGGTAACTGTGTGAATACTAGAACCCTACCTTTGAACAACGAAACAAATGTGGAAGTGTCAACCAGTTTATTAGCTCGCCATTATCCCAATTTCGTCACAGGCTTAACAAAGAAACAAAGATAATTAAAGTACAAAATGTCATTACAGTTCTTTCATTTGAACATTCATGTTGTTATTCCATTCTTCTAAGGCATTCACAATATAACACTTCCCAATTATATTTGAAAAGGAACAAAGGACGTTGTTCATTTAGAATTTAATTAAAATTCTCCACATCGAAATCAGTGTTTGAAATATCATTTTATTACAAATGATTCTATTTCTGGCTGTTCAATTTGTATAAAAAACTACTGTATAAAATTAATATACGTGCAAACCACTGTAGAAGGAGTTCAGGAAATAATCTTCTGGCAAGTAAAATCCAACGTAAAATTCCTTTACATAAAAAAACGGTAATATATGTTGCTTGATAGTTCTACAACGACATCATCGTTATCAAGGTTAATTATAATTAACAGAGACACAACATCTTTGATAAATTGATAACCGTAAGTTTAATCTGGCTATGACGTCAAACTATACAATGTCTGGCTTTATACCAGACGAAATAATATATAATGATGTTTCAAAGCAATTATACTTTATTTTCAAAATGATTTTTATACATCAAAACATTAACATATGTTTCCTTTTTGTAACAGAGCGTTCATTAATTAGATCAATTTTGAATGACATATGCCTATATTAACTTCAATGGTTGTCTTAAGTTTGAAACACCATTGCCAAATCATATAAAAGTACATTTACACTTTGGATATGTACTTTTATTGTATATTGCTTGAGGACAAGTCTTGTAAGTAGAAAATACCAAACTGTTTTGCATATCAATGGATAGAATCAACGTGGAAAATGTAAGTATGCAACTTCACTGATTACAAAAGCAATGACAGAGATGATTTATGAATACTATCTGTATAATTTAAGTTATTTTCATATTTCGTCTTATCATTTTCTCCTTTCTCTAATACTCGTTTGCTGGGATACCGTTTGAAGCATTGTATAGGATCAATTGCTACTAAATGTAAAACTTGTCACCACCATTTAGGTTGAACTCTCAAATGTTCTTTAACACATCCCATACACTCCTAATGATGTATTTAGTTCCAAGAGTGATACAACCGTAAGTCTTTTATATATATATATTCTACGAGTTTTAAAGATATCAAATATCTAAGAGTTTGTATCTTAACGTGTTTGTGGATATAATTGAATTATCGTCGCTGTAAATGTAGTTATCTAAAGTGGTGTATTGATTTTAATTGTGTGCCCCTTTAACGCTATTATTATGCATAATATGTCATACTGCTAGCTTTCGTGATCTGGAAATAGATAAATTCAATTAAAGGTTATCGAAAAATGACAGTAAAATCCATTCGTCAAAGGATGAGACATGGTTTTCATCACTTTTTTTTTAAATATAGTATATTATTACTGATCTACTATTTTATAATTAGTAACACTATTTTAAGAATTCGGTGATTACAAATAATAAAAGGATTTTTTTTGCTTCAAATCAAAATGATGCTTTGCTTATTACGGATTTAAAAAACAAGTTTCAAATGGTGTTGTTCTAAAAATCTATAAATGTGATGATTGTTAAAATATTTAAAAGCTTGGTACATAGAACAACGGAATGCTACTGACATATCTTATACTTAGGTCACAGAGTGGTGCAATTTCGGCGAGCCTTACATAAAAAAGGATTCAATCTACAGTAATTCAACATAAAATTAAATTCATTTAAGCCCCATTCCCACTAGTCCACGATCGCACTACGCTCACTGCGATCTAACATAAATTCACATCGTGGTGAGGTCGCGGTATGAGTGGTATGAAAATGTAAATTTTCGTTGCTTTCACGATGCTACTAAAACCTCATTACGCTATTACAACGATCCCACTACGATTATACTACGTTCTCATCACGCTTATTCTGCGACCTCTCTACGATTATCAAGATCTCTCTACGCTCATCACGTTCTCACTACGATCTACCACGAGTTATCCGAATGCAATACGATCTTATCACGCTTTTACTGCGATTATAGTACGTTCTTACCACGATTATACTACGTTCATACCGCAACCTTACTACGTTATCAGTAATAACGTCAACATCGTGTTCCATGTCAATACAATTCCATTCTTTATATTTCTGATTAATACATAGATTTCTTGGAAACAATACCGTCATGCCACCAAAATCTTCTAGAACACACGGGCGTGGTGGTATGGGTTTATGTAGAGGCAGAGAGAGCTCTGATAGTAACGGATCCTGATCAAGCAGATATTTCGGACTGACAAATCCAACTTAAATTACAACCTTTTATTTGCTGATTCATAAAGCTGAAATGACGATATTTCAGTGAACGATAGCAGAGATGACACAGATGTGTCAATAGATATACGAAGATGTGGTATGAGTGCCAATGAGACAACTCTTAATCCAAGTAATAATTTATAGACGTAAAACATTCAAACTGAAAATCAACGGTCTTATCTATATAAAAAAAACAAGAAACGAGAAACACGTATAAATTACATAAACAAACGACAACTACTGTACATCAGATTCCTGACTAAAGACAGGTGCAAACATTTGCAGCGGGATTAAACGTTTTAATGGTACCAAACCTTCTCCTTTTTTTTCTGAAACAATAGTATAACATCACAACATAGAAAAACTAAACGATAAAATATCAATTGGAAGGCTTAACTCAATCAAAATAACAATTTATAAAATTAAACCATTATAGGTCAATGTACGGCCTTCAACACGGAGCCTTGACTCACACCGAATAACAAGCTATAAAGGGCCCCAAAATTACTGTTGTAAAACTCTTCAAATGGAAAAACTAATGGTTTAATCTATATAAAAAACGAGAAACGAGAAACACGTATCAATTACATAAACATCAGATTCCTGACTTAGGACAGGTGCAAATATTTGCAGCGGGATTAAACGTTTTAATGGTACCAAACCTTCTCCTTTTTTTCTGAAACAATAGTATAACATCACAACATAGAAAAACTAAACGATAAAATATCAATTGGAAGGCTTAACTCAATCAAAAAAAGTACCTGCCAATTTTTCTTAAAATGTCCTGTACCAAGTCAGGAAAATGGCAGTTGGTATCTTATAGTCCGTTCTGTGTGTGTTGCATTGTCGTTTTGTTTTTTGTTGCAATTTAGTGTTTCTGTTGTTTCGTTGTTTATCACTTATATTTGATGTGTTTCCCTCAGTTTTTGTTTGTAACCCGGATATGATTTCTCTCAATCAATATGTGGCTTTCGACCAGCGGTATTCTGTCGCCTTTACTTAGTAATAATACTTCTCATTAGGTGTGTTACAAATATGTTCACATAATAAAAAAATTCTTAATAGAGGTGTTATGAACATCTGAAATCCACCCTTTACAAGTTTTCTTTTGTAACTTTTCCAGATTGATTGACAGTTAAGATGGTCTTTGATTTTATGATATCAGATTAAAATTAAAGAGATGTGGAATTATTCCTAATGAGACAACTATATAAAAAGACAATAAAGATATGAAAAATATATTATAGTATAGTATAAAAAGACAACAAAGATACGAAAAATATATTGTAGTATAGTCTCTGAATCTTTCAGTTTTACTAAATGCGCCTAATTCAATATCTTGGCATTTTGACCGAGCCTCTATTTGTTGTGCGGGTGAAACATAGACAATAAAAAGAGCTACTCTGTTTACAAACCCAATATTTATATATTTTGATTTCTTTCGATTCCCTCAGTGGTTTTTTGTATGCTAGTTTCTAAGAGGAATTGTCCATATTTGAACATAAGAGATCAACTTTAAAATTTAATAAAAAATAATAAAAAAAGGAAATAAACTTTTAAAGCACCCTTTCTATGTTTCTATCAACAACTGAATTACAGAATTGATTAGTAAAACAATTCTAGGTTACATGTATTATGATTAATGGAACCAAAAAGCATGACTAAGAAGCTTCGGAAGCTGACAATACTTGATTGAATCAATAAAAAAGCAAATTCCGTATGACTATGTATGCTATTCATAATACAATTTTCCTTTGAAATAGAAATATCTATAACAAATTTCATTATTTATTGTTATTGAGATCTTTAATTTTATAAAAGATTTTCCGGGTTGTTGTGGTCATTTAGGAATTGAAAAGGGAAAATGTAAATTGTGTACAACCTATAAAAGTAATAACAAATATTAGAAGTCCGAAGTAAGTAGCAACACAATAATTTAGTTTCCCTTTTGAAGACAATACAGATACAGTTAATGGAACTTGTATTCCTTTTCAGCTTTTTCTTCAAATTACTATTAGTCTTTACTCAAGGATATTGTTTTAATCGAAAGAATATTTAGACATTTTATAAGTCAACACATTGAAAAAAGCTAAATATCACAAAATTTCTGGACACCGAGGAAAATTCAAAACGGAAAGTCCCTATTCAAATTTCAAAATCAAAAGCTCAAACACATCAAATGAATGGATAACAACTGTCATATTCCTGACTTGGTGCAGGCATATTCGTATGTAGAAAATGGTCGATTAAACCTGTTTTTTAGCTAGTTAAATCTCTCACTTGTATGAGAGTGGCATCAAATTCCATTGTATTGGCAACGATGCGTGAACAAAAAAAAAGATACTAGGTCAAAATGCAAAAAATAGAGGTACAGTATTCAAAAATGTATTATATTCTTAATCATTATAAAAACAAACAAATATGTAACAAAGAAGCACAAAAAGTCATATAACAAATTAAACAACTTCATTGATTGCATATTTTTTCTAGGATTTTATTTATCGATGTTAAATCCACCCGTAAAGGATTGAAAGATTTTAAGTACAGGAACCGAATCAATATTGAAGTGAAATAATGTTTTCTTTGCCTAATACGTTCTCCTATTTATTTGTATTATTATGTTGCCATTTTAATGTTATATTTAACAATGCCATTAATGTGCGAGGTTTGGCATGCCACAAAACCAGGTTCAACCCACCATTTTTTTCATTAAAAATGTCCTGTACCAAGTCAGGAAAATGGCCATTGTTATATCATAGTTCGTTTTGTGTGTGTAACATTTTTACGTTGTGTTTCCGTTGTGTCGTTTGTTTTCTCCTATATTTGAATGAATTCACATTACTATAAGACGTGTCACGGTACTTTTCTATCCCAAATTCATGTGTTTGGTTTTGATGTTATATTGGTTGTTCTCATCGGATTTTGTCTGGTGCTTTGTCCGTTGCTGTGTGTGTTACATTTGAGTGTTGTGTCGTTGTTCTTCTCTTGTATTTAGTGCGTTTCCCTCAATTTTGGTTTGTTTCCCCGATTTTGTTTTTTGTCCATAGATTTACGATTTTTGAACAGCGGTATACTACTGTTGCCTTTATTTATAATGTGGATATATTTCTTTTGTTGGTACCCATGTTTGGGGATTTAGGAAATCTTGTACTTTTATTTTATCGGTTTTGCTAAAGTAAGCATGCCATCTTATAGAAAATTTATTTTAAAAAAATGAACGCTTTACCCGTTTCCAATGAAATCTACGAAGTTTGTATCTCACTGATAATAATTAATCATCAGTAAACAAAACAATATGTAGGATTCTATTAAAATAAAAACTTCGAACCAAATGATAAGAAAAAATTATGAACAAATTAAATAGAAGCTATTGGAATATAACCATCAATATGAAATTACAAAAAGTGACAAAAGCTTCTAGATGTTGTTATAAACACAATACATAGTTTTATGACTTAAACAGATGCTGAAGGCCGGGTTAAATTATTTCTTTTATAAACTCAGCCGTCCATATCCTTCTAAAATCATAAAAGGTATATGAATGACGTGGGAAAAAGTCAGTATAGAACAAAACACTTTAATATTAATATAACTATTATAGATAACAAAAACAAAAGAACAATCGAAACAATTATAAAAACATAAATATAATTTATCACAGTCAAATTAACAGTAAAAGTACATTCAATATTGAAATTGCCCTTCTACTTGAATAAAATATAAATTTGATATTTGTGTTTTATCAATTATAAATTTTGATCAACTATAGTCATGATAGTAGACATTTAGAATTGCGGAACAAATTAATCCAAAGGACACATGAAATTGGATACATGTATCTTTTCCTAAAGCGGCTCAACACCTTAAGTTTAATTCCTGAGCTATATGGTGATAGAAACAATTTCAACTAAAATGAAAATAATGGACTGTAAAATACAATTCACTCCTTATTAAATATAATACAGTATATCAATATCTTTTATAAAGCACAGACAAATTAAATGGTGTTGTGAATAATTTTGTTGGTCAATTTGCAAAATTCTCTTGTACCATGTCAGGAGTATGACAGCTGTTACCAATTCGTTTAATGTGTTTGAGCTTTTAATTTTTCCATTTGATAAGGGACTTTCCGTTTCGAATTTTCCTTGGAGTATAGTAATTTTGTGATTTTACTTTTCAAATAACTGGGAACCGTAAATGATACCTTTATGTATCTCACACTCACTTATTAAGTTTTCTATCAGTGTAATAAATAGTTATAGGATTTCTAATAAGGTAGTAATTTTGAAAAAGAATGCATATTCTAAGAAATTTTATCTTATTAATCTAACTCATCACATACATTTTATTTTATTAAGCTGGTATTTGGTGTCTGTATGCCAATACCTATACAGACTAGCCTTATTATAGAAAGGTTTATGATGTGTACATGTACCAAACAAATGTATCATTAAGATATATGTGAACACAATACGATGAAACTAAGAGTATGATACTGCTGGAAAATTGAAAGTTGACCTAAAATCGTAACATGTGTTACTCTTGACATTCAGTACGCCGAATGCTTTATATACACAAGACTCATCCATGGCGTTTAATGAACATATAAATGATATCGCAAAGATCCATTGAAGAGAGTATGATAAAAATCATTCTCAGAAACCCAACACTTAGCAGTCAGCGACTGCATTTCGCAATTGTTTCTATAATTGACAATAGAACTTAAATACACATTTTCCCGGTTTTAGTGTTTGAAAATAAATTTGAATGACCTACAGAGATCAGAATTTGTTTACTAAATTTGCTCCGTGGGTGTGCTGACATTTTATTGTCAACAAATTAATTAGAGAATAGATTAGAGTGTCTTTTCAATTTCTCAATAAGATAGGGAAGTGGTAATGAACTGTGATGTTTTATTAATTAATGTTGTTGTGATTTAATCATTCCTTTGACCCTTATCCCAAATTGAAATGATAAAAGATCAATTATGACATTTTTTAGAAACGAGTGATAACCATATTTACGAAATAGAAAAATGACAGGTATAATGTTAATGTTATTTCTTCAATTGATTTTAATTTGTTTTGTGGCAATATTCAAAAGATTTAAACTTTTGATGATATTGTGTCTGGATTCAAATAGAGAAATCCTGACAAAAATTGATAAAAATTTAGACAAAACTTTTGAATTTTTGTAAGCGACTTCGATGACAGCAAATGAAAAGAAAAACAAAAAAAAAACTTTTAAAACGCTAACGAATATTAAAAAGGAGATGTGGTATGGCCAATGAGAGAACTGTTCATAAGAGACCAAAATGACACAGACAATAACAACTATAGGTCACCGTACAGCCTTCAACAATGAGCAAAGCCCATACGGCTATAAAAGGCCCCGATATTACAATGTAAAACAATTCAAACGAGAAAACTAACGGCCTTATTTATATATAAAAAAAAATTAACGAGAAACAAATAATTAACACATAAACCAACGACAACCACTGAGTTACAGGCTAAACACGTATTCTACCTCAATGGTATCATGGTATACCCGCCTCTATTGGGAGAGTTTGTGCATTCTAACCCATACCGGCGCAAATTTATTAATTTATGAACCTTAAAAATTGTAAGTTAACAGTAATGACATCTAGATCTCTCACACTTTGTACATTTGAATAAATTAGGAAATTAGCATTTAGAAAGTGCTTTGTTTACTATTGTATTGGTTTTATGTTCACAGAAACCTTGACATAAAACTGCATATTCATGTTTTCCCTTAACTGATATGATGTTATGTACTGTGAATACCTATATTAAATAAGAAGACTATAGTATATGGGATACTTGCACTAAATCATACAGACCTATCAAAGGGAACATGCGAATATCAATATATAATTTATATTCAACGAATGCATCGATACTACTTTACTGTTTCTTGGAACTGCATTAATTGTATTCTATTTCAAAGCTAATGTCGTTAATACTTGGTTCATTAAGTGTAAAGAATTTTATATTAAGTCATATTACTCAGCCATCGTCATAAAGATGCAGTATTCTCATATAAAATTTATATCCCTCAGTGGGTGTGAAATATTTAACTGATTGTATAATACAGTACAAACTTGCAATTTTCTGCATGTTGTTGATACTTAAGAAGCTGTTTTCTAGTTTTCTGTCTTGTTTTAAATTGTTACTGTTTTATATATTTATTTTTTTTTTCTTTTGGTTCATAAAAGCTGGGTTCTTTTTCTTTAAAAATACTCTTATACTGAAAACAAAACTTGAATTTATTAGACTGCAAATCTTAGAAATTTAAATTTTAACTGCTAAATCGAAAAGAAGAAAAGACACAACCCTATCGACATCAGCCGTTGAAATCATGAAAAAAAGTAAAATCACAAATATACTGAACTCCGAGGAAAAATCAATCGGAAAGTCCCAAATCACATGGCAAAATCAAATAAATGACAAAACACATCAAACGAAAGGACAACAACTGTCATATTCCTGACTTGGTACAGGCATTTCCAAATGTAGAAGATGGTGGATTGAACCTGGTTTTATTTTTTAGCGCTAAACGTCTCACTTTTACAACAGTCTCATCAAATTCCGTTATATTTACAACGATGCGTGGTCAACACAGACATAATAAATAAAATAGTCAAAATATGGGTACAGCAGTCATCACTGTGTTACAATCTTAAAACAAACATATATACAAAAGAAGCACACAGCATCTATCAAATTAAAAACACATTCATTGCTTCGTGTGTCTGTCAGAAAATGTGTACGTCATATAGGAAAAAAATTTGTCGTTCAATGTTTACACAAAACCATTTTATAATTTCACATGGGAAATGTTGGCATACAAGTCTCCCCGATGGTTATGCAAAATTTGTATCAATAATGACACGTGTCGTGTAACACCCATTAAATATGTTGATGAGATATAACTTCGAAAGAGACATTGAACAAGATCGGATGTTGTCATATATCTCATGTAACGCCTCAATCTTTTCACAGATGGACAACTTCAAGCTATAATCACTGACATCATTTCGACCCTCCTATTTCTCAGTAGTAGCATACCATTTGCAAATAATATAGCGTTTACTTTTCCTCAAAAGATACGTGAATGTTCACACTAATCATAATCAATTTTATAGTAGGGATGTGTTCTTTATAATCAAACTGCTCCATCAGAGTTACGAGGAAGAACGACTGAAAACGATACTTGTTTTTATGGTCACCACCACAAATGGGCTAACCTATACGATATGTCTTTGTTTCATCTCACTAGTATGTCTTTTTATTCTTTTATCTTTAAATACCAGAAAAGTCCTCAATTCATTAATTTTACTGATTGTGTCCTACTACCAATTGTGAAATTTTGACTGAGAAGTATGATGCATGCATAACAGGCAATGCTTTTCCTGTCGACACAGACGGTCTAGTTCTATCTTGAGTTCATATGTTTCTTTTATTTTTGTTTTAACCTTGATTTATCTTTCTCATTTGATTCATTAGATTTGAACATGATATAACTATTATTTACCTTGTTTAGATTATTTGAAAACTGATCCAAATATTTGAGACACCAATTTATTCTTCTAAAGCAATTTTTTCATCAAGAGAAAAAATAATAATAATACCGAACTCCAAGGTAAGAGAAGCAAAATATCACAAAAACAAATCCATATAACAGCCCAGAAAAAAAAACTTAATTAAAAAAAGAGACGCATTTGATTTTCAATAAAACAGCTATCCACCAGAAACCAAATTGCATGGATGTCAACAAGAACAAGTCTCTGTAATACAATTGATAGTAGAAAAATAGGTTTTATCTATTCCGATGTAAACAGCTGGACACCTAACATATCATAACTGAACATCTATAACATGATATAAAGTTGTATACAAGTAAGCTTAAAAAAGACAGCTTTTGAAATCTTGTTTGATCTGTGTTATAGCATTATTTGAATTATACTTTACGTATATGACTGGTTTCTATTATTGCAATTTAACTAAGTGTTAACTTAAATCTGCATATTGCTATCATATACCTTTTGCATTTATATCTTGCTATGTAAGTTGATAATATATAATATGCAAGATAAATGTTTTTATGTGCTTAGAAAAGAAATATATCATAAACAAGAAGTAATCTTAAAAATGTATTTCCAATTTTCATATGATTTCAGAGAAGAGAAAATTTTAAATTCTATAATGGCCTACAACTTTCTATGGAATTTAAGAATGACAAGTGTTCATGTTGTTTCTCATTTTGACAGAATGCCTTATATAGAATTTAAGCATATTAAAAGGAATTTGACACACTGTTTGAAAATCTAAAATTCTTATACACTTCATGTTTTAACCATCGAATTTGAATTAATTTCAAACCATAAAAACTATTTCTTTGTTAGTGAACTATTTTCAGATGTATTAATTTAGACAGAATAATTGAATCTTGCTTTTTCCACGTTCTCATCAATAGTTCTATATATTTGTTACATATTCCCACGATATTCCTTGATAAAATATTGAATTATATATGAGAACAGTCACTGAATACAGACAATGTGTAATGGATCCATTATCTGAGTTTTTATATCTTTTCAATAAGTATATCGTATTTGATCGAATTTAATTATTTATACTGATTTATCAGATTTTTTGCAGTTTCTTTATTTCTTTATGTCTAAAATAAGTGTATTGTTAATTTCAAATAACACGGGATACTAAATTTCAGTCTGATGAATACACAGTCAATCGGATTCGCTCTCATTCCTTGACAACACTTAAGGTATCTCTAAAAATAATGATCTCGGGACACAATAATATTAAACAAAACAATTTCACTCACCCGCATCAATTTTTTTTTTTAATTTTCTAATGCATACCATTTTTTCAATTTTCTAATGCATACCTTTTTCGGGTTAGTACACTGTATTTATCGCTCCATTGTGAGTTCTTCAACAACAACGTACTTTGACATCCATTGTCATTTAAATCTGTTGTTTATATTTAAATAAAAAAAAAGAAAAAGAAATAACTTCCTATCACGCAATACTGACTCTAGTCTATTGTTTACTCTTTGATTTTAAGATGTAAAAGGATATAAGCAAATTCAATATTTATCCAATATGCAATTATTGACATGATAAACCGTCTCCTGACAAAGGAAGTTTAAAAATATTTTATTATCCTTACACATACAAAGTTGTTTACTTCATCGTTTTGCGGTCTCTAGTGTACAATTGTCTTAATGGCGATATATATTACATCTCCTTAATTTTTTTTTACATATTTAAAAAAAAAAGTACATTCATGTTAATATCACTATTCTCTTTAAAAACAACACAAAACAACTTTTCAAACTTCACTCAAATGTCGTGTCGGTCATAAGTTATTTACAAATTAGATTTTGAGGAACTTTATGTTTGGAAATTTGACCATGTTTTCTATATGGTTACATTGTCGTTTGGTTTTGTTGCTCTTCAGTGTTCTGTTGTTTCGTTGTTTCCATCCTACAGTTTGTGTGTTTCCCTCGGTTTAAGTTTTTAACCCGGATGTTCTTTCTCCATCGATTTATGACTTTTGAATAGTGGTATACTACTGTTGCCGTTATTTATTAAGATCGTTTCGAGACTGCAATCGAGCAGTTTTTGATTTAAATATAAGTCTCATCTCAGATATTCAAATACATTATGTCCATGATGTTAAATCTTAATTTTTTTCTGTGTATTGTTGATATTTGCCAATACTTTTTAACCTGTTTATATAATTTAGCTACTAGTATATGTGCCGTTTTTGTTCTGTCTTATTGACGTATATCCCACATCAGGTCTTCTTCCATGTACCATGTTTTGATAAAATCAAACACAGCGATTATAAAAATATATATACATAGTATTAAAATGGGTTGATGTTTTTTTTACTACAATGAATTTACTCACCACAAACAGTTTTCTATTATACAACAATGAATTCCTCATTACCATTTGCATAACATTTTCTTTTAAACAAATCCAAAATAATTCAAACTTTATCCTCATCTGACCGTTCAATATGCTTACTGTTTTAGCGATAATATACACGATAATGTTAAGTCTACTATTGGTTTACGTACAATATTGTCATAGGTCGAGTCATCAACTCTTATTATCCTGGGAATACTGCCATATAAGAACAACTTTCAGAATTAAGATTTATCAGGTATAAAGATTATATTTACAGGAAATCAATACTTTCTTCGTTTTTCTTCCTTGAATTAGGTCAAAAATTTAAAATACACAATACAATATGTATCAAAACATACAAAATATTGTCATCAAAATCAATTGGTTTTCTAAAAGCTATTCGATATATCAGTGCTGACAAAAGTAAACATATAGGTGAATATAATGTTTAGATCATTTTGAAATTAATAATTCAAGCTGAAATCTATATGTTAAACATTAAACTCCGAAACAGTACTGCATGATGCAGTGGGTTTTTTCAGGAAGGAAGTATGACCAGAACTATACTTTATACAGTTTTTTTACCATTAAAAGAGGTTTATTATAAATATTGTTTTAAAAACAAATTCTGACGTCAGACACACAAATCAATGAATGTGTTTGTAGATAGATATTTTTTTGTTCTGTTAAATTGTCCCTTTTAAAATTGCTATACGATTATGATCGATGTACCCATATTTTGACCATTTTATTTATTGTGTCTGTTTAGTTTACGTATCAATGTAAATATAACGGAATTTGACGAGACTGTCATCAAAGTGAAAGGGTTAGCGCTATAAAACCAGGTTTAATCCACCATTTTCTACATTTGAAAATGCCTGTACCAAGTCAGGAATATGACAGTTCTTGTCCAATCGTTTTTGATGCGTTTTGTTATTTCATTTTGCCATGTGATTATGGACTTTCCGAATTTATTTTCCTCTAGTTCATAAAATTGAGAATGGAAATTGGGAATGTGCCAAAGAGACAACAACCCGACCATAGAAAAAAACAACAGCAGAAGGTCACCAACAGGTCTTCAATGTAGCGAGAAATTCCCGCACCCGGAGGCGTCCTTCAGCTGGCCCCTAAACAAATATATACTAGTTCAGTGATAATGAAAGCCATACTAATTTCCAAATTGTACACAAGAAACTAAAATTAAAATAATACAAGACTAACCAAAGGCCAGAGGCTCCTGACTTGGGACAGGCGCAAAAATGCGGCGGGGTTAAACATGTTTGTGAGATCTCAACCCTCCCCCTATACCTCTAGCCAGTATTTTTGTGATCTTACTTTTTATAATTATTTGTCTTGCACCAGTTGTAAACAATTCAAACAATGATCCACACCATCATGTTGATTTAGGGAATATTACCGATGGGTTGCACGCTGAACCAATACAAAGGACACAAACATATTGGCAATATTGAGTTTTACTGTGGGTGTTACAGTGTTGTTGGTTTTTTTCTACATCGGATTGAGGTACAGGGAAGTGTTAAGCTCTAACTAAACAAGTGTTGACCTATTGGTGACCTTTGGCTGTTGTCTGCTCTATGATCAGGTTGTTGCCTCTTTGTAATATTCCACATTTCCATTCTCAATATAATTTTTATTCTTATTTACCTCGCCACCTTTTTGCGCCTGCCTCAAGTCAGTAGGTCTGACCTTTGACACGTTCCCCATTTCCATTCTCAATTTTATTTGAATAATATAAATGTTATAATGTGACAAATTTGGACAGATCTCTTGGAATAACATTGGATTACCCTGTTGGCAAACCAACAGCTATATTTCATTTTGCAATTAATTTCAACATAAACTTAATAAAAAAATTTGCCTTTGCATTTAAATAAAGTTATAAACTGACGGTGGTGGCTTTCTATTTTTTGTAACTATAGTATGCATGTCATTTACAGTACTCATAAAAATATTTGTTGATTTTGATATATTTCTTTTTTTTTTAAATTCAGTTTTCAAATATGTAAATATCATACATTAAACAAAAATAATTTTAAATTTGTTTCGAGTTCTTTTATTTATTAACTAGTACCTGTCGTAATACTAATATTATGCATTAAGTTATTAAGTCATTAAGGCATATATATTTGTTTAGGGGCAAGCTAAAGGACGCCTCCTGGTGCGAGAATTTCTCGTTGCATTGAAGACCTGTTGGTGACCTTCTGCTGTTGTCTGCTCTATGGTCGGGTTGTTGTCTCTTTGACACATTCCCCATTTTCATTCTCAATTTTATCGGAACAATGTCTGATGATTATGAAAAAAATAACAAATACTATTTAATTACGATTATGGATTTTATATTTAAATTTTAAAAAGTCAATTCAGCCCCAAAATATCAGTTTAAATACTTGACATACATTGCTTCGAAAAATGAATGAAAGGAGTTATTTTGAATTTGTCAATACGAAAGCAACTCAAACACAAACTTTAAAACATTATAACTAAATGCCTAATGACTCAACACCAGAAAAAATAGTGTCATTATAATCAATCTTTCTCCTCGATTCAGTTATGTCTGACTGTTTGACCTAATAAGCCTTACAATTAATCTTTATTCGGGTTATAAATTTCTGACACAGTCATTTGTTTACTGCCTACTGAGACATATTTGAAAGAAGCAAGCTCATGTAATGAGTATTGGATTACATGCCTCGTTTTAAAAATAAGTTTTCAACGCCTACCATGTTAGATTAAAGGTACTTGTGAATGCTGTAAAACTGAATTATTTCCCCAGAAAGAAACTTTAATTAATCTTAACAAAATTACAAATACAGTCAGTTTGTCTATCGTCAATATTCTTTGACATTCAAATCAGTGATATTAACCTCAAAGCATGATTGGTATGTATCAAAGTTTAATTTGGGCTTGGTATATTTACGTTATCCATTTTTATGAAATGATAAAAAAAAACATAATCTCTAGAAGAAGTTAACCAAAAAGTCAACTTTTTTTGGCCATACATTCTTAGTCGATTCATCAATTAAGTGTTCCAACCGAGTAAACATGATTTTGCTGCCCCTTATGCACATACTTATTAACCACTCATCAATCTTTGCTTATTTTGAAGAAAATTGATATTTCTATTGAAATGTACAAAAGAAACCCTTTCTCTGTTGGATTGAAGAATTGAATTGGAGAGAGAAAGCATTTTGAACACATTAAACTGTGTATGTGAATACCTTAAACTGTTTCAGGCAATTTGTTTTGTTTTCATACTCGTGCACATTTTTCCATAGCTTACATGGGGTTGTGGGTTGTTTTATTATTTCTTCATATTCAAATAATACATGAACGATAACATGTCTATACATTAATGTACCTTATCGCTATTTTGAATGCTGCGAAAATTTACCTGATAATTCTTAGCACTTGTGCTATTAACTTCATACCTTAATCACTGTTCCTTTTATGGTTTCAACAATTTTATTCTGACGTCAAACTGTTATGGGAACCTTTGTGATGTCAAATCATTGTAGGCAAATAACAATAGCACGTACAAAAAATATCACTACTTAAATTCAACATTTTTGTTTTTATTTTGTGTAAGTGGTATGATGCGACAACACCATCTATACACGTAAGTATTTAACTGTCAATTATTGTCAACATCTACATTCTTAGATAAGCTTTATATGTGTGTGCTTGTAAACAAAGCAGAGCGACTGATATCACAATGTGCACGATTCGTTCATTGTGGGATATTGCATTAAGTATTTAAATTACTAATTTTTAAGAAAAGCCTCAAGTACTAGCTAATTATGCACCACTGAATCTGGAGATACGATAATGTTCAATGTAATCTCTTTTCTATTACTTATAGATGGTTTCACTTTTTAATATTGAATAGTTACGTGTCATATGTACTAGATCGAATGTATTGTCATTGATTGATATTCATGTTTCCTTCAAAACAGAAGGAAATAGCTTTGTTTTCTTAAATAATCAGTTAGAAAGAGGGATTGGCTACAACATCAAAAATACTTTCCATTTCAAATCGAAATGTTGATTTCCAAGTGTCTAAAAAACAGATGTGTGACAATGATAAACATTTTCCAAGGAGTGATTCCATTACTGACTCTAAAAGTGAGAGATTATAATTTCATATTTGATTAAGTAAACCAGTAAAGCCCATTATCTATCCTATGTTATATAATTCAAGTAACAGCATAAAGCTGATAGCATGCTGTCATTAAGTCAGCATTTAAAGAAAGAAAATGGAATCTTATCTATGTCATGTAAGCGTTGGATAAAATGCATGAATAGATATAAGTGACTATGAGCGGTAGTTGTTATTGGATTTCAAGTTGTGAAAAAGGATATTCTGTGTATGTACAACTGTTGATCAGCTTCTAATAACGGTGTTGTGTTCTTGTAGAATGGGACGACCTGCTACTTACTTCCTATTCACTTACTGAGGGTACTATAGAAATGTAATGGACAATTTAAAATTCATATATCTACTTAAAGAGTATTTTTAACTCAGAAAACCGAAAAGGTTTTCCTATTGTGATTTGGTATATACAGCCCCCTACCAATGGACTCGATAATATGTATCTTCGTTACGTCGGTATTTTAGTCAAGATGCAATCTAATTACCTATCGACATGACATTCGAAGACTGCAGACAGTAATATAACGAGATATTAATATAAATATAGATATAATAAATAGATACCGAACTTATGGAATTTGATTTTTCTAGGTCTGTTTGATTTCCAATTATAGGTTAAAATATATATTAATCATGATTTTTTTTCTTGTATAAGAATGAGTTGTTGTGGATCGAATCAGTCAATCAAATGATTTCTACCTTTGATTCACTTTCAATGTTTAAATTCTCTTCCTTTTAATAACTTAACACGCATAATTAATGCGTAATCAATCTCTTGCTAAAGAATAAAATTGAAGGTCATATGAATACGGATTCAATAAGGTCCAATTATTCACTTGCAAATGAATAATTCATCATCGATATTTCTTGTTTTTTTTGGTGACAAAATTGAATCATACTGAGTGCTAAAAGCGAATTATGTTTCTATTTTTCAATTTCATTAATGAGTGAAAAAACAAATGATATTTAATTTTGTATTCATGTCTCGTAATTAATGGCCCTGAAAAGCTGTCCCTCAGCAAAACCATTTAGTTGTTGGACGACTCGCAATGTATATTTCATTTGACCAGTTAGTATTAACATTATTCGATAATCTAGAAAAATTGTACAACTCTAATTTAAGTCATAATTATTTAACAAAAGCATGCAATGTATACTAACTAAATACTCTGAGCACTTTAAGCATCTTCTTCTACGTTTGCCTTATTCGTCACGGTTTCTGTTTGCACTTGTGATGTCAAATTGGTAACTAAAGGTGTCGTGTAATTTTTGAAGTGACTTTATCGGTTTGTTTAATCGGAATCTACAATATAGATGTCTGCTGGGAATTGAGGCTGATTATTTGCCAAATATGGACAACTAGATTAAAACAATTATACCTACATAGTTCATTGAGAACTGACCCAATGTATCAAACAAATAACTTTAAAGTTATAATGCGTTTTATAGTTACACAATTGCATATTGATAAATTTACATCAGGGATTTTTTACTTTCATTTACATGAACAAATACCAGGTCAATTATTGAGTATTATTATAAGCCAATGTAGCCTAAACTATTACACAAGGGATGATAAAAGAAAATATTGTGTGCATTAGTGACAAATTAAGACAAGAATGACAAGTGCTTTGATATTTGTTTTATTACGTGAATTTTTATTTTAAACGTGTTGTTCTATTAGAATTCCTATTTTACAGTTACCATTGTACAAATTTCAGTGTGAATTTTTTATCTTGTGTGAACCCATCAGTAACTCATTAAACCTGTATTAACTATTTTTCTCTTATTTTATAAACAATTTGAAATATTTTTTTCCAAAGATACAAAAAACAACGCAATCCATGAACACATCTACCCTTTTCTCATTTGTTTTAGCAACTGCATTGGCGATATCTTAGTATGCGAATGTCTCGTATGCGATAGTTCGTAGGTTCGAGTTATAGACTTTAAAATAGATACGTGTTCCTTCTCCATTAAACACTCTGCATTTCGAAGTAAGAGTAAATATCAGTCTACTTGGAGTCAAATAAACTCATCATAGATACCATGATTTAAAAATTTATATTAACGCCAGACGCGCGTTTTGTCTATAAAAGACTCATCAGTGACGCTCGAATAGAAAAATGTTTAAAAGGCCAAATAGGGTACGAGGTTGAAGAGCATTGAGGACCAAAAATTCCTAAAAGTTTTGCAAAATACAGCTAAGGTAATCTATTCCTGATGTAGTAAAAGCCTTAGTTTTTCAAAAATTCAAATTCAAACCATTGTGTCCGGGTAGGATGATTTGTGAACGAGCACGACAAAAATCAGTTGTATCTAGTACATAGCAGGGTTCATATTCATTTAACATTAACATATGCCCGTATGGACAATGATATTTTTTCCACTGAACATTAAACAGCTGGTCGTCACATTTTGTAAATAGATATTCGGTAGTCAAGGGACATATTGTCACGTGGTGTCCTTTCCCTTACTTTTTCAATTAATAAAATAAAAGATATAATCTCATTCAATTACAACTATTACAGGATTACCGATTCCTTTGATGATTCGATCGACAAATACGACACACACTGGGATAACAGAAATCTAAACATTCATTTCATCTTTAATCAAATATAAAATAGCTTTTTGTAATTGTAAGCTTATCTTATCTATAAAAATCTAGATCAGTATAAATTCCATTTTCAATCAGTGCTATTTATTGTATTTTTAGCAAATCATGTGAATTCTCACGTGTTTGAATATTGAAATAACAAACAATCATAAAAAACCTCATTTCTTTCATAACTTAGATGTGTGTTAAACTATCTACTGTTTCTATAAAGGTTTGCTAGGTAAACTAGTTCCCTCATTTGAAATTTGTTGTTTCACATTTACTAGATGAAAAAGGCAAACGTATTTGATTTTATATACGTGGTTCTTAATTGTGCCATCACTAAAGTTCACAACGCTGAAATTCCTTAAAAATATTTTCTTTTTTTCAAAACGGGACAATAAAAGGGTTCATAAGAAAAGTAAATCATAACAGAAAAAATTGGTCTGATTCAGAACAATTTTATTATATTCTAAAGTTTTTAATACTTCTTAATTTTGAAAATGCTGTAGTTGCATTGTTTAAATGATAGATTTACGATAATATAATTTTGTCATCATTAAAACGTCACATTTTTGAAATAAAGGCTATATTTTTATTTGTATATGTAGGACGTTGCATAACCATCCATGTAAATCTATATATAACTGAAAGTAGCACCCTCCTAAAATTATGAGATACATTTTTTTTCTATTTCTGTTTTCATATAACATGCAGATTGACGGATTAAACCATCTTCACTAGCCAATAGGTACTATACAGTCTCATTCTCTCCACACTTTGAGGATTAAGATAGAATTTAGGATCCAAGAGGTAATAATTTGCATTGGTAGCAGTTGTAACTGGCTGCATCTTATCAATAAGCGCGTTTAAGATGATTCTGTGTTACATAGAACATATAATTCTAATATGACGTGCTTCTTTCGCTTTGTGAATAAACCCATGCTCTACATCCAATAAAATTTGTTTGCATATCCGTATATTGTAATAAATTTTATCAAATTGGCATGCATCTAATATATTTCATGAACTTAAAATACTTCCAAACTCTTAAATGATGCACATGTTGTTACTAATTTATTTATTATGGCTGTTATGTGTACGACAACCGTTCATGTTGGCTGTTCAAAACTCCTCCCTCTCGATTTGGATCACATTACCAATCGTTTGCTTGTTTGCAAACAAAAAAGGGAGGTTCTTGGAAGAGCCTACACAAGCCCTCTATACTTATACACATCGGTAATAGAAATTACCTTAATGGTCTTAATCAGAATCGAAATAATTGATGCAAGCTATACTTTATAGTAGTTTTAACATGAGTAGGAATTATATCATATTCGTATTATTTTAGCCCTCACTATCGCTCGAGCAAAATGAATTTCGAATATAACGCCTACTCATGTTAAAACTACAATAAAGTATAGCTTACATCAATTATTTCTTAAATAAAAAAAGCATACGACGATATTTAAAGACTATTTTAAAGTTCTTAATCCGCAAATGAAAGTTCTTGGTTGCGTTTCTGTCACAAATAATTATACGTAAAGTTTCGACTCAAGCTTCTTGAAGCTTGTTAATAACCGTTTTACTCCTCCACACTGTAGAGAGTTCAGTTGCTACCATTATAACTTTTATCTACCGAATGATGATGCAGTATTGATATCACAAATGTTGGATTTTTCTGCCAAAGGAGGAGAGGAATGGATCTGATTGCGTAACGCAGATGGGATAACACATCCGAACCTTTATTGTGTGGAGTGATTCTGTGTTCAGCATTTGCTTGATTTAATTTTTTAAGAAAAAGCCACAGGTACTACTTCCTAGTCATGCACCATTGAATCTGGAGACATGACACTGTTCAATGTATCACTGTTTGTTACTTTACCTTTTTTTATATTAATACGATAAGTGGTATTTGATCGATTATATTGTCATTAATTGGCGTATGTGTTTATTTTCTTCAAAACAAGGTAAACATATCTATGCTGTTTTTGAAAGCATACCTATTAGAAATAAAGCCTTGCTACGACTTCAATTGCAATAAAGATACTCTCCAATGCAATCTGTACTATTGATTAAGAGGTGTCTGAAAACTCATCTGTGGCAATTCTAACATGTTTCCAAAGACTGATTACATCATTGACTTTAAAGTGTGAAATTATAATTTCATATTTAATCAAGTAAATCAGTAAATCCTATCATCTATTGCATGTTACATAACCCATATAACAGCATAAAATTGATATCATGCTGTTATTAACTCATCATTTAAAGAAAGAAAATTGGATCTTACCTTTGTGTTCGGTGAAAGGGATTAATAAAACTTTAGTGACTACGAACAGCAGGGATTGCGTGTGTTGCAAACTACTATTCTTCTATACGAGTTTACTACCATGTAATTTCAATACATTATAAATGCACTACAAATACTTAAAGATAGACTATAAAATGTGTGATTGTTGTTGTTGTCCTTATGAAATATTATTTCTGCTGGGAATTTACGGTTATTGGGTTACTTGTCAGGAATACTTTTCGAGCAAATACAATTATACACCATAAACATGTAGTTTATTGGGTTTTTGACCCAATTATTCAAACAACTAAAATTAAAGTTGTATTGTGCGTTTATAGTTAAACAAATTACATATTGATAAATTTACATCTAGAGCTGTTTGGTATCATTTTTGTGAAAATATAACAGATCAAATATTGACTTTGCAGTTATAATGAGACAATGTTGTCTGAACTATTACACTAGGGAAAATTCAAGATCGTAATGTGTCCATTAGTAAGAAATTAAAGCAAGAATAAAAAGGCTATGATATTTTACTTTTTAGATGTCCTCTCCATTATTATGTTTTGCAATAAATCAAATAAAAAGGTATTAGTTTCGAAACAATTACAGGATAAGCGATTCATTTGATGATTCGAACGACAATTACAAAAGACACTTGGATAAAAAATCCTGGAAATTATTTCTTCTCTGATCTACAATAAAATGTGTATTTAAACTCAAAAAAAAAAAATTGGGAGTTTGATTATATCTAAATTTACATCGGTATACAATGCGTGTTTTAAAGATTAGTTCTTATATAATGTATGAATTTTAAGAATTCGCGTTGTTTAGATTAATGCAATCTGAATAAAAAAAAATCTATTTTTTCTGTGTTTTCCATAATGCCCGTGTCACACTGTCCCGATTTTTATATACGATGGACACCCGAATGCGAAAATTGTAAGTTCGTACGAAGTTGGTCCCGATCTCGTTAAAATACCAAAAAGTGACCGAAGAAAGTACGATGAATAACGAAGTCTATACGATGGTGCCGAAATTATATACGATAGCAAAAGATGGACATACGAAGGTTAACCGAAGAAGGGTATTTAAACTTCATATCTCAGCTGAAGCCTACACGATGGATCACGAAGGCTACACGATGGATTACGAAGGCTACACGATGGATTACGAAGGCTACACGATGGATTACGATGATGGCGCGATGGTCATACGATGTCTAAAAGATACGAACAGAATTTCGACAACAAATCGTTTTTGTACAAGTCTGCCATGCATGGCGGGAAATCGATCTTTTTGTCTAATTCTTATAAAACTTAGTTTATTATCCCCTCGCCTACTACATGTAAGTTGCGTGTATATAAAATTGTTATTGACACTCTATACCCAAAATGCTCAAAACTTGGTATGGTGTTACTCGTTAAGAATATCTTAAGCGCTATTTACTTAAAGGTTCAAAGGTCGAGGTCACAGTGGCAGTTGTAATACAAGGCAATATCACCCTTGTGGACACTCTAAAACCAATATGCTTCTAAAGATTTTAACCACATTTGGTATATTGTTCCTCCTTGTAACGATCTGACATTTTTTACGTTCAAGGCCAAAGGTCAAGGTCATGCAGATGGACTTGTTTTTTCTCCTTGAAATAGCATAATACACAGGAATTGGTTGCTCATTTTTTTACCTGCTGGTTCTAAAGACAATATTAAAGGTATTTCCAGTTACTGAATGTTTTGGTTGATTTATAGAAAAATAGTTTATGTATCAAATATGCATATTCAATTTACCATTTTCTGCATGTGTATATACAAATATAGTGTCCATATTTGTCCCCAATATGTTACATACGAGGGGATGCCACGCTCGGCATTGCCTTGTTTGAACTGTAAAATGTGTGCACTAGTCTGAATAATCACCCATAATTATGCCCATGTTTACTGATCTATCTTAAAGGTAAGGTAATGGGTTCGTTGATCCCTTTTATTCAAAAAGAGCTCTTTCCAGGAGAATATCATAATAATATAGACAAAAGGAAGGATGTGGTGAAAGCAACAAATGCGGCAAAATATGACATATCGAAAACAAAATGGTTATGGAGTAAACATTCGTGTGACAACAACTCAGACGATACATAAAAAAATCAGAATAATGAAGAAAAAGTTGGTTTCCCTATATACGTGTACCTGCAGAGTTGGTGTACGAGGCGCGTTTATGATTTTCATTATGTTACTTGATATGGAAAATTGACAAAAAATAATATTTTATTTGTAAAAGTAAATCCTGAGCCTGTAATAGCTGCTCTTCTTGTTCCATTTGAATTAATAGAAACAACGCTGTCGCCTTTCTCATAGAATCATATGATATGAGCTCCATGTTTTGTGAACGTCTTTCTTAACTGTCATATTAGACTGACCAGTGCATATCGCGCATGGCACTTTAAATGTATTTTAACGCGAAAATTAACTTACATTTAGCTGGATTTATTGCCGTCGTAATTCCATCTTGTCGCCTTCGTACTTTTATTCGATGGCAACACGACGGGATTACGAGGTCTTCACGAAGTCGTGTTGCCATCGTAAGACCTACGGGTATCTTCGTGATTCATTCGTGTAGACATCGTAATGTCAAAACTGCCCGATGGAAACGATGGAAACACGAATGCAATACGATGTGCAAAGATGCATTCCCGGTGACATTACGATAGTGAGGATGGTGATACGAACTCAATACGAACCCTCAACATCGGACGCACCTTCGGGGATTTTTTAACATGTTAAAAAATTTTGAACCCTTCCCGAAGTTGTCCCCGAAGGCTAGAAAAAGTGGCCGATGGTTCTACGATGGTTAAAGATGGCACTACGAATAGCCCGATCTGGATACGATCAGTCCCGATTTTGAAAATTTCCATTATCGTGTTGCCATCGGCGTAAAAATCGGGACAGTGTGACGCGGGCATTACAATTGCCAGATATGCAATACATGTATATCATTTGTTTTCTCGTTTGAATTGTTTTACATTTGTCATTTCTGTGCCTATTATAGATGACTATGCGGTATGTGCTTTGCCCATTGTTGATGGTTGTATTGTGACTTATAGTTGTTAATTTCTTTTTCATTTGTGCTCTTTTGAATAGTTATTTCATAGGCAATAATACCAAATCTTGTTCTTTGTGGTTTCCTTCTTGTCAATTTGATGTTCAACCATATTTGTGTAACTGTGTATATTACTAGACGAATGAAGCATTGTTTTAAGATTATTTGTACGTGGTTCATAACTGGGCCTCCCCTTATAAATTTACACATATGTCCCTGCTCCCTTACTACCGTTACGAATGATCAGTCATAAATTGTTTGTGTCTGTAACCTCCTCGTAGTCAACTCCAAGCAATGTTTGGTCAACTAAAAAAGACTTATGAAACAAGCTATATACAAGTATTTATCACACATTCAAGGATTTGAAGATAAAATCTTTATTCTTTAAAGAGGCACTAGCTAAAAGATATATAAAAAAATCTAAAGTATTTTTTTTTTGTTCAATCATTAATGCAAAATAAAGGCAACAGTAGTATACCGCTGTTCAAAACTTATAAATCGGGGTAACAAACTAAAACTGAGGGAAACGCATTAAATATTAGAGGGGAACAACGACACAACATTAAAATGTAACACACACAGCAACGGACTAAGCATTACACAAAATCCGATGAGAATAACCAATATTACATCAAAACCAAATACATGAATTTGGGATAGAAAAGTACCGTGACACGTCTTATAGTACACTCAAATATAGGAGAAAACAAACGACACAACGGAATACTTTAATTTTAGCGGCCAGTATAGTTTGTCAAATTAAGCTAAAAAAAAACATTGATGATGAATTAACATTAAAAGTGAAACAAAGGTAAATCATTTGATTGACTGATTCCATCCACAAAAAAATCGTAGTTAAACAGGTAAACACGATGATTAACACATAATCTTAATCTATCATATATGATTAAGCAGTCCTTACAAAATCCAGTTGGTTGCTTTGTATTTATATCTATGTTTATATCTATATCGATGATATGGCCATTGGAGGTATTCGGAGGTAAACTTGATAATAATGAGATCTCGTCAAAACTAAAATACACACAAAACGTAATTACATATTATTGAGTCCATGACCTGTAAATTATTTATTTTATACTTTTTACGATTTGGATAAATGTTTTACATGGTTATAAATCAAATATGAGAATTTGAGTTAAATCGTTGGACTTAAATTTGACAGCTATTGTCCCTTTAAACGTCGGAAATGAAACTAAATATGTATTATCTGTGTTTTTCAAGATTGACATTACTAGGGTGTTAATTACTTTCATTGAGAAATAGATAAAAAAACAAAAATGAATCACCTGATACACTGTCTGATTATTTATAATAATAATTATTTATAAAAATAATCAAACAGTTAAGGACGTACGTACTTGAAAACATCATGACATTCAAATGATTAAGATTTTTATATTTTATATATGCCTTTTTATGTTTGAAACTAAGGTTGATATAGATTTGGAGAGGTGTAGGATTGGCAATCATACCACATCTTTTAAAATCACCAAAAGGCCTATCATCATCATCCAAAAACGTTTTTTTTTTCATGACTCTACAAAATATTTGAGAAAAAACAGCAATATTAAAACTAATCCAAACAATTGGAAGTAAGCAGTTTCAGCTCCTCCGTGTAAAAGGCTTATAATTTTTTGTGCCGTATTTGGCACAACTTTTTGGAATTTTGGATCCTCAATGCTCTTCAACTTTGTACTAGTTTGGGTTTATAAATATTTTTGATTTGAGCGTCACTGATGAGTCTTATGTAGACGAAACGCGCGTCTGGCGTAATAAATTATAATCCTGGTACCTTTGATAACTATTATAAGTTCATTTCAGTATGTAACTTTTCATTTGGTTCTGATATTTCAATCATGAAAAGCACGAAGTAAGCATTCGCCGATCTCTGGAAATATTAAGGTTTTCATATGGTTTTCTTTGTAAAAAGTTATCAAAGGTGCCAGGATTATAATAAGACATAAGACTTATCAGTGATGCTCAGATCAAAATAATTGTAAAGCCAAACAAGTACAAAGTTGAAGAGCATTGGGGACCAAAAATTCAAAAAACATTATGCCGAATACGACTAAGGTATTCTATTCCAATAAAACATATACCAGGTCCTTTGTGCATATTTTTGTTTTACATTTATTACAAAGCCTTTACGTATAACCAACTTTACATTGTTCATTCGGTTTATAAACATTCTGTTATTAAGTAACATGTGTATATGTAATTTCCTCTTCATTTTTTTCAATTGATCAGATGAAAGGTTTTTTTTCCCTATCAATGATATCCATTACAGTATTAACAATTCGTTTAATGATTTGAATGACAATTGTAACACACACTGAGATAAAGGAAATCCTGAAAATTATTTATCTCTAATCGAAATTAAAATGACCTGATGTAATTGTAACCCTTATCAAATCTTTAAAAAAATGATCTCGATAGTCATCAATTGCGTGTTAAATCAGTACTACTTTATATTACTTTCAGATAATCAAACAAACATTGATTTCTTGCTTTATATTTATAAAAGAATATGGTTACATATATGAGCGGCAGCCTTATATCAAAGATATTGTGTAGCAAATAAAACAAAATAAAAACACGTTTTTTGAAACGATCATTCACAGAACTCGTATAAAGTAGAATTGCGAGTGGAAGGAGATGTTGGGAAACGTCAATTTACCCTAAATACAAAATTAATGTCGGATTTGTGATGTATACCTTTAATTTATGCCATAACAATGCCTAAAGATATTAGTCTTCCAAATTATTTTTATTTTACATCCACTCAAAAAGGGTTGACTATTTTAAAAGCCGTTACAATGGGTAGTCATTTTACACGTGGTTTAAATTTTTTTTTTTTTCACTTTTTTCAGTGATCGGGTCCTATGACTATTCAAAAAATGTACAATTAAGCTCATGGTATACTCGTTAATCGTAAATAGACTTTGCTTAGTGTTGAAAGCCGTACGGTGAACTATATTTGTTAATTCCTTTGTGTCGGTTGGTCTCTTTTGAAGAGTTGTCTCATTGGCACTCATACTACACCTTTATATATATATTGTTCGACCTGTTAGTCAAATGCGTTTTGTTTAAATATACTTTTTCACTTTTTTGGTCTTTTGAAAAATGTTGTTTGTGCTGTGTTTAGACCCTTCTACAACGAAATTTGTTTTACATGCACACGTATAAAAATTGCGGTTTTTATCCAACGCAATCATAGGTTTGAACGTAGTTTTCAATTTAGACTCGTATATATGTATATATATATATATATATATATATATATATATATAATGTCTAAAAATAGCCACAATCAACATTCAATCTATTTAAGCGTGGATCAGTTTGGGGAAATAAACTGATACAGTTACTGAATTAAAATTATATAAATGTCTAAGAATATTACTTAAACACGCTAATTAATACATTAAAAGGTCTATTAGATTTTAAATAGAAATACGCAATATTTCGCTAAACAAATTAGCTTCATCAGGCGTGTGCATCTCTCAAGGTTAAATCGGATGCATGACAAAAAAATATTTTTGTAGCTTAATCTATACCAGATTTGAGGAAAAGTGTAACATATTGATTGATGTTGCAGAAAATAAGTTTGTAGCTACAACTACATGAAGTAGGAATAAAAGTTTAACACATTTATAGATGTTCGATTAATTGTATGAATTTCTATAAATTAATTTGTATGATTTCAAGATAATTATTGTTTTTATTTGCTTTTAAATCTTTTTTCGTCTCTTTTATTGAGTCCATCAGGTTCAAAAGTTCGTAACTGGTGCATCCAAAATCTCTCTCTTTTTTGTCTTCCTTGTGTATCCCAATTTTGATTTTTCTCAATGATTTGAAATGTGACGTTTTCAAAATCATGTCCTGCTCTTAAAAGGTGTCTTGTAATTGGGCAGTTCCTTTCTTTTGTATAAAATGACCGATGGTTATTTAGTCGGATGTTAAATGGTGTTTCAGTTTCACCAACATATTGTAATTTGCAAGTTCCACACGTTAGAATATAAATGCAATTTTGCGTTTTGCAATTTGATGTTATAAATATGTTGTATTTTTTCTTTGTGACTGTGCTGACGAATTGGGTTTCGATGTTGGCGACTTTGCAGCACTTACAATTGCCCCTTCCGCATGGTTTATAACCTCAGATTGTTGATATCTCCTGTTTAGATACTTTGGATGTTACTAGAATATCTTTGAGGTTTTTAGGTCTGCGGTAAGCCATAACGGGAGGTGATGGAAAAATCTCTTTTAAGGAAGGATCATTTTCAATAAGACGCCAGTGTTTGTGGACAATTGATGAAAGATTTGTCAGGTGAGGATGAAAACTAACAACAAACGGGATTTTATTTGTCTGGGCCGTCTTTTCTTTGTATTCAAATAGGTTTGTTCGGTCTTTTTCTTTTGCTTTACCGAAAGCTTCTGAAATATTTTTGTTCTTATAACCTCTTGATTTGAGTTGCTGTCTGAGTTGCCCCAAACGATGGTTTAATTTTGATTCTGATGAACAAATCCGTTTTAACCTGATGGCTTGGCTGTACGGAATGCTCCGGGAGCAGTGTTTTGGGTGACAACCCTTTGGAGAGAGAACTTGGTGTTTATCAGTTTTTTTGGTGTGAAGGTCGGTTGTCATGACTCCGTTTTCTAAAGTTATGGTGGTGTCGAAAAACGCAATTTTCTCATTTGAAACTTCAGATGTGAACTTTATCGATTGATGAAAGTTGTTACAGAAATCGAGAAATTCTTGCAGACGTTCTGCAGTTTCGTTCCATTTGATGTCGATGTCATCAATGTAACGGAGCCAAGACAAGGGTTTGTATGGTACATTCGAAAGGATACGTTCTTCGAGACTCCCCATGAAAATGTTGGCAAAAGAAGGTGCCATTTTGGTTCCCATACTGGTACCGTCAATCTGCAAGTAGTGCTGGTCGTTGAATACAAAATTGTTGTTTTCAAGCACTAGTCTCAGCAGCTGAACCAGACAGTCTGTTGGGGGATGTTTATCCTTCCGATTATTTCATACTTGTTCACAAGCGACTATTCCTTCATTTTTGGGAATATTTGTGTATAAAGAAGACACATCCATCGATACCAAAATAGTGTTGTTTGGTAAGGGATTTAATGAATCCATTTTCTTCAAATAACTTGTAGTATCTTGAATGTAAGATGGCATTGTTCTAACATGTGGTCTAAGATGGTAATCCACGAATTCAGATATTTTTTCGGTTGGATGGCCATTTGCAGATACTATCGGTCTTCCCGGAATCCCTCCTTTATGAAGTTTTGGTAGCAAGTAAAATCGACCAGCTGTGCAGGTTTCATCAGGACGTAGATAGTCGTACGTGTCGCCATCTATGTGTTTTTTGCTGTTCATGTCTGAAAGGACCTCATTAATTTGTTTACTTATTTTTTTTTGTAGAATCACTTTCTAAATGTTTGTAAAATTTTGTATTTGAAAGCTGACGATTCCCTTCTTCAATGTAGTCGGTTTTGTTGATCGCTACAACTGCACTATATATTGTTGGTTTCCATCTAGTATTATCAGATGATGACTGTGCTGCTATATTTTTATGTCCTCTTTGTAGACGTCTTCATGAAGTTTCGAGTCGTTTGGAAAAAGACTTATATAACTAAGCTTTAAATCGTAAATGTAAACATGTTATACCTTTTTTCATGTCGGAATTAGAATTTATTTGTTTATTAGAACTGAATTTATATTCTCTTCTTTTCTAAACGACATGTTTTACTGGGTTTCATGACTTTCATTGTAAAATCGATACCAAAACATTAAACAATTAACCTGATGTATAGGCTTCTTTTATATTATATGCGTACTTGAAACAAATCATGACATTTGAATGATTAAGATGCTTTAACCTTGTATATACTTCCTTATGTTTGAAACTAAGCTTGATGTATATTGGCACAACTTAGTGATAAATTTTCAGCTTATGTCAGTATTTCTCTATTTTCATGTTATAAATGAATACTATAGAAAATTAGAATAAAATGGAAAAGAAAAACTATAATGAAATTAAAGTACACAAGAAATATATTACGTAATTTGGTGTCTGGTGGAGATTTGGTGGATTTGCAATCATACCAACTTTTTTATATTCACCAAAAGGTCGGGTTGATTTACTTTAGGCACATACAAATAATTGTTGAGATTTCATAAATAAAGATATAGGACAACGAAATTGTAGCCATGATAAGTGGAGCATATGTACATATTATTCAATTAAGCTTTGACACACATATTCCGATAAAAGTCGTTATGATGTTTGTAAATCGAAGACTCAAATGAAGACGAAGACGAAGAAACGACTTTTATATATGCCTCGGGTTTTTATATATATCTCGGGGTTTTATATATATCTCGGGGGTTTTATATATATCTTTGTGTTTTTATATATATCTCGGGGGGTTTATATTTATCTCGGGGGTTTAATATATATCTCGGGGGTTTTATATATATTTCGGGGGTTTTATATATATCTCTGGGGGTTTTATAAATATCTCGGGGGTTTATATATATATCTCGAGGTTTATATATATCTTGGGGGATTTATATATATCTCGGGGTTTATATATATCTCTGGGCTTATATATAGCTGGGGTTTTAATATATATCTCGGTGGTTTTATATATACCTCGGGGTTTTTTATATATATCTCGGGGGTTTTATACATATCTCGGGGTTTATATGTAAGACTCAGATCGACGTCTGGTCTCTAATCGACGTCCGTTCCTCAAATCGACGTCCACATCTGACGTCACAAATAAAATAACATTCCAAATCGACAGCCAATTTTATGCGTTATCTAATCGACGTCCAATTTTTAGCTTTCTATTCAAGGTTTGTTTCGGACACACAGTACACAATTGAATTGAATAGATAGCATGCAGCTGAAACCTTTAAACTTTAATCATATTACACGTGACAAATTAGAAATAATTAAAGAAACACTATTTTCAAAAATTTATAACATACTAGTGTGTAAACAGGTTCAGATATCATTTTTTAAATATTAGAGATTTAGACATAACATAAGGAGATGTGGTATGATTTCCAATCAGACAACTACCCACAAGAGTTCAAATTAAGTGAATATGAGCAATTATAATTGTAGGCAACTGTTTAGCTTTCAATAATGAAAAAAAAAACATACCACAAAGGCGATAATATTAAAGGCAACAGCATGAATAGTGTAAACAAATACAAATTAGAATCATATTTAAACAAACAATTATGAAAGACCAATATGACAAACATATAAACCAACGACAGCCACAGGACTACATGCACATACACAAAATAAAGAATTTGTCGGAGTTAAACATGTGTGTTAGCACTTAACCTAGAACAGAGGTGTTACAGCATAACATAAACACATAATGCCTATTTCTTGTGTATATGTTTTTACTCCAGGTGTAAAACTCAGAAATTTGCTGAAAATATCTTACAGATTCCGAATTATGATACTCTGAAAACCATTTGCTGTACTGTACTATTTTGTCTATTGTTGAAGATTGGATTATGGTAATAGTTGTCGTTTTTTCGGTCGTTGGGTTGCTTTCTGGTTGACTTTATGGAAAGTATGTATGAATATTTGAAAATGTAGTTGTCAACTAGAACCCTATTAAACATGTACGGGTATAAGACGTCCAGTACTTTATTATTTATTGATTTTGAACATCAATTCAAGACGACTACAATTAATGAACCTTTTTGGCAATACACAACGTCACTTCGGACGTCGATTAGAGAATCAAAATATTCGACGTCGATTTGAAAATGTAACGTTAGATTGGACGTCGGTTTGAAAATGTAACGTCAGATTTGGACGTCGATTTGAGGAACGGACGTCGATTAGAGGCTGGACGTCGATTTGAGTCTAACATATATATCTCGGGGGTTTATATAGATCTAGGGGTTATATACATCTCGGGGGTTTTATATATATCTCGGGGGTTTTATATATATCTCGAGGGTTTTATATATATATCTCGGGGGTTTTATATATATCTTGGGGGTTTTATATATATTTTTGGGGGTTTTATATATATCTCGGGAGTTTTTCAATTCGGATTTTTCAAGTTCTTTACATTGAACAAACAATATAGTGTAAAACCTTTTAAACAATTTTCCTGTTTCTTGCATTTTGAAAGGTCATCCCAATAATTCCCTATTGTAGTTGGCCCTAGAAAAAATTTAGCTGTGCAATATCTATTCATATATATGTGTTTATTTGTAATGCACTGATGTATTCATATATATGTGTATGTATTGCACTGAAATTGTTTGATAGCTCCATACAGTTTATGGTTCGTAATTAAGATTTCTTCAGTAACAAAGAGTTGTCACTCGGTCACAAAAATCAAAATCGACTTTTGTCTGTTTTCTCGATTTTTGTAGATTTTACATATCGAAGATAAGGATACAAGACCTGAGGTAAATCCTCTAGACTTTTTTTGTGAAAAAAAGGTTAATTACAAACCAAGCGTGCCGACATACAGAAAATACACTTTTAGGTTAATAAGATTTAATCCACATAAAGTTTAGCAACATATGTTATATTTGTGATTACTATCACATCTCATCATGTAAGCTATATGTTGTTGGAAAATCTGTAATTTCACGTCAAAGCTTTTAGCACTAATAGGTTCGCAAATTATACACTGAAGTAGTCTTTTTGTGATTTTCAATTTCCTGCAATGCTATAGGGGATTTTCTTTCACATAACAACAACATAAAGGTTATGTTTATATGATATAACTTTGATGTAGAAATCGATAGCTCTGAATCCTGAGCAATATTAATTGACAAATAAAGCGTTTTACGAAGGATTATGTTGGCTCTCTCTTGGATTTTCCGTAAAAAAAAGAAGATGAGAGCTGTAAATTGAAGACGGCTTATTTCTGTTTTTTTCTTCTTTAGTTTATTACATTAACCATTAAATCAAGGAAAAGATTGGATCAGGAGTGTTCTTAGAATATATTTAAGTAAACCGAGCCGACTATTCTATATTGTAAACAGAATTAATTTTACAATGATCATTTCTTTTAAAGGAACGACCTTGCGGAAAATTGTCATTTTCAAGAAGATTTTTTGTAATGCATTTTCTAAGGATAATGCTAAGTTTTATGTTGAAAAATTATCAATACTTAAATAAAAAAGGCTTGCGGGGTACTTTTGCTTATGACTAAGTGGATTTTGATTATTTTTACTTGACCATACATTCAACACATATATGTCATTTTTTAACACATAATGAAGCCTGTTATTAGGTTTACATATTTTCATGGTCTTTTTTTAAACCTTTATCGATCATTACGTATTGTCTCAACCGTAAGGAACAAGTTACATATCCCTTTGTAGTTTATTATACGTTTTTAAGCTATATACACAGGGAAGTATGCTGAAGTTGAAATAATTCCTTCGAAAATTATACGAACGTTATACTGAGTTGTTTGAAGGCTGTGGATTATTTGTTCCACGGATGACAAAAGATGTGTTCTAATTGTCGTAAACATTATTCCGTCCTCTTTCTCTAAAATGTGACTTAACGAATTAGATTAACTAAATTCAAAATGTTATATAAGCGATACTTAAACAACTGTGTCGGAATAACTCACAATTGAAACTCGAACACTTTCTCATCGGTAATCTTCCAATAACTATGAAATGAGTTCGGCATTAAACATTATCAGAATGAGAGTTAACGAATTATGGGAATATCAGTGTATTTCTTAGAACGAATACTATACATTTAAACTATGTTTTGTCTTCTTTTCGCGGTAATAAAGTCGTCATTATGTATTAATAAGAGTTTGATTGACATGATACAGCTTGTAATATTGATGCTAATGTATTGACATGCGTAAATTGGAAAGTGAAATACATGTTATAATTACACCGTATATTTTTACTGTCTCGGATATTGGATCAGTTTTATGATAAAAATGTCGTTTGGAAGTTATTACCTTGTAAATAATGTCGGCTTTTTATTGTAAGTTTCTGCACTCATGACAGTCCAATTATCGTCTAATCATCTAATCTATATATGGAAGCAAATTAAGCTAAAGACCATGATAATAAGGGTAATTTTATTCAGGACAGGCCTGTCAGCTTCTAATATAGACACTAATTATGTATCTAGTTTCTCGATCTTAGCGCTTTAGCGAATTAAGATGTAAAATCATTAATAACGACTTAACGCATTTATGATTCTAGATGAGAGTACATTCTTGCATACAAAATATGAAACAAAGGATTGTTTTATCTAAATGTGAACAGCTCCTCTTCACCAACGATTTAGAAAAACGAATGTCAAAAGTAGAGGCGGTACCGTTTGATAATATCGGCTTTTTATCAATGTAGCATTTTTTTCGTTTATGTAACTGTAAATTTATTTTCAACATTTTCTCTAAGTAAGTATAGATGAATTATTCAAAATCATTGCTAAAAAAGGGATGAAAGATACCAGAGGGACAGTCAAACTCATAAATCGAAAATAAACTGACAACGCCATATCTAAAAATGAAAAAGACAAACAGACAAACAAAAGTACATGACACAACATAAAAACTAAAGAATAAACAACCCGAACCCCACCGAAATCTACGGGTGATCTCAGGTGCCCCGGAAGGGTAAGCAGATACTGCTCCACATGTGGCACCAGTCTAGTTGATTATGTGTTGCCATGGAATCATTCTAAACCTTCATTTTAAAATGACGGTAAAACTCAGCGTTATCCATTTAAAAAGGTCAAACGTTTAATATAATTTTCCATTTAGTAATTTAAATAGGTATTAAGAAAACTGTTTTACTGCACTCATATCTGATGCTTTAAAATTGTCAGAAATAACTGAAATGAGAAACACTGCTAGGATACTTAAGTTTAATTAGTTTAAACAATATTTTATTAAAATAAATTGAATTGGATTAAGCAACAGGGATAGCCTATGTAAGCCCTCTCCACTTAAGGGGGTTCGCGGGTCTAAATCATTTATATAGGATTTCTCTATATTTTTCTATAAATGAACTTTATCTTATAGTTAACAGAAAAATAAAATAAAAAGTGGGGTCACCGTTCATTTGCGCTCACAATCTGCTTTCGAAAGAAGCATACATTTTTGTAAAGGTGTTTTTTTTTCTGTTGAAGTAATAGGAGAAATAAAGGTAATATCGAAAAAAAAGAAAGACATTTATTACAGAAATCGCTCAAATTTTACAATAATTTAGTTTAAGTACATCTTATATGGAAATTATATTAAAAAATATAGGTCACCGATGAGTTAAAAAAAGATATTTCAATTTTAAAGCCAAAAAATGGCATTTTTCCACCAAAGGGAGATAATTTGGAACTTTTTCAATGATGTATACATTTTAAAAGTCATCTGGGGCAGACACGAATTGTTTGTTTTGAATGATTTTTGTACCATATGATAAGTAGCAACTACAAAAGGTAACAAATAAAAATTTGAAATGAAAAACAAATGTTTATTTTTTTCTGAAGTTTTTATACCCTCGAGTAAATGTGTAAAAATATTTGTGGTAGCTTTTATTCTAAATATATAATTGCTAACATACCAACAATCGTGCTCAATAACAAAAACGTTGTACACCGTTAATTATACGATTGTGTGTTCACTGAAAAATTAATTAGTTGATTTTGGTTTTATAAACTGTAGCGTTAACAATTTTCTTAAAATCGATAACAAAAGTAGTAAAAATTGAAATATGACATGAATTTAGGCGTATTTCTTCTTTTGAACTCAATTTATTACCTTTACAAAACACTTAATTTATTAAAAATCACATGACAGTTGTACGGCACATATTAATGCACTCATAAGACTACTATTAATTTATTTTCTCCTGAAATTACATACTGGAAATATAATTTCATATTAATTGATATGTGCCTAAATGTTTCGTATGCCAAGTCTTGCGTAACATTATTTATCAAAATGAAGTATAACATTTGTACAAAAGAAGTTTTGTATATTTCTTCCTTGATGCACTGAAAAAATAGAACATTGAGTTATATGATAATCATACTCAGTGAACTGTTCCTACAGGAGGAAGTTATATGGATCCGCAGAGTAAAACTCAACAGGTGAACATTATTCAGTGTATTCAAGGTGCAAAAATGTAATTTGTTAAATCTTTGACGTACTAAACATGTGATAAATGTCATATTCTACTAAAATGACAATTTATCAATGATAGTTTTGATTTTTGAATTAAAACAAATCAACTGTGTTGCTTAAAAATCATGTATCATTTCGGTGACTTATTTAACACATGCATTGTTTCAGTGTTAGATCATTCCAGAAATTGAATACATCTTACGGTAAACAATGTTGACATGAATATCAATTATATGGTAATTTTTATGAATTTCCTGTTACCAAACCTTGAATTTTCGAAAAAACTAAGGATTTTCTTACCCCAGGAATAGATTACCTAAGCCGTATTTGGCACAACATTTTGGAATTTTGGGTCTTCAATGCTCTTCAGCTTTGTACTTGTTTGACTTTATAACTATTTTGATCTGGGCGTCACTCAGTGTATATAAAGTGCGAATCCAGCTAGTTCATTTTTACTGTTATATGCGGGTATGTCTATTGTAGAATAAAGGATCATGGGAAAACTGTATTTGTTTATGTTTTGAAAATATCAAGTTAAGTGATTTGAAGATAAGTTTTAACATATTTTCATTGTGATATGTCTTTATAATATACAAACATATCATTAAAGTTCAAATAAGTGTTATAAAAGCATCATAATATAGCATATCGATTATTGAAAGCGATCCATTTTAGCTATAGATGCGATGAATTATCACTGTTAGTGCAGTCATTATTAATGTAGAATTTTCAAAGATGCGAGGAATTTTTATTGTAGAATTATGTGATAAATGCACTTGCAACAAACGAAAAAACTTAGTTGATGACTTTAGGATTTATGATACATGTATTTTCAAATTGAAATACAAACTCCTCATTCATTCTTCATCAAATATATAGCTTTTCAAACTTGTAACAAAAGCGATTCTCAAAATGAAAAATTCTAGATCCGCGAATGGATACTACCGCAGAGGTAAAACCATACACATTTGGGTTATTGTACACGAAATGATTGCTACAATTCATTTTTGTTGATTTTAGACCCTTTGGAACTCTATGTGGGCTGTTTCAGCAACTAGACAAAAAATCCCCAAACTAGATACACGGTTAGATTCAGCATGTCAACGAATCCCAAATATCTATATTAAAGGACTTTTGTCTTTAAATTTGGACCCCTCAAAATTGAAAAAGGGACCAAAAATATAAAAAAAAATGCATGCATCGGATACATTTGTTATTGAAGGCATGACTGTAACAATAGGATTGATATACACAAATATCTTATTCTGGGGGTCTCATTGGGGGGGGGGGGGTTCTGATCCCGGATCCCGCTTACTGTTTTGGCAGATTCCCGTATTCCGCTTATTGTTTTGTCAGATTCCTGTGTCCCGCTAGACTTCATTTCTCGTTTTTCACGACACAATCATTTGACTTTCACCTGTCACGCTTGCAAAAAATCGGCAATCCGACGTCACGCTTATACCCAAATGCGACCCACTATTTTACTCTATTCTGAATCATATTAAGCCCATTATACATATATTAAAAAAGTAGTGTGGATTTTTTTATACCTTTTTATCCCGTCTCGTTTCGTTTTTGAGCCATATATAGATGTCGTATGTGACAATGAGACAACTCTCCATCCGAGTCACAATTTATAAAAGTAGACCATTATACGTAAACATACGGTCTTCAACATGGAGTCTTGGCTCACACCGAACAGCAAGTTATAAATGTCTCCAGTGTAAAACCTTTTAAACGGGAAAACAAAGATTCAATCTATATCAAGATGTACGTAATTAGTGGTGAAGTGTCATGGAAATGGATAAAAAAGAATAAGGATAAAGATCCCTATACGCTTTATAAGAAACTAAATGGAATACATTTGAAATAAATGTTATTTCTATTGAATTTATTAGAGTGTTTTAAAACCAAACTTTCCTCCGTAAGTTAAATTTTATCAAATCTTTCTCTTACTTTATCTATTGTTTGAGCAAGTCGGCTAAATTAAGGCCTTACAGCTAATTTCATAATGCATGCAAAGCAAAACTTTGGTTGGCTTGCTTGCTTTGTTTGTTTAATTGTTTATACAAACTTTGTAAATAAGATTGACATTTTTAAACAATATGATTAGGCATATGATAGTTTAACCTGTATTTTTAATATTTGAATTAAATTGGGTGTTATCATAACGATTATCCAATAAAAGAAAAACAAGCAAGTCAACTAAAGTCTTGCTCTACATGCTTAAAGAAATGAGCTGTAATAGATAAAAAAATAAATAAAAAATTATACAGTGAAAATGCACCGCATATACAGTACTAATGATTCGCTCCACAGTAAAAATGAAAGAATAGTATTATTATTCGACAGTAAACATGACTAGCATTACGAAATCATCATAGTGGAATTTAGTTAAATATGAAGAAACTGAATCACAAAACATATTCTACGTTATACAACTTTATTAATTGTATTAAAATGAATATTTTGTACTGCAACAACATCTTACCTGTTAGTTATAAAGCACCTGCACGATCTGTTCGTGAAATGTCATAAATATTCACCTATTTTGGTATATATTTCAAAGCTGGATGGCTTTAGGCGCGATAAAACCCCCCTCGCATCTCTTACTTTGTTTTATTAGTATTATGTATTTCTGAACATATACATTTTAACTAATTTTCTTCATTTTCTTCGAAAGTAAAAAAAAGTTCGTCTGTTTATTTATCATTCTACATTAGACATTTATGGCATATACAGTAAAAATGATATTTTAGGATCCGCACTTTACATACACTGGTCACTGGTGAGTCTTAACTAATTAGGATAAGGCTCTTACTCATATTAACACATAAAACAAAGATATTAATAATGTGCTTAAATATGACAAACTAATGTGTTCTTAACATCTGATCATGTGAACAATCATACCATTTCCTGTATATTGTATCCATTCGAGTGATAATCGGTCTTTAGAGAGCGCAAGTGCAAAATATTTTACTTCTTACGTTTCCGAGAAACTGGGTACCTTTGCGCCATTTTCCACCGATTTTTATTTTGCAGTAGCAGTGACATAAAACATAAAAGTTATTTACAATGAACGATACCCTACAAATAATTGTCAGCTGACTGTTAAAATTAAAACGGTTGGAGTATAATAAGAGCCATTGATTGGCCAATAATAAATGCAATAATAGTAACATAATAATCTGGAAACTAAAGTGCAAAAAGGTCACCTTGGATGTTATCATGACATATATACATGCTGAATTTAAAAAATGTTAAAAAATTTGGAATTGTGTGCATATGTTTTTAACAAAATAGAATTGAGTCAAGGCTTTACCCGAAATGCTCTTTAACAGACTTTGAATTATTAATTAAATGAGTTTTGCAACAAATTAAGTGTTTGAAATTGTATAAAGCTATAGTTTAAATCGAAATATTAATGCTGTATCTAAAAATGAGGCAGTTTTTCGAGTTTGCACTTATGTTTTGATGTTTAAATCTTGCAAGCTTAAATGAAAACACGATACTATCAACACTGATATTTGGCAGAATGCCGTATGAATAGATTTTAGTTCCGGTAATTCAGAAATATTGCCAAAACCTAAAATTTCAGACAATTCGATCATTCAGTGTCAGTATGCAAGCCTTTATAATAACATAGAAAAAATAAGTTATGAGTTAATTTTATTTCATCCAGATATGCAAAAATAATTAAAATCGAAGTTTTGACATACGTAAGTCGAAATGCTTTAATGATCAAACCGTGTACACTCAATGTATACTCAGTAAATAAATTGATCCGTTGATTCGACTTTTATTGCAAATAAGAGACACAAAAAGGAGAGAGAGAAAAAGAAAGGCAAACAGTAGTACGACGATTTTCTAAACTCGTAAATTCATTTATGATATAAAATCAAGGTGGGAAAAATAAGAACCGCATGGACTGAAAACGGCGCTTGATCAGTCACACGTCACAATAATGAAAATGAAACAATTGGTAAATTTTTAGTTCAAACGACGTTTCTCAAAGTGACATTATCAAGATGCTTGATTTTTTGATTGACAACATATATTATTACGTTTGGAGGACGTGTTTTTTCAATAGACTGTCGGAATTCCAATGGGAACTAATTGTGCCTCTCTTCTTGCCGACTTGTTTCTTTACTATTACGAGGCTGACTTTATACAGGAACTTCTTAGGAAGAAAGATAAGAAGTTAGCAATATCCTTTAACTTTAAGTTCAGCTATATAGATGATGTTCTCTCCCTAAATAATACAAAATTTGGTGAACATGTTGAACGAATCTATCCCATCGAACTAGAGATAAATGATACTACAGATACAGTTTAGTCTGCCTCATATCTTGACTTACATCTAGAAATTGACAATGAGGGTCGGTTGAAAACAAAACTTTACGACAAAAGAGATGATTTCAGCTTCCCAATTGCGAACTTTTCATTTTTATATAGCAACATTCAAGCAGCGCCTGCATACGGATTATATATCTCCCAATTGATACGATATTCCCGGGCTTGCATTTCGTATCATGATTCCTTAATAGAGGATTGCTTCTCACAACGAAGCAACTGAACCCAGAGTTCCAAATGGTGCAGTTGAAATCATCCTTTCGTAACTTTTACGGACGCCATCACGAGTTGGTTGACCGTTATTGAATAACCGTTTCCACTTTCACGAATGTGACCTACCGCATTAGACTATTTACCAGATTTGTAACAACATAATCAACACGATGGGTACCATATGTGCAGCAGTATCTGCTTACCCTTCCGGGGCACCTGAGATCACCCCTAGTTTTTAATGGGGTTCGTGTTGCTTAGTCTTTAGTTTTCTATGTTGTGTGTTCTGTACTATTATTTGACTGTTTGTCTTTTTATTTTTAAGCCATATGTTGTCAATTTATTTTCAATCTGTGAGTTAGACTGTTCCTTTGGTATATTTTGTCCCTTTTTTTATATCTGTACATTGTTAAGTCACAGATACATCCCCTTGTCACCAAAGTCCATATGATATAAACATACACCCGATTATCGATTCAATTTAAGTATGTGAACGCCAAACGATAGGGCATTGGGTATGCTACTGCACTAAGAATGGTCAAGGGCCAATGGGAAAGCAGTTGAGTTGAGCTGATATATTTATTAAAACATTAAATCGATGATCACAATCATGAATAACTGATTTATAAATATACCTTGACATGTTAACCAAAAGGTTTAGAATCAAACTTTATCACAGAAGACACGACTTAAATCTTTTGATCTTGACCTTTCCTTATTTATTAAGCAGCAGTCCAGAAGCATTGAGATATATGGAAACTATATTTCCAAGTTGATAATAAATGCTACAGATTATGTTTGATAACATCATTTTCCAATAAGACGATTGTTGCTTACCATGAATTAGGTGATTGTAAAATAAGGCATTTATCGTAGATACATGTCACCCCCTTTTATTTTGAATGTTATATCCCCTAACACAACTTATCACTACGATAAGGTTCGAGTTGCTCAATCTCTTATTTTCATATTGTTATTTCGGACTGTTGTTTGCCTTTCTGTCAATTGTTTCTTTTGACAGTGATGGTTTATTTTCGAGTCTCAAGACGAGCAAGGTTTATCTATTAAAATGTGAAATCATACATAAACGTGTTTTTTCAAGACAGAGAGTATTCGGTTTAATTGCACTTTCCTGGCTTTAATGGTTTAACAAGTCTAAACTATTGGGAATAATCAGCTCCGGTCGGTTTACATTATTATTGATATAAACGACGTTTAAAGATCTGACCGGGTCGTTGTTTATGCATTTAATCGTTCTCATGATTGCAAAGTAAATACATTTCTTTTCCAATATCTCTCTGCGATAAACACGGATTGTTAGTTGTCCACAACCTAAATACCAATAATCAATTTACAAATCTTATATTTAAGTTATGGTGTATCCAGAATTTGTAGAAAATCTAGTCTTTGTTTTAAAAAGGTCTAATATATGACCACAAATATCTCTGTGTGTCTTGTTTTGCACAGAACTTTGCACTGCATACATACATGACCTTTATTTTGTCTTTATGGGGATATGCTTTCAAATTTTGTGCAGCAGTTTAATTGTTTGACATAATGGAATCAATGTTTCAAATAGAGATTTATAGGCCATCTTTGTTAAGTTAACCTTTCATATAGAAGAAAAAGAAAGTCCAAATTCAGTTGGGAGGTTGTTTCATAAGGTAAATTCAATTCTAGAAAGCCTCTTTTATAAAATTTTTGTAAAAGATACTTTAGTTTTATTACAAAATATTTATAATATGATTCAGACATACGTATTAATTTTTTGAGGTAATGAAAAATAAAGTGACATTTTGTGCGGGATTATTTTCGTTCTTGAAAACATAGGACTTGGCCATTAAACCGTAGCAAAACGCATTTTGTAGTTGGAAATTTCAAATACAGAATTTCGTTGAAGCTTCAATTTTGTAAGCAATGGCCTTTGCATTCTATACCAGAAAAACAAAATGTATGTTCAAAAACAAAACAATTGTCAGAAAGAATGCTTATGGCTCTTGTACATTAATTTCTAAGGTATTTTATTCAGGCGAATTCAATGTTGCCATTTCGCTGTGCGAGGACGATACAACTGACCGTTGAGAAATTAGAAGGCATATTTCGAATAATTTCTTGCGACAACAGAAATAAGCTGGCCGTACATCATTTTGTGGATAAGTAATATGAATGGTTCATTTCATTTAATTGGTCATCTGCGGGATGAAATGTAACGACAGTTTGCGACAGGGTATTTGTTTTTCACAATAATGCGAGTTGAGTACCTCGTGTTATAGATATAAGAAGATGTTGTTTGAGTGACAATGAGTCAAAGTGTGGTCTTCAACACGGAGCCTTGGCTCATATCGAACAGCCAGTTATTAAGGACTCTAAAAATGAAGAGTGTAAAACCATTCAAAAGGAAAATCCAACTGTCTAATCTATATAAATTATGAGAGAAGGAAATTCATCAATACTGCCTCTTCCTTTATACACCCCGTTTTGTTAAGCTTCCTCCGAACATTGATTCGCTTCGAGTTTTAGTTAGTGTAAAGTAATTGAGGGTTAGGCTTAATTATTTGAATTGTGATAAAAATAGATAAAGGAAACAAATCGTGCACTTTTCATAGGAGGCAGTGTCAGACAATTCAACAACAATATAGGGGTAACTGCACGATCTAAGTTCCTTTCATCTTTGTTTTTCCTATCACAAGTGACTCGGAGGGATAAGATGGTACAATAGCTCAAACCCCACGATTATTACACTGGTCAAAGCTCCTCTCTTCTGTGTTTTCTATCACAAGCGACAACAGAGGAATAACATGGTACAATAACGCAAAAACTTGAGTTAATGCACTCCTTTAAGGTAAATGCAAATTAACTCAATGGAAACTGAAAGGAAAAAGTAAAGTTAATGTTTGAAACATGTGACTACCATTGGACAAAATATCTTTTCGTTTAATGACGTATCTTTTGTCGTTTTCAATGATGATATCATATAGTAAAGGCAATAACTAGAGTTCAACTACATTTCTTCATGTCTTGGAATATAAATGGTACTGTCCGATAAGAATTCTTGTTAATGATAACGGTCCTTACCAAGCCAATTATAGCAATGTATATCTGTATCATTTGATGTTGGAACAAATCAACTTGAAATAATACAGGATACACAATTTATATAAGTTTGGTAATGGCTTGAGCTTGTCAACACATTTTATCATGTTCAAGTTTTTAAATGATAAAGTTCGTAAATAGGAATACAGGTAATATCCATAACACCAACACAACCAATTAATACAGAACAGCTCAACAATTGTATTTCAATACCAATATAATTTTAGGTTTGTATACCGTTTTGAATATATTAATGTGCTTTCTAACTAATGCCAAGCTATACATCCTTTATGAAAATTCAAGAAATGATTAAGCAGTGATTACGATAGATCCTACATTAACATCAAATTCAATAAAAGACGAAAACACTCCAATGCAAACAAATTGCTTGCAGCCACTTCATTTGAACGTTAGTAGATATTTGTCTCATTGGCAATAATATCACATTTCATTAAATCTATGTATCAGCAGCCTTTAGGACATAATAGACAAATACATATAGCGATGTTTCAAAACGAACTAAGGCTTCATAAAGTACAAGTGTATTATAATGACTGTTTTATAAAGGTACCAGGATTCTAATTTAGTACGACAGACGCGCGTTTCGTCTACATAAGATTCATCAGTGACGCTATAAAACTGACGATAAAATGCCCTCTATCTATGACGAAATGCAACAATAATAATAAGAGTTATACTATTTTACTATTTTTTTAAGTTTTTTAAATCTGTTCAGAACAAAGCCTAAGAGATAATGTCAGCCTCAAAATTGTAAACTTTTCATGTTTATACAGCAACTTTCAAGCTGCGTCTGTAAATTAAGGAATAACAGTACTGTAGTTGAAGAGTTGCCACCATCAATTGTCGATTTGACAGTCGCAAATGCAGTTTTACTGACGGCGCGTAGCGGAGACAGTAAAACTGAAATTTGCGACCGTCAAATCAAAACTGACGGTGGCAACTCTTCAACTGCAGTACTGTTATTAATGCTGTACAAAAAGAAATAATACGCTATAGCTTGATAAAATGTATAAATTTGACATACAAAAAAAATCCGCGAAACTTCATGATATACGTCATGGCTAAACGTGACGTCATACAAATGTTAATTAATTAACTGGAGGTTATTACATGTACGTTACCTCTACGATTCAAATTTGGATAAAATCACATTAAAACGGCGAATTCAAGATAGGTGATCTTTTATTTTCGATAATATTGTAAGAATCGAATTATTGTTCATCCACTCAAATCAAATTGGCGGCTACCACCTTAGTTACGCCTTGTCAACTGTGGAATTGACGGTTACTTTTAGCCAATGAAAAAAATTGTCACAAACAAAATGCATTAGAATGGAATGCATATCTCGAAGTTGGAACAGTTTTCCTAAGCTTAAGTTTTTTATTGTGTTTTTTTTTTTTGCGTTTTATATTATAAGAACTCAACTTAAAAATGAAAAACTTAAGATAATGCACTCTGCTAAGATAAATGCTAGTGAACTCACTGGAAACTGAAAGGAAAAAATCATCTCATTCATGTTACGTAAAGTAAAGTAAATGTTTGAAACATGTGACAATCCTTGGAAAAATATCTTTTCGTTTAATGACGTATTTTTTGTAGTTTTCAATGATAATATTATATAGTAAAGACAATAACTAGAGTTCAACTACATTTGTCCATGTCTTGGAATATAAATGGCACTGTTCAGGACGTAATTGCGATAAGAATTCTTGTTAATGGTAACGGTCTATTACCTGTATCTATGATGTTGAAACAAATCACCTTGAAATAATACAGGATACACAATTTACATAAGCTTTGTAATGGATCGAGCTTATCAACACCTTTTATTCTGTTCAAGTTTGTAAATGATAAAGTTTGTATATAGGAATACAGGTTATATATTTCACACTTAAACAACCAAATAAAAAAAAAACAGCTCAACAATTGTAATCCAATACCACCATAATTTGTTGGTTAGCATACGGTTTTAAACATAATAAATTTATGACAATGTATGAAATAATTTAGCAGCAGAGATAACGAGAGATCCTACATTAACATCAAATTCATTACAAGACGAAAAAACGGCAAACAAATTGCTTGCATCCACTTCATTTGAACGTAAGTAGATATTTGTCTCATTAGCGATAATATCACATTTCATCAATTTTACGAAACAGCAGCTCTTTAGGTAGAATAGAATTATATATATAAAGATGTCTAAAAATGTACTATGATTTGATAAAGTACAAGTGTACCTTAATGAGGGTTTATAACAATGACAACAAAATCTGCTCTATGACAAAATGCAAGAATAAAAATAAAAATTGAAATATTTAAAAATTTTTAAAGATTTAACGGTTGGTTTAGAACGAAACCTTCGAGATAATTTCAGCTTCCAAATTGTAAACGTTTCATTTTTATATGGCGACTTTCAAGCAGCGCCTGTAAATGGAATACATTCTCGCAGTTGATACGGTTTTCCTAATCTTGCGTTTCTTATCAGGACTTCTCTTGTAGAGGGTAGCTGCTTACAAGGAAGCTAACCAACTAAGCGGTTCAAAACAGTAAAATCACAAAAATACTGAACTCCGAGGAAAATTCAAAACGGAAAGTCCTTAATCAAATGGCAAAATCAAATAATAAAATACATCGTACGAATAGACAACAACTGTTATATTCCTGACTTAGGACAGGCATTTTCAAACGTAGAAAATGGTGAATTGAACCTGGTTTTATAGTGCTAAACCTCTCTCTCCCGCCAACTGGTAAGTAGTCATCCCTTCAAAAATTTTACGTACCCATCAGGTTTTGGTTGACAATACGGATTTCTGTGTCACAGATTAACTCGGATATATTTTTTCAACTGCCGTAACCACAATCTCATTCTTTTTCCTCCACAAGATATAACTTTGAAATTCTACTTTCAATGAACAACGTGACATTAAATTCTGCTTATCCTTCCAAAGAACCTGAGGCATCCTTAGCTTTTTGTTGGTCTCAGACTTAATGATTAATGATTGGTATCCTTTTTATTGCCTTCTTTCGTTTCTTGCCTTGGCAGTCTCTTTAAAATTTAGAATGTTATTTTAGTATCTTCCGTCTTTTTGTTTTGTTCCTTAACAGCTTTTTTTATAATGAAGACTTATCTTCAACCACCTTAGTTAAATGAAGAAAATAGCAATGCAAAAGTGTTACTTTTACTACTTAACGTCCTATGTAAGTATTATTTATACAACGTTGACATTGCAAGAAAGACATGCTGATGAAATTCTAATTAAGTCTAGTATCTATAATGAGTTTTCCACTCAGAATACAACCATAGAAATAATTTCACTTACAACACTAAAGAGACAAAATGTTCATTTAGAACACTAATTATCACAGTTGAACATAATATGTTTATTCCCGTATAAGGTAATGTACAAATATATGGATTCATTGACCTTTCCACAAGTTAAATGATTTTTGGTATGGTTTTATTTCTAAACCAAATATAAAAACCATTGCGGAAAAGTTTCAATATCTATAATTATATGATAACATTTTTGTGAATGCTTAAAAAAGATAGAACTAAAATATGACAAAAAGATGTTAGTTTTTCACATTTTTTCAGAAATGACATTGTTGTTCTTGTGGTTACTCTTGTGTACTATTTTGTATTCTCTCTTTTGATTTGTCAGTACGAATTCTAGTTGTGTCTGAACTGACGAGAGACATGTTTGGCGGTCTTTGATCTTAAGAAACGAGGATTAAGTAGTCTGATCTGAAAATAAATCAAATTTGTCTCATTACCCTTCGTGTTATTTTTTTACTTATATAAAATAAGGGGATGTGGTAGAACTAAAATAAAATACTAATCCACCAGAGACTAAATGTCGTAAAAACTAGTCTGGATATGCCATTGAAAATTGATAAAAAAAAATTTGATATACCTATAACATTGTCTTCCTTAAATGATTATGCTATCTATGTTTTAATATCATATCTGATTATGCGAAAGGTCATTTTCAAAACTATTCTGAGTGCAGACATTCTCATCATCAATTTACAAGCTGAAACAAAATTCTATTGTATGTGTCATTGTAGCGTTTTATGCAATAGCAATATCTAATGAGTTATTCATCAGAAAAAAAAAGTTTCATCACAGAGATTTTTCTCTTCAATTATATCTTGCAGTACATGTGAAATCAATTAGGATATTACCAACCTACTGTTTGCAAACAATATCTTGCTGCGGAAGTATTGAATATCTTTGGTCGTGAATAACGGAATGCTTCACGGATTAAAGAAACGTTTGATCGGAATCAACTCTTGTTCATTGGAATTTCAAGCAGAAAATGATTGATTGGCAATGAGAAAACAAATTATTGGCATGGCGACCCGTACAAATGGCAAGGACAGGTTATGAAGACTATTGGTTCATGTCGTTTAAAACTACTATTGTGACACGGATGCTTAAGTCTTCATATAAAGTTACTAAACCGGATACTATTCGTTTTAATTAGATTGTCACAGCGGATAAATGAATGCTATTGTAAATAACTGTAGCACAACCTTGTTTCCTGGCAGTATATTCAAAAAGTTATATTTGTCAACTGAGTTTTATTGGTTTTAATTTTAATTACAAACTACATTAGTATCAATCAATTTAAGAAATTTCGTTTATTTCTTTTGTAGAAAAGAAGATATTTGTTCGCATTTTGATTTATCTGTTGTATCATTTAATTTTATTAAGAATTTGATCTCGTGTTCTTTTTTCAATTGATGGATATTTTTTTTGTACAAATTGAGGTCTCTCGCAAAAAACTAATTCGTCCTGAACATGCATGAAATGTTGCCCACCAGACGTTTAGCAACCAACAATCATTCAATAAATCAATCACAGAAACTTTTATTTAAAAAAAAACTTTTGAATTTTTGAACTACTAAGGCTTATCTACCTATGAATAGATTATTTTATCTGTATTTGGCAAAACTTTTAGGAATTTTGGTCCTTAATGCTCTTCAACTTTTTAACTTTTTTGGATACGAGCGTCACTGGTGAGTCTTTTGTAGACAAAATGCGCGTCTGGAGTAAATACTAAATGTAATCCTGGTATATTTGATGAGTTCATTTATTATATTAACTATTTTCCAATGAATAATTCTCTTCAACCACCTTAGGTACATGATGAAAATAGCAATGAAAAAGTGTTATTTTTACTACTTTGACGTCTTTTGTAAGTTTTCTTTATAAAACGTTGACATTGCAAGACAGACATGCTGATGAAATTCTTTAATTAACTCTGGAATATTTTATGAGTTTTACACTCAGAATGAAACCATAGAAAAAGCTCACTTACAAATTTTAAGAGACAAAATGTTCATTTAGAACACTAAATATCACAGTTTAACATAATATGTTTTTCCCTTAAAAAGGAATGTACGAAGACATTAATTTATGGTGGCTGGATGCGACCATTTCGCCTTTTCGCGTTTTTGCGTTTTCTCCTTTGACTTTCACGCGAAATCGAGAAATTGAGAAATCGGGAAATCGGGAAATCGAGAAATCGAGAAAGCGAAATCGAGAAATCGAGAAATCGAGAAAGCGAAATCGAGAAATCGAGAAAGCAAAATCGAGAAATTGAGAAATCGGGAAATAGGGAAATAGGGAAATCGAGAAATCGAAAAATCGAGAAATTGGAAATTGGGAAATCGGGAAATCGAGAAAGCAAAACGCGAAATCGAGAAATTTATTTCGCGTTTTCGCTTTCGTGTTTTCGCGTTTTTTTGCTTTCTCCATTTCTCGATTTCCCGATTTCCCTATTTCTCGATTTCCCTATTTCCCGATTTCTCAATTTCTCGATTTCGCTTTCTCGATTTGGCTTTCTCGATTTCGCTTTCTCGATTTCTCGATTTCCCGATTTCCCGATTTCCCGATTTCCCGTTTGCAAAGTGATGGAAGAAAACACGAAAACGCAAAAAGGCGAAATTGCCGCATCCGACCACCATATTAATTAGTTTGCCTCTCCACAAGCTAATTGATAATTGGTAATTTTATTATTTCTAAACCAAAAATAAAAATCATTTGGAAAAATTTAAATTTCCATTATTATAAAAAGATATTTTAGTGTATGTTTAAAACAGATGGAACTAAAATATGGCAAAAAGATGTTAGTTTTCTCCCATTCGCACATTTATAGCATATTTGTTCATATGATGACTTTATAAGTGTACTTCTTTTTTTCTTTCTTTAGGTTTGAATCTTAAGCGAAGTTGTTATACGGTCAGTACGCATTTCAAATGTATCTGAAATCGCGCATGACTCGTTTTTTGGTCTTTAATTTTAAGAAACGAGAATTAAGTCGTCTGATCTCAAAATAAATCTATTTTGTTCCATTACATTTCGTGTCCTTTTTAATTATATCAAATAAGGGGATGTGGTAGAATTCAAATAAATAACCTATCAACCGAAGACCAAATGATGTAAATGTGTGTTTGGATTTACCATTGAAAATTGTTTTATAAGTCTTGGATATATGTATAACATTTCTTCCATATGTGTATGTGCTATCAATTTCATTGTATTGTAATTGATTATGCGTAAGGTCATATTCAAAACTACTTGCAACTTATTCTGAGTACAAACAATTACATCGTCACTTGAAAAGCTGAAACAAGACTTCATTGTTTGTGTTACTGTAGTGTTCTATGCAATAGCAAGATCTAATGTATTATTCCTAAGAAAAAAAAATCTTTGTAATAGAGAGCTTCTCTTCAATTATGATTTGGAGTACATGTGAAATCACTTAGGATATTAATAACCTACTGCTTGCAAAAAAATATCTTGCTGCGGAAGTATTGACTATCTATGGTCGTGATTAACGAAATGAATCAAAGATCAAAGAAACGTTTGATCGGGATCATCTTCTGTTCTTAACATTCTCATTGGAATTTCAAGCAGAAGATGATTGATGTAATGATTAATTGACAATGAGAGAACAAATCGTTGACCTGGCGACACGTACAATTGGCCGTTTCCGAATCTAAAGCATCATGGGTAATTTCATTGTTCTTACCCCAAAATGAAAATACCGTCACGTCATTGGTTAAATTCCATTGTTTATGAAATTTTTAACAAATCAGGACGTTTTGGTGTACACTTTTGAAAATATCACCCAGGTTGCATAAGATTCTGAAACGTCGAATTAGACAAGGACGGGATATAAAGACTATAATTTATGTATCGTTAAGAAGTATTAATGTGACACGGATGCTTTAGACTACATATAAGATGACTTAACCGGAAAATAATCTTTTTAATAAGATTGTCATTGTGGATAAATGCATGCTATTGTAAATTACTATAGCAAAACATTGTTTCGTGACATTATATATAAAAAGTTGTATTTTCCTACTGAGTTTAAGTATATTTTAATTTTAATTACTTACTACATAAGAATCAAAATAAAGATTTTATATTGATTTCTTAAGGTTGAAGGGAGATTTTATTTGTATTTGAATTTGGTTGTATGATTTGATATTAGCTTTTTTTCCTGATCTCGTGTTGTTTTTTCGAATGATGGATATTGATTTTATGTGCAACTTGAGGTCTCTATCAAAAACAAAATCATCATGAACATGCATGAAAGGTTTGCCACCAGACTTTTAGCAACAAACAATCATTCAATTAATCACTAAATATAAGAAACATTAATTTTATTCAGCTGGGGTTAAGATATCAAAATATTTTGACGATTATACTTTAATTACTCGTAGCTTCAAATAGCAAATAGACTGCTTTGCTACGTAGGTATATATGAACACTGTCAACATAAATAAAAGGAGATATTCGATAGCTTTTAGTTTTATTTCAGATTTTCTGGTCGTTTAAGATGACAATGTATTTCTTGTAGGATTAATTGGGATATGTGTGGAACTTTTGTCGTTTTACCCTAATTGGTGTTATAAGCATCATAGTATAATTCTCAAATTCTGTATTCCAGACTGTATATTTTAGGTATCATACAATACGTGATTTCGGAAGGTAGTAAACTCGAGGATCAGTATCAGTAAGGCACATCGAACACAACAGAATTGATCTTTACTGGTTTTTGAGTTTTATTTTCAAATAAGTACGTGACATCTATAAGAGCAAATGAGAGCCTTTGATTCAAAGATAGAATATTGTTTCCTGCTTACATTACATGTTTTCCTGTGAACTGTTTTACTTAGTGACAATTTAAGGTGTTCTGAGGGAAGCTTCCATCAATATTAATCTATATTTCGAAGTCATGATTTCTATCAATTTTGGAAGGATTTAACTTTGATCAGAGACAGTAATTAAAAAATTGAATAACCTGAAACAACAATTACCTCGGTGCATGCTTTGTTTTGTATTTTGTATTTTTCAAAGAAAAAAATATATTTACCTTGTTTATGTTATCTCTGTCTAGTGTGGTTAGTATTGACCCAGTAACTCCGACAGTAAGGATAATAACAATTGCACAAAGGGGGTATATGAAACTTTTGTTAACTCATTGTCGATACCTGGTCATCTCTAAACAGGAAAACCTTTGTTAAGATATATCGACCTTTTCAGCTCAGCAGAATGATACTTTTACATGTTTTAGTACAGAAGAAACCAAAATTTGTATTTCTTGGTCACTTAATTGTTCAATCAGCGTCTTTATATTTTATTTTTGTGTTTTAATGTTGTTGTTTGATTGACGTTAATAAATAAACTCATCATAGATACCAGGACTAAATTTAGTATATACGCCAGACGCACGTTTCGTCTACAAAAGACTCATCAGTGACGCTCGAATCCAAAAAAGTTCATAAGGCCAAATAAAGTACGAATTTGAAGAGCATTGAGGACCAAAATTCCCAAAAAGTTTTTGCCAAATACAGCTAAAGTAATATATGCCTCAGGTAAAAAAGCCTTAGTATTTCAAAAAATTCAAAAATTTGTAAACAGTAAATTTATAAATATAACCATATCAATGACAATTCATGTCAGCACAAAAAGTGCTGACTACTGGGCTTGTGATACCCTCGGGGAAATAAATCTCTACCAGCAGTGCCCCACATATCTGCTTTGTTTTTAAACAACAATTTGTTTGCATAATTTGGGTCGGATGATTGATTGTTTATTTCCATAGAAGATAATAAATCGGGTTGTAAACGTGAATTTTACTGTTGAAGCCACGACATGGAAGAATGTGTGTGTCAGAGATAAATATGTAATAAGAACATTTTGACCCGTCATCAACATGTAATGATTATGTTGAGCACCAATATAAATTCGAGCCCTTTAAACCTTGTTGATTAACAATTTCTCTTCCATCAGGATGGAGGGTAGCATATGCTTTATATTGTATTGTTTCAAAAAGAAACGTACAGAATAAAAAAAATGTTCCGTAAAACAGATCAGTTTCTCGATTTAAATTGGTTTTATATGTTTTGCAATTCAGTTTAGAGATTATCATACATTTTTCTGTTTATTTGTCATACTTTATAAAAACATTGGTTAAACTGTAAAAAAGGTTAAAAAAGGCTTAGTATATTCCTTATGTAAACGCAAACTTTGTAATATAATTTATTAGAAAGGTAAAATTATTCTCAGAACAGAGTTCCGTTTTAACCTCTATACAGTATTGATAATATTTCTCGCAAGTAAATGAAATGATTCCGTATAGTTGTTAACACGGAAAGTCAAAGAATTGAAGACCGAAGTAAATTACGAACATCTAATGAAACATCGGATGAAACAGTCGGAAGACATCTTTTATAATTAGTTTTCACCCTTTGACATTCAAAGAATACATGACCTCATAAAGATAGCTAATACAACATATTGAAGATTATAAAATCTAATGTTTGCTTCAGTATGAGTAAATTAGGAAATCTTAATCTAAAAGTAACAAGTCTAGACAGACATATCAGACTTAACAAACAGACAAACAGTCCGGCATAGAACGACGGAAATAATAGTTCGCGCATTCATGTACAAAGTAAACAATGGTAAAGACATATAAGCGAATGGATAAATAACATACAAATGATAAACAAGTTGAGGAAAAAAACATTCATAATATGATTTTTATCGCGATGAAGATTAAAAAAAAACACTTCTGAACTTTGATTCATAAAACCAAGTCTAAAGTACAAAATTATTCAAACTATAGTCGTCAAACGCGATCCAACTGTCATTTATATTCGCTAATTATATTTGTTTGTCACATTTCTAAAAAAAAAAGTAAAATTACAATACACCAAAGATTATTCGAAATAACCGGCAAAAAGGAAATATTTCTAGAGATCAAAATGTAAATCAATGATCATTTCTTTAATGACTTTCATTTTACACTGCAAAGGGGAAATTACTGTTGGTTAATTGCTCCCATGTTTTACTTTAATGACAGTTATTCATTGTATTACTTATTTAATTTTCTGAGGTAAAAACCTAGGGTATTAAATTCATTCTATAATTCTGTCCAAGATCGATAACATACTATGTGTCAGTTCAGTTCAAAAGACTGAAAAAAATACAGGAAACTAACACACCAAATAACCGATAATAGGATTAGATATTATTACAATATTTCGATAAAAAAAAACATTCGTTATAAGATTTCGACAGACCATCAAATTCACGATAAAATTTGAAACCATTCTGATATCAGGATCTTGCTTAGAATTTCGTAAATATATTCTGCATGTTACTTGTTAAAATATTTGAGTAAAATCTAAAGTTTAGACAAGAGGGTGTCATGTATATGGCTGGCTGAAACTGAGCATATAGGTTTAATTCTGCTTTATAATGGATTAGGTAATATTTAATCTTGAGTGTTAAGGGCTTTTCAAAATTGTTTAGTTTCATTTGAAGTCTGTTTTGTCTGCATTTCATAGGACTTATTTAACCTGGAATCGTGGTAAAATATTTTCGATTCCACAATTTTCACTTCGAAAATTTTTCGTAAACTAGTATTTTGTGACGTGTAGAATGGAAATTTTCATTACTAACAGATACATTACTGTATTCTTCATTTCAGTAGGCGTTTGACATTTCCCCCCATTGTTAAATGCATGTAATATTTTATGATGGTATAATACTAAACCACTAACGGGATGGATTGTACTTGATATTCATATGATGAAGACAAAACCTATCAATTAGTTTAATCGAGGTCTGGAGCTGGCGTGTCAGTATCTACTAGTAGTCCTTTGTTGATCAATGTATCATTGTCATTTTGCTAAGTTTCTTTTGTTACCTATTCTGACATCGGACTCCGACTTCTTTTTAACTGAATTTTACTATGCGTATTGTTGCGTGCTTGGTTTTTTCTACATTAATGGCTAGAGGAATAGGTGAGGATAGTTGGAACCTTAAATAACAGGTTTAACCACGTCGCATTTTTGCGCCTGTCCCAAGTCAGGAGCTTCTGGCATTTGTAAGTCTTGTATGAATTTTAACTTTAGTTTCTCTTGTATATAGCTGAGGTTAGTTTGACGTCTATTGAACTAATATACATTTTTGATAATGGGTCAGCTGAAGAACGCCTACGGGTGCGAAAATTTCTCGCTGCATTGAAGACCTATTGGTGGTCTTTGGCTGATGTCTGCTCTTTGGTCGGGTTGTTGTATATTTGACACATTCCCTTTTCCATTCTCAATTTTGGCTTATGATATACATGTATGTAAATAAACTCATCATAGATACCAGGATTGAAATTTTATATTTACGCCAGACGTGCGTTTCGTCCCATAAAGACTCATCAGTGACGCTCGAAAAAAAATGTAAAAATGTCAATTAAAGTACAAAGTTGAAGAGCATTGAGGATCAAATACAGCCAAGGTGATCTATTCCTGATGTAGAAAGCTAACTGTGTCAGGTACAACTGTAATACTGCTATGATTGAATTCATCGTATTTTTACCATATATGTAAAAAAAAAAATTAAGTTACGGTGTTGATAAAGTTCTTACAAACCTGTTCGTGCATTTTTCATTGTTATTCAAGGCAAATTTATTTTCTAAGATACCAGGGCCGATCTTATCTACAAAGGATTTCTATTATCTACTTATTGTACCTCGAACTTATTTACCCGATGTAGGTCTTTAAGTTAAGGTTCAATTCAATTAAAGTTAGTCGGGCATGACTAATTAGATACGCCCTCTTAAAATCAGGGGGTCCGAAATAGGATTGGGAAAAAAACACCCAGCAAAATACCTTAATTTACAATTTCAAGAATTTGTTTGATTCAAAATGCTTTTGGTTGCTTAAATATCTTCGATCAATAATCAGACGGTATTTTGTGGAAATAAATAACCTGTCCCGGACCGGGAGATGTTGGCTGCAATATGAATTAATTTATAAAAAAGTCCATATCTCATTTACTTATAGTGGCCGTTATTGATTGTAAATTCATAACGTTTTGTTTATGGCATTCGTCTATCGTTGAGAAAAAAGAGGGACGGAGGGCTTAACTTACGAGTTGGATCATTATGGTTCAAATCATTTCTATTACGGCATACGATTCACCTCTAGCGACCGCTCTGCCTTATTGTAAAAAGTGCCACTATAAATTTGTAAACATTTGCTTTAAATTGATCCACTTTGAATGATCTAGTCGTGAATATGCATGACATATTTGCCACTGGACACAAAGGAGCAATAAATTAAACAGCTTCATTTAGAGATTTATAATCATTTGTCCTCAGTGGATTATAGTCTCAAACAGTTTTCCAATTTTTATATATTTCATTTTTATTTACATTTGAATTTTTTTGCGTAAATCCTAGCATTTCTTCCATCATTTTTCTCTTTGCATTTAATCTTTTTTTAATATCAAAAAAACGTTGTCGTAATACACATCAGGGGTTACATTGTATAATTTTCAGCAAAACTAATAGGGGAGGGACTAGAACAGAAAAACAATCTTCATTGAGTGGCAATAACTCATATATTGAAGCGTACAATGACGGCTGCCATAATGATGATGTAATGCCATTAAATCGGTCTGTTTTTGTGTCAATTTGTTAACTGTTAATTGTACATATCAGTCTGAGTACTGTTTAACTATCATTTAAGTTTAACATATTAAGACTCGTCCAGTTCAGGGGAATTAGGTTTCTGCAAGTGCTTTTTATGTACTTTTCTTATATTTCTGACGGTTTGTAAGTCAGTAAAAGTTCAATGATTAAGTTAATATCAATATTAACTTATCATTGAACTTTTAATATTACTAAAATTAAAAGACATACACGGCTCGTTTGTGTACAGCTCTTGGATGGTGTAAACTTCCCAAATGGTTTGATTGTGTAACTTGTGAATAAAGGTTATTTAAGTTTAAAACTATACAAAATATTGATAAGAACTGATTTTAAATTCTATACATTAATTTACAATATTGTGATCAAATTCGTTTTTTAAAATTAATAAATAATTTCGTATACGCACGCTTTCTATGAAGTTAAAATCCATTAAGCCCCAGTCCCACTAGACCACGATCGCACAACGCTCACCGCGGTCTAAAATAAATTCAGATCATGGTGAGGTCGCGGTATGAGCGGCATGAAAATGTAAGTTTTCGTTGCTTTCACGATTGTACTACGTCCTCATTATGCTTCTACAACAACCCCGCTACGATTATGCCACGTTCTCACCGCGCATATTCTGCGACCTCACTACGCTTATCAAGATCTTTCTACGCTCATCACGTTCATACTTCGACCATCATTTTCATTGTCATTTTCACCTAAAATATATGAAATCTCTCCAGGTTTTGTTTGTCTGTTTGTAATTAGGACTTCTTGTTCATTTTCTGTAACGGCTTAACCATGCTTCTCGTTCAGGTCGTAAGAAGAGCGTGATGGGGACGTCTAGGGCGTGCTAGAATCGTACTATGGTCGTGAACAGCGTGGTATAGTCGTAGTTGAAGCGTAGTTGGGTCGCGGTGAGAACGTGATGGTCGTAGTGAGGTAGTTATAACATCATTGTGAAATCGTAGCAGAGTCTCTCCGAATAGTATCACGCCTTCTCTACGCTCTCGCTACGATGGTACAGCGACTTTTGCGATCTTACCACGATCTTAGTGCGGTCTCACCTGAGCTTCATTGACAGCATGGACCGAACATGTATTAAGTAATGAAATGAATATTCATTGGATGAAAAAACAAATATTTGTTTTGTATTGTTTCTACATTTTTCTACAACTAATTGTAGGTTATATAGATAAAATAAATGCATAGAGACGCGACCTTGTCGAACCATCCGGTCTCGCTCTTTTAAGGGTTCATGCTGTTATTTTATAGTATTCGTTATAAAACGTAGACATTACAAGAAAGACATGATACTGAAATTGTCTAATTAATTCTGGTATCTTTAATGAGTTTTGCACTTAGAAAGAAGCCATATAAAATAAAGTCACGTAAAACACTGAAGAGATAAAATGTTCATTTAGAACACTGGTTATCACATGTTAACATAATATAAGTCATCCTTTAAGCTTATAAACTAAGGTTTAAGGGCAAGGATTAATTCGCCTCTTCACATGCTAAACATTGTTGTTAGTTTTATTATTTTTAAAACCAAAGATGAAAACTATACGGAAAATGTTTGAATATCCATAAGATATCATTGGTGTGTGTTCTTAGATAGAAATAAACTAAAGTTTTAAAAAATATATATATTTTCTCATATTTTTACAGTCACGATAACTTTAGTGAACTACTTTACTTCCTCTCCTATGATTTGTTTAATGAACTTGTTCTGCAGTCAGTCCGCCTTATTTTGTGTCTGAATTCACAACAGACATTTTTCGCGGTCTTTGATCTTGAGAAAGGAGAATTGAGTCGTCCGATCTGAAAATAAATCGAATTTGTCTCATTCCCCATCGTGTTCTTTTTTACTTATATCAAATAAGGAGATGTGGTAGAATTCAAGTGAAATACATATCCACCAGAGACAAAATGACGTAAATGAATAATTTGATTTTACCTTTGTATACTAACTATGCATTTGCATTCAGGTATGGCAGATCAAAATGTTTTTGTTCATAGTGTGTTAATTTACGTTTTTTGATTGAGTAAAGCCTTCCAATTGATATTGTATCGTGTGTTTGTTCTATGTTGTGATGTTATGCTATTGTTTCCGAAAAAGAGAGAAGGTTTGGTTCCATTAAAACGTTTAATCCCGCTGCAAATGTTTGCACCTGTCCTAAGTCAGGAATCTGATGTTTATGTAATTTGTACGTGTTTCTCGTTTTTTATATAGATATAACCGTTGGTTTGTCCGTTTGAATGGTTTTACAACAGTAATTTTGGGGCCCTTTATAGCTTGTTATTCGGTGTGAGCCAAGGCTCCGTGTTGAAGGCCGTACATTGACCTATAATGGTTTAATTTTATAAATTGTTATTTGGATGGAGAGTTGTCTCGTTGGCACGCACACCACATCTTCCTATATCTAACAAATCAGTCTTGGATATATGTATTACATTGTCTTTCATATATGAACATGCGATCCATGTCTCATTAATATAATTGATTATGCTTAATTAATTCGTAATTCGCATTCTGAGTACAGACATTTACATCGTCAATCGACATGCTGAAACAAGATTCTATTGTATGTGTTATTGTAGTGTTTTATGCAATGGCAAAGTGTTATGAATTATTCATAAGAAAAATACCTTTGTTATAGAGATATTTTTCTTCTACTGCTACTTGGGGTATTAAACGTATTAGGATATTAATAACCTTCTGTTTGCAAAAAACATCTTTCTGTGAAAGTATTGAATATTTATGGTCGTGTTTAACAGAGTTTTTTGATATTCAAATGAGTACGCTGCATGTAGGAATACGAGCAAATGAGAGATGCTGATTCAACGACAGAATATTGTTTCCTGCTTACGTCACATGCTTCCCTGGGAATTGTTATACTAAGGTAAAATTATCAGGGATTTTGTAGGCAGCATACAGCAATCTTTCATTCGAAATCATTATCTCAAAACATTATGAAGGATAAAATTTTGCTCAGAGATAGGAATTAAATAAGAATGCTTCCATCCTCACTATCATTGTCTATGTTCACTGGACCGTGAACATGGAAATTGGCATAAAAATTTAAAAGATCATGTCATAGGGAACATTTGTACTAAGTTTCAAATCAATTAGACTTCAACTTCATCAAAAACTACCTCGAACTCTAACCTGAAGCTGGACAGACGGACGAACGGACGCACAGTCCTGAAAACATAATGCCCGTAAATGCGGCACAAAAATCAATAACATGAACCAATAAAAGCTTTGGTGCATGTTTTTTTTTCACATGAAAAAAATATGAATTACCTTGCATATGTTATAGGTTAAGATTGGCCAAGTAATATCAATGAAGAAGATATCAACAATTTCCCAAATAAATAAATGGAAGTTTTGTTATATCCTTTTTGCTACCTGGTCACTTCCTAACAGGAAACTTTATATATGATATTTTGTCCTTTTTAAATGAATTATCATTTTACTTGTACAGATAGAAATGAACACTTACCACTTGACGTTCATGGTCACTTTTTAACTTTTTTGTTGTCCAATCTAAACATGATTTTGTTTTGTACATTTCTTGTTTTGAGTATGATTGACATCAACCCCACAATGATCCTTTGTGTATTCACAATAATATTATGCTTAGTTTTAATGCAATGATTGGTTGGTTACTTGCAGTTTCCAAGTTAGTTCAATTTACTGTCAAAGCCATTAAATGGAAGAATATGTTTTGGAGATGAATATAGAATAAATACATGTTGACCCGTCATAAACACTAATGCCTGATGGAGCAACCAAATTAAATGAAGAGGGGAGGTTAAATATTGTAAAAAAAAATGAATACTCCTTCTTCTGGTTGAGGGTAAGGGTGTGCAGAAAAAGGCGTGCTGAATTTCAAATTTTATTGAAAAAGTTCAAATTCTCCATTCATAATAGTCTAACGTGTTTTGCATTTCAGTGTAGAGTTTATCATACATTTCTTTGTTAATTTCTCTTATTTGATAGAATAATTGGTCTATCAAAAAAACAGGTAAATGTATTCTTAGTTTGTGACTTATGTAAACGTCAACTACGACAAAATATGGTTTATTTGTTAAGGAAAATGATTCTTAGATCAGAATTGCGTTTTAACATTAATGCCTTATCAAAAATAATCCTCGCAAGTTAATGAAATGATTCCGTATAGGCGTTAACACGGAAAGTCAAAGAACTGAAGACCGACGTAAATTACCAATATCTAATAGAGTAAAATGGTCGGAAGACATTTTTTATGATTAATTTGTACTTTTTGGCATTCAAAGAATACAGGACCTCATACAGATAGCTAATACAACATATTGAATGTGATGGAAGTTAATGTTTGCCTCAGTATGCGTAAATGAAGAAACATTTTCCAAAAGTAACAAGTCTAGACAGACATGTCAGACTTAACGAACAAGCAAACAGTCCAGCGTAGCACGACTGAAACAACGGTTCGTGCATTCGCGTACAACGTAAAGACAAATGAGCGAATAAATAAATAGCATACATATTATAAACGAGTTGAGGAAAAATATTTATAATATGTTTTCCATTGTTAATGAAAAATAATCACTTTTGAGGTGTGATTTCTAAAATCGAGTGTAAAACAGTATATTATATGAACCATCGTCTACAAATGCGTTACAAACTGACATTAATGTTCGTTATTTCATATTTCTTTGTAACATTACTGTTGAAATTATAGAAAAAGAAGACTACACTTAAACCAAAGATTACTCAAAACAACCGGCAAAATGGGAATAGGTTTACAGTACAAAATTTAAATCAAGTAGGTTTTTAGACCTTTTTTCTATTGTATTGTGCATATAATTTGATAATTATATATAACTGTGTTTGATTCAAGTATAAAACCGATATGATCGAATTCATTGTATTTTTTACTCTATACGAATGAAAGATGTTATGGCGTTAGTGCAATTCTAAAATTGAAAGCCATACACATCTCCTTTATATATATTTAGTGAGCTAATGTTTTGACGTTGCTATCTTGTCGAGGTTTACTTTTTAACTCTTTTATTAGTGTATAAATATTTACTGTATATTTAAAAAAATATGAACAACTCTTTTTTTTCAAATCTGTATGTAACAAATGTTAGCGTTCTTACCTATTGGACTAGTCTACCCCCCCCCCCCATATCATTGTAAAACAAATTTTAGAAGTAAGTGTTCCCAGAGGTTTGATATAACAGTAATTAATTTGTTTTACTATGCTTATTGATACTGGTAATATAAAAAAAAAAGATGTCGTATGATTGCCAGTGAGACAACTGTCCACAAGAGACCAAAATGACACGGACATTAACAACTATAGGTCACCGTCTAGACTGGAGTCTAGATTTTCTTATTATAGAATCAGTAAATGAAAAGGTTGATTACATGTATTATACATAAGATTTGTCTCTAATGTCTGATGAATATATGTTGCACTTCTATAAAACACCTACATTATTTTCAGTAAATGCTTTCCAGAATGCCAAAGTACTGCAAGTAAGCTAAAAACGTCAAATAATCCGTTTGAGGGAAGGCATTACCATATTTGCTGAGGCACATTTTAACTGATTTTATTGTACAAAGAATGGACATGTCATATATATATATGTGTCGAGCCTTCATTTGAATATAACTGACAATATGAACCCGAACATATATCAAGTAATGAAATGAATATTCATATCCCAAACAAAATGTATTTTTTCACATTTTGTACAGTTCATTGCAGGTAAATTTGATAAAATGCATGTGAGAGACACTTACCCTGGCGATGCATCTGGTCTGCTATTTTTATAAGTGCATGCCATTGTGTTTGTTTTTGTTGGTTGCTTTTATCTGTCTGTCTTCGATCCTTATCAATTTATGAGATTTGAACAGCGGCAAACTACCGCTGTCTGTATTTTAGACACAGACGGGTCATCACCAATGTAAACATATTTATTGTCTACGTTTTTCTACTTTTTATTGAATTTGTCATTATCAAAAGTGGTACCTGTCTAATTCAGCTTAGTTATGTCAAGTTTTAATAAAATAATTAACGGAAAGGTTATCATTTATCTTAATTACTATTAATCTCCAAACATATGAAAGAATACTACAACAGTGGATAATAGATGTAGTCAATGTATCTGACGCTTGTTCGTGTATTCGTTCGAAACGACATTTTCTCATGTCTAACATATTTTGTTTATGTCCAAATTGTACAATAATACGAAATCATGATTAAAAGTATTTGAAATACTTTCAACTTTTGATTTGAGTACAAGGTTCTATATATAAAAAAAAATTTTATTTAAAAGTCGTTCACTTACGTATTACAGTAGTTTAATTAACATAAAATAAAACCAATGCAAACGGTAGCTTTTTACCTATGGCTTTATGAAAAAAAAACATTTATAATCTGCTAACGAATACAAAGAGGAACATGGAGATTGCTCTCGAAGGCTCTGTAATACTGCACAAATATTTGGAAATTGAAATTAAACGTGACATAAACATTTTGCACGCATTTTGGCGTACCAATGTTTAGAAGGGTACATGTATATCCGATAATATTTTTCAAACACTTTTAAAATCTTTAAATTGTATCACTAAACTTCATGGTAGGTTTGAATGGCTTTTGCTTATAAATCAAATTTGTGGAAGACCTCATAGATTCATTTATATTCTAGTAATGTCTGTTTTTAGAATGTAACGTTTTGTCTCTATTTCGACTGAATTAATTATTATTACAATATTTAGAATTTTTACTGTTTTCATATGACTGAACATAGCTGAATCGCAAAGCAATAAGGGCTATTAGTGTGACTATAAACAAGATTTATTTTTCAAAGATTATCTAGTTTATTTATTCAACTACTAATTGATATTTCAAAGTTGTGTGAAATTGAATTATCTTATATCTAGCCATTTTATAGTACTGCAAGAGAGGATAGCATTCTGACTATGCTAAATAATCGAATCATAGCGTAATAAGTTATCAATAGTTTAAGAAGATGTGGTATGAGTGCCAATGAGACAACTTTCCATTCAAGTCACAATTTCTAAAAGGTAACCATTACACGTCAAAGTACGGTCTTCAACACAGAACACGGTGCATTGACTCACACCGAACAGAAAGCTATAAAGGGTCCCGATTATTGACTAGTGAAAACCATTCAAACGGGCATAACAACGGTATAATCCATATAAAAAACGAGAAAGGAGAAACATTTATGAACCACATCAACAAACAACAACTACTGAAGATCATGTTTGTTATACAAGTTACATAATATGAATGGGGTTAAAATTCTTGGTTTGCAGAAATCTATAATAAGTACCTTTCTAGAAATTTATACGATCTGCATGATGTTTTTTGCCACAAATGCCCTATGATATCTAATGAGACAACTCTTTGCCAGTGAAAACATGGCATACAAGAGAGGAAGTATGGTGATCGTTTTCAACATTAAGCAAAACCCATACCAAGTAGCAAGATGGATCCGATTTGACAAATGTAAAACATAAAACAATTCAACATGATAACTAACAGCATGTTTGTGAACACAACTTTAAGAGAGATGCATATACTCACACGATGAAAATATGTCTTTAATATATTAAGATTGAAAAAACAACTATTAAATTAAAATTTTTGAAAAATGACAATTATAAATTTGATCTACGTTGCGTATTGAAAACGAAATTATGTATTGCCTGTAATACTATTTGATTTCAATGGATACAATTCCTTTTCATACAACGTTTATATAAAGTGCGTCACTACATAATTTTTATTTAAAAAGACGATTGTAACATACCCAGTCGAATCAATGATTTTAGGTAAGATGATAATAACACCCCTAGTTGAATCAAACCATATCTTAATGTTGCACTAGCGAAATGATCAATCATAATATGTTGTGCGTTGTAGAGACTGTTTTTTTGGTGGGATGTGTGATGCCTCACCTTGAGTCGTCCATAAAGATCTTATACTCTTCTTTTTTTGTCTTGTTTATTTTGTCCATTGTGTAGTCTACCTTCTTCGACTTGTGGGTTTTATTGATCCTTTGATATTTTTTTCCTTCATTATTTGAATAGCATAAGAATGTTTACCACACTTTCTTTACTATGTATATAATATAAAAAAGAAGATGTGGTATGATTGCCAATGAGACAACTATCCACAAAAGACCAAAATAACACAGACATTAACAACTATAGGTCACCATACGGACTTCAACAATGAGCAAAGCCCATACCGCATAGTCAGCTATAAAAGGCCCCGATAAGACAATGTAAAACAATTCAAACGAGAAAACTAACGGCCTTATTTATGTAAAAAATGAACGAAAAACAAATATGTAACACATAAACAAATGACAACCACTGAATTACAGGCTCCTGACTTGGGACAGGCACATACATAAATAATGTGGCGGGGTTAAACATGTTAGCGGGATCCCAACCCTGCCCCTAACCTGGGACAGTGGTAAAAAAGAGGGACGAAAGATATCAGAGGGACAGTCAAACTCATAAATCCAAAACAACTGACAACGCCATGGCTAAAAACGAAAAAGACAAACAAACAACAGTACACACGACACAACATAGAAAACCAAAGAATCAACAACACCAACCCCACCAAAAAACTAGGGGTGATCTCAGGTGGTCCGGAAGGGTAAGCAGATCCTGCACCCGTCGTGTTGCTTATGTGATAACAAATCCTGTAAATAGTCTAATTCGGTAGGTCACATTCATGAAAGGGATGGGGATTGTAGTTACGACGTAAGGAACATGTCCGATATCATTTGCGTAACGGTTATTCTATAACGGTCAACCAACTCGTGATGGCGTCCGTAAAATTTACGAAGGGATGATTTCAATAACAGTACAACATAAGAACGAACTATAAAAATCAGTTGAAAAAGGCTTAACTCATCAGATGGACAAAAATACAGTGGACGTGGCCCGGTACTTATACATCCCGACACAAAAAGACACAATGAAGAGATCTGAGAGTACTCGCAGTTATCTGACAGCTAGTTCAAAGCCACTAACAACTAATAAAAAAAAATCATGCAACTAAGACTAAACTATCAATCCGTACACATCCAACATCCAATGAATTTAGTGTAAAGACGTCATAAACAGCCAGAGAAAAACATGACCTTGTGCAATGCCAAGTTACAGGTATCGACAGATTGTAGTTCCATGAATATGTATATTTAGTTAGCTTTTAATTTACTGATGACAAAATCAATATTTATACCAATAAAAACAATATTCAATGATCTTATTACAGTTTTGAATAGGTAAACATGGTCAACTTATTCACAATCATTTCTAAATTAGGAAGATATGTAACAATCTTATGATAGATATAAGAAGATGTGGTATGCTTGCTAATGAAACATCTCTCTATCCAGGTCACAATTAATAAAATTAAACCATTAAAAGTCAAAGTACGGTCTTCAACACGGAACATTAGATTACACCAAACAGCGAGCTGTAAAGGCCCCGAAAAATTACTATGGTTATTATGAGCATAGATTACATTCACAAATACAAATTCAAACACAAATTATGTCTAAGACAAAGCATACATTTTAAAATCCAAGTTATGGTTAAATGCATACTATTTTAATCAACAAAAATCATATGCTACTATGTACAAGTTCTGCTTCTTTTGCTAGGGAAAAGAATACACCCCGCTTGTCTTTTAGTAATGAACTTGGTGTACCATACTGTGCTATACAGCCTTGGTCCATTACCAATATTCTGAAAAATAGTGAAATTATGTGCTGTAGAGGATCAAAGAAACCAGATTATTTAATTTCACTTTTAGGTATATTGATGATTTTCTTTCCATAAACAATTCGAAATTTCTGATTGGGTTCCATTAAAATATCCCCCAGAACAAGTAATTAAAGAAACAACAAACACGGCTTCCTCCGCCTCATTTTTAGACTTATATCTCGGATTTGACTTACACAGTCATCTCAGTACAAGAATCTATGACAAACGAGACGATTTTAATTTTGAAATTATAGATTTCCCCCACCTCAGTAGCACTATACCAACTTCACCTGCATATGGGATATATTTCCCAACTTATTCGATATTCAAGAGCTTGCAGCTCCTACTCAGACTTTGTAAAACGTCATCAGTATCTGAGTATAAAGTTGATGAACCAGGGGTATGTCAAGGAACGTCTCGTCCTTTTCTAAACAAAATTCATCGGAAGGTACCACGACCTTGTTGATAAATATTCCGTATCAACTTCACAAATAATACATGATGGTCTTGATGTATAGATTCTGTGTATTGATGTTTTTTAGCATCTTAACAACGTGTTATATTGTTCCTTCGTTTGTCTTTGTTCTATTATTAATATTACTATTACTGTTGGATTGTTTTATTTGATATCTATTTAACGTGGCTAGGTACTTAAACATCCCGTCAATGTGTTTATATTATCTTTCATTTTTTGCTGGTGTGTTTTGTATATGCGACTTTTTGTGTTTCTTTGGTTCTTATAACGTGACTCTGTGCTTTAAAAGATCCCGTCAGTATGATATTGTTATATTATATGTCATTATGATATATTTCTATTAAGCATTAGAAAATACGTTGAACCACAAACGTCAAAAGTATTCAATCGCGTAGTGGAATGAACAATTTGTGGATTCTTATAAATTCTTTATAACTTTTGGACTATTTTAAATCTCGGTCTATTTCTGAAATTAATTCTTACATACTTTTGATTTTTTAACCCTGTATGCTAACATTGCCTATGTGAAATTTTAAAATTGTTTGTATATACATTGAACGACAAATATATGTGACGCAACAATTGTCTGACGTCAGACACGCGAATCAAGGAATGTGTTTAAATTTTGTAGATGGATGTTTTTGTGTTCTGTTAAATTGTTCATTATAAAATTGTTACACGATGAGGACTGTTGTACTCATATTTTGACTATTTTATTTATCATGTCTGTTTAGTTCACGCCTCATTGTAAATATAACGGAATTTGATGAGACTGTCATCAAAGTGAGAGGTTTAGCGCTTTAAAACCAGGTTTAATCCACCATTTTCTACATTTGAAAATACCTGTACCATGTCAGGAATATGACAGTCTTCGTTTTTTATGTGTTTTGTCATTTGATTTTGCAATGCAATTATGGACTTGTCGATTAGATTTTCCTCTGAGTTCAGTATTTTTGTGATTTTACTTTTTTTTTTTGTATAATAAGTTATTTAAAGGATCATTATTTTTTAATAGTTATGTTTATTTTATCTCATATAGTTAAGCTTTTAACATTCTTGTGTAGTGCAAATAACAATACAACTGAAGATCTTGAAAATAACACAAGAGCGTAATAAGAATTATTAACAAGTTTAGGAGTACTTTCTTTCTTAAAATATTTCAAGCATTATGTATACAAATTTTAACTATAAACCAATTGAATTACAAAGTGAATGATTTTTAGGCATTAGGTTCTCATCTTTATACATAATGGCTGTATATGGAGGGTACGTCATGCTTTTTGAAGGATGCATAGCTTCCTTAAAAATTTTAGCCTGATTCATGTGCGCGTGCATTACCGTGTGATGTATAATGTTTACATCACTCATCAACTTCCATTGGAAAACTTATAGCAGGGTATCAAAAGTTACCAATAGCAGTACAATATGAACACATATATCTTCAAAATACATGAGTTACAAATTTAGTCTGCTGTATTTTTTCATTCATTGTTAAACATAAATTCAAGACGAAAATGCCATATTAGTGAGATTTTAACTAGGTTTGTAACAACCCACGTGACATATAAGTTTTTCAGTTTAAAAAGACAATTAAATATTTAAATTTAGAATGGAAATGGGGAATGTGTCAAAAAGACAACAACACGACCATAGAACAGACAACAGCCGAAGGCCACCAATAGGTCTTTAATGCAGCGAGAACCTAGAATTAAAAATCATACATGACTAACAAAGGTCAGAGGCTCCTGACTACGGACAGACGCAAAATGCGGCGGGTGTTAAACATGTTTTTTTGAGATCTCAACCCTCCCCCTATATCTCTAGCCAATGTAGAAAACAAGAGAAGTCCGGGTCCGATGTCAGAAGAGGTAACAAAAGAAAATAAACAAAATAACAATAATACATAAAAAAAACAGACTACTAGCAGTTACTGACATGCCAGCTCCAGGCCCAATTAAACTGATTGAAAGATTATATCTTCATCATATGAATATCAGACACAATCCATCCCGTTAGGGGTTTAGTATTATATCATCATAAAATATTATGAGAAGAACATAACCCGTGTTATACCAACAACTGGTTTTAAAATAAACGTGTTTAATTCCGATGCTAAGACCCTATAAGTGAATCAATATTAAAGCCAAAATTTTCAATCTTTAAGGACCTGACAACAGTATTTTTTATCATAAATTATTGTATAAAGCTTCCCCTAATGGATATAGATTTCAAGATCGAGGAAAGGGCAGTGGTCATTGTTACTATTAGCGTTATATAACGTAAGTTGAGCAGGAGATATATTTTTAGTATACATACTGAAGTCGTCAGTATTGAGAGCCAATATATCATCTAAATATCTAAAAGTATTGTTAAATTTTTGTATCAGATGTTGTTTCGATGGGTCTTTGCTGATTTTGCTCATAAATTGTATCTCCTAGCAATACAAAAACAGGTCTGCAATAAGTGGTGCACAATAAAAATTACATAACCCAATTACATATATAAAGTTAATGTATTATTAGTTTTATTATAATTCTCTGTTATAGAATATTGAATGGGTACCTATCATAGTCCATTATTGTGTTTATTCGATGTGCAATGGACAGTACTGTACATTCAGCAAACTGTGTTCTTATCGTTTGTTGGATCAACTCATCTGTTTCCATGTCAACCGCTGCTGTAGCTTCATCAAGGATCAATATCTTACGTTTATGCAGAAGTGTTCTAGCCAAGCATAGTAGCTGCCTTTGACCTACACTGTTAAAAGATTAAAAGTTAACACAATTTGTTTGAGGACTAAAACTATTATACAGAAAGTAGATGTCACTATCAAATGCGATATATACAAAACAGCGGATATGTTATTTTTTCTTTCAATATTACTCAGACATTATTTTAACTACACTATAAAATTCTAGTTTTTCACTATAATGGTACCAGTAACTTTGACCTCTCGTTGTTCGGATTGTAGTATTTGAATAAAAAGGACATAAGAAAAACAATTAAATCAGTTGCGTTTGCCTTTATGATTTGCAGCCTTTACGATTGTTTGAACAAAACAGTCTGGATACATGTAAATGACAATTTCAGCTATGACCCATGTGCATTTACATGTTTATTAACAAATGAAAAAGAAGAGAACAACAAATATAGATTTCAAGACAAAATAAACATAGATTTTAAAAATTAATACTAGTATGTGAAATCAAAAAGTAGGAAACAAAAGATAACTGACCAATAATATTCCCACATTCATGAATATAGATACCCTGATGAACTTTATCGACAGATAAACATTATACCGCAATATAAAAAAACTCGAGTGTAAATGGTTGACTGGTGTTACAACAAGAAAACATTATACAATAGAATTTCAAATACATTTAGAAATATCTGCAATTGCACTGATTTCTATCATATACTTAATATTTTTGAATATCTCATTGCAATTCATATTACATGCCATATATTACGCTGTCTACGTCATATAGTGCCTAGCTGAATTCGTCTCATTGACAATAATGCCATGTCGTCTAATTTTGAAAATAATATCTGTCATTTGTATCGCATGCTTTGCCAACCATCCATCGATATCAACTGGCAAGCCTTCTTAATTCTGGCTGATATAGAACTCCCGGGTTGATATAGAATGTGGTTTGGATTTTGTAATGTCCTTATGTACATCTATATATCAATTTATTACCTGAGATTTCCACCACTTTCTCCGAGTTCTGTTTCCAGACATTGATTTTGATTTGCAATATAATCTTTTAGATGTGCACATTCTAGAGCTTTCCATATCTGTTCATCGCTAAACTCGTTCTTTGGATCTAAATTTTCACGAAGTGATTCTGAAAATATCACAGGATCCTGACCGAGATAGAAAAAAAAGATATAATTATATTGCTATTAAATTAAAACTAAATGCGGCAAACTTACACAGTGTGCACTATAAATTGATAATTTGAATTAAAAATGTTCCTAAACTCATTTAGAATAATTCAAAATGATGTTGTAGCACTACTAAATGTATCAATAAAATAATGAATTTAAAACATAATTCATTCCATTATCAGGAGATAGTTTTGTTAGGCATTACTGTTATTCGTTTTCGTTAATATTCTCAGCTTTAAATTAATTCACAGCATTTCACTCGATGGCTCAAAATAGGAAAATTGATTTGAAGTAGTGTAATTTGAAAATTAAAGAGTGTTTTAATTATCGTCATTTATTTTACAAATAACAGCTAGTTAATAACATTTAAAAATGTTTTTTTTAAATGTGCACTTAAGAAAACAAAGAAATAAATGTAATAATGTATATAAGGAAGATAATTATCAAACCTAAAATATTCGTATATTTGAGATAAAATATGATATAAACACTAAATGAATTGTACGTGTCGAATTTCAGGATAAAAGTCTACCAAACCCGCTTCAAGCCGAAAATTGTGCATGCCAAGGATGTATAAAAAGTAGCTTCTGTATATCAACAAAAAACACCTATACATAATAGCCAAATGTATCTAAGATAAATGTTGTCTTAAACAGTACGATAAAATCTGTCGAAGGAGTAATGGCCTGTTTTTGTCATAGAAAACTAAGTTTTTTTACACTATTTCGTATTTGTATAGCATGTATGAAAATGCGTAAAACCAAAAAATGCAAACGTATAAACCTATTCTTTTTATGTAATGAAGTTGCAGTTGCGTAATTATATGCGACTATGTCAAGAACATGCATCTTTGTTTTGTGTGGATACATTGTGGGCATCAAAGAAATAAAAATAGGTATGTAGAAACTTTATATTGTAAAACTATTTACAGTATCTCAACAAATATAAAGTTGTTTCTTCTGTGTGTACTATTTTTTCCGCTCTAAAATATACTTTACTATTGATATTATGCCAGGAAAATCAAGAACTTTTACAGAATTACCAATTCTATTTTTTTATTCAAACGTAAAGTAAAATACGCAACGACAGCAGGGGCGAATAATTATGTACATTTATAGTATTTATTTACATACAGAATTAATACTGTTAATTGTTTTAATGTCTCTGTAGTGGTCTCTGGAAGTGGTCAGTAGGTCAGATTTGTTTAAACTTGGTTGATCGATACATTGTTGAAATTAGATAACACTTTTTAACGTATAGAGTAATTCAGCTTATATGACCTGTGCTAGCGTTGATTTCATCTTTCTTGTTTACTAGTCATTGTTCTTGCAGAATAAACACAAATTAACGTGCATGTGCAATGTGTACGCGTCCTTAAAAGTTCAGCTTTAGATTTAATCAAACAATCTGTGGTAAATATTAATTCCCACCGAATACCTCCCTTTGTTTTAACTTTAGAACTACATATGTAAAGATGTTTCTTTAGTGGGAAAGATTTTCTGACGTACTTTGCTATCCTTGTCCTTTACTCAATTAGTTAAATTTTAGTTTATGTAAATTCGTATGATTTATTAATTTTGATTGCATATTGATTATGAATATTTTTGTTTGTAAATTTTTGTGTTTTTTGTTGTTTTTTTTTTGTTTTTTTTTGCATTTTATGATTTTGAATACAAGCTCTTTTTTCATCAAATATTTTTATATACTATACAGCGAAACAAGCACATATTCATGCAGTAGTCATAATGTGATGCCATGGGTACTTATCACATGTGAATTTTTATTTTATTTTTAACACCGTTATCTCAGTATTGTAAGAGCAAAATTAAGACCACGATTGTTAATTTTAAAATGTTGATTTTATATTTGGACAAAATATAGTGGCTTGCTGCACTTAATCCTATACGTTTCATTGTCATTTTGTCGTCTGTGTGTTTTCTTTTCTTTTAAACGCTTAGGAATATCATTAATGTTGGCACAATTTTAAATTTAACCATATCAGTGTTATAAAATGGCGCTGAGGGTTATATTATACTACTACTTGGTAATGAAGAGTTGACAATGGGAAAACTGAAACCGTCACATTTGTCATATATCGTACCTTTAACTTCGGCGACATTTACTAACCGGTTTTGAAGTCTCGTAAATCGAGTAAGATGAAGTGTTGGTACAAAAAAACTGAGGCAAACATATAAACGAAACAGACCATGTGCGCCGACTAGACAGGGTGAAAGTTTCCTGATGCGCATGCATCAACCGCCATTTGAATCAACAGATTGAAAATGTCTCAATCGGAAAAAAATACAGAATCGATTAAACTACAAATCAGACGACTATACTGATGCATTAATCGATCTTAGATTGAAATTTGTTTCAAAAGAATATTAAGCGGACCTGCTAGTCTTGGAAGTACCATAATATGCAAGCTACAGCTAGGTATATATGTTTTAAATGTAAGTTATTAATAAAGCTGATCGTGACGCTTCACAATTTGGCTTTCACTTGTTCCCTGGTTGATGGATTTGTAACAGCTCTATAACAATACCATAGTAATACTTCTTCATCGTTTTATTCTATTATTTACCTGGGGTAAAATGGAAATTTTCGACCTTAGATCATGTAGGCCAATGTCGTCTATTTTTATCCCATCAATCACAATATGTCCATTTGATTTTTCAATAAGGCGGAAAATCGACAAAGTTAATGACGATTTCCCTGCACCTGTTCGCCCAACAACTCCAATCTGTAAGGGAATTTATTGAAATATCAATTATAACGTAGTAGCATGAGCTACACGACAGATACAACATGTGGAGCACAATCTGCTTACCATTCCGCAGCACCTCAGATAACCTTCATTTGTGACTCCATTTGTCGATGTGTCTTATTTTTTTGTAGCAATAGTTATCAAAGGTACCAGGATTATAAATTAGTACGACAGACGTTGTCAGATTATTTTAGATTGATGAGTTTGAATGTTTCTCTGTTATCTTTCGCACCTCTTTTACAACTTTTACAACACTGTTTTTCTTAGATTGCAGATGGGATTTTATATCATAATGAGTCGTTGGTGTTAACTTAAAATTATGTTTTTAACCAGCTGCCAAACAGTCTTTTAATACCAATGAGGACAAAATGAAACTGAGAAAGGTTATGTCCTTCAAACATTCGATATTCCATCAATCTAAGCTATTATGAAATATAATGACTTTGCTTTTCTCATAACATTTTTTTGTAACAAGTGCCATGTACCTTTTCTCCTCCTTTGATGTCAAAGTATATTCGATTTAAAACGAGGTCAAGTCCAGATCTATATCGTGTACTGTAATCGTCAAACTGTAAACGTCCTGTATCAGGCCAATGTTCTGGAGGTCTTTTTGCATTTATCCATTCTGCCTTAAAACATACAAGTGATGAATTCTTGAGGAATTAATGAAAGAGTAGTGACGATCAATTGTACCAAAAGCAATACAATAAGAATTGCATTATAATCTATATATTGGAAAATACAAACATGATTTTTTTTAGGTGAATTGGTGAGCTACAAATGCTATGCATATCGAGCATTGTGTATCAATGGTGTAATGGTGTTACTATAGGTGTCAGAAGAAATCAGTATGATTTATAGTTTACTATCAAAAACAAGTATCGAAGATGTAAAGACTAGGAAAAATGCTTTTAAAATATACATGGACTCATTGTGTTTGATTGTTTGATTTTACCCACACATTTCTTTCCATTTGGAGTTCTGTATTTTTGTTTTACTTTGTTATCATTGAGATATTTATTTTACTTAAATATTTCCTGGTAAAAGGGACATAATCAATAGTTTAGTCGACCATTTTAAATAAGTACGTCTAATGCTACAATCGATCAATTTAGAAAAACAAAGGTCGGCTCTACGGAAGACGTTAATAGAAGAAATAAGAAATCGAATGAATTAGTGATAAATAATATCGTTATGATATCATACTAAATAATATACTTATAAAAAATAAGGGTATAATTGTACCCCATGATAAAAGTAATTGTACATATATTTCTCAATTAAATTTGAAGAATTGCTTCAGCAGAGTGATCTGACTTTTGTTATCAACTGCTTCCGTTTTATATCAACTGCTTCCGGTTATTATCGTTATTACTGCTTTTCTATAACGTTATCGCTTGACATTTCGACGTAATTCGGCAAAATCCGGAAAATACACCTCAATGGTAGGGTTTTTTTGGTTAAACATTACATAGTTGGATGAAAATATATTAGGAATCAGTAAAATATATTATCAAAAAATACAAATCAAATATTACAACAAATTCATTTTTTAAAGTTTTAAAATAGTGTTTGTCTGCAGGTCTTCTGCTGAAGTATATGATAAAAAGAACATAACATGTCATTTTTCATAGCAGACCTCTTATCATCCCATGGTCAAAATCATCCCTCGAGGCTGTCGACACTTATCGGGCTTATATCATGACCTAAGGCTGATAATGGGGCTGATATGAAAAATGCCATGTTATAATCTATATTTATCATTTCTAACAAAAAATGAACAACATCAGACACAGTATCATATCTAACACCATGTTATGTCAGACAAAATGATGCAGTTTTTCGTGTGCGATCAGACTGTTCTAACATTGATGTAAGCATTTATATAAGCCAATAAAAAACACAATTTGAAGCATTGCATGTTTAAGATGAATTGCATTTAATTCACCAGTATTAGATTATTAATATTTAAGCGTTAAATTATATTAATAACTAGGTTAACAATACTAAATATTTACCTCTGGTTCAAGGTGGGTAAATTCATCTATTCTCTCTATTGAGATCAAATCCATTTGAAGAAAACTTAGAACCTGTATAACTGCATTCATTGTCATCATTATCTTTTAAAAAAAACTTATATTTGTAAATCAAATTTAACTTGTAGAATCGGAAATAGAACAAAATATAGCTTATGTCAGCTTACGGTACTGACATGACTAAAAAGCTTAGTTTTTGACAGTACATTTTCGTATAAAATTATGTAATTTAAATCGCATTAAGATTACAAAAACTCAATGACAGTAGCTTTTTACGGAGCCCCGCTAGGGACATGCAAAGAAAAAAAAATATATTGTGCGCACAAAATAATATATTGTGCGCACAAAATAATATATTGTGCGCACAAAATAACATATTGTGCACACAACTTAAATATATTGTGCGCACAAAATAATATATTGTGCGCACAACTTAAATATATTGTGCGCACAACTTAAATATATTGTGCGCACAAAATAATATCGTGTGCGCACAAAATAATATCTTGTGCGCACAACTTACATATATTGTGCGCTCAATTTAAATATATTGTGCGCACAACATAATATATTGTGCGCACAACTTAAATATATTGTGCGCACAAAATAATATCGTGTGCGCACAAAATAATATCTTGTGCACACAACATAATATATTGTGCGCTCAATTTAAATATATTGTGCGCACAACATAATATACTGTGCGCACAATATAATATAATGTGCGCACGACATAATATAATGTGCGCACAAAATGTTATTCAAATTCATTCAGCGCTGATGGTACGGCGACTGATATCTTCTCTTAAAAGTGAAAGAATGGAGAAATACATAAGGGTTTATTTCGAAATGGGACTCGATTATATGGAAATACTGGCACTTTTAGCAAAACATCATCACTACATTATTTCTTATCGACACCTGAAACGAATATTGAAGAAGCTACGTTTATTTCGCCGAAAACACTACACGCCACTTGAAGATGTCGTTGCTTTTATCAAAGACAACATTAAAGGATCTGGAAGGTTTCATGGTTATCGCTGGATGTTTATGAAGTGTAGACAAGCAGGTATAACTATACAAAAAGAGTATGTGCGAATTATAATGCAAATTATAAACCCTGAAGGAGTTGAAATGCGACGAAAAGGTCGATTACATAGGAGAGAATATTGTTCGAAAGGGCCAAACTTTATATGGCATTTGGATTCCTATGATAAACTTAAACCTTTTGGAATATGCATAAATGGATGCATAGATGGCTTTTCTAGACTGATAATATGGTTGGAGGCAGGACAGACTAGTAGTGACCCTCGGGTTATTTCTGGGTATTTTGTCAAAGCTATTCTTCGGAAGGGAGGACCTATGGTGATAAGAGGAGATCTTGGTACCGAAAATAGTAAGGTCGCTGAAATGCAGTCTTTTTTACGACGCAATGATAATGATACGTATGCTCGAAATAACAGTGCGTTTCTTTACGGCACAAGCCAACATAACCAACGAATTGAATCATGGTGGGGAATTTATAGAAAAGAAAACTCACAGTTTTGGATGACATTTTTTAAAGATATAAAAGAGGATGGATTATTTTCAGGAGATCATCTTCATAAAAACTTGATAAGGTTCTGTTTCCTGAGACTGATTCAGGTACTTATTTTCGAACAAAATTATCCTTCCTATTTCCCTATTTTAACGCTAATATAATTAGTACTATATAGACCAAGCAAAACAAAGGAAAATTGTTTACGTCCACAGTTAATGTAATTGTGGATAAATAAAAAGAAGTCATAATAGTGACTTATGTACCCATCAATGCATGGGCATAGACCAAATAAACGCCCTTTAAACTTCTATCCGCCCTCATGTCCGATTTTAATGCTTCAACTTAAGTCCGTTTATCTGTTCATTTATACCTTTTTAAGGCTAGCCATTTGTTTTAAACTTCAATATTTGTTTGTTTAACTGTTATTATACATAAGAATTAAACCTCTCTGAAAAACAAATCAAATGTCATTACAAGGCAGATTAGTACTCCCGACATGAAATTCATTTATAGTGAGGAAATTAATTGTTTTTATTTGAGAAAAAAAACACTGTAAAGAAATGTATATACTATAGCATATATTTCTGTTTATTTACGTTAAGCAGACAACAGCTTAACTGCTTTATAAAGCTATCATAAAATTCTTTTCACTTAGATAATAATTGTGAACTAAAGACTATAATACGAACATATTTTGTGCAATAAAAATGTTATCCAAATTTTACAATGTCAACATCAGCCTTAAAATATATGCTTTAATATCATACATAATGTCACCTTCGAAAATATTCGTACCATTTCATGTCTTTGCATATAAGGTGTTTTATACACGAAAATTCATCGACTGAAACCTGAAACTAATTATTTATTTTCAATTCCAGAAAGAACTTTTAGAGGTTGTAAGTATTTGGAACGCCCATAAAATCAGAAAAAATAATAAACAACATGGTGTGTATGGACGACCGTATGTACTCTACTCGGTTCCTGAAGTGTACGGAACAAGTGATTATGTTACTAGCCCTGACATCGATGAAGTTGAAATTTGTTTAGAGCAATCTACGTATTGTAGTCTACCATGCGATGCAGACATTTACGATCTCGCAAACTTATACATGGAAGAATTAGGACATAGTTTACCAACAGATGCTTTTGAAGCTGCCACTTTGTATCGGTGTTTACTGGAACGATTTGAAACGGACTTAGCATTACAGTGATATCACTATCAAACTTATGTAGACTTCGATATTATGATTATTTTTTCTCTGGTAACATGTAAAATTTTAAATTATATTTGTGTTTATGCATTTTACTTTATGTCTGGTTTCGTTATAGTCCGAGATTACTCTGACGTCCAACGGCTTTTTTGCCAGACAAGCGACCGTCCCACGGCCCCATCTTGTCTGGCAAAACAGCCGTTGTACGTCAGAGTAATCTCGGACTAGTTTCGTTAATGTTGATTGACACAAGACTGACATGCTGCTCAATTTACGACATTAATTTTGTTATGCCACGTCGACGATATATTTAAGATGGTTATTATATTCAAAAGTCTTGGGTCCGTCCGTCTCTTTTTAGAATAAATGTTTTTAGTCATAGTAGTTTATGTGATATAGATACAATGGATAAGCGTTGATTCTTGAAAAAGAAACCATGAGCTCGCAGGTTATAAAGTCTTCAACTGAAATAAATTCTGTGGTTTCTCTGAAGATGTCATCGGCAAAGTGTAACATATATAAAGTTAGCCAAATCGAATTAATACTTAGTTCACATATCAAAAGATTACTTTTATGTTTGATCATGTACGTAAAAGTACGAGTTTGACCCACAACTTACTGTTCATCAGTAGTGAAATGTGACTGTGTGATCAGTCGAAGGAGTTTACCATAAATGCTCACAACAAGGTAAAACTGAGTACATATATAATTCAGAAGATGAAATATGAGTGCCAATGAGACAACTCTCCATCCATGTCACAATTTATTAAAAGTTAAAAATTATAGGTTTAGATACGGTCTTCATCACGGAGCGTTGGCTCACATCGAATAGCAAACTTTAAAGGTTCTCAAAATGACTAGTGTAAGACAACTTAAACAGGAAAATCAACTGTCTAATCTATAAAGAAAACTAGGATCACTTATGATAACATCAACAAACGACACTCAACAGGATCCTGAACAGCATTCTAATTATGATGAAAACTTTGTAAGAATTGTGTGAAATGTTTCAGGTCATGTTTTAGTTTCATTCTGGTTAATATGACAGATATTACAATAGGTCACAAGTATCTATTTTTTTTTATCGATCTACGATAAATTTGTACAAAAGTTGTCAGTATACATTTTGAAACTGTAACAAAGCAATTTAGGAACAGTCAATGAAAATATATACCTCAGTAGTATATTTTGAATCAAAATATACAATTATGAATCGTTTTTCCCCAAATATGGTCCCTTTTGGTTCATCATTTATTCGAATAGTTTTGGTGCGATTGATCGCGATCAATGAGACAAATTAACTGCATATCCATCCTATCCCATAAAAAGAAAAAATCAACGAAACCAATTTTGACAGACGTTTATCGATGCAAGCCTTTAATTGCGGAATCCTGACTTTAAGCAGGCAAACATAAAATGTCACAGTTTAAACATGTTTATGAACGAGCAATCATCCACACAACTGTGACAAAACTGAATCAGCACAAAACAAGAATAACTTGTTGAAAACGGATTTATTTATGAAATGAAAAAAGGCACAGAACTTGTAATAAATAAACCCAATAAAGTACTGAAAACTAGTTTAAATTCAATTGCAAAAAATGGAAATCATTTTCCCTAGTCTAAGATATTATTAATAAGCATACACAGATATAATGAAAAAACAAGAGTGGCTATATTTTTATACCTTATGATGTCTGCTCTATGGTCGGGTTGCTGTCGCTTTGACACATTTCCTTTCTCAATTTTATTTATAAGATATTTTACATATAAATCACAAAAAGTTAACTTTGCAGGACCACTGAACCAGGATCCCTTACCGAAAAATCAGCCTTCTGGCAAACTGTTGGTGCCGCAAACACTGCGGTACGGTTGTTGCAAATAGTTTGCCGTAACTTCACCACGACTTTTTACCATGCAAACGAAGGTTACAGCAGAACTGCCGCTAAGTTTTATAGCCTTACATAGTTTGTGATGAATTTCTGGCGACTATTTGTGGTGAACCTCCGGCAAACTTTGATCTATAGCCTGATAAAGTTTGTGGCGAACTTCTGGGAATTTTTGTGGTAAATCTCCGGCAAACTTTTAAAGCCTTAACAATTGTATAGTTTGCGGTGAACTTCTGACAAAACAAATGATAATGATGCCTTATGACCACCTTTCTGTTGATTCTTTTTCAAAACTGCACTTCTTATTCAAAATGATGCACATGAGGATCAACATTTAATTAATTATTATGACCAAAATTATTATTATGCAAAAACTGTCTAAATTAACTTACAAAGAGATGATCAATGATGAATGGCCTGTTCCAGGAACTAATCAATCATATATAACATCCGTTTACTTTTTACATGAAAACACCAACATTAAAACTTCCCTCCTATTTCAAATTCAAAGAAGCAGCAAGTCTGACTTTAGTACATGGAGCATGCTCAGTATGCGGCGAAGGATTGCTTTAAAGTTTGTTTACAAAGTTCCTTCAAATTTAAGAAAGTTAAGAGTTTGCGGCAACATTGCGGCAACTTTTACATATATTTGCCGGAAGGTCGCTGCTAGTGGCGAACACTGGTGAACAACTTTCAGGTCTTCTTGCAGCAATGTTTCTCTTTTCATAAGGGATAATGAGAACAAGGTCAGATGCCTGCCAGTTGGAAACCTTGGGTAAAATCATTCCATACAACCAAATATAGAGGGCCTATTATCACGAAAACATAACAGTCTAACACAAGGATCTTGCTAGATATGCATACACCAAATATAGTCATCCTTTTTCTTATAAAAAGAGAGAAATTAACATAAATAGTTTCCAAGTAGTCACTTTAATTCGTACATAGGTGTATGTCCAGACTACTCAGTGAACAATATTTTCTATGTAGCCAAGTTCGTCGCTTGTTGTTAGCAAATGCGTGTAAAAGAACTTAAATTTTACTTTTATTTTATCATACTATTGCTTGTATTTGTCTGGAGTGTCATTATGATAAAATAGGGTTCGTCTTCACCGTTTGACCAATCCATGTACTTTTCTACATTGGCTAGATGTATAGGGGGAGGGTTGAGATCTAATAAACATGTTTAACCCCGCCGCAATTTTGCGCCTGTCCCAAGTCAGGAGCCTCTGGCCTTTATTAGTCTTGTATGATTTTTAATTTTAGTTTCTTGTGTATAATTCGGAGTTTAGTATGACGTCCATTATCACTGTACTAGTATACATATTTTTTAGGGGCCATCTGAATGACACCTACGGGTGCGTGAATTCTCGCTACATTGAAGACTCATTGGTGTGCTTCGGCTGTTGTCTGCTCTATGGTCGGGTTGTTGTCGCTTTGACACATTCACCATTTCCTTTCTCAATTTTTACTTTTGTTTACCCTTACGACCCATGTTCCCGCTTTATAATATTTCTGTTGTATTTGAGTAAGGCCTGACTATTGTAACCGAAGTCCTTTCATGTTTAGGATAAGGTAAGTTAAGCTCCTGTTGCCTATTTTCAGTGAACTTGTAACCTTAGATCCCAAACAGCGTCAAGCAAAAGGCAACATTTACCGGAGACACAAGCTTCTGTAACAGAAGTATAAATACAAGTGCAATCAAGGGTTCTGCAACCAGGGTATTCACATTCAAAAAATGGCCAGAGAAAATCAAAAGTGTCACCATATAAATAGTACACATTGAATATGTTTATTTCACAAGACAAGACAAGACAAGACAAGACAAGACAAGACAAGACAAGACAAGACAACAAGATATATATATATATATATATATACATGAATCTAAAACACACTTTCATGTTTGTTGTCTAGTTATTAAAAAAAAACCATACATATATCTTACTGAAATTATTTATTTCAAATTTAATAAAGTATTCAAATATGTTGAAATTATAAACAATCACAAAAGTTGCATTTCAGCAACCATTCATTAAAAATTAACAATGCAAAACTCTTTAATCAGTAAAATCTTTTCTTTCTCTTAAGCTGTATTTCACCAAAAAAATACTCTTCTTTGTCATACCTTGCTTGTAAGCTCTTGTTTGTTTATTTTACATTCATGAAATAACAACAAAGTGTATGTTTGAGTATGAAACAAACTGAAAATACTGAACATGACCACTCAATGATTTTTCCACTTGTGATTATGTTAATTAATGCAATAATCATACAATGTTTATAAAAACATACACATACACAAGTGCTTAACATGCTGTTAAATTCACCACATGAACAAATGACTGCTGGTCAACGTCCAAATTATTTTAGGAGAACAAGGTCTACACAAATCAAAAATTGTGAAAAATCTCTCAAATAAAATATAAAAAAAGTATACAAAAGTCAAGTTAATCCAACTTCCTTATTTAAGGGTACTCTGTATAGCTAATAATGAAGTTGCACTTCAGCAACAAACAGTTTTATAACAAAATTAAAACTGTATGAACTAAAAAATGAGTTGCATTTCAGCTACTTACATGACTAATAAAAAACAATTGAAATCTCAATAAAAATGTTAAATCTTAATATCTAATAAGTTGTGTATTTCACAAAAAAGGACTTAAATGAACAAAACCACTATCTTATTTCCATTCATCATGAGCTTCATATCATGCCTAATTTGTAGGTTCTTAGGCTAGTTTCTTTTATTGTCATGTGAAAAAAACCAGGAAATACTGAACATGATATTGATACAAAGGCAATCAATGATAAAATCCTGCTGCTGATTTTACCTGGTTTGATGTAAATCAATGCAATTATACAATGTCCATTACCCATACAGAAGTATTTAAAATGTTGTTGAATTCGCTACGGTAAATAGTATAATTTTCATAATTTCTTGGTATTCTGAGAACACGACCACATGTATGGGCTATTGGTCGACGCCCAAAACCATCAAGAACTACAAATTCAACAGTGATTGTATCCTTTCCATCCAAAATTAAATCAGATCCAGTGCAAAATCTAAGAAATTTTTTCAACAATACTTTATCAAGTTCTCTAACATACCGCTGAAGGTGGTTCATAACTTCACGTTCCAAATTAGACAAATTATCTGAAAAATGCAGCATTTTGGTAACTTTGCGATTGCTGGGTTCCATTTTACTGTATATTTCTGTCAAATTCTCATAAGAAAGAGACTGTCCGAGTTGAGATAATATCTTGGCCCAAGCATCAGTTATAAAGTTGCACTCCTGAACCATTTCCTTGTGTGCGATTTCTAGCAAAATACGCGTAATGCTTTCTTTTGTGACTGCAGACCTGCAGCTATGGTTCTCTAAAGCTTCTATAAGTTCATCATTTTCAACTGACTCGTAATCTTTTAAAGCAGTGGAAAATAAGGTTTTGTCTTCCTCAGTGATAAAACAAAGAAAATTTTCCATTAAATCTGACTTAAACTTTCCATACATTGCATTTTCCATAACAATTATGGAAAGTCCAATGGGCAAGTAATTGGCTATCTGCCATCCTTTAAATATAATTCTGCCAATGGACAGCCACTGCTCCTCTTGAAAATCGTGTCTTATTGTAGGGACTTTCTGTGAATTTCCAATGCAACAATTGTCCATAAACTCATTCCAAAATTCAGTAAGGCAATCTCTAAAAATTCCTTCCCCTACCCCTTCTTCTGCTTTTCCAGTTGGCAATATCATACTGACATCAAAAAATGTAGCATACATTATTGTTGGATCTGAAAATATTTTCATCATTTCTATCATTAAATTTCCTCTATGAACCCTAATTTTCACAGAATGGAATGGATCAAGAAATAATTGTTCATTATTTATTAATCCAGGACCATCGGTGATTATTCCAAGACTATTAGTGATTATTCCAGGATCATTGGCGATATAACTATTCTCTGGCTGACTGTCAGATTGAGTGTGGATATCATTCAAAGGAATTGTTGAGTCATAGATATCATCAATATCAGCCAATACAGGTCCAAACTGAATTTCATCATCACTGCACATGTTCAAACTGGTATGCTCATTATAAGAACTATGAGAACTGTTATTTTCATGGTTTTCTAACCTCAACAGCTGTGAAACACTTTTTTGGTCTTCATTTTCTTTGGTCCTTGTTGTTGAATTCTTTTCTTGTTCAGTGTTATCCCTTTCTTTAGGTACAGTTAGTAAATAAAACCTTAACAGCCTCATTTTGCTTCGGTCATAAATATTCTCTACAGACAAATCTAAATTAGCTGACTGGCGTTTAAAGTCCATGATGTCAACCACAAAATTTTCAATCTTACCCCTGGGTGATATTCCTTCTGGAAAGTAAAGTTTTAAAGCTGTTTCTTTTATGGCACTCACTAGAGTATCTTTATCAACAATAAGATGTCTCGTCCCCCCTCCAGTTGGCCCGCGAACTTGTTTCATCCTATCCCCTTCTTTCATCAGCCAACCAAGTTCTATACGCCTTTCACTTTTTGCTGCATGATCATTTCCAATATTCTTGGAAGTAGAAGGATTGTCATCACTATCACTTGAGCTTTCATCTATATCTTTTTTTGTTTTAAACAAGTTTCTTTTTGATGATGGATGGAGTCTTTTTCTTATCTTTTGTAATAGTGTCTTCTTTTTTTTGGACTTTGAACCTGTACCACCCTGGTTCTTACAAAAATCTTTCACAGCTATCCTGTCCCCATAGATAGGGATGTACTTTGTCAGTTCATCATCAGACAATAATAATATCACTTGACAATCAATCTGAAAATATCAAAGAGACAAATGTTGATATAAGAGCTTGTATCATTTTGTTTGTACAACAGATGTATGTCAATATACAACAGAGCCTAAAATTGCTCACCTTGCAATTTACACTTTCTATTTACAACAATATTAACTAGAGGCTGTTAAGAGCCTATGTCGCTCACCTTGGTCTATGTGCATATTCAACAAAGGACACAGATGGATTCATGACAAAATTGTGTTTTGGTGATGGTGATGTTTTTGTAGATCTTTACTTTACTGAACATTCTTGCTACTTACTATTTTCTCTATCTATAATAAACTTGTCCCATTAGTTACAGAGGAAAATATTTTGTAAAAATTTACCAAATTAATGAAAATTGTTAAAAATTGACTATAAAGGGCAGTAACTCCTTAAGGGGTCAACTGACCATTTTAGTCATGTTGACTTATTTGTAGATCTTACTTTGCTGAGCATTGTTGCTGTTTACAGTTTATCTCTATCTATACTAATACTATATAGTACATGTATTCAAGGTAATAACAAAAAAATGCAAAATTTCTTTAAAATTACCAATTGGGGGCAGCAACCCAACAACCAGTTGTCCAATTCATCTGAAAATTACTAAGTGGATATGTATTGACTTGACAAACGATTTAACCCCTTGACAGATTTGCTCTATTAAAGTGCTTTGGTTTTTGAGTTATAAGCTAAAAACTGCATTTCCCCCCGATGTTCTATTTCTAGCCATGGTGGCCATCTCGGGTCACCTGACACATTTTTTTAACTAGATACCCTAATGATGATTGTGGCCAAGTTTGATTTAAATTGGCCCAGTAGTTTCAGAGGAGAAGATTTTTGTAAAAGTTAAAGACGACGGACGACGACAGACAACGACGGACGCAAAGTGATGGGAAAAGCTCACTTGGCCCTTTGGGCCAGGTGAGCTAAAAATATGGTTAAACATAGATTTGAGGAGAACAGCTTGACATAAGTATAATTTTTTTTATGTATGCAGATTTTAATAATATATGTTGCCTTTTTAAAAAAAAAAGCTGTTTGAAAACATTTTATTTCTAATTTCAGTCTTTCCTTTGTTAGTACGACTTTGACCATGACATTTGATTGATGGATGGTGGTTTTAAAAACATGGCATCCAGATGCATATTCATAGTCTTTTTCTTATAAATTGTAATATATTCAAATTCATGCTTACCTTATCTTCCTCTACCTTGTCTACAGGAATGTTTCTTTCTTTTAAAAATTCTATCAGGGAGACCATTTTTCTTTATAATTTCTATCAAAGATACAATCAATAATTAATTCTTATCAAAATACATTCATTTTGCAATAAAAATGTTTTTTTTAAACTGTGAGGGCTACAGTAACAATACTGTTTTGCTACTAATTTTTGATACACAATAGGTTCTGTCTATTGCATCAACTCCTGAACATGCTGGATAGCTTTAAATTTGACAATATACATAGATGTTTATTTACTGAATAATGTTAATTTTAGTTTATGACATGTGTAAAATAAAATTGAGAATGAAAAAAGGAAATTTGTCAAAGAGACAGCAACCTGATGCGAACAGAGAGCAGAAAACAGGTGAAGGCCACCAACAGATCATCATCACAGCAAGGCAATGCTTTGGCTGGCCCCTAAACAAAAACATGTACACATTTAGGGACGAAATCAAAAGATCAATGTAAGATTAAAAACTTAATTCAAATAGTTTGGGGGTGGGGGGTTGAACTGCTGCAAGATTTGGTTATCCGATATTGATTTTTACATATCCATATGGGTCAATCATTTTTTCTCAAATTAAGTTAATAGGGGGGTAGGGGGGTCAGCGAAAAAACTATTTGAATTAAGTTTTTTATCCTTCATTGAACTTTTGATGTCGTCCCTTAGTGATAAACGACATCATACTATAAACATCAACATACATGTATACATGAACTAAAATTAAAAATCATAAAAGACTAATTATTAATAAAGGCCACATTTAATGATTCAATATCAATTTTATATTGTTTTACTTTTTTAACCAGATACAGTAAGTGGTGTCATATATGCTACTTATTTATATACAATGTTTTGCTAAGTAAGCATACCCATACTTGGATGATGATCAAATTGAAGCGTTTAAGTAATGAGGGGTGAAGCCGGACCATGCATACATTTTCTGCTCAGTTTAGATCAAATTTTGGTGGCCAAGGTGTTTTTTGAGATTATACCAATTTGTACAAAAATATGGAGAATAATTCAACTATTGGTCAAATTCAGTCTGCCTCCTAGTTTATAGACATACACATGATGTGACATAAATCACCTTCTTCGTTCGATTGTACGATCTTTGACTTTGGGATCAGATTATATTGCGTTCCAAAGATGGGTGGGGAAAGGAACGATTATCGTCGCGGTGGTAACTTCAATATTTTTTTGTAAGATGTCCCCGGGTGTGAATGTGCCATTTCTCCATTTAAAATATACCCATCTTTCTATATATATAATACATTAAAATTGTGTATCCATATTATTTATACTGAAAGAAACAGAGATTGATCTGAAATATATATATATATATATATATATGTAATTTTATTAACCAACTAAGAGTATGTTGGATGTGTACGGATTCAGTGTTTAGTCTTAGAGGCATGATTTTTTATAAGTTGTTAGTGGCTTTGAACTAGCTGTCAGATAACTGCGAATACTCTCAGATCTGTTCATAATGTCTTTTTGTGTCGGGATGTATAAATACCCGGCCACGTCCACTTGTATTTTGTGTCTATCTGATGAGTTCAGCCTTTTTCAACTGATTTTTATAGTTCGTTCTTATGTTGTACTGTTATACCACTGATCCAGGTTAGGGGGAGGGTTGGGATCCCGCTAACACAGGGGCGGATGCAGGAATTTTCGAAAGGGGGGTTGCTAACCCAGGGCAAAAGGGGGGGGGGGGGGGTGCAGGGGGTGCAAAACATATGTCCCGATACAAATGCATTGATCGGCAAAAATAAAGGGGGGGTGCGCACCCCCGGAACCCCCCCCCTGGATCCGCCACTGTAACATGTTTAACCCCGCCACATTATTTATGTATGTGCCTGTCCCAAGTCAGGGATCCAGAGGGGGGGTTCCGGAGGTTGGAACCTCCCCCTTTTTGTGGACGATCAATGCATTTGAATGGGGACATGTAATTGGACCCCCCCCCCCCCCCCCTTTGTCCTGGGTTAGGAACTCCCCTTTTTAAAATGGCTGGATCCGCCCCTGCTGTAATTCAGTGGTTGTCGTTTGTTTATGTGTTACATATTTGTTTTTCGTTCATTTTTTCTTAAATGAGGCCGTTAGTTTTCTCGTTTCAATTGTTTTACATTGTCTTATCGGGGCCTTTTATACGCGGCTGACTATGCAGTATGGGCTTTGCTCATTGTTGAAGGTCGTACGGTGACCTATAGTTGTTAATGTTTGTGTCATTTTGGTCTTTTGTGGATAGTTGTCTCATTGGCAATCATACCACATCTTCTTTTTTATAAGTACATTATTGCCAAAAATTACTGCCAGTTTATTAAAAACCCTAACTGGGCTGCTTAGTACAGACAAACTGGGCATTAATACAGGGGCATAACAGAAAAAACAGGGCAATTACAGAAAAACACATACACTTTTGTTCAGTTGGTTAATAAATGTATTAAAAAATGGGTGTTTTTATCACGGGGGGGGGGGGGGGGGTCAACTTCCTATTATTGGGTATACGGGGATGTGCCAAAAATATGGGTCATAATTTTGCGAGATTTTATATAAAATGACCCTCCTTTTTAATGACATCCTATATAAAAATGCATTTACGTTTGATAACTGTATATTGATTTGGGGAATGAATTTCATATCATATATAAAGATGCTATTGAGAATGTCAATTCATATATAAAAAATTAAGGGTAGATAGTATATTTATGAATTATGAGTGATGATGAGTTAGTGCTTATATAAGCATGGGTCTTAAGGTAATGACGTTGCTAACGTAAAATGTTATTTTCGCGACGTCAAACTGTGACTTATCGGGAAAAGATGCATTTTTCGACTGATTTTTATCATTCAAATTGATTTAATTTGAAAACGAGTTCATGGACCCCTATTTTTCAAAACAGCCATTTGTTTCATTTTGCAGGGAAATGATGTGAACCAAATTTTATAAAACTGTAAATAGAGATTTTTTTTTAATTTCAATAAACATGCAGCAAAAAATGACGTATTTTCCCCTATTCATGAACATTTGATAAATATGAGTTATTTCTGAATAAAAAATGCATAATTTTTTAGGATACTTATAAAATACAGAAATTACCGATAATTTAACCAAAAAAAATTTGTGACACAGACATTAACAACTATAGGTCACCTTACGGCCTTCAACAATGAGCAAAGCCAATACCGCATATAGTCAGCTATAAGAGGCCCCGATAAGATAGCCATTTCAAAAAAGAAAGTACCCCCACCCTTTCCCATTTCCGAAAACCACTATATAGAATACCTTTTATTGTTTTGAATAAAAAAAGAAGCTTACCTTACATACATAAACCATTTTGTAAACCTTTTTCAAATTAGTCTTCTTGAACACATGGTAATGTCAGCTTGAGCTTTATTCTTCAAACGTGTGGAGCAACATGCAGTTATCTGTTCCTACTTATTTTGTGCGCACATTATATTATGTCGTACGCACATTATATTATATTGTGCGCACAGTATATTATGTTGTGCGCACAATATATTTAAATTGAGCGCACAATATATTATGTTGTGTGCACAAGATATTATTTTGTGCGCACACGATATTATTTTGTGCGCACAATATATTTAAGTTGTGCGCACAATATATTATGTTGTGCGCACAATATATTTAAATTGAGCGCACAATATATTTAAGTTGTGCGCACAAGATATTATTTTGTGCGCACACGATATTATTTTGTGCGCACAATATATTTAAGTTGTGCGCACAATATATTTAAGTTGTGCGCACAATATATTATGTTGTGCGCACAATATATTATTTTGTGCGCACAATATATTTTTTTTTCTTTGCATGTCCCTAGCGGGGCTCCGTAGCTTTTAGATGTACTGCTAAAATACTATTGATCTTTATGTCCTCAAAACATAATTACATTACCTCTTTTGAAATCTATATGCGTTCAAAATGTTAAATATTTTGTTTAATCAATATAACCGTTAGATAAGCGCTTTTAGTCTGTAACAATTTGTATCAGATCATTTTTTCAAAAGATTTTTACTATAACATAGTATTAGTTGGTTCAATGTCTTTATCAAGGTCGACATGTCACACATGGAGCTATTAGATCCGCATCCTTGTGGGTCCGTATAGAAAATCCCTTTTTTTCACAGATGCGTGATATGTCGAAAAGTCCGTGTCAAGATTGACTGCAAAATCATTTTCGGTTGTTTTTTTTTTTTTTTTTTTTGGCAGAAACGTCTTGAACCGTTACTTTCTTTCCGAGACGTAGGGATCGATACAATTTGCCTACAATTTGTTTTACAGAGGACCATCATAAACTATTACCTCCCTTTAATAACATTGGAGTCGAAACCAGTTTTTCCTTGAATGATCGTTTCAAGTAGAACTCATGATGGACATGCTAACTAAAGTCATTAAGCAATTGTTGTTTACGACGAGAAGACTTTGCGATCGAACAATAGACAAAAATATGTTTCAATCGACATCTTGGTTATCTACGAGAACAGCGTAGAGGAGTGACTTGTCAAGAGAGTTTGCCCCTACTTTGATCTCCAATCACCTCATATGGCAAACTTTAGGGAACTTTGCTTATTTGCATAGCAGTCATTCTGCTCTGTCATGACGACTGCCATTACAATAGGATTATATATGCCCCTTATATAAAAATGCCAATTCCTATATCGAAACAACAATTTTTCTGCATATAGGTGAATTGTTTTTATGATTCTGTCCGTGTACAAACGAACATTGTTTACTTTGAAATCATTCGGCCTTTTTAGTTTGAAAATCATCGGAAGCGTAACCAGGTGGTAACCGTAGTATAATTGCTATATAAAATGACGAAAAATCGTAAAAAAGCAAAATTCAAAACACTAATTAAGGTGCAAGAAAATGTTGTTCATTATTTTTCCGCATATAGGGAAACACCTTGTAGGTTGAATATTAAAGTTGGATAACTTTTTAAGCTACCTGCTTTCTTACGTTTTTCAAATTTTCTCAAATTTTAAGCATTTTCCCTCAGAATTACACAATATTTTTGTAAATATCCGCCAAAAGAAGTTTTCAAAGACACGTTAGTTTTAGATCCATGACGGAAAATGACTGGATTATCCGCAATTTGATATAACTTATAATTCCAATCTTAAACTAAGGGAAGTAATTCAATCAAAAGGGCCAAAGTCACGTGGTGCAAATCATATGAATAGAGTACCTTTGATTTTGTCATATCTACATTCTTAAAATTCACAAGGTTAGAGCCTGTAGGAGAATGGTTGCGTCGCAATTACAATAGTTGATTCCCTGCTTCTTAATGTCAATCCAAAGGACCTAATATACGTACGCAACACGTTTATGTTTGTAGTTTCGGCAAACATTAATTGAATGTCTTTGATTCTGGTACCTTTAGATCAAATTAATCCGTTATTGAGTTACTTACGCAGAATTTCAGTTATTACGTGATCCCTTCAAGTCAGTGTGCGGACGTGAAAGAGATAAATGTTTACAGAATTGAGATTGTTCTCCAGTTCTTACCTTAGATGTTTTGGTTACGTTTAAAGTTTGGCATAATTGACCTGTCTATTGTTAATAGTGTGCCTAATGGGTTTTTGTTCAAAACATTTGCAATGGAAGAATTCTAGTTCTAATATCAGCATGATTTGTAGGGAATTTGGTATTTTTATAAATCCTATTTTGTAATACATTGAGCTTTGTGCTTCCTTATAATTGTATAGATTTATTTGGTTATATGCATTTATTAATAACCAACCGAAAAAATTGTTATTGTAGTTTCATACCTGCATTGCATATGAAAGAGATAATCCTACATCAGCACCACTAAGGTTTTCAGACAAGACCGCAAATAAAGCAGCAGCGAAAACAACTAGGTTCCCAAAACTCTGTATTCGAACGCCTATCCATCTATAAATACAACTTTTTTGTCAATAGGTACAAAGAAGATCCGAAATAATCCGAAATATTGATAAATTTGATGTAAACAAAAGCTATGATAATTCGATGGCAACAAAGAGTTAAAAGCGAAATAAGATGGACCAAATGCAGGATAAATACATACGAAGGAGTACATAGTTATCTACGATTTAATTGTGAATAATGATAATGAATTATTGTGAAAAAAAAAATAACGGTTACAGCACTGTAAGAAATAAGATTTGAAAAAAAATGTATCTGAAGAAAACGGGATTGAAATGTTTTAACAAGTACTCAAGTATCGCTACTTTCAATCTCATCAAAAAAATAACCTCGTTTAATCTAATTTACATAGTATCATTACTGTCTACATATAAACACAAAAGGTATTTCTCATATTTTGTTATAAGAAACATTTTCTTTAATCTGTTTTTTTTTTCTCAAAAGCTATCTGATATTTTACTGTTCTTAAATAGAAGCTACGTCCTTTCACAACATCAATTGCTAAATAGATTTATTTTCCAATTGCAGTTTGAATTCCACTTTACAAGCAGATCAACTGGTTCAAAGCTTTTTTTCAGTAAAAGGTTGTTAGTCATAGTGAGAAGTTAAGTACATTGAAATAATAATAATGCTAACCATCCCAATCTATTGAATGCATCATGATACCTAATCACCTAATATGGTATAGGCACTCGTTTGACTTGGTTATAAACACTTAACACTGTTTTATTGGTCTAACATAAAGTTATTATAGATTTGTGATTTGTTTCAACAGCTCTCCCAAAATTTATCATGTAAAAAATAAATGTCATATTCCTATTAAGAGAAACAAAATAACAATCATAGAAATAATGTTAAGAACAAATGACTTATAAAAAGTAGTGTTGTCAAATCGTACACTTTTGCCTAACCGGTTACTCGTATAATCGTTCGACCGATTAACCGGTTAACCGGTAGTTTAAGTTAATGTTTGATTGATTGATTGTTGGTTGCTTAACGTCCAGTGACAAATATTTCATGCCTATTCAGGACGAAGTTAATGTTTGAAGGCCTTATCTAAAGTACCCTACACATCGATGTAAGAAGATGTGGTATGAGTGTCAATGTGACTACATTCCATCCAAGTCATACATTTACGTTTTTATAATACGATGAATGGAAGTTTGGCCTTTGGTTTTATAATGCTTGTCTGTGAAGATTCCTGTCGAAGTTTGACTTTTAATAATCAAATACACGGTATCAATTATGGCGTTTGTACTAACTTCAAATTGAAAAATAAAGAAAACGTCTTGATCTTGAAATTGATTAATCCTGATTCATTGATTACATCATAGATGTAATACATCTATCATCATAGATGTAATACATCTATCATCATAGATGTAATACATCTATGATTACATTCACGTTGGTTTGCTTTTTACAGTTTTTGATTTAGTATTTAGTTATGACAAAGACCTGCACGACGCACATTCAGATGTAGGTCTACACAATATGAGATCAAAAGTGAAATAATGAAATAATGAAGTAAATCGTAAAATTTAATCGTATTACTGATTAAAAATTATTGTTAAAAAAACATGAAACTAATTATGTTTCCTTAAGATCTTGCCCCGAGCTGAGAGACAAATTTTAATTAATTTTATATTTTTGTATTAACAATACCAATCAGTATACTGGACAGTTGATCCGTCAAATTAATTACCACGACAACATTTTTTAAAGAAAACACAACTATTTAATGATTTCAATACACATTTATATGAAATCTATCTAAATTGAAAAAAAGTCCGGTTAACCGGTTAGCTTTTTTGGTATTCGGTATTCGATCGTTCGAACGGTTAACCGGTTAACCGGTTAACCGTTGACAACACTAATAAAAAGTCAATATAAAGGAAGTTGATAGTTGACAGAACATTTTGCTGACTGTAATAATTATAAATTATTTTCCAATAATAGAAGCAGATCAGTAATTGTTTCCGAAATTTCGTTCAAATTACTATTACTCAATAACTTTCTGTTAGAAAACTAAGCAATAAATTATAAACCAATAAACAATGTTCAAAGCTATTCATTTATAAAATGTCATAAGAATAGAATACTTTTTCCTTATATTACAGCCGTGATTATCTTATTTCAATTTCATGACGCATTCAATAAATAACTTGAGCTGGATGTTTAAAAGCATTACTTTCACTGAACTCAAGTTATGCTAACATCTATCAGGATGATCAATTTGTAGAGTTGAATTATTGAATATACATGTATATCAAAATAAGATGTTTATGATTGCCGACGAGACAAGTCTCCATAAGAGACCAAATGATATAAAATTTAACAACTTAAGGTTTTCAACAATAATAAAAACCCATACCGCATAGTCAGCTATAAAAGTCCCCAAAATGACAAATGTTAAACAATTGGAGAAAAGAAACGGCCTGATATATCTATTAAAAAATAAATGAAAGAAAAACAAATTTGGTATACAGAAACAAACAAACGACAAACACAGATTTATATGTCCTGACTTGGGACAGGCACATATGGAATATGGCGAAGTTTCAAATGTTAGCGGGCACCAAAGCTTTTCCTATCTTGAGACAGTGTAGTAAAAGCACAATATATGAACAAACTATAACAAAAATGATTTGAAAACGGCTTTACTCATCAGATCTATACAAATCAGAAACGACGTTACCGAAAATACACATGTGGAAGGGTAATGTACATCCTTACAATAAAAAGACACTAATTATAGATCTCAGAGTATTCACAGTTGCTGGTAGCAAATTAAATGCTGTTTGCAATAAATTTTAAAAATCATGTATCTAAGACTAAAATATCAAGCAGTAAATATCCGACATTACATGTATTGAGTGTGCTTCATTAAAAAATCAGAAAACTACATTAACTTGTGTTATGCACAAATATAAACATCGTTTATTTAGCAACTGGTATTATGAAAGGACAAAAACATTTGATGAAGGCATAGCAATCAAGACAAAAAAAAACCGTTGAAGAAAAGACTAAAACAATTACCCCATTGCAGTATTAGCAGCAAAATAAAATCCAGAGTTGATATCAAGTCTTTTATAAAGTTCATAAACAAATCTGTTCTGAGATTTGTAGGCACGGATAATACTAGCTCCATTAATAGTTTCACTGAAAAAATTAAATATAAGTGACCTAGTCACTGCCTCTATCCTCTTCAATTGGCGGGACGTTGGCAGATAAAATCGCTGCAAAACATAATGATTTTTTAAAAACTATATTTACAATATAATTATCATCTAAAAAAAATATTGTTTTAAGATATTAAACATTTTTAAAAGAAACGAAAAAGGTTTTTCTTTCTTTTCGTTTAAAATATAAAATTGGTTAAGTGTGGACGAATTTTTAGATATTCTTTTTGTCACTTCTACTAACTGTTACTATCGTGGCAGCATTCGTAAATAAAAGACTTTGAATCCAAGTTAGTTTTTCTTTGCTACAAACTATAGTCGCCGTCACGTAAAATTGGCACCATGTTTTTGTAAAAATTTTCTTAAATATCGACCGCGTTTACTAAAGATCATGTTTTTCAATTAACGGAAGAAACATCCTGTCCGAATATTCACTATTGTCCTACCTTTTATTGTGTTTGCACTGTATAATCCTGACCTTCAAATAATCTAAGATTCTTTTGTATGGTGGAATCCGACATTGTTATTACCGGAAGTGTTGCCGTGGAGTTCCACGTGCTCTCCATTTTCTTGTGTCTCTCGGAGCTTTTCGTCAACTTTACGAAAAAAGCGCGGGAAATTGTATCACCAATGACAATGATACTACCGGAGAGTAACAAATGTTATGGAATAGGGGATCCTCATAGAAACTAAGATGGCGGTTTTACATTGTAAATAATCTTGAAAAATGTGAAGGTCAGGATTATACAGTGCAAACACAATAAAAAGTAGGAAAGTAGTGGATATTTGGACAGGAGTTTACTTCCGCTTCCATCTTGAGTAAACGCGGTCGATATTTAAGAAAATATTGACATAAAACATGGTGCCAATTTTACTTGACGGCGACTATAAAAGTTGTTTTGTTTTGATTTATACAATTTATAAGAGAGAGAAGAAACTAAGAAGGTATTGAACTATCGATACATTGAGATAAACAGGGACTCATTAACAAAATACTGATAGGCAAATTAGTAAGAAGGTATGTAACTGGAAATTATAACTATAAAAACTCATCAGTGACATCAGCCTTCAAATTTGGTGCACTGAAGCGTGTTTCGTCTATATACGACTTATTTAAGAATATTCCGAAAAGTAGAAGAATTCAAGAAATCTCCTTAATAATGGTTTTATAAGAGTGGGTCACTATTCCAATTAATTTGTCTTTTTAATTAACTTATTGTTCAGTAGTTGCTTCATTGTGGTTTTAGGTCATGGCCCTAGTTTGGCTTTGACTAAAAGAGAGACGAAAGATACTAGATAGAAAGTCAAACTCATAGATTGAAAATAAACTGACAAAGTCATGGCTAATGATAAAAAGACAAACAGACAAATAATAGTACAGAAGACACAACATAGAAAACTAAAAACTTAGCAACATGAACCCCACCAAAAACTGAGGGTGGTCTCAGGTGCTCCGGAAGGGTCTTCTGTTTTTGCTTGTCTTTTTGTTTTGTTTTTTTCAAACGATTCGCGACTTTCCGTTTTAAATTTTCCTAGCATTTCGGTATTTTTGCTAATTTATTTTTTAAGTAGTCAATAAACAAATATAAAATAGTTGGTTATCCGATATGAACACAGCAATCAATATATAAACCTGCTTTACTCCTAAGACAGATAAGAAACAAAGTCATGAAAAATTACATAAGGTGAAAATAATTCAAAAAATAAATAATACAAATATAAATGTTTGATTAAATCTCCCGATCTCCAGAAAAAGGGCAACACTATACGATCATTGAAAACTGTTTTACTTACGATAAGAATGATGAACAACACCGAAACAGGAACTACGGCGATAAAGGTGAGCGGTGTTTGGATGACGATCACAATTACAATAGACACTAATGAGTTCAGCTTTCCAATAAAGAAGTCGGAATATCGCCGAAATCTTTCGTCGATAACATCAATATCGCTAGAAAATCTATTTATGATTCTACCGACAGGTGTCGTGTCGAAAAATGACATTGGACAGTGCATTATGGAGAGTAACATTTTTTGGTGTAATTTAGATGATGCATTTGCAAATCCGGTAAAGAGAAAAATTCCATAAAGGAACAAAGTCAAACCTACAAAAAAAAGATATTAAGGTAGATGGGGTGTCTAAATTATAATCCATAGAATTTTTTAATAGTTTGCCAAAATGTAGTTTATATCATGCTTTTTAAAAATAAATGGGTCACGGGGCTTATTTTCATGCTACAGGAAGTTCATAATTGACAGATTTTGTGTAGATTATGCATAGAATCCAAATGTTCTGCCATAAAACGAAAACTGTATCATAGAATTTTGAGATGAAATATGAGAAGATAGCTGTAATAGCATGCTTTTAGATAAGAAAAAGAAAAAAAAAGGTCACCGGACTCGTTTTGTTGCTACTTAATGAAATAGAGAAATTCCTAACACATTCTATTGTAAAAATATCTTTATCTGAATTATCTGCCCTTATATTGGAGGTGCCCCCCCTTATGTGGCAAAGTTTGAAAAATTTGAATCAAATTAAAGTTTCTGTGTTTTTGTAAAATACAACCATAAATATGATAAAACATGTCATTTTCTATATTGAAATGAAAATTCTTACACATGAATTACCTACTACTCTCAAAATTTGCACATTCTATCAAAGATTTAGACCAATGTTTTCTGGTATTTCAAAATCCAAGATGGAGGAAGACACCCTATCTACCTTAAGGTATGTTTATGAAAAAACATTATAATATAAAGTAATTTGTCGATAAAGCCATCTACTCTTTGTGTCTTGCAGAAATTGTACAACATTTCAAGGTATTTGTTCTATTTGCAACAGTTATTATATAATAATTATATTATGTAAAAAATATCTTAAACTACATAAAGTTAATATTTTCTAATGGAATACCAGGTCCTTCAATTGATAACTTTTTCTTTTCGTTTTCATAAGTATTGATTGCTAAAACATTTATGAAGTTGATAATCAAAAAGCGAAATTTTGCCAAAAAAATATGTATTTATATAAGGACAGAAGAACACTATATTTCACTTCAAGTATTTTTAGAGCACCTTTCGGTATTGCCTAAGCCCTTTAAACTCATGTATGTTTATAACCTTTTGGTTACATTTCAAACATGTGATTACGTGATTTACGCACGCCATTTTTATAAATTGCAGCCAACTTTTACTTTCCTTTGAAAACAAAATTCCTTCCCTAACTTCACTGTAATAATCTTAAATACAACAGATATATATTTTAAACTAAGCTTTCAGAAGCTTACCTTGCAAACATCCAAATAAGCCGTAAGTTCCTAGATAATAAAGCTGTTTGTTATGGTATTCATCAGTCTGCATTAATGTCTCGTTCTTTAAATAGGAATCACTTGTCCAGTATGTAATCCAAAAAGTGGAATATACTTGTAAAGCTCGTGATGTAAAAAGCAAGAAAAATGCAGGCCCTATCGTCGTCATACCCATAGCTTTGATAAATGTAACAAAAACACTAATTTTTACCTGAAAAAGAATTGAAGTATGTATCATGTGATAAGTAAATAGGTTGGTTTTTCAACATTGGAAGTAGAAAAAAAAAACCAAAATTAAAAATAACAGTTTACATTGATGATATAAATCCCACCACGGACAGGACATTTTTATCAGTACGATCGATTGTACAATTATTAGTAAGCAGATAAACCTACGTAGGAAAATACCCAAAAAAAATCTTTGTAAGTCATTTTTTCTCTATAAATGTTGCAACCTTAGTTTATGTTCGACTATATTGATGAAACACTGAAACATGATAACAAAATAAAAGATAAATTGTACCTACAGGGTTTGGTTAAATTTTCTTATGAAATTATGATTACGTTTGTGCTTTAAACAATTTATATGAATAATTGTGCTGTCAAAAATATTCAGAACACGATTTTCTGACGAGATTCATCAACTTTTTTTATCTGTAAGAACAACTTGGTTGCTGCTCACCGATCCAACTTGAGATTCTTCGTCCTGAATTAATTTTCCCTGGTCTCCTAATATATGAGCTGAATGGTGCAAGCTCGATGAAAGGGACTTGCTTCTTTCCAAAGTTAAGGACCGTCTTCTACTGTAAGAAATTCAACTTTCAGAATCATATATCTCGTTTTATCGTTTGATTTTGATTTTTATCATATCGTAGGAAAACAGGATTATGAATAGAGTAACTAATCTTTTCTCAAGACAATTAACGATAAGTAAGGAATTTTTTTATCTCTATCTGCGTTTATGTTCGAACCAGGTTTAATAACATTTTGTAAACTGTAAAATGATCCGAAAAGAACGTTAAATTTGCATTAATTGCATTATCATTGAACAACGCGAAATAACTGCAAAGTAATAACTTTGTGATATATATATATATATATATATATACTTTTAGCGAAGCAATTCTGATGCCTATATTTTGTGATATGACCGATTGGTCCGTAAATTGCCGCTTAATATAAAAATAAGACGGTTTGGTATGATTGTCAATGAAACAACTCCACACCCGAGACCAAATGACATAGAACATAAAAACTATAGGTCAACGTATGGCCTTCAACAGTGTGCACTATCGACATCGCATAAGTCCTTAATTGTCATGAATTTATTGTCAAATTATACTAAACTGAAAGGTTTATTCCAAAGCAGTCAAGATAGTTCCGATGTAAATACCGATCCTGACGCTGTAAAACTGTCGTAATAGCTTAGATGATTCCAATGATTTGTTGTCTGATTTGATGGAAAATGATGTCATTGTTGATACTCTAATGTACTTTTATTTGATATAGAGTGATGAGCATTAGGGTAAGTGTATGTTTGCTAAACACTAGTTGTTTAATTAACAAAATAGAAAAATATTTACTAGTAGAAAATTTCGCTTTCTAATACAAACTATACTTGAACCTATCCTACCATGTTGGTTTTTTTTTTGCCTTGATTTAACCCGAACATTCAGGATTCAGGTCAACCAAAAATATAAACGCCACACGAAAATAGACAAATTCATTGACGAACCACCCTCATCTATTAAATCACGAAGATGTTAACATTCAAATAAACACAATGAAGGTAACTAAATTGACAACAATAAAACCTTAATTCTAAATATACGGGTTGTATGTGCACTGTGCTGGTTAATGTTGTTCTGGACAGGTAAATCGTAGTTTTAGATCCGGTTTTGCAAATTATTCAATTGAATATTATAATTATATTACGTAGCACAAACCAGTTTTACTCTAGAAGCTCGTGATACAATACATGAATTTAATATAAAGGGTTGTAATAAAATAGACAACAAAGTGTTATCGATTATATATTAATTCATATCTTACATGCTGGATCTCCGCTGTTTTATTTCTCTGAAATGTCTTTCCTCCTCGTCAGATGTTATCACATCAGATCCACTTTCCAGTCTGTCAAACAATTCATTATTCATCTGAATGACTGTTTTTTGATAAAAAAGAGAATTTACAAAGATGTCAATTCAAAACATGAAACGACGAAAATCAGACATGATCAGATAAAAAATTTATTTGACATCATTGTACATTCTAGTTGCATAATTGAAGTTCTTAAAATAAGTTTTTCTTTCAGAATCAAACTTTGAATATTATGATCTTTCAAGAGTATTTTGGGTAAAATGCATTTGATTCTTCTTAGCGAACATACAGGTGAAATTCTGACAGATGTTATATGACCTTAAACTCATTTTAAAGTTTATTAACGTTTTCCAATTATGTTTTGCTATATTGCAGGAGTAAAAATATTTTTTCTATATTAAATATTTTATAAATGTACAATGTAAAAGTACCAGTGTATGATCAAAGAGTCTGCAGCCCATACAACATGACAAATTTAAATGCTGAACTATATCAACTAACAAAACGAACAAAAACAACTGACATATTAATAACTTGGTACAGAAAATTTAGAAGAAAATTGTGGGTTAATGTAGAGGATGTGGTATGAGTGTCATTCAGACAACTTTCCCCACAAGTCACAACGAAGTTACAAATCATAGATCAAAGTTCGGCCTTCAACAAGTAGCATTGGCTCGCACCGAACAGCAAGCTGTAAAGAGTCCTTAAATAACTAGTGATCCGTTATAGTGTTATAATCGCGTGCTCAACACAAACAGACATAATTGGTTAACGTGACAATACTTGCATGAATCGAGCAGAAAAACTTGTGTATAAAAGCACCACAGACAACACGATTAAGTAAAAAATGCAAACAATTATAAAAATTAACCTGACAAATTCGCCAACAAAGAAAACGGTAAATCATGACAATCATAATAGTTAGAAGCGATGGTGCTAGCACAAAAGCCCTTTGTAAGACTAAAAGCATAAATACCTATTATTAACTAACTCACTTTGTTCGTCGTCGTCATCATCATATTGCTCTTCATAGACCAGATGTTGTTTAAGGAAGTGAGCAAATGGACCGTTATGAGCAACAAGTTCATCAAATGTTCCTTCCTCAGATATCTGGCCATTATCCATAACTACAATTCTATCTACGTGAGGTAGTAGGTGAACTGCATGCGTTACTAATATTCTAGTCTACAGAATATTAAAATTAACTTTGGTTTAATGCCAAGGAAAATAACAAAAAATTACCTCAGAAAACAAAGGGTTGACATGATTTTCAGTTTGAAATTGTCTCAGAGAATTGTCTTTGTTGGCAGCTATAGCATTATTTTGTCATTTTAATAACTACAGATAATTTTGTTATTATGAAGCCATTTTTAGTATTCATTCCTCTTTACATTGTTTATATCTTATTATGAAATTCGTCTTGGTAAGTAACTTCGCTTATCACGATCAACACAACGTACACGAGAACAGAAACTGCTTACCTGCCAGGGTACCTGATCACGAATTAACCCTCGACCATCAGTTATGATAAGAAAGGTCAGACAAGATTGGCTAAATTCGTTCTTTTCGACTAACAATAGTTAATTAGGTAACATTTCAAAAAAATAAAACGGTTATAGCAAATGTTAAAGGGGCACTAGCTGTCAAATTCATGGTCATCGATTTGACTCAAATTCTCATATTTGATTTATAACAATGTAAAACATTTATCAAAACTATCAAAAGTCTAAAATAAACAGTTTACAGAGCATAGGGTAGATAATATATAGGTTCGTTTCGTGTGTATTTTAGTCCAGACGCCATCTAATTACCTATCGATTTGACCTCAGATGACACTTTAAGCGATGTAAACATAAATAAAGATGTGAATAGATAAAACCAACACGTGCAATTGGATTTTTATAGGTCTGTTTGATTTTATTTTATAGATTAAAAATAGATGTTTCTCATTGTTTTTAACCGTATAAGAATGATTTTATGTGCATCGAATTAGTAATCAAATGATTAACCGTAGTTTCACTTTCATTGTTGACATTCTTTTTCTTTAAATAACCAGTACACGTACAATGCATGCGTTGTCAATCTCTAGCTAGGGGTTAAATTGAAGTTCACATGAATACGGATTTAAAGAGGTCGACTCATTCACTTGCAAGTGAATAACTAATTATCAATGTTTCTTAGCGTAATTTGACAAAATTGAACCTTTTTGACTGCAAAAAGCGAATTGTTATTTCACTATTTCACTTTCATTATTGATTGAACAGAAAAAAAATCAAACTTTAGATTTTTTACATATCTCGTAGCTAGTCCCCCTTTAAAGACGAAATTGTAAAATATTTACTTTTCGATTTTGTCTTAATTTCACGAACCAGAATAATAATGTATTGTTCCTTCATTATTTGCAAACTATATATGAACAAGAATGTGTCCCCAGTACACGAATTCCCCATCCGCACTATCATTTTCTATGTTCAGTGGACCGTGAAATGGAGGTGGTTCTCTAATTTGGCATTTAAATTAGAAAGATCTTATCTTAGGCAGCATGTGTACTAAGTTTCAAGTTGACTGGACTTCTTCTTTATCAAACACTACCTCGACCAACAAGTTTAACCTGAAACTGGACAAACGGACGGACGAACAGACGGACGAACGAACGGACGGACGGACGGACGCATAGATCAGAAAACATAATGCAAATAAATGGGACATTAAAATGGTTGAGACATTTTCCTAAAACATTTAGCACATGATACATACTTTAGATTTGAAGCATTTACTGATCATCTACTAGAGTATCTCATTAATTTTGTTTCACAACAATTTTTATTGTGGACAATAAGTAAACCACAGAATGCATCCTTTCTTGTATAATTTAAGGTCATGTTTAATTCTAACCTTATTCTTCAAAAGCCCGTTTGTTCCTATTACATTGTGGAACAAATCTTTACCAACATGTGCGTCGACGGCACTCAAAGGGTCATCCAACAAATATATATCAGCATCTGCATAAACTGCTCTAGCTACATTCACTCTCTGTTTTTGTCCGCCACTTAAATTTATACCCTATATTTTAAAACACAGACATAACTTTTTTTTTGACAAGATGGATGTCATCTATTTTCCGGCGTTTTCGTCAATTGTTCAAAATGTTTAAGGAGGCTCGCTACTCTGTTTCAAAATAACGAGCTTTTAAAAAGATTAGTATGTATTGATAGTATACAAATAAAGAAACGAAAAAAGCAAAAAAAAAATTATGGGCCAGTTCGCTCGTTTTCGAGATATAAGCCATTCAAAAAATGGCTGGAAATCATTCTCTCCAGACTTTTCATATATTTAAAATTCTTACATTTTCATTTATGGAAAAATTGTGCAAACAAGTTTTTTTTTTTTTTTTTAATTTTAAGTATATATTCTTATGACACTTTAACAGTTAAATTTCACTTGTTTGACAGCTTTATAAGTTTGACCCTAAAGTGAAATAAATGAATAGAAAATGTACCTTTTCTTATTCTTTTACATAACAAAGTTTATATAAACATGTTATGGATGTAAGATATTCATTCGGTTTATATTCACAACTTGTATAGACTCTATGATATTCAAAGTATAACATTCGTATGTCTTATCTTTTTCTTCGTTTATTGTTTCGCATCGTTTTGTTTTTAGGGTTTTTTTAGTGCCGTTACACCAGTGTGGTTATTTTTCTTTTCTTTTCCCCTTTTCACTGATGTTTCTGTTAAGAGCTGTTCAACAATATACATGATTTATGTGTACCAAGTATTTACTAAAATAAAAACAGTTCATTCGTTTCATATAAATAAACAAAGTACAAGAAAAACTAAATTATTAAATTTACCCTTTCTCCAATTTCTGTCAGGTCACCTGAAGGTAGACTTTTTAAGTCTGGTTTTAAGCAGCAACAATCGATGATCATGTTATACCTTTTCTCATCGTATTGTTTCCCAAACAATATATTTTCTTTTATTGTCATGTTTTGTATCCATGCTTCCTGTGTTATGTAGGCCATAGATCCCTGAAACAAGGGTATACAGTTATGTAATGATGAATAAACGGAGATGTAAATTGAGACAACACAGATTTTATACCGCCAATGACACAAACGGTCACTCATACAGATTAGCAAAATAGCAAAATACTAATTTTGATATTTGTGCCTTTTCTTAATTGAAATAATTTGTTGACGGTGCCAGAAACTATTGATAAATTGCACTTTATTCCGATTATGATTATAGTGTGTAGTATACGTAAACGTCATTACCTTGCTTAGCTATGTCCATTGTTTGCGTTACGAACCATCATCTATGGGATAACGTGACAGTATGCTGGCTCTTTGTGCGGGGTCGTTTCTTGGCTCTGATCCAAATCTTAACAAGTGTATTTTATGTTCCTTCAATTTTTAAATACCCGGTGATGTTTAAGGATAGATGCCCCTCAAAATGTGTCTTATTGTTTTAAAATGGATTGAGCATGATTGAGACGCATTGTCGAAAAAATCATAGGATAAAGAAAAATGTGTAATGAACTAACTAATTATTGAATGTTATATTATAATCTTTACCTTAACTTGTACTTTTCCTTTTGCATTTTCCATTTCTCCTAGTATACTTGATAAAAGTGACGATTTTCCAGATCCAACCAATCCGACAACAGCTATTAATTTCTTTTCTTCAAATTGAGCATTGATCCTAATATTAAAAAATGTATTTTTAAATAGAAGAGGGACGAAATCGAAAATAAACTGACAACGCCATGGCTAAAAATGAAAAGGACAAACGGACAAACAATAGTACACATGTCACAACATAGAAAACTAAAGAATAAACAACACGAACTCCACCAAAAACTAGGGGTGATCTCAGGCGCTCCGGAAGGGTAAGCAGATCCTGCTCCACATGTTGCACCCGTCGTGTAACTTATGAGATAACAAATCCGGTAAATAGTCGTATTCGGTAGGTCACATTCATGAAAGGGAAGGTGATTATATAGACTTCTTGACGAAACGCTTTGTTTTTTTGCTTCGACATAATTCTTTTTGAGATTGAAAGAAAAAGACGAACATCAATTATTATTTCTTTGTCTCCAATTTGGGTAAGTTTACATATACATTATGAATATTTATCTTTCCAAACAATTTTATTCGTTTACTTCAGTATATAGAGTTTATCTTAAGTTTTTTTACCGTTTCAAATACTTAAGGTCATTAAATAATTACAGTAACATTTGAAACTGCTCTATTTAGTACATGATAATTCATTGTGTATTTCATTCGAGTTAACAAACAGTTTTAATATTGTTCATATTTCTTTATTTCATACCTACAAATTCTTGAACGCCATTGCTCTTTGGAATATTTATCCTTTGTTTACTCTTTCATAGTTCATTTTTCATAAACTACTTTCGTAGCCTTAGCGTAATACGCATGAATGAAATCTACTTCTACTGGTTATTGATGTGTAAACTAGACTACTGACTCACAAACTTATAAGAACACTTTAATAATCTATAGGAAAAAAAATATATTTTGATCATATCGTATGGCAGTCGATGAACTGAACAACATAAATAACCTACCCTTTCAATGTATTTTGATCGCTTCTTTTGTCCCATTTGAAGAAACCTTTTTTCATGTAAACAGCACAATCTGAAAAAAGATAAAATAATGTGTCTTTCTAACAATATTTTTAAATTAGGTTGTTACTTTCTGAGGTGGTTATCCTTAAATTGCAGGGGTTTTGTTTGCAATTAGACTCCTAGAACATGCACTACGGGCAAAGTATAATTTCTTTATCCTGGTTTGAAGTTGTCGATATGTGTCACTTTAATATGTGTTATTTGAGCGGGTTTATAACATTGCCACATAATCGGGAAGTTTGACTAGCATAAAACCAGGTTTAACTCATCATTTCTTTCTTAAAATGTCCTGTACCAAGTCAGTAGTCTGGCAGTTATTATTAAATAATCCGTATCTATGTTTATTGACGTCTGTTTTTGATGCAATTCAGTATTTTGTTGTTAAATTGTATCCTCTTACAGTTAATGTATTACTCTCGGTTAAATTAATTAATTCGAAGTACTACTGTTGCCTCCACTTATCACTTATAGCACAATAGAGGAAATTTTAACATTATTTCAATAGGTATTTTTCCATTATTTTATTACCAAGTAAACTTTTTCCGAAAATTTCATTTTTTCTATTCATTTGGTATCTTACAAACAGTTTCGATTATTAGTTAATAGAACAAAAAAGATACAAAATTCAACAGTTACGTTCCAGTTAAGTGCAATCATTAACAAAGGCATTCGTTATCAAATAATTTTCAGCGATTTGACTCAAATTCTCATATTTGATTTTTAACATACTGAATCGTATATCCAAATTACAAACATGTCTAAAATAAACAATTTACAATGCATGGATTTGATAATATGTATCGGTATTGTTTGTTTTTTCAGTCTAGGTGCCATCTAATTAACCACCGAGACTACCTCCGTATCCTGCTGGCGGTCATATAACACGATATAAACATACATATAAATAAATAGTTGGCACGTGCAATTGGAATATTCAAGGTTTTTTCAATGTCTAATATTAGGTTGAAAATATGTTTAATCGTCGTTTTTTATCTGTATAACAATGCTTTTTGTGGATCGAATATGTCAACAAAATGGTTCATCCTTGTTTCATTTTCAATGTTGACATTCTTTTCCTTTTTCAAATCCCATCTACAGCTATGGGATTTAATTTAAGTTCACATGCATACGGATTCAATGAGGTTTAACTATTGACCTTCAAGTCAATAATACATCAGCGATGTTTATGAGCTGCTTTTCTAGTTTGAAAAAAACACCAATAAAAATCAAGTATGTAATTTTCGACATTTTGTATGTATATTGTAACAAAAATATGAAGCTATTTCAACTGCGTAACACGTCGAAATATATATCCTATTTATAAACGTAATATGCATACCTAATTCTGACTCCTGTTGGACATTACTAGCGTCTACTTCTTCAGATAACAAGAAAGATTGTATTCTCCCAAGGGAAACAACTGTCTAAAATTATACAAACTATTTAAGAATAAAACTGACGAAGTGAAAAGGGTAATAATGTTCATCAGACTATGAGGTAAAAAAATGTAAAAAACATGAAGTTTAAAGGGCAACGTTCTTTAGACTATAAAGTTGTGATAGGTCAATAAAAACATTATAAAAACAAAGAATGTTAAGAGGTTATTTGGTATATGAGTAATATGCTATTATGGTGAATGTTTAGTGTAGAATACCAATCAACTACCATGAAAACAGAATTTGGGAGTGTCCATGATGATTGCAAAATGAGTTTTTGCAATTTCATTTCAAATGTTGTTTACCGAATGCGAAACAAAGAATATATCGTAATGGTGTCTTTGTTTCAAAATACTTCAATTCTGCAAAAAAAAAAGTTAAGGCCTTTTAATCTAAAAGATACACCATAGTTCTATATAAAACATTGTTGTCAAATATTGTTTTCTTTTCTCATACTCTCTTTGTATTTATTGTTTTAGTTGTAATTTTCCATGGGTGAGAGCATAAATTCTGTTTAAGTTGTTTTTGTTGAATATACACTGTTTGGTATCGAATTCTTCTGTTGTCGGTCGTTTTCTTTTTTATAAATATATCAAGTAGATAAAAAGTAAGTTGGCAACAAGCACAGTGTCAAAAAAATGTTAAATTATTCCAAATGATGCTGTCTAATATCACCTACGTAAATAAGTATTTGGTTTGGGTTCTTTTTTGTTATTTTATCTCATTTGGTGTTTAGACTGTACTTGTCATTGGCCGAGATCCTAATTTCGAGTTTGCTCTAGATATGATTTCTTTTGTCACATTTGCTTTGTTCAGTTTCATACTTTTCTGTTGGTTGGTTATAGTTCTGTGTTATACAGATAGATAAAAATAAAAGTAAATTATATAAGTAAATGTTAGAGTATTCAGATAATATGCTCACCTGAACGACTCCACCAATAACAAATGGCATCAGTGTCAATTGACCCCTAACTACATTGACAACCGAAAGAGCTAGAAATGCTCGCTGAGCATCGTAGGGATGAGTTGCAATAAAACTGTATATTAACACCATGAAAAAGTTCATCTAAAATAGTATAGGAAAACTTCTAATTAATCACCAAAACAAATTTATATTGCTCACACTGTATAATCAACAATTCAATTTCACGATATATTTGTGTATACTACTCGGTACTTTTATCTTTTATTTTTATTTTCATTTGTAAATATTTCATACTGAAAATAATCTTGTTAATTTGAAAATCAAAGAATAAAATAAGTAGTGTTGTATACTGTATATTGAATTAATCAGAGATTGTGCTTAATGAATCAACACTTTATCAATTCTAACGACTAGGATAAAGGGCGGGGGGGAAATTTTGGAAAATAAGGGTAAATTGAATAGGGACAGACGTTTTGCCTAAAAATCTTCAAAGGTTTGTTGCATGAGTTCTTAACATTTGGAGAGCATCGGATTTAACGGTTTCATTCTGACCGCACGTTTGTGAATTCATACATCCCTCTCACTCAAACGATCGCTGTGCTTTGGTAATCATTATATTACCTGGCAGGAGAAGACAACGGGTTTATCATATTTCTATAACACGTCAACTATTGTGGTGCATTTGTAGTTATAAATCATTGGTTGATGTCAGTTCTAAGGCATGAAATGATTTGTTTAGACTCGTGTCAATTTCAAACTTGACATGGAGTATAAACGTATCAATTTTGGTGAAATCTTTATGTTTCTTTGTTTCGTTTACTTGTTATTTCTTAGTTTTTTACTGTCATTTCATTTCAATAATAAGTTTAAAAAACAAAATCAAAGACTTATTGATATGGATAATCCATGACCATACAAGTTAAGCAAAAATGTAATCTTAAATAAACTAATCAATCCGTTTAAAAAAAACTACATATAAAAGGTTATCATTTCAAAACTGTAATAAGATCTTTAAATAATGTATTTATCGGTATAAATATTGATTTTGCTATCAGTAAATTTAAAGAGAACTTAATATTTTTGATATTTACACATTTACATTACGGTTCTCTGATCTGTCGATACCAATATTTTTCACATTCCACAAGGTCTTGTTTTTCTCTGACTGTTAGTCGTTATACTGAATCCATTAGATGCTGGGTGTGTACTGATTGATATCTTAGTCTTATACACATGATTTTATATTTGTTCCTAATGATTTTGAACTTGCTTTCAGTAACTGTGAGAACTCTCATTGGTTCCTCGTAGAGAATTTTTTCATTGGTAATCATATTACTTCTACTTTTTTACATATGGAACAGGTATAAAATATATATACATATACATCAACAAAAGTCAGGTGATTTGTAACATAACATAGAAAAATGATAAATTCAAAGTTACCAAGAATGGGGTAATGTTATTATTAACACCTTCCCCGGCTGCAACTTTAATCAGCTTGATGATAATTTCTATTTCTTTTGTCCTAATAGATGATACTTTCTCAGTATAAAATACTTCCCAAGCATACATTTTGATAATCTGCAATTTATAGAAAATGATTAGAAAGCCATGATATGTGTATGTATATGTTTAATAAAATGTTAATATAATAAAAAGAACATACGATTTTTAAGTGTTAAATAATAATGTAGATGTATCGTGAAAACTCGCTTATCCCAATTGTTGCTTATTTCCATTTGCAGCAATTTCAAGGAACGAAATTCATAAGTAACAGTAAAGAAACGCAAACTGTGTGGTTTCTTACCATAATACATCACTATTACATCTAAAAAAAGTGGTTCTATATCAAATGCATAATAAAAAAGTCCAGAAAATTTCACCATAAAACAGGAAAAGTTATTAACAATTTCCCCTTTGTCGTTATTATTATCCTCAGACACTCAATAACTGATGTTTATGGTTTGACCCAAATTTCTCATTCTGTCTATTCGTCCGTCCGCAATGAAAATGCGCTAATTCCGGTGTTCTGAAATCAAACAGTCGTCACCTTTTCAGAGAATGAAAGGACATAACAAAATGAAACTATTTTTTGGTTTTATGAATGTCGCTGCGAGGTTTCAGTGTGGTAAATTTAATAGAACCAAAATTGCATTTCCTGAACGAAGATTTATTTTTATGTTCGAAGCTCTCTTTTTTGTAGTCCTCGTCTTAGCAACTTATTCGTCTCAAGCATATATACCATGAAGTTCATTCCTGAAACAAGTAGCATGCGCACTGAAATAGCTATCCTTCATTTATATTACTTTGGAAATGTCTAGTACTAGTATCAACAAGACGAAATATTTTCTTTTCTATCAGATTCCTCTCTTGTGTATCTTTATTTCATATAAGAGGACAACGAACCAATGGTGACTATTGAATATTCCTACTGATTAATTTTTTAAAGGAATTATGAATACCTTTGTTTAGACAATACAATCGGTCTGGAAAAGTGGCAAGGTCTAAAGTAACCACATAACCATAAGGATCATATTTCTCCCTCTTATCTCTATAGTCTTAAGAACTAGAGTATGGCGTTCATTATCACTGAACTAGTATATATATTTGTTTACGGCCAGCTGAAGGGTGCGGGAATTTCTCTCTGCATTGAAGACCTGTTGGTGACTTTCTGCTGTTGTCTTCTCTATGATCGGGTTGTTGTCTCTTTGACACATTCCCCATTTCCATTCTCAATTTTAGAATTGTTTTCAATATCAAGGTCGGACGTAATAGATATGTTAAAAATTGCTTAAGCAGATCTGAATATTCAACGAAAACATTACATATACTTTTAAAAGTATAATTATTTTATTTTTTTAGGGGTGGGCAACAGCATCCTGTTACACTATTAAACAAAACTATGCATGGACAATAATTTATCACACAACTGTGTGTATTGACATACTTTTATCCCCTTCACTATCTCGTCAAATAGCTTAACTCTTCTGCCTTTTAGTGCCAAGATATCTCCGAAGTAATTCTGTCGGATTTTTCCAAATAAAACATTTGTCACTGCTGCAGTAATAATTGCAATCACACATCCAAATAATGATATCCCTAATGGTTCCCATAGTTCATAAATGCCTATTGCCACTATGAACAAGATTGACATTAAAGATTGTGAAAATGCAAATGAATCTTGAATTCGCTGACAATCCACTGACACCAGGCTAAGAATTTCTCCGGTGGTAAAGTCTTTTTTAGAACTGTTACTTGACTTTAAGCACTAAAAAACAATGTCAAATTTTCAAAATGGATACATAGATAAATATTTTTGGTATCAGTTTGAATAATTTCAAAATCTCGGCACTCGTGTCCAGTAATCCTGTCTTATCAATTGTTGCATAGCGTAACCGTAGTGTGCTGACAAGAAACGCACACTATGTGTGTTTTTTACAAAAGTATGTGTTTGTCTATTTTGGTTTTATCAGTACTGTACTCAAATAGTTACGCCAACAACAAAATATGGTACGGATATAAGGTACCGTATCGGACCTTTGTTAAAATAAGTAACACAAATGAAATAAATATTCGTTACAAAAGTATTTGTTTGTAAATTAATACTATTTACATTACCAAGCAATTATACAATAATATCTGAAAAGTCATCTATATCTAGATCTGTAAATAATATGTATATGTAATTGATAATGGTAGTTTACATTTTTTTTCTATTCTTTTTTAAGTTGGCAACTATATATATAAAAGGGTGACAACTCAGCTTAGTAATCAATCCATTATTTTTTAATTTGCAACGTTTTTATAGGCAATAATGATTATGAAACTATCGAAGTACTAATCGTCAAAATAAATTTCAAATCATGTTTTCTTTGCGCTATAATAGTTAATGTATGCAGCCTTCCAAAATCATGACAAACAATGATCACTGTTTTTCAATTTTAAGAACATTCCCCTTTCTTTCTGGCAAGCTATAATACAAAATATCATTTTCGTCGGGAAATGCATGTACCAAGTCAGGAATATAACAATTGTTTCCATTCGTTCAGTTGGTCGATAAAGTCTAACGTTAGATTTTGTAAGTGTTTATGGACTTCCCCTTTTTGAAAAAATCTTGGAGTTCGGGATTTTTATTAATATTTTCTTTTTCTCCTATAAATTTATTCGTGTCATTCACTGGTAATAGTTTATTCTTGTTTTCAAAGTTGTTCTCATATACAATGTTCTATTGATAATTGCTAACCTTGTGATAAATAATTCCGATAAGTGACGTCTTTACTTTCAAAGCCAAGCGCAACATCATTTGTTCAGAATGTTGAAAACAAAAACAATTCATTTGAGATACAACATAAAACAGTACAGCAAGTAGAACACTTTTCAATGTTCTTCTTTCTTCCACGTTTTCAACTTGATGTATTATTTCCCTAAACATTAAAAACAGATATTTCTCGTTAAATCAGCTTTCATCGCGTTGATTTTACTAAATTCAAAGTTTGGTTAAAATGGTTTCGGAAACATCAATTAATGCTACTTATAAAAATGTTTATTCTTACATGAGAAACATGAGAAACACGACTGATGCTACATGTAAAACAGTTGGACCTGATTTACCTCCCCCTCCCGGACCAGCTAAGATTACCCCCGCCTTTTGGTTGTGTATGTTGGGTTTCGTTTACTGGGTTCTTTTTTGTATTTTGATCATGTTTAGTCTTTTGCAATGACATTGTTTGAATGTTTATTTGGTATTTTTCACCTCTATTTTACAAAAATGCACCCCTTACATTATGCAATAAAGCTTAAAGTCAATTATTTGTAATGAAGAATGTAAAGAACAAGAAAACAACTATACTTATACATTGTATGCGCGAAAACAGCAATATTAAACGGTACAATTAAATGCACCACATGAACATTTCGATCAATAACGCGATACTCGAAGCAATACTAATGAAACGAAATGTCAACAGCAGAAAAATTGACTATACATCACTTTTCTACTGTTTTAATCGAGTACAAATTGTTAATCGTTGTAGATGATACTCGTGTGTGTACACAATTATAAGCTAGGTATATTTGATGATATTTTACTGTTTATTTAATTTCATCACTTTCCAAGTCTTAATCTCATTAGAATAAAAACAAAAGCGCAAAGTAATTGATACAATATTTCTTTTTAACATAACTTAAAATGTTTTTTTGTAATGTGTTCAAACATAGACATAGGTTTTTGTTGACCAAAATAATATAAAAACATAATGACCCACAGACACTTATCTCATGTAAAATATTGGTTACATTTTTCACAGACAAGTGCCTATGCATTTGTCATTTCAATGCAATTTCCTTATATGACAGCACTGAATAAAAAGTGCAAAATATATTACTAACTAATGAAGAACGTTTTTTTTCCTTCAAAACATGAATATAACTATTGCCATTTATTAACAATTGATTTCTTAGTGGGGAGCTGTACTGGAATGAGGGCAATTGTTGTTAGTTGTACATACCTTAGAATGATAGGATTGAGCAGTGTAGCTCCACAACCTAATAAATACAACAAAGATGACCGTAACCATTCGAACCCGTACAACTTTATTAGACAACTAGTAAGTGATGGGACTGCAGCTTTCTTTAGATGGTCATCATCGTTTGATATATTTTCATGAAGTAAAGAAGTCTCTTCGTCAGATGGTTCTTTACCTTTGTACTCTTTGAGATATGATACATTATGTTGAAAATTCCTTGGAAAAAAAAATTAGTTATTATATTAATTTATCTTTATGGAAATGTCCAACATTTTTTATCTTTATCGAGCCAAAAAACATTGGTTTAAAACAAAAAAAAAATATATACAAACTCTTTAAGATATAATAAATGATGCTAAAAATCCCTTGAAAAACAGGAAAATATCAGTATTCTATTAAGTTGTCTTAATGAATATGTCCAACACTCAGGGGTCGAAATTAGCGCTGGTCCGGTGGTCCAGGACCAGTAGAAGGTGCGTCGGACCAGTAGATTTTGTCAGCTGGTGGTCCGGCGGACCAGTAGAAATTTGTCGATTAAAATCACTGATTGCATCACAATCTCCGTTTGTTTACAAAACAATTTACCTGTGAAATCAATTACACGGTACTGGGGATATTACAATTGATCAAGTTAATTAATATCTCGGGTGAGCGTCCTTCACAACAATATAAAATGTGGAAATTTTTGGAATGAGTTAAACCGCCGGACAAAAAAATTAAAATAAGTGAAAATCAAAAGGAAGATCGAAATAAAGTATATGAAATTGACAAAAGGAAACGCAAATACCAATAATCATGAGAAAAAGGTCGCGAATGGTTGAATTATATAGTAGATTGGATATAGCATCATTTGATCCGGTCCTGGCTATTGAAATGTGGAATATTTCTGGACAGCGCTCCAGACGACCAAGTCAGACACCCTATGGTCTTCGTGAGGATTGCGTTGACGTGGAAGACAATGTTGATACTTTTTCTGTCCTTGATCCTGATTTTGATAAAGAAAATCATTGAGATTATCTAGGCATTTATCAAAATCAGAATCAAGACTATCCCTTTGTTCCTGTCTAACTTATGTAAACGAAAGCATCAAAATAAAATTAAACATCTATCATTTATATTAGTGTTTGTCAAGTGAATGTCATTTTTGCAGGACCAGTAGAGTTTTCAGTCCACTGGTCCGGCTGGCAACACTTTATCGAAGCATCAGGGCTTAAACATTGGTTTAAAACAAAAAAGGATATTGTTGTCCAAAAAAAATCAATCATGTTGAACACACCTGTGTGCACACCTCAATTCTTCAGATTTCCAAAGCGATTGTAGACCCGTAATATTCTTTTCTGCTTTCAAATCTTGTTCTTGATTCCAAAGATTAGCCTTAGTAATTGTTTGTTTATAACATAAAATTATCATTCTATAAAAGAAATATAAAAGAATATAAATTTTGATATCAACTATTGTTGTAGATAGTTATTGAAAAAGTTAAAACGAATTTGAAATTAATCAATATATACAATGTATGTGTATGCTGGTGTATGCTGGTTAAAAAGATTCGTGTAGCATACACAATCTTAGCTCGAAATCAGTGCATCAATCTATTTCGATTTCATTAACTTTTCCAGTGATGGAAAGTTCATCCTCTTTGAAAGGATAAAAATGAATTATGTGAAAAAACATTTTTGCATTTTGTACTTTTTATGCAAATGTTGATTTTTTCCATATTTACGTTTAATAATTTATTTTCAAATTTTATTTCAGATTTTAAATTTATTCACTTGAACTTACGGTGTAAACCAACTGATGAAAAGTTTAGAAATCACTGATGCATACTGCAGTGGGCAAACATTCTGAAAAAAAACCGCATTAATATGATATATGGATTTTTTATATACTTCTTCTATAAACTACCGTCTTTGAAAAGAAAGTTACTTTTTCATGTGATAAGTGATCGAGTTAAAGAGTTTAAAGTAGATGTGTTTGCTTTTCTCAGTATTAGATACATGTGACGCATAGTCAATAAGTAACCCAAACTTTACATACAGTATTAAAACGGGTATTTGTGTCGTGTTACTGTAAGAGCGTCGTCTGTGTCTTCTTTTATTAGTATGTCATCGTAAACAAAAAAGTGGATAGATGCATTACGTTTTATAATTGATTCAGTTTTAATGCAAATGCAACGCTATAAGAAATCGCTCAAAACTAAGCAAACTACAAGTTTTCAGATGTATTTAGATAAAGCCTATTTGAAACACAAAAGTAAATAATTCGAAAACCAGTTTCTCATTCTTATGCCATAAACGGTACTTACATACTGTAACTTCCAGTATTAAACATCGCATGCATATTAAAGTCTACTAGTATTACAGTTTAAACTGTTATGTTATACTATATCCATATGAAGAAACATATACATGTATATTTTAAACGACATAGCTTCCTCGTTGGTCATGTTAACAGAAATACGTGTCACCCTAACCATTAACATTAATCTTTCCTGACGCGAAGACGACATGTACTTATAATCCTATTCCAATCAACTTTAGACTACCAAGTAGGTTTTAATAGGCGCGTAGCTACGTTTACGTCAAAACGCCCGGGCGTACACTTGAATTTTGGTTAAAAAAATATATTCTAATCTCAATAAACTAAAATTATATAAGCCTTGTAAATCTTTCTTCAATGGCTTGTATAATTGCGAATAAAAGTGACGAAATTTACTTTTCAATCAAAAGGTATCCGCGTATTATAAATTTGTTCATCTTCTGTCAAAGTCTGACTGTACTGTGAATTCTACTACTTTCCCTTTGTTTAAAGCTACTTCATACTGTTAAGATTTGCATTTTTGTCGAGCCTGCAACATTTCAGTCGCGAAAGCGAGACATAGCGATCCTAGATTCCGTTGGAGGCGTCAACATTTAGGTTCAGCATGTTGTTAAACGTTTTTTTTTTATATATATATATCAATGATCGATCATCAATAACTTTGTCAAACAATCATGATATTTTACGAAAGTTGGACATATATAATTAATTTTCTCGTATTTACTGATAAAAGAAAGTTGTTTTTGCAGTTATATAACAAGTAGATAAAGTCTAGGGTTAGTTTGTTACACATTAATTAATTTGTCAATCCTTCATCGAATTTTATGAAACTTTAGCAGAAGCTTTTTTATGATTACTGTCTTAAGCAAAATTTTATAAGAATTTTGTTTTTATTTTTCAGTTGTGGACTTATTTTTTCGCAATTAACAGACGGTCTGGTAAATTTGTAAACCTTCATTGATTGTCATATGAAACATTGGCAAAAGAAATTATCAAGAAAAAATATCTGAGGAAAATCTTTAATATTTTTAATTCCTGTAATGGACTGATAAATAGATTTTTTTGAGGGAAGTTGTCCTAGACCGGAGTGCCAGAATTCCACGGAAATCTTTACGAATTTTCATAATACACCTGAAAATCTATCAAAGTTGATTATTCCATGTCCACTAAAGAAATTTGCACATAAAAAGAGGTCTTGGTTGAGTGATTGATTTACCCCATGGCTCCTTTTAAACATATTTTAAAGTAACTGGTTTGGTCATTTTCTCTGAAACTAATAACCTTTATATCTCAAATCAACAAAATGAAGAAATTAAACACAAAAGATAAACAAATTAGACTCTAAGTATGTTTTAAATGACATAAAATAAATGGTATCTCGTTCTTGACAACTCGTTAGCTTCAGGGGGCTTCGCCCCTCGAACCAAATACCAACAGGTGCTATGACCAAGACCCGATGGGGCCCTTAGACTTCATGTCGGGGTTCGGGCGTACACTTGAAAATGGCCTAGCTACGCCACTGTATTTTACAGGGTTCGTTTTAAAATACATATAAAAGATAAGAACATACTTCGTCTAGAGGGTAGTAGCTGTTATTGTGTTGATACTCAGCAAAACTGTACAGCACAACTTGTAGACATACACAGCCGGAAATGACATAAGATATAATGCTGTTGACACAAGATGGCTGCAAAAATGAAAGAATGTTCAGAAAAAGACTAAAACTCCTATTTTCTACTTAAAAGATAAAACATTACTTTTGTCTCGTAATCAAGTTAATATTCTAATGCAATTTGTATGTAACATTTGTTTTCATTGGCTAAAAGTTGCCGTCAAATCCACAGGTGACCAGGCGTAACTAAGGAGGCACAACCATTTTGAAATGATTGAATCAACAAATGTTCGATTACTACTATATAATCCAAAACAAAACAACTCATACCTCGAATTCGCCGTTTTAAAGTTATTTTATCCGAATTTGAAGCGTACAGGTAACGTAATAACCTCCAGTTTGTAAAGTTAATATTGTATTGTTGTTGCCATATGGGATAGCTATTGGCAATCATAACACAACTTCTTTTTATGTATAAATGTAAAGAACATGATTCTTGACTAAATTTCTCTTGTTGTTGTTGTTCGTTTTTGTTGCTGACAATTTCTGTCTACTATAGTGTTTGCCAAGGTGGCAAAATGAGTAAAAATTTATTATCATTAAATGGCAATGACTTCTATAAGGAGTCGACTGACGATTTTCATCTATGTGACTTTTTGTAGATATTGTCTTGTCGACCTTTTCGCGTTTGATATTTTCCTTATAATGCTCAATCATTAGCCTAACAATATCGACACAATCCTTATTTACGTGCAATGACTCCTATTAGGAGTTGACTGATGATTTCGGCTATTTTGACTTTAAAGTTGATCTAGTGTTGATGAACATTTTTACTCAATTGTTAAAATCGTCATTTTACGGTAATAAATCCAATTTATGAGTCTTAAATTTTTAACCGGTCGGTAGGTATTTCTCATCGTTTTTAACATTTTTGCCCCGTCAGATTTTTACCAGTCAGGATCCTACTTCGTCAAAATTATCTCCCCATTAAGCTGGGGTCAAACATTCACGATTTTACTTCCGTCCTTGACAGGACCATTCCCAATTAAAATTTGTCAAAAGTCTGATCAAGATCCTGTTAATCGTGGATAGAAATTCAAACTTTAATTATTTTTTTTTTTTTTTTAATCACGACAACAATCAGATATTGTTCAGGAGGGTCGAGATTCAACCGTTTCCAAGCGAATTTGTCCCGATAATCCCGTTCTCAATCCGATTCTAATCAGATTGGTGTCTTTCGTATGGTAAAATTCGTTATAGTCTGTCCCTTCTGCGTCCCGATTCTACCGAATGTAATCTGAAAGAGTTCAGACAGTGACCAGACAGTTAACCGACGCTGACGGAAGTTATCCGTTAGAAAACCGTCGGCATATTCGGGATAATCAGGTACTGTCGGAACGTAATCCTATCATGGTCCGCTCTATCGCATTGCAAACGGCTTTGTCGGGTCTCAGTCGTATTGCTTTCTGTAATTGTCGGGACTCTGACGTGGGTATCATTGACGAATTTCGTATTAATACCAGGACTGTTCCGGAACGGTTTCGGCAAAGACGGTTCGCAATCGACAAGATCTGGATGCAATCTGGGCTCAGTCGGCAGAAAACAGCAATGAAAAATTTCTCCAAATCATTCCCGTTCCACAGGACACCGTCCAGATAACACAAAACATTGTTAGGATTTTGATCCGATACAGCAGAATATGTCACGACATAGTCACGGTTGTAATCCGACTAGACAAAATCGGCTGAGTTCAAACGGGAGCAATTATCGGCAATGTGTGAACGCCGCATTAAGCTGGGGTCAAACATTCACGATTTTACTGCCGTCCATGACAGGACCATTCCCGATTAAAATTTATTAAAAGACTGACCAAGATCCTATGAATCGTGGATAGAAATTCAAACTTTAATTAAAATTTGTGAAAAAATTAATTTAATCACGACAACAATCAGATATTGTTCAGGAAGTGTCAATATTCAACGGTTTCCAAGCGAATAAATCCCGATAATCCCGTTCTAAATCCGCTTATAATCCGATTTGTATCTTTCGCCAGGTAAAATTCGACCGAGTCTGTCACGACTGCGTCCAGATTCTACCGAATGTAATCCGACAGAGATCAGATAGTGACAAGACAGTGAACCGACGCTGACGGAAGTTATCCTTTCGAAAACTGTCGGCATACTCGGGATGATCAGGTACTGTCGGAACGTAATCCTATCACGGTCTGCTCTATCGCATTGCAAACGGCTTTGTCTGGTCTCAGTCGTATTGTATTCTGTAATTGTCGGGACTTTGACGTGGGTATCATTAACCCATTTTAGAATTAATAACGGGACTGTTTCGGAACGATTTCGGCAAAAACGGTTCGCAATCGACAAGATCTGGATGCAGTCTGGACTCAATCGGTAGAAAAACAGCAATGGAAAATTCTCTCCAGATCATTCCCGTTCTACAGGACACCGTCCCGAATACACAGAACATTGTTACGAATTCGATCCGATTCAGCAGAATCTGTCACCACATAGGCACGATTGTAATCCGACTAGACAAAATCGGCTGAGTTTCCCCGAATGTTACGGGACGCACCTAACTATCGGGGTGCTTTGTCGAAATATTCGCACCCTTCCCGACCAGTAGGAATCTGTTACGAACTAAAACGACTGCGTTCAGACAATAATAGAACATTCCAGATAATTGAGGATACTAATCCAACTTTTTCACTTTTCGTGTCGTATCGCTGTCTGATCTCAAACGGGAGCAATAATTGGCAATGTGTGAACCCCGCATTACGCCAGTTAATTTTCACAATCGTAGAAATGAAATCCATTGTAGGGATGACGCGCTGCCAATTTTGCTGTTGAAAAACGATAAATTTATCCGCATAGCATCATTACGATCCTTATATGTCAGTTGTATTTTAAAAGACAAATGTATCTTCTAGCTGATGAGCATCAGTTAATGATCTTGTCTGCATTGATTCCACTTAAAACTAGTGTCTAATCGGTTGTCAGGTGAAATTTTTGAAAATTCATAAACATTTAAAAAATTTCTAATCAAATATTTCGTGGACGGGCAGACTAGATTTTTTTAGTGGTTGAAGACTATAAACCTTAGTTATCACACACAAAAAATTATTATTTTTTCATCATCCGACTTGAAAGACTGTCGTCAAGTACTTTTAGTAAAAAAATACTTATTCGATGACACCTTCTCTGTTTTTATGATTCACTAGATAGGTATTCACATGACCCATATATTTCATCTTTTAGTACTGTGCTGTTTTTATGTTATAAAGTCAACCTGTAGCTTTGATATATAAAAATGATAGAATCTGAAGCGAGATGATGTGTCAAATATTCTTCCTTTGTACGTTTTCAAGACAAAATATTCAACTGAAACACGCCCTAACATAAAAAAGTGCACTCGATTTTCTCTTTTCGTTACAATTGTTACTCATTTTTTAGAATTTTTTTCTTGAGTCACATAATGGAAGACACGAAAATTACTGAACTATTGATTGTTCTCCGTCCGTGGTAATTTTTTCCAAAAAATGGGAGGTTATGAATTTTCTACATCCAACTTGATAGATACCCATGTCGTTGACTTGATATCTAATTATTCTACTTAACTATGTAACAGATAAATTGAAACCTTATGCAAATAGTGTTTTTAAAATAGAACACTTCGTAATTGAGAAAAAAATTGTCATTTTATTTGTTTCTATTAACTTTAAAAGTTTTTGTTACTTTAGTAAACATTACAGTAAGCATTTATTGCCTTCTCTAACAAAGAGCTTCGATTCTTTTGTTCCATTTCAATTGGGTTTCCGCCTGTGACTTTCTAATGCAGTTTACAAAAATCAATACTTGTATTTAACCCCTATTTTATATGTTTTTAGTTTTGGTGGTAAAGTTGGTTTGCAGTATGGGTCATAGAAAATGCTTTTGAAGATACCTCAAGAGTGATTTGGCTTAGTCTTTGATGATTGTTAAAATTAACGTCATACAGACGACCGAGAGCTCACATTTAAAAAGAAACACATGATTGTTAAACAAATAGACACTTTAGAATTCTTTGCATTTCAGTAAAAAAAATGGATTTAGTGAACATATTTCTTGCGTGCATTTAGAGGAATCTTTACTTCCATTACTATGTTGAGCGAGTGGTTAAAATATGATGCTATATTGCACAAATTCTTTGGCAATTAAAATTCTGAACAAACATTATTTCTAGTTATCCTACTTAATGTAGATCAGAAAGACGATTGATAAACTTTAATAGTATAGGTTGGTTCCCTCTGTAAAATATTCAGTATGCCTTCGGAATATACAAGCTTGTCAATAACGACCGGATACCAGTCTAGGGAAACGATGTCATAAAGGCGCGCATAATTGACGAATTTTAACGATGAAGGACAAAAATCGACAGTGGTATGTTAAATCATAAATTGTTACCTGATTCTGTATGTCATTTTGAAGAGTAAAAATAAACAAAACAACAGAAATTATCCAGTATATCCATAAATACCACGATGTTGTAATTCCTTTCATTCGGTTGATCTGTGTTACAATAGCCAAGAAGAGCTTAAAAAATATGTTAAATACAGTTGAATGATATATTGTAAATGTACAGTAGCAGCATGCATATCCATTGTGTTGTGCCGAGTATAATCATCGGAAATGGTTATTTTTCTTTTAGATTTACCTTCATCACTTGATAATTAATTTGAGTAATGACACGATTGATTTCTTAGTTATGTTGAAGCTTTTCGACTTGTGTTTCCTAAGACATTGGCCATCGACGTACCTGAAACTGAGAAACGAAATTTGTGAAATAGATGAATGATTAGCTATGTTTGCAGAATAGGAACGAGAGAATATTTCGTATTCTGCAATAAATCGAAATTATAAAGATACAGATTCCAGGTGTAGAACATACAAGGATACAGCAGTGATTGCATTTATATATGAAAATTGAAAATTGTTTGTTTTATTTAAAACATAGAATATACTTACGTAAGAAATACCATTTAGTAAAAGACCAACCAGTAGTGACAGTGGGACAGGTTTGTGTTCGTCACATCTGTAACCATAATGGATATTGGACAAAAGATAGAACAGACTCAGCACCAACAGAAGGACACATATAACCTGAATTATCAAAACGTTTACAATATACAAAGAAAGAGTGATACAACTCTTGAATTTACTTTCATTCAGATTTGATGAGATGAAATTAATGTATAAAATTATATTCTGTTGTTTTTTGGTATGTATTAGTTTTCAGAGCTTCTTAAAAATTTATTATGACCAAAAATGAATATCGGACCGATAAGCGAAATTGATTTTCAGCGTAGTTTAGTGTTGAAACATATAAAATTGTATCAGTTCCTTAAAAGGAAATATAAATTTCCACAAAAAATAAAAAGAGGCTGTGAGTGTACGTCAATAAGACAGCAATCAAACATTGTGCACGTGAGAACATGCAAATGTATTTTTATAATTAAATTGTCAATTTTCCCCGTGAAAAGTCAAATGTAAGAAGTACTTGCAGTTTTGAACACACTTATAGTTCCTACTGCCAAGGGTGGATTCTGAACCTTCCTTGAAATAAAGCAATCGTATATAAAGGATATAAGAAGCCATCCTGTAGGTATCCAAATTGGTATAGTAGTGAGAAAACAATCAGTTAAATTTGGCACTTCACCGGTCAGAACATTTTCATCCTGAAAATAATGTTACAAGTTGTAAAGTGTATAATAACTGTGGCTTTTAATGATACTTTTCGTAGAAATAAGCACATTTAATTCTGTATAAAGGCAACAGTAGTTAACCGATGTTCAGAAGTCATAAATCGATTGAGGGAAAACAAATCCAGGCTACAAACTAAAACTGAGTTATATCCTTAATTCAAAACAACTTCAACTTTCCGACATTCCATTTATATAACTCAGCATTCATTTTAAAACATTCAACATTCGATTTGATAAGTAATCATCGAATTTTGAAAATATGATTGTTGATATCCAACGTTGAATGTTGAAAAAACGGATGTTGAATGTTAAAATCGAATGTTGAATGTTGAAATGTTATCACTCCAATATTGAAAATTCAAGATCAAAATCGGATGTTTGACAGCCGCTATAGTTCAATTTTGTTCAATGTAAATTCTTTCAGATCTTTTCAAAATCATTAACAAATGTCTATGGTCAAAGCTTAAATGTCCGTGGCAATACTGTAACAGATTGAAATAGAGATACGATATCAACTCTGCTTATGACAATAACGAGAGTTTTCAGTAGAGTGACTGTACACTTCTTAAACTATACCAAGTCAGGAATATGACAGTTGTTATCCATTCGTTTAATATGTTGGAGCTTTTGATTTTGCCATTAGAGACTTTCCGTTTTGAATTTCCTCCGAGTTCAGTAGTTATGTAATTTGACTTTTTTCTGGAGATAATGAGAGTTTTAGTAGAGTAACTGCACACTTCTTGAACTCAAAGACTGCTGTAGAGTAACAAAAAAATCCTACCCAAAAAGTTGAATTCCCACAAAATCCTTGAAACACCATTCTCTACAATTAATTTGTTTATCAATACATAACATTAATGTATGTCAGTCGACATCAAGTTTAAACAAAGGTGTTTACTGTTTAGGAATATCTAATCGTGGTGCATGCTCAGAAATGAATTAAGAAGACGTTTACCTAGCTGTCATTCAACTTTGTACAGGGTATCGTTTCTGTGAAGAATATTGTGTGTTTACGGTTCGACCGTTCACACAGTATATTTATAATTATATATGATTTTCATATAGTATATATTCACAGTAGAAGGAAGCAAATGTAGTCAATTATTCAATATATCTAACCCCTTAACACCATAGTCAGGTGGTGACGTATAGGTGTTTTATATATCTATGTTTTATATATCTTACACCATAGTCAGGTGGTGATGTACAGGTGTTTTATATATCTAACCCCTTTACACCATAGTCAGGTGGTGATGTATAGGTGTTTTATATATCTAACCCCTTAAAACCATAGTCAGGTGGTGATGTATAGGTGTTTTATATATCTAACCCCTTAACACCATAGTCAGGTGGTGATGTACAGGTGTTTTATATATCTAACCCCTTAACACCATAGTCAGGTGGTGATGAATAGGTGTTTTATATATCTAACCCCTTAACACCAAAGTCAGGTGGTGATGAATAGGTGTTTTATATATCTAACCCCTTAACACCATAGTCAGGTGGTAATGTACAGGTGTTTTATATATCTAACCCCTTAACACCATAGTCAGGTGGTAATGTACAGGTGTTTTATATATCTAACCCCTTAACACCATAGTCAGGTGGTGATGTATAGTTGTTTTATATATCTAACCCCTTAACACCATAGTCAGGTGGTGATGTACAGGTGTTTTATATATCTAACCCCTTACCACCATAGTCAGGTGGTGATATACAGGTGTTTTATATATCTAACCCCTTAACACCATTGTCAGGTGGTGATGTATAGGTATTTTATATATCTAACCCCTTAACACCATAGTCAGGTGGTGATGAATAGGTGTTTTATATATCTAACCCCTTAACACCAAAGTCAGATGGTGATGAATAGGTGTTTTATATATCTAACCCCTTAACACCATAGTCAGGTGGTGATGAATAGGTGTTTTATATATCTAACCCCTTAACACCATAGTCAGGTGGTAATGTACAGGTGTTTTATATATCTAACCCCTTAACACCATAGTCAGGAGGTGATGTATAGTTGTTTTATATATCTAACCTCTTAACACCATAGTCAGGTGGTGATGTACAGGTGTTTTATATATCTAACCCCTTAACACCATAGTCAGTTGGCGATGTATAGGTGTTTTATATATCTAACCCCTTAACACCATAGTCAGGTGGTGATGTATAGGTGTTTTATATATCTAACTCCTTAACACCATAGTCAGGTGGTGATGTACAGGTGTTTTATATATCTAACCCCTTAACACCATAGTCAGTTGGTGATGTATAGGTGTTTTATATATCTAACCTCTTAACACCATAGTCAGGTGTTGATGTGTAGGTGTTTTATAAATCTAGCCCCTTAACACCATAGTCAGGTGGTGATGTACATGGATTGTAAAAGTCTGACTACTGAAAAAAATCTAACCCCTTAACACTATAGTCAGGTGGTGATGTACAGGGATTGTAAAAGCCTGACTACTGAAAAAAATCTAACCCCTTAACACCATTGTCAGGTGGTGATGTACAGGGATTGTAAAAGCCTGACTACTGAAAAACAAATAAAACAATGACTTGTTTTGGGTATTTTTTTACTTTCAGAAAATCAGCATTTTCTCATAGCATGTAAAAACATTTTTTCATTAAAAAAAGAAATTGTCAAAATGTATTCAGACCTTTTTAATACTCTATGTACGTTTAACATTCTATTTAATCAAAGTCACAGCATGAAGATTGGTGGTTCGAAATATTCCATGCAATTTCTTGTTTGATTATCTATTATACAGCATTCCATTTCGGACCGAAGGACAAATATCCATGATATGAACAATAACAGACCAATATAATAGAATGATACACTAGAAATGCAAAATAAGATGTCGTATAATAATACGCAATGAGATATAGGTCAACGTAAGCATTCGATAATGAACAAAACCATTATCATAAAGTAAGTTATGTCAGCATATATAGATGCATGCTTTCTTGTTTTATCTATAGTCATGCCAAATCGAAACCCTACACCTTTAAGACTATGCAGAACATAAGACATTCCATTGGAAAGTTAAATAAAAATATTCATGTCCAACAAATTTCACACAAAAGTTTTAGTACAGGTGTACAGATAATTATACTATAGATAGTTCGTATGAGATTGTATTACTGAATAATTTTTAGGCCTGATATAGTGTAGACTCCAAATATTCAATTATAAAGCTGTGTCGATTTAAGGCGCTAGTTCCCTATTAAATGTATATTGAATAGTGACAAATAAACTGTCTTAACATGCTAATCTGTTTATTTCGATGAATATGATTAGGCAAATATTCAAATGCAGAATGCATTTATATAGTTTAAGTGTATATATGAATTACGAAAATATCACAAGTAGTTAAACAGCTTTACCAAATCCACGGAAAAAACAAAAATGGCAAAAATGGCAAGTTATATAGTACGTACGGACAAAACTTTATGAGACGATTTAACATTTTTACTGTTTATTTTGTTTTATGCCTGTATCGTAACAAGTTTTTATATGATACAGTTTTCAATTTTCTTGTTTTATTATTTCAAATTAATGAGAGTGTAATATTTTTTTGTTTATAGTTTTCAATACAACGACTGGTTTCCGCTTCGATTTGGATAATGGTAATGAGGCTTTGTACAAGTAAGTTAAACTTAGTTTCGTTCATTTCTTGCTGTTTTCATAATTTCATATACTATTACTTTTATTTGTATCAACAGCGGTAACTCTGTAGCACTCTTGAAAGATATCACACTACTAAAAATAATGAAAGTACAGTCCAAATATATATATGTCCGAAGCCTGTTTATCGGTGTGATGAGCATGAAAATTTCAAGCTAGATGCTTAATTTGACCTTATTTCCCACATTATTTATTATCGCTCCATGCGTTAATCGGACAAAACTTAAATATCTTATTCTAATGTTTAATTCATACTAACAATAATCAGTGTTACGATCGCACTTACAGCATTTTGGCATGCTATGGAGTCGCCCAAGGTACAAACTATCTGCTATTTTGATTAAGTGAAATCTGTGAGATTTCAATTGGTTATTGTTGACCCTAATTGTTCTTCTGAATAAAGTTTCAAATCGTGTAATTTATAAATTACTTTACACTATTACTGTTACGAGAGCTATTCATTTGTTTGTTTCTCCTTTTCATTGTTTCACAAAGTACTATAAATGATGATCAGCTTCTACTACTCTATTAACAATCAATCAGTAGTATGATAAATAATTTAAATAAGTATATATTTTACACGGTACTGTACATAAAATACATTTAACCACCAGTTCATATCAAATTGCTTGTGATCATTGTAAATATTGAGATAACCCCTTTTTGAAATCAAAGGGTTCCTGTCTTAGGCATTAGTTGAATGTGTCTGTATCAATTTATAGTTTACAAACATGTTATAGTTGTAGAAGTTTCAGTATCAGTAGCAGTAGTAGTAGACGTAGTATCACATAAATAAGAGTGTGGTTTGATTTTCAATGTGACAAATATCCAACAGAGACAAAATGACGCATAATTATGTAAAAAGTAAAATCACAAACTCTGAACTCTGAGGAAAATTCAAAACGGAAAATCCCTAAACAAATGCCAAAATCAAAATCTCAAACACATCAAACTAATGGATTACAACTAAGCAACTATAGCTCACCGTTGTTCGGATACTGTTGTTAGTGTTGTTTTCTGATAATTTTATTTTATATGGAGATATAATCTTTTTCAGGTGACTGCCCAGGAGAGTTTACATGTGGTGAAAATGAGTGTATACCATACAGTTTGGTTTGTAATGGGAATATTGATTGCCAAAACGAACACAGCATTGCATATGAAGAATATTATGTTTGCTTGATAGGTATCTTATATTTTATATTCTATAATTTAATACATCATTTCATTTTGCACCAGGTAATAATAAAAACCAAACTGGCCTTAATGGTCAAAAGACAAATGATCACCAAGATTACAATAACAAATAGATGTCTGAAAAATCGTTCTATATAGACAGTACTTGTCATTTTTGCCTGAATATAAAAGCTTTCCATCGATGAAATGAAAAGACAGAATATGGATAGAGTTCTAGTTATGTAACAATTATTATCTTTTAAGATACAATCAATTTAAAAATTGTTGAAATATTAAAAAGTTACAAAAAATATATATATTGCCTTTGAATAGCGCTCAGAAATACTTCATTCACTTCCTGGTGTTGATGTGCTTTCGTTTACTCTAAATAGTTATCAAAGGTACCAGGATTATAATTTAGTACGCCAGACGCGCGTTTCGTCTACATAAGACTCATCAGTGACGCTCATATCAAATTATTTATAGAGCCAAACAAGTACAAAGTTGAAGAGCATTGAGAATTCAAAATTCCAAAAAGTTGTGCCAAATACGGCTAAGGTAATATATGACTGGGATAAGAAAATCCTTAGTTTTTTTTTCGAAAAATTAAAAATTTTGTAAACAGGAAATTTATAAAAATGATAAAAATTCTTAACAGTTACCTCACAGTATGACTACGTAAAACAGTACAACAATATGCACAAGTCTTAACTAAAGTATTTGTTCTTCATTCATTCCACAGAAGGCTGTAATGAAAATTTTAAATGTGACGACGGAACATGCATTCCTTTTGAAAAGTTGTGCGATTCCCATAGTGATTGTGCCGGAGGTGAAGACGAAACAAGATGTTATATATCAGGTCGGTTTTAGATTAATCAAAATATATTTACTGATTGTGATAAAGAAAATAGTATATAATGTTTAAATTAATATATTAGTAAATGTAATATGATTGCCAATGAGACAACTATCCACCCAAGTTCAAATGAAGTTGATGTAAGTAATTAAAGGCTACCGTACGGACTTCAATGATAAAAGAAAAAACTACTGTATAGTAGGCTATAAAAGGCGCCAAAATAAAAAATAGGTATCAATTGAATTGAGAAAACCAACGACCTAATTTAAAATAAAACAATTTACAAACAAACAATATGGCAGACTTTCAGACATCACGTCGACATTATCTAGTTTCTTCTGAACAAAAGATATTAAGGCTCAACATATATTCGTATCACGACAACGGAAATGTTAATAGCAATAACCAGTCATAGACATATTCGACAGGTTTCAAGAATTCGCAATTAAAAATGAATAAAATAAGGGTTATGTATGCATTGACGTGTAGCTTTATATTCATAGATCTATTATTTCATGTATATGTGAAGTTAGCAGCCGGTTCGTTATTCGATATTCGATATTCTAAATGAAGTTAAAAATCATAAAAAAAAATTACTTGATAACATTAAAAGCATCATTTTCATAGTAAAAAGGACTGATAAGTTACGTAGGAACTCGTTTAATGGCCTCTTCAATCTGTCGTAAATTCTCGTGGTCCTCGAATATTAACCCTTTTCTAAACTCTTTTCTAAGTTGCATATTTGTCTTTATGTAATGTAGATTTTTATCAATAAAACAACCTCAAAGATGTACTTTTATATATGATATTTCTTGAAGCAAAAAGGAAAACATATAACTCTAGAAACATTTAGAAATATAAATAGAAATACTAATGGAAAGCCAAAAAAGATATAGATAGTGAAAACCTACCTGAGACCGCTTAAATGAGGGTGAGACCCCCTGGTCTCTCAATGTCCATAAAATTCAGGTAAATCATAGACCCTGTTTATATAAAGGTTATATTAGAAGTATTTCCCAAAATAATGTCACCTTCGATATCTATGGAGGGCTTAGATTGTCACTTTTTAGCTAAAAATTGTCAAAATTTTAGGACATTGAAAAAATAGGGGGTCTCACCATCTTATCAGCGGTCTAATGTAGGTTATCTCTATATATATTGAATATCCAACTGGCACTTTAGGCCCTCCGTACATATATAAGACAGAAAGTGTATCCAAATACTTTTTTCACGATTGTATCTACCTATTAACTGTCTGCCTAATATTAGGCAGATTGAGAGTTCAGGGGCTCTCACTATTGTCCAGTGCCCTTTGATTTGACATTTTGACAATGTTTAGCTGAAAATGACAATCTAAGCCCGCCGTAAACATCGAAGATGACATTATTCTGGTAAATGCTTTTGATAAAAAACTTTATGTATACAGAATCTATAAATTCGTCGAACTTTATGGACATTGAAAAACAGGGGGGTCTCGCAATCATTTCAACGGTCTCAGGTAGGTATTATTTTCAACTAAATTTGAATATCAAGCCGAATGCTAGCAGCCGGTTGGATATCAAATATCGAATAACGAACCGGCTGCTTACTTCACATCCATATCATAATTTCACAAAATTTTATGTTATTGTATCGTTGGGAGCATAAATGTGTCATATACCTTTTTATTTTAAAGTAATACGCATTCAATAATGTTACGGTGATCATTACCGTAGCCGTTACTACCGGAAGTATGTTTTGATAAAACTGATGATAGTGTGGTCGTCCAATTTCTCTGCGCAGGCCACATATTTCTGTTATGTTATAACCTTCATCGGGTACACTTGAGACTAACGCCACTCATCTTACGTTCGAGAGCCAAATAATAAAGGAAAGAAATACAACAGTTTCTAATTTGCCTGTTACTAAAACCTCGGTCACACCTTAACGGATAGCTCGAACGGATGCCGAACGGATCACTTTTTTTCAATCCGTTAGACGTCCGGCCATATCCGTTTCATGCCCGTTTAACGTACGTTTTATCCGTCGACGTATGTTCTGTCCGGTAGAAAATTTTGAGCATGTTCAAAACTTTGAACGGACGTCCAACGGATGAAGTGTCCATTGAACGTACGGTAGACGTCCGTTTTGTCGGTACTCTTCCGTTTCGTTTCCGTTTTGTATCCGTTTCTTGTCTGTTAAGCCTCGGTCACATCTTAACGGATATCTCGAACGGATGCCGAAAGGATAACTTTTTTCAATCCGTTCATGTCCGTAAGACGTCCGTTCTTATCCGTTCGACGTCCGTCCATATCCGTTTTATGTCCGTTTAGCGTACATTTTATTCGTCGACGTCCGTTCTGTCCGCTGGGAAATTTTGAGATTGTTCAAAATTTTGAAAAGACGTTTAACAGATGAAAAGTCTGTTGAACGTCCGGTAGGCGTCTGTTTTTGTACGGTCTACCGGACGTATAACGGATAAAACAGATGATGAATGGATGAGAAACGGATATATGTCAATTGAAATTTTCGCGTCAGAAATGCCAATTATTGGTATGTCAGATTTCTTGAGTGTCATGAATTCTTATTATTCATAATCGATCTTAGAGTTCACGTCTTCCCTATCAAGCAGCTCTTATTAAGGCCAGACACTACCCTTTGGTTGCATTTTGAAGGACAAACCAAAACCAGTATACACAGAAACTGTTTGAAGATTGATGCGACTTACATGTATTATCATTGTCGCCTTTAATTTGTCCGTATATCTTGTTCATTCGTTTTATTCGGTGCGCTTTCGTTAGTTGTCCGTTTTATGTGGTACTCGTTCGTTTAATGTACGTTCGACATCCGTTCTGTCCGGTACGTTTCCGTTTCTTGTACGTTGCATATCCAGTCTGTGTTTGTTAACCATTCGTTACGCGTCCATTTTATTTGGTCAGTACATCAACGGACTCCGAACGGATAACAATTTTGTCAACGGACAACTTTTATTTTCATCCGTTAGGCGTCCGTTCGTGCTATCCGGTAAGGCGTCACCACAGCTTTATACATCCGTTAGCGGTCTGGTAGACGAATTCACCAACGGGTTTTACTGGACGTTTAACGGATAAAACGCATGTAGAACGGATCTGAAACGGAAAATGCCAATTGAAAGTTTCGCATCAGAAATGCCAATTATTGGTATGTCAGATTTCTTGAGTGTCATGAATTCATATTATTCATAATTGATATTAGAGTAAGGGCACGTCTTCACTATCAGGCAGCTCTTAGTAAGGCCAGACACTACCCTTTGGACATCCGTTCTGTCCGGTACGTGTTCGTTTCTCGTATGTTGCATATCCGGCGTGTGTCCGTTATGCATATGTTACGCGTCCGTTTTATTTCGTCAGTACATCAACGGACTCCCAACGGATAACAATTTTGTCAACGGACATATTTCATGTCCATCCGTTAGGCGTCCGGTCGTGGTATCCGCTAAGGTGTGACCACAGTTTTATGAACAGGAAAGTATACCGACAAATCGGACTATACATAACAAATAAATAAATTTCAAATTAATGTAGACCTCAGTCAGATGATTTGAAAAATAGTGCAAAATAAAGTGTGCATATATTTAGAATTTTAACCATTAAAGTTTTTATTAACATATGCACATACAATGTTTTTGGTAGGTTTGGTATGTCCAGGTGGGTCTAAATGCAAAAATGGAATGTGTATCCCATCAGATTGGATGTGTGATGGTACTCCACACTGCCATGACGAAAGCGATGAATCACCTACAACCTGTAACCCAGAAGGTACGCTCTCTCTCTCTCTCACAAGAAAGATTCACCTGTTAAGAATCAAGTATTTGGAGTTATGTCATTGTTCGTTCACTAAAAAAAATTGCGTACACTTTTTGTTTTATTTCGATCATTAGAATTCATGTGTGTCTTTAATTTGAACGTCATACTAATTGTGGTGTAAAAAGAGAAATTTCAATGTGTCTTAAAATACTTGTTTCATTCAAATAATCAATAGTGGAATAATACTTTTTTTTACATCTAAATATAAATTTTATCCTTACACATTTTACATTTCACGACTGTCATCAAAATCAAAATATATATTTACAGTTCTAAACATTGAGTACTCGAGTAGTTACTATAAATATCCACTCGATTTAGTTGAAGAAGCAGGAATTATTTTGTTGTTTGGGGTTGTGGTGTAGCTGTCATTGACGTTCTGGTAATGTAAGATCACTATAAAGTCGCTTTGTCCAACGGGTCACATGTGTATGCTACATAAGTTGTGTAGTAAACATATAACGACTTGGTAGTTCATTCAATATATTTTTTTTACGAAATAAAGCATATTGGTTATTTATTACACATTTTTACTTAAAACAACATTTTCTATATTTTTCTCCGTAGAATTTACAACACAGGTGATGGAGGCATCAACAAATTCATCAAACGAAGACCAACCAAAACGGGAGACAAAAGAACAATCAAGATACCAGACAACTTCTCCAATGCATCAAAGTAATGATACGAACGGTCGGTAGATATTATATGTTTTGGAAACTAAGAGTTTAATTACCACTCGTTAAGCCAACAATAAAAAAAAAGGATAATATGTGTGTTGATGACAAGTATTCGGGACTTAAAAGTAAAAATTGTCGACGAATTCGATTTTTTTCAGGTTTAAATTTCTTTAACTGTCATCATCGGAAAGGTTGCATATGATGCAAAACTTCTTGTTGTAATCAAATACTTCTTTCACTTTTTTGTTTTATCTATCATTTCATAATTGTATTTAAAATTTTCACTGGACATCTTCATCTCATTTTCGTTTTCTTTAAAACATGTATCTATCCGATTTTGTTTACGCGTATCTAAATCTAATTAAAATATAGATCTCTGTAGCATTACGAAATCAGAGATGTATATTTTAATTAGATTGCATTTATCTATTTTAGGCGGTGAAAGTGGGATTGAGAATAGTAGCGCCAGTGTAAGCGGAGGGGGAGTGCTCATGGGCAATAATGGCGATGTTCTTCGATCAAGCATGAACAATGGTTAGTGTAAAACATTAGGATTTTTTTAAAAGTATATTTTCACAATATGTAACATTCGCAAGCACTAAAACCGAATATAAAATCGTCACTATAGATTGCAATTCTGTAAATATTGACAATACAATTTACCATAGGAACTCTTTTCACGGCTAAAACTGTACCACTTTTACTATGAAGTTTTGAAAAAAAATCTTATCCTAGAAATTGAAAGTTCATATGCACCACATTTTTTTCAAAGGTCAAAATATAGGGCTGTGCGGAATATTTTCAACGTTTATATGCCATGAACTTCTCAGAGTGTAACACTAATATTCTTAATTACCTCTACCTCGAGGTACCACATATTTCAATGTAAACAATATGCACATGTAAATTCACTGGTAACATTCCCAAGTTATATCTCTGTGAGATGGAACACAGAGAGCATAACTGGTAACCAGTATGTAAACAAAATTATTTTTCTGTGAATATTCAAGTTCTCCCCAAAAAAGGCGTGTTTTGAGAAACAGCTGTATTTACAAAGTGCAACCTATACAAATACTTATTCAAATAGAAAACTCTCTAGAAACAGTTTTTCTCACATTAATACTCATTTATCAGAATTATAGCCTTAAAGAAATAACTGCATATACTCTAACTTTTTTCTTTACTGTACATTTTATACCCTCTCCCCTGTTTCAATTTTTTAAAGAATTTGAAAACAAGACTTTAATAATTGCCAGCTTACCGTATTTGCATATTTTCTGATAAAAAATGCATTGAACCTGTTTAAAACTGTTTTTATAACATATTGAAAGCATATCAGAATACTATAAAAGTAATGTTTAGCAGTCAATCATTACAACATTCAAGATTATATAAAGTATCAAATTCAGCCTCTTTCTCCAGTCCACATCTTACTGTATGCCTATTTGTCAATTAAAACACACATTTTCTGCCTCAAATGGTCAATTTAGAATTCTTGTCACAACAGTATCATCTGTAACCATATATCTGACACATTTTAGCTTATATATATACTAGAAGTGTTCAAACAAAGCCATATTTGCAATAGTTGTATGTATGCAGATACCAGTCTGGGATATAAATTCACTTTAAAATGTTATAGAGATGACTGCTAACATCTGACTTTTGCATAACTTTCAAGCATAGTTATTGTTTTCTATATCAAGAACTTTAAAATCATCAAATCATAGCATTTACAACTTAAATTATTTGTTTTATGACCCAAGGGGTAGGCAATTTTCTCTGTTTTTTTGCCCCTGGGGCCTAAAATTTCCTAAATCATTCTGCTGTTTCTACCAATTTGGAATATTTAGTACACATTCAGAATAGAATACACTAGTGGTAAGTTTTGTTGAGATATTCTTGTTTTTCTAGCTTGTATTTATTATGCCGTGGTGATAAAAAAGCAGATTTAGGTGTTGCGGCTTACTTTTAGGTTATTGAAAGGACACAAACACCCCATAAATAATATTAAGGAAGGATCTACAAGTTTCAATGACTGTGAAGAGTAAATTTAAGCACTTCTTAACAATTTAACTTACAAATATGCAAATATTATGAATTATTTTTGTATCCAGGACTTTAAGTAAACTATGCACAGTGTAAACTGTGAATTTATGCTGAGTCATCATATTTAAGGCCCAGGATTCTATCAATCTTCATTAAATATTTATAAAACTTCATATTTGAGTTAATTTCTTTAAAATCTGTGAAATAAAGCAAATTTTGTAAAATTCTGAATGTTCCCCTTTTTCATCCTATATAGGTTGCAATTCTGTAAATATTGACAATGCAATTTCCAATAGTAACTCATTTTACGGCTAAAACGGTACCACTTTTACTATAAAGTTTTGAAAAAAATCTTATCCTAGAATTGAAAGTTCATATGCACCACAATTTTTTTCAAAGGTCAAAAAATAGGCTGTGCGTCATATTTTCAACGTTTATATGAACTTCTCAGAGTTGAAACTTAGTTATGCCCCTGTGAGATGGAACACAGAGAGCATAACTGGGATTAAGTATGTAAACAAAATTAATTTTCTATGAATATTCAAGTTCTCTCCAAAAATGGGCGTGTTTTGAGAAACAGCTGTATTACAAAGTGCAACCTCTAGAGTCAACCGATGTTTACTGTAGAAGTCAAATTTAAAACTACTACTGAAATTTTTCACGTACCTATGATCTTCTTTAGCTGTTTCTTCATCAAAAAGAGTAAAAATAGTCATTTGGTATGGAAATAAAGAGATGTGATGTGCCTGTCTGTTAGACGACTATTTTTTAGCTCACCTGGCCCAAAGGGCCAAGTGAGCTTTTCCCATCACTTTGCGTCCGGCGTCCGTCGTCCGTCGTCGTTAACTTTTACAAAAATCTTCTCCTCTGAAACTACTGGGCCAAATTAAATCAAACTTGGCCACAATCATTATTGGGGTATCTAGTTTAAAAAAATGTGTCTGGTGACCCGGCCAACCAACCAAGATGGCCGCCATGGCTAAAAATAGAACATAGGGGTAAAATGCAGTTTTTGACTTATAACTCAAAAACCAAAGCATTTAGAGCAGATCTGACATGGATAAAATTGTTTATCAGGTCAAGATCAAGATCTATCTGCCCTGAAATTTTCAGATTAATCGGACAACCCGTTGTTGGGTTGCTGCCCCTAAAATGGTAATTTTAAGGAAATTTTACTGTTTTTGGTTATTATCTTGAATATTATTATAGATAGAGATAAACTGTTTACAGCAATAATGTTCAGCAAAGTTAGATTTACAAATAAGTCAACATGACCGAAATGGTCAGTTGACCCCGTTAGGAGTTATTGCCCTTTATAGTAAATGTTTAACCATTTTTCGTAAATCTTAGTAATCTTGTACAAAAATCTTCTCCTCTGAAACTACTGGGCCAAATTAATCCAAACTTGGCCACAATCATCTTTGGGGTATATAGTTTACAAAATGTGTCCGGTGACCTGGCCATCCAACCAAGATGGCCGCAATGGCTAAAAATAGAACATAGGGGTAAAATGCAGTTTTGGGCTTATAACTCAAAACCAAAGCCTTTAGAGCAAATCTGACATAGGTAAAATTGTTTATAAGGTCAAAATCTATCTGCCCTGAAATTTTCAGATGAATCGGACAACCCCATGTTGGCTTGCTGCCCCTAAATTGGTAATTGTAAGGAAATTTTACTGATTTGGGTTATTATCTTGAATATTATTATAGATAGAGATAAACTTTAAACAGCAATAATGTACAGCAAAGTAAGATTTACAAATAAGTCAACATGACTGAAATGGTCAATTGACCCCCTAAGGAGTTATTGTCCTTTATAGTCAATTTTAAACAATTTTTATAAAATTTGTAAATTTTTACTAACATTTTCCACTGAAACTAGATAGAGATAACTGTAAGCAACAAGAATGTTCAGTAAAGTAAGACGTACAAACACATCACCATCACCAAAACACAATTTTGTCATGAATCCATCTGCTTCCTTTGTTTAATATTCACATCGACCAAGGTGAGCGACACAGGCTCTTTAGAGCCTCTAGTTTCTTTTAAGACTTGCGGTACAGGATATAAAAAAAGTACAGGTTATCGTAAGGCGTCCAGCAAGGAGCGAACCCAAAACGTATAGAAATAAATAAAAGGTTTAGTTTAAACCAGACGGTTATACCGTTGTCATTAGATCTACGATTATCAAAAGCAAAATAAACCAAAAATACCGAACTCTACATTAAATTCCAAAAAATACCGAACTCTACATTAAATTCCAAGAGGGTAAGTCCATAAAAATTGACAAAATTAAAATTAGCAAAATTAGACAATACCAACTGTCATAAACAAAATGTGTTCCTTAAAAGTTTAGGTTCAACACGTCGTATAAATTAACCAATTAGTTATTGTGGCCATAAATATTATGCAAAGTCAAATTCAGAGGCTGTTTCTCATAACTCTCCTTAAAGAGTACACGTATTTTTAAACGGCTAGGGGTCTGAACAATTATTGTAAATTAAAAGTTGCTATTATATATGAGTTACGCATAACTTCTTTCTTCAAATGTTCTTCAGATCGAATTTGGATTTTACTTTTGTGGTATATAATTTATGTTTTTTAAGATATACTTTTTAGTTGTAACGGATGGAAAAAAGTAAAATCACAAAAATATTACACTCGAAGGAAAATTCAAAACAAAAATGCCGTTATCAAATGGCAAAATCAAATTAGAAAACACATCAAACGAATGAACAACAACTATCAAATTCCTGACTTGGTACAAGCATTGTCAAATGTAGAATATGTTATGGTTCTAAATTTCCCTATGAAGTAGGAGAAAATTGTGGAAAGAAGCATTTTTTTAACCAACAGTTAAAGCATTTGCCATTTTCTAAAACTGAAAATTGTCATTTCTCTTTTTCAGGTTTATATTTAAGAATGAATGCCATGACAATATTTGTTGGGCTAAGTTTAGTTCGAATACTGATAAGCAGTTCATTAGTCATCGTATTTTGAATACAAAACTATTCTATACATTTAACATTTTGTAAATATGTAGACTTTTTGATTAACTCTCTCTTACATCTGCTACACTTCGAAGATTATTCTTTCTTCCAAACGCCATTTATTTCCATTTAGATGTATGTCGATACTGCAAAGAGAACTTAATTCGATTATGTTTTATGTATGCAAATACAGCTAATCTAATATCAATGACTTTGTCAAATACTTTTGTAGTTGTGTCCATATTGACTTGCCAGAGCTAAAATTCATCAAGGTTCATTAAAAATACGTGTTTAATTATCTAGCTATTATATGCAGAGGATTATATATAAAGGCAATATATCCGACAAAGATAATTATAGCATATGTCTTGATATTTATTTTACTAATTGTACTGCACCAGATGCGTATATACCTAATCAATGTTCCTTCTTTGATTCTTAATGACAAACAATTACAAAATACAATAACAAAAACTCTATAGTTTGCATTTCTCTAAATATTGACAATGCAATTTCTCATATGAATTCTTTTAACTGCTTAAACGGTGCCACTTTCACTATGAAGTTTAGAAAAAAAAAATCAAATCCTGAAATGGAAATTTCGTATGCCCTTTTTTTGGCAAAGGTCAAAAATAAAGTCATGTGGCTTATTTTCAACATGTATATGCATCGAAATTTTAAGAGCTTAACTTCTATTAAAATGCTACTAAAATTCTACTAAAATGATGTACTTCTTCTTCTTTTACCTTGACAACTCATGATTATTCATTTTGACCGCTTTCAAAAGGTATTCAGATTGTTAAAATTCCCAAATTGTTTCTATGATCATATCTGGGAACCCGTAGGTAAACATAACAAAATATTTACAAAATATCATAGTTCTCTTTAAAAGAGGCGTGGTTTGTTTATAAAATGCAACATTTAGAGCTGATAAAAGATAAAACCAAGGATGATTCCAGGACCTTATATAGCTTACTATGCGGTATGGGCTTTGCTCATGTTTGAGGGCCGTATGGTGACCTATAGCTGATAATTTCTGTAAAAGAAGTATTGTAAGCTGCTAGTGGAAGAGGTTTCCTCTAATAAGAATTTGGCTGTATTTTGTCTCATTGTATTTTCTCTGTTTTTATGAATTACCTTATAGGTATGCTTGAAGCCAGTAAATAAACTCATCATAGATACCAGGACTAAATTTAGTATATACGCCAGAAATGCATTTTGGCTACAAATGACTCATCAGTGACGCTCGATAATTTGGACGTATAGATCTCGGAGACTCTTCACAAATTTTAAACTCATGAAAGTTTCTTGATGGTGAATTCCCTATCGGGAGGTCTGGGGAAGACACTATGTATAATGTCTGCTAGATATGACAAATGACTTTGCATCTAAGTGCACGTGAATTTTAGAATTTAACCCAAACATATCCAAGACTGAAGATGAATTATATCTCAAAGTCTTATCTTATCATAGAATTTGGATAGGAGCTAATAAGCGATTTTCTTGATTGATTTAAGATGTCGTATTTTGCTAGGACTCGTGGCCTAGATACAAATAAGTTAAGTTGAATTGTATTTGAAGAGCTAAAGTCAATAACGCTTCAGAGGGGTGGAATTTACCACAGTATATGATAAATGTGCTTAATATGGTTGGTTTTGATTACTTGTACGAATCGAATGTTAACTTGAACATATTTAAACAGTTTCTTGGAAAGTTTGTTCGTAGAAAGAAATAATAAAAGCAGTCTAGATATTTTCTCTTAATATAATTTTGCAACCGTAAAACAGCCGATTTTTTCGAACTTGTTTGATTTAAGTCTGCGACACCTTAATTGTGAACACGAAAAATACTGATTACTTGTAAAACAAGTAATATATAGGATGAATCTTAGCGATAGTCACACTTGTCAAATATATTTATGTTGATCTGACGAGTCCGTTGAAAACTCCCTTCTTTATTGTTCTGATTTTTCTGATCTATGTTATTCCTACCTAGCCAGGCCTCTGCCTCACAGAGTTATCGACTTACGATGAATTCAAATATTGGTAGATTATCATTTTGATTAGGTTGGTCCCTAAATTAGTAAAAATATGACAGGTTAAGTCAAATCAATGTTGAGTGAAGTATGATCAAGTATAGTCTTACAGATCATTTTTGGATGTCAAGTTTAAATGTGATTTGTTTGTGCAATACGATTTATGATACTTTGAGTATTTTTTTTCTATATGTTGTATTCAGAAATACGTTTGTTATAACTTCCATGTAAGCTGTCTTAATTTGTAATGCATAAATTTTCATCTCTGATAATGACATGGATATTTTTACGTTTTGTCAGGAACTTTACCGTTGTTATCCATTCGTTTGATCTTTTGATATTGCCAATAGATTAGGGACTTTCGTTTTGAATTTTCCTCTGAGTTATGTATTTTTGTTATTTTACTTTTTAATGCATATTCTAATAGAAGCATTTGTGTGCATCCGTACGCAATTGCGCCCGTTGTAAAAGAGTAGTTTCTAAAATAAATAAATCAGGAAGTAAAAAAGTTTATCTATTTCAAAGACTAGCGTTACGAGTACCACGTGTTTATATCTTTTTGTTTGTTTGTGGGTTTTATTTTGTTTTTTTTTCTTTCTTCTGTCTTCGCTTGTGTGGAATCTTTGTGTTGTTTTCCCCATTATATTATCAAAAACTTCAAGGCACTAAAAAGCTTTATTATCCAAAATTTATGAAAACATTGATATATATTAAAATTTGATTAAGGCTCAATACAACAATTTTTTATTGTTAAAACTACTAACAATACCACGATCAAGCACTGATGCGGATGGCTAAAAGAGACACTTCAGTAAAATTGAAGTCTCGGTTCTTTGATGAGTGTTTTTCTTCGTTATAATGTTGTATTTCGAAGCATGCGCAAATCAAGTTTTTAATGGATTTGGCGTAAATAAATTACATTGGAGTTCAACTAATTTTTCATTTCTACCAGATAAAGGCAACTATAGTATAACGGTGTTCAAATCATAAATCTTTAACACCTGTGTATAAAAAAATGTCTGAAATTATTTTGACAGTTTAGATATAATTGACTTTGTGCCCGCAATGCTTGATCGCGTATATTTCCATACATTACAAACCTGAATTTGGTTTATAGTCTAAAATATACTAACAGCTATAATGTAACAACCTTCTACAAACAACATTTTACACTAACCGATATGACTTCCCGACCCTGATATATCAGAACAAAATTGGGCGCTAGTGCCAAAGCAAGACAAAATACATATGATAAAGAAAAATAAAACCATTGTGTCTTTTAAGCGACATATTCTTAGACTATAGGAGAAAAATATAAGATAAATTATAGCAAACACGAACAGCTTGGTATGTGAAACTAAAATACAATCGAAGCTTTGCATTAATATAGGTCTTACTAGAATTGGAATATGTTAAGGATGTCATCAATTAAATAAATCAAGAAAAGCAACAAAAAAAATGAAATACTACAAAAAGCATTAAAAACAAATAGTTTACTACAGATTTTGTTAACATTACTAGTAGGTTATTCAAGTTCTTGAAATTGCCTATTTTTCAAATAAAAAAAATAGTTTTGATATGTGTAATATTATTAATTTTTCACACTAAGTTGTCTACAATTAAACGAAATATCAGTACACCATAACAGAAATTAGAATATTGATAAGCTAAACTGTAAAACTGTATAAAATGTCTGCAAAACGATAAAGAGAATCAATAAAAAGCAAACTTGCGCATAAACATCACTAATTCTGTCACTGCAAAAGCTGTGCCTCGTCCCCTGATTTAATAAATTAAGTCCAATTTTACATAATGTTTTTCACTGATGCATACTAGTTGAAAAGAGTGCTTTTATGCCTGTTAACTTCCAGCTATTCTCAAACAAGTCACTCACTGAAATATAGCTTACATATTATTACTTTTTAAATATTCAATGAGGTCCGACATTCTTTTTACTCCAGCAGTTTCATTGCCTCTCTTTCCTCCTACAAAGAGAGCCACCATGACTGCTGTTTTTGATCCTGCTATGAATGCCTGGTACATTTGTTTATCATTCAGTGTTTCTCCTTCTCTGTGTTTCCTTTTCAAAGCCATTGTCCCTGCACTATCTTCAAGATGTCGGAGGAACGTGTAGGGGTTACCATCAAGAGTTATCCCGTGTGTGTAGTCACTGCCTTCTTTGTCATCCAGCCATGTACGTGCCTTTTGGATTTCATCTGCCATTATATTTACTCCTTCAGTACTTGCCCATTTACTTCCATCGTTACCATATATTCCTGCGCCGACACATTCACCTACTGCCGATAGATCTCTAACACTTGTGACGTATGAATCCCAACCTGACATGATGCTAATTTATTCTGTAAAAACAAGACAAAAACTATTAAGATGAAATGTAGCAGATCTTTTATATAAAGTATAAACCATGAACAAAGTCAACCATAAAAATAAGGGCAATGTCAAATGAAATTTACCAAACGGACATTACATCTTGTAGTAATTCAAAAAAAGCAAAAAGGCCATTTTCTATGGGGTTGTTATAAGGCTACATTTTTTGACTGTGCCATTTATTCATTTGCCATTTCCAGCAGTGTGTTTTTAATGTACAATTTCATCGGTTATCAAATATTCATATTTTGTTGATCATGTCCATGGCCTCAAAATATCTTGGTTTGTCAGGCATGATCAAACGATCAATCAATGATTGAAATGTGGTCATATATTGTATTGGATACATCTTTAAAATAAAAGACTATTGGTATGTAAGTTCACCATACACCACGCCATAATCTTAATTGTAAAAGACAACACTGGGGACTTGTTAAAGCTTACTGTGTAATACAGTATCTGATTATCATATTACATCTTGACATCCTTTAAACAGGGTACTTATAACACTTTGTAAGGCATGAAATCACTGTGATTGTACTTTATAATTCTATGATATTTTACTATGCTGACTAAGTTGTATAAGCTATCAATCTATACTGATCACTAGCTTATCAACACTTGAGGTTATGAGTCCGAACCCCGCACTTGGCCGATGAATTCGACTACGGTCTTTATTGACTTTCCTCTAATCAAGACTTACCTCCACAATAAGCCAAGAGTGAGGTGGCATAAAACATCGACAATAAATTATATACATATTGATATATGCACGATCAGTGAATATATATTCCCAGGGATAAATACACATGGAAGGGACACACAGTTACCTCCAGAGCAAACACTGAAAACTGGATCTCTTCAAACATTGGCACGTTTTACACGTTGTGGTAAATTCACCAGAAATGTCCAGATAAATAGTAATAATAACAAGAGACATTTTTTGTGTCTTTTTCATTGACCTTTCGAAAACAAATTGTCAGTTTGCTTATTAAGATATTAATGTGCACTTACTATAGTTAATATATGTGTAGCTGGTCGTTTTCTTTTCAACTTACATGTGTAACCTTGCTCCTGTGTGTTTTTTTTTTTTTTTCTTCATATAACAACCAAAATTGCAACAACAAAAAATTGAATAACATCTCAAGGTTAATTACTCCAAGGTTGGTTGTCAAAAATAGAGTAGATAGATCATGTAATGCAAATCATTTTTGCAGTTTTATCTTTTAATATAGCTCCTACAGTTGTTATAATACATGTAACAAGTTGAAAAATGTATTCTTCTTGGGTTATTACTACAAATATGTCCTGCAAATCATTTTTGCAAAATTTAGACTTTCAGCAGTGCTCTTCACGACATTGAAAAAAATGCCAATAATGATTATTTCTGGGGCAAGAACTCCAAGCATGTCTAGTTTTTTTTCTCAAAGTTTCAATGTAGAAACATTTGCTTATTTTGAACCTTTTTGCATTTTACACTTATAACCTAGCTCCTGTGTTGTTTGTTGTAACAGTAAAAATCTACAAATAAATGATTATTTTAGGGGTAATAACTTCACAACATTTTTTTTTCCATTTTCAGAGTAGATATAATTACAGACCTTGTCATGCTGATCAATTTTTCAATTCCCGCTTTTAACTAAGCTTCTTAGTTTTTTTTGAAAATATGGCAAGGAAATGCTAGAAAGGTTCAGATAGCATTTCCAGGGCTATAACTGCATACCAGGAGAACGCATTTTCTCCAATTTTCAGGGTAGAAGCTGAACCTTTTAGCAGTTGACAATTTTAACCTAGCTTCTGATTTTTTATAACAGCCACAACCTGAAAATAATTGATTATTTCAGGGGCAACAACTCTATAACATAACAACAGATTTTTCTCAAATAGTTAGGGTAGATACAACTTGTTGTATTAAACCTTTTTTATTTTTTACTTTATACCTTTAGTTTTCCTGATAACAGCCAAAAACTGCAAATTAATGTGAGCCGAGTTTCCCAATGTTCAGTGTACATTTTGCTCAAAAGTATGACTATTTCCTTGGCAATAGCTCCAGAACAATTCCACAGCAGAGTTTTCGGACACAAAATAAATGTGGTCAAAATTCTTCAAGATATATTGTACGTGTGAGGTATGTTTATATGTTGCCTTACACTTAAACAAATGTTATAGTCTGGAAACTAGAAAAGCCCCTTTATGAGCCCTAATTCCTGCATGTTTGGGCTATTACGCTCATTGACCGGAAACTATATTTTTTTATAATGCTTGTTTTAGCCCAATACTTAGCTGTTGGTACCATAATTCCTAACCATCCTTTTGTGGTATTAAACTTTCTGATAAAAATTCTTTATGAGATCCATTCAATTAAACTAAAGTTATTGTCAGGAAACCAAATCATGTGTTTCGTACAACGCAAAATAAACATTTTTTTTTACCAATTTTTATTGTAGACGGTTCTGATCTTTCTATAATTTACAATTATGATCTAGGGCCTTTTTTTCTCGTGATAACAGCCAAAATCTGCAAATAAATGATTTTTTCCAGGGGCAACAACACGATAACAAGTCTACAAATATTTCTTCACTTTTCAGGGTGGATACATCTTGTCCTGAAGATTTAAGTAGTTTATTCTTTTAACAAAGCTCCTGTACTTTTTATGATATCAGTCAAAATTTACAAATGATTGCACGTGTAATAATTCTGTAACAAGTGAACTAATTTTTAACCAATTTACAGAGTAAATACATCTTGTGTGGATCCTTTTTGCACTCTACACTTTGAACCTAGCTACTTTGTTTTCATGATGGCCAAAATCTCCAATACCATGAGTATTTCTTAAGCAATAACTCCAAATCGGGTCTCATAATTTCAAGGAAGATCAACATCTTGTCTTGTCAATCTTTGTTTACATTTTACATTTATACCCTAGCTCCTTTATTTTTAACAGCCAAACACTGCAAATTGATAATTTTTTCAAACCTCAACAAGATGCTCCGCAGGGCGCAGATTTATACGACCGCAGATGTCGAACCCTGAACAGTTGGGGCAAGTATGGACACAACATTTAAGCTTGATACAGCTCTGAATTTGGGTTGTGATTAAATATTCGACACAACATAGGTTTCTGACACAGAATGAATGTGGTCTAAGAACTTAAACTTAAAAACTAAAAAATTTAAAATTGGACATTTACCTATTATGGTCCAATATCCAAAATCTAAATACATGGTTAGATTCGGCATATCATAGAACCCCAAGAATTCAATTTTTGATGAAATCAAATAATGTTCAATTTTAGACCCTTTAGACCTCAATGTGGAACAATTTGATAACCGGGCCCAAATATTAAAAATCTAAATACATGATTAAATTCAGCATATTGAAGAACCCATATATTCAATTTTGTTGAAATCAAACAAAGTTTAATTTTTGACCCTTTGGTATATCTTATTTGGGCCCTTTTTGGCCCCTAATTCCTAAACTGTTGGGACCAAAAAACTTTTCTTTTATGGTCATTAACCTTGTGTTTAAATTTCATAGATTTATATATACTTTTACTAAAGTTAGAGTACGAAAACCAAATGTCTTAGGACGACGATGATGATTGTCAACGTGATTCCAATATACAATTTTCAATTTTTGCAGTCGTATAAAAATAGGGCAACACTTTTCTCCCAACTTTCAGGGTTGATACATCTTGTCGAGCTGATGACATTTGCAATAAACACTTTTTTTGTACCATTGAACTAGTCACGATTGAAAACTGGTAAAAATAAGGATTATTTTTATTTTTTTGTTCACTTTAATGAGAACTGATTATCTAAGTTATGTTTAAAATTATGATCAATCCACTGTACTTTATATATCTCAAAAGTAGTGATAAACCTTGGAAGATTTTTAAAAATATCAACTCGTGCAAATCTTTACCCCAAAATTTTATAAAGTATTTATTAAACTGTTGTTTAAGCTTTGAATTAAGACTTAACATTTAAAGGGTATTTCAATTAATTTGATAAACAGCAGTCCTTTTGATACTCGTAAATGTCTACTACAGCATGCTTTACAGGGGTGAAATACTATGATCCTAGACATTTTTCACAGGGACATGGAAATACTTTCATATTAAATCATAAGTCTCAAAGGCATTATAAAAGCTTTATTAAGCAAGGAAATTAATAAAGTAAAAGAAAGCTGGTATAAAAAGGTATACCTGGCACTATTAAGTAAACATGTATATGACATGTGTGTATGACATATGTAGTGATGGCTAAACTGACACATACTTATGACAAAAATGCTCAAATCCTCAATACATATAACAAAAAATGCTTAAACATATGTTGTACCATCTTACATCAATATAATTGTGAAAATCTGAACATTTATCTTTTACTTACTATATTTGGCACATACACTGAAATATAGATAATTCACTAAATCCTAACATAAAATCTCTACATCATTGAAGCTTTATTCTAATTTTGTATACAAGAAATTAACAATATGAGGTCTATGGTTTTCTATACTTTCTGACCTGCAAGATATGCATCACATATAATAATGTTAAAAAAAATATCTCTAAAAAAGATAATATAAAGTTTTTTTCAAAGAGAAGTTTTTAAATATGTTCACTTTGTGATACATATATTTTTCTATATTTCTATGTATATGTTTGTGTGAAAATGTAAACATTTATAGCACTTTTTCTGCATATTTATAGCACTTGTTATGTATATTTATATCACTTGTTCTAACAATAAAGAACGAACACATCTAGCTTATACTAGCAATGCACAGATCTACCTAAATGTCCTAATAGAACACTGTTATTATGCTTTGAAGGTACATGTATATGAACCTTCAATAATACTTTCACTGTGATAAATTTAAGTCGAAAAAATACATGTACATTATGGTAAAACATTAAAAAAAATTTACTCTGTGTATTTCAAATCAACTGGTAACATCATCAGAAAGTTTCTTTAGATAAGAGATGCAAATATTTCAGACATTTTTTATTCTTTTTAATTCCTTTCTTCAAATTTTTATAACATTTCTACCGTTTTCACATTTACTTAGAAAGTTAAACTTTGCTTTCCTTCCAGTAACCTTTAGATAACTACTGTCCATGAACATCCCAGTATAATAAAAGAATATACATGTATATATAACGACCAAATCTCCACATCAAAAACAATTTCTTAGGAAAAAATAGAACTGTCAGTGAACTTAATTGAAGTTGGATTATCTCCCCTTGATGATGGAAGTTTTTAACGACCTTGACTGGCTTAACAGCCCTGGCACGGCTCCCCTTCAACATGTTGGACAGGGATTATCTCCCCTTCACTGCACATCCTGGGGTACATGAAGAAAAGTGTAGTGTATTAATTTTACAACCATGGCAAATTTCATCGATTTCAATCAAGTCGTAACAAAGATGTGCTTACAGGGCACATAAACAGACTTACAAGCAGGGTGGTTACTGTGTACCCCTCTAAAATCAACCAATCAAAATACTGGATTTGGTGTTGTTATGAGCACTTATTTTCTACTTTGAGTACTAAGTTAAATTTCATAACCAAGGGCCCAGGTCTTCTGTTATCGAACCAAGAAATATCCTTCTTGTGTGATCTTACACATGCAGACCTTCCATAAAAAAACATGAACTTATGCAAATGTACAACTTCATATTTTTGAATTTCTCTCAATATGTATAAGCACATTTCAATGTAATGCCAGAGCTGTGGGTTAATGTTTCAAAACTAGAAAGTATTTAATATCAAATTATATAAACTTATCACAAATGAAAATATCAACCTTGTACGTTAAACACAAATGCCCAAAAATATAACTCAATTTACGTATTTCTTTATCAACGAAAGTTCATTCAAATTCACAACCAACTGCTGAAAAAATTTCTTAACATTTCAGATTATGTAAAATCTTTTATTAAATTAGAAAAAATAATGGTTATATGTGTATTGCTGAAATCAAAAGAGGTTTTCTTCATGTACAAAAATTAGACTTGTTACTTAATTGTTCATGCATGTTGCCTAACTGGCAGATTGTTATATGTTATTTCAAACAGTAATTATCATTATCAGTGTAAAAATCTTTGATTGCTTAAATAATAACTTTTGTAAAAAGCTTTGATTTCTGAAAAGTGCAAAAGCACAAAACAACCAGCAAAGAGACAATAATGCAGCGTATTGTTACAACTTATTTGCCGGGCAATTAAAAATTCTGGCAAATCCCTTCACAATATAATGTAACAAAACAATCAAACAAGCATATGACATCAAAATGCAATCACTTTAGCATGGTAAATTGGAACATGTATTTAAACATCTGTCTGAAAACAATACGTCATAATGCTCATCATTCATTTTCTATTTACTAACTACCCTAGTAATACTTGTTTGTATGTTTATCACAGTGTTTACATCCTGTCTCAACCTATCAACATTTAATATATTTATATACGTATAAAAATACTAGTAAATCGCAATTAAGTACAAAACTTTTGGCAAATTACTCTTTCAAAAACGAGTTACACCCTTTGAACAAGAGAATGATTCTTTCTTTGTGCCGCATACTACTAATTCATTAATAATTTTTAATTAGACAATGTTTTTATATGATTATGATGTTAGACAGCAACCCAAAGACAGAAAAAACAAAAACAAAACAAGACATTAACAGGTCTGACAAATGGTTTGCAACTTTAGAAAATTGTGTATACTCTTAAATCTAAATCCCCCCAAAAATGTCTTCTTCTAGGGAATTTATACACGAAAAAAATCATAATAATAAAACGAAACTGTAATGCTATATAGTACACTTCATAGATATAATGCTGTCAAAACATAATAGGTATGCTTAATGTTTAGACACTTTTACCCTTGAAATAGAATTATACCCAGAGCATAAATAATACTAGATGTACCCCTTTTCTCTTAAAATTCCATACAACTTGAACAGCATACAACATATTTTAAATTTATGTTTGTACCATGAAACAGATGAAAATACTTCTTAATATACTGCTTTTATTAATTAATGTATATCTTACAACCACTTAAAAAAAATGTAAAAATTTTACCACTTAAAAATGTAAAAATTCTGTGTTATTTGTCGAAATGTTTCAATATTATGATACAAATATAACTACATGTAAAAATTTTATGACTAAAGTATAAATGTATAAAAATCATTACATCAACACTGGTATCCCCAAAAAAAACATAACAAAGTCAATACTCTTACAATTCTATTAAACGTACATTTGAAAGGAATCATTCATTTTCAATCATACTGTTTTTCCATTAACAATAACATGTGATAGATTTGAATCATTGAAGTTTGCCGTCATTTTTAGGGAAGAGTCTTTGCCCTTCAAAAATGCTATTACTATTCAGTAACTTACAATTGTATTCAAGAGCCTACAACAAACACTCATACAAACAGTTCCTGTAAAAAATTAACAAATGCATCTACTGATCGGTATATTTATTTACACATTTATCACAGAACTATTATAATACAAATTTGAATCAATCTACCAGTTTTCAATAATGTCTGTTTTAACTGTGGTATAGTGTTACTGTACCCTCAATTTAAGTAGTAGTGACAATCTATCTACTTGTAAGGCAAGATATCCATATTAATACTCAACAATTGATACAAGAAAAATCAAATATTATCGTAGATTATACATTATGAAAACTGATAGACTGATTCACATTGACTTAAAACATATGCACCAAATGCCTTTCCTCGTTTCAATTCAATTACTTTACTTCCAATTTTTTGAAATATCAGATAAGGGAGCATTGAATAATAAACCTCCAAAGCTATGAACATTCATGACATTTTAAATACAGTGAAACCTGTCTAAACCGAACACCCACGGGACTTTGCGTTTTGTTCGGTTTTCACAGGTGTTCGGATTGTAGAGGTAAACGGAAGTCGACACCAAAATAATTTTGGCATTTACTGACAAGGGATAATAGGTGACACAACAGACGACAGTTTATTTTTGTGTTGATTTAGATGTAAATGTAAAAATATAAGAAGATGACGTTTTGCTACATGTTTGTTTAACAAATCAAACGCCACTCTGTCCATCACGCTCGTCGTTATAAGATGTCCGACGTGGAGCGATTTTGCTTTTTATAATTATTTTCTCATCCGTTCATTCACTAACCAATTCAGATTCACAGCCACTGTCAAATGAAGATTCCGTAGTTGAATCGGGAACGTCATTGTACACACGGGTTCTCGGACTAAACTGTTCACCCGCTGGTTGATACTTCGGCACACGATAAGAGTGAAACAACAGCAGGGATCCAGTTTATTCTTGGACTTTATCGTTGCTAAATAGCTAACGGAGGTCTTCGGGAGCATTCGATTCAAATATATAGGGCCTCTAAATCGAAATCCATTGACCTTGTTGTGTTGCACGACTTCTTAATCCAGTGATAGGCTTTAAATCTATTATTTAATTAAACAGTTTAGCTACAGAATGGCAGTTACGATTTTGTGGCCGTAATTATTTGAGTAATGTGCATTTAATTCATCTGAGGGAAAGTTCCTTTCTTGTCATTATCGGCGATGGGGTACCTGACCAGTTTAACGTTTCTTTACACTTTATACATGGACACAAACATGCTAATTAGTTTGTAATAACAACTCACAAGTTCATTTAACCTCAAATACATACCCTCGGGGATACCCTGCCATCCTGTGTTTGTTTAATTATATCATGCAAATAATTAATAATATTTTAGTGTTTTGATTGGTATTGACAGGTAATTTTTAAATATAAATTTACTAACTAGTCTTCAAAAAGCGTTCGGAATTCGGTGTTGACAGGGTTCGGTTTTTTCAGGTTAGATTAACGTTAATTGATAGGGAAATTTTGTGGGATTTTGAAAATTGTTCGGTTTAAACTGAAATTCGGTTTTATCAGGGTTCGGTTTACCCAGGTTTCACTGTATCTTCTTTCTTCAGACTGAATCAATTTATAAAAATAACTTAGGCAAGCGCTTCATAAAATGCTTCTGTTTTAACACCTATAGCTAACCAACGGTTTCATCTAGCCAGAAGTTTAATTTTTAAATATGCAATTTTAAGATTATGAAAATTTGTGTAAGTGTTTATACTTCCTGCATAAATACCCTAATAATTATGACTTAAAATTATGAGAGGCCATAGACCATTCAATACCTTCAAGGCAGTAAACAAACAGTTCCATAGAAGTAGTTTTTATAAGTATACATGTTATATAGACAAAAACTCACAAAGATTGTCAGAAAGGCAGTTTATCAAAGCCTACTAACTTCTTACTCAAAATACAAATATTTTCTATGCTCTTTTCTCTTAGCTACAGTTTACAAAACCATTTTACTCAATTCAGAAAAGTGAAATAATAATTAAATTTATTTTTAATCTTTATATAGGATAAAGATTTTTTTGACAAACATATGAAACCAAGATAAAACACATTCATGAAGGTGTCTATATTATATATATAGGTTCACTACAAATACAACATACCGGGATTAAAATCTTTGGTTTGCTTATTGAAGTAGACAGCAATCTGTACACAAATGCATTGATTACAAATGCAAAGGTCTTATGATATTTTGATTGAAAGGTTTTAAATGATAAAATTATAAAGGTCTAAATTTGCATGAAAATTTCTCGAAGTACATTTTTTTTGGGGTACAAACATCTAAACATTTTTTAACTTTCATTTTCATGAAAGCCTGACAGATCTTTATAAATGACTAGTTAATATTATATAAATACTGGATTAAGTTATTTAATTGGAACTACTTGCTACATGTTAAACATACACAGTTACCTTATCTAGGTAAATGTATAATTCTTACTAAACAAAAGATGCATCTTATATACACATAAATAGACCTGAACGTCTTACATATCTATTTATACAGCACATGGTTTTAGTTGAATATCACACTCTGGTTTTCTCTTTTCTTTTTTTCACATTTCTCTAGTACAATAAAAATAAAAATTTGAAATATTGTGGGTACAATGACATATAATAATATCAGACAATAAAAGCCACAATTTGCACTCTGAAAAGAGAAAAAAACAGGTTTTGTTTAATTGCTCTGAATTTTGAGTCTAGAGAAAACTAAAAGTAATAGATTGGTAAATAGAAACTCAGCATCAGTTTATTTGTTTTAAAATTTTGTACTAGTTTAACAGGATTGGAAGTTATTCTTGATCTAGATTGTCATTGGCTGAATTCCAACTAACTTACAGTACATTTCCAACATACATCTTTACAAATTCAAATACAGCATATGTTTCTTAGTTTTAAAAGATAGACAAAGAAACAAGAGATTGCCAAGATTTTCCTTCCTGCTTTGTAGAAGAAATAAAACCACTAACATATCTGATATCTGAAGAATATGAATATTGTATCCAAAGATATTGGTCTTATAAATACTGCTATTTCTCTGGAATAAATGTTCAGTACATTTTACTTCAAACCTTCTAAAAGAAAAATATATTCATTTGAGTTCAGCAAACAGAACTGATTCATCTTATGGTCACTGTATATTTACAGTATAAAACAAATGAAATGTACATGTACAATGAAATGCTACAAAATGTGTTGTCAAATATAATATCATAAGCGAACTGCAATTTACAATCAACTAAACTTAATTAGCTTGTACATATATACTAAGGAAAGGATGAATTGCTGGACTGTTTTCGTCTTTGTTTGATCGTTTGACAGCATAATTTACGAATTTGTTAATTCTAATGTAAACATGATTACATATTAACGCTTTTCAGGTATTCAATAAGATCATTCATTCTTTTTACTCCTTCAGTGTGGTTTCCTTGCAAGTCCCCTTTGAAAAGTGTGATCATTAGTGATGCTTTAGCTATCTGCATAAACATCTGATATTTTTCTGCAGAATCAAGTTGTTCTATTTCATCTCCATTTTCATTTCTTTTTGCTTTTCTTTTAAATACAAATGTGTCCGTTCCATCTTCAAATTTTCTTAAATAGGCGAATTTCAATCCTCCAATTTCCAAACCAGCACCTTGTTCATATTTTTTTTTTTCAACATAGTCAACTGCACTCCTTACATCTTCTGGTGTAAAATCAGGCATGGTACTAGTTTTAGCATAAGTACTGCCGTTCGCTAGACCATAAATAGCAGAACCTGCACATGCATTTGGTGCTGAGCAAGATGCAACACTTTCTGGGTACTGACTCCAATCACTCATCTTTCTGAAGAAAAAAAATAAAGCAAGGTTTAAAGACAACATTATACAGATACATACATTTTTTCAGGAATAGAAAAAAAAACTTATTGGTAAATATTTTCATCTTAAATATGCTACTAGAATTATCTTGCAAAAATGCTTTCATTCAATGTTCTGAAGAAAACCTGAGGGAAAAAAGTAACAAAAACTTGAGTGCATCAGACATGTCAGAAAATTACTTGTATTAAACTTTGACTTTTCTATTTTTCTTAATCTGTTAAATCTGAATAGCAGTATTCAGGCCTCTTTTAATACATATCTAGACTAATTAGAATGTACATTTTTCAGTAGTTTATAAATGTTGGACGAGTACTGTTTTGTCAAATAGTCATCATTCCAACACTTTTAATATTTAGGTTATACAATTTTGTTTTCAAACCATGCACTTATTTTGGTCTCCATAAATACTATAACATGTTATTTTTCATGCCTAGGTTGCACTTAGTAAATACAGCTGTTTCTAAAACCACACCTCTTTTGCTGAGATATCAACTTCCCAGGTCAAAGGTAATGGTCAAAAACATTGGTTTCAGTTAACAACCCCTTGTCCTATGGTGTAGACATATTCATAGATAATTTTGTTTACATACTGGATCCCAGATATGATCTCTATGTTTCATCTTGTAGAGACATAACTTGGGGATGTTACCAGTTAATATTTATATTCATGGCATGCAATCAAATTGAAATCTGTGGAAATCCTTATACATATAGGAATAGTACAGGATTTTAATGTAAGTTTAAACTCTTAGAAGTTCTGGGCATATAAGCGTTGAAAATATGCCGCACAGCCCTATATTTTGACCTTTGAAAAAATATTGTAGTGCATATGAACTTTCCATTCTAGGATACAATTTTTTTTAAAGTACAGTTTAAGCCATTCCTATGGGAAATTGCAGTGTTCGTATTTACAGAAATGTAATTTTTAAAGAAAACTTTTTAACCAGCAAAAAATGAACGTAATCAACCTCCTTTAGTAACAACAAGCTCTTAAAATCGTGCATTAAATGTCACATTTTTCAGCCCTTTATAGCTTGCTGTTCAGTTTGAAAGGCTGTACTTTGACCTTTGATGGTTTACTTTTACAAATTGTGACTTGGATGGAGAGTTGTCCCATTGACACTCATACACATCTTCTTATATCTCTATACACTGAACATGTATCTTTCATTGTGGAGTTTAAATTTGTAATCTGTGAGTAAATATCTAAAAAAACCTACTTCATGCATAGTCATGCAAAATGTTAACATTTAATAGAACATTTACATATTTTTCAGTCCAACATGTCACAAATTGAAACCACAGTACACAAATATGCAGATAAATTTATAAATATACATGTACACTTGATTTTATTTTATATTTCATTGATATACACATGTAAATACATACATCACAGAACACATGCTGACTTGTATAAATGACAGTACAATCATTTATGAAAATGACGAGAGCTAGCAAAATCACTGACAATGTACATCAAAATATTTTATAACAGTCCACTCTAGAAACATTGTTAAATCTACTAATTTGAAGCATTAAAAACTCAAAAGTACAATACTGTACATGCTTGTACTTTTAATGTTCCTTTTTTGAACACACAAAATGTACATCAATGCTGACAACAACTGTACAATGCAATGCAGACGGGCATGCCTTGTACCAACCTGAAAGGGACTTTCTTGGTAAGAAAAATTCCATCTAAATAAAATCTCCAACTCAATAACATGTGACTACTGTTCAGGACTGAATAAATTGCCGTTCTTCTTCCTTGGACAGTGAATTCAACAGCAATCAACAAAGTATCTGTCTTTAATGCCATGGCATCCTTACAGTTGTAACAATTATGCCTTCAGAACATTCCATGAATGGATATATTTGAAAATGTTTGAAAGTTTGGCTCAGCGAATTATAATATGGCTTTTCTAAGTAAAGCCTTTCAACCATACATGTCTACAACATATTATGTTTCCCACGGTGACAATTTCAGGGATTGAATTTATGGCGCTATTTGAAACCAGTATGGTCTTAAGCAACAATGATACTCCGTCAGAAATTGACGATAAATGGCTAAAAGACGCCCTTGTAGATTTCTTAAAAGGGCAGGCTACTGGCACTGCCGCTTCAAGGCAGCACTTGCAACCTCAAAGTGAATGGGATTGATATACATGTAAGTTGTAATAACTTGTTTCCCAATCCACTATAAATAAGTATGTTTTCGCTAAGGTTTGGGAATTTTAAATATTTTGGACATTGTGGAAATGCTCATCTGATCAGTGAAATTATTATGGTAAATGTTAAAAGCATTGTTGTGTAAAAAGAAAGTGTTAAATGAACATGGTTTGACATAAAAAAAACAAAAAAAAACAAAAAAAAAACAGTTAAAATTGATGCATGAACTGAAGGATACATTTCAAGATGTAGCTTGTCAGATTATATAGTAATGTATGAAAATTAACAGCTCCACCAGGAGTGCATCATAGACCCATTGCGTATTCAAAGAAATAAAGTTCAATATCTTCTCAATGTCATATCAGAAATTTATGAAAACCTAAAGGGGGGTTATCTTAATCTTTACAAACTATTCATGAAAACTTTACGCTTTTTAGTTATTGTCCGACATGTTGATGATGGACAGACAGACAAACGGACAATAGTAAAACCTCCCCTAAACAGTTTTATAAACCAAGGTTGGAGGTACCATTTAAATACACCATTTGCTATTTCCCTGCCGTTACAGGACATTACAAAGGTTCCTGTAAAATTTGGCGTCACAATAGAAAATGTCTGAAGCCAAAAGAGAAAGTCATTGTTGTTGTATGACATCAATAGTTCAAAGTGTTGCAGACTCCCAAATAACAATAAGGTATATTGGTCAATCACAAAGTCTTAATCAAACAAAAATAGACACCAGGCCAGGACAAAAAGCAAATGATGATCACTATGAACAGTCTTCAAATCTCTTCATAGAAAAACTGAACACTGAGCAGTACCAATCCCACCAATAATAATTTGGGTGTGATCTCAGGTGCTTTTGAATGGTAAGCAGGTACCAAAAATTGGGATGAACAGTTTTCTGCTAAAGTGACAAAACTTGCATTTATTGTATACCTATCTGAACACCTGATCAACAACAAAAGGAATAGTTGACCTTTAAATTTCATGTTAAATCTAACAATAGAAATTCTGTTCAGTGAGGCATAAGTGAGTAGAATTTACCTGATCATCACAGCTTTCAATCATGGTGAACAATAGATTGTATGTTTAGTCAGATATGAGATAAGCAGCAACTTGGGCATGTGTATATTAAATTAAGTACACAAATTGGTGCATCAACTGTTGCAGGTTACTGCCATAATAAGTAGAAAATGCCATTCTGCCCTATTTTGATTTAAATCTAGTCTAAACAAAAATACCCCTCTATAAGGATTATCCCTCTATACAGGTATAATCACCATATAGAGGGTCTGTTCCCAACCTGTTCAAGAAACCAAGTGCCGAAGTGGTCACGCCCCTTTTTTAAGGTTTTAAAGAATTTGATAGAGGGGATGAGTAATCGCATGAACAAAGTTTCAATAATTATAAGTATCAAGCAAATTGAGAGTTCATTCCTCAATCTTTTAAAGTTGATTGGAACGATATATTAAACCTCAGACATGTGCCCGGAAGTGAATTATTGAGTGTCCCGATGAGGACATTTCCTAACACTTGAAGCAACACATACATATCACGTGGGTATTTACAATGGAATTTGGGATATAATTTACTGATTAAGTGTACTTTTTACCTGTATGTTTTGTATTAATTATGTGTTAGCCGTATTACTGTTTTAGTTCTTCGCAGACAAACTTTTGCCGGTATGACAGTCTGACTTTCTTCTATCGGAAGTGATTCTAAAAGGAAGATGACATCACAACTTTCCCACAATTCCATATAATTACCATCTTAAGGTTAAAGAACGTTCTTTGAAATTCGAAGAATTTAAGGTTACCCGCAGTATTATATTATAATAAAGTCGTACAAAAATTAATACAACAATGAACAGATGTGCGACTTCTGCAATCGTTACTGTACAGTTCGAAGAAACACTGCTCTGAAAAAAAAATAATTCATACATTCTCAGAGGCGGATTTAAGTGGGGAGGGGGGCAGGGGTCCCGCCCCCCCCCCTTTTGGGAAAAAATTTTGTTGCTTATATAGGGAATCACTGAAGCGTGTCTGGAGCGGGCCCCCTCTTAGATCAGTCAGTGGGCCCCCCACTTATGAAAATTTCTGGATCCGCCACTGATTCTCATTGTTTTTGATTTCTCTTTTTTTTTGGGGGGGGGGGGGGGGGGGGTGGGGTGGGAAGGGTACAAGTAAACTCGTCACTAATGGACAAAAGTCAAATCGGCACCTTTTTATAGTCTATTCGGCAATTAGGCCATCTGATGAACTTTGATATACTATATATAAATAATTGGCAATCAAACTCGCATGTCAAGTTGAGGGAGGGAGGAGGGTGCATGCCAAGAATTCCTCGCTAAAAATTCGGGTCGACCTCCTACGGCTCCCATTAGTAGTTAAAGGTTTGATTCATTCAGCAAATTAATGTATGACCTTCATGTACCTGTCGTTTAGAATACGGCAATATACCAAATGGTCTTGATCATCCATGTAATTTGTTCCATGGGATATTTGCAGAACTTCAACGGAGGCAATTTCTTGGCATGTATTGTAAGCAAAATATTTCTGACCTAGACCTTTTGTCCTTTTCTTATTTAAAACATGTTCATTGGAATCCAGGAATTTGTTAAATGATGAATCTGAAAACGCATCACACGGTATAGCTAACTTATATATGTAAATCCTGAAACCAAATTTCAGAAATTCTTGTATTGTAGTTCCTATGAAAGATGTGACGAAATATTCATGGGACGGACGTACTGACGGATCATCGGGATGGACTGACGGATGAATAGACTGCCGGACGGACAGACAGAGGTAAAACAGTATACCCCCACTTTTTGTACAGCGGGGTATTAAAAGGAATATGTACATTTGTTGGTTTTTGTTTTTGTTGGTTTTTTTTTTTTTTTTTTGGGGGGGGGGGGGGGGTCCGTGCCTCCGTCAAAGCTCTAAAATTAATCCACTGAAACTAAATGTCCCAACTTCAAAAATACTGCATATCGTATTAGAATAGATAGACTACTTTACTATTTATCAAATCTTACAAGGTATTTGCTTAGGGTATTTTTTCAAAAATCTGACCCCCCTCGCCTCCCCATTAATTTGGCTAGAGATATAGGGCTAGAGTTTGGATCTCAACATGGTTAATTCCGCCGCATTTTTGCCCTTATCCCCATTCAGGTATTTTTGGCCTTTGTTAGTCTTGTATGTCTTTTTTATATCCTTGTTTATTTATATGTTTTTGAGTTTAGTGTGACGTTACTTTACTATGCACTAGTACACATTCTTTGTTTTGGGCCAGCTAGAGCCCGTCTCTGGTTGCGGTAATTCACGCTGTGTCAATGAAGAACCATTGGTGGCCTTGTGCATTTTTCTGCTCTTTGATCGGGTTGTTGTCTTTTTGATACATTCCCCGTTTTCATTCTCAATTTTATGTTGATGTTTAAGTTAAAGTTTTTTCTCATTTCTATTTTCATAGTTTTGAACAGTTTAATGAGTATACTATCACTTTCTAACAAAAATCAAAACGTTACTTCACCGACAGAATGTCTCAGTTCTATTCAAACGAGCAAATAAAAAAAGCAAATACGATGTTTGAATCTGTATTATACGTCAAACGATCTACATTGGAATTTTTGTTTTCTAAAGATTAACGCAGAATTAGCAAATTACCGAAATCGTATGGTTTGGTTCAGCGATTGACATGGTTCGGTTTAGTGTCTAGAAAATATTCATGGTTTTGATCAAGTAAGTCATGGTTTAGATCCAAAATAATATATATATGTTTTTCACCTCAATATTGATAGTTTGTTTGAAAACGCTTGTAAATAAACGAAAATACGCAAATTACCAACTAACCGTAAGAAGAAAAAAACATTAAACAATATTTGGAGGATGTTGTCGATAAACCGTACATTAAATCATTTTACTTTTCGTGTCTTGTCTTTGTATGCAAATCATACAACTAAGAGTGTCTTCTAAAAGAATTAGGAATAAATAAGCACACATACAAAAAAACATATGACAAGGATGAGATTTTGGCGAATCATAAGTCCCTCTTGGCTTCTATGAACATTTAACATTGAGCATGCAGCAAATCGGAAGACCTAAAAGAGGGACAAAAGATACCAAAGGGACAGTCAAACTCATAAATCTAAAACAAACTGACAACGCCATGGCTAAAAATGAAAAAGACAAACAAATAACAGCACACACGACACAACATAGAAAACTAAAGAATAAACAACACTAACCCCACCAAAAAACTAGGGGTGATCTCAGATGTTTCGGAAGGGTAAGCAGATCCTGCTCCACATGCGGTACCCGTCGTGTTGCTTATGTGATAACAAATCCGGTAAATAGTCTAATTCGGTAGGTCACATTCATGAAAGGGAAGGGGATTGTAGTTACGACGTAAGGAACATATCCGATATCATTTGTGAAACGGTTATTCCATAACGGTCAACCAACTCGTGATGGCGTCCGTAAAATTTACGAAGAGATGATTTCAACTTCACCATTTGGAACTCTTGGTTTAATAGCTTCCTTGTGAGCAGCAACCCTCTATCAAGAAAATCATGATAGGAAATGCAAGCACGGGAATATCGTTTCAATTGGGAGATATATACCCCGTATGCAGGTGCTGCTGGAATGTTGCTTCTTAGAAATGGAAAGTTCACAATTGGAAAGCTGAAATCATCTCTTTTGTCGTAAAGTTTTGTTTTCAACCGACCCTCATTGTCAATTTCTAGATGTAAGTCAAGATATGAGGCCGACTTAACTGTATCTGTAGTATCCTTTATCTCTAGCTCGATTGGATAGATGCGTTCCACATAGTCACCAAATTTTGAATTATTTAGTGAAAGAACATCATCTATATAGCGAAAAGTAGAGTTAAAGGATATTGCTAACTTCTTATCTTTCTTCCTAAGACGTTCCTGCATGAAGTCAGCCTCACAATAATAAAGAAACAAGTCGGCAAGTAGAGGGGCACAGTTTGTTCCCATTGGAATGCCAACAGTCTGTTGAAAAACACGTCCTCCGAACGTAACAAATATGTTGTCAATCAAGAAATCAAGCATCTTGATAATATCAGTTTCAGAGAATTTTTTGTTCGAATCAGAGTGATCCTTTACAAAGTAGGATTTATCCCTCCCTAAGACAAGATACTTGTATCTACGTTGGCCATTCTTTTTTACGAAGCAAAGCAATACCAACTCTTTCAATTTGTCTTTTAGTTTGGAATGTGGAATACTAGCGTACAGAGTAGAAAAGTCAAATGTTTTAATACTGTTACAAGATGAAAGAGAGTTAGATTGTATGTACTCTAAAAGATCTTTGGAATTTTTAAGTTCACATCTGATTCACGCCCCCTCTAGAATAGGCAGTTTCACAATAACTTTGAAGCCCGTCTTTGATTGCTGATAAAATAGATGTTAATAATTTAGAAAAAAGGTTTCGTGGAGCACTTGGAAGACCCAGCAATATACCGTTGTTTGTTAGGACACTTATGTAGTTTAGGTATCCAATACAGTGATGGCAGATCCAGTTCTTCATCTTTGGTTTAAATTCCAAAGGAACACAGAACAGAACCATGATTATCCAGGATTTCCTCTTTGGTAAGTGTCGTGAGGGTATATGTTGAGTTTCCAAGTGAATTGTCAATACCTAATTCGTTTATCAAGTAGTTAATGTAATGAGTTTTACATACAAAAGCGATATTGTTTGGGGCTTTATCTGCGGGGACCACAACATATTTGTCATGGAGGTAGGATAGGTGTTTTGCAACATTTGGGTCTTTAAAGATTGACGTAGCATGGGCATTGATAGACCCATTCAGTTTCTTAATTTTGATTTGTATTAACGACCTCACTGCCTTAATCCATTCGCGTTTAGCCCATTTCCTGGCATAATCCTCAACTGAATCCATCAAAATTTTAAAGTTGTATTTCCAATTGATGGATTTAGGCTCACGATATTTCGCATTTCGTAGAGAAGTGTTATGAAAGAGGGTATTTAGAAATACCGTGAAACTGTTTACCCGCGTTGTGGTATTAACATGCACATGTGGATTCTACAAAAAGTTCTAAAAAACTGACATCTGGATAATTTCAAATCTCGATTTTTCTTAGAAATAAGTTTTATCAAAACTTTTTATTTGTCAACCCTGTATACCACCGTTCCCAATGTGAAATTGAAACATCGTCCCAAATTAAAGAAATAATCCACAATGCTGTTCACTTACATAAAAAAAATCAGTGGTAGCATACGCTATAAATTTATTACTTTAATTTACCATACGCATATTTTGTTAATTGTGAACAAAAAAGTAAAAGATGCTACACAAATGATAAGTATACTGGAGTGTCTTATTGACAACATATTTGTTGAATTTGGAGGTAGAATTTTTCTACAAATTATCGGCATTCCTATGGGAACGAACTGTGCGCCTCTCCTTTCCGACCTCTTCTTATTTTTCATATGAGTCGGACTTCCTTCAGACATTTGTCAAAAACAAAAAAAGATCAAAGAAGCCAGATCATTTAATTTCACATTCTGATATACTGATGATGTTCTTTCCATTGAGAATCCAAACCTTTTCTGATTGGGTTCAATTAATATACCCCCAGGACTAGAAGTAAATGAAAAAACAGACACGGCTTCCTCTGTCTCATTTGTAGACTTACAGAGGTCTCGAATTTGACATGAGCGGTCATCTCAGTACCAGAATATGTGACAAACGAGACGATTTTAATTTTGAAATGATCGATTTCCCGCACCTTAGTAGCAACATTCAAACTCAGTCACTTGTATATGAGATATACATTTCCCAACTCCGATATTCAAGAGCTTGTAGTTGCTACTCAGACTTTGTAAAACGTCAACAGTGTCTTAGCAGAAAGTTGATGAACCAGGGGTATTTCAAAGAACGTCTCGTCCTTCTTCTAAATAGGTTCAGCTGAAGATACCAAGACCTAAGGTTCGTTGATAAATATTCCTGAACAAATAATAGTTACAGTAGTCTCGGGTATAAAGTTTCCGGTGTGAAAATGACATCTAAATTTTGGAACCTATAGTGTTGGACACTGTCGATGTTTAAATTTGATTTATTTATAAGGAAAGTTACTTGTGGTAATGGAATTACGACTTGGCTTCACTGAGTTAAACCATAAACTGTGATTCATTATAATACAGGAATAAGCCTGCATTTAAAAAGGCGCCAATGTTTGGGATTCGATGTGTACTTATTGATATTTTTATTTTTTTTAGTCTGTAAAAACATAGTTGATCCAAAAAGAAGGCACTGGTTTTGTAACACTTGTTAATCATTTTGAGGTGGTTGAATGTTAGCTTAATATACTTATACTCAAGTTATTGAAAATAGAAAATCCTTGTTTTTGGCCCCCAATTACAAAATGGTTTGGGCCATAACCCTCAAAATCTTTCACAAACCATGAAACCAGAGATTGTATTATATTTCTCAGATGAACAATTTCATAGAAAACCATACAGGTATGTACATAAGTTATTGTCCCGAAACAAGAAAAACGTTTTTGGTTCCTATTTCTAAAGGAGTTAGGAAAATAACCCCAAAATCAAACCAACCCTTCTTATTGTGGTATGAAACCTTGAAGTACAATTTCATAAAGATGCATCAAATATACTCAAAGTTATTGGACAACGAAAACCCAACATCTGTGGACGATAAGGACATGGCCATACCATTATACAACCTAAAATAATTTTGCTGCTGCATAAAATCTGAACACTCAGCGACACGAATTCCACAAGAAACCTGGGATGCACTCAGGTGCAATGAAAGTGTAAGCCTGACTGCTTCACTGGTGCCATACGTTGTCTGTTCTATAAATTGAAAGGATGAGCAAGCAAGGACACCCCTTAGTCCTAAGTGTATATTTTGTCAGTCTGCTGATCCAATCTAAAAGAAGACTAAGTACAGACTTTTATAATGCCTAGTCAAATGGTTTTCTTTTTTCTTTTCTTTTGCCTTTTGTTAGTACAGTGATCTAGACTAAAAGGAAACAAGAGTGCACACTTTTTACGTAAGCAATTCTCATTTTTTGGTTAATTCCCGGGTCCCGCTAGACCTCATTTCCCGTTTTCACAACACAATAATTTGACTTTCACGTGTCACGCTTACAAAAACTCGGCAATCCCGCGTCACGCTTAGACCCCAATCAGGGCCGTAACTAGCCTCTTTTAATAATGAGGCAAAATATATTCGCCGAGCGTAGCGAGGCGAAAAAATTTTGGCGAAGTGTCTGGGGGCCTTGAGCGGCCCCAGCAGAAGCTTTGAGTAAAATAACGCAAAATCGTGCATTCTGAGCGTTCCACAGACTCTTTCTTACTTTGAAACGCAAATAATCTTTATGTAATAGCTATTTTTTCGACAATATTCTGGTCTCAATGCAAAAACACAGATTCATTATAATTTAAGACTTTTAGGTTTTAGGGCCGGGGCAATATTAAAAGACCGATATGTAGGATAAAGTAAAATTCGTATTTCTCATACTAGTAATCATTAATACCGGGTCTGTCTGTCTGCTCTTGTCTTGTATTGTGCTGACTTTGATGATTTTTTTTATGACTAGATTTTAATATAGTGACAGTGCAGTATTATACTTTAAGTACTAGTACTGCTTAATTCGACACTAGGGACCATCTTGACCTTCTTTTACAGTATTAATGATTCTTTTATTATTGAGTACCCTCCAGCAACTATCAAGATGAAGAACAGGAATAAAAATTTTGACCATTGATCATTTGTATTTTTTCTATGCATGCATTGACTTTGTGTGCGATAAGTTCCCGTGTATGTTTACCCCATCTTCCTTTATTTTCTGTCTGAAAACGAGTTAATGCAAGTTTAACCTTCAATGTGAAAAGGTCATATGGCAATACATTGTTGTTGTTTTTTTCAAATGATTTGGTACCGGGAAATCGGTGGTCTTACTTAATTTAAACCATGTCAGCTATGTAGTTTTGTCCACAGGCGCTTGGGTATATGAAACATATATATTTTTATTTTTTGTTGTTGATCAAAATAGTCAATTTTCTATATTTATAATACATACTAGAACACACCCGCGAAATCGCGTGCATTCAAAGCGTAGTTTAAAGTATGTAAAGTGTTGTTGGAAGAATTTTGTTAATTATTTAATGACTGGAGAATTTCAGCAAAAGTATCATAAGTCATAGGTTATTGGGGACAGGAAAATGCTTTTTTTTATCCTCCTCCTTTATTTCCAATATTCCCATTTTTTTTGGTTTTCTATCAATTTCAATATGAACATACATTTAGTATGTTATGAACATTCAAGTAAGGAGCCTGTAATTCAGTGGTTGTTTGTTTATGTGTTACATATTTGTTTTTCGTTCATTTTTTTGTACATAAATGATTATAAATAAGGCCGCTAGTTTTCTGGTTTGAATTGTTTAACATTGTCAGTTCGGGGCCTTTTAAAGCTGAGTATGCGGTATGGGCTTTGTTCGTTGTTGAAGGTCGTACGGTAACCTATAATTGTTAATATCTGTGTCATATATTGGTCTCTTGTGGAGAGTTGTCTCAACATGGCAATCATACCACATCTTCTTTTTTTGTAATCAATGATTTTTGTAAAAGATTTAATGACTGGAGAATTTCAGAAAAGGTATCAAAAGTTCACATGAATATTTTTAGTGCTTATCTGTATATTATGAACATTCATTACTATATAAATATAGTGTATTTACTTTCAATTCTAAGTTTACTAATCGATCCATAGTGGTCATTGATATAGTATACAGACCCTCTCTATTTAATAAACTCTGTGACTGCCGTGGATAGTAAACTTGAAAATGATAGCAGACAGAATTCTGAAAATACACTTTATTCTTTGTATATGTACGTTCAAAGTATACAGAAAAACGAAAACCGGAAGTCTAATCTTACTTAAAATTTCGTCCAATGACGGGACAATATCCGGATGCCTTTTTTCTCGTTTTTCTCCAAAAATAATTCAATCTGAATAATCATATGAATGGATGACAAATGGCACTATGCACTGTACCTATAGGACACATAGGCGTGTTGATCAATTAATTGTGGAAAGAAGAGAAGCGACACCCAAAATGAGGTCTTCTCGTTTAATAGTATAGATGTATCACTTTTGTGCATGTCTCAGAGAAAATACCCAATTTTACAATCCATACTAAGAAAAATTGGGTATTTTCTCTGAGTCGTTTAGATCACTCGAAACTAGGTGAGACATCCACAAAAGTGATATATATGCATTATTAATATAGAAAATTGAATATCTTAATCAACGAGAAAAAAAATATATCTGTATCATATGCCCAAGGCCTGTGGTTTAATATACAAAAAAGGCAGTTTTGTATTCTTTGATATCAAGTTCAATTATCGATGCAGAAAAGACATTTTTTTTCTGTGTCCAGTAGCATCGTAGAGCATATTCTTAAAATAGTTTCCCGCACAATATCTTGACATTGGTGGACATGCAACATTGCGAACGTTTAGAAATGAAAATCAACGCTCAGACTATAGTCATAAAGTAGGAAAATAAAAGAACAAAAGACCGTGAAACCCGAGACACAGAAGTACAAACAATAGACCATCAACTCCGAAAACCAAAAGTAAAATAGAAACATGGATCACGAAAAAAATGCAGGGGAGTGAAGAGAACTTGCTTCTTGCACGACATTTTCTGTGAAAACAATATAATATGAAGACAATCTTTTTTTCAGTCTTATTTTTTTTTTTTTGAAATTTCCAGCATGAGGCATTTGCCTCATTTGCCTCAATGTAGTTACGGCCCTGCCAATGAGACCCACCTACAACTATCACATAAACTTAACATGATCCACGAAAATGAGGTCAAGGTCATATGAACCAAACAAGTAATACATGTACACCACGCAATCATTCAATACACTAAATATAGTTAACCTATTGCTTAAAGTTTCGAGCCGTGGTGTAGTGGTTAGTGCATCGGACTACTAACACAAAGGCTCCTGGTTCGATTCCTGTTTGGGATGAAAATTTCAGGAACTCAATTTTCGGCTCTCCCTTGACACCATCTGCGAGTATGGTCTTGAGGAAACGATGATAGTCCGTCGGAAGGGGACGATAAATGGCCGCCCCCAGGGGCGGATCCAGGATTTTCGGTTAGGGGGGGCGCAAACTTAAATTTCGCCTCGCTCCGCTCGGCGAAATTTTTTTTGAGGTATTATTATCGAAATTTTTTAAATATTCTTCTACAGAGGGTGCAATGTAGATATCTTGCCAAGCGTGGCGAGAAATAAATATTTTGTGGTAAAATTAGCGAGAAATTTAAGTTTCAAGCTAAACCCGCATAAATCCACCCCTGCATGCCAATCTGCAATCACCATAATTAACAAGAAATCTGCGAGCTTCTATTCATTAACTCAATAATAGCACACCGACCAATATAAGATTTTGAAAACAAGAATTTCTACTTTTGCCAGCGATTTTTAATTGTCTTTTCTTAATTTTTCTTTTCTTCTATTTCCGGAGGTCATGTCAAACTTTTTATATACATTTCTACCGCAAACCAGTAAAATCAGAATGAGGTCCCGTTGAGAAGATATATATATATGTTTATTTTCGTGGCATCCTATGTAATACGGTAGTACGGGTTGGGGCCTTGACCGTTTATGCATGCTTCGGCAAACTTTACAGGTTGAAAGTGAGAAAAATATATTGATATCATACAGAGATATTAAACAATGATACAAATTAATAAACGAACCTTTCGCTTGATCCAGTATTCCTATCTTTCATTAAGAAAGAACTTAAACAGGACTGTTTTCTTGGCCGTGCCATAATGAAATAACCAACCCAACCGCGGGTAGGGCACTTTGGCCTACTTCGTGGGAAAGTGAGGTAGGGTTGTTTTTGAACTTCAATTATCAAAGAAATTGTTTATAAAATCCGCAACTACCCGGCATGTCACAATTGTTTTACTTGAACTGCTAAAAGCCTATGATATTTTTTCACCAAACGCAGTACCGCGATTGACACCTCTCTTTGATTTTATAGAACTTATAAATAAACCGTAGGTCAGTTTATTAGTAATCACGTTGATTCTGTTAAACTTACTGTTTTATATACTTCTTTGAATGTTAAAACAGATGCAATGCGACGACATTGATATTCGTCGTCTGTCACCCGTGTCAAGAGAGAGCCATATCTCTTGCACGTTAAAGACACCTTTGTAAATTTCGAAAAAGAGTAGGCTAATGCTGCTACAAGGCAGCACTCGCATCCGCAAAGTGGAAAGGGATTAATATAAGTTGCAAAACTTGTTTCCCAATCCACTATAAATAAATATCTTTAAACTAAAGTTTCTAAACGACAGACTTAACCATGAAAACTAATTTAATATCGATCAATAAACCATGAAAACGAGGTCAAGTTCAGATGAACCTTGCCAGACAAACATGTACAACTTACAATTCTTCCATTCAACAAATATATTTGACCTATTGCTTATAGTTTTAAGAAGAAAAAACAGAGCAATCACAAAACTTAACACTGAGCTATGACACCTGCCAGCTAGACATGTACACCTTACAATCATTCCATACACCAAATATAGTAGACCTATTGCATACAGTATAAGAAAAATGATAAAAACACAAAAACTTAACTATAACCACTGAACCATGAAAATGAGGTCAAGGTCAGATGACACCTGCCAGTTGGACAGGTACACCTTACAGTCCTTCCATACTCCGAATTTACTAGACCTATTGCTTATAGTATCTGAGATATGGACTTAACCTTGTTCACTGATCCATGAAATGAGGTCGTGGTCAATTGAAAACTATCTGACAGCATGAGGACCTTGCAAGGTACACACATACCAATATCCTATTTCTCATTAGAAAGAAATTAACATTACTAAAAATCTTAATTTTTTTTCAAATAGTCACTGACCTTTAAAAAGGCCAAGGACCTTGGACAATTGACAGACAGAAACTTCAAAAGATGAGGCATCTATATACAAAGTATGAAGCATCCAGGTCTTCCAACCAAAAAAATATAAAGCTTTTGAGAAGTGAGTTAATGCCCCTGTAGCTGCCAGATCACTATCCCTATGTCAAGCTTTCTGCGACAAAAGTTGCATGCTCAACAAAAAAGGGGAAGGGTGATGAGATATGTGCAGATTTTTACTATATATATATATATATATATCTAAGAGTCTATCCTAAAGTGAGGTAAATGTTATGGCCCTCAAAATACCGTTTCTATCTCTAACATCACTGAAGAGACATTAGTTGTCAAAATCCGGATATGATGTAAAAAAATTTGCACATTGTGTTTGCGATATACCATGTTATCTGCAAGTTTATTGTTTCCTGTTTGGTATCAAATTAAAAATTAAGATTCATGTTAAATCTTGTAATCAATTTATTTGGTAATCATCAATGGCAGTCAGCAGGGTTTATGAACATCAGTTGTTCGACCTGTTAGTCAAATGCGTGCTGTTAAAATAAACATTTTCCTTTTTTTGTCTTTTGGAAAATGGTGGTTGTGCTGTATTTAGACCCCTGTATCAAGAAATTTGTTTTACATGCACATGTATAACCAGGTGCTCCACAGGGCGCAGCTTTATACGACCGCAGAGGTCGATCCCTGAACAGTTGGGGCAGGTATGGACAAAACATTTAAGCGTGATACAGCTCTGAATTTGGATTGTGATCAAATTTTTGACATTATATGGGTTTTTTACACAAAACAAATGTCAAGCCACTCCATCATCATCATCATCTCAATTCAAATTTTAAATGGACTTTGCAAACCATAAACACTCATTTAAATACATCAGAAAATTATAAAAATAGAAAATGACATGATAGTCATGTCTGGCAAATTTCCAACATACATTATCTAAAAACATTTTAGAAAAGATAAGGAAAAAAAGCTTCATCAGCAACATTTTATATTGGCAAATTTCCAATGAAGTTATTTACATAAAGTTATTGGCAAATAAAAATAGAAAATGACATCATAGTCATGTCTGGCAAATTTCCAACATATATTATCTAAAAATATTTTAGATAAGATAAGGAAAAAAAAACTTCATCAGCAACATTTTATATTGGCAAATTTCCAATGAAGTTATTTACATAAAGTTATTGGCAAATAAAAATAGAAAATGACATCATAGTCATGTCTGGCAAATGTCCAACATACATTATCTAAAAACATTTTAGATAAGATAAGGAAAAAAAGCTTCATCAGCAACATTTTATATTGGCAAATTTCCAATGAAGTTATTTACATAAAGTTATTGGCAAATAAAAATAGAAAATGACATCATAGTCATGTCTGGCAAATTTCCAACATATATTATCAACTACTATTCTATACAAAGAAAGATAACTCCAATTGAAAATTAATTGCTATTGCACAATATTGTGCAATTAGATATTTCTTGCTATTGTGCAATACTGTGCAATTGAAAATTTCTTGCTATTGCACAATACTTGATATGGAATCCTGATTTGGACCAACTTGAAAACTGGACCCATAATCAAAAATCAAAGTACATGTTTAGATAAAGCATATCAAATAAGCCCAAGAATTTAATGTTTGTTAAAATCAAACTTAGTTTAATTTTGGACCCTTTGGACCTTAATGTAGACCAATTTGAAAACTGGACCAAAAATTAAGAATCTACATACACAGTTAGATTTGGCATATCAAAGAACCCATTTATTCAATTTTTGATGAAATCAAACAAAGTTTAATTTTGGACCCCCATTTGGACCAACTTGAAAACTAGGCCAATAATTAAAAATCTAAGTACATTTTTAAATTCAGCATATCAAAGAACCCCAAGGATTCAATGTTTGTTAAAATCAAACTAAGTTTAATTTTGGACCCTTTGGACCTTAATGTAGACCAATTTGAAAACGGGACCAAAAATTAAGAATCTACATACATAGTTAGATTCGGCATATCAAAGAACCCCAATTATTCAATTTTTGATGAAATCACACAAAGTTCAATTTTGGACCCTTTGGGCCCCTTATTCCTAAACTGTTGGGACAAAAACTCCCAAAATCAAACCCAACCTTCCTTTTATGGTCATAAACCTTGTGTTTAAATTTCATAGATTTCTATTTACTTATACTAAAGTTATTGTGCGAAAACCAAGAATAATGCTTATTTGGGCCCTTTTTTGGCCCTTAATTCCTAAACTGTTGGAACCAAAACTCCCAAAGACAATCCCAACCGTCCTTTTGTGGTCATAAACCTTGTGTCAAAATTTCATAGATTTCTATTCACTTAAACTAAAGTTATAGTGCGAAAACCAAGAAAATGCTTATTTGGGCCCTTTTTGGCCCCTAATTCCTAAAATGTTGGGACCAAAACTCCCAAAATCAATCCCAACCTTCCTTTTGTGGTCATAAACCTTGTGTTAAAATTTCATTGATTTCTATTCACTTTTACTAAAGTTAGAGTGCGAAAACTAAAAGTATTCGGACGACGACGACGCCAACGTGATAGCAATATACGACCAAAAAATTAAAATTTTTGCGGTCGTATAAAAATTGCATTTTTTTTCAAACACAATCATAGGATTGAATGTTGTTTTCAATTTAAACTTGTATTTATATACATGAGATATAGTATAATTGACAATGTGACAACTATACATCTGTTCTTTTTATGTACATTTTGACTTTTGTTTGACAACTGATTTAGGCTTAAAGAAGGGAAGGGTTGAGATATGAAAAATCATCAAATGTTCTTGTAGGAGTTCAAGAACCTTGTCTGTATCAGTGAAGTTTCTGCTGATGGCAAATAAGTCCATCACATTTATTCACTCCTTTGCTCAATGCCATTCCGAGATTGCTGTCTTGTGTAGACACCCTTCTATTACTTAAGTCTTTAGAGATGTTTATCCAAAGTAGTATTTGTTGTTCTCATTGATATTTGACGAAAAAAAAAACAACTTTTATATGAACTTAGATTAACACTCTTTTTTTCTCATAGCACTCCGTGCCAGCATTTACTAGTTCACTAGCTGTGACTATTAAAATTTGATTTGGGCATGTGGAAATGTGAAATAATTTTGGTTAAATAAATTGAAGCATTTTCTTGAAATAAGCTTTCCAGAGATCTAGAGTAGGTATAAAAGTTTTATGCAAAGGCTGTAATAAATGTCTTATATAAGGTAAACTCTATATTTAAACTATTCTAATACACTTAAATCCAGTGAAAATCATCTTTTAATAAATATAAAATAGAATTGAGAATTGAAATGGGGAATGTGTTAAAGAGGTAACAACTCCACCAAAGAGCAGTAAACAGCCAAAGACCACTGATGGGTCCTCATGCCAGAGAGAAAATCCTGTTCCTAGAGGCAGGCTTCAGATACATGCATCAGACAAGAAAACAAGCTACATGAGTTTACATTTCTTTTATTTTTTTCAAGTCTATACAAATAGGCTTTTTTAAAAATCAAAAGCTGAATAAAAATGTACAAGATTCTGAATTCATGCATATATGTTGAACAGTCGGCATAAAAATGGCAGTTGCAAGGAAATATCTCTTGCTGTGTTGGACGGTTTGTTTGTTTGATTAAGGCACTATAGAAGGTTCTGTAAAGGGATTTTCTTTAAAAAAAAAAAAGGATTTGGAAAAAAATAAAAAGATATGCCCAAATATATGACTTCATACCAATATCTGAAGCAAATTATTTATTTTATCATGATTCTTAACATGTTATAAAATTTACCCAATTTGGTCCACAATACTGCTAGTTTTTGTACATTATAAATTAAACATTGAATTATTTTCAATAAGAGAACTATTTTACAATCAAAACTGCAATAACATTGATGGTAAAGTTCCAAGAACATTATTGAAATGTTTGATTCTTTATCAATCCCTTTTACAGAAACTTTTTGTGGCAGTGGTTAATTTTGAAAACGAATGGTGTTTGAGCAAAATTAATGAAAAAAATTGACATTGAATTAAATGTAAGGAGACATAGTTGCCTTTTATTATTTTACATAATAATACTTTTCCAATATCATTTAAGTATGCCAAGAAAAAAATGCTGATGTTGAAGAGAATGCTGCAGGCACACAAACATACGAGGGACAAACAGGATGTGTGTAAAGTACATTTGCTGTTGTACTATGCATGAAAAAGTAGATATAATATAGACATGATAATCAAATAATATACTACATTGTATTTGCTGGATACCAATTATCTGCCCAAAACACAAAATTTCCATTTATTTTATCAATTTCTAAACAGTAAATAGTAATCATATAATATTTTCCGTTAACTGTGATGGCTGGTACCCAACATTTCAAAGCTTATTCCACATCAGCTTGTATGAGTTTGATTTAAATATCATTTTCTGTAAAAATTGAAATATATGTAGATCTAGATAAAAATTTGGATTCATATATATCTATATAGATTCTGACAGGAAAAAAAACCTAAGTGGTAGTAACTTCATAATAGAGAAATTTTTAAGGTAAGGGTACATCACATTTTAGAAAAAAATAACGTGCAATACATGTGAGTTCTCAAGATCCTTTTCAAGAAGTATCTATTAATCTAAAATATGATTTTGTTTCTGGTAGATAATTATGTATTTTTAACTATAATGGTAATGTCCATATCTGTTTTCCTTTAAAAGGTCATTTCATAAAATTTGATTTATATGATGCTTCGTTAGTTTCAACAATGGATGTACATTATAGAGATATTTTATTTATATGAGAAAGAGGTTTATTTAAAAATTTATAAAATTTATATAACACAATATTGATCTTAAAATTAATTACAAATGCATGTTACCAATAACTCAACATAATGAACATGTATTTTAAACATAGGAAACTTTTATACTTTTTGAAAATAAAAGAATAACTGCTGATCCAACTTCTCTAAATTTGAAAGTACTGAAAAACATTCAGTTGATGTCGTCTTTACGGACTTAAAAAATTGCCAAAAATTTAAGCCAAGGGATGACAATATCAAAATAATACTTCACACTGGCTGAAGTTAACTTATAATGCAAAATATGAACGAATAATGCCATGGTATATTGATGTTTTGATGCTTGAGTATACCAACCACAAAAGAAAAAAAATACAAAAAAAACTGTAATAAAAAAAATATCAATGCCAATTCAAAAATATATATAAAGTATATGAGCTAAAACAGCTGACAGAAATGTAACGGTGGGAAGGAATGTTTATTGTTTTCACCTTGATTAAATTCATTCATAACTAAATTTACATTTTAATAATATTCTCTTGCATAATTTTGATATATTTGAACAAATTATTTGTAAATCAATAAACTAGCAGTATCAAATAAGATATAATATACATACAAAAAAATCAGTCTTGGTCCAATTATATAACTTGTTCGTCTTTAATAAGCATGGATGTAAATAATACAATTAATAAACTGTTGACAGAGATTTATCTCCCCTGTTGGCAAAATTCAGGAAAAAAGATCTAACATTGCTTATCAATTCAAAAGTTAAAATAATAACAATTGAAAAATTGCTTATTAAATTCAAAGTCACTTGACAATGAACTAGGATGATTTTTGTTATTGAAAGGACTTCAGCTAGGCTGAAACATTTTTCGGTGTGATCCCTTCTACTATTTAATGAAACAATCAGATAGAATGTGTGGTGATGTAATGTTTGTGCCCTAAAATTTATAATCAAAATATATTTTTTTTAGGACTCCTGCATACCAAAATTAATTAATAACCAGCTTTATAGTACATATAGTACAATCATTTTAAAATAAAAGCATAAAAAAAAATAAACTATGACATTACAAAGTTGATTTTTTTCTCTCTTGTAATTTCAAGTTAAATGTATTTGTATAAAAAAAAAAACAGAAGTTTTTTCTTTTTTTAATTTGTTCAATATTAAAAATAAAATACATCAAAAGAGAAAATATACTTATGCTAAGCAAAATCAAAGGAAATTTATCTCCAAAAATTCTAAGCAAATTTAGATACATTACTTATTAATCAGAAGTCCTTTTTAGAGTCTATAAATAAAACAATAACCATCTATGTTTCTTTCTCGTATATTTAAAAGCATGAACTTTGTGAGTTGATCGAGTGAGAAGTTCTATATTTTGAACTACATATATGTTGAGATTTTTTTTGAATAAAATTATGCCACAGTTTGAGACTTAAACAACAAAATGTAAAAATTTGTTCAAAATATATAAACATTTGTACAATATATTTACAAAATTTACATAACATTATATATATAGTCATAAGCAAATATATCAGGCAGTTCAATATCTGGCAAAACCAATATTGTGTATAAATGCATAAAATTCATAACAGAATACTTTTGGTCCCAAATACACTATAAAAATGAATCTAAAAAAGTTTAAAAATTGGAATTTATACTGTTACAATATTAATAAGTTGGAAAAAAAAACCCAACAAAATGTTAATGCGATATATGATTTAATAATATGGGATTTATTAATACCAAATTATGAAATGTCATATAAAAATGGAATATTGAAGACTTTTAACAAATAATAAAATGCACCAATGCCAACTTGAATTAAAAATATACTAAATCAAGGCTATCTTGCCAATATTGTGACTCAATGATGTGGAAAATGACCAACAAGGTAACAAATGTCATTGTGATTCCTCGAGCCTCTTTTTAAAAATGTTCAGATGTCTGCCCAACAACTCAATTACAATGTGCCTTACATGGTGCACGTGATTCTAAGTAGGTATTGAAAGAATATGGTATTAAATTGACTTATTTTAGTGCCCTTTCATACATTTTTTCATTCTGAAATTTAATGTGTACAATTTTTATTGAAAATCAAGGGCAACATACACTTCTAATCAGAGCTTGTTAACAGCAAAGTAAGAACAGAGGGCGACTATAGAGCAACATAGTTGCTCACTTTGCCTAGTAAAGTGACCCCAGAACTCCTTATACCAATACACCATTATTACAATTTTTAAAAGTAAAAATGCTCAAAATTGGATTCTTATTAATATTCCATATTGATGTAAGATCAAGCCAAAAAAACAGAATTTATATTCTAAAATTAATTAAACAGGTATCAAAATGTCTTTGTAAATCACTAAGAACCTAGGGTGTTAGGTCTAATGGTGTTATTTTCAATGCAATATGTATTTCATCTCTTCAGTCAATTCTAATATCTATAAATTTTCAGAAAGTTTAGAAAAACAAAAAAAGAAAACTGTTGTAAATTTTTGCTTATTTCAAATTTTAATTTTGAATGTAAAACTTCTGGGATTTCCTATTCACTATTGGATATTTATTGTGTATACATGTATTACAAAATATTTCTTTTTTTAACAAGAACAAAAAATAGTATTCCTATCTATATTTTATACACACAAAAAAATCTAATTTAATGGAAACAAAAATAACATGCCTTTTTATATTTTTACAAACAATTCAGTATTGAACAAAAACAAAATTTAACATGCCTCTTCAATATTTTTACAAACAATTTCTTATCTAAACAAATACAAAATTAATTACATGCCCATTTATATACAATTGATATAGAATGAAATTCAAAACAGTGTGGCTGTGGCCATTGATTGACACATTAAATTCATCCAGTGACTGGGACAATTTACATGAACGTTTGTCTGTAACGACCACTGTTCACGACGTACCTACGATAGACATTTAAACTGTGGGGTCACCAAAGGTTTCTTAACGCCTTTAATTATAAAATAATTCAAAAAATTAATCAGGAATAACCTTTATGTTTTGATTTATATAATTGATATAAATCCAAACATCGTGTTATTTCTGATTAGTTTTTCGAATTACTTTATTAAGGTGTTGAGAACCTTTGGTGACCCCATAGTTTAAGTGTCTTTAAAAAGTACATAGTGAGCAGTGGTCGTTACATACAAACATTCACCTAAATTGTCCCAGTCAATGGATGAATTTAATGTGTCAATCAATGGCCACCGTTATTATCAACGTCCACATATATAAGATATAGTGCTAAATGAGTTTGCACATATATTATTCCAGCAATTAAGCTTAAAATTGAAAGAAAGGAATACCCATAACACATAGTAATCACAGTTTGAAAGTAAGAAATCACAGCTAAAAATGCTCAAACATTTTCAAGTTTAAAAGTAAATACAAGTATGACATCATCACATCTGGTTTATCATTTTGCATAAGACATTGTTATCAATTTTATTTTTTTATAAAACACTTTAGGGATGGCTGCAGTAATCAAGATTTAATATTTTGTTTAACAGCCTTATATTACTAAGTACTAAGCTCTTGTATCACAACTGGCTTTGGTCCTTTAAATTAAAAAAAAAAAAAATACACAAAAATTTGCAATATAGTAGTAAGGGTATTGAACATTACTTGAAAGTGAAAGTTAAATTTTATATTAATTCTAAATCTGTAAGTTCAAAGTTATATTCTTCTTTTTTTACATATCCTTCTCGCACTTTGTATTAAAACAGTCAGATTAAAAGTTCAGATTTTGACAAAACTGTTTCAACTTGAGTCTTTATATATGCTGAGTTTAAAAATAGTGAAAATTTTAGATTCGGCCAGATGTGATGATGTTACAATTTTCAAAAAAAACCAACAAGAACTGATTCATACCTCGCAAATTATTTCATTTCATTTACACCATAGTAAGAACACACTTAAAATCATAACAAATTTCATTATAACTGTCGCATTTGCATGCATTTTTTAGAAAACATCTAATTTTCCTCATTTTAAATAAACATGTGTGCTATTACCTTCATTTTTTTTTTTTTATTTCTAATGATTTCATAGCAAAAACTGATTTTTTCTTTCCCCCTATAATCAAGATCATTTTTTTTTTTTGTGTTCAAAATGTGAAAAATCATGGAAATAAGATGATACATAATGATTATTTTCTTTGATCATAAGCTTTCTGTGAATTTACCAAATAAACTCATAAAACACATGTACTTTTTAAAAAGAAATGCAGATAAATGAAAGCTGGGTTTATGTATATATAAGTCATATGATAGATCCAGTTAAAATGAATTTTCAAATGTAGGATTTATAACAAATACATTTTTACCAATAGTTGACACATTAAAATGCCCTGTCTGCTGCAACAATTTGATAAAATTACTGAAAAGGTCAATTAACTTTGAAAACTGAGGTCAAGGTCAAATTCTACCTGTCACCCTTTAATGTAAATTTTCTTTAATGAATTCATATTACTGGTATCAAAACACTGTTTAACTATTATAATAATCAAGTATTGTTTCTGAGAGAAAAATATTTAGTCAAAAAAGGAATAAGGTAAAACAATATGTTTAAATGTTAACCCCACTGACTTAAAAGTAATCTTCAACGAGTCACTGGTGAGACAAATCATCTTTTTTAAAATGCCATTTGGTAGTTCATAGATTATAAAAATATTAAAATATTAAATCACTTTCTTCTTAACAATGAATGTATACACATTTCTGTTTTTGTTCAGCATTACAAAAATACTCCTCTGACTAATGTTTGTATACACATTTCTGTTTTTGTTCAGCAGTGCAAAAATACTATCTTGACAACTCTTGGAAGTTTTATATACAACTATCTTTTTTACTATTCACTCATTTGTATTCCTGAATTATTCTTTTCTGTCCTTGCATTGATTTAGCCAACCATAAAATTCTTGTACCCTACAATGGAATTCAATAATTGATGGATAAACCTTATTACCAGCAAACCCCTGATCCTAATGTTCTACCCAATCACAGAAAAGGAATCATCTCCCTGACACTGCTAAGCAATCCAATCAAAACAAGGGTTTCATTTCCCTGACACTACTCAGCAATCCAATCAAAATAAGGGTTTCATTTACTGACAGGAGTGTCAGATCTGCTGCTAGTATCCAATCCTGAATCACTTTCTGACACTGACATAGAACTTGACGTCCGTAAACTATCTATTTCATCTCTAAAATAACTATGGTTCAAAGCATTTCTTGCACTTATTCTTTTATGTGGATTAAACTGCAACAGTTTCTGAAAAAAAAGTGAAAATTTATAATAATAAACACATGTTTTATTAATATTGTACAAAGGAGACTGTACAGTGTTTTTTCATTAGCTGCTGTATCATCATATATCTATTTTGTTTATGGCTTTATTGCAAACCAGGCTGTTAGTTTACTTATTTTATATTATGTCATTTAAGAGCCTTTCAAAGCTCAATTATTATTTTTGGTTTTGCTCATTGTTGAAGGTAATACAATACCACATAGTTGTTTGAATCCACATCATTTAGTCTCTAGTGAATAGTTTATTTGTCTCATTGGCAATCATACAATATCTCTTTATTTTTATATACATAGAAAAAGTTTTATATCTTCTTAAATACTAACACTTGGTATATTGTAAAAAAAAACGACCAGCAAAGCTTTATAACATTATAACTATTAATTAACTCTTCTTGAAAGTGAGTAAACTTCTTATATGCATTTGTGTATTAAACAAGAGTGCACACGCTGAAATGTCTCGCCTTCTATACTAATCATTGATATTATGTTGATAGTCCTAAGTATAAAGCTTAGTTTTATTACAACTGTCTCATAAACTTAACATTAACCAAGATAACTAAACAAAGACCAATGAACCTTGAAAATGAGGTCAAGGTCAGATGAACCATGCCAGGCAGACATGTACAGCTAACAATGCTTCTATACAACATATATAGTTGACCCATTACTTATAATTTAAGAAAAATAGACCAAAACACAAAAACTTAACACTGTGCAATGAACCGTGAAAATGAGGTCACCGTCAAATAAAACCTGCGCGACTGACATAAAGATCATAAAATATTTCCATACACCAAATATAGTTGACCTATGGCATACAGTATTAGATAAAAAGACCAAAACTCAAAAACTTAACTTTGACCACTGAACCATGAAAATGAGGTCAAGGTCAGATGACATCTGCCCGCTAGACATGAACACCTTACTATCATTCCATACAACAAATATAGTAGACCTATTGCATATAGTATGAGAAAAACAGACCAAAACACAAAAATTTAACTATAACCACTGAACCATGAAAATGAGGTCAAGGTCAGATGACACCTGCCAGTTGGACATGTACACCTTACAGTCCTTCCATACACAGAATATACTAGCCCTATTGCTTATAGTATCTGAGATATGGACTTGACCACCAAAACTTAACCTTGATCACTGATCCATGAAATGAGGTCGAGGTCAAGTGAAAACTGTCTGACAGACATGAGGACCTTGCAAGGTACGCACATACCAAATATAGTTATCCTATTACTTAAAATAAGAGAGAATTCAACATTACAAAAAATTTGAACTTTTTTTTCAAGTGGTCACTGAACCATGAAAATGAGGTCAAGGACATTGGACATGTGACTGACGGAAACTTCATAACATGAAGCATCTATATACAAAGTATGAAGCATCCAGGTCTTCCACCTTCTGAAATATAAAGCTTTTAAGAAGTGAGCTAACACCGCCGGATCACTATCCCTATGTCGAGCTTTCTGCAACAAAAGTTGCAGGCTCGACAAAAAACCAACTAGCGTTGACTACTAGTGATACAGTGAGTCTTGAGTAAATTGTTTCTGGTTGTAATCTATCAATTACCTCTAGTAAATCTTGAGCGTCAGATTCTATTTCTGGAATATAATGTTGTAGTGGCTGTGGTGGGACTGGTTTAAATGAGCTCCATGGTAACGTAACATTTTCTGGCCAATCATGTTCCATTGGAAGTCCCAGAATTCTACAAGTTAAAAAAACTGCCAAAATTACAAACTATAATCTGATGAAACTGATTAACAATTAGACAGACCTTGATAAATGTTTAACAAATGAAATGAGTGAAAGCAAATAAAACAATATTTAAAAAAAAACTCATAGTAATTATAAGAAAAGAACAATCTACTTCATAATATCAAATTTGTGCATGTAACTGTATGTATATTTTCTTATATGTTAATATGACTACTGGTCTTTAATGATTTTCTTCTAACGTTAAAAACATTCTGAGAAATTAGCAGTACAACATGAAAATCACTTAAGAACTAAAATTATGACTAAACAGTATGGAATTTACTCATTCCTCATGGCTGAACAGTGATCTATAGACGCTTACATCCACATCATTTTGTCTCAATTGGTGAATGGTTGCATCATGGGCAATCATACCACATCTTCTTATTTCTATATTTTTAGTGTATGGCTGTTTTGCTATGATAAATATATATGATGGATGAAACTTCCATCCTTAAATTGAAATTTTAGATTCTAGGTTATATATTATTGCAAAATATGGTGCTACTCCATCTGAGATCATACAAGGGGTTTAAATTTTGGTTAAATATTACAATTTAACCATTAATGAAAAATATAATTTTATTTAACATTCAAACTTAGTCTTGTATCATTTTAACTTTTAGTTTCTTGTGTACAATTTGGAGTTTAGTATGGTGTTCATTATCACTGAACCAGTATATATTTGTTTAGGGGCCAGCTGAAGGACGCCTCCGGGTGCGAGAATTTCTCATTGCATTGAAGACCTGTTGGTGACCTTCTGCTGTTGTCTGCTCTATGGTCGGGTTGTTGTCTCTTTGGCACATTCCCCATTTCCATTCTCAATTTTATTATCAATACTTTTTCTTTACTAACACAATCAGAATCCTACAATTTATTATGAAACCACAGTACTTTAAAATTCACCACAAAACTTACTCAAATATTTTGGCTAACTGATCTATATCTGACTGTCCACAAAACAATGGCCTGTAAAGAGAAAGTATGTAAATTACACATGTAAGGCAATAATAAATACACATACTATACATAGCTGCATAAAATATTTATGAATAAACACAATGAAAAAATCTCTAGTAACCGTGACATCAAAAAAAGTTAAATAGAAGATAGCATTGATCTTTAAAAGCTTTTATAGTCATGTAATCATCTTTATGCAAATCATCTGCAAATGTTTCAATAAAACATGATAAATAGAAAGTAATTATTGGTTGGGTTTAGTGTTGCTAAGTCTTTCGTTTTCTTTTGTGATCCATATATTGTTGTATGTCTTTGTTTTTTTGTTTTGTGTTTTGCCATGGTATCGTCAGTATGAATGCCCCATTGGTATCTGTCATAACAAGTGGGAGGTTTAGTATAACCAGGAATATGGCAGTTATATTTCACTTGTTCCGCTGATAGACAGCATTTGATTTGATCAGTATTTATTGTCTTCCACTTTTTTTAATTTGCCTTCAGCGTTCTGTATTTTTGTTATACTTTTCTCCCCTTCATTTTTATATTCTTCCAATATATGCATAAGTACTATCATACCTTCTGATGAAAAGTTCTGCAAATATGCACCCACAGCTCCATAAATCTACAGGTGTGGCATAAGATGCTTGTAAAATTACCTCTGGAGCCCTATACCATAGTGTTACCACCTGAAATTCATAAGATTTGTTAACATCAGTTTCAATATATCAAAGATCCAATGATTACAACTTTAATAATAAAAGAATATAAGGAAGGGTAGGTAGATGTCAATGAGCCTCTTTTTTGTTTTATCCTCTTTATCTGTTAGTATTCATTCATTGATGAGTTGAGCATTTTTTCCATTAAAGTTTTATATTGTGTCGTTTTGTTGTATTGTTGCACTACTGTATCAGATTAGAGTGCAGGTTGAGGCTAAATATAATGTTCAAACCTGCTGCGTTTGTTTGCATCTGTTCTTTGTCAGGAGCATGATGTTTAGTGGTTGTCGTTTGCTGATGTGGTTCTTAAGTGTTTCTCATTTTTTTTATAAAGATTAGACCTTTGGTTTTCATGTTAAAATGGTTTCACAGTTAGTCATTTCAGGGGCCCTCTATAGCTTGCTGTTCGGTGTGAGCCAAGACTCCCTGTTGCAGTTAAAAGGCCGTTTATTTGCATCTTACCAATAAATGTTTTTTAAGAAGTCCCTGTTAAAGTAAAATTTGTTTTGATCATATAGACTGAGATTGAGTTAAAGCATGTGTCAATATTTTAGTTGTAGTTTGCAATTTTTTTTTTCAGTTCATGTACCTGCAAACATTAAGCTAAATATTGTATAATGCTTATCAATGATTAGTCCACTAACCACTGAAGTAAGAGCCATCTGAAACCCGTAAACTCGAGCAAGACCAAAATCAGCAAGTTTTAACTGGCCATTTCTTGTTATAAGTATGTTCTGTGGCTTTAAGTCTCGATGTACAATTCGATGAGCATGAAGAAAGTCTACACCATTTAATAACTGATACATTAAGTCCTGAAATATGAAGAATATCAATTAATTACATTATTCATTAAAGACTTTGTTTCATTACAATAGAAAAGGTTTTCTTGTTCTTATCTTTGCTCTAATTTAGAGTATTTTTTTCCATTCATGTAGGTTTTTTAAGAACCAGCATATCTTTTCGATTTTCTGAGTTGAAGGAAGTAAGAGAAACTGAATTCTGTTTTCAAGCTTTTGTTTGATATTTGTCATTGGCAATTATGTCAAATCTACTGTTTTGTATAAATCATTTTGGGGTACTTGGGGTTTTTTTTGTGGGGACAAAAGCACACTTCTTTAATTTTTGTGAATGTGAATGATTCAAGTTTTTTCCTAGTTGAGTCCTGTAAAGTTATCTATCTAAATATGTAGTTACATAAATACATTACAGTTGGATGTTTACTTTGACCAACCATATGAAACAATGAAAAAAAAAAAATACAATGACACAGTTATCATACATTGTGTGTGTATTACTCTAATAAATTGATTTGGTTTGTAGCAAACATCCATGTCATGATTGTTTTAGTTTCAGGTAAATAGTATAAAACAAGATCTGATTTTTTCAAAAACTCTTACTCTAATTCTGTCTGGCCCTAGTCCTGGTGATGGACATCTTTCTAAATAGGCTGCCAAATCCTGGTCTATGAATTCAAATACTAAGTTGAGACGGATTTCATTTGCAGTTTGATTTGTATGTTTCACATCAAGAAATCTGAAAAAAAGGAGTTTGAAATATATTTTCACATTTGTTTGAAAGCCATAATGATAAGACTGAAAATTGCAAAACATTCATTCTTGATTCTGTATATAATAAAAGTGTGGAACCTTCAGTCTAAGATCGGAAGTTTGGAAAATGAGAAACAAATTCCTAAAACAATCATGTAATAGCAAGTGCACATCTTGAACAAAAGTTCAACCTGCCTTAAAAGATCTTAGAAAATTCAGGGATCAGGGTTAAAATCTGTAGGAAGAGTTAATAATTACACAAAATAGGTACCCAATTTTCTCTGCCTGCCCATTTGCCATCCTTTATGGCCAAAAATCATATTTATGAAAAATACAGAGACCAACAAAAGAAATTAAGGTTAGAATTTGGGAAGGAGTTTAAATATGGGTATACTTACAACATTGGTGCGAAGCTGACATTATTCAGACACTGTTTAAAGTAACAGAATATAAAATTGGCGCGAAGCTGACATTATTCAGACACTGTTTAAAGTATCAGAATATAAACAACAATTAGTTAAAAACTAATCAGTGGCGTAGCTAGGTCATTTTAACTTGTACACCCAAACCTGGGCAAGGAGCCTAAAGGTCTCAATCGGGTCCAGGTCAAGGCACCTGCTGTTAGTGGGTTTAAGAGGGCAAATCCCCAAAAAGCTATAGAGTTATCGAGAATGAGATACGATCCCCGTCATTAATAAAACTCATTAGTAGCACATACTATAGAATATAAATGGTTTATTTTTTTATGTTTAATTCGTTCATGTGCTAATTAGGAATCTAATGGTCAAAGAGAAAACATCCAAACCAATAACTTTGAAATATGTGTAAAGGGAGCTGCGGGTAAAGCATTTAATTGACAAAAAAAAATCTTTAATGAACATGAAATAATTTTTTTTCAGAGATGTTCAGGTGCAATATTAAAAATCGTTAAGAGTTCTTTGCTAACCCGCAAAGTGAATCCCTTTATTATTTATTCGTCCTTTACAGGATTTAAACAAATCAAACTTTTTCTTTAGATATTTTTTTTCGATGTGGAACACTAACGTTTGCCCAATATTCATGACAATCTATAGAGGTTTATAAGTTTTATCATGGAAAAAAATCAGACGGTCTATAGTCCGTCTGTCAGTACAGAACTGAAAAAACAAACGAAAATAATAAACTTTCAAATTTTTTGCTTAAGACATTATTCTAAAAAAAAAAATCTTCCAAAGTTTCATAAAATTAGATGTAGGTTTGGCTAAGAAATTAATATGAGGAACAATCTTAACTTTAACTCCAAACTGTAACTTCTTGTTAACTGGAAACTCTTTTAGTCATAAACAGTTTTTGACCAACTTCTATAACATTTCAAGAAGGTTTGACTAAGTAATGATAGATATTTAAAAAAAACCTTTAACCACATACTGTACCTAAATATTGCCACCGAGAAAAGAACTGCTTTGAAAAAAAAAAGAAATTACGCAGAATTCACAGTAGTTTCAGACTTCAACAGAAAATAAACGAATATACAGTTAATATGATACCATTTTGTTAAAAAATTAAATTTCGTCCCTTTAATTGAAGAAATAAGTACAAGGCTGATGTGGATTTAACTACTTCTTTTTATTTTTAGATTGATTTTTTTTATAATTAAAAATCAAGTGTACGCCCGGGCGCTTTGACGTAAACGTAGCTATGCACATGCTAATTGATAAATACTGTACTCTTTAAAAACATCATACTTAACTAACATAAAAAATAATAACCTGATACCCCTTTACAGGATTTGATTGGAACAGCCCAATCAGGTAGAAATCTATTGATCTATCTAATAAGGTTAGCTTCATAGATTTACCTATTACATATGTAGAAAATAAGCAAACAAAATTTAAATCAATACTTGTAGGTAAATGATATTCATGACCAAGAGAAAGCCATTTAAACTGTTTGGAGCATTGACTTTTAAAGAACCTGCAAGAATTTCTAAAATATGAATGAAATTTGGTGTAGGTTGAAATTTAAAAGGGAGAATTCAAATAATTTTCATTTAAATTTCAATCTTACGTGACTAAAATTCATATAAGAAAAGTTCATTCAAATAAATTTTTCAGGTTCCAACTTGTGGTTAAATGATTTTTTGGTTTAATATAACAAACTGAAATAACACTACTTTTAATAGAACTATTAAATTTGTGAAAGTATTCATCTAACTTAATAACATTTTTCAGTAGCATTTAAAGAGGGCGCCAGCACATATCGAGGTCTATTTGGATATGCAGTTTTTATGTGTAGATCTAAGCACATTTAAATGAAAAATATCCCTGGCAGATACAGTTCTTAGAATATGTCAATACTTTTTAAAAAAAAAAGTTTTCTTTCAAGTACAAAATTATATCTTATAAAGGGAAACAAGCTAGTCAAAGTATCATTAAATACTAAGACTATTAATTATGCATATAAAATAATCAAATGATCATACCCTTGATTAGGTGACTTCAACGTTAACTAACTGGGCAAATAACCAACAGAATGATACTATCTTTTGGTAAAAAAATTAGTGTCTAGAGCATAGATCATGTCCTTAAATTTTACAGAAAAAGTGTCTAGGGCATGGACCATGTTTTTAAATTCTACATATACATGTATATATGAACAATCCCAGGCAGATTTCAAAGACGTTCATGAAATCCTATCTGGACATCTAGCTGGACAGCTCAATGTTGAAGGTTATACTTTGTCCTATAACCATGATAATGGTTTACTTTCACAAATTGTGACTTGGATGGAGAGTTGTCTCATTGACACTCATACCACATCTTCTTATATCTCTCTAAAAGTTTTCAAAAACATGATAATTTGAACAAAACCTCTTTAAAATAAGCAAGACTCTCCTATTAAGTATAATTTATTGCCATTCAACTTGCAGTTCTTAGAGGCTGTGCAGGAGGTCAAATGTCCATGCTATTATGATCTGGCCATATGACCATTGCAAACATCACCTTATTTTATCAAATACATTTTCCTATAACCCTTTTAAATTTGTCTCTATCTAATACTATATGTGTCTAAATTGACTAAAAAGCATTGTTCTAGAATCATTCCCTATATAAAGTAAAATGTCTTATTTGACTCAAAATATTGTCCTATGAATTTTCCCAACATATCTACTGGCAATAACTATATTGTCTTATTTGGTCGCATTGTCCAAGAAACATTTTTTGTATGTAAAAGCTCCTTATTTGACCGAAATTACCTCATCCATTGTCTTATAACTTATACAATATTCTGTCACATTATCATTACTTCGGCTGACTACAGGAAAACACTTATTAATACTTCCCATTTAGTATTGTTATCTTCATTTTAAACAAGTATCAAAGTATTTCTGTAACATTAACTTCATATAAACAGTTTCAGTCAGTAAGTTTTGCTAATTTTATAAAATTTCATAAAACAAAAGGGGAGATAATTAGCAATATCTTATTCACTGTTGTCTTCTAAGGCTCTTACAATGCAAATCACAGACAGCAAATTGTGAATAAAAGCAGATGTGCAGTTTATAATGTAAACAATCAGTAACCCATGGAAACAAAAAAAATAAATAAATTCAAAAGACATCCTCTTCTCATTGATTGATTAATGTTAAATAAATGCAAAGTTCTAGAAAAGTGAGTCTCAGGGATTTTTCCACCAAATTTTGAAAAGGACTGACACAATTTTGATATTTTGCAATAGAAATATTGATATAAGGACCATCAGATTTTCTTCAAGGACCACTGTGCACCAAGGGGAAAAGTTTTTGAGAACTGACAAGCTGTTGAGCAACAATACTTTTTTTTCTTTTAAACATTAACGTACCATTACTGTTTCAATCTGTTATCATGAAAATTAGTACTAGTTGGTTAAGATCCATCTCCACAATAATTGAGACTTGGTGTACTATGAACCTCACCACTATCAAATAATCCCAGCTCTTTTTACTCATTAGAAACAACTTTGGGGAGTCTTTTCAGAAACCATTAGTACATGTATAATAATATGCTAGGTCAGGCCAAAAGTTTTAACCTCCAGTGGAATTATCCGAATATTTCTACCAGAAAATGTATTAATCATTCCATCAGCATAAGACGTACAGTGACACATTTTATCAAAGCATTCTATTTGCTAACTTATAGTCTTCACCTTTTCAAATATTTACAATATTTTATTAAACTGAATCACGCCAACAGTGTCATCTGAAATCGTGATTCAGTGATTTTTGTTTGATCAGCAATAACTTATCATTATTGTATCACATATACTGTACCTATACCATTTTAATTGACCTTAATTTATAGAATAAGAATCTTTTTAAACTGGTAGACTGTCCTAATCTCTCTAAAGTGGATCATTTATTCTGAATTAAAAATGGCAATGAATGCATGGTAGCTTAGCACTGACATTATGGTGGATAATATGTATGTATACATTCTTTTAAAGGGATCTTTGTATATTATCTACATGAGTAAATATATCGTAAATTCTTTGGAAATAATAGTACAGCCTTCAGGTTAAATTTATATACACTATTATGTATATATATTTCAACTTATGTATTTATATACCATTTACTGAAGAAAGTAAAAGTCAACTTGAGAAATATGTATATTAACGGCATGCCTCATTTATGAACCTCTTTAACTGTCCTCAATGCTTAGGTTTCTTTCTGACAATTACCAAGGTTTTATACTATATATGCTACCCACAATACATACTGTCCACATTATCTTGAATTGATAACTGTAATTCCAAATACATGTACTTCTGAAAATTTGTTGAGTTTTTGGAGGTTCAAAGCAAGATACATCAACTACATCAGAGAACAAAATGTATTTTTTAAAATGAAGTCTCAAAAGTGGTATTCATGGTGCAAAATTTGCTTTAATTTGAAATGTAGGTCATGGTTTCTATTTCTTGTGGAATGCAGGTTTCACAGAATCTCCTGATTGTCATTCATCATATCTATACAAGTATCCATATCAAATATCATAATTTACATTGTCAAAAATGAAGACAAGTTGTTCATTTCAGGGATTGATGTGTTCTCCCTTTATAAGCCAATATAAGGGTCGAATTACAAAATCATTGATTGTTGATTACTCAATCCCAGTGGCAAATATTTCATGCATGTTCAAGAACAGGATCAATTAACAAAACATACAATAGATAGGTTCTGTAAAAGAAAACGTCTGGTATAAAGGTCGGAAAAATTTGAAATGCCATCGGAGAAGGAAGGGATATATATTGGATAGGTAAGAAAATTTGCCTTGAAACAGTCTTCATATAGTATGACGCTCTCCCTACAATAGGCATCAGATTAAGTTCCTGATCTGAATGGATGTGGCTGCCTACTTGTAGTTGTACATTCTGCCAAATGGATGGCCCCGATTGGAAAAGGTTTTACTGACCGTTGGAAGAAGACCTAAGTGACCATATCTCTATTCCCCAAGTCATTCTACAGAATGATATATATCTACACAGTTGAAAGTTCAAGTATTATCTCATAATGGGTTAATGATAATTCAATAACCTTTAAATTATAAGCAAAAAGGTCAGACAGATTTGAAAAAGCTTAATTGTAAATTCCCTTTGAGTTTATTCCAAATCTGAAACTGATCTATAGGTATATTTGCCAACGGTAAAATTATGGAAATTTAATCAATCTTATAAATGATATGACGTCAGTTCATTAAGAACCTTGTAGATTAATTATGGTCTACATGTAGATTATCGGTTAGTATGAAATCTAATCCTGATATGAAATTACCATTCAATGTGATTAATTAAATCAACCAAAATATGTGTCATATACTGAAGATGTGCCTCTGCAAAAATTGTAATTTCAATTTTGGGTTATAAAATTTGGGTTCTTGGTAAAGCAAGTCCATGAGTACTGAACTTATCATTTTCAAAACTGGTGAGTCCATAGATGCATCAAAATTGTAAAATGTTGTATCAACTGAGCACACATATATATATCATAATTTGAAAACATAAGATTAAAAATATTCTAATTTTGAGGATGTCATTTCCTTTCTCTATTTTGTCATCATTGAAGACTAAAATAATAATTGCTAACCAATAAAATTTCCCCTTTTCGCTGCTGCACTTGCCATTGCCAAAAATGACTAGTCAGTGGCTTCGCCTTAAAAAATCCTTAATGAGAAACCATTTTGACCTATTACAATACTTGGCTTATTAATAAGATGATTGATTCATGTTGTGTTTAACAGCACTTTCAGAACTATTCATGGTGGAAAGTCTGTATTGGTTTGATGGAGTATTAATGCCAAGATGGAGTCACCGACCTTTTACAGGAAAGCTGGCAATCCTAGTCATTGAGGATTTATCTAGAATGCACCAGCCACTACGGTGGATTCCTTTATGGTTGTTGTATACCAATTTTCGTGGAATTCATAGAACAGGGGAACAACAAATTTAAATTTTAACAATTTACAATTTTCTAAACAATGTATGCAGACTTTGTCAAAACCAGGAAATTAAATATCCACTGAAATGCTAGTTTTTCTCAATTCACTAAAATTGGTACACTCGTAAATAAATGAATCCACAGTATGTGTTAACAGTCTAGCTCTGTCTTTGAAGAACTAAGTTGGCGAGTACTAAGACATTAAAAATACCATATCATTAGTATTATGTACCATGCTCTAGTTTTTAGTATCTCTTTTTTTATACAGTATATACAATTAAAACAAAACAAATCAAAACTGTGTAAATTTTTGACAACTTAACAATTAGAAGAATCAATTAAAACATTTAACCATTTACACTTTCAATGATCAGGTTACTTCAAGACTATAAATATAACATGAAACAAAAGCGTCTGTTTAAAAAAAAAACAATAATATTATGTTTATTTTACATGTAACTACTTGCACTTTCAAAGATCATATGATTTGAACACTGTATATATATTTATAGATATGACCCAAACAAAAGCTTACAATTTACATGATTTAAAAAACAAAATATTATCATGTTTTAAATGCGTTGAAAATGACAACGCTATTTCTTATGATTTTTTTCATTTCTGGTATAATATCTTGACAAATAAACAAATGAGTAGGTGGTAAACAATCAGGAAGGATACCACATATATTTGAATCTATCTTCCTTTAACATATATGTTCTCTTACTGGAACATCAGCAGTCAAGTGCTCAGGGACTTGAATGACAGCTAACTACATGTATTTCTATATATCCATATTGAGCTTGAGTTTTGGGAGTTGGAATTCTGGTACACTTTTGATTTATTGAGTCAGTCTAGAAGCCTATATTTATAATAATGATGAATCTTCCAACTATGTATACTATAACTTTCAAATATATCAGGATAGTCCTTGATGAAAAAGTTTATATACATGATTTTGCAGGATTTTCTCAGATTGTCACAACTGTTCTCAACATACAGTTAAGACATGGAAAATTGAGAATGGAAATGAGGAATGTATCAGAGACAATTGAAAAACCCAATCAAAGAGCAGAAAACACCCAAAGCCACCAACGGGTCTTCAACACAGCATGAAAAACCCACACCCATAGGTGCACTCAGCTGCCCCCTAAACACAAATGTGTACTAGTTCTGTTGAAAATGGACATAACACTAAACTCTGAAACATAAGTGAACTAAAATTAACAAAAAATACAAGACTAACAAAGTCCAGAGGCTCTTGACAAAATTTAGACAAGTCCTTATTGTAATTCTAATCTTCAAGTAAAACTTTATCCTCAATCTTGAATTTGAAAAATATTGGCTGTGGAGTTACACATTGGTAGGAAAGGAAGTTTTTCTTCAAGTATCGAATAAGTGGATACATTGAACTTGGTATCTTAGTTTTAACAAATCTTGCATACAAGCATATTAGGATATGTGAATTTTGTTGAACCTTCAATTCATGGTTCACCTACATCTGCAATCCAGGAAAATTAGCACATAATGAATAATAATGAATCTGCTGCTTGCTTTCTTCCATATGAATGTACTTACATTAGCATTCAAGATCACATTTTTAAGATAACCCAAACTTTCACTTATTACTGTTAGTATTTGGGTGTTAAATGACCTATATATAAACAAGTCTATATTTGTACAGTGAAGTATTTTGCTACACCTCTATAAATATATAAGGTCCTTTATAGATTTTCTTTTGGGTTGGGTTTTATGTACAATAAATTTAGTAACTTCTTATCGGTAGACTAATTTGATAGTTTAAAAGAAAAAATAAAATTTGAGATCTCATATTGAATTATAATTGGATGGGTTAGGTGTTTAAAGTCCACTTGCTATTATTAAGTGCAATGCACATAAAATTCAGAATGGGAAAATTGAGAATGGAAATGGGGTATATAATCTGACCAAAGAGCAAAAAAACTAGCCCAAGGCCACAAATGGGTCTTAAACACAGCAAGAAAATCTAGCACCTGGGGACAACTTAAGCTGACCCCTAAACAAACCCGTGTTCTTGTCCAGAATATGCATAATGGGACAGGAACAAGTAAATGTGATATTTCATTTGACAGATCAGCACTTTAGGTCAGTTTGTATGGTTAGTTTGATACTGATGTAGATGGAATCAACAACATCCTACAATCATGGCAAGCCTTATAAATATCACAAGGATTTAGAGCGCAGAGTAAAATCCAACTAATGAAAAACTTTATAAAAAGTGTTTAAGCTATATACATCTTTAAATAATTTGAACGGTTTTTGTATTCTTAGCTATGTGTGCAATTAATGTATCATTTAAAAGGATATGTTTCAAGATTTTGTTTGAATCTGAATATTTCTAAAATGTTATTCAAATCAAAATTTTTAAAACTTTTTATTTTGAAAGGAGAGAAAATTGCTTGTATTCATATTCATTTATAAAAAAAAGTTACCCTAAATAAAATTTTAGTTCAAATACATATTCTTATACTGGGTCAATATTTCATATTTTTCACAATTCGCCCAGCAGATTCTGGGGACAACATGTTAGTAAAAGTCAATGGATGACGGTTGCCAATTGATGGGGATTAGCTCATTTTGTCCTGGTGAGCCAAAAAGAGATAATTTTCTAATAGGATTTTTTACAGTTTTTCCAAATGAATTTGACTAAAAATCAAGTACATTTACCATTGTATATATTTGAACCCTTACATTCTCTTTTTGAAATGACTAAATCTTTATGATTTATCTAGTTATTGTGTACATGTATTTTAGCAGTAACTAAACTGCATTTCAATCAATCAACAGAAGTATTAACACTGTATGAAATGAACACCATTACAAACAATAATTGTAATAAATATTTTGTCACATTTATTCCTCACTGGGGCCTCATATAAATCATCAAATTAGTCATGTATGTGGTTAGTAACAAAGAACTGACCTCACACTGTGACCTGGTCAGTATAATCAGATTAACTAATCAGGGTAATTAAAGTTTGATGCTAGCAATTTAGTCAAAAGTTAAAGTAATTAGCCAGGCTAGTATTAAGATAACTGTCCTAGTTTTCAGACAACTTTAACATGTAGAATAATGAACCACAACTGTATGGTTAGAGTTTATACTTCAGAAAAATGGAAGAAATAAGTACATTGTAATGATTCATCTAAAATTGCAGGCTAGATATCAGGGACAAATAATACAATTAAAAAAAGCTTTGATAACACTTCAATTTTGTTTTTCTGATTTATTTTCCCTATAATTCACTCATTAAGTTTGATGAAGGCCACAGACAATTAATCTAATCGCATATACATGTAATAACAAATGTATATACATGTATATGTACATTCATAAACATGTGGTAAATGTGTTATAATTTACTCTATCTCTAAAAGTCGTGAAGATCTGGAATCATCTAATGGACAATGAAATGGAGGTCACTGTGAACTCTATTTGGTGTCATTCTAGTCGAAAAGCCATAGAATGTTTAGCGAACAAATAATATTATAAACAAAAGTAAATGAAGCATGAAATGTATGTCACGGTGACCACCATTTAGTGTTAATCATGAACATACACTAACAAATAGTCTTCATATGATATTGAGATAATTGTGAAGATAGTACATGTACCTATTTTTTGTTTTGGAAAATCACACAATTCAATGAAGCATGAAGATCTATATGTACTTCCAGACTTATCATAAGTAGGTTTGATTGACATATTCTAAAGGTGTTTAAAAGTGTGTTTTCCAAGTTCATGAAACATGTAGATATGTCTAAATTACAAGTACAAAAAAATGTAACATGCACATGATGATTTTTTTTTTGCAACCAGTGAACAGATCCCATACATGTGAGGGAAAAAAAAAACATGAGACAATTGCAATAAAGCATTTAATAAAAGTTACAATGTTATACTACAGTATTTTATGGCATAAATGAAGCTAGCTTTTTCTCCTTAATGTATTCCTCCCTAATAAAGGATGCCTGTTAGAACTGACACATAGTATCCAAAAGTTGTTTTAATTCAAGACCACAAAAATTTGAGTCATTCGTATATGAACTTCATTATAATTTAGGTGGGAGAGCCTAATATGATTCATCTTAAATTCCTAATTGTGTGGTTCTAGCTTATATTGTTTCTAAAATAAAACAACTGATGTGTAAAAAAATAATAGTATTCAATTTTAAAATACTTTATGAAGATCAACTGAAATGAAAATTACAAAGATGGAGTTATTATAATATATAATTAAGTTAAATCAAAGATGCCATCAAAAAACTTCAATTTACATACAATGTGTTATAAAGGACTTTTTTTAAAAGTCAAAGACAATGACATGTTTAAACTTTCTGAACCAAATATTTGAACTGTATGATGGTATATTTAATCATACTAAAGTTTTTAAATTTTGCCATGTCACACCTTGAAGTCTTAAGAATATATACTTTAATGGTAAACTATTGATTGGTTTTGAACTGTTCACCAGTATTTGTCTGACCTTGTTGAACTGGGTCACTTTAAATCTAGAGTTACATCCCTTTATAAATCATTTGCTTAATATTTTACATAATAAAACATAGGTAATCCAGTGGAATTGATCTACATATATACACCCAAATAAGTTATTTTCATAAGAATTTAACAAGGTCAACCATGCATGAGTATCATATTTTTCTTACTTATTTTGTTTCTTACCCACATTGTTCATTGTCTTAACTTGAACCGCACCCTCAAAATTGAATGATTTGGGAATCATAATTTCTGTCTCGGTCTATTCTTTTTTTGTCAGATAAGAAGAGTGAGAACACTATTACTTCACAAGCAAATTTCATTGTTGTGACCTTAAAAAGACTAGTGATAATTAAATACTGTTAACACTCAAAATTGTATAATTTTACAATGTCTTGAAAGGAGGTCAAACTATATGTAATTTAAAGTTGGGTTAAGGCATTTTTATCACAAAAAATCTCTAACAAGAAAATAACAACTCTGCTCCTTTTGCATTGTTCATGAGCTGTGTAAGAGACTATACACAGGACATTTGAACCTTTAAAAGAAACTATGATATGTTACCTCAGCATACACAATAATTCATTACAAGTTTTGAATACTTTAATGTCACATATTTCTTTATATGATACACATTTCATGTTGTTATATGAATAATAAATGATTATTAAAAAATATATATAATTATTCATACATTTCTAGCATTGTTTCATGCATGTAAAATATTTCTTTCAATTATTTTTAATACTATTTTGTACTTCAAATCTTTGAAAGTTTATAAGACATATGGCTACACTCAATTACATTACTAATTTATGCATGATGTAAAAATGTGTTAAACGTTCTCTCTGGAAACATTCATTATTTTACTTGAAATTGCCTACAATTGACAAAAGTACTCAAAAATGAAACTGATGTACTGTAAACTAGTTTTATTTACATTGCATATTCATGAATGTTGATTTCTTTGTTCACATTATACATGTTATATGTCAGTTCCTAAATACAAAGTGAATTGAATCTTAGAAAAGAAAAAAATATTTAAAATTCAGAATTCATTTTGGCATTTATTAATTGAAAAGCTTTGTAAAAATAAATGATTTATAAAATAACTCATAGGCTCATAGACAAGGTGCTTTTGTCAGACAATCCTAGATGATTCTGTTAAATCAAAATGTGATTCAAGGAGGGTAAAGTTCTTCCTAAACCATTCAAACTCATATTTATTATATACTTGAAATATTAGTCAGTTTACTTTTTGGACTGAAATTGTGTCACTGAACTTTGTGTTTCAGACAACTCTTAAACAATCAATATTTTGATGTTCTTCATGTTTTTTATATTGTAAATTTAACAATGGTCTATTTTTAAAATGGCTAATCAATAATCATAATTCAAATTCAGGTACTTCAAATAAATCAAAACTAACATCTGTATTAGATACCAACACCAAAGCTGTGTATGTAGCCTTAAAGGAAGCTGTAAATTTTCAAAACTCTTAAATTACCTGACAATGTTTGGATGTTCATAGTTTTCCAGTTGTTTTAATAAAGCAATTTCTCTAATTGCGCTCATTGGCATGCCTTCTTCTGTGTTTTGTATTCGAATCTTTTTCATCGCCACAAGTTGTCCCTCTTTGTCACGAGCCTTATACACTGTTCCGTAGGCACCATTTCCGATAACTGATATCACCTCATAGTTGTTGTTATCAAACCTTTCTTTTCGACTGGTCATCGCTAACATCCCTTCCCTCAATTACCATGGCAACCTTAATAACATGTCTTTTGCTGCCATGGAATTACATGATGAAACCTTCAAGATAAGATATTAAAACTTAAAAAATTCTTGTTATGAAATAGTTCTCTTTCCTTTACATACTGGAGAGTTAAGAAATGACAATAAAATATGTTTGTTACAAAGTGAAATCAATGCCATCCACTTCATTTTTAGCTTCAACGAAAAGATGTCTTGTTGGAAAGCATACCACAACTTCAATCTTTATAAAGCATATGTAATAGATAAGATATGTTCAACATGTTCAAATGACTTTTGATGAGAATTTTTCATGATTTCCTTTCTGTTGATGTTTAATAAAAAAAAAAAAATACACAAAAAGGCACATCTGATATTCAGACATAGGAATAACCAATGCAAGGAAAATGCTTGTCGAATTTTATTTTCAATTGATCTTGCGGTTCTCACTAGAAATAATTGTATGTGTAAGTGTATCATATATATTAACTTATTAAGTCAACACTTGTGGCTGATAGTCAGGTGAAAACTGTCTCATCATACCCATGCCTAAGTGGGTAGTCAATAAGTCAAATAAAGAAGTTGATATTATAGCTGTAGTCTAGTAAAGGTTTGTGTACACGTCTAGGATACCACCAAGACAGGGAGATCTTCTGAATCTTTTTAATGAGATACATTTATAATGAAAAAGAATTGAAGAAAATAAGTCCTTTAACCCAAAATATTCAAATGCTTTCTTACTTATTGAAGGTTGAATCAATAATAAATCAATAAAACATAGCTATTTTCACATAAAACAAGTCATCAAGACTGTAAAACAGCAGTAATACTGAAAAATGGCAAAACATGATTAGACATCTTTGTCACAGATTTATACCTGTACTACCTAGTAAATCATTTATCTTCACCACATAATCCAAAGATTATTTATAAACATACTGTACAGTTATTCTAGATTATCAGTTTCACCTACATTGACTTTTAACCCTAATTTGATATCAACATTTAAGTTTTTCCAAGAAAAATGATTATTTAATATTCATATGTTCATATTTATGTAATTTTCTTTGCTCAACTTTAAATTCAATGCATTTGTACCAAGCCACAATTTTGTCACATGTGAAGTTCAATTATCAAAGTTACAAGATCAAGAAAATTGTCTTAGTTTAAGTGTATATACTTAAAATTTCTACTGATTGAAAGTGGATAACACTATCTTCAATCATCAGACATACATGTATACATATCTACATGTAGCTTATAAGATTATTTACTTTTATCCTGCAATTGGGTGTTCTAATATACAGATACAGCCCTACAGATATCGCTATTCTGTATCTGTATACTATACAGATATCGCTTTAAAGCTACGCCCACTGTCGGACTGAGTATTGTATGAACCCGCATGACCTCAGAATGTGTATTGCAATCCCATTCCAACCACGTATCAATTGCGAATTAACGATTTCTTTTATGCGTTCTGTTTCTTTTCCAACATTTCTTTAGAGCAATATTAGAATCACACCAATTTTCTGATAACATACACAAATAAACAGCAGTCTTTTCTACGATGACAACTATAACTATCGATATCAAAACTTGAATGTGTATGATTGTGTAACAAAACTAACCATGTCAATTTCAGCATGCATGTTTAGTGAATGTCGAGTCTGAATCTGAAGCGTAGGACAACTTGTACACTCCTGTTTCAAATTGAACAATGTTTTGTTATTTGTTTTTACTGTTGAAATTAGTTGTTATGATAAAATAGATAATTATTCACTTTCAGCGATGTATTATTGTTGACAATTCGAGATTCTTTTTTTGCGAACCCGTCTTCAGCTGAATGTGTGATTACTGTACATCGTATTACTACACGGGCCTCAAGGGATTTCAAATCAAAAATAAATGCGAAACATGTGTTTTTGTGTCTTTTAAGGTGGTACCTAACACTACAGGGAGATAACTCTGTAAAGTCGGCTTAACGTTTTAATTACGTTGTGTTGTAAAAGGAATATTAAGCTTCTCAATGATCAAAATTGGTGTTTGTCAAATTGCTATATAACCAGTGTAATTTTTCTGACAAAACGGTTGGTTCAAATTTTTAAAATTTTTTATACTTTTGTTAAAGTGTCAAAGTAAATACTTTGACAAAATTTTATGAAAATTAAACGAGCCAAATTAATTTTAGTGAAAGTGTTGGGTACCACCTTAAAACACAAATAATATACAGAATTAATTGCAGGATAAAGACAATAACTGTTTAGTGTCTTTAAATATCAGCTGTATTTGTACTCGGCTCGAAACAGGTGTAATAGCTCCCTAAAAGCTCGCATACACCTTGTTTCCTAGCCTCTTACAAATACAGCTGATATTTAAAGACACTAAACAGTTATTGTCTATGTATATAAAATCTTCAAAATGGATTATTCATGTATAAGAATGCAGTATGACATTTCATATCTGAAGTTATCTTTTACAGGGCAGAATTCATGCATACCAAATGAAGAACAGCAATAAAAGAGTTGTTCCTTTGATTTTTGTGGGTTTTTTTGTTGCTGTGACTTGTGTCATGGATGGATGACATACATTGTATCCCATTTCCTGTGATTTCTCTTATATGCAGTCTCATTCCAGGTTAACATATGGTTTTTTGTCAACAATAGAAATTTTCAATTAAATTTTTTTCAAAACAGAATTCCACCAAAAAAAAAAATCATGGTTTAAAATGATTGGCCAAATATGTCATTCATGTATAAAATGATTATTTTTTTGTGTAATTCCAATTTTAATCTGAAACATTTACATCTTGCAAGGTACATTGATATTATATTTTATTTACATATACCAAGGATTTGTATAGTAAGTTACTTATAAACATTTTATTAAAAAAAGAAAACTTAATATCATAAATATTGTAAATATTTCTTGTGGATGTTATAAATCAGCAAATTATGAATAAATATTCAACAATTCTAAGTTCTTTGTATTAGGGCTTTCTCGTGCTGCTTACAATTTCACCCTCCTTTACCATTAAAACTTCAATAATCTTGCTCATAAGTTATCTCCCATGTACTACTTATCATTGATTATCTCCCATTATCAATAAACATTCTCTTCTTAATTTGGATGTCGCTTCTCTTATTTTAAATTATTGATGCATTTAAAGATTTACCATCTGTAGACTGTTTACATGTACATGCATTATATACATATAAAACTCAAAAATATGTCTGTATCATATTAAATGGTAAAATTAAAAATATATTACACTTAAAAAAAAAGCTTAAAACATTATCATTGTTGAGGAGATGTGATTTCCAGGAACAAATCAAATCAATCTTTTTACCATGTTTTTGTCTAATTGCGGGTAGCAAAAAAAATTGGGCAATGTAGACATTTTCATCAAACATTTTCTGTAAAAACGACAACAAACATCTATGCATCTATTGGTGTGGCCTAGCATATAAATATGTATAGATAGCAGTTTATCTGTCTAAAAACATATATCTATGATTTAATTTGTATATTGCTTTTTGATACGGATGCTTCTCATAGACCATATATATTGGTATATTTAAATCTATTCAGGTTTAGGTTGTTAGGTTGCTTAATTCAATGACATTTATCCACGATCTCCTTTGATTTATCATGCTTCTGTAATCATGGTAATGGTCATTTTCAATAAAATGTTATCAATTAATCAAAATTAACAGATTTTTATAGACATACAAGGGACAAAAAATTCATGTGAAAATACAGGAAAATTATTTAAAAGTTCAAATTTCAACCACGCTTTTCATAGTTTCAGTAAATGATACACCTGTTGGAGAGTCATCTGTGTTGTTATACAGTATTCACAAAGACCTTTTGCAACTACAGGCATGTGATGCTCATTTAAATAAATGGAGAATGATGCCACTGCTTGCATTTAACATTAAATAAAGGGAGATAACTCAGATATAGTAAAAGTGAAGCTACCGAAGTTTGTACTTGATCTGAATTGTGTGGTAATAAGCTAAAGCATTGTGTATAAATTTCATCACATTTGGTTGAGGTTAACTTGGAGAATGGAAACAAATTGAAAATAATCAGCAATTTAACTGTTAGTAAAGGGGCATCAAATTCAATCTAGAATGATAAAATAGCTACCAAAATTCAAACTGTTTACATGATCTGTCTTTTGTGGTTACAAATGTATGTTCTTCTAATATATTATATGATAGTATAATACTAAACCCCTAATAGGAGGAATTGTACTTGATATTCATATGATGAAGAAATAATCTTTCAATCAGTTTAATTGAGATCAGGAGCTGGCATGTCAGTAACTGCTAACTAGAAGTCCTTTCTTAATTTATATATCATTGTCATTTTGTTTAGCTTCTTTTGTTACCTATTCTGACATCAGACTCTGGAGTTCTTTTGAACTGAGTATTACTGTGGGTATTGTTGTGTGTTTGTTTTTTCTACACTAGCTAGAGGTATAAGAGGAGGGTTGAGATCTCAAAAATCCTGTTTAACCATGCCACATTTCTTTGCCTGTCCCAAGTCAGGAGCCTCTGGCCTTTATGTCTTGTATGATTTTTTTTTCCTGCATATTTAAGAGTTTAGTATGACGTCCATTATCACTGAACTTGTATAAATATTTGTTTAGGGGCCAGCTGAAGCACGCCTCCGGGTGAGTGAGTTTCTTGATACATTGAAGACCCATTGGTGGCCTGTCTGCTCTTTGGTCAGGTTGTTGTCTCTTTGACACATCCACATTTTCATTCTCAATTTTATAAAAATTAGAGAAAGGATATGAATTTGGGGACATACAGTAGTACAGACAGACAATGGTAAGACTTAAATAAAATACCCCTTTCTGCAAAGACAGGGGCATACCAAAAAATTGTTTAGATTTTATTGGCCTGTAGTTGAAATTTTTACAGGCCTGATAGAAATTTTACAAGAATGAGTAAGGCTGATGATAGTGAGTCATATATTTGTATCATCATCAAACCTTATAGTGCTGCTTATAATATTTTGAAAACAAAATGCAAACTTACAAAAGTAAATGTATGTCATTGATATTAACCATTGTTTATCATGTTTATATGCTTATAATTTGGATTATATACATGATATATGTATATTTTTGTAGACAGTCACACTCAATGCAATTGGTAATTTTTTGCTTTCTTTGATCTACATAAAAAATATTTAATCATTATTTTACATAAATTAAATATATATTACATGTATACATGTACATGGTTGAGTCTCTTTTAAAGACCTATTATGAGGGTAGTAATGCCCTTTACTGTCCGGCGTCAAACGGTCATTTTTCAGCTATCAATAGCGTCAAATTGGTTACAAATTTACTGTGTTTTGTCAAAATATTTTTATTGGGATTCGTCAGAGGTTTCAAATAATTTTCGTTACTGTCATTTTTAAGAAAAAATAAACGTGATTTGTCAAAATCAGCCAATTTTTTTTTATCAACTAAAAGAAAGTGTGCATTTTATCATCATGCGCCAAAAATTACTGTTAATGTCATTTGGAAAGATTTTTTACCGTTATTCCTCATGAAGGTATACCCCCCATTACCACCCTTTATTATCATTTATTTGTTTCTGTATTTAATTTTTAATCATTTTAGTTTTATTTTGTTCTGGATTTTTTTCTTTCTCCATCAAGTTCAAAAACCTTATTTAAACATGTTCAACTTTTTTTTTCAGGTGGATGCATTATATGGCCATCATGGGCCCCCAGATAGGCCTGAAGCAGCGTGTATACAAATTATTTGTAGTAAAACAGTAACATGTCAGAGAACATCCACATACTTTTGAAATTTAAAGTTAAACGGGACTTTTTTTCACCTTGGACAGGTGTTGTCTTTGATTTACTGTGATCAGCTAGTATTAAAAGTATTAAAAACGTTTCACCTCTATGCAAATTTTTTCATTCATATGTCGGCTTCTATTCTATGAATGAATGAACATGGTCGGTCTATTCGGAACATCGTTTCTCTTGATCTTTTGTTTGCTAGAATGGAATGCAATGTAAATAAATCTAAAATTTTGATATAAATCATGATATTACACACAAACTCACCTGTTCAACTTAAAGTCTAGTTAAATATGTATCATCCAAACATTTCTTTTTGGTAAATAATTCCTTTTCTGATTTTTAATTAATTTTCTTTATCTTTTTTCTCTTGTTGATACGTTGAGCACTCAGAAATATTCCGCGTAAAGCCACGACATCGAACGCAGTTTTGATTGGTTTAGATAAACTATTTCTAAATTATGCATACCTTTCAATAGGTTAAAGGTCAAGTGGAATAGTCAATCGGAATATCGCGGGGGTGTTTTAAACAGGTATTTGGCAATAACGATATACAAAAAAAATTGTGTAATTTCGAAATTCACAAAAAGAAAAATATAGTTCCTTATTAAAAAGGAATAATACTTCACAATAAAAATACTTAGAAAAATAAACTTTTCCGCAAAATTCACTCCTGGACACTTTTGCATGGTTTTCTGTGAGACAAGCTCTTAAATGGGTAACATTTTCAATCATGGTTATTCATGTCAGTGTCGTGACAAAAATGACTTACATGTCAACGTCTTTGCACAAACGATACGGTTATTAACGCCACTTTTATTGGTGACAATTTTCCCTTAAATTTTGAAACTGCAAAAATTGAAAAAAATTAATAACTAGTATTATCTATTACAAGTTTACCTGAAACAGACCTGGCTGAGGTATTCAGAACGTAGGTAGAACCGGACGTTATTTATCTAACTTTACACGTTTATCGTTTTAGGAAACCACATAAATTGAAAAGTATCATTTACCAACACATTTAAGAAGTACAATCATCAGCATATCAAATGTTTAACAGATCAATTTTAAGAAGTAAATAAGCAACGGCCAGGGGAATCTCATTCAAAACGTGTACGGCAACAGAAAATAATTGATTTGATAAATTGGATTTAAAAAAAATACACTGAGACAGATGATCCTTTCGGTCTCGAAAATAATATCATGGAAATATTAGTAATCTATCAAGAACCAATTCTGTTAACGTTTTGAATATAGTTTTTACTCACGGAAAACTGTATATAAAACAGTTCGCATTGCCGGACCAAGGATTAACTCGGGCTTCTTTTGCCTTGAATTGAGTTTACTATATGCATTTTGCTGTCCACATTAGCTACCGGTATATGGTTAGGGTTGAGATCTCACAAAACATGTTATTAACCCAGCCACATTTTTCTCGTGTCCCATGATGCATGCGAGGAACCTCTACATCCTTTTTTAATCTCACGGTGTATATTTTTTCTTTCTATTTTCTTCCTTTGCATGTTAATGAGATAAATGTGGCGTCCATTTTGCTGAATAAGTACACAATACTGTTTATGTACTTATTGCTTATATAGGGGCAAGCAGATTTCCACCTCCGAGAATGGCATTGGGAGACAAAAGACAAGGGATAACTTTAAAACAATGGTATTGAAAACCATAGAAGAGTCAATTCCAACTCAAATGATAAATAACACAAAACAGAAACTAACATGCATTGCGTCAATAAAGAGGTACAATCACTTCAGGTATTTATAGAAGAAGAAAACAACTAAATTGTTAAAAAAATGAAAACTGAATAAAAGGATAAGACATAGTTGACAGTAAAAGGAAACAAAGAAACTACTAAGACAATGAGATAAGAAAAGCTTACTGAACATATTTAGAAAACATAATTTGCCATGACGGAAGCCTAGAAACTTATCAAAAACAGAAAGAAAATGGAATTTCATATCAATTCCAGAAAAAAAGACAGTTCGTGCGTTGCACCGTTTAGATCTGAGAGCATGCTGATAGATAACACAAAACAAGAAGCCGAAATACTATGTATAAACAATATCTTTCTGTTTTTATACCAGAAGATTACAATGAACAAATACCCACTCTTTCAGACTACTATATATATATATATATATACGTCTGAGTCAGTGACAACCCTACAACAGATGTATCCATCGGATCGCCATCAATGATGGTGATACATGGCTGTGTACATAATGTATATACAACTCGTCTAAACATCAACCCAACAATGTTAGATCTGTAAATTTGCTTTCGCAAATTTTTGGTTCTTCCCTCGCCGGGATTCGAACCCATGCTACTGTGATATCGTGACACCAAATCGCCTGCACTGCAGCCGTCCCGCTAGACCACACGACCACCTGGGCTCTCAAAAAAGAGCTTTCGCTGGCCGTGTGTTACCTTTCCACGTCAGTTTTAATCTAGCGGCGTACTGCAGTACATGATATATAAGGCATGAAGATGTTATTGTTACAGATCAGCTAAATTATCTATAGTAAAGGATCCTACAAATTAATGTGAGATACAGTCACAGAAAATAATTATATTTATAAGTACGTCTGAGTCAGTGACAACCCTACAACAGATGTATCCATCGGATCGCCATCAATGATGGTGATACATGGCTGTGTACATAATGTATATACAACTCGTCTAAACATCAACCCAACAATGTTAGATCTGTAAATTTGCTTTCGCAAATTTTTGGTTCTTCCTTCGCTGGGATTCGAACCCATGCTACTGTGATATCGTGACACCAAATTTAGCTGATCTGTAACAATAACATCTTCATGCCTTATATATCATGTACTGCAGTACGCCGCTAGATTAAAACTGACGTGGAAAGGTAACACACGGCCAGCGAAAGCTCTTTTTTTGAGAGCCCAGGTGGTCGTGTGGTCTAGCGGGACGGCTGCAGTGCAGGCGATTTGGTGTCACGATATCACAGTAGCATGGGTTCGAATCCCGGCGAGGGAAGAACCAAAAATTTGCGAAAGCAAATTTACAGATCTAACATTGTTGGGTTGATGTTTAGACGAGTTGTATATATATATATATATTATATATATCCATCTAAGTCAGAAATACATGTAACATCAAATGGTACAGAAAAAGTTTTAAAACTTTTACGAATCTTGATCCATCTAAAGCCACATGTCTAGATGAAATACCAGCACGCATATATGCATCACATTTCATTTCATTTTAACACATCTTTTTTGAAAGGAAATGTACCATAAGATTGGAGATTCAAGTGTATGTTTAAAAAGGCCAAAAGTAACCAGATAGTTACTACAGACCAATCTCCCTAACGTATCTATGCTGCAAACCGTTAGAACAAATTGTATAGTAAGTAACACTCTAAAACACCTGGACAAACATAAAATACTAGTGGACAATCATACCACATCTTATTTTCTATAATGATCCTGGCTTCAGAGCAAAACGCAGACATTAAGGCATGGATTACTCAGTAATCTTCATAATGCGGCATACAAACTGATCTTATAATTTAGACTTCTCCAAGGCATTTGACAAGGTGCCTCATAAAAAATATTAAGGAAGATGTATAATTATTGCATATGGGTAAATACCTTGAATAAGTTATTAGCTTTGGGCTTAAATCTTCATAAAACATGACCAAGTTTTCGCCTTGGGCTTAAATCTTCATAAAACATGACCAAGTATTGTCTAACCTATAATAGAGGGCAAAAAAACTGACTTTTCATTGGACGAGAAGGGGTGAGTATGTTCTAAGCTAATTATAGTACATGAACATACGTCACATTATTTATTTTTATACCTTGAACAGGTATTCCTACAAAAAACAAGGCCAAGACTATTGATTTTTTTATATTGACTTTGTTTAATTGTTAACACACTTTATGCGCATAAGGTAATATACCACGTAACTTGTCAACAAGTCAAATAATATCGAACAAATTCAAATAGGATGCTGTTTTTCTTATTTTGAATATATGTATATCTATATTTGTCCTGGTCTTTTCAAGATTTTATCGTCTATAAGATAAGATAAGATAATATATATTTTAACCGGAGAACATCTTACATCAATTGGTCATAGAACACCTTGTGTTACTAACACATGTTATATTATGGCCCTTTCTGGCATTTTATCGAATCGGCCCTTCGCTGTGACAGAGACATATAATACATATGTCTCTGGCTGTGATATAGATGCAATAGCTTCTTGATACTTTACCTACATTCACGATTTGGTCTGTGGTGTTGTTTTATTTTCTGATGACTTGGGTACCGGAGCAGGTACGGTTGTAAAAATGTCAGTACTAGTATCTACACAGTTAGTGAATTTTCGACAAAATTGCTGTTGACTGCATTTGTGACATATAATACCATGTTCAAAAAAGGTTTCGAAAAAATGTGGCCTCATTGCTATATACTAAATTCTCGTGTTATTGGTTATGTACAGGTACCTACATCAGTTTGAAGGCTGTTGTTCCTTGCATATATATTATAAATGTAAACACATGAATAGAAAGTAAGTCAAGAGTATGGACAGTCATAGGAATGCACACAATAAGCGATACATTTTCTTTTATAAAATGATATACTAGTATGCTATATAGTCAAACTGAACCAAAATAACTCTATGAATTAAGCCAACATCCGAAAAAGTATGATAGAAACATTAAAATTTAATATAACAACACAAAAAAAAATACAAAAAGAGATTCGAACCTTATCTTCAAAATTATATATGATTAGTAGTTCTTTGCTCTACTGATGGAGCCACGACGACGCTGGACTATAATGATTTATTAAGGAGCTATATCAGTACAATTTAGCGATGTTACAATTTTTTTCATTAAAAAGTTGTTTTTTATGTAATAAGGACACACCAAACCAATTTCATTTTTGATGGAAAAAGTGGTATAATTAATTACAACAGTCACAAAAAACATAACTTTTTATTTAGTTTGAAATGTCCTGCCCGGGGGGGATTCCCTGTTTTCCCCACCTAAAACACTCTAAATTCCGCATATTGGACTTTCATCCTATTTGAGGGTAAAATGTACTATTTATCACACATATCATAATATATGTAAATCGAGATATTGATCAAAAAGCATTTTTATTTTTTGTTTTTATAGTAAATTCTATTCTGTCGGCACTTTTTGAAATTGGCCCTCCTGTGAAAAAAATTCACGATAAATTGGCCCTACCTTTTTTGTTTGTGACAGCCAAAGACATATAAAATTGAGAATTGAAATAGAGAATATGTCTCTTTTGGCCCTCCTGTGAAAAAAAATCACGATAAATTGGCCCTACCTTTTTTGTTTGTGACAGCCAAAGACATATAAAATTGAGAATTGAAATAGAGAATATGTCAAAGAGACAACAGCCGAAGGCCACCAACCGGTCTTCAATGCAGCGAGAAAACTTGCGAGCTACAATATTATCATGAGGGTGGTACCTTCACAGTGACGAATATAGTCTGTTTTCCGGTCGTTATTGAAATTCTTAACAATACAATATATTTGTATGTATATTCCGAAGGCATACTGGATATTTTTCAGAGGAGACCAACCTAGTGACGAATGACCCACGAATAACGGTAAAATAAACCCCCCCTTTTTTGGGGACGATCAATGCATTTAAATGGGAGCATATAGTTGTTACCCCCTCCTTTACTCTTGGTTTGGACCCCCTTTTTAAAATGGCTGGATCCGCCCCTGAAGGGCATTATGTCTCAGCCTCAGGTACAGATGTTCATTAAAAAAAAATCACAATAATTCCTGCATATTGTTAGACAGAAAATTCTTCATCGTCTAGGGTATAGTAACATGTTTCAACATTATCAGTCCAAACTATGTGTATTTCCGAAATCACGGTTGACTAGCTCAAATACTGTAAATACGGTAAATAAGTAAAGTTTTTAAAAAATAGCGGGAAAATTAAAAAGGGTAAAAATGACTCAGATTTTTTTATCACGTGATAAGCAAAATGGCGACAACACCAAAAGAGAGATTTGACGCTGCAGTCAAAGTTATTCATGGTTTGCCAAAGGAGGGTGAGAAAAAAAAGCTTCGAAACATATTTAGAAATGAAGACAAACGTTTAAATGATGATTAATTTTTATAATATATTAATTCAGATTGTAAAAACAAAATTGTACATTCATACTTTTATGTATTGTTCTGTGTTTTGATAAAAAATTATCTGATGAAAACCAATATTACAAACGTGTAATGGTTTATTAAAACAAGAACATAGCCCAATTCCGGTAATTTAAATCGTCTGGTTTATTCTTAAGTCTAGTATCAATCAATGAACGGTCATAACATGGTACAATGTCAGTTGTGCCAACTTTTTGTGAAGCAAATACGCAAGATTTGGCCAAAATTGAAAAGATCAAAGAGAAAAAACAATAGAAGAAAAGGAAAATGCCACAAAAAAGGCATAAGCATGCGTGTGACTTGGCAGCCCTGCACTGTGCATGCCCTTTATCGTCAAGTGTTAAACAACAATGAAAGTTAATTTTTTAATGCCATTTGTCAAATCAAAATTTTGATCTTCTGTAAGTATTGAATAAAGTAGAATATTAATCGCTTTTAATTTGTTTTTATACGACCGCAAAAATTTTAATTTTTCGTCGTATATTGCTATCACGTTGGCGTCGTCGTCGTCCGAATACTTTTAGTTTTCGCACTCTAACTTTAGTAAAAGTGAATAGAAATCTATGAAATTTCAACACAAGGTTTATGACCACAAAAGGAAGGTTGGGATTGATTTTGGGAGTTTTGATCCCAACATTTTAGGAATTAGGGGCCAAAAAGGGCCCAAATAAGCATTTTCTTGGTTTTCGCACAATAACTTAAGTTTAAGTAAATAGAAATCTATGAAATTTTGACACAAGGTTTATGACCACAAAAGGAAGGTTGGGATTGATTTTGGGAGTTTTGGTTCTAACAGTTTAGGAATTAGGGCCCAAAAAAGGGCCCAAATAAGCATTATTCTTGGTTTTCACACAATAACTTTAGTTTAAGTAAATAGAAATCAATGAAATTTAAACACAAGGTTTATGACCACAAAAGGAAGGTTTGTATTGATTTTGGGAGTTGAGGTCTGAACAGTTTAGGAATAAGGGGCCAAAAAGGGGCCCAAGTAAGCATTATTCTTGGTTTTCGCACCATAACTTTAGTTTAAGTAAATAGAAATCTATGAAATTTAAACACAAGGTTTATGACCACTAAAGGAAGGTTGGGTTTGATTTTGGGAGTTTTGGTCCCAACAGTTTAGGAATAAGGGGCCCAAAGGGTCCAAAATTGAACTTTGTTTGATTTCATCAAAAATTGAATAATTGGGGTTCTTTGATATGCCGAATCTAACTGTGTATGTAGATTCTTAATTTTTGGTCCCGTTATCAAATTGGTCTACATTAAGGTCCAAAGGGTCCAAAATTAAACTTAGTTTGATTTTGACAAAAATTGAATCCTTGGGGTTCTTTAATATGCTGAATCTAAAAATGTACTTAGATTTTTGATTATTGGCCCAGTTTTCAAGTTGGTCCAAATCGGGTCCAAATTAAACTTTGTTTGATTTCATCAAAAATTGAATAATTGGGGTTCTTTGATATGCCAAATCTTACTGTGTATGTAGATTCTTAATTTTTAGTCCCGTTTTCAAATTGGTCTACATTAAAGTCCAAAGGGTCCAAAATTAAACTAAGTTTGATTTTAACAAAAAATGAATTCTTGAGCTTTTTTGATATGCTGAATCTAAACATGTACTTAGATTTTTGATTATGGGCCCAGTTTTCAAGTTGGTTCAAATCAGGATCCAAAATTATTATATTAAGTATTGTGCAATAGCAAGAAATTTTCAATTGCACAGTATTCAGCAATAGCAAGAAATCTTCAATTGCACAGTATTGTGCAATAGCAAGAAATTTTCAATTGCACAGTATTGCGCAATAGCAAGAAATCTTCAATTGCACAGTATTGTGCAATAGCAAATATTTTCAATTGCACAGTATTGCACAATAGCAAGAAATATCTAATTGCACAATATTGTGCAATAGCAAGAAATTTTCAATTGATTGGAGTTATCTTTCTTTGTCCAGAATAGTAGTTGAATCAACTTAAATCATTGTTTTATACAATATACAATGTATATTCACTTTTACTACCAACTGATAAATTAAAACAATCTTTACCATTCAATGATAACAAGCTCCTTTTGTTACATTTTAATATTTTATGATGTATTTAAATGAGTAGTTATTGTTGCAAACTCCATTAGAAATTTGAATTGAGATCAGTTTTGGAAATAGGGAAAGGGGGATGTGAAAAAAAAAATGGGGGGGGGGGGGGTTAAATTTTTCTCATTTCAGATTTCATAAATAAAAAGAAAATTTCTTCAAACATTTTTTTGAGAGGATTAATATTCAACAGCATAGTGAATTGCTCAAAGGAAAAAAAAGTTTTTTAAGTTCATTAGACCACATTCATTCTGTGTCAGAAACCTATGCTGTGTCAACTATTTAATCACAATCCAAATTTAGAGCTGAATCCAGCTTGAATGTTGTGTCCATACTTGCCCCAACCGTTCAGGGTTCAATCTCTGCAGCAGGGCTCACGCTACCAGGCGACTTGGGCGACGATACTCGCTTTCAGTCGCTTCCGTCATCGGACATTTTCAATTTTTACCAAGTTGATGAAACATCAATTTTTTATTGATAATTAAAGAAATTTAGACATAAACGATTCATTATCTTAAGAAAAGAGGCTGAAGCATTGTCTTTGCAGTGTGTAGCAGGTTATTTGATAAAAATACAACTTTTTATCACTTCGTGCATTTCCGCAAGTTCCGGTGCTTGTTACTCGAAAACGTACATCAACCTACACAATGTAAATTTCGGCGGCAAAATAAGTTTGTTACTTCATTTAAACGTGATAAAAGTTGCCTCCAGTAAATGTTTTATCCATTTATTGCATTAAAAACGTCATGTTCCTTTCCAAATAACTTGTCAAACATCGTTTATTTTTGTAAATTTTCTTGCATTCGTCTGCCATTGACCGATTTCTAAACTACAGATCTGAACCGGACCAGCTATGACCGAAATCCGTATGTTTACAATAATTACTACGGACGCACGGATGGAACAGCTGACAGAAGAATATTGATCCCAAAGGGGAAAATTACGTATTCCACACGCATTAAGAGACTTTTGGTTACATCTAATTGATTGGTGTATATAATTCCCTATATTTTTTATGGATTGTTTCAAAGTTGCTTAACTCTGAGACTATTAATTATATGGCCCAGCTTAATAACTTTTATATTTTTTTATGAGAAACACTGAATTTCATACACAAGATAGATTTGAATTAAATTGTAATTGATATATTATAATTTCTTTACATTTTTAAAATAAAACAAATATTTTTTTTAGTGCTAGATATTAAATATTTAGTTGGTAGTTTCTCACAAGAACCTTAGTAAAACTTAAACACTTTTAATTTGAAATGTTACTTTAATTGTATACTCAGATATGAATTGAATAATATAAAAAGAACATTATTTACATATGACCCTTTATACTATTGTAATATCCAAACATTGTAGCGCACCGCACGAATGAGCACTTCTCTTTCAAATCTCACCACTTCTCCCTATCAGTTTCAAAAAGAGAAGTCACTTCTCCCTATAATTCTGAAGTAGTGTGAGCCCTGTGCAGTCGTATAAAGCTGCGCCCTGCGGAGCATCTGGTTTTAATTTACTGTCATTTTTCTTCTGGACAGTGGGGTACCCTATATTCCTACCCTCACTGATTAGACGAAATAAATTACAGACTATTATTGTATGTAGGTTTGGCTCCCTGTACTGCCAAAGTTTAACTCAAAGACCAAGGTTGGGCGGTAAATACCACCCACAGGGTTTACCAGTGGTTTTTACAAGTATTTACCGCCCTGGACAATGCTCCCCAAGTGGTCAATACTGGCAAATACTGGTCGATTGAAATTTTCATGGTTGTTTTTACTATTAATTGAAGTAAAAACTTGATATAAAGTCAAATATCCTTTAATCTTTATTCATGTGTCAGCTTGAAAATGTTGGCGCTAGGATGAGAAGTCAATTAAAGCTTCTTGAAAGAGACTAACTTATTTTGGGGTACAGGACCCTAACCAAACATGACATTGAACTAACTGAAAATCTGGCCATGCTGACAGGGAATGCAAAAAAAATTTAACAAATAAATAAAAAATAAAAAAATCCCAACCTGCAGACCCTGATTTATTTGCCTTGGCAGCAGGAAACAGACATATATTTTTTTTGGCCTTATTTGACAATGAACGATAATGTTTTTGAACAAACAATAATTTATCAACTGATTAAATTCAAGATTTGACTTATTTATAAATAATAGACAGTATTTGAACAGTGCTATAACCTAAAAACAAAAGAAAAAAGTCTGTAGATTTTTGAATACACTATCTAGCATAAGTAAGGTTCTTCAAATATTAATCAACAAGTCAACAAGAAGTTATAATTAACTTGAAGAAAATATGACATGACTGCAAAAATTAGGCAGTGGAAGCTCTGGCAAAATAGCTTCCTTGGCAGTTGCAATGTATATGAGAATTATAATTTATGTTGTACAAGTTTAAGCATTCATTTATATGAGAATTATATACAGATTAATACATGGCCTTTTCCATATCGGCCTGGGTATCATCCCTCATCCCATATCAGCACCTCCACTACGTCTCAGGCTGATATTGGGGTCTGATACCCGAACTGATATGGAAAAGGCCATGTAATAATCTCTTTATCATATACTTCTGACAATTGTTTTATGTATGGCAAATAAACAAATAAAATAACTAAAACAGTCAAAAACTTTATAAAAAAGTTAAATAATGAATCCAACAAATACACTTTAAATGCCCATTATGGGTTTTGTGCATGAGATGCACCTGATATGGGTTATCAGCCCGAGTGGGAAATTATGGCTTGTGTACTTCCGCTCATTACACATATGCAAAAGCTATCATATCAATGCTAAGTATATGATAATCTGATATTATCATATACTTAGACTAAATAACAAATGATTTTTACCGTATGATAATAGCATTAAATTAAAGTATTTTCCATATTTTTCGAATTGGTGCTTGGCGGGCTGATATGAAAAGTTTATCACATGCTTCGATTGTTATCACATGTCTTTCCGTAACGTTATCACATGGCATTCCGGTGATACTCTGCAAATTCGGGAAAATACACCTCAATGCTACGTTTTCAGTGGAAAACATTACAAAGTAGTGTACAAAACAATTATTTGAATACTGGAAAGTATATTGTGTAAAAGAATAAAATTAAATTAAAAAAAAAAATTAAAAGAAATTAAATAAATGCATTTTTTAAGTTTTTCTGAAACACAATTTAGAAAGTTACTTTATAAAAGTTGACTTTTCCAAACAATGTTCATTATGTATATTGTTGAATTATTTTCATGTCGATTCGTCCATATTAAAATGTGTTTTTTTTTTCTATGTTGAGGCATATGATAGAAAGATTTCATATTGAATGTATCAAATTTTGGGTCCGACGTTCGTGAACTTTTTACCCTTTCAACTTCTTTTCGGGAACCACATAAAAGGATCAATATATGAATCTGTTATTTTTCTCTACTGTTGAAGCATATGATAAAAAGATCATAACATGTCATTTTTCATATCGCATGTATTATCAGCCCTCGGTCAATATCAGCCCTCGAGCCATGTGGCTCTTGGGCTGATATTGAACCTAGGGCTGATAATACATGTAATATGAAAAATGCCATGTAATAATCTGATAATAATTTTTAATTTATAATATTTTATCTTGTAGGGCCCTTCCAGCCTTCATATGAAATAATGTTAACATTTTATGGGTTGTATAAACAAGCCACAGAGGGAACATGTACAAAACCAAAGCCATGGAGCTGGGATATAGTAGCAAAGAAGAAATGGTTAGTACTATGTACAGTTACCATTGTAACAAGAATACTTTTGTCTTTTGATATATTATTTTTTTTTTTATCTATAATAGAAAGGAGATATGAAGTACCAGTATATGCAAAATGAACAGCAAACTAAGAACACAAAGAAACAAAACATTAAGAGATCAACATACATATAAAAAAGAAGATGTGGTATGATTGACAATGAGACAACTCTTCACAAGAGACCAAAGAACATAGAAATTAACAGCTATAGATCACTGTACAGCATTCAACATTAAACAAAGCCCATACCGCATACAGTTCTGTTTTATGTTCATGGTGGTAGAAAAAAAGAAATACATGAACTAATATATTGAACATTAAATACTAGTGGGATCACAAAACTTAACTTGTAATTTGTTTTCCAAATATCATTTATAGTGTAAAAGATTGCATGTTGACAGACCTTTACATTTGTAGATGTCATTGCATGTTGACAGACCTCTACATTTGTAGATGTCATTGTTGTTTTGATGTTAGCTGCTTCTTTTGCATATACCCAATATCACCTTATATTCATTCTCTAAATATTCATATGGAGAAAATTTAATAAAAATGCCGTAATAAAAGTTATCTCATCCCAAGATTATTTTTTTTATTTGTATACCAGTATACAGAAGGTATTTTATAAGTTCTGACTAAAAGAAGATGCAAGTTCACTGTAAAAAAAATTGACCATCTCATAAGTGAACAAAAATTAATCTGGGATTTTTTAATTCTACAAATTCATGCAAATAAATAATTAAACAGAAATCCTACATGTAGCTGTTCTTTGGCTGTAAGTAGGGCATCATTGTACTGGATATGAGTGATCAAGGTCAACATTTTAGCCGCCAGACTACTTTAGACACAGTGAAGTTATTCAAGTTACTGTGTATTCAACAAGGATAGCTTCATTGGATTTGAGAGATTTGGTACTTGATATTAACATTTGAAAAAAAAAAAAATTACAAGGCCTTAAAAACTGCAAGATTACATTTAAAAAATTGCTTTATTCTGTGATTGAATTTTTTGAAATATGACTATTATACAATATACATCTTTATCTTTTTAATAGGGATGCTTGGAACAAGCTTGGAACTTTGACAAGTGAACAAGCCATGGATCTCTATGTTGAAGAACTAAAGAAGGTATTGGGTTCTTGATATACTTAAAGTTGAAGGCCATGATATAGTTAATATCTTTCTCTAATTCTAGGCAAATTTGATTCTTTCCCTGAATTATTATCAAATTTTTTTATTATCAACATGTGGTTTGCTTGATCTCAGTTGTTCATTGGTTAAGAGACAATTATGACATCAAGTTTTTTTTTTAACTTTCAAGTTTTCTTACTTACCTCTGGTTTTATAATTGTGACGTTCCAAAAATAGGGAACCATTCATGATGACATCACTTAGAAATTAAAAATAATCTTTTTGCAGATTAAAAAGTTAAAGTTTGCCTATATATTGTCTAAAACACATTCGAGAAATAGATTCCACCACTCTATCTTGTGCAAAAAGATACCTCTCCACTTCTGACAGTTCAATTTTAGATAGATGTATGTAAAAGCTCTTCAAGCCTTGCATCTGCAACTAAAACTTTTATTTTGAAAGCATATGCTACCTTCCTTTTCTTAATATTCACATTAAAAAGTGTAAAAGATATTACTTGAATTAATTTTGCTTTATATGTAAAGCTGATTTAAAATAGTGACAAAGTTTAAAATATTTCAATATATATAAGTACAAGAAATATTTTAGGAATACAACTATTCATGTTATTTGCCCAAGGGAGGTAATTTTCGCACTAATCTCTTCAATTCAAGGGGAGATAATTTTAGAATTTATATTTTATGAACTAACTAGCTTTACCATTAATAACCAGGATGGATACCCAAATTGACCTGCAATCATCAGGTCTTTTATAAATTACTTGTAAAAGAATGAAAAAGTATTGCTTGTAATATATTATCAAAACCAAACAAATGACAATCAATCAGATTTTCCTTGAAACATTGTATTGCAAAATATTATAGTGAAGAAAATCTTATAATAAGTATATTGATAACTTACAAAAGGAAATGGTTTAAACTTTTGTTCTGTGAATAATAAAATTGTCATTCAGCAATCACCAGAAACTATTTTGTTTGCCTATCTTATGAAGTACTATTGGTTTGAATACTGCCATTAAGTTTTACACTGTTATTTCCTATATCATGGTTATCAACCTATATCTTATGTTTGATTACTGTACATTGTAAGGCATGTTCATAATAATTATTTTATTCAGTTTTCACTTCAGTTGTTTTATAATACGTTTTATAAATTTTATTGTTTATTTATGGTGTGAGTTATATTGTTAGTGCTGCCTTCATGATACACAGGTTCTTAAAATCTAAGCAATGCAAATCATATTTAACATTGAATATGTAAGAGGGTTTAATGGGTATCATGAGAAAAATGAAGAATAAAAAAGTTTATGGGGAAAAAATCCTTTTAATGATAAATCTTTTTGTTAAAATGTAAGTGAAAAAAGTTCAGAATTTATTTTACCTTTTCAGAGTATTGCCTTGTCCACAAACAAGTGGAACACAATGGGTGACAAGGATAAAAGGGTACGGATGTTTTTCTTGAAACCTAGCACTAACATATCACTATAATCATGTTTAACACTCTAGATCTGTCAAACTTTGAATGGAAAATATACTCTGCTTCCAATACATATCAAACATTTTATTTCATATTCAAACTTTATACTTGCATTTGTTTTTACTGAGTTAGTATTGTATTGAAGCCAAGTCTATCAGTAGTGATAATTAGGTTTATTTAGAAGATGTACAGCTTATTCAGAGATTTATTAGATGTTGTGTCTATTTTGTTCACAAACATGACAGGATTACAAGGAATAGTGGGGGGGAGAGAGTTTTTTGTTTCAGAACAGAACGCTTATTGTAAACTCTGCTTACAAATGCTAGACATTAGCTATTTTTCATACCCATAGTGTAAGACTAATTGTGTTTGAAGGATGCAGAAAGGACATTGATTGTTTCAAGAGGCCATCAAGAATTTAAAAATTAGGACATAAATGAAGTCCTACTGCTTCACATCATACATGATAGAACATAACTGGATTCACAATGGTAAATTCAAATAAAAATATTAATTACAGTAACGGGTAAGTGTTTACAGCTAGACATGTGATTCTTTTTGCAAACCTATGTGACATTAGCCATAAGACTAACATTATTTTTGAAGGAATGTTAATGCATCTTTGTTATTTGTTTTAGAATTACCTTTTTTGTTAACTGTTGGTTTTTTTTATCCATGTCATAATCTGTACATACTCATTTCTGTAGAAAAATGTAAAAATAATCAACAAAGTTTTAAGAGGTTTTTATTTTAATTATTTATAGATTGTTGAAGCCATGCCACAAGAGAAGCCTGTTAGAGATTTTATGTCCACCATTGGAACATTTTATGAATTGATAGATGAGAGGTCACCATTTGAGGATGAAAAGCGTTCTTCTGATCTTGCTAATGGTGATACAAATAGAAATGTTATACAGGCAGATATAAGTATGTTAAAAAGCATCATCTAATGCAATCTTTATGTATTATATACTATAAAAAAAAACCAATTAATTATTTAAAAAGATCCACTTAACAAGATTATGGTGACAAACAAAGTAAAATTTCTGTCATGATCTATCTTTGGAAACCTTAAAATCATAATCATTGATTACCTTACATTAAATACTTTTGAATCAAATAATTGGAAACGAGTGGATAAGGTTTACAGAATAGAGAATAATGAAAAATGATCTGAAAACTTACAAAATACAGAAAAGTCCAACCCTTCAATAGAAATGGTAAACATCTTGCTGTCCCTGTGAAAAACTTAATGCAAAAAAACGGAAACAAACACTATAAATTTCTGCTTCCATACTACTTTTGTTGATTTACCTTCATCAGGAACGTTCAAAGTCAAATATTTGAAAGGCGAGGATGTATAAGAACTGAAACAGTTGATGAGCTATATGACCCAAAAGGACCCTAATAAATTGACAAATCCATCTATGGTTAATTTGTCTGAGGGAGTTGAAACCTTAGGGACGACATCAAAAGATCGATGTAGGATAACAAACTTAAATCAAATAGTTTGGGGGGGGGGGGGGGGGGGTTAAAATTCTGCAAGTTTTGTATATCTAAAATCGATTTTTACATATATCCCTATTGGTAAATCAATTTTTCCCAAATTAAGTTAAGAGAGGGGGGGGGGGGGGGGGGGGGTCAGTGAAAAAACTATGTGAATTCAGTTTTTTATCCTACATTGAACTTTTGATGTCGTCCCTTAGTTTCTTTATAATTTATTTAGAAACAATGTTAGAAGAGTTTGTTATAAATCATGTCGGTACTACATGTATCATGCAATACATATGCTACATGACCCTTTCTCAAAGTTATATCTACAAGACCATGATTGATAAACAGATTAAGCTTAAGAAATATCTGTTACCCTTTTGTTTGTTGATAAAACCCCACTTTTGTTTTGCAGGCAATGGAAATGAAATGGCAATGAACCACTCCATGTTGGTTGATCCTCTTCTTAAAGATCTAGTAAAACAAGACATCAAGATGAATGGAATGCCTAGAGGTTTTCAAGATAAGGATTTTGGTGAAGATAAACCAACAGAATCAGCTTTATCTCTTTTAGATTCAGGTATTTATAAATTGAAATTAAACTCTGTGCACCAAAGGAGTAGGTCCGGTAAGGACCGATTTTGGCCTCAAATTTCAGGTTCATCTGACGAAAGATTTTGACCACTTTTTAAACACTTAAGTGTCTATTTTATTTGAATTAATTAGTTTATGTGAAAGATTTTAACAGATTTAGTCATTAAAAACGATTCGATTCAAGCTCAAATATGAAAAATCTACCTAATATGCCGAAAAATGTCACTTTTCAGATGGTTTTTGGTAAAAATGAAAGTGGCCGCATCCGTGTTCATCCTCAACCTTTATATATGTTATGTATTATCATAAATTACAACTTACATTTCAATATTAAGGATGAACACGAATGCGGCCACTTTCGTTTTACACGAAAACCGTCTAAAATTTAACTAAAATGCTAGAATTATGAGGATTTCAGTAATTTAGCATGACTTAATGGTGCTAGTACCGGATATATGTGCATTGTATTGTCAAAAACAGCCCATATTAATGTAGCAGAAGCATTCTACTGTCCAATAAATAATTAAAGGTTTACATTTTAACAATTTTGTAAAACTGCTATATTTTGGGGCCAAAAAGGGGTCTTACTGAACCTACTCCTTTGCAGAAGTGTATTATATTTTGTCTCGTCACTTCATGCCCATTGAAAAAGTGTTTAAAATTTAGAAAATGTTATTGCCAATCATTGCCGATCATTGACCTCTATTTATATTAATGCTACTGCAAATATTTTAAGATGGAAAATCACAACTGAAATTATGACTTATTATTGCAAACCTTATTCACAATAATTTCTGAATTTACATTAAGGAATAACTACTATTTTTTCTGTCTGTAAAAATGGCAGAAAAAACGTAGTGCACACTGAATAACCCTTGAAATGGGTTATTTAAAAGTGTGCCCCACATTTTTGAGGTTATTTCAAATAGACAGAAATAATATACAGTCATTTTTTTTGTATAATTTAATTCTTAATTTCATTTTTAAGGAGTAAATCGTGAAAAAATGTTGATGACATCATGGTTACATGACAAAATTATGTCTGTGAGCTGATAGACAAAAAATTTTCAGTCAATCAGAAGACAGGGAACATCCAAAATTAAATTATTTAGGTTTGACCAAAACCATTATTAAAAAAAAGATCACTTTTCCATACAATGTCTTGAACAAAGAACTTTATCTTAGTTAGATATCATGTTTTTCAATGTCATCCTTTTCATGTATCGATCCAGTAAGTTAATACTCATGCAGCTATTAATTTACAGAATAAAACCCATTTAATTTCAGAAAGAGAGAACTGGGACAGAATTTCTAGTATAAAAAATGCTCAGGACCAAGATATCAATGGCGGTATGAATGGTTTACATGATGACCAGGATGACGAAGATCTAGATGAAGCAGAAGTACACACATCAGAAATCCAGACCCAAAACCATACTAGGAAAAACAGTGAAATGCTTTACGATAATATAGAGCATCCAGTTAATGGTGAAACAATGACAGTTGATAAAGTGCCCTCTAGTGGTGACAGACTTACAAGTGAGAGTGAAAGTGAAGAGGAGTTTTGTGACACATCAGATCAACCATCACCGGTATATTTTCTTGTCAAATTTACAATATATTAGTAGGGTAAAAAGAAAAGCGTTTTCAGTTGCCCTTCTTAGTTTATTATTTTACACATAGCTCAAAGGATCGTTTTGTCATTCAAAATCTGTTTATTTAAAAATTATTTCACCTCATTTATATATTTTAAAGTATCCAGATTTTCGTTAATTGATGAGATATTTTGTGAATTTTCTGTTATTCGATAAATTTTGCTCATATTTCACAATGCAATGTACTCAATAGGCAGGGTTTATGACTAGGGATATACCTTTTTTGTCCTCTTTTTATAAGTATTTACCAAAGACACTTCTGGGTGCTGGATTTTTTTGCTGTCTTGAAGACCCATTGGTGGCCTTCAGCTGTTTTCTGACCTTTGGTTGGGTAATTGTCTCTTTGACACATTCCTTATTTCCATTTTCTATTTTATTTTATGTGTTTGCACACTTTTTTTCATGTCATTACAGGAAGAGTTGTCAAGAATGACTTCTAAAGATCAACAGATGTCAACACCATTAAAAGGAAATTTACAAAATAATAGACAGAAATATGTTCATTTTAGTGCTAATCCATCGTTACGGACTGATGTTGAAGTAGATCAACAAACATTTTCACCCATTCCAAATCGTTTACATCGAGATAATATATCAATGTCAAGGAACTTCCCTTTTGGATTAAATTTTCAACAGAAGTCTCCACATGATAGTTTAATTGTTCATGGACCATCAGAAGATTCATTAAATGTTACAGGGCTTAGTGAAATAGGGAGTGAAAATTCAAATTCATCTGCACAATCAAATAGTTTAACCAAATCTGAAGTTTTAATGGAAGAAAATATAAGGACTTGTGGTGGGGGTCAGATTTCCCCACCTGGTGGAAGTTCTAGTGGGAAACTTCCCAGTCAGGGATCATACAGCACACAGGGTTACAGACCAGGTACTGATTTCTCTCAAATTTATGGAGACAGAAACTACATTTAAATCTATACAATGAATATATTTATATTTCTGTATTTGTAAGATGATGTTTTCTATTAGTCATTAATTACAAATACAATCTGAAATAATAATTCATAAAGTAATCAAACAATATCTTTTTGATATTAATAAATGTACTTTTGTATATGTACATTTCAATTGGAAAGAATAATTTTAATCAAAAGAGTTAATTGATAAAGAAATTATGCAGATATGTGCTATACTGATATACAATTTTCAATGGTTTTGAATAAATGAGTACTTTATTTCTCCTTTTTAATGAGATTTTGATATGAACTAGTATAAATACACAATCCTGATTGAGCAAATTCTGAAAAAAAGTTTATTTAACAGCAAACTAAAAATCAAACAGTAAATCAGTATGACTTAATATTTTGATCATGCATACATGTATTTGTTTTATTTGGTCTAAAAAATTATTAATCATTAATAAGTTTGTTTTATTTGGCTTATTCATAATTAAGTGTTTGTTTATTTCAAAGATATATCTAAGAGAAAAATGAATTTTAAATCTGTTTGTTTTGATTTCAGTTGAAGGTTATGGGTTTTATGATGGCTTCCCTGTTGAGGGAGGACAAGGAGGTGACAGAGAGGGAGGTAGGGACCCTCGATATCCACCACAGATGTATGGATCAGTCAATGAACAGATTGCTGTCACATTAATGAGGCTTCAGCAAGATATGCACACAGTATTACAAAGGCTAGACAGCTTAGAAGCTGTTTCTAGGCAACAGGTAAATATTTATTTCCTGAAAAAAAATTGGGACAATAATATTTTATTAAATACCTACTCTGTCCATTCATTTGCTCAGCTGCTTTTTGTCCATCCAAAACCTCTGGTTTGCAGATAGTTCTCCTCAACTAAATATTACTTTAAACCGGGAAATTTTTGCGCCTTCTTTATTTCACGATTTATCAACACAATCTAAATTCGCGCTGTTTTGAATTTGCGATTTCCTGTTACTTTATAATATTTTCATAAATGATAAAGAAAGTGAACAGCTTCACATTCATTGTAAATCAAGTGATAAAATTAACCAAAAACCTTTTGTTTTCGGTTCATTAATGTTAAAAGTTGTGTCATGTTTGCTTGTAAAAACACATACATAATTATACACAATAACAGAAAGGAAGAACTAATTAAGAGTAAATAAAATAAGATTTCTCACAGGATAAATGCTAATTGATAGATCCTTTGATCTTATGAATCTTTGTAAAAGATTTAAGGAGGTATTACTTTTGAAACTGATTGACATGTGGCATTCACATATGTTAGTCCATCAGCTGGTAGGGTAAAATTTCAGTTCTGTGTTACACTCCAGAGTACCGCAATTTTTTGGTATAATTCTAAAGAGTAATCATGGTAATGTCTGAAGAATATTTCAAGAGGTGTTATACTTTTGAAAAAGTGTCCAAAAGGGGTTAAAAGGGGACTTATTTAAGAGCATATAAAAAATTTAGTTTTACATATATTGTCATATATACAGAAATATGAAAAAATAACCAAGTGTTTGGTACTATTTTTTTTTTTAAATTGAACAAATCAAATCTTATTAAAACGGAGGTTGATTTTTATTTAATGTTTAAATCAGAGGACCAAGGAAAAAAAATAATTGTATTACAAATTTCTTTATGAAATCGCTTTATATTAAAAAATTTAATTAAAAATTACTTAGTTGTGATAGCTAAAAGAGGGGACCATTGAAATTGACGTTTTTAAACCTCTTTTGGACACTTTTTTCGGGCCTAACACCTTGTATTTTATTAATAAGATAATGAATTCTATCAAAAAAAATCGTGGTACCCTGGGGTGTAACACAAACTCCTTAACTAGAGCGCTTTTGAAAACTAGCTGATGGACTATGTGTAACAGGTGTTGTTTACACAACAATATCAGTAAAAGTTCAAGTCATGGTTTCTATCATTACTTTTCATTTAAAAACACAGTTATGATTTAAGGTAAAAATAGGTGTTATGCAGTGGTTCTGATGCATATCCTATCATATACGTACATGTATGGACTTTATCTTATAAATACAGTTTCCCTGAAATTTTCTCTTTCGTTTTATTTTGGCGTTTCACTTCTTACCATGAAAATAGCGAAATAAAACTGTCACGAAAAATTTCCCTGTTTGCAGTATTCTACTTTGTCATCAGTTTTATTGACTAAGAAACAAACAGTCAGCTTTGACTTCAATCACAATTGGTGCCATTTGTGCCCTTGAAAAATCAAACAGTCCCCATGTTGGTTTCCAAATTTATTTATTTTTTTTAAATTGAAAAATAATTTTTTTTGGTATTTCTGTCAGCATTAGTAAATTTTACATGTAGTTTATCAGTAGACAAATTTTGGTGGATTAAGTGGTCACCCGAGTAACACAAATTCCAATGTCCAACAAATTTTCTAAAGATATGTATGCAGACTTTGGCAAAACCACAAAATAAAAAATCCATGAAAAATAGAAGGTTTTCCTCCATCCATGAACATTGGTATCCTTGAAAATAGATGAGTCCACAGTATTTTTCAAGGAATTTCAGACTTTTATGATTTTTTTCAAAGAATTTCAGAATATAATGAATTTTTGCAATGGTACTTTTAAAAAGTTTGTTTCAACTTTGAATATTAGAATGAAAAAAAAATATCAATAAAACTGTAGTCACTAGAAAAACTCAGTTGACCATGTTGACTGATCTAGATTATAACACATGAACTATTTTTTAAAAAAATGTGTCATTAGAGTTTGTATTTCTTATTTTAGAGAAAATCTGAACAAAGCAATTCATTATTTGTAAGTATTTATATAAATAAGAAGATGTGGTATGAGTGCCAATAAGACAATTCTCCTTCCAAGTTACAATGTATAGAAAGTTGACTATAAGGGGTCAAAGTACATCCTCTAACACAGAGCCTTGGCTCACACCAAACAGCTATTTATATTAAAAGGGCCCCAAAATGACTAGTGTAACACAATTTAAACAGGAAAAGTTTTTTATTTAAAATTTAGGTCAAAGTAGTTTTTAACCGGATTTTTGTGACAAAAATGTCGGTTATTGATTTGGGGATGTACGGCGGGCGGTCGGTCAGTCGGGCGGGCGGCAATCAAATGTTGTCTGTGCATTAACTCATGAACCGTTCAACCAAAACTTTTAAAATTTTAATATGTTGTTACTGACAACTAAATGAAGGTCAAGTTAAATAATGGCGATTTTGACTTTTACCGTTCAGGAGTTATGGTTCTTGAAAGATTGAAAAGTGGAGTTTCCAGTCGTGTCCGTGCATTTACTCATGAACTGTTCTACCAAAGCTTCCCAAATTTTAATATGTTGTTACTTATGACAAAATAGAGGTCAAGTTCAATAATGACGATTTTGACTTTTACTGTTCAGGAGTTATGGTTCTTGAAAGATTGAAAAATGGAGTTTCCAGTCGTGTCCGTGCATTTACTCATGAACTGTTCTACCAAAGCTTCCCAAATTTTAATATGTTGTTACTGATGACAAAATGGAGGTCAAGTTCTATAATGACGATTTTGACTTTTACCGTTCAGGAGTTATGGTTCTTGAAAGATTGAAAAGTGGAGTTTCCAGTCGTGTCCGTGCATTTACTCATGAACTGTTCTACCAAAGCTTCCCAAATTTTAATATGTTGTTACTTATGACAAAATAGAGGTCAAGTTCAATAATGACGATTTTGACTTTTACTGTTCAGGAGTTATGGTTCTTGAAAGATTGAAAAATGGAGTTTCCAGTCGTGTCCGTGCATTTACACATGAACTGTTCTACCAAAGCTTCCCAAATTTTAATATGTTGTTACTGATGACAAAGTGGAGGTCAAGTTCTATAATGACGATTTTGACTTTTACCGTTCAGGAGTTATGGTTCTTGAAAGATTGAAAAATGGAGTTTCCAGTCGTGTCCGTGCATTTACTCATGAACTGTTTTACCAAAGCTTCCCAAATTTTAATATGTTGTTACTGATGACAAAATGGAGGTCAAGTTCAATAATGACGATTTTGACTTTTACCGTTCAGGAGTTATGGTTCTTGAAAGATTGAAAAATGGAGTTTCCAGTCGTGTCCGTGCATTTACTCATGAACTGTTCTACCAAAGCTTCCCAAATTTTAATATGTTGTTACTGATGACAAAATGGAGGTCAAGTTCAATAATGACGATTTTGACTTTTACCGTTCAGGAGTTATGGTTCTTGAAAGATTGTAAAATGGCGTTTCCATTCACGTTGTTGCATGTACTCATGAACCATTCAATCTAAGCTTTTCAAACTTTAATATGTTGATACTGATGACAAAATGGAGGTCAAATTTGATATTGACGATTTTCACTTTCACTATTCTTCAGTAATGGTTCTTGTGATATTGCCAGGACACAAATAAATATAAATAAATCTGGTTTGCTGTCGTTGTGACAGCCTCTTGTTAATGAAGTTGAAGTCCAATCAATTTGAAACTTAGTACACATGTTCTTCTGATATGATCTTTCTAATTTTACTGCTAAATTAGAGCTTTGAACCTAATTTCAGTCCATTAGACATAGAAAATGATAGTGCGAGTGGGGCATCTGTGTACTATGAACGCATTCTTGTTTTTACCCGATTTATTTTTCTTTTTAAAGTAGAGATTGAGATTCATTTTAATGGTCCATCCCTTTTTGATTATATCATATCAATGTATGATCCCAAAAATAATGGGAAGACCTGTGATATTCTCCAATGGAGATAAAGAGAGGCAAAACACACCATAGGGATATTCAAACTCATAAGTAGAAATTAAGCTGACAACACCAGGGCTAAAAAAAGAAAAAGACCAAGAGAAAAACAGACAAACAATAGTACACAAAACACTACATAAAAACTAAATAAAATTGAGAATGGAAATGGGGAATGTGTCAAAGAGACAACAACTCAACCATAGAACAAACAACAGCAGAAGGTCACCAACAGGTCTTCAATGCAGCGAGAAATTCCCACACCCGGAGGCGTCCTTCAGCCTAAAGAGTGAGCAACATCAACTCCACCAAAAATTCTTTGTGATCTCAGAAAATATTAGTAAAGTAATGCAATGTAATGTATGTTTTTTTATTATAAACTAAGTGCAATGTAATGTATGTCTTTTTATTATAAACTAAGTGCAATGTAAACAATCTTTTACAGATGTCTGGTTGGTGGCCTTTCCCTAACTTAACAGGGAAGACATTTTTGTTTGTTGTTATCTGGCCTATGTTTGTATACTGGTTAATGTCAGGAAGGAGAAGAAGGTAAGATTTGAAAATCATTGTATTAGGATAATTATGAATCATATGCTTAAAATAGCGATTAAAGATAGAGGGTCATAACAGCATTAACAGCTTAAAAAATCTTCGAATAATTATGTATAAGTTTTTCTTACTAGTTTTTATTTGTCTTTTTCTTTAACTGTGACAAAATAGAAAATAAATTTATATGGTTTGTTTATTTTAGAGAAAAATGTAAAAAAAAATTCAATGTTTTATTTTTTTTTATTTTTAAATTTTCTGATCTTTTAATGTAAAGTCCAGTAATTTGGTTAACATGGCAAGACAATAAACAATTATACCTCTTGCATTCAATAATTATGATAATAGCTCATATTTTACTTCTAGTTTAAATTACTGTATTCTGAATAGCATCTATTTATTTATTTACAGGACAAACTAAGAAAATCATATTGTGAGAGAATATTGTTACCTCAATAAAAATGGACCAGCAAGGAAGAACAAGTCAACTTTAAATTAATAAAATTAGTCATTGATTTAAATTTCACTGTCTACATTACATTATTATTTTCTGTTTGTTAAGAAAACAAATACAATTTTGATGATGTTAAATATACCTTTAATTGACAAATATTCAGTTTATATGTGTAGCTGTTATAAGTCAAACAAAAAATTCATGTTTGCATTAGTGTAAATTAGTGAATTTTTAGGAATCTAATATTTTTGCACCTATTTATTTTTGTGATTATCTAGACTATCTTTTGTTGTTGTGTTCAGATCAAAAATTATCTCGATTTTACATATTCAGGACAATTCATATTGACGTTATTTTTGGCCTTGTAATTCTATGCTGGCTTCCAAATGTTGCTAATACTAAGCATTAGACAAAAACTCTAATTCAGAGATGTTTGTAAAATATCCTTGCTCTGGCTAGTATGGAGAAATTGGTATTAATTTGAATGGCATTTACGAATGGTTGTGTTTACAAATACTTTAGAAAAAGATTGCACCTTAATAATTTTATTGCTTGTAATGTTAATGAACATAAATTTTGAAAAATTTTGTTTACAAGCATTTTAATTGAAATGATGATATCAGGGATGGTTTATTGCGCCTAGATCATAACATGTGTATACAACTTATACATAAATCAAATTCTTAAAATGGTGACAGTAAATTTATGAAGATTATTTTCTAAATAGTCATAATTATAGCATTTGTTTACAACCAGAAGATACTAGAACAGCAGTGATTTGCTTCATACAGGCATTAATCTGCAACATGGGTCGAAAATGAAAATTATTTGAAAATCATGAGAAATTCCATAAAAGCATGTATATCATAATAGGTTAATTGCTATATGAATAATTTTTGTTATTCACCCCAAGAGTTATTAGTGTTTATATAAAGATCATTGATTATTCCGATGTGTTCATTTTATAAATACAATCATAACCATAGGACATGATGAGTGTATATTGTAATTGTATGTTTATGAATGGAATTATTTTTTAAATTATTTTGTTTTGATTGTAAAGTAAATAATTCAAATGAAGAATATGTTTGAAAGTTAGAAATATAATAAGAAAATTGTAACCGATAAGCATAATGATGATTTTGTCTTTTTTATAAATGTTCAGAGAACAGGTATATTTTCCAACAAATTTGAGCACAAGTATTAAAATGCAGCAGTTCTTTTATTTGTGCTATTCGATTATGAATTTTGATAAAGGTCTTCACTGATTTGTGTTAGAACAACATACACGGTAGGATATATATAAATTTTAGTGTCATCTTTGTCCTTTACCGCAACCTCTACATATATACAACATATGTCAAAAGTTCTTTGTGGTAGTTACATTTTACATTATGGTAGATATATTTTACTTGTAATCATGTAAATACATCTGTGAACATTACAACACATTATCTCAAGATTTATTTAATTTAGTTAGGAAATATACTATTTAAACCAAATACTGTAAATTCAGAAATTATTGCATGCGTTTATCTTTGTGATTTTGTCATTTTAGACTAAAAAGGATTTCAATTTTTACAATATTGAGTAAATTTCAAAATGCAAGTCTAAATTATTGTGAGTATAACCCTGTCGCTTTTTTTACAATAATAAAAACATTGTGATAATTTCTGAATATAAAGTATTATGAAGACAGGTGTAACCAGGTTGTGACAAAACCACAAAACAAATGTATGATTGAAATTGCAATATCTTTTTAGAATGAAAGTTATGATTTTGTTCATTTTGTATAAAGAACCAAATTTTATTTAAATGAATCTGTGATATTTTTATTGATTTATTTTAAAACAAAATAAATGAAAATTTATTGTTCTTAATGTATTTGCTTATTTTTTCTCTCATATGAAATCCTAGTCTTCTGAACAGTATTTGAAAAACAAGTATTAACTCACGCTAACTCATAGAAGATCTGCATATTGTTATCAATTATTCGATATCATGTAATTCACCCAAATTAATCCAAACTTGGCCACAATCATCTTCGCGGTATCTAGTTTAAAAAATGTGAGTGGTGACCTGACCATCCAACCAAAATGGCCGCCACGGCTAAAAATAGAACATAGGGGTAAAATGGAGTTTTGGGCTTATAACTCAAAAACCAAAGCATTTAGAGCAAATCTGAGATGGGGTACAATTGTTAATCAGGTCAAGATATTTCTGCCCTGAAATTTTCAGATGAATCGGACAACCCGTTGTTGGGTTGCTGCCCCTAAATTGGTAATTTTGAGGAAATTTTACTGTTTTTGGTTATTATCTCGAATATTATTATAGATAAAGATAAACTGTAAACAGCAATAATGTTCAGCAAAGTAAGATTTACAACTAAGTCAACGTGACCGAAATGGTCAGTTGACCCCTTTAGGAGTTATTGCCCTTTTTAGTCAAGTTTTAACCATTTTTTGTAATTCTTAGTTATCTTTTACAAAAATCTTCTCCTCTGAAACTACTGAGTCAAATTAATCCAAACTTGGCCACAATCATCTTTGGGGAATCTAGTTTAAAAAATGTGTCCGTTGACCCAGCCCAACAACAAAAATGGCCGCCATGGCTAAAAATAGAACAAAGGGGTAAAATGCAGTTTTTGGCTTATAACTCAAAATCGAAAGCAGTTAGAGGAAATCTGACAGGAGTAAAATTGTTTATCAGGTCAAGATCTATCTGTTCTGAAATTTTCAGATGGATTGGACAACCCGTTGTTGGGTTGCTGCCCCTGAATCGGTAATTTTAAGGAAATTTTGCTGTTTTTGGTTATCTCGAATATTATTATAGATAGAGATAAACTGTAAACAGCAATAATGTTCAGCAAAGTAAGATTTACAAATAAGTCAACATGACCAAAATGGTCAATTGCCCCCTAAGGAGTTATTGTCCTTTATAGTCAATTTTTAACAATTTTCATAAAATTTGTAAATTTTTATTAACATTTTCCACTGAAACTACTGGGCCAAGTTCATTATAGATAGAGATAATTGTAAGCAGCAAGACTGTTTAGTAAAGTAAGATGTACAAACACATCACCATCACCGAAACACAATTTTGTCATGAATCCATCTGCTTCCTTTGTTTTATATACACATAGACCAAGGTGAGCAACACAGGCTCTTTAGAGCCTCTAGTTTCATTCTACAAGTCTATGTTTCAGCTCTTTTAAAAATCTTTAGATTTGATTGCATACAGCTGTATTCATTTTTTACAAGCATATCTTTTTTTCATACATTTCAAACGTTTTATTTCAACTGAATTCTACGGTGGCCAGTTAGGCCATTTCGCGTTTTCACCCTTTATATTCTATAAGGCGAAGACGCGAAAGCGAATTTGCGAAATCGAAAAGGGATTTTATACAAATGCATCTGTTTTTAAATTTGTTCAGTCAACAAAGTATGTAAAGGAATTAGCTAATTTATGGAAATATTTAAAGTACATCACAGGTATGAAATTTATATGATAATCATTTGAATGATTTATACTTTGTAGTCTTGTCTCCACCGGCCACCATAGAATTCCCCTATCACACTGAAAACATAGACAACAGCAAAAGTAGGCGGGACACTGGGTTCCGCAGAACCCTTACAATTTGTTTTAGTTATTGCACATGCTGTTGTACTATAACTATGCTCCAACTACTGTCCTCTTAGATTCTAGCTGGTTTTTGTGTTGGGTAATCAGGGGCGTAGCTAGGTATTCAGTCAACTGTAGGCACCAATCGGCAGAGGGTGTGTGGGCCGCTCAAGGCCTCAGCAGGTTCAGGGGGCCCGACGGAAAACGGTTTTTAGCGTTTTTGCTGCGAAATTTTATGTACAAAAATATATAATTTACTGGTTATTTAATCATGATAATTACAATATACATGATGAAAAGTTCGAAGAATTATGAATAATTTACCATAACATCTGACTGGTGAATTAAATAACGCAGTACAGTCGGAAATGTAAAAAAAATAAATTACAATATGCATTGCCCAGCGTAGATTGGCGTATCCCTTTAATTAAGCAGTACACCCTGTTTGGTATTTTCTTATCTATTCCGTTCTGACTGATATATACGTTTGACTTAATGTATAGTAAATATTGATGATCCTTCATTAAAAAAAATTAGGCACGTTAACACTGATATTACTATATAATAAAACCAGTCTATCATTTTGGCTAGACATCAACCATCAATCTTTTGATTCTTAAACCTTCACCCAAGCCACACAAACACATACACACATAGTCGATGCCTAATGCAAAAGTTCTGTTCTGTTCATACTATCGTAACAAAATTCAAGACATTTGCCTTTCAGTAGACCAACTACGAACTCCTCAAAGAATGGCATTCTCTCTACAACTAGGCATCGGATTTAATGTCCACATTCTGACCAGACGTGACTGCGTATTTATACATCCTGCACAGCCAAACGGACGACCAAAATTGGCAAGGGTTTTATTGTAGGTAGGGCGAAGACAAAGTGGAAAGCTAGTTGAAAACTAACAACAACTAATTAAAAAAATAATGTGTCTTAGTTGAGGTTCATTCAAGTTTTTGTTGATAGAAGTGAAATGGTCTGAACCAAAGTTCTAGTTTATAGTTTCTATATAAGGTAAAATCATATAAAACATTCAATTCTATCCAATATTCCATTCACTAAGGACGAAAGACTAGTGTACACATGACATTCGATAATTAAAAAGTTTTGACAACTTCACTGGCGTTCATCTACAGATAACGTTTTTTTTATTATTTTTTTTAATAAGAAAAAGTATTTGTGAAAATATTATGTGTAGGCACGTGCCTAAAGTGCCTAACGGCAGCTACGCCCCTGGGGTTATCCCAAGCATGGATACAAAATCAAATTATAGATAAAAGACCATAGTTTTTCGAAATACATGTTTAATACTAGAAAACAAACTTGTCTTGCAAACACAAAAGAAGAATGCAATAAATATTACAATCGGCTCCATTATTAGGGCACTTTGTAAGTTGGTAAAAATTTGTATTGCATTGTGTTTGTTCCAAGCAGCAAACCCAGCCTGACCGGTCTGTTATTTTTCTTATTTACTTCTTATTACTATAATTATTATAGTAATAAGGAGACTACTTATACAGTTCATTTCTAGTAAAGGATCTCGGTGATTCCTCTTCACCAGTTCTCCATAGTGAACTTATGGAGACATCCGAATATTTCTCCTTGATAATCATCGAAATATATTCCAAAAGGAGTAGCAGGGGCGGATTAAGGTGGGGGCGTGTCGGTCGTGCGACCCCCTTAAAATTTGCAAAGCATGGGTTGTCTTCAACTTATTTAAGTATCAGAAGAGACCATTCCAGGCTTTTTTAACATCGGCAAAGTATATAAAACAGTCAGTTTAACAGAATCAACGTGATTAATAATCAACCGACCTACTATTTATTCAAGAAATAATTGATGCAAGCTATACTTTATTGAAGTTTTAACATGGGTAGCCATCATATTCGTGTTTATTTTTATCCAAGCGATAGTGAGGGCTAAAATAGCACGAATATAATGCCTACCCATGTTAAAACTACAATAAAGTATAGATTGCATCAATTATTTCTTAAGTTTATTCCATGTTATTGCTTTCCTAACATTGAAAAGTGTTTTCGGATATTCGATTGAAACCTCTGATCAAACACCCATTCGTCTCAACTCGGCCGATTCCGTACCCTCATCTATATAGAAGGAGAGTAGCGGATTCTACCGAGGATTGCCGAATGATCAAACACCGTGTTGCTATGTTGTTCTACTACTATAAATATAACTATCTGTTGTGAAAACTTCTGAGTGCGAATTTCAAGAAGGAGATTGCGTTCCTGTCATGACTCCGGCTCGTTTATCAGATTAAAAAAGTAAACTAATTTCTCCCTTGTGTGAGTATAGTACTGATTCGTAAAAAAAAAGTATTAACATATGAAAATCGAACTCAGTTTGCTGCCCCCTTTTATTTCCTTGCATATTTTTAAATGCGCTTACATTTTACTGTTGAAATTTAAGAATTTTCCATTTTTTACTTCATGGATGAGAGAGAGGAGAAGAAGCAAGATGACTAGTACAGCTACTCCCATATTCGGGAATTTTTGTTTTGATGCAAGCGAACAGGAATTTTCCGGAGAATCTACTATCTTGCTTCGGAAGTTGGTACTGAAGAAGGGAGGTAACTCGTACATTGACGTTGTCATGACGTCATATGTAAACAACATGGCCGCCTCATAAGATGGGGCCATGGGTTTTAAAATTTATGATAGTTTTTAGTGTAATACTTCTTCAATATGTGAAAACTGATGTTAGAAGTGGAGATGGTGGAAGCCTGCAAGGCACTGAAATAATTGATGCAAATAGCCGTCATAAGCGATCATATGGACGTTCTAAATTCAGGACAGGAAAAAGTACGACATCCCTTTTGCTAGTTTTAGTTTTACATGAGGGGGGGCAAGGGGTTTAACTGTTATGCTGTTATGGGGCATTTTAATTCTTTGTTATCTGTTATTCTGAAAATATATTTACTGTTAGCTGTTATTGTCTTATTCTTTGTTATCTGTTATAGGACTATTATCTATTTTGTTATCTGTTATTGTGAGAATCTATTTACTGTTAACTGTTATTGAAAATTGGAATGTTAGCATTTTGACAGCCAATCTTCCGTCGAAATTGAAGATAATTGAAAATTGTGATTTGAATGGATAATAGTCTCATTGGCACGCTTACCGCATCTTTTAACAATGTATATCTATTGGGGTCTTTCTACTGGTAATATCGGGTGGACCTGTATTTGCAGAAGAATTTCAGTAACATACATCACATAAACATATAAAATCAATTGGACCCAGGACCATTCCAGTATATATTATTATTATCCTTTGTAATAAATTCCATTGTCTGTGAACATGTAGCAGTTTGTACAAATTATAATTCACTTATTACTTGTACAATAACTTATAGTATGGATTTTGTTATATAAAAGGCATTGGTACTCCCTATAGATTTTTTTATTCAATGACCACATAATAATCTTTATGTTGTACTATTGTCCCTGATTTGGGGAGGATTGGACACCAACTAGCATGCTAAAGTTGACGCAGTCACATTCTGTATGTGCCTATTTCCAAGTCAGGAGCCTGGATTCAGTGGTTGTAGTTTGTTACTGTGTTACTAAGTTTCTCGTTCACTATTTTGTGGATAAATTAGGCAGTTAGTTTTCTCCTTTGAATTGTTTTACATTACTAAGTGGTGTGGGTTTGAATTATGGCTTTGGGAATTATACAACATCTTTTTCTTTTAGCATTTATATTATAAGTGCTACTCCCTTTCTTTTCATTTACATGAAAGAGAATCCTGATCACCATATTTTTAAAAGCTTTTTAGCTGCTTCACATGGCGAAAATTGAAGCTCAGAAACCATTGATGCAAATACAGATGTGTCTTCAGTTTAATTTTTCGACAAATACCCTTTTTAAAATCCTTCAGCTTCTCCATTGCTGTACCCAAATTTTCCATATATTATAATTTCACATAAGATACATGATTGGTTTTTCACTTGGTGTCATCCAAATTTTCACTAGGTCCAATTTCTATTATACTATCAGAATTGTCACTTGAGTCAATTTCTATTATCAGAATAACCACAACTGGCATGCGTGTTTCAGTTACATGTCCTGTCTCCACTGATCTGGGTATTTTTGTATTTTATAAGTAAGTTTTATCATGAGGTCATTAAATAAAAAAAAATATATTGTGCATCAATGTTTTTTTTATTACTTGTAAAGTATATATATTGCTTTTCAGAAAAAAAATAATCTAAAAATCAAATTGATAATAAAGTGTCACTGGCTGCACTATTTTCAAAAATTAAATAAAAAAATCTAAATCATTAAAAATTGATCCCTCAAATGCCCTAGATTAAAAATATCCCTATATCAAAAACAGAAACTAGTAATTTCGTTCAGAAAAATTCAACATCCAAGTTACGGGAAAAAAATCAACCAAGGCAGAACTGCCTCAACGGCCGAAACGTCTTGTTTGCACAAATTTTCTAGGTCCATACCACAAGTTATATACTAAGATCTACGAGTCATCTACTGGATTGGTCTTTGACAGATTTATTTTCATATTTCATTACTGTTATCTGTTATTATCCCTTTTCAATTCCTTGTTATCTGTTTTTCACCAAATCAATTCACTGTTTTGCTGTTATGGGGACCCCCCTTGCCCCCCCTCTTACATTTATAGTCTAGAGTAGAATATACAAGACTAAAAGTTTGATTTAATAATAATAATAATGATCATGATAATAATATGTGATGTGGTTAGCACATCAATATTAGCTACACACGACATTATTTCGGATATATAACATTCGCTGACAGCATGACAGTGTCACTGTCACTTGGCTTCAGCCAGTCAGGTGCTACTTGTCGGATGCGTCACAGCAAACATATAAATCAAAATAACTTTTCAAGACTTCTTAATTAGCGCCTTTGATATAAAAAGTTTATATGAAATTCAAAACAAAAAGCAATCCACAAACCTCGAAACAAGAAATAAAATTGGTCAATTCCCCCTCCCCAATTTCCCTCTTTGACTCTTTCCCCCTCATACTTTGCCTTCTTTTCCCCATATAACCCCACAGTACAGTGTTCTTTTGGCGCTAGGCTTTTTTTAACTGATTATAATTTATACCGTTGTTTTTTAGCGCTCTTAATCTAGCAGAACAGTTAAGCAGAAAAGCTACGAGTACGAGTCATCAATGACGATAAATAACTATACGGCAATTGGTGGTGGGGGGGGGGGGGGGGGGGGGGGGTATCCGGGTCCCCACAAACAAAGCATTACTTGTGGTTAGTGCAGACTTTTTACCTGTTCCACTCCAAACGTTGCATAGTAATGTGGCCCCTGGCTCCCTTTTCAAACTCAGTCCTGTATCTGCAGCTGATAATATGACACCAAGATCACAAATCAAGCACCATGGCATATGAACAAAGCGGAAATCAAATGTAATGCATGTAAGAATAACTGTGATTGTCCTATATCATAAGTTAACACATGACGTCGGTAAAATCTCTTTGTTCTTACTGTGCTTAGTGTGCTATAATCTGGATTATGCACAGCTAAGGTGTGCATTAACTACCTCAGATATACTGCACAGTTCAAAAGTTCATTTACCTTTAGGGGTGGACCCTCAATTTTGAAAGAGGTGGAACTTGATTCCATTAAATTTTAAAAATATCTATTTTATAATTTTTTGTGTACACTGTAAATCTTAAATCAGTGTTTCACAGTAAACCCATTTAATAATTATTTTTTGGTAATTTCTGCCCAAAAAGAAATGTATTTCAGAATATCAAATTAAATAAAATCTGATTTGGAATAGTTTTGTGTTCAATTGAATGTATTACGACTATTTAGATATGTATGATACGTTACGCACAGTGTTCGGTTTAGTAATGGTAACGTTACTCGACATAGTCTTCAATTATTTCAACCGACTTCTGTACAAAACGTTAAAGCTTTGCACTATTTTTAATACAGCTGGCATTTTGATGTTATTACTACGTATTTAAAAAAAAATAGACTGTAAACATGACTGATTATATATTTTTGACAAATAAACTTTATTTCCTCATAATCTTAACTTATTGAAAGTTTATATCTCAAATATTTGTCACTGCCCAAGCATGTCAATTGTTGCAAAATCCATATCCTCTATGATGCTCAGGATTCTGTCATCACAAGTATCTAAGTCTAGGCATATTTATCGCGTGGAAACAGCCAGTGCCAAAGCTGTTTAGTGCTTTATTAAGAGCATAAATATTATCAACCCGACTTCAACTGTAGTTTTCGAACTTTAATTAGCGAATAATTTCAGGGCCTTTCTATCCGTACTACCAACATCCCAAATATTTGTCTTTCGATAAGATTATAATGAAAAATAATCCTCGTTCGGGTCAATGGCAGCAACAGCTACTACATATCCTCTCTTTGCTTGATCTACAATTTCAGTTTCTATTCTCAGCTTTTGGTAGGAAAACGGCAGTTTGGAATTTTTCATTTTATTTAAAATTAAAAAGTGATTTACAGTCCTTTAAATAGAATGAGTATTATTCACATGCGTCTGTTTGTCGGATACGTGGTTAGTGTATACAACAAACATTCGTGCTAGAAGAAACATATCTGTTACTAGGTTCCAAAGTCGAAAGGTTCGGAATAAAAAATCTTATTATTTATCCAAAACTTCGACGCCTTTTAGATCAGCACATGGTTTACAAAACTTTGATGATATATTTTTTGGAGATAAAAATTATCTCCAAAAAATATATCATTAAACAGAACGTGTCAAATGCTGAAGACACAAAAATGCTAAACTTTCAGTCAATGGAAAATAAAATTATGTATATTACGTTACATTGACGTTCCGTGCGAAAAACGTTCAATTTGGACGTGGTAACATTTTGGGGAGACATGGACAACTTGATGGAAATTGATGAAAAATTTAGCGTTTCCTTAACATTGAAGGCTTAAACAAATCTTTAAAAAAAATCACATTTCAGTAGTAACATTTGTTTTCATAGTTCATTTGTCTGTCACAAATCTAAAATACCCTAAATTATCATGGTACTGAAAACTTGAACAATGGCTCTATGGTAACATTTAAAAGAGACACGAAAAATACTGAAAAAAAAATAAAATGAGAGAATCTGTGTTAGAAATAAAAATGTGTTCGTAAAATTCAATAAAATTTCATTTGCATGTAGAGGTGGAGAACCTTTTCTATAATTTATGTGAAAACATTGTAATGTCGAAGTGCTTGCTTTCATTTTTGTATACTCGAATTTTCAAATCTTACAGCTCTGTGGAATTTCGAAAATAGCCACTAGATTGCGAACTGATATGATTTTAACGTAACCGTTTCACACCATGAATATGGTCATAGTATATCCCACCTGTTCAAATTTCATCGAAATCCATTCAGTATTTTTTATTTTTCTTTGTTTATATTTGGATGGTTAGCTATTGTTGTTACGTCTTACACGGCAAAAATGGCATTATGAACACGGAATCATTGCTTAATTATCTAATACGACATAACATTAAATTTATTAAAATCAGGTTTTATCTAATTTCGATTCAAATGATGAATCAAGACAAGTAATTATTTAATAATACATAGAATTGATTTGTTTTTGTCCTACGTATGCATCAAGAAATGGTCAAATGAAACATAGACCGAATACCGTGCGTAACGTCATGTACCTTTTTAGTGATTATTTTGCAATCGAATTTAATAAGGATCTTTTCTTAAGTTTGTACCAAAACAGCGGGGGAAGGAGAACAAGCTGCAGATCAATTGTTAAGATGCGACATGTATTCAAAAATTAATTCAGTAGAACAAAATTTGAGGGGGAGGTGAAATCAAATATTTAAAAAATGATTTTTTTAAATTAAAGTACATTTCTCCTCGGTTCATCTTCTAAGCATATCATTGAGGGAAAGAAAAACAATTAATCTATATACCCAATAACCCTTTCAGTTATGATTTTTCCTACACCGCTTTAAAAGGTATGTAGGCTAGCAAACTGAACTAAAACTGGCCAATCAAATCGGTATAAAGGATTTAATCTACACGCCTAGGGATGACCCTTTAACCCGAACTCCTACGTTGTTCGTGTTAATTAGGCTCACACTAGCCGTGCAGATTAAATCCTATATGCCGATTTACTTGATCAATAACTATAACGTATTTAATCAATTTAATAAAACAAGAAAACGATATTTGAAATTAAATTAACATGAATTTTTAATGTTCTTCATGTAGCCGTATTTTCGTTAATGCACAAATAAAAACAGTATAATAAATCTAACTTTTGACGTTAAGATATGCTGTTAATCGACAATATACAGCATTGCATGAATAATTTTGCTTAGTTTATGACATGCCAGTTGAGACTCGATCAGTACCTGTAAATTGATTTCAGTAGTGCAAAGTTAAAGCAAAAGAAAATTATATAAATTTAAACAAAGTAAAGATAAATTTTCACTTTTGGCAGCCGTGTTTGTATGTTATAAAACGTGTTATAAAACGTGTTTTGACAACCAAAATCATATTTTCGAGACCGAATGATATTTTGAGGATGTGAATGGTAACAAAAATAATGTTGTTAATTTTTGCAAATTATTTTAGATCGAAGGCACGACCCTTTAGAAAATCAACTGGAGACCAGAAAACCAATAGAAAGTAAGTTGTGATACATGTTAGAACCATCAACTACACAATCTGAACTAATAGTAATTCAGTGGCGGATCCAGAAATTTTAAGAAGGGGGCCGCTTCAGTCATTCCATATTTAATCAACACAAAAAAAGGAGAACTTTTCTTTATCACTGTAGTGCGATTATTTTTTGAAAGTTTGTTGTTGTGGAGAATACATTTTATATGTATTTAAAAAAGGATGATGGAAATGGGGAATATGTCAAAGAGACAACAACCCGTCCAAGGAGCAGACAACAGCCGAAGGCCACAAATGGGTCTTCAACGCAGTGAGAAAATCAAGCATCCGAAGGTGGTCCTCAGCTGACCCCTTTATAAAATTGTGTACTAGTTTAGTGAAAATGAACGTCACACTAAACTCCAAAACATACAAATGAACTAAAATTAAAAAAACATACAAGTCGAACAAAAGCCAGAGGCGCCTGACGACAGGCGGAAAAATGCGGCGAGGTTAAACATGTTTTGTGAGATCTCAACCCTCCCCTTTACCTCTAGACAACGTTGAATAAAGAAACACAGTGCAATACGCACAGTAAAACTCAGTTTAAAAGAAGTCCGAGTCCGATGTCAGAATAGGTAACAAAGGAAACTAAGCACAATGACAATGATACATAAAAGGACTACTAGCAGTAAAACATTTTTGTTGTATTTTAGAGCGATTACCCGCGGAACCGTGGTATTATAATACTGAACTATCTGGAAGACCATTAGCTTCTAGTAATCAGGAAAGAGGGGGTGAGTAGGAAGTGAATATATCTGGCCTGGTGCAAACTGATATTATACGCTTGCCCAAGATTAGATAAATTGAAGATTCTACCCAATAAATTGTTAGGAATTATAGTTTGCAAAATTGAAACTGAATATGAACCAGCAGTTCCGGATCCTGGAGGTCCGGATGTTAAAAAACCTCACCTTTTTTTTACGATCAGTGCTTTTGAATTTTGACGTTTCAATCCTTGTTGGAACCCCCTTTTAAAAATTGTTGGATCTGCCCCTGACCAGACCGGCAACAGATGAAAAGGAATATTTTATCCTAAATAATTCCACATTAAAAATCATCCTAATCCCTCCCAGAAAATCAAAATGTGAAATAAGCACACCAATTTACATGTTTTTACACATCATATCAGTTGAGATTTTAATTTTACATATATGCATATATTATAGTTATATATGTAATAAACATGGGAAGTTAAAAAAACTGAAAGATCATCTATATCAACATCATTTATTCCACTGTAAAACCATTTTCATCTTATGAAAACATTAAATTTGAAAATAACATAGTTTTATATGAAAGTGATAACATTCTCAGTGATCATTAAAATAGGTTCTAGAAATTTTCCCAAAACAATAATAAATGTAGCTAAAGATGTAGGATACAAAACATTACACATAACATATATCACCCTAGTATAGTTTAATTTCACAAAAAAAAAAGAAGAGTAACACAACCTGTCATATCATGTCCTATTAAAATTTTAGTAAATAAACCAATTAAAAGTTTATTTTTTTCCAGATAATTTTAAAACTGCTCAAGTATCGCAACTGTTTAAAAGAATAACTCTCTAGATAAAGAAAATTATAGACCTTTAAGTGTGTAACCTTGTATTAACAACAATTATGAAAGAGCTATACTTGTTAGAATAATGGCATTTAAAACAAAACATTTTCATCCCCTACTTTCGGCATTGAGGTCATTTTTTTGGTTGCCAAACAACACTTATTAATTTATATTGCTGCAATACTGATGGATCTATCAAAAGCATCTGGTTTTTACCGCCCGATTTACTTTTACAAAATTTGGAAGCATATGATCTATTATAGATCTGTGAAATTATTATTTAGGAAACTGAGATCAACGTTTTACAATTGGAAGACCTTAGAGTGAATGGGGTCGTATGTGTACCACAAGGGTAAATTCATGGTCCATTTATTTTTAATGTCTTCATAAATGACATATTCATTTTGTACACAATTGCAGCATCTTTGAATATGCCGATGATAACACTGTATCATATAGCGATTTTGAATATATACATACAGTTTAGAATCTGAGAGTTTAAATCAATTACACTGGGTCCCCCCCCCCCCCCGATACATGTAATAAAGTCTTTTCGTGATATTCTAGGCTACTGCCATTTGGATAAAAATCAATAGGACACAATTTGATATACAATTTAAATGGATATTGAAATAAAATTTATTAACAACCATATATATATCTGAAATATGTAAAAAAAAGCACAAAGACTAAAACGAATGAGTGAATATTTTAACAGAATAGGTAGGTTAAAGGCAGTCTTTTCAGTCATTCTTTCGAATTCTATCTACTGTCCAGTTATTTGACACTACTATAATTGATATTAAAATTCAAAAGTATAATTTTAGATATTAATAAACAGAAATACCCCCGAGAGTCAGAACTGCAAGGTAAGGTTTGAGATCAATTCGCTATAATGCTGCATAGATCTGGAATGAGCTGTCTCACCATTGTTTAATGGAAACATTTTATGATCAATTAAAAAAAAATAGTACAAAGATGGGTTCCAAATCAGCTCATGTCAGTGCAGTGTATGTATGCATATAAGTGCCTTTATGTTTTTTGTTTGACTATTAAATTCGTTTAGCTTTTTACTTACTTTTATCTGCTGTGCTGATCATTCTAACGTGTACTATGTTTAAAAATATACTTTATTTCGCATATTGTGCTTTTAACTTTTATATACAATCAATGGTATATTATCATGAACTGTATGTTTAAAATTGCGTTGTTTTCATGAATTTTTTTAAATGTGTATATATTTTGTTATTCAGTCGATTAGAAAAGGGTACTAGAGCTTGTGTTTATGTAGTTATTGAATATCGACTTTACATTACATGGATAAAAGACATGTTGGTTATAATCAATGAGGCAACAACTCAACGACGAAAACTGCCATCTTGAGGTCAGCTACTTTAATGGGCTACGTTAAAACACCAATGTTTACCTAATGAAAATACCAAGATCTAAGTACATCGCTCTGAATTTTAAAAAGTTGCGATGAAACTAAACAGCCTACCGAAGATCTAACAACTATATATACTAACCACCAAAATGACTACATTAAAACAAACTATTGCAACGGCAAATTAAGAATATTTCACAAAAAAGTCCAAGTTATCTTCATGATTTACTTGATATTAAAATTCATTTATTTTTTTATTTTTAGATAACAGGAAACAGTACTCCCGAGACTCAGAACCTCAAGGTACGTGTTTTAAACTGGCTACGTAAGTTAAAAGCATGCTATTGATTCATTCTTTCTTTCGAATTTTAACAATTGTACAGTAATTTTGCATTCTTTTGAAATGAAAATATTCAAGAAAAAGCTCTTAGATTAAATGATTTACTTGATATAAAAATTAAAAAGTTATATCATTTTAGATAACAGGAAACAGTACTCCCGAGACTCAGAACCTCAAGGTACGTGTTTTAAACTGGCTACGTAAGTTAAAAGCATGCTATTAATTCATTCTTTCTTTCGAATTTTAACAATTGTACAGTAATTTTGCATTCTTTTGAAATGAAAAATATTCAAGAAAAAGCTCTTAGATTAAATGATTTACTTGATATTAAAATTAAAAAATAATTTTAGATTACAGGAAACAGTACTCACGAGAGTCAGAACCTCAAGGTACGTGTTAATAAGATTGTTTCGCTATAATACTGCACAAATTTTGAATGAGCTGCCTAACAAATATCCATTGACAAATATTTTTTTTTTATTCAAATAACAGCTCACGCTAATGCAGTACATGCATAGTGATTTTATGCTTGTGTTGTTATATTTTTGATTTTGTTTTTCTTTTGTTTGACTTAAATTCGTTTCACGTTTTTTGGTTGTTTATATCTTCTGTTCTTATCATCCTAACGTGTGCTAATTTTTTTTTAGATATTATACTTAAATTTGCACACTGTGCTTTTAACTTTTATATGCCACCCATCATGGGATATCACCTTGCACTATGCGTTGTTTTTATGAATTTTGTATTGGTGTTTATATTTTGTTATTCAGTCGATTAGAAACAGTTTTTAGAGCTTATTTTTGTAGTTTATTGAATATCGACTTTAAATAAAACTTTGAACGAGAAATTAACTTTGTTCCTTACATGAATAAAATAAATGTTGGTTAGACATCAATAAGACAGACGCCCTAAAACGAAAACTATCATCTCGAGGTCAGCTGCTTCAACGCTCCTCATGGAAACACCAGTGCCTTATGAATATACCAAGCTCTAAGTAAATCGCTTAGAGTTTTAAAAAGTTAAAAGTATACTATTCATTTATTCTTTCGAATTTAAACTATTATCCAGTAATTCGGCACTACTGTAGCGAAAAAAAATCTTGAACAATAGAAAAAGTTCATATCCATCTTCCTATGAAGATTGATATATTTCATAAGAAAAGGTTACTGCTAGAAAAGTCCAAACTACCTTCTTTAAAAATAAGACGAATAAAAACTATTGCAACAGAAACATTTAGAATAGTTCACAAAAAAAGTCCAAGTTATCTACATGATTTAGTTGATACTAAAATTCAAAAGTATCATTTTAGATAATAGGAAACAGCAATACCCCCGAGAGTCAGAATTACCAGGTATGGGATGAGTTCGTTTCGCTATAATGCTGCACAGATCTGGAATGAGCCGCCTTACCATTGTCAAAATAAAATATCTTTTAAATAATCAAAAAATTGGTACGAAGATGGGATCCAAATATCAGCTCATGCCAGTGCAGTGCATGCATATATTGCTTTTATATAATTTTTCAATTGACTGTTAAATTCGTTTAGCTTTTTTACTTACTTTTATCTGCTTATCATTCTAACCTGTACTATGTTTATAGATATACTTAAATTTGCACACTGTACTTTTAACTTTTATATGCCACCAATGGGATCTTACCTCGCACTGTATGCTAAAAATTGCGTTGTTTAATGACTTTTGTTTTGGTGTGATGTATTTTGGCATTCAGTCGATTTTAGAAGATTATTATCAGTTACATAGTATGCTAGTGACCTAATACGGTATATATGGGGTCAGTAAATTCCATATGGGGTGAGAGCAAAGCTCTGTTTTGTTTTTCTAACACCACAACTAACCGTGTATGAAATAAGCCCCGCCTCCTTATTACCTTATATGGAATATAAAGGGACGCAACTCCACTACTAACCGTGTATGAAATAAGCCCCGCCTCCCAACTAACCTAATATTTAAATATACACGGTTTCCACGAGGACGCTTTTAACCAATCATATTCCTAGAAATGTATAGGAGGTAAGATAAAAAAGCTTGTCTGTACTATAGTATTTAGTTTATTGAATATCGACTTTAATAACATTTTGAACGAGAAATTAACTTTGTTCATAACATTGAGCAAACAAATGAGAGGTAGACTTCAATGAGACAACAACCCAACGACGAAAACGGTCATTGCAAGGTCAGTAACTTTAAAGGTCTTCGTTAAAACACCAATGTTCACCTAATGAATATATATATACCAAACTCTAAGTAAATCACTTTGAGTTTTAAAAAGTTGTGGTGATTGAAACTGAACTTACGTCTATTCCAACCCCACATAATTACTTCAAGATTATAACATAACCAAAGACAAATAACGGATTTTCTTGTGAAGAAAATGATTAACTATAGATTCGGACTTAAATTTTAACAACCATAATCTAAATATATAAAAAGCCATCAAGACAATTAAATATTCTAAAACGAATGAGTAAATATCTAAACAGGCTAGGCAGGTTACCAGAATACTATTCATTCATTCTTTCGAATTTCAACAATTGTCCAGTAATTTTGCACTACTGTAGCGAAACAAATCTTTCTAATTGGAAATAATTCAAGAAAGTGCTCTTAGATTCTATATAAAGATCAAGATAGTTCATATGAAAAACTGCTAGAAAAATCAATATTACCTTCTTTAAAAATAAGAAGAATAAACATTATGCAGTGCAACGGAAAATTTAGAATAATTCACAAAAAAAGTTATCTTCATGATTTAATTGATATTAAAATTAAAAAGTATAATTTTAGATAACAGGAAACAGTTTCCCAGAGAGTCAGAACCTCAAGGTACGTGCTTAGATCGTTTGACTATACCGGTAATACTGCACAAATCTGGAATGAGGTGCCAAACCATTATCGAATGGAAACATCTATAATTGACCAATTAAAAATTGTTGCTAAGATGGGATCCAAAAAAATCTCATTCCAGTAAAGTGTATGCATTTTATGCTTGTGATTTTTTATATTTGTTTATTTTTTTAGTGTTAAATTCTTTCTGCTTTTTAATTTATTATTATCTGCTGTGCTTGTCACTCTGAATTATGCCTAAACTTTGTACTTGTTTGGATTTGTAACTATTTTGATCTGAGCGTCACTGATGAGTCTGATGTAGACGAAACGCGCGTCTGGCGTATTAAATTATAATCTTGGTACCTTTGATAACTTTTTATGCTATGTTTTAAGATATATACCTTATTTTACTATGTGCCTTTAACTTTTATATGCCATCCGTGGTATCTTACTATGCACTGTATGTTTAAAATCGCGCTGTTTTCATGATTTTTATGCCCCACCTACGATAGTAAAGGGACATTATGTTTTCTGGTCTGTGCGTCCTTCCGTCCATGCGTCCTTGCGTCTGTCCGTCCGTCTGTTCGTCCGTCCGTCCCATTTCAGGTTGAAGTTTTTGGTTAAGGTAGTTTTTGAAGAAGCTAAAGTCCAATCAACTTGAAACTTAGTACACATGTTCCTTATGATATGATCTTTCTTATTTTAAAACAAAATTAATCTTTTGACCCCATTTTCATGATCCACTGAACATAGAAATTAAAAGTGTGAGTTTCAGGTTAAAGTTTTTGGTCAAGGTAGTTTTCAATGAAGTTAAAGTCCAATCAACTTGAAACTTAGTACACATGTTCCCTTTTGGTTGATCAATTTACTTTTAAGACCAAATTAGATATTTTACCCAATTTCACGGTCCATTGAACATGGAAAATGATAATGCGAGTGGGGCATCCGTGTACTTTGGACACATTCTTGTTATATATAAAATTGAGAATGAAAATGGGGAATGTGTCAAAGAGACAACAACCCGACCATAGAAAAAAAACAACAGCAAAAGGTCACCAACAGGTCTTCAATGCAGCGAGAAATTCCCACACCCGGAGGCGTCCTTCAGCTGGCCTCTCAACAAATATATATACTAGTTATATGTATATATTTTGCTATTCAGTCGATTTGAAAAGATCACTGGAGCTTGTGTTTATGTAGTTTATTAAATATCGACTTTGATAAAAAAAAAAAAAAAAAAATGGAATGAGGAATCCACTTTAACCTCGCATGGATAAAAATAAATGCTGGGTAGACATCAATGAAGCAGCAACCCAACGACGAAAACGATCGAGCTTTAAAAGGTTGTTGCAAAACTTAACAGTCTACGAAAGATCTAACATAATATATATACAAACCCCATAAAATAACATTAAGAATTGAAACATAACTTAAGACAGTAACTGATTATGTACCTTATAACAGACACATGGACATGTCGTCATGTTAACACTCGTTTTTTTTATTTAACTTTTTCCATTCTTCAATCGTGATTAGAGAGAAATAACAACAAAAAACACACTCCACTCTATAACTCTATGATACAGATTACAGAGTTTTGAAAAAAATAAGAAAATCACAAGAACTAGGACAACAATAATAATAAAATTCAATCAGTAGTGCAGAATTCTCACAGTTTCTGTGAGCAAGTTTAAAACACTTTTAATTGTCGGTTTATTTTGTTACTTCGAAATTCGTTGTTTTTACATCGGAATGCTTAGATTTCATACATTACTACTACCAGTAATCAGTGCACAATTTGAACACCAAATGATTGTTTTTAGATAACGTTTCCTTTGTTTTTATCAGCTGACTTTTGTTGTTTGATAAAAGTTGGCGAGGCGAAACAGTAATTGTAAAAGGAAAGTCAATATATTATTTGATCACAGGCATAATTCAAATGCATGAGCAACTGCTTACCCTTACTGCCTCCTTTTTAAACTCAGCGTAACGAGATGAGTACTGTTTGAACATTGGAACTCTGCTCTTTTATTGTTGTAATGGTTTACAAAAAGGCATACAGTACCGTGATCTAAACTTTTAACGAACCATTCAGTTCATGCTATGTCTAATGTTTGAGGAATGCCCTTATTACCCATCCTAGCTTTTTTTTACCACAAAACACAGCAAAGGTCTTATCTTTAACAATGAGTTTACCTTATTAGCCATAATGTAAAAAATATTTATGTCTGAACTATCTGCTTTACATCATTTAAACATGCTAGTTTTGAATCTTATTCTGACATTTTATTTATTGTCCAATAACTGCCACTACTGAAGCGGATAAAATTCTTTTGAAATGGAAGGGAATCAAGGAAGAGCATATACATCTATGAAAATTAAGATGGTTCATACGGGAAAATGCCGGAAAAGTCAAGATTACCTTCTTTACAAATTAGAAGACAAAAAAACTATTGCAACAGAAACATACAGAATAATTCACAAAAAAATCAAAGTTATATTCATGATTTAATTGATATTTAAATTCAAACGTTTAATTTTAGATAACAGGAAACAGTTCTCCAGAGAGTCAATATTACCAGGTACGTGGTCAGATAGTTTCGCTGTAATACTGCACAAATCAGCTCATGCCAGGTGCAGTGTACATATATAGTGATTTTAAGCTTGTGTGTTTTTTATATTTTTTATTTTATTTGACTATTAAATTTGTGAAGCTCTTTCGATTTTTACTATATGCTGTTCCTATCATTTTAACTTGTGCTAGTATATTTTAAGATATACCTTTTTTCATACTATTCTTTTGACTTTTATATGTCAATTGCGTTGTTTTCATGGCTTTTATGTGCGTATATATTTCGTTATTCAGTCGATTTGAAAAGGTCACCACAGTTGGTGTAGAATAAGGATAATAACTATTGCAAAGGAAAATTTTGTATTATTCTAAAAAAAAGTCCAAGTTATCAACATGATTTAATTGTTTTTAAAATTCAAAAGTATAATTTTAGATAATAACCAACAGCAATATCCCCGACAGTCAGAACCACAAGGTATGGATTTAGATCGTTTCGCTATAATGCTATAAACATAACCAAATACAATAACTGATTTTTTTGTGTGAACAAGATGTTTAACTTCTTGGAATAGCTATAGATTCCAACGCAAACTTTCACAAGCATTTACCTGAAATAAGAAAAGAAGGCATCAAGACAATAAGAAATTCTTAAACGAATAGGTTATTATATAAACATTTAACGTAGGTTAAAAGCAAACTATTCATTCATTCTTTCAAATTTTAACTATTGTCTGGAAATTTGACACTACTGTAGCGAAAGAAAAAAACCTTTTTAAATGAAAAAAAAAACCCAAGAAAATAGCTCTTCGATTCATCTATAAAGATAAAGAATGTTCATATGAAAACAGCTAGAAAAGTCAAAATTACCTTCTTTTGGAAAATTTAGTACAATTGTTCTCTAAATAAGTCCAAGTTATTTGTATGATTTGATTGATATTAAAATTCAAAAGTATAATTTTAGATAATGATCATCAGCAATACCCCCGACAGTCAGAACCACAAGGTATTGATTTAGATCGTTTCGCTATAATGCTATACAAATCTGGAATGAGATACCTAACCATTGTTGAATGGAAACATCTTATGACCAATTAATCAATTGGTACAAACATGGGATCTAAATAACAGCTCATGTCAGTGCAGTGCATGCATAAAGTGCCGTTATATATATTTTTTTTATTTGACTTAAATTCATAAAGCTTTTTTAGTTGCTTTTATTTGCTTTGCTTATCATTCTAACATGTGTTCTGTTTTGAGATGTACTTTATTTTTCATACGACTGCAAAAATTTTAATTTTTCGTCGTATATTGCTATCACGTTGGCGTCGTCGTCGTCGTCTTGCGTCGTCTTGCGTCGTCGTCGTCCGAATACTTTTAGTTTTCGCACTCTAACTTTAGTAAAAGTGAATAGAAATCTATGAAATTTTAACACAAGGTTTATGACCACAAAAGGAAGGTTGGGATTGATTTTGGGAGTTTTGGTCCCAATATTTTAGGAATTAGGGGCCAAAAAGGGCCCAAATAAGCATTTTCTTGGTTTTCGCACTGTAACTTTAGTTTAAGTAAATTGAAATCTATGAAATTTTGACACAAGGTTTATGAACACAAAAGGAAGGTTGGAATTGATTTTGGGAGTTTTGGTCCCAACAGTTTAGGAATTAGGAGCCAAAAAGGGGCCCAAATAAGCATTATTCTTGGTTTTCGCACCATAACTTTAGTATTAGTAAATAGAAATCTATGAAATTTAAACACAAGGTTTATGACCATAAAAGGAAGGTTGGTTTTGATTTTGGGAGGTTTGGTCCCAACAGTTTAGGAATAAGGGGCCCAAAGGGTCCAAAATTGAACTTTGTTTGATTTCATCAAAAATTGAATAATTGGGGTTCTTTGATATGCCGAATCTAACTGTGTATGTAGATTCTTAATTTTTGGTCCCGTTTTCAAATTGGTCTACATTAAGGTTCAAAGGGTCCAAAATTAAACGTAGTTTGATTTTAACAAAAATTGAATCCTTGGGGTTCTTTGATATGCTGAATCTAAAAATGTACTTAGATTTTTGATTATTGGCCCAGTTTTCAAGTTAGGCCAAATTGGGGTCCAAAATTAAACTTTGTTTGATTTCATCAAAAATTGAATAATTGGGGTTCTTTGATATGCCAAATCTAACTGTGTATGTAGATTCTTAATTTTTGGTCCCGTTTTCAAATTGGTCTACATTAAAGTCCAAAGGGTCCAAAATTAAACTAAGTTTGATTTTAACAAAAATTGAATTCTTGGGCTTTTTTGATCTGCTGAATCTAAACACATACTTAGATTTTTGATTATGGGCCCAGTTTTCAAGTTGGTTCAAATCAGGATCCAAAATTATTATATTAACTATTGTGCAATAGCAAGAAATTTTCAATTGCACAGTATTCAGCAATAGCAAGAAATCTTCAATTGCACAGTATTGTGCAATAGCAAGCAATTTTCAATTGCACAGTATTGCGCAATAGCAAGAAATCTTCAATTGCACAGTATTGTGCAATAGCAAATATTTTCAATTGCACAGTATTGCGCAATAGCAAGAAATATCTAATTGCACAATATTGTGCAATAGCAAGAAATTTTCAATTGGAGTTATCTTTCTTTGTCCAGAATAGTAGTTGAATCAACTTAAATCATTGTTTTATACCATATACAATGTATATTCACTTTTACTATCAACTGATAAATTAAAACAATCTTTACCATTCAGTGATAACAAGCACTTTATTTTACATTTTAATATTTTATGATGTATTTAAATGAGTAGTTATTGTTGCAAACTCCATTAAGAATTTGAATTGAGATCAGTTTTGGAAAAAGGGAAAGGGGGATGTGAAAAAAAAATGGGGGGGGGGGGTTAAATTTTTCTCATTTCAGATTTCACAAATAAAAAGAAAATTTCTTCAAACATTTTTTTGAGAGGATTCATATTCAACAGCATAGTGAATTGCTCAAAGGCAAAAAAAATATTTTAAGTTCATTAGACCACATTCATTCTGTGTCAGAAACCTATGATGTGTCAACTATTTAATCACAATCCAAATTTAGAGCTGAATCCAGCTTAAATGTTGTGTCCATACTTGCCCCAACTGTTCAGGGTTCAACCTCTGCGGTCGTATATAGCTGCGCCCTGCGGAGCATCTGGTTATACTATGCTTTTAATTTTTTATGTGATCTATGTTATCTCTATATGCACTGTTCACTGTATATTTAAAATTGCGTTGTTTTCTTGATTTTTGTAAATGTGTATACATTTTGTTTATAAGTCGATTTGAAAAGGTCACTACAGCTTGTGTTTATGTTATTTATTGAATATCGACTTTAAACAAAACTTTGAACGAATAATTAACTTTGTTCCTTTCAATGAAAAAAGACAATATCTGATTTTCTTGTGAACAAGATGTTAAACTCTTTGAATAACTATAGATTTGGACGAAAATTTTAACAAGCATATAACTGAAATAAGAGAAGGCATCAAGACAATAAGATAATCTAAAACGAATAGGTTATTATTTAAACAGGTTACGTAGGTTAAAAGCAAACTATTCATTCATTCTTTCGAATTTTAACAATTTTCCTGAAATCAGTCTGTCAGTCAGTCCGTCCGTCCCATGAATATTTTTCGTCACATTTTTCTCAGGAACTACACTACCAGGATTTCTGAAATTTGGTTTCAGGCTTGATATAAGTGAGCTATACTGTGTGATGCGTTTTCAGATTCATCACTCGACAACTTCCTGTTTACCGAACACTTGTATCATTATTACACCTGATAGCCAAGTTGAACATTTTTCGTCACATTTTTCTTAGGAACTGCACTACCAGGATTTCTGATATTTGGTTTCAGACTTGATATAAGTCAGCTATACCGTGTGATGCGTTTTCAGATTCATCACTCGACAACTTCCTGTTTACCGAACACTTGTATTATTTTACACATGATAACCAAGTTGAAAATTTTTGTCACATTTTTCTCAGGAACTACAATATAAGGATTTCTGAAATTTGGTTTCAGGGTTTATATAAGTCTGCAATACTGTGTGAAGCGTTTTCAGATTCATCACTCGACAACTTCCTGTTTACCGAACACTTGTATGATTTTACATATGATAGCCAAGTTGAAAATTTTCGTCACATTTTTCTCAGGAATTACTATACAAGGATTTCTGAAATTTGGTTTCAGGATTTATACAAGTCAGCTATACAACTTCCTGTTTACCGAACACTTGCATATTTTTACACTATTAAAATTATCCACTTGCGGCCGGGGTATCATCAGTGAGCAGTAGCTCGCAGTTTCACTTGTTATTCTCTAAATAAGTCCAAGTTATTTACTTGATTTGATTGATATTATAATTCAAAAGTATAATTTTAGATAATAATCAACAGAAATACCCCCGACAGTCAGAACCACAAGGTATGGATTTAGATCGTTTCGCTATAATGCTGTACAAACCTGGAATGAGCTACCTAACCATTATTGAATAAAAATATCTTTTGAAAAATTAGATAATTGGTACAAACATGGGATCCAAATAACAGCTCATGCCAGTGCAGTGCATGCATATAGTGCCTTTATATATATCTTTTTATTTGACTGATAAAATTCGCTTAGCTTTTTTAGTTGTCTCTATCTGCAGTGCTTACTATTCTACCTTGTGTTATGTTTGGAGATATACTTATTTTCAAACTAAGCTTTCAACTTTTTTATGTGATCTATGGTATCTTTTCCATGCACTTTTGACTTTATATTTAAAATTGCGTTGTTTTCTTGATTTTTAGGCAGTTAAGCTGCCTTATGTGAGCACCCTAGATTTGTGTTCTACCCAATAAATGCTGAAATATGTGCCATTGTTATTATCTAGCTGGATGTTGTTATTCATAACTAATTGGACAGTTTTTTCATACTTTTAATTCTTGATTACAAAAAATATGATCAGAAAAACCTTAAATGATTGTCGATTTATCCAAAAGTTTTGAAGTTGCACATAGGAAGTAGGGCACATTAGGAATCTTTATGTAGTTTATTATCCCCTGAGATTTTGGCTAAGCTGTCAAAGAACAAATGTATGAAATGTGTAATCGCCGAAAATTTCTAAAGACAAGTAGTTTAGATTTCCCAAATGGCAAAAGTCGTAGGAATATTGTTTGTCGTCAATACGTAGTCAACTACGTCAGTAGTCTTAAAATAAGTTCCACTGTTCATGCTGTTGGCGGCAATTTTAAATTATAAGACAAAATTTTTGTATCTTTTCAATTTGGAGGCAGGGGTTCAATTAGCGGTTGTCCGAGGTCTGCGAACTTCCACTTTTGCAGTCGAACTTTCGACTTGGTTACTAGCTACGCTCGACATGCACGACTTGAGAGGAAATAAAAAAATAACTATGCAAACCTTTTTACCAAAGTCTCCTAATAAACGATCTCAAAACTTATTATTATTCATGACAGCGATGTTCATTTTGTTCAACCGCTAGCTTTATACAGAAAATCGCCGACAAATAATGTGTAAATTCGAGTAAAATCGTATCTGACAAAAACAACATTGAAACAAAATGGCTGACATGAGAAGAAAATTCTAATATCGGATCCGATTCCGGAAGCGGATATGGGTAACTCCGGGTGTTGGCGATCTTTGAACTTTTAAAAAAATCAGACAGATGACAAAATACATCTTTGCATAGTAAATAAATATAAACACTAGAATTGAAAACCAAAAGATATATGTAAAAGAATGAAAAAAACAGAAAATATTTTGTACTGAAAATGTGAGAAACGTACAATTAAATACAATGATGATGAAGTAGAGCAGAATATAATGGTGCAACAGTGCCAGCGTTCTGAAGATCCATAGGTATCCATAGGAAACTCAAAATTACTTTTTGACAAATTTTAATGTCAAAATCCAATACAATGTGAGTCTTTGTGACAGCTGGGAACAGTATACTAACAATATATATGGTCCTGGTGACAGTATAAATTTTCTTTATCAGTAATAAATGTTGGTAAAGCAAGTTAGATGCTTTTAAAGTGTAAACATATTACTAAATGGGTATGTTTTTTCTCAATTTTGATGGGTCAGTTAAAATAGCTGGAAGTTTCTTATTTTACACATATAGTGCAACAAGATTATATGATACCTGAATGTACGCAAATTATATGTATGTCGGGAGTCCTTTAAGGCACTCTACCCCCTCCTGTTTGATAACTTTGAAACGGATGAGATCCCCACCTCTCAACCATATACATTCATGTATGGGACTATATAACTAATCAAATGAAATATAGGTGAAGTCCCTAGGGTCACCCTTCACCTCCTGCTTCAGAACTTGGAAACAGTCGAGATCCTCACCCCTCAACCATATTTATTCATGTATGGGACAATATAACCAATCAAATGAAATACAGGAGGAGTCCCTGGGGTCACCCCACCACTCCTGTTTGGGAACTTTGAAACAGTCGAGATCACCACCCCTAAACCATATATATTCATGTATGGGACAATATAACAAATCATATGAAATATAGGTGGAGTTCGTGGGGCCACCTTACCCCTTCCTGTTTGAGAATTTGAAAACGGTTGAGATCCACTCCATAAACCATATATATTCATGTATTGGACAATATAACAAATCAAATGAATTATAGGGGGGGGGGGGGGGTCCCTAGGGTCACTGCACCCTCATGTTTGAGAACTTGGAAACAGTCGAGATCCTCACCACGTAACCATATATACTCATGTATGGGACTAAATAACAAATCAAATAAAATATAGGGGAAGTCCCTGCGGTCACCCCACCCCTCCTGTTGTTTGAGAACTTGGAAACAGTCGAGATCCTAACCTTAAATTAAACCATATATTTTCATGTATGGGACAAAAGAACAAATCAAATGAAATATAGGGAGAGTCCTAAGGGTCACCCTACCCAATCCTGTTTGATAACTTGGAAACAGATGATATCCCCACCCCTCAACCATATATATTCATGTATTGGACAATATAACAAATTAAAAAAAAAAAATGAAATGAAATATAGGGGAAGTCACTGGGGTCCCCCACCCCTAAACCATATATATTCATGTATGGGACAATATAAAAATCAAATGAAAAATAGGGGTAGTCTCTAGGGTCACTCACACCCTCTTTGTGTGTTTTGAGAACTTGTAAAAGATTGAGATACCAACTCCTAAACCATATTCATTCCTGTTTGTCATTTCAAAAAGATTGAATGACATACAAGGTCAATCTCATAGGCGTCACATATGCATATCACTTTGCTAGACCTAACACCTGTCATTTTATTCCAAACTTAGACATCATGGACTTGGATTGAAGGTGGGAGTCATTTACATTTACTATGGACAGGTCAGTCAGACATCACTATTGATCCCTGTAGTAGTATACATTTGTCTGATTTGTGTCTCATAACTTTTGTACTGTAGAACACAAACTCAGTTTTCTTTCCAGGGAAGCAAGTCCATTCATACTTTTACAAGCTCGTACTAAAGTCAACTTGAAATACTAACAGTTAACTAATACGAACAATTACGATCAACTAGAAGAACTGCAATCATTGCGAATTTGTACCACTGCTGACTCGAGACTCATGACCATGAAAAAAATATATACTTGATATATACGTTGCTATTGAAAACCTTGATAAAATATGAATTATTTGCCTTAATGATTAATTCATTAAATGAACATAAATGTACAATTATATATGAATGTTTAATATTTGTTCTTTTAAATCTTTAAAAAAAATTGAAGCAACATTGCCACAGTTTTCATAATTATGTTTGCCTTGGTTTTTGGTTAACTGCCTACAGTGCTTACAGCGCTTTGATTGTAAATGTGTATACATTTTGTTAATAAGTCGATTTGAAAAGGTCACTACAGCTTGTGTTTATGTTGTTTATTGAATATCGACTTTAAACAAACTTTGAACGAATAATTAACTTTGTTCCTTTCAATGAAAAAAGACAATATCTGATTTTCTTGTGAACAAGATGTTAAACTCTTTGAATAACTATAGATTTGGACGAAAATTTTAACAAGCATATATCTGAAATAAGAGAAGAAGGCATCAAGACAATAAGATAATCTAAAACGAATAGGTTATTATTTAAACAGGATACGTAGGTTAAAAGCAAACTATTCATTCATTCTTTCGAATTTTAACAATTGTCCTGAAATTAGACACTACTGTAGCGAAAGAAACATATTTAAAATAAAAAAAATCAAGAAATAACTCTTCGATTCATCTATGAAGATAAAGAATACTCATATGAAAAGTCAAAATTACCTTCTTTTGGAAAATTTAGAATAATTATTCTCTAAATAAGTCCAAGTTATTTACTTGATTTGATTGATATTAAAATTCAAAAGTATAATTTTAGATAATAATCAACAGAAATACCCCCGACAGTCAGAACCACAAGGTATGGATTTAGATCGTTTCGCTATAATGCTGTACAAATCTGGAATGAGCTACCTAACCATTATTGAATGAAAATACCTTTTGAAAAATTAGATAATTGGTACAAACATGGGATTCAAATAACAGCTCATGCCAGTGCAGTGCATGCATATAGTGCCTTTATATATATCTTTTTATTTGACTGATAAATTCGCTTAGCTTTTTTAGTTGTCTCTATCTGCAGTGCTTATTATTCTACCTTGTGTTATGTTTGGAGATATACTTATTTTCAAACTAAGCTTTCAACTTTTTTATGTGGTCTATGGTATCTTTTCCATGCATTTTGGACTGTATATTTAAAATTGCGTTGTTTTCATGATTTATGTAAATGTGTATACATTTTGTTAATCAGTCGAGTTGAAAAGGTCACTAGAGCGTATGAAAAACTTGGAATGAAACTTAAACAGCCTACCGAAGATCTAACAATAACAATAACAGTCAATGCAGCAGTAAAGAATGCTCACAGTTTCTGAGAGCAAGTTCAAAACACTTTAAATTGTCGGTTTATTTTGTTACTTCGAAATTCGTTGTTCGTACATCGGAATGTTTATATTTCATGCATCACTACTACCAGTAATCAGTGCACAACTTGTTAACTAAATGATTGTTTGTTTTTAGCGTTTTAATAAATTTCATTGTGTGTTAAAAGATGGCGAGACGAAACAGTAATTGTTTAACTGTTTGATAAAAGTGGTTTACAAAAATTATTTGCCATACTATAAAAATATGTATGTCTGAACTTGTTCAGATGTTGCATACATAATTTGTTTAAAATTACCTTCTTGTAAATAAATATAAAAACCATTATAACGGAAAACTGAGAATAATTCACAAAAATAGTCCAAGTTATCTTCTTAATTTCAATGATATTATAATCTTATAATAAAAAAGTATAATTCTAGATAACAGGAAACAGCACACCCGAGTGTTAGACCCACCAGGTAGGTGTTAGCATCGTTTCGCATAACACTGCACAAATCTGGAATGAGCTGCCTAACCATTGTCGAATGGAAACATCTATAGACCAATTAAAAAAAATGATTTAAGGAATGACTGTAATATTTTTTCTGTCTATTCGAAATAACATAAAAAATTTGGTGCACACTGAATAACGCGCGTAGCGGGTTCTTTAACAGTGTGCACCACATTTTTTATTATGTTATTTCGAATAGACAGAAAAAATATTACAGTCATTTCTTATAATTTAATTCTAAATTCCATTTTAAACCGTAGAAAACCATGAAAAAAACGTTGATGACGTCACAGTCACATGACTAAATTATGTCTATGGGCTCATAACTAAATAACGTCAGCCAATCAGAAGACGCGTTACATCCAAAATTAAATTATATAAAGATATGGGATAAAAAAATAAAAAAAGCGCATGCAAGTGCAGTGCATGCACGTAGTGATTTTATGCCTGTGCTTTTTTATTTTTTATTTATTTTTTATTTTTTTTTTTTTTTATTTTTATGATTATGCTGTAAATACCCGATGAAATGTTTTTATTTGTAACTAGTTAAATAGCTCCTGTGTTCTGTGAGAGGCAACAGAGAATGTCAATACCATACAATTGAAGCATCGTTCATTCTAATATATTACGACTCTTGCTTCTTCGCCCGTATCGTATAGTAAGTCATCGTCGATTGAATTTGAAAACAAGCGTTCTGAATAGACACCTTGCTTCAATGAAGCAAAACATTAACTACATTGCTACGGGCAAACTTATTAGAAATTAGTCTGCTTTCGTTGTGTCGGGTACAATCGAGGACAGTGTGATAGGGGTTTACAAACAGAGCATACAGTACAGTTATCTAAATTTTGAACGAACCATTAGGTTCATGTTATGACTAAGGTTCGAGGAACGACCGAATTAAAACCCATTTTGGCTTTTCTAATCACACACCACAACAACATTAAGTCTTTCCTTTAACAATGACGCAGAAGCCTTTCTTGGCATATATATTTATGTCTGAACTTTTTCAGACTCGGTATGCATATATAAGCTGCTTCACGTCTTTTAACAATACTAGACTTGAGACTTGAATATTGAAAAAAAAAACACCACTGCAGTAAGCTTATTCCGAATTAAACGATCCGCCTGAGAGCATTTATTTTGAGGATTTACTAGGGGGAAAAAATTAAAAGCAGTTCCTTTAAAACATTTTCATTGTATTTTAATGTCACCTGACTTTTATTATAGTTCAATCCTTGAGTGAAAAAAATACTAAAGCAGTTATAACCTTTTTCAGGCGCCATTGGGGATCCTTGTATAACCAGACCTTGTGCAAATGGTGGCACGTGTAAATGGACACCAGGCAAAACTCCCGATTTTACTTGTAAATGTGCACTTGGTTATAAAGGAAAGGTGTGCCAGGACTGTAAGTCGGACATTGAAAATCTTGAGGTTTACATTATCTACTTCGTGTTTTTCCATTCTTACTATACTAGCTCGTTGTTTATTAAAAAAAAAATCAAACATAGTATATAAGAACATGTAACTGGCGTTATCATGAAATTTTAAGAAACAGTGGGGCATCCATTTCTTTTAAAAAGGGCACTTGAACTAGTTGGTGGTGAAACATAGACCCATGGTGCATATTCAAAAAGACTCGTAAATATAGAGGAAACTTAAAAATAATCTTACCTTATTTTAATTGTTTAACACCAGCTGTCCCTGAATGTGATGACCAGCCATGCCATAAGAAGGGCACCTGTGTTTCAACTCCTAAGGGATTTATATGTCTGTGTACAGATGACTTTCGTGGAACTTATTGTGAAGACAAGAAAATGAAAAACAGCACAGGTAATTCAGTGGGAAAACATTTCAACTATACAAGTCAAACCTTTTTTTTACTTTTATTTATAAAAGTGAGAGAAGCATATTTGAATATATTATTTATAAGAGACACGTGGACAGGGAAAGATGCTTCGATATGAAGGATTATTTATGTACATGTATATGAATGAAAGGTAATTACTGACTTTTCAGAATTATGTGTATTATAAGTTGTGAAGTACAAAACATGTGTTTTCCTTCTCTTGTCTTCCAAAAAAAATCTAAAAGGTCTGCAGGATATCGGAAAAAACGTTATTTAGCAGCGACAGAATCTAAGACAGAATACTCATTAAAACAGAATGTTTGCTAGAACAACAATGAATCCCGTGGAATAAAATCTGCAACTATCTCTAGAAATATAAGAGAAGTATATATATTAAATCACGAAAACCAAGTTAGAATTATAATGTGCATCTAGATATTTTAGCAGCTTATATAGCAATTTACATTTTTGAACTACAAATTGTTAATCTTAATTTCTTCGGATAGTTGTAGGTTTCAACCTTCAGGATAAAACAAATATATCACCGCCGAAATTAAGAATACATTTTATTAGGTTAACTAGCATAACCACTAAGTGATCTTCTAAGTCACTAGTCTATGATCTATAAATTACAGATCCTGTGTCAAAGCTTATCATACAAAAATAAAATGTAAAACAAATTCAATTTTACTGGCTGTACCGAAAATTATAGATCTGAAATGATAAGCGAATGCTGATAAAATTTATGATACCTCAGTTTTGCATTTTCAATCTTATTGAAAACAGATCATATGTTTACGCTTCGCTAAGTTTGAAGGTAGCAAGGTGTGAACATAAGTCTGTATTTCAATCATATAAGGACAGGTTGAATGAAACAAGGCTAGATATACTATTTAAAAAGAGATAGAATATTCCTATAATTTTTAGAATTTCATTAACTTTGCATAGATAAAATGTTTGGACAATATCCTTATAAATTAAACATCATGTCTTTATTTTATTTCAGTTCTTATTATCACTCCAGAAGAATTTTACGAGGCTGAAATAGGCCTTGGTATCTTCGGTGGACTTGTTGTTGTGATCATTATAATTCTAGTCATACATTTTATTCGTGTTAACAAAAGAAGGTATAGTATATAACTTAACTTGAGCTTTATTCAATTTTCATTTTGATGAATAAATTATTCATGGCTTATGTTTTCCATTAGGTCCAGTATTTCAACGGAGAGATAGATAGGGGAGGGTACGTGTCTTCCTATTGATAGGCAATACAAAGATTTCTTGTATTCTTTAATCTAGTATTTTTTTCTATATTCTTTTCATTTTATCACCCAGTTTTTTTTTCTCTATTTGCAATGTTTTTGCAATATTTTCTTCTCTCTTTGTCTTTATTCCTTTTTCTTTATACCCAATCTAGAACCACAAAAGTGAGCAAATGAAAAAGAAACAGAAATAATATTTTTTTTCCATTGAATAGATAGCTGCTAGTTATTATCATCTCAAAGCCGATTTCCTCAAACTTTATATAGGGAATATTAGATGTTTTTTTTTCACTTTTATTTATCCACATCATCACGAGGCACACATATTAGTGAAAGAAGGATTTTACTTGTTGAGTGTTGAATCAGTTAAGACATTTTACGATATTTTAATATTTTTGTCGAGTTATTTCTGATCAGTTTTATAAGAGAGAGCAAAAGATACAAAATAGATAATCAAACCCCAAGTCGAAAACAATCTGACAACGCCATGGCAACAAAGAAACAGACCAAAACAAACAACAGTATACAATACACAGTATATATACAAAATGTAAAGACCGAGCTTCACAGAAATGCTGAATGAAAATAAACTTGATAATGTCTCCACACTTTGTGAGGTCGCTGATATTTTAAACAGATATCTTAAATATACTTATACAATATATCTGGAATATTTGCCACTCGACGCTAAGCAAACAGCAATAAATTTGCCAATTCAGTCATTTGAGGGACACTATATACGTCTATGATTTTTTCAACACAGCTTACGTTAAACGGTATACTTGATTTCAGAGAAGATATGGTTGTTCAGTACAAGCGTCTGTTGTTAGAGGAAGAAACACCTCCACCTTTACCTCCCGGAATGTTAGAAGTCAGTAATTTATTATGCTATGAAGTTTTCTGCTTTGCCTGTCCCAAATGGTCAGAATCACTCACAAAATACGCCTCGCAAGAAGGGTTACAGAAAGGTAATTTACGATTGAAACTAAAATGTTAGAAATAATTTGGTTTAAACAAAAGTTACACACAAAGAAATCACATGTATATTACAGCGTTTTAATCTTAATTAAAACAGACAAATTTGTAACGGAATGTTTATAAACTTGTATAGAAGCTGATGTCGAGATTGAGATATACATGTATGCAGCATGGAAAGATCGTGGACTAGAGAGGCAGAGATCAGGTCGTTATAAAAAACTAATATTGAATTTGATGAGCACGTCACATCATTCGGGGGTTGAAACTGATGTATTTTATAGGTACTAGCTTGGCCCTTAACACTTATAGTTCATGTATCTTCCTGTAGCATATCCGCGTATATTCATTTGACGCTTTCTTTGATAATGCTTCAAATTATCGGAGTTAAAATTAGGTGTAGTATGACAGGAAAATACTTTTAGTACCATCAAAAAGATTGCTTCTCGTTGTCATATACCCTGTTGTACTTTTATTTATTTTGGTGAGTACAAAACCACCAGAGACATATATACAACTTATATGGACCCACATATATATAGTAAATGTATTGTTTGTGATAGCTTCTGTTAGTAGTAGAAAGAGAATTAGATATTTTTTGTAAACATTTCCTTATGAAATACTTATTTTAGGTTTGCTCAACTCTCAAATATATATATAAATAACACTGAAGTTTATTTTTTCACTGCTTATTATCTTTGTATTTTAAAAATAAAGTCTGGATTATGACATTTTTTCATTTAGCAGTATTTATGTTTTAGCCCCCAGTAAAATGGAAGAGGAACCATTGATGAGCAGACAACGTTTCCCAACCATAAAGAAATCTCTGGACAGTGTATGGAGAGGTTCATATGAAGAGCAGAAACCAAAATATCGCACATCAAGAGATAAACCACAATCATTAGTTTATCCAAAACAATATAGTGCAACAAGACCAAAAAGTTTTGCTTCACTGCCAATGCAAATGAGTCATCTAGACCAACAATACTCGTGGCTTCCTAAAAAATACGACCGATCAGCAGTCAACGTACAACAACCAGAAGAAATTGTCAACATTGAACGAGTTCCATCACAAGAAAGTCTTTTGAGCAGACAATCATCCCGTGTATTACCGCGAATACAGTCTCGGATGTCACCAAGGTCACCAAGGTCAAACAGGTCCTTCAAAAAAAGGTCTAGTTTGGAAAGACCTTGGTCTTATGATATCGATCCACATCTTATTCAATCAAGGCGGAAAGCACTGCACCATCATTCAGGTCAAGAAACATCGGATGAAATAGCAGATTTGTATGACAGGATTACGGACAGCAGACACGAAATGCAATCTCAACATAACCAACATTTAGAAAATATAGCAAGCGAATATAGACCACAACAGTATGACAAAAGTTTAGAACAAATGGAAAGTGAATATCGACGTCTTAGCAGAAGACAATCTCCAAACAGAAGAAGTTCATCATCTTCTAACCGCCATTATTTGCAAAATCCACCACCGCCACCACCTCCTCCACCTCCGCCGCACATCTCGAGAGATTCCGGTATTGACAGGAAATATGGATCGTCTTTAATTCGAAGACTTTCATCAAAGTTCGACCAGGGGCAATATATACCGCCTGCTCCTCCGATTCCACCACCTCCGCCATTCTATTCTGATAATTAACGGAATCAGAAGATTATCATTCTTGTCCAAATCAAGTGAATAAAATATATTTCATAAATAAAATAGTTTGTAATTTCAGTAAAGTAAATAGTCGCAAATGTCATTTAGTGGCAAGGTTCCTGTGTAAAATTAGCTGGCATGCAGCTTGTAGCTAGACACAACAACAAATCATAAACGCTTTTACCAGATGAGTCGATTCGTCTAATACTCACTTATTTTTAAGAAATTATACGCTGATGAATACAAATCAAAATATATTGACAGATTGCAATTTGGTATTGCACGTGGCAGAGCAAGATTTTTACATCAGGTTTTTCCTCGTTCTCACAACATAGTTATGTTGTCAGAATAACATTATACTACCATATTATCATGATTATCATTTATCTAAATATAAGAAGGCGTTTGGTATATATCAACGAAAGAAACAAAGCAATACAAAAACACACCTTTAAGGTAAACATACAGTCTTCAACAAAAAATAGATTCGTAAAAAATAAGTTTACTAAAAAAATTAAAATAAATAAACAAAGGGGGATAAACAAAGGCAACATTGTTCAAAAGTCATAAATACTTTTGAAAGAAAACAAATCCGGGTTACAAACTTAAACCGAGAAAACACATCAACTATTACTATAAAAGGAAAACAAAGGAACAACAGGACCACTGAAGTGCAGCAAAAACAAACGCTAACATACATAGAAACGAACTATTTGATAACAACTGCCATACTTATGACTTGATACAGGGCATTTTTAGAAAAAAAACTGGTGTTATGGCTAGCAAAACCACTCGCTTTAAATGATAATGCTAAAAAATATCGCTAAAATGACAACACTATGTCTGAAATACAGCACAAACACTAATCAAAGAGAAACGCACATATAATAGATAACACAAAATGCAAACCGCAGAACAACAGCTAACATCTTCCATTAACGACACCACAACCAGCAACGCACTTACTTACGTTACGAACATTCAATCTCGATTATTTTGACAAAACCAGTCAAAACAAAATTCATGACAATGATATTATTGAAAGACTATTTTATAATTATTTGGACGACAAGCAATAAGACATAGCACATTATCCAACCTAATCCATAACAGAAACATAAAAAAATAAATACGTGGATGTTGGATGTACAAAATTACCGAGACACGTTGTATAGCAATGCAAATTCACATTGGGTATAACAGTCATATTCGGGAATAGGTCACGTTTGGTACTTAGCAGACAGACGACATAGATGTTAAACCACAATCAAAGACGTGGTAAATTGTCATTAGTTAGTTAAGACACAGACACATCGTATAGATCAACCAATTCGTGATGGTTCCATACAATTTACGGAGTGTCATTTTTCAATATTTCCTCCTCATAACTGTGTTGGAGCAGTTTATGTATAGGGAGTACATTCCTGTATATGAGGTCAGTATAGTGTGAACATGCACGAGCATAACGTATCAGTTGAGATATGTAAACACCATACGATGGAGCAGAGGGTATGTAACTGCTGAGAAATGGAAAATTGATAATTGGGAAGTCGAAATCATCCCGTTTGCCCTAGATTTTATTGTGAAGTCGTCCATCCGTGTCAATATTGAGGAAACGAACAAGGTATGAAGCGGTCCCTGTATTTCAAGTGCATAGGGATATATGAGATGCAAGTAATGACTGTACTATTGGTTATTCAGTAATAGGACATTATCAATATTTCTGAAAGTAGAAGTAAAGAATTTTGCAAGGTGCTTTTTCATTTTGTCTTTTCGAAGGTTCTGAATGAATTCTGCTTCATACGAGTACAAAAACAAGTAAGCCAGAAGGGGTGCACAATGAGTACCCATTTAAATACCGACTGTCTGTTGGAATACGATCCTCCAAACTCAACAAATATATTGTCGATTAAAAAGTCTAGCATTTTGATAATATCATCTTCACTGTATTTTCTGATCTATGTCTCCGATTCCCGTTTTTATAGAAAAAGGCTCTTTTTAATGATATGGTGGAGTGGATCTTAATTAAGCATGAGGACAATAAGGTTGACGTGAATAGCTGAATTTCACACTTCATTGTCAACACAATTGAATTTGATGCGAATGGCATACAAGTGAGAGGTTTAGATAGCTTTATAATCAGGTTTAATACACAAATTTCTACATAAGAAAATGCCTGTACCAAGTCAGGAATATGACAGTTGTTATCCATTCGTTTGACGTGTTTGAGCTTTTGATTTTGCCATTTGAGTATGGACTTTTCTTTTTCAATTTTCCACGGAGTTAAGCATTTTTGCGATTTTACTTTATCTTGATGATTTGAAAGAGTCAACTGATGAGTGATTTATGATGCTATCAGGTAGTATGTTCCAATCTGTTATTGTTCAGGGGGAAAGGTTGTTTGTTCTGCAAGATTGAATTTGGAAACTGTTCGAATTTGAATGTCTTTGTTGGCTTTTATTGTGGAAATACTTTGTTGTACTTAGGTATTATCAGCCCTATTTCATATAGAATTATAGCCAATCGCGAGCCTTTTCTTCTGTCAGAGAGGCTGGGACATCGAAGATGATTTGACATGTTATCAACGCATAATGAGTTACTGTTTTTGTAAGTTACAAAACGAGCAACCCTCCGTTGAACTTTTTCAATGCTGTCTATGTCTTGTTGTTAGTAAGGGTCACAAACTGAGCTGGCAGTGATTGTCTACCTATGGACTTGCTTGCCTGTAGCCTTTTTCACCAAAAAAACTTAAGTGTAAAATGTATCGCAAGTGTAAAATATTCCCTAACCATTCAATTAAATATTTTTATCGTAAGATTAGTTTTACACCTAAGACTTTTTGTGAAAAAGGCTATTGCTCTTTTAAAGATTTTGGGATAGGAGAAGCCACAAAGAAGAAAGAAATAATGCATACTGAATAAAAGGTAAGCTACGATTCATGTTCAAAACTATGATTTTTTTCTGTTTCAATAGATATAGGAAGATGTGGTATTAGTGCCAATGAGACAACTCCATCTAAGTAACAATTTATAAAAGTAAACCATTATAGGTCAAGGAACGGCCTTCAACACGGAGCTTTGGCTCATACCGAACAGCAAGCTTTAAAGGGCCCCAAAAATAACTAGTGTAAAACCATTCAAATGGGAAAACCTATAGTCTAATCTATATAAAAATGAGAAACGAGAAACACGTACGAACTACATAAACAGACGACAAACATTTATATAGTGAAATAATGATTCAATCTTCAATCATTTAAAACTATCGTATTTGATAACAACTGCAACTGCCATAAACGAACTAATGATAACAACTGTCAACCTTATAATATCGGTCATCAAAATTTATATCCGACTGGTATTATTATAGATTCGCATTTATCCCACCGTTCTTTGTAAATGCATGACCACTAAACCAGCGATCAATACAGTTAGGAGATACAGGGTAGACATATATATAAGTCATCAATACCACAACAATCTTGTAATGACAAAAACATGTAAATGTGGTATTAAAATAAATACTGCTTTGTATGACATACTGGGCTGGATTTTAACGCGCTATTTTTTAAAGGTAATAGTCCTTACCAATGCATTATGCCGACCGTTTCTGCTTTTGATCCTGAATGATTTGGGATTAGCGAAGAACCGACAACCTTCCACCCTAGAAGCGATAACTCGCCACAAGATCTCCGAGGTTGTTAATCTGAAATAGTGTAATGCTAATGTTTCTCGATATTCTGGAAAAACAAATTTAAAAAACAAAAAGATGTAGCAATATTAACTTTATGGCTTCTTCCGTTGACTTTAAGCCCCTTTCAACATATAAAGTTCGTACCCCCTCCCCCAACCCCGAAAAAAAACTTGTCAAAGATACTAAAAATAGAATTTCTTGTAAAAAGATGTGATGTGATTGCCAAAGAGACAACTCTTCACAAGAGACCAAATAACACAGAAATTAACACATACAGTGAAGATGATATTATCAAAATGCTAGACATTTTAATCGATTATTAATTTGTTGAGTTTAGAGGATTGATATTCCAACAGACAGTCGGTTTTCCAATGGGTACTAATTAATCAATCTTTCTGGCCGACATTTTTGAACTCGTATAAAGCGGAATTCATTCAGAACCTTCTGAAAGACAAAAGGAAAAAGCACCTTGCAAAATCAATATCAATATTGACACAAATGGTTGACTTCACTTAATCTATGACAAACGGGATGATTTCAACTTCCCAATTATCAGTTTCTCATTCACAGAAGTATCAAAACCTCTGCTCCGTCGTATAGTGTTTACCTATCTCAACTGATATTTTATGCTCGTGCATGTCCACACTGTACTGATTTCATATACAGGAGCGTGTTCCTCATGCAGAAACTGCTTCACCAGAGTTATGAGGAGGAAATATTAAAAATGACACTCCGTAAATTTTATGAACACCATCAGAATAGGTTGATCTATACGATGTGTATGTGTGTAAACTAACTGATGACATTTTAACCACGTCTTAGATTGTGGTTTAACATATATATGTCGTCTGTCTGCTGAGTACCGAACGTGACCTATTCCCGAATATGAGTGTCACTTTGAACTTGCATTGACGTGTCTCAGTATTTTGTACATTCAACATTCATGTATAATATTATTGATGTTTCTGTTATGGTTTCGGTTAATAAAGACATTGTGTTATGTTTTGTCGTTTGTAGTCCAAATTATTATAAAATTGACTTTCAATACCATCATTGTCATAAAAATTGTTTGGACTGTTATTCTGAAAAAAATTGTAATAATAAGTTCGAGATGAATGTTCGTTACCTAAATGCGTCACTATGGGTGGTATTCTGTGGTGTCTGTTGGTAATGGAAGATGTTCGTTGTTGTTCTGCGGTTTGCATATCAACTATTATATTATTTGCTTGTGCGTTCCGTTGTGGTGAGTGTTTTTGGCGAGTTTTTGTGTTGTAATTTTGTCACGAAGTGTTGTCATTTTAGCGATATTTTTTTAAGATTGTCATATAAGCGGGAGGTTTAGCTAGCCATACAACCAGGTTAACCCAGGATTTTCCCTTAAAATGAACTGTACCAAGTCAGAAAAATGGCTGTTGTTATCAAAAAGTTCGTTTCTATGTATGTCGGCGTTTGTTTTTGTTGCACTTCAGTGTTTCTGTTGTTCCTTTATTTTCCTCTGATAGTTGAGGTGTTTCTCTCGGTTTTAGTTTGTAACCCGGAGTTTATCTCAATCGATTTATGACTTTTGAACAGTGGTATACTACTGTTGCCTTTATAGGTCACCGCTTGGCCTTCAACAATGAGTAAAACCGATACCGCATGGTCAGTTATAAAAAGGCCCCGAAATGACAATTGTAAAACAATTCAAACGAGAAAATCAAACGGTCTGATTTGTGTACAAAATAATGAACGAATAAATGGAGACTGTGTCCATGGGACAGATGATGCCCCCGCTTGTATTTAACATTATAAAGGCACATAACTAAAGAACTGTAAAAATGACGACACACTTGGTCTGTGTTTTATGATAATAGACATTGTGTATTACTGAGTTTCATAACATTTGGTTGAGGCAAACAAATTTAAGTTAGAAAAAGGCAACGATAAATATCAGCATTTTTCTCGATTTATAAAGGCGCATAACTAATAAATAGTGAAAGTTTCATTAAATTTAGTCAAGAGATACTGAAGTCAGAGATCGGAAACTAATTTCAGGACTTACGGACGTACGATCAGAAGAAAAAGGAAAACTTTAATGTCCACTTCACTACGGCGGGGACATAAAAAAAAAACAAATATGATATAAAACAACAAACGACAAGTACAAATGTATATTAGCTGTTGTTCTTTTCGTATAGAAATGTAGAATCAATTGACTTTGCAATAAGGTGCGAACAGGTTCTTATTGTTGTAGACACTATTTATATAACGTTGTTTCCATTCTTGATTCAAGCCACTATGATATAAGTCGCCGTCTACTTATTTATATAGTCTCGCCGAATAGCAGCACGTCTACATGTAACTGTTTCATATCTATTTCTCGAATAATTTTTATTCACATGTGCTCATTTATCCTGTACATATGATATACATACATATAGTGCCTGCAAACGTTTGCAACTTGGAATTTAGTAAAATGAGACTCCTCCGTGGTGTTATCCGAGCTTGCTATAGTCCTTACTAAATACACGTTTTTATTGAATCAATATTATTGCACTTGTACTTTTCTTTGCTGATAAAGTTCAAGATCTCGACCACTTTTGTTAGAAACTAGCAATCTACCATCCTTCAAAAAGAGTATAACAAACGGACGTTGTAACCCGTTCTTTGACGTCATTATTTTACATTTTTCTTTTCCATCAGAACTCACTCTGTATATATTGCTGGAATCTATTCCTACTACAAATATGTCACCATGTTTGTCTACAGTTATGCCATATGGAGAAACAAGATTTCGGTCGGATAAAGAAAAAATAATCTCTCCGTCTAACCTCACACAGGTTAATCTGTTATTGACTTGGTCCGCACACACGATCTCGCCTGAACTTATTGCACACAAATACAGTCGCCCAGTTATATGTGGAATAGAGTCGATGAAGTTTCCATCTATATTTAGTATCTGAAGTCCTTTGGTTTTGCAATTGACGATTAGTTTAGCAGCAACAGTAGTCAAACCTTCTATATCATCGTCCATGTCAATACAGTTGAGAACTCTCCCTGTAACAACACCGACGATCATAACATTTCTTCGGCCCTGGGTAACCGCTACCACCATTTTGTCGATAACAGCGATGCTATCGGGATATTCTCCTATTGACAGTTCTCTGGTAGTGTTTTTGTTCATATCATGCACGATGATATTTTGAGATAATCGGTTTGTCATGATAAAAACGCCTTCATCCAACTCTTTAATATCAATTATTTCTAATTCATCTTTTTCTGTTTGAATGTCTAGTTTCTTCAAAAATTCAAAACAAGGTTTTATTTCAAGAGAAACATTGGTATCGTCAGCTAAAAATGGTGGTCTATTTGCCTCTATTGGTATTTTTTTGTGTATATCTATAGTTCCAAGTGAAGAGATATTTTGGAATGTTAACATTTCCTTGGCCATAGTAAAGTCAATAGAAATTTCACTGACGGCGTCTGGATTCAACAATTCACTAGCACCACCAGCGATACGTTTAATTGTCAAGAAAGACTCAATTTCTGTTAATCCAGACATATTTTCAAGCTCATATAAATCATGTTCGAGTTGCTCTATTTGTTCTATATTAAAATTCTGTTGTTTCTTCAGATTTGAGCATTGCTCGTCATACATGTTCTGATATTCTTTGAGTATACTGGCCTCCAAATCATCAAGATGTTTTTCAACCTTCCTTCTATAGAATGTTAATGTATTCTTAAAAACGACTTTCTCTCTTTCGAGTTTTAAGAGGTTGCTGGCAACTCTTGCTGGTATAAAGTTCAGCTGATTAAGATGATATTGAAGTAAGTGTGTGGTATCTTCGTAGATATTTCTATTTTTAACATCAGAGACGGCTACAGAAATATTTGATGTGTCTTTGCACGAAATATGTCCATCCTGTTTACACTCATGACATAAAGGTTTTTCGTGTATATTGCAGAAATATTCTATATGTCTTCCTGGGTGACGTCTGCAGAAAACTTTATCGTCCATCCTCTTACCAATATAATATTATATCAATATTTCATATATTTGTACAACAGACAAAAGTTCTCCTTCTTACTTACTGTTTGTTATTTTAGAATTAAACCAAAATTGGCCATACAGATTATCTGTATACTCTTATAAGTTTCACTCTTGTTATTCATAACTGTTTGGTATCTCATTTCAAATGTGTCTGTGTCCATGCTGATATATATTTACACTGCTTTACTGTTTCCTGTATACTTTTTATCGTCAGCTGAAAGAAATGTGATAAAATGTGCTTTATATTTCCGGTAAAAAGTATTGTCGTATATTATATGGCGAATGTAATGTGTGTGTATCCATATTTAAGATTCCTTAAGAAATATATATATATAGAAATATTAGGTATTTATCTCACCTATCAGGTGCTCCAACTTATAGCAATCTATTTGTTATCCCCTCCACATTAATATTATAGTATTTAATTAAATAATTGAACACGTTTTCTTCGGTTATGATTTTTCATTATCTTTTTTGATATTTTTTCTAATTTCACAACGTATTCACTAGTTTATTAAAAGCTAGGAAAATTGAGGGAAGGTATGTTTACAAGTCCGTGTTTCATATGGAAAACTCTCAAAATCTTTAATGCCAAAAAAACAAAACAATAGTCTGATACAAAGCCCAGGGGTTGAAGTCATAAAACTTTGCTCAGTGCTTGGAGCACAAAAATCATGCTCGAAACACCAAATCCTGTATTTTGATTGGTTGATTCTCGAGTCCGAGTACAAAAATTTTGCTAAAAATTTTTATGACCGTAAGGCCTGGTCTCACGGTCATAAAACTTTCGAGCATGATTTTTGTACTCAGACTCAAAAATCAACCAATCAAATTGCTGGATTTCCTGTTTGGAGCATGATTTTTGTGCTCCGAGCACAGAGCAAAGTTTTATGCCTTCAAGGCCTGTTCGGTTCCAAAGATTCTCTGAAAGTTTCATTGAAATCAAGTCATCTGAGGTTGTTATCATCATATGTGTGAACTTATAATGGGGAATTACGTACCTATAGATAAAAATTAATTTACATTTGCATATATGTAGAGACGACACAACGACACAGACACTGAAATCAATGGTTTGTTTGGGAGTCGGTGACTGCGGTAATTGCCGCCAGGGAATAAGCAAAAAAACAAATAGATGTAGTTATCACCGTAGACGTCTTGTCACTAACATGATATATACAACGAACAGGAACATGCGTGTATTTTTTTCTAATTATTTAAACAACAGATAACTTGAAAATGTCCTACCTTATTCTGGTCTCTTGTGGACAGTTGTCTCATTGGTAATCATACCACATCTTCTTTTTTATACCTTATATATCATACCAACGAAACTGGTTTTATTTAACATATATGTTGAAAGTAAAATATCATACACACACACACACGTCTTCGATCAATAACGTCCATTTAAAACAACAAATGGAACAAGTCTAAACGGAGATCAAATTAAAATATTATTTTTACATGTTCTATTTTTGTATACTTTTGTTCAATATATTTAAAAGACACGAAATGAAAGTAATGTTTAGAATTGATCAATCATACTTATATAGACATTTAAAGTTTAAACTACATCAATTTTATACGCAAACGATTCTGTTGGGTTTTTTCTTCGTTTTTCTTATATCTTTTTGCTTTCTGCGCCCTGACTGAGGTTAATCTTACAATGTGAAAAGGGGTGAGAGTAATCATGAACCTCTTACCAAAATCAAGCAATCAATTGTATCAAACAATACGTAACATATTGCACATCACAAGAGCATATAGGATCCCGCCGTGGGGAGAGAGGGGCTTTATGTTTATGCACCAACACCCTAAATTCTTTTTTATCCAAAATGAAAAATAGTTTAAACCAAGAACGTCTATTATCTATGTTAGTTATTCGTCCTTGATAAAACGAAGTGTTGTTTTTATTTTTTGCTTTTCACTTTAAGAAGTTTGTCCCACGCTACTGTATCATACTAGTTTAAATATAACTAGTCAAAATATTATATATCTGCATCATAAAATTGACAAATGTCGTGAATGATATGGTGGAGTCTAAGGGTCTGTATTTTCTGATTTGCTGCTTAACAGATTTTACAAATTATATTTATCTGTGCATTCGTTGGTTCAATCAGTTTTTTTTTGTATTTAGAAGAAAACTAAAGAAAATGCTTATCCAACTTGAAAAATTAAATAACGCACCGAGTTCGTCCAGATGTGGGGGTATGTGTGGGACAAAGTTGATACAAACTTTAAGACAGGTACCCGTCACATTACATCTCACTGACTTAACAGCGTTACATAAATGCAAAAATATCCTAAATTTCATAAAATTATTCAAATTAATGAGATAAACACTGCTTGTTACAAACAAACTCAGAGTGATACTTTACGTAAAATTTATCTATAATTTTTCCATAATTAAGGCGATAAACAACAATAGATAAATTAACATGTTTCAAGATAGCGCAAAGATCTCACTTCATTAGCATACATTTTGATATACATATATACGTACATGTACATTACAAAACGGTGTTCAGTTTCAGAGTCACAATCCTTTGGACACTGTTATGCATAGGTTTAGTGTAAAGTGAACATGTTTCGTAATTTTACACCCCTTTTATTTTGGGGGGTATTTCTCCAAATTTTAAGGCTGACAGAACAAAATACTAGACATAAAAGAAATATTTCACCTGATCTGTAAGTATATTTATTTATTATCAAGTAAGCAATAAAATATCCATAATTTTATTCCTCTCAGGGGCGGATCCAACCATATGTCCCCATTCAAAAGCAATAATCGTCAAAAAAGAGGGGCCGTTTCAACCTCCGCGGAACTGTATACTGTAGCCTTTGAAATTGCTGATATTGACGAAAAAAAGTAAAGAGTAGCTAAAGGGTTATGAAAACGCAAAATTCAAATCTCATGTATATACAATGTAAATTTGCAAGCATAATATATGGTCTTTCCGAAACAGCACCAGATACATTTTATACGTTTATACGTATGATTTGTGTTACCTTCAAATATCTTTGATCAGCAAACTGATAAGAGGCTCTTAAGAACCAGTGTTACTTTCCAAGTCTTGTTGTCATTCTTGCCACACACACAAAAAAAAAAACCACACACACACAACCGGAATTTCTCTATGATCTTTTGTAGTTTTCAATAAAATAAGCTTGAAAACAAGTAAAATTTGAGGGCGATATAGCTCAAACAAGATGTCGTCTGATAGTTTTATTGTAATTAGACAACATTCTGAACGTTTCTGTCGTTGTTTAATAATAGATTGTTTCTATCTTTATAGATTTTTATTGATTATGATATGTCAGTTTACCAATTACATTTTTTTTTACCAAACTTTAGTCCCAAGTCTTAGATGCATGATTTTTTGTATTAGTTGTTAGTGCCTTTGATCTAGCTTACAAGTATTTTTGTCCATCTGATGAGTTACGTTTTTTTTCAACGGATTTTTATAGTTCGTTCCTATGTTATACTGTTATACCACTGTCCCAGGTGAGGTTAAGGGGAGAATTGGTATTCCGCTAACATGTTTAACCACGCCACATAATATATGTGTGAACCTGTCCCAAGTGAGGAGCCTGTAATTCAGTGGTTGCCGTTTGTTTATGTGTTACATATTTGTTTTTCGTTCATCTTTTTTTATATAGATAAGGCCGTTAGTTTTCTCGTTTGAATTGTTTTACATTGTCATTTCGGGGCCTTTTATGGCTGACTTTGCGATATGGGCTTTGCTCATTGTTGAAGGCCGTACGGTGACCTATAGTTGTTGATTTCTGTGTCATTTTGGTCTCTTGTGGAGAGTTGTCTCATTGGCAATCATACAACATCTTCTTTTTTATATTTGCCATTTTCAGTAATTTTTAAACTATAAACGAATGAAATAATCCTATACGCATCAGAATGGAGCTCATTGTTTTTTCCAGCTAGTGACGGTTATGATCTAATTCACCAATATTCCGATAAACTGTAGATGCGATTGAAAATGTAGCATAACTGGCAAATATAGATCCAACAGCGTCGGAAATGTACTAAAATTTGAGATAATTTAAAGTCATATGAAAAGAGTGACTAGTGAAAAATAATGTTTATCCAATTCTTAAACCAATGCATGTATATATCATAAACTTAGTCTTCTGTGCATGATTCTATCACTGTTTACGCAAAAATATCGTATAATCGTCATTCTTTTTCTCTTTTTCTGTTATGAAGTGAAAATATTGCAGCTCATTAGTTGTCGTGTTTTGAAGCCGTAGTTTACCGATTGTCACCTTATAGTAAACAATCAACAAAGAAACATGGATATTGAGCACGCGTATAACATGTACAATCAGATAATAGTTTATTTCAATGACAGATCCATGTGTATTGCGAGCACTGGATTATTACGAGGAGGGGCACGCTAGGGTCACTTTGAATACGGAAAATATGTCGGCGAATTACTTCCTGGGAGCAAGCAATTAAAAAAAGTAAACTTCTTCTAAATGTGTATAAATTAAAGAATTTTCTTCGGAAGAGTATAATATCTACATAAGTTTAATAATGACAACTATCCATTTTGTTATAAAAACATATGCATCAAGATTTTTTAATTTGAGGTTTCATAAGTTGTAGTACTAACAAAAAGCACACCATATTACCTGCATAGGCGGCTTTGTTTTTACAGGAAACTGACACTGGGATACTAGTGAACTATGTAATATGTTGCTTCTACTTTAAGCTTAGGCGCACTATTCGTCCATTTTATCATATATTAAATTTTCTTCAGTCCACGCATAATGACACAGAATGGACACTTAGTATTCAAATCAGGAGTCAACCATAACATATCATTTCAAGCAGTTTCAGGAGGATTTATCAATGTTGGCAATGATGATCTTAGTGTAATAGTTCAGTCAGTAAGTATATTAATCATAATCAAGTGAGAAAACTAATGGCCTCATTTATGTAAAAAAATGAACGAAAAACAAATATGTAACACATAAACAAACGACAACCACTGAATTACAGGCTCCTGACTTGGGACAGGCACATACAAAAATAATGTGGCGGGGTTAAACATGTTAGTGGGATCCCAAGCCTCCCCTAACCAGGGACAGAGGTATAACAGTACAACATAAGAACGAACTATAAAAATCAGTTAAAAAAGGCTTAACTCATCAGATAGACAAAAAAATAACACCATAAAGGAAAAACATAGAACTCCTTTTGTCATAAGACAATGTCCAACATCCAAACATACTATCCACACTCATCTGTGTCCACACTTGTAATCATAATAAATTATTATGCCATGGAATCGTACGTACAGGCTCTCGAAATCTGAAAAATGTGTTTCACCATATCTTTCGATAAATATTTTCCCGTGATAAAATGCCTAGATCTGGTAACAGAGCGGTAGATTATGCTGACGGTTCTATACTTGGTTATTTTCACGATGAAATGTTGGTGTACAGATACATTTTGTACATAGAGCAAATCAGGATGTTTGAGATTTAAAGGAAGTGATAATAACACTAGATGAAAACATCCACAAATGAATGAAATTAAAATATCAGAAAAGGGCGTCAACAAACTACTTCACAACATTAATCCGATTAAAGCCACAGGCCCTGATGAACTATGTGGAAAGGTATTAAAGGAAATGAAAGATCATCTTAGTCCTATCATCACACTCATCTTTCAAAAATCAATCAACACTCATAAAATACCTACAGACTGGAAACATGCAAATGTCTGTCCAGCATTCAAAAAAGGCGACAAAAACAATGCCATAAATTACAGGCCAATTTCACTAACATGTATACTTTGTAAAATATTGGAGCATATCATAGCTAGTCAAGTAATGGAACACCTCGAAAAAAACAATATTTTATATGATTTACAACATGGTTTCCGATCAAAACGCTCTTGTGAGACACAATTACTATCTTTCATTCAAGACCTTGCAAGAGACAACAATATTAACATACAAACAGATGTCGTTGTGATGGACTTTGCCAAAGCTTTTGACAAGGTCCCTCACAAAAGGTTACTTTACAAATTAAAATATTACGGCATAGACAATAATACCTTGGAATGGATTGGTGACTTTTTACATCATCGTACACAAACAGTCATACTAGATGGAGAACAATCAGAAAAAATTGGGGTAACATCTGGGGTGCCACAGGGCACTGTCCTTGGCCCAATTTTATTCCTAATTTACATAAATGATTTCCCAGAATATTTACAACACAGCACCTTAAGATTATTTGCCGATGACAGCATCATCTATAGAAACATCAAAAACATAGATGATGCTGCCAAACTACAACAGGATTTAAATTCAGCGGCACAATGGGAAAAAGACTGGTTAATGTCATTTCATCCAGACAAATGCCCCATACTTAGAATTACACAAAAAAAGAAACCAGTCAACCATGACTACTTCCTTCATGACCACATCCTCCAAACTGAAACAGCAACAAAATATTTAGGCATAACCATACAATCTGATCTAAAATGGAATAAACATATAAATAATGTAACAGCTAATGCAAACAGACAACTTAATTTTCTAAAACGTAACCTTAAAGTCTCATCCCAAAAAATCAAAGAACGGGCATACATGTCATTAGTCAGACCTAAGCTTGAGTACAGCTCTTGCGTCTGGGACCCTCACACCAAAAACCAAATCAACCAAATTGAGATGGTCCAACGAAGAGCTGCTCGCTATACATGTAATAGATATCACAATACCAGCTCTGTCTCAAATATGCTAGATCACCTTCAGTGGCCTACATTAGAATTGAGGGGAATACAAACAAGACTAGTGGTATTCTATAAGATCATACACCAACACATAGCAATTTACCCTAAAGATCTTCTTGTTAAATCAGACAGTAGAACAAGACATAAACATACCAACCACTTTAAACAAATTCAAACAAATAAAGATTCTTACAAGTTTTCATTTTATCCACATACAATAGTACAATGGAACCTACTTCCTACATCAGCAATCCTTTGTACAACAGTCGACGGCTTCAAAGAGCAGATTTCTATATCTGCTCTTTCACAAATATTCTAAAAAACTGCTTAACATGTACATAGTTTTACCAAGAAATATACATAGGATAACAATCCACCAAAAAAAAAATCACTGTTATATTTTTACTTTATTTATTTTTTCTAAGCACCAATGCAATGTAATTTAATATTACTGCAAATTTATTTCTTTTAAATTGTAAATAAGCCACGCATGCAACGGCACGTAATAGTCAAAGTTGTGACTGAGTGCTGAAATATGAAGATAGATAGAAAACAAAAAAAAAAAAAAAAAACACAGTTCATATGCTTGTCCTTACTCGGAGAAATATTTAGTGGTTGCCGTGTTTTCTTCAAAATCAACAAGAACAAAACTCGTGATGAAAAACAAATACCTGCATAATAACATACTGATAAATCACTAACCGTACAGCACAGAAGCTTGTTACGGGTTACATACATGCATTATTCATTTATTATCAAATTATTCTACTGGTAAAATGGTGTGTATTGAATATTTCATTCGTGATCACGATCTATATATATGTTGTCCTTAGTTTTATAGACTTGTCCGTTTTAGTAATCATAATGTATAAAACCAATTTTACATTTATAAAACTTTATACCAGAATTTTGTACAAAAAGAGGTATATATTACCTATAATTATCAGCTTTTCTTTCCTTGATGATGTTCCGTTGGTTCTTTCTCAATATGTTTACATCTCATTAAATTACCAATGTTTTAGTGTGATAATACTCTTGTTCTTCAACATGCTCATGCATCGACAATCTAGCATGTATATTTTAGTTGTTGACCATAACGTCACAGTGCCTAAAGTGCACCGAGTACCCAATTGCACCCATTTTGAGAAAAAAAAAAAAGAAGGGAAATCTTACAAGTTTTTCTTTATAGAGAAGAAATAATAATTTTGTATTATAATTTGCCGTTATGCACGTCTTTCAACAGAACTAAATGTATTTTAATATGCACTAAACGGTCACATTATAACTCAGCAGACGAAGTATCCAATGAAAAGTTCAAATCTTCGTTGGTTCTATAGATAAGATGTCCAAAAAGTAGACTTTTACATATGAGGCATAAAGATATGTCCGAGGCATCTATTTCCGGCTTACAAAATGAATATTAAAAATGGACTATAATTATCAAATTTAAGCATGGATGCAATATTAGTCAGAGGTTGAATCAAACCTATTTTTCTATGATTTAGACATGTAAGAATTAATTAAAAATCAAAATGGCACCCCGGTTTTTGATGGTGTTTGTGTTGCTCAGTCATAATCTAAATTAAGTTTTCAATGTTGCGTTTTTCATGTACGCTGTCACTGAGTCAATTTGTCTTTTAATCTTTTTTTTTCTTTTCTTTGTCGTTATGACATTGTCAGTTAGTTTTCTACTTAAAAGTTTGATACTAATTAATGTTTCTTTCTTCTTCTCTATTATATGTCTCATTGTGATCCTATCATTTTTCAAACTGACACTACAGTGGTGTGAAATTGGCCGACATTTTCCGAAGTTATTTCGCTGATGATACCGCTTCGGTCATGACAACTTGATATAATCAAGAAGCGTTTTTTTTTAGTTTCCTACGGAATTTAACATAATGATGGTTTATAAAATGCAGGCTTTTTACGTTTGACATGATTTAAAATATAAATGTTACATGGCTTAATTGGTTCCAGTAACCCGCCACAGACAAATGTGACACGATCAACTTGGGCCTTGATATCCCATGCAGACTGGAACTAAAATGAAATTATATTCAATTACGGTTTAATATTAATTCTGTTATAACGAATGTAGCTCATCAATACCGTATCTATGTTTTCACTTAAAAAAATATATTTCTCAAATCAAAGTATTCATGATGATTTTCTCGGTTCTTGTTTGGTAAGTAAAAATAGAATGTGCGGGTATGTTCGATTGCCCAACGAGACCGCTCTCTCATAAGGCCCAGAAATGATAGCACAGGGAAAGTGTATGCTACTTGCTAAAGAAAGTCACTGGATAACCTCAGCTGAGCTTGTTGTTTCAAAATTTCTCATTCACACTCAATGATATCACTATTACCATAGCAATATCAGAATACACCTATACACAAACATGTGATGTTTACATAACGAACAAAGTCATATTTTTTAATTGTACGTTGGAAACAATGAATGTTTTGTGTATCATTCAATACAGGACACAATATCATGTTTTTTATTTTATAGTTCATGATTAGGGTTGTTTTTGTGAACGTCTTAATCGGTAATAGATTAAACCGCTTCTTAAACTGGTTCCGAATATACCAGTTATAAATTCCCGCCAAATTTTAATCAACATCATCATCATGTGTGAAACACACAAGAATAAAAATATATTAACCGTCCAATACACATATATAGATCGAGATCGTTGGAGATATTGCTAAGGGGTAGGTTATAGAGACATTTAACTAAATGTTGGAGAAAAATCAATTTCATTACTTGGGTCATTTCAAAATGTCGAACTTTCAGTACACCCAAGCTAAAATTGTTATTTCTAATAGAAATTTCAGTTGTAATGGTTTAAAAAAACCAACCAACAAAGACACTTATTCAAATATATGACAGCTTAGTATGTTCAATTTTTAATTATGCTAGCAGCATTTGGCAATCCAGCACTTCAAGTCATCTTGACAAATTAAATGAAATACAAAAAAAAGGGTTAGCATTGTGTTTAGATTTACCATCTCAATCATCTCTTGAAGTATTAGAAGTACTTAGTGGAACATTACCAATAGATTTAAGAAGAGAAGAAATGGCCATCAGAGAATTAGGAAAAAATAATTCATACAGTAATAATGTCCCAATTAAAAGAAAATTTGAAATTTGGAAAGAGGAGGAAAATCCAGAAACATTTATATCACCATTAGGAAAAATGTATCAACAAACAGAAGACATGAGAGATACAGAATTAGTTGATATAAACAAGATAGAACCACAGTATGAATACCAAGGTCTGGTATCAGTCATTAGAGCCCCTGACTACTGGCGTAACATAGGCAGCTCAAAATCAAGAACAACAGCCCAAATAGAGGAAGGGAAACAAATTATCTCTGAACAACTCAAATCTCAAACATCAAACACAGCAGTTGCTTTTACAGATGGGTCATGTTTAGGAAATCCAGGCCCCTGCGGTGCAGGAGCTATAATTTACATTAATAATCAAGAAGAAAAATTAAAAAGACCTGTCTCTAACAAAGGATCAATCTTACTAGCTGAACTTATAGCAATAAAAATTGTACTCGATTACATAGAATCTTTTTCAAAACAGCAAATTGATACTTTAACTTTATTTTCGGACAGTCAGACCGCATTAGGTATCTTAACTCTTAATTGGAAAAGTGACAGCTATCATCAAACCATTAACGAAATCAAAGGGAAAATAAAAAAATTAAATGAACATGGAATTTTAATAAACTTAAACTGGACACCAGGACATGCCAACATAAAAGGAAATGATGAGGCAGACTCCCTAGCAAAAGAAGCTGCTAATAAAGAAGCAGAATCACTAGCAGTTGATGACAGTGTTTACAAAACAAGATGTAAAAAAAGCAGCTAGAAATTCTGTTACAAAAAAATGGCAATGCAGATGGGAAAACAGTAATGCTGGACGTCATTATTTCAGATTTCATCCTGAAGTTAAAAATAAAGTAAAAAAAGACTACCCGTCAAAAAAAATGTACAACATAATCAACAGTTTACGAACAGGTTATTCTAAATTAAATGCATACCAATTTATAATAAACCATCACATCAACTCGGAAACCTGTGATCACTGCAAAGAAAAAGAAAATGTACAACACTACCTTTTTGAATGTGACCTGTATTCAGATGCCAGAGACAAAATATTTCATCAAATATACTTCATAACCGGACAAATTCCAACAGATTTAGACGATTTATTAACAATCAATTTGCCAAATGCAGAAAATATCAGTCAACTATTAGCGGAGTACATAGAGGAAACAAACCGTTTTAGTGGATAATTTAATTTAATACAAATTTCTTTTAATTTTCAATATTTTTTAATTTTTCATGCCATTCCAATAACCTAATTAACCATTTTTTTTTCACTTGATACATTTATATAGTTCTATAATATTTTTAAAGCGCCACCTACAATATCTAAGTACAAAGGAGAAACTACATTAGAGAAAATAATTTTACAAGAGAGGATAATTCACAAGAGAGATTACTCTGTCATCACGACAAAGATTAAAGATTGAAGATGGTTTAAATGAAAGCTTGTCGAATTTGTGATTCAAAACATTAATAATAACACACCTTACATCTTTTTCAGTGTCAGAAAAACACATTTCAAATGAATTTTTTTCAATTTTCTGATCGCCTTGATATCTCCAAAAGGGACTTTTTAAGAACGTTAATTATTACTATAACAAAAAATCGTAGCTTCTTTATCATTATATGTAACATATTATCTACAAACATAATTCAATCAGCGTACGGGAGGTTCATGTCTATCTTGTTACCGCTACTTAATCAGCCGTTAAATTATTCTCCCTATGAATATTGAATCAGTCAGTTTTGATTTCAAAAGTGGAAAGTAATCTTTACATTTAAAACGCTTCGTTTCTTGAATGACAGTGTAGAGAACAGAAATTTCAAGACATTTAGTGAAAAAAGTAGAGTGTACTTTTTTCATGTCTATGCTGTTACCAACAATTTTGATTAATTACACCAACAGTATGCTTGTAAAAATTGCAATAAAGTGTTGGAAACCAAATTCACAATAGAAAACCATAATCACTTCACCAAAGGGAGTAAAACGAAGAAATTTGTCTATCTTGTTATGTCTATCCTGTTACTTATATGGTTGCTATGGTTACAGTAACAGGATAGACAATTGTAGACAAAAAATTAACGTCATTAAATTTTTTATTTTAACATAATGGTGCAAAACGAATGAAATATTTCGTTGTTTGAACTCATCTTAAGGTTATAACGTCTTAATCTTCCCAAATTAGGCATTTACAGGTGCAATACTGATATCGGTAACAGGATAGACTTTTATTATAGTATTAATGTATGAATTTTTTCATATTGGCCCTGTAACATGCCCGCGGTATTAATAATGGCCAAGGATGGTTGTAATGGCCCTGAGGCAACGCGGAGGGCCATTACAACTGTCCGAGGCCATTATTAATACCAAGGGGCCAATATGAAAAAATCCATATATTGATACTTTTATTAACCAACTATAAGGCAACTTCAATCAAGTCCATTCAAGAACAGTCTTCGAGTCTTGATCCAATACAGGTATTAAACCATGAATTTATAACAGGACCAATACAGAAAATGCCAGTTCATAACACTTTTAGTAAAAGGTTTTAATTCTTCGATTAAACAAAGAGTAAGAATCTTACCGTAAAGAAGATACATCATACAGGAATTCATAGCTGAACTTGTCTTTTCGCATTCACGATGGATTCATGGTCAACATTGTCAGAAGTAATTTCTGATTTTTCATCCAAGTACTCAATTCTATGCTATTACAATTCATATCATCTAGCAAATATTAAGTAGCTGGGAAGAATAAATCAGACAGTTTAACTATTCTTACTCTTTCTGCGACCTAGTCTGCGTTCGATTGATCAATGGAAATGAAACAGTGATAATAATCGAAAGTCGTACTCGAAAAGGCTGTAAAATATTTCCGTTTCAAGCCGTTACTAAATTAAACTTTTTTTTTATATTAAGTTAAAATAAAACATTATAAAAAGTTGTCACTTATTTAAAGAAATAAACAACATTTAATCGATATCCCGTTTCATCTGTTCATTATGCATGATTTCGTAATGCACGGGTATGATTTCGTAATGCATGACGGTGAGATTTCGTAATGACTGGCTGTAGCAATTTCTCCATTCAAAATGACCAGTTGTCGAAATTTTCCTTTTATAAAGCATGGGCATTTCTATACATATTGTAGTAAGTTGGTTAATAAATAGTGATATATCAGAAACGTACATTCCTGTTACCAATGAAATAAAGAGAAAAATAAACTAACTGATGAGGTATTTACTTGATGTTGGGTTTATTTGAAAGGGTGAAAAAATGCTGAACAATATAAATTGCTATCTTAGACTTGCATTACTGGTGGTAATTTTTACAACCTTTGAAAACAAATTTTTAGAGGCATTTTTCAGTATAACCTGGAAAATTGGCAAATTATCTATTATTTTTCAGAATGAATATATATACTTGAAAACCATCTAATTGGCTACATAAAACAAGCTTAACATTTTATCTAAACCTTTTCTTTATAACCCAAAATTTCTTTTGAAAATGGTAACAGGATAGATAAAATATTGTACCACCGATCAAAAAATGTTTCAACATGTTCAAGATATTCTTGTATGACATCATTAAGATTGCATCTTATAATATGTTGTTTTTAAAGTACTGTTTGTTCTGATTTGCTTATGTAGAGTCTTGTTTGAATAAGTTACTTTTAATAAATTTTTCAATTTCAAAATTCGACATTTTTTGAAAATGACCCATTTACGGTTTCACTTAATTACCTATAAGTATGAAATCACTATTTGATGTGAAGTTGTATGCCCTCCAAGTTATGTTCAGTGTATTGGAAATCAGAAATTAGAAAGGGACAGCATCTGTATGGTCTGTGTGGTACAAATGTAATGTTACAAATTGTACAATATACGTCAACAGAAAGAACAGACAGGCTAAGCATAATTACACAGTAATTCAGATGATTGTACTTTCACAGCGGTACCACGAATTGAGAAATACAAGAAAAACATTATATCCCAAAAACAAACTGATATATCCTGAGAAAAAGATTTTTTATGGTGTTACGCTACTTTTTATAGTGTTATACTACTTTTAACAATATTAAAGAATATTAATTAAAGATATTACTCGTTTTTAATCAATAAAAGTGAAATCACAAAATACTAATTTTTTTCAAATTTTGTTCATCAAAGAAATATGAAGACAATGACTTGGTATTATTTTAGTAACATTTGCAAATAAAAAGTAATTACGATTTTGGTGCTTGCTCTTCCAAAAAAAGGATTTCTGCAAAAAAAGTTGACTGGACGGAATCAACATTTGCCAATATTAGGCTTTTAATATTTTGACCTGATCGATACAAATGTGAATATCTCTTCTTTTTTTTTTAATAATATCTGTCCATGAAATTAATGAATCTGTGAGATTCCAATAAATATATTATACGAAATATAAACTTGACAGTAAAAACAATGAGCCCAAAATGTTGATTTGAGTGGGTTCACCACGGCACGATAGAAGTACTAATATTGAATTAGATTAATCTAATTTTGACACTTGTCGTAATCACCAATTAAGCCAAATAAAATGTCAATAAAGTTTTCACACCTGAGACATCAAATACATTTAATTGAATTTTTTTTAGAAAAATATATTTTCTTGCTATCAAGTTTATATGTTCGTATATTATATTCATATATATTCATGGACAAATATTGTAAAACAAAAGAGATATAATCGTTAACACTTGTTGTCGACCAGTTGAATATTTATATAGCGTATATCGGCAAGTGTGAATACCGTCCGGTCAACTTTTTTGTCTCAAAAATAATTATTTTCACTTTTTTTGTTTTATTTTCATAAAATATAGTTTAACATCTTTATGGTCTATAAATATTAACAAAATCTACCGAATAACAATCACGTTATGACTATTAATATCTCATCCGGTAAACCATCTTGTCACTATCCGGCCAATCGTCCTGTCATTAATGCAACCCAAGGAATTTGCATACAAGATATAAAAATCGATTTTTTTCTGAAGATTGCGTGTACTTAATTAATTATGGACGCCTTAAACCTTATTATTGTATGCTGTTACACTAATTTAAGCAGTATAACACCTATAACACCATTAAAAATCTTTTTCTCGGGATATATCAGTTTGTTTTTGGGATATTACGTTTTTCTTGTATTTCTCGGGAAATCGTGGTACCCCTTTCACAGTTGTACAATGTTTTTGTAATGCACATCACAATGAAAATATCTTGTTCGAATACTGGATGTGCCAATGTAGTGAATAACTGCAGTGAGTTGGGGGTGTAGAAATTTCATAAAAGCCAACCAGCTCCAGCCATGTTGTAGTGATTCCCAAAATTATATGTAACCAGAGAGCATGATTCTACCTACAAAATTATCTTTGTCTTGACAGAGACTTGAACCTGGGACATCAAGGTAGCATGTATACTGAATGAGCTTAAGATGTGCACTATGACTTTTTCTAGGCTAAGTGGCTAACGGCTTACTCAGTATCTACCACTTGTACTAATTAGGAAAACAATCCCATCACAAATCAATCAAATTTTGTTAAAGAAAAAGTGTGTGTGGGGGGGTATATTTTTACTAGCTTGCTTGTCTTGTTAATCTTTTTTATGTTTTAATACACTTATCAAATATGCAAATATAAAGATTTACAAAAAAATAATAATGAAATAAAATAATAAAATGGGGTATGCTTTTCTATGATGCCAAAGTCCATACCTCATACATGTCATAACTAGCTATAAAAGGCCCTTACATAAAAAAATGTAAACAAATTCTAATGAGAAAACCAACAGCCTTATTTATGATGAGAATAACTGTTTTATCTGTATTGTTAGGTTAAAGATAATAGACAAAGAATTGAGGAGTTGAGGACAGTTTCAACTACTGCAGTATGTATATGTATATATTATATCAGTTGATTGTAGATATTGTTAAGGCACCATTAGTTTGGATTAATTTTAAAGAATATTACATATTAATTAATCAATGATAGATGTATTATAATTTTTTTTTTTTTATAACAAACGAAGAAATTTATGAAGTCAAATTATAGGATTTTATATGTACATTGTATACTTAAAAGATTTGGAATCATTGGTTCACATCAATGAGACAACATCCCAACATCAATTGTAAGATAATCTTAATTATAAGGTCAATGCACATGCACAGTTTCCAAAATTGTTGATTATAAATGATGCATTTACTATAGAAATTATAACAAAAACAATGAAGTAGAATAATTCCATGTTTCTGAAAATTTAGCCCAAATATTTTATGTGCAATGTTAATAAACCACAAATTATTTGAGCTACTATGAAAGCCTTTCTGATGTTTTGTATGAGCATCTTCATTTCCTGAGCTGTTTGTCTGAAAACTAAAAGGCTGTAGAAACAATTTTGAATAGACCTTTCAAGACCATTATAATTATTAATTTTTTTTTTTACAAAATGATTATTATATTATTTGTACTTACTAGACACCTTCTAATTTGGCCTCAAGATTAACTGAGGTAGAGCAGAGACTTAACAGCCTACAACCTACTGGACAAGTCTTATCTCAATTGACTGATTTAACCAGGAGGATCACAAACATAGAATCTGTGGTTTGTATGGATACAGTTTATAAATTTACATCTGAATACAAAAGAATTTTTTTTGCAAGAGGCATTATCTACAAAAATGTTTTTAGGGTAAAATTTGTGTGGTCCCGACACAAAATTATACAAGTCGTAGTGAGTTTAAAGATTTTTGCAGAAAAAAATAGATGCAACAATAATTAACCCTGGTTTTACCACTAGAAAATTTAAACTTGATAACTGTGTACTAAGATATGAACTTCTTTGGAGTTTGCTGCTATTTATAATTTGCCAATAAATCAAGTAAAACCACATTCATATTCAGTCACGTCTCAGTCATTACAGCTGAACGGACGTGCTGGGCCAGCTCTCCTTTACCCGCTATCTTCGATGAGGGTTTACTGTTAGATGATCAACCACTTACTACTTTAGATGACAGAAACCAATCCAACTGTACAGTAAACATTGTAGTTGGCATATTTCCGCATTAACATGCACTCCAAAACCCATTGTAGATGGGGGAGTGTTATGCCGATTAATGTCCGAGGGCTGTATCCTAGATGTTAGATGATTGACCTTCATTTCACTGCCTCACGGCTTTGGTCCTGATAATGCTTCCTGTCATCTTGAGCATTACGTCCAAGACTCATCTACCAGTATTCCATCGTCGAGGTTAGCGGGCTGCCAAGCTGACCAACCTGGCCCTGAAAGCAGCCGTTGTGAAGAAATAACATCAAAATAGTAAACATACCAAACCAAAACATCTCATAAAACCAAGATGGCGACCTTCAAAATGGCAACCACCACCTGTTGCTGACCGATGGCACAAAATTATTTAAACGCTCACCAAACGCCTTCGGGCACAGGGCTGATCGTGCGAGGGCTGTATAGCCAGTCAAGGTCGTTAAAAACTTCCATTTGTTGGAAGTATAACCGCTTTCATTTAATTGCTGTAGAGACAAAGATGCACTTGCTTTGCATCAGGCTTCAATGTTTTATGTCATTAGAAAAAATGAATTTAATAACCATAATTATTTTATAATGTGATGCCCCAAAATACTCAGTTCTAATGTTAAATACATGTAATCTATTTTTTGTTACAGCAACAAGCTTTGAACAACAGATTAAATCAAGTGGAACAGAGTCTAGGTAGTTCAGGCCAAATACAGACAAGTATATCAAGATTAAATACAAGGTTTACTAGCTTGCGTAATACGGTATGTTTTGACAATTATGTTTTTACTGTGCTCCAGATAAATTTCCAGCTCAAATTAGATTTATTATCTTATTCTTGAAAATAAAATTGAAAAGTAATCAAATATTTAAAGTTAAAATCTGTTATTATTATTTCTTTTGCATTATTTTTCTGTTTAACAGACTCAATAAATACTTTCATTACATTGGGTGCAATGAACTACCATAATATACGATAATTTCACATGTGAAATAAACTCAATTATTTCACACCTCTGACGTCATATAACAATAGGTGTTTTCGAGACAAAACAAATTGTGAATGCATAGAAAAAGATATAGTTCCTTACATTTTCTACTTTTATTTCATTAAAAAGCTCATTGTCAATGTAATAAAAAGAATAACTAATAAAAAAATTCAAGTATCGAAAAATATTTAACTCAAGACCAAACAACACTGACAATTAATAAATAACTTGTGCTCTACACACGGTCATGAATAAATGTGTTCTTTGGTCACTTGTTGAAATTTTTTCTATATTTGAATTCTTCAAATCAGCAATTCTATAAAGAAATATATCATATGATATGTGACAGCTCTAATGTCACTTTGAAATCACAATCTCAGAAACTCTGTATTGATTGCTAGGTCAACACATCTTATTATATGACGGCAAAAAATTTTGCGGTCATATATTGGTATCACATTGTCGTCGTCAGCGTTGTCCGTAGACGGATGGTTTCCGGATAATAACTTTAGTATAGGTAAACAGAAATCAATAAAATTTTAACACTATGTTAATAACTACAAAAGGAAGCTTGGGATTGATTTTAGGGGTTATGATTCTTAAGGTTTAGGAAGAAGGGGCCCTTTAAAATAGCATTTATCTAGTGTCCCAACAATAAGTTGTGTATATGTATTTCAATTGTTCTGAAATTGTACCACAATGTTTAATACAATAAGTAGAAGGTTGAGATACATTTTAAGGGTTATGCTAGGAATAAAGGGTCAAAAAGGGGCCAAAAACAAGCATTTTTGTAGTTCCAAACTCCATTAGAAATTTTTGGAAAAAGAGAAAGGGGGAAGTTAAAAAATAATTGGGGTGGGGGTCAATTTTTTTTTCTCATTTCTGATTTCAGAATTTAAAAAGAAAATTTCTTCAAATATTTTTTCTTTGAGAGGATTAATATTCAACAGCATAGTAAATTGCTCAAAAGCAAAAACAAAATTTAAGTTCATTAGACCACATTCATTCTGTGTCAGAAACCTATACTGTGTGAACTATTTAATCACAATCCAAATTCAGAGCTGTATCCGGCTTGAATGTTGTGTCCATACTTGCCCCAACCATTCAGGGTTCGACCTCTGTGATCGTATAAAGCTGCACCCTGCGGAGCATCTGGTTATCACTTTTATGCATTTTATAAACCTTTAAAGACAGAACTAATGAGTTTCATAAAAATATTGTTAAGAAAGCCTTTTGTAATGACATGCACAAATGCACTTTATTATTGCTCAAATCTTCATTGTTATCCTTGTTGTTAAGCATTATCAAATTTTTTGCATGTAACATTATATAAAGCATTTTCATAATGAATGTACAACGCAACTCTGCATGAATATACATATTAGATATAGTTCTGATACTTTGTATTTGCTTAACATGTGAGAAGATACAAGTAGTTATCAAAAATACCAGGCTTATAATTTGATTTGCCAGACACTCGTTACGTCTACATAAGACTCATATCTCAACAGAGTTTTGGATTTTTTTTTTCTTTGTGGTTCTCGAATAAAATGCTATTTCTCACTATTAGGCCTAAATTAAAATATTGTTTGTTAATTGCCCTTCTCCGACCCTATGTTTTGAAACAGGGTAGGAAGGTAGGTAAAATATTTTATTTTTTCTTTCCCAAAAATAACTTAGCTCGGTACATTTTTTGTCATGGGTAGGCAGGTAGGTATATAGGATACAACATCCGTTTACAAAACATTTTGTACACACTTTGATAATTTTTTATTGGACGAACTTTTTTTGAATACTCTTCAAGTTTAAAGACAGAGTAAAGTTCATCATATCATGATTTCAAAGCTTTCAACATTGATTTCAAACAAATGCTTTGAAACTTTTATCAAAGTGTTCATGTCAAATGCTCACATGATACCAAACGGACTAGACCTTATACGTGTAAAGGGCAAACAGACAATATTTTAATTTAAGGCTTACATCTATTGGCAAATACCAAAATTATGACTGTCCTTTGCAAAATTTTGGTTGTCATTCCGACCCCCATTTTTTTCACAAACTCTGCAAGAAACTTAAGGCAGTGATACCCAATCCAGTAGAGAGTGAGCATTTACCAGACAGAATAAAATTTTACTTGACTAAATATATATCAACATTTTTAACCATTTGACAAATAGTCTCTTATTTTTGTTACCAGAGGGTGTAAATATAGTTTCTCAACCAAAATTGGTTAAAAGATCATTAGTATAGTGCAATTGTAATACCCACCTGTAAAGCATATATATATATATGGGAAACTGATATTAGAATAAAATTAAGCTATTTTTTTCCATAGGGTATTTTTATAAACATTTTCAAAATGACCTTTTTAGCTCACCTGGCCCAAAGGGCCAAGTGTGCTTTTCTCATCACTTGGCTTTCGTCGTCCGTCATCGTCTGTCGTCCGTTGTCCCTCGTCCGTTGTCGTTAACTTTTACAAAAATCTTCTCCTATGAAACTACTGGGTCACAATCATCATTAGGGTATCTAGTTTCAAAAATGTGTTCGGTGACCCGGCCAACCAACCAAGATGGCCGCCATGGCTAAAAATAGAACAAAGGGGTAAAATGCAGTTTTTGGCTTATAACTCAAAAACCAAAGCATTTAGAGCAAATCTGACAGGGGTTAAATTGTTGATCAGGTCAAGATCTATCTGCCCTGAAATTTTCAGATGAAACGGACAACCCGTTGTTGGGTTGATGCCCCTAAAATGATAATTTTAAGGAAATTTTACTGTTTTTGGTTATTATCTTGAATATTATTATAGATAGAGATAAACTGTAAATAGCAATAATGTTCAGCAAAGTAAGATTTACAAATAAGTCAACATGACCGAAATGGTCAATTGACCCCTTCAGGAGTTATTGCCCTTTATAGTCAATTTTTAACCATTTTTCTTAAATCTTAGTAATCTTTTACAAAAATCTTCTCCTCTGAAACTACTTCGCCAAATTAATCCAACCTGGCCACAATCATCACTGGGGTATCTAGTTTAAAAAATGTGTGGCATGACCCTGCCAACCAACCAAGATGGCCGCCACAGCTATAAATAGAACATATGGGTCAAATGTAGATTTTGGCTTATAACTCAAAAACAAAAGCATTAAGAGCAAATCTGACATGAATTAAAATTGTTTATCAGGTCAAGATCTATCTGCCCTGAAATTTTCAGATGAATCGGAAAACCCTTTGTTCGGTTGTTGCCCCTGAATCGGTAATTTTAAGGAAATTTTGCTGTTTTTGGTTATTATCTTGAATATTACTATAGATAGAGATAAACTGTAGACAGTAATAATGTTCAGCAAAGTAAGATATACAAATAAGTCAAGGTGACTGAAATGGTCAGTTGACCCCTTTAGGAGTTATTGCCCTTTATAGTCAATTTTTAACCATTTTTCATAAATCTTAGTTATCTTTTACAAAAATCTTCTCCTCTGAAACTACTGTGCCAAATTAATCCAAACTTGGCCACAATCATCTTTAGGGTATCTAGTTTCAAAAATGTGTCTGATGACCAGGCCATCAAATTAAGATGGCCGCAACGGCTAAAAATAGAACATAGGGGTAAAATGCAGTTTTTGGCTTGTAACTCAAAAAGCAAAGAATTTAGAGCAAATCTGACATGGGGTAAAATTGTTTATCAGGTCAAGATCTATCTGCCCTGAAATTTTCAGATGAATCGGACAACCCGTTGTTGGGTTGCTGCCCCTGTATTGGTAATTTTAAGGGAATTTTGCTGATTTGGGTTATCTTGAATATTATTATAGATAGAGATAAACTGTGAACAGTAATAATGTTCAGCAAAGTAAGATTTACAAATAAGTCAACATGACCAAAATGGTCAATTGACCCCTTAAGGAGTTATTGCCCTTTATTGTCAATTTTTAACCATTTTTAGCTCACCTGACCTGAAAGGTCAAGTGAGCTTTTCTCATCACTTGGCGTCCGTCGTCCGTTGTCCGTTATTTGTTGTCTGTAAACTTTTACAAAAATCTTCTCCTCTGAAACTACTGGGCTAAATTTAACCAAACTTGGCCACAATCATCCTTGGGGTATCTAGTTTAAAAAATGTGTCCGATGACCTGGCCATTCAACCAAGATGGCCGCCATGGCTAAAAAAAGAACACAGGGGTAAAATGTATATTTTGGCTTATATCTTTGAAACCAAAGCATTTAGAGCAAATCTGACATGTGTAAAATTGTTGATCAGGTCAACATCTATCTGCCCTGAAATTTTCAGACGAATCGGACAACCCGTTGTTGGGTTGCTGCCACTGAATTGGTTATTTTAAGGAAATTTTGCAGTTTTTGGTTATTATCTTGGATACTGTTATAGATAGAAATAAACTGTAAACAGCCATAATGTTCAGCAATGTAAGACCTACAAATAAGTCATCATGATCAAAATTGTTAGAGGACCCCTTAAGGAGTTATTGCCCTTTATAGTTAATTTTTACCAACTTTTCGTCATTTTTTGTAACTTGTAGAAAAATCTTCTTCTCTGAAACTACTTAGCCAAATTTAAGCAAACTTGGCCACAATTATCATTGTTGTATATAGTTTAAAAAATGTGTCCGATGACCCCGCCTTCCAAACAAAATGGCCGACATGGCTAAAATTAGAACATAGTGGTAAAATGCAGTTTTTGCTTTATATGTTTGAAACTAAGACATTTAGGGCAAATCTTTCAAGATTTAAATGTCCATCAGAATCAGATCTATCCCCTCACAAATTTTCAGATGAATCTGACAACCCGTTGTTGGGTTGCTTCCCTAAAATTGGTAATTTTAAGGAAATTTTGCAGTTTTTGGTTATTATCTTGAATACTATTATAGATAGAGATAAACTGTAAACAGCAATAATGTTCAGCAAAGTCAGATCTACAAATAAGTCAGCATGATCAAAATTGTTAGAGGACCCCTTAAGGAGTTATTGCCCTTTATAGTCAATATTGAACAACTTTTCATCATTTTTGTAACTTGTACAAAAATCTTCTTTTCTAAAACTATGGGCCAAATTTAACCAAACTTGGCCACAATCATTACTAGGGTATCTATTTAAAAAAAGTGTCTAATGACCCCACCTACCAACCAAGATGGCCGACATCAGTAAATACAGTAACAGGTGAGGGACACAGGCTCTTGAGAGCCTCTAGTTCGTAAATCTTAGTAATCTTTTACAAAAATCTTCTCCTCTGAAACAACTAGGCCAAATTAATCAAAACTTGGCCACAATCATCTTTGGGGTATCTAGTTTAAAAAATGTGTCTGGTGACCCGGCCATTTAACCAAGATGGCCGCCATGGCTAAAAATAGAACATAGGGGTAAAATGCAGTTTTTGGTTATTATCTTGAATACTATTATAGATAGAGATAAACTGTAAACAGCAATTATGTTCAGCAAATAAGATTTACAAATAAGTCAACATGACCGAAATGGTCAATTGACCCCCTAAGGAGTTTTTGTCCTTTACAGTCAATTTTTAACAACTTTCCACTGAAACTACTGGGCCAAGTTCATTATAGATAGAGAGAATTGTAAGCAGCAAGAATGTTCAGTAAAGTAAGATGTACAAACACATCACCATCATCAAAACACAATTTTGTGATAACTCCATCTGCGTCCTTTGTTTAATATTCACATAGACCAAGGTGAGCGACACAGGCTCTTTAGAGCCTCTAGTTTAGTATACTTTGTTTTGTGTTTAGCAATGACTATCCTAATTAGTGGTGATTTAATTACACAATTTTGATATTTGCTTGATGCTGTTAAATGTGGAAAGATCAAAGTTTTACATATTCATGTTATTTATTATTATCATGTTATTCGACTTGCGAAAGACGCAAAGATAAATTGCTTGCTTAAATAAGTTGGTTACAGTAATCTGAACATAGATTTGTGCATGTTAATTTATATTGTGCATGTTTATTAATATCTTGCATGATAATTTATATTGACACAGGTTGATGGCATTGTAACACAAGATACCAGTCAGAATGAATCAGTAAGTGTAATCCAGTTTTGTGGAAGGGGCCTCAGAAATGGTGTTTTCACTGGAAAACTTGCTGTATGGGCTTTGCTCATTGCTGAAGGCTGTACATTGACCTATAGTTGTTAATTTCTGTGTCATTTTGGTCTCTTGTGGAGAGTTGTCTCATTTGCAATCATATCACATCTTCTTTTTTATATTGAATGAATGCATGACTCTGCATCTTGTGTCATGTTAAAAAAAGAATCTTTCATTTCTTTTTTCACTTAAGACAAATGAGTTTCCTATTGTAGTTGAATGCATGTCATGCATGGTCACACAACAATGATTTGATTGTTATTTGTAAACCATTTTATGATTGGTTATAATAGGTAAGAAGATACCATAGAGGACGAAATAATACAAGAGGTGTCAGTAGAAGGGTAATTATTATGTATTCTCAATTTTTTGTGCTTTTTATGCCCCATAGTAGAGGGGCATTATGTTTTCTGGTATGTGCGTCCGTCTGTCCTTCCGTCCGTTCGTTTGTTTGTACGTTCAGGTAAAGGTTTTTGGTCAAGGTAGTTTTTGATGAAGTTGAAGTCCAATCAACTTCAAACTTAGTACACATGTTCCCTATGATATGATCTTTCTAATTTAATTGCCAAATTAGACTTTTGACCCCAATTTCACAGTCCACTGAACATAGAAAATGATAGTGCAAGTTTCAGGTTAAAGTTTTTGGTCAAGGTAGTTTTTGATTTAGTTGAAGTCCAATCAACTTGAAACTTTGTACACATGTTCCTTAGGTTATGATCTTTCTTATTTATATGCTAAATTATATTTTTTATCCCAATTTCACTGTTCACTGAACATAGAAAATGATAATGGGAGTGGGGCATCCGTGTACTATGGACACATTCTTGTTTTACATTTCTTAAATAGGTGTGAGAAAAATATTTCTCCTCACTAGTGTAATATCTGTTGTCGGCAAATGAGTAGTCGAAATTTAATTGTGACATCAAATTTTGGTTTCTTCTTAACTTTCCTATTGTGACATATTGAAAAAAGGCGACCATGCCTGATGACATCACTTTTTAAAAAGTACACAAATTTCTTTGAATCTTTGAAAAGAAAGGATGAAATTCCTTGGAGAAACAGATTTCACCACTATAACTTGTGTATTACAATATTTCTCCACTCTCAACCGTTGAATTTTAATTATTTTAAAAAAATCGGCAAGTCTAACGCTTTGAATATTTAAATGTAACTGTCTCGAGTGGAGAAATATTGTAACACACTTGTTGCAGTTGTGGAATTTATATATCTCCAGTTTTATTGGCATTTAATTTAGTACATTTTAAGATCAGTAAGTTTTGTCAAAAAAGTACATGCTTGATAAATGGTCAACATCAAACTGTCTACTATAAATTCCAATATGATATGTTTCACAAGTAGATAAATTTAAGATCAAGCTGATGTTAAAGGTTGAGGATAGTAACTTATAAGTGTTACACCTGAGGCGGAAATAATTGATTAGAAAATGTTTGAAGGAATTTCCTTATCTACGTAAACATCAGATGTTAACTGTAAACAGTGTCTTTTTATAAAAAAGGTTATTTCTTAATACTACCATACATGCTACATGCGCTATTCTTAGAGATGGATGAGAATATGAAATAAGTTATCCACCTTAACATACCAAGCTGATCATATACATTTAGATACAATCTAAATGTAACTCTTGACCTCAGATGACTCTAACCTCAGATACTGTGCCAGTCTGTGGATTCATTGTTATTTGTGGAATACCAAATTTTATGGATTTCATGGATAAACGGGTACAACGGAGCAAAATGTCCAAAGAAGAGCTTGTATTCAGATTTTTGCAAACACATGAATTAAAATATCCACGAATTTCAGATTTTTCCACATGCATGAAAATTGTTGCCCATGAAATTGCTCATCACAATAATTAAGTTAAAAGAAAGTCAAATAGTTTAGCAAGTCCTATTGAATTCGCCAAATTAAGGTTCAACTATAAAGAGATATAGGTACCAGTATGTAAAAGTGCATATCTCAATTAAGGATGTCTTTCTGGATTTTTTTTCTTATTTTTATACGCCCGTCGTCTTTTAGACGGGACGTATTATGGTATACCGTTGTCCGTCCGTCTGTCCGTCCGTCGTCCAGACTTCGGACAATAACTCAAAAACACTTTCACCAATTTCCATTAAATTTAAGTTAATTGTTTATATCTATTGACGTAAGCTCCCTTTCGTTTTTTTTTAATTTCAGATTTTAAGTTTTGGATTTATGGGGCTTTATTCATAAAAAAGGGGGGATTTTCAACACTTCGGACAATAACTCAAAAAGGCTTTCACCAATGTCCATGAAACTTTGGTGAATTGTTTATATCTATGGATGTAAGCTCCCTTTCAATTTTTATAAATTTCAGATTTTAAGTTTTGGATTTACACTATGGGGCTTTATTCATAAAAAAGGGGGATTTTCAACATTTCGGACAATAACTCAAAAAGGCTTTCACCAATGTCCATGAAACTTTGGTGAATTGTTTATATCTATTGATGTAAGCTCCCTTTCAATTTTTATAAATTTCAGATTTTAAGTTTTGGATTTATGGGGCTTTATTCATAAAAAAAGGGGGATTTTCAACACTTCGGACAATAACTCAAAAAGGCTTTCACCAATGTCCATGAAACTTTGGTGAATTGTTTATATCTATTGATGTAAGCTCCCTTTCAATTTTTATAAATTTCAGATTTTAAGTTTTGGATTTATGGGGCTTTATTCATAAAAAAAAAGGGGGATTTTCAACATTTCGGACAATAACTCAAAAAGGCTTTCACCAATGTCCATGAAACTTTGGTGAATTGTTAATATCTATTGATGTAAGCTCCCTTTCAATTTTTATAAATTTCAGATTTTACATTTCCGTGTTATGAATTTTTATGCTTAAAAAGGGGGGGATTTTCCAATTTTGGGACAATAACTAACACTTTCACAAAATTTTATGCAACTTTGATAAATTGTTTATATCTATTGACATAAGCTCCCTTTCCATTTTTATAAATTTTAGATTTTACGTTTTCTTAAGTAATGAATTTTTATACTTAAAAAAGGGGGATTTTATGAAACTTTGGTGAATATATTAATGTAACATCCCTTTTGATTTGTATATATATTTCTAGTTGATCATATAAATTCATTTAAAGCATAAAAGACAAGTTAAAAGAGCAACGGGCATATCATGCGCTAAAGCGCAGCCCTTTATTAAAAATTCACTGATGAGAAACAGTTTTAGCTATGTAATAATCTGATTTTGTTCAGTACTTAGAAATTAAATGATATGATGTCAATTGTATACGTAGAATTTCCCAATAAGCTTTTTAATAAATAGACAGTAAAAATTTTGAACTTTTTTAAGAATTAACTCAAGAGCATCAAAAACTATGGTTTATATTATAAGTCATGATTTTTAATTCACTTTTATAGACTTAAACAAATTACATCTTATCATTGTTTTAATTTCAGATCAGAAGACTAGAAAGGCGAGTAAATCAGCTTAGAAGTGTGAGTAGCTTTGAAATCTTGTGAACTATTGTTAGCAGATGTTTGTGCTTTGGTCCTTTTTTTATATTGTTCCTTTTCAATTTGAGGTTAAAAACAACTAAGTCAATCAAGATTGCAACTTTTAATCAGACCTGCTGACTCCCACTTTTGGGGAATATCCCCATGAGAGGTGTTGACCTTACACTTATAATACTCAATTATTTGGACTAAATACTTTTAAAAAGGCATTCAGATGAGTATAATAAAATACATATAAACATGTGTACTCATTCAAACTATAGATGTTTTAATTAAGTAAGCTAATGACATGTATAGTTATCCATTTGGACCTCTTGGGTTAAAATTCCTGTAGAGATTTTCAAAATTTTGCATGCTTAATTAAGTACTACTTTATGACAATGTTGTGTATTAAACCTATAAATTATAGGTACCAGGTGCAGGCGCGGATCCAGAGGGGGCGTTCCGGGGGTTGGAACCCCCCCTTTTTTTGGACGATCAATGCATTTGAATGGGGACATGTAATTGGAACCCCCCCTTTGTCCTGGGTTAGGAACCCCCCCTTTTTAAATTTGCTGGATCCGCCCCTGAGGTGATCAGTAAAGTCTCCTTAAGCCTTCTACCTGTACTTTCTCTTAACATTGTAGTTCAACAATAATGGAGACTTAATGCTTCCATTGGGATGTTTAATTTCAGTTACTGACAGCAGACGAGTGCAGCAGTAATCCATGTAGGAATGGCGGAACTTGTGTAGATAGATATAATGGATTTACATGCAAATGTCCAAATGCATGGCAGGTATGACAATAAGTAATGGTAGTGTGTCTAGATATGTATGTAAGAGACAAATTTACATCAAGCCTCAAATCTATGTTCTTTCCTCTGTCTCTGATCTGTGTTCCATGATGTCATGACATTAAAAGCTGTTTCATTTTCTCAGATCTGTTAGTGACATCATGACACACCAATCTGTGGCCCTTTGTTCAGCGTCAATATAATCAGCTATAATACTATTTATGCAGTAGGTCAACTATACTTGGTGTATGGAAATATTTTATGATGTACATGTCAGTCTCACAGTTTGTATCGCACCTTGATCTCATTTTCATGGTTCATTGCTCAGAGTTTTTCAAAATGTTGACGGGACGTATTATGGTATACAAATGTCCAATGTCCGGTGTCCGTCCGTCTGTCCAGCGTAAACATGTCGCACCATAACTTGAGAACGACTTATCCAAATTTCATGAAACTTAATATAGTTGTTTCTTATGATGGTCAAATGATCTGTATACTTTTTGGTGAAAATAAGATTAAAACTTTTTGAGTTACAGCACTTTGTAACTAAAACAGGGGTGTGTTTTTTTCACATGTTGCACTGTATCTCAAAAACGATTTTTGATTATTGCTTAAAACTTTACACACTTCTTAGTTATGTTAATCTTAAGATCTGTATACTTTTTGGTGATGATTCAAAATTTCATTCTTGAGTTATTTAGTATTTTGTAAAAAAGGGGGAGTTTTTTTTTTACATGTGGCGCTGTATCTCAAAAATGATTTATGGTTATTGCTTAAAACTTTACACACTTCTTTGTTATATCAATCTTAAGATCTGTATACTTTTTGGTGATGATTCAAAATTTTATTTTTGAGTTATTGAGTATTTTGTAAAAAAAGGAGGAGGTTTTTTTTTACATGTCGTGCCATATCTCAAAAACAATTTATGATTATTGCTTAAAACTTTACACACTTCTTTATTATATTAATATAAAGATCTGTATACGTTTTGCTTTTGATTCAAAATTTTATTTTAGTGATATTTTGTTTTTTGTAAAAAAAAAAAAGAGGGGGGGGGGTTCACATGTCCCGCCGTATTTCAAAAGCAATATATTGTTATTGCTTAAAAGTTTCTCAGAAACTATATATGATTATTGCATTATACTTCCACACCAGACGTCGGGCGTATCATGCGCTCATGGCGCAGCTGTTTATTTAATGTAAAGGATACTTAAAATTACCTTTGAAGAAACTTGATAGGCCATGTATGAAAGGTACAAAATGATGTTGAATTTGTTGTTATTTTTGAAGGAAGGTTTTTCTATGAGCAATAACATGAAGAAAACATGTAAAAACTATAATGGGATGTATCAGTTTACATTCTTACTAGCAAATAAAGAGAGGGTCTGCTTGCTGACTTACGATACAACAGCAAATTATTACTTATGAATCATAAACATATATATTTAGATGAAGATTTTTTTTTAGAATTTGATAAATAACATGTACCATTTATTAAGAAAACAGGACCTTTGTAAAAGCTGAAATGAGGAAAACATCTGAAAATAAACACTTCTTAAATGTCAAGTTTAAGGTAGTTAGAAACCCTTTTTAGTTTTTACCCTTAAATTGTGATTCAAGTTGACCTTCAACACTTTTTGCAAGTCCATTGTCATTATATACCAAGTATTTAAAGATGAACATGTTGATCCTAATGCATTTAATGCTTTTATTCCAGGGAATAACTTGTGAACTGGATGTCAATGAGTGTGGTATTTATGCAGGAACAGATTTAGGCTGTCAGAATGGTGCCACATGTGTCAATTCTCAAGGAGGATTTAGGTAATATAATATTTTTATTCTATAAGAATATTTGTAGAATAAAGTGAAAGAGAATATTTAACATTTGGAAGAAGGTTAAAGGAAAGTTATAGTTGTGTTAAGTACTAGTGATAAAAGTGTCCATTTTTGCAATTTTTTTCAAGAAAGTTCTTGTCCAGTATTGATTTCTTGTAATATATTTAGTTATATAATTTCCGACAACCTGATGATGCAATCAGTTTTGTTTGTGTTGCATAGGAGAGGGAAGAAAGATACCAAAGTCAAACTCATAAATCTAAAACAAACTGACAACGCCATGGGTAAAAATGAAAAAGACAAACAAACAACAGCACACACGACACAACATAGAAAACTAAAGAATAAACAACACGAACCCCACCAAAAAACTAGGGGTGATCTCAGGTGCTCCGGAAGGGTAAGCAGATCCTGCTCCACATGCGGGAGTTAGGGATTAGGATTTGGAAACCTGCTGATGGATATTACAGTATTTTACTTGGATTTATATTTAATACTAGGATTGTATTTTTTTATAGAATATTTTTTACTATGATCATTTATTTTGTAGATGTCGCTGTACAGCTGATTACCATGGTGTACTATGTACAGAAAGACATGATGATTGTACAGGAGCTTCTAATGAACAGATGTGTGGACATGGTACATGTGTTAATAGACAGCGTACACAACCAAATATGGCAAGTATTTGTTAAAAGTTTTAAAGAATGCATATGCAATATGAATTGAGTGCAAATTAAAATATTTTAAATGATTTTAAAAGTGTTAAAACCATGAAAATTTTGCTGTGTGAAAATGATAATTGTTTAACCCAATGTGTATTGAATTTGAGCTTTAAAACCATTGAGTTTTCATGGCACATAAATGGTGCATACATTTCTTTTCTTATACCCTATAAAGTTGATGGTTTGCTGACACCAAAACTTTGGAAAAGATAAAGCCATCATACTTTTAACAAATGATTTTTCCTATTTCATGGATATAAATGTATGAATGTTGTCAAAATTCAAGATTTGAAAGTATGCTTGGATTAGTTTGATAATTAAAAAACATACAATAAGGTACCCATTTGGGTTTGAATGTCTATCTTTCTTAAACATTCAGGCATAGTGTATATTAGCTTGCCCACTGAGCTTGTTACATACATTGTAACCTGCCTAATCCTACATTCAAGTATTCCAACATCCTGCATTAACCAACACATTTTCATGGTCACAAAATATGCCTATCCTTGCAGAAAAAACTTGAGTATTACCACCCCCTGCTTAATTCAAAAGTTTTTCTAATCCACCAGTGTCCGATAACACAGGTTACACTGTATAATTAAGAATAGAATGCATATTTTTAGCCTAAGTATACCTGTATTTGTGATGATGGATGGACAAAGTCTGGATCTGATCCTTCATGTACTGTAGATGTGGATGAATGCAACGAAAGATCCAATGCATGTTCTGTTGACCCGCAAGTTCCTTGCATAAATCTTCCTGGAACTTTCAGTTGTGGTCAGTGTCCAGCTGGCTATGTTGGTAATGGCTTCTCTTGTGCCGATATCAATGAATGTGCCAATAACAATGGTGGATGTTCGTTAGTTCCCCGTGTAGATTGTATCAACACACGTGGATCAAGATCTTGTGGACCTTGCCCTTCAGGTATGCTATCATTTCTTTGGCTTTGTATCTTTACCTTTTACACAATGTACTTTTATATATTTTTATACGACCGCAAAAATTGAAAATGAGACCATTATTAATCACGTCGTCGGCGTCGTCCGAATACTTTTGGTTTTCGCACTATAACTATAGTTTAAGTAAATAGAAATTGATGAAATTTTAACACAAGGTTTATGACCATAAAAGGAAGGTTGGGATTGATTTTGGAAGTTTTGGTCCCAACAGTTTAGGAATTAGGGGCCAAAAAGGGCCCAAATAAGCATTTTCTAGGTTTTCGCACTATAACTTTAGTTTAAGTAAATAGAAAACAATGATATTTTGACACAAAGTTTATGACCACAAAAGGAAGGTTGGGATTGATTTTGGGTGTTTTGATCCCAACAGTTTAGGAATTAGGGGCCAAAAAGGGGCCCAAATAAGCATTTTTCTTGTTTTTCGCACCATAACTTTAGTATAAGTAAATAGAAATTTATGAAATTTAAACACAAGGTTTATGACCATAAAAGGAAGGTTGGGATTGATTTTGGGAGGTTTGGTCCCAACAGTTTAGGAATAAGGGTCCAAAATTAAACTTTGTTTGATTTCATCAAAAATTGAATAATTGGGGTTCTTTGATATGCCAAATCTAACTGTGTATGTAGATTCTTATTTTTTGGTCCTGCTTTTAAATTGGTCTACATTAAGGTCCAAAGGGTCCAAAATTAAACTTAGTTTGATTTCAATAAAAATTGAATCCTTGGGGTTCTTTGATATGCTGAATCTAAAAATGTACTTAGATTTTTGATTATTGGCCCAGTTTTCAAGTTGGTCCAAATCGGGGTTCAAAATTAAACTTTGTTAGATTTCATTAAAAATTGAATAATTGGGGTTCTTTGATATGCCAAACCTAACTGTGTATGTAGATTCTTAGTTTTTGGTCCTGTTTTCAAATTGGTCTACATTAAGGTCCAAAGGTCCAAAATTAAACTAAGTTTGATTTTAACAAAAATTGAATTCTTGGGCTTCTTTGATATGCTGAATCTAAACATGTACTTAGATTTTTGATTATGGGCCCAGTTTTCAAGTTGGTCCAAATCAGGATCCAAAATAATTATATTAAGTATTGTGCAATAGCAAGAAATTTTCAATTGCACAGTATTCAGCAATAGCAAGAAATCTTCAATTGCACAGTATTGTGCAATAGCAAGAAATTTTCAATTGCACAGTATTGCACAATAGCAAGAAATCTTCAATTGCACAGTATTGTGCAATAGCAAGTATTTTTTCAATTGCACAGTATTGCACAATAGCTAGAAATATCTAATTGCACAATAGCAAGAAATTTTCAATTGGAGTTATCTTTCTTTGTCCAGAATAGTAGTTGAATAAACTTAAATCATTGTTTTATACAATATACTGATAAATTAAAACAATCTTTACCATTCAGTGATAACAAGGACTTTTTTTACATTTTAATATAATGATGTATTTAAATGAGTAGTTATTGTTGCAAACTCCATTAGAAATTTGAATTGAGATCAGTTTTGGAATAAGGGAAAGGGACATGTGAAGAAAAAAAATTGGGTGGGGGAGGGGGGGGGGGGGGGGGGGGGTTGTTCAATTTTTCTCATTTCAGATTTCATAAATAAAAAGAAAATTTCTTCAAACATTTTTTTGAGAGGATTAATATTCTGACAACAGCATAGTGAATTGCTCAAAGGCAAAAAAAAAAATTTAAGTTCATTAGACCACATTCGTTCTGTGTCAGAAACCTATGCTGTGTCAACTTTTTAATCACAATCCAAATTTAGAGCTGAATCCAGCTTGAATGTTGTGTCCATACTTGCCCCAACCGTTCAGGGTTCAACCTCTGCGGTCATATAAAGCTGTGCCCTGTGGAGCATCTGGTTTGGTTTTGCTGAAGTATGTATACAAGCCTATGAAGTATTTATACTCCGTTGAACATTTGAATTGGTGGTTCACGAAATCCAGGAAAAATTGGTATCCCAAAAATAATGCTGAATCCACAGTAATACTGCCAGGATTTCAATGATAGTAGCTTAACAAAACTTGCTCTTTTTGCTTAGGGTTTTTTCAAAGATTCTTCAATTTTGAAGAAATGATGCACTTGTCTTACGTATTAACATAGTGCTCCAGAGTAAAGATATTGAATAAGGAGATGTGGTAACATTGCTGATGAGACAACTATCCAACAGAGTCCAAAAAAACATGGATTAAATCATATATAAAGATTAATCACTTTCAGATGACCATACTTCTAAACAACAGTCACATGATTTGGGATGTCAAAATAATTGGTAACTTCAGGAAAAGATATTTTACATATTCTGATAACCATCCTTACCATGTCCTGAGATCTTTAAGATTAAACACAAACCGAGACCATTATTAATCAAAACATGTATTATGAGAACCAGATTCAAACTTTACTATTACTTTTTAAAGAAAAAGCTTATTTTACCCCCTCCCCTGTAATTAAAGATATTCTTAAAATGATTAAAAGTAAAAAATTCAGCCAGTTCAAGCAATTATGACAGATGTGCTGTTTCCAATATAGGTTACCAAGGAAATGGAGTCACATGTTCATGGGTCGGTCTGTGTGGAACAAATAATGGAGGATGTCATCCAATGGCAGTATGTTCTGAAAATCCAGGTATCTTTTTTTATCAGAAAAATTTATAAAACATGTTTCTTAATTTAATTATTTAGAGTGCATAAATTCATTTGCTCAAAATGTGTTTATACAGGAACAAAAATATTACTAAATAATTCAAAGATTTGAAATGTTCAGCTTATAGTTGTCTTTATTTTGCTATGTATATTTCAGTCAGATATATTTTTCTGTGTTAATTTATGGTATTACTATACTTGAATTTCTTATAAAACAAAGAACAATAAAAATCATTTTTTCTACTGATTTTGGCTGTAGAAACAACTACGAATAAAAGTAGCAATCAATTAGACTGCAACAAAATGATGCAATTAACCAAAAAGTATCCAGAGATTAATATATTGTTATGCAATTGTCCTTCTAATAACATCTTACAGTTGTTAGAGCATATATTTATAGGGTTTGGTGGAAGAATGTGTACCTGTCGTCAAGGCTATGTTGGGAATGGTATAGGAGCCAGTGGTTGTGTACAGCAGGGACCCACTACTGGAGCATGTGCTAGTAACCCATGTAGAAATGGAGGCCTTTGTCAGGTTATTTTACACTATTATTATGATCCTTTTTTGTCTATTTAATTTCTGTTGGTCCAACATATAAAACCCAATTTTAACACTATCACACGATGAACTAAGAATAAAGGGAGAGAACTGTAAAATGCAATGGCTAACAGAACAACTTACCTTGGAAATCAGACATGACCATAGATTTACTAATACTGTGGATTAATTATTATTCATTGGATACCAATTTTTGCTGATTTTGTGGGAACAAGTTAACCATAAATTTAAATGCTTAACAAATTATTTATTTTCTATAGACTTGTATAACGACTTTGGCAAAACCAGGAATAAAATATCCATGAGAATGCAAGTTTTCCTCAATCCATTAAAATATGTACCCACGAAAATAAATGAATTCACAGTACTTCTGAATCCTTAATTTCCATGCAGTACCAATATTCATGGATTTCATTGGAATGATTGAACCACAAATTTGAGTGTTCTGTGAAATTTTCCAATAGGATGAAATGCAGAATTTTACAATACCACTTTCAAGTATCCATGACATGAAAATGAGTTTTAATGAAAATAACAAATCTACAATATATCATCTATCAGTGAATAAAAGTGTATCTTTTTCAGAACTCTGGAACCTCCTTCAGTTGTGTATGTAATCCAGGATTTGGTGGTTTGAGATGTGATACGAATGTTAACGAGTGCTCCAGTAATCCATGTCAGAATGGCGGCACATGTGTAGATGGCGTTAATGGTTATAACTGTCAATGTACTGGTACCTTCTCTGGTTCCAACTGTCAGGAACAACAACAGTGTACTTACATTTAAAGTTTATTATTGTAAAATGATATTTATATGTTCACAGCTCAGGAATAATCTTTGCTCCTGTTAAGTTTTCGCCAAATTTAATGGTCATAGGTCTAACAAAATTTCATGAAAATATTGTGGGCTGCATTGCAACAAAGTAAATAACTTTAATTATTTTACACTGTTTATGACCAATGAAGTTCATTATGAAATACTTTGACAACATTGTGTGCCTAAAATCTAATTTCTGATACCTCATTTATATACAGCATGTGGAGGGACATTGACAGAAGAATCTGGTACCCTCATATATCCATCATCACCTGGGACATCATATCCACATGGTGTAAACTGTGCATGGGAGATCAGAGGGGCAGTAGGGAAGGTGAGGATACCAGTTCACTAAGAAACAATAATTGTATTTTGGAAAGAATACACAAGGATTGTATTGCCTTTTTAATGTTATCACAAATCAGAAAATAATAGACGCCCTTAATTTTTAAAATTGAGAATGGAAATGGGGAATGTGTCAAAGAGACAACAACCCGACCAAATAAAAAACAACAGCAGAGGGTCACCAACAGGTCTTCAATGTAGCGAGAAATTCCCGCACCCGGAGGCGTCCTTCAGCTGGCCCCTAAACAAATATATACTAGTCCAGTGATAATGAACGCCATACTAATTTCCAAATTGTACACAAGAAACTAAAATTAAAATAATACAAGACTAACAAAGGCCAGAGGCTCCTGACATGGGACAGGCGCAAAAATGCGGCGGGGTTAAACATGTTTGTGAGATCTCAACCCTCCCCCTATACCTCTAACCAATGTAGTAAAGTAAACGCATAACAATACGCACATTAAAATTCAGTTCAAGAGAAATCCGAGTCTGATGTCAGAAGATGTAACCAAAGAAAATAAACAAAATGACAATAATACATAAATAACAACAGACTACTAGCAGTTAACTGACATGCCAGCTCCAGACTTCAATTAAACTGACTGAAAGATTATGATTTCATCATATGAACATCAGGCACAATCCTTCCTGTTAGGGGTTTAGTATCATACCATCATAACATATATGAGAAGAACATAACCCGTGTCATGCCAACAACTGTTTTTAGAATAAATGTGTTTAGTTCCGATGCAAAGACCTTATCAGTGACTCAATATTAACGCCAAAATATGCAATCTTTAATGACTTGACAACAGTATCGTAATTATATCCCTTCTTAATAAGTCTATTCAAAGGTTTTGTAAGTTTCTGAGGTGAATACTGACACCTTTGTGCTTTATAAAGAATATTACCATAAAAAATTGGATGTGAAATACCTGAACGTATTAGAAGTCTGCATGTTGAGCTATATTTACGAATGATGTCTTTATACCGATGATAAAATTTAGTAAATGTTTTGACTAGTTTGTGATATCGAAAACCCTGGTGTAATAATTTTTCAGTAATACATAAATTTCTCTCGTTAAAATATAAAACATTGTTACATACACGAGCGAATCGTACAAGTTGAGATATATAAACACCGTAAGATGGTGACAAGGGAACGTCACCATCTAAAAACGGATAATTAACGATAGGAAATGAAAAATCATCCCTTTTATCATAAATTTTAGTATTCAGCTTTCCATTAGTGATATAGATATCAAGATCGAGAAAAGGGCAGTGGTCATTGTTAGTATTAGCTTTATTTAAAGTAAGTTCAACAGGATAAATTTCATTAATATACATACTGAAGTCGTCATTATTGAGAGCCAAAATATCATCCAAATATCTAAAAGTATTATTAAATTTGTTTATCAGATGTTGTTTCGATGGGTCTTTGCTTATTTTTGTCATAAATTGTAACTCATAACAATACAAAAACAGGTCCGCAATAAGTGGTGCACAGTTAGTCCCCATTGGAATTCCGATAATCTGACGATATACGGAATCCCCAAAGCGAACAAAAATGTTATCTAGTAAAAATTCAAGGGCATATATAGTATCAAAGCATGTCCAATTAACATAGTTTTTTTGTTTATTGCTACTAAAAAATGACCTAAAAGAGTTTGAACATATATATTCACATTCTGATTTTTTGAATGCCCATTTAATTAGGTGTGTGAATTTTTTCTTAATGAGAATGTGAGGCAATGTGGTATACAGTATAGAAAAATCAAAACTTTGAACAGATTCAAAATCACCAATATAAGCATGCAATTTATCAAGTACTTCCAACGAGTTCTTGACACTCCAAAAGTAATTTATTCCACTATTTTCGAAGGCCTTATTTGAACAATTTATTATCAGGTTTTTAATTGTACCAAGTGTGCTGGTAAGAAGAATAGACAATTTAGTAGTTGAACAATGGCTTGAAGACGAAAGAAATCTATATTTGTAAGGGGTTTTGTGTAGCTTCGGAAGCCAATACATAGTTGGGACTTTCATTGTATTTGGTTCTGCTTGTAAAGCGGTGGCTAAAAGTTTATGTTTGTTACAGATTTCGTTTTCTGAAAATGGAGTCAGTTGGAATGTTGGTGAATTGGTGATTTCCTTTTTCAGAACCTCAATGTAAAATTTACGTCAAACAATAATAATATTATTAGCAGCTTTATCTGCCGGGACAAAAACAAATTCCTTGGCTAGTTCTTTTAGTTTACGTTTGATACGAGAAATAGGTTTATTGTGGTTATTGTTTATAGTAAAATGTTCTTTAAAATGTTGAATACGTATATCAACTATCTTCATTACTGAATTAAAAAAAGAGTCCAAAGATTTTTTGTCAGCTTTTTCCCGTTTTATCCATTTCATACAGTAAGTATGGAGTGAGTCGTGGATGATATTACGACACTCATTCCAATTAATAATTGACGGGGGACGATATTTAGGTCCTTTACTGAGGAATGATTTTAACTCTCGGTCTTGAACGATGTTAAGATCTCCTGTTATAACATGGGAAATGGGTCCATAAATATATTCGGAATTACTGCAATTACATGAAGTAGGTGTATTTTCACTGATATTAACATCTTTACACAATTGACTATAATTAAACACAAATTTCCGGGTAGATTTCTTGTAAATATAACAAATAAGAGGTAGCTCAGTATTGTCAAAATATCCAGGAATTTGTTCTTTAACAGAATGGTCGTTAAATATACCGGCAATATTTACAAAATCAAAGCCTTTATTGACATACTTAATTTTAATAAAATGTTTTTTATGATCTTCAGGGCGATCAATTTTGGGAAATAATTTAGAATAACAATATGCCATAATAATTTGAACAATTTCATACTTAGGACTGCTATATGAAATTGTGTTGCAATCCTCCAAAATTTTATTTAACTTATTAACCGGTAACGAACAGAGTTTTGTTAACAGATAATGTCTGCCGTTGTTTTTTGAAATAGAAATTAGGTCCGAAATATTGGTATGATTGGCCTGAAATTTTCTTTGATTGCGATTTGTTCTACGACCGTGAGAACGTTTTTTACGAACAGTTTTAAAAACTATATCCAAAATGTTAACGGAATTGGTTCTAGATATATTACCAATTCCCATGATATTATCATTTAGACCGAGAGGGTAAACTGTCTGTAATTTTTTAATCCAATTTAATTCAATTATTTTCCGTGATCGTACAAACTTTGAATGCGATTCACCAGGCTGCTTATTTACTACTTCTAAAAGTTGAACTGCTAAATATTTAAAAGGATGGTTGTGCTTCTTAAGGTGTTGGTAAATAATACTTTTGAATTTATTGGGTCTTTTAAAAGGATACAGATGTTCTTGAGTGCGTTTAGATAAATATCGTCCAGTTTCTCCTACGTACTGAATACCACACCCTGGTTTGTTTCATGTGAGTAAATAAATAATACTGTTTGTTTTTCAAGTTATATCAGTTTCAAAATTTAAAGAAAATGTGCGACCATTAAACGTGGACCTTACCGTATTGTTGGTGGAAAGACGGGGACATGTAAGTCATTTTTTGGCATGACACTTATCGATAGAAGGGTAACCACGATTTTTATTGTTAAAAATGTTAGCGATGGTAGTATTTTTAGATAACCGATTTTGAAGATTGAGACGTGTGGATACCCTTTGAACAAGTTTAGTATTTAGTCATTCTATTACAGAAGCCTACAGCTTCTTGGTTAAAGATGAATATCTTATTCTACAGGCTAGTAACGACCTTGTTTTACAGTTGAGTGATTTTAAATCATAATCACCTGTACAAAACCACTCATGCGTGCATATATAAACCCGTGCACACCTGTATTCTGCCTCATTTTATTCTAAGGCTAGAACGAGTAAAGTAAAGTAAAAATAAAATTGCTGAATCAGCAGACACGACTCGTGTCTATACTTTATAATGTCTAGTACGGAAGACTCCGACTCGGGTCTTTCCCAATCCAGCCAAGTGGCGGCGGACATTATGTCCATTCTAGCGTCGGGTGACGAAGCTAGTTTCTCTGGGTTTTCTGCAGTGGCTGATGAGTCAGTACACTTTTCACCACCACCCAAAAAGAGACAATTAAAGTCGGTCGTGGTCCCCCCAGAAACTGTTAAGAAATTATAGAAAACTACCGCAAGTAAACAAAACAATGAAAGAGGCCCGGGTAAGGGACCCGGCAAGAACAAGAAGGGAAAAGCTCCCGTAAAACGGGGAAACAATGTAACACCTTCAGATAAAGATAAAGAAAGAGAAGATGAATTCAGAAGAATTTATTCTAAACTAGAACTTTTGTTAGACAGGCAAAATAGTAATGCCGACAGATATGAATTAGCGAGTGCACCGGAACACCCGGCTGCACCGGAAGAAGACGAAGGTGAAGGTGAAGTTGATTTTAGTCAATATGACATTTTTGGAAACAATGCAGATGATGAGGTTGAGTCAGAGGAAAACAGCGAGGAAGAGTTCGCTTATGCTATACCAAAAATTTTTGAAGATGATGACAAGTTTGGTGATGAAACACATAAGAGTATCGCTGCTCTTGTAAACGCTGTGACAAATCGTAAGTCTGTTATTACAGAAATAGCTAAGGATTATAAAGTTCCTTCAAATAGCAAGTCGTTGGCACCTCCTAAAGTTAATCCTGAGATTTGGCATCTATTGAATCGACAAGCCAGAAGTGATGATCTGTCCTTTCAGACCATACAAAGGATCCTGGGTTTTGGCATTGTACCAGTAATACGTACTGCAGAAGCACTGACGAAACCAGATGCAGTTAAAACGGTGGCTAAAATGAGGGTCAACATTAATAATGCCCTGTCAATGCTTTGTGCAGCATTTTTTGAAATATCATATGTTAGACGCATGACACTGAAAAACAATATGGATCAGAAGTACCATCAACTGTGTACAAGACATTTAGACGTTACCGAATATTTGTTCGGAGATGATGTGTCCAAGAAAGTAAAAGATATTGATGATGCCCAGAAGATGCAGGGAGTTGTAAATACAGCTACTTCAAAAAACTGGAGACAAGGGGGTTGCAGCTATGGTTGCCCCCCAGGTATAAACAGGGGCCGAGGAAGATACCAAAACAACAATTATGGCCAAAGAGGCATGAGAAACTCCCGCTACAGAGGGAGAGCTGGTTACAGAAACCAAAGAGGCAGGAGATATTAGAGGTAAATAATCTATCTCCCACTTTTATAGCTGGGTCTATTCGTTTTGGTTTACATAATTGGGAAAAAATATCATACGAACCTTGGATTCTTAATCTAGTTCAAAACGGTTATGAAATTGAATTTGAGAATAAACCGGTTCAATTTTTTATGCCAAAATTTATGAATTTTGACAAAACTGAAATAGAACTAATTGATAATGAAATTCAAATTTTATTGTCAAAAAGTGCAATACAAATTTCAAACCCTGAGAAAGATGAATTTATATCAAATATTTTTCTTGTTCAGAAGAAGAATGGGAAATATAGGCCTGTAATAAATTTGAAAGGTCTGAATCAGTATGTGAAATATTTTCATTTCAAACAGGAAAATTTACAGTCTGTCCTTTTGAATATTAGCAAGAATGATTATTTTACATCAATAGATTTATGCGATGCATATTTTTCAATTTCAATGAACAAAAAATGTAGAAAATATTTGAAATTTGTTTGGAAAGATCAGATTTATGAATTTACTTGTCTTTGTTTTGGGTTAGCAAGTGCACCTAGAATTTTTACAAAACTTATGAAAGTAGTTTTTTCTCATATAAGGAACCAAGGAGTAGGGTCTTTTTTCTACATAGATGATTCATTATTACATAGTCCCTATGAGAACATTTGTTATGAAAATACTGTCATGTTGAGAAATCTGTTACACTCTCTAGGGTTCTTAGTAAATAAAGAAAAATCAGTATTCATTCCAACACAGAGAATAATTTTTCTAGGATATTTGATTGATTCTGTGCAATTTAAAGTGTTTCTGACAGAAGAAAAAATACAAAAGATTTTGAAAAGTGCAAACAAAATCTATAGTTTATATAATTCTGTTATCAGGGAAGTAAGTTCTTTAATAGGTTTATTTACTTCAGCTTCATGTGCAGTTTTATTAGCACCAATTTTTCATAGATATTTAGATATTGAGAAAACTTTAGCTCTGAGCAAAAACAATGACAATTATGATGGTATCATGAGTCTCTCAGAGAATTCAAGAAATGAAATTTTATGGTGGATTAAAAATGTAGATAGGAATGAAGGGAAAAGTATAAGCTTTGGTACTCCTACTGAGTATATTGAAACTGACGCTTCTAAAATTGGATGGGGAGCCGTTTATGGAAAAAATAAGACTCAAGGAAGATGGATGAAATCTGAAAGCATTTCACACATTAATATATTAGAACTTTTAGCTATAAAATATGCATTTTTTTCATTAGGAAAAAACATTTCAAATTCTCATATTTGCATTAAATCTGATAGCTCTACAGCAGTTCAATATATAAATAACATGGGAGGTAGTGTTGTAGCACTGTTGGAAGTAGTAAGAGAAATATGGTTCTGGGCTGCTGATAAAAACAATTTTATTACAGCAGTCCATATTGCAGGGAAAGATAATATTACTCCTGATCAATTGTCAAGAAATTTTAGTGACTCTTCTGAATGGAAGTTGAAAGAAAATATATTTAGAAATATTTGTGGGCATTTCTTTCAACCAAATATTGATTTATTTGCTTCTAGACTTAATAAACAGTTAAGTAAATATGTCTCATGGTTTCCAGATCCAGATGCTATGGCTTCTGATGCTTTTTATACCCCCGCTTTAAAAAAGGGGGGGTATACTGTTTTACCTCTGTCTGTCAGTCCGTCCGTCAGTCCGTCCGTCCATCAGTCCGTCAGTCCATCAGTCAGTCCGTCCCATGAAACTTTCGTCACATTTTTCTCAGGAACTACAATACAAGGATTTCTGAAATTTGGTTTCAGGATTTATATAAGTCAGCTACACCGTGTGATGCGTTTTCAGATTCATCACTCGACAACTTCCTGTTTACCGAACACTTGCATATTTTTACACTATTAATATTATCCACTTGCGGCGGGGGTATCATCAGTGAGCAGTAGCTCGCAGTTTCACTTGTTCTTTTTCTTGGAAAAATTATTTACCATATGTTTTTCCTCCTTTCAGTATCATAGCAAGAATTTTGAACAAGGTAGAAGAGGAACAGGTGAGAATGGTTTTAATGATAGTTCCAACATGGCCATCCCAACCTTGGTTTCCAAGGTTATTGAATTGTTTGGTCGATTATCCTGTTATTCTCCCTTTTTGTCAAGATCTTTTAAGACTTGTACACAACAATCAAAAGCACCCGCTAAACATGAGAAAGTTATTCCTAGTCGCTTGTGTAGTATCAGGCATTCCCTCAAAAAGAAGGGAATTTCAAAATCAGCTAGAAACATCATCACTCAGTCATGGAGAGTCTCTACCTCGCGACAATATGAATATAGTTGGCGGAAATGGTATTTTTGGTGTAATACACAAAAAATCAATACCACTTCACCAAATGAAGTACAAGTATTAAATTTTCTCGCTAGACTCTATGATGATGGCAAATCTTATAGTTGCATTAATATGAATAAATGTTCTATTGGCCAGACTCTGGCATCAATTGGCTGTAATACAGTAATCAATAGTAATCTCATTTCCAGATTTATGAAAGGAATTTTTAATGCAAGACCACCTTTGCCTAAATATTCCATCACATGGGATGTTGGTAAAGTTGTTCGTTATTTAGAAACTTTATTTCCACTGGAAAGTTTAAGTCTCAAGATGTTAACTTTAAAAATTGCAACCTTATTAGCTTTAACTACTGCTCAAAGAGCTCAAACATTGACAAATTTGAATTTGAATTACATGGAAACATCTAGTAAAACTGTCGTTTTTACTATGAACTGTTTACAAAAAACAGACAGAATTGGTAGGATTAACCAGAACATAACTCTGGATGCATACAAGAAAAAAGAACTTTGCCCAGTATACACATTAAAATATTATTTGAAGGCTACCAAAAAATTGCGCAAGGATGATTATCTCCTGGTGTCTTTTAGAACATGGCGTAAAATATCAACCTCAACTTTAGCTCGATGGTTAAAAATTGTCTTGACTTCATCTGGTATTGATGTTACAAAATTTCAGGCGCATTCTTTCAGAGGCGCCTCTACATCTGCAGCTTTTATTGCTGGTATCACTCTAGATACAATTATGAAAACAGCAAATTGGAAATCTGCAAAAACATTTAAGAAATTTTATCTAAGAGAGGTTGAAGCTAAAAGAGGTGTTAAGACATGTAAAAAGAAATATATTAATGCTGTTTTGTCTGTTTAATGACAACTTAAATAATATTTTACAGGAGTTCCATTCTTTACAGAAACCGGTAACATTGTGGATTGACCAGAGCTGTCGATTTTTCCAGGATAGTGTTGTGTTGGATATATGAATGAACTTTATGGACTTTGTGTCATGATGGAAATGTGAAGAATTTGATAATGTTGATGGAAAGATGAACTTTCATTTTAGTGATTATGATAAAGACAATTATAGAAAGTTTTGTATTATTGAAATATTTTATGACAGCATTAAATGTGGATGTTTCAAATCTTATATTTGTGGCCATTTTTATCTCATTTAATTGATTCTTTTTGCTTTAAAGATTCATCTTTAACCAAGAAGCTGTAGGCTTCTGTAATAGAATGGACCATCATCCAAGCATCCATAGGATGTGATGGATGATGGACATTCTGTAAGGAAGCCGAAGGCTTCGCGGGTTAAAGACCCGCCCTTGATTTATGGCCCACCCATTTTATATACAATTAAATGAGTTTTTTCGCTCACATCCTTTTTCGGGATACTTTAAAATGAGACAGAATACAGGTGTGCACGGGTTTATATATGCACGCATGAGTGGTTTTGTACAGGTGATTATGATTTAAAATCACTCAACTATAAAACAAGGTCGTTACTAGCCTGTAGAATAAGATATTCATCTTTAACCCGCGAAGCCTTCGGCTTCCTTACAGAATGTCCATCATCCATCACATCCTATGGATGCTTGGATGATGGTCCATTTTCCATTTCTAAGTTTGTATATTTCAATACTTTTGAGGGAAGGTAACTTGTCTGTTTTGAAAACCATTAAGTTTTTTTTAAAGTTTGAAATGCAAGTTATTATTTACAATTATATGTATATTTCTCTATTTCTTTCATATTTTGTAAATCCTGCTTTCTGCTTATGTATTGGTCTAATTGCTTTGCATGTGTAATAGCTCAAAAGACGTTCAAAATAATTTATGTTAGTGTAGTTTAGTAATTTAAAAAAGTGTGGATTTAATAGATAGTTTTGGTTTAGCAGAGTTATTTAAAATTGCATTTGTGAAGTGAAATCGATGATATAGTTTGGTGACTTTGTGATGGACCTTCTTGTTATTCTTTAAAGAGGGTGGTAAAAGGTTATTTTTGTGCAATGTGTTTGGCCATTTTATTTCATGTGTTTCGTGAATTGGTAAAAAGATCACATTGTTTGTTCATCATGAAATGGCAATTTTATTTTGCGTTCTTCCATGAAGATCCCCCTTTACGCCCCTCTTTAAATGGTTACTTTATCTCTTGTCTTCAAACCATTATTGTTTGAGTCTTGAATTGTTGAACATGGAAGTCTAATAAATTTATCTGTCAAATAACATTGGCAATTATTTGTTATTTTCTATGAACTAGTCTTGAATTTTCAGATGAGCATTTTCCTACCCTTGATTATTGATATATTGGAAGCTCTAAAAAATAAAATCTTATTATTTGAAGGTTTTGAAAAGTTTTTAATACTCTCTTGAGCTTTCAAATTAGTTAGTGAATTTGAGGTATGAATAAACAATGATAAATGAAAACGAATAATATGAAAAAACTTGGGCTTTGCTCATTGTTGAAGGCTGAATGGTGACCTATAGTTGTTCATTTCTGTGTCATTCAGTCTCTTGTGGAGAGTTTTCTAATTGGCAATCATGCCACATCTTATTTTCAGCTCACCTGGCCGAAAGGCCAAGTGAGCTTTTCTCATCACTTGGCGTCCGGCGTCCGTCGTCGTCGTCGTCCTGCGTTAACTTTTACAAAAATCTTCTCCTCTGAAACTACTGGGCCAAATTTAACCAAACTTGGCCACAATCATCATTGGGGTATCTTGTTTAAAAAATGTGTCCGGTGCCCCGCCCAACCAACCAAGATGGCCGCCATGGCTAAAAATAGAACATAGGGGTAAAATGCAGTTTTTGGCTTATAACTCAAAACCCAAAGCATTTAGAGCAAGTCTGACATGGGGTAAAATTGTTCATCAGGTCAAGATCTATCTGCCCTGAAATTTTCAGATGAATTGGACATTCCGTTGTTGGGTTACTGCCCCTGAAATGGTAATTTTAAGGAAATTTTGCTGTTTTTGGTTATTATCTTGAATATTATTATAGATAGAGATAAACTATAAAGAGCAATAATGTTCAGCAAAGTAAGATCTACAAATAAGTCCACAAGACCAAAATGGTCAGTTGACCACTTTAGGAGTTATTGCCCTTTATAGTCAATTTTTAACCATTTTTCGTAAATCTTAGTAATCTTTTAGAAAAATCTTCTCCTCTGAAACTACTGGGCCAAATTAATCCAAACTTGGCCACAATCATCTTTTGGGTTAGTAGTTTGAAAAATGTGTCCGGTGACCCGGCCATAAAACCAAGATGGCCGCCATGGCTAAAAATAGAACATGGGGTAAAATGCAGTTTTTGGCTTATAACTCAAAACCCAAAACATTTAGAGCAAATCTGACATGGGGTAAAATTGTTTATCAGGTCAACATTTATCTGCTCTGAAATTTTTAGATGAATCGGACAACCCGTTGTTGGTTTGCTGACCCTGAATTGTTAGTTTTAAGGAAATTTTGCTGTTTTGGTCATTATCTTGAATATTATTATTGATAGAGATAAAATGTAAACAACAATAATGTTCAGCAAAGTAAGATTTACAAATAAGTCAACATGACCGAAATGGTCAATTGACCCCCTTAGGAGTTATTGTTCTTTATAGTCAATTTTTAACAATTTTCATAAAATTTGTAAATTTTTACTAACATTTTCCACTGAAACCAATGGGCCAAGTTCATTATAGATAGAGATAATTTTAAGCAGCAAGAATGTTCAGTAAAGTAAGATGTACAAACACATCACCATCACCAAAACACAATTTTGTCATGAATCCATCTGCTTCCTTTAATATTCACATAGACCAAGGTGAGCGACACAGGCTCTTTAGAGATTCTAGTTATTGTCGAGCCTTCGACTTTAGTCGAAAAAGCGAGACTAAGCGATCCTACATTCCGTCGTCGTCGGCGTCGTCGGCGGCGTCAACAAATATTCACTCTGTGGTTAAAGTTTTTGAAATTTTAATAACTTTCTTAAACTATACTGGATTTCTACCAAACTTTGACAGAAGCTTGTTTATGATCATAAGATAGTATCCAGAAGTAAATTTTGTAAAAATAAAATTCCATTTTTTCCGTATTTTACTATAAATGGACTTAGTTTTTTCTGCGGGGAAACAAAACATTCACTCTGTGGTTAAAGTTTTTAGAATTTTAATAACTTTCTCAAACTATCCTGGGTTTGTACCAAACTTGGACAGAAGCTTGTTTATGATCATAAGATAATATCCAGAAGTAAATTTTGTAAAAATAAAATTCCATTTTTTCCGTATTTTACTTATAAATGGACTTAGTTTTTTCTGCGGGGAAACATTACATTCACTCTGTGGTTAAAGTTTTTAGAATTTTAATAACTTTCTTTAACTATCCTGGGTTTGTACCAAACTTGGACAGAAGCTTGTTTATGATCATAAGATAGTATCCAGAAGAAAATTTTGTAAAAATAAAATTCAATTTTTTCCGTATTTTACTTATAAATGGACTTAGTTTTTTCTGCAGGGAACCATTACATTCACTCTGTGGTTAAAGTTTTTAAAATTTAAATAACTTTCTTAAACTATCCTGGGTTTGTACCAAACTTGGAAATAACCTTATTTATGATCATAAGATTGTATCCAGAAGTAAAGTTTGTAAAAAGATTACTCTGTTTTTTTCTGTAATTTACTTTCAAATGGACTTAGATTTTCTTACAATCATAAAATAGTAACAAGAGGAATATTTTTATTGATTTTTTTCCTCATTGTTGTTGAGCCTGTGATTTACAGCAAAAATAGGCGAGACACTGGGTTCCGCGGAACCCTTACAAATTTTATTAAATTATGATAAATTGGAAGTTTTACTCAAAATAGATAACTTGCTTGAATTCTTTGGCAGATACTGATGTTAACCTTTACACAGTTCAATATAGAGCAGCATTCCAACTGTAATTTTGATTACCTACAAATACATGATGGACCTACAGCTTCACAGCATAGGATTGGAAAATACTGTGGGACAACACTACCTAATGGTGGAACAATAAATACCACAACACACGAAGCATACCTGTGGTTCCATAGCGATGATAGTATTGCACGTGATGGCTTTACAGTCACCTGGAGATCTGTTATACCAGGTAGCTTATTGTTTATTATTGCAGTGAAATTTATGTTATGCTATATTTTAACTTTAAAAAATATTTATGGTCTCTGCCAGAATGTCCTTATTGTAATGGTTTTATCATGGGATTTTGATTAAGTGCTTACTGATTCATTAGAATTCTTGTTACACTAATTACTTAGGATTTACAATGATTTAGTGGGTTCAGATAGATGGTCCACAAATTTAAATGTTGTAGGAAGTGTTTTCTTTCTGCTTGAATCCAGACTGGCATACCTTGATGTCAAATACCCATGACACATAATTCTTCTCTGATCTTGAAAATTGTTACTCACAAAAAAATTCAAGATATACAATATATTAGAGCAGCTACAAATAATATTGACATTTTGTGCCTTAACTGAAACTTTTAATTTTGTTCAGGTATGTTTTGTACATCAGTCCAATTTTCTGTATCTACATTTACAAATCTTTTAGATTTTGTTTGTGTCTCTTGATAAATAGTGTTATTAGAAGTTTCACTAACATTGGATGATTCCGGCCATAATGAAAATAAATTCAAAAGTGTGCAATTATGGTAGTCGTTATTTAAGATTCAAAGAGGGCAAAAAGGTTGGTCTTTATTAAAGATTCAAAGTGAGCAAAGGATCTTAGTCATTAGGTAAGATTCAACTCTGTTCCATGCAACTATTTAGGACTTGCTGCAACCAGAATAGAATTGGGAAACATGTGTTTTATGTCAAAAGCAAAATTTTATAATGTTACAAGTACGATGATAATTTAATTGCAAAACTATGGCAAAAAAAAAAGACTCAAGAAATCAAAGTGAAATTTGTTTTAATGTGTAAACTTTAAATGCTTGACTCCTGTAATAAAAAGTTCTATATGTTCTTTTATCTTTCCTTAGTATGTGGAGGTGAAGTTACCGGAAACAACCATGGCATGATTAATAGTCCTGGTTACCCTGGCAACTACCCTAACAACAGGAACTGTGTGTGGAGAATTTCTGTTGATCCAGGAAATAATATAGTGTTTGCTTTTGCTTTTTTAAATTTGGAAAGCCATGTCAATTGTAGTCATGACTACTTACAGGTATGGCAGTATTTTCAATCTAAAAAGTACTTATAACTGTCTGTCAGTCAGCCTCATTTTCCTTGAAAAAAATATCTATTGGACAAAAGGACCAGCTTTGTTTTCAATTGCTTTTCCTTAATCGAATGTGGATTTATTAATTTAAATTTTAAAAATTGTAAGTTTTTAAGACTGAAAATGACCTCATTCTCAAATAATTCAAAGGTTAGACATTGTGATAGACTGACAAATCTTACACTTCTAATACAGTTTTTAATTTCCTAACAAAATTATCAAACTGGTCACTGCTTTATTCAGTACTCAAATATTGTGTTTGTGTTTCATTGTATTCAGTTCAAAAAGTGAACATGATTGTTTATTCACATGGTTTTCAAAGTAGATTTAGCATTTTTAAGCACACAGAGATGAGAATATTATATTATAAAAGTTAAGTTTTCTGAAGTTCAAATGTATGTAATGTATCTGATTTCAGATAAGAGATGGTTCCTCAGATGATTCGAGATTGCTGGGTACCTATTGTAATAGCAGCATTTTACCAGCACCTCTGACCACTACTAGTCCCCATGGCTATGTATTATTCCATACTGATCACAGTGTTACAAGAAAGGGGTTCAGTCTTACTTATGCAGGGGTTTCAGGTTAGTATCTGTATAAGTTAAGTTGGTACTAAAACAAGGTGGTTGCTCAGTTGTATGAATCAATTAACCTGCATTTCATTGATAAATTGTTGGGGATGAACATGACCACATGATGTTGCTGCACTTTTATGTGCTGTCATTGTTTATTATTTTCCAGTATCATCTCCTGTCAATGATGTCGAAAAATATTAGGCAGTAAGATCAAAGGGAAAATGTACACGTTTCAAGTAAAGACTTATATCAGTAATCTTTTAATAATATATTTGTGTTATTCATTATATCTTGGTGATGCCTCATGTTGGAGTCATCATAAATATTATGTTATATTTTCAGCTGGTCCTCAGTGTGGAGGAACCCTTACAGATGCCAGTGGTTCAGTGATGTCTCCTAACTATCCAAGTCCATATAATCATGATGCCACCTGTGTATGGGTCATTTCAGTTCATCAAGGTGACCAGATAACCTTGACTTTTGCTGCTATGGATTTAGAACATCATAATGATTGCCAGTATGACTATGTTTTGGTAAGAATTCTCAGTTATTGAATCTGGAATATGATATGATTTCTCAGACTGATAAAATAGTCCCTTTATTGGTTGATAAGGTTAATTAAACTTTGGAGAATTGTTATACAATTTCATGATTAAATGCTTGAATTTGGGTTTTCAGCTATGTTTTCATCAAATTCTACCAATATTGTCACAGTTAAAAAATTTCAGATTTTAGGGCCAAAAATTATGACTTATTGAACCAACTCCTTTACAACACTCATTGATGGAAAAATCATGATCAACTTTTTTTGGCTAGTATACAGCAGTTCTGGGATACAGTATTTAGACATATCTGTCCTGTGACTTCCATCACCATGTGACCAAAATGTATGCATCGTCACTTCCAACACATGTTTAGCAAACAGGTGAAAAAGTTTGGTTTTAATACTGCACAAAGTATTTGGGAAATTAAAATCCAATAAGATTGTCTATAAATTAACTTTATCATATACTTAATAGAAAAATAGAATTAAAAAACGGGGTCACTGTTCATTTAAGTGCACAATCTGCCTTTGAAAGAAGCATGCATTTGTGTTAAGATACTTTTTTTTCTGTTGAACTAATAGGAGAAATTAGTTATAATGATGAAATAAAAAAGGACTAAATTACAAAAATCGCTTAAATTTTACAATTTTTTAGTTTAAGGGGGCTAGCGGGTCTAATTTTTTTTTTCTTAATGTAGGATTTCGCTATCTTTTTCTATAAATGAGCTTTATCTTATACTTAAGGCGAAGTGTACGTAATTGCATGCCTCTAGCGGAATACGGGATTAAAAACGTTCGTCGTTAGTTACGCAAGTTATCTCCCTTACTCCAAGAAAGGACACACGAAAGAGAAACTACTTTCTGCGGTCTATAATGAATCCAACAAGCACGCCTGTGCTGTCTTAAACCTCATAGAAATTATCTAAATAACTCCAACTAGAAATCACAGCATTCTGTACGTTGTTCTGTGTGCAGTCTGACTTAAAAACACTGTTTTGTTTTTGGTTTTAGACGCGTAGAAGGCATTTCGTGTTTATGATATCATCAGAAAGAAAAAACGCCTCACAACAAAATTATAAACAAATAAACATGTAACATTTTTTTTTCTATTGATATCAAATTAATTAAAATAAAACCTGAATTGACCCAACAATAACGATTTAAAAAAGCCGTAGTCTTGAACGAAAAACACAGTACTCAACGTAAAGTTTTAAAATAGGTTACAAATAATTAATGAAAGACGTGTGAATTTAATTGTTTAATTAAAAAGACGTTGAAATGTTCGTATTTTGTGCAATTGAAAATTTAAGGACATGATTTATATTCATATAAGATATCAGACGATACCAAGAGAATAATTTGACGACTAGTGCAACACTTACAAGTAGGAAGAACAAAGACGGAAAACAAACAAAAAATAAACAAATTATGCCCCAAAAATTACTCAGTAACTTAAAAATTGTCTCACTCTAACATTTATCTTAAAATAAGTAAAAATTATTTCATTCAACTCCCAGTTTTTAACTTTTTCTACATGTGCAGAAAATAAACAGGGTGTCTTCTATTCCGTCCGCAATTTATGGGAAAACTAAATCTAAATTTAGAACCATATTGAAATTGAAAGTACACATGTAAGATAAAATATAACATGTCATTTCTTCTTTCACAAATTCCAATTTCAAAGAGATATATAGCGATATCTGTTTTCTTTTATTGTGCCTGTGTGCAGCATTCAAAATTAGAGAATGTAATTTTGAAGTATCAAGTCTCAATTCAAGATTATGAATGAATAGAATATAGAATTACGGGGGGAGAGGGGACGGTAGGACCTTTATCGGAACTCCGGGATCGAGTGTTTTTAAGCTCGGGATTTCGGAATTGACCCTTTCGTGATTTAATTTTTTTTCAAATTCGGAACCTCAGGATTTCTTGTTTTTAAGCCCGGGATTTCGGGATCTGGATCCCTCCTTCCCTCCTCCCTCTATTATGGTTAAAGAAAAGAGGTCAGGGAACTTTTGTGATACTTGTAACTGCAATTTAATATTTAGTGAAATGAGAGGTGAAATGTGTTCAGACTATTACATTTAGATTTTTTTTTAAATTTAACCCGAGTTTACTGCAAGGGGTGTTTAACGACCTCGATGATTATCCATGAGGATCTCGCACTCGGTTAGCTCTAGGTTTTCACCTAGTTCATGATCATACAAGAATTGAGAAGACTGTGGTTTACTAGTCTTATAATATGAGACTTTGGAGTTCATAAAATTTACATTCAACGTTTTTATCGAATATTTCAAGGCTTTTTGACTATCAATGTTGACCCCCCCCCCCCCCCCCCCCCCCTTCCAATTGATTGGATAAAATGATTGGATTGCCGCCCCTATTTCAAACTGAGGTCCTATAAACTGACTGGTATTCGAATTTGTTAAAAGAAATAATTGGTATCTCTGACTCATATTGATTCAATACCGTAATGCGAAAAACAATCATTTGTTTCCGCGAATTCCGAACAGTTAGAAATATATTCCCGAGAAATATATTCCCGAGTTTCAATTTGAGTAACTCGAATAATTCAAGCCCTTTCCGTGTCCGATTTTCTCCCACACGAGAAATGTAGCATTCGTACATCAGCTGAATAATACGACTGAATTATTCGGGTTACAATTTGTGTAAATCCCGAATGCACATAAAAGTAAAGGTCCAGCCCGACTTTCGGAAAAGGACTGTCTGTTGTAGATTTCAGATTGATTTCCAGAAATAAAAATCATAAAAAAAATGTTTCACGCAAATATTCGTCTTCAGACGTGTAAAGTTATACAACGATTACTAGCCGGTCTGGGTTGTGATAAAAAGAAGATCATGCAATGCACAAAATGTATAATGTCGTGGCTCAGGGATGTGTTGAATTATAGAGATGATTAATATGCGGCACAAAGATAAGATTAATTTACCCAAATGTACTAAGAATTACCACACAACTTAATTTACTTAAATATTGATTTGTTATCCTGTGCCAGACAGATGGCTGATATTCTGAGAAGAGACCTTGATGAAATGAAGTTTTATGGGAACAAAGATTTTGAAAACACGTCGCAGTGTTTAGATTTTAACAAAAATAAGGCACCAAGGTCGAAAATAGTTCTAGTTCATAATGAAGAAAATGTCAACCGTTTTCTAGCTTGGCGATCTCCGCATGCACCCGAATATAATAGACAAATACAATACAATAGTACACAAAACGTAACATAAAGAACTAAAGACCGAGCAACATGAACTCCAACAAAACGGTATATATTTCATACAAGTATAGAACTATATGAAGCGTCGTAACTGTTGCAGCGACGTCAATAACGTTGTCGTTGTTTTTTGTTTTTTTACACGCAAAATTCAACTTTAACAGGGTATAGCTTGAAAAGTAGCACGGTTGCTAAGGACTTTCTTTGCACCAATCGATTCCTCAGACATTTTAGAATCGTCTCATAAATTTAAAAAAAAGTTGATTGTCTAATATAATAGAAAATCTTGGAAATGTAACAATTCCTGCCGAATTTCACGATTTTCCCTATATATCCTTTGTAATTTTGGTGTATGATGCTGTTAACTTCAACAGCTCGTATCTCAAAAACGAAAACGGTTACCCCCTTTTTTTATTTTATTTTCCGATTTATTTTTACAAGTAGAATCTACATGTAAAATTTCAAAAAAATCCATTGTGTAGTTTAATTACGTACACTTCGCCTTAAGTACAGCTTATTTGAAAATAAAAAATCTGGTCACCGATGAGTTAAAAAAGATATTTCAATTTTAATGCCTAAAAAATGGCATTTTTGCACCAAAGAGAGATAATTTGGAGCTATTTTAATGATATATACATTTTAAAAGTCATCTGGGGCCAAAACAAATTGATTTTTTTTAATGATTTTTTGTACCATGTGATAAAGTAACAACTAATAAAGTAATGAATAAAATGTGTAATGAAAAAAAATATAGGTCACTCATGAGTTAAAAAGGATACTTCAATTTTTATGCCAAAAAATGGCATTTTTGCACTAAACGGAGATAATTTGGAGCTTTTTCAATGATATAAACATTTTAAAAGTCATCTGAGGCCAAAAAGAATCGTGTTTCTCGGTTGATTTTTGCACCATTATATCTTAAAGTAACAATTATTTGTGTAATAGATAAAACTTATAATGAAAAAAAAAACGTTTAAAAATTTTCTGAATTTTTGTACCCTCCAGCTTCCTTGAAAGGAATTATTTTATGTTTGGTCTGCAGGATGATAATGTTGAGTTGTACAGATTAAACAATTTCTATATTAACTGCAACACATCCTGTTTGCAGATAGTATGAACATTTACAATATTTTTGGAAATCTAATACCATTAGTAGTTTTATATGGACTGCAGTTTCTTTTATTGTCAATTTCTTTAATGCAAAGAATACAACAAAATAAACATCAGAGTAATTGTACTCAAATTTTATTTCATTACATATAGAAATTACTTAACTTAATCTGCAGTCAAAATTTTGCAATTGAACTAAATCACACAATAAATTTCCAACTTTCTTTTGAATAAGACAATTGTATGTTAATAATGTTCCGAGAAAAACATGTTTTTTTTCTCCCCTATAATCCTTTGATTTTAAGTTTATACATTTTTGCACCAGTCTCTCTGGAAGTGGAGTCACATAGACACCCTACCCATAAATATCCTGATTCGTCAGTGTCCAAACAAAATGGCCTCTCAATTCCTAAATGAATTGATGACTGGTGTAAAATTAAAGTTCCTTTGGTATTGAGAATGTGAAACGCTCTGTTACAACTGTCTACTACTATGATGACCTGGGTGTTTGTGATTGTCAAATCTGTTGGATTGAATGGGTGTGAGCATGAACTCGGAGGGGGATCTTTGTATATCCACATCAAGATTCCTTCCGCATTAAGGGAGATAACTCTTCCAGTAGTTTGACTGACACGATCAATCACACATATTCCCCCTTTTTGAATGCTGAATACTTTTACTGGCAATGTGAATAGCCTTTTGTTTTCTTCTGTATATTGGAACTCTTTATACAGTTTTCTTTGATTTACAGCAACAACTTTACGAACGCTTCTTTTTGTAAGTTGAAAATTGGAGTCATCACCTATAAGTCCTACCCAGGTTATGTCCCTTTCTTTGTCATAATGAACACAGTTTGGATTCAGTGGATAAAAATCATGTAAATCCAAAATTTTTGTTTGCCCTTGAGCATTTTTTGTCATTAATTTTAGACAGTGATCTGATATGAAGAGAAGATCCCCTTTTAAGTTGATAGTAATATCCATTGGCTGAGATAGAAATCCTTCAATTTCACCAACTTCTATTGAATCTGATAGTTTCTGCATTTTGTTCAGAAATCCTGTAGTGTTAAGTTTTAGATAGATAATCATGTTTCTATCAAGACTCCAAATATAAGCTTCATCATCTTTAACCATTGTCATGTGATTTATGGCCGGTAACTCAGTTCTTACGGTATGAACTAACTCAAATTCTGTCATTAACAAACAAAAGGAATCTCTTGAAACTGAGTCTTGTCTTTCAATATGATTATACAACTTTGTATAATCTGTTGAAGTTTCTATATCATCCAAAAATGTTTCCTTTACATATTGAGAAATTTCAGCAAGATTGTGATTTGAATGAACTTCAGTAATGCAGTCGGGGCAAACCAAAAAGTTGCAAGTTCGACAAAAGAAATTGTATGTTTTTATGTTATGTTTGGTGCACTGTTTTTCCTTAATTCTGCTCCTAGCCTCTGTTCCATTCTATCCTTGCATACAGGAGGGTCAGTTAGATTCACTATTGTATGTTTAGAGAATGATGGATTTTGAGAATGATTGTCCTTGCATCTTTCACAAATTGTTTTTAATAAACAGTCCATGCAGCGCCATTTTACATTTCGTGATTCTTTACATACTTGACAAGTTACAGCTACTTGAGAGTTACATCTCTTCAGCGTCAAGGAGAATTGCGTACATTTTCCATCTATAGTTGGACAAGGGATCAACATATTTGGTTTAGAGTCTGACATCATGAAACTATAAGAGTCTTTTAAAATTAACAATTTCTTATGGTTGAAAATGTTCGGTGATGTTTATATTTATACTAGTATGCATTTCTCATGCAGAGTCCAAAGTTAAATATGATACAGGGTTGAAGAATTACAGTAGTGCCTTCCAACAATAGACAAATTCATGTGTGATGAACAATGAGGATCATTTACATTAGTTAAAAAATAAGATGTAATCCAAAGGATCTTCTTTTACCATTGTTTATAAGTTTATAAATTTAGTTTCACTAATTACTTCCAGTCAATTTTTCCTTGATATTATCATTGATGGTTTCAATAATGATTTCTTTGATTGATTTTGAGCTTGTATAGCTGTAGAAAACTTATTTTGAAAAAGGCTAGCAATTAGTCACTTAAACTGGTAGTTCAAGCTGAAATTATTTCTTTGTTACCATTGTTTTGCACAGCAAGTTGTTGGATATTTTCTGAAACAAATAAAATTCCATATTCTTTGTTTTTCTTTAATTTTAAAAATCGTTAGTACTTAAAAAGGTGAATTTCAGATTTTTTCATTATTTTTCCATTATTGCCATGGGTAAAAAGTTGCAATGAAGTCTTGCTGTTATAGAGTTATGCCCCTCTACGTGTGGAAATATTGATGAATTTTTTGTTTCTCTTCTTTTACTTTAGTTTGCCTCAAACAAATGTTATAAAACTTATTCACATTGCTTATTACCACAAAACACAGACCAAGTTTGAATTTTGGTGGCCTCATTTTTTACCATCTCTAGAGTTACTTCCCTTCACAAATTGAAAATTGCTTAATTTATTGTTTGTGTTCTGTAACTTTAGTTTGCCTCAACCAAATGATATTGGACTTATACACAGTGTGTATTACCACAACACTCAGGTTAAGTTTGCCTGAACTAAATGTTATGAAAACCATAAACAATGCTTATTACCACAAAATCTGAGATCAATTTCAAACTTAGGTAGCATCACTTTTATGTTTCTTGAGTTATGTCCCTTTATAACATTATTTGCAAGCAGGGGCATCATCTGTGTCCCATAGACACATTACACATTTATTTTAGTCATGTGAATTTCTCACTTATAATGGATAACTATATTTGGAATACATTTTCCTTAAGCTTGCAGTCCCTACATGTCTGACTGACTTTTACTTCATTTCATGGATCAGAGGTCAAGGTTAAAGTTACATGATTAGGTCTATTTATCAGATACTATTAACAGTAGGTCAACTATATGTAGTGTATGGAATGATTGTAAAGGGTACTATGCCAGTCTTGCAAGTTTCATTTGACCTTGACCTAATTTTCATGGTTTATTGGTCAATGTTAAATTTTTGTGTTTTGGTCTGTTTTTCAAGAACTATAAGCAATAGGTGAACTATATTTGGTGTATGGAATGATGTGAGGTGTACATATCAGTGTTATCGGGATCATCTGACCTTTACCTCATTTTCTTGGTTCATTGGTCATGAATGTTAGGTTTTTGTGTTTTGGTTTGTTTACCAAATACTAATAGCAATAGGTCAGATATGTTTGGTGTATGGGACATTTGTAAGGTATACATGTCTGTCTGACAGGTATTATCTCACCTTGACCTCATTTTCATAGTTCATTGGTCAATGATAAGTTATTTATAATTTTGTCAGTTTATCAGATACTACAAGCAACAGGTCAAATGTGTATGGAATGATTGTAAGGTGTGCATGTCTGTTTGGCCTGCTTCATCTGACCCTGATGTCATTCTGATAGAACATTGATAATGCTATGTTTATATGATATCTGCAGTAAAACCTTCATGTTACAGACTTTCAACATAAATTCAATGATAAGTGAGATATGCTTGACATTTCAGCGTTTGCACTCTTGTTGAGGTAGGTGTTGTTAAATTATTAATTCAACATGTATTGCATTAATTGCACATTAATGAGTTTTAGAAAGACAGTATGACTGCTCATTCATTCTATTCACATGTCATCTATGTTTTATTACTTGTTCTGTTGGTTTATACAGATTGTGTTTTGATTTGTCAGGGTTTTTATACCCCCGCTTTGAAAAAAAGGGGGGTATACTGTTTTAACTCTGTCTGTCCTTCCGTCAGTCCATCAGTCCATCAGTCCGTCAGTCCGTCAGTCTGTCAGTCAGTCCGTCCGTCCCATGAATATTTTTCGTCACATTTTTCTCAGGAACTGCACTACCAGGATTTCTGATATTTGGTTTCAGACTTGATATAAGTCAGCTATACCGTGTGATGCGTTTTCAGATTCATCACTCGACAACTTCCTGTTTACCGAACACTTACCATTTTATTTCGTCGCATTTTTCTCAGGAACTATAATTCCAGGATTTCTGAAATTTGGTTTCAGGATTTATATAAGTCAGCTATACCGTGTGATGCGTTTTCAGATTCATCACTCGACAACTTCCTGTTTACCGAACACTACTATCATTTTACACATGATGGCCAAGTTGAAAAAAATATAAAGACAAAAAAAGTTTTTAAAATTGAAAATTTCAACTGAATGACAGAGCTCCAGGGAAGCTGGGTATTTGCGTGATTACACAATGAAAACAATAAAAAAAACAATTCAATTGACAATTTTGTTGTTCAAAAATTCAATTCATGCAAAGGAAAACCCAATTGATATGTGTCAAAACTAAACATTCTCAACCCTACTTGTCCCTAATGTGTGTGTTATTTACCATATCGATAAATTGTTGTCACGTAAATCCATTTTTGTAATATTTGTTCATTCTAGAAATAGAGCATTAAGTTGTATCTATATATACAACAAATATGTAATCTAAGTCCCTGATGGAAGGAATTTTCTGTTACTCAAAGCTGTATCTCTGATAAACATAAGGAGCCAGTGTATCAAGTTACCTTTGGCAGACATTGGGAGTCAGAGAGGCAGTGAAAAATCATTGCCAAGTAACAAAGGTGTATATACTTTGGCAGACATTGGGAGTTAGAGAGGCAGGAAAAAATCATTGCCAAGTAGCAAAGGTGTATATACTATGTCAGACATTTGGAGTCAGAGAGGCAGGAAAAAATCATTGCCAAGTAACAAAGGTGTATATACTATGGCAGACATTGGGAGTCAGAGAGGCAGGAAAAAAATCATTGCCAAGTAACAAAGGTGTATATACTTTGGCAGACATTGGGAGTTAGAGAGGCAGGAAAAAATCATTGCCAAGTAACAAAAGTGTATATTTTGCTGAACTATTTGACAACAGACTGCTGTGCAGAACACGAAATAAAAACATCATAATAAATAAACTAGGCTTTTGATTCTTGTTCAAATACATTTTATTTTATAAGGTGCAGACATATTTTTTTTAATCTCCAGTCAAACTTTGTAGTAATCCAATGCACACAATGAACTGTTAATTTCCATTTTCACTATGTATTATCCTTTTTCAAAATGTATTACGTTTCAGAGCCAGAGGAAAAAAAATCCTGTATTGTAATTTTTATAAGCCTTTGATTTTAATTTTATACAAATTTGCACCATCTCTTGAAAGAGAATCATGTGAACATCCTACCCATAGATACCCTGATTTGTCAGTGTCCAAACATAAAGGCCTCTCAATTCCCAAATTAATTGATGACTGATGTAAGATTAAATCTCCGTTAGTATTGAGAATGTGAAATGCTCTATTATTACTGTCTACTACAATAATTTTCTTAGTGTTTGTCATTGTCAAATCTGTTGGATAGAATGGATTAGGGCATAAACTTAGAGGTGGATTGTGGTATGTCCACAGCAAGTTTCCTTCCCAATTAAGGGAGATAACTCGTCCAGTTGTTTGACTCACACGATCGATCACACATATTCCACCATCAGCTATGCTGAAAATTCGCACTGGCAAGGTAAATAGCCTTTTATTTTCTGTTGTAAATTCAAAACTTTTTCGCAGTTGTCCTCTTTGATTAACGGCAACAACTTGACGAAGGCTACTTTCTGTAAGTTCAAAGTCAGAATCACCTTCAGTAAGACCTACCAAGAAAATGTCCCTTTCTTTGTCATAATGAACACACTTTGGCTTCAGTGGATTAAAATTCTTAATATCGGTGATTTCTGTTTGATGTTGAGCATTTTTTGTAACTAATTTAAGACGGTGATCTGATATGAAGAGAAGATCTCCTTTTAAATTAATAGTAATATCATTCGGCTGAATTTGAACTCCACCAATTTCATCAACTTCTTTTGAATCTGATAGTTTTCTCTTCCTTTGAATCATGGTAAAAAATCCTGTGGTGTTTAGTTTAAGATTGACAATACTTTTTCTGTCAAGGCTGCAAATGTAAGCTTCATCATCATTTGCCAATGTCATGTAATTAATGGATGGTAAATTAGTTCTTACAGTATGAACAAGCTCAAATTCCGTCATTAACAAGCAATATGAATCTATTGAAGCTGAGTCTTGTCTCTCAGTGTCTCTATACTCTTTTGAATAACTTTCTAAAGTTTCCGCTTCATTCAAAATTTGTTCATATATTAATTGTGAAATGTAAGCGTGATTATGTTTTGAATGGTCTTCGATAATGCAGTCAGAGCATATTAAAAGGTTGCATGTTCGACAGAAGAATTTGTAGGTTTTCCTGTTATGTCTGCTGCACTGATTTTTCATTATTTCTTCTTCTACTCTGAGTTCCATTCTAGATACAGGAATGTCTGTAAAACTCACTACTTTATGGCCAGAAAATAATTGAATATTTGAATGAATGTCTTTGCAATTTTCACAAATTGTTCTTTCACAATCCAAACAGCGCCATTTTAGTTTTTGTGACTTTTTACACATTTGACAAGTTACAGCTACTTGGGAGTTGCATCTCTTCAGCATCAACGAGAATTGTGTACATTTTCCATTTATAGTTGGACAAGAAATCAACATATTTGGTTTAGAATCTAACATCATAAAACTATAAGAATCATTTACAATCAACAATTTTTTATGGTTGTAAATTTTCCATAGTGTTTATATTTATACAACCAGAAGTAAACACTTCTCATGTAAAGTCCAAAGTTAAATATAAAACATGTTCATGGTGTTTGAAGAGCAATAGGTGTGCCTTCTTAAATTAGACTATAAATGTATGAATATTTGAAACCACTTAAATATAGCTATTATTTCATATAGATTAATATCATGAACCCACTTATCTACTTATGTATCTATATATATTACTAATGACAATTCTATCAGTTTTAAAAATTTTAATAATAACTTCCAGCACAGTAAATGTAATTACTTTACAGTAAATTTTTCCTTAATAAATTCCTTGATGAACTTTGTCAAATTAATATAGACCTCGCAAACCATGACATGCATGATATGATACCTGCCACTTAAACAGTCAATGGGCCCCCATTTTAAATAATTTATGGATCCGCCACTGGTCTCTGGTAGATATTTGTCTCATTTGCCACTGTACCACATCTCTTTGTTTTTATCTTAAGGAGACTCAAGGGTACAAAAATTTTAGCAAAAATTTAAACATTTTTTTTTTCATTATGAATTATATTTATTACTTTATTAATTGTTACTTCATCATATTGTACAAAAATCAACTAAAAAAATCAATTCTTTTTGGCCACAGATAACTTGTGAATGTACATATCTGTACATTTGTTTCTGGAGCTGACATGTCAGTTAACTGCTAGTAGTCTGTTGTTATTTATGTATTATTGTCATTTTGTTTATTTTCTTTTGTTACATCTTCTGACATCAGACTCGGATTTCTCTTGAACTGAATTTTAATGTGCGAATTGTGATGCGTTTACTTTTCTACATTGGCTAGAGGTATAGGTCACTCAGGAGAGTTGAGATCTCATAAACATGTTTAACCCCGCCACATTTTTGTGCCTGTCCCAAGTCAGGAGCCTCTGGCCTTTGTTAGTCTTGTATTATTTTTTAATTTTAGTTTTTTTTGTGTATTATTTGGAGTTTAGTATGGCGTTCATTATCACTGAACTAGTATACATATTTGTTTAGGGAACAGCTGAAGGACGCCTCCGGGTGCGGGAAATTCTGCGTGTTTTGAAGACCTATTGGTGACCTTCTGCTGTTGTCTGTTCTATGGTGGGGTTGTTGTCTCTTTGACACATTCCCCATTTCCATTTTCAATTTATATATCATTGAAAAAGCTCCAAATTATCTCCCTTTGGTGCTAAAAAGCAATTTTTAGCTCACCTGGCCTAAAAGGCCATGTGAGCTTTTCTCATCACTTGGCGTCCGTCGTCGTCGTCGTTGTCGTCTGTCGTCGTTAACAATTTTTCAAACATCTTCTCCTCTGAAACTACTGAATGGATTTGAATGAAACTTAAAATGATTGTTCCTTAGATTATCCTGCACAAAGTGTGTGCTTTGATTTTTGATCCGTCAAAAAACATGGCCACCGTTACTTAAAATAGAACATAGGGGTCAAATGCAGTTTTTGGCTTATATCTCAAAAACGGAAGCATTAAGAGCAAATCTGACATGGGGTAAAAATGTTCATTAGGTCAAGATCCATCAGCCCAGAAATTTTCAGATGAATCAAACAAACCATTGTTGGGTTGCTGCCACTTAATTGGTAATTTTAAGGAAATTTTGCAGTTTTTGGTCATTATCTTGAATATTATTATAGATGAAGATAAACTGTAAACAGCAAAAATGATCAGCAAAGTAAGATCTACAAATAGGTTAATATGACCAAAATTGTCAATTGACCCCTTAAGGGGTAAATGTCCTTTAATGACAATTTTTCACAATTTGTTCATCATATTTGCTTACTTTAAAAAATCTTCTCCTCTGAAACTACTGAATGGATTTGGATGAAACTTAGCATGATAGTTCCTTAGATTATCCTGCACAAAGTGTGTGCTTCGATTTTTGATCCGTCAAAAAACATGGCCGCCCTTACTTTAAATAGAACATAGGGGTCAAATGCAGTTTTTGGCTTATATCTCAAAAACGAAAGCATTTAGAGCAAATCTGACATGGGGTAAAAATGTTCATTAGGTCAAGATCTATCAGCCCTGAAATTTTCAGACGAATCAAACAAACCATTGTTGGGTTGCTGCCACTTAATTGGTAATTTTAAGGAAATTTTGCAGTTTTTGGTCATTATCTTGAATATCATTATAGATAAAGATAAACTGTAAACAGCAAAAATGATCAGCAAAGTAAGATCTACAAATAGGTTAATATGACCAAAATTGTCAATTGACCCCTTAAGGGGTAAATGTCCTTTAATGACAATTTTTCACAATTTGTTCATCATATTTGCTAACTTTAAAAAATCTTCTCCTCTGAAACTACTGAATGGATTTGGATGAAACTTAGCATGATAGTTCCTTAGATTATCCTGCACAAAGTGTGTGCTTCGATTTTTGATCCGTCAAAAAACATGGCCGCCCTTACTTTAAATAGAACATAGGGGTAAGTTTTTGTGTTTTGGTCTGTTTTTCTTATACTATATGCAATAGGTCTACTAAAATTGGTGTATAGAATGATTGTAAGGTGTACATGTCTAGCTGACAGGTGTCATCTAACCTTGACCTCATTTTCATAATTCAGTGGTCAAAGTTAACTTTTTTAGTTTTGGTCTATTTTTTTAATACTTTATGCATTAGGTCAACTATATTTGGTGTATGAAAATATTTTATGATCTATATGTTGGTTACGCAGGTTTTATTTGAACTTGACCTCATTTTCACAGTCCATTGCTAAGTTTTAAGTGTTTGTGTTTTGGTCTCATTTTCTTTATTTATAAACAGTAAGTCATATATATTTGTAATATTGAAGAATTGTTAGCTGTACATGTTTGCCTGGCATGGTTCAATATGTTCAATAAGGCATTGTTTACCAGGTGAGCGATTCAGGCTCTTGAGAGCCTCTTGTTTGGCATTTATATTGAAATATCTTTTTAAACTCATGAGTGACTTAAATTATTATTTTTTTTTTAAATAAACTGTACTTGAACTAAATTATTGTAAAATGTAAGCGATTTCTGTAATTCAGTTCTTTTTCTATTTCTCCTATTAGTTCAACAGAAAAAAAGGACCTTAACAAAAATGTAAGCTTCTTTCAGAGGCAGATTGTGAGCTTAAATGAATGACCCCATATTTTTATTTCATTTTTCTATTTAGTATATATGATAAAGTTCATTTATAGAAAAATATAGCAAAATCTTATATTTATACAATCGAGCCCCCTTAAATAGATAAATAATAATATAAGTGAAAAGAAGGAAAAAAGCATGTAAATTAATTACACAAAATCTTAAAACAAATCTAGCAAAAGAACAGTGTGTCGATTGCTGCCCATTATCTCAAAGTCATAAATGTTAATGATAAGCCTTCAACAAAGAGCAAAAGCTCAACATTTAATGCAAGTTCAAGATGGTCCTCGATAACATCAATTATATGCATATTTAGCTTGTATTATTCTGAAGCTGTAGTAGATTAAACTTTGATATAATAGGGGTGTAAATGTTTATAATGTTACATTTTTTTTTGTATTCATGTCAAAAATATTGTGTGAAGTTGATTGTGCTATTCATTTATAAATCAAACCATTTTCCCACCAACAATATGGATTTTTTTTTTGTATATCAAAATATTGTGTCGTAACAGGTGCTATTTCTCTATAAATCAAACTCTTTCCCACCAATGATGTGCAATACTTGTATGTAATTCCAACTAACTACATTGACGCACTGTGTGAAAGGGGTTTATACATTATACAATTATTGACTTTTGATGAGATTGATACAATTGACTGAAATCAAAAATCAATAATTGTTTTATTACATAACTTTTTATCCTTCTAGTATTTGCTAAAAAAAACCTGTTAAATATTCTCCTTGTGTTTATATTAATATTAATATTAATATATAAATCATGAGCTTTTGCAGTTGGTAAGTTTCATAAGTGGAAATTTTCATTAAACATGTTAAAGTATAGTAAAAACATATTTACAAAAAACAAAAAGAAAAAGAAAGAAAAAAATTGGGAATTACTTAATGCCATCAATCTACATCATTGACGTTGCCGTTGAAACTCTATATTTACGTACAGGGACACTGTTTCTAATCTTATATTAACCTCTTGTGATCTTTGACGTATTAAATATAAATTTTATCAAAAAGGATTACCAATGCTTTTATCTATGTTTATGCATGGACCTATGATAGAAGGAGGGGGCATATTAATTCCAGGTCTGTTCCTCCATGCATCTGTATGTCTGTCCTTTCTTGAACATATATTATTAAAGTCTTGGTTACAGAAGTTTATCATGAATTTATCATCACATCTACTTGAAACTTAATTCTCAAGGGAAATATACCTTTACATCCCAGCTCCTTTGTTCTAACAGGGGTGATCTAAGCCGGATCACCCCTACCAGATCAACCCAGTTTAAGTTTCTTTGTTATGCATGCTTTCCTTTGTCATGTAACATTTTGGCAGGAATGTCAAATCCAGTATAAAACTTATAATTAATTATACGGAGAAGACTATGTATCAAAATTCACGTAGAAAAAATCCAGTGTATATGTTGGGATTCGAACTCAAGACCTTTAGCATATCAAGCCACGACACATACCACTTCACCAGGACAACTGGATACGAACTATCAGAAATTTAACATACTTAAAGGAAGCAAGATATTTTTATAACTGGGGCGAGTTGGCAGACCTTTACTCAGTGGGGTTTAAACCCTTTTAAATAAATGAGTTGTCAGACTGATTGTTCAATTTGATTTTACACTTTTTTAAAGTTGGGCGAGTCGGTTACAAGAGTGCGGGGATTTTTTCATAAAGTGGCGATATAGTGTGGGCCGATTGGCCAGTGGGGCGAGTTGACCTTGTTTGATATCTACTCATTGTGTTAGGGGGTCATAAAGGGTATACATCATATAGTAATATATAAAGTATATTATAATGGTTGTGTGGCGTTCTAAACTAGATTTTATGAATTGTAAATGGTTTTTTGTCTAATCTAAAACAGCTGGAATGTAAAATAGTTATCCCATTCGGACTTGGTGTGTCAGTGTAAGATCACCCTCTGGCCTCCAGCCATCGGGATGATCTTACACTGACACACCGCGTCCTTATGGGATAACTATTAATGAACTTTTAAAACATGCCAAATAAAAGTTATGACTCATATTTTTCTGTTCATTGAACATGACAATGTAAATGAGTAATATCAAAATACAATCTCAGATTAGTCAAAGATTATTCAATGAGGTCATCAGGTCACATCAATTCAAAGTGTAAATGTCATTATGATGTGAAGTATCTAAAAGATACATGTATGTCAAATTGATAGGTTTGACCATATCATGGCATTGAGTCTAATAAAGACATTCTTTTAGCTGTACATAATTGTTTGTGTATTCAATATATAAAAGTATTGAAAACAAATTGATGAAGGAAGCACTAACAATGATACTTTTGTTTTGAATTTTCTTCTTTATTCTACACTGAATACAAGAATTATTTATGTATGCTCTAAAAACAAGTTCATTTACCATGTTGAAGGCTTTAAATTTTACACTTTTATATCAGCATTTCAGAGATGCCTTGTAACCATTTTGATTTTTTTTTTGCAAGACAGGATTTTGAGGAATGACATTCAAAAGGAATTAAATGACATTCTTTTGCAATTTTTTCAAAACTTTTTTATGACTGATAGATAGAATAAATACTGCATTTCTGGAAGTCTAATTACAGCTAAAGTAAATAAGTGGATTTTAGTAAAAATTTACCATATCCCTCATTTTGTCCCTGAAATAAAGGATGCATACAATGTAGATTGCATAATATGCAGATGACATAGACAGATTTGAAAAGAGGGGGCAATGATAAATAGCCACTGTGCCCCTCCTTATGGAGCTTGATATATGATAAATGCATAGACATTTTACAAGTATTGCTCCTACTTGTTGGCTTGCCAGGAGGCCATCCCTTTTTAAAACCATAGATCCTCGACTGACTTCCTGGAGCCATTGCTTCACATTAGGCACATATTAAAAAGATATTGCTATACTAAGATGGCTTCAGTTATGTGATTAAATAAAAACAAATAGTTTTAACTTTTTAATATTTTTTTACTTCAGATTTTGTTTAACAATCAGACCTGATTGAAATGCCCAGTCTGCAAACTCCAACAAGTCATATTATCAAATAATGCTATAATGAATATTTCCCACTTCATTTAAAAGTCCAAAAACTATCCCTTATCCAGCTTTTATCACACATTTATCTTATAGTCATCTTGATTACAAATATTTTTGCTCCCTTCGTGTCAGAATCTTTGTCACAAGCACTTCCTACCCATAATTGTCGGTGCTCGTCTATGTCCATACTGTATGGATGTTCAATGCCAAGGTTAATCGTAGATTTATATGCGATCACGTTTCCTGCAGTGTTCAATATATGTATTGCACTATTTGCTGTGTCTGCTACCACTATTTTACTTGATTCAGTGGTTGCTATGGCAGTAGGGAAAAATGGTTTCACATGTGTACTGGTTTCCTGTGGATCACTATATTCCCACATTCGATGTCCAAGAGAATTGACAGCCAGAACTCTTCCGGCCTTTTCACTAGTGTGGTCTAAAACACATATTTGTCCAGCAATAGTTTTAATACGATATGGAAGAGTGAACAGTCTTTTCCCAGACATTGCAAATTCAAATGATTTCACTAGTTGCCATGTTTCTGAATAGGCTATGAGCTTTCTTGTGCTTGTTGGTAGAATTTCATAATTCCTAGGTTCTTTCAGTCCAAACCAGTATAAAACACCGGAATTAGTATGTTCAATATGTAGGCAAATAGGCTCCAAAGGATCAAAATCATAGATATTTAGTATTTGCCTCTGACCAAATGCATCTGTGAATGCTCTTTTCAGATTTTGATCATTTATAGAAATGAACAAAATGTCTTCATTTATAAGTTCAATACTATTAGCTTGGAAACTCTGAATTTGATCTATCTGGTTGCATTCTATATCCTTGTTCATCTTATTATAAATGTACCTTATGCAAAACTTCCTGCTCTTAATTGGCATTTTAATCTGCTGAATTTCACTAATGCTGTCACAACCTATCCAGGCAGATAAATACGACACAGTTTTAAGGCAATGAATGACCGGCATTGGTGTGACTACTGTATGTATCACATGGAAATCTACGCTGGTCAGGCAATAGCCTTCTTCCCTGCTTTGAGAGCGAGCAAGAAATCTAGGCGGCAAATGGTCAGATACCTCTTTTCCGTCTTCCTGTAATTTCTCGGTAATAAATTGGTCTATACCAAAAATGTCATGAAGTAAATGTTTCTGGGGAATACAAGAATCGCAGACTAAAAGTTCACAACTTTTACAGTATAATGAGTAATTTTGATACGGATGGTGCTGACAGGGTAGCGCCTTAATTCTGTTTTTTATTGTTCTGTCCAGTACGCAGCAGTCCACATCGTTAAAAGAAATGATAGTATGTTCCTTTGTGGACTTGGCACTGGAATGAATAATTCTACAATTATCACATATCTTCAAGTTGCATTGAATACAGCGCCATTTAATATTGACTGTCTTTGTACAAAGTCCACAGTAAATTGTCAGATCAAATTCCTCATCACTATTAATGGTAGAAAAACTTTGCAGTTCCATGTATATTTTCTAAATAATTGATTTGAAGATAATTCCTGGAACTCACATAAAAGTTGTAACAATAAATACCTTGACACAGAATCGGTAATTCAATGCTTTGAATTTAATAACAGCCTTCTTTGTCTGTAATTTGCATTCAAGAATGTAATTTTATTTTGTCCTATATCGTTTTTAAAGATATCATTGTAAGGAAAATATTTAAGGTAAATTTATTTCCTTATATGTGTTTGATAACATTTATATGATATTATTCATATATTGCATAACTACTTTAGATGGTAAAAAAATGGGGAAATCTTTAAAATTTCTTCCCTGGTTGAATGAAGTATGATTCAGTCTTTATTTTATTTTAAGGTTCAGTAAATCTATGAATGATTATTTAGAAGGAAATGTGATAATTAAAAAGAAACTAATACAATTTCACTTTAAGTGTAGCCTTCCTCACACAATTGTATTTATCAGAGGCGGATTTAAGGGGGGGGGGGGGGGGGGGCTGGGCTTTTTGGGAAAAAAGCTTATATAGGGAATCACTAAAGCGTGACTGGAGCAGGCCCCCCTCTTGGGCAGTCAGTGAGCCCCAACTTATGAAAAATTCTGGGTCCGCCACTGTTTATGATTTATGATTTATTGAAGAAAAGTACTATTTTTATTTTTCATTCGTAATTCGAAATGACCATTTTGATATGCCCCTTTTTACAAACTTATGTGACAATGCTAAACATTGTATATTTATAACAGTGACAAATGTTTTGCATTTAATGTATAAGAAATGATGACAAATAGGCAACACCAATATTGAAATAAGGCTGAAGTACCTAGTAATTCTCTACATATTTTAAAAATGTCTTAAATAAAGAACTGCTGAACCAATGACTCCCATGTTTTGTGCTGGTAGAGTTCCCGTAGGTTGATAAAGGGTTGACGGAAAAAAATTAAATACTGCTAAATTGACAACAACACTTAAGGAAACTGCATATTTTATGGTCAACTTGTTTCCTCAATGAGAACAGCATCTTCAGGACAAAGTATACCAAATCAGAATCCCTGAAGTCCAAAGAATAGTACATGTATTCAGTATTTTTTTTCTGACCGACCAACCTGAATTTTTCAAATAATAAAAAACCGCAAACCAAAAAATTAAGAAAAAAACATTGCTTAAGCGTACATATTCGTAGATCTCTGGAAGTCTAAATGTGACACCATTGGTTTTATTGTCACCTCTCTACTAAATACTTGTATTGTATTGTTGTATTGTATGAGTATAATTCATTTGTTTAAGTCAAGCAGTGTGAAATTACTTTTTAGGAAAATAAGCATCTCAGTCTTAGATGTTTACTAAATTCAAGTTATAATATAATCATAAAGAAAACTTATATGTAACACTTATTAAACAATTTTTATAATTTCGGTATCTGTAAGCTTAGGTACAGTGCATAGCGGGGCTGGTTAAATCAGACTGGCTTGTTAAGAATTCACTTAAAATAATAAAAAAAAATTAGCAAAGTTTCAATTGTTGCCAACTCCTGTCTGAAAAACAGATACTATATATAGCTAGATAATGGGTTTACTGTTTGTGTATTTCCTAATGAAATATGAAACTAAAAAGATTACACTCCTACAGGAATAAGCAATCTGAATCACCAGGAAAATGAATCTTAAAACAAAAAGATAATCTTTTAAACTATCTGTTAAAACTTTATTTGGATTTCCTTTGTTAAATATTTGTGTCAACAGATATTTTTGTTATCTGTCATTTAATACTTTAAAATGACGTACTACGGAAGAAATGTCCGGTAGGACAGTTGGAAAACCAAAGACGTGAGAACAGAGAACAATAGAAAAGTTATCTGATGAAAAGGTCTATGAAATCAATAGTTTGTTTATGATACAATGATGTACTAACCATACTAATTAAAAGTTATTTATAAACAAAAATAGGACATTTAATATTAATATAGTTGAATGGTTTTATTTAAAATATAGAAGCAAATTACATAATGTCTTATTTGATAAAAATGAACTTGTTTTAGAAGCTTTTAAAGCATGCATCTATTTTTGTTTACTACAAAAAGAGGCATATAATAACACTATATTGTATTTTTGTTTATTTTTCAATTAATTTTGATTTTTGCTATTTATCAGATTTATTATCAACCATGCCCTTGCTGAAAAAGGGCAAAACAATTAAGGGTCAACTTTTCAGTGTTCGAAAGTGAGGTATTTTTTGTACCTACTAACGATTCCCTATTTAAATAGATACCCTATAATAGTAACAGAAAAGCAAATAATTGCATTGACTTCTTTGAGGATTCTATGTGCAGAGATATGAATAAAGAAAAAAATTATTTGCTCTATATGTATCCAGCCTTTTTTTACATCCAAATAATTATAATGTGTTGATCAACTACAAGGTAGTGATACATTTTCAAAGAAATGTACTTCAAAATTGTTTAGGGTTAGACAACAGGTTACATGAAATCGTAAAACTACTGATATGCATGGGCTAGATTTTTTGTAATGTAACCTTTTAACAATACTCCTTATCGCTATTACCAGCTGACCCGAGAATCTGTCCTGCTTGAACTATTGACGTCATACAACAATCACTTTTCCAATGTGGCGTCAGGTATTTTGTATTCTGACGTCAAAATTTTACGGGAACCTGTGTGATGTCCAGTAATGGCTGACAAATAGCAATAAGCTGTATTTATGTATAAGCGTTCAAATAGATTTCATTTTACTATAAAAAAGGTACCGTATATAAGATATGAGGACCTTTTACTCAAATCTAAAGGAGTAGTTTTCACTTGAAAATAAGAACAGTCCTGGGTTTGTGCTTTATTTTTGTTCTGGCTGTATGAATCATAGTGAATCTGTCAAGATGAGCAATTCAGATTCTTTTGATCCACTCATTAGAAACATTTTTTTTTTCATTCCAGGTGAGAGATGGATCTGATGAGAATGCAGATCTTTTAGGTCGTTGGTGTGGTAATGAAGTCCCTGCAGTTTTGACCTCAACGGGAAATAATCTATATATAGAATTTAGATCAGATGTCTCGACAGCGGGAAGTGGATTCAAAGCTGACTACACTACAGGTATTCATTGGTTCAATATCTTGATTAGTAAGCCCAATATTGCAATTTACATGTATTAGATCACATTAAACTACACTAGAAGATGCCTGCAAAAATTGCTATACAATTGGGCAAGTGTTGAAACAAAGAGTTTTTAAATTTCACAGGCATTAGGTGAAGTGAGCATGCAAGAAACAGACTATATAAATTAAGGATCAATAACAGTCTCCAAATTGGATTATTTTCTTAAAAGTTGTCATTTTCTGTAGAAAAAAGAATATTTCAAAGACAAATTTAGAAAGATTAAACCACTACATTTATACATCATATCACAGTTTTTTCAGACTTTGTATGGTTTCAGAGGTAATGTGGCTCAAGGAAATTGGTCGCTTCCTTTGAAAATAGCATATTAAATGCCTACTCAGTGGTCTAGAAATGGCGAAACCATACATAAAAAATCACAAAAAATGAACTGTTTTATAGAAAATTAGTTTAGATTGTAAGCAAAAGTAAACATGAAGTGACTCATCACATGTACAGTTGAACTGATTTAAAATTTTGAACAAGTATTTGAGTGTGGAAGAATTTCTATTTATTCACTCGATACTGATTGTAGGTTGTGGAGGAACATTTACAACCGAGGAAGGGACCATTCAGTCACCATACTTTCCTGACGCCTATCCTGGCAACAAAGAATGTATCTTCATCATTAGTTTACCTGCTGGCAGCAGGATTACATTGACCTTCAGTTCTTTTGATGTGGAAGACTCATCAGATTGTAGCTATGATTATGTAGAGGTAAGATTTGATATAAACTTTTACTGTTATCTTTTATTATAATTCAAAAAGATTATTTCTGTTTTTGGGATAGGATTGCTTTCAAGCAATCTGTAGACTTATACCATTGGCTCAGGTCCATGCCCTCACGTCAACCGTTTTATTCTAAACACTAAGGAACATCTCACATTCTTATAATTGTCTTGCTTTAAAAGGTAAAATCAAACAAAGAGATTGAACTTAAACAACTTTCCTTTAATGTTCTTTTCATAATCTTCATGTTTGATATTTCCCTTGACTTATATGCCTGTTTTTAACAACACGGAAGATCAGAACTAAACAGCATTTATATTTAGTGTTTTTATAAATTTAGAAACACGTCGGAGGGAATTCCCCAGTTTTGATAAAAATGCGAGAGTTCTCTGAATTCCAATAAATCTATTTCTGTCATATAAGAACTGAAGTGGAGTTTTTCTTATATGTCACCATCAAGGGTCCGGAAACGGTCATATATGCCAGTCTTGACCTAAACTGAAAGTATTTTGTCCTAAATGAGTAATTGGGATTTAGGACAAATTTTATTTTTTTACAGAAACAATTTCGGTCATTTAATGTCATTTCGTTGAGATCGAGTTTCTAACATTGTCTAAATCGCCATTTTGAACTTATTTTTTGTTTGTTATCCTTTTCCTGTTATAAAACTGCCACTCCAGTAAAATGTTATAATCCTGAGGGCCCTCCTAATAACTATAGTAATGCCTCGGGGAAATATTGGCTAATGATCGCTAATCTCTTTACCTGTGTTTTTAATTAAATTTTCTATTGATCACAAGCTCAGAACTAATATTTTAAAGAAATTAAAAGTTCATAACAACTGTCTGCATTATTTAATTACTTTTCTCAGCTTAGACAATTGTCAATTCTGATTTAAAATTAAATTAAAATTAAATTAATTTACGTAGAACAAAATATTGTTTCACTACAAACACACGTGCTTTGTTCACTAATACGCATGCTTGAAATGCTCTTCCGAAAATTAGACACTAAATTGTAAATTCAAAATGATTTCATGCTAAATTAAACAAGTCCAACTATTATAATTAATATTCAAACACTATTAAAGGTAAAACAGTTAAAAAGCGGACGATTTCCTGTGAATTTGATAAACAAAACTAATCCCGGAAATGAGTCCGGAATTGGTCGTTTTACTATTGTCGTAAAACATCCGGTTATAATTTTGTCTTCCAAAATGGAAAGAAACGTAAGCGAAGTTTGAGAAATTTATCGTTTTGAGTCATTAAAATCATTTCATTTTTAAACTGTTGCCTTCCTTTTATTGCTAAAGATCGATTTAAAGGAAAATGGTAGGGAAATTTCTGAAGTAAATGCGATGCAACAGTTAAACAAGATCGTTGATGCTACGAGTATGACTGTATGAGCATACACACAATCTTTGTTTGAAAAAGGGCACCAACTTTTAAGTTATCCGAAAATGACCGAAATTAGGTGAAAAAATTTCCGGATCCTTGGTCACCATTATGAAACTGATATCTGATATTGTACTTCCATAAAGGAATAGAGAACCATCTAGGTCGTTTAATTAACATTTAAAATATACGTTCTTGCTCCAGGGTTTGTTTAGGTAATTATGCGCATGCGTATAGTTTTCTTGACTTCAAGGGGTATTGGATTGAATGTTGCTCTGGATTCCCCACTCAATTGATTAATTTAAAACTCGTGGGATCCTTTCTATGTATGTCTGCTATTGATGATTATTGTTGTTGCATAATTTTAAATCATATGCATCATTTAAATTAAAATAAATGTAGTCCACATCGTAGAGGTGTAAGTACAACACCCCTTCAGGCAAAATGGAGTCTTCCATATTATCGTTTCGAGTTGTCTACCTTCCAGAAGTAAGTTCCGTAAATTCTGGGAGATCAAAATAGAAAAATTAACGCGTTCTGTCGATAAACGTCGTATTATATTAAAAACGATAGCAATTTAAACCGAGGAATATGAACGGAAAGGAGTCGTGACCACTGACCCAAAGGAAATTAAATATTTAAAGAGTTAGGAATGGGGTACCTCCTAGAATTAACGTAGGAAAATAGGTGATAAGATACGGAGTGAAATACCTTCTCTCACATGTCTCACTCTGAGTTTCAGTGACTGCTGTGGAAAGTAAACTTGGAATTGATAGTACAAAAATAAAACACAATAGGCCTAAGTACATTGTTCATACACTTGTATCCGGGATGGGCTATTTTGTAACTATTAAGATTACGTAAATTATATTTACATGTGCAGTTGAATTAGTTTTGAAAATGATATTATCCAGCTACATGTATACATGTGTCAATGAAAACAATGGCAATCGTATCCCTCAGAGCAATCTGCTCTTTGATTTAATATAATGGAATGAAACCCCTAATTGACTTTTCAAATTTCATGGAATTTGTCGCCCTTGTTTGCATAGATGTAACACAATTTCTGAAATTTAGACAGGTCAGCTTGCCAAAATTTGAATAGCCTGACAAAGAGGAACTGGTTGTGGGGAAAATTTTCATTTCTTTCATAAAACATTTCTGTCAGACATAAAACTATATCTTATATCTATAACTTAGATTTGAGAATGGAAGTGGGGAATGTGTCAAAGAGACAACAACCCGACCATAGAACAGACAACAGCAGAAGGTCACCAATAGGTCTTCAATGCAGCAAGAAATTTCCGCACCAAGAGGCGTCCTTCAGCTGGCCCCTTATCAAATATTTTTACTAGTTCAGTAGTAATGAACGCCATACAGGTCAGCTTGCCAAAATTTGAATAGCCTGACAAAGAGGAACTGGTTGTGGGGAAAATTTTCATTTCTTTCATAAAACATTTCTGTCAGACAATGACAGACATAAAACTATATCCTTAGATTTGAGAATGGAAGTGGGGAATGTGTCAAAGAGACAACAACCCGACCATAGAACAGACAACAGCAGAAGGTCACCAATAGGTCTTCAATGCAGCAAGAAATTTCCGCACCAAGAGGCGTCCTTCAGCTGGCCCCTTAACAAATATTTTTACTAGTTCAGTAGTAATGAACGCCATACCTTGTTCTCATTTATTGTTTTGCTTGCATGAAATGTTTGATCAAGTTATGATACTGTGTTATAATTCTGGCAGGCAGATTGAGAAAGTAGTGTATATGTGTTGTGGAATTAATTCCTGGTACGATTATCAACATTGAGCCTTTACACTTTGATGACTGGGCATAAAGATGCATATCTAACTTGTATACCTATTTTAAGTTGTTTTGTCAGTCAGATATTATAAAATTGAATGATACATTTGACTAGTGAAGAGGGTTTCTAAAGATTCACCATATGTTAATAAAACTTGAAGTGCCTGGTTTGTTTGTACTTTTGTCATTGTATTTATACCTTAGGGTGGTATGTAAAGAGAGGCAACTCTAAATTTAACATAAGGACAAATCAAATCGAACTTCTTTTTGAGTAAAGAAAGCAATAAAAAAATCATTATTGAAAATATTTTAACTTGAGAAAACCTTTTTCAGATTCGTGATGGAACAAGTGCTGATTCAGCAGTTCTCAATAAGTTTTGTGGAAGTCAGGTTCCTGACCCAGTAACAACAACACAGAACAGCATGTGGGTTAAGTTTGTCTCTGATGGTTCAGTCCATAATACAGGATTCCAAGCAACATATGCTGCCAGTAGTGCAGGTATTGACCTATTGCAAATGCAAAATAATAATATTGATTTTCTACATAGGCAAATGACAATAAGATTTAAGTAATATCTTCAACAAAAAGTAAATGTATTATGATTGATAATTCATAAAGAAATGCATTTATACCATGCAAATATTTTGATACTTCTACATCCAGGCTGGAGTATCTGACCTCCAAGTGTAGTGAGAATATAACCCTTTTTGATAATTGTATTAAGGTATCTATTGTTGAAGGGAGGATATGAAAATACTAAAAATTATCCAAAACTTAAACTTTAAAATAAATTTATTATAGACAATTATTTTTGAAAACGTGTTTGTAAAATGTGTATGGACATTCTAATTGCCAATGCAACAACTCTCCATCCAAGTTACGCTTTGTAAAAGTTAACCATTATAGGTCAAAGTACAGTCTTCAACAACTCTATAATACATGAACTAGTAAAACAGTGATTAGTAAAAGTGGTACAAAAATTTTAATGAACAAATACATTTTCAGCATGTGGCGGTGTACTGACAGAGGATACAGATAGCTTTACAAGTCCTGGTCATCCCAACACTTATCCACATGGAGTTAACTGTACATGGCAGATACGAGTCAGTCCTGGTCATGTCATACGGCTGACCTTTAACACTTTCAGCATTGAAGATAATTCTGGCTGTCGTTTTGATTATGTACAGGTTTTTGACAATGCAACAGCAACTCCTGGCAGTGGTCTAGGAAGGTAGTGTTTAATTTCATAATCTTCTTGAACTGAAAGGCATTATAGGGATAAATTTATTTTGTCTTACAGAGTGCTTTGTATCATAAAGACTATCTTACTAAATACATGCATGTTAACATAATTTTATTCAAGCTTGTCTGTTCCCCTAGCTTGTACCTTTTGTTTAGGGAGCAAATAAATCTAAAATGAGGATTCTTCTTTTGTTCCAAACAAGAAAAGACAAGTTGATTATGACTTATTTAATAAAATTATGCAAATACATGTATTCATGTTGGCCATTATTTGGATACTGAAATTATTCTAGATAAAATTATCTGTTTTTACCATTAGAAATTCATTTGTAGCAGTCGAATCAGAAAAAAATGATGGATTATTTTTCTTTCAGAAAATGTGGCTCCACAATCCCTCCAGTGTTGACATCCTCAGACAATGTAATGACGGTGGTGTTTGCATCTGATAACAGTATAGCACATGAAGGATTCTCAGCCTCTTATGTTGCTCTTAATGCTTCAACATGTACGTAAATGTATGAAAGGACTAGTTAGAAAATAAATACCTGTTACATATTTGCCTATTATTTTTTTCTCATTACATCAACCAAACTATGGGGATAAAATTTTGTTTTCAGGAAGGGTTAGCTGTTGTAGTTGCACAATTGGCACCCATGATGTTTTAGATAATGCTAAAAACCAGGATAATTAATAAGCAATTGAAAATCTATAGAAATTCTAATATTACTGATGTCTTTAACTCATTTTAAGAGTTACTGGTATTGCTCTTAAGGTAGATTGGATGTTATCAACTATCTTGGATTGTAAAATAGCAGAACACAATTAGTTTAAATCTTTCATGCAACAGACATATTTCAAGAGAAAAATGTAATTCATTTATAAAACTTTTCAACTCAATGGAAAAAAAACTTATTTTATCATAGTTTTATAACTGTCTTGCAAATACAGAAAATTTTCTGTTTGATTATGTTTTTTTCCAACTTTTGCCATATAAGGGGTGATAACTCAAATAATGTTAATTTTGTGATCTGAATTTACCTATTTCACAAGTAGAGGAATCCTATGACAGACTCAACATACAAGCTGCTGTATAAGCATGCAACATTTACCAGTGAATCTTATACTCCTATTAATCAATCAATCATACATTGTACAGATGTGTGTGTGTGTGTGTGTGTGTGTGTTCATTTCTTGTTATTTCAATACAGACTTTAATATGAATAATTTTAATCCTCTCAACAGTTAGCCCACTAATATTTAATAACTGCTACAAAAACTATAGTTATATTTTGTTTGATTTCTTGCTATTTAGAGTTGAAGTAATATGATAATATCTTTAAGACCATACATGTGTGTAATCCTTCTTGATGTATTCTATCGTTTATGTAAAACATAAAACAAATTACCAAAAAAAACCCCAGTAATACTGCTACTACAGTTATTGTGTCTGACTATGATCTATATATATATTTCAGTATGTGGTAACCCTTTGACAGATCGTACAGGACTAATTACCAGTCCCAATTACCCTAGCAACTACCCACATAATAGGGAGTGTGTATGGACAATTACAGCTAATGATGGCAACCAGATTTTACTGAATGTTACAGATTTTGAATTGGAAAGACATGACTCGTGTACATTTGACTTTTTAGAAATCAGGTATGGTTATTAGATAAAGAGGTTGGTTGTTTACAGAATAAACTCTCATCACATCAATTTTTGCAACAAAATTGCAGTGTGTTGATATATCAGTACTAACATTGGCATTGTTTGAAGCTTCTGTTTTTATGCTCAACCTACCATAGTAGAAGGGCATTATGATTTCTGGTCTGTGCCTCCGTTTGTTCATTCGTCTGTCTGTCTGTCCCGCTTCAGGTTAAAGTTTTTGGTCAAGGTAGTTTTTGATGAAGTTGAAGTCCAATCAACTTGAAATTTAGTACACATGATTCCCTATGATATGATCTTTGTATTTAATTATCAAATTAAATTTTTGATCTCAATTTCACAGTCCACTTAACAAAGAAAATGATAGAGTTTCAGATTATAGTTTTTGGTTAAAGTTTTTGGTCTAGGTAGTTTTTGATAAAGTTGAAGTCCTATCAACTTGAAAATTTGTTCACATGTTCCCTATGACATGATCGTTTTAATTTAAATACCAAATAAGATTTTTGATCTTAATTTCATGGTCCATTGAACATAGAATATGATGGTGCAAGTGGGGCATCTGTGTACTATGGACACATTCTTGTTTAATTGATGAAAAAGGTTCATTTATATTCCTTTATTTACATAATTATGTTTCTTAAAGATGTTTAAAGTATATCTAGCCGATATTAAGAAATGGGTAATGTTGAAAAAACTGATGTTAAATTTGCATACCATGTTTATCTACTGTTGCTGAATATTTATATATTGAATAATAATAAAAAAAAAACCAATGATGATGATGATGATGACATAATTGTAAAATATCTTAGCAGCCTTCATACATATATATATATAAACAATGATGAATACAAATTTATTGTCAGCAGTATAATTACAGCATCAGTAAATACTAAATATCTGTTCTATAAGCTTGAATATTTTGGAAATGAGGTACATGCATTCAGCTTTGTTACTCTTTAAAAATGTTACTCCTTATTAAATTCCAGAAATGGAGGATACCAGACTTCACCATTACTTGGCACATACTGTGGCACCACGATTGATCCAATAATACGTTCCCATAGCAACCAAATGTACATCAAATTTAAGTCAGACTTCTCACGATCAGCAAAAGGATTCCAGATTTATTATGATTCTACAGCTTCTGGTAATCATGTACAGATAATTAATATTTATGGGAAGGATGAGGATGGAGGAAGGGGTCTCATCCCGAATTCCATAGAAAATAAATGCCTGGAAGTCCTTAATTAGGGTCCCGCCAAAGGCGGTCCCCTATAGTGATCAGTCCGTCTGTCCGTCCGTCCGTAACACTTTGTGTCCGCTCCATATCTAGAGAACCATTATGATTTCATACTTTATACTTTACATGTTTATTAACCACCACCAGAGGGCGTGTCATGATGTATGTACAACTTCCTAGGTCAAAGGTCAAGGTAAAAAAACTTTGGTTTCAGTTGACAACCCTGTGTCCTGTGGTGAAGATCGTGTCCGCTCTATATCTTGAGAACCGTTATGATTTCAAAGTTTATACTTGACATGTATATGAACCAACACCAGAGGGTGTGTCATAATTTATGAACGACTGCCTAGGGCATAGTTCAAGGTCAAAAACTTTGGTTTCAGTTGACAACCCCATGTCCTATGGTAAAGATTGTGTCCGCTCTATATCTTGAGAACCGTTATCATTTCAAAGTTTATACTTGACATGTATATAAACCAACACCAAAGGGTGTGTCATAATTTATGTGCAACTTCCTAGGTCAAAGGTCAAGGTCAAAAACTTTGGTTTCAGTTGACAACCGCATGTCCTATGGTAAAGATCGTGTCCGCTCTATATCTTGAGAACCTTTATCATTTCAAAGTTTATACTTGACATGTTTATAAACCAACACCAAAGGGTGTGTCATAATTTATTTACAACTTCATAGGTCAAAGGTCAAGGTCAAAAACTTTGATTTCAGTTGACAAACCCATGTCCTATGGTAAAGATACAATTTTTTAATGCACATTATTCACAGCGGGGCCCACAGAGATGGCTCCCATCTCAATGATATCTAGTTCCTATGAAAATAATGTTCATCATGATATAGTTAAATCCCAAATATCTCAATTACTAATGCTTCAATTGGATATTTCTGAATTCCAAAAAATTAAACAGCTTAATCCTGAATTCCAGAAAAAAAGGTCCTCCCCCAAGGAATGGCTTGTAAAAGATAATAAGCATGCAGTTAACTAGAAGAAGCAAACCTGCAATTTGAAAATTTGGTCCATTCAAGAATACTGTTCCCAATGAGAATTTTTGGTTAAATTGTCTCTACAGATTGGAAACAAATGTCATACCTGGGTAATGTGTACAGGGGTTCAAATTAACATTTGGTACTGGAAGGTCCAGGACCTTTGACACTCAAAACTGAAAGGTCCACAACCTAAATTGCAGGTCCTACTTTTACTTGAAATATTTTATAACACAGTAAGATACAAAATTATTGTGCCTTTGGTGTTAGGTTATCTTGTTACATTGTCAGTGTCACTGTTGTATAATATGTTCAATAAACTAATAAATATAATTGTCTTGTATATTATGAATTCATATTATCTTTATTTTTTTTTATTTGGTAGGGTGTCACTGTTGGTAGGTGTGTTGTAACCAAGATTAGTAATTAATTACTAATTATATCATTACCTCAGGGCTCACACTACTTCAACTCGATTTTAAAAGTCCACTAGAGCTTGTTACTTTGTTACATTGTATCATATCTAGTTGCACTATTTTTGATAATAAAGTACGAAACTTCCAGCTATTTACAGGCCCCTAAAAATTGAGGAGAAATTACCCCTTGGAATTGCAGTAATTTGTTTACACTTTAAAAACATCTGCATGTCATATCCACATGTGTTAATGATAAAAGAAAAATGCTGTCACATTGTATTGGATGTTGACATGGAAATTTGTCAACTAAAAAACTTATTAAGTAATTTTGAGTTTCAACCTAAAATATTTTCTGGTCTTTCTTTCTTTTCCATATATCTTTTGGTTTTCAATTCTAGTGATTATATTTCATAATCTTAGATGTATTTTGTCACAACTTCAAGCCTGACATTATTTTTTTTATTGTATTTGATCGGCAAACCCAGAATTACCCTTATCCGTCCCGGAAACTGATCCGGTATTGTAATTATCTTCATTTCCTGTTTATATATGGCATCCATTGTTTTTCTATGTTGATGTTGTCAGTCAGATACGATTTCACTCGGATTTACAAATTACTTTTTAACGATTTTCGGTATAAAATTAGCGGTTGGATAAAATGAATATTGCTGTCATGAATAATAAAGATGAGAATTTATTTTGAGATCGTTTATTTGGAAATTTTGATAAAAAGGTCTGCGAAGTTATTTTTTATTTTCTTTCAAATCGAAGGTCCGTCGGGCGTAGCTAGTAACCAAAACGAAGGTCCGCTTGCAAAAGTGGAAGGTCGCGGACCTCGGACCACCGCTAATTTGAACCCCTGGTGTATCTTGTAAAACTGCTCTAAGCATGATTCTTTTCCTCAGTTAGAATTTTTATGCTTAAAATGATCATATCATTTTCATATTATGTTCACTAAACATATGATTATATCTGCTGCAGAGGATCGGAAGGGATGTACCTGTGAAACTGGGAAAACTTTCATAATTGCTGTCAAAAAGATTTGAACTTGCACAACCAAATAGATGAACTAAGTATTTTGTAAGACAAGGCTGGTTTAATCATTGTAGTATGTGTTACATACTTTTTTTCACTCTGTGCAAAATTTAGGCTGTTAGTTTTGATCAGTTTTCTCATTTGAATTATTTTACACTGCCATTTCGGGGCCTTTCATAGCTGATTATGCGGTATGGGTTTTGTTCATTGTTGAAGGCCTTACAGTGACCTATTGTTGTTAATATCTGTGTTATTGGACTCATTGGCTATCATACCACATCCTTTTTATATTAACATTATTTTTTTAAGTATACCTCAGTATAAACAGGACAGAATGTGATGCATTTTGGATTTTTTAAAATTAATATTAGAAGTCCATGTTTTGTCAAATAAATAGTTAAGATGAAGTAATGCTCATGTAATGTATATGAAAAACCCAACAAAAAACAGAACATTATCTTAAGGATCCCTCATCCTGTCCAAGCAACATTTGACAACATATATTAAAAGATATTAAAATGGGAGCACATGAAACCTATGTTAGACTGGGAACATAACCCTGTGTCATCTTAAATGTATAACCCTTTGTGGTCTTTCATCTATAACCCTGTGTCATCTTTTATCCGTAGGTTGTGGAGCTGATTTGACAACACCAACAGGTAGTTTTGTTTCTCCTAACTATCCAGCTCCATACAGTCACAATGCTGAATGTTTCTGGACTGTAACTGTCTCCAGAGGGAGTACTATAACATTGGTCTTTGTAGACTTTGACCTGGAAAATCATCATCGATGCACATATGATTATGTAAAGGTATGCTGTATAGAAATATAATGTACATATAACTAATATGATGCATTTATTAAAGGAAACATTTGGTAAACATCAATTGTACAGCAACTTAACACAGAAAAAAACAACATAAAAATTTGTTATCTCAGAATAGACAAAAATCTTTCTCAATTTTTTTTTGTTTATTTCAAATTTTTTGGGCAGTGTGGGAAAATATTTCTTCTTACTAGTGAAATATCTGTTTTCAGCAAATGATCTATTGAAATTTAATTATTATGTTGAATTTTCTTGATTTCTTCTTAATGTTCCCTTGTGACATCCTGAAAAAAAGCAACCATACCTATAAAGAACACAACTTTCTGAAAACCTTTGATAATGAAGAATAAAAATCAGTAGAGAAACAAATTACACCTCTATAACTCTTAACAGTTATATTTAATCATTTAAAAAGCTCTGCAAGCCTTGCAATATAAATATTAAAATTTAACTGTCTTGACTGGAGAATTATCGTAACATACTTGTTGCAGTGATGGAATCTATATTTAACACATGTAGAGCTGTTAATTGTCCTGAGTCTTGAGGTTTTAAATACATTCAACAATGATTACATGAGATCTCCCATTAAAATAATTCTAAACCTTTCCCAGTTTTCCTAAAAGAAGAATAATGTAAATGGTAAAAGAATCACATCATATCAATTAGAAATTGCAGTAGATTAATATGAATAAATTGCTATAAATCTTATTTATTTGAATTAGGTGCGAGAGGATGGACCACAAGGACAGCAGCTAGCTCATTATTGTGGTTCACAACCACCAGAACCTGTTACCTCTAACACCAATAAAATATGGATAAAATACAGGACAGACAACTCTGTATCAGGAAGGGGATTTCATGCTACATACTTTTCAAGTAAGTATTGTGTATATTTTTATGACCCACCTATGATATTATGCCCCACCTTCGATAGTAGAGGGGCATAATGTTTTCTGGTCTGTGCCTCCGTCAATTTGTTGTACCGTTCATCTGTTTGTCCGTTCGTCCATCCGTCTGTCCCGCTTCAGGTTACAGTTTTTGGTCAAGGTAGTTTTTGATGAAGTTGAAGTCCAATCAAATTGAAACTGAGTACATATCTTCCTTATGATATGATCTTTCTAATTTCAATGCAAAATTAGACTTGTGACCCTAATTTTACGGTCCACTGAACATGGAAAATGATAACTAGTGCAAGTTTCAGGTTAAAGTTTTTGTTTAAACTTTTTGGTCACGGTTGGTTTTGATGAAGTGGAAGTCCAAACATCTTAAAACTTAGTACACATGTTCCCTATGATATGATCTTTCTAATTTTAGTGTCAAATTAGAGTTTTGACCCCAATTTCACGGTCCACTAAACATAGAAAATGATATTGCGAGTGGGGTATCCGTGTACTATGGACACATTCTTGTTTAAGGATTTTAAGATAATTAAAGGTTACTGTAGATTAAAATAAATTATTTTTCATGGATTTTGGGGGTAAATCCCAAATTTAAATGGTTAACGAAAAAAAAAATTTGAAAAAAAAAACATGAAATCAAATATCCTTGAAAATTTTGCATGAACCATAAGCAACTGTACTCGTACTTATGACATTGAATAGCAAAGAGAAGTAACTGACCACGGAAACAACATTATGACATTAGTCTGTTTTGCTCATTATCAAAAATTATTCTGGCTGTAAGGTGTCATCTACTAATAGTAACAAATAATTTTGTTGTGATATAAATGAAGTATGTCATTACGCCCAGATTTTTGGTGCATCTGAGATCTTGAGACAAGGTCCGTGCTATCATTTCTAGATCTTGATTGATTTAATCAACTTCTATGTGTTCTTAGCACACTCCCTGAAAGTTGTTTGTCATATTGGGGTATAGAACTGTGGTCGACAGTCCCATGTCAGAGAAGGTCGTGATTATCATGTATAAAGTTGATTGTTTATTTGTTGTATTCTCCTATGTACATTTTTTATTTGTTATTGCTTGACCCTAATCAGTGTCAATTTGCAATAATTGAAAGACTTATATAATGTTACCTCAATCCATGATCATTGGTATCCATTAAAATAAATAAATCCCAAGTATTTGTAAGTTTTTGTGTTGAAATTTTGTTTGCCATGTATCATGAAAATGTATTACAAGTGAACAGGCCATACCTTAATATTAAGGAAGTCAAGTTGGAAAAGAGTTGATAGGTTTTACAGAACAAACTGAAGTTCTTGAAAGCCTTCAAAACTATTTCTGTATTTTCAGATTGTAATGTTAGACTGACATCTTGGAGTGGTGTGATAGAGAGCCCTAATTTCCCTAATGCATACTATCATAACAGGAACTGTACCTGGACTATAGAGACCACTATGGGGAATACTATTAATGCTTCATTCTCACACTTTGACATAGAATCACATTCCAATTGTCTGTATGACTATTTACAGGTATGTATGTAATTATAGATTTTTCATATACTCATATATGTATTTTTTATTTGTATGCCTGAATACTATTTTATTCACAGTGGAGCAGTTGAAAAAAAATGGGTGTTCTTTGTATAAGCAGTGAAAATACTTGAATATAAATATCTCACACTTAGAATTCAATTTCTTAAGCTGTGTACAGGGGAGCCATGAATTTCAAAATTCCATAAATCAGAAATATGCAGACTTTATCAACACCATGAAATTAGATATCCCTAAAAGTGCAAGTTTTTCTCAATCCATGAAATTTGGTACTCTCAAAAATAAACAGTATTGTTGATATCTGATAAGTAGTGGTTCAGATTTAATAAGACAATTACATCCATCCTAGTCCATAGACATCCAGATTATCATCTTGTGAGACTTTTTTTATTGTTGTCAAAAGCCTGTGGGGAAAACATCCCTAAATAAGTTGACAATTCTTATTATCCATTTCCTTTAAAAAATTGTAAACTGTATTTTCTGTAGATACGTGATGGTGAAAACATGGAAGCTAATGAGATTGGTCAATATTGTGGCAGCAGCTTGCCACCAACTATTGCATCTACTGATAATACACTGTGGCTTAACTTTATGTCAGATTATTCCGTGGCTGGAAATGGATTTAGATTGGAATACATTACAAATGGTTCGTATACTTCTTATGAATTATAAAGATACATATTTTATCCATTACACCTTTTAAAGTTTATATACAGAATTCAACGCTTTGTCAATGTACTATAGTTGGAGTCTGATCTTACCATATTTGTAAGCATATTTTAATGCAGAAATTTACACTGATTTTGAGATAAAATTAAATGGTAAGGGCTAGTTACAAAATAAATTTAGAGCAAATTTACATTTCACATAGGAGAAACTACAAAAGAAGTCATTCATATAAGCAAATGAATATAACATATTCTGTATACATGAACATCATGTATACGTCATGCATCAATGATTTTAATTTGAGCCTTTATTTCTAGTCTTGAGAATTTTAAATGTGAACAATAGTTTGAGACAAGATTCATTGTATGTTATTATTTGTGTTTTACAGGCTGTGGTGGATATTTAGTGTCAACAACCGGAAGTTTTACCAGTCCTAATTATCCCAATCCTTATCCACATCGACGGGAGTGTGTCTGGATGATATCTCTACCTACAGGCAATGCTATAGAACTGACAATAGTCGACTTTGACCTTGAAACCCATTCTTCATGTCAATATGATGTTTTAGAGGTAAATAGTCGCAAAAAGTCATCATTGTTTTTTTGGAAGAAATTTCAGATATCTAAATGACAAGTCAGGGCTTGTAATTTAAAAAAAATCCTGTTTGTTAGTTGTAACAGAGCCTGAAAGTATATGCATAAAGTAAACTTGCAAGTATTTTAAGGAATTCAACAATATGCCTTGGAACTTCAAATTGGAATCACATTTCTTGGATTAATAAGATTTTTTGTTGCAACTTATAAAAAAAAATCAAGTTCAAGATTGAGAGTTGCACATATGATGTAATTTGATATTTGAAACATTCAGTCAAATGGCTTATTTTCTTTTATCTGTAGAACCACCAAAATCCTGTGCATCTCTATTCACAAAGTAATATCTTAAAAGTTAATGATATAATCCTTACAATGTTATTGTCTCCCCTATTAACATTTTTTTCTCATGTGCAAGCAATGCATATTTGTTGTTCCATATTGTTATTTTTTATCATTTCATTGTCAAAATAAAAATCATTGTATGAAATAAAACGATTGTCAATGATTGGTCAAATATTTTTAAAAAAAATCTATTTCAGATCCTATTTCTATTAAGGATTGATTAATGTTTATGTTCAAAATAAATTAAGGTGGTACCCAACACTTTCACTAAAATTAATTTGGCTCGTTTAATTTTCATAAAATTTTTACAAAGTATTTACTTTGACCCTTTAACAAAAATATGAAAAATTGAAAAAATTTGAACCAAGCGTTTTATCAGAAAAAATACACTGGTTATATAGCAGTTTGACAAACACTAATTTTGATCATTGAGAAGCTTTATATTGCGTTCACAACGCAACGTAATTAAAACGTTTAGCTGATATTACAGAGTTATCTCCCTGTAGTGTTAGGTACCACCTTAAACAAAACTCTTCTAGGTGTATGAAGGCTCAGACACATCAGGACCCCAGCTGACTAAGATTTGTCACAAACAGAAGAAACCACAGCTGTTGACATCTAGTGGCAATATAATGTATGTTAGGTTTGCCAGTGATAGTTCTGTCAGTGGTAATGGATTTAGAGTAACATACAGAGGCATTACAGGAGGTATGTGGTCAGTTTAACATGTACAATTCTTTAAAATACACTTGATTTATTAGTTTTTGTGGGATATCAAGTTTTGTGGATTGTGTGGATAAAAGGGAACCTCAAATTTAAATGTAAAACACAGTACACATTTTCTTTAGGCTTTTGTGCAGACTTGGCAAAACCAAGAAATCATGAAGAACAAATATTTCTTCAAAATTTTACTTCTATTTAATCATCTTCTTGGTACATACTAAATGATTAGACTCAATCTTAACTTTTAAAATGAGAGGGATGCTAGTAGATTTTTAGCTCACCTGGCCCAAAGTCCATCGTCCGTCGTCGTTAACTTTTACAAAAATCTTCTCCTCTGAAACTACTGGGCCAAATTAAACCAAACTTGGCCACAATCATCATTGGGGTATCTAGTTTAAAAAATGTGTGGTGTGATCCGGCCAACCAACCAAGATGGCCGCCATGGCTAAAAATAGAACATAGGGGTAAAATACAGTTTTTGGCTTATAACTCAAAAACCAAAGCATTTAGAGCAAATCTGACATGGGGGTAAAAGTGTTTATCAGGTCAAGATCTATCTGCCCTGAAATTTTCAGATGAATCCGACAACCTGTTGTTGGGTTGCTGCCCCCTAAATTGGTAATTTTAAGGAAATTTTACTGTTTTTGTTTATTATCTAGAATATTATTATAGATAGAGATAAACTGTAAAAAGCAATAATGTTCAGCAAAGTAAGATTTACAAATAAGTCAACATGACCGAAATGGTCAGTTGACCTCTTTAGGAGTTATTGCCCTTTATAGTCAATTTTTATACGCCCGTCGTCTTTTAGACGGGACGTATTATGGTATACCGTTGTCCGTCCGTCCGTCCGTCCGTCTGTCCGTCCGTCGTCCACACTTCAGACAATAACTCAAAAGCACTTTCACCAATTTCCATGAAACTTAAGTGAATTGTTTATATCTATTGACGTAAGCTCCCTTTCGTTTTTTTTTTATTTCAGATTTTAAGTTTTGGATTTATGGGGCTTTATTCATAAAAAGGGGGGATTTTCAACACTTCGGACAATAACTCAAAAAGGCTTTCACCAATGTCCATGAAACTTTGGTGAATTGTTTATATCTATTGATGTAAGCTCCCTTTCAATTTTTATAAATTTCAGATTTAAAGTTTTGGATTTATGGGGCTTTATTCATAAAAAAAGGGGGATTTTCAACACTTCGGACAATAACTCAAAAAGGCTTTCACCAATGTCCATGAAACTTTGGTGAATTGTTTATATCTATTGATGTAAGCTCCCTTTCAATTTTTATAAATTTCAGATTTTAAGTTTTGGATTTATGGGGCTTTATTCATAAAAAAAGGGGGATTTTCAACACTTCAGACAATAACTCAAAAAGGCTTTCACCAAAGTCCATGAAACTTTGGTGAATTGTTTATATCTATTGATGTAAGCTCCCTTTCAATTTTTATAAATTTCAGATATTACATTTCCGTGTAATGAATTTTTATGCTTAAAAAAAGGGGGATTTTCCAATTTTGGGACAATAACTAACACTTTCACAAAATTTTATGCAACTTTGATAAATTGTTTATATCTATTGACATAAGCTCCCTTTCCATTTTTATAAATTTTAGATTTTACGTTTTCTTAAGTAATGAATTTTTATACTTAAAAGAGGGGGATTTTATGAAACTTTGGTGAATATATTAATGTACCATCCCTTTTGATTTGTATATATATTTCCAGTTGATCATATAAATTCATTTAAAGTATAAAAGACGAGTTAAAAGAGCAACGGGCGTATCATGCGCTAAAGCGCAGCCCTTTATTAACAATTCTTAAGCAGTTAAGCTGCTTTATGCGAGCACCCTAGATTTATGTTCTACCCAATAAATGCTGAAATATGTGCCACTTTTATTATCTGGTTGGCTATCATGTTATTTATAACTAATTGGGCACTTTTTTCATACTTTTTATTTTGGAATATAAAAAATATTACCATAAAAACGTTTAATGGTCGTCGATTTTCCCAAAAGTTTTGAAGTTGCACATAGGAAGTAGTGCTCGATAGAAATCCTTCTATAGTTTATTACCCCCTGTGCTGTGGACTAAGATGTCAAAGAACAATTGTATGAAATATTTGATCGCTGAAAATCTATAAAGATGAGTCGTTTACATTTCCCAGATGGCAAAAGTCATAGGAATATTGTTTGTCATCGATACGTATTACATACTTCAGTAGTCTATTAATAAACTGATAGAAGTTGGCGGCAATTTCAAATTACATAGAAGACGAAATTTACGTACCTTTTAAATTGGGAGAATTCTGATGATACATCGGTACTTCATTATTAATCATTTTATTCGTTTTTTTGTCTGATTGAGATTATTTAAATCATCTTTATTCAGTAATCTTTAATGTATGCTCATTTGTTTTCTTGTTAATATTATTCCGATTTCTAGCAAATCACCTTCATGCTTGTCAAATTAAGTTGTTGTTATTGTAGTTTTCTGATTGGTCGATGTCAAGGTCATTTTAAGATTGTTTCGCTTTGGTGTTACACAATGTAACATAATGCTACACGTGCTTTGATTAAGCTCGATGCGGTTCAATAAATATTGTGATGTAAACTTTAACAACTGTTATCTAAAGGACGGAATTATTTAACTTCAAAGTCGCATATTTTGTAAAATATTAAGTCCGAATCTGTGACGCGTATCACACCGTAATTGTTTTTGATTTACAAGGACTTTTCGATTTCCGGTACAGAAAAATATGAATTTTATATGTTTCTTTTTATAATTTTTCACATTTAAACACTCGTTAAGTGTTATTGAATCAATTCTATGGGGTTCCTTCAGCAACTTTATGCTGGTAAACGATTTCCCCATGAAAATAATAAGAAAAGAAATCGCATGATACGATAAAAAGGTAACGAGTCGACTAACGAGACTCGAGAAACGTTTAATATGTTTTCAAGTTGAAGTTACAAACAAGTTTTTCTTAATTCTTACTATTACAGTTATTGAAAGTTTAAATAAATGTTTTTTTATTATGATATTAGTAATGGAAGACAGTTAAACCGTAATCAACATATTTTAATTCAGTTATAATTTGAGACGTAAAAAAAAATCTAGAGTGAAAATGGGGAATGTGTCATAGAGACAATAACCAGATCTTAGAGCAGACAACAGTCGAAGGTTACCAATGGATCTTTAATGCAGGGAGAAATTCCTACACCCAAAGGATTGCTTTTGCTGGCCCCTTAACACAATAACCATGATAACAAAAATGTAAACTATTTCAACTAGTCACTTGTTCAGGTGGAACTTTTAAACCAGAGGAAGAACAAAGTAACTACAATGTAGTTAATAAGTTCTGGAGAACTTTTCTGCTAGTTAGTTCTTTCCGCCTGGAACTTTCCAACGTCGGAACAAAAGAGCATTTACAATAACTTGGACATCATACTAAAATCAGAAGTATACACAAGAAATTAATAAAATTTTTAAAAATGTACAAAACAATTATGAAAAATAAATATGATATACAGCAACAATCACCGCATTAGTGGGTCCTCACTATAGACAGGTACATACAGAATATGGCGGCTTTAACATCTTAACTGGCACAAAACTCTCCCCTAACATAGGACAGTGTGACTGTGTATGTGTATAATCTCAGACATTGAATCTTTATAAATATAAATTGGAAATAACTTTTGAAAGTGGTAGGATTGCATAACATAAACATTACTGTACAAGCATTATTTGATACTTTAGAAATAGCTGAAAACAATGCCTGAGATAAATATTTTGACTAATTCTTTACACTATTCATCTGAACGTGGCCAAGTTTGCCTTTGGGTTTTTGATTAACTGCCTATAGCACCCTTTGGTGCTTTGATTCGTAAATCTTAGTAATCTTTTACAAAAATCTTCTCCTCTGAAACTATTAGGCCAAATGAATCCAAACTTGGTCACAATCATCGTTGGTGTATATTGTTTAAAAAATGTGTGGAGTGACCCTGCCAACCAACCAAGATGGCCGCCATGGCTAAAAATAGAACATAGGGGTAAAATGTAGATTTTGGCTTATAACTCTAAAACCAAAGCATTTAGAGCAAATCTGACATGGGGTGTAATAATCTATTAAGTCAAGATCTATCTGCCCTGAAATTTTCAGACAAATCAGACTATGTTGTTTGGGTTGCTGCCCCTGAATTAGTAATTTTAAGGAAATGTTGCAGTTTTTGCTTATTATCTTGAATATTATTATAGATAGAGATAAACTGTAAACAGCAATAATGTTCAGCAAAGTAAGATATACAAATAAGTCAACATGACCAAAATTGTAAGTTGACCCCTTAAAGAGTTATTGCCCTTTATAGTCAATTTTTAACAATTTTCATATATTTTGTAAATGTTTGTAAAATTTTTACAAAATATTTTCCTCTGGTACTTATGGGCCAAGTTCATTATAGATAGAGATAATTTTAAGCAGCAAGAATGTTCAGTAAAGCAAGAACTCCAAACTCATCACCAAAACACAATTTTGTCATGAATCCATGTGTGTCCTTTGTTTAAAGTGCACATAGACCAAGGTGAGCGACACAGGCTCTTAAGAGCCTCTAGTTACTTTTTTCACACTTAGGTTGTGGTGGTAACTTTAGTACACCTACTGGTACCCTGTTGTCTAAGAACTACCCTGACAATTATCCACACAACACCGAGTGTGAATGGTTAATAACAGTACAGGAAGGTCAGACAGTTGTTCTAACATTTGAAGACTTTGATGTAGAAGGTGGAAGCTGTAGATATGATTATGTGGCTGTAAGTATTTGTTTGTATGATTGATGTACATGCCTACAGGTCCAGCATAGTTATAGCTTGTCAAGTCAGTCTCATGTGATATATATTTATGGTACTTTTATATTGATGTCTCAAAGACTATCACAAAAACCACTTAGGTTGTTTACTTGTAAATCAATATTTATCTAAGTTTATTCATAACACATAATTATTATATATAAAATAAATGAAATATTTAAGATTCAGAAACAAGCCAACTTGCTTAAACTGTCTTCTTGAAAATTGCTTATTTAATTGAATTTTCATTTTTGGAAGAGCTCTCAGTATGAATTTTTAATAAACTAGTGCAAACTTCTGAGAGCCAGGGCATTCTTGTATGCAGTTAAAGGTTTGTTCAAATTTTCAGCACAAGCGTTTTGACAGGAAATTATCATCACTTTATATAAACTGATGACAAAATAGCTATTAATGCTTGAAATTTCAGAATTTAATATGGGGCTATGAATTAGGTGTTTTATTCCTTCTCCATTTCTTATTTTGCAGTGTATTGTTTTATCTCATTTGTTATATATTTAATCTATTTATTATATATATTATAGTATGCTGAATTCCCTTGTTCTATATTGTAGGGATATGATGGACGAAATAGGAACTCTACAGAAATATTTAGGCATTGTGGCACAGCTGTTCCCAGTCCAAATGTATTTACGTCTACAGGGAACCAGATGTTTGTCAGAATGAGAACAGATGCATCTGTTTCTGCCAGAGGATTTAAAGCTACATACTCCACAGGTTCAATATTTGATACTTATTTGTTGTCAAATAATTTTCACACAACATATATATTGATACCTCTATATACAACTCTGCTATATATTTTCTCTGTAATACAGATGTGCATACACTATTACAGGCTTTCACTAAAATGTTGTGAACATATTCTTCTAAGTAACATAAGTTTAAAACTCAGAAGCCTCTTTACAACTATCACTTTTAACCCTTTCACTGATAGCTGCCCAGACAGAAGCTACTCTGAGACGATGGCTTCCCTGGCTACTATTACTCAAGTGGGAGATCTTCATAATAAATGTCAATAAAAACTTGTCTGTAGTTATTTGTGTCTTTATTTCATCATGTTCATTCACTAACACCATGTTCACAGTTTTGTTCATGTTTTGATAAATTTTTCTTCATAAAATATTCAAATTTGTGGCATTATCTAGGTGAAATTTTCAAAATTCTGCTCTTTGTCCCAAAGTCGTAATTTTTAAACCCAAAACATCAAAATTTTGAAAAATTGTAATGAGGCTGTACAAATTCCTTTCACTGAATGATGTCTATTCCAAGTGTTTTGTACATAAAACGACATTTTATGTCAAAAAAGTATACTAGTTTGGCTTCAATTCTTCCATATTCTTTCAAAAAAAATGTTCTATCATTTCAAATTCTCGTAAATTCCGTAAATTTCATCTGATTTTGACACGGTTTTCAACAAACAGAAGCGCCATGTTTACACTTTCATGCAGGTATTCAACAAAGAAAGATAACTCATGTTTACACTGTTTTGAGCGGGAAATATAAAAGAGGTATTCCGATCCTGGTACAACAGGACTCATCATCAGCTGAAACGTGAATCCCAGTAAACCGGGACTCATCGGCGAAAGGGTTAATATCCCATACCTCTGTTAAAAAAATATAAAAGTTGTCAGTTATAAACCCTTATCAAAGAAAGTCAGGTCAATACCGTGATAAACAAACAGCAATAACCACAAATCTCCATAGAAACCAAATTGAGTGACACTGTCAAAATTCAAGTACTCCTGATGGAGCAGCAGTTCCAGGTGTGACAAATCATTGTTTACTGCTGTTATTATCCATTCACAGAATATAACTATGAAACAATCATTTAAAATTCAATCCCTCAAGGGGCTTCTCTTTGTTGAAATTTCTGGCACAGCTTGCTTAATAGGAAGAAAGTGGACTATTAGCTAATAAATTTGCTTGTTTGTGTGTTTAAATGAAAGTATTTTATTTTAATCTGTACATTTTCTATATTACAGGGTGTGGAGGATTATTGAGTGCTGAAGAAGACGGAGAAATTGTTTCACCTAACTATCCAAATAGTTATAGGATGCTGAGCAATTGCACATGGATCATAAGAGGACTTCATTCCAGTAAGTTCACAGATTTTTTTTTTTTTTAAACCATAAAATGAATGTTACACTTTACACATTTGCTGTTTACAATAGGCTTTACTGTAATTTACTTCAAGCAGGATTTCAAACCCAAAATTTAAAAGCAAAAATGTATACTACCTTAACACATAAAAGCTTTATATCCGAAACTGACTAAAAAGAAAAGTAAAATCAATCTTTAATAGGCCATCTTTGTTTGAGGGATGTGGAACCTCAGTTGCTTAATAAATTCCAAATTTATCACTGGACAATTGAAGAGTGCTGACTTAGTGCTATAAAATAAATACTGATAGAATGCCTTGTCTATGTATTATACATTGGTATCCTCAGTATGATTAACTGATTAGTCCTTACATTATTTTAAATCATAATAACGATGTTTAAAATATTTTCAAATAGATGCTATAAGCACTGTTTTTCTTCATGATCTTTTCAGATGATCGTGTCACCTTGACCTTCACTCACATGGATTTAGAGCTTTACAATTCCTGTAACCATGACTATGTAACAGTTTATGATGGAGATGATGTGAACGGTACTGTGGTAGGAACATATTGTGGCAGCACTGTTCCAGCATCTATCACGTCACAAGGTTCAGCCATGACGGTCCAGTTTACATCAGATGCATCAGTTCAAAAGTCTGGTTTCCGAGCCCTGTATACTAAATCTGTTTCCAGTAAGTATTAATATATGACAAGCTAAAAAATGTTTCCTATAGTTGTTAATTTCTGTGTCATTTGGTCTCTTGTGGAGAGTTGTCTCATTGGCATCATACCACATCTTCTTTTTTATATTATATGTAGGTGTTTAAGAATTCGTATAAGCAGAAAATAAAAGAGCTGTAAGTCAAAACTATACTAAGAGATGTTAAAGAAACAAAATTTTAATTTGCATTTAATTGTATTCCTTTTAAAAGTCTCTAAAGTTTACCATTCTCAGTCTAGATACTGTGAACCAACTTATTTTCGTGGATATTTTATATCATAATTTTCAAATTCACTTGATGTTGTTAGATAAGGAAAGATCTTAGTTTAAAATTTTCACGACAATTTATATTCAAGTTATTTTTCTAATCGCAAAAGTCGTGGAAATAATTCTCTGTTTTTAGGTTGTGGTGCAAACTTTACAGCAGAACACGGTAGTTTTACCAGTCCAGGATATCCTAATGAGTACCCAATGGACACAGAGTGTGTATGGACTATATATGCCCCACCTGGAAATAATATTTTGATTGCATTCAGGTGAATAAATGACCATATGAAAAAAATTAAGGTGTTAATTTGAAAATGTTTTGAATATTTTTCAGAATTATTCCTATCAACAAATGTAATTATTTTTCATTTTGATGATTCCAAATAAGGGGACATTTTCTTTTATTTGTGGAAGACAGGCATACTATGAAGGCATGAGACAGCTGCTTGATTCAATAGCTCTTCAATATTACACCAAACACAAAAGTTTTGCCCATGTACCTCCTTCAAAATAAATACACCTAGAAAAATGATATTTGGAGTAATTATTATCACATGGAAACATACAAACATCTAGCAAAAATGACCATGCAAAGTAAATCCTTATAATCCAAATAATTTTGTTTTAATTTGTATTTCAGTTTCTTCAGTTTAGAGGATCATTTACCAACTTGTGCCATGGACTATTTAGAGCTTAGAGAAGGAAATGTTCATGGCAGGTTATTAGGTCGTTACTGTGGTAACCAAGCACCATCTAACTTGACAGCTGTCAATGGATTGTGGATAAAATTTAGGTCAGATGATAGTCTTACAGAACAAGGATTTATAGCTCAGTACAGTACAGGTAAATACTGTTCCATTTAAACATATGGTACATTGATCTAGGGTAAAGCACTTCAAAATGGGTTATTTACCTGCAAATTTAGAATATTCTTATATTTCCACTGTACTTGACACCCTCCCATAGATCTAGAAGTACCCTCCCTGCATCCCATGTATGATTTTATGGAACAACCATAAACAAGGTTTTGTGGAAAATTTTTTAATACTCTTAAATGTTTCACTGAAACTTCAAACAATTTATATTTCTATTGGATAATTGACTATTTTGAGAACATCTTAATTAAAAAAATGAAATAACCAACAATACATACCAATAACAAATAACTCAAAACACTTGCCATGTTTGTGCATTAATATCTTCAGTCATGAGATGAATGTATTTGGGTAAATGCATTTGTTCATTATTTATTCATTTAATTGCATTGACATTTAATGAAAATAAACAGGAAATACAATGAAAAAAGTAAGATCACAAAAATACTGAACCCAGAGGAAAATCAATTCGGAAAGTCCATAATCACATGGCAAAATCAAATAACAAAACGCATTAAAAACGAATGGACAAGAACTGTCATATTCCTGACTTGGTACAGGCATTTTCAATGAACTGTATGTTTTCAATGCATTCTTACTTAGTTTTGATGCAACATAATTGATGATATCTTGACAATCCTTAGTGTTGTTTAACATTATTTGTAAATATATATAATTATGTATGTGATGTATGCAAATCAAGCTTCCAATATCCATACCATTGCATTTGAAAGGTCTGAATTCAATTTGCAGTATAAGATGCAAGAATTTGAAAACAAACAGTTTCTCTGAGAATGTATTTCTCTTGTAGTATATGGTGGAACATTGTCTGGAAGATCGGGACAAGTTGCCTCCCCTAGGTATCCTCGTGCATACCCTAACAATGCTGATTATGTATGGACCATATCAACAGATGTTGGGACCAGAATTAGGATTACTTTTATGATGCTAGATATGGAGCGTTATGGTGCCAATGATCAGTGCACATATGATTATATTGAGGTTTGTGTGTTTTTGAAAAGCTTCGTTTTTTCTTACTTAGTCATCGAAACTTTAATAAATTTCGCCTTTTGCCATTGGCACTTTTTTACCAATATTGACAATTGTACACCCCTCCCCCTTTTCCTTTCAACTCTCGATCTGCCGCAACAGTATATGAATGTAGTTTCAGAAGAGTTTGTCTGTTGCTCACCAAAATTGCTGCATAGAAATAGCTCATCTGGTTTCCATATTTATAACATTTTATTGTAAATTGTAAAACAAACACTAAGTATGAAATATTTGGGTTATGCAGTGAAAGTCTTTAAATATGGATAGTAATTTTATCTCTTCAGTTCAGAGATGGTGATCAAGCTGACAGTCCTGTATTATCAAGTTATTGTGGGACAACTCTACCTGCTCCTTTCTTAACCACCACTAATCAGCTGAGAGTAAGGTTTTTGACAGACTTTGCTAGCTTTGGTAATGGTTTCCTGTTTAAATGGGAGGCAACCACAGACCAGTCAATATCTACAACTGTATCACCAACCACAGCAACAGGTAATATAGGATAGAAATTATTAAACACATTTTTAGCTCACCTGGCCCAAAGGGCCAAGTGAGCTTTTCCCATCACTTGGCGTCCGTCGTCGTCCGTCGTCGTTAACTTTTACAAAAATCTTCTCCTCTGAACCTACTGGGCCAAATTAAACCAAACTTAGCCACAATCATTATTGGGGTATCTAGTTTAAAAAATGTGTGGTATGACCCGGCCAACCAACCAAGATGGCCGCCATGGCTAAAAATAGAACATAGGGGTAAAATGCATTTTTTGGCTTATAACTCAAAAACCAAAGCATTTAGAGCAAATCTGACATGGGGTAAATTTGTTTATCAGTTCAAGATCTTTCTGTCCTCAAATTTTCAGATGAATCCGACAACCCGTTGTTTGGTTGCTGCCCCTGAATTGGTAATTTTAGAGATTTTTTGCTGTTTTTGGTTATTATCTTGAATATTATTATAGATAGAGACAAACTGTAAACAGCAATAATGTTCAGCAAAGTTAGATTTACAAATAAATCAACATGACCAAAATGGTCAGTTGACCCATTTAGGAGTTATTGACCTTTATAGTCAATTTTAAACCATTTTTCGTAAATCTTAGAAATCTTTTACAAAAAATCTTCTCCTCTGAAACCACTTGGCCACAATCATCTTTGGAGTATCTAGTTTAAAAAATGTGTGGCGTGACCCGACCAACCAACCAAGATGGCCGCCATGTCTAAAAATAGAACATAGGGGTAAAATGCAGTTTTTGGCTTATAACTCAAAAACCAAAGCATTTAGAGCAAATCTGACACGGATTAAAAGTGTTTATCAGGTCAAGATCTGTTTGTCCTGAAATTTTCAGATGAATCGGACAACCTGTTGTTGGGTTGCTGCCCCTGAATTGGTATTTTTAAGGAAATTTTGCTGTTTTTGGTTATTATCTTGAATATTATTATAGATAGAGATAAACTGTAAACAGCAATAATGTTCAGCAAAGTAAGATTTACAAATACGTCAACACGAACGAAATGGTCAGTTGACCCCTTTAGGAGTTATTGCCCTTTATAGTCAAATTTTAACCATTTTTTCGTAAATCTTAGTAATCTTTTACAAAAATCTTCTCCTCTGAATCTACTGGGCCAAATTAAACCAAACTTGGCCACAATCATCATTGGGGTATCTAGTTTAACCCTTTCATCCCCGACGTTGCTTTGAGGCATCGCCTGACGTTGGCCCGACTTTGCTTCAACGCATCGCCTGACGTTGGCCCAACGATGCTTTGAGGCATAATTTCTCTGTATTTTTTAAAATCAGTTTCATAACGAAATGGCGGGGCGCATGCAAGGGAAAATGGACGTAGTCATTGAACGTATTTTGAAAATTGTTTTTATGCTTCGTTTAGTGTAATCGTACTGTTTAAAATAAGAAAATTCAGTTGAAACGTCATTCTTAAAGGGAAGAAATTAATGGCGTCCTCCGTAGAGCAGCATGTGTTCAACAGCTGTTTATTTCAATGTTTAACGTTTTGAAAAAGGCCTTCTCTGGTGAAAATTGTAAATGTCAATTCCGTGACCTCATTTGCAATCATTTGCATATCAATGCGGATATTCAGGGGGCAATATAATCCAACATTTCGATGAAAGTTGTCATTTTCAGATTCGGTTGCGCTAACCTTATTGCTGCTTCGTTATTTCTTCATTTATGCCTGTAAATGGCCATGACATACATTTATTTAGTCCAAAATTGAGACCTTATGCAAGTCTCCATTTTTGTTTTGTTTTTCGATTCTATTTTATAAATATATTGACCTTTAAAGTTGGCCTTCAGTTGACCAATAAAAACGGGGATTCCGTTTCTTACGGTCGTAATGTCATGTGAGATGTCATGTGCTTGCTGTAAAAATAATGTGCATTTTTCGAAGTTATGAACTCATTTGTATACGATTTTATTTTTTTCATAAATCGTTTGAAACGTAAATTAACGTGTGAAAAAAAATCCTGTCTGGAAGGTTAATCAGAGTCCAAATTAAAAACATGTGTCAATGTTTTCCATCTAACACGTGTTTTCCTGGTGCTCGAGGATTCTTGGAACTCATTTGCATATTGTTACGATTTTATATTTTCACAAATGATAACTAATAACACGCGTATGTGTTATAAAAAAGGTAAACCGAGTATGTCTCACATAGACGATTATTTGTTCTTCAAAATTTTCTAAAAAAATAAATACTCAACAACTCGTTTTGCAATTACTTGCATGGAACATTTTATTTTTAACTCTGACCTTATATCGTCCAATTAAAACTCGGGGTTCCGTTCTTAGTACATGTGATATATCATGTGATTCTAATATGTCGTCTGTAAACAAATAACAAAATTGAAATGTCCGATTCTTCAGACGAGGAATTCTTCGGTTTTGAAGCCGATGAAATTCAGCAGGCTGCTCAACGGTACGAGCAATTATTGATAGATCAAGGAATAGGTGATGATTTTGAATTCAATACTTCAGGAAACGAGTCCGAGGATTCAGAAACAGAACCTATCGATGATACCATTCCTATTTATAATGTCAATGACCAAGTAGTCCCAGATATAGACAATGTTGGAAACAACTGGCATCACAATTTTGATATTTATGAAAGGGGTTTACCTCATTTATTTCAACCTAGAGGTCCAGATGGAAGGGCAACCGGCCCAGCTACTATTTAAGCTGCTGATAAGGGTCCAATTGATTTTTTCAAATTGTTCTTGAATGACATATTATTTGAACATATAATTAATGAAACTGAAAGATATGCCAATCAACAAATTACTGAAAACCCAGAGGGTAATAAATCTGCCTGGTCAAAACCAAGTCTAACAGAAATTAAAGCTTTCATTGGTCTTTGCTTTCTAATGGGAATTGATGTTAAACCAGAAACCAAACTATACTGGTCAACTGATCCCTTCATGGAATCTCCAATATTTGGAAAAACAATGCCCAGGAATAGATTTATGCAAATCATGAGGTATCTTCATTTTAGCAACAACCATAATGCACAACAACCAGGTCATCCATCATATGATGTACTTTATAAAATTAGAAATATCTTGAATATGTTCAACACATCCATGAAAAGAGAATTCTTCCCTTCACGCCAGGTCTCTATAGACGAATGTATGATACCCTTCAAAGGAAGGGTCAAATTCAAACAATATATGCCAGCCAAACCGACTAAATGGGGAATAAAGATATGGGCACTTGCAGATTCAAATACAGGATACATCTGCTATACAGATGTTTATACAGGAAAAACTGATAGACCACAAGGCCAGTTGGGTGAACATGTTGTAAAAAAATGTATAGAGGGGGCTGATATTGTTGGGCAGGGATACCATGTATATGTTGACAACTTCTTTTCATCACCAAAACTATTCCAAACCCTGTTTGATAACTATCAAACTGCAGCATGTGGAACAGTCCGCAAAAACAGAAGTGGTTTACCAGCTGATTTCATGTTAAAACGGCCTGTTGGTATCAATACTAGGGGGGACATGCAGTTCTTTCAAAGGAAGGCTATTTCTGGTGTCTTATGGAAAGACAAAAAAATTGTATCAGCAATTTCTACAATTCATGATCATTCTATGTCTGAAGTACAGCGTTTGGTTCAAGTAGATGGTCAATTTAACAAAGCAGACATACCATGCCCAAAAATCATAGCCGACTACACTAAGTACATGGGAGGAGTCGACAGAGCTGAGGCCACACCAAATTAATTAATAGTTCTTTGAGATTTTACCCAAAAAAAATGGGGCGAGCGAGCGAAATTTAAATTTATATTTTTAAATTCTTCGCCTCAAATTTTGAAGAAATATAGAGCGAGCGATATTTTTTTTCTCTCAATTTTTATATCTTTTACCTAAAAAAAGCAACTGAATTTTCAACTCACTTAATTGAAAGGGGACATAATTTGATATAATTAAATTATCTCCCTTTTTATATGTATTTCAACTTTCTGCATTCTTTTTCATTTTGTTTTGTTGTTTGTATAATTAACACTGCACAAATATACACTTTTGAACATATTTTTTTATGCATGAACTTTATATGGCTATCTGCTTTTAATATGCACTGCTTTCATCTGTAGTATATGGTCCTTAGACACTCTCTGTAGTATGCTAGCTAGCTTCTTGTAACATAACTGCATGGTGTGTGTTTTGTGTTTATGCATATGGATCACTAACCAGTCAATCCAAGCACAGTGGAAACTTTACTTTTTGCTTTCTTTAAAAAAAACATATTTATTCAAAGCAAATATATAGAATGTCCAGTGAGCTGAGCTGGAGGGAATTAGAAAAAGACAAGAAGTATAAAAAGTATGAGATTTGGAATGATTGCCAATGAGACAGCCATCCACCAAATGCCAAGCAACAAACAATTAAATTTCTACATGTCACCTTTTTAATCAGAATAAATGGAACTTTTTGTATGGTTTTAATATTAATAATCTCACTTTGTGCATCGCTACATCGTTCAATGGCTTCTTGATATAGTTCCCTGAATGTCCGACATTTTGTTTGTGTTGCCGTATTTTTTAATATGTATGCCTTGTTGTTATTTTTGTCTGAATGTTTCACCACAGAAACAATCAGCACGTTTTCCATCTTTGCAACTTTTTTGATCAGAATCAAAAATATGCTTGACAAATGACAAACACTGCATATTTTCAAACGCTTAATTGATAAAGATTTTTTTTTAATACCGGAATCGAGTTCGTCGAAAATGCGGATTTATTTTCGACGTGCGGGAATTTTATTTTTATTTTTATTTTTTGGTTTTGGCAGGTGAGGTGCGGGAAATTTATTTTTATTTTTTTATTTTAATTTCGGCAATTTAGGTGCGGGTTTTCCAAAGAACTACTAATTAATTTGGTGTGGCCTGATCAGTATATACAGTACTACTGCTTTAACCATAAAACACAGAAGTGGTATAAACGGGTGTTTTTTAAATTTCTGGAAATTTTAATGTATAATGCATACAGGCTGTTTCTGTTGAGTCCAAACCATCAAACAGTCGGCAACTCACCTGCAATGACATTTCTACAATTTTCCTGACAAATTACCAGTAGCCTTATAGATGGTTACTGTGGCATTAGTAGCAAAGGTCGTCAAGCTGCAGCCCCAGTACCATCACGTCTCACAGAGAGACATATGCCTAACATTGTTGGAAATAAATCATGGTGCCATGTGTGTTGGGCAAAGGTTGCTGCTGGTAAGCAGGAGAAGAGAAGACAAACCATTTATGGATGTAATGAATGTGGTGAACACTTCTGCCTACCAGAGTGCTTTACAGCCTACCACACAAAAGCAAAATACTGTTGATTAACTAGTTATTCTTTAAATCGTTAGTTACTTTGTTGGAAATTGTTTGAAACATTTATTCTAATCATGGAGACTTAAATTACTGTTGGAGAAATTATTTGAACTTTAAAAACTGTGTGAATTATAAAGTAAAACATCTGTCAACCAGTGCCAGTGGTTACATGTATCTGTGGTTATCTGCATAAAAAACTTTTCATGTTTTCTGGGACTCTTTTCTTGTTAAAAGTAAGTAATTGTTTCACCTGTTCATAAAAGTTGGCTTGTTAATTGACTTGTAGTTGCATGCATTCCATTTACTTTTAAATTCCGTTGTCAGCATGCTGAACCATTTAACGTTACATGTGCAAATCAGAGTACACATTTTTGTGTATTGACCCTTTCGTCTATAAATATCTTGGAAGTTTCCGAATTAAAACGAGGCAATGAAAACATTACACAAATCAATGGCTGAACGCTGAACAAAAAAAAAAAGATGGATCGATAATGAAAGAATATCTCGATTTTTCTTAGAGTAATCCTTCTCTTGGTCAAGGATGATCTTTTCAGATGTGGTTAATTAATAGGGAAAACAATAATATGCACAAGTCGCCGGCAATTTAAAAGATTTAGAAGTATTTTAAACTTTTTAGCGACCGCTTGTTTGTAAAACTTGTTGTTTCGTTTTACTTGCATGTTTAAATGTACGTAAACAACTTTAGTTTTCTGTAATTTAGTTTCTTAGCAATGGTTTGACATGTTAATCTACCGTTTTCATTCCGGTTCCTGTCTTGTGACGGCTACAACTGCCCTAATTCCCCATATACTAAACATAAGCGAAAACGCTCACTTATCTGGAAATTAATTCGGGCCGGTGACGGTCTCGTGCAGTATTTGATAATGTCATAGAAACTCATAAGACCAGTTCAATCCGGTAAGGAAAGTGTTAAAAAATGTGTGGCATGACCCGGCCAACCAACCAAGATGGCCGCCATGTCTAAAAATAGAATATAGGGGTAAAATGCAGTTTTTGGCTTATAACTCAAAAACCAAAGCATTTAAAGCAAATCTGACTGGGGTAAATTTGTTTATCAGGTCAAGATCTTTCTGCCCTCGAATTTTCAGATGAATCTGACAACCCGTTGTTGGGTTGCTGCCCCTGAATTGGTAATTTTAGGGAATTTTTGCTGTTTTTGGTTATTACATTTGTATCTTGAATATTATTATAGATAGAGATAAACTGTAAACAGCAATAATGTTCAGCAAAGTAAGATTTACAAATAAGTCAACTTGACCGAAATGGTCAGTTGACCCCTTTAGGAGTTATTGACCTTTATAGTCAATTTTTAACCATTTTTGTAAATCTTAGAAATCTTTTACAAAAATCTTCTCCTCTGAAATTACTGGGCCAAATTAATCAAAACTTGGCCACAATCATCTTTGGGGTATCTAATTGAAAAAAATGTGTCCGGTGACCTGGCCATCCAACCAAAATGGCTGCCACGGCTAAAAAATAGAACATAGGGGTAAAATGCAGTTTTTGGCTTATAACTCAAAAACGGAAGCATTTAGAGAAAATCTGACAGGGTTAATTTGTCTATCAGGTCAATATCTATCTGCCCTGATATTTTCACATGGATCGGACAACCTGTTGTTAGGTTACTGCCCTGAGTTGGTAATTTTAAGGAAATTTTGCCGTTTTTTGTTATTACATTTGTATCTTGAATATTATTATAGATAGAGATAAACTGTAAACAGCAATAATGTTCAGCAAAACAAGATCTACAAATAAGTTTTCATGACCAAAATAGTCAATTGACCCCTTAAGGAGTTATTGCCCTTTATAGTTAATTTTTAGCATTTTTCATAAATTTTTGTAAATTTTTAGAAAATATTTTCCACTGTAATTACTGAGCCAAGTTCATTATAGATAGAGATAATTGTAGCAACAAGAATGTTCAGTAAAGTAAGATCTACAAACACATCACCATCACCAAAACACAATTATGTCATGAATTTATCTGTGTCCATTGTTTAATATGCACATAGACCAAGGTGAGCGACACAGGCTCTTGAGAGCCTCTAGTTTTGTTGTGCTTGAATAGTCAGCTAAGCAATATTCCCCGATCGGGAGACAGTTTTCTATTTTGGACACAATCTCCTGATCTGGAGACAAATTGATACAAAACATACTGAAGATCATGAATGACTATTCAAGCACAACAAAAAAATGTGTTTAATAATTTCTACATAGGAAATACCTGTACTAAGCCAGGAATATGACAGTTGTTTTCCATCATTTGATGAGTCAGCTTTCAATTGGCCATTTGACAATGGAATTTCTGTTTTGAAATTTCTTAGTAGTTCAACATTTTTTACTTGAAAATTTAACTATGCATCTTTAATTAAAGCAGCACAGATACCAACATAAATCTTATAGCAACATATCATATCATATCTGATTGCATTTAAAATATTTTCTTTCTTCAGTTCCAGGATGTGGAGGTGATGTTAACCTCACACCATCATCAAGACAACAAACAATTACCTCTCCTGGATATCCTAACGGTTATGCTCACAACTTGAATTGTATCTGGAGAATAACTGCACCCGAAGGTTTTAAAGTGTGGGCAAACATTACTGATATAAGCCTTGAATCACATGGGACATGTAACTATGACTACGTCATGCTGTCTCAAGGTGAGTAAGAATAAAAAATGGTAGATATATATATTGTGGAAAATATTTTGATGCATTACCAACTAACACAGAAATTGCGCTTTGCATGTGATATTTATGCCCCATTCATGGGCATTATGTTTCCTGGTATGTGGGTCCATTCGTCCATCTATTCGTTCGTTCATCTGTTCGTCCGTCCGTTCATCCCGCTTCAGGTTAAAGTTTTTGGTCGAGGTAGTTTTTGTTGAAGTTAAAGTCCAATCAACTTGAAACTTAGTACACATGATCCTTATGATATGATCTTTCTAATTTTTATGCCAAATCAGAGATTTTCCCCCATTTTCACAGTCAATTGAACATAGAAAAAATTATAGTGTACTATGAACACATTCTTGTTTTGTTGTTTTTTCATTCAACTCCATTATATAATTGTATTATATTTGGGTAAATAATTTATGCCAAAATGAGCTTATTATAATACATTAAGGACAGTAATTTTTGCCTCTAAAAAAATCATTTGATGGTATACTTATTTATTAGGATTAACTTTAGTATAATTCTTATTTAAGCATCATTATCGCTATTTTGTGCATTTTTTCTTTGATCCTTTTTCATATCATGCTACTCGCTTGAGATGGAAAATTATCGCTAGAAACTAAGGAGGCACATGGCTTTGCTAATGAAATTGACAAGAAATTGACGTCATAGGTAAAATAGCGATAAACAGATTATCATTGGTCATCTCAACTCCATTGCTTTTCTCGCTTCCCCAATATGGGCTCAAACAGGAACAAGCAATTTCGTTGATATGATCAAGGCTAATCTATAATTATATAGGAAAATGTTATAATATGAAATTGTTATTTTTAATTCTCATAGCAGCTTTGCAAAGGAGGGAGACATATTTAGGAAAGTTCTGTGGGCGAGTAGCCAATACTCAACCAATGGTTACAGAAATGAATAGTCTGATGGTTACTTTGGTAACAGATCAGTCTGTTAATTATACTGGATTCTCCATCACAGTCAGATCAGGTATTATTTATCTCCCTTAGCTCTTGTGAAAAGATTGACACAAATTCTGAAAAATAGTATCAATTTTTTTTTTTTTTTATTTTGAGGTCTAGATATTAAGGGCTTTAATCATATCTCTTTCATTTCAATGAATTTTTCAGTATAATTTTTCAATTTTGCTAAAATTATCATACTGCCTGTTTATATTTAGAAAATTTAAATTAGATTATAATGTTTATTTCATGTTATCCTTAAGAAATACAAAGAAACTAATTTTGCAAGCCTGCAACATTTATATTCTATTTTCAGTAAGCAAAATATAGCATTCCTAGATGATGTTGTCAGTGTCATCACATTTAGGGATCTATTTTCAGGGATTGAGGAACAATTTATATTTGATGGATATTTTGATTTTATGGTATTGCCAAAGAATGCATTCAAATCTATTCAAAATTTGTAATTTGTTGAACAGTTGAATTCATGTTTAACCTTAACAGATGAAATCCTAGAAAATTGGCATCTCATAAATCATAATGAATCCACAGTATTTAAATGTATACTTATTAAATTTTGTATTATATTTAATTTCATATACAAAAAGGTGCAAAAAATGGGGACAAGAACAAATTTTTAGGTGAAAAGAAATAGACAAAACAATTCAAAAAGTATTTTCAATATATGGTGCATTCTTGAATAAATGATTTAATTTCTAGTTCATATAAATATTTTTTTTTTTCAGTATGTGGAGGCAGGATCTATGGAAGCAGTGGTAGGATAGCAAGTGACAATTATCCTAACTCCTACCCAGCTAATTCTGACTGTTCATGGGTGATTATTGTGCCTACTGGTAGAACTGTAAGAGCCCAGTTCAATGGAACTTTTAACATTGCTGGATCTGGTTCTGGTTGTCAAGGAGATTATATCCAGGTATGTTTAGTTTAAGCTGACATTGCTTGACCTGTTTATGGTTTTCATGAAGCCTTGCCATATTTGTAGAGGTTGACCAAACTTTTCCAGTACTTCTGAAGAGAGAGACTTCTTATTTGGTCAGAGCTTGACACTACAAACATGTAAATAGATACAAGAAGATATGGTATGAGTGTCAATGAGACAACTCTCCATCCAAGCTACAATTTGTAAAAGTAAACCATTACAGGTCAAAGTAGGTCTTTAAGCACTCTTTCAGATCCCTACTTATTGTGTCCTGATACTTTGAACCATGAGTGCTTGTGGGTAAACATAGCATGATAACCACTGAAACTTCTTGCTACTATTAAAAATACTGATTTTTTGGAATTCGGTATGATATCTCACTCTTTAGGTATTAAAATTTCATTGACCAGTAAACAGTAGCCAATTTAAAGAGTGTTACATATTATTGCATTAAACTGTTAATATTTCAGCTTCTTACTGGTTCCAATGAAAATGCACCACCAATGGGTAATGCAGCACAAGGAAAATACTGTGGTACCAGTCCTCCTCAACCATTAGAGACTACAAGCCATTTTATGTATGTCAAATTTATATCAGATGGAAGTAACAATGCTGCTGGATTTTCAATGGTCTTCAATGAAGTTCAAGTGACCTGTGGGGGTCATCTGACCTTGAGCAATTCAGTGACCAGTGGTTATTTCACATCACCAAATTACCCTAGTAATTACACGCATAACGTGGAATGTGTTTGGATTATAACAGCACCTGCTAATGAAAGGATACAGATTGATTTTGATGAACGTTTTAGAATAGAAAATCACATGAGGTATATATGTCAGCAGAGATGGGACAAAATCCTTTTCTGTATTTGTAAGCTTATGTTGATAAAGAAAACTGCCATTCAGAAGATGTACAAGAAACAGTCACAAAAAAAAAAACAAAATGACAAAACATTTACTTTACTTTGATTTTTATGCCCTTCCTAGGAAAGAAAGAGACAGCTTATTTTTGGGGTTTGTGTGTCTATCTGTCCATTCACCCAATTTCAGTTGTAAACCTTGGTTTAATATACCTGTATGTAAATGTTTCGTTTTAAGATAATATACCATCAAGTTGTGGTCAAATTTGTTACATGTATTAACAATTCACAAAAACAATTTGCTGCAATAATTATTTGCCCTTGCTATTATAGTGTATTCTATTGCATCAGAAATGTTTCAATTAAGAGATGTTATCTTTCTGTAGCAAAATGGCAAAGTTTGGTTGAAATTTAGACATACCAATTACTTACCTTACAAATATTTTCTTTCACATGTCAGCTGTAGATTTGATTTCATTGAGTTGAGAGATGGAGGTACAACTAATTCCCCCTCACTTGGTAAATTTTGTGGCATCACTAGACCTGGAACAGTGAAGTCCACAGGGAATGTTATGTATGCCAGATTTAGAACTGATGGAAGTGCTTTCTTTACAGGTTTTAAAGCAAATTATAAAATTGGTAAGTATGTCTGAGTAGGGTTTGAATATTTAAAATTCCATAACATAAATGTGATTCTTCCGACGGGAGTTAAAATCTCCCGCTTTTCAGACCCTCTTCCGTCCCTCCCGTTAAAATTTGAAATCTTCTGCTTTTTAAAAATGTCAATCTCGAAAAAATTTCAGTAGACATTTCTGTTTACAAAATAGATACGGACAGGGAAAAAGTCTGAGAAACTCTAAATTGATATGGGAAAAGTCTGAGAAAAACGGAAGTTTCCTGTAATGGAATTTGTGTCAAAAAGGTAAATAGAATAATAGCCTCCAGTAATCAATGAAGGTGTTAAGGATTAGACTGTATATACAACAATAAAAAATGATTGGCATTTACCTAGTAATCAACTAGCTAGTTAAATATACACGTCTGGATGATTAAAAGGGATATTGACAATGAAACAGTTGTATAAACATCGTCTTTTATAAATTTTGATGTTGTTGAAAACATGGAACAGACTTAGTTTATAATGAACCTCAAAGACAATAAAATCAACACAAATATGATATTTATGGCTTGTCTTCTATCTAGGCCAATGGAATACCTATATAAGTATGTTTGTCTTATAATTTGACATAATACAAACTGTATCATGTTATCACCAAATACATGTACCCCAGCATAATATTAAAAGAAGACACAGTATCTAGCCAAATTTTAAAATGGTGCAAGTCCAGTGCCAAGGGTCAAGACCATACTTACTACATGCAAAGTTGATTATAGGGCCCTAATTACTTGACCAAAAATATGGAGACAGCTACCCACCAGAAAGCCCACAACTCTATCAATTCAACACCTTCTGTTACAAGCATGTTCAGTAGTGGTTCTAAAGTTGACAAAGTGGCTAAAGCAGAGGTACTTTTTGACAACTATGTACAGTGATGTATGATGGCTGATCACTTTATCTTTGAACTATATATGATGAATAAATATTTGAACCCCCCCTCTTTATCTTCTATTTTACTAAGTAAAAATGGCTATGCAGGTGCTTGAAGGTATTGAATCATTGTTTTTTTTTAACAAAAAAGGAAGATATGCAGTTTAAACACACACGAAAAAACCATTGCGTACGTCGATAAAAAATCTCCAGTTATGAGGCCCAAACTCCAGCTGAAAATTTCCAAATCTGCAGTTGTGTCTTGACAACTCTGTCACATGTATGCCATAACCAATTTTTTTTTTTATCTTTTGTTGATAGTCATTAAAAGAGAATTAGGCTCCACTGTTTGCAAGGCATCAACAATGTATTAGTTTGTGATTAGATCAGTTTACAGTTTACAACATCTAGTGGTGGGTCAACAAAATATAATCTCATATAAATATGAAATTTAGTTTTTGATATTTTTTTTTTTTTTTTTTTATAAACCCTTCCATTATGTAAGTTTTATACATGTATGAAATATATTAGAAAATAGTACAATATATGTGAAAAATTAGGTATTCAATTAGTTCTTTTTTTTAGCAACATGTGGAGGAACGATTCGTGGTCAATCTGGATACATTCAAAGTCCAAACTTTCCCTCACCATATGACAGCAATATGGATTGTGAATGGTACATCCATGCACCAACAGGACATTATATGACCTTCAACTTTTTGTCCTTTAACCTTCAGTATGGAAGTAACTGTACAGTGGTTGACTATGTAGAGATTAGAGAACATAATTCTACAGGTTTGTTAGATTATAAGGGAGAAAAAGAGAAGACTTCTAATGTAGTGGTAGTGTATCAGAAGTACACAAAAACCTGTCAAAATACAAAAAGCTAAAACCTTGAAAAAAAAAGTCATTTTAAAAGAATGAAGGTGACCAGTACTATCCTGTACCTATAAGCTGTATTGCTTCTGGTTTGAAATAAACTGAACTGTTTAAAAACATGTCTTATTTAAAAAAAAAAATTAAAAAATCTTAATTTTTAAAACCTGATCGTTCCAGTTTTTGATATTGCCATTAATTGATGAAGGACTTTCCATTTTCAATTTTCCTTGGAGTTCCCTGTTTTTGTTGTTTTACTTTTTTCCATTCAGATTAATCTATTTACAACACTTAATGTAAAAATAAGATATGTTAGATTTCACAGGGATATTATAAATTTATATGATTGCAAGAATTGAATTGCACAATTTTGATGATTTAAAAATATTTAATGGGATTAAAATAATGAAAAATTCTCATTTAAGCTACTGACTGCTACAGAAAAAAATCTTAACTAAATGTGTGCAGTAGTTCCTGAAATCATGTTATAGGCAATCATTTTTTAATAGAAACAACTCTCTAAATATGAGAAAGAAATTGCTATTAAAATATTGTATAACAAACAACAAACTATAGGAGCTACAAGGTTACAATCTATATTGGTTGTAAATGAATGAAAAAAAAAACACCAACTCAACATACAAGCACATCATAAATTGACTTTGAAAGGTTTAAAATATAGTCTTTTAAATCAAACAATACTTATCTTACAGGTCCCTTATTAAAGAGAGCTTGTGGCAGCAGCACACCAGCATCTGTTGATACATCTGATAGTTTTGCCTATGTTAGATTTAAATCATACAATACTTATCTTACAGGTCCATTATTAAAGAGAGCTTGTGGCAGCAGCACCCCAGCATCTGTTGATACATCTGATAGTTTTGCCTATGTTATATTTAAATCAAACATTACTTATCTTACAGGTCCATTATTAAAGAGAGCTTGTGGCAGCAGCACCCCAGCATCTGTTGATACATCTGATAGTTTTGCCTATGTTAGATTTAAATCAAACAGTGCATCAAATCAACCTGGATTTAAACTGGCTTTCCATGCTAGTGTTGAAGGTAACTCATTGAAGTTATTGATTTCACTGTTTTTGCTTTTTCAAAAAAATTATTATCTTTTAATTCTTTAATTTTAATCCAGAATCTTGTCTTCAACATCTGTCTACTGACATTTGAAATATTTGTAACGTGACGGTATTGCACCTATTTTGACAGTTTTTTCATCTACGTTTTTTTATGATGAAGACAAAAATGTCCATTCTGTGTTTATTTTGTAGCCCTATCCTTCTTTATTATAAAGGTACACCAATTTGATTTTTATTCCATATGGAATCATAGAAAAATTGGTCTAAACTGACCTCCAAACCATCAATGATTCTGAAATTAGGAGTACCCAAATTGCTTCCATGCTTAAATTCACGTAGTCAAAAGTCTAATAACAGAGCTTTTGTTTAATTTCTTTAAATATTTTGAACAATTGGATATTAGTCCATGCTTACTCTTCATTATTTTTTAAATGGATACTTGTAACATATTTTATTTACTCATTTTAAAAAGATGACGTTTTGATGACGTCGCATGGCGACGTTTCAGTACATTTTGCTTTTTCAGTAAATACTTCATCTGTTGATAGATACTGTGAACGTTTTGTGCATATCTAAATAGTTTTACCTATGTTGAAAGATGTGCTTAGTATCAAATCATAAAAAAAACAAATTGTTTAGTCTCTAGAAAATCTTGTAAGATTTTCGCTGCTAGTTTTGCTAAATAGGTGCAATTTGGGTACCGTTACGTTAGCTATCAGCAATGTCTTATGATTACTTGAACTCTTACATTTACAAGTCATCTAAATAGACTATTTTCATATTACTGACTCTTGGCTCTAGAGAATAAAAAAGTTTGTACAGGTTACCTACCTTGGTAGGAAATTCTGGAACTCTGTCAATTAAGAGTAACTAAAAAAAGTAAAATCAAGCTAACAATAGGTATCATTTTGGTGATTTTTTTTTTTTTAATTTTCTTAAGCAGCAAACTCATCTATCACAAAAAACAATTAATATAACTTTGATAGGTTGCCCCTTAATGGCTTTTGAATAAAGTTTTGTTTATATTTGATTAATTTCAGAATGTGGTGGTTATCTTACAACACCAATAGGTAGCTTTTCATCGCCAAACTTCCCAGGGCGATATCCACATTCAAGAACCTGTGAATGGAAGATCAGAGTTCCACATGGCCGCCGTGTGACTTTGAACTTTGACAGCTTTAACATTGAAGCCAGCAGAACTTGTTATGATTATGTTGATGTAAGTATTGTTACTTGGATAATGGATTCTTATTAAAAAGAAGATGTGGTATGATTGCCAATAAGACAACCCTTCACAAAAGACCAAAATGACACAGAAATTAACAACTATAGATCACCGTACTACCTTCAACTTGAGCAAAATCTTTTTATTGTTAAGTGAACTAAGAGGAAAAATGTAATTTAAAAAAAAAAAATAGTTTCCTTTGAAGCTAAATTTTGATCGGGAGCAAACTTTGCAACAATCATCCAATAAGGATGCTTAGTTTTAGAATTACTTTGCCTATGCTCTATAAAGGGATGAACATGGACGACTTTGCCATTAATAGTAAATTCTGAAAACACATTGTAATAGTCTGGAAAAAAACCCCATCAATAAAAAAAACATCAATAACTGATCTTATTTAAATAAGATTTAATAAAAGGGTCTTAAAAAAACTCTTTATGTGTATCTCTTATAGAAAAAATAACCTATGACATGTATGACCCAACTTCTTGACAAATATGTTGAACATAATGGAGCTGAAGTATAGTTTTCTTTTGGGAGAAATGCAATTTCAAACATCACAATCAGATAGCAAGGACTTTGGTTATTTGTAGTGACATAGTTTTCCGTTCACAGGTTTATAATGGAATTTTGGACGACTCGCCTCTGTTCAGAAGAGTTTGTGGTGAGACAAATCCAGGTATTATCCAGTCCTATGGGAACACTATGAAGGTTATATTTAGGACAGATGGTTCTATCAGTAATGGTGGATTCAGGGCATCATATTCATCACAGGAAGATACAGGCAAGATATAATGAAAAATAATTTAATATATATTTTCTTTAACAAAATAAAAGAATTTGAAAAATCTTACTAAATGTCAATTGCTTTCACTATAATAACTGAAGTAAAAGATATGCTGAAAAGGAATGATTAAAATTATGAACAAAACATGTATCTGACCAAATTACTCTAAAATGTTTCAGCATTCAAACCACTAAGAGTGGGGTCTGCCAAAAGCTGTCATTAAATTAAGTCTGAAAGATCCAAAGGCATCTGCTTGTTGATACAGCTAAAAAGTAAAATCACAAAAATACTGAACTCCGAGGAAAATTCAAAACAGAAAGTTCTTAATCAAATGGCAAAATCAAATGATTAAACACATCAAACAAATGGACAATATTTGTCATATTCCTGAGTTGGTACAGGCATTTTCAAATGTAGAAAATAAAGGATTGAACCTGGTTTTATAGCGCTAAACCTCTCACTTTGAGACAGCTAACCAATCATCTTTTTAGCTCACCTGGCCCAAAGGGCCAAGTGAGCTTTTCCCATCACTTTGCGTCCGCCGTCGTCCGTCGTCCGTCGTCCGTCGTCCTTCGTCCGTCGTCCTTCGTCGTTAACTTTTACAAAATCTTCTCCTCTGAAACTGCTGGGCCAAATTTAACCAAACTTGGCCACAATTATCATTTGGGTATCTAGTTTTAAAAATGTGTCCGGTGACCCGGCCAACCAACCAAGATGGCCGCCATGGCTAAAATAGAACATAGGGGTAAAATGCAGTTTTTGGCTTATAACTCAAAAACCAAAGCATTTAGAGCAAATCTGACAGGGGTAAAATTGTTCATCAGGTGAAGATCTATCCGCCCTGAAATTTTCAGATGAATCAGACAACCGGTTGTTGGGTTGCTGCCCCTGAATTGGTAATTTTAAGGAAATTTTGCTGTTTTTTGGTTATTATCTTGAATATTATTATAGATAGAGATAAAGTGTAAACAGCAATAATGTGCAGCAAAGTAAGATTTACAAATAAGTCAACATGACCGAAATGGTCAATTGACCCCCTAAGGAGTAATTGTCCTTTATAGTCAATTTTTAACAATTTTCATAAAATTTTTTTTATTAACATTTTCCACTGAAACTACTGGGCCAAGTTCATTATAGATAGAGATAATTGTAAGCAGCACAAATGTTTAGTATAGTAAGATGTACAAACACATCACCATCACCAAAACACAATTTTGTCATGATTCCATCTGCTTCCTTTGTTTAATATTCACATAGACCAAGGTGAGCAACACAGGCTCTTTAGAGCCTCTAGTTTACTATATTAACATAAAGAAAATACAAGTAAATTATTGTATCCAGTGAAATAACTAGGTCAATTGAACCAAGGTGTTGAAGACAACAGAATCTGGGATAAATTTGTCTCACTTTAGTTGCATGCAAAATGAGTTATCGAAATTTGTTTCAATATTTGAAAAAAGTTTAATTTAGTTCTCATATAATATATAAATATTAAATATTTCAGTGTGTGGAGGAATCCTAAGTAACACTAATGGTAACATAACCTCTATTGGATATCCCAATGCTAATTATAGTAACAACGAAGAATGTATCTGGGTCATACAAAATCCAAACATAAATGGTTCTACTATCATGTTAAATTTCATGGACTTTAGCTTGGAGTCCCATGGTGACTGTACTTATGATTTCATAGAAGTCCGAGAAGGTATATTATTTTTTTTTGTGTACATATGATGTATGGGCAAAAAGTTAATTATATCCAGGGACGAGTAATTCGTGTGTATCACAAGCTCTTAGATCAACAAAAAGAAACAAAAATTTGAACTAGACTTTGAAAGTAACCATTTTCCTTTTGTCATCTTAGAAACAATCATAAAGGAAGTTTACTTTTTTCTCTCAATTTCCTATATTGCAGATCAAAAGAAATCCAAATTTTTAAAAAATTCTTTTTTTTTTTTTTTTTCAGATTTTTAAGATTTGTTGCTCTTGTTGTACAGCTGTGTATTTTTCATTAACCGCAGGATGAACGATCTTAAATATGTTTTGCTACTCATAAGTCTCAATATATAAAATGAAGATCATGTGTATATATTCTGTTTTCTCATTGGTTAAACAGGTACAGATGAGAATGGAGAACTTGTAGGAAAGTTCTGTGGAAATACAACATTACCGTTACCCGTTTTCTCACCAATGCCAAACTTATGGGTCAGATATAAATCTGATCATTCTAATGTTGATAAAGGCTTCCTGATCAAATATACCTTCACAGGTAATATATAATTGTTAATTTCCCATCACTTTGCGTCCGGCGTCCGTCATCGTCTTTAACTTTTACAAAAATCTTCTCCTCTGAAACTACTGGGCTTAATTTTACCTAACTTGGCCACAATCATCATTGGGGTATCTAGTTTAAAAAATGTGTCCGATGACCCGGCCAACCAACCAAGATGGCCTCCATGGCTAAAAATAGAACATAGGGGTAAAATGCAGTTTTTGGCTTATAACTCAAAAACCAAAGCATTTAGAGCAAACCTGACATGGGGTAAAATTGTTTATCAGTTCAAGATCTATCTGCACTGAAATTTGCAGATGAATCTGACAACCCATTGTTGGGTTGCTGCCTCTAAATTGGTAATTTTAAGGAAATTTTACTGTTTTTGGTTATCTTGAATATTATTATAGATAGAGATAAACTGTAAACAGCAATAATGTTCAGCAAAGTCAGATTTACAAATAAGTCAATATGACCGAAATGGTCAGTTGACCCCTTTAGGAGTTATTGCCCTTTATAGTCAATTTTTAACCATTTTTCGTAAATCTTAATAATCTTTTACAAAAATCTTCTCCTCTGAAACTACTGGGCCAAATTAATCCAAACTTGGCTACAATCATCATTGGGGTATCAAGTTAAAAAATGTGTGGCGTGACCCTGCCAACCAACCAAGATGGCCGCCATGGCTAAAAATAGAACATAGGGTAAAATGTAGATTTTGGCTTATACAGTAGACTCCGGCCAATCGGATACCCAAAATGTCAGCTAAAAATATCCGATTGTCCGATATATTCAATTAGCCGATGAACGTATATTCCTCCAAGTTTTTTTTCAAAATTGACAGACACAACCCTAAGATACCAATAGCTATTATAGCTGCCTTATTAATGGAAATTTGTAACTAATCTCATTGTTTTTTCAGGTACAAGTTCGGATAATTCGGTTGATTGAGTAACAGATCAATCAGTTGATAATAATGTATTTTGTTTATCTGGCAGTCTATTGATTATCAATTATTAATTATGTGTTGATTATTTGAATAAAATATGTACCATTTAAATAATGTGACTTGTTGTTTTTGCGTGATTTGTTTCATTTGTGTGTTAAAACAGGTAAAAGCTAAAAATAGCTATGAATTCTCGGAAGTAGGCCACAGGTAAATTCTATTAATAGCTACGAATTCATACCGACTCTGTGTAACTTTGTTTAATATGCAACCTAATTTTTGTTTGTGTTCTTTTTTATAATTGTTCATGAACATTAACAATGTGTAAACTGTTGATATTTATAGCCTTTTTCTTCTTCGCTGTGAATACCACTGTCACTCTAATATAGTTATAATCAATTTAACTATTGTCAGTTTATTGTTTTAATTTTGTATGCCATAACCATTTAATGTAAATGTGTTTGTGCGAATAAAATATTGTCTATTGTCTATAAACTTCTACCTGTAATCGTACTCGGATCTAATTTTCTACATTTTTTTATTTATGAAATCCATTTCCAATTTCAAGTAATACAACTATGTTTATGATTATAAAATTGAAAAATTAATTTTGCTTTTCTATCTTATCTGTCGTGGTTCAAAATAAAAGGCTGAATATTATGTAAATTAGGAAAATGGCGTACGTGTGTACAAGTTACATAATTCTATTTCACCTGGGACATGCTATTGACACACGATTCCTTGTTTTTACACGGGACTTCTATATATATTTTAATAAATTGTTGAGAAAGAGGTACATTTCATTCATATTTAATAAACATTGATGAACATCACGCACAGTTTATCATTTTGTCGTGTCATTGTTTGTGAAGTAAATGACAACGATCACATTTGGATAAACACATAACAAACACATCTTGGGCAGAATATAATATCAAATTCATAAAATAAACAAGACAAAAAGAAAAAATATGTTTTATTTGACTGTGAAAGATCGTTTTTATTAATAAAATGAAACATTTCTGTACTGAGGTTTTCTTAAACTTCGTAATGGCGTAACTTCCGGCTTCATTTCCTGTCAAAAAAAATATGAAATTATTTCAAAATATTCGATTGTACATGGTTTTCACACATTTTCCATGAATATTCCTATCCAATTAGCCGATATATTCTAATAACCGATATTCGATTATCCGATGTATTTTGACTGAAATGTATAGGGAATGGTTCGGTGTTTTGAAATAATATTACAATAGCCGATATATTCGATTAACCGATATCCGATTAGGTGGAGTCTACTGTAACTCTAAAACCAAAGCATTTAGAGCAAATCTGACATTGAGGTAAAATAATCTATTATGTCAAGATCTATCTGCCCTGAAATTTTCAGACAAATTGGACAACCCGTTGTTGGGTTGCTGCCCCTGAATTAGTAATTTTAAGGAAATTTTGCAGTTTTTGCTTATTATCTTGAATATTATTATAGATAGAGATAAACTGTAAACAGCAATAATGTTCAGCAAAGTAAGATTTACAAATAAGTCAACTGATCAAAATTGTCAGTTAACCCATTAAGGAAATATTGCCCTTTATAGTCAATTTTTTACCATTTTTCTAAAATTTTAGTAATCTTTTAAAGAATCTTCTCCTCTGAAACTACTGGGCCAAATTTAACCAAACTTGGCCACAATCATCATTTGGGTATCTAGTTTTAAAAATGTGTGGCGTGACCCTGCCAACCAACCAAGATGGCCACCATGGCTTAAAATAGTACATAGGGATGAAATGTAGATTTTGGCTTATATCTGTGAAACCAAAGCATTTAGAGCAAATCTGACAGGGGATAAATTGTTTATCAGGTCAAGATCTATCTGCCCTGAAATTTTCAGACAAAACAGACAACCTGTTGTTGGGTTGCTGCCCCAGAATTCTTAATTTTAAGGAAATTTTGCAGTTTTTGGTTATTATCTTGAATATTATAATAGATAGAGATAAACTGTAAAAATGCAATAATGTTCAGCAAAGTAAGATCTTCAAATAAGTCACATGACCAAAATTTTCAGTTTACCCCTTAAGGAGTTATTGCCCTTTATAGTCATTTTTTAACAATTTTCATAAATTTTTGTAAATTTTTGTAAATTTTTAGAATATATTTTCCACTGTAATTACTGGGCCAAGTTCATTATAGATAGAGATAATTGTAGCAAGAAGAATGTCCAGTAAAGTAAGATCTACAAACACATCATGATCACAAAAACACAATTTTGTCATGAATTTATCTGTGTCCATCAGAGCTCCAGATAAGCTGCGTATTTGTGTGATCACGCAATACAAATAATAAAAAACCCTATGCAATTGCACATTGCAGGGTTCAATAACCCAATTAATTCAAAGGAAAACCCAATTATATGCCAAAACCATGAGTTCTCAACCCTTTTATTGGCTACCATTTGCGTTATTTACCCTTATCTGTTTACAGTCGTCGCGTTAACTATTTTTATAATATTTATAATTGGAAATTTCCTTTCGTTCTAAAAATAGATCCCTGCATCAAGTAACTGAAATGGGTCCCTGTAAGAGTTTTCAGTTGCTCAATAGGTACACGTACGCGTGTTTTTGAAAACATTTCGATCTTCTCGGCGTTTATCCAATTAGCGTGTGTCATGTAGTCAAATTGTTTTCGCATTGCTCGGGATTTATCATAACATACATTGAATTGAAACGAAAGTGAATGTCCGGTAAAAATATTGAATAGAAGCATGTTTTCTGCTTCTTTTGAAAAGCTGAGGGAAAGTTATGATGATAACAAGACTCAGTCAGTGTTTTTAGGAAGCGTCAATCGAACACACGGGCATGTGTGCGTATCTTAACGAGAACATTGCTGATAAAACGGGGTTTCCTCAAAAATGAAATCAGTTGGATAAAGTAAAACTAAAAGGCCAAATGATGGCAAATCAATTATGACATGATAAAGCATCAGAAACCAAAAGTTCTAATAAAAGACAACTAAACCCAGATTTATGAAAATTGGAATAAAACAAAAACATTCAAGTATAATTAGAGTTTATATTATACTATTTTTTTTCATTTTACGGTTAATTAATGAATACACACAGGCACTGGTCTCAGAATTTATTATATAAAGGTATAAGACGAGTGCCTGTGAATACACATATCCGTGTTGTATCAGTTTATATGAGAAAATATAAAACTGGCAGAAGGTTTGAAACGGAACACAAATTAAACCTACAATTGCTCCTCAGTGAATAAACCAAATGAAACAGCTAGCAAATAACCCTAACCCTAACCCTTAAAGCTAAACAAAGAAAGAAACATATTTAAGATGGAAAAAAATCTGGGGTTGATATTCCCTAAATATTCAATATTGTGTTGATGAAAAAACCCAATGCATTAAGGAGCTTGGTGGTGAAAAACCCAATTTGATATTTACATGAGGGGTGAATATGAATTAATAATGCAATTAAAAAACTTTATCACCCAATTGTATAAGAAAATGGTGGGTAAAAAACCCAATTTGTGAATTCTTATCTGGAGCTCTGGTCCATTATTTAATATGCACATAGACCAAGGTGAGCGACACAGGCTCTTGAGAGCCTCTAGTTCCTAAATCTTAGTAATCTTTTACAAAAATCTTCTCTGAAACTACTGGGCCAAATTAATCCAAACTTGGCCACAATCATCTTTGGGGTATCTAGTTTAAAATATGTGTCCGGTGACCCGGCCTTCCAACCAAGATGGCTGCCATGGCTAAAAATAGAACATAGGGGTAAAATGCAGTTTTTTAGAGCAAATCTGACAAGGGTATATTTGTTTATCAGGTCAAGTTCTATCTGCCCTGAAATTTTAAGATGAATCGGACAACCCGTTGTTGGGTTGCTGCCCATAAATTGGTAATTTAAAGGAAATTTTACTATTTTTGGTTATTATCTTGAATATTATTATAGATAGAGATAAACTGTAAACAGTAATAATGTTCAGCAAAGTAAGATTTACAAATAAGTCAAACTGACCATTTCACAGTTGACCCCTTTAGGAGTTATTGCCTTTTATAGTCAATTTTTAACCTTTTTTCGTAAATCTTAGTAATCTTTTACAAAAATCTTCTCCTCTGAAACTACTGGGCCAAATTGATCCAAACTTGGCCACAATCATCTTCGGGGTATCTAGTTAAAAAAATTTGTCCGGTGACCCGGCCATCCAACCAAGATGGCCACCATGGCTAAAAATAGAACATAGGGGTAAAATGCAGTTTTTGGTTTATAACTCAAAAACCTTAGCATTAAGAGCAAATCTGACAAAGGGTAAAATTGTTTATCAGGTCAAGATCTATCTGCCTGGAAATTTTAAGATGAATTGGACAACCCGTTGTTGTGTTGCTGCCCCTAAATTGGTAATTTTAAGGAAATTTTACTGTTTTGGGTTATAATCTTGAATATTATTATAGATAGAGATAAACTGTAAACAGCAATAATGTACAGCAAAGTAAGATTTACAAATAAGTCAACATGACTGAAATGGTCAATTAACCCCTAAGGAGTTATTGTCCTTTATAGTCAATTTTTAACAATTTTCATAAAATTTGTAAATTTTTATTAACATTTTCCACTGAAACTACTGGGCCAAGTTCATTATAGATAGAGATAATTGTAAGCAGCAAGAATGTTCAGTAAAGTAAGATGTACAAACACATCACCATCACCAAAACACAATTTTGTCATGAATCCATCTACTTCCTTTGTTTAATATTCACATAGACCAAGGTGAGCGACACAGGCTCTTTAGAGCCTCTTGTTGCTAAAGTAGTAGTCCACTTGTGTATGGGAATGTTAGGCAAATAAACTCATCTTAGATACTAGAATCAAAATTGTGTAAGCCTGACATTAACATGTGTTTGGTCAATCAAAGACTCATCATTGAGGCTTCAATCAAAAAAAATGAAAAGGTCAAATATTACACAAATTGAAGAGCATTAGATTAAAGACAAATAGATTTGATATAAAGATCAAGATACTTTGAACATCCTACATAACCACGATTTTGTAGCTGAATACACATATTAGAGAAGGCCAAACGTTATGATCCATTGTCCATTGACGTCATGGAATCATATACCAATGCACTATTGTATGATTCTGAATCCATGAAGTTGTATTATCCACCTACTGCAACAGGGAGCGACACTTACTGACTAACATATAGAAACTTCTTGAATTTTAATTTTAGATTATCTTAAAAGTTCCTTTATGATTTATCAATTCTCTATAAACTGAACTTACTTCTTTCTTTCAGATTGTGGTGGTATATTAGCAGCTCCATCTGGTGTTATAACTAGTCCTAACTTCCCTAACGTCTATAACAATAGCGATGCATGTGCCTGGTTAATACAACAACCAGAGGGGTACCAGGTTAATGTAAGTAATTTTTGTTTGTTTGTTAGGTTACTGTTTCATTGATGTATTTGTTTACTTTTTTTTTCATATTCTAGAATGTTCTATGGACAGGAAAGAAAATTTATTTAGTGTATTTCTAAAATTGTATTTATTTTCTGATACACAAAACTAACTCCAAAATATCATATTAACACGGCTTTTGAAAAAATGTAAGATATGTTAAAAATGGAAAATGTCAATTAATGGAATTGATATTAACTGAATGCATTTTTTATAGGTACATTTTGGAAACTTTTCCCTAGAGAGTCACCCTGAGTGCAGATTTGATTATGTTCAAATATTAAACGGAAGACTACCTAGCTCTCCATCTGTTGGACAGTTTTGTGGAAACCATACAATTACAGATTTTGTGTCCCAGTCGAATGCCCTGAGAGTTATATTTAACTCAGATTATAGTATAGGAGGGAATGGATTCATGATGTCATACTTTCAGTCTTCTGGAGGTAAATCATCTATTTATTGTACTTACATTTATCTTATTAGTAGACTTTTGTCTCAACTGTAAAAACTTTCAACATCTGAGATTTAATGGAAATTGAGAAATATCTATTTTATTTAATTTTAAGTTCAGGAGTATGCAATGAAATATATGCATTTTAAAACCTGGCATATATTTCAAGTATAGATCTGCAGAGTTTTATTTCAGTTAGTGCCTAAAGTTACTGAGTGAGAAATATGCAGGGACTTCAAAGTTTATTGTTGGTCTAAAAAAGGTTGTGTTTTATATAACATTAGGGGAGAGAGAATCTTGTTTCATATTGCTATTCATTTGATACTACAGAAACGGTAAACTGATACAATTTATTTTATGACTCATAATGATAATGAGGAATTTAAAAAAAAAATCAATAAAAGACTTAAGTCTTCCCAGTCACTAGTGAACTGCAGAACAATTATTTGATTGATAGTGGGTATTTAACACCACTTTCAGCACTATTCTTGGCAGCCAGATTATTTTATCAGAGGAAGCAGGAATGCTTGCATGTTGAGGATCACAATCGTAGCAAGGAAAACTAGCAATCTAAGTCAATTAACATTGGAGTCAAATGCACCTGTTATAAATATGTGGGTTTCCAACTAACAACCTCAGTGTCGCAAACTATATATAGCTAGTGATAAAGAGCATGAACTACTTAGAAACAGAAAAGTTTCCTTTCGATGCATACATGTATCTAGAGTAAAGATTCAAATTGTCTTTTGCAGGTTGTGGTGGATTATTACATCAGAATACTGGCAGAATAACCTCCCCTAACTATCCACAGAGTTATCCCCACTTGTCTGAATGTGAATGGGACATCAATGTTGAGAGAGGATATCATATTATCTTAAATTTCATTCCACCCTTTGACCTTGAGGCAGAACCTTCTTGTGATTATGATTACGTAGAGGTAGGTTATTGTAAGTTAGATGATGCCTTTAAATGCCCTCTGTATAGCGTATTCTGTCTTCAGCTGGCCCTAAACAAATGGAGTGAAATTGGACTTCATACCAAACTCCAAACATATAAGTGAACATTCTGATTGATAGTATATAGTGTGTCTTTCTATGTTGTGATGTATACTATTGTTTCAGATAAGGGAGAAGGTTTGGTACCATTAAAACATTTAATCCTGCTGCAATTGTTTGCACCTGTCCTAAGTCAGGAATCTTAATGTTCAGTAGTGTTGTCGTTTGTAGATGTGGTTCATAGATGTTTCTTTGTTTTTATATAGATTAGACAGTTGGTTTTCCTGTTTGAATGGTTTTACACTAGTAAGTTTTTGGGGGCCTTTATAGTTTGCTGTTTTTGGGGACCTTTATAGTTTGCTGTTTGGTGTAAGCCAAGGCTCCATGTTGAAGACAGTACCTTTACCTACATGTATAATGGTTTACTTTTATACATTGTGACTTTGATGGAGTGTTGTCTCATTGGTACTTATACCACATCTTCCCATATCTATGAAATTAAAAATCACACAAAATAGTTGGTTTTTCCCTTAACAAACCATGATAGTTTATAGGAAAAAGATAAAAAATTTGAAACACTTTGAGATCTTAATTATCTAATATACCTCTCTCAAGTTTATTTGTACAGTCTTGAAAATCTACACATCTCCCCTGATTTTAAAACTTGATAGTAAATAAGTAAGTCATATAAAACGGGTGACTGGTGAAAAAATAATGAGTATCCAATTCCTGAACCAATGCATGCATATATCATAAACTTAGTCTTTTGTGCACAATTTTATCATTTTTTTACGCAAAAATATCGTATAATCGTCATTTTTTGTTCTCTCTATCTGTTATGTATTGAAAATATGGCTGCTCATTAATTGTCGTGTTTTGAAGCCGTAGGTTACGGATTGTCACCTTATAGTAAACAATTAACAAAGAAGTATAGATATTGAGCACATGTATAACATGTACAATCAGATAATAGTTCATTTAAATAAATGATCTATGCATATTGCGATCACCAGGTTTTTATGAGAAGGGTCACCCTAAGGTCACTTTGAATACAGAAAAGATGTCGGCGAATTGCTTCCTGGAAGCAAGCAATTAAAAAAAAGTTAACTTCTTCTAAATGTGGACAAATTAAAGAATTTTCTTCAGAAAAAAGTATATGTACATAAGTTAGGTAATAACGTCTACTATCCTTGTTATAAAAAACATATGTATATTTTTTTTTAATTTGAGGTTTCATATGACTTTAACGAAAGACATTTGCAAACAGCTAAAAAGTAATGGATTTGCAAATGTAAGAACAAGAAGCAAAAAATGTAGGTCATTGCAGCTCAGTGGACTTTTAATGAGCATGTTATTTAATAAAGTCATTCATTTGATCTTCCCTGAATTTTGTACAATCCTTTATCATAGACAGAGCATGACCTATTTAGTAATTTTTAGGTCAGAGGTTAGGTTGGTGAAATGTTCAACTATAATTCATGTATATATTCCATGCTAAGATCAATTTCAGATGTATTTGAGTGAAACTTGTAACTGTAATTTATAGGTTGATGATTCCTTACCAAACAACACATTAGTACCACGTGGTAGATGGTGTCATAATTTAACGCCACCAAAGCAGATGTCTAGCAGTAATCGTATTGTTGTAAGATTCCGATCAGATAGGAATACAAATGGTAATGGATTTGCAGCTAACTGGACTGTGGGTTAGTAGCTTACTAGATCACTGAGGAACATAAATGATTTTTGTAATTTACTTCCATGACATGTCTATTTTCTGTTAGAATTACATCTTGTCTCATTTAAATAGTTAAGTATATATTTAAATAATAAAACTTCAATGTTTAGGAAAAAGTTTTGAAATTTTTTAAATGTTGTTTTCAGTTTTTAAAACACCAAATAAATGTTTAAATCAAATGGAACCCTTAAAATTTTTCTTTAAAGCAATTATTTATCATGAAAATTATTAGCTAAGTAACATATGTTTTGACAGGTTGTGGCGCTGTATTTATGGATGATAATGGTGTATTTGTCTCCCCTGGATATCCTAACAATTATGGACCAAACTTAGTCTGTAACTATACCATCGTGTCTAATCCTGGAAGGTTTATAGTATTACAGTTTAACAGAATATTTGATATAGAAGGTAATATTTAAATTATTAATAGTACAATTGAAGTATTTGTGGAAAAAGTGCTGAAACATGCTATCTAAGAATTTCCTACCTATCTTTGAGGTCTCATGTGATGTAGATAATTTCATACTATGAGTAATGATAATGATAATGTAAATTATAATAAGACAATATCAATAGCTCTTCAAGTACTTTCATCAGATGTTTGATTTAAGAGTATTTGGTTAATAAATTGTTATATTCATCGTACTATTAAAAATTATAACTTCACATTCAAAGATTGCAATATTGCTGTTAAGTGGGTAAAGATATAAGTTTGTCAGTTCAAATGCTTATGTGTGATGGTTTATTTTAGGACCAGCCAGTTGTCCTTATGATGCCCTGACAGTTTATGAAGGGAACAGCACAGCTGGTACAGAACTAGGAAAATTCTGTGGAACCACTGTTCCACAAGCAGTTAGTGGAAAAGATGCTCTTTTTATACAGTTTAAAACTGATGGTACTGTCCCAGGCAAAGGGTTCTGGGCAAGCTATAGGGTATCTGATTGTGGAGGAGAATTTACCGACCCATTTGGATACATCCAAACACCAACACATCCTACAAGTTACCATCATAATGCTAACTGTACTTGGCTTATAACAGTAGAGGAAAACAGAATAGTTAGCTTAAAGTAAGTTTTGTTTAGATTATGGTAAAAGGTGGTCAGTTTGTGTAATATGGTATTAAAGAAACAGTGGCTATTAATGATATAGAAGATCTGTTTCATTTTTTTTATATTTGACTCTAGTGCCTCTTTTTAACTTACAGCTTCTGTGTTAAAATTTACTTCAAATAAACAGATGCCTTCCAAAAACATTGAATATTTCCAAGGCAAAAATCTTTTCAAAACAGTTGAAACAGAAGTAACACACTTTCCACTTGATGTACATATCTTTTTAAAGGAGAAGGTTCACGAGGGTTAAAATTGGCCCTGATTTTTTTTTGTTTTTTAAATTGGGTCAAAATATTCCAAATTTCATATAGAAATACTTGTGATAATACTATTAAGACAAGATTATTTTTTCTGGCACTTTCCTTTACAAATTATCGAGCTATGACCCCTTAAATAAACACAATTTGTAATAAAAGGTCAATTTTGGTACTTTTTCCCCATAATTCTAATTGTTTTTGGCATAATTTACTTTGGCCGCCATCTCCGATCCAAAAAGTTTTTATATTAATGAAATCTATATTAAAATTGGAATCTTTTGGTTACAACACATTTTGGATCGTAGGTGGCGGCCAAAGTGTTTCTAAAGCTTTTAGGTCTGAAAAATGCATAAAATCATCATATTTTGACAAAATGTCCAAAATAGACTTACTTTGGAGAATATTATGTACTCTTATGAAAAGAACTGATATATTTAGCATTTAGACTTTTGAAATAGACCCATTTACAAACCAATTTGAGACCTTTTTGGTGATTTATGATAAAGTTGATATTTTAGGCCATTTTGTGCCATAAGTGAACCTTGTCCTTTGGGGTTTCAGCAAAAACGAATTTAGTTTTCATCAATTTCAAGAAAGAAACAAAACAACATATGGGTAAAGTGCAAGTTAAAATTAGGCTTTACATCAGCACAATTGGCCCCAGAACACAGTTATTTCGTAGTGCAATAAATTAAAATTAAGATTTTTACTGTGTTGTGTACTACTAGTGGGACAATAATATCAAAATTATAGAAACTTTTACCAGCTCTAACTCAAAATATTGACAATTCTGTGTGAAGGGGTCTAAAATTCAGTTTGACAGCTTCAGACATACTATAATTTGACCTTTTTTAACTGGACCAAATCACTACTTAACATAAAGATTCAACACCCAAATTTTTTTAACATGTAATATCATCCCCCTACTTAATATTTCATGCATCAAATATCAAGAAATTAATTGGGAAAGAGTATCAAAAAAAAAAATTGCAAGTTATACACTGTTCACACTAGGGACTATATTCGAGACAACGAAAACCAAAGGATGATAACTGTATCCTTGAACCAAATAATGCTTCATCTAAAATAGAGTTAAATTTAGTCCTGTGTGTCTCTGTGGCTGAGTGGAAGTCAACAACACAGAATGACATCTTTTTAGGCTTTTCTTGGAGAACAGAACAAGTAATTTATGTGCATTGGGAATCAAAACAGTATAATAATGACTAAATGAGTGGAAAATATAAAACCTCTCATGCTTGCAAGCATCATTTTCGGTCTAACACTTTTGAATATTTCAGGTTTAACTCTTTTGAATTAGAAGCCCACCAAACATGTAACTTTGACTATGTAGATGTTTATGATGGAGGAGATCTATCCTCACCAATGATTGGACGATTCTGTGGGGAGGTAGTACCAGACGTACTGAGAACAACTGGGAACCAGATGTTGATTAATTTTGTCACTGATTGGTCAGTTAGTTTGGCAGGATTTACAGCTACCTACAGAACTACTTATGGTAAGATATATATTATTATGTTTTGTAAAGCTACTGTATAGCTAGTTATTCCTGCAGGGTGCAAATTTTCCATAATTTTTGCTCATATAACAAAATGGCCAAAATAAACTCTGCCAATTTAAAATGGCACATGCAAAGGTATTGATAAAAGTTTTGAATCTGCCGAAATAATAACCGCCAAAATATTTGATACCTTATTCAATGAAAATCACAACATTTTACATCCGCGAAATAACCCTCTATACAGTATTTTATTTGTTAATAAAGTTTTTAAAAATCTTATTTTAAAATCTCAGGCTGCATTCAGCCTTCAAATTCTATGAGTTGTGAACAATTTGATGCTGACAAGCCTCTCTGTTAGTAAGTGTTTTTAAGCCCACATGGTTGAAAGGCCAATTGAACTTTTCTCATCACTTGGTGTCCCTCATCATCTGAAATCTTTTTTAAAAATCTTCTCTGATGAAACTATTGCCCCACATTTAATCAAACTTAGTCACAATCATAACTGGTGTATCTAGTTTAAAAACTGTGTCTATAAAGAAATTTTGTAATGTGATTCATATTTCTATTATACGTAAGGTTAGCTATATTTTTTCTTTTAACACAGGTGAATCTCAAGGTTGTGGAGGTGTATTGAACAGTACCTCAGGTAGAATAACCTCTGTTGATTCTGATGGTAACGGTAAATATGAACACAATTTAGATTGTCGATGGATCATCATTGTCGGGGACAATAAAATAGTGAAGTTGACTGTCGAAGGACTGGGTGTTGAGAGCCATTCTACATGTTACTATGATTTCTTAGAGGTAGGTACATTAAAAAAACAAAATAATCCTTAAATATATGTATATAAAAATGCAACTTAATACTGCATGCTGCATTAGTATGCAATTTTATTTAGGGAATGACTCTAATATTTTTTCTGTCTATGAAGAAATAACATAAAAAATTTGGTGCACACTGAATAATGCGTGTAGCGGGTTATTTAACAGTGTGCACCACATTTTTTATGTTATTTCGAATAGACAGAAAAAAATATTACAGTCATTTCTTATGATTTAATTCTAAATTCCATTTTAAACCGTAGAAAACCATGAAAAAAACGTTGATGACGTCATGGTCACATGACTAAATTATGTCTATGGGCTCATAACAAAATAACGTCAGCCAATCAGCAGACGCATTACATCCAAAATTAAATTATTACTGTTGTGACAAACAAATGTTAGAGACTCAGCTGCCTAGGCCAGATCTATTGGTGTCATTCAAAGGCTTCCATAACAACTTTGTCACAAAGCATAACAACTGAAGATCAAGGCATCAACTGTTTTGTTGTACCTTAACTAATTTTAGAACAGCAGTTATATATGTGATTATCAAGCTAGTCAAAATATGTTCATTTAATAGTTGCAAGCAGTTAGTATTTTTTTAAAAGCTTTTTAATTTCTTTATTTTGTCAAATATCTTTTTTTTTTAGATAAGAGATGGTTTTTATATGGATGATCCATTGAAAGGAAAATACTGTGGAGATACAGTTCCACCGATAATACGATCCACTTCTAATGTCTTACTGGTTAGGTTTTATACAGATAGTTCTGTAGATGGAGCAGGATTTAATGCCACTTATGTCCAAGAGGATGGTAAATTATCATTTAACTCCAATGAACAAGAAATGAAATGACCATTTCACAATGATTGAAAGATAAAAAAAATAATTTTCTTTTTGAATAAATTTAGTAGGTTTGACAATACTGTGGGTTAAATTAATGTTCTCTGTATACTAATTTGTGTTGATTTTTTGGATAGAGGAAAAACATAAAATTCAAATACTCAATGAAATACACTTTTAGCATACCTGCCAACTGTCACTATTTGTGGGGGATTTCCCTAATGGAGGCTCCCAAATGGAAATTTTGAAAGAGCAATTTTTTCTATAATTTTAAACAAAACAATCCATTTTACAATGGCTATAGGCTTGTAAAAGTATGGAGAAGCCAAAAACAACATTAAAATATATTTGAAGGCCCCTTTAATGTTTTGAAGGACTATATGAGCCATCTTGCACGTAAAACCCCCCTGGGCATTATGAAAAGATGGCAGGTATGTTTTAGTGACTTGAATAGAAGCAAATGATGAAACCAAGATTTCCTCACCAGATAACATTTTTCTCAAATCACAAAAATTGATACCATCAAAAATATATGAATTGATATTTTAATTTTAATTGTTAATGATCATCAGTGAGGTAGTATTTATATTATTTTAGCATTGTGTGGTGGAACACGTACAGCTACAGATAGTCCACAGACATTGACGTCACCAGGATATCCAGGTTCTGTATTCCAACCTATCCAATGTCGCTGGACGATAGATACTCCAGAATCTAACCAACAAGTTCGCCTCACCATGACAGGCTTGGCTCTTATGACCCAAACCTCATGCACTGATGAATATGTTGAATTTAGAGATTCACCTATGGTAATATAGTGTTGTTTTTCTTACAAACCTTGCTTTCACCAAAATCTTTGTTTAAAAAGTATTTATTATTGTATAAGAAATAATAACAAGTTTGGAAAACTTTATAAATCTGTATACCAAAATAAAAAATATGTATAAACAAACAATATGTATATGTATACAGTTAAGGCCACACTGAATTGATACCTCGTTTGTCAGATTATGATCTTAATGGAAAAAAGTTTTTAAGAAAAACAAAAAAATCTTTAAACCCTGGATCCAAATTTTATACTTCAATATTTTTAAGACACTTGTGTGCATGTAAAAGATATTATTATTCCTTGGTTTTGATTCTAGAAAATTTATTTGAAAGCAATGCTGCTTGCTTGAAATTATTTCATTCCATTCATTACACTTTAAAATTATAAAAATAACGTAACTTTCTAAAAAAAAAAAACAAACTGAAATTTCCAATTTTTTAGAAAAATATTTTTTACTGTGCTTATCCAGTGACCTTTGGGGTATCACAATAGCAATGGCTCAAACAGTTTACCAAATTACAGTTAGATTTCTTCTCCAACTAACTGATCAACTGGTAAAATATTTTAGCAGATTGCTCAAGTGAATTGTTGTTAGTATGAAGTGAGTGCTGTAAAATCAAAAGTAATACTTACCATCCAGATCCAGTTAGTTGATATCTTTGTCATTTGTTTCAAACACAAAAATGACTTACTATAGTATGAGTCACTGAATAAGAAGGTCTTATTTTGACATGGAAACTTCTATCATAAATAGATTTTATAAATAAATAGTTGAAAACATTGTTTTGTAAGTCTATAATTTATAGCTCCGTTTTCCAACAACAAGTTAGTGCATAATTGTAATTTGGATTTTTTTTTTCTAAAGCAATTACTTATCTGCTACCATTAAAGGGAAATAATTTACATTACTGAAAATCAGCAAAATGTTGTCACAATTTTTGTCTGACAAATATCAACTTTCCTCATTTAATTTGTTTGTAACATTACTTTTATGATTACTAAACTTTTATCCTCTGTTTTGAAAAGAAACAATGAAATTTATTTTTAAGATGATTAAAATTTTGAAAAAAATTGTAGGCAAAATCAGAAGCCAGGTATCATTGATTAATTTTTTAGTGTACAATAACTCAATAAAAATTATTTCCCTTTAATGCCAGAAGATCAGTAATTTGTATAGAAAATATTATACGAATCATAATTACACAATAACTTTGTCTTAGAAGACAAAGCTATAAAATATACATCTACAAAACAATGGTTTGAACTATTTATTTATAAAATCTATTTATGATAGAAGTTTCCATGTCAAAATTAGACCTTCTTATTCAGTGACTCATACTACATGTATAGTAAGTCATTTTTTGTGTTTGAGACAAATGACAAAGATATGAACTAACTGGATCTGGATGGTAAGTATTACTTTTGATTTCACAGCACTCACTTCATACTAACAACATTTCACTTGAGCAATCTGCTAAAACATTTTACCAGTTGATCAGTTAGTTGGAGAAGAAATCTAACTGCAATTTGGTAAACTGTTTTGGCCATTGCTATTGTGATACCCCAAAGGTCACTGGATAAGCACTGTAAAATAGAATATTTTCTTGCTGGCTCCTCTTTTTCAACATGAGGAGACATGAGAACTTGATCTTAAATTGGTGTAAAAGATAAATGAATTTCTATAAATGCTCATAAAAAACAGTTGTTTTAGCTACAGTCGCTGACTCCAACACACTTACATGATGTGTACAGCTGATAGATACATATTTTAAGGTCAATTTTCAAATAATTGGTTTTATTCACATATTCAGAAATATAAGCCCAAAAATAATGCATTTTATCATGTTCACGTTCTATATATACTCCAGTTTATATATATTAACAAATAAAGTACTTATTACTTGAATTGCTCCTATTGAATTAATAAACATCAGCCTGTTAATATATTGTAAAAGGACTGGGGCAGGAGACTGATAATCGGAAGTATACTGTGCAAATAAGTATGCACCAAATCGTTAGGCCACTATCGTTAGGCCACTTAGGCGTCTTTAATATTTTTAATTAAAAATTAATAATGTAAAGCTTAAGAGAGCCTGGTGAATCTGTAGTAAGTTAGTCCCTGAAGTGGATACCTTGGGTATGCTGGGTCGTTACAATAAAACACAATACATGTAGAAAGACTTGTAATAAAAACATTGAAGTGACTGCTGCAGAAAATGTATTAAATGATCGACATGTTTCGGTGCCTAGGGCAAAACATTTTCTGCAGCAGTCATTCCAGTGTTATCGTTACAAGACTTTCTACATTTAATATTTATAAATGTACTATGAATAACTAACCATGAAATATTTGATACTTTACAGGGCACTATGGGTCAGTCTGTCCATTTCTGTGGAAGTACAATGCCTGGTCCATTTGATTCAATAGGAACTACTGTACAAGTTAATCTAGCCATGATGGGGATGGCCAGTAGTAATGGTTTCTCACTTAAATACCAGATTGCTAGTATGTGTTATATATAATCTCAAATTTCATTCCTGTCCATAGGTTAGGGTTTCCAGTTCAGATTTTTTTATGATTTGTTCTAAATCTTTCCTTAGGCACTGGCCTCCCTAAAACACGACAGGTTAGCTACTATAACTAAATATATTCACACTGAAATATAGTTCCCTATAGTTCTCATGTATGTGCACATAATATATACATATAAAGTTCATTCAAGAATGTATGTCATTAAGGTGTGTTGATGGAAAGGCTTTTTTTTAAAACATATTGATTAGGTAATTGAGTATTGATACAATACTAGATGATTGACAACTCATTATCATCAACCATTCAGGGACAAGGTGGACATTTAATTACAATGCCCCACCTCCTAAACTGTCAATCAAATTGACCACATTACTTATCAACCTCAGTCTTACATAATTATACAGACCCTTTCAATATACATACCCAATAAACAAATATCAATGAATATTTGACCTCATAATTGAATACACAAATGTATACAATAGATGTTTGATATATAAGGATAATAGATTTATTTATTGCCTATTACTTTTGATCTACATTACATAAAGGGAATCTGTAAATTATCTCTGAAAGATAATTGATTAATTAAGGATTAACATGATCTTTAAAAAAGATGAAATATAAAGATTCAAGATTCAATATTTTATTAGAGTCTCACCACTTGTTATACATATAATACAATCATCATAATATATAAATTGCATAAAACAATAAATTTATAAATTAAAATACAAGTGCCATTCTATAAAGAATTATGAGAGACTATAGAAATCAATATAAATTATAACTATATATTTATCATGTCTACAAACACATTTTTAGCTCACCTGGCCCGAAGGGCCAAGTGAGCTTTTCCCATCACTTTGCGTCCGGCGTCCAATCGTCGTCCGTCGTCGTCGTCCGTCGTCGTTAACTTTTACAAAAATCTTTTCCTCTGAAACTACTGGGCCAAATTAAATCAAACTTGGCCACAATCATCATTGGGGTATCTAGTTTAAAAAATGTGTGGCTTGACCCGGCCAACCAACCAAGATGGCCGCCATGGCTAAAAATAGAACATAGGGGTAAAATGCAGTTTTTGGCTTATAACTCAAAAACCAAAGCATTTAGAGCAAATCTGACTGGGGTAAAATTGTTTATCAGGTCAAGATCTATCTGCCCTGAAATTTTCAGATGAATCCGACGACCTGTTGTTGGGTTGCTGCCCCTGAATTGGTAATTTTAAGGAAATTTTGCAGTTTTTGGTTATTATCTTGAATATTATTATAGATCGGGATAAACTGTAAACAGCAATAATGTTCAGCAAAGTAAGATTTACAAATAAGTCAACATGACCGAAAAGGTCAGTTGACCCCTTTAGGAGTTATTGCCCTTTATAGTCAATTTTTAACCATTTTTCGTAAATCTTAGTAATCTTTTACAAAAATCTTCTTCTCTGAAACTATTGGGCCAAATTAAACCAAACTTGGCCACAATCACAATTGGGGTATCTAGTTTAAAAAATGTGTCCGGTGACCCGGCCAACCAACCAAGATGGCCGCCACAGCTAAAAATAGAACATAGGGGTAAAATTCAGTTTTTGGCTTATAACTCAAAAACCAAAGCATTTAGAGCAAATCTGACAGGAAGTAAAATTGATTATCAGGTCAAGATCTATCTGCCCTGAAATTTACAGATGAATCGGACAACCTGTTGTTGGGTTCCTGTCCCTGAATTGGTAATTTTAAGGAAATTTTGCTGTTTTTGGTTATTTATCTTGAATATTATTATAGATAGAGATAAACTGTAAACAGCAATAATGTTCAGCAAAGTAAGATTTACAAATAAGTCAACATGACTGAAATGGTCAGTTGACCCCTTTAGGAGTTATTGCCCTTTATAGTCAATTTTTAACCATTTTTCGTAAATCTTAGTAATCTATTACAAAAATCTTCTCCTCTGAAACCACTGTGCCAAATTAAACCAAACTTGGCCACAATCATCATTGGGGTATCTAGTTTAAAAAATGTGTGGCGTGACCCGGTCAACCAACCAAGATGGCCGCCACAGCTAAAAATAGAACATAGGGGTAAAATTCAGTTTTTGGCTTATAACTCAAAAACCAAAGCATTTAGAGCAAATCTGACATAATGATTATCAGGTCAAGATCTATCTGCCCTGAAATTTTCAGATGAATCCGACGACTTGTTGTTGGGTTGCTGCCCCTGAATTGGTAATTTTAAGGAAATTTTGCTGTTTTTGGTTATTATCTTGAATATTATTATAGATAGAGATAAACTGTAAACAGCAATAATGTTCAGCAAAGTAAGATTTACAAATAAGTCAACATGACTGAAATGGTCAGTTGACCCCTTTTGGAGTTATTGCCCTTTATAGTCAATTTTGAACCATTTTTCGTAAATCTTAGTTATCTTTTACAAAAATCTTCTCTGAAACTACTGGGCCAAGTTCATTATAGATAGAGATAATTGTAAGCAGCAAGAATGTTCAGTAAAGTAAGATTTACAAACACATCACCATCACCAAAACACAATTTTGTCATGAATCCATCTGCTTCCTTGGTTTAATATTCACATAGACCAAGGTGAGCGACACAGGCTCTTTAGAGCCTCTAGTTGTTATGTTAAACCATACAACTACAATTATCATGTCTAAAAAATATTTCAAGTTTATGAAAACATCAATCAAACATATAAAAAACTATTTCTTCTACTTAAAATGTTGAAGCAGGTCTTGGCAACCACATGAAAATATAAATTTAAATATGAATATATAAAAGGTATTCAAGTAAGGCCTATAATTAACTTGATAAATTTCCAATAATCATCTGCAATTAATCAACAATTTAGGTTAGTTCACTTATATTTTTTTTTTATCAGTAATTGGCTAGAAACAGTTTTAAAATTTTAAAACTTTTGATTATAACAAACCATTTTTTATTAGTTTATTCCCCATCAATCATTATGTCTATTTTAGTCATTTGAATTTTTATAAGAAGTGAATATATATTTTTAAGAAAAAATCCCGATTTCAATAAAATAAGTTTTTGATTTGTTTACGTTTAAAAAGTACATTTTCAATGTTCTGTTCTGAAAAATATAAATTGATCAAAAGGCAATCTACAACTTTTAATCTTCAATGTCATATAACCTATGTTTTAACTTACAAAATGCCCCAAAACAACATTTTTAGATTATTTTTGTTGACACTTTAAAGTTCTTAGCTTATGTCTTATATTTATAAGGGTAGTAGGTAACATTTACTAGAAGAATTTTCAGCAAAAGTGTTTTATTATACCTATACCCCGCTTTAAAAAAGGGGGGGTATACTGTTTTACCTCTGTCTGTCCATCAGTCCGTCCATCAGTCCGTCAGTCCGTCCGTCCCATGAATATCTTTCGTCACATTTTACTCAGGAACTACAATACAAGGATTTCTGAAATTTGCTTTCAAGGTTTATATAAGTTTGCTATACTGTGTGATGCGTTTTCAGATTCATCACTCGACAACTTCCTGTTTACCGAACACATGTATCATTTTACACATGATAGCCAAGTTGAAAATTTTCGTCACATTTTTCTCAGGAACTACAATACAAGGATTTCTGAAATTTGGTTTCAGGGTTTGTATAAGTCAGCTTTACAGTATGATGCGTTTTCAGATTCATCGCTCGACAACTTCCTGTTTACCGAACACTTGTATGATTTTACACATGATGGCCAAGTTGAAAACTTTTCGTCACATTTTTCTCAGGAACTACAATACAAGGATTTCTGAAATTTGGTTTCAGGGTTTATATAAGTCAGCTATACTGTGTGATGCGTTTTCAGAACCATCACTGGACAACATCCGGTTTACCGAAAACACTTGTATGATTTTACACATGATAGCCAAGTTGAAAATTTTTGTCACATTTTTCTCAGGAACTACAATACAAGGATTTCTGAAATTTGGTTTCAGGGTTTAAATAAGTCAGCTTTACCGTGTGATGCGTTTTCAGATTCATCACTCAACAACTTCCTGTTTACCGAACACTTGCACATATTTTTACACTATTACAATTATCCACTTGCGGTGGGGGTATCATCAGTGAGCAGTAGCTCACAGTTTCACTTGTTTGTGTTCTTTTGTCTCCACAATACCTTAATATGAAATTATCCAAGCTACTCTTCCAATCGTTCCATGAATGATATCCATCACTTTGATTTTTTTACTTGTAAAGTTGGTAGAGGGGGGATAGGACCTTTATCGGGACTCCAGGATAAGGTGTTTTAAGCTCAGGATTGCAGGATTGATCCTTTCAAGATCCGAGATTTCTTTTTTCCAATTTTGGGATGTCTGGATTTAAATTTCTTTAAATTGGGATCTCAGGATTTCATGTTTTTAAGCCCAGGATTTCAGGATCAGGACCCCTCCAACCCCTCCTCTTTCATGTCACAACATGTGTTTTTGGATGAAAGTAAATTATGTAAAGATTGATAATTTTTTATATTGTAAAAACATGTTTGATTTACAAAAAAAAAAAGAAAAATAAAGGCAAAAATGAAAATTGCAGTAAAATGTTCTGATTGATTTGTAAATTCAGTAAATTCTAAAGTTTTTTAGAAGTTTGTTGACAATGCAAAGATCAGGTTTTCATTTGATTAAATTTTTGTTCAATACTGACCATTTATGTTATATATGTGGTCAAAGTTTTCAATTTCTTATTTTTAAAAGGTTGCAATAGAACTTACAATGTTAACAGAAATATCAGTTCCACATTGACCATTGATGTTATAAATGTGGTCAAAAATTTCAATTTCTTATTTTTAACAGGTTGTAATAGAACTTACAATGGTAACAGCGGTCAGATATATAGTCCAGGATGGCCAGGGAACTACCCTGTAGATAGTTACTGTGAGATGACAGTGACCAGTTCTCCAGGAACATCATTATCTCTATACTTCAACTCATTCCAGATAGAAGCACATAGAAGTTGTCAGTATGATGGTTTGTTGGTAAGATTTATTACAAGAATATTAATGTGTAAAAATTGTTAAGATTGTGTCTGACTTATACCTGAATTTTTTTTGAAAACAGAAAAATCTAAAAAAAATAAAATATTATTAGAGATCTAAAAAGCCTGAACTTTTTTAACAGCATGCAGTCTTATAACTTCAACAAAATACACATGGTAAGAATACAAAATTCTTTTTGAAAATATTCAAGAGATCCTTATGTGCTGTCTAGGTGGAGGATTGTTTTGGACATGATGAGAATTAATGATGCAGTGCAATTTTTTGCTCATGTTTTTTTGTTAGAAAAGCAATTAAAAATCTTTACAGGGAACTTGGGAAGCATTAAAGTATGAATGCTCTTATTTCATATTCCAAAAATTTAGATATGAATAAAACTGCTATGTATATTGAGACTATTAAATATTGGAACACATAGCAAGTTGCTTTAAAATAAATAATGCCTGTAAGTAATTCTTTTTTTTCAAACATTTGATTAAGAGTATTTAAAATGAAGTTGTATGTAAAGTTCATGAATGTTTTTTTTTATACCATTTGAAATAACAGTTTCATTCAGAAAAGGTTTTTATATAACTTGAATGTTGATAGATACGGAATAGTTCAAGTGGAACAGACATAGCTACATTATGTGGAATGGCTTTACCAGACCCTATCTTTGCACAAGGAAACAGATTGTGGATGAAGTTCTATACAGATATTTCTGTTACACATCCTGGTTATTCCATATCATACACAGCTTCTTTTAACGGTAAATTATTGGCTTATCCATTTTCAGGAAAAAGAATTAGGGATTTATTTCATTCTGTAAAAAGTCTGGAACTATTTAGATGGATCTCAGTTGCGAAAGATACAGAAAATTGAGTTATTATGAGCAATAGAAAAATCATGGTTCATTTAAAACATGATTTTTGAAATTGTTAAAAATATGTTATTTGTGAAGAGAGAAGTTTTTGTTTAAAGTTTACTATGATAGAATCCTTATGAAGTTTTAAGTGACTCTATTCAACAATTAAAAAAGACATTTCCGATTAAGATGATACATAACCATGGATGAAATGAAAATATCATTTATTTTGTTTGTAATAAGAGATCCTTTATTTTAATCAAAATGTTTGCCTTATTCTGGAAACCTGGCAAAACAAAACTCAGTGATTTTGAAAGAACATATATATTCAACAGGCATACTCATAGATTGACCTTAATTTGATTAATTCAATTGTATATTTTATTTTAAGACATCTTGGACAAGATCTGTTTTGATAAATATACCATCATTAAAATTCACCTTTTCAGAAACTGAAGGAATATGGGTAATCTCATTGTTCGTAGACCAAAACTAAAATAACGTTATGTCATTGGTTGAATTTCAAATGTTTGGAACGTTTTTAACCAATCACAACGTTTTGATGTACACTTTTAAAAATATTACCCAGAATGCATTAGATTCTGAAACTGCCGATTAAATTTCTATCTATCTTTAGGTATTGGATGTGGTGGGAATATAACTGGTGTTAATGGTAGCTTGACAAGCCCTGGTTTCCCTAGCAACAACACCCTGCGTCAGACATGTGGCTGGTTGTTGTCTGCACCAGCCAGGAGGACTATCACTGTCAGATTTACAAGTATAAATGTTTTCGGAACAGCACAGTGTGATACAAATTACGTAGAAGTTTACAATGGTGGAAGTGAATCTAATCTCAAATTTAGTCGTTATTGTAGTAGTGTAAGTACGAATGTTTTCCTTGTAGCTTCTAACTCAGAATATGAAATAGATTTTACCTACAGTAGATACTACCTGGTTGTTTAAGGTGTAAAAGCAAAATGCTTTTGAATTTATTTCATATTTGCAGGCTTAAGATTTTTAAAGCAATTGCTTTTATGCCGTCGCGTATGGCCATCTTTGTGACCCAGATCAGAGACTCCGCCCAGATCAAGCCATAGTATTTTGTTAAACAGGCTCCTGGTCAGTCATTCTTTAACACCTATGTATGTTTTCTAATGCAATACATAGCTTGAGACTTTAAAAAAACGTTAGTGGATTTAAGAAGTTTCAGAATATGTTCTTGTAGATGTATTTTTGTATTTAAAGGGTCAACCGTTTGACTATCAAATAACATAGAAGTCCGAGTGAAAAAAAGTACATTTTTATAAATGCGATTCCGTTTTCCGCCGTTCGTACGATGTTTCAACAAAATATGGATTCATTTCAGTTGTTGATTTAGTATTGAAAATTTAACTGAATTATCTCCTAATAAATACGGTTTTTTATGTTTAATTTGTGTTTCTTTAAGAGGTCAGGTGCTCTTGTTCATTCATAAAATTATCGTTCATTCATACATTTATCGTAAAATCAAAATCACTACACAGGTTAATGCGTAGTGTCAAATTATTACCTGTAATCTAAAAATAGACAAACTTTATTTGCGCAAATAATTTAGCGGAACGAAACCCTTGTTGAAAACACATAACAATAAGTTCGTTTTCCTTTTCTGTCAAAACTCCGTAATATTTATCGATCACCTTACTAATGAAATGGACCCGTCCAAACGTAGTAGATGCCAAGTCGGTCCAGATGAAGAGATATTTACAATTTGGAATTTTCTAGTTTATTAATACATAGATTGAAAAAAAGTACGTCTTTTTAAATATCATGATCAAAACTGGGTTTGCATAACAAATGTGACTTGTCAGATGAAACCATTATCCTCGTCTTTTCAGTGAACAAGTCTACTACGTTTGTTGACACTCGACGGTCCACCGTGTTAGCAATTTTATTTCACATGTTTTCGAAATATTGAAGATCATTTTTCGTAATGTTTCCTAAAAATTGATAAATATCAAAGCAACGTAGAGCTGTTTGTTCTTGTTCGTATAATAAAATTGAGAATGGAAATGGGGAATTTGTCAAAGAGACAACAACCCGACCATAGAAAAACATACAACAGCAGAATTAAGGTCACCAACAGGTCTTCAATGCAGCGAAAAATTCCCGCACCCGGAGGCGTCCTTCAGCTGGCCCCTATACAATATATATACTAGTTCAGTGATAACGATTTAATGTCATGTTTGTCTGTGATGACCCCCCTTTTCGGGATGGCATGAGAATTGTAGTTATCTCGTACCCACATGCACTTGTTTCTATCCATAGGAAGGTCGACTATCCATATAAAACTATTTATATGGATAATCGACCTTCCTATGGATAGAAACAAGTGCCTGTGCTCGTACCGCATCAGAAGGACACATATCAACTGAGCAATAATGTTTGGAACTTAGTTTTAAAAATGATGACAAAGTAACATTATGAAAATATTTTTATTAATCTGAAATATACATTTATTCTTTACATGTTTATGTCTTGTAAGATATTTTATTTCTTTCCCGTTTTTTAACATTTGCGTCTGGAAAGTTGAAATGTTTTAACTTAATCATTTGTGTTAATGGTTAAATATAAATTAATAAAGAAAATTGTTAAAATTAAATCAATAAAGGAAATTACTGCCAAGGAAGTTACAAACACTACCAGGGGATAATCCATGATGATTTCTTTTTGAGTTATATGTTTCAGCACATGTATATTTGACCCCAACTTTAGCCTGGTAAACGTGTTGTCTCCTTGTGAAATATAAAACATATTAAAAATGACTTTCTGCTAAAGTCTTTTATTTATATACATTGTAAAGATAAAACCTTCTTACTTTTAACTAGACAACACTCATGTCAGGTTTAATTCTTGTATATATGTGGATGAAAAATAAAAGTCCCCAAACATTAACCATGTTAACATGGCAGCAATTGCTTTTACAGCCTTTAAGGCTTTGATTATTACTCTGGACAATCTAGTTTTGACATATTTGTAAGACTCTGATCTATTGCTGTCTTTTTAGATGTCTTTTGGTGTTTTAGATCTGGTCTGATTTGTTCATCATTTATGTTTTATTTAGAGCAATTACAGTGAGTTGACTGTTAGTGTTGCTCTCCACCAATTGCAACTCATTCAAAATTTTGACCAAATTGCAATTTGTTTTATAAAATCAAATTGTTCAACTGGTCAGAATATTGGATAAATTGTTCAGTCAAAATGTGAAAGTGCAAGGTTATAAAATAAAATATACTTACAATCCTATAAGACTTTAACTTTAGGAGAGCAACACTAATAGTCAACTCACTGTAAGTTGAACAAAATCGTAATATATATTGTATTTGTTCAATGTGAAAAAAGCTCAACTGTCATTGGTGGATTTTGATCAAGAGAAATATAAGAATCATTTTAATGTTGAACAAAAAGAAAACAAAATTGAACCATTTTTTGTATAGAAATAAGAAGAAGTGGTTTGTTTGCCAGTTAGATATCTATCCACCAAAGACAAAAGGAAGGCTACACATTATTAAAATATGCAGTGTCTAATGTTCTATAGATAAGCTAAGTCTGATGTTATATTTTATTTGTATTTTTAGGAAACCATTGCACCATTGCATGCTGATACAAACCAAGTTTATGTCAAGTATGTTTCCAGTGGGTCAGGATCAGCGCCATTATTCAGACTTGTATATACCAGCTAATTCACAATTATTTATCACGTCACAAAGATTTATATAATTCATGTCATATTGTTTCCTTAATTTCATTTGTAAATTTTATTTATGTGAGAGACAATTGTCTATCAAATAAAAGTCTTTAATTGTCAATTGTCACTTGTAGATTATTGTTTCAGCACACACTTATGCATGTATAAATTCATCTAACTTAGCTCATTTGGCCTGAAGGTTTTGCTATCACTTTGGCATCCATTGTCCACAAATTTTCCTTTAAAAATTTTCTCTTGAGAACCTGCTCAATTGATTTAAACCAAAGTTTGTCTGCTTCAACATAGAAATAAGAGAAAATTCAATATGGGGCTTTTTCAGGGAAAATACTTAACAGTGAGCACTAGTTTGTCATTACAGAGGTAAGTTCAACTATCTTCATTGAATAGAATGGCCAGTAATCCTACCGAATGTCCGAGGTTCTCTCTGGATACACTGGCTACCTCCATAAAAAAGTACCCAATATGATATAAGCAAGTGTGATGGAGTTTAACACCACCAATAAATCATATGCATGGACCTACATGTGATTTTAATTGCATTTTCATCTTTGCTTAAGTCAACCATTTAGTCAATCTGAAAAACAGAAATGCAAGGAAATAAAGAGTCATTGTCCTGTCTTATAACATTTTTTTGTGTACCTCACCCTTTGATCGTATGCAGGTTTTAATCGTAGTACTTGCACAACAGTCTGCTTAATTCGTGGCCTTTTGTGAATCATTTGTCTGACTCCCAATTGACATACTGATGGTTTTGATCATCACCACTCTTTATATTATAGGCTACCTTATAATTGACGGGTGCCATATGTTGAGCAGGATTTGCTTACCTTTCTGGAGCACCTGAGACCCACCCCGTTTTTGGTTGAGTTCGTGTTGCTCAATCTATGTTGTGTTTTGTGTACTTTTGTTTGGTCTTTTTTGTCGAGACTGCAACTTTTGTTGCAGAAAGCTCGACATAGGGATAGTGATCCGATGGCGGCGGCGTTGGCTAACATTTTAGAAGGTGAAAGACCTGGATGCTTAATACTTTGTATATAGATGCCTCATGTTACGAAGTTTCCGTCAGTCACATGTCCAATGTCCTTGACCTCATATTCATGGTTCAGTGACCACTTGAAAAAAAGTTCAGAATTTTTGTAATGTTGAATTCTCTCTTATTATAAATAATAGGATAACTATATTTGGTATGTGCGTACCTTGCAAGGTCCTCATGCCCATCAGACAGTTTTCACTTGACCTCGACCTCATTTCATGGATCAGTGAACAAGGTTAAGTTTTGGTGGTCAAGTCCATATCTCAGATACTATAAGCAATACCCTTACCAAAAAGTGCTAACATGTTGCACATAAGTTGCACATAAGATGCTCACGTTAGCAACTAACATGATTGCACACAAGTTTTTTAACATGCAAATTAGGTGAGCATTTTGTGAGCAAAAAAATTGCACATATGAAACTAACCTTAAATTTGCATGTTAAAAACCTCATGTGCAACTGCTCATATGAGCTTTTGTTTCACATGTGCATTTTATTAGATTGCTCATATGAGCATGTTGCACACGTGAATATTATAGTTGACCAAAACAAAATGGCTGCATTAAAAAAGGAAATTTTTCAAATTCAAATGAAAATCTTAAATAATTCAGTTGAAAATAAAATAATTGATACATCATGTTAAAAAAGTTAATAGCACAATATAGGACTTAACATTTTCCATATCCATCTACCTCCATTTATTGCATGCTTTTCATGAATTTGAATTTACAGGAAGTACATGACTGGGCATGTCATTTTGAAAAAGCTCATATGAGCAATGATGTAGGTTAGTTTTGAATGGTTAGAAGAATGGAAAAACTTTTCAAAGTACAAAACTAACATAAAACTAACATGGATGATAAAAGCTCACCTTAGGTTTGAATTGCACATGTGAGCATTATGTTAGATTGTTGTGGGCACATATGAACTACCAAACTGCACATATGAGCAACCTGATTTGCATACAATTCTTACTTGCATCTCATGTGCTTCACATGTGAAACTTGTGTGCTATTGTTAGCAATTTCTGTATGGGTAGGGCTAGTATATTCGGTGTATGGAAGGACTGTAAGGTGTAAATGTCGAACTGGCAGGTGTCATCTGACCTTGACCTCATTTTCATGGTTCAGTGGTTATAGTTAAATTTTTGTGTTTTGGTCGGTTGTTCTCATACTATATGCAATAATTCTACTATATTTGTTGTATGGAATGATTGTAAGGTGTACATGTCTAGCGGGCAGATGTCATGTGACCTTGACCTAATTTTCATGGTTCAGTGGTCAAAGTTAAGTTTTTGAGTTTTGGTCTTTTTATCTAATACTATATGCATAGGTCAACTATATTTGGTGTATGGAAATATTTTATGATCTTTATGTCAGTCGCGCAGGTTTAATTTGACCGTGACAAAATTTTCACAGTTCATAGCACAGTGTTAAGTTTTTGTGTTTTGGTCTATTTTTTTTTAAACTATAAGTAATAGGTCAACTATATATGTTTTATAGAAGCATTGTTAGCTGTACATGTCTGCCTGGTATGGTTCATCTGACCTTGACCTCATTTTCAAGGTTTATTGGTTTTTGTTTAGTTATCTTGGTTAATGTTAAGTTTATAGTACAGTTGTTATAAAGCTTAGCTTTATACTTAGGACTATCAACATAATATCAATGATTAGTAAAGAAGGCGAGACATTTCAGCGTGTGCACTCTTGTTGCACTATTCAAGGAAAATCCTGAATGCCTTTTTCAAGGAAGATCCTGGATCATAAACGCCTATTTTAACATCAAACTATTTATAATAACAATATTTCAAACTAGCATTTACAATTATTCTAGAAAAAAGTTGTCAGAGATCCTATATCCATAAGAAAAAGATTGACGGTCATTGAATATATGTCTAATTACAACATAAGAAATTTGGATCCCACTGAATTGTCTTTGGTTCTTTTACATAAGATTCACTAAATGTGTAGTGTGCATTGCTATATACGGATATATCTTACTTTCTATTTTTTATTAACAAAATGATTCGGAAATGCATTACATAAAGAGTTACATAATTAATTACTTAATGTGAAAAGAATTTGCAAATCTGTCCAATGTTGAGTTTGCTTTTTTAATGGTCGACGAGTGGCTGGATAATTAATGTTAGAAAATGAATATTATAGAACTAAAAACGTATTTCGGGTTTCACTTGGTAAGTCTTTTTTGAAGTTTGCTAAATTCCCGTTTGATGATAAGCAACATTGCATTTGTACTTGTACAAACGTATTGCCACGAGCCTTTGTAATGAAAGCTATTATAGAAACACGTGACATAGTACGTTAATTATTCTCCATTCATTAATTTTTCAAGTTGAGCTTCTTAAACGTCAACTTTATCTTAATATATTTATATCTTAAACTGCAATGTTTATTATTGCGAACCCTATGATAGTTTTCCATAGATTCACCTGCAAGTTGCCTGTCGATTTAAACTTTTGGCAGATCTATTGTCCCATCTAACAAATACAGAGGTATTGTTCTCTGTGTAGTTTATTCACTGGGACCTTTAAATTTCTTCCAAGAGAAATATATCACTCATTGTGTAATTTACCTGAACAAAAAATTGAACTGTCAATGATGAAAAAATACTTATACCAATACTAAGTAAGGACTCACAAAACTGCATGTGGTGTTGTATTTATTCAATACCAATAACTCGTTTTTAATGTGTTCAATATTAATACTGATTCAAAAATTAAAAGTTGATTTCTGATCAAATATTCAATATTTTTGTGTGTTTGATAAACAAAAATTTGAATATTATCATTTTTAAATTAACTAGGTCTTCATAAACATAAATCTATAAATGAACAACAACAAAAACATGCAAGTTCATTGGAAAATACTAAAAAATGTGTCTGAAATTAACTTTTTATTATTAAACCAGATTTTATGTTGCACAGATTGAAAATATATTAATGATATATTGAATAAATACAATATTGCATACAGTTTATGTGAGTTTATAGAAGTATTTCAATAGAAAGAAGATAATTTTTTGGTCGGGTAAATTAATCAATGAGTGATATATTTCTCCTAGAAGAAATTTAAAGCTCCCGTCAAATAAACTAAACAGAGAACAATACCTGTTGTATTTGTTAGACAGGACAATAGAACTTACAAAAGTTTAAATCGACAGGTAACTTGCAGGTGAATCTATGGAAAACTATCATAGGATTCGCAATAATTGGTAATTTTAATCTAGGAAAACGGTTTATTCATTAGTTGACATTGTCTTTGACTTGCTTTTAGTGACTGCTAGTACTCTTAGATCTTCACTTTGTGTTTTTTTCTTGTCTTTTTGTTGTTTTAGTTATGCTTTGTGCCAATATGATGATTATAGGATATTAAAACCTATAAGTGATTTTTCAAATGTTATGCAAACACATCGATATCACTCCCATGTTAGGATTTGGGTTGTGGCATATTCAACCCTACCACATTCTGTATGTGCCTTTCTCAAGCATGTAAGCCAACGGCTGTCGTTATTTGTTCTACAGCATATGTTTTTCGCTTTATGTTTTTAACATTAATAACGCCGTGGGTTTCCCCACTTCAACTTTTTATACGACCGCAAAAATTTTAATTTTTTGGTCGTATATTGCTATCACGTTGGCGTCGTCGTCTGCGTCGTCGTCGTGTCGTCGTCGTCCGAATACTTTTAGTTTTCGCACTCTAACTTTAGTAAAAGTGAATAGAAATCAATGAAATTTTATCACAAGGTTTATGACCACAAAAGGAAGGTTGGGATTGATTTTGGGAGTTTTGGTCCCAACATTTTAGGAATTAGGGGCCAAAAAGGGCCCAAATAAGCATTTTCTTGGTTTTCGCACTATAACTTTAGTTTAAGTGAATAGAAATCTATGAAATTTTGACACAAGGTTTATGACCACAAAAGGAAGGTTGGGATTGATTTTGGGGGTTTTGGTTCCAACAGTTTAGGAATTAAGGGCCAAAAAAAGGGCCCAAATAAGCATTATTCTTGGTTTTCGCACAATAACTTTAGTATAAGTAAATAGAAATCAATGAAATTTTAGCACAAGGTTTATGACCACAAATGGAAGGTTGGGATTGATTTTTGGAGTTGAGGTCACAACAGTTTATGAATTAGGGGCCAAAAAGGGGCCCAAATAAGCATTATTTTTGGTTTTTGCACCATAACTTTAGTATAAGTAAATAGAAATCTATGAAATTTAAACAGAAGGTTTATGACCATAAAAGGAAGGTTGGGTTTGATTTTGGGAGTTTTGGTCCTAACAGTTTAGGAATAAGGGGCCCAAAGGGTCCAAAATTGAACTTTGTGTGATTTCATCAAAAATTGAATAATTGGGGTTCTTTGATATGCCGAATCTAACTATGTATGTAGATTCTTAATTTTTGGTCCCGTTTTCAAATTGGTCTACATTAAGGCCCAAAGGGTCCAAAATTAAACTTAGTTTGATTTTAACAAAAATTGATCCTTGGGGTTCTTTGATATGCTGAATTTAAAAATGTACTTAGATTTTTAATTATTGGCCTAGTTTTCAAGTTGGTCCAAATGGAGGTCCAAAATTAAACTTTGTTTGATTTCATCAAAAAATGAATAAATGGGTTCTTTGATATGCCAAATCTAACTGTGTATGTAGATTCTTAATTTTTGGTCCAGTTTTCAAATTGGTCTACATTAAGGTCCAAAGGGTCCAAAATTAAACTAAGTTTGATTTTAACAAAAATTAAATTCGTGGGCTTATTTGATATGCTTTATCTAAATATGTACTTTGATTTTTGATTATGGGCCCAGTTTTCAAGTTGGTCCAAATCAGGATTCCATATCAAGTATTGTGCAATAGCAAGAAATTTTCAATTGCACAGTATTGCACAATAGCAAGAAATATCTAATTGCACAATATTGTGCAATAGCAATTAATTTTCAATTGGAGTTATCTTTCTTTGTATAGAATAGTAGTTGATAATATATGTTGGAAATTTGCCAGACATGACTATGATGTCATTTTCTATTTTTATTTGCCAATAACTTTATGTAAATAACTTCATTGGAAATTTGGCAATATAAAATGTTGCTGATGAAGCTTTTTTTCCTTATCTTATCTAAAATGTTTTTAGATAAAGTATGTTGGAAATTTGCCAGACATGACTATGATGTCATTTTCTATTTTTATTTGCCAATAACTTTATGTAAATAACTTCATTGGAAATTTGCCAATATAAAATGTTGCTGATGAAGTTTTTTTCTATTGTGTTATACAATAAACAATGTATATTCACTTTTACTACCAACCAATCTTTACCATTCAGTGATAACAAGCACTTTATTTTACATTTTAATATTTTATGATGTATTTAAAAGAGTAGTTATTGTTGCAAACTCCATTAGAAATTTGAATTGATATCAGTTTTGGAAAAAGGGAAACGGGGATGTGAAAAAAAGGGGGGGGTTAAATTTTTCTCATTTCAGATTTCATAAATAAAAAGAAAATTTCTTCAAACATTTTTTTGAGAGGATTAATATTCAACAGCATAGTGAATTGCTCAAAGGCAAAAAAAACTTTTAAGTTCATTAGACCACATTCGTTCTGTGTCAGAAACCTATGCTGTGTCAACTATTTAATTTTAGATTTAAATAAGTTTGAAGAAGAAATCTTTAATTGATTTGTAAAATCTTGACATTTGTTTTGTGTAAAAAAAAACCATGTAATGTCAAAAATTTGATCACAATCCAAATTCAGAGCTGTATCACGCTTGAATGTTTTGTCCATACTTGCCCCAACTGTTCAGGGTTCGACCTCTGCGGTCGTATAAAGCTGCGCCCTGCGGAGCACCTGGTTCACATTTTGTCATGTCATGCCGGGGCCTATTATAGTTTTTATGCGTATGGGTTTTATTAACTGATGAAGACCGTACGATGACCTATAAACGTTTTCATCTTTGCCCTTTGGGAGCAAGCATCTCTCTCATAGGGAATTATACCACATCTAATTCTTGTAGAGTAATATGCTGATTAGTATCTATAACTTACCACCCTGCATAAGAAAATCGTCGGTTTCCCTTTTAGTCACATTTTGTATACCCCAACATATAAATTTATATATAGAAGTTTAGTCTAAACTATCTTTAAATTGCCCTTATTAGCTAGATATGTAATCCTGGATAGTTTTCTGTTTTCCAATTTTATGAAGAATTTTAATGACATGCTAGTTATACTATTTTAATCTACTAAATGATTATAGTTTTCTAAAGAAAAGCTTTGCATTATACGCTACTGCTCAACAATTTCTGTAACAATGCAATAATTTCCTATTTTCAAACCGTGCAGGTGTTACACACGGCCGACACTCGGCTAACCGAGAGTTTGGTCGGTTAATCTATATTGAGTATGCGGCTATATCGGCGGTTGGTCTGTTAATCGGGTTGGCTAAAGTCTGTTAATCAGGTGTTATCGAGAAAATCATTGCAAGGTCAGTATGTTTCATTGTATAACTTTTTTATTATATTTATATCATAAACACTATTCATGTCTGACAAAACGATTTGGAGTACTGAATCCAGTGGTGTAATTATTTTTTTTCTAGCTTCAATAAACGATCTATAAAATGAAAAGGCGAGTTACTCATCAGTAAATTTATACACATTTTACACACACAAAATGTACACAAAAATGACAAGTTGGTTGAGTTTACTTGCATGCAATATTTTGAACATCGAAAAAAGACAGGCATAATGTTTGTTTACCATATTAACATCAATATGTAAAAAATCTACACGAAAAACTGTATTTTGGTGACATAAATCAATTTTTAATAAAAATGTGGTCTGTTAATGGGTCGGATGTATAAAACTCGGTCTGTTAATTGGTCTGTTAAGAGTTATGACTGACATTACAAGCATAATTTAATTGCTATATGGGGTGTTATCTGAATAAAGGGATAGACTCAAGATTAGTGGCTAGAATATATGGAAACAATCCATGAAAAATGAAACATAAGTTTAGACAATGGAATCTGAAAATTGATAGAAATGGTTTCAAAAAGTGTAATATCAAAGTAATATTAATTTCAAAAGACAATTCATACCGGAAATAAACTCCTCATAGATACCAGGATTGAAATTTTATATTTACGCCTTATATTTACGCCAGACACGCGTTTCGTCTACGAAAAACTCATCAGTGACGAAAAAAATGTTTAAAAGGCCAAATAAAATACGAAGTTGAAAAGCATTGAGTAAACAAAACAAATACCGACGTCACACATCAGCGTATAGCACTGGCGTGTTCAAAATCATTTACGCTGCCAATACGCTAGTAATTTTGGATGCATTTAACCTGTCAATCATATTTGTAACGTGTGCAAAACGAGCTTTAAGCGTGTATTGGGCGTACTAGAAACGTATGTTGGCGTATGTTGTATGTTTTTTTATGCTGCATACAAATTTCCTGTGATTGTAGCGTTCATCAAGCGTATTTACTTTCCTTCATTGGCTAGAGGAATAGGGGGAGGGTTGATATCTCATAAACATGTTTATCCCCGCCGCAATTTTGCGCCTGTCCTAAGTCAAGAGCCTCTGGCCTTTGTTAGTCTTGTGTGATCTAGTATACATATCTTTTAAGGGGCCAGCTGAAGGACGCCTACGGGTGCGGGAGTTTCTCTCTACATTGAAGACCCATTGGTGGCCTTGGCCTGCTCTGTGGTCGGGTTGTTGTCGCTTTGAAACATTCCCCATTTCCTTTCTCAATTTTACCTTTGTATTTCGACGTACTAAAAACTTATGCAACGCGCTTTGAACTATTGCTAAGCGTTCCTATGGCATGCAACGTACGTATACCGACTTTGTCAATTTTCTCTGTACGTTTGGTGCACGCCGGTCTATACGCCAATTTGTGACGCCGGCATAAGGTATAAAATTGAGAATGGGAATGGGGAATGTGTCAAAGAGACAACAACCCGACCAAATAAAAAACAACAACAGCAGAGGGTCACCAACAGGTCTTGTAAGGTAATCTATTCCTGAGGTAGAAAAGCCTTAATATTTCAAAGAAAACGCATGAAATTTTACCAGCTGCATTGCAACACATGACAGATTCATAGATGTTACAGACTTTGAACAGACAAAAAAAAATAAGGCTGATTGATAACTTGGCGTAAATAATAAATTCGTGCGAATTTGAGCGGCCAATCAGTCCATATAACGCTATATTGAAGTGACACACCCTTCAATGAAATGCAAAGAAAAAAAATTAAAATAAAAGTTCTCTTTCTATAAGGATACTGTTGCACCGTATTGTAATTTTTTCATCACAAGTACATCTCATTTTTTTCAATGTGAAAATATAAACTAAAGGTAGTAAGACTATTGTCGTGGCTAAATAACTCTTAACTGACACGATTTAAATTGTCCAACCCATTAACAGACTGTATTCCCCTAATATTCATTAAAATGTAGTATTACTCAACTTATATAACAATTATGAAGTATTTATCAATGACAATTATTTTTTTAGAACCAAAGTACTATTTTGTGTCCTTTAAATCATATATAATTTTTTTTTTAGCCTTTTATCCAAAATATTGCTATGCGTACAAGCATAAAAACCACATACTTGCGAGACGCCTTTTCGTTTTACTTAAAACTGCGCATGCTATGCATTTTTTTTACTGGTGGAAAATGTTCTATGATAGATATCATTTTGTCAGACACTTTTCTTTTTTTGATGTGGTTCTCATAATATGGAAAAAATCTGTATATTTAACAAAGTTTAACATTAAATTGTGAGTTTTACTCTTAACAGACGTATAACCAACCCGATTAACAGACCAACCGCCGATATAGCCGCATACTCAATATAGATTAACCGACCAAACTCTCGGTTAGCCGAGTGTCGGCCGTGTTACAGTTATATGTTAATTATATTAAATGAACAACTTCATGTAGTGTGTAATATTGTTCCTTGGGTACTTCTGCCTATGAAAACATGCTATTATGTTTCATTCTAAAAACTTCTCTGTTTAATACTTTACAATTTTGAACAGATTGTGGAATGCGAGTTCACGTGACAAAATACTACATTTATTAATGTCCATGAATATAGCCTGCGTATAATTATTATGTTGTTTTTATATCCTGCAAGGACGTATAACTAACAAACGTCATTGTATCCTGTTTGTAATGTTTTTCATCTTTTTTCAAGTAACACTAGATATATTTTTTTCAGGAAAGAAATTTGATTTTCGACAATTAAATTCGCTATTTGATATTATATTAACTAATCATAAAAGTTAGGATCAGTTTGTTTTCGATGAACTGATGATTGATGATTAATAAAACCTATCACGAATATATGGAAGCGCATATGGTACACCCCTTGTAAAGTTATTTTGTTGCTAATAAGTCGGAATTATTAGTTATGTTGTGTGTTATAAGCTGGAATCTAATCATCATGTGGAGTCAACTTGTCGGAATGATGAAGTAATAATTGCATTACAATGTCGACTTGCTAATATAAATGTAATGACATAGTAATAAGAGATCGACATGATGAATTCAACTTGTTAATTGATTAAGTCGACAACTCGTTTATTTGAAGATGAGGTAAAACCACGTGACTACTTTGGAAAAACATAGGTCTATTTTCAAATCGATTTCCATATTTCGTTTGTTTAATGTGCTTCGGTTGTGTGAGTTATTTTGTATGGAAAAGGGGAACGGCAGTCAAATATAAGAAAAAAAGTACTAAAAAAAATAACAATATGTCGAACAAAAGAGGGATATACCCCCACCATTTAGTCAGGCCGTTTATTTTCCTTAGTTCTCAAATGAAATCAGTATAATGATAAATTCGTGAAAGATTCAACGGAACCTTCTGTTGTATAAGATTGCTGCTGTCAGTGTAAAATTGTAATGTTGACTATAAAAAGTCAAATTTTCTGTAACATACAAGATTTAAAAAATAGTGTTGTTTTTCTGTAGATGCTTCATTTTGACCTATTAAATCAAAGCATCTACAAAAAAAAACCATTTACTTAAATCTTGTATGATCTAAAATATTAACTCCTTTAACAATTCATGGAGATTTACAAAACAGTTTTACTTACTGCAAAAAAAAAAAATGTCCTGTTCCCTAGTATCTATGTAGAATCGCAGTGAATTATATCGAAGGAAGAGCACGGGGAGGGATCCGCTAACTAAATAAAATAAATAGATCAGCAAAACCTTTACCGCATAGTGAGCTATGAAAAAATCCGAAATGACATGTAAAACTACATCGGCGGGAAACCTAACAATCTAAATGACGAAGAAGCCGACGCCACTACTCAATAAAGTTGTGAGATCTGGTGTGATTGCCAATGAGACAACTAGCTACCAGAGTTTAAATGAAGAACATGTCAGCAATCATAGGCAGTCGTAAGGCCTTTAACAGATCGTATAGTCGGCTATAAAAGACCACCACGTGGAAATGTGAAACAATTCAAACGAAAAATGTATTGGTCTTATTTATAACAAAACAATTTACAAAATACAAATATGAAACACATGAACCAACGGCAACCATTGAACTACAGGCTCTTGACTTGTGACAGGCATATGAAGAATGTGGCGGAGTTAAACATGTCTGTGAGCGCTCAACCCTAACCCAAACCTAGAACCGCCGTGTCACAGCACAACAAAAACCATAAAAAATCAGCTGTAGCTGGATAACTCAAGAAATCGGTATTACATATATATATATTCATCAAAATCCGGCGAAGATCCCGAAGAGTGAGCTGATCCTGCCCACAAACCCAGTGATTTGGTCGAATGCGGTAGGTCATCCCTGAGGAAAAGCGGAAGGAATTATGGTTACGACAATAGGAACATATATTATTCGTTGTTTCCCTGTAATTGAGTGTGAGATGATTAAAACTGTTTCATTTGTTGACAATAAAGTACTAGTCATTTGATTTGTGTCGAGCCTGCGACATTAATGTCGCGTGAAGTGAGACAAAGCAAATCTTTATTCAGTCGTCGGTATTAATGGCGTCGGTGTCTTCGTCTTTTAGATTGTTATGTTTCTCATTTTTTTGTTCACATTTATCATTCGGGATCTTTCATAGCTTACTATGCGGTAGGGGTTTTGCACACTGTTAAAGACCATAAAGTGACATATAGCTGTATACTTCTCAGTGATTTGGTATGTTTTGGAGAGATGTCATATTGGCTATCATACCACGTCTTCTTATTTTTATATAAGTATAAAAAAAGAAGACGTGGTATAATTGCCAATGAGACAACTTACCATAAGAGACCAAATAACACAGAAATTTACAATTATAGGTTACCGTACGGCCTTCAACAATGAGTAAAGCCCATACTGGCTAGTCCACTGTAAAAGACCCCGAAATGATAAATGTAAAACAATTCAAACGAGAAAACTAAAGAACTTATTAATGAACAAAAAGTGAACGAAAAACAAATATGTAACACATCAACAAACGACAACCACTGAATAACAGGCTCCTGACAGTGGGCAGGCACATACATATAGAATGTGGCGGGGTTAAACATGTTAGCGGGATCCTAACCCTCTCCTAACCGTGGACAGTGGTGTAACATTACAACATAAGAATGAACTATAAAAATCAATTGAAAACGGCTGAACTCTTCAGATGGATACAAATAGAAATAATATACAGAGTGGACATGGCCGGGAACTTGTATATCCTAACAACAAAATGACACGAAGTACAATTCTGAGAGTTTTGTTTTGCAGTTAATAAAACTTGTTTGTCCTTAAAAATTTGTAAATCTCCATTTATGTTATAAAACCGTGTATCGTTGTATAGGAGTTATCTTTTAGATCAAGATAAAGTATCTACAGAAAAATGTATTTTTTTAAATCTTGTATGTTACAGAAAAAATGAACTTTTTAGAGTCAGCAATCTCAGGCAAAGAGAGAGGGTTCCGTGGAATCTTTCAAGAATTTAGTATAGTACTGATTACATTTGAGAACTAAGAAAAATGAACGGCCTGACTAAATGGTGGGAGTATATCCCCCTTATATCCGAAATATTGTTATTTTTTTTAGTACTTTTTTCTGATATTTGACTGCCGTTCCCCATTTTCATACAAAATAACTCACACAACCGAAACACATTAAACAAACGAAATATGGAAATCAATTTAAAAAAAAGACCTATGTTTTTCTAAATTAGTCACGTGGTTTTACATCATCTTCAAATAAACAAGTTGAATTCATCATGTCGACTTCTTATTACTATGTCATTACATTTATATTAGCAAGTCGACATTGTAATGCAATTTTTTCTTCATCATTCCGACAAGTTGACTCCACATGATGATTAGATTCCAGCTTATAACACACAACATAAGTTAACTAATAATTCCGACTTATTAGCAACAAAATAACTTTACAAGGGGTGTACCATATGCGCTTCCATACGAATATTATATTCATACTGTTGTGGTTTCAATGAGCACAAAAAAGTTTCAAAGCTCTCATATCATTTCACAGAAGAATTTTGCAAAAACGTCAATCGTTTGAAATTAACAATATTAACCAGGTGAATGAATTGGTAACAATACTCATTTACCTGTCATCTGCTTTATGTATACATGTTTTCATGTTGTCCTGACAATCCCTAAGTGTCTGCTCTTGGGCGTTGTTCTTTAATTAATCAACATAAACCAAATTTCATCGGAGTTTAGTATTATTGTGATTTTACTTTTTTCTACACAATATGATTAACATCTGTTCGTTCGTACTAGCTAGGATTCTTACGGATGTGGCGGAAGCACAATTTGCCCTTTGTTCGACATAAATTTGCACTCGGCAATATTCATCTTCAAAAGGTAATGTTAGATTAACGTCTACCTTGTGCAATGCCACCAAAGATGTGAATCCATGACCGAGGCTCTCTTCTCATTGTCCCTTACTTTTACTCACTATCCTCTTTACACCACATTATCATTACCATAGAGAGAGAAGTTCAAAGTTAAACTGAAATGAAGGACATGTCAATCCTGACTAACAAAAGACAGATATACAAAGTAATTTGTAACAGTTGTTTCCTTTATTGCATTTATTATTTTTGAAAGTCATATTTATATTTTTCATAATATATATGCTAATTTTTTTTATCAATCTGTAATAACTGTTGCTATTTGAATGCTATGCAGCAAGACATGTGACCTTCACAAATATTTGCGAAAGGTTTAGATCCTTGGCAATGGTAATCACAAGATCCTCCTTTGGCCCGGCAGTCTTTCTCTTCTGAAAATGTTAAATCACATACTAGTATATATGTTAAAATTGAGAAAAGAAATTGGGGAATGTGTCAAAGCGACAACAACCTGACCATAGAGCAGACAACAGCTGAAGGCCACCAATGGGTCTTCAATGTAGCGAGAAACTCCCGCACCCGTAGGCGTCCTTCAGCTGGCCCCTTACAAAATTTAATGAATTATTAAAATTCTGTGATCTGAAAAAAATAATTCAATACAAAATTGCCGACAATAAATCTTAAATGATAAATTCTGGTATTTCCATTTAAAGCAAATGATAAACCGCTTAGTATTATAGGGCACTGGGGTGGGGGTTCATATATCCCATATAATTTGAGTTGTAAAATTTGATCCTAAACTACACAACACACTATGTGAGCGGAAGAATGAGATGATGTTAAGGTTAATATTTCTTCTTAGTGGACATGTGGTGCAGTACAATGTGTACTGTGAATGTTGTTACTACCTCTGGCCATGACCCAATAACTCTGCAGTGGACTGTAAGTCCCTGGGGAATATAACCAACCCTGTTACCGAAGAACTGCCATGAACATACGGATATTTTGAAACTAATTGAAATTTGCTGTAAAAACATTTGGAAATCAGTATGAGCAAGTTTTAACCTAAACAAGAACTGTTTTTGACCAGTTTTCAACCGGTTTTAATGTCTGAACCATCCTCAATGCTTAATCATAATCAACCAGCTGTTTATTTCTATTTTCTCAATCTTGAATATGTCACTTAATTACTGTTACAAAATTTTGAATTTAAAAAAAAATAAGGATTTCCTTATCCCAGGAATAGATTACCTTAGGCTTAGATGTATTTGGCACAATATTTTGGAATTTTGGGTTCTCAATGCTCTTCAATTTTGTACTAGTTTGGCTAATACTATTTTGATCTGAGCGTCACTGATGAGTCTTATGTAAACGAAACGCGCGTCTGGCGTATTAAATAATAATCCTGGTACCTTTGATAACTATAATTTATTGAGCAATTTAGTAATCCCTATACTTATATATATATATGGATATATTCATTCACATTTAAACAGCCTCGCATATTTCTTTATATAAATATTTAACCATGCAGTACATTATTGATATTCTAAACTATGCTAAAATAACACGAATAAAGTCACAAATTAAAGGCAACCTGTGCTGATTTTACAGAAGACAAACGATTTCAAATCAGCTGTAATAAAATTAAAAGAATAAGGCTAAGGCCGTGTTCACACCAAACTCCATGTACAGTAAACCTGTTTACAATAAGTTTAATGTAATGTACACAGGTTTCACATTAAATTTGTTAACATCTATACACATTGTTCAATTACCTATACATAAGATTTGTTCACACTTGTAAACTATTATATGTCATTTAAATGTTCATTACTTAGAACCAAATGCACAATTTTCCGGACAAGTTTTCCAGCAGTTATAAATAATAAAATGAGAGATAAAACAAGTTTGTATTAACATGAAGACATTGGAAATTGAGAATACCAGTGTCTGATTAGGTATAAACATTTAATAAAAGGAGTAGGTCCGATAAGAGCCGATTTTGGCCTCAATTTTCATGTTCATCTAAGGAAATATGTTAGATACTTTTTAAACACTTAAGTGTCTATTTCAATTGATTCAGTTAGTGTATGTGAAAGATTTTAACTGATTAAGTCATTAAAAACGCTCCTATTCAAGCTTAAATATGAAAAATCTATCAAATATGCCAAAAATAGTCACTTTTCATATAGTTTTTGTCAAAAATGAAAGTGGCCGCATCCGTGTTGATCCTTAACCTTTATACATATTATGTATTATCATCAAATACAACTAACATTTCAATATTATGAATGAACACGAATGCGACCACTTTCATTTAAGACGGAAACCGTCTAAAATTTAACTAAAATGCTAAAATTGTGAAGATTTCGGTAATTTAGCATGGCTTTATGATGCTAGTACCCGATATATGTGCATTGTATTGTCAAAAACAGCCCATATTTATGTAGCAGAATCATTATATTCTAAATTTTATAAAACTGCTATATTTTGGGGCCAAAAAGGGGTCTTACTGAACCTACTCCTTTAGGGCATATGTCACTGCTATAGAAACCCAAGAAAAAAGAAGAAAAAAAGACATTTTTACTTAGAATTTTTCACAAATTTTCATTATGGAATATTAATAGTAGTATATAACATTAAAGTTGGTAACTGAATTTGTTTAACCCTACTGGTAAATATAACTATCCTATGTGTTTCACCTTTTTTATCAACTTATTTTTGTTTTGATCTCAACTCGTACATCTATCGGAAGTAATAGATACATATAGAAACATGATTTAATTATGTTGATACTAATAATTAATCATTTTAATTTTTCCATTCTAAAGATCACCTGACTGTAACAACAAGGATGTACCTTTAAAGTACAAATTTGAAGCATCGATGTCCACTTGTGCATCGAATAACACAGTCACTAGGATGGGAATTTGTTATTTAGCCCTGCAGGTAGAAATATTTAGTTCAATCCGCTACATATCATTTTTTATTTTTGATAAATGCTTAACATCTGCAGCCAGATCTACAGATTCAGGATGATTCTGCAGTATTTGTCCCGCGATTGGCTAAAAGTAATCAGGATATTAGGGTCGTTCAGTCAACAAGCAAAGTATACAGAAGGAAAGTTGTTATAAGGAAGTTAATATAGTCTATAGATGTTAAATATGGATTGCAAAAAGTAAAAGTTAAGTAAGGGTCAGACTTGAGTCGAGTTTAATTCAGATATATGTTAACTATGGTTCATACCAGTTTTCCTGGCACAGCAAAGTTGATCAGTTCCTGCACATAACAGCTCATAGAATTTATTACCACCAGTGCAAGGTGCGGTCCGTACATTTTGACATCTTCCCTTTATAGCAGCACAACCTTCATCCGTGGCTGACAGTGGAAAATTACGTCAATTAAATTATTCAATAACGATAATATTTTTACGAATGTTATACATTGATATTTGAACTTGATTTTTTTTATAGTTAATGAGAAGATATCTTCTAATCCGGGATAATAACTGAACTGATAATCACCAGATAAACAAAAGAAATTAAAATTACATACTTTGAGTTTATTTTGTGTTGGGTACTTTTCAGATGACTATATCAGCGAGAAGATATAATTATGAAAACAGCACATTATTGCGTAACGTGTTATTGTTTTAGTTGGTAAATTCGTTAACTGATTTTAATATTTACAAACGCAATTCAATGTGTTTGCTGAAAATGGAGGACCCTTAACATGTTGAACACAAATCAACTATCATATGTTTTATATGAAAATAACAATATGATATGATTCAATCTAAATTTTTTAGTACAAACGTAAGAGGAAAATACTTAAAAATGAAAAATCCTTATTTTAAGAAAATAAATTCATTAACACTCGTTTGGAAAACATCGTCTTTCTCTGTAATCAAAGAATAAAACTCACCAAAGATACCAGTCTTGTATATCAGACGGTAGTTTCGTCCACAAAAGGCTCATCAGTGAAGATCGAACAAGAGAATATAGAGGATAACAAAACAAGATCCAATTTTAAACTTAATCCGATATAACATGTTCATTTAATGTTTGAAGTACTTACTTGGAATAGTCAATGTTTCAATACACACATAGAAGGTTAAAAGAAAAACTCCTACAAGCACATTCAGTCGGGACATCATATATCTGCATACGTAGTACAATAATACGTACTTGTATATTGTAAATGTTTATATACATTAATACGGAGGTATCCTAGGGGTTATTTACTATATCGTTTAACGAAACTGCATTATGTTTTGAAGTCATGACATATAAATCTTAACTCTGTTTCTATCTTAAATTTCAAGAATACCAGCTAAGACTGCAATCCATTGTAAAAATAAATACTTTTATAGTTAGTAAAATACAAATTAATTATCGTGTTTGCATGGTCAACTGACAACTGGAATGATAACCTTAATATATACAAAATATAAATGTCTACAGATGCCTGCAACGATACCAACATGAGATGTATTCGACATAGAAAATGTTAAATCGCATTAAACGACACATTTTTCGAAACAACAAATGAGCTTTGACTTACCCAGTCTATTCCCCAACCTGAAATGATGTCAATATTAAGTGATCAAATTGGCTATGATTTACCATGGAAGGCACTAGACGAAAACTGTTTGATTGTCTTGCGCAGAATGTTAAGTTAGAACACTATTCTGACATGTGTTGTGCTTTTTAGGTACAACAGATGCAAAACTTAAGGCTGGTAGGTTCGTCTATCAGTTTCCTTGTAAACATGTGTTATTTTTTAATGTAATTGGAGAGACCATGCCTCAGAATGACTTTTCCAGCTAAGATAAATGTATTCTGCATATGCAGTTATTGAAACTATGACATCGGATTTCATTAACTTCAAACCAGTTTTTTGTCGAAACAGATAATTTATTTCTCCTCTTTTTTAGAAATGATAAATTACCTGTGAAATGAATGTAAAATTTACGGATTTGTAATCACATAAGCAACACGACAGGTGCCACATGTGGAGCAGGATCTGCTTACCCTTCCGGAGCACCTGAGATCACCCCTAGTTTTTGGTGGGGTTCGTGTTGTTTATTCTTTAGTTTTCTATGTTGTGTCATGTTTACTATTGTTTTTCTGTTTGTCTTTTTCATTTGTAGCCATGGCGTTGTCAGTTTGTTTTAGATTTATGAGTTTGACTGTCCCTTTGGTATCTTTCGTCCCTCTTTTACAGCTATCGGCAAACAGATCCGTGTACAATAAGTTTTGTAAAATTGCATTATACATTGATAGTAAGGTACTGTACGGCAGACGTAGAAAATGCTTATACGTACAAGCGACAAATCAACATTACAGAACTCAATACCTAAATTAAAACATTTCACACCCAGAGTAGCCAAAAACAGGTGTTTCAAACTTTTCTGTGTACAATTATTGTCGGAAAAAACTATATACAAACATGCAACAGTTGCACGACAAATCTAACAAATTCTTGCACTTGCACATTATAGTTCAACATTATCAGATATAAAGTCAGTTATCGAAGCCAAGATTACTTCGACGAAAGTTTTCTACCAATGTCTTACAGAAGGACAGATGGACGGAGTCAAGCGGTTATATATGCATTCGTCGTTGGCAGTGAGAAAGTCTGAACAACAAGAACCCCTTCTATTTAGTGTTGAATGTTCACCTGATTTTGAACAACAAGAACCCCTTCTAAATAGTGTTGAAAATGCACCTGATTGAGATCGACTGGTATCGGTTCTGATATAAAAACACATCGACTAAAATATACAAGTAAAAAAGAAGTACTTCAGCTACTGCTATGAAAGCATATAGTCATCAACTAAATATTAGTTCTTGAACTAAATATACGATTCCAAATGTGTGATTTACCAATAAATATCATCATACTAGTTTAGGAAACTTCAACAATCATTAGTCAATGAAATAATCTACTACAACACTCATTAGTCAATGAAATAAGCTAATAAAACAAACATTGCAATTTGTATCATCATAAAATGGATAGCCTGAATAAACCTCCAAATTTCGCATCTAAATATCTCTAAAGTATTCCCATCTCGACACTATATGGTTACCTCAAGATGTTTGCGAACATAAAGAGCAAAATAATGCTGTTTTACGTATAATAATTATTATTTACATTAAACGGTAATAATTGTATCTTTAATGTGTGTGTGAATTATTGATACAAGTTTTGTAGTTGCTAAGGATGATAGAATTTGTAAAAGAAAGAATGCTACTGCGGAAAAGTTTGATGGACACCATCATGATATGGTTAATTGTTATCGCATATATATGTCACAGATCTAACTGCTTAAATCCTGTATTTTCCCCTCATTTGTTTAACCGCCTAATACAACTGTTTACCTCTCGATTGATTACAGAGGACAGAGGAACGCTCAGCATCAACGATTGTTTGCCCAGATTTGTTAGTAAACAAATTTGAATCTCTTTTCCTTTTGTCTGTCTTTTTCACTAGTCGTCTCTCCACACCCTTCTCTGCCTCTGAGTTCCAGTCTCAAATAATGCATCATGAATACAAAGAGGGAGAAATGTCGATATACCGGATATGAAGGACATATCTGACTACAAAAAGACATTTTAAAGAAATGTAACTTTTTATTGCATTTTTTTTTTATTCTGAGTCATATTTCTATTCTTCTGTGTATTGTAATTGATTTATTTTTACAATCTGTTATAACCACTGCTAATTGAATGCTATGCAGCACGACATGTGACCTTCACAAATATTGGGATGTGGTAAAGATCCAACACAGTTGTATTCACAAGCGCCTCCTTGTGCACGGCAGTCTTTCTCTTCTGAAAATTACAAATTAAAAAAATTAATCATCGATATAAAATTGCAATAAACAATTTTCAATATCAATTCTGGTATTTCCATTTAATGCAAGTTACAAACCACTTAGTCTCATAGGGTAACCAGTGTGTGGGTCATATCTCATTTGATTTGAGTTGTAACACAAAAAAACTGTATTATGATAATAGAGGATGACCCGGTGTCCTCATATGCTCGTTTGAATTCTAAAATGAAATTGAGAATGAAAATAGGAAATATCTAAAAGAGACTACAAACCCACCAAATAGCAGAAAACAGCAGAAGGCCACGAATGAGTTGTCAATGCAGCGAGAAAATCCTGCCTATTTCAACGAAAATGAACATCAGAAAAAAATCCAAAATATATAAATGAACTAAAATTATAAAACATACAAAACTAACAAAAATGCAGCGGGTTTAAACTTAAACTAAACATCAATGAAAGCACATTTGAAAGGAGTAGGTCCAGTAAGACCCCTTTTTGGCCCCAAAATGTAGCAGTTTTAAAAATTGTCAAAATGTAAACTTTGTTATTCATTGGAGAGTAGAATGCTTCTTCTACATACATATGGTTTTTTTTTACAATAGAATGCACATATATTGGGTACTAGCATCGTAAAGGCATGCTAAATTACTGAAATCTTCACAATGTTAGCATTTGAGTTACATTTTAGACAGTTTCCGTCTTAAACGAAAGTAACCGCATATGTGTTCATTCATAAAATTGAAATGTAAGTTGTATTTGATGATAAAACATAACATATATGAATGAGGATGAACACGGATGCGGCCACTTTCATTTTTGACAAAAAACATATGAAAAGTTACATTTTGCATATTTGATAGATTTTTTTTATTAAGGCTTGAATCGGAGCGTTTTTAATGACTAAAGCAGTTAAAATCTTTCACGTAAGCTAATTAGATCAACTGAAATAGACACTTGAGTGTTTAAAAAGTGTCCAAAATCTTTCGTCAGATGAACCTGAAATTTGAGGCCAAAATCGGCCCTTACCGGACCTACTCCTTTAGAAAACTAGTCTCAAACCATGTATAGACATTTGATGATATTAAGGGCATTGGTCATTTCTTTAGAAACCCAAAATTACTAGAAACAAAAAAAACATAAAGTATTCTACATATATTTTCATTATTAAATATAAATACTGGTATATAATATTAAAGTTAGTAAACAGATTTTTACCAAACCAACGTAAAAATACAACTATCCTACAATGTATGTGTTTCTGCTATTTTGTCAACTTTGATTTGTTTGATTGGTACTCGTATGGAAGAAATAGACGTCTATACACATCATTTACTTATTTTGATACTGACAATGATTTAAATATTTTAAATTATTGATATGGTTTGTTTGTACAAAATGTACAAATTTATAAGTCATTATCATTTGATATTTTTAAATTTCTGTATTGTTTTTAATTAAATTTCATTCTAGAGATCACCCGTAACAACAATGATTGCTCTTTGAAGTACAAATAGCATCGATGTCCACCTGTGACACATAATGACATCGTCAACAGGATTTGAATTTGTTATTTTCCCCTGTAGGTAGGAATGTTTAGTCCAATCCGCAACACATTAATTTTACATTTGATAAATGCCTTACATATGATACTAGATATACAGAATCAGTGACTTTGAATTAGTTTGTTCCCGCGATGTGCTGAAACTAATAAGTCAAGTCAAAAAGCTAAATATATAGAAAGTAAAGATGTCACAAGCAATAGAATATACTCTATAGACGATAGACATTGAGAGGAAAAATTAAAAGTAAGATTAAGACTTGAGTCGGGATATGGTTCATACTTTATAATATGGATATGAACTGGTCAATTAAAAGTAAAATATACCATAAAAACAAATAACGTGGGATACCCATCCATGACACAAAATGATTACACGCACAGAAATAAACACACCGAATTAAAAGAAACAGTACCCCCATTGTCGCTCCTCATCCAATGCCACAATGATGCCCCACACATTGAGCAAAAAATCCTACTGTTTTACAAAGATTTAATAAGTTCATAGTGTTGTGTATGGTTCAGACTGCTGTTTCGTAATATTATGTTCAGATACATTCAGAATGTTTGAATAAAATTCAAAAAGATTACTGTACAAATACTGGTAATTTGAGACTTAGTACGGGTTTATAGTAACCACATCAAACAACAACATTTTTTTTCTTGATTTAATGCAAAGTTTAAACGTTCATTAGTTTAATATATTAAGGTTCATGAAAGTATAACAATAATTTATAATTACTAGCAGTTTCCCTGGCACAGCAAAATTGATCAACTCCTGCACATAACAGCTCATAGAATTTATTGCCACCAGTACAAGGTGCGGTCAATACATTTTGACATTTCCCCTTTATAGCAGCACAACCTTCATCAGTGGCTGACAATGCAAAATAAAGTCAATTACTAGTAAATCATTATGTACAGAGAATTTTGTAACAAATGTTATACATTACGTTATTTCGATTTCAATTTATTGTTAATGATAAGATATCTTCCAATCTGGGATAATAATTAAATTGATCAATCACAAGATAAACAAATGAAGTTTTAATTACATACATTTATATTATTTTGGTACTATTTTTACTTGAAGCTAAGCCATTTTCTCCTGAGCATTAGATGTTTTCAATTATGCTAGTTATGTCCGTTTGTTCTATTTGTTCTTAAAAAAATTATAAGTGTTGTAAATAGATTCTTGTGTTTCATGAAATAGCTAACACATTCGAACACTGACTTGATCAAGTAGCCAATGCAATAATGTTGATGACAGAAACTTCTAAAAAGCCTTTTTCATACCGAAAGCAAAACATTATTTATTTGAGACGTAATATGATAATATAAATAAGGTATGGAAATTAGGCGAATGTTTAAATGACTATATCACCAAGAAGATAACCGTTTCAAATATACTAAAACCAAAACATTATTACGTTATGTGTTAACTGTTTTTTGCGTTATACACGTATCTGTTTACTGTTGTTAATATTTTTAAACGCAATCATTTTACTGAATGTTGAAGACCTTTATCATGGTGTACACATATCAACTATACATGTTACATATAAAAGAGAAAAATATGATTTGATTCTCTTTTTATTTTTACAGGACAAACTTAAAAGTGAAAATACTTAAAAAAAACCAACAACTTCAATGTAAATAAATATCATTACACTCGTTTGGAATCAATGTCGTTCTCTGTAGTTAAAAAATAAAACCGACCAATGTATCAGGGTTATGCGTTTTTATGTCAGACGCGCGATTCGCTTACAAAAGACACATCCGTGATGCCCGACTAAAACACGGAAAGTGTAACATAACATAGTACAATTATAAACTTGATCCGATATTAAATGTTCCTTTGAACATAAAGTACTTACTTGGAGTAGCTGTTGTACTACACACATAGAAGGTTAAAAGACAAACTCCTACAAACACATTGAGTCGGAACATCATTATATATATACGTAGTACAAATACTAATACGTACTTGTATATTGTAAATGTTTATATACCTTAACTCGGAGGTATCCTAGGGGTTATTCACTATTTCATACAGCGAAATTGTAGATTATATTTTAATGTGAAAATATGGCCAAGGTCAGAAAACCATAAGTAGAGATAACTTATTTCTTACAAATATTGTGTACACAAAATAAAGTTATCTGGAATACTATCTGATAAACGGACCTATTTAACAAAAAAAAATAATTCATGTCTTTAAAAAAACTTGACATCAATATCTGATGATCCCTTTAGTGTCAAAATAAATTTGCAAATCTCGAAATTAAATTGCCGTTAAGTGGGATAGAAATAAAGTATCCGCGAAAATAAGTTGGTTTTCAGTATCATTTACAAGTAATTCATGATATATATGTTCCCGACCATATGAGTATTTGGACCATACGCGTATGGTCATGACCATATGCGTATACTCACATGAGTATATATAATGGTTTGGTAATTAACGGACCGGACCATATGAGTATTTGGAACATTTAGGTATTTTCTCAAATATAAATAAACTTTATCTAAAAAAAACCAATGATGTTTACATGAAAATGTATAAATTTTTATAATTCAAAGGCTATATTAAAATCAAATATTGATGCCACAGTTAGTTTTCATGGCGAATTGTATTCTTAAATTTACGTTTAGGATGACATTTACTTCCACACGGTACCATACATTTTTCTGCATTTGCACGTCTTGATTATGCACGATCCTTTGCAGTTATACCATTTGCATTCGAGCGAAAAGCTAGCCTTCTTATCAGCTGCGTGCAGTGATACCGAGGTCTCGGGAAATTCCATAACAGTCATTAAGAAATTATGGAATATTTTCCCTAAGTCGACATATTGCCATGCACTCGTAACAACAAGTCGGTAATGACTATATGTATAAAAGTGTTTACTATAGTGACTAGTGAGTAAAATTAAATGGACGAAACTGCTTTTTTATTATAATATAATGAAATGACCTTTGATATCGTCTTTTAATGACGTGACAACTACAAGAGGTAATACCTTATGAAGAGTTAGGTGTTACCTGTAAACTTGTTAATTACCCCGACCATACGCGTACGGTCGGACCATATGAGTATATACCCATATGATCATGACCACACGCGTATGGTCCAAATACTCATATAGTCCGGAACATATCCATCTAATAATTATGACTTAAAAAGTAATATTTCATATACAGACTTTCAATTATATTCACGAAATTTAATGTTAAACAGTAAACCATGAAATGAGGTTATTTCAGGTGAACTCTGTCAAAAAAAAAAAAATAACAAAAATACTGAACTCCGAGGAAAATTTAAATCGGCCAGTCAGTAAACAAATTGCAATATCAAAAGGTCAAACACATCAAGATGACACGTACATTTTACAATCATACTATGTATACCAAATACATTAAATGTTTTTAAACTCAATTGTTATTGGTTGATAGGGTAACATCTATGATTAGCACGTGTTATTTACAAAAGAGGGGCGAAAGATTCCAGAGGGACACTCAAGCTCATAGATCGAAAATAAACTGACAACGCTTAAAAAGAAAGAGACAAACAGACAAATAACACAAGACACAAATAAGGAAAACAAAATTCACTGTACAGAATATACTAAGGTTATAGCTGTAGGTTGCACTTTGTAAATACAGTTGTTTCTCAAAACACGCCTCTTTAGGGGAGATCTTGAATATTCATAGAAAATGAATTTTGTTTACATACTGGTTCCCAGTTATGCTCTCTGTGTTGCATCTCACAGAGACAAAACTTTGGCGTGTTACCAGTAAATATACATGTGTTTATTGTTTATATTGAAATATGTGGTAACCCTATATAGCTACAGTCGAGGAGGGGGCAGTTAAAAAAAATTAGTGTTAGTTTAAACTCTGCGAAGTTCAGGGCATATAAACGTTGAAAATATGCCGCCCTATATTGAAAACAAGTGTGGTGCATATGAACTTTCAATACTAGGATATGATTTTTTTCAAAACTTCATAGTAAAAGTGGTACAGGTTTAACCGTAAAAGGAGTTCCTCTGGGAAATTGCCTTGTCAATATTAACAGAAATGCAACCTGTAGTGATGGATACATGTATTTAATTTATTTTTCGTATCAGACCCATAAGTATTCCTATCAAAATAGTGCCATATAAGTATATCATGCATTTTAATTATAAAAGATGCATTAGTCCCTAACGCTGATCTGTAACAGCTGCTCTGTAAAATGATAGCATATACAGTGTCATTCCTATCATTGACCAGAAGCGTTAGAAATAAAAATGTTTTATGTATAAAATCAACAGGGCATGTCAATTATAAATCAGACAGAAATATGAATTACAAATTTAGCAGAATGAATTGATACTCATTTGGTTATGAAAGAATTGTGAAATGATTCTTTGTGTTTTAACACTTGTTCAGTAAAGTATGATTAATGATTTGATATCTAATGTATCAGTTTCCTATGTCATTTTTTATATCGTGTGCAGAGTTGACTCTGTAATATAGCGTATATATTATAAAGAAAAAAGAAAGGCGAAATATACCAGTGTGACATTCAAACTAATAAGTCGAAAATATACTTTCAACGCCATTGCCAGTGATCTCAGGTGCTTCGGATTGCAAAGCAGGTCCTGCTCCATATGTCTAATTAAACCGCATTGTTTTGCATTTATATAAATATATCGGAACAATAACGATTAGATTGGTTGTGTTAATTCAGTATAGTCTATAGCACTTTATACGTGCATTCAAATATATGATTCAGAAATATAGTTTGGAAAAATAATGGAATTTAAGTTAATAGACTTAAATTCAGTTATCGCCGGGGCCACTCTCGGATTGTGTTTCATGTTTTAGATTTACCCAACATGTATGACGATATATTCTGTGACGTCATTTAGTCCTTTTGAGAATTTCATCGCAGCAAGCAAGCTGTTTAAATTTTGTAAGCGGTAAACTTGAAAAATTATATACTAATATTACACTATGTTACTATCAACTGACTATGGATTTGAGTTTAATAAATATATAAATCTGTATACATTGTGTATATACTAAATTTGAATTAATTTTTTTTTTAATTATTGTAACTATTATCGACACAACTTCATGTATGAGTATACGTAATTAGGTCTTTCCACTTTTCCGTGGAAAGACCTATTGGTTTTCTTCTGATTATTAAGGTCTTTCCTTTTTCTATAAGGAAAGACCTTACTGTATTTCTTCTGTTTATTATTATTCTTTTTCCGCCAAACTTTGACGAAGTTAGCAGCCTAAACCGTAAGACGTGTCGCTTTCATGTTCTCACTTTGTATCGGTGTCATGAATACCTATCCGGAACTCACCCTGTTAGTCGAAATATTTTGTCGGTTCGGAGTAATCCCTCCGAAACCAAAAAACCTTGTTATCGTTGCAACACCGTAACCGTAATAGATAGAAAAAAACGAAGGGTGAAATTTGTTCAGGACCAGACCCCGGTTCTTCGTTACATTTGATTCGAAAAGATTCAACGACTCATTGGTAGGGTTATGCCCCTTTGAAAATTAACCGGTGTCGGTGGACCACCAAAACTCAGAAACCGTAAATCGTAGAGACCTAGGATCTTCACCATTCATCAACAATTCATGAGACTTTCAAAAATACCTCAAGGTCAAATGTGTATGTTGACCTTGACCTTTGACCTAACACCTTGTTATCAGAACAACTCAAAAACCATTATACTTACAGAAGTTTTAAATAGTGGAAAATGTTTGGGTCATTACGGCACAACTTTGTTACATTTTGACCGAAGAGATTTGACCTTTTTTTAAGGGGCATAACACCTGTTTTAGGTTTCTGGAAAGACAAAATCATCTTTTACTATATAACCAAAGGTCCTAGACCCATGGGGTCTTCGGCAATGACATTGGGGACTAATGACCTTGACAAAGGTCAAAAGGTCAAAGGTCAAGGTCATGTCCCATATAGCGAATTTGGTGTTTTTAACCTTATTTAAAGGTTTTTCAGTGTGTTTTAAAGCTTTTCAATACATTCTACGTCTATTTGAACATGTATTTTACATTACAAAAGGAAAGACCTCTCAATTGTTCAAGAACAATTGACAGTTTAATTATTATTTTTTTTCTTCCGCCTAATTTTCTTTCCTTCGCTAACTTTTTGTTTAACAAGATGTCACTTAGATATTTTGTATATGAAATCGAAGAGTTAATACGCTTTTGAAACTGACACCGCGTAACAAAAATCTTTTCCATGTAAGAGTTATCTCCCCGAACACTGTTTTTCTTGTTATCACTTATATGTCGCAACCGTATAAGAAACCGACAAATTTATTTTACCAAATTGCTCGTTATATCCTCAGGATGAAATGAATAATTTTAGTCGAAGCTATCCGGAGACTCCATATGAGAGTTATCCCCCCTTCTGTATATGATATAACTGATTTGCATTTCCAACTGGTAAACGATAAGTGACATAGGCCTAGGGTCTTTTGATTTGAGGTCCTTGGTTCAAAAAAATGAAAATGAGGTCAAGGTCAAAGGTCAAGGTCATGTTCAAAATTTTGACTTTGGCTTGTTATCGCTCATTTTCAGAAATCTTATAAGATATCGACAAATTATTTTCACACAATTGTTAGTCGCGACATGTAGTTACACATAAATTTTAGTCAAAAGGGTACGTAAACATTTGATGTTAGTTTTCCCCCCTTTTATATCTAATATCAGTCGTATGGTAATATAACTCATTAACAATATAAAGTAAAGACCTAGAGTCTTTTGATTTGAGGTCCTTGGTTTATGACCTTGAAATTGAGCTCAAGGTCATATGTTAATTTAACATTCAAGATTTTGACCTTTGCTTTTATCTCATATGTATTCATTTTAAAGCTATAAGACCTTTTGCATTAGGTTGCAAGCAATATGACGTTGAAAAAGCTAACCGGAAGTGACCTTTTGCAAACCGGAAGTAGCTAATTTTTGTAATAAATTATTGTAAAAGTATGTAAAACCATATATTTTTGGAATCAGCGTCAAGTAATCTATAGGACAGTACCGGAAGTAACATATTTTGAACCGGAAGTAGAAAATTATCTCCCTTATTTATATCTTTTTGTATATAAACCTTATATTTTTGGAATCAGCGTACAATAAGTTGTCATTTGACGCTGAAATTGACATTTAAAACCAAATTTTAATATTTTCATATCAAAAAAATCATTACTGGTGGAAAGACCATCAATGGTTCTCTGAACAATTGGTTTTTAATTTTTTAATTGTTATTGTTTCTTTGTACAGTCATTTGGTTTTCTTATGTCAATGCTATGTAGAATGGTGGAACTAATATTTACTTTTTGTTGAGTTGTAGCACAATGTTGGGTAGATCAGTTAGAGACCTTGCTCGGCCACAGAACACGGCCAAGGGTTGTAACAGTTGGACCAGAGACTTGGACAAGGACACACTAGTTTTTACAGATGGGTTACCAGACTGGACTGGATTCACAACTCATCACGCCACTAACTCAACTCCTTTGGTCACCTACATTTGTACATTGAATCATCATCAGATGTTATTTATGCCAACCCCTAGAGCTTTGCATTGGTATGATCCAGTTGAGAATTTTTCAGGTAATCGTCAGATTTACTAGTTAAAAGCAGTATATTACTTTTAAGTTAAACCCCCGCATGTACAAAATGTACATGTGATTACAAAATATAACAAACATATTTATATAGATTAAGACAACTTTTTCTAATCTTATGGGTTAGATTGAAAAAATTTGTGTAACGTTTATATCTGAGTTTCTAAACTTAAAATTGCTGAATGTGTTACTTTTACAAATTTATATGGCCTTACAATGATGGGATGCCACATCATGTGTTTGAAATAAAAAACTTTCGTAAATATGAGGTTACATTCTATATAATTGTTATATAATATATTAAATGAATTTTGAATGGAGGACGCTATCGATTTATATAACATAATATTTATCTTGTTTAATAACCTGCATGAAGACAGATTTTGCAATAAAGTACCACAATTTAAAGGACAAAAGTTTATAGAAGTGTATATTTATTGATCACTAATTTAGGACAGACTTCTTATTGCTGTTTGCCACAAACCCTACAAACCAGTCTCAGGGTTTGGGACATTTTCATTATTATTGATTTTTTTTATACATGTATATATATATTAAGGGAAAAAAGGGATGCAATGGTTTTATCTTGTAATCAACTTTTTTTAAATGAGACTTTTTCAAGTTTTGTGTAATTTAAATTTGTCAGTAGCAGTTAAAAGGATATGTACATGTAATATTAGCAAATCTATTACAAACTAAGTAATTATTTACAGCTTGTCTTGCGTCTACTCCACCGTTATAAATCTTTAGTATTTAGGTGTCGAAAACAGCTTTAATTTATATATATACTAGTCTAGAATGTATTGTAATCTTCATCCTGGGAATTCTAGAAGTTGCCCAATCTATGAGTATCGTACACTGTATGTTTAGGTGCCGTTTGTTATCTAAGGCTGGTGCATTACGAGGAACTTTTCATTTGCATAAATCATTGGCCCTACTGGTTGCTTGGCAACAGTTGATTCCAAATTATGGTTGTTATTTATTATGAATTATAGTACCGGTTGAATTTCAGTAACAGTTTGCATGAATGCTGGGACTATTTGAAATGTTATGCTTTTAATTATGAGGGTATCTAGATGTTGTTAAGCACTTGTTTGTGCTTTGTTTTTTGTGTAACACAGGTCATCCTTTATAACTTTTGTATGTCCTAACAGGTAAATTTTACCAGGTTTACTTTGATTAATATAGGCCTTCTTGTGATATCCAAGTGCAAATCACCTTGTCCTTTAATGGAAACAAGGTTTCATTTGGGCAACCTGGTTCAAACCCAAAATGAGAGAGAGAGAGAGAGTGGTTGCTGCTGTTATACTAAATGTTTGTTTCTGCATACATGGATTTAGAGTAGACTCTAGTATAGGGTTCTCATAGTCATTCTTTTAATTTGCGTTTGCCTGAGTTGATCCAGTTATTCTTGCTTCGTATTTATGGGCGTTTACATTAAAATAATTTCACTCCTACATACGCGTAGTCATCTTACACATTCAGGTATTGACCATCCAATCTTTTATGGTAATACTCTTTACAACGAACAAATGTGAGCTTTTACCTCAAAAACTAACAAAACATAAAGCAAACTTATATAAAGTAGAAATACTGTTGCCTGCATATATATGGCTTATTTTGACTTCAATATTGATTCACTTGCACATCTATGCTTCAGACTAAAACTCCTTTATTTTTAAACCAGTTGCAGGTATGATAAGAGTTATGTTTTTCTAATATATTTTATGGTGATATGATATTAAACCCCTATGACAGGTTGGTGCTAGATTTTCGTATATTCAAGACATAGTTTTTCGAACAGTTTAATTGAGGTCTGGAGCTGGCATGTTGGTAACTGTTCGTAGTCCCTTGTTGATTTTTGTAATATCGTCATTTTCAATTTTTGTGTTGTTTAATTTGTTACTTATTCTGATATTGGACTCTTTATGATTTTTACTGTGCGTATTGTTGAGCGTTGCTTCTTTTTCATTTAGTTGAGATTTTGAAACACTTGTTTAACCCCTCGCCATTTAAGTATCTGTTCCAAGTCTGGGGCCTCTGGCCTATGTTAGCTTGGGATGAACTGTTTTTTTAGATTTGAGTTTAGTATGAAAAGAGGGACGAAAGATACCAAAGGGACAGTCAAACTCATAAATCTAAAACAAACTGACAACGCCATGGCTAAAAATGAAAAAGACAAACAGAAAAACAATAGCACACACGACACAACATAGAAAACTAAAGAATAAACAACACGAACCCCAATGACTTTCATTATCACTATTCAGTGACCTGGTAAAAAAAAACCAAAAAAACATCATTATGGATGAAGCCATTTCTGGTTTTTAGAGGGATTCCTTCAGATGCTTGGCCCCAACTGCAGATGTTTATCCTGCTATTACCCCAAGGGAATTTTTACAGTTATTTCAGACCTTTAGTAACCGTTTATTTGTAAGTTCCACACCACCCGTACATACCATGTATCAGAGAGGACAGTCTTTCTTTTTTTGATGAGTTCGGTTCTCTAGTTGATTTATTGAATTCATTTCCTATCTCTTTATGAATTGTTAAGGTATTGCTTACTTGTACATTTTGTATCTATCTCAACAAAAATTGTGACATTACTAATTTACTAGGATTGGAAATTTTTTTTTTTTTTAGTAATTTAATGTGTGTCAAAATTGAGGTTTGAGTTTTTAAGAAGGTATTAAACACTCCAGGCCAGAGTCATGCTGAAGTTTAGCAATATTTTCTTATCTTGTGTTGGTATGAATTCAGTGTATTTGAAGCTGTCCCTTCATTGATTTTGGAGGATTTTTAAATGGGTTGGAGATCCAATACTGACACTTAATACAGGGTTTTACAGAAGAATTATTATTTTTCTTGATTTATTATGCTTTAAATTGTATTCATATTACTATGTAGCTATACTTCCATGTAGCTATTTGCCGTACAGAATTGTAGGAGATTTTTAATGTTTGATGTTTGAATAGTAGAATTCTCAATAGTAAGTATGTTTTTGTAGCAGACTGACATCCTCCAGATGGGGTTGACTTAGGTCTAGCCACAGAAATGCATTAACTATGAAATTTTAGGTTTTTGGATAATACAGACTACACTTGTGTATCCCACGGTGTTTTCTAAATTTAAAGCACCAGTGTATCCCACGGTGCATCTTTACATTTTCATATATATCTATCTTCACATCTATCTATCTACCTGGTTGCCATATTATCTTCGGGTAGCCGACCATAGATCTATCTATATATACATGGTCTATGGTCTATCTATATATATATATATATATATATATATATATTATATATTGTATGAATCTATCATATTATGAATAAAAGCTGTGGCCAGATATCGCCAAACCATATATGTATTTTGTTTTAATGGCACCATCTGAGATAATGGGTTTATTCCCCTTTGTTTACTTTTTTTGTTATGTGCTATCGTTGTTAGGTGTATTTTTTTTATATGTTTGAATACATGCATCGTTAATAAAATCACAAAGAACCTTAAAAGAGAGGCGAAAAATTAACTGAACTAATTTGGTATTTAAATTATAAAGCTCATATCATAAAGAAATGTGTACTAAGTTTCAAGTTGATTGGACTCCAACTTCATCAAAAACTTTAACCTGAAACTCGCACTATCATTTTCTATGTTCAGTGGACCGTGAAATTGGGGTCAAACATAATTTGGCATTTGAATTAGAAAGATCATATCATAGGGAACATGTGTACTAAAAGAGGGACGAAATATACCAAAGGGACAGTCAAACTCATAAATCGAAAATAAACTGACAACGCCATGGCTAAAAATGAAAAAGACAAACAGACAAACAATAGCACACACGACACAACATAGAAAACTAAAGAATACACAACACGAACCCCAAGTTTCAAGTTTATTGGACTTCAATTAACTTCACCAAAATCTAAATTGACCAAAATCTTTAACCTGAAGCGGGACAGACGGAATAACGAACGGAAGGACGAACGAACGAACGGACTCACAGACAAGAAAACATAATGCCCCATCTTCTATCGTAGGTGGGGCATAATAACATTTCAATTGTTAGCACGTTGCCCGTAACGCCAATTTCATATTTTGTTTTATATCTTTTATTAGTTTTGTTTTATTTTTTATCTGAGTTTGTACTTATAACTTAGATACAAGCCTGTGTGATAATATTTTGGTGTCAATTTGTTATACTTCATCAGTGGTTTTTGATCTGTACCTATTCAATCTATACCGTGGAGATACCATTTTACACACAATTAAATTTATACAGCTAGAGAAAGGCCATTGCTCGTTCGAATCTTTATTTATTGAAAGCTCATAAATTCATAATTAAAATTAGCAATAATATCTTATATTAAGCAAAGGCAGAAACGAATAGTGAAGGATTAAGATTTACTGATTTCTCAAGTAGGCGTTTTGTTTTTAATTGAAAGTTATGAGCACTTATAGCTAGATTTCCAACCATTTCATGTTTTAATTATTGAATGTTTTACGTTTACTAATTAAAACCTTTTTATGTTGTTTGGTTTTCTTACTGCTAGAATGAATTTAACATAAATTATATATCATGATATTAAATTAAACAATTGCTGAAGTATTCCCATGTCTATTCATTTGATTAGGTTTTAAAATATCAGTTAAGGGATCATGTAATATATATAGATTTCAACACAGCATCAAAAACCAAATGGACACATTTCAACTAATTTCTTTACCAAAACAATTGCATCTATATTGAGGATATTGATACAACAAATTGACTTGTTTTGAGTTGTTTGTAGACAAATAATTGATTTTACATTTTATCTTTAAATTGGATTTTGTAAATTTAAATAAAAGTGAGATGACATTCATCTCTTTTATTGAAGTGTATCTTTTATTTATGAATGTAAAGGATATTTGTTTTTGTTCAAACACATTTTCAAATAATGAAAACTGTCTTTTTCTGCAATGAATTTTAGTACATAATAATTATATTTTATTCACATAATATTCTAATCTTGTTACAAATAGATACACAAGTCCTTCATCCAATAAATAATTAAGCATTTCAAATGATATACAAATAAAAAACAAAATCATAAATGTTCTTCGAATATGTTTATTAGAACAATAAAACTTGAGAATGGAAATCGGGAATGTGCCAAAGAGACAACACCACAACCAAAGAGCAGATAACAGCCGAAGTTATACGATGTTATAATGTATTGCATGTTTATAAAAGACACCATTATGTCGTTTAAACGTATATATGTATATAGACCTACAGTTTCAAAAACATAAATGTCTATAAGCACAGAGAAATTATACTAAAGACATAAATATTATTTACAAATTAAACAACAAATTATAATTTTTGACAATTTTTGAAGTATCAATCGATTGTCGAAAAACAAACAAATTAGTGGAACAATTATATCTTCCCATCCTGTGTTTTACAAAACAGCTTAAAACAGCATATACTATATCATTTTGATAATCTTTTGTTTTAACAAAAGTAGACGGAATTGTTGTTTAACAATAGAACAAATCCGTCGTTCAACCATGATGTCTACCAAAACATTTGCAAAAGAAGGACTTCAAAAAACCCTTTGTTTAATTGCTTTCTTGTAAGCAGCAACATACTAGAGAAATCATCTCTGGAAGTAGTTCCGGTACCTTTGATAACTATTGTATGTGTTGTGAGACCGAAATCTCATCTATGCATACTCATTTTACACATTTCATGTATTAATCAGAAAAGTACACAATTTTATTCTAACAATATAACAAACATTGAGACAACAAATAATTACAAATAAAAACAAAAATATATTTACAAATCCTATAGATGTATGAGATCTAATTCTTCAAAAAACTCATCAACGTAGTTAAACAGGATCTGCTTCCTCTCAAGGAACAATTTAGTTTATGCAGGGCTTATGGTGGTGTGCATGTTGGCCAAATTGTTTTTTTTCTATGATTTGAGAACTGCTGTTTATTCATATAAGTTTCTTTTTGGTCATGATCTTGTAAGGATTTTTACGACTTTAGAATCGATAACTACGTTGCTATCTAACAAGTTTAATTTCAAGGTTAAAAAAATGAACCTTATCACCAGAGTTAATCACAAGGGATAAAATTTACTTTTTGCCGCTGCTTCCTCTGTTGCGATTCAAACTGACATTGAACACTTAGATCAACGCCAAAGGCAGTCAATTTAAAAATGTTGAATGTGATATTTGTCCCTGATTTAAAACATAATATTAGTTACATAGTGTGCTAGTGACCTAATACGGTATATATAGGATCAGTAAATTCCATATGGGGTGAGAGCGAAGCTCGAATCCCTATATGGAATTTACTAACCCCATACATACCATATTACGTCACTAGCACACTATGTCACGAATTTATGTTACCGACTATCGTAACGTGAGAAATTTAGACTAGTGACCTATCAAAATGGGCAAGTCTTCAATACTGATAGCATTAAGAAACTACTTCCATTGATCCTACAAAAACATATGCCAACAATAACAACTTGTTAGGTTTAAATGTTTTTTATGAATTTATTTCAATCTGAATCTTCAATTTCTTCGTCTGTTGAAACCTTGAAGATTTTTTCTCAGTACAGTTTTGTTTTTATAAAGGGACGTAACACCAATACTAACCGTGTATGAAATAGGCACCGCCTCCCTTCTAACCTTATATTGAATATAAAGGGACGTTACACCACTACTAACCGTGTATGAAATAAGCACCGCCTCCCTACTAACCTAATATGAAATATACACAGTCTCCACGCGGACCCTTTTAACCAATCATATTCCTAGAAATGTATATGAGTTAAGATAAATATACATACATGTATGATACATATCCGATTCATCTTACTATGCATAAAATTGTCAACTAAAATGCTGGACTATTTCTGGATTTGTATTCTTTTCCTATTTTGAATGTACTGTATGAATCTAGTGAAATCCAGAGTAAAAATGAAAATAGCCGGTATAATAAGTAGTATCATCCCAGTATAACCTACTGAAACTGCAGATGTTCTGAAGTCACGAACAGATATCTTCCGTCTAATGGCAGCTGTTGTTGTTTTTTTGTCAACTGTCAAATTAGATTTTAGTTCGTCTAAGTATTCTTTCATTTCTTCCTTTATTTCTTCAAATGTAAGGTTACTATCCTTGAGGTAAGCCCATTTAAACACTGGAAATATATATACAAGGCAAGGTCATAAAGATCAATGTCTGTTTAAGACGCTTATAAAGGTGATTATGTTTTATTCTTCTTTTTTAAGGGTGCTAGCAAACAACATGAGTTACTTAAGTTACTTAAACGATGTCCAGTTTTGTAATTGTGTGTATTTTGACTTTAAACTTGTCATAAGTTACTTAAAAGAGGGACGAAAGTTACCAGAGGGACAGTCAAACTCATAAATCGAAAATAAACCGACAACGCCATGGCTATACATGAAAAAGACAAACAGACAAACAATAGTACACATGACACAACATCGAAAACTAAAGAATAAGCAACACGAACCCCACCAAAAACTAGGGGTGATCCCAGGTGCTCCGGAAGGAGAAGATCCTGCTCCACATGTGGCACCCGTCGTGTTGCTTATGTGATAACAAATCCGGTAAATAGTCTTATTTGGTAATTCACATTCATGAAAGGGAAGGGGATTGTAGTTACGACGTAAGGAACATATCCGATATCATTTGTGAATCGGTTATTCCATAACGGTCAACCAACTCGTGATGGCGTCCGTAAAGTTTACGAAGGGATGATTTCAATTTACTATTTGGAACTCTTGTTTTAATAGCTTCCTTGTGAGCAGCAACCCTCTATCAAGAAAATCATGATAGGAAATGCAAGCACGGGAATATCGTATCAATTGCTGACCAGGCAATGGTTTGCTTTATTTACGGGGGCCACATGTGGAGCAAGATCTGCTTACCCTTTCGGAGCATATCACCCAGTTTTGGGTGGGATACGTGTTGCTTAGTCTTTTGTGTCTATGTTGTGTCTTTTGTACTATACTATTATTAGTCTGTTTGTCTATTTCTTTTTTAAGCCATGGCGTTGTCGGTTTATTTTATCTAATAAATAAAGATTTACCTTTCAATACGGTGCATGCAGTTTCAGAATAACATGAACAAGAACCTCCTACAAAAAATATCATTCATCATACTATTTTTCGCATCTTGTAAGGTCACATATTGACGCGAAAAATAAATCCTTATAGAACTTTTTCGCCATTTTACAACAATAGTATTGATGCAATAAATGTCGATAATATCTATCATTATGAATTAATTATATCGACTAATCGACATGATCTGAAGATATGTTTGTTTCAATGATATCCGATACCAAACCATAGCTTATATTATTAAAAGTGTAAGTAACGACAAATACGTATATTATAATATCAAAGTCGATGACCTTCAATCGTAAGTCAGCTATTGCACTTATGCATGTTCCCTGATCATATGTATTTTAATCTGACTACATTTTGAATTTCACATTCTCGAGATCAGAGCTCTTGTTTAGTTTAAACTGATTTTGCTATTATATCAAGGTCCTTCTTGGTCATTTAGCTCTCCAAATATTTTAGGCTTTACCAGGCTGAGAACAAACCCTCTATATGGTGATTATACCTGTATAGAGGGGTAATCCTTCTATAGAGGGATAAAAGTTATCCCTCTATAGAGGGGTATCTAGGTTTAGACTGGATTTAAATCAAAATAGGGCAGAATAGCATTTTCAACTTATTATGGCAGTTAACCTGAAACAGTTGATGCACCAATTGATGTACTTAATCTAATATGCACATGTCCAGTTTGCTGCTTGTCTGACTAAATATACAATCTATTGTTCAACATGATTGAAAGCTGTGATGATCAGGTAAATTCCACTCACTTATGCGTCACTGAACATAATTTCTATTGTTAGATTTAACATGAAAGTTAAAGGTCAACTATTCCTTTTGTTGTTGATCAGGTGTTCAGATAGGTATACAATAGATTGCAAGTTTTGTCACTTTAGCAGAAAACTGGTCATCCCAATTTATAGTAAAGTGCATATGTTGTTGCATAAAATGCTAGAGATTATAGCCAATTTAACTAGAAAATGCAATTCTGCCCTAATTTACTTTAAATCCAATGTAAACAAAAATACCCCTCTATAGAGGGATTAGTTCATCCCTCTAAAGAAGGATTATCCCTTTATACAGGTATAATCACGATACAGGGGGTTTGTTCCCAACCTGTTTACAACTCAAATACCCCAAACCAGGTAAATCAACAACCGCGAATTTCGAAAGCAAAAACCTCAAATATAAATCGTTCCCGGCTTTCAAATATATAACTTGGTTGTTAAGCGTTCTTGGAGAAGTTAAATCCATAAAAACCACTTTCACGCACGAAATCTATGAAATGTTGTTTTATTTACTAGCATGTTGTCGATACATCTGCTGGTGAACTCGTTATAGTTAAACGGAGTAATACATTCCTAGATTTCAACTGTTAAGGTTTGTTTTAAGGTGTTCTTTGTGAAGTAAAATCTTAAAAATTACTTCGTACGCATGATATTTATCGTAACATCCTCAAATCAACTGCAATACTGCAACAATAAAACATTATATATCTAAAGATAATGAGATGTTGTAGTATTGTCAATGAGAGAACATTCCAACAAAGTTCCTATGAATCGGATGTAAGCAATGATAACCTAAATTTAAAGAAAAAAACTATTGTATTCAGCTCTTTCAAAAACATAATAAAAACAATCATTGTAAACTATAACGGAATACCTTTCAAGCACTGGGACACATAATATAGCATCCACACAACATGAGCAACAAATCCTGTAATCAATATGAAAATAAGGAGATGTATTATGATTGCCAGTGAGATAACTATATATTATTGAACAAAAGTGATTCAGACCATTGTTTACAAGAAGTTGTCAAAAGAATTTTTATAGTCTCCACCCGGTGACTCTATAACCTAATAATTACCAGATACAGCGGTTGTAAGTGTTGTTGTTTCTTCTTCAGTAGTTGTTTCTGTAAAGTTAAAAGAAAATATAAATAGAGATAACGAAAAAGGAACTTTCTTTTGTAATCTCAAACTTCTTTGCAGACTGGATTTTGAAATTTTCTTTATTTGTCAAAACTTTATTTCTGCAAACTAGAATCTTGTGCAATTGCGATGGTAAATAATACAATTTCTCTGAAATCCTATATATTTCAATCAATTGGATGGAAGAGTTCCCTTAAGACTTTTCGAATGATGTCAATTTGATATATTTGACTTTGAATGAAACGTTTTCTACACATTGATACTAGTGTACTAACTTATTGTTGTAGACGCTAAAGACATATCACATTCGTTCTAAAGCTAACATCCAGTTTTGTGTACAATGCAGTAATAAATGGTTGCGTAATGATATAAGAGATATCATTGTATAACCTTTTATCTGAGCTGGTTATTTCTAATCAAATTGAAACGCCTAATTCAAAAGCTCCAAAAAATTCAACGATAATATTAAGGTTATTTCAAAAATATTTGTGAAATAATAAAACATTTGCCAATTAGAATTCAAGAGATATTGTTCGGAATGCCGTCTTCATTGACATGTAATAGTAGTATAATGTAAAACATGGTCTTACGTGCTGGTATATGAAGAGTTATAGATGAAATGGAAGTTCCATCTTGGTTTTGAGCACTACAAAAGTAATCGGCTTCATCTGTTGACATTACGCTATTAATTGTAAGGGATGTGAATCTTTGTAGAGTTGTGCCCGTATTAGCAATAACATATTTAGTTCCTGTAGAGAGTGTTGGAGATCCAAATGCGCTGCCTTTTGTCCAGAAAACACCAGTAATTGCATGATCAGATGATGTAATTGTGCAAATCAGTTTTACAGAACCTCCAATGATGGCGACATATGCTGCTTGTGCCGGTGATACAATTGGCAAATCTAAAACATTGAATTTATGAATGGGAAAACCTTCATATATCTATTCTTATTGGCTAACTGTTTTTTTTTTAAAGTCGAATGAACATATTGTATTTATATTCAAGTTTTATGACTATGCTGACTACTTGTATGCCAATGTACTTGCGATTAAGTATATAAAAGTTGCACTTAGTCTTACACACATCTTGAATTACATCAAACAATTTACCATATGGTCAGATGAAAGTTATACTTTGCAACACAAGATATGTTGTCTATCATTCCATTGTGAACTTTACATTTCTAATGTTTCTGTGTAACAACATTCTAACATCGCTCAGATTGACGTCCAATGTGATGTCATATATTCCCCAAAACGACGTCCGATCTATCGAAGACATCTCAAATTGATTATCAATATCATTGATAATTTATTTTAGTATTAATATGTATTCATTTTCTACTTAGTGACCATTTTAAATCTTTTAATGCTACCTAAATACACTAATTGTATTGTTTACATATCTTTAAATATTACAAATCATAATAATTTTTATGATTTATGAAGAAAAAAACAATAACACAAAAACCAAAATTTTGTAAAGAAGCAGCTAAAAAGAGAACATGCATTGCAAATGGCCAAAGCCGACAGCAAATTATACGGACATTAATATTTTGTGTGGAAGACGTTCATCTACTCGATTAAAATTGTTCAATTTCTTTCAAATTCATATGGACAAAAGTAGATGTGGGTAAATGTTAATGAGACAGCAACATAACAAAAGAATTGCATGCACAGGGCAACATGCAGTCTTCAACAATATACAGCTGTTTTACAATATGTTGATCTCTTAATTAGAGATAGATTGACCCCTAAGTATCCAACTAACGGGAAATACTAAAAGTATTCAGATATGACATACGACGTCTGCTGACGAGGTTCTAGAAATAGTTGAGATAGCAAAAATAACTGAAATCCTCAGACTTTATGACTAAAATTTACAGAATTATTGCCAAGGCTAATGCTCAGATGCAATACTAGTATGTAAATTCAATTTGAAATATTTACCTGTTTAATTGACATCAATCTTGAAAATATGAAATATAAATTTTGATAAATTTTATTGATCGACTTATTTTGTAACTGTTGCAAAGTCGAAGGTCTCAGTAAAGAACTTGGCGTTGATTGTCAGCCTGGTACCTCTGATAACTATTAGAACGACACAATGAAAACGTCAGGTTGTACGTACAATAATAAAAGGGATCGACTTATCTTTTTCAGTTGCTAAATTGGTACCTCCTCTCTCCTTTATAAGTTATAAGCCGAACCTGTTATTATTGGAGAATATATAATTATTTAGATTCAATTTCACTACAAATATTGGTAATTAAATATGGAAAAAAATGGTTATTGCATCTTTTTTGAAATTGTAAGAGTCCCCCCCCTCCCCCATAAAAAGACCAGAATAGCCATTTTTCGAATCATCCTTTCAACGGATAAAATTGTAAATTTTGCACCCCTTATGACGTCCGCTACCAGAAAAAAAGGTGCACCTGTTTACGTTTTAAACATTGTTAGGATCGTCATTCTGCAAAGGTAAACCCTTTGCATTATGATCTTTTATCTGAATGACCATTTGGTCAGTTTATGCACAAAGATCATATTACACATTCTTCTTTATCTTAATATGAATAATTTGAAAAATACGATTCTTATTTAGGATTGCTAAATTTTCATTCTTTATTTTGACTTTGATACAGATAAATTATTTAACATATATTTAAGTTAGGTCATACATGTACATATATCATTCGGTCTGGTAAAACATTAATGATGAGTGGGAACACTTTCGCAATAATGGAGACATATTTATTTACACGCACATTGACTTTAAATAGAAAATATGGAATGTATCGCTAACATTGGTATAGGGAAATTATGTAGCAGTGTATTCCACAACAGCGTTTCCGATTATTATATACACTTTCTATAAACACCGATTGTATTTAATTATAACATTCGTCGTAAGTCGGAATTTATACAAGCTTAATCGGAAGTTGTTTCGTTTTATCACTCTCGACGTCCAAAACTCCCTGGCAGTTCCAACTCCGATCCGCATACGGGTCCGTATACTATTCTACACTATAAATGGAGTAAATGAAAATGAAACGATCACTTTACGGAGTTAGTCGACGTCCTACTGAAGTTTTACATGAAAATGTCAGTAGGACGTCGAGAAAGATCAAACGATGCATTTTTATGAGTACCAGTTTAAACGGGGGCATGCCAGTGGACCCCAACCCCTTTTCAAAATTCTGGATCCGCTCGTGTATTGTTAAGTTTGGGATCTACTTTATATATGCTTACAACAGTCTTCATACTTTAATAAACAAAACAAAATTGGTTTACCAAATACTTACGCAATGCATGTACATTAAGAGTAATAACTGAACTGGTCCCCCAACCATCCTGATTTTTTGCCACGCAATAATAAGTTGTGTTGTCAGAAGCCTGAATGTTATCAATTATTAGAGTTGTCCATCCAATGAGTTCGTTGATAACATTATCAGCTATTAAATGTCTGCTATCTGGATCGATTCTCGTATGTACTCTCGTCCACATTATATTTGTAACAATGTGATGTGATGAATCAATTGTGCATTTCATTGTAACCAGTCCCCCGATGTTGCTGTTATATATATTTTGCTCTGGTGTAAGTATTGGAAGATCTACATTAATATAAAAAAATGAAATAAGTCTCAACATCACCAATTTACTATATTTTCAAGTATCATAAGTGTATGACTGCATTTTTGGGATGTACAATAGTTATCAAAGGTACCAGGATTATGCTATAATACGCCAGATGCGCGTTTCGCCTACATAAGTCTCATCAGTGACGCTCAGATCAAAATGTTTATGAAGTCAAACAAGTAAAAAGTTGAAGAGCATTGATGATCCAAATTTTAAAAAGTTGTTCCAAATACGGCTATGGTAATCTATGCCTGGGATAAGAAAATCCTTAGTTTTTATAATCATTGATGTGCTGAAAATGACGTATTTGTCTTCAATGTGTACTTGATGGGTTTAAGTGTCTTCAATGTTTCTTCTAGACGATCAATAAAGCTTGAAGTATATCAGTGACTTTTAAGGTAAAGTATAAATTAGAAATGCTAATGGTGTATCATCAAAGCATTTTGATTCTTTTTAACTTATTTTGATGCCCTCTAGATTCTGTTGTATGATTATTTACATAATTTAGCAGTTTTATTAAAAATTCAATTAAATTGGGATTACATTATTTCTTTTGGAATTTTCTGTTTTTGATTTTAAATAACTCTCACTAGTATCATACTTAATTTTACACCTTTTTACAGAAACAGGTTATACAGTATGTGACTTAAAAAACCGGGGTGATCCCTTTTACTGCTGAAATTAATCATATTTTGCTTCCTTTTTCGTTACACCGTGATTTTGATTCGGAAGGAGACATTCGAGAAAAAGAAGATAGGATAGTAATGACGACATATCAGGCATTTTCATCTTCATATTTTTTTTATTTTGTTTGCAGATTCGGTTTATAACCTACATATATAATGCCTTTTATAACTAGTAATGATATAAAACTTGCGGCCTACTATATCAACTAAATGTAAAAATACTCAATTTGCATATTTACTACCTACATGTTATGTTTGCAGTAAAAACAAAACAAACACAAAAAGCACGTTATTTTTCAAAACGATTTATCTACTAAAATAATGTCAATAATGTTTAAACATTTACTTACGGCCTGCTGACTCTGAAATAAGTAAAACAAATATGCATTTTAAAAAGTTTCCAACATAATTTAGAAAGTTACTTTAAAAATGTTGTCTTTTCCAAACAGTGTTCATTATGTATACTGCTGAATTATTTTTTCATCGTCCATATCAAAATATATCATACTGCTGTTTTCGAATGATTTCAGATCGGATTTACTACATTTGTTGTCCGACTTCCGTAAACTTTTCACTCTTTGGACTTCTATTTGAAAACCTTTTAAAAGGATCAATAAATCATTCTATCATTCTTCTCTATTGTTGAAGCACATGCTAAAAAGATCATAACATGTCATTTTTCATATCGCATGTATTATCAGCCCTCGGTCAATACCAGCACTCGAGTCATGCGGCTATTGGGCTGGTAGTGAATATAGGGCTGATAATACATGCGATATGAAAAAGGACATATAATAATGTGATAAATGTAATGGATTGCAGAATATTAGATCGAGCAATATGTGTTATCCCACTATCTTGCGTTTAGAATTATAATAGAATCTTTTAAAACATGTCTAAATAAAGGCAACAGTAGTATACCGCCATATTCCTGACTTAGTACAGTACATTTTTAAAGGAAAAAATGGTGGGTTGAACTTGGTTTTGTGGCATGCCAAACCTCGCACTTTAATGGCAATGTTAAATATAACATTGAAATGACAACATAATATTACAGGACTACAATACAAATAAATAGGAGAACGTATTAGACAAAGAAACACATGATTAATGGATAACAAAAAGCATCAGGTTTAAAATTCAAAACGCCAAAAACGCGCCTCGTCCACACAAGACTCACTAGTGACGCTGTTACACAATTATTACAGGCCTCTAATGTTTTTGAGGAATAAAGCGGTGATCATCATATGTAATCGCAATGACTTTTGTTCATGTTAAAGGTGATTTTGTTAACGAAAACAATAAAAAAAAATGAGATGGTCGATATATGTTTTCAATAATCAGTGTTATAATTCTCCAAATTATATGTTTACACCCTTGCTACGCTGATATTGTTAACATTAGCGAAGTTCAACGTATAAACATTTTAGCTAGTCCAAATCAAGATTATCATTGCTATAAAATATTGCGTTAATTATGTATTTATACAGTTAATGGTCATGCTCCTTACAATTTTTTTTTATATTATTGTCTTTTTTTGTAAGCATTCGAAATTTACGGGAAAAAAAATGAAAATTCAAAGTACCGACAACCAATTAGTATATGTCTGACAAATCCGAAAAGATCTCACAAATTGCTGTTCAATATGATTTATTATGTTCAATAGTTCCAAATTAAAGTGTACCTTGAAGGACAAAGAGACCAACGAAATTTGATTGCAATATTAACAACACATACAGGAGGGCAATATCAAATGCACAGAGCTATAGCGGTAACCCTTTCTGCAGTACCTATTAGGTTTGGTATAATGAATAGTTCCGATTGTATAAGATGTATCATATAGTATTAATCAGCATAGTTGTACGCAACATATATTTAACGCTTTAATGTTTACACAACGTATTGTCTCATTCACCATTGAACCGAACATTTCATTTCTTAAAAAAGTAATAAGGGATATCAATCGGTAAATTGAATTAATGTAAGTTACACAATTATTATAGGCAAATTTAGCTTATCGAAAAAGTGAATTCATGTCAAGTAATTTAATTGATGACATAAAATGGTTTTTGATTTTTTTACAATGACCTCTTTTGCTAATATACTTATTCGTTTCTTTATTTGATTATTGTCATAGGATTGTAAAAAGTAAAGTCACAAAAAACTGAACTCAGAGGAAAATTCAAAACTGAAGGTCCCTGATCACATGGCAAAATCAAATGATAAAACACATCAAACGAATCGACAAAAACTGTCATATTCCAGACTTGGTACAAGCTTTACCAAATGTAGAAAATGGTGGATTGAACCCGGTTTTATAGTGCTAAACCTCTCACTTGCACGACAGTTACATCAAGTTCCATTACATTTACAACGATGCGTGAACAAAACCGAAATACAAAGTAAAATTGTCAAAATAGGGGTATAGAATGCTTCACCGTAATTTGTTTAGGTGTTAGCGTTCCTGTAAAAGTTATTCAAATAAAGCAGTCAAACGTATTAAATTGTCATTTACATCTAATACAATGTATTTTTATAATATGTCAAGGCACAAAAACGGTTAAATAATAGTTTCATGCTTTTTGAAATGAAGAAACACATTTGTGTTCAATATATTGCAATTCCGATTTAATATATTATGATTAAATGCAACCACGAATGATGAACAGTTTGAACACATCATGTTACGCCTAGTGTCTTTTTTTCTTGGATATTAAATACTTGTATAATAAAACAAAAGTGTTATTTTTCATTTTTTACAATGTAAATTTTAATTCATATCACTTTTCTGCATAAATGTAATCAAAAGCTATTGTGGATCGAATATGAATTTCATTTTGTATTGAAAATAAAAAGATTATTGAGGTAGCATTGTAGCGTCAGTATCACACAATAATAATTCAATATAAGAAAACAAAACATATTTTGTATTTGCAAAACGCTATTCCTCATAGAACAAGGATAATTATTTTTTTTCTGAATTTTCTTTGGTATTGTATTGATATCATGAAAAGAAGAAAGACGTGTATATTTGTGAGAAGTCAACAACAATTTTACCTGCAAATGTTATCAACAGCTGTACAATAAGAGCTGGATATGTCCAAATAAAACAATTTGACATCATTTGCTGTTCAAAAACTTTTAGAAAAATTAGTATCCTGAACATTTTATCTACATATAAACTTTTCTAGCACTTTTCACTAACGTAAATGCAGCTATGAATCCGATGGTTTTACATGAGCAATTACAAATATTTTCAAATGATTTATTTTTAGACTACTTATCCGGTATATCGACAATGATCTTTCAGTATTGAATATTTAATTGAACACTGAAACTAATTTACAAAAAAAACCCCCACAAAAACGCGAGATGATAATTTGATACAAACATAATTATTTATATATACATTGACATAATCAGCATGCCACTATTGTTTACCTGGTTTTTAAAAATCTTTATAATTAGTTATCAAAGGTACCAGGCTTATAATTTGATACACCATCCGCGCGTTTCGTCTACCATGCCTACATAAGACTCGCCAGTAACTCTCACATGGTATTAAATAAACGTGAACTTAAATGACGTTTTTCAAACTAGTGGTATTTAGTAAATGCTATCAAAGTAAAAAAATTGTGCAGTGAAATCGGGTCATGTTCATTTCATATTATATAACATATGCATGTCGGTTTTGGAAAAACAGACAATATTTAAATTATGGAAGCGTTGATCACAAACATGATGCAATTTAAAATGAAATATTTAGACCATTTGAAAGTCAAAAATGAAATATTTAAAACAATTTTTAAGAAAAGTGTAATATTTGGATCCGTTAAAAGAAAATACAATATTTAAAAGAACATTAAAATTATTTTTTACGATGGGAAATGACAAAACATAAAAACTTTATTTCAATAAATAAGAAAATGGGAAAACATTATGGAACTAATATTAAGAAAAACCCTGACAAATGTAAATTAAAAGAAATAAATCTGCAGTAATACGCATTGATAATTCAAACAAAGCAGAGAAAATTCTTTTAACATATCTTTAATTTGGAATATGAAAATATATATGCAAAGGATAGGCAAGTCAAATGTTTCAATACTTTTGAAAGAGAAAAGAGACTTAGATTGTATGTACTGTAACATATCTTTAGAATTTTCAAGTATTTACATTTCATTTAAACACAAGAGTAGGTAGTTAATCAATAATTGTATAAACCGTCTTCGGCTGATTAAATTAATAAAATTGATGTTAATAATTTTGAAAGGTTTCTATAAGCCCTGAGAAGATTAAGCAATATAAAGGTTTAGATGAAATCAATATTAACAATGTTTTCATCCATTAATCTTGTATACATACTACTATACGTGTCAACTTATATGATGAAACTGCACCTACTATTCTATAAACTTCAGCCAAATGTTTTGCCTTTAAAATTGTCAACCTATGAGGGATTTATAGACCTTCACCCTCAAGTGCAAACTTTTAACCTCTCTATAACTTTTGTTGATTGTTCCTATACTCATACCGTCAGTCTAGCAGGTCATGTATTTACTGAGATATGGGCATCGTCATCAGTGAACACTCTTGAGAGTAAGCGAAAGGCTGTAAATATCGGCATCATCATTCCGGGTTTCTGATTGATATGAAGTTATAGAAAATTATGCCAGAAAATAGGTAAAGCTCGAAAGAAATGAACCGAACTCAACACTACCAGAATTTATAAAAGCTGTTCGGTGACGCATATAACATCTAAGATGCACAACAGGGAACGGTCTATCCTTCCGAGTACCCAAGATCATCCCCCGATACTGTTGGGGTTCATGTTACACAATCTTAACTTTTCGATGTTGAGTTTTGTATACTTTTGTTTGTTGATTGGTCTTTTTTGTAATGTTTGCCATGTCGATGTTAGTTTATTATCAACTTTTGATATCATCCACCTACATTTAAAGAAGACTTAGGTATTGTATGATTGATCCTGTCTTTATGGCGTTGTTTAAGCAGCAAAGGCTCCAACAATATTATTTAAATATTCAAATTTTATTATTTGAAATGTTTAACTTAAGAACAGTAAAACTAGATTTCCACATGTTTCACTACATAATTCACAAAAGAGAAGATTTATTTAAAATTCACATTACAATAGACACAGAAAGCTGAACATCTGCCGTTGTTCAACTGAATACAATATTTACATAAAAATCGTTGAAAGAAACAATGCTAAGCCGGGTTGTCAATATCTTTACATATAAAACAAAGTTCTAAAGTTTCTACACACTTTCTTTCTTCCGGAAAATATTAGTTTCAAAGAATCATGATAAGGTATATTCAACCAACATTGTCAATCAGAAGTAGAAACCTGAAAATATTTCAGATATTGATGTCCTTTTTTTATTTGTTCAGCTCTTCGTCGTTTGTATACCTTTTTCCCATTTATTTTTGGCCTTGAGCATGACCGAAGAGTATTTCATTGTCGAAAGATGCATCTAGTTCAGGAATGATGGTACCGTTGTTATAAAACATTCTAATCTTCAATAACAATCTATACAATTGTGTAGTTATATAAAAACGTTTGATTTTTCTACGTTTTACACTACTTTTTCTGACGCTCAATTGAAAGATCGAATACATCATCGTTTGTTTTATACAAAGTTTAAATTATAGACACAAATATTTTCCAATGAAACAACTCTCCACAAGAGACCAAATGACACATACATTAACAGCTCTAGGTTACCGTACGTCCATACCAATTTAAAATTTACATTCGGATTTGACTCAATCAGTAAAATTACAGATTGGACGACAAAAGTGGTAATTATTGTTACGCAATAATAAAAACGGTACATTTTTCTACATATCTTCAGTTGTGGTCGATACCAAAATATTTAAAATTCCAAAATTAAACTCATTAACCAGATGAAATGCTTATAAACAAATAATGACACAACGTATAACTGGAAAAAGAGCTTTTTATGGAGGAAATATCCTTAATTCAGTTTTTATTATAGAAAGGTATATTGTCATATGATGTGTACTTGAAAATAACTATTTTCGTCAGGATTTTTTTTTCAAAAATAGAGGTAATATAAGTATATATACCGCTGTTCAAAAGTCATAATTCGATTGAGAGAAAACAAATCCGGGTTACAACCTAAACCTGAGGGAAACACATCAACTATAAGAGGAAAACAACGGAACAATAGAAACACTAAATGTGCAATAAAACCAAAGCTAATGCAACATACACAGAAACGATATTTTTGATTACATCTGCCATATTCCTGACATGCACAGGCAATTTTAGAAAAAAATGGTGGGTTGAACCTGTTTATATTGCTAGCAAAACTTCCCCGCTTATATGGCAATGCTAAAAAAAGTCATGCGAGATCGGTTATTGACAAGATCGAACGTATGAACCTGTTATGTAACTACAAATGTACAATAATGAGCAAAGGAAGATGATTCCAACTAAAATACTTACAGCTGCTACTCAGACTTTTTGTTTGAATTTTTCCTCGGCGTTTACTATTTTTGAGATTTTACTTTTTGATATAAGATGTAATTTACAATATAAAATAAAGAAATGTTTTTAAAATTATAACTAAATTTTGGCTTCTTTATCATCCCATCCAATCTAAAAGTTTCTTATTAAACAATATGTAATACAGTATGAGACTTTAACGATAGTAAGTTATAACAGGAAAAAAAGGTCCAAAGTAAAATCATAAAAATACTGAACTCTTAGGAAAATTCAGATGTCAAGATCAAAAGCTCAAACACATCAAACGAATAGATAACAACTGTCATATTCCTGACTTGGTACAGGCATTTTCTAATATAGAAAATGGTGGATTGAACCTTGTTTTATAGCAAGCTAACTTCTCACTTGTATGACAGTCGAATAAAATTCCACTATATTGACAACGATGCCTGAACATAACAAACAGACATAATAGGTATAAATTAAAAAAAAATATGGGTACAGCATTCAACATTATGTTTTAATCTTAATCACTAAAATAACAAACAAATATGTAAGAAATAAGCATAAAATAACAAATTGATCAAGCATATTAGCAAAGATTAAAGACAAGAATACAAAAAGTTACGATAGTACTATAACACAAATTTATGTGTTTATCTTAAAAATGGAAACAACACAAAAATAAAAATGGCGAACGTGCAAAAGAGACAACAACCCGATCAATGAGCAAAAACAAACGAACGCCACTAATGGGTCTTCAACACACTGAGAAAATTCCGCACCCAAAAGGAAAGCTTCAGCTGACCTCTAAAATAATTGCGAACTAGAGAAAATGGGTGTCAAACTTTACCCAAAGATTTGATGAAGTAAAATCCAAAATACATAAAAAAATAAACAAAGGCCAAAGGCTGCAGACATGGGACAGGCGCAAAAGCTGTTTTGTGAGAAGCGCTTTTCTGGTTTTTCTTTCATTAGTATCGCTCAAAGCCAAATATTTGAAAGCCAAGGATGGTATCAGAACCATAACAGATGAAAAGCCATTAGTCATAAAAAGGACCTAAAATGCACGTCCAATACAATATTTTGGTCAAGGTATAAAGTAAAATCACAAAAATATGCGAGATCGGTTATTGACAAGAACTCCGAGGAAAATTTTTCCTTTCTTCTTCGTTTGTCTTTTTAATCATTCATACTTTTGTGGACAAATATTACTATATCTAGAACTCCGAGGAAAATTTTTCCTTTCTTCTTCGTTTGTCTTTTTAATCATTCATACTTTTGTGGACAAATATTACTATATCTAGGCCGGTGAAAACTAAAAGAACACTTCTTGATATATAATTTTGAATATCAAAAAGACGTTGATAAGGTAGGAATAAACTATCGCTGAAAAGGTTTAGCTTATTATCAGACATATTTTTTGTGATATAATATATTAGAGTATCAAGTATAGATAATTAGAATCTGAATATAGTGTGTTGAAAATAAAAACGATCAATTTATGTCTTTCTTAATTTCCTGTATTAAACGTGTGAAACTGAAATAAAAACCATAAAAAATATGGGTACAGCATTCAACATTATGTTTTAATCTTAATCACTAAAATAACAAACAAATATGTAAGAAATAAGCATAAAATAACAAATTGATCAAGCATATTAGCAAAGATTAAAGACAAGAATACAAAAAGTTACGATAGTACTATAACACAAATTTATGTGTTTATCTTAAAAATGGAAACAACACAAAAATAAAAATGGCGAACGTGCAAAAGAGACAACAACCCGATCAATGAGCAAAAACAAACGAACGCCACTAATGGGTCTTCAACACACTGAGAAAATTCCGCACCCAAAAGGAAAGCTTCAGCTGACCTCTAAAATAATTGCGAACTAGAGAAAATGGGTGTCAAACTTTACCCAAAGATTTGATGAAGTAAAATCCAAAATACATAAAAAAATAAACAAAGGCCAAAGGCTGCAGACATGGGACAGGCGCAAAAGATGTTTTGTGAGAAGCGCTTTTCTGGTTTTTCTTTCATTAGTATCGCTCAAAGCCAAATATTTGAAAGCCAAGGATGGTATCAGAACCATAACAGATGAAAAGCCATTAGTCATAAAAAGGACCTAAAATGCACGTCCAATACAATATTTTGGTCAAGGTATAAAGTAAAATCACAAAAATATGCAAGATCGGTTATTGACAAGAACTCCGAGGAAAATTTTTCCTTTCTTCTTCGTTTGTCTTTTTAATCATTCATACTTTTGTGGACAAATATTACTATATCTAGAACTCCGAGGAAAATTTTTCCTTTCTTCTTCGTTTGTCTTTTTAATCATTCATACTTTTGTGGACAAATATTACTATATCTAGGCCGGTGAAAACTAAAAGAACACTTCTTGATACATAATTTTGAATATCAAAAAGACGTTGATAAGGTAGGAATAAACTATCGCTGAAAAGGTTTACCTTATTATAAGACATATTTTTTTGTGATATAATATATTAGAGTATCAAGTACAGATAATTAGAATCTGAATATAGTGTGTTGAAAATAAAAACGATCAATTTATGTCTTTCTTAATTTCCTGTATTAAACGTGTGAAACTGAAATAAAAATCAACTATTTCAGAGATTTCGTACAAACACTTGTAAAACTCATGGATTTTATCAATTTCATGATCAATTTAGTCAGTTTTAATGAGTAAGAATTGTTTTACAGTAGTCATTTTTATGTTCCTTTATATATTGCTGTTCGATGTGAGTCAAGGCTCCGTGTTGAAGACCGTACCTTGACCTATAATGGTTTACTTTTACAAATCATGACTTGGATTGATAGTTGTCTCGTTGGCACTCATACCACGTGTACTTATTTCTATTATACAAAAGTTTCAAAATATCATTATTTTACAAGAGCACTAAATTTACAATTTTCTGTAACAACTATACCTTTTCAAGATTACAAATATCTATAAAATTTAAAGAGAGTTCTATTAAGAAGAATATTCTTTAATGTAACTCTTAAGAGGGGGCAATACCTTTTTGTGTTAATCTGTTATCGGTCTTTTTAAGGTGTTGTTAACTGTTATCTGAGATCAATTTAAGATGTCAACTGTTTTCAACCCTGTTTCGAGGGGTTGTTAACATTTTAACGGACCCCCTATTGCCCCCCCTCTTAAGGTTGGCGATAAGAAAAGACTTGGAAAGTTTTTCTATTGTATGTGCTTATTTTTATTTTTGATATTTACCTTTTCAGTCTTTAATGTCCTAATGAATGGACGCTTACAATTATAATTATAAATTTCTAATTGAAACCTTTGAAATATTTCAATTTTTTTACTGCTTCAATTGATATACCTATTAATAATGTATTCTGACATTAAATGAAATATTTGTTTAAATATTTCCATGTTGATAATTTCCTTTAGATTTTTGTAAAAGAAACTCGTTGATCATCTCTTATTCATGTATTTGAACGTAAAAAGACAAAACATGATAATGGAGTTACACGTGTTATTTTTTATTATTAATACTTTTGTGGACAAATGGTTCTTTATCTATGCTGGTGAAACCTAAAAAGAACAAATCGTATTGATATCTAATTGTGAACTTCAATAGACCGAAGATAATAATAATCAATCGCTGAAAAGTTTTACTTAGTTATCAGACATTTTTTTTGTTATATAAAATTTTACGATATCAAGTCCCGATAATTAGCATCCAGTGTGTTAATAATAAAAAACAACAATTTTTTTCTTTCTAAAATTTCTGAGTTAAACGTGTGAAATTCAAATTTTCAACTATTCCAGAGAATTCGTACAATTCCTAGCTTGTGAAACTCATGGATTTGATCAATTTCATAATCAAATCCGTTATTTTACAAAAGTTTTGAAATCTGAGGTACTTTAAAATTTTCTGTAATACGCATACCTTTTCAAGATTAAAAATATCTAGAAAATTGAATGAGAGTTCTATTAAGAAGAATATTCTTAAATGTAACCATTAAGATTGGTGTTAAGAAAAGACTTGGAAAGTTTTTCTATAGTATGTGCTTATTTTTATTTTTGATATATACCTTTTTCAGCCTTTTGATGTTCTAATCGATTGACGTTAACGATAATAATTATCAATAACTAATTGAAAACTTATTTTACTGCTTCAATTGATATACCTATTAAATATGTACTATGACATTAAATGAATCATTTGTAAAAAATATTCCCATTTGATAATTTACTTCAGGTTTTTTTTTAAAAGAAACGCGTTGATCATCTCTTATTTATGTATTTGAACGTAAAGTGACAAAACAAGATAATGTAGTTACACGTGTAATTTTAAATTCAAATACAAACAATATAGCTGTGAAGAGCATGTTTAAGAAATGATTGATAAATATACTTTTAATTTTCTCAATATCGCTTAAAGCCAAATATTTGAAAGCCATGGGTTATATAAGAACCGAAACAGTTGAAAACCATTAGTAAAAAAAGGATCTTAAATGCACGTCCAATAGCTGTGCCCCGTTCAAGGTATCTTGTGCTATCATCTCCTATTTTCTTCGGTTTTTTTTTTTATCAATAATACTTTTGTGGACAAATAGTTCTTTTTCTATGCTGGTGAAAACTAGAAAGAACAAATCTTATTGAAATTTATTTTTGAATATCAATAGATAGAAGATAAGATCAGTATAATCAATCGCTGTAAGTTTTTTCTTAATTATCAGACAAAGTTTGGTTATTTAATAGTTTAGGATATCAGTATTTATTTAATCAGATAGAAATTTTGTCTACTTTTTCCAAAATGAAGATTTTCCAAGGCTTTGTACTTTTTTTCGCTTTCGATCTTTTATATCTGGGCGTCACTGGTGAGTCTTGTGTGGACGAGGCGCTTTTTTGGCGTATTGAATTTTAAACCTGATGCTTTTTGTTATTCATTAATCATGTGTTTCTTTGTCTAATACGTTCTCCTATTTATTTGTATTGTAGTCCTGTAGTGTTATGTTGTCATTTCAATGTTATATTTAACATTGCCATTAAAGTGCGAGGTTTGGCATGCCACAAAACCAGGTTCAACCCACCATTTTTTCCTTTAAAAATGTCCTGTACCAAGTCAGGAATATGGCCATTGTTATATTATAGTTAGTTTATGTGTGTGTTACAATTTAACGTTGCGTCGTTTGTTTTCTCTTATTTTTTTTAGTGTAAATTGACATTGCGATAAGACGTGTCACGGTACTTGTCTATCCCAAATTCTTGTGTTTGGTTTTGATGTTATATTTGTTGTTTTCGTGGGATTTTGTCTAATGCTTGGTCCGTTTCTGTGTGTGCTGCATTGTTGTGTTGTGTCGTTGTTCTCCTCTTATATTTATGCGTTTCACTCGGTTTTAGTTTGTTACCCCGGTTTGTTTTTTGTCCATGGATTTATGAGTTTGAACAGCGGTATACTACTGTTGCCTTTATTTGTCCAAATATATAAAAAAAAGTATTGGTCATCGTTCTATTGTCAAGCTACATGTCGTGAAAAATCGGCCAAATTCGTATAGATTGTTAATAAGAAAAACACATCTTTGTGAAAAAAAGAAACATATGATATAGAATTTTTCTATAAAATATGAGAAGATAGGTTTTATAATATGCTTAGGGAAAATAAATAGAAAAATTGTGTCACAGAATTTGATTTCTTGCAACAAGTAAAAATGTAAATGTAACTATCATTCCAATATAAATAGTTTACGAAGAGTTATCTCCACTTAAATAGTCAAGTTGAATAATTGTTTCTAAAAACATAAATATTTGGGTTTGTCAAAACATTTTTAGGAGAAAATAGAAAAAATTTGTGTCACAGAATTTGTTTTCTTGCAATAAGTAAAAATGAAAATGTAACTATCATTCCAGTATACATATTTTACTATAAGAGTTATCCACCTTTACATAGTCGTGTTGAAAAAATATTTCTAGAAACATAAATATTTGGGTTTGTCCAAACATTTGGATAATAAAAAATAAAATTGAGAAAGGAAATGGTGAATATGTCAAAGCGACAACCACCCGACCATAGAGCAAACAACAATGCATTTAAAGAGAGATAACTCTTTTAGTAAAATATTTATATTGGAACGATAATATTTTCATTTTTTCCTGTTGCAAGAAAACAAATTCTGTGACAATTTTTTTTCTCTACTTTCTCATCTATATCATTTATTTTTTTTATTAAAGTGCATATATCGTTCAATATCATGAAAACAAAGGTTTACCCACATTTGTACACTAAATAATACTTTCATTAAAATTATTGATTATGACATCAGACATGTTAACATTAAAAAAAATAGACTTCTTTTCCTCACATTCATTCGATCACCAATCCTTTTGACTGTCATGAAAGTACAAAATATTCCCTAGAAAAACTGGAAATAAGTAAACAAACTTAAAACAAATGCTGCAATGGATTAACAGTCGATTGAGACTTCATTTGATCTCTGAAATAAAACAAACAATAATAGCTATAACAACGTTAACACTGATTAGAGTTGTGCTTTATTACATTTTTTTTCCCTTTTGCGTGGAATTTATGGTTTAATATATAATTTTCTAATTATTTAGTCGATGTGAGAAAATATTTATTATTAAAGGCATATAATTCTAAGAAACTACAAATCAACAATCGTTACTCTCTCAATTTTATACAAGTACTAATAAAGTACTTATCACGAAACATAAAAAAATTATAAATATATGGATACAAGATCTTAACATATAGCGCAACCAGCAACAACTTAGTAGAGCTAATACGATAACGGTATATGAAATACACCAACAACAACTTAGTAGAGCTAATACGATAACGGTATATGAAATTCTCAATTTAGAAGACATAGACAATTGAAAGACATACATGTACATTCATTAGACACAAACCAAATATTGCCTAGAGCTACTGGGCATACGTTACTTAGGAAAAATTAGACGCAACAGAGACTTCACCGTCAATTAAAGACTTTATTTGATCATGGATGAAAAAAAATCATATTATAGATGTAACAATATTGTGCCAAGAGTCGTGCTGAGTTATACCATATCTTTCTCTTTTGCAATGAATTAATGGCTAGTTAACCTTATAATTAAAACAAACAATCCTTTGCGAAAAAAAAATATAATAGTTAAAGACTGCCTGATAAAATTCTAAGGAATATGATACAAATCCACTTTTTTAATATCCTTTCTTTAGGTAAGTAATAATATAAAACTTACAACTTAACATAAATAAACTATATGTTTATTTATACAAATTCATGTATTTATATACAGTTTGAATAATTGATATAAACGTCTAGCACAATCACCATTACCTTAGTATAGCTTATACAAATCAGATACATATTAGAAAACACAATAAAGGACAATACATGTTGCATTAATAAACGTACATTCATTTGACACAAGCAATATGGGTTAGTTAAACCGTTTACCAGGTATCTAGCACTCTATCAGCCTCTCTGATATGTGAACCTTATATCGTTTAAGAAGAAATGTAATAAAATCTGGACGGTACAACTTTATTTAATACCTATTTACTTACTTTTTTTTGCATGTTTGTATCTTATTTCGAACGCCACTGATGAGTTTTTTGTAGACAAAACCCGACGCTGGTGTACCTTATATGTTTGATGAGTTGACAAACTTTACCACAATTAAAGTGAAAAGTTACTTAGCGCCGAGGAATATTCAAAACGGAAATTCCCTAATCCAACCGCAAAATCAAAAGTTCAATCACATCAAACAAATGGAAAACATTTAGTACAAGCATTTAATAATTGAAATCTATAATAAAATAATAAAACAACACTAATCGTTATGCTATCAGATCGATGATTGATGTTGCCAAAAAAAAAAAAGCCTGATAAACAATTATACCTTTATCGTATTCACAGGTAGAGGTTATGTAGCAATATTATCAACCAGTTTTGAAAGCAATGTTATGTGCAGAATTTTCATACAGTAGAATAAAATGAAAGGAGTTACAAGAGCTCAAATAAAATAATTTAAAGGAATTCTTTCGTTCCTTTTTTATAATCAGTGTAAAAAAGTATTTGTTATGGAATATTCCTATTTTACTAAAACTGTCAAGTTGTATTAAAAGTTCACAAAAATGTTTGCAATAAAATGTATTTAACTGTTAAATTGATAATACATGTCTCTAAGTTGTAAACGAATTTTTGGTAAGTGCAACGTCATTTAAAATTTGGAGATCACCACAATCTGCATATTAAATAGACACAGAAATGTACACAAACGAATACAGATTAAAGGAACATCACAATAAAATCTGTTAAATTTTACGGAGTGTTAACAAAGTTAATCTAAAATAAATCGACATGATTTAAAAAAATGGCTTATGCGTTAATAAATATGAATCATAGAGACCAAGATATTTAATATTTGATTTAGGTTTTCTGTCATGCCTTTTGGGATAAAAAATTATGTCATACTACCAATTTTATAAAAAAAAAAACGAATTCAAAAAGTTAACTTTTAAAATGACGACACAGCGGTACAAACCAACATTTAGTCTGATACCAAAATTATCGATTTTTTTCCTAACCTATACAAAAGATATTCAACATTGATCAAAATCATGATCAGAATGCCTTCTCTGATTGATTTAAGAAAAGTAACATTCATGAATGAATATAAAATTTAGCAATTTAATATGTATAAAGCACATTGAAATTGACACAGGATTTAAATTTATTTGTATTTATTGGTTCTCTTCCGATTTTGAATGTACTGTATAAATCTTGTTAAATCAATGGTAAAAATAAAAACAGCCGGTATAATAAGTAGTATTATCCCCGAGGCACCTACTGAAACTGCAGATGTTCTGAAGTCACGTACAGATATCTTTCGTCTAATGGCAGCTGTAGTTGTTTTTTTGTCAACAGTCATATTAGATTTTAGTTCGTCTAAGTATTCTTTCATTTCTTCTTTCATTTCCTCAAATGTTAGATTACTATCCTTGAGGTAAGCCCATCTAAACCCTGGAAATAAATTAGTAAAGAAAGGTCACAAGAAAATATGTGTTTTCTGTAAATGTCAGTGCCCCATTTAGAGCAGAATTTGCTTACCCTTCTGGAGCACCTGATATCACCCATAGTTTTGTTGACAAAGGGATCTTACTTGTTTTTCTTTTGTGCTTTATAATTTTTCAAAGTTTGTGCTGTTTATATCGGTAGCAGTCTTGTTGATGTAATGTAGTGTTGTCATTTTAGCGATATATTATTCCATTTTCATATCAGCGGGAGGTTTGGATAGCCATAAAACCAGGTTCAACCCACCATTTAAAAAAAAAGTAGTTCAGTGTTTTCCTCTTTTATTTAATATGTTTCCCTTACTTTTGGTTTGTAACCCTGATTTGTTTCAGTTACACCTATTAATCAACATTGAACGGCGGTAAACGACTATTTCATTTATTTATCCCTTGTATTAAAACATTTAAATGTTTCGTCGGTCAAGTTTCAGGGTACTTAACATATGGGTTAAAATGTGGTGATGTCTTAGGGTCAGACAAGAGTCAATTACCATTCCGCAATTTTGTGATGTCTTACCACTTGATATTACCTATTAATTCCATTGTATAGTAGTAACACGACGGGAATCTAATGTGATCTGGATCTGTATTTTCTGAAACACCAGAGATCAATCCCCGGTTTTCGGTACGCGTTGCTCAGTCTTTAGTTTTATATAATGTATTTTAATTTATTTTGTTTGTGTTTTGCACTTATTATTTTTCCATGACGTTGTCAGTTTATTTTTGACTCATGATGTCGAATGTCCTATTTATATCGTTTACCTTTTCTTTAAGAGGTATCTGTATGTGATTCTGTCTTTTTTTGGATATATTGTCAAAAATTTTACAGATTTGAGTCCATAGATTTGAAAGCTAGACCCTTGAGTTTGACAATCATCGGTGCCCACATATAGAACACAATGTTCACCTTACACTGGTTCACTTGAATGGTGCGGCAAAAATGCTTTTCTTTCATTAAAAATCTACATAAAAAAAATGTGTATAGACACTTTGCTGAACGTCAATGTTAGAAACAGAAACAGTAGTTGATAAAGAATAGACCTTACCTTTCAAGGCGGTGCATATTGCTTCAGAATGACATTTACAAGAACCTCCTACAAAAAATATCTGTCATATAAATACTAGTTTACATCATGTAGTTTAATATATCGACGAAGAAATTATTTGTCTATAAAAAAGCTTTTCAATACATATGTCAATAAAAATGCAAGTTCCTCATTGATACGTATCTTAATCCAACTTGTTGCTTTTTCTCCAGCAATGATCTAAACGTTTTAACAAACTGAAAAACAAATAAATCCAGAGCACCCCAAACATCACCTTAAAATAGGAATCCCTAAAAGCAGTGACCGGTCCATTTCATTGGATTACCGAACGACTGTCTGTCTTTCCAATCCTTTTATATCATTACACATACTAGGATACTTGTTGTCTCAAAAGTGTTGCAAGATTTTAAAAACACCCTTCTGACGCATTTATATAGTGTTGTTTCAATTTACTAGCACTTGGAGGATACCACTGATGGTTGACTGAAATGATTTACTACATATTTTATCTAGGTTTTTTTCTATATATACTTGTATTGTATTGTGATGGTAAACCAAGAAACTCCCATTGAATGCATACTATTTATAAAGTGCTACTTTTTTTTCTAGCAATAGTGGTACCAGTCTTGTATAATAATTCAAGTTTCCGGTGCATGATAAAATAGTCCATTTTTTAAAATATTTTTCTGGACTAAATTTTTGCTCTTAACTAAAGCAAATAAAACATTATACAGATTTAGAAAAAAAATGCTTTTTGGGGGATATCATTCCAGGAAAGTGAAAGGAAATCATGTTTAATGCGGTGCGGCCTACTAAAAACAGCAAACAGCAGTAGAATAAAAATTTACCTTCAGGGTAAAATAACTTTTTATTCCTTGTGGCATGAACAATTACTTCATCCATGAAATGAATATGAAAAAAATGTTCTATGTAGCATTTTTACTTTTTAATTTTAAAAGATTTTTTTTGTATATAAGCCTATGGAGCAGTTACCTTCAATACTGCGACCTAGTCTGTACTGATGCCGGTTTTCTGTGTTCTTAAATTCCGAGTTGAGCAATGACAAAATTTCTAAAGAACTTAGATTCTAAGTCCTTCACGTAATGTAAACCTTGAGTGATTTTGGTTGTTTTCCTAACTGCCATTTAAGAGATAATTGTATTGTATTTGAAGCCTTGCGGACGTCCATCTGTAGTTTTACTGTCGCAAATTTAGTTTACATGGCAACGCATAGTGGAGACAGGTAAACGGGTATTTGCGACAATAAAACTACCGATGGAATTCCGCATAGCTTCAAACACAATACAGTTATCTCTATTCTAATGCAAAACAAGTACATAATTCAATTTCAATCATTATTTCAGTGTAAAATTTTTATTAAAGAAAATTTCGCGCAAGGATGTCAAGGATGTTATCTTCTTTGACCCCTAGACTAAATGACGTCATATGTATGCCTTCGACGTCAAAGGCAACACCTGGCGTTTTCCGGTATCTTAATTGGCCGCTTCATAATGTAATAAATTTTGATAAAAAGTAGATTTCTAGGTGCAACAAGTGAGGTATTTGCTAATTATTGTAGAAATTACATATCAATATATTCCGCAATTCAAAATGTCGGTTTTCTTAGTTACCAACAAGGAGATATAGTGTTGTAGGCTTACTCTCATCCAATCAACGCAATTGATACAAAATAATTGCATTATAATTTTTTATTATGAAGCTCAAAATGTTTCTACTGATTCAAACATGCCTGGCTTGCAAATGTTTGTTTTGCGTTCGACCGTTCCGAGGAAAAGTACTTCAAATCACTACAGACGCAGTAACATTATAACAGACCAAGATATACTACTAGATCAATTACAAACTAAACGTCTAGATACAACATTGTTAAAGTAATAAACAAAAAAATCTTTTACAATATTGAAAATTAGCGTTTTGAGACATTGTCTAAAATAAGCTGTATAACAGTTCTAAAATTACTAATTCTAATTACCAGTTGCAGTGGTTGTCTGTGAAAGTGTTGTTGTTTCTTCAGTTGTAATTTCTGTTGTCGTTTCTGTAAAATTGAAATAGATTATAAATCATCATAACGAAAGAAAAAAAAAACACGTTTATTTGTACTTATTTCAGTCTTCTTCAAGAATTGGTTTTGAAAATCCCTTGGTATGTCATCAAACTTACAAAAATAACTTTTCTAAGGAAAATTAAAACGGAAAGTCCCTTATCAATATATGTTTCTGTTAACTAGCCCTTAGTCCATTCTTGATGCCCCATGATATACTGTTATATCCTTTATTTGCAAGAATTCCTTAATAGACATTTCAAGATTAAAATTTGGTATATGTGATTATGATTTAAACGTTTAACACATAGTATTGCAGTTGTAAAGTTAATTAAGCCCTTTTACAATGTTCTTTGATTCTATAGCTTACATTTATTTTAAGTACAATGCCATAACGAATGGTTTCGTATTGATAAAAACAATACCAGTATAAAGCCTTTGTCTGATCTGATTATGTCCAATCAAATTGAAACGCATAGTGTAACCACACTTTAATAATTAGAATAATTCAAAATATTTGTGAAGTGACAGAACATTTCGCAATTTGCATTTAATCGAATTTTGTTTTAAATGCCGCTTATTTTAGCACGTAACAGTAGGATATTTCGATGATTATTCTTACGTGCTGATATTTGAAGAGTAGAAGATGAACTGTTAACTCCATCTTCGTTTTCAGCAATACAAAAGTAATTTGCTTCATCTGATGACGATAAACCACTAATTAGGAGTGTTGCAGATCCACTATTTTGATTTAATCCTAAAGTATTCACTGTGTATTTAAAAGGATCTGTAGAAAGTATCTGTGATACTCCAGCAATGTTTTTCGTCCAGGAAACACTAGTAAGTGGATGTACTGATGATGTAATTGCGCATGTCAATGTCACGGAACCTCCGATGATAGTGTTAGCTACTGATGTTGGTAGTATGGATACGTTTGGAACATCTAAATATTAAAGGAAAATAATACTTTAAAAATATTTCTAGATTAACCAATAACAGCAAAAATCAAGCCCAATTGTTTTAAATCCAAAAATGTATAAAAAATAAAACCTTGACAAGAATTATGACCTTAAGAAACATACAAAGGAATAGTAGGTTGTTGAAAGATACCAAGGTTAATCTTCCTAAGTTTTGTGTTTGAATGTCATTATTCCATTTACTTATTAAGATCAAAATTCAAAATTATCAACAAAAATTTTTCAATCCTAAATATTGAAATCGTGAACGCAATTCAAAACCTTTTGTGATTGACTGACTGTGGCAGCTGGTGCATGATTACAACTGAAATTTCTGCTTTGTGTGTTCTTATTCAAATTTTTCATTGAAATTTAAATTTAAACAGGTAAGCAAAGTTAAAATTTTATAGATTTTTAAGATTTTACCATTATCTATAACGTTTTCATTTTATTATAAAAAAAATCTATAATATATGACATTATTATGTTTCAATATAAAAATTAGAAGTCGAAGTATGATTACGAATGAGACAACTCTCCATAAGAGACCAGATGACACAAAGTTAACAAAAGGTCACCATAAGGCCTTCAACTATGAGTTAAACCCATACCGCATATTCAGCTATAAAAGGTTTTGAAATGACAAAATAAAAACAAATTGACGGACAAATAAACAGCATGAACTATGTACAAAAATAAAATAATGAAAAACAAATGTGATATACGGTAACAGACTACAACCTCTGAATTGCAAGCACCTGACTTGGGACAGGCACATACATAATGTGGCATGGTTAAACTAATTTGAACTCGGTCCAATCTTCTCTGTAACTTTGGACAATACCAGTACAACATAAGAAAAACTGTAAACCTCGGTTGTTAGAGTGCTTAACTCATCAGATCCAAAGAAACCAAAAACACATCTAACAAAAATACAGAGTACACGTAGCAGGGTCCTTATACATCCACACAATAAAATGACACTAAATATAGATCTGAGAGTACTCGCAGTTACTGACAGTTAATAACAACTATTAAACCATTCATGCATTTAAGAACAAAAGAAATCAACATGTTCAAATCATTCAATTAATAAAACTGGATTAATATTAATTACTTATCTTTTTAAAAGCCTGCGAATGTGTTCAACTTTATTATAATATTCTTTAATCTGTCATTTTATGCTTTTTATTCAAATAATCAGTAGAATTTTGTATTGTTAGAAATTGTTCTTTTTGTGTTCTTTTTACTATTTTTTTTTACTGATATACCCCTAAATATTTATTGCATTTTTGATTCCCCAAACAAGAACATACTAGAAAAGAAACGACATATAACAAAAGGGACATTCAAACTCATAAGACGAAAAGAAATTATCAACGCAATTGCAAAACAAATAGAAGAAAAAGACAAAAAGACAAATTACAGTATACAAAGCACAACATGAAAATATAAAGGCTGGCCATCACTATCTCCAAAAAAGCCTGGGGTGAACTGACGTGCTCCAGAAAGGTACACAGATCCTGCTTCACATGCAACACTCGTACTAAAATAAATTGTTAAGTTATATCAAGGGACAAGGAATTCAAAATTGCGGAACGATAATTGGCTCTTATGTAACCATAAGACATCACCAAATTGATCACCATTGGTTAAATGACGCTTATGTAAGTACAAACCGACCAAAAAAACTCAATTTGTATTTCGAAGTAAGGGAGATGGACCAAAGACGATCTCTCCACACGAGACATTACATTAATCTTTAAATTCAAAACACACTGGATATCGGTTTTGAAGACATCGCACAGTTTAACAGATGTGTTTTATTATGGACATATTTCTCTGAGTGATGAAGTCCCGGGAAGTCCATATGTTTATACTTTAGTTAACTTTTCTGACTTTTTCTGATTTATACTGGGAATAAACGTGAATACATTATAATAATTGATCCTCTTAATTTAAGTAAATCTTAGACTATATATATTTCGTATAAGAAATTGTGAAAAGTAAAATCAACAAAAAGACCAAACTCCGATGAAATTTCATATCAGAAAATTCATTAACAAATGGCAAAATCAAAAGCTTAACACATTTAATGAATTGAAAACAACTGTCATATTCCTGACTTGGTACAAGCATCCCCTTATGTAAAAAATAGTGGTATTAATCTTATTTTTATTAAGGAATGACTGTAATATATTTTCTCAAAACTCAATTTGTATTTCGAAGTAAGGGAGAGGAACCAAAGACGATCTCTCCACACGAGACATTACATTAATCTTTAAATTTAGCACACTGGATACCGGTTTTGCAGACATCGCACAGTAGGTTAACAGATGTGTTTTATTATGGACATATTTCTCTGATTCATGAAGTCCCGGGAAGTCCGTATTTGTTTTGGGCATAGCATATTATTAGTTACACAGTGTTCAATTGTCCTAATGCGAAAATTAATCGGGTCAATAAAATTCATATCGGGTGAGGCGAAGCCAAACCCGATATGAATTTTATTGACCCGATAAATTCCGTATTAGGACAATTGAACACTGTGTAACGAATTTATCTTGATTTTGTTATAATACATATTATTATATTCCAATTCAATATTAGGACGATATCAACCAAATATATTTTAGATATTTAATCTAAAACTGTGAAAAATTAAAAATATTAGGACTATAAAGCAACTCAATTTTTAATTACTTTTTTATTAGGTCAATGATATAAGGGAGATAATTCCAGTTGACGTAATAAATAAGGGAGATAATTCTAATTGACTGAAATTTATTAGGACAAAATCAGTCAATCAAATTGCGAGAAATTACTCCAAATCAGGATAATAGCTTTTACCAAAATCAATATATATATATTATATGAAATCTAAAAACAAATCATAACTGTATTGCAATACACATATTAGTTTCAGCTAACAACTAGTAAAAAATCAATCGGAATGCAATTGCGATCCATTTCCTTGTATGATTTTTCGAACCTATTTTTGTTGAATACTTGAAAAAAAAATTTGTAGATATAGGAAGATGTGGTGTGAGTGCCAATGAGACAACTCTCCATACAAATAACAATTTAAAAAGTAAACCATTATAGGTTAAAGTACGGCCTTCAACACGGAGCCTTGGCTCACACCGAACAACAAGCTATAAAGGGCCCCAAAATTACAAGGTGTAAAACCATTCAAACGGGAAAACCAACGGTCTAATCTATATAAACAAAACGTAGTATGTTTTATAATTTGGATAAACATATATAAATATATAATGTATTAACGTTCATGTTATGTCAATATGCAGTTTTGAGTTTAAAAGATTTAAACAAATCAACGGGAAACATATGGAAACTTTTGTTAAAATTGTCCAGTAAAGACAATAAAAATGCAATGTTCAGGTACCGTAGTTCCAGTACATCATGATTGGGCAATGTTTTTAAAATTTCGAAAAAAAGGGCTGAGATCCGTTTCACGTTACCACATATTTTCTTTTGTAATGTTTCAAGACTAATTGAATCATACAAAAAATAATTATAAACGAACGAAAGACAATGTAGTTTTTTGTAAATCAAAAGTAACCTATAGTTGTTAATTTCTGTGTCGTTTGGGTCTCTTGTTTCTTTTTTATTGTTACATATATTTTACTTACGTTCCCTTACATGAAGATTTATATCTGAGCTTGTAGTTTGACCGTCCTGATTCGCACCATAACAATTGTATATTCCACTGTCAGATGTCTGTATATTATTAATTGTTAGTGTCGGCACTCCGTTATTCAGATTTATGCCATTATTTGTTATTGTATATTTTGTGTCTGCAGTTAGTGGCACTGATCCTTTAGTCCACGAAATAGCAGTAATTGCATGTGCTGGTGATGATATTGTACATTGAAATGTCGCTGAGTCTCCAATGTTAGCGTTGTATGTTGTTTGTACCGATATTGATGGAAAATCTAAAATAGATAATATAAAAACAACATGTCCATTTGGGTATAGTATCGTCAGATCTACCAAAATGTTAATATATTATACGTATATGTAAACCTAAGATCTATGGACGGCCTCAAATCAGTGTCCGTTATTTAAATCTGTGCCCAATCGTGACGTCAATCGCTAAACTGTGTTCGTTAAAAAAGATACGACCTCAAATCTGTCTCCTTTAAAAAAAATCTATTTCCAGTGTGTTTGCCATGCGTAAATGTATGCACGTCTAATAAGTACGGCCTTATATGATTTTTGTTTTATTGAGTCATTTCCCATAATTTAATGATAAGTTGGGATGTGTTCTCAATGTGTGTGCTTACAAGTTTTACATGCTACATTGAAAACCCATTGGTGGCCTTCGGCTGTTGTCTGCTCTATGGTCGGGTTGTTTCCTTTCTCAATTTTATAGTGTATAATTATTTTATGTCTTACAATACATCATTTCGATCAAGGACATATATGTTATACCAAAATAGCCATAGATATAAGTTCATAAAGGACATTGATTAGAGACAATACAGAACATATATTAAAGACATTAAAGGACATATCTTTGGAATATCTATGATGCAATGTTAAAAAAGACATAGATTTGCGTAAAGAACATAGATTTCAGGCCGGAAGTATATTTGAGGCTTACATATTATTCAACCTAAACACTTCACGAGGTTAACAAATTATTACTGTCATGCAATACACATATACGCTACATCTAACAAGTCAGTTAAAAATCAATCGAAATACAATTGCAATCCTCTTACGTGTAATATTCTTTTCTGGGTTATTCACAAATTATTTTGATTTTTGTCGGTTGAATAAAATATGATGTATCATGTCTTACCTGTTGAATTAATATATGAAAATACATTATATATCAACGTTCATCTCATGTCAATATTTAGATTTATGCGTAAAATGTACATACGATTACATGGAAGCCAATTTGATTCTTTTGTTCAATGTTTTGTAGAGACAAACCAAATACACGGTTCAGGTACCATAGCTCCGACGCATCACGGGAATCTTGAACTTTTTAAAAGGGTTGAAATCTCTATCAAATAACACCATATTTTCTTTTTAAATGTGTCATGACTAATTGAATCAAACAAAAACTAATTATAAAATAACAAAAGGCAATTTTGTTTTATAAATCAAAAGTGTCCTTGTTACATATAATTTACTTACGTTCCTTTACATGAAGAGTTATATCTAGACTTTTAGTCTGACCGTCCTGATTCTCACCATAACAATTGTATATTCCACTGTCGGATGTCTGTATATTATTTATTGTTATTGTCGGCACTCCGTTATTCTGACTTAAGCCATTATTTGATATTGTATATTTGGTGCCTGCAGATAGTGTTACTGATCCTTTAGTCCAAGAAATATCAGTAATTACATGTTGTGGCGATGATATTGTACATTGAAATGATGTTGAGACTCCGATGTTAGCGTTGTATGTTGTTGTTTGTAGCGATATGGATGGAAGATCTAATAATATCAAGATATAAACAAGATATCTGTTTTTAACTTTTATTAAAATCACATATGCATGTATATATATGAAATCTAAACACAGCAAGACATAAACAAATCATAACAGTGATGCAAAAGGAAAATCGAGCTCCGTCGAAAATTCATAATGGACAGTCCTTAATAGAATGGCAAAATCAAAATGTAAAACACATCAAACGAATGGATAACAACTATCATCTCCCTGACTTGGTACGGGCCTTCTTGTATATACAAAATGGTGGATTTAACCTGGTTTTATAGGTCTCTAAAACTCTCACTTGTATGACAGTCGCAAAAAAAGTCCATTATATTGCCAAAAATGTGTGCACAAAACAGACATAATAAGTAAAAATGTCAAAATAGGGATATACCAGTTAACATTGTATTATAATCTTATTCACTACAAAAACAAACAATAATGTAACAAAGAAACAACCCAAAACGCATATAAGCAATATACATGAAAGCTACAGCTACCAAACTCAGTAAAAAATCAATCGAAATGCCAATGCGACCCTTTGCCGTGTAATATTATTTTTGGGGCCTATAAACCACATTTTCTGATACTTAAACAAAATCTTATACGTTTTTTCAAGTTGGATAAAAAGTCATTATTTGTTACTGTGCCTTTCATGTAGGTTGTGTCACTGAACCTTTTGTTGAAAAAAATCAGTAATATCATGCGCAGGCGATGATATATTACATTGACATGTTTCTCAGCCGTCGATGTAAGCGTTGTATGTACGGTTGCATTATCCAAATTCTAATATGACGACCTATATCGGCTACCAGTATAATCATAGTATATCTACTTTTAGTGCAAGCGCATAAATAAACAACTTGGCTGCTCCGTGTTACACATAACTTATTTATAATACCAGGTATTCTCAATTTGCGACACCAAAACCAATAGTTTACATAGGTCAAGATTCATATATATTACAGCTACTTCTATTCTAAAGAAAATTTAACAAATCAGTCCATTACATTTCATTTTGCGGTTTGAAATTTCATAGTAAGAAAATTTGGCGAAATGATATTATCGTCTTTGAATGGCATCTAAACCAAATGACATCATTTGTATGTTTTCGGCATCAAATGTAAACATTGGTCGTTTTTAAGTTTTCATAGAGCTCAGAATGTAATTAAATTACATTGAGAGAACATATAAGGTGAAAAATGTGAGTTTTATTTTAATTTATTATTGAATAATATATAATTACTAATATTATCATACAGGGATAACACGAAACAGTATCTTGTATATAGGGCTTTCTAGTTACAAAATTACAAAATTCTCCTATTAGAATCGAAATAATTCATGGCAGCCGTAGATTTGTTTTCATTTAACCATGGATTGGGAATTTATATTCGTATTTCAGCTATCACTATCGTTCGGGATGAAATAATGGAATATAAATGCCCAACCAATGATTGAATAAAAAAAAATCTAAGGCTGCCATGAATTATTTTTTTAACAATCCGTTCAAAATTATAAGACGTAATTATCAAAAATAAAAGATATCATATATGTAACCAAAATAATAATTGATTGAATGTTGGTAACATAACGTCCAGTGGCAATGTTAAGGACGAGAATACAATAATAATAAATACAATAGGTGGTAAAACAGGACACTGAACAGTTTTGGTAAATTTGATAGAAACAGAAATTTTGCATGACAGCAGCCCTATGGACCTCTCAAAAGGGGTTACAACGGTTCTTAACGTGCACTCTTTCTATATGAAATATCGGTTTTAACGTCCCCATTCTGACCGGACGTGCCTGCGTATTTGTTCATCCCGCGTAGCCAAACTGACACTTCACTTTGTCAAGGGCTTGAACTTGATTCGGAAGAAGATCTGTAGTGACCTTATTTTTATTTCCCTGTCACCCTTGAGGCAATATTATACAAATCTTAACTTTCAAGCAAAACACGTAAAACAAATTAGTTGAAAATTATCCTAATTGTAATTGCGATCTCCAAATAGTGTAAAATTCTCTTTAAAACGTGCAGTTTCATGCAAAACAATTTATTTACGATTAAGCGAAAATATATGACGACTTCTGTTTAAATTTTTCTGACAAGGAAAATGCACTATCTTTCTACTACATTGTCTTACAATTTACCATAGCTCGACTTTTATGTGAAAAACGTATCAAAATAAAAAGTGTTTGTAGTTCAGATTAATTTAATAACTTAAGGACATTATCGATATCTCATTACGAAAGACAAAATTAATGAGCATACTACATTTTTCGAAAAAATATATAAAATTTGCATAATACAAACTACTTACGAAGTGCATGTATATTAAGAGTAATAGCTTCACTATTTCCCCAACCGTCCTGGTTTTCTACATGACAGAAGTAATCTGCAATGTCTGAAGTCTGTACGTTATTGATTGTTAAAGTTGTCTCTCCACGTTCCTCGTCTATAGCATTTTCAAAAATAACGTATTTGCTTCCATCATATATTTGTACATTTTCTTTCTTCCATTGAATGACTTCTACTTCGTGATGTGAAGAGTCAATTATGCATTTTAGTGTTACAGCCCTCCCGGTGATGATGTCATATGTATTTTTCTCACGAGTTACTATTGGATAATCTATATTGAAAATATCGGTAAAACAATAAGTAATGTTTTAACAAACAAAATTTCTTTACTTTCAATGTTCGAACAAATGTCTCAAAACAGTATTCATTTCATTTGAGGAATATTGTCTCATGAACATTTACCTCACTTTTGATTTGTGTGAGTGATTTAACACATACATTTTTCCCATTATAACCTATATTTCTCATACGGATGCAATAAATGCAGTTTTGAATCTGTCCTCATAATCCAGAAAAAAACAAAAAAAAACACCAAAAACAAATAATCCTGCCATCTCCCCCTCCCAAGTTACTAAATGGTCGTCCGCTGAATTAATATTTTTTTTAATATTATACTGTGAGTTTAGTCACTGGTGAAAGCTTTCGATTTGAATTTAAAATAGTGATTTTCTTAAGACCATTTTATTTCAAAAGAAGTATAAGAACTTAACATTGGTCAAAATATTGTTTTACAAAATGATAATTGCATGTCCGGCGTAACATTTCAGATTGAATAAAATGCATTTTCCTATGTTTAATTTAATGTAATATCTTGATATTAAAATTATTTTATGAAATCAAAAAATATGCAGCATTAGTTTACCGATGATCAAAACTCATCTATCAATTAAAAACAGAAATAAAAATTAAACTGTCAATTGTTCTTGAACAATTGAGAGGTCTTTCCTTTTGTAATGTAAAATACATGTTCAATTAGACGTAGAATGTATTGAAAAGCTTTAAAACACACTGAAAAACCTTTAAATAAGGTTAAAAACACCAAATTCGCTATATGGGACATGACCTTGACCTTTGACCTTTTGACCTTTGTCAAGGTCATTAGTCCCCAATGTCATTGCCGAAGACCCCATGGGTCTAGGACCTTTGGTTATATAGTAAAAGATGATTTTGTCTTTCCAGAAACCTAAAACAGGTGTTATGCCCCTTAAAAAAAGGTCAAATCTCTTCGGTCAAAATGTAACAAAGTTGTGCCGTAATGACCCAAACATTTTCCACTATTTAAAACTTCTGTAAGTATAATGGTTTTTGAGTTGTTCTGATAACAAGGTGTTAGGTCAAAGGTCAAGGTCAACATACACATTTGACCTTGAGGTATTTTTGAAAGTCTCATGAATTGTTGATGAATGGTGAAGATCCTAGGTCTCTACGATTTACGGTTTCTGAGTTTTGGTGGTCCACCGACACCGGTTAATTTTCAAAGGGGCATAACCCTACCAATGAGTCGTTGAATCTTTTCGAATCAAATGTAACGAAGAACCGGGGTCTGGTCCTGAACAAATTTCACCCTTCGTTTTTTTTCTATCTATTACGGTTACGGTGTTGGAACGATAACAAGGTTTTTTGGTTTCGGAGGGATTACTCCGAACCGACAAAATATTTCGACTAACAGGGTGAGTTCCGGATAGGTATTCATGACACCGATACAAAGTGAGAACATGAAAGCGACACGTCTTACGGTTTAGGCTGCTAACTTCGTCAAAGTTTGGCGGAAAAAGAATAATAATAAACAGAAGAAATACAGTAAGGTCTTTCCTTATAGAAAAAGGAAAGACCTTAATAACAATCTCTTTCCGAGGGATTCACATAAAAACAAAAAGGTACAAAACTGGGTACATCGACGAAGTAAGCGTCTCTTTTAAAACTATTTACCGCCATGCGAATCTACATTCAGCAAATAAATTTTTATTCAAATATTTTGGAATCCAATATCACGATTTCTTTTCGAATGACGTTAATAGTAAAAATGTCGTTTTCACAAAAATATTTTTTTAACATGTAAAGGGATGTACATCATTTAACACAATAATGAGACGGTGCTACTTATATATATATACAGTTCAAATTCAATAAAAGATAATATATTAATAACGTATTAAAAAAAAACAAAAAACACAAGTTACATTACATTTAACAATATTAGTAACATACTTCTTTTTTGTAATTTTTCTCTATTTTGATGGATCATAACAAATTAATAAATGTAGTTAACTTGAAACATATGTTTTTAGTAATACAATTTAAATTTAATGTAATTATAAAATAGCACTTTACATATTTTGATATGTCAGAAGGATTTTTCTGGACTCAAAAGGTACATACATTTCACAGAAACACACATTTCACTTTACCAAACCATATATTTTGGCCAGTTAGTTTTTAGTTTAATGTCATAGTATTGTATGTTTAGCTCACAAGAAATGACTACCAGTTTTTATGTATTTTGTGTAATTCAGAAAATTAAACGAACGACCTAACACTTTAAAGAACAACTAGAATACAATAACCCAAGTGGTTATTTAAAATCAAACTAACGACCTAACACTATAAAGAACAACTAGAATACAACAACCTAATAGGTTATTTTATTTGGAACGAAGCATTGTTCCAGAAGATGAAGTTATATTTCTTATACCGAGATAGCTAATCAGGAAAGAGACCATCCTTATATTATTATTCATTAGCGTAGATATAAAAAGTTGCACACTACTCCCCACTCCTCCCCCAGAAGACTTTGCAAACATAACTGTCAATTATGATTCAGACAACATCACAGCACAGGAAAAAAGATAACTACCATCAGAGAGTAAACAGCGGATTACAAGGGAATCGCAATACATCTTTAAAAACAGAATGGAAACTGACAAGAATATGTTATATATCACAAAGAGGCAAAGAACTATACGAGAAGACAACGACCATTATTCAGAAATTCTTTTACGTTTTCTATAAATTCATTTTTTTTAAAATATACGCCTAGCTGAAAATAGAAAAGACATAACTCGACAACACAAGTCAACATATGTAAAGTGCTATTTTCAGATGACACGAAATATGTCCGCCAAACGTTTATAAAATACACATGATGTATAATCTTATGAAGTAAAAAAAAGTCACATCCCGCATAAAACACCTTAATAAGTCTGTTTTAAGGTTTTGTAAGCTTTTGAGGTGAATACTGACATTTTTGTGCTTTGTAAAAACTATTACCATAAAAGATTGGATGTGAAATACCTGAACGTATAAAATGTCTGCATGTTGAGTTATATTTACGAATTATTTCCTTATACCGATGATAAAATTTAGTAAATGTTTTGACTAGTTTGTGATATCGAAACGCCTAGTGTAATGATTTTTCAGTAATACATAAATTTCTCTCGCTAAAAACTTGTACGTTATTACAAACACGAGCGAATAGTACAAGTTGAGATATATAAACACCATAAGATGGTGACAAGGGAACGTCACCATCTAAAAATGGATAATTAACGATAGGAAATGAAAAATCATCTCTTTTATCATAAATTTTAGTATTAAGCTTCCCATTAATGATATAGATCAGAAAGGGCAGTGGTCATTGTTAGTATTAGCTTTATTTAAAGTAAGTTCAACAGGATAAATTTCTTTAGTATACATACTGAAGTCGTCATTATTGAGAGCCAATATATCATTCAAATATCTCAAAGTATTGTTAAATTTTTGTATCAAATGTTGTTTCGATGGGTCTTTGCTAATTCTAGTCATGAATTGTAACTCGTAACAATACAAAAACAGGTACGCAATAAGTGGTGCACAGTTAGTCTCCATTGGAATTCCAATAACTTGACGATATACGGAATCTCCAAAAACGAACACAAATGTTATCAAGTAAAAATTCAAGCGCAGATATAGTATCCCAACTTTATAAATTTTATATGAATTCAATAACAATATAAATGTTTCAAAAAAATGAATTTCCTGTATGATTATAGAATGAAATAACATAAAAAATAGGAATTTGTCTTGTTACTAGATATATACAGACATGTATTTTGGATTAAAAACAAATCATGCTTATAGATATTTTTATGTCTCTTATAGTTTTAATCAGGAAAAAAATATTATGATCCAATCGCAGCCAACCGTCCACAATTGTTAAAGGTTGTCTGTAGACCAGATGATTGTTTTGTGTAATTTGGTTGATGTGTCTCATTACTGCTCACGCCTACCAGTAGTTATTTATAACATCATTTGATATGAAAATATTGTATCTAGATTTTACTCAGCACTTCAAACCTATAATATTTTGCATTTATATTTAAGAATTGAATGCTTCTTTTTGTAACTTCATTGGGGTGTAAAAGCGTTGACCGAAGTACATTTTGTATGTTTTTTTAGCAATGATCATGAAAACACGAATTTTATTATTGTTTTATTTAATTAACCTGTGCACTTTATTGTGGGACCACGTGTTATCATGAATGAAAAGTTTTATGGAGCAATGCAATTGCTTACGAAATAACACGTGATGTGCAGTTAGCCAATCAGAAAAAAAGTATCATAATGAAACATACATCTATGGTAAATATTCAAAGATAAGTTCTTTTACTTGAATAGGCAAGCAGCGATTTGATGTGTATTTTTTCAAGCATTATATACTTACGACCACCAGACTCTGAAATGAAAAAAAGAAAAGTGTATAATTATTTAATATCAGTGTCTCAGTGCTCTTTGACTTCGTAGCGTGAAAGTCAATAGTTATTGGTTAAAAAATAATTAATAAGATCGTCTTAATTAGAAATCAATAGCATCTTTGGTTCATCCATATTGATATGACTTTGAAAATAAAACTGGATTGATCTAATAATTCCAGAATGCTTTCATAATTCAACAGACACTCATACTAATTTAACATTTACCAGTTTTAAAAGCATATCAGTTACAACATTGGTCATTTTTATCATTTGTAAATGTTTAATGCATTTTATGATTTAATGTTTATCTAGTGTTATATCTCGTCTGTCTATTTTTAATATCTACCAGCTTTTGATATGACTATTAATTTCACTTCTGTTCTTATACTATGAACAAAACATATTTTCGTACCCCTTGACTATATACCTTACAACAAAATTAATTTATTTACCTGTGTACATGATTTTATATGGCGGCATTTTGTTCCAGGTTATGGTTGGCTTTCTTATTCTGTTTACCATCTCATCCCTTATTTTATTGATATAGTATTTACATTGTGACATAGATCAAATTATTTCGATCAGTGTATGTTCACTTGCTTTTGTTAATATGTCTTTTGATTGAGTTAAAACATTTCAATTGATATTTCATAATGTGTCTTTCTATGTTGTGTTGTATCACTATTGTTTCAGGTGAAGGTGAAGGTTGGTACCTATCAAAACGTTTAAACCTGTTGCATTTGTTTGCACCTGTCAAAAGTCAGATTTCTAATGTTCAATGGTTGTCATTTGTTGATGTGTTTGATAAGTCTTTCTCGTTTCCCGCTTTTTATTATTTTTCGATGAGACCGTTAATTTTCCTGTTTTGGAACACTTTATAGCTTGCTGTTCGATGTGATCTAAGGCTCTGTGTTGAAGACCGTTCTTCAACCTTATATGGTGTACTTTTAAAAATTATGACTTGTATGGAGAACTGTCTCAATAGCACTTATACCACATTTTCTTATATCTATCAAATACAAAACATTTTCAGCGCTTATGCTTTGTTCTCCATTAAGAGTCCTAACCGTACGGAATTCCAATGGGAATTTCTTTTTCTTCTAAATAAATAAACATTTTTCGTCTTAATGAATTTAAATCGTCAATAATCTCTTAATAATCTAATATATAGCTGGCTTGATGGAATTAATCTTTGAGCTGATTGACAGAATCACTCAAAATCTTTGATTCGCGCATGTTCATCATACTAGGAGTTCAAGAACTTGCAAATGATAAAGTCGATCGCAAGTGAGGACTGAATTTTTCGGCTCATACTCTAGGTTAAATGCAAAAAGGGAAAGACCTGTTAAAACAATTTTGTGGTGCTAGTTAAGAACATATTTTTACAGTTCTAGAAGTTTTTAGAAATGTTTTGAACGACGTTCAAATCGTTTGAAAATTATGAATTTATTTATTCATGAATTTATGTGCATTTCGGTTTAAATACTGCTGATGCTTCACAGTTCCAATTTTTCTTTGAATCATACAGGACTTGTTAGAAAACTGTTCTTACTGATCCTTAATCAGTCCCTTAAAAAATGACACATTATTTTTACCTATATCTGTTTTTACTAATTTATAAAAGCAGATCTAGATTCTGACAGTTCAACAGTAGAAAAGTTTTGGAAAGTCCTATAGTGTGTTATAACATTTGGTTGAGGAATTGATGTTTGCTATATTAACGTTCATTTTAACGCACTTTATGACAATACCATTCTACCAATTAGAATGATTTATTTTTTTGCAGCGTTTTAAGAAAGGAGTTTACATATACTGTTTTAAAAGGCGAATTTTCTGTATAAAGCCAATAATTATGTAGACTTTTGAAGCACAAACTGTGTATTGCTTTAATACGCAAATAAATGAACCAAAATATACCAATACAGAACGACATGTTTATGAAATTACAGCAAAACATTTGGTTGACAAATTTTTATTTGTTATTGCAAAATATGTACTGAGATTTCTGTCATTTTTTCTTACCCAGTTTACCCCTATTACTTATTATCATGTGGACCGGTCATTGTAATTGAATCTGACGCAATTTGATTGGATTAAGTTATTATTACCTTCAAACTGTTTCATACATGTATATTGATTAAATCAGAACGTGCAAGCATGTGTACAGTAACTTAAATGATCTTCAATTTGTCGGAATACACAGTTGAAAAATCATTTATCTATAGCACATTATAGAGAATGAAGAGAAAGTTTACAAAATACGACATTTTATTCCATAAAACATGACATTTTTTCGAAGAGAAATGTCGAAATGAATTGTTCGCACGGCTACGCCAGGTAATATTATTGTTGATCTTAACAAACCAAAATCAGTCTCATTGGAATATATTAATTACAATTAGTTCCAAACTAAGGTAGTCATTGAAAAAGTCAAAATATGTCTGATCTAACTATTTTTGGACATCAAAAGTCAATACGCTCGTTTAAAGATAAATTTCGTGTACCTCACAAAAGCCACTTTACCTTAAAATCGTCAAATCTGGTTCTACCTTGGTAATAGATTACCTTAGCTGTATTTGGTAAAACTTTTATCAATTTTTGGTCCTCAATGCTCTTCAACTTCGTACTTTATTTGGCCTTTTAATAATTTTTTTATTCGAGCGTCACTGATGAGTCTTACATGTATGTAGACGAAACGCGCGTCTGGCGTAAATATAAAATTGTAATCCTGGTACCTATGATGAGTTTATCTCTAATTATTAATATTTATCCTTTTTAATTATACTTATTTTAGTTATGGATATGTTTATCTATTGATATTCAATTAGATTTTTTTTTAATGTAAACGGATGTATTTACTAGTATGACCGTTATATAAATACACAAAGTAATTTTAGATTTTTTATATCATTTTTAAAAGAAAAAAGCGACTGTTTTCTTTTCACTTTATGCTATACATGTAGTGCAAATAATGGATATGTTCCAGACCATATGAGTATTTGGACCGTACGCGTACGGTCCGGACCGTATACGTATACTCGTACGGTCCGACCATACGCGTACGGTCGGACCGTATGAGTATACGCGTATGGTCCAGTACGAGCTAACCAGCTAACTATATATGTTATTAGATCATATGGGTTATATTTAAACAAATTAACATTAATCACAATCTTTATTTTTAGGTTTATTAATTAATATTATTACAATTACACGGATAAAATAAACAAATGAACAATTGAATTAAATATTTGTTTAACTGTATATAGCTTGATCCTTATTTTGGTACTCTCAACCAATGTTACACTTGCTACCACAAGTAACGTAGTAATATTTTTTACATTTACATGTTTGCAGTTCGTGTATGTTCCTTAGCATTTGCATTTTTCGTAAAGTTGCTAAATATTCTAAAACAATTGTCCTCCCACATTATATTTACTTCCAATATTTTCAATTTTAGTGTTTATAATTCAATTATTTTACTGAGTGATCGACATGATAAATACAAGAGATTAACAGATTCAAATAGCGTGAATTTTTTAAATCAATAAAATATAAAAGTGTTTTTTTTTTAATTACAGTTAAACTTTTTTATATCAATTTGAGAATTAAGTTATATTGATCTGTTATATGCATCTAATTAACTTTGCCAACTTCTTAATATAAGTCAGACCGTATGAGTATTTTGAAAAAGTACGCATACGGTCCAGAATCAAAAGAACTAAATAAAGTGAATAGATAAATAAGCCAAATTTTTTACTGTACATTCAGAACTGTTAGAATCTGTTTAAAGTCATAACTGTCCATAAGAGTGGCAGAAACCCCTTTCTAGAGACTGTTTAATAAAAGGTTCCTTACTTTTTTGAAGATAAGTGAAGTTATTCTAAATGTAGCTAAATAGAACACACTATTATCATATTTGATACATAAGTAATTCAATTGAATCAAAATGAGTATAACATTGAATTAAATATTTAAAACGAATTTTAATAATAATTTCTTAAGGTAAACGAAGGCATCAATAACTGAAAGAAATGGAAAATTCAGTAAGTATGAACTTAATTTGATATACAATTAACATAGAATGTGACCCCCTTACATAGTAAAGATAATTTTTTTAATTGCTGAAAGCAAGTTTATGAGATATGTTATATAGCATAATTAAGTATTTTTATTTGCAACACATATTAAATGTTTTAATGACAAAATAGCTTGCTGTCGCATAGAAATACGAACGGTAAAATTATATCTGAATTATTATGGATTGGAAATAGATATCAATCTAAAACAAAAAAGTTCAATATAGGTATCACGTTAAATACTCACTAATGGATATTGTAACTTAGAAACTAATTGATTTATGTCATGATTATATTTTTTTGTCCAAACTAATATATAAAATAACTACATAGAACATCTTTAATAATTCTATTAAATTTTGTTTTAAAGTGAATCAAAGGTAAAGTTACAGTAACATGTACACCTTGTTTGAAATAATTAATTTCAATTTATAGCACAATTCATATTGTTTTAGTATATACAAATGAAATCTGAGCGTCACTGAAGAGTCTGATGTAGACGAAACGCGCGTCTGGCGTATACAATTATAATCCTGGTACCTTTGATAACTATAGTTACTTAAGATCCATAAAAATAGGATAAATTATCAACTGAAAATTTGTAAGAAAAGAAAACAACTCACCTGCAATCGAGACCAATACTATTGATATAAAAGCCGAATATATCCAAATCAAGTGACGAATCATCCTAATCTTTCACAAGGTGTTTCTTCCAATCATAATCCTGAAATGTTTTTTTTCAAATAAAATATTCTATTTTGTCTCGTTTTAAAATTACGTTATGCCTGATGAGTAACTGGTTGTTTAATAGAAAATTAATAATAAATACAAATAATGTTGTAGATTCTGAAACTGTACACCATATCAGGTATTTCATGAATGTTTCATTACAATACAATAAAGATATCTAAAATATCAATTAAAACTCATTACTCAAACTAATTCGTAAAGATAAGATGAACATTTCGTTTTATTATGTTCTCTAATTATGCATTGATAAACTCAAAATGCCACCCGTGTTTTTTTTAAATTTTATACATTTTCCTTCTCAAACTTTTGGTTTCAAGTGAAGTTTTTATCATAAACATATGTTTGTGGCATCGTACTCGGTGTATACGTTCATTGTATGCTGCACATGATGGGTATTTCTAAGATTTAAGACCTTACTCGTTTTGTTGACGAAATTAATTATAAGCAACTATCCGATCATAAAGTGATATATGAGGCTGAGTTTATACAAACTTATTTGACAATATTTAAGATTTTTATGAAATAATGCTTGCATTTAGAACTTATTGGTCTACATATAAGTATTAAAATATTGATATATGTAGCATTTATACTGTCAGAGATACAACAATTTAAAAGTTATGAAACTAATTAAAACATTTATTGGATGTATGTAAAATGCAATTTGTCGTTTTAATTGATCTCGAAATACGGTATTGATAATTGATATGAACTTTTCCGTTTTATTTTCTTTGAAATGTAAAGGGCCATCGAATTTTGTTTTCAGTTAGTTGTCATATGTCGAGTGAAAAAATACGTAACGCCGTGTCGATTGCCTGCTTGAAAGTTGTAATTTTGAATTTCAAACTTATATGACGCAGACAACACTAAATAAGAATAAATTATATTACTGATTAAAACACATCCTCATTTTTACGGAAATTTTGTTAACCGTTTTCTCGTTTGAATTGTTTTACATTGTCTTATCGGGGCCTTTTATAGCTGACTATGCGGTATGGGCTTTGCTCATTGTTGAAGGCCGTACGGTGACCTATAGTTGTTAATGTCTGTGTCATTTTGGTCTTTTGTGGTTAGTTGTCTCATTGGCAATCATACCACATCTTCTTTTTTATATTATCTAGAATAAAGTGATGCTAAAAAAAAAAAAAAAAAAAAAACAATAACAATTGTGTATGCTGAATATTGAAAAAAATAATCCGTTATTGAAAAGAACTAAGCAAGATAATTTAAGTGACGCGAACTATTCTTCCTACTCAATATTCAGGATAATTTGGACAAAATGACGAAGACGCATTACCTTAACCGTATATTCAGATATAAAAGACACCCACGTAACATATTTATAAGCAATCAAAATGAGGAAAACAACTACCTGTTTTATGTACATAAAAAGAAAAAGAACACTGAATATGACAGATACAACAAACGGCAAAAGGGATATAAAGGCATCTGACTTGGTAGAGGCACATACACAATATTGAAGCGTTCAACATGTGCGGACGGCCAACCCTTTCTTAAAATGGAAAGCACAACAAATACATTTGGTAAAAATTGAAAGAAGAAAAAAACACAGATAAAAAGGCTTGGCTAATCAAATGGACACACAAAGCAAAAAAACCAATTGACAAAATGACAGAAAATAATGACGTAAGAGTACTCGCGGTAAAAATTTATATTACAATTTATAACTAAGCATATCTCTTAGACTAAAAGATCAATCAATAAAAATCAAATGGATTAAGTTGAAAGACTTTATACACTGTCTGAAAACAAACATGACTATCAACAATGCCAAAATATAGGTTTCGACAAGGTGTAGAACCTTAGTGTTCATTAATGTATAGGAATACATATTTAGTTATGTTTCAACTCATTTAGTTCTCAAAGTAGACCTCAGCTAGCGCCTATACAAAATTGTATACTAGTACAAGGAAATGAACGCCACACTAAACTCCGAAATATACAAATGAATCAGAATTTATAAGGGAAGCACACATACAAAATAAATAATGAATACTTAAATTGTGTTTCTGAGTGGATATAACTTTTGTGTTAAAGATGAAGTTATTTGTTCGACAGTTTTCTGATGTCATCATGGATTTGATACCGGTTATGGTATTTCAAAATAACACTAACTTTAATATATTAAACTTTGCCCCGCCTTGCGATAATTGACCAGATACCACATTTTCCTTAGTGTTGACAGTGAACTATTTGCACATTTTTTTTATACACCTTCCAAATTTATTTCGTCATGTTTGATATATAACATTGCAATCAAGGGAATGAAAGTACTCAGTTTGGTTGTAGTAAAGTATTGGTCCTGACTGAAAGTTAGAAAAATAATATCGGAAATTGTCAACCTGAATTATTTAAAAGACACTTTAAGATAAAATTGTCCATACGGAAAATTAGAAAGTGTAAATCATTCTATAATTTTGATATATTTGTCTTAAAAGCACTTTACTACAACGAATAAATTAAGTTGATAAAATACAGATGTTCATGTATTATCATTAACAAACAATTATTTTTTTACTCAATTAATTGTAATTTCAGGACACTATTACAGTTTCACATATACATCCCAAAATAGAACTTATAAACAGACACAACAAAAAATAACAACGAAAATATATACATGTAGTCTAAATAATGATTTTAAAGATAAAAAAAATGATTAAATCATACAATGTGACAACATTATTATTCCTTTAATATTTTCTTTTAAATAAAATAAATTATAAATAGCAAAATATTTATTAATATTAAATACATATTAAGTCCATTAAATTAAAACTGCATAATCTAGGATATAACTAACAAGACGAGTTATAGGGGAAAAGTTCCAAACAAGATTAAGAGCTTGTCATGGTATGTTTGAAACGATTTTAAAGATGTCACGAAAGATGGAATGTGATGCGACTGTCATGCAAATGAGAGGTTTGACTAGCTATAAAACCAGGTTCAAGCCACCATTTTCTACAAAAGAAAATGCCTGTACCAAGTGAGGAATATGAAAGTGGTTGTCCATTCTCCGTCGATGTGTTTGTTCTTTTGGTTTTGCTATTTGATTAGGGACTATTCGTTTTGAGTTTTCCTCGGAGTTAATTATTTTTGTGATTTTACTTTTTAATAATTTTTCTACAATAGTTCTCCTGGCGGAATTGATGAACGATTACAAATGATCCAAACTGGAGCTAAATGTGACACAATATTAAACATATTTAAAACAAAAAGTATTTGAATCCAACTGAAGTGAGAATAGTCTTTAGAAAATAAAAAGAAATTCGCAAGTAAGAAGAAGAAAACTAACTTAAATCATAAGAAGGCATCATTTACTAAGGTAAATAGAAAACTTAGTATGTACTGATTGAAAACATAAACTATAAACATACTAATAATGAACATGTATATAAGTAATCATGACCTCCTACACAGTAAACATTGAATTTTGAATTATATGTAGATGCAAATGATATACATGTATCAAACATAGTTCATTTAGTCTATTTGTTAGCATCAATGTTAAATGTTTTATGTGTATATAATTAATTGTCTCGTATAACTATAAATTGACATATGAATTCAGAAATAACATTTAATTTATATATTGATTATTATTCTTGTTTTTCCAATACGATTGATGCGATTATTCGAGGATTAAAATTTAGTCAAACTACACTGAAATGCTGTTAATCAACTAATGTCAATTTTTATATAGTTTATATGTACTTAGCATGAGTACCTGTAAATATTATCAACAGATGTGTTAGATATACCAAAATCTAGCCAAGTGTCATTATTTTATCTTCTATTTTTTTACAACTGTTCTTCAAATATTTTTTTTAAGAAATAAACACAAGTAACACATACTTTCGAAAATTTATATTATTTAGTTAACCGATCGACTTGATCAGTCAATGGTCTACACATTTGTCATGTATTTTTTAAAAAGTGACATGGTCTTGATCTAAATTGGTACATAATCGTTTTACGACAAGATATTGATATTTGTTTGAAGGTTCAGCTAAATTTGAGTCAAATGTTTTTTGTAACTAAGTATGTTTACAGAGAGATATATAGAAGAACTATCATCATTAAATTTGATACTGAAACAACTTTTTTGTACAGACTAAATTATCTATATTCAAAAACTGACATAGTAGTGTTGATATTATAAACACAAGAGAGACGTCATGATCACAAACACAGGCAGACATTTCCACGGATATATAATGAGCAGGTCAATTATAAAACCCTTGTAATCTCTCAAAACTTTTGTTACATTCATATGATTAATATTCTCACTAGGATCCCCGAATGATTCCTTAATATAGTTTAAGGGAAAAAAGGGATATGTTTTTTTTTTATTTAAAAAATTAGAAGTCCCATTAAGAAGACCAAAATTGAACAGAGATTTCATAATAAGCTCTTCATATCAAAGGACATCGTAAGTCCATCCACACAGAAAAAAACCTACAACAGGTAAAAAGAACAGGCTTATAATTCAGACGCACGATTCGTCTACATAATACTGATCTCTTAAAAAACAACGGTCGATCGTCAAAATCACATGTGGATGAGTATTTAGCCCAAAACTACGAAAAGTTCTTCCAAATTTGTATTATACGGTCCTAGCACCACTAGGGATGGAAGCTATGTTTGCGGAATATGTAACATGTTTAAATATGCTTTAGAACTGTGCTATATATTTTGTATCTTACAAGTGGGGATACTTTTATCAAATTTTTGTCTTGTCTTGTCATGGTTTTTTTCGAGCAGTAAGACAGAACTTTACGGCTTATTTATGATAAAAAAAACTGGCATAGTGATGATGATATTATAAACACAATGAAAGACGTTATTTGTTAAAATTACAATTATGCTTCTTTACTACATATTTACTTACATTTCCCTTTGAAATATCATACGATTAGGACTCTTAATGAAGTTTGTTATTATCTCTATACATAATTAGAGAAAATTAATACACTAATGGAAAGTAGGATAACTGATTTTTTTTTAAAACGGTTCATAATATATTGATATGAGTTTCTTCTAAATGTTTGCAACACATCAACGGTTAAATAGGCCACATCACAATTATTTTGCAACTTCCGTTAAATTATAGAAAAAAATGGAATTAAGAAACCTAATTAGAAGGCGCTTAGTGGAATATGTAGACAAAATATTTATCTTTCGTCCTACAAGAGGCTTTTTGTGTGTTCTTTTTTATATACATATTCAGTATAATAAAAAGGAGACCTTTTTTGTGTTTTTTTTGTGATTTAGTTGAAATTTGTATCATTAAGGTATTGACTGTTCTTTCGAGTAACCTCAGCTCATCCTAGTGTCCGAGTGTGTTGGAGATTGTCAATTTTGTGTTTCATGTGTATTGTTTTGAATATTTTTATCTCTGTCAATTTTGTGTTTCATGTGTATTGTTTTGAATCTTTGTCAATTTCCATTACTATTCATAACGTTGTTGTCGGTCTTTCTTTGACCTATGATTATTATGCTTTAAAAAATCAAAAGTCTGAATTTATGGTTTTATTCGTCAGTCCTTCTTTTCATCCGTCATTATGTCTGTCCATCGATCAGTCCTTTTATGTGACCGAGAAAAAAGGGATATTTGGTAAGGACAAGTATCCGTTGCTAGATTGGAATGAAATTAATACAGATGGAAGATAAACGAAAGTGAAAGTAGCCTGTAGTTTTCGGGTTCAATAAGTCAATGATAAAGGTCACACACTGTTACTTGAGATGATTCTTTTTCTTCAGCAAAATAACTTATAAGTTATTGCCACTGTCACTAAAAGTAAAAAACATGGGTATGGATTGCATTTTTAATTTGAAAATTTGACAGTCTCAATCGGAGAAATCGTATAACACTTCACAAAGTTATAGAATCTATTGCTATGTGACATTTGTATGTCTGATAAACCCTCAGTTAACTGAGGATAGTCAATTTATAACATGAGGAGGCTAGAATAATGGATTGATTTTTTTTAAAGTACCACTTTATTTCTTTGAAAGTCTGGTCTTACTTGTAGGAGAATGAAGATTATAAGAGGAGTTTGACTGTCCCTTTGGTATCTTTCGTCCCTCTTTTATTGTTAAGTTGGTTGATAATATCATGGATGCATAACATTCCCTATGAGATGAGCTTTCATACCAGATTGTCAATTATTTGTAAGTATGGTCCAGCATACTAAATCTATTTCTCTAAAACCACTCTTTGGTAATATATAAAGCTCTAATACCATGTCTTGAGGGAAGGGATGTCAGAATTTTTTTTATCAGTAGATAGTTTGACAGGAAAAGTGTTCATTATGATTTTGATCTTTGTTTCTGATTTCTTTTTTATGAGTATGAATTTTTGGAAAATTTGTGTTTGCCATTAAGATCTACATGTATATCTTTTACATCGTGTTACACACATTATAATAATTTTAGTTAACATTTACATGTAAATAAATCATACTCTTCGGATATTAATTTTCACTTTTGTATGGACATTATGTTGCTTCTTAATACACGTTATCAACCCTATTTTATTTCTGTTGAAAAAAAACTTTCATTGAGTTTTCATTTCAACAATTAAACATTATTTTGTTAAATGATATCAATAAAAAAAAAGAAGCTTTTTATGCAAACCGCCGGATATTAACTGTTTTATAAACTAAAACAGTAAATTACTTCTTTTGACATTTTACAATAAACGTTGTAATTTAGAAAAAAAAATGAATAATTTTTTGATTGAAAATATTGGTAAAATTAATGGTTTATTGTCTATATTGTGACACCTCTTTAAATAGTTCTGTATGATGTATAATAATCGAATACTTTTTTGTTTAAATAATAATTTTACTTATTGTTTGACACATGCTTGATAAACGTGGCTTATATTTAAAACACAAAATGCCGGAAAAACTATGACGTGAATGAATTAAATAATGAATATGCACACAAAGTTATTCTCTATTTTCCGCTCTTAGCAGATTTACTTTGGCAAATATGAGTTAAAATTATGGGAAAGCAAATCTAACCACAGATGCCCTTTTGTACCAAGAAACCACCCAACTATCAGATATATGTACGTACATCTTTATTCAAGTTAATTAAAAATATCTTTCAAATTGTATTATATTAATCATTTTATATCTGATACTTATGATGTGTGTTCGGCTGTGTCGTGATTGTTGATGTCCTTCTTAAACTTTCAAAGCTTGATTTACATATAAAAGAAGGAGAAAAAAGAGATATCAGCATTGGAAACTGAACAGCGATGGATATGAAAACATATCGTATTGTAAACCATGCATTTCGGAGCATTTTGTAGCTGACTATACGGTATGGGCTTTGCTAATTGTTGAAGGCTGTACGGTGACCTATAGCTGTTAATTTCTGTGTCATTTGGTCTCTGATGAAGAGTTGTTTCATTGGCAAGCATACCAAATCTTCTTTTTATATTTATAACAAGTTTGATACCAAATTTCAGGAATCGTGAGACAAATGTGACATATTTCCATAGCTGGCCATTAGGCGTACAAATGTATTTACAATATTTACATGCAGGTATTCAACTAACAAGAAGTTGAATTTTGACTGAGGTAGCTGTAGTCAGCATTTAATTTAGCTCACTGTTCGTTTTCAGGTTTTGTCTAATAATGTCAGCGAGATGTTTTATTCATATGATGTAAAGCTTTATAATAAAGTTTAAAAAAAACCTTGCAGACAATTTTGTTTTTGAGTAGATGACTTAACCATGTGAGATATGACATGTACCACCCCTTGACCTTCATCACTATTCGAGGCACAATTAATTTTAAAACCAAGAAATCTAAATGACAATAGGTCTCATTCTATAACACAAGTATATTCATATAACACAATTGACATAAGTACCTCACTCATCAACATTTGTTTTTACAGAAAACTTGAACCCATAACTCTCAGAATATGATACCATAAAAACTGAGGAGTGTTTGTATAAACAGAGCAATGGGGACGTCTTGTGTGGTTGATGGACACTGACAATTGATCGGTACTTTAGTTTCCGTGAAATATGGGATTCAGCACTTACAACTGAATAAAAGACAATTGTAAACTTGTATTTACCGCAATCGTTTTTTCTTTGTTTTAAATCCGCCCACCCATTTAAAGCATAGCAACACCCCGCATGTGATGTTTTATATATATATATAAATGGTACCATAAGGACGAATAGTTATCAACAATAAAACCAACTGTACCGACTATTTGTTTGTATATCAATATATCGACCTCACCAAATAGGCTGTCAATCAAGACGTCAATAAATTTAATTATCATGTCTTTGTTACTTGAAATAATGTGTTTCCTAACAAAGATTTTTTTTTAGATTCTAATTACCTAAGACATGACTCTAATTACCTAGGTCAAGAAACGGATCTATATATTTATATTTCCAATTAAAATTAAAATACAGGAAAGTTATTTTCAATTGTATATAGTAAAGCTTTAATCAAATTTAGACATGTAGGAATAGTTGCAAAAATACCACTTCGAAACATTTCGAATTTTAATCTTAGTCATTGTTCGTGTACACCAAGTAAAAAAAAGGTATAATATGTTTTTATAGATTATTACATGGCATTTTTCATATTGCCCTGGTATCAGCCCTAGACTCCCATATCAAGCCAGAGGGCTTTAGCCCGAGGGCTTGATATGGGTCGTGGGCTGATACCAGGGACCATATGAAAAATGACATGTTACTGTGTAATAATCTATTTATCACATATTTTTAAGCAAGAGAAAACAAATAGCTTACACCAAATTATGTTTGATATTTCATCAAAAATCAAAAAGATATTTAACTAAAATCCAAAATAAAATAAAAAATGTATCACTGTGAGTTTAAAAAAGTTCGTATCACAGTAGGTAAACAACGTTTTGTGAAAAGTTTCAGAAATGATTAACAATAAATATATTAATTCTAAGAATTGCAAATATTAAACGACTTTAAAATGTTACATTACAAATGTTAAAAATGCTTAAGAAGAATCCTATATCGCTACTCATTCCAGTGTGGCGTCATATATTTTATAAATTCTTTATGACGTCAAAATTTTGCGGGAACTTTTGTGATTTTCACTGTTGATTTCTACTTTTTTCTTCTACAGCAGATTCGTAACTTTCTAAATTTCTTTTCATTGTGTTCAACTTGTTTACAAATAGTCTTTGATTGACAGTTTACCGGAAGTTAAACTCGGGGGCTTGATATGGATTTCGAGGGCTGATATCGATATCGGCCCCGAGGGCTGATAACCAACCTTGACTTCCGGCTATTATTGGCCATGCAAAAACGTACATATCAGTACAAAATATGTGATAAAAATCTTTATCATCATATAGAATTTTTCATAATGAAAAAAAAATATCATAGAAAAATGCCATGTTGCTTCGTAATAATCTGAAATAAGTTTTAAGTTAATTAATTGATATATTGCAATATAAAAAATAAAATGTAATAGGGCTATATGTGTGTTTTCTGCACATCAAAAGACGCATAATATGCCTTTCATGTCTATGTTAATTTTTGTTCTCACTGTTGAAGGTTGTACGTTTGCCTTTGATTGCTGACATCTACTTAATTTGAACTTTAAAAAGTTTGGTGGGTATTAAATTATCATTGGCAATCATATCGCATCTCCTTATTTGTATATGTATGATAAGCAGCCATCAATATTCACTGGAAACACATAGCAGTATTACTGTCCTTGTTAGTTCTATATTTTTCTAAAGTGTAATGAATTAATGTCTTTGGTTTACGATTTTAAGCCACAAAAAGCTTCTATGGCTTTCAATATGTATTATGTTATATATAGCAACACTTTTTAAATTAAAAAAAAAGGAATCGTTCATTAATTTTAAGCCTTACTAATTTTTTCAGATACAATCTGTTTATGCTGTAACTCATAATCTTTTACAAATGAAAATCTATAAATCAATCCAGCTCATGAATTGTCAATCGTTTTGTATTCAAAAGTGTTTTATGTTTTTTTAAAAACTGGTCATAAGTTGATCCATCTCGATACCTTACTACTTGGTTGAATAAATCTCTTCATGTAAGTACATTCTGGACTTAAAGTCAGTACATTCAGGATGAATGGTCATAGAACGACATAATTGTGCATTTTTTGTTTTTAAACCCCTAGACACACAAATTTCTGTGATCATTTCAGTGCTGGGAACAATATACATGTACCTAACGGGAAATGAATCTAATAGGCTCTTCGATATCAAATAGATAAAATCTCGGATTTTACGAGACGAGGCAATATATATGTTCTGATCAGTGGTTGCAGTCAAAGGAAACATGTTAAACCGTGTAAAGAATTAGTGATAAACTGACGTTACAGCACAATAATATAATGCATACTTGAGGGGTTATTTCTACATTCCTTTTCAATTTGATGTGGTAAAAAGAAGTTATTTTGTATTAACAACACAACTATATCACAACGTTTTCTATGTGAAATTTTGCCTACTTATAAAAATGTCAAATTATCAAGATCAATTTTAACTCTTCTTGAACTTATCTCTGACAGCTACATTGTTCAAAAATTTTAAGAGAAGGTGTAAAAAAATGTATTTTTTTGTGTGCATATCATCTAGTTTGAAAAAGCATACAACGCATAACATTGACTTTGTTTTGACTATTATGGCATGAACAGACACGTGCATTTTACTTGTATAATGCACCAGTTGAATTTTAACAGTCAGCACAGCTGTAATTCATCTCTACAAATCATTGATAAATTTGGAATTTTTATTTCAAAATGACTTTCAAATTTCTTGAATAATTGTTATTCTTTCTATGTACCTATTTGAACGTTACATAAACAGAAATAATCATAACAGTTATCTGCAAATTGAATAATCATAGATTTTTCAAAAATGTAAAACACTTGTAGCTTGATACAGCGCTATATATATATTAAGAATTATGAACTATTTCAATACTAATATGCGCTGCTAGTCAAACAGACTAATAACTGAAGGCATTTAATGCTTATAAGTAATATAGTACCATAAAAAGTAAAATCACAAAAATATTGAACTCCGAGGAAAATTCAAAAGGAAAGTCCCTAATCCCAATTGCAAAATCAAAATATAAAACGAATTACAACTGTCGTATTCCTGACTTGATAAGATTCATTAGTCATGGTTTATGAAGGACGATGACTAGGATGTATGATTAGAAGGATATGAGGAGATGCTTACCCTTTCTAAACACCTATTCCTCATCCATTTGGTAGATTTTGCGATTGTCTCCTGGAACACTTTATTGTTGCCAATCTGTTGATGCTTTGCGATTTGAATATACGTTTTAACTGTATCCTTTATTTAATACTATTGTTTTCATTTAACGTTGTCTTTGAACATATCAATATGTCTGTAATACCAAAACATACAAAACAAAAACGCTGAAGACAATCCAAAATAGAGACGCAGTGTTTTAACAATAGTAAATTGTTACAGTTTATAAAAAAATATAAACATAATGTGGTGTGATTGCCAATGAAACTATTCTCCACGAATGGCCAAATAACGCAATAATTCTATTTAGCCCCCATTAGATCCCTTTAAAATTACCAAATAAGCATACAATACATATAATTACATTTTTTGCTAGGTTCATTAATGTACGATTTCTATCAAGTTTTTCTTTTATTTCCCTTTGCACTTTATTGTGGAACTTCATGTCATCATGAATGTTACTAAATAAATAACACATAGCTGAGAGGGTGATACAGCAGATTGGTACCCGTGAAAACATTGTCAACCGCGGCGAAGCCAAGGTTGACAATGCTTTTTCGAGGGGTACCAATCTTCTCTATTACTCTCTCAGCTATATGTTATTTAATATATTATACTGAATGTCCTATCATTATTGTCTTTTACAGATGTATTTTATTCAAAAGTATTTTCCATGACGTCACATACATAACAACGTTACGGGGATTAGAAGAGAAGCAAGATATTTTATGTGGTTTTTTTTTAGAGAGATAAAAAATAGAATCTGAGCCGAAACGTAGAACTTAAGCATTGTCTTTAATAACTTGATGTAATTTCAATTCATTGTCCTTTAAATTATTGATTTTTGATTGGTCTGGACGAGAGGGTGACATTAAAAAAAAGTTTTCACCCGCTCAGCCATGTGATAGAGTAAACTGACTCCCTCGTAATAGCCATTCAAAATATGTCATTTTTACATGAAGTAATAATATATTCCATTATTAAATGAAGGCTAATTTCAGAATGACGCGAGATAGCTGTTGGCCAATCAAAATAACTGAAACATTCATGTCATGTAATTATTTATCCATTGTAATTCTTTTAAAATAAAAATGACTTCTTGTTCCAAAATTTCCATATTTTATTAATAATGTCTAAATCATTGACACAAACCAGAAATACAGGATACAGTTTTCAAATTCTCTAGTTCAGTGGATTTTAAATTAGTATAGTAATTCTTTTCATTGAATATTTATAGAATTGAAATTAATCTTCCTCGGTGTATGTTGAGAACAGTTTAAGTCGATTTCCTTTTTTGATTTATACTTTCATCCTTCTTTTAGCTGGTATCATAAGGAAATACACATATTGATTATGTCTCCATTAAGTAAATAAGAAATATCATAAGATGTCAACTCGACAGCATCCAACTAAAGCTGACGTAACAAGGAAGTGAACATGACAAAAGTTATTGATAGCTCCAATCATTTTACTTCAATTCTTTAATAGACTTAAAAAGATAGTGAAATATTACCACTTAATTGATCAAATGTGTAATTAAAATAGACACCAGGTGTTGTTTCTCATAAACACATTGAATGTAATTTATGTATTCTGAACCGCGAAAGACCCATGGAGTGCCTTTCATCACTCAGACAATGAAATAGATTAACAGTTCAACGGTACCTTTACTATAAATAAATAAAAGTACAAAGCAAAAGGACAAAATTAGCACGACGATAAATAAAACGTATATTTTTCACAGTGAATGAAGTGTTACGTCTGATATATCCTCACTTAACCAACACCATAAACAAACTAGCGCTAAAAGAGGCAGATTTTTTCGAGCCTGCGATATTTATGTCATGAAAGTGAGACATAGCGATCCGATATTAGGATAGCAGATCCTGCTCCACATATGACACCCGTCGTGTTCCTCATGCAAGTACAAATCTAGTGGTAACTCTCATTCGATAATGTCACAATCGAAGTGCAGAGGACAGGATTGTGGTTCCGACAATTGGAACAAATATTTGATACTTCAAGTAAAAATGCCAGATTTTGATTGGCTAATACGAGTTGAACAATTAACTCTATCCAATAGCTGAGCGGAAGACAATTCTTTTAATGTCACCTTCTTGTACAGGCCAATCAAAAATAGATAATTTAAAGGACAATAAATCGCCTCAGTTGATAATGTGTTCACGTGGTAAGTAAACAATCTGCTCTATCTCAACAATGGATAATTTATATAATGGTCAACCAACAGATTATAGCGTCAGCGTAAACTGTACAAAAAGAAGTTGTCACCTTTATATAAAGCACGCAAATTCTATCATCGGACGAGACAAATTTGTCCTTAATAAATGAATGATCTGACTGATGTTTTATGCACACATTTGTTTACTTCAAACTAACGTTAATTTTCCAGATACAATCAAGAGTTGGTTGACCTTTATGGCATTTCTGTTTCACATATAATATCGGATATGTTCCTTATGTCGTACCACAATCCCGTTCCATTTTCATGAATGTAACCTACCGATTAAGACTACTAACCGGGTTTGTAATAACAGGAACAACACACCCGGTGCCACATTTGGAGTAGGATCTGCTTACCCTTCCGAAATACCTGTGATCACCCCCAGTTGGTGGGGCTCGCGTTGCTTAGTCTTAAGTTTTCTATGTTGTGTCTTTTTTACTATTCGTTGTCTGTTTATCTTTCAATTTTTTCAGACATGGCGTTGCCAGTTTAATTCCGATCTTTGAGTTTATATATCCACCCGGTATACTTCGCTCCTCTTTTTTTAAACACTCCCCTTTTTTGTAATGCGACTGCAAATGAGGATCCAATATCGAGTTAGATCTAATTTATATATATATTTTTTGTTGATTGGATTAAATTATAAATCCCAAAATATTTACTGATGGCACTCAACAAACTTTGTAACATTGTTATGTATAAATGTCACCGTAGCATGGAGTCAAACACATATAACAAGAAAGTCAAGTCGGAGACACGTTGCTTGATTTTCAGTTCACAAACGTTTCATTAAAGTCGTTGGGAATTTTTAACAGTTTGTGAGCTCATCGCCCCGGCTTACACGTCAATACAAAAGGTGTGATTAATCTTATAGAACCGTACGTTTAGACGTCTTAATATACGTGTTTCTTTTTAAACTGTCAAGAAACCTTGCTTTTATAATAATATTGTTAAGCATTTAGATTCTTCTATAGGATTAAACTCACTTTTCTACTAACGTGGTAATTAGCTCATTCCCAAGGACTTTTTTCGATATGATGTTCGTTTCCAAGTTATGGATACAATCTGCTTTCACTGAACCCGGTATTGGTGATAGGCAAAATTTACTCGCATAACCGATAACCCCCTCATGACGTTACTATGCATAATCATAAAAAAATAACCACCGTTTCATAAAAGTAAAATCACAAAAGAACTGAACTCCGAGGAAAATTCAAAACGGAAAGTCCATAGTCAAATGGCAAAATCAAAAGCTCAAACACATCAAACAAATGTATAACAACTGTCCTATTCCTGATTAAACCTGGTTTAGAAGCTAAATAGACCTCTCACTTGTATGACAGTCGCATCAAATCCCATTATATTGACAACAATGTTTGAACAAAACAAACAGACATTATAGGAAAAAGTGTCAAAAATAGGGGTACAAAAGACAATGATTCCAACAGATATATATATATAGAGAACATTTTAAATTTGTATTTTACTTTTTTGAAAATCACAGATAGAAAAAGCATCACAGTTTCCGTTTGAGGCTTGGGAAAACTGAAAAGGGTGGAAAACATAATTGACAGCAACCCAAGGCTTTTTAGCTTAAAAACTCGGGGAGCAAAAATAGTAAAAGTAATAAAACAACTTTACTTACCAATTTTAACTTGAAAATCTTTTAGTCTAGAACCTAAAGTGTTTGTAATTTCCTGCAGTAGAAATAAGAACTAGATACACTGATAATTTCCGTCAACACGAATGGATGTTTTTGTTTCTCTAGATTGTAAACTTTCTTTTAAAATAGTTTATGAATACTAGAAATGGATTATCAGAGCCGATTATATTTTTATACAACACAGTATTGACTTAAATGTGTATCATACAGAGTTTGACCGTTCCGTACATTCGCAAATAATTTGTTAAGTGCATTCCATGTACTTACAATAGTTTTTGAATGTGCTTAGGTTTCTAAATCAGAAACACTGAATAGCTAACCTTGCAGTGATCAAGTCCTTCTGAATGTAAACAATCTTATGCTTGCCAACAGTCACGGCCGATTATGATAACCGTTGATCCAAGTTTGATACTGTTTTAGATTTCAATACCGCATTCAAAATTAATCCTGATTCAGCAAATAGATGAAATATTTATAAAAGAATAATTGGTCAGGTGCTGTTTTGTACTTTTACTGTAGCAACGAATCGTCCTAAAACGACGTGAGAAGTCATGATTTGTTAACCTTTCTCAAACATATCATAAAAAGACAAAAGGTCTCCAACAAACGCTTTCTTAACATACACTTAGAAATACAATGACATGTATACAGAGGGAAGTTAACTCAACTATTATGAAATTTACATAAATCTGCCTTTTCCCCTTCATTTCTTAAATTGTATTCGCCTAACACTTATATATTCCGGTGATGTTTTATCGATATTCAATATTTAAATATTATTCAGATGTCTAGCTGTCCTTTATTGCGATTTGTTTTATAATTCATCAAGTCTTTTTAGTTAACAACTTACACTTAGTTTAACACGTATTGAGCTACAGCAAACATGTTAAGTATCTTTTAATTAATCTTCCAAGTATTTTGATAAATGTTTAATATATGCCATTGATGGTTGATATCAAGAGTTTGCAGCAACCTTTTTGAAAAAGGTATTCAAAACCTGCATGTTTAATCTTTTTTGTATTTAAAACCTTGTAATTAAGCAGATGTACTGGTTCACCAGCGATAAATAGAATGACATGGTTTAATTTTTCAATTACTTTTATACGTATAATAACTTTAGCATGAACATCCATTATTAAATGTTTTCACATAAACAGTTACATTTAGAGAAACATACATGCACTGAGACAATGACTTAACTGTTATTAGTGATAATTTTGCATTTATTACTTTCGTTATCCACGCATCGCTGATTAAACAATGCAGATTCATACATACATAAAGGGTGCCACATGTGGAGCAGGAACTGCTAACCTTTCCGGAGCACAGGAGACCAACCGGTTTTAAGTGGTGTTCGTGGTGTCTAGTTTCGTTTCCTATCCTGTTTTATGTGAAATATTGTTTGTCCTTTTGGTTTTTTTTTTACCATGAAAGATATTTCGACTCTCTTTTTAGCTGAAATTAGGAATGGTTATGTATACTAGTATTATTATTCATTGATGTACCCACTCATACATCAAAAGTTTAAAATTGTTCACTATAATTTACGGCTTGTTTCTTAATGGTTAAACTAGAATAACAGACCATAAATGCTGTGGCAATTTGGTAACCCATTTTTTAGATTTAAAGGCTTTTCAATCAAAATTTTCTTTTATTTCGCATCCATTATCTCTTGTTATCTGGAAGATAGTCATAGATTCAGAACCCTTTTTCACAGCCTCTACTATTGAATGGCATAGCCTTTACCCCGACATACGTACGTCCAAAAATATAAATGTTTTTAAACAAAAAATGAAGTCAAAATTGATACAGCCACCTTCCTATTTTTGTTGTGGGGATAGAAAACGTAATATCATTCATACACGTTAGAGAAATATGTGCAGTTCTTTAAATTCAGATTTACATCGTGTGAATATTAAACCCAGTCCCGCATGTAGCTGTTGAGGATAGTATACACTTTTTTTTACAGTGCGCTTTTCACAACGAAGCAAGAGAAATACTGTTTTCAAAATTAGAAAGATATGCTATATCCATTTAGCTTCTATTGGCTGGTGACGGTGACCTTTCTTTTTAGCAAAACAAAGACATTTTTGAATCCGTACAATCCTATATCAGAATAACACAACGATTTAAACAATCAATTAACATTCTAATTTCTACTTTACAACTCTTCACTCAAGTCCAGTTTTTTCATTATTATTCTTTATTATATTGTATTTTTTTCTTTTTATTTCTAATTTTCGTTTAAAGCATGTATTACATGCATTCCTACTATGTTTTTTCGTCTTTATCTAATGTATTTTGTGTTTATATTTATATTGGGAGAGGACGTCTCTAATGTTGTTATAACTTGTGTCCAATCCCTTTTGCTACTTTTGCAAATAAAATATGTTTATACTATCAGAATGAAATTTTAAACCTTCAAATGTGATCTGATATAGACATATTTTTATCTTGGACAGAATAATTTTCACGCATACTGCATTCAAAATAAATCCTGATTCAGTAAAAAGTATAAATATTTATTGATGAATCATTGGTCAGGTGCTGTTTTGTACTTTTACTGTAGCAACGACTCATCTTATAATGACGTGATAGACGTGATTTGTTAACCATTCTCAAACATACCATAAAAAAAAAAAAAAGGTATCCCACTAAGACGGAAAGACGAAAGCTCTCATTAACATACACTAAGAAATCATTGTATACAGAAAAAAGCATTAAGATTGAGAGGGAAGTTAAATCAAATTATTATAAAATTTACATAAATCTGCCTTTTTCAGTTCATTTCTTAAATTGTTTTCGCCTAACACTAATATATTCCGATGATGCTTTATCGATATTAAATATTTAAATAGTATTCAGATATCTAGCTTTCCTATAGTGAGATTTGTTTTTAATTCATCAAGTCTTTTCAGTTAACAACTTACACTTAGTTTAACACGTATTGTAGCAACAGTTAACACGTAAAGTATCTTTTAATTAATCTTCCAAGTATTCAAATGAACTTTTAATATATGCCATTGATGGTTGATCCCCATTGTTTAAAGAAACCTTCTGGAAACAGGTATTCAAAACCTGCATGTTTATCATTTTTTTGTGTATTTTAAAACCTTGTAATGTTCTACGTATGATAACTTTAGCATGAACATCAATTATTAAATGTTTTCACATAAACAGTTACATAAATAGAAACCTGCATTGCATGATACGTGAGACAAGGACTTAAAACTTATCAATGATAATTTGCATGTCTTACTTTAGTTATCCAAGCATCGCCGGTTAAACACAGCGGTTTTTTTTTCAATCGATTTATAAATTTCGATCAGGGGTATACTACTATTGCCTTTACCTGCATACATAAAGGGTGCCACATATAGCAGGATCTGATTACCCCTCTAAAGTACAGGAGACCAACTGGTTTTATTGGGGTTCGTGGTTTCTAGTCTTTTTCTATCCTGTGTTGTGTAAAATTTTGTTTGTCTTCTTTTTTTTTATCATGTCGTTATTAGTCTATTTTTTATTTATGAGTTTAAATGTCTCTTTGGTATTGCGAAAGATATATCGCCTCTCTTTTTAGGTGAAATTAAAAAATGGGAATGTATACTAGTATTAATATTCATTTATGCGCCGACTCATACATCAAAAGTATAACATTGTTGACTATAATTCTCGGCTTTTTTTCTAACTGGTTCAACTAGAATAACAGACCACGAATGGTGTAGCAATTTGCTAACCGATTTTTTTTAGATTTAAAGGCTTTTCAATCAAAGTTTTGTTTATTTCCGCACCCGCTATCTCTTGTAATCTTGAAGATAGTCATAGATTTAGAATGAAATTTCATACCTTCAAATGTGATCTGATATAGAAATATTTTATCTTAATAGACAAAAAGTTGAAAGAATATATGATGCCTTTTTTATCTGTATATTATAGTTTTACTAATCTAATGAAATACTCTTTGTTCTTTACCTTTTAAATTTAACTTTGATTTCTTTTGCAATAATCCTTGATTTTTTAAAATATTATTCCGGTCAATTGTGATGATGTATTTCAAATTTGATGTAATGGTGCATTCCTGTATTAGCTTGAATAATTGTCATGCATACCGCATTCAAAATAAATCCTGACTCAGCAAATAGTTGAAATATTAACTATGAAATCATTGGTCAGGTGCTGTTTTGTACTATAACTAAAACACCGACTCGTCTCAAACCGACGTGATAAGTCATGATTTGTTAACCTTTATCAATCATATCATAAAAAGACAAAAGATATTCCTATAACAAGGACAGCAAAAGCGCTCATTAACATACAGCTAGAAATACAATGACATGTATACAGAAAAAAACATTAAGATTGAGCGGGAAGTTAACTCAAGTTGTTATGAAATTTTCATAAAGTGCCTTTTTCGGTTCATTTCTCAAATTGTATTCGCCTAACACTAATTATTATGAAATGTACATAAATCTGCCTTTTTCACTTCATTTCTTAAATTGTTTTCGCCTAACACTAATATATTCCGATATTCAATATTTAGATATTATTCAGATATCTAGCTTTCCTATAGTGAGATTTGTTTTATAATTCAGTAAGTCTTTTCAGTTAACAACTTACACTTAGTTCAACACGTACTGTAGCTACAGTAAATACGTAAAGTATCTTTTAATTATTCTTCCAAGTATTCTAATAAAGGTTAATATATGACATTTATGGTTTGTCTCCATAGTTTAATGAAACCATTTGGAAACAGGTATTCAAAACCTGCTTTTTTTTTTTATCAATTCTTTGTAATTAAAGAGATGCACCGCTTCACAAACGATAAATACATTTCATGGTTTAATGTTTTAACTACTCTTCTATGTATGATAACTTAAATAATTATCAAGCCTTTTCAGTTAACAACTTACACTTAGTTTAACACGTACTGTAGCTACAGTAAACACGTCAAATATATTTTAATTAATCTTCCAAGTATTGTAGTAAAGATTCTAGTATATGCATTGAAGGTTGGTCTCCAGAGTTTATAGAAACCTTCTTGAAACAGGTATTCAAAACCTGCATGTTTATCCATTTTTGGGGATTTTAAAAGCTTGTCATTAAAGAGATACACCGGTTCACCAGCGATAAATACAATGACGTGATTCAATGTTTTCATTACTTTTCTACGTATGATGACTTAAGAACGAACATCAATTATTAAATGTTTTTATATAAACAGTCACACAAAGAGAAATCTGCATTGAATGATACATGAGACGTGACAATGACTTAATTATCAATGATTATTTGCATTTCTTACTTTGGTTACCTACGCATCGTTGAACAGTCAATGCAGATTCCTACACACATAAAGGGTGTCACATGTGGAGCAGGATCTGTTAACCCATCCGGAGCACAGGAGATCACCCAAGAAGTAAGGTCTTATTTTCCACCCGGTGTTGTGTATAATTTGGTTTGATTTTTTGTTTTTTTACCATGGTGTTATCATATAGAAAAGAAGATGTGGTATGATTGACAATGAGACACCTATCAACAAGAGACCAAAATGACACAGACATTAATAACTATAGGTCACCGTACGGCCTTCAACAATGAGCAAAGCCAATACCGCATAGTCAGCTTTAAAAGGCCCCGATACGACAATGTAAAACAATTCAAACGAGAAAACTAACGACCTTATTTGTATAAATGAACGTAAAACAAATATGTAAAACATCAACAAACGACAACTACTGAATAACAGGCTCCTGACTTGGGACAGGCACATACATAAATCATGTGGCGGGGTTAAACATGTTAGCGTGATCCCAACCCTTCCCCTTACCTGGGACAGTGGTATAACAGTACAACATAAGAACGAACTATGAAAATCAGTTGAAAAAGGCTGAACTCATCAGATGGACAAAAATACAAGTGGATGGCGTTATCAGTTTATTAATACATAATATGAGTTTGAATGTCTCTTCGGTATCGCGAAGATTTTTCGTCTATCTTTAATCTGAGGTTAAGATTAGGAGTGTATATTTGAATTTGTATTAATTTATGCTGCCATTCATACATTAAAAGTATAAAACTGCTCACTACAATGAACGGCTTTATTTTTCTAAAAGGTAAAAATATAATAACAGAACATGAATGTTGTATCAATCTGGTTACTGATTTTTTAATTTGAAGGCAAACATATTTTACTTTCCAATCAAATTTTACTTTTATTCCGCATCCGTTATCTTTTTTTATCTTGAAGATTGTCACTTCGTATTCTTAGATTCAGAATGAGATTTCAAATTTTCTAAAGTCATCTGATATGGTAATTTCATATGTTGGACAAATGATTATCGGTTTATAGAATATAATTATGATTCCGATATTTACCTGTGTATTATAGTTTTTCTAATCTAATGAAAATATCATTTTTTTAAAATTTTTTACCTTTAAAATTTATTTCTACTTTTACAATAAGCCTTGATTTTTTCCACTTTATTCTGATCAATTTTGATGCAACTCAAATAATACTGATGCATAACAATAACCGAATCAAAATAAAACTTTCGTATTCATATACGAAATTTAGTCAATTTTAGTCAAGTCAGAAAAATTACAGTTGTTATCCATTCGTATGATGTGTTTGAGCTTTTGAGTTTGCCATTTGATAAGGAACTTTCCTTTTTGAATTTTCCTCGGAGAGTATATATTTACATAAACACGCATACATCATAATAAACTGAAATGATAAATGTTATTAAGATACTTTTTTACGGTACTAGATTAAGTGTACATGTTCGGCTGAGATTGTGCTTTTTGAAGATAGAATCGGTCCTTATTTTCGATTGCAGATCAGTCTGGATCTTTTAAAATGACATTACAAGTTGCAAGGGTTCTTAACATGCAGTGAGCGAGGCACTCCCTACATGCTCCATTTTGACTTGACGTGGCTACGTAATCGAACATTCAGCACAGAAAAACGGACACAACACTTTGACAAGGCTTGTACTGCCGTTTAGAAGAGCACCTTATTGACCATATCTCTATTCCCCAGTTCCCTTGTAGATTAATAATATTAAAAGATTTTTTTATAAATCATGTCATTGCCGAAACATACATTTTTGTATTATTATTTGAATACACGACACCTCACAAATATAATTCTTTTAATTTCAAATGGACATGAAGCTATTATCATTGTGCTTTGTCTACATGTGACTGAGATTGTTCGTGATTTCCATTTTTTAGACGATAAAACATATAATTACCAAGACAAAAAGGTGATGAAACAAGTTGGATGTAGTTTCTGTTAAAACAAATATTTACCAGCTTTATATGTGCATGTAATTGGAACCTACATATAAAACATTTAAAACTTTTTTTGAAAAAGACTTTAAATGAATACCGAATTATATTATCTCCCCATAATGATAGGATGTTGGGAAAATTAACCAGAGTTATCTTACATTAATCACCGAGAGGGATTAGCAAACAATTTTTAATTATAGATTAATTAACGTTGAAACAATTTTCCAATTATTCAAATATAAGGACGTTTGTTAGCTAAATCTACTAATTTAATTAGATATTAGGAATTTTTATGACAATAGATAAACATGATAGACTTTAACATCTTTTTGTGAGTTTCTTACCAGAAAAGAAGTCTCCTTTTATACATTTTTATATCACATTCACTCCATAAAACGTGGTCAAATCATTAAAAAAAATCATTAAAAAAACCCACAACACACGCACAGTATTGTTCGGGAAACTTAGATTTTCTTTGTAAAATAACTGACTTCAGTCACCTAAAGTATAAGATATGAACAGTGAAAAAGTTTAATTTGCATGATGAATAAATAGAAGAGAATATGCAAAAGGGATATTCAAACCAAAAAGGAAATAAGGAAACGATATAGTATATGCTTCTTTGCAAAGTTTCGGATCAAGAAATCGTCATCAAAATTATTAATTCTGAATATCAACGTTTCACTTTGTCGAAATACTTTTTCGGACATTTGAAGCTACTTGTGTTTGGAAATGGTGCCCAGTTATCTTTCTTTGTATGATACTACTCTATTTAGACTAATAAATAAATCACATGCTAAAATTGCATTGGTAGTTCTTGTCAAATTCTATGACACACTTTTCAACACAAAGAGTTACAACATCAGTAAAAAAGAGATGAAAAAGTTACATCAAAAATCACTGGACAACTATAAGATCATGTATTGTACCTAAAAGAAGGATGGATCATGCAATGATACGCAGGTACTTTGACCTTTGTCAGCAACTTGGTTCAATGGTCGCTCCATTCAAAGGAGATATACAGTTTCATATTAAGTGTCTTAATTCCTCTCTTTTGAAAACCGTAGTGTATAGGATTACATTTGAAATACGATGATCTCTAAACAACATTCTGTATTGCTGACTAAATTTACCGGGATTTCTAATCCGAATGGAAAATAAAAGATAAAGAAAGTTCGCTACATTTGTAGCTGGCTCATTCGCTTAAATATTTGTTCTCAAATGTCTAAGGGACACTTGCTCAGTTAAAATAACCAAGAGTAAATATACAAGTAATCTGTTTATCATATCATTACTCCAAACCGTAAACGGTTACGCAGATTTCATAAAGAAAAAATATCTCTGAACGTTAAAAGGCAAAATAGTGGTTGATCAATACGCAGCCCATAATTTACTGGTGCAAAGTACACAAATAGGAGTGGAATTCATATTTTTGCAATTTATTGTGGCATATTTTGAAATGTTAATATAAGATACTGACGAGTGAAAACTCATATTTATAAGAAAAACTAATCTGTTTTAAGAGATAGTCTCTCCCCAGTTAAAAAAAAACATCGTCACGAACCCTATTTGTTTTTTTTAAGAAAACGTTTTTACCACCGATTGGAAATACACCCATCAAATTATTATGGAGAGAAAGTTTATTAACCTATGAAAACCAGTATAACTGAAATGCATGTCATTACTTTATAAGTCTTACCTAACTGGTCAATATATATTATGCCCCAGACCTAAATTGCATCTAAAGAAAGATAACTGGAAATCATAATTTACCAGATCGCATGTTGTAGCTTTAACAGATCCCAATAGTTATTTCAAAAAAGTAAAAACGTCGTTAATTATTATCTTTCATATTATTGAATTGATCACATGAAGATGATTTGTTGATTCGGAAGTTTGCAAACGAAACTCGAAATTATGTCGTTTCCTTATCTATATAACATAAACATTTTGCACACGGAATGTAAAAGCTCGTAAACGTGTAGTTAAATATTGAGACAACCACTGATACAGTTCCTACTTAGGGGTAGACACAATTTGCTGCTTAGATTTGTATACTAGTGATCGTGTGTTTTGTAATTGTTTGCTGAATACGCTGTTTTTCAAAACTGACTACAGTTTTACGGTCTGACATATTCTATATAAAAGATGCTATCCAGAATGTTGCTTTCTGGGTCAATCTAAAATTTCTATCCCACCGAAGGCAAAGTCTGTTCCGTGTGCAAGATCTATCATGAAGCAGTCAAAGAAAACAAACGTTGTTTACTAATAGTTATTATGATATTGTTATTATTTCATAAAATCTTTTTTTTTCTATATATTACGACGAAACGCGCGTCTGACGTACTTAATAACAAGTTTGTTATCTTTGATGAGTTTTTACTATCAACATAATGAAAGCCCAAAACATGTGAAAACAAATGTGTTACGGCTAGAAAAATATCTGAATTGACTTAGTTTCAAATGCAATTTTCCTTAACCTTCAGAAACCACAAATGAAACATTAGAGATAATAAAATGATGTCGCGTACTATGTTTGTTGTATGATAAGCACCACGATCATTTATATTTTTCTATTAAAACTTTTCTACAGTCAAATAGTTTGGCAACTAGAATATTTGAGTATAATACAAAAAAAATGAATCTGTGTGATTGAAATTACACAGCAAACGAATTACTGCAACAATAAACACTACATTACTTTTAATAACTTTAATTTTTAGCAGTCAACTGTCATATCGTGCTAGCACTCCAAAGATAATTACTTTTATATGAAACATTCATACATGTTAGGATATTTGTATTGCCATTTACGTCGTAACTACAAAGAGGCCTAGACATTTTAAAATCATGCGGAATTTTTGTTCTGTAAATTCGTTCAAGGATTTTTAATGCCTCGATAAAAAGACAATATAATGAATCATGTACATAATAACTTTAACGCAAAATTCAGTATTATTATTTATCAATAACTAGGTTCAGCCCTAATCAAAATGTGTGGCATAGTACACGAAGAATGCACTACAAAAAAATATTTCAAAAACACTACAATTAGCATCGGAGTACATATGTGTATTTTGCATTGGAAATATTGATACATAATAAATGTCTCTGTTGTATTATAGTCTAAGCGTCGAATGCATGTACATGAAGTGGAACCTTTAAGAAAATTGTTATTAAAGCTTCAAATATACATTTTTTTGTTTGTATACCCTATACGCTCATATCTATTTTCTGTGAAGGCCTGAAGCATATTGGACAACGGAATTTATGAAATATTTACACATATTTCTCCATTTAACTAACAAAAAAATAAGAAAATACACTTAGTTCGGTCCAAAACAAGACACGTTTGGATTTGGGTGTTGATAAACAGCCAACAGCGAATCATGAGCCACATGAGCGTAAATTTTCCTCGTAGTTCGGTATTTTTGTAATTTTACTTGTAAATACTTAGTCTATCTCAATTACACACTTTTCTTTCGTCATGGCTTGTTTAACTTTTCTTTCGTAACGGTTTCTCCACACATTTGCGCTGTGTGGTTGCCACATTACAATCGATATGCAATGTCGTTGTTGACATGAATATCATTTTCATAACTTTCTTGTTTACAAAATTTGAATTTTTCGAAAAACTAATGATTTTCTTATCCCAGGAATAGATTACCTTAGACGTATTTGGCACAACTTTTTGGTGTCCTCAATGCTCTTCAACTTTGTACTTGTATGGCTTTATAACTATTTTGATCTGAGCGTCACTGATGAGTTTTATGTAGACGAAACGCGCGTCTGGCGTATTCAATTATAATCCTGGTACCTTTGATAACTATAATAAGACTCAATTTCTGAATATACTTATAAAATAACTGAATAGTTATATTTTACAAGAAATTCTATGTATATGTATTTTAAAGTTAAGCACAGCTATTCAAGTATATAGCACATATTCAAGTTTTGTTAGATTAAAAAAAATCATATGGCTTTAAGTTAAGAGATCTGCAAGAACATAATCGCCATGGATCCCAAAACAAAAAGTATGATCTTCTTTTAAATAACATCATTGTGAAAATAGGCAAATTAATATTCCCTTTGCATATTTATTTTTATTCTAAACGATTAAATCTTATAAACAACAATATTTCCCTCTCTCTTCTGCTTTGCTCTGTAAGTGCCATTTGTAAATTTTCCGATCTGCTACTTAAGGTAACATGCAATTGAGTTATTAGTATCAATGTCCCAGAAGCACACTATGGATGTACTTTTTTTCAAAAAAGAACTAACGAATACTATAAACCGCATAAATCTATCATCTTTTACTTGTACAAATGTTTAGCGATACAAAATCATCAATCATTGCACGTTTTCTGTCTTTTGGCAGAATCTACGTGCTTTCTTTATTTATGATCTATGTTCTTTATAAAGTGAAGCATATTTTTTCCAAGGTCATATAAATGTTACATGAGTTCAAATCAAAATAAAACATATGAATTCAGCTGTGGGGGAAACAAATTTACAAAGAAGATAATTAGTGACAGAAATGATTCAATGACCACATACGTTTAAGCACATCAACTCTCAGGTTGTTTAGTCAAGTTTATTCCTACACATTCCATCTGAAATATAAGATGGTATACAATTAAACGCAAAAGTTTCATCAGCATTTAAGCCGTTTTTAAAAGAAAAGGTTGTGATAGCTATTAATAACTTAAGAAATTGTATTGTTTGGAAACTTGACTGTTGTGGAAGTTTTGGTTAGTCTGGATGACAACTTTGGCTATTTGGGCTATATATCAGTTTCCAGACAAACATGGACCACTAACATCTAAAATAGCGAAATCCTGACTAGTCATTTACATTTTGCCCTGTTACAACTTTTTATACAATGGCGTAAAGAACTAAAAACACAGAATGCCTATCAGTAAATCTGAAAGACAGTTGTAATGGAGAAGTTGTATGACAGAGGAAATAATCGAATAGCAGGTTTAGGACAATGAAGTTAAATATCCATCATCTTGAAAGAAAAGAACATGGAGGCAATGTCTAATTATAACATGCCTCTTCAAAGTCGTAATTCTCATATATACATTTTAATTTGTCTAAATATTGAATTCCTGACTCGATAGAAACAACAGATGACTTTGACTTAGATTTCTTGTTCAAAGTTTCATTTGACGAATAAAGGACTTTAATTTTGTTAAAAAATGAATACCAGTTTGAGTGATAATGTCGAGTGTTAAAACGGATTGAAAATATTGTTGCTCAAGAACAGAAAATTGTTTATACCAATTATAAAGCTCTTGATCGTCTAGACACATTATAAAGAAATTTAACAGAGGTAACTAAAAACTGTGTCACTTAATCGATTTTGTTCCCAAATATTCGGATTTGAGCGTGTCCGATGAATGTAAATTGAGAACACCGCTTTGGGGAAGGTTGGACGCAATGCATCTATTCAGTGTTTCTATACTTGTAATTTTGTTTATGTAATCAACTATGAACTGACTTTCAAACAGTGCATATAAGCAGAGTGGTATAAGTAGTTCAAATACTCTTTATTTTTCCAGCCAATCAACTGAGGTTATTACTTTGAAAACCGACCGGGCAGGAACACTCGATTCAAAACCTAATTGACTACAACTTTCTGTTTTCTTACTGACAGTCGGTGGTCCTCTCCGGGCACTCCGGGTTACCCCGCCTATCAAAACTTACCGCCACTAATTAATATCACAATAATGTTGAAAGTGGCGTTAAACACCAATCATTAAAATCAAATCAAATAGCAATTTCTTTTTTTCTTAAAATAACAATAGATTAATATCATCTTGACAAATATTTTAGACTACCATTTTGAAGCCCTTATACATTAGATAATAAAATTGAGTACAATGTACTTAAAAATCAAAAATTCAAATTCAAGCTGACTCCATTACCAAATTTGAGATATTATTGTGTATTCTCCTCTATGGATATACATGTTTACATCGCCCTCCATTCCAAGGGTGTCAGTTTTGTATCCACCTTCGTGGTTGAATTTTTTGTATCATCCTCCATTGTTTACTGTTTTGTATCCTTCTCTAAAATATCGATGGTTGTATTTTTCGTATCCTCCTCAATTGTTGTATAGTTTGTATCATCCACCATTGTTTATGTAGTGTTATCTCCTCTATGGTTGTATTTCTTTAAATCCTCCTCCATGGCTGAGTTTTTGATATTCTCATCTATGGTTGTATACTTCGTATCCTGCTCTACGGTTGTGTATGTTTTGCATGAATTCTCTTCTATGAATGTATTTTCTATATTCTCTATGATAGTGTTTTTGCATCTTTCTCTATGATTGTATATTTTGTATCCTCTTCTTGGTTTTAATATACTGTATCCCCCACTATGGTTGAATTTTTATTGTATCATCCTCCTTGTTTTATGTTTTGTTTCATCTTCTATGGTTGTATTTCTTATATCATCATCTATGGTTGTTTATTTTGTATCTTCCTCTATTGCTTTACGTTTTGTATTCTCCTCTAGTTTTGTATTTGTCTCCTTTATTATCGTTGTATATTTTGTATCCTCCTTTATGGTATTCTGATCCTGACCAAACAGAAGTGCTTCTGAAAGATAAAGATGAACTGATTTAGATCATTATATATCAGATATATATATAAAAGTCTTAAGATTTGCAAAACGGTTATCATACCAAATTGTCAGTAATGTAAACAAAGTTTTTTTATAGGTTTTTCAAACATAGATATAGATAACATGATTAAGTTTGCAGTTTTGGTATTTTTAGAGTCCAATTTGAAAAAAAATCTGCCGCAATTGAAAACATAATTTGTCAGCATTCCATTTAACCCCAGTCCCACTAGACAACGATCGCACCACGCTCATCGCGATCTTATTAAACCCCAGTCCCACTAGACCACGATCGCACCACGCTCATCGCGATCTTATTTAACCCCAGTCCCACTAGACCATGATCTCACCACGCTCATCGCGATCTTATTTAACCCAAGTCCCACAGGACCACGATCTCACCACGCTCATCGCGATCTTATTTAACCCCAGTCCCACTAGACCACGATCGCACCACGCTCATTGTGATCTTAAATTAATTCAGATCCTAGTGAGGTCGCGGTATGAGCGGCATGAAAATTTTAATGTTCGTTGTTTTCACGCTGATACTACGTCCTTATTACGCTTTTACAACGTACTGCTAAGATAATACCACGTTCTCAACACGCTTTTTATATGATTATCATGCTCTTACTACTCACATCACGTTCTCAATACCACCATACCACGAGTTATTCGATTACATACGATCTTACCACGCTTATACTGCAATTATAGCACGTTCTTACCACGATTATACTACGTTCATATCGCGATCTTACTACGTTCTCAGCAATAACGTCAACATCGTGTTCCATATCAATACTGTTCCATTCCTTCTATTTCTGATCAATACGTAGATTTCTCGGAAACTACACAATCATGTCACAAAACCTACCAGAACACGTGGGCTTTGGTGTAGAGGCAGAAGGATCTCTGATAGTAACGAGTCCTGATCCAGCAGCAATGTCGGACCGACCAATCCAACCTGAATCACAACCTTAAGTTGATCCATCAAACTTAAAACTACGATGTTTTAGTGATCGATAGCAGGGATGACACAGATGTGTCAATCGTGGTTGAGCCGTTAGGGAAAAGGGACAAGAAGTCCAAATTACATACAAACAAAACAAAACCTTGAGATATTTTATATATTTTATGTGAAAATGACAATGAACATGATGGTCGTAGTATGAACGTCGTAAGAAGAGCGTAATGAGGACAGCATAGGCGTGCTAGAATCGTACTATGGTCTTAAACAGCGTGATGTAAACGTGGTATAGTCGTAGTGGAAGCGTAGTTGGGTCGCGGTGAGAACGTGATAGTCGTAGCGAGGTCGTAATAACGTCGCTGTGAGATCGTAGCGAAGTCTCTACGAATAGAATCATACTTTCGCTATGCTCTCGCTACGATGGTACAGCGATCTTTGCAATCTTACCACACCTCACTGCGCTCTCACTATGCTTCTACTACGACTTGATTTCGCCAGGACCTCACCACGATTGTTTTGAACATGTTTAAAGTTGGCCACGCTAATCACGCTCATAAAGCCTTCACAACGACCGTACTATGACCTTACTGCGATCTGCACGACGATCGCGGTACAATCGTCAATTTTTTTTTCACACAGATCATAGTGCGATTGTGGCTTAGTGGACCTGCGGTATTATCTCAATTAGAATATTTTATTGATTGACCTTTCCCTTATACTTATTTTTTTTTTTTTATCAAATTTCTATTTTCGCTAATATTGCTATTTCAACCTTTATATTTGTTGATGAAAGAAATGTCCTTCATGTGACAAAAAGTCAGTTAAATAATATGAATGGTTTGGTTTACTTTTACTTGACAGAAGATAACAAATGTTGATATGTGTTTTCTTTAATAGCAATGAATCAGAAATCAATTCCTTTCAATTGTTCTTCTACAAATCTAGTCGGATATTAATCGAATATTATTTTCCGTTTAAATCTACAAAACTGTTGAAAATTGAAACAAAATATTATTCAGAAGAATAACTTTCTTGCAAATACTCAAAGCTTATTTTTTTTATTGTTTTATTGCAGTTGTACTCTTTTGAGAAATTTAACATTTCAGCCAAAATGAAATGAATAATCAAACCTTAACTTAATTTTCAAATGCCTTATATTATTGTGAATACAATTGATATCAAGAATGGCAACCTACACTCATTTGTAAATCCCACAGCATCGGAATTAGATGTTCTCAATAAATATTTTATACCTTTTCAAACACAAACGACACGTAATAGCAATTAATCACCTACGAAAGTTCACATTATAGAACAAAATGCTAAACTTGCTACAATCGGATTGCTTCCATATGCTTGTATTATAAGGGGCCTCTCAAAACTATTAGTTTGAGTAGCAAAATGTCCGCGTTATCTAATTTATCTTATTTTTTAGTTGCACTCCACATCTCCAGTCCTTCATCATGATCGATCTACCTTGAAACCTGTATGTTGTTTTATGTCCTTTTCTGTCGTCAGGGGGAAACAAAGACAAATGAAAGAGATTTTTTCTACGAAATAGTTTAAATCAAGGAATATGACAGTTGTTGTACATTCGTTTGATACGTTGGAACTTTTGATTTAGTAATTCGATTACGAACTTTTCGTTTTTTAAATTTTCCTTAGAATTTGGTTTTTTTTCTTTTTTCTTTTTTCTTTCTTTTAATTATTTGGTCGGCTAAAGTTTGACCTAACTGATTTAGATTCTAATAAGATATCAGTTAGAACTGACATATATGTTTTTATTATTTTATAACTTATAAATAAAGTTAATTATTGTAATGCTATATTTGAAAAAAGCTTTTAAAGTCAGTTCGTTCCCTGACCTCGAAAATTCAACTTGTAATTTAGTAACTGTGATTGGCTACGCCCTGAATTTCAAATGAAAATGGTGTAAAAAAGAAATTCTTAAGATAGTTGTTTTTTTATGTTATGTTGACTGATATTTATGACTACCATAATTGGAGGTAATTATGAAACTAAAGTATGTAGATGTACAAATGGAAAATATAATAATCATATATCTAAACATAAATTTATGTTATTAAATTATATAGTCACATTAATCTAGCATTATGTTTGTTTGGGTTGTTCATCAAATTTTGTTAATATATCAGAACTATAACAACTGTCATACACGTAGGAGGTTTAGCTAGAGACGAAACCAGGCTTCACCCACCATTTTCCTCGGCATATGCCTGTTACTGCTAAGTGTTTTTCACTTGTTTTGTTGATAAATAGTGTTTGTTTTTGTAAGTTTTTATTGACTTCCCATTTTTTTTAATTTGCTTTAGTGCAGTATTTTTTCATACATTTTTGGAACATACTTATGTCTTATAGTAAAAAACGCAATCATCAAGTATATTTGTTTAAACTAATCAACTTGTATCATGGGACATTGAATAGTACAAATGCGTGCTTGAAATGATTTGTTACTAATTAACTTCAAATTGCCCGTTTTATACTTCATTTCTTTTCCATTACGAGACTTTTATGTTCCATGGTTGTTAAGCTAGTATTCTCAATATTTTATTTCAAATGTTGATTTAGTACAAAGAAAGTTTTTTAATTGAATTATATCATTTAATAACAGGGCCAATTTTCACAAAGAATCATGCGGCTTTTACAAGCGGAGATTACCTTGAATGGATAATTTAGTTTTCTGCCGAGTACAATAAAGTTAGAGAAAATAATTGTATTGACATTTAAATGTGTGTTTTTCGTAAGATGTTTTTTATTTGGGACAAGAAATTGAAGAATTGTTTTACTGCGGAAATAAATTATTTCCCATTATCCGTTCTTTGTTTGTACCACTTTATTTCATTCCAACATTGATCAAAAAGCTAGGATAAAAGCATTATATTTGTTCTTTAAAACCAGTTGGTCACGTCTATTTATTTTTACAATATCTTAATACTAACATCACTAGACATCTTAACTAAAGATACACGGCTACATTGAGACCATTCTCTTTCACTTTACTGCATTGGTTATTTAGACTTCGTCATAGCCAGAATTTGTATGATATTAACTACGAATGTATGAATAAAATCCAAATTGAAAGAATGAACAGTGATGGATTAAGGAAGATGGCGATGTGCACAAAATGTTCCTCCCTAAAATCGGGAAAATGTAATATTTTGAATAAACAAAAAAACTTTAAAAAAAATATGCGGTGAAATGGTTAGGGTGACATTCCTTAATCTCAAAACTAGACTTTACATTTTATTCGATGTAAAACTTTTAGGAATTTGCGGTTTTCAATGCTCTTCAACTTAGTTCTGTATTTGGCCTATTTTTTATTATCTTTTTGATTCGAGAGTCTTTTGTAGACGAAACGCGCGTCACCAAGCGTATTACCTTTCCAGTAGTCAGCACTTCTTTGTTGACAGGAGTTATCATTGATATTATAATAATTATAAATTAATAAGTTGAATCTAAAAAAATACTGAACTCCGAGAAAAATTAAAACGGGAATGCTGCTAATCAAATTGCAAAATCAAAAGCTCAAAAACATAAAATGAATCGATAACAACTGTCATATTCCTAACTTGGTACATGCATTTTCTTAACTGTTTACAAATTTTTGATTTTTTTTTGAAAAACTATGGATTTTCTTACCTAGGAATAGATGACCTCGTCTTTATTTAGCAGAACTTTTAGGAATTTCAGATCGTCAATGCTTTTTAACTTCGCACTTAATTCAACCATATTGACTTTTCAATTCGAACTTAACTGTTAAAGATTTGTTGACAAAACACGCGTCTTGCGTACAAAACTGAATTCTGATATTAATGATAAGTTTATTTCATATACAGTTTTCATTTTTTAGTGAACCCAGTTCAGCGGGCAAAACTCCAAGAACAAATTCTTATACTTTCGAAGCGTCAGGACATGTTGTCTGAATATGAAACTTGCAGTACTTGTTTGCTGCTTTGGCTTTTTCGATGGGTACCAATCTGCTCTATCACCCTCTTAGATATGTGTTATTCATTTAATTTATTATACTGAATGTCCCATCATTATTGTCTTTTACAAATGAATTTTATCTAAAAATATTTTCTATCTAATCACGTACTAAACAACGTAACGGTTTTTAGAAAAATCAACAGAAGTGAAGTAAATAGACAATAATGATGCATTGACTTGACATATCAACGATAAAAGGATTCGGCCCGAAACGGGAAAATGTTCGGCTATATCTTGAATTTTTTTTTCAATTGTTGTTATTGTATTGTTGTTATTAATTTGATTTAAATTTCTTGGGATTGGGAAATCCCCCTTTTAAAAGGCCTCATATCTGGCGGAGAAATATTCATGATGAAATGAACATCACATGTGAAATAAATCGATGGTGAATGAAATCGTTTTAGTATCGAATAGAATATCAACAATAAGCATTACACGTAATGATTTATAGGTTTATAAAAAAACTAACAAGTGAAATGTGTTTTCCAACAACTGTAAAAGAAATAAGTTTGAGTCGTTCCACGCTTCGTTATATAGTACATTGGAAACAAGGACAGGTTGAAGAGTTCGTCATGAATATTTAAATATAGTTCTGACTCTACTTTTCAAACATTCATGAGGAAAAGTGATATCAGGTTAGCGACTGTATATGGCATAGAAATATACAGTCAACGCATTTTGACTGATCAAATAGAATGAGTGCAGTATAAGATGTTTTATTTTTTTAATTTGAAAGTCAGATATAACTCCGAGCCAAAACGTAGGGCTCTAAGCATTGTCTTTAATAACTTGATGTAAAATCAATTCATTGTCCTATAAATTACCTATTTTTGATTAATCTAACCGAGAGGGTAACATTCAAAAAAATTGTCATCCGCTCAGCCATGTGATAGGGTAAATTAACACCCTCGTATTAGCCAATCAAAATATGGCATTTTAACGTGAAGTATAATAATATATTTTATCATACGATTGAAAAAAACATTCTCAAGCGTCTAGTGAAGACCACAATTTCGATATTTTAATGCAAGGTTTGAACATCTCTGTTATTAAGCATGAAGAATTCTAATGTAGTTTCTTTAATTTGCCTGCCATCGGTAGATATAGAATTTCATAATTTGAATTTAAATAATTGCGTAGAAGTGTTAAAATTTGTAACCTTTCTTTTCTCCTTTGGCCAACTAAGGGCATTTGTAATTTCACTACCTTGATTTCCTTGATTTATCTATATGTTTACCTGTACCTATCTTAAATCTTTTCCAATACTTCTTAAATTGGCTTAAATGACAGAAACACGAAACGAGTGGTTATGAAGCCTGCTTCTGAACAGAAAATTACAAAAATCTCATACAATGTTCCTTAAGGTAATTTCTATATTTATAATTTGCCGAATTAAATCATTTTCCAACCCTAAGGATGACATGCAATCATAAAAAATATTACTAATCATTGATTGGATAAAATTTGAATTTTATATAAACTTTGGATTTGGGATTGGGTTCTAGGCTATCTTAAATTATTTTTGGATCATTTCAATTAACCTTATTATTTGTTAATTTCCGAAAGGAAATTATATTGTGGAAAGTAAGGTTTCTTTAGTGGTGTCATCTAGTAAATAACTATGTAGGATCACCAAAACGATGGCGAAGCTGTATATTCGTAGTCGTTTATATTTTTTCAACATTCTATGTGACATTTTTCGGAAAAGACATAGCCTTTATTGCTCGAATATGTGAACTTATTATGCAATAAATGGTTTACTCTACGAAATATAATCTTATATATAATCTTGTTCATCCATTATTTCAATGGATAGCTAACTATAGTTTAAACAGGAAAGTCTGACATTATTACCAGTTTCATTAAGGGTTATCTTACAATACGGAAATATAAAATTTCACTTCATACATGATCTTTCAATTAAACGTGGGAAACGAACCAGAAAACTTGAGTTTTCTTCGTTAATGAGGTGGTTGCGAAAGTATCCTTTAGCTGAGGGGCAACAGTAATATACAGATGTTTAAATCTTGCGAATCAAATCAGAATATACATATCCAACTTAAACCAAAAAGAACGAAATAACCTTAACGGGCAGAGATCGGATGCGTCAGTGTTAAAGTCTTTTGATGTCCATGCATCACCCGCTTTGTGAATGCATACTCAATCAAAATACTCCATTAGGTAATTAGACAAAATCAGTAAATTTTGATATATCAAAAGACTATTAAGGTATCTAAGACCTATAAAACATGTTGCTTGTTACTAGTAATTCAGACTTAGTCACATAGAATCGGCAAACCAATTTGGGATTGAGATCGAATAACGGATGTAGACCTGTTGGTGACCTTCTTCTGTTGTCTGTTCTATGGTCGGGTTGTTGTCTCTTTGACACATTCCCCATTTCTATTCTCAATTTTAGTAAGACTTCTTATAGTGGTACCTACTTTTATAGCAGGTTCTGTGTGAGGAGCACACCCGTATTTAAGAAGTCCGCATAATGTGAACATACACGTGCGTGCGTAACGTATCATAAATGAAATACATCTAATGATTATATAAACGTCATGACATTGGACAGAGATGTTTATGATATAATATGTTATGCTGATAAATGTCAATATGACAATGAGAATATGATATCGTCACGTTTGTCATGGATTCAAGTTTGAAGCTGTCAATCTCTAATATAAAAAGAACTTTATGTATGTAGCATATATTCTAGTTTCGGTATTACCATTAATTTGAAGTTCAAATCCGTTATACTCATTGAATTGTCGGTGATAGAATGACAGAACATGATCAACAAATGTGAAAGTTTTGATCTCTTCACAAAAATGTTAACCCCAATTGTTTTAATTGGGGAAAAATTGTAGTTATAACCGATGTTCAATCGAGTAATTTTTAGTGGAATGTCTAATTTCATTATGATATTTTGAAGTTTTGGTATCCAGTGTTAAGCAGATTTTTATTTACCATTTAAATGTTATTTTCAATGAAGAGAAGGATGGATTCATTTATTTCTTTTTTTGTGAATGATGTTTGTACATGATTGTGTATAAATGGAATTTCCAGATTTTCTGTGAATTCCAAGTTCTTTTGGTAGGCTATTCAAATAATGATTTTAATCAGATTTCAGAAGCCTGTGATGTTTTTGGTTGTATTTGTAGTTTTTGGCTCAGTTAAATCAAATTAATTTGGATATTTCAATACATTTGGTCTTGTCATATTTGTTTCAAATACAGATTATTCCACAAAGATATGTCATGTGCACTGGAATCATTTTCATTTGTTCCTTTTCTAGTACTCATTGTAGCCTTGTTTTATTTCCCATAGGCTATAATCTGCTAATTAGTCCATTAACTTTAAAGTCAAGGACCGGAATTCACAATATGATAGAAATAAAGTTGCTAAATAGTTCTGCTTCAACTTATATTGTTTAATCTGATTTATTTTCTGTTAAAAATAACACAAATCAGAAGAAGAACGAAAATATTTGTTACAAATTCTGAGATATTGAATTTTTTATTCATGTATTTTTATCAACATACGAGTCCTACGTTGCCATTTTGATGTGTCAAAAACCAAACTCAAATGTTTATTATAAGCCCGTCTCCTCCTTTCAAGAAATTGAAAACGTTAGATAAAATCCACTAAGAGGATGAATTAAAGCTGTCATAATCATGACATGGTACAGGCATCAACAAAGAAATAACGCAACCGTCCACTTGTATGATATGTTTTTTTTCTTCTTTATTCTTAATATTGACAAATTTGGTGTGCAATCCAATTAAACATGATTGTTAATGTAACAGTTATTGACATCAGGCAAACAAAACTGTGTAAACAAATAACAAAGACAAAATGCACACATTCATACCAATAAATCTGACAAAGACACAAACAAACGTGCCCTGCTTTTCTAAATTTCAGAAAATGGCAATTAAACGCAGAGACTAGATGATACAGAAGTTAACATCTATATGCAACCGTAAGGCCCCCAAATATAAACAAAACCAATACCACACAAAACGCTATAAAAGGCTCTAATATGAAAATTAAAAAATTACAATCCAAAAAAATAAAATTTGACCTGATTAATGCAAAACAAATAATACACAAAACACTAATATGATATTTAGAAACAACGAGAACCACAGAATTACATGCTCAATTCTGAATTTGGATAGGCATATACAAAACGTGCCTGATCTTTGCGGGCGGCACACTTTCCTCCTAGACTGGTACAATGGTTGAACAGTATGTCCACACCCCCGATTTACAAATGTTCGGTTTTGAGCTCTCCCGATGACAAAGACAAAGCAGAATAGTGCTTCGAACACATCATATTTATTAATCTTTGTTTTCATTTTAGATGAAGGCAGACGTTTCGGTTTTAACAGATAAACTACTCCTCGTAAATAGTTGTTAGATATTAAATGACTATCTCTTACAATTTAGTATTTCCTTGTACCTTTGAAAGTTGCACAATTACACGAAAGACTATAGTTCATTCCTTTCTATTCACGCCTTCAGGACTTCCCACCATTTTGGAAAAAAATGAATTTGAAAATTATGATATATTGAATATCAATGTGGTAGTGAAGTATATAGCATAACTGCAGATAAATTGAAACTAATTTAAAGTTGATGCAAATTTAATAATTATCATACAGTCTTATTTTTATCTGGTTGACAAGATATAAGACGTATACGTCACAATGAATGCATGTGTATCGAAGCAGATTATATTACCAAACCTATAACGGAAGACATCTGCATATTTCTATAAAACGCGGATAGGTTTATTAATATGGAAATACATAATCAAATAAAGACCATATTATATACACAAAAGAATTCCAATTTGATAGATGTAACACCCATCAATGTCGGAAGTTACCTATCAGTCGTAAATTTAATCTATAATGTATTAGACAGGGAGATACAATCGCATGTTCCTATCTTCCATAATTAGGAGTTATTAACCAAATTGATTTTCATGAGTGATCTTTTGATTCTGACTAAATTAGATCACAAAGGCGGGTACTTAATATAATGAAAATCGAAGAAGTTATTTGAGTTGGAAATTGCGAGGTTAATCTGTAAACAGTGTGTTTGGTATATGCTTTTAAAATTAAATTAACCCGTTTTGATAAAGCAACATTGCTTTTAACCTCTATAAACCAACATGATTTTATCTTTTAATACTATTGATATAAACTGAATTCATTATTTTGTTTTGAAAGTCCACGCTTTGTAAGCATCAAATTAAAGTAAACAGTCACTAATAAATTGCTTAAACGCGTGAATTAAAAGTGCAAATATTTGACTAACATAACCTCAGAATATCGGTCTGATAAAAGTAAATGTAAAATACATTTTATGACAGAAAATAACACGATATTACAAAACTCTAATTTTCTATTAGTTTTTTTTATAATGGCAACAACCTACAATAAAGGTCGAATATCAAATTAAACGGTTAAAATTGAATCAACTAAAGTATATTACATTAAACAGGAAAACGAATTCAAATATATTTTCAAAATAATTTTTTTTGTGATTTTCCTATGCTTGAAATGTTTCTTTTATCACAATTATTAATGTGTATTTCACCTTTAACAGTAACGGTACTGTTTGTTCTAATAACGTTTTGCATTAACTCTTGAAACACGCGAATATCAAATTAAGTTCCATTATTATATTTATTTAGTTCTTAATTGAATAGCAAATATTTATATTTTCAAGGCTCTTTTTCTGATGAAAAAAAGTGATATTGTTTTCAGAAGTAAATTACCACACATTCTGGAATTTTGAAGCCCAAAACGTTTTATATTTGTTAACATTTTATGTTATTGAAAACATGTGGATATAGAATATATAATTCTTGTTAAAAATAGCTCACATTTTGAAATTTATCGTGTGGAAATTCACAACATATCTTTATGGACTACAATGGTTTATAGTTATATCGAAATATGATCAGCCTGTATTTCTTGCCCTCCGGAAGTAAAATGACAATTTTGAAATCGTTTGAATTGTTTTACATTGTCTTATCGGGGCCTATTATAGCTGACTATGCGGTATGGGCTTCGGTCATTGTTGAAGGCCGTACGGTGACCTATAGTTGTTAATGTCTGTGTCATTTTTGTCTTTTGTGGATAGTTGTCTCATTGGCAATCATACCACATCTTCTTTTTTATATACTGATGTATTCTGGTACTGGACACTCTAGTAATTTTTACTATTGGGTGTTAAGCAAATATTATTTAATTTATTTGTGATAATTTATTTGTGATTTCCCAATGAAACTGCATAACACTAAACATAAACAGAGTTCCCACAAAAAAAACTATAAAAAAGAAATATTATACCTTGGAGATACGAATGAGAAATTGTTAACGATGTTAGTTTTTGTGTTATTTTGAGGAAATGGAAAGAGGGTACAATTAAAAGGAAAAATCGACGAAAAACAGTTATCTGCATGACTAATAGACAAATGATGAACGGATAAATAACAGTTTTAAAACACATAAAGATAAAGATTGATTTAAATCCATCCCAGAAAGATCTAGTGAGTTATTTTCTTACTAGCTGTTATAAATAAAAATGAAGCTGTAATAGTTTTACTTTTTTAATATAAATTAGTAGATTTTGAAATGGCCCTATTAGAAAAATCAACAAAAAAAATCGTCCCTACCTATTATCATTTCAGTATTTCAATGTTTAAGTCGATACATTAAATTTAAACCTCCTGGTAAAGAATGATGATACCTTAGGCGTGGACTCTCTAAAAGACAATCGGGCTTCTTTCAAAACTGTGATAGCTTTTGTTCAATTAAGACTAGAATATTGCGAAAAGGAATATTTGAGAATTTGAGACTTTCAAACTATTTTTTTATTTATATAAATAATACTAGCATGCAGAATTTAAGTGATAGAATGGATCCTTGTAAATTAAAGTTACAGACTGCGGTTAGGTTTATCAAAAATTATATTACAAGTAGCAGAGAATAAAAAAGTCTATATGCAATAAATTATATTAATTAACTTAAGACTCGAATTTCTTAAGTTGTCTTCGAATTCAAATTACCGCATCGGTAGTTTCGTGCTAGACATGCATGTGATGTCATTATGTCTTGAATTTCAAATAAGACTATACTTAGGGCAAATAGTTTTCAGAATTTCCATTAACATGCTGTTGAACTCATTAACGGAAATCTCGTAAATGTCCGATACTCGGTTTTTTTTTCATTACAATGCATATGGGCCGTCATTAAACAATTGCACTTATTTCATTTATAAAATAAACCAAACGCAAAACCATTCAAACAATAATATGAAGTTAAAGCGCAAAAATTGAACTTCAAAAGCGTAAAGTTAACCGATGATTTACTATTAACGGCTTTGTAATGCACATCGGCTTCAAATCTTGTCGTTAACGTTTTCCTACTATAACAAAATACTTGAAACCAACTTATTTTCGCTGATACTTTATTTCGCAATTGTTTCTTACCAGTCGCCTTTTTGCGATAATATATCTCAACGATTTTCTCAATTTAGGTATATATTTACACAACAGAATACAAACATTGTTCTCAATGATTTAAATTTGCGTTTTTTCCTTCTCGCGAAATATAATCGCTCGCGAAAGTAGCTTTGAACAGTTCCTCCTTCGTGTAGTTTTGGATTAACAACGTTCTTAACAAGATATATTTTCAAATATAATAAAAAGCAATAAATGAAATCTTTTTGAATGCCTTTATTTAATAAGATTGTGTATCTGCAAAATCGAAATACTTTTTAAGTGGCATTTATTGGCTTATTTATTGCTCATTGTCCTGAAATATAAAATATTGATGCTAAATAATTAATATTTATCCATCTAATTAGGCCAAAAGTCTTAGTTTCTAAATTTAATGATCAATTAGGAATTCATTGTCATCACATGGTTAAAAAACAACTGATAGGCTATATTTTCTTCAACATAACTTTTTACCCACAAATAAGAATCAACACATAAACAATAATATTAAGTGATGTTGTTTGTAAAGCTAAACCTTTAACAGTCATCTTTGAATTGTCTACCTCAGGAATAGATTACTTTATCTGTATTTGGCAAAACGTTCATGAATTTTTGGTCCTCAATGCTCTACAACTTCGTACTTTAATTGGCCTTTTTAACTCTTTTTTTAATTGGAGCGTCACTGATGAGCGCATACTCAAAATTTATATTCTGGTTTCTATGATGAGTTCACTTTCACATTTCACAAGGACTACCATAGAACAAAGCTACTTTTCTTTTCAAAATCGCTCTACCAAAAAACGTGAAAATCTGATGCTGCAGTTTTCTAGGAAATTTGAATTTGTTTTAATCCTGTTTATCTAAAATGAAAAATACAGATTTGATATAGTAAACGAGAAAATATGATTTGCCCAATAGGAATAAATAAAATATCTTTAGGGCATGCAGAAAATAACAAATAAATAATTGTTTACTGCAACATTTTTCTTGCGTGGGAAATATTTAATTAATGTACGTTCTAAATGCGTATCGATTCATTGTAAATAAAAGTGATATAAAAGTGAAAGTTTGTGCCGATCAGAAGGAGAAACTAACAGTCCACATATTAAATATTTGAAACATGCATGTAAGTCTAATAGTGTACAAAGACCCCCCTACCTTCCAAACAAAAATCGGAAGATAAAATGTGACGTAACATTTCCTACGTACCTAAATCTACAATCTAAACGACATGAAACACCAAGTTTTCATAACAATTAAATGTGTCTTGTACAGCAAAATTGTCATTTGAGAGGCTGACAATTTCCCCCTAGCCGTTGTTTCCGATTATTAGAGGTTACTAATCTCTGCCAAAATATTTATACCCTGCATCTTCATATTAAATGATCTCATTTTCATGTAATTAATTTCGATTACTATCCCACTATATTTTTTTAGTAGAGCCAAAATACGAATTCAATCTAGAAAGGATAATTATGTTGAAACATTCTGTACTGCTTTTGCAAAATTTTCTGAAATATTGAGTCCTCAATGCTTTTTATCATGGAACTTTGTTTGTTTTGATTCAAACGTCAGTGATGAGTTTGTTGTAGTTATAATGCGAGTCTGGCATAACCAATGGCCATTCTGGTACAATGTCTCTATGATACAAAATAATAGATGTATTAAAGCTGTTTCTGATTGCCTTTGATAATGTTTTCATGATACAATGTCAAACATGAACAGCATTACTCCACCTCTCCGGTTATTATGAGAACAATATGCAATGGTTTCTATGGTGTTTGAGCTTCAAAGTTCTAGTGTTAAATCATATAACCATTAAAAACATATTATATTTCTTGAAAATGTTGTATTCTTTACTGACAATACATTTGTTGAATAAACTTTTGTTAAATTCTGTTTAAAAGGTTATAATGATTTTGTGTTTTGTATTTTGTTCAATCTGAGAAATATAAAACCAAAGTGTTATAATATGTCTCTGAAATAACAAAAACTAGACCGAATAATGATTCATTAATTGACCAACTATTTCATATAAAAAAGTCATTAACTGGTTTGTTTGGAAAAATGGAAGGGCGAAGTACAACGTTCAAGAACACATTTTATAGATATAACCATGATAACAAGTACGAGTAAATAGAACACCTGTTATTTGTGGAATCATCGTCTAATTGTAGCCTAATAAACAATATGTAATTTTCTTTAATTGTTTCTTTCTGTCCTACCTAATGTCATTAAGTATAACTAACTTACTCCCCCGTTTTTGTTATGATTAAGAAATTATTCCACCTTCAAACTATTTTATTTGTACAATGTTGGATGTTATGGTTTTATCAATAATTACAGAATATTCATTGAAGCACATCGATAGACACTGTTAAATCAAATGCACAATTAACACAGAAGAAGAAAAATCTTTGAGATTCGAAATGCACGAACCGGGTTCCGAAATACAATAGGACAATTGGAGTGCAGAGTGCACTTTGATCATTACATCAAAATGTATAATTTCAATACCAAAGCCGACTTTTGATTAAATCTTAGGATGTATGTTTGAGAGTATTGCTAAATCAGTTAGACGAATAATGCATATAAATGTACCACCCAGTGTCAAGTAGTTGAAATATTTTAAAATGATTTAAATATGAACCTGCCATGTACAAGACCAACACGCTGAAGCGAATTTCAACGTACTTTCCCACAACATTACAACACAGTACAAATTGCCAACTTACGTGGACATAATTCTGACTCAGAGTCGACAAGTCTTAGAAATTACCCTTTACTACAGCATGTGCATGACCATGATCAAAGAAGAACTCAGTCAGGGGAAAAAATTACCACAATGTCATTTTTTCCCCATATTTCTGGTTCTACCAAAAAGTAAAATCACAAATGTACTGAACTCCAAGGAAAATTCAAAAAGGAAAATCCTTAATCAATGGCAAATTCAAAAACTTAAACACATCAAACGAATGGATAACAACTGGGATATTCCTGACTTGGTACAGGCATTTTCTTATGTAGAAAATGGTGGATTTAACCTAGTTTTAAAGCTAGATAAACCTCTCACTTGTATGATAGTGGCATCAAATTCAAATATATTGACAACGATGTTGTGAACAAAACAAACAGACATAATAGGTAAAAATTGCAAATTGTAGTACAGCAGTCAACATTGTGTTATAGTCTTAATGACTATTAAAAAACAAATATGTAACAAAGAAGCACAAAATGGCATAAACACCAAACATATGATCCAAAAATTAGAGACAAGAATACAAAAATTAAAGACATGAATACAAAAATTAAAAACAAGAATACAAAAATTATAGACAAGAATACACAAATTAAAGACAAGAATACACAAATCAACCAAAAATATCAGATTATTTTTTGATAATTGTGATATATATATATATCTATGGAGTAAGTTTATTCTCTTATTTCATCTGAATGATGGAATAATTTTGTAATGACTGTTAAGCGAAAACCCCTTTGCCAACGAAAAATATAACAGTCTGCTTTATGAAAAACTATTATGATATACAACAACAATCAACAACCTCTGAATTACCGGCTCCTGTCTTGGGACAGACACATACAGATTAAATGTATGTCTGTTAAACATGCTAGCTGAAATCAAACCCTTTACCTAAAACCTGGGACAGTGGTGGCGATTTTAACCTTTTGTCTTCGTAAATAACTAATGAGATCCCGATACATTCAAGCATATAAGTCATTGACCTTAGTTCAATGAATTAGATTTATAAATATATTATAGAAGACGTTACTAAGTTGAAAAGACTTTTTGTGTTTTTGAACAATGTTTAAACTTTAGGTCATCATGAGGTCATATGATTCATGAAGGTACAACTCTATGGCTAATCCTCAAGTAGCAATATATTTGCATAATTGATATGCTGTTTCTATTGAGAACTTTGCGGATTTGGCTTACATGTGATCTAAAGCTATTCTTATTTCTTTGTTCAAGGCGCAATACTTTGTTGTACTTTTTAAGGATACGATGATATCTTAAGTATTGAAATTATCATTCACTTTTTTAATCTCCCGCTTATCATTGCCGTTATTCTTCATTAACCTTTTTCTACTAATGGAGGTAAACGACCTTGGTGGTATCTATTGTAGATGAAAATGTTTATTAAAGTAATTAATCTTTAATCTAATGTTTTGATTAGTTGAAAACATTGTATAGTTGTTTTAATGTACACATCTTGTCATCTTTTGAAACGAAATATTACAGACAAATATAACAATTGAAAAGCAATATGCCTTCTATCTGCACGACAGTTGAAATATAAAACAAATCACGGATATTCTGTATGAATATAAAGTAGGAAGAATAATAGATAGAAGTTAAGTTAGTGATGTGAACATTGTTCTAAGAATAAGTTGGAAGACTGTGTATCTCTTTTTGTTTTTTTCTCATATATTTACCACAATGGAATTAAATCAGGAAATGCTAAGGATCGTCAATAATTGAATGATTTCAATGAATTAATGATCCGTTTATTTAGGATAAAAAGTATTTTTGTAGTGTCCTTTACATGACCTTACAATAACACACACAAAGAGTGGCCTTCTCCATACACAAGACATCGGACGTTGCTACGCATTTTTACATCCCAGGCAGCAAAAGGGTCAATAAATTTTAAAGAGGGATGAATTTTGTGGGATCATAAAAATAACATTTATATACTGCATCAACTATAAACAATAATTGCTGTTAAATATAACATTTATACAATGTTGTAAATCTTAAATGCCAGTCCTAGATCCATGCACAAGAAAGTGAAAACGTCATATCTTCTCTCAATTATAAAATGGTTAAGTAGTGCTATAAATCTGTCATTTCATACTGATAAGGCGACCGATAATATTACTTAACTAACAGATGTTTTAAACACAAAATTGTAAAACTTTGAAAGTTTTAGGAAAATGCACAGGCACATTTGGGGTTGACCCTCCCCCTTTTTTTCTAAATTTAAAAAAAAAATAATTTGGAAATATTCTTTGATGTATCCTGCCTTTCAAGATTTTTTTGAAAACTAATTATTTTCATACATGGTTTTTAAATTATTTTAATCTTGCAATTTATTGAAAAAAAAATAATTTTGTAAAAAAAATAACAATCACATATATTTCATTTTTATCCCTTCTTGCAACAATTGTCACCTATAGATTGAGAGAGGAACCATGTGGTGTCTGAACTAACATAATATAATTGATGTGAAAGTTTAATTTGAAAATATGGTGTTTTCTAAGTGGTGCAGGAGATAAGTTCACTTTTTATTCAACATTATTTTGATGCAAATTCTTGGGCTTAGTTCATAGACTGAAATGCCACAGTTTTTGGTGGGGTTCGTGTTGCTTAGTCTTTAGTTTTCTATGTTGTGTCTTGTGGACCATTATTTGTCTTTTTTTTTTTCACCATGGCGTTGTCAGTTTGTTTTCGATCTATGAATTCGACTGCCCCTTTTTTAAACAAAGTACTTTTTTTGCACCGAAGGACGCCAGTAATTTTTATTTATATGTGAATGACAAAAGTTAGCTTTAAATAACCTTTGGTATAGTTTTGATTGAAATATATTTTTAGCAATACATCTGTAATCTTTGTTTCTTTGAGAAGGTTATTATTCCAACCAATGATATATCCAAGTATAACTGTGTGAAGATAACCACTAGCTTTTGATTATTGTAGTTCTAATCCTGTTATAAAACACGGTTTACAGCCAGAACACTCCGTCTGAATTCCTTTAATTGTTAAATTTGATAAATTTGATAACACTTACCGTAACTTGATGATATATCAGGTTTAAATATTAAAAAATTGCTTTTATATACAGCGTCTTTATACCCAAGGGTACCTTATTGAAATGCATCTAACAAAATCAGCAACCATAGTGCTTTCCTATATTTGGATATTTCAGTTTGACAGATGAAACTCGTAACAAAAGTTCACGACAATGAAACAATGTTTGTTACCTATTGTTAATTTCCCGCTGATTATGAGGATGTTCTCTTGAGTCCCTTTTCACGAAGTGATTTGTTTTCGTCTTGTTCGCTATGCCCGTGTCTTTCGCTAATTTTAGATTTCGTTTAATGTAATTAGTGATATATATCAACGTGTGATAAATCATGAAGGCAGGAATTTCGTTACAACATAAATACTTATAACTTCTTCAAGTATACAACCTTATAGTTTGTTAAAGTCAGATACATTTAATGTTCATTCATTTCTTATATTTATAGAAAAGAATAAGGAAACGGAGAATGTGTTACAGAAACAACTACCCGACCAGAAAAAAGCACACACAGAGTCACCAATGAGACTGCAATCCATGTATGTTTCTATGATTGCATTGAAAAAGACGTTACTAAGTTGAAAAACGTGTGTCCAATCTATATGTCCCTTTGAACAATAGAATATGTATAAAATGTAGTTCATCATACGGTCATATGTTTATATACTTGTTTATTACGTTATATCTGAAAGGTTTATCGTACTAACGTCATCGTTCAAAGAAATACCCGTACATTGATATACTTTTTTATTTAAATTTATCCTAAATCTATTGAAAGTCGTTCATTTAAGGATGTCTGCTGGTCATGTTTTTGAATTCTTGTCATATTTTCGATTTTCTCAGATTTTATCCATACAAATGTATTAAATTTTTTTTACACGAGACCCCACTTTTGTCTTCATAAATCTGTTCAATAGATCATTTATGACCATTTGAATTTTTGTCATGAAATCCTTGTTATTTTTTCTTGGTTTAAAGGGTAAAAAACAATTCCAATGTTAACAAATAGTAAAGTCTGAAGAAAACCCTTTTCCCGCCATCTTCTAAATGTCTCGTATTTTGAAAACTACACACGAGACTATCGATTTTATTACTTTATTTTGTTTAAATATCAAAGTTGTTTTCATTTTAAGCAATCACATGAAATCCTTGTTATTTTAAATTAGAGCAGCAGACATCCTTAAGGCATCATACGTTGTTGTACTAGTACATTCTTGTAGACACAATGTTTTGCATATTTGCTTTATGAGGGTACGATTACATCTCAAGTATTGACATATTCTTACACTATTTTAATTTTTCACTAATCATAACTGTTATTCTTATTAACTTATTTCTCCTAATAAGAACCTCGATGATAACTATTGTTAATAAATCCAAATTTATATTAGCGTAATTAGTCTTTGTAGGTGTATTGATAAAATGAAAAAATTGTATAGTTGTTTTGTAATACAGATCTTATAATTTTTAAAACGTAATCTAACAAACAAATTCAAACATTTGAAAAGCAATATGCCTATTGTCTGCACGACAGTTGAAATATAAAAAAAACAAATGACGGATATTCTGTATGAATACCTTAAAAGAAGACAAACTGATAGAAGTAAATCTATTGATGTATACATTGTTCTAAGAATGAAATGGTAGACAATGTATCCATTTTGGTTTTTTTTTCTCAGATATATAGCACAACGGAATTAAACTAGGAAAAAATCCGGATATCAATAAAAGAATAATTTCAAAGAATTAATGATCAATTCATTTGTTAATGAAAATTGTTAAAGTGTTCGTTAAATGAAGTAATGAGAAGTGTGGCCTACTCCAAACACCATCTTCAGTAAATTGCTTATAGGTGAATGACAAAAGTTAGCTTTTAAATTGAATAACTGTTGAAATAATTTTGATTGAATTTGTTTTTTTTAAATTTTACAAATATAAATACACATTAGAAGGGATCAAATTTACGACAGCAAGACGACATCACATACATTTACCTCTACAAATAATTACTTTCATTTAAGTATATCATGATTCCCGCGATAACAATCAAAATTCATTGTTAAATTATGAAGTTAGCTTTATATAGGTCATGAGATAAGTTTTTGTCCACTATGTTGGACTCAACGGTTATAGGCATTGTTATATTATTGTTCGTTTCTGTGTGTGTTGCATTGTAACGTTGAGTCGTTTGTGTTTTCTCTTATTTTTGAGATATTGAGATCAGACGTGGCACGGTATTTGTCTATCCCAAATTCATGTGTTTGGTTTTTTTTGTTATATTTTTTATTCTCGTGGTGTTTTGTCTAATGCTTGGTCCGTTTCTGTGTGTGTTGCGTTTCGGTGTTGTGTCGTTGTTCTCCTCTTATATTTAATGCGTTTCCCTCGGTTTTGGTTTGTTACCCCGTTTTTGTTTTTTGTCCCTGGATTTATGAGTTTTGAACAGCGGTATACTACTGTTGCCTTTATATATGATGCTAAATGTTCTTCGTCCTGTAGCATTGTTTTTAGATGGTATGACCAGGGCTAACGTAATTTATCAGAGAAAATAAATACACGTTCTATTGGATATTTTGAAAGTACGTTGAAAATATAAACTGGACTATTTCATGTACCAAACATTACATCTCAACTTTACTGAGTATATTTTACCTTTGAAAGACATGTTTTTAGTTATGAATTCATCTTATAATTATCTTTTATGTCAAAGTATGGCAATTGCATACACGTGTCTACTGTATATAAACATAGCTTTAGTGGTTATATATCTCAGCTAATACTTAACACAAAACTAATCTGCAATCTTTGTTCCCTTAAGTAGTAATTTTATGGCAACGGATGAAATATACAATTATAACCCTACGGAGATTACCATTGGCCATGACTCGTATTATTATAATCCTAATCATGTTATGTATCATAGTTTATGGCAAAAATCCCTCTAAATTCCATTTAACTGATAAGTTTAATAACACGTGCTTGTAACTTGACTGTGCAACATATAATTCAAAATTTTGTGACTATGTTGAACGCATCTATCCCATCGAACTAGACATACAGGATACAACATATACAGTTAAGTCGGCCTTATATCTTGACTTACATCTAGAAATTGACAATGAGTTGAAAACTAAATTTTACGACAAAAGAGACGATTTCAGCTTTCCAATTGTGAACTTTCCTTTTCTAAGTAGCAACATTCCAGCAGCACCTGCATACGGGGTATATATCTCCCAATTGATACAATATTCCCGTGCTTGCATTTCATATCATGATTTTTGTATAGAGGGTTGCTGCTCACGTGGAAGCTATTAAACAAAGAGTTCCAAATGGTGAAGTGGAAATCATCCCTTCGTTAATTTTACGGACGCCATCACGAGTTGGTTGGCCGTTATAAAATAACCGTTTCACAAATGATATCGGATATGTTCCTTACGTCGTAACTACAATCCCCTTCCAAGCTTACCCTTCCCGAGCTCCAGAGATCACCCCTAGTTTTTGGTGGGGTTGCTTATTCTTTAGTTTTCTATGTCATGCGTCTATTGTTTATAGATATAGGAAGATGTGGTGTGAGTGCCAATGAGACAACTCTCCATACAAATAACAATTTAAAAAGTAAACCATTATAGGTTAAAGTACGACCTTCAACACAGAGCCTTGGCTCACACCGAACAACAAGCTATAAAGGGCCCCAAAATTACTAGTGTAAAACCATTCAAACGGGAAAACCAACGGTCTAATCTATATAAACAAAACGAGAAACGAGAAACACGTATATATTACATAAACAAACGACAACTACTGTACATCAGATTCCTGACTTAGGACAGGTGCAAACATTTGCAGCGGGATTAAACGTTTTAATGAATCCAAACCTTCTCTCTATTTCTGAAACAATAGCATAACATCACAACAAAGAAAAACATACGATAAAATATCAATTGGCAGACTTAACTCAATCAAAAAACGTATGATTAAACAATGAACGAATAAATTTGATCTGCGATATCTGAATACAAATGCACAGTTAATTAAATATTAGAGACAAACATTCATGACCAAAAAGCTAACAAACAAATTCAAACACAGGACATGGCTGAGAAATATTTAACCAATCAATGTTCACTTTAGAAAAAAACCGGTTTTTTTTATAATCTTGAAGTTTATACAAATGTTGTAAGAATAAGTGAAAAATTGAAGATATTACAAATAATGAAAGCTGGTGTACAGACAAGATCCATATAAATAAAAAATAACAAAAAAGCTGTCTGTTTGTCTTCTTTCATTTTCAGCCATGCATTGTCAGTTTAGTTTCGATTTATGAGTTTGACTGTCCTCTGGTATCTTTCGTCCCTCTCTCATATACTCAAAGATGCTTCATTTAAATAAAATAAATATAATAGTCATCGCTATCAAATATAACGATTTTTCTTAATTTAAATATACCAGTTTGTCACATAAAACACTAGACAAAAGTTTACGACAAATAGGTGAATTTTTGGTCAGTTTTGTTTATTTCCTGTTTATGACGGGGATGTTACCTTTGATCTGTTCTTGTCTTGTGATTATTGTTTGGCAACACGTTTGCAATATCCGTGTCGTTATACTAGTTCAGTGATACTGGACGTCATTCTAAACTCCCGAGTTATGCACAAGAAATTAAAATTAAAAATCATACAAGACTAACAAAGGCCAGAGGCTCCTGACTTGGGACAGGCGCAAAATTGTGGCAGGGTTAAACATGTATTTTGATATCTCAACCCTCCCCCTATACCTCTAGCCAATGTAGAAAAACAAACGCATGTAGAATGTAGAATTGTATTTAGATGGTATGACCGGACCCAACGTTAATTAACAGAGAAAATACTCGTTCTACTTGATATTCTGAGACACAACTAGAACTATGTAACCAAACATTACATCTCCACTTTACTGGGTATATTTTACCTTTAAAAGGTATGTTTTTAGTTATGAATTCATCTTATCATGATCGTTTATGGCAAATTATGACAAATGCATACACGTGTCTAGTATATATAGCTTTATCACATAGCTTTAGTGGTTAAATATCTCAGATAATACTTAACACAAAACTAATCTGCAATCTTTATTCCTTTAAGCAGTTATTTTATGGGTACAAATGAAATATACAAGTATACCTCTTTGGAGATTATCAGTGGTCATGACTCGTACTATCATAATCCTAATCCTGGTCACAGTTTACGGCACAAAATCACTCTAAATTCCCTTTAAATTCACTCTAAATTCCATTTAACTAATAAGTAGTTTGATAACACTTACTTGTAATTTGATGATATTACTGCCTTAAATTTTCAGAAATTCCTTTTAAACACTACGCAACATATACTCAAGGGTGTCTTATCTAAATACATCTAATAGACACTGCTATCAAATATAGCGATTTTTCTAAATTTGAATTCATTTTGACACATAAAACTCTAGACAAAAGTTTACGACAAAGAGGTAAAATTTAGTTCCGTTTTGTTTATTTCCCGTTTATGATGGGGATGAATCCGTTGATCTTTTCTTATCTTGTGATTTTTGTTTGGCAACTCGTTTGCAATGTCCGTGTCTTTAGTCAATTTTAAATTTCGATAATCGTAATTCATTATTTATAACAACGTGTTTAAATCAGGGATTTCTTTACAAGAATTTTGTTAAAACTTCTACACATTTCTTTATATACTAGTATACAAAAATTCATACAAAAGAATTTGTATTACAAAAGGGTATACCACACTAATACTTCCTGTGATGTTGTTCAAAGAATCTATAAATTTAGATTCAGAGTGTTTGGTTCATATTGTATGTGCACAATTAACTTTGATTGCTTTTCCCAACAAGTGATAAGGTGATCAATTAATTCTTCCTCGTATTTCTTTTCCAAATTTTGAGAAAATTATTTTGTATGTTAATTATTCTAGTTTTGTTTTTATATTCTCAAAGATGGACGAAAGATACCAGAGGGACAGTCAAACTCATAAATCGAAAATAAACTGACAACGACATGGCTAACAATAAAAAGAACAAACAGACAAACAATAGTACACATGACACAACATAGAAAACAGTTAAGCCTAAATGAAGTTATTACGCATTTAAGCATTGAATAATGTGTAAGAACATACATCCCATACCTTCCTCAGAACGCATTGTTCAGTTCCTTTGTAGAATATTAGTAATGTAATGACAAAGTTGGAATTTCCATCAAAAATCATTTTCGATAAACCGACTTCCCCAAAAAAATGTATTCAAAAGGAGACAACTCTTGTATATGACAAACTATGCAACTGCCTTAACAATATAGTAGGGCTCACATTAACAATAAACAAATATGTAGTAAAAGTGCAATACACATTTTTGGTAGACATGGCATTGCAAAAGATCCGGTTATTATGCCATATTATAAGTGAAATAGAGTAGACTCCATATATATCGTGGTATGGCAATAGTATACTGTACGACGAATTCATCCTTCCAAAGTCTTCTATATATACTTAGTTGTAAGAACCAATTGCAATTGGACCATACAAAAACAAATCCAAACAATAACAACTTGATAGCTTGAAATGTGTTTTATAGATTTATTTCAATAGTTCTTCATCTATTTCGACGTCTGTTGAAACCTTTCGAATCTTTCTCAACGCCGTTTTTTTTTTAAAGATTTTAAGAAAGGGACATAACACAACTACCTATCGTGTTTGAAATAAGCCCCGACGGCTACGTTAAACCCCATATGAAATATAAACGATCACCACACGGGTGCTTCGAACTAATCATATTTTTAAAAATGCATAGGCAAGATAAATATTTATATAAGGCTCCAGAACATGTGAACAGATTTTTTTTGCCTTTTAAGTTGAGGGGTTTTGCATAACCTCGATAATAAAGGATCAGCAATTCGATACAAATTACGAAGCAAGCCGTTTACATATCAGTGTGAATACATCTGTGGTAGTTTGAAAACATGAACTAAGAATAGGAATAAGGTAGAATATACAGCAAGACCTTACTGTGTAGCCTGGTAATAGATGTGTTCATTTGTACAAATTCATTATAGCTTTAAAATATATTATAAGAAAAACGTCTGAGGTATCTGTATGTTTTTAATACAATGTTTAAAAATATTGTGTTTAGATTTAATATAAAAATATGCTTTTGTAGAAAAACACCCACAGTAATTCTAGATGCTGATTCGTCATTTTAAGCAAGACTTCAAGCTTGTCTTTTCATTTCCTTGAATAAAAAAAAGTAAAAAGTAAAATCACATATATACTGAACTCCGAAGAAAATTCAAAACGGGAAGTTCCTAATCAATGGCAAAATCAAAAGATAAAATACATCAAACGAATGGACAACAACTGTCACATTCCTGACCTGGTACAGACATTTTCGTATGTACAAAATGGTCGATTGAACCTGGTTTTATAGCGCTAAACCTCTCACTTGTATGACAGTCGCATCAAATTCCATTATGTTGTCAACGATGCGTGAACAAAACAAACATTGTAGGTAAAATTGTCAAAATAGTGTTTCAATCTCAATCACAACAAAAACAAACAAAAATTTCCCAATGAAGCACAAAAAAAATTTAACAACCACGTTCGTTGAATTTTTAAATTGAACACGCAGTAAGTAATTAAGTTTAAATGCACTGACCAGAATCGGCAATAGCACGTGAAAAAAAATATTGATCATAGTTATTGTTCAATATATCTAATACTTAAAAATATCGGACGTGAAAATATTCTGTATTTTTCGATTTCTTTACTTTTTTTTCTCAGGCTAATCGGTTTATTTCATTTGATATTTACTACTTTCAAAATTTCACTTAGAATGAGATGATAAGGATTAACCGATTTTGTTTATACTTGCCATTGTTTGTGGGTTCTGTTTACGATTTCTCAGAGAATGGGTTGTAATGTAGGTTCACCACAAAAAGAACATGAAGACATCAGTCTTAAAATATAATGTAATGGACACATCCAATAAACAAAATCCTTAACAAGTTCAATAACAGATGGCATTTAATTGGAATTGTTTCTCGTTGAATTACGTTAGATGTTTCGAACTATTGTATTCGATATAAATATAAGTTGGAATTTAGAATTCTATCCGTCTATTTTTACTTCTTAAATAGTTTGTTGTTTAAATAAGTAATGCCAAGAATTAACGATCCCCAATAAAACAAATGAACAAATGACTATGGATCATCTGCTTAAAAATTAAAAAAGGAGTGGATATAAAAAAAAGACATGACGTACTAGTGGCGTTTTTATTTTTACTCATTGAAGGGTTAATGAATTAGTAATTTAAATCATAAAACAAAAATAGCATAGTGTTGTTCTAGTTAACTAAAAAAACGTAACCCCAATACTTTGATGTAATGTATAAACAAAGATAATGATTCATTTACCGGCAATGTGTGTTGAGGTTTAAGAAATAAAATCTTTAACTAAAGTTTTTATTTCTTCTCGTAGACGTCATTTATTATTTGTAAAATACAATGTACAATGATGTTTTTGATTTTTTAGTCAGAATATAAAACAATCATAACTGATAACTTAAGTCTATGATTCTGCAGTAATGTTAACTTTAACATTCAAAGATTATTCTTTAACAAAAACAAACGTTTATACATCACACAAAATTCATTTTACAAATTAGCTTATTCAATTGAACTAAGATCAAACTAACAAAACCAATTAATAACTAACATCAATAACTGAATTCAAAGAATTTTATCAATTAATCTTTAAATGGCTATCAATTAATTTAAAATCAAATATTTATAGTTTTTTTTTTAAATAAACGGTACTGAAAACACTTAATTATTATACCTTTAGTTTATAGTTACGTGACAATTATAAAAAAAAGGGGGAAAACTAAACGTGAATGCTATAAGTATTTGTAAGACACGTGATTCTATTAAGCTGTCTTTGTGTACTGTCCTAAATTATTTTAATTATTCGTTGTTATTCTGTGGTTAATATCGAAATATACTATTGAATTATTTATTCATCTTGCATTTATTTGTACTCTGTTCACGTCATGTAATGCTGTCATTTTAGCGGTAGATTTAAAATTGCTATAAAACGCGGAGGTTTGGCTAACAACAAAATCAGGCTTAATCCATCATGTTTTCTTAAAAAGTCCTGTACCAAGTAAGGAATATGTCAGTTGGTATCTAATAGTTTGTTTCTATGTGTGTTGCATTGTTGATTAATTTTGTTGTATTTCTATGTTCTGTTATTTTGTTGTTTACCTCTCATAATTTCCCTCGGTTTTAGTTTGTTACCCGGATTTGTTTTCTCTCAATCGACTTTTATTTTTGAACAGCGGTATACTACTGTTGCCTTGATTCAACTTGAAATTTGAAAAATAAGACATACACAGAAAATTAATGTTTAAAATGTTCTGTTTTTTGGGTTTTTTTTTATTTCGTTTTGTTTTGGATAAATGAAATATTGATATCCATTCAAGTTGCTTTTTTTCGGGTTCAAACTAGTTTCAACATTTTTTCCCTTTGGTAAACGTATAAAGGTAAATGCAAACGCTAACTGCTATGCATACAAGTCAATTAAACATAGTCTTCAGTTTATTTATAGTAAGATGTTCTGGTGTCGAATGAATTCTTTATAAATTAAACTGTGTTTGATCATTTTTACTTCTCATGGTTAGCAACCTTCAGCTAAAATTGTTTTTCAATTGAAAATGTTCGTTTCTGCTACTGAGCTTGCATTTGAAATTGCCAAAGGGCATTGACACTAATTGACTTAGTCAAGAACAAGCAGCATAGTTTTATAACAATGCAATTACCATTTGGAAGAAATGACAAACACACTCAGTGTTATAACAGAAGCATCTTCGTATCAATTTATGAAATATGGATGTACAAATGCTTGACACAAAGTTTATAATTGAGGAGGCATCTGTTAAAAACAGATATATTCCAAATAGGAAAAAAGCATACAATGCATTATAATAAATTACTCAGTGTATACGTAAATCAAACAGATTGATTATTAAAATTACCTATAATCATTTGATATACCATATCTCATCTTTTTCGTTACAAAATATGTGATATTTTAATTTTATGTGCAATTTGTCATACAGATACATTTAGTATACAATAGTTAATATAGACTAAAGTCCTCAAGTTCGGTAAAATAATTGAAGCGAATGTGCACTATGTATAATTCATTTAAACCTGAAAATATGATATTGCGTTTTGCAATAATGAAACTTGGATTTATCCATCAAGCTTACACAATTTGAGATCGGTTTGAATATAATCACCCTTTTAAACATTTATTTGATTTTCTGTCCACTAGTCCTGTCACGCTCCGTTTTAACTCTAGTGTTTTGTTGTGCCAATAGTTTATGTTACAGTTGTCTCAATTACTGTTGCCTTAATTTGCAACTTTTTGCTTAATCCCATTTCTGTGTTGATAAATTCGTTAGAGAGGGAGGCAGAAATAAAGGAATTGAAATATTGAAGGATTGTGCGTAGTTTTTTTAATTATTACACTACACTTGCTTCATAATAACAAACCTTCACTAGACTCTCTGAGTTAAACGGTTTTTCGTGTTGATCAGTTTGTAGAGATGAATTCAAACTGCACGAAAGTTAAATATTGTAAGTATTGTGAAAGGGCAAACGCTTAAGAATAAACAAAGTAGTTCTAATCATTTAAGCTTTGTTATTAGTTTCCTATATTTGAACATACATCAGAAGTAAAGGGTTCGAAACATTTATTATTGTGTTATTTTGATTTTATGAGACAAATTTCTTGAACTATGTATACAATTGAAATAATAAATTGAGATTGCAAAACATCAAATGTTTAACAGAAAAAGTTGATTTATATTTCGGAGGAGGTTAGTATGAAGTCCATTGTCAATAAACTAGTACACATTTTTGTTTAAGGGCCAGCTGAAGCACGCCTCCGTTTGCGTTTCTGTACTGTATGCCTGTCACGTAATGTTGTCTGGTATTTCTAAATTTGCAAAGAGCAAGAGGTTTGGGTAGCCATAAAACCAGGTTCAAACCGTCGATTTTTCTTGAAATGTCATGATACAAGTCCGGAGTTTTGCAGTTTTTAACAAATACTTCGATTCTATGTATGTTGGCGTTTGTTTTTGTAGGCTTTTTTTCCGTTGTTTTCTCTTAATAGTTGATGTGTTACCCTCGGTTTTGGTTTATTACTCATTTTTTTTTAATCGATTTGTGTCTTTTGAAAAGCGATATAATGTTGCCCTTATTGATAGAAGTTGAAAGAATACTGAGTATTGCCGAGAGAAGGCTGAGTTCTCACAACCAGGTGTGAAATTCTCAAATTTTTCATGCATGACACAAGTCAGTGCCCGTAATTCAATGGTTATCTATGATTGCCGTCTGTCTTTCTTTTCGTTTCCTATTTCGTCATAAATCTTTTTTTTCTCTTTTGGATTGTTTTACATTTTGTCACTTCAGAACATTACATGGCTGAATATACAGAATGGTACAGTTCATAAAAACATCGTGATCTACCGGTCAACATTGCTGAATATTAAGAATGGTACTGTTAATAAAAACATCGTCATCTACCGGTCAACATGGCTGGATATACAGAATGGTACTGTTCATAAAAACATCGTCATCTACCGGTCTACATGGCTGAATATACAGAATGGTACTGTTCATAAAAACATCGTCATCTACCGGTCAACATGGCTGAATATACAGAATGGTACTGTTCATAAAAACATCGTCATCTACCGGTCAACATGGCTGAATATACAGAATGGTACTGTTCATAAAAACATCGTCATCTACCGGTTAACATGGCTGAATATACAGAATGGTACTGTTCATAAAAACATCGTCATCTACCGGTCAACATGGCTGAATATACAAAATGGTACTTTTAATAAAAACATCGTCATCTACCGGTCAACATGGCTGAATATACAGAATGGTACTGTTCATAAAAACATCGTGATCTACCGGTCAACTTGGCTGAATATACAGAATGGTACTGTTCATAAAAACATTGTCATCTACCGGTCAACATGGCTGAATATACAGAATGGTACTGTTTATTAAAACATCGTCATCTACCGGTCAACATGGCTGAATATACAGAATGGTACTGTTCATAAAAACATCGTCATCTACCGGTCAACATGGCTGAATATACAGAATGGTACTGTTCATAAAAACATCGTCATCTACCGGTCAACATGGTTGAATATACAGAATGGTACTGTTCATAAAACATCGTGATCTACCGGTCAACATGGCTGAATATACAGAATGGTACTGTTCATAAAAACATCGTCATCTACCGGTCAACATGGCTGAATATACAGAATGGTACTGTTCATAAAACATCGTCATCTACCGGTCAACATGGCTGAATATACAGAATGGTACTGTTCATAAAAACATCGTCATCTACCGGTCAACATGGCTGAATATACAGAATGGTACTGTTCATAAAAACATCGTCATCTACCGGTCAACATGGCTGAATATACAGAATAGTACTGTTCATAAAAACATCGTCATCTACCGGTCAACATGGCTGAATATACAGAATGGTACTGTTCATAAAAACATCGTCATCTACCGTCAACATACTTCTCAACAAACTGTCGGTTTTCCAAAAAAAAAGTCCTTATGTAACGCCCCTTGGCTAAATCATCTAAATATATGACAAAAACATCAAACAGATGCTATGAATATATAGGTATTTTAAATGCCATCAAAACCAAAACTCTTAGAAAATAAACATAACACTAAGATATTTAAAAAAAAAAGCACAGACAACCGATTACAATACATGTTCCTTATTTTGAACATTTCAATTATAATCAGATCAAAACTAATTTATTTCAAAGTATTCCAATTCATTGTGCATTTAGCTACAATGTACATGAGCGAACAGAAACACAAATGTAATGCAACACAATCTTTTATAACTTAAACACAATAATCTAGGAGTAAAAAACTGTAAATCTATCACCTTTAAAAATTAAAGTTGATAAATTTCTAAATTCCCTGACTATTACTTCCTGATTTGAAACTAATGGATGTCGAATTATGCACTTACACATGCAGTAGAAACATATTTTCAATTATTCTTCTGAGACTTCAAATCAATAAACTGTACGTGCAAGCTGATTGAAAGTGGGGGCTTTTATATCAAATTGTTTTAAAAGTATACAACGAGACACCGATAAGTAAAAACAATTTATTCGAAACCTTATAAAATAGATATAAACAAGAAATAGAGTCACGGTATTTCAAAAATGTTACTTTTTTAAAGTTTAACCGCTGTAAAATGTGGTATGATTGTCAATGAAACAGTTCTGCATAAAATGACTTCGAAGTAAGCAAATATGTGTCACCATACAGTCTTATCCAATGAGTAATACCAATACCGCGTAACAAGCTAATAAAATGACAAAACTTACCGCCGGTACAAAACAATAAAAGAGAAACAATTCGACTATGATATAAAACAACACACGATAATCACATGATTACAGGTTTCTGACTTGGGACAGGTATATACTGTAACAGAAGGTCTTTGTTTATTATTTATTCTGTATAATCCTATCAATAGAAAAAATGCCAATTGGTTATTGCTTTCATGTTTCTATGGATTGTTTAAATATTTGATATAAAATTATACTCTAGCTTGTTTTTACATATCATCTTTTGGTCAAGAAAATGAGTCCTTCGACCATTTATTTTGTACTGAGACGATTTTGTTTTTATAAAGTGGTCCCTGATACATTTTGTATGTATACCTGTCCCAAGTCAAGAACCATGAATAAAGAGGTTGTCGTTTGTAGCTGTCTGTCATATTTGTTATCTTTCATTTATTGTTTTCAGCATAAATAAGGCCGTTGATTTCTGAATTGACACATATGTTGTCACGCCGATACTAAGCTAAGCCTTCTGGTAGAGATTGTTCGGTTTAGATTTAAATCCCTGAATTCTGTTTGTTGTCCTAATTTATTCTCATTTTTTTTTTGTATGTTATTTCGGTTAATTTCTTTAATGATAGCGGGGTACCGTTTGTTTTTAATTATTTTGGGCTATTTAACATATTTGAAAGAAACTGATTACATTCAATTTATCCATTGTTGTTATATATATATAAAAAATAGTATGGTTTTATCTGTTACACTAAACATCTTTACAAATATTTATTCACAAATCCCTATGCGAGTAAATCGTGATTTGCATAGAAAAAGGCTTCTTACAAGTAATTTCGGCAACATCTTTAATACTAAAATTACGAGGTCCAATTTGTCAGCCGTCATCACGTAAAAACGACGAATCAAAGAATTCAGCTTTATATATAACTAATATAGTACAAAGGTGTAGATTAAAAATTACACCACTCAAGGCCCTTTTGTTTTCCACGTAATTAATATTGCCAATAATTAAGAAGTTCCGGGTCGAGTCCGATACCGATGCCAATAGTATATTCACCTGTTACCTGTTACCTATCCTTATCTGTACGTTCTGCATCTAACAGGTGCACCACCAAACGGTGTATTTAGGATTATGCTATATGCACGGATCATAATCACAGGGTTGACACTACTAAATTCAATCATTGTCAAATTGTTACCTATTGTAGTATTTTAATCAGTAAGACTTTCTAAGATAACAATACGAATACTAAAAATAAGGTGTATATAGGAACCGTTTTCAATTTGTTAGCAGTGAATCAAAGAATTCAACTTTATTTTATAACTAACATAGGACAATGCTGTTGATTAAAAAATACTCCATTCCAGGACCTTTTGTTATCCAAATAATTAATATTACCAATAATTGATAAGTTCCAGTTCGACGGGTTCAAACAGAAAAGATTTGAAAGCAGAGAAAACTGTGTATCTTATAATCGGCATGACTTTATCAGATAAAAAATAATACTAAAACAAGGCTTGCGCATAGTTATATACTTTAATTCAGTCACGGACCCGCGATATCACGGGTGTGTTCTAGTACTTATTATATTTATGTAAAATAAGTTCGATTATGTCTTATTTTGTAAATTACAGATACAATTTAGTTGCCTGATAATTTAAAGACAGACGTGTAATGCTATATTTGCATTTCTCTAACAAATTAATTGTGAACTTAGATTTATTAATGCATCATTGATCATATTGATTTGGTTATTTAAACTCACTTACTATACATGTACCTTCTAGTTAAGAAAAGGCATCAACACAATAGTTTAAGTTAGATATACAATGGATAACCGTTGATCCATGAGAAATAAAGCATTCGCCATCCGGGCTCATGGTTTCTTTTTCAAGAATCAAAACTTATTCATTGCATCTATATAACTTTATGTCCATAGTTTCGAACTAGAGAAGTTGTTTTTAATAATTCAATTTTGATAGATTCTAATCTGATATTTTTTCCTACAACTTAACTTGAAAATCTCCTTGATGTCTTTTGTGCGACTCTTTTCATGTCATTGCGACATTGCATTGAATAATCCTTGGCTTTTATGTCTCTGATAACGTTGATGCGGCTACATCCGACAAACTTTGAAGATTACGACTAAGGCACAATTTACTCTTAATTGAAAAAAGACAGCTTATAGAGGATAAACAATGTGTGTAGGACTTCGGAATTATACCACCATATTTCCAGATTGTCATACCATTAATTTTTAATCGATTTGATTTATAACTTTGACATGTTTTCATAATATGTTATAGATAAGTTGAAATATCTGAAAAACCTCAAATTAAGTACTTTGAAAAATTATATAACAACCCCCTTCCCCCAAAAAAACTAATAAAATATGTTGTAAACATTCGAAAAGTCATATATTATTCGGGTGATGCCCTTCGGAAAAAGAGAGTTTTCTTGAGTAAACAACTTTTCATACTTTCAAAGAAAAAACATATGCAACTATCTTAGGCAAAGTTTACCATCAACGGATTTTGCTATTGTTTTGAGGATCTTCAATTGTCTATATATAATTACGTATACACCAATGTTTTCTCCAGCTTACAGTTTGCTTGGCCTTGGCTTATAATGTTTTCTAGTGGTAGCACTCTGCCGGACCTCGGTCGACAATGTTTTCTCCAGCTAACAGTTTGCACGGCCTTGACTTATAATGTTTTCTAGTGGTAGCACTCTGCTTGACATCGGTCGACAATGTTTTTGGGTAGCACTCTGCTTGGAAACATGCTGGTTGGACTCGAGGTTGACGGGGTATTTTTGGGGTTAACAAAATTGCTTGGCATCGGTTGATGTTTTTTTCTCGGGGTAACAACCTGCTCGTTTACTCACTAAGCTATGTGTTCAACGTTTATTACAATAAATAGTCTTTAAATCTTGCAATCTTATTAATTCAATAATTTTGATTGAATTGTCTATAGTAATTGTCTCATTTCTTTTTATGTCGGGGCCTTTTATAGCCGACTATGCGTTACATGTTGAAGGTCGTATGATTGCCTCTAATTGCTTAACTCCACTTGATTTGAACTTTGGTGGATAGTTGTCATATTGGCAATCATACCACATGAAGAAATAGTTAATAAAAAAAAAAAAAAGGGTCATAACCTTTTCAACAGTGGTGCTACAGCCAAATTTTTTTACCACAAATATCAGGGAACCAATACCAACCAAGTTATCAACTTCGTTTTGACTTAACTCCAATAAATTAAGGTGACAACTTTTGCACTCAGCGGAATTGCAAACTTGTCCCGGAGACTGTTACTCCTTTAACAGACACTTTGTTTGTATTTGTCTAGAAAAAGAAACAGCACTCTAAAAAAAATCCATAAATAGTAAATAGTACAATTTACCATTTATTTTCTTGGCTTTTTTATTTATCTAACTTTCGTTTTATAGCTAAATGCTTTCCCTGAACTGGTTCCAATGTTCTTTAATGTAGGTTTTGTTACACAACTAATCAAGATTAAAAAATGAGGAGAATTGAGATCTAAACATTAAACCTATACCCCACCACAAATGCAAGTGCCTTGCCCAAGTCAATAGCAGTAACTTTCGTATGTCATATCGTAATGTTTCTTGTTGTTCTTAGTTATTATAGTTTGGTAATGCCTCTGTTAGATTTTATCACATCTTTTTAAGAATTGCGACGAATCAAAGCCGTATGTAAAAGGTATAAACAACTTTCTTCTTTGTTTACGTTGAATACTGTATATTGTCCTTTAAATGTGTTTTGCTTTTATTTATCTCGTTAACAGATCTCCTTTTATGTATTTTTTTGGCTTTGAAAAAGTGTCTACTACTATATATAGGAATATGAATAAACAGAATTACGAGATGTACGACCATGAAAAAGCTTTTGAAGGAAAAATAAATGACAATAAATATATATATACGGTCGACACTAATAGAAAATATCTATATATTCATAATTGTCAAGCTCTAATGCGCACATGTCTTTAGAAAATATAAGATATTATAAAACAAAGCCAAAAATGTTCTCCTGAAGTTTTTATTTAGTTTATTCCTTACTCTTCTATACTTGGGTTAGGTTGGGGATGGGCATCTAAAGCATTGCATATTGTATGAATTTACACTCAGATCGCCTTCTTTGACAGGGACAGGAACTGTTGGAGATCCTTACTCTCCTTTAAATGTGGTCTTTAAAGGTACAGAGACGAAAGGCCAATAAGAATCAGTTCAGGAAAATTAAACCCACTTAACTCTGTTAAAACAAGTTGACAAAACAAAACAATAATTTAAAATTTCTGATGTTTTCATTTCTTACATTAACATCAGAAATATGAAAATAAATAAAACGAAGAACCGTAGAAAACATCTTTTAGTCTTGTATTCAAACTATAAAATAATAAACAAACGACGATATTATAATTTCGATTTTCATCAATAAGTCTGTTTAGTCTAGAGAGGGCAAATGATGGACAGGTCATAGATATGTTTGTTTTTAAATCAATAGTTACATTTTTTAAATGTTCTTTTCTTTTCGTAAAAGACCTGCCCTGTAGATGAATGTAGTGGACCTTTGAGTTTTACAAGAACTTTCCGAGCGTCAAAGACAAGTGCAATTATTTATTTTCTCAAAGGGGTGACGAAAATAAGACATATGGACAAATCGACTTCTCAATTTCCTCGCTCTCCTTACAGAAATACCTTTTAAATTAAACAAATCTATGATCATGGGTTAACAAGATGCAGTTGCACGAAAAAAATACCTGCACCGTTACATCATACCCTCTTTTTTAAGTACATGTCTGATAGAGTTCCCGACCTTATACAAGTCGTTCAATTTTGCAGAATATGTCTTATTTGTACTGAATAGTGCAGGACATATTTGCCACTAGCCAATCAAATAATACATAAAGATTGTAAATCAATTTTACAATTAGAGAAAACAGATTTCTTTTTATTTATTTAAATCTGCAAATCCGATTTAACATTATAATTTGTTCTCACTTGACCCTGTTTATTTCGCTATATAATAATTAACATAATTAAAATATAATTATTTATGCTTTAATATCTCATGTTTTTCAAATATTCAAAAGAAGGAAATCCTTCACAAATAGTGTTGTAGGTTCCACATGTTTAAATTCTATAATTATCCTTTACTATTATTCAAATGCAAGAAGATTTAATGATAAGTCAGCTAATCGTCTTCAGAAGTAAAACTAAAGCCTTTTCCCCATCAGTTTCTCATTAAGACTTGTGTTTGTTTTCTGGTTCAGGATTATTCTTATTCAAAAAAATATAATTGAATTTCTTCTGAAGTTGAAACAATCTTATTCGAATGCTTGGCAATTTTTATTGTTGCCTTTCAATATTTATATTTATAAATTTTCAGTTTCATAGAATTTTTTTAACGTTATGAAATTCAATGTACTCAATTAATAAAGACATAGTCTTAAGAAAAATGAATTGTGTGCATTGAACTTTTCTGATTTGCCGCTTCCTATTCATCTTATTTGACGCTGTAGTTGTTTTTTCACGTATTAATTTCTATAAATATAATCATGAACTTGATCTTGAACCATCCATGTTTGATACATATACATTCGAACAAGCATATGAAATTAAGTAGGGTTAAGGTGTGTGTTCTTTGGGTGCATTAAACTCATAAACTAAGCCGCTTTTATGATGTCGCCGCTTCACTATAATTTATCTTATTTGACAATATGTTTTTTTTTAACATTTTAAATATATTTTTTGAAAATTGTTGAAAGTGGTTTAAATGTACTGATGATTCAATTTCCTTTTCTTTTTTCTATGACTTTTATTAATTCTAAATTATAATATATAGAAATATTTTATTCTTATCGCAGTTTTACCCATAATTTTGTTTTAGTCGTTAGACGCAATTTTTAAACTAGGTGTATTTAACATTCTTACATTTCTTTAAAATCTAATTTTTATTAGTCCGTTTAATTTATCAGTTATCGGTTTGCAAGTTTTTTTATTATATCATTTCTATTTTTTACATTGTGTGATCATGGAAGTATTATATTGAATATAATACTTCCATGGTGTGATTGAGCTGTTTTATATGTACATGTATATAACAGTGTTTCATAAGTCTTTTTAGGCTGGGTGTTGATCTTTTTTTTTATGTGATTGTACTTATGTAAATATTTTACTATTGTGTAAGATCAAAACGTGACTCTTTAATAAAATAAATTTATCTCTTATCTCTTATCTCATCCGATCCGAACAAGCATATAAAATTAAGTAGGGTGTTCATATGTTCTAATTAAACCCAGACCAAATAGATACGATGATCTTTCGCTAGCGTAAAATTCCTATTAATTAACTAGACAAAGGGAAGGAAATAAGACGGATTAAGATGGGCTCTAGACATATAAATATCATTACGGATGGATATCTGGTCTTATTCGTTCTTCTGTGAAATAACAACAACACCGCAGCTGAAAGTGCTTTTCTGATGCTGCCGTTTGATAATTTTTTTCATATAAGCTTCTTAAAGGTTTTCAGTTGCATCATTGCTTGCTGTCAGCCAACGATAAATAGTTATTAATACTGGTAAGGCACACACACCCTCAACATTACGTGTTACTCTCATAGATACAATTACATGTATTTAAAGGGACTCAAATAAAGGTTATTTGAGTACTAAATTTTGTATCATAGATGGAAAAAATATTATATTAAGAAATCTATTTTTGAATTGCTTTGCCGCCTATGATTCGATAAATACAGAAATATACAAACAGACTAGATCTGATACCCAATTAGGTGTCCAACAACGTTTTATAATTATTTGTGTTGTCACATTAATTACATTTTTGTAAAATTAATTGTTTACGGATAATTGTTAAATCTATTTGTAATAGGTACTTCTATTTTAGCTCATATATGTAGTTATAGAATCATACCATATTATACAATACTATTGGCACAGTTGATATATTTAAATGAATTTGTTGAATCTTCAGATTAGAGAAGCTCTTTTGTTTGAAAAGACACGAAAAGGGAGAATTGTTGGCATTTGGAAGCTTAATTCCGGTTTTTCATTTTTTTCATTTTTTCATTTTTTCTGTTTTTTGTTCTATCATATACATACGACACATTACGGATTGTATAACAAGCATCTTAGATTGGCATCAAACGGGAAGCATCTACCTTCCGTAGCTCATAGACAATGTACTTCGGTCAACGCTTTAACAGGACACCAAATGAAAATACAATAAGATGCATTTTAAGATTTGTAAAGAAAAACCCACACCGTATAATCATCTATAAAAAGCTCTGACATTTCAAAAGGTGAAGCAATTTAGATGATAAGAAATAAGATCTGATTTATTGCGAAGCAAAAAACGAAAAAAAATATGACAAACGGCAGCCAACATAAAAACCAAATTTTAAGACGAGAAAAAAGTACAAGAAAATAATAAAAAACAAAAAATGCCACCCTACACCTTAATGTCAATGACTCTACATTTGAGTTATATAGAGACAAGAAAACACTGTCTTTTGCGACATAAAAAAAGTAAATTTGTGTACACATTTCAGAAAATAAAAAATGACAAGTTTTATCATTGTTTGGAACCAGTAATCCCTTATAAACCCCAAAAACAAAAGTAAATAATTTCACTCAAATAGTAAAATGATCTTTTACAGCAAATCTACATTAAATTCAGTAATATTAAACATGTTTCTATATCCCTGTTGTCGTAGTTTCATTTATGCTTACTAGTCATGTATGAGTTTTAATTTTATTTCATTTATATACTATAAAGTTTAGTGCGGCCTCTATTATCACTGAACTAGTGCACACTTTTGTTTCCGGGCCAGCTGAAGTGCACGTTTTCGCGTGCAGGATTTTTCTCGTTGTTGAAGACCTATTGGCGGCCTCTGTTGTGTTTTGCTCCTTCGTCGGGTTGTTGTCTCTGTGACACATTCCCAATTTCCATTCTCCAGTTTGTAAGGAAATCGCCTATGGAAAAAAAATTGATAGATGTTTGGTTGCTTAACATCCAGTAGCTAATATTTTATGTATATTCAAGACGACTAAGATATCAAACTGTATGGTCACTGGGTAGGAAGTAACCAATGGAACTGCAAAAGAATTTGTTTTATAGTGTATTAGATATATGTGTACCGTAGGTCACAAAATTTGGAATTCACTTAATCCTGTTAATTCTCTTATCAAGGTCTAAGATAAACAAGAGGCTCTAAAGAACCCGTGTCGCTCACCTTGGTCTATGTGCATATTGAACAAAGGACACAGATGAATTCGTGACAAAATTGTGCTTTAGTGATGGTAATGTGTACTTAGATCTTACTTTACTGAACACTCTTTCTGCTTACAATTATCCCTATCTTTAATGAACCTGGCCTAGTAGTTACAGCGGAAAATATTTAGTAAAAATTTACAAAGATTTATGAAAATTGTTAAAATTTACTATAAAGGGCAATAACTCCTTAAAGGGTCAATTAACCATTCTGATCATGTAACTTATTTGTAGGTCTTACTTTGCTGTACATTATTGCTGTTTACAGTTAATAATATTCAAGATAATAACCAAAAGCTGCATAATTTCTTAAAATTGCCTATTCAGGGGCAGTAACCCAAAAACTGGTTACCTGATTGGTCTTAAAATTTCAGGGCAGATACATATTGCTCTAATGAACTATTTTATTCTGTCAGATTAGCTCTCAATGCTTTGGTTTCAGAGATATGAACCAAAAACTGCATGTTACCATATGTGCTATTTTTAGCCATGTCGACCTTCTTGGTTCGCGGGCGGGGTCATAGGACACGTTTTTAAACTACAACCCTAATGATGATTGTGGACAAGTTTGTTTAATTTGCCTAAGTAGTTTTAGAGAAAACTTTTGTAATCTTTTACAAAAAATTACGAAAAATTGTTAAAAATTGACTATACAGGGCAATCACTCCTTAAGGGGTAAACTGACCATACTTTGCTGAACATTAGTGATGAATACAGTTTATCTCTATCTATAATGATATTCAAGATAAACGGCAAAATTTCCCTAAAATTACCAATTCAGGGGTAGCAACCCAACAATGGGTTGTCTGATTGTTTTAAAAATAGATAGGCTGATAGATCTTGACCTGACAAACAACTTTACCCAATGTCAGATTTGCTCTAAATGCTTTGGTTTCAGAGTTATAATCCAGTAACTGAATTTTACCCCTTTTCTCTATTTTTAGCAATGTCGGCCATCTTCGTTGGTAGGCGGGGTCATCGGACACATTTTTTTTTAAAACTAGATATTCTAATAATGATTGTGGCCAAGTATGGTTAAGTTTGGCCTGGTAGTTTCCGAGGAGAAGATTTTTGTAAAAGTTAACAGACGACGACGACGGACGACGGACGCCAAGTGATGAGAAAAGCTCACTTGGCCCTTCGGATCAGGTGAGCTAAACAAAGGGGGTAACTTTCACTGATGCAATAAGTAAAAGTTATATCAAATAGTTTGATTTCATAGTTTTTAAGTAGTCATAAATGCGTATTGTCTATTACAGAGTCAGGTTTTTATTAAGTACACACATTTGTCTGCATTGAATTTCTAAACAGATATTCTACCAATTGTTATAGTACTAGTAAGCCATGCATGTCTACATTTCTATGTTGAAAGAAAAGTAGATAAACTGTAATACATGTAAGTCCCCTTGAATTCGAAAGATCAAAAACTATTTCCAATCTTTTAAATAAAAGCCCTTAGATGTCCATTAGTCTGAAAGAAGTTACTATTCATATTTTTAATTTAATATTAGATATTTGCACAATTGGCTTCAAACTTCTTAATATTGCATATACACGTAAATTTCGAAAACTTTACACAAATTAGATTTATTATGTCTAGATTATACCATCCTATTTCTTTATCAATAAAATTGACACAATTTTGAAAGGTTGAATATTTTAATATGTTTTTCTAATTTCAGGAGCGAAATAACGGCTTCCACCATACATCATCTTCTACGGTATTGCATATCTTTTAAAGAAAATTAAAAAAAATATTCAATAAATAAATGTTGAATGCCTAGCCATTTCATAAGAATCTCAAAATTTATAGCCATGTCGTGAACTGTAAACTTGTTGCTCGATGTTAACAGTTTTAATCGATTATTTTGACGTCTACAAGACAGAATCAAAGTACTGAAGTACTGAACATCGGATGACCGCAAGTTCTTGTGATAGTCAAAAGCACAGGTCACAGAAAAAGATAACATCTTTATACCTGAAACTGAGATTAATGTACAGAGATATATTTTTTTCTGAAACAAGATCGTGTGTGGATGATGAATAAATGACAGGAAATTCAACCGAACCGTAATAATTATTACATTTTAGTGATTCAAATCAATATACCTGGGATTATTATACTAATATAAAAATAGTCCCAGAGTATACACTGGTTTGTTGTTATATATCATATTGATAGTAACAGTTGCATGTATATATAATTGTCATCCATTTGTATATCATTCTATTCTTTTATTCTAATAATAGTGCAGTGCAAGTGCATGGTGGAAACTCTTCTGTAAAAAAAATCGATTTTTCTAAAAGATTAGATATGAAAAGCCATTCATATGTTCCCGCAAAAACAATTACAGAGTTACCGGTCCTTGCTGGGAGTGTCGCAAAACGTTATCATATTCTTTCGCAAGCTTTAACACAATTTTTCGGTACGTGTATCTAGATATTATCAATGATTTTTTTACCTTTATATATATATCTAACTATATAAATCTAACTCATGTATTACGATATTTCTCCACTCTCGACAGTTAAACTTTAATTATTTAAAAAGCTCGGCAAGCCTCGCGCTTTAATAAAATTTAACTGTCTCGAGTGGAGAAATATATTTCTAACATCAAAACATTTTCATATTATTAATTTGTGTTTAAAATTATTTTTTAAGGAGTATCCTTTAAAAAAATGAATTTAAAACAAGCTATAAGTAATGTTATTTTGCACTAGATAATGTCCGCGGATCTATAATTATTATAGATCGGTTGAAAACCTAAAACTAATTTGCATTATGGAAATTTAGGCGATAGCAATACATCGGAATGACCTCACGGTCATCTCGATGTAAAAAATGCCATACGGATATATTTAAAACTAGAGAAGAACAAACAAAGTAGCAATTATTCAATAGAAAAGAACCCGAAAACGAAAGTAATTGGAAGGAAAAGGCATTCTTGTAAAAATAAAATTATTGATACCTTTAAAAGTTTTATGTGGCGTAAAGTAACCGAATCGAAAAGAGTGCGTCTTAAGTTTGAGTCGAATATACCCGCCAGACTGTCGGTGTCGATTTTCACAATACAAAATGCGAGTCACGAACGGATGTATTTTCTTAAGCTGGTAGCAATACCACTTATGTGGATATTAGAGCAAGAACTGGTCAGCCTTTTGGACTTCACTCCAGTTTTCAGGTGGGATGGTGTTGCTCAATAGTAGGACGATGTTTGTTCGTTTTCCAATTGACTATTGTATGGTATTGTTTGCTTTTCTTTCTTTTATAGTTCGTGATTGACACCTTTTGTATATATTTTCTTTCTCTTCCATTTAAATGATTTCAAGGACATTGACGAACAGTATTGTTTCATATAATGTTTTAATTTTCTTTAGGAATATAAAATCTTTAAATAGACCCTTGACTAAGTTTAAGAGTATTATAAGTACATGTAAGTACAATGAATGTAATTGATTGATACATTGACAATGCTGATCTGTTTAATACACAGGGAATTGTTATCTATATAATGTTTTAGCAGACACGTCATCCCTAAACCTTTACAGACTTTCCATTACATGTCTGTATTATTGTACAAATCCACGTATAGACTGAATATAGGCAGATACTCGACAAAGCTTAAAAATCTCGTAGATTTTTGTTTTCTTCCAACCCGGAAATAAAATCGTATATAACTCAATCAAGTTCTATTACTTAATTTCATGTCAGTGTTGTTTGCTTTTTGAACGAACACGTGATAGAATTGTAAGATTCAGTTTTGTGTAAACAACGCAGTTGTTGGAACTCAGACAATAGAAAATTAACCTTGGTTTAAAAATTCGTACTAAATTATCTTTATTTAGTAAAAACAGAGGCATTGTTTTATTCGAATGCACTTTAGTGTTTCACCCGGTCAACCAGGTTGTTACCTTGTGACATCTATAAGAAATACTATATATGTTGTAAATGTATTGACTTAATGTCATTAGGTATTAAAAACGAACAATTTCTAGATTTTTATTGGAACTTTACACTTTAATGTAGATATGTTTCCTTATCATTTGATATCAAGGTTTTAATCGATCGTAAATTAATCACGTGACATATTTTACAACAAACGTTTAAGTGATATGGATGATTCTGATTTTACAAATGCTGATGACTTTTGACTTCAAAGATACGCATTGTCACTAAGAACAAGATCATCAACAATATAAAAGTTCGATATATCTGTAGGAGTGGGTTCTATGACGGCATAGCTTTATCACTTATAAGGACAGATACGTCTTCGGTTTAGCTTCAAACGGGACTTTTCTATACAGAATATAAAAAAACTTCAAAACTTTTTAAGGTAAGCAACACATTTTAAATTTTTTTCTTTTTGTAATTTTGATTCATTATACAGGAAAATATGTCAAAATTGTTACCTGTTCCATTTTACCTAACTTTTGTCAGGGCTTTTCTGTATATAGAATACATATTTCTAGATGCATGAAAGTATCGATGAAATAATTCATTTTTAAGGATTTCCGCTATGAAAATTTTGTTAAAGAGGTTTTAAAACAATAAACAGCTTAAACACGTTTAAAAAAATAATCCAACTAGCATTTGTCATGCTTTAAAAAAACATTTCAAATTCTAAACTTTTTTCAATAATACCGTTGATAAATAGCATGTTAAAACGTTTGATTGTGCATTTAGCCATTAGGCAGACGAGGATATTTAAGATTGCATTCAATTTACGAAGATAGTAAATTGAGACTTAACAAATGTTTGAAATGTTTAAGAATAATAACACGACCAGTCATTATGTCATGTTTGTGCATTTAGGTAAACTATTGCATCATGGAACAGATGGAGTTTTATTTTTCATATTCTTTGTGAATGTATTTTTTCATATGTAAAAAAACAACCTTACAGATTTGTTACATAAAGAAAGTACAAAAGGATCTTTGGAGTACAAAAATATGATTTCCTTTAAAGATGGGATCGTTTAATATTAAATTTTTGGTATATTGATTGGCACTTAAAAAATGACCATAAGCCTTTGATTGTTTGTTGAAATATGTAAAAGTATTACATGCAGTAAGGACGTTTGGTACACTTAGACGGTTTCAGAAACAGTAAGAAATTGATATTTCTCTGGCCAAAAGGAACAAACGTTTTAATTTCCTGTCAGCAATAATAGATAGTAATATTACTCGCAAAATGAAACATATTACTATCCGGTACGAAGTAATGTAGCAGAAAAGATCATGTCAATAATTATAAAAAGCAAAATATGAAACAAAAAATATACAAATAAGCATAACTATTTCATCCAATTGTATTCAAATTTTGACAATAATGATTGGTATTAAATTAAAGTACTTTTACTGAAGTAGAAATAGAAACAAAAGAGTATCTAGCTTTTATGTGGCATTTATTCATGTCGTAGGAAGTAAAGAACTGTCATTGTCTTCATATTGTATTGTGTGCTCATTGTATTTATTATAATTCATTTTAACTTTTAAAATAAGCATATTGTATGAAATAATGACGTAAAGTAATTTTTCTGTACATTTATAAAATGCCATCTTTACGTACATAAGTTTTCAGTCGTTTGGCGTAAATTTTCTAAATGTTATACAACTAGCTTGTATCGTCTGTTTTGTTTGAGACTGAGAACTTAAATATGTTTTGGACTTTATGAGACCAGAACTCAAAAATAAACGCAAACCATTTGAAATTAAAATCTAGTGGTCACAATTTGGCTTTCATTTATTTATTTAAAAAAAAATTAAGCAACGTGAAGAAAAAACCTAGCTGACTATGCGGTATGGGCTTTGCTCATTTGTTTAGTTCGTACGTTGACATATAGCTGTGTAATTTGTTCTCTTGTGAAGAGTTTTCTCATTGGCAATCACACCACATCTTCTTTTTTATATTCAATATGCAGCTTATCTTTCAGTATTGTAAGGTTGCCATATAAGTGAATGCTCTTGCAGTAGCCGAAGAACAGAAAAGAAAGCAAAGCCTTAAGGTTACATACAAAACATTCTGATATTTTTTTTCTTTCTATTTTAAGTATAATTGATGTCAACGTACACATTTCATGTCATGGTGCATGCAATGATAATTATTAATTTTTTTTCTATTAAGTATAATTGATGTCTACGTACACATTTCATGTCATGGTACATGCAATGATAATTATTATATTTTTTTCTATTAATTATAATTGATGTCAACGTACACAATTTTATGTCATGGTACATGCAACGATCATACTTATAATGTTTTCTATTAAGTATAATTGATATCGACTTACACAAAATCATGTCATGGTACATGTTATGATCGTGTTTAGTAAAATAGTTACGCTGAAGATATATATTTTAAAATTTTTTGATTTTGTTAAATTGATTTCAATGTCTTTAACGACCAAACTTTGAGGAGTGAATCTGTCAGTGGCTATAACTTTTATTAAATAAAAGGAATTAAAATCGAAGATATCTTTTAATCGATTTCTTAAAAGGAACAATTTTAGATTAGAACGATGCTGTTTTACTATCTTGATTTTAAATGTAAAACTTTGAATTAAATTTTCTTCTATAATAATAATTCTTTATTCCGTAAGCAAATATACAGCTCATAGGATTAAATACATACACAAATTTAATACAGTTTACATAAACATATACAGCATTAATATATAGCGGAGTTTGGCATACAATTTACATTTGTAATAAAGGTACATAACAAAAATCAAGTGTTACGAATTTTCTCTGCTTCATACAGGTATTTACCCAGATTATTTAATTCTTTAATATTTCTTACAGATAGTAATTGAACTAATTTGAAAGTAGATGGGTTTCTATAATAATATATCTTAATATATTTACTTCTGACATTTACATATTTATCACACTCTAATATAAAATGATATTCGTCTTCGATTACTTTCTTATTGCACATATTACAAACACGCTCATTTCTGGAAATATTAAAGTATCTTCCAGTTTCTACATTAAGTGAATGTGAATTGATTCTATATTTAGTCTAAGAAACTGGCGTAAACCTTTTTAAAAGACTGTTTAAAAGAACTCGATTTCTTTTTGTAAAGTTTACCTTTATAGTATTATTACTTTCTATAACAGATTATGTTTATCTGAATGAAAAAGTATTTTACTTAATGAAATGTAGATATACAAGTAAGCCTTAGGCATGTTGAAACTAATTCAAAATGCGACTCTTATAATTGTGGTTTCTTAAAATTCGCGTAAAGATGATATGTTGCAAATTGATTCTTAATAAGATCAAGTTCCTGTACCTCGCATTGTGTTCTTTTCTGTTCCCATCTCTTGTCTACATAAATGTATGAAGCAGATGTAAAATTAAGAGGTTGTTATATTTGACGAGTTTTTCATGCATATGTGACATGCTCTTGGTAGATCTGCATTACGTGGTTTTGATAGTCTGGGTATTTCCTTGAAGATAATGCCGACATAATTATGTATCTATCATGCAATACAGTTAGTACACTTATGGCAAATAAGTACGTAGTTTTCGTTCTCCATGATGTCTTAATTGAGAACATAGAACATCATCTACAATTCAAATATAGTCAATATGCCACGTGTTACGACATAAAGTGTGAAAATCTGGATCAAAGTGATATAAATGTTCAAATCATCTCTTATGATCATGATGATAGCATACGTTTTTTTTTTTTATAAATCATTGATTTATTATAGTTCTGTATTTAGAAGAAAAAGGTCATTACTTGCATAAAACAAAGGAATATGATTTGCTTTGTTAATGGTCAGAAGAACATTGATACAATACAGCTGGAATTGCTTTGTTTCATTTATGACAGAATAACAATTATGGTTTTGACAATCCTGAGCAATGCAGGTGTTCTGGAAAATTATAACTGACTCCGTCTGCGATTTTATTAAAACAACTTATAAAATATGGCCTACTATAGATGAAATTAAGCACTTATATTTTCCGATTGCTTTGATATGTACACTGTCATTAGAGGTCCTAATAGAATATTGATAAAACAAGACAATAAATGTGTTTAATTATTTAATTACGTCAAGGGCTGATTATTCACCGAGTTTGTTCTAAACACTATAATGACATAGGTCATAAAAAGTTGATTGGTGAAGACATAAAACCATGTTGACATTGTAGAGGCAAAGTTCACCATGATCATATTAATAAAAGCTATAAAGCTTTTGTTATAGTTCTATTAACAAGGTGCGGGTAATCTATCTATTACCGAACACACCAAAGACAACAACTGAAAGCCTGAATATTTGCCTTGGAAAGGCACACTTTATTGAGTCAAAATTAATCGGTTTACTTGTTCAAATATCATTATTTGCTAAAATTCGTGATTAACTACTTCTATGTGGCAAGCATTTTATGCTAATTCTGAATGAGTATGACCTATTCTAATAAATCAAATAGTTTCTGAAAAATTAGTAACTTAATAAATAGTAGGTAAAATGTAGCATCAATTTGAATAGTAATTTTGTCTATCAATAAGACAATTGAGGACATTAATAAGACGTGTTGAAGGGTTCGTGAAGTAGTTGATATCAATGCATTTTTATTAACAAATCAAATAGGGTTTAAAAATACGTTGACGACCCATCAAGACTAAGCCCTGCTCAACACAAGTCCTATATAATAAGTATACCGGTACTCGGTATTTATTTCCCTGCAAACCAGGTGTTAAAATAACATGTCTTTTAGAGGCAAAATTGAAATTAGAACGTAGAATGGATAGGACTTTTTAAAAAAAATTCTAGAATTTTCCAATTCTTGGGTCCATATTTCATGGCTTAAGATCAAGAGAAAACAACTTTCTCAAAAAAATATTTTCATGATGTCATTCGACCACAAACTTATCAAAGACAGTACTTACAGATAAGATAAGATTTTTTTTATTCCAATTATAGGGCCCATGAAGAGCAAAGTAATTTATTACAATGATTTTTGTTATTGAATATGTTACAGTGAATTTGTATAATCAGTGATTATGTAGAATCCCTGAAATGTTCAGGGATTATGTAGAATCACTGGCTAGTTTAGGGATTATATATAATAACTAAAATTTTTAGGGATTATGTATAATCACTAGAAAAAACGTCAGGGATTTTACATAATAACTGAAATGAAGAAATAGTTTTATTTATAAAGAAAATGAATAAAATTGAAATTATTTATTCTATAAAATCACATAAAAACATCATTATAAAGTAACATAAATTGTAAATGTTAAGCACAATATATCAAAATGATAACCCAATTTTTTTTAAATGTTAGGCACACTACATGAAAATGTGAAACACAATATATCAAAATAATATGCTTCACATCTGTTATTACCACAATATCCACATTTTAGAAAACCTTTTCCTGCACATATCGAATCAGATTTTAATGACACGCCTAAGCGAAATAAAGTGTTTAGTAACACATCTGAAGGTACCCTCCATCAAAAGATGGGAATTTGCAACCTTGAACCAGTTCGAGCAAGAAAGATACCATGTTTTGTAGTCAGGCGATATCCTTTTTCAGACTTTTTTTTAAACAACGGTCATTATGTTTTTCGGGTTTCCCTTTCCTTTTTTATCATGTGGAATTGCTATGAGAATATTACAACAAATGCAAGTTTCCTCTAAAATTTGTTTCTATGTGTCAATCCTAGTAAGTTCTGCCTGTTTTCCTACACTTAGATGCCTAAGTTCTCACAGTTTGAATGTCTTGTTCATTCAAACAAAAACAAAACCACACAAAACAGATGTTCCATAATCTTCTTCACCATTTGCTTTATATGTATCACAAATAACATGCTTTGTGGATTAAAAAATAGAGCATAAATAAGGCCGTTAGTTTTCTCGTTTGAATTGTTTTACATTGTCATTTCGGGGCCTTTCATAGCTGACTATGCGGTATGGGCTTTGCTCATTGTTGAAGGCCGTACGGTGACCTATAGATGTTAATTTCTGTGTCATTTTGGTCTCTTGTTGACAGTTGTCTCATTGGCAATAACACCACATCTTCTTTTTTACCTGAATATTTATTTGACGCTGGCTTTTAATAAACAAACAATACATTTAAAGCTATTGCTATAAAGGGAGTGTTGATATTATTAATTTTGAAGTCTTCAACTTTATCTTGAAACCCTGTGTTGGTTATATTTTTTAGATCATCCTCTGTGTTTAAAAGCAAAATTATATCATCTGGCAAGGAATTAATGAAAGAAAAAAATATAATTTGTCTATATCATTTGTTTTTATTAAACATAGGGTCATTGAATTATTCATAATCCCTGAAATCATATAAGGGAATTTGTAGAATAATTATTAAAATGTTCAGTGATTATGTAAAATCACTGGTCATTTTCAGGGATTATTATAATTACTAATGATTTTAGTGATTCTACATATTCCCTGAAAAATCAGGGATTCTACATAATCCCTGATTATACAAATTCACTGAAACAAATATACGACTTCCCAAATTAACAACAACAAAAAAATGAACCAAAATTTAAGAAAAAAGAAAATCAACCAAAAATGTTATAACTGCTTCATTTTCGCAATATTTAACATATAACAGCAACAACAACTTTTCGAGAGACAATTAATTTGCAATTAAATGTGGATGACTTCCGAAAATAATCAGATGACGGAAGAAAAATGGGGTTGTTGTAAGGTTAATGGTGAATTCTTCAGTTTCTGAAGGAAACACCTCAATTGTCAACCTTTCTGTTCGATATACTACTACTCTCTTCCTACAAGAAGCATAGGATTAATGTCCCCATTCCGACCGAAAGTGACTGCATATTAATTATACATCCTACTCAGCCAAATGGACATACACAATACATTCTTCTATATCAATGTAGCCTCTATTGCAATGAAATCAATGATCTAAAGGAGAGATTTGGTTAAAACGTGTCGCAAAAGTTGGGAAAACAAAACAAAGACTGAGTAAGAAAAGTTTTAAAATAGTTTAACAGTAATTTTAAGTAGAAATTTTTATCACGTCCCAAATAGTACTTATTAGTAAAAGTCTCAGGCTTAAATGAAATTAGCTTTGTTTTAAACGAATTGTCAAAGATATAATATGAAGATCAACATCAAAAGGCATATATTGAATATTTATTACGCAGCATCATGATTGTTTGTGATAAAATTGTCATCAAATCAGTTAAATTGGTCATATTCAGACTAAATGGAATCATTACTTCCTGTTACCTGTTACGTCTAGTTTATTACTAATACTAAAAGCTTATTTATTAAGATATTTTAATGATTTATATCGAGATACATTCAATATAACTTTATATGAATGTACATTTTAATGCTAACAACCCCAGTTTAATATAAGCTTATGGTTAGATTTTATTATCTGACAATGGCGTAACATCCACAATTTATATGTGAAACATGTCAATAAAATAAGTTGTTATATAGTCCAATGTTGAGTATAAGATGTATCAGTGGCCATATCTCCTTTTCACATTGAAATCTTTTAACAAATGGCAAAACCAACATCTAAAACGAACGAAAAAACAACTGTCATATTCCTGTCATTGTACAGCAATTCCCTAGGTAAAAAAAAATGGATTAAACTAGGGTTGAAAGCTAACTTAACCTCTCAATTGTATGACATTTGAATGAAATTTCAATATATTGACAGCAAGGTGTGAGTAAAAAAATAAAAGATAAAAACTAGTAATGAACTACGATTTGTGAAAACAGAGAATAAATATATTAGGATATATAGTAATGCGCATGGAATGTAATTCTTCATACATTCGCTCAGATATCTGAACAGATCGTGCCAAAACAAACTACTTAGTTCTCCAATAAAATTTAAAGATTTCGAACAATTAATAATGAAATCCAATCGCAATGTTTATAGTATAACTCATTCATTAATACCAAGGACTAAGGGTATTAAACGACATGACTTAATGTAACACTTTTTATGAATATACTGCTAGAGTAAAACGACATATGTATTTTTCATTGTATACAAAAGACATGTAAGATCTAAATAACAAGACTGTTTGTTGTGAAATTTGTATGATTCCAATGAATCCAGCATTTAGAATTGATGAGCTAACTACTACATGGTTTGTTGTAAACATAACACACACAGTTCAGTAAACCCCTATAATTGTATTTATAATGATATATAAATTTAATCGCGACAGCTAGCTTTATAATTCCCATCATTAAAAAATGGATGAAAGACATTTCGCAAATTTAAAGAATTTGACATTTATTGTAGATATGTAAACATCTTTGATATTAAGCATAACATCATCCGTGTAATGGCATAATAGTGCAAGTTTTATTACATTCTACAGTACTTGATTTTGCGAAGGGTTCTTGGTAATTCCATTACAAAAAAAAATCACATTAGCGACAAAGTCGAGTTCCAGGCTATAATTTTAGAACTTTAAATGAAAATCAAACTAAATCAGCTAGGATGGAGAGACTTATTTATTTAAGAAAAATCGCCAAAATTAATTTGAATTCAGGAGTAAAAGAATGGTTTAATGGGATAGTCAACTGACAATTACTTTTATCGTGCATTTATTCTCTACTCTCGAATATCTCCAAACAATCAGCGATAACCTTAAACAACTTACTAATCTCGAATATTGGTTTTCTATATGAGATACATGTTTTTTTCCATGTGCTGTGTAATGGATAATGAAAATATGATTCTTGTCATAGTAGCATTATATCTTTAATTTATTTCACCCATCGAACTATGTCTAATGGATAATAATGATTAAGTTAAATCTGCAGCATATCTCAGAATTTACCACTTAAACTCGCTGATTACAATATTCATCCGTTCTCCATAAGTATTTTAAAACAAGAATGTGTCCAAAGTACACAGATGCCCCACTCAATCATTTTCCATGTTCCATGGACCGTGAAATGGGGTAAAAATCTAATTTGGCATTAAAATTAGAAGGATTATACTGTAGGGAACATGTGTACTAAGTTTCAAGTTAATTTGACTTCAATTTCATCAAAAACTACCTTGACCAAAAACTTTAACCTCAAACTTCCATTTTCATTTTCTATGTTAAGTGGACCGTGAAATTGGGGTCAAAAGTCTAGTTTGGCTTTAAAATTAGAAAGATCATACCATAAGCAACAAGTGTACCAAGTTTCAAGTTGATAAGACTTCAGCTTCATCAAAAACTACCTTGACCAAAAACTTTAACCTGAAACTCCCACTTTCATTTTCTATGTTCAATGGACCGTGAAATTGGGGTCAAAAGTCTAATTAGGCTTTAAAATTAGAAAGATCATATCATAAGCAACAAGTGTACCAAGTTATAAGTTGATTGGACTTCAGCTTCATCAAAAACTACCTTGACCAAAAACTTTAACCTGAAGCAGGACGAACGAACGAACGAACTAACGAACGAACGAACGGACGGAGGAACGAACGAACGGAGCCACAGACCAGAAAACATGATGCCCCTCTACTATCGTCGGTGGGGCATACAAACTTTAAAAAAGCTTAAAATTGGATTGCATACATATTGTATTCAACTGGATGATGTGCATGAATTTGTTTGTACCCCTTGATAGTTTGCTTTCTGTGTTGATTTACATGAACGTGTTCAATGAGTTTATTTTGATGTACGTTTTCTATTCAATGCGTTAATTCTTACTATCATACACCAAGGTAGCTAGAAAAATAATACCTGTTAAGATCTTCTTATCATAGTTTTGAAACATCAAGGCAACACACAATTTAAAGATTTGTTTTCATTGAATTGTGTTATATATTAAGGTAACAGTAGTTTACCGATGTTCAAACCTCGAAAATCGAATAAGAAGCTACCAACGCTGAGAGGGGGGATATCCTTTCATGTTAACCTGTGTTTGCCTTTTTCAAGGTGTTGTTAACTGTTATCTGAGATAAATTTAAACTGTTAACTGTTTTTAACCCACTGTGTTAACTGTTATTAGCATTGTTAACAGTTTTTGCCAAAATCAAGGTGTTGTTAACATGTTAAATGACCCCTATTGCCCTCCTCAACGATGGTAACAGACAAACAATAAGGCTTTTGTATGAACTGTTAAAGGAGAGTAACAAAAAAAAAAAAACTCCGAGGAAAGTTCAAAACGTAAAGTCCGTACTTCAATGGCAAATCAAAAGATCAAACTTACCAAACGAATGGATAGCGCGCGGCTACCAACAGCCAGTATTGCGGTACTGACATGCACATATGGTTATTGTTTTATTAAAATGTGCTGTTATGAAATTATGAAATTCATTTAAATTATGGATAAAATCTTCGTTTTTCTCAGCTCTGATTTCTTGACAGATTTTATCTTTTTTATCCCTCTTGTTTTTTTTCAGCTCTTTAAGTTTTAGATTTCAAAATACTTGGCCTAAGGATATTGTATGTCGAAATTTGCATCTGGTGCATTTATCGTTATTCAGTATTTTAAATGCGACAGAAAAATAATTACGTTCTCTTGATAATGCAATATTATGAAAAAATTAACGAAAAAAGTTAAATAACAAAATTACCGAATTCCAAGAAAAATCCTTTATCACGTGGCTAAATTAAAAGTTCGAACACATAAAAAAAAAAAACTGTCATATTCATGATTTCGTAAAGACATTTCCCTTATATTAAATATAAAAACCCCTTACTTTTTCCTGTTTTGTATAAGTATACTTCATTTGAGTTTGGTTCAATTGTGTACCCGATTCTTACTTTACATACATTGTAACACCAACTCAGACATGAACACTTTGTGGTATAAGGTATTGATACTGTACAACTAACGTGTTAAACTAAGCTTATGTTGTAGTCTTCAAACTGCTCTGAAATAGAAAATCCCACATGTCCTTTAAAAGTCAATGCGAAAACTGATTGAATTTCAGTTCAGAATAATTCAATTTCACATTCAAATTTCAGTTTTGAAGATTAGTAATCCTCTTGGAATACACCATTTGCTTCCAATTTTGTCTACAACACCCAATTATTACTTTGAGCACTAGAAAACGATATGAAATGACATTTAAAAAACAATAATTTTTGTTAGATATCATTTTCTAAAGAAACCATGTAAAATTCTAAATTTCATATTTATACATGTTGAAGGAGCTTTTGATTTGTTACACCATTTGAAAGCATTGTTATATGTATTCACATATACATATTCAAAAAATATCAAATAAAGGCCACAGTAGTATACCGCTGTTCAAATGTTACACCTGTCTTTGTTTTGTCCGAAAAATGAAAAAGTAGATAAAAAAATACAAAATACAAACAAAAAATGTTTGAAAAAAAAGTTAGTATCGCAGGACTTTTCGTAGTATTTCAACGTATGCATTTGCATACTTACAATTTACCATGGGCAAACACATGGTATATACAATGAAGTTGTTACGTACGCCGTCGCCTCTAAAAAAACGAGTAACGAGAATTATTGTATGAAGACACTACTCTTGTGATTAACTCTTAGTGCTCGTATACTTACTTCGGTATAGTATATTTCAAAGCATCATGCATTTTATCTTTAATCAAAATGTGATCAATAAAATGTTCTTTCGTAACATTAATTTCACACCAACTCATTTCACGAATATAGTAAAACGTATTGGTAGCATGCACGCAAAGAATCGCTTGAACAAACAGTCAAAGAGAAACGGAACCCGCTCTTAAACTATCATTTTAATGCTTTTCTTCCTGGTTCAGGTCAGTTCGATGTCATTTCATTAACACTAATTATGATCAATTTTACACATATAATGTCTTTCATAAAACAATCGCATTCAAAATCCCCTTCCTATGTCAACTCTTATAGATAAAGTTATTGTTACATTTCAATATGATGTTCTGGCATCTTAATCCAATGTTGAGAAAATTTACGAAGATTTGAAAAAAATATTTGTAATTATACTTTTTCTCTCTCATTAAGACGAAAAGCTCTAAATGTCTTCCATTCATTTGACATTTGAGTTGTATGCTTACTTAAACACTAATCTGTACTTTGAGCGCTCGTAATATCACACATAATTTTATTTTAGAAAATAATAAAATAATGACTATCTTTGGCATTTGCTCTTTCTACTTTTATGAAAAGAAATTTCATTATTGAAACTGAAAAGGTTGCCATGTAGTTAATGTTCAAAAGGGTTGAATGAAGTTGTTCAGCAACGAAGAACTGAAACTATTATTATGGCCAGTAGTAGGATAGACCATATTATTTTGAAATTTTCAATAATTTTCAATTTGTCTACGTGTACAATTTTTTGCCTCAAGTCGTCATTTAATAGAGCTTTGTTTTAAAACCTAAATATCCAGTTCTTTTTTGTAAATCACATGGTTGAACTTGTGATGTTCGAATAAGGACACTATTGATCGGTTACAAACCTGTTTAATATTTGTAGAGGACGGATATGTAGGTTGGACTTAGACCTATGTTTATGATACTGCAAACAAAAGTGCCGTCCTTCCTGATTTGCTTTTAACAATAAGCTAAGTTTTAATATTTCTATGACGATCAACTTTGTAATGGGAAATGAAAACAAAATTTAGAAAATTATTCGTACAGTTAAAATGTCACACAGAAAGCTTGTCGTTTAATAATCATGGTATTAATAGAAAATTCGAGATTTTATTTGTTTTCTTCAAAATAACAAATTTTCAACAGATCGCAGCTGGCGTTGTCAGTTTATTTTCAATTTATGAGTTTTGACTGCTTCTCTGGTATCTTTCGGCCCTCTTTTAGAAAGAAATACCATATCAGTCAATTCTTAAGGTTTTACTACGCCATTATGTTTTAGGCAAAAGAGTTTTAATTTTTATGAAGACGCAGTCATCAGAATTCATGCAAACGAATCGTTCAAATGTTAAGCGACAATTATAGTTTGTTGGTCAATATAAAATTTAGTTACACGTTACATATAATGCAATTTTACAAGTTAGAGGTTCAGTTAGCCATAAAACCAGGCTTAATTTTCTATTTTCTACATAATAAAATGTCTGTACCAAGTCATCAATAGCACAGTTTTTTTTGTTCGTCTGATGTGTTTAAGCTTATGATTTTGCCATTTTGGTAAGGGACTTTCCGTTTAAAATTTGGTATTTTTGTTATTTGTTTTTTTACCAAAATAAGCATTTTGACAATTACGTTCTCTTCAATGGTGCCCGATGTCGTAAACATTAGAAAATCTGAAATCTAATGCAAATTTTGAAAAACTAACATTAACGGAAAGCACGAAAAATGAATTTCAAAGTTTAATCAAAGCAAACTCCTATCAAATCATACTGTAAGATTGATTTACTTGGCTAGTGATATCCTAGCAGACGTACATCCCAAACGCAAATTATAATCAAATACTACCTTTATCTTCATGCAAGACCGACAGATCTACTGAATTGGAATTACAGAGCCAAAAAGCAGAGGTATCAAACAGTTTTTTTTTTAACATTAATCGTCTCGTTCAACCATAAAAGATCCCCATGCGTCCACACTTTGTTTCTATGTTTCTCATGAAAATACACAATTAAACCAGTTTGAATATAGCAATCGGAAAGAGCATCGGTTATATAAAGAATAAAATAGTCTAAGTGTCATTTCTTTAGCAGAATGGCAAGTATTGTTTTCGTGTATGTATTTGTCTCTCGAACTGTTTAACATGGTATGAATACATTAGTTGTCGCAATCGCTATATCTTAATTTGTTTCGTATACCTTCTGTGTTGTTGTCTTGAATTTTCTTTCAACACTACCGTGAACCGTGAATATATGTCTGATTAAAGAGAACAGCATTTTTATAATTTTTCTGTCAATACTACCGTAAATATACGTCTGATTAAAGAGACGATCATTTCTCATAATTTTTCTTCCAATTCATATTACGATATCATTCAAATATTTCGTGTAGACACTTCTTTTACAAATGAATAGAAATAAAAGTTCACCATCTGATTTCCATGACAATAATACTAATATTACCATGACAATGATACAAATATTACCGTGTCAATGATTGTCTGATAAATCTAATTACACATCCGGTATGTTCATTGAAAAAAACATCATTTATTCAATTGAATTCAATTTGTACTGTTTAAGAAGAAAAAAGAGAGCAAATAAAATTTGTCGCACTTTAATAACTGCATTGTGGCAATATGCAAAACAGCTCCCAATGGTATATTTAAAACTATTCGTATGCAATGGTTTAATTCCTCAAAATTATGGCCATTTCTTGCGTTTAAGATTATTAGTAGCACAATATATTCTGTAATTATGTACACCCCTTGGACAATTAGTAATACATGTCAAACTAAAACATCGGAACATAAATCAGCTCTTATTGTATGATAATGTTAACTGAATTTGGCATATGCATTTTAATGTGTTCAATTAAACGTTTGGTTCGTACAAAATGTATTTACTGCATTTGTTTTAATATATTCCTACTAACGTAACGAGTGAGTGGTTTACTTTTTTATATGTGTCTATTCGTCTGTCCTAAACCTTCAATGCAGTACATCGCGTATATTTCCTTGAATGGTCTAATATTTGGGTGGGACGTCAATGATATGCTGACCCATTTCATTTCCAGATCTACCATACAGTCACTTTACTTTTTCTATAAGGAAAGACCTTACCGTATTTCTTCTGATTATTATTATTCTTTCCGCTAAACTTTAACGACATTTTCCCAAAAAAGTACGCGACATGTTAAAATGATATTAGGTATCTAGTATCGGTTGACCAAAATCTATCGTGTGGTGAGGGCACGACCCCGTAACATTTCTTTTATAGTGGTTATCTTCCCTAACACAGAAAACCTTGTTATCATTCTAACTCCGTAACCATAATAGGTACAAAAAAACAAAGGGTGGAATTTGTTCAGGAACAGACCCTGGTTCTTTGATATATATAGATCAAAAAGATTCAACGACTCATTGGTATGGTTAAGCCCCTTCAAAAATTAACCGATGTCGGTTTGCCACTGAAAATCAGAAACCGTAAGTTGTAGCCACCTAGAATTTTCACCAATGATAATTAATTTACGTCAATAATAAAACTGAGCTAAGGTCAAAGGTCAAGGTCATGACCTAGATTTTGACCTTAGCTTGTTATCGGACTTACTCAACCGTATAAAAGATTGCTGATAAAATATAACGGTAACAATGTGTGTCTTGTCCAGATCTACATTTGTTATGTTGGGTTAAAAATTATTGGACCAACTATTATGGACCTAGGGCACGAAAACTGTTTTTCGGGTCCGAAATGATGATTTTTCGCTTATAACTCAAAAGAGGTTAGGGATAGAAAATAAAATCTTTGAATTATAAAAATGTTCAGCATAATAAGATCTCTAAAATTAGGTCAAGATCAGAGGTCAAGGTCCCTAGCAACGACATAAAACACCTTAGCAACCATATATTTTTTTAACTTAAAAGGCTATGAATAGTATAAATATGAAATTTTTAATACTGGAAATGAAATTTTTGTCCCTAACAACGACATATAAGTCCTTAACAATCACTTATTTTTCTAACTTGAAAGACTATGAATAGAATATATGACATTTTTAATACTGGAAGTAATATTTTTATCCTTAGGAATGATTTTTGTCCGTAACAGCCATTTGTTATGAACATAAAAGTCCTTAGTATTCATATATTTTTGAACTAAGAAGGCTATCAATAAAAGAAAAAAAAGGAAAGACCTTTTTAATTTGTCATTAAACTTATAAGGCATTGATTTTTTTTGTCACATATTTGTCATATGGTGTATTAAGGAATAATGATTTTCTATTTGGTACAAATGTATGATACTTTATCATATTTTGTAATGTGTAAGTGATATTCAAATCTGATAGCCAGCCGCTTCACCTCTTCTTTGAATACACTTGAGCATTGATTTTTTTTCCTTTTTTAATGATTTAATAATTGGTCTAGAATTGTATTCTGAGTTGTACTGTATAAGCGATTTTCAGATCCATCCTGTTGTTATTTCCTGTTTGACAATACTTTAATGTTTAACATACTAAGCATGGATTTGTGTCGTCATCGGTTAAAAGAGAGAATCTAACTGGCATGATTTATAACTAATTTTAAATTTGCAATTAAATATCTTTTAACAAATTAAGAAATATTTTAAAAGATAAGATTCCAAGACACTAAGGCAAAGATGGCTTTGTATTGTTACATTATTTTTAATGCCTCATTATAAATAGTTATCAAAGATAACAGGCTAATGATTTAATACGCCTGACGCGCGTTTCGCTCAGATCAAAATAGTTGGAATGCCAAACAAGTCAAAAGTTGAAGAGTATTATAAATTCCGATTATCAGCCCTTGGATTTTATAATGTTTTGCAAAACATTCAAATCATATATAACAGCAACCAAAAGCAAACAGACCTTGCTTGCATTGGTTTCACTTTTTTGCCAATCAAATGAAAACACTGTAAATAAATCAGTGGACAGTTGTCAAAGGTTATGTAATCACTTAACATAATACTAGTTACTTAGTGTTTACAACAGGTTTAGTGTCTACTGCTATAAAGTATGCATATGTGAAAATGTTTAAAAAAGTAAAATTTTGAAACCATTTAAGTTCTAAAAGATAAACTACTTCATATGCCTATCTAGGAATTACCAGAATATTATTGAACAATATAAATACATTAACAAAAGTGATCAAACAAATTAATAAATATGCTTGATTGTCCGAATGCATTATCCATCTGGTTAACCGGGTTATGATCAGACCTTGCTGGTCTAGACAAAATGAAAGTAACACAGTTATAAACATCTTAAACATGACAGCTTTTCGCAATGCATTAAAATGTATAATGGAACAGAATATTATCTTTTTTAAACCTGTCCTGCAGAATATCAATTTCCTTAAAAAAATAATTCCAAACGTCAAATCGAAAGTACTTTAATATGACCAAAATTTCTTTTCTTTAAAAAAATATCTTGTTTCTGTAAAGTCAGATTCCATTATGTTAGGAAATCTGGTCAGCAATGAACTGAAACATTTTCTTGACAATAATAAATGTATGCACTAACAGTCTAAGAATTCACTGCTGTATAAAATGAATGATGCAGTAAAAGATATCTATTGGTATCTTTTGTTATATTGAAGATTACATAACACGAAATCTGATTATAAATATGAACTGATTTACCAATATTTCATATTATCACAGTTATGTAAATATTAGTATAATTTTCAGAATCATGATTAATACGTTTTTTTTAGTTCAAATAACATCACTCTTGGAAGTAACACTAAGTAGTTATAAAAAGTAAAATCACAAAAATATTTAAATCCGAGGAAAATTCATATCAAAATTCCCTAATTAAATGAAGAAATCAAAAGCTAAAACACATAAAACGTATAACAACAACTGTTTTACTATGTGTAAAATAAAGAGCAAAATGATCAAAGGTATTATCGTACATTTTATTAGTACTGTACTGTATCTGAATGTATTAAAGTATGATGTGCAATTGAAAACGTGACAGTCAACTGATGTACAAAGTTTTTTTTATCATAAAAAGATGATACCTAACACTACAGGGAGATAAATCAGATGAACGTTTTAATCACGTTGTATAGTTAAGGAAATATTAAGCTCTTAATCATCAAACTAAGTGTTTGTCTTTTCAAACTGCTATGTATCCAAGAAAAATTTCCGAGAGAGTGTTTGGTTTAAGTGTTTTGAAATTTTGATATATTTGTCAAAGGGTCAAAGTAAATATTTTGTCAACATTTTATGAAAATTAAACGAGCCAAATTAATTCTAATCAAGGTGTTTGGTAACACCTTATGACTTTTAAAAACACAAACAGCAAAATAAACAAAAAAAAAACGTTAATAGTAAAAACAACGTCCTTGATCTCGTTTACTTTTAAACATGTCTTCAACTTTTATGTTTACCGAGGCGTTGAACAGGTTTTCTTAACTTATATTATATTTGTTTATGCAGCTGTGCAAATTAATTAACACCTACAATATATACTAAAAAACTACTGCGTTACCTCGAGTACTCATGTAAATACAAGAAACGTCTTCCTTAAAATGCCTGTGCCAAGTCAGGTATATGGCAGTTGTTTTACATTCCTTTGATATGTTTGAGCTACTGATTTGCCATTTGTTTAAAGACTTTCCGTTATGAATTTTTCTTGGAGTTCGATATTTTAGTTATTATTCTTTTTAGCACAAGTTACGACTGATACTGGTGTATTACACAAAATGTCGTCGAGGAAATAACGAAAATAGAATAAGATCGTTTGAGTGGTCTAATTTATTTTTCATTTATGTCGTATTTGATTATAAATTAATGTCTCATGAGTTTTCTACTGCACCAAATGTGAGTTTTACCAAGTTATTTATGCAGTGAAAATTTTTTTTTTGGTTATTTAAACTTTAATTTATTTATACTGTCTTCTTCAGGTTCAATCCACCATTTTCTACATTAGAAAATGCCTGTACCAAGTCAGGTATATGACAGTTGTTATCCATTCGTTTGATGTGTTTGGACTTTTGATTTTGCCTTTTGATTTTTGATTTTCCTTTTTGAATTTTCCTCGGAGTTCAGTATTTTTGTGTTTTTACTTTTTTCTTGTACACGTACCATGAAATCAATCTTTGTCAAATATCCACAAACAGGACATGCCGATGCCGTTGGTATTTCCGTTGGTACTGCAGTTGTTATGAATATAAAGTTTTGTCTAACAACGAATGACTGAATTTTGTGGAAAATTCATTTTATTTGGAGTTTGGTGTTTACTCGGTCATAATCTCCTTTAAAGACACATAAGGCAAATGCAAATGAATTTGAGTTATATAACTATTGTACATTAAATGCTTGACATACAACTAACCCTTTTGTTTTAGCTCATTCGCTGCACAAACTGACAAACGACTCAAAAAGAAAATTGGTGTTATTTATACTTTCACAAAATTATGAGTTTAGTGTATTGCATGACTTTTTTCTATAATACTCGACAATTTATCGTTTTGAAGGTTTTAATATAGTCGAGTTTCTGGGGCAATGCAATTTGGACCGTTAATGTTATTGCAAAAAGTCGTTTAATTGATTTTAATGCTTCGTTCAAATACGAATTTTGAACGACATACCAGAATTAGATTTTCTTTCCTACGTATATTTTACTTAATCATATATTCACGCAAACATACCATTTTGAGAAGAAAACATTCAAGATATCCGTGCATTAGTTTTTAAATTTAGATAATGTTAATAGAATAACGGACACTTCTTTACTTTACTTCACGGAGTAGAACATTTTATTATCAGTTATTTTGCAAAAATACGTCATTCTTATAACAAAATATCAGTTAACTGCGTTCATCCTCAAGTTTCTACTTAAAGGGTGCTAGCTATTTTTGAAATAAATTTAATATCCTAATAATATCAATTAACAATCGAGTAAACTTCATTTGGAAGGGATATGAGTATTCAGAATAATTAACATTATCATCTCTATTGATATTCGTTACAACGAAGTAGTTATATCATGTCTAGATGGGGTATTTGACAATAAAAGATGTTGTGAGAATAAACTACCTTTATAAAACCCGATAATTTACCATCAGTATGATTAGGCAACTGCTCCCAAGATCATTTATGTTTGGCTAGGTCAAGCAATTTAACAAACTCGAAGTGAACTTAACAGATCAATAAAAGTCCAAGCAAATTGTTTGAACAGTATGTTTTGCAATGGAAATGTTTCGAAATTACAAGCCTATTGTAGATAACGTGTTATCATTATTAAATATAAAAGAATCTATATGTTAATTAAGAATTGTATATCCGAGTTTGAACAGCGAACCATCAAAATCACACGAATATCAAACGAGATGACGTCGTACGCATTCAACTTATGTTAGAGCATGCCGTATGAAGTATTACTACGATGAGTGTCAAACTAGAGCATCGTTTATCAAACTCATTAGTCATCATATCGTAACGATTTGTGAATGTTATAAATTCTCATCAGTTTTTTCATTATAATGGGCATCAGCGAAGCTGAAAGAAATTCGAGAATCCGTTAATAAGTTCTGTGATATGGAAAAATATTTAAACTGCCATCTTATTTTATAAAATGTTGAAAAGATCCATTACATGTGTGATTAAAATAACAGCAACTACTTTCAGCATGTCAGTCTTTAATGAATGTAAAAGTAATATGTCATGTTAAATGACATGATGCATACTTCGGATTCTACATTTAAAAACATGTATATCTGTCTTTTTGAAACAGATGTCGTAACAAATGTGACAGATAAATGAAACTTAACCGTAATTCATTATGATATTTTTTTTTTATAAATACCCATTGCTGTTTTTTTTTAACATTGTGGTATATTCTTAGATGGTTGGATGGCTGTCCAATGGCAAATTGAATGCATATCCAGGACGAGATTATGTGAGCGCGATATTGTCATGAATTTTATATCTTACTAGAGCGACACACTGAGTCGGATCTTTTAACGTGTTAGTTCATAGGGTAACAGTACGAAAGAAGACATGTCACCTTATCACATTGTTCTGACTCCGAGCCAACCAATCGGTGTTCCTACTCCTTAATACCGCATGTTCAGCTGAGAACTACCTGATACCAATTTAGCAGTGTTTTTATAAGTAGAGAATAGGTTTTTACGTATTCTAAAAGTAATGAGGTCCTTGATACCTGATCCTGGCAAATAACATTTTGCGCTGTATATTATATTTTTCCAGACAGTATCGTCATCATCATGTTAACAGTTTTATTAACATCATATACGTGAAAGTTTACAGAATGCAAGGTTGGTGTTCTGCTCAGAGCTTTTTATGTTCGAAAGGACAATAATTTTGTCTTTGATTCTAAAAACTGTTTGCCTTTGGCGTGCATCGAGTAAATAATCTAATCGATGTATTTTAATCGTAGTTCTTAAAGATTGCAAAACAATCAGTTTGTTTACTAGAAAACTTCCTCCAGCCAAATCATTCCATCATAAAAGTCTGCATCATCGGGAAAATCTTTAACAATCTTGTAAATAATAAATTACCAGAACAGACGATTGGATCACTATAGTGTCCATACTTCAAGTCTTTATCTTTTTGTTCTATTTTTACTTTCATATCTTATAGTTTTGATTTATTTTTCTCATAAATAGTGCTGTTAGATTCGGACGAATGATTTATTGACTTGTAAGTCTTGTGTGGACAAGGCGCGTTTTTGGCGTATTGAATTTTAAACCTGATGCTTTTTGTTATCTATTAATCATGTTTTTCTTTGTCTAATATGTTCTATTAATTTGTATTGTAGTCCTGTAATATAATGTTGTCATTTCAATGTTATATTTAACTTTGCCATTAAAGTGCGAGGTTTGGCATGCCACAAAACCAGGTTCAACCCACCACTTTTATTCCCCTTTAAAAGTGTCCTGTACCAAGTCAGGAAGATGGCCATTGTTATATTATTGTTCGTTTCTGTGGGTGTTGCATTTTAACGTTGAGTCGTTTGTGTTTTCTCTTAATTTTGAGAAATTGAGATAAGACGTGGCACGGTACTTGTCTATCCCAAATTCATGTATTTGGTTTTCATGTTATATTTGTTATTCTCGTGGTGTTTTGTCTGATGCTTAGTCCGTTTCTGTGTGTGTTACGTTTCGGTGTTATGTCGTTGTTCTCCTCTTATATTTAATGCGTTTCCCTCGGTTTTAGTTTGTTACCCCGATTTTGTTTTTTGTCCATGGATTTATGAGTTTTGAACAGCGGTATACTACTGTTGCCTTTATTTACTATAATTGTAATTGATTTAGCATCTTTTATGTTTAAGGTATATACTACTACTATTTATTCTACTGCGAAGGTGTAAATGTATATGGTCGTAGATTACGTTTAAGGTAGATCAACGAAGGTGTAAATGTGTATGGTCGTTGATTACGTTTAAGGTAGATCTACGAAGGAGTAAATGTATATGGTTGTTGATTACGTTTAAGGTAGATCTACGAAGGTGTAAATGTATACGGTCGTTGATTACGTTTAAGGTAGATCTACGAAGGTGTAAATGTATATGGTCGTTGATTACGTTTAAGGTAGATCTACGAAGATTTAAATGTATATGGTCGTTGATTACGTTTAAGGTAGATCTACGAAGGTGTAAATGTATATGGTCGTTGATTACGTTTAAGGTAGATCTACGAAGGTGTAAATGTATATGGTCGTTGATTACGTTTAAGGTAGATCTACGAAGGTGCAAATGTATATGGTCGTTGATTACGTTTAAGGTAGATCTACGAAGGTGTAAATGTTTATGGTTGTTGATTACTTTTAAGGTAGATCTACGAAGGTGTTAATGAATATGGTCGTTGATTACGTTTAAGGTAGATCTACGAAGGTGTAAATGTATATGGTCGTTGATTACGTTTAAGGTAGATCTACGAAGGTGTAAATGTATATGGTCGTTGATTACGTTTAAGGTAGATCTACGAAGGTGTAAATGTTTATGGTTGTTGATTACTTTTAAGGTAGATCTACGAAGGTGTAAATGTATATGGTCGTTGATTACGTTTAAGGTAGATCTACGAAGGTGTAAATGTATATGGTCGTTGATTACGTTTAAGGTAGATCTACGAAGGTGTAAATGTATATGGTCGTTGATTACGTTTAAGGTGGCTCGGGACTATTCGACCGCGCATAATTTCTTGCATGAATTACAAAAGTATTTGTCGTAATTTTTTTTAATGTTTTGATTGATTAGAAATATTAAATCATTGTAGTTATGTGACTAATAGAATAATTTCGTTATTATCGGTAATTTTTAAAGGGTCAAAATGACATTTCACCCATTTTTACCATTTTCCCGCCAAAATTTGGGTTGTAAGGCAAAATATTTGTTTTTTTCTTATCGGTGACCTTTTTTTTATTGGCTCATTCTTTGAAGCTGTATTCCAGCTTTTCATATTACAGATTTGAAACAATTGTCATGGAACGTTTTTTTGATATTCCGAAAAACATATGTCAACAAAATATTTCCCCTATCATTTCATTGAAAAATGGTCCCTTTTACATACCTATTTAAAAGTAAAATTTGAGCTTAAATGGTCCGTGACCCCCTATTTTTTTTTCGACCAATTTGATTCATTTTCTTTAAAGAATAAAATAACAAAAAATACGGCAATTCTGATAGAAACTTCGAATACGCCCGAGCCACCTTAAGGTAGATCTACGAATGTGTAAATGTATATGGTCGTTGATTACGTTTAAGGTAGATCAGGTGTTTTCGCCATTTTAGTTTTAAAAATACCAGAAAATAATCGGCTCAGATTTTTATGAATTTAGCAAATTTTTTCAGAGAAAATGCAATTTTGTAAGATTGTCCATTTAAAGAAAGTAAATTATGTATTTTATCTTATTATTACGACATTTTTTTTTCTCAATATAATTTGTTTTGTTTAATTCAACTTTTTTCTTAAATATAACCATAGTGGCTCATCTTGTTTTCGTTTTATGGTTGATGTGTTTTCCTCGGTTTTATTTTGTAGCCCGGATTTGTTTTCGATAGATGTATGACTTTTGAACACTGATATACTACTGTTGCTTTTATTAAGTGTTGTAGTTCAGTCTCGTCTTAGTTTATTTTGTAAACATAATGTGGCACACTATTTTAAATTAATTAGAACTCCTTTCTACATTCTCACCATTATATTAGGTTTTTTTGAAGTACGATATGTTGTCATTAGACTTATGGGTCGACACTGCCACCCACGAACAGTCTGTTAGTTAGATGGTGCACCACCAGGGATGTCGTTGAAAGTCAATAACGTTTTTTCCAAACAGAGTCTCCTGTGGAACATCTAATTTTAATTGCCCTTGATATATCTACTACATTTTTACAACCTGTTCGTTGTAGGTCTACACGTGCTTCAATAAATTCGGTCATAAAGGCGTTTGATTAATTATTGTATTGAAAAACACAACAATGGCTCGTTGGCAACAGTTACACCATAGTTCAGGAGATAGGATTAGCGTCCCGTAAATTGAGATTAACAGAATTTTGAATTATTATAACCTAAATGACCTAAATGACCACATTTTGTACAATAGTTTCATACTTTTTACTTAGGTTTCAAGTTGTCTTTGTTTGATAGCCACTTGTGAGTATATGTTAACGAAACGTGCGTGTGGTGTATCAAATTGTAATTTGAGTATCTTCGGTGAGATTTTACAAACAGCTACTGGATCGATGCCACTGTTGTTGGCAATTTGTTAGTGTGGGTATCACCTGCCTTATATTTTGCACTTCTGTATGATATTTTTCAAATCTTTTCCGTATTTGGCACAATATTTTGGTACCTTTTGGTTTTCAATGTTCTTCAAATGTGTATTTGATTTGGTCTTCTAGTGTCTTTTTTTATTCTAGTGCCGATGTTTATCAATTTGTAGGCAAAACGACCGTATGTCATATCTATCATATTATCAGCATAGTGTCTATGACAATGTTAAAGGTAAATTAAAAATATCTTGTTGGGAAGACTTTGCCTACTTGACAATTTTTGTCCATTGTTTTACTTATTTAAGGAAGTCTGAAGCCTTGACATCGTATGCCAACGTGTAAAAACCTTCAAAAATTTCACTACCCGTCAGACAAACTTATTACTTATAAACATCGGAAATATGTAGTTTGGTGGATATATTAGGTGATTTTTTGTAGACGAAACTAAATATTAATCCTGATGTCTTTGGTATGTTTGTTTTACTTTATAGTATTCTACAGCAAGAAATTAAAAAAAATCATCACATATGAACTTAAAAGCAGAAAATTGAAATTTCACCAATTGTGTGCAAAAAAGCTAGCATTTTCCTAATTGTCCATGTGGACACAACATGATATTCAGACATGTGCAGTATAGTACTAAAACAATCTTGCAACACGTTTTTCTTCCCGAAAATAAACTAACAGAGAAAACGTTGATAAGGCACAGATGTTCTGTTTGATAATAATCACGTGTTCTATTTGACAAATGTTTCTTTAAATCGATCAAAGGACAGTATATACATACGTTTTTTGTATGTCTTCACAAAATACAATGACCTTTTGTATCATGCGTTTTATAAAATTAATAATGTCAATAGGCTATCATTCTACTGTCAAGTATACTTTTGAATCCATTTATAACCAATAACTTAATTGTGGGCGATAATCTCTACAAATATAAGCACCCATACACATATTATAACTAGTTTTATGGACACTCATACATTGTTGTCTGACTAATCTAATAGATTCAATCTGTCGTTGTTTTTAAGATGAAATTTGACCTTTTATGTTTTTTTAATATCTTGTTAATACATATGTTTTCTTTTAATCTTAGTGTAATGATTTAGTCGATTATGTTTTGCTAAATCTCTTATATATTTCAAAATCAGCAATTCCAATATATATTGGAAAACCAAAGAAGTAAAACTAAAACAAGGTAAACAAACTCATCATAGATACCAGGATTTAAATTTTATATTTGCGTCAGACGCGCGTATCGTCTACAGAAGACTCATCAGTTACACTCGAATCAAAAAAATGTTTAAAGTCTAAATCAAGTACCAAGTTGAAGAGCATTAAGGACCAACATCTATTTCTGAAGTAGAAAATATTAGAATTTATTTTTAGAGTTTTATAAACAGTTAATTTACAATTTGGACCATATCAATGATAATACATGTCGACAAAGACTGACTACTAAAAGATACATGCATTTATGAACGATACATGTTTTAAGAATGATACATTTTTTGAACATCTATTGTGCGATCGTCATATTTAAATGATTGTTTTAACTATTAAAATGTATGTATTGGTAACCCTTCCATATCATCAAAGAGATGCGATAATTAAAAAAGGGACATTCAAACTCATAAGTCGAAAATTAACTGACAATGTCATGGCGAAAGAAGAAAGACCAAAACACAAATAACTATACACAAAACAATAACATAGAAAACCAACAACTGAGCAACACGAACCAACCTAATACCGGGTGATCTCATGTTCTCCATTTAAATATCTTTCATTCGTGAAGTATTATATTTCCTGTTCTGTCAGTTCTTTTCTTTTGCTGTAACCACCCATATAATTGCTATTCAACTTTGTAGAAGAAGGGTTTTTTTTTCTAAATAGTTTTCTTTCGTGCAGTTATTTCCACTATATACATAACAACTGTTTGATTTGGTATACACGGTAATATTTTAGTTTGAATTTGCCCAAACACTTATTTCAGTTTAAGAACACAGCAGGGTGCTGTTCGTTATGATTATTGAGTTGAGATTGTCACTGCAGTTGCTATTTCTCATAGATACTTACGCTTTTTTGCAAGAATGTAGCAGGAATAAATCATAATTTCAAGTTGACGTTAACCCAAAACTTTTCGTGGTTTGGTGTCATTTCAAATCCAAACCCCTATGACGTCTTTCCTATTAGGAAATGTTTATCCTTAGTCGACGTACATGAACCAAGTCACGCTGGGAGAAGACTAGATAAGTTTGAATATCTTGTGTCTTATCCCTTTTAAATATTTAAGCAAATAAAATATATTTAAACTAAACTCGCTCTGCTTCTTTTAAGGGTTCATGAGATTGCATCTTTGTTACCTTGATTTGTGTCTTCCTAAAGGCAACAGTAGTATACCGCTTTTCAAACTCATAAATCCATGGACAAAAAACAAAATCGGGGTAACAAACTAAAACTGACGGAAACGCATAAATATAAGAGGAGAACAACGACACAACACTACAATGTAACTAACACACATTCAATGAACCTTGGTAAAATACTGTTGCCTAAATCTGAAACGCACGTGGCTATTGTCGCAAATACATGAAGGATTAAAAAGGGAATAATTGAGGAATTTAGTATCGTGTGTAGATAACTAGGAATGGTGATTCCATTATTAATGAAAAGACCTAAAAATTGTAACACATTTTTGCGTACAATATTAAGCTTTGTCGATTGATTGTATTATTTTCCGATTGCATACATGGCATAATTTCTGTCTGATTTAATTTTTGTTGCATACAAATATTTCTGTATTTAAGTATTTCGCTTGAAGAATTTCTTTGCGTCTATAAATTCATTGGCATATGATTCCGCAATCTTTAAATAAATATAACGTTTTGTACCATATATGTTCATATTGATTTAAAAAAGAATATGTTAATCCAACATATATGTTTAGTACATTCTTATTACAGTCAGATATAAGGTTGAAACGCATACACAGAATAAGTAAACTTGTGAATAGTTCTAGATGATTTTATGCTGGTTTTCTAAACAGAGGTACATCAGTGGGGTTGTAACAATCACCTACATGGTCGACCAGATTAGAAGCAAATTAAAAATGATGTTTAAATGCAACCAATATCACATACGGAAGAGAAAAAATCTTACTAACGTTTAAACTATCAATCAATCGAATAATAATGTGTTATATATACAATTACCTTTCATTCTCTTGTGTATGCATATACAGTTGTATTAAGACATTTAATAGGGGTTTAAACGGCTGATTAAAGGATAAACAATATGTTATATAATAAGTGAAAACAACAAAGTTACATAATAATGTTACATTAATTTTTTTTTATATACTTATCCCTTCAATTGTTTGTTGGAAGACACATTGATGAAAATGCTTTAAATCAAATTCAACAATAAGAAAGCATATGCAATGTCTTATTTGCTACAGATAGGATTTTCTAAATGAGAGCACAATGTGTTGTCTTGGTCAATTTAGTGTTACATCTAAATAAGAAGTTTTATTTTGTACATGCTATGTTGTAGAAAATTAATATAGTTTATTAAAAATAACGAGGTAAATGGACTGATTACTGAATATTTATATACCAAATGAGTATCTAGATGGTTCCCATTTAGGAAACATTCAATACTTGGGGCACACTTCAATGTTTTTTGCTGCTCACAAGGAAGCTATTAAACCAAGAGTTACAAATGGTGAAGTATTAGTTGAAATCACTCCTTCGTAAATTTTACGGACGCCATCACGCGTTGGTTGTCCGTTATGGAATGACCGTTTCACAAATGATCTCGGATATGTTCCTTACGTCGTATCTACAATCACCTTCCCTTTCATGAATGTGACCTACCGAATTAGACTGATTACCGGATTTGTTATAACATAAGCAACACGACGACGGGTGCCACATGTTGAGCAGGATCTGCTTACCCTTCCGGAGCACCTGAGATCACCCCTATTTTTTGGTGGTGTTCGTATTGCTTATTCTTTAGTTTTCTATGTTGTGTCATGTGTTCTATTGTTTGTCTGGTTTGTTTTTCATTTTTACTGGGCGTTGTCAGTTTATTTTCGATTTATGAGTTTGACTGTCTCTCTGGTATCTTTCGTCCCTCTTTTAAATCGTTTCGTTTTTTTTTATTGATGATGGTGTTTTGTTTCTCAACCTTTAGGTTGTCTTCATAGAATTTCGTTAACTGCTGCTGCCAAAACAATTTACTCCTTTTTAGGCTACAATATTCTGTTATTTCTTCGACTAATGGCATTTGATACTTCTTTTGCTTCCTCAATTGTTCGTAAAAGTTGCAACCTAATCTATTAAGCGCTCTAAAAGACCTAGAGTAATGGGAATAATAAAAGGTTTATGTGAATTTTAGAATTGTATACGTTTTACCTGTAACAATTTCACAAATGGCAATGCTCTTCAATGTAACGACTGAACTTTGATAATACAGAAAGAAGTATGATAAGTAATATATCAGTGTGCTAAAGTTCACTACAACCTCATTTTATTAAAATTTCAACACATATAAGTTTTATAAGCATCACTTATAAAAAAAAAACAGGAATTTCAAAGGACGCTTCCGGTCTAAAAAAGCTTTGAAAAAATAGTCTGTAATAGCGCTTTATGATTTTACATAAGTCATATGAAATTTCAAATTGAGAAAAAAATATGTTATATACTTCATTGGCTTAGTTTATGAAACAAGTGTTCGTGAACTTTCTAGAATCGAAAATTCTTTATTTTATCAAACTCTACATAAATAAACTGCAACTGAATGATTTTTTTTTCGTACACAAATTCGCCGATAGTTTCACGTACGCAGTGACCTTTACTACGAGATTTCTGGTTAGAACTTCGACCACAACACATTACAAGTGCGAGGAAAAGCCGGGATGAAAGACGGTTAACAAACATGAACCAAATAATGAATAGTAAAACTGAATCGTAAAGACAAATTTAACACAAGAAATTCCTTAACAACTGTCATTTAAAAGTTTAATCAATAAATGTGACAATAAGGGTGGGGGAAGGGGAAGGGAAGTAGCATGACTCTTTCAGTTCACTATTAAATTTCTCATGTTCGCCAGGTGCTCTTTTAGATTGTTTAACAATTTAACGATCCGATAAACTCGAAAATTAATTATCTTGCGATCAACAATCACTGAAAGAAATTCGTTTCATATGACTTTAATAAATGAAATCTCTAATCAAGAACCTGCAAAAGCATAGAGGAAGTTATACAACTTTATTCGTAACATTAATACAACAGGAAAACATTATGTGACATTTTGGTTTAAATTTGTTTTATTAATTAAGAATTTTCCAACACGACTTTGTATTTCATTCATACATTTAGATGATGATGGATGGCTACTTGTAAATTTAAATGCATATGCAGGACGAGAACATGTTTTAAATACAATTGTAATCTGAACCCGGCTCTGTACTAGACCATCCCGCTAAGTATAATTTATAACGTGCTATTTCCGAAGATAACAGCCCGTAGACACCCTGCTCGGACATATATTCCGACTTTAAGGAGCCAAGTCTTTTTTTCTTACTCCTGAATGTTGAGTAGTTGGCGGGGAAATACCGAATACAATTTTTAAGTCGTTGAATCGACCACAATGACCTGTCTCAGCTGGGCGACCACGGGACCACCGAGATGGTTTAAAACATTTAGAACTCATTGAACTGAATCTGAATATTGAAAATGATCTATCATGTAGCTCTTTTAGCAAAAGACAATCAATTACAAAATAGTGAAATCCTGTCTTTAATGTTCATCTATAAATATAACGGAAAGATAGATTCTTAATGATTCATCTTGTTTATTAGCACAATTGAATGTAATGCTAGCGAATATTATTATTTAATTGACACTCCATTGTCATAAATCTGTAAATTTTACTAATCATTTTGAAACAGACGCTGCGTTTAAGTTATCATATAACAGATATTAAATAATTGGATTATTTGTCAACATGCAATAGTTCTCTCTCTATAGCAAATGTTACATTGATTTATGTGTTATTAAAATATCTAAGAATATAAAAATAAGGAGATGTAGTATAATTGACCATAAGACGATGATCCAACAAATTTCAAATGGAGTGGATTTTAGTAATAAAAGGTAACCACAGGGCCTTCAGCAATGAGAAAAACCCATAACGCATAGTCGGCTTTAAAAGGCCCCTACATGAAATATCAAACAAGTTAATAAAAAATTTACTAACGGCCTAATTTATAACAAAGCAATTTACGAAAATCCTAAATGACGGACATGGAACAAGGAAAACCACTGAGCTACAGAACATCAGGATAAAGTTCAACTAAGATAAAAAAAAAATATAAGGATATTGTTTTGTACTTTAATGGAGTGTTTTATTTTGAGGTTCCGGAAGTAAATGTGATTACGTCTCATTAACTAAATTATTTTTCAATCTATTTTCAAGCACATGGTAACAACCGTCTGCCGTTCAAATTTTTAATCCTGATATCTATGAGGAGTTTATTTTAAATAATCTGTTTTCGAAAATCAATAGCCTGGATTTATAGATCTAAATACCTCATGTTACTAGTTCCAACCTTAATTCCTCTATTTTATCACGGGAAATATCTATAATGCTAAATGAAATGTTTAAATGGAACCTTAGTCATATATCTAAATATATAGTCAGATTTTCATTAAAATAAACTTTTAAATGTATAAGTTTTACGTGTTTATATGATATGGTATTCCCCGAACGCAAATGCGTTAGAATTAAATATCCTTTAAGTATGAAGCTATTTGAATGTTTTCGTCTGTGGTTAATAACGGACATATTTTACGGAAACTATAATTTAGACTTCATTTGTTGTTTTAAAGATTGTGAACCAATAGCAGAAAATTATTTATTATAGTAGCCGTTGACATATAAGATTTATTATTTTGGATTTCATGATCCCGCGACAAAAAGTCGAGAGGTGCAGTAATTATCTATGTCATTCCGGTCGTCTATATCAAGATTTTATATGGTTTGGCTGTTGAGCTTCCATTGCAATTTAAAAGTAAAGCCCTTTTATTGTGGACAGGATATAGATTTCCGTCATTTGTTTTGGACAAAATGTCACATATTACAGTATGTGATATGTAAGTATCTTATCAACTTCATAGAGTGCACGGTCGAAACTGTATATTTTGTTGTACAGTTCTGCATTTCGATCAAATATATGCATTGAGTTGAAATGTTTGGTTTTATCCAATATTGCACGAAATTCTTGTTTTGCTAAAATTTATGAAAATTTATTGCTCTATTATAATTTTGAAAATACTTTGAACGACAAACCTTTTTAATATATCTACCTGTGTAGCATTTACATTCTGACGTCAAACACGCGATTTTACACCAGAGTTAATGTGAACCTAGCCATTCAGTCGCAGGACTTCAAATATTTCATCTTTTATGGGTATTTAAAATACAAAAATAAGTACGCAATGAATGGAATTGGTAATTAAATTTGATATATGCTTTTTGTGATTCTTTTTTAAATTCATTGTTTTTTGTTCAGATTGAGCTTGTGACACGATGATGAATGCTTTACCCCTATTTTGACAATTTAACCTATAATGTCTGTTTTGTCCACTCATCGTTGTAAATATAATGGAATTTGATACGACTGTCATACAAGTGAGAGGTTTGTCGCTTTAAAACAAGGTTCAGTCCACCATTTTCTACATTTGAAAATGCCTGTCCCAAGTCAGGAATATGACAGTTGCTGTCCATTCGTTTGGTGTGTTTTATCGTTTGATTTTGTCATTTGACAAGGTGCTTTCCGTTTTGAATTTTCCTCGGAGTTCAGTATATTTGTAATTTTACTTTTCCTAATTTAGAGATAAACTCCTATTACAGTTTACAAAATAGATTCTTTATATATAGAATGTAGAACAGTGGTACATGAAAAAATAAAGATGAAAAGCATTCAATACAATAAAATAAGTTTATTATTTTCTGTTTATTGTATTTAGTTTATCATGTGCAACATACCCATTTTAAACAATTAATACAAAAGATTAGAAAACAAAATTATCATCTAATGTAAATCACTTTGGGTCGAATTATATTCTAGTTTTAAGAGTTTCCAGAAAGTACCTATTTAGGTATAAATTTTGTTTTGCCATTTTTAGAGATTTTTTTTTTTATCCAAATTGGTAAATCATATAATCAGCGAAAAAATGATGCAAGAGATGTAAATTAAGTCACAAAAATCCTCATAATATCTGAAAGTTTTCAGATATCATTACCATATTGATAATTCATTCATTTCTGTTGTTTCTTTCTTTCGAAAGATGAATTGGTTAAGTGGGCAAGGTAATAATTATATATTTATCAGTAATAAAAACTTAATAAAATAATTATTAATTCATTTTACTAAATACAACATCTGTCTTACGTCTTCAGATTTCTTTGATTATCAAATAAAACGAAAAGAAAAAGGGTATAAAAGTTAAATTTGATGTTTTATTCTTCTTTTTTTTCAGATACTCTTTAAACAATGAATACAGTAAAGAACGTTGGAATTGTAACAGTCTTCTTAGCATTATTAGTTCATATAAGTCAAGGCAGAAATATACAGCTAGACTGTCTAGAATTATGTGCTGAAGGGATAAATCCATTGAAATATAACATGGACTGTGACTGTTTTAATTCTAGCCCATTCCAATTCGTGAAACGCACAGTTAAACTTCCATTCAGATATGGTAAACGAAGTTTTATGGGATATCCTTCAGGATTACAGCAATATTTCAGAAACGGATACGGGTATGTTCAATAGTTTGTAATAATACCATATTATGATATAGACTTATCATGCTTGCAGGTCGCACTTTTATCTACGGGATATTGTTTCATTTTATATTCTTGGAAAATATATGTTTGGACCGAGAAGAAAAAAAATTAAAAAAAAAATTACTGTGAACTTTCAATTTCTATACAACAGCTATCCAGTAGCGACTGCTTTTAGATAATATTTTTGATACGATATTCCAGAGTTAGGGCTTCCTATCGCAATATCTTTGATATATAATTGTTGTTTATCAGGACGTTGCTTAACCAAGTTTTCCAAGTGTCATCATTTCAAAAACCTTAGATACGGTATCACGTAGTAGGTTGACATTTATGAAATATCTTTTTCACAGATGACAACGGATGTTCTACAATTGTCGTATCAACCTTAATCCAGTCCTTTTTTAAAATAAATGCGTAATCACCGAATGAAACTTATCACCGAATTGGACATTACTATCATGACTGCTTTGCGAAGGGTATCACATATAAGGGTACGATCTACTTAAATTCAGGAGCACACGTAATTGCCACCAGTTGTTATCCTATAGTTTTCGAATTTTGTTTATAGAACGATGCTTGTCTTTTGTCATTTTTTCTTTTTTTTTCAATTACTATGACGTTGATATTTCAGTCTGGATATCTCATTAAAGGGCATATCACCAAACAATGAGTGCTTGTCAAACTGCTATATATCCATTGAAATATTTTCTACATAGTGTGTGGTTCAAAGGTTGTAGAATTTTTCATATTTTTGTCAAAAGGTCAAAGTTAATGTTTTGCCAAAATATTATAAAAACTTAACGAACCAAACTAATTTTTGTCAAGGTGTTTGATACCATATGAGCCCCGTCAGATACTTTTTTCTAATCGAAATTAATGCCGTCCGAACATTCGACTTCATCAATAACTGATACATTAGCAGCATACATTGAAAATAATAACGAAAGACATAAAGATGAAATATAAACACAAAGCATGATACGTGCCAGTTTTAATTCAATTAGTAATATACTTTACACGCAGGAGTTTCACCACGCGTTAGCACAAATACATAAACGGTTGACATGGTTATTTGTTGCAAAGTAATACTCAGATATTTCATTCTCTATTTAATATGTTATTTAATTCATCAAACTGAATGTGCATTGAAAGTATTAAAATATGACTTTATGTATACACAAACGTACAAGTCATTACAACAAACATAAATACGTGGAGCAAGATGTATGTTTTAGTGTTGATGGTGTGTGAAAAGGGTACGAGGGCGAAACGTAGAACTTTTAAATTGTCGATGTCGATTTTGATTGGTCTGCAAGAGTGAACTACAATTATCCCATGGAACCAAATAAAATTCCCATGGGATTTAACTAATTTTGTTCTGTCCCATGGGATTATGTAAAACCCATGTTTGTCTTATTCAAATTCAAAACATATTCAACAATAATAGAAAAAAAGCTATAAATTTATTGAATCCCATTTAATTCGGCAGTGTAGCTCAACGGACAGCCGTTTGCGGATTTGCAAATGAGTGTTTTGCAAATTAAAAATGTCCAGTGTTCGGCTGACATTACAAAATTGTCTCCCGTTGAGTCATTGGATTGAGTAAAATGTTCCCCTCGTATTTAATGATACTAATTAATATCTAGCATTTTAATGTCAATAAAGGCAACAGTAGCATACAACTGTTCGAAATTCATAAATCGATTGAGAAAAAACAAATCAGGGTTACAAACTAAAACTGAGGGAAACATATCAAATATAAGAGCAAAACTACGACACACCAGTAACATAACATTAAAATGTAACACATACAGAAACGAACCACGATATAACATATTTGTATGGCCATTTTCCTGACTTAAATTATTATAATATATATATATTGAACGAATTACAATCCCTATGTTTTCATTTAATCATATACGTAAAATAAGAGATGCTGAAGACACTGTATAGTACAGGGATATTCAAACTCTTACACCTTTGTAAGTTTAGGACAACGTGATGGCAAAAAAAAAACAATAAAAAAAACAACAAGAAGTCAAACTACAGTATACAATAAACAACATAGAAAACTAAAGGTCAATAACACGATCTTAACCCTAAAAAAGGCGGTCTCATGTGTCTGAATAGCTAAGCAGATCATGCTCCACATATGTCAATTAAGGTATATTAATATGTGTATATGCCATCTTGCCCTATAATTTTAAATATTACGTTAAATATTTTTACTGATTGGTGACAGTTTCGTCTAACTTCATGATGAAAAAAACAACCTTTTTAATACCACAAAAGTCATGTTTACGATGTTTTATTTGCTAGTGGTAATAACTTTGATGCAAAATACAAGTTACATTATCGTAAATAATGGGCGACCCCTTAACTTCCGGTAAAACAATAATTCTGTTGATAGATTATCATCATGAGGCATCATAGTAGGTCATTTTGATGTCATATTATCTATTGTTTCCGTTGTATCACGTGTTTAAGTGATATTCCGGATATACATTGTAAAATGGGATACCCGCCATTAACAAATTTTGCTTTTAAATTATTGATATTTCTGTCAATATTTGACATTTATCGTATCTTTTTAATCACTAAGTAAATGAGTGATAATATAAATGTTTATATTTTCTATCATCAAATATACCATAAGATGGTTTTTCTTCACTCTAAAAAAAATACATATGACTTATAGGAAAATTACTGATTGCGTCAGAGGAAAATTCAAAACACAAAAGACAAAAGACAAACGACAAAAGCAAAACATGCAAAGACTAATCAAGAACATTTAGTTGTCTGTGCCATACATTAAACTCCTAATTGTCCCCAAAACACTGTTCGACCCATTTAACATCGACTACCAAGGACAGATCTTTCATCACTACTAAATTATTTAAAGGACAAATACATTAAGATATACAGCTTATTACATTTTTTTTCTGACTTGTGTGAGTTTAGTAAATGTACTATTCATGGAGTTTTAGTCGTTTCTTCAGTGCCAATCCTTATTGTCGTTTAAAGGACATTCGTATATATATAATTGAAAGGTATAAGGTGAATACCTGTCTCAATTGCCGCATATCTCTATATGACAAACATGGTTCTATTGATTGATTGTTGGTTGCTTAACTTCGAGTGGCAAATATTTCCCGCATATTTAGAACTTGCACGAATTAGATATAAAAACGTGGATGGGGACATATATTGTGTCTACAACAGGCCACATACGAAGCCCTTAACTGAGAGTTGTTGCAAAGAATTTTAACGTGTAGTTGGCGTGGAAACTTTATACATTAAGTATTATAGTTAACGTTCCCATTGCTGCTAACAGTATATCCCTCAAAACTAAGCGGACGCCACACTTTGTCATGGTTTTAACTGAAATCGGTCAATTTAAAAAAAAATGTAACCATGTTTTAATTCACCCTGAAGGCGGGGCATGTTTCGATGACGACCATATACATTTCTATGAATAAAACAAAACCCGTTTCTTTTTAGTAAGGTGAAAGTGTTGCCAGTTGGTCTGCTTGAATTATTTTCAACATCGGAGTAATGTCAGTTCCATATGAACAGAAAAGGATTTACAGGCATACTTATAAAATGTATGCGGTAAATGTAATTTGTTTTGTGAAATTCAAAACCTCTTTAACGGTTTGACCGATAAGATAAAATAAGTGTGTCTGTTAAATCACACGAATATGGGCCAATAAAGGCAACAGTAGTATACCAGTGTTCACTGGTCATAAATCAATTCAGAAAAAACAAATCCAGGTTACAAACTAAAACAGCGGGAAACACAGCAACTATTTGAGGATAAAATCGAACAACGGGAACACAGAAATGAAACAAAAAACACGCTAACTAATCCAAAATACGAACTATATATCTTAAAAACCGTCATAATCCTTAATTGGTACAGGACATTTTTAGAAAAAATGGTTTAATGGCTAGTCCCACTTGATGACAATGTTAAACAATATCAAGGACCGATTAAGCTAACACACAAAAGTAAGCCAAGGATACTAAGATGTAGCCTAATGAATAAAAGAAATGCAGCGTATTCGAAAACAAATGAGACAGTTAACTAGACGATACAAAAAGACATACAATGTATCAACATTTTAAATTGAATCTTCATTTTGTCCTTTTTAAACTGATATACCAAGGATCACTGTATGTCAGTCAATATTTATTTTTGTTGTTGCTTCAATCGTTTCATTTAGATACGCTGAGGTGCTTAAATGTTTAGGTCTTTGTTTAACTTTAAAACGGATTATGAAAGGACGAAATAAAGCGAACAAAAGAAAAATCACAAAATACTGAACTCCGAGGAAAATTCAAAACGGAAAGTCCCTAATCAAATGGCAAAATCAAATGATAGAACACATCAAACGAATGGCCAACATCTGTCCTATTTCTGACTTGTTACAGGCATTTTAAAATGCAGAAAATGGTTTATTGAACCAGGTATTATAGTGCTAAAACCTCTCACTTGAATATCAGAATGAAAAAAGGTAAACATGGATTTTACTCTATAATTTTTTTAAAAGTTACGAATCTATAAAATAGCGAATTGATATTTTCATGTACAATTTAACGAATCAAACATATGGAATACCACAATACGTAATGATATTTTTTAGTTTTAAACCAGTTGCAGCTCATGAAAAAAGTCTCTAAATTTAGTAATATAGATATATGATTAGCACACGGTGTAAAATCAATGTTTACTTAAATGAAAAGAACGATAAGTCCGTGATTCTTCTTCTTTTTTATAAGTTAATTGTATTAAATATGTTATTAAAAGCCTGTAAATTGATTTTAATAAGTCTTCTTAAAATAGCAATATAGCAATTGAATATTACATGCAAATATATTGCTCGAGTGATTCGATCTATAACCATTAATTACACTTTGTACGTCAGCATTTTATCAAAGCTTTGTTTTCATATTTACTCGGTTATTAATTGTTTAACCTTTTTAAAATCTCGAAATACCATATCCATATGTAATTGTTTTGAACTGAGTTAAATATAAGGTCAAAGTTTTCTTTTATTGTTGAAAAACGCAAAAGTTTATATCTAAATGTTGTACTTTCATGTTATAGAGTAGGTTTTATAGTCGGTAAAAGTATCTTCATAGAGATTTATATTAGTTTTTTTCACTTTATTTTTGTCCGCTTAGTGATCACTGAATGGTTATAGCAAAGTCCTTAAAATCAATTTAGAACCCGCTATCTAGACAACTTTTGTTTTTTATATTTAATGACAATTCGAAATTACAATCAGAGGGAAAAATGTGGATAGTAAAATATATTTATTGTCAATTATTGCTTGTTTGCACCAAACGGTAATTTCATTTCAAATAATTGTTCACGTGTGGAAATAAATATATCAAATCAAATGGGCGTTTAATGGCACAATCAGTACTTTACTAATTACTTTACTAATTAGAAAAGCTAATAAAGACATATTGTGAGAGGGCTGTCAGAAAACAAGGTATCCATCTCTGTGTTAAACTTGCAAAATGAATAGGTCACGGAGTAGCGTAGCGAAAAGCAAATGTTAACATTTGGAAAGATGATGCAAAAATATGAGTGAAGAAAAAAAAGCTAGAATATCACTGTATAACATATTAAACGTATCAAGTCGCACACTTCTGCAGGAACAAGAAAAATTATTTTTTGGATAAAAAAGAAAGATTTTGATAATTTTCAATACTAAAGATTCAACTTATTATGAATTCTAAATCTTAAACTATACAAAAAAGAAACTACACAGATCTTTGTTTATATACAATTTTTAAAGTGAAATTGTACTGAAATAAGTAGCAAAAGACTCGGGCAAAGCATGACAAATTTGTTTGGTCGGTTGTTTGTATATAAGTGGTTTATTTATTGAGTGTAACTGGCGAGTGGTGTATATTTATGTAATGCAAGTAATAAGACTATAATAAAATATCGAATCTGAATCTTCAATGACGTCAGCACTGAAATTAGTATTAATCGTTCTTGAATTGTGAAGTAAACGTTTGAAATGATATATCCCTATTCTAATCTCTAAATTAAACCTTCACCCGGAACTTCAGGACTGAAATTGGTATAAATTGTTCTTGATTTGTGAATTAACGTTTGAAATGATATAACCCTATAGTAATATCTAAACCTTCACCTAAGTAAACTCTCGGGAGCTTTAGGACTGAAATTGGTTTATGATTTGTCCAGTTTGAGTTTGGAATGATATATTCCTATAATAATCTCAAAACCTTCACCCGTATTTAAGTAAACTCTCGGGAACTTAAGGTCTGAAATTGGTATAAATTGTTCATGATTTGTCCAGTTTAAGTTCGAAATGACAATCTCCAAACCTGTACATTGGGAAACCCTCGGGAGTAATTTATATTCCAATAGTGAATTAATCCATTATATTTTTTAATTCATTCTGATTATTGGAACAGATGGAATCTAGGTTCTAAAGGCAAACGAGTTAAGTACAGCTTCCTGAACATCAGGTTTCCATTTCGTCGTTTATAAAAGTATGCTTTTCTTTTGATTGGTGTGTTTATAAGAGTCTGTGATTGATACGACTTTGATCCAGGATGATACTATCTGAAATTTGTAAAATTCTGTGTAATTTACGTTATATAATTAGACTAGTTATCATATTAATCATTTCGTAAAGTTGTAAACAAAAGTTGTTTTTATCGATGAGTCGGCATGAAGCATGACATAAACGTGTATGTCACGAAATTCACAAATTAATGGAAATTAACATCTGTATCAATTTGAAAATATATAGAATGTACACGAAACAGTTGGGTACTCCATATTTCTGTTAATTCGAGTTAAAATGGTTTGTAGATTGTCTTTAATCTTTTTCTCGTGGTTCTCTTTGTTCATGGTTTTGTCTTTTTTTTGTTGTTGTCCTTTTGGTATCTTCTAATTATTTTACGCATACTACTGCGTGAAGATAAATATTTAACACGCGAAGTCATAGGTAAAGTTTATATATTTGTTAAGTGTGATAATTTCTTGTAATACGCGAATCTAAGACACTAGATGGTAGAATCTGTTACATGATATCATACATTTTGTTACTCGTCTCGACTTGGGGGTATTTAGAACTCAGTATATTGTATAGATACACGTATCCATTGTTGAAGACCAGATGCTGACACTATTTGTCTTTGTATTATTTATTGTGTTTTAATGCATTTGATGCAAGTTTATTTCTTTTTCTTTCAGGGTAAAGTCTTATGATTCCAATCCATTCCTGTCAAAAGAAGCATACGGAGACTACTGATTGGTCACTTCTGCTGACCTCTAGTCACGTGGTTGTGAAGCCAATTTGTGACACGATTTAAATTTAAAATCGTTTAAAACGAACATTAAGTGCCTGAAACATATAATATTAATAGAAGTTAGTTCAGTGCGCTAGAATATTTCGATCTTTTAATTACTTTTAACTATTGACTTATTCTCATGTTTTATTTGATTGTATACCCTCTGATTTATTTTTCCGTCCTATACATGTTTAAGTATATAAATTATTCTTGTGAAGTTGGACCTTCTTCTTACACAAACAACACATTTGCATGATTTATCCCTTATTGATAAAATAAACAGACCAGAAACTGATATTGTGAATTATATTTGTGTTCGGTTAAGTTATCTCTCATAGAGATACTATTAGTTACATAGTGTGCTAGTGACCTAATACGGCATATATGGGGTCAGTAAATTCCATATGGGGTGAGAGCGAAGCTCGAATCCCCATATGGAATTTACTGACCCCATATATACCGTATTACGTCACTAGCACACTATGTAACGAATTTATCTTACCGACTATCTTAACGTGTGAAATTAAGACTAGTGATTCTCAAAATGAGAAAGTCTACTAAGAAAATACTTCCATTGATCCTACAAAAACAGATGCCAACAATAACGACTTGTAAGGTTTAAATGTGTTTTATGAATTTTTTTCAATCTTAATCATCAATTTCTTCGTCTGTTGGAACTTTTAAGATTTTTTCTCAGTACCGTTTTGTTTTTTATAAAGGGACATAACACCTTTACTAACCGTGTATGAAATAAGCCCCGCCCCCTTCTTACCTAATAAGGAATATAAAGGGACGTAACTCCACTACTAACCGTGTATGAGATAAGCCCCGCCTCCCTACTAACCTAATATCAAATATACACGGTTTGCACGCGGACGCTTTTAACCAATCATATTCCTGGAAATGTATAGGAGGTAAGATAAATTGGATTATGCTTATTTTGTAAGAGATATCAAAAACAAGATGTTTTCTGTTCAGTTGTTAGGGTATTTGTCACGATTGTCAGCGCATTATGTATTGCATGTAAACTGTAGGTTTTATTTGAATTAAACATGAAGGTGAATAGTACAATGAAGATGTTATTCGTCAAATAATATATGATAGATAATAATTTCAAAATCAACAGCAACAAAAGTCGAATTTACCACTCCACAGTAAACTTATACTTTTAAACAACTTTTTCATTACAACATTTAACTAAATCACGATTTTCTTGCTGTTTAAACGGGAGAAAAGGGGGGTAATTGATTGTCGGTATGCATTCAGTAAAAATAGAAAATCTTAGTCTCTCAAGCACATAAAGCAAATTTAGACTTACTTGTAAAGAGAAGTTACCTTTTCTTTGAAGCATTAATTTGAGGTTTTGAGATTCAAACTTATCATAATTTAACTTAAATTTCACATCACAAATAAAGAAATTTCCGTTGTTTAGAAATGGAATGCATTAACAGTTAATTGAATCAATGCATATTGGATGAATAAGTGAAAAATACTTTTATGCTTACCGCTCCTGAAACAGAATCTCAAGTCAAGAATGATGAATTATAATTACTCGTCTTTCAATTACGACTTGTTTGGCCTACAACTTTGAAATAATACTTTTCTGGATATAGTCAAATGTTTATAGGAAATATATCATACACTGATGTATCTTTTCAACTTAATTTATTCAAATCTCATATTTAAATGATAAGGATTTAATCTTCAAAATTAAGTCAACTTAAATGTTCTTTTTGTCCATCGTATTGCGCACAAAATTGTCATCTTTTATCATTGTTTACATTATTCATTCAGATGGACATGCTTTACATATCATATGGGTTGTCTTTGAAATATTTGACAAAGAATATTTAAGTTTTCTTTGTTGTCAGGTTTCTGTTTTCAATAAAACTATTTATCTGTGTCTTCTCGTTATTCTTATATATGTGCATCCAGCAGGTTTAGTGTTATGACTTCATAAAAGAGGGACGAAAGATACCAGAGGGACAGTCAAACTCACAAATCGAATAAAACAACTGACAACGCCATGGCTAAAAAGGAAAGAGACAAACAGACAAACAATAGTACACACGACACAACATAAAAAACTAAAGAATAAACAACACGAACCCCACCAAAAACTAGGGGTGATCTCAGGTTCTCCGGAAGGGTAATCAGATCCTGCTCTACATGTGGCACCCGTCGTGTTACTTATGTAATAACAAATCCGGTAAATAATCTAATTCGGTAGTTCACATTCATGAAAGGGAAGGGGATTGTAGTAAACAGAAAAGTATGACCTTATGTAATTCCAACATATAATGACTATACCGCCCTGATGTAGGATCACAATGGCTTATAATTGTATAAAAATACATACTAGTAGCTAGTTATTATTATTTTAATTTTCGGTAGAACATGAATGAATAGGATGAGTACACATATCAGCAAACGCCTTCAAAATAATCGGTATGACTATACACGTAAATACAACATCAAAAGGGAGGGTATGGATATTCATTAGACAACACCGAATAAAAAATTAACAAGACAACTGAAAGTAGAAAAAAAATATATATTGTACAAACTGCTGCCTCTCAACACCAACATCCTAAATGGGATCTCTCCGCAGAAATTATTGTAGATTGTTTCTTTTTCATTGAAATTATTAAACGGCTTCTATACAGCTTGAGCTGTTGTTCCGAAGTTAGGGATCTTCATAATCAGAAATAGGTCCTATTTGGTTAATTTCAGTATAAATTTAAAATGTGTTTTAACAATCATGAAATTCTAAAATTATCCTCTTAAATTTTAACAGAAATCTAATAGATAAAACGAATGAGTCAACTTTCTAATTGTCTTTGATGATTGATGCTTAATTAATCTGAATCTTGCAAGAAAATATGTCCATGCGAAATTCTATATGTTATAAATTCCATCAAACCGTTTACATCATTATTCATAAAATCTTTGGGTTTTATAAAAGTGCATTCAGCAGTTGAATGTCAGTATGTTAAGATAATTCAAATCTTTTAAATTCCCCTGTACACGTATGTACAAAAATATTACGAATCACAGATGTATAATGGTCCATGAGACCATCAAAGTAACCTAAGTAGAAAGTAAAATCACAAAAAAACTACAGCCGATTTCACAAAAACATTTACGACTAAGAGTGGTCGTAAGTATACAAATCAAATGGCAAAATCAAAAGCCCAAACACATCCAACGAATGAATAACATCGGTCATATTCCTGACTTGGTACTCTTATTTTCTTATGTAGAAAATGGAGGGTGGAACTTCGTTTTTGTGCTAGCTAAACATCTCACTTGTATGACAGTCGCATCAATTTTAGAAGTTTAGTTTTAAAAAAGTCAGATAACAAAAATACCGAACTCCAAGGAAAATTCAAAACTAAAAGTTCCTTATCAATTTGTCTAGGTGTTCCTTAAATGATGCTGTTCGAAAATCGAGCGAATTAAACTCCTTAAAAAAATTTAAATGCCATACAATAGGCAAAATGTAAGTTCATTTGGAATGTCCACCAGACATGAACAACATGCTCTTCCTTCACTCCTTTTGGATAAAAATTACATATTTTTCTTTACAAACAACATAATATTATTGGATCTGTCCAATGCTCCACAAAACAACTTTTCAAATTTCAACATCTATTCTATCAGCGATCAAAATCAGGTTTTAGTGTTATACTGTGAAACTAGCTACTCCAGTGACGATGTGGATTGGATGTGGATACTTAAAAGTTCCCCTTCCCGTGTAGTGTATCTACATTTTTGATCTCTCTTCCATCGTCAGACATATTCTTGGGTACAAACCTATAAACACAAATTAAAAAAACTATACTAAGTTCAACTATGTTTCATTAAAATAGATTGGTCGACGCAGATTCAGAAAGGGATAACCATCCGTAAAAAAACTCTGATACAAACATAAATCCGAGAACGGATATCATCAATATGCTAGATTTTGTATTATTGAAAAATATTTCTTACATTTGAGGTACATGTTTTTCATCTTCATCCATACAGGAACCAAATGTAGCCTCCTTCTTGTCGAGTTGTTCATTCATTCTTATGAAGCAGACTTCATTGACTAACATTGCCCATGTGAAATTTTTAAATTTTTTGTATGAACATTGAAAGACAAAAATCTGTGACGTATAAAATTTTCTGACGTCAGACACGTGAATCAATGAATGTGTTTGTAGATAGATTTTTTTGTGTTCTGTTAAATTGTTCCTTATAAAATTATTACACTATGGTGACTGCTGTACCCATATTTTGACCTTTTTTATTTATTATGTCTGTTTAGTTCACGCATCATTGTAAATATAACAGAATTTGATGAGACTGTCAACAAAGTGAGAGGTTAAACGCTATAAAACCAGGTTTAATCCACCAGTTTCTACATTTGAAATTGCCTGTACCAAGTCAGGAATATGACAGTTCTTGTCCATACGTTTTTGATGTGTTTTGTCATTGGATTTTGTCATGTGATTATGGACTTTCCGATTAGATTTCGTACATGAGCATTCATACGCAAAACAATTCATCAATGCAGAAAATAAAATCACGACGTGTTTTCATTCTGTAACTCCAATTTTAATCAAAATACTCAAGTACAGATACAACTTTTATTGAGGATATCAAACATTTAGCAGACATTTATTTTTATCCTAATAATGAATAGGTTAACATATGGTCTTGAACAACAGACAAGTGCCTATAACCTATGACAAGATTTAAATAACGACTATAAGTAAAGACATGAGATGGCAAACATATCTGAGATCTGCAATCAATATCAAATTATGTTAAGGATAAAACAAACTGAGATAGCATTGAAGAATCTCCGGTCTTGGATCAGACAGATTGACATCTTCAAAGGTGGTTGTTTTCTATACTCATTCCCCTTTTATATAGACAAGTGAAATAACAAAAGTGCATAGAAAAAGGAAGAAAATCTCGTCTCGAGGTTGCAGTCTGATTATTGACAGCACTAATCAGTTACGTGCAAAAATCATCAAAAGATACTAGGCTGAAAATAAACACCAGACACACGTTTCGTCACATACAAATTATTAGTGGCATTCTAATAAAAAAAAATTGAAGGCATATTAAATAAAGCATTTACGAGCATTGAAAAAAAATAAATCCAAAATGTAGGACAACTCATGCTACGACCTTCTATGCCGAACCGGGGGGGGGGGGGGGGGGGGGGGGGCAAACATTAGTGGTCAGAACTATATGATTCAGAAAATGTTATTTACAGATTGTAAAAATTAACCATATCAAAGATAACATGGTTAGTGATACACTCGATACGAAGCGTTCACAACCAATGAACCTCTTGGTTGTAAAGACTCATATAAGATATCAGGCTTATAATTGTGAAAGCAAAACGCAAATTTGTCTATATAAGACTCATCAGTGTCGCTCGTTTGGAAAGAGTTGGAAAGTTAAATCAATGACAAAAAATTTAACATTACAAACAGTCATTCCAAATATGACGAAGACCATTTACGTCTTATGGTAGTAAACCGTAGTAATGGTTTGAATGATTATGTACACAGTGTTCCTGTACATACATTGTATGAGGGTAATTGAAAGTTTAAGCTAGCAATAAAACCAGGTGTAATACACAATTTTCTACACCAGGAAAATTAATGCCCGTACCAAGTCAGGAATATTACAGTTGTTTGTTTTCCATTCGTATGATGTGATTAGGCATTTGATGACATTTGATATGAGACTTTCCGATTTGAATTTTCCTTGGAGTTCGGTAGTATTTTTGTATTTTACATTTTAGTAATGTTATATTATGATTAAATTTCATGCCAAGAAAAGCAATGAAGATATGAAAGTAAAAACAAATGCAATTGTTTTTGTCTAATGCAGTTTTCATCATACTGCACCACATAAGATAATCGTGATGTTCTTCCACTTTCCTGTACGTGGAATGTCTGAACAGGAAGTGATATTTTTACAAATATCTAGGTGTCCTGTCGGTGCACATTTGAATTAAAAAAAACAAAAACACTGTTTTCACAAAATTCTGAAAACCTTAGACCATTTTGATAACATCCATGTTTTGACAGGAATATATTTAAACGCTAATAAAAAGCTTGATATTTTTCCCTTACTGTGTAGAATAATTCCAAATGATTTGTATTACATGAATTGTAACAAATACCAATCTTCCATAATTCAAAAGAAAACTGAATCACTTGTCCTGATTTATTAAACCTTGTGTAGTGATGATGATGGATGTCTGTTTTAAGTGACACATTAAGAACGAGAACAAGGTTATGCGATATGAATATGAATTCTATTTAATGTTATACCAACAAGCTGAGTCCGATTTTCAACGTGATTTTGAACAGATCCGCATGAAGAAAATACTCATTTTGTATCCTTAATTTGCCCTAACGGGGATCTAACCCACGACCTCACTCATTCAAGGTGGGCACACCCCAACAAGACAATCATACCTTGTATACAAAAGTTTTAAAATGTTAATCATTCCTTATAGTTAATGCCTTCGTTCTAATTCCAAAGACATTATATTAAGTATATAAAAGTTTGTAGTTTTCTTTATGTAATTGTTTTTTCTTTCTTTTAACATTTCAATTTAAAAACCAGATTTTCATTATCTCTTTTAGAATTTTCTAAATTAGGTTCATCCAGATCTGTTTTACTAATTCATCGTTATCTTTTAAACTGTGTAATGTTGTATGGTATCTTGAAGATGTATATGCTTCCCCATTCAGTGATTTTTGTGTCTATGTCATTGCAATTCTTTTAGTTGGCGTTTGGTATTCAGTTTTAGAAATCAGGACAATATTTGAAAGTTCTTATTTTTTTATCAATTTATCAAACAGCAAAGTATGAGAAACTTATTTTGTAAACCATGTTACACATCTTTCCTAGATTGATGACCACTAGTAGCACTTGACGATATAGATTAGATGGGATGATGAAAAATAGGTATTACTTTTAATCTTTAATAAGTAAAGTAAAAACTCGATGTACATCAGGAGAAAATCTGTGTTTATTCAAATACTAAAGTCTTGGTCTTTTTATCAGCCATTTTACACAGTTAAAATGACATGCATCTTATAAAATACGTTTTTATTTGTTCACAATTTTCACTTGAAGAAAATGATAATATGTGTTTGGTGAAAGGTAAGTATTATTGAAAATATCTTGATGTAAAAGGTAAAAGTTAGAAAACATTTCATCCTGGATGTGTTAACCCAAAGATTTATCTAATTTTCATAAAATCAATTTCAGATGAATTGATCTAACCGTATTTTACTAGATATAATGCTTGAAAACACTTAGCTGGAGCGTTGATAAGATATATCAAAGATTGTCGTTAAAATAATGGCAATATGTCATATAAACCCAAGCGAGAATTTATCGTAGCTTTATATGTGACAGAAAGACCAACATTTCATCTGTATGACCCTATTTGATTAGATTACAGTACGTCATAAAAATGTTGATTCATCAACTTTTACCCCCACAATTTTATGTCTATACATGTGTTTTTTTAGTTCTAATGTCAAATGGTATCTATCATTTTGTCAGACATTTGATCCAAGAACTGTCCAAATTGACGGAACATTAGCACATTGAGATTTTCTTAACAAATGCAATCGAGAGAGCAACAATATGAAAATTCAGGACATAACATAAGTATATTTTTTCTTATATGATAAATGCAGAATTAGATTATTTTTACAAGTACTGATGTATAGTCTACGATAACATTTTAAACATTGATGACCTCTATTCTTATTCATGTCATCTAAAAAAATTATATTTCATATAATTTATGTTACAAGTTTCCTCATGTTCCTTGACCTTAAGTTGTGGCTTCCTATAGATCCTATAGACCTAACGGTCACATCCGATTTAACTTCGCATTTACAATGAAAAAAATACGCGTATTCAGTATATTGCGCATCTGTATTGGTATATAAACATATATTTGAATTGACCCTATCTACTTTACCATTTCAAATTTAAAATCTACCAGAAAAAAATGCTTTCTTGTAAAGCTAGCGTGTTCTTCTTTTATTTTGGAATGTATAGCAATGTAGTTGGAGACAATCTGCACCTGGGTTCCGTCAATGCTCCCGTTGCTGCGTCTATTAATTTAGACGCTATAAGTGCAAATATTCAGACTTATATAGATAATGTGGTGGAAACCAAAGTGAGAGACTTAGTAGCAAATACAGTCAATGCCAGTTGCCAAGGGGCAGTACAGGCTATAACATCAGATGTCATGCAAAACATTCAAGGTAAGGATCGTATATATTTTTTTTTTTTTTTTAAATTTCTTAATGTCCTGGTAAAATATCAATCACAAACCTATAATAAATAAATTGAGAATGAAACTGGGAATGTGTCCAAGAGACAACAACACGTCCAAAAGTAAAAACTACAACCGAAGGCCACCAAATTGGTCTTCAACTCTGCGAGAAAATCCCACACACGGAGGCGGACTTCAGCTGGCCCCTTAACAAAAATGTATACCGGTTCAGTGAAAATGAACGTCATTCTAAACTCATCAGCTTTAGGATATCAACCAAATGGATATTTTCAAATGACTATTGAAAGCTTTGGATAATAAATGTTTTAATTGGTTCAAATTTTCCAACATACTAGATTGTATGTTTCAGAAACCGACAAAGCACAGGATGTTAATAAAGTAAGACAAAACTACATTAGAAGGTAACAGTATCTTTTCTCTTTTTCACTGAGTCATGAAACAATTTTTGAAATCACACGACCATTTTTTATTTCATTTTTTTTTTTAATAATCTAAAAAATTTACGGTTCATAGAATCAGTTACATTGATGATACAAATCTTTCAAATCAGTTTATATTTAAACAATTAAGTATACTTCATTTAAAACCGTCCATTTCCCTTCTTTTATAACGAGTTATAACCTGGCCTAAAGTGCGTTCTTAACTAGTGCTATTGTCTTTTTATGGTGCCTTTTTTCGTATATATATTTATTTAGGTTTTAAATGTTAATATCATTAATTTACCATTGCATGCACTATGACATGCGTAAACATGTTTTACGTTCTTTTCAATAATTTCAGCAAACTCGCAGATAAATGTCATGTTCCATGCAGTCAGAACATCAGCTATACACCTAGGAAATAAAGCAGTCATCGTATTTGATAGCGTTGAAAAAAATATAGGTGGCGGCTACAATGTCCAAACTGGTAAATTCACTGCTCCCTACAAAGGATTGTATTTTATAACTACACGAGTAACGACAACACCTGGAAATTATATGCATACTGCACTGGTACGGAATGGCGAAATAACTAGTCTCGCATGGGCGGCGGATGCATCGGCAGTTATTGCAGAAACAATTCAATTAAACATAGGGGATAAAGTATGGGTTTGGCACAATAGGAATAGTCAGGAATATGTTTATCCAAATTATACAATTTTTGCAGGAACTTTACTCCGACTCATGTAAATTGTTTAGAATGACTTCTTCCAAGTTGATATTTTGCACTTTTGTTATTTGATTTGTATAAATGAAAATGTCATTCAGTGTTGCCAAGTGTGGTCTTAAAATGTCAAACCCTTTGCAATTGTCATGTTATTAATAAGTTTATATCCCTAAAACCACGATTGCACCTCGATCTAAAAAAGGTGACCCTCCAAAGACTGGAATTAATACTTTGCATTCCAAACTATTTTACTCATAACTTATGTTGGTAAATCAAGGCAACAGTAGTATTCCGGTGTTCAAATTGTCATATAAGCGGGAGGTTCGGTTGGCCATAAAAACAGGGTCAACCTACCATTTTTTTCTTAAAATGTCATATACCAAGTTAGGAATATGGAAGTTGTTATCAAATTGTTCGTTTCTATGTTGGCGTTTGTTTTTGTTGCACTTCGGTGTGTCTATTATACCTTTGTTTTCCTGATATAGGTGATGTGTTTAGCTTGGTTTGAGTTTTCAACACGGATCTAGTTTTCTTTCAATCGATTTTTGACTTTTGAAAACCGGTATTCTTCTGTTGTCTTTATTTACAGAAGACGTTTCATTTTTCATTGGGGCTGGTTGAAACAGAATATTTGATATTTGTTATTTTGAAACACTCATGAGCAATACTTATAATAACAAAACAATGACAAGTTTAGCAAAGGAGCATGCAAATATTGGATTATTTAACTCGGACACTTTGTTTTACTACGCATGTACATGTCGAACATTTTATAAGTATTACTGTTGAAGAACCATCATGTCAGAATACTTGTTTTGGATAAAATCATTATCTTTAGGGGTATTCTTTAAATTTTGTAAATCGATGTTAGGTTAAGAAAAAAACTGGCTTTCAATTAGATGGCTTTCGTGGAGTTCAGTATTTTTGTGATTTTACGTTTTTCAAACAAGCTTTATTGAGTTCAATAACTCATAAACGTAATTGCCTATTTTTGACATTTTACTTATAATGTTAGTTTTGTTCTCATATCGTTGTCAATATAATGGCATTGTATGAAACTGTCATGAGAGTTTAAGATAGCTAGAAAACCAGGTTAAGTTCACCATGTTCTGCATTAAAAAAACCGCCTGTATGAATTCAGGAAGATATATATATGACAGTTGTTATCCATGCGTTGGTGTGTTAAGGCTTTTGAATTTGCAATTTCATTTGAACTTTCCGTTTTGAATTTTCCTCGGAGTTCGGTATTTTTGGTATTCAATTTTTGGTACTTTATGGAACTTTTGATGTTCAATGTTCTTTAACTTAGTTTCTTAATTTGACATTTCATCTTTTTTAATGTGAGGGCCATAGAATCATTGTTACCATGCTAAAACACACGTGTGAAGTACAAAACTATGAGACCGATATCTTAGACCATGTAATGTTTGGATAATAAGCTTTTATACATGAGAATAATGAACTTTTTACCCAAATGTTTGGTTTCAGGCGCATCTGATCATGGATATTCATTAAATAAGCCGAGAGTGCAATTAAATTGGTGTTGTACATTCATATTAAATACTTACATGTTTTTTCATAGTTTGAACCTACTATTTGTCCTTACTTACTTGATGTTTGTGATATTTGTAGTTTTTTTAACATACTTACAATAGGGTCAAGTGAAGTAAGAGAAAACAGAGTTACAATTTTAAAATCATTTGTTTATTTAAAAAAAAGACATCTCTTGCAACACTTTTCATTGTATCTCTTCGTCATTATACAGTTTGTTAACATGTTTATCTAAATCTGGCATGTTCACTATTCCTGTTAAACCTGGGAGAGTGGCCAAATATCAGTAAGACACATTGTTTCACTGTTAAAAGTACAGTTCAACTTAAGTTATATTTATTTGATTATAAATTCTAAACTGTCCAAAAGAACTGGGTACTTTCGGTGAAGATTGTGTCGAAACTGCTATAAAGAGCCACAGTTTACAATAAATTCGGTTAGTTAATAATTCGATGTTGTTCAGTTTAAGTTCAAGGAAGTGAAAATGAAGGTAATAAATTTTGAACGTCATCCTATATCATGTCATCGTTATTTCTATAAAAAGACATTAGTTTCATAAAATTTGAAGATTATTAAGGAAAATGCTGTATAAAACAGCGATTTATACTCTTTGTTACCAAAATTTTTTCTACGAAATCTCGATAATGAGCAAACATTTCAGAGCTTGAAAGGAAATATCTTAATAACATCTTTCACGAATAGGACAAGTAAGCAATTAAATGAATATACGCTCATTTAAATTGCAGTTTGAATTCATCACTATGACTTTACAACGATTTTTTTCTGTTTTGAGACTGTAATAATGGGTTATTTTATGTCTACAGCGTGATACAACATTTCTCCATTCATCTTTTTAGACAGAATTACACTTATTTAATATAATGACATAGTCTAGTATAATAGCAGTTCGAATAATAAAACAAAAAGAAACCAGGATATTTACATTTAATTCGAAAGAAGATATTTCTTATGTATCACACATTTATGTAACTTAGAGGTTGAAAGTATAAATGTCCAATGATGGCTTAAAAGTGCAATGTATATGTTTTATAGTTTGATGATTCTTCGTATACTAGTTCAAATTTATCAGAACGTCTAAATCCTTTATGAAATCTATAATTTGATAAAAACTCAAAAAAAGAGGCTGAAATGGTAGAAAACAAACGGACAACACCATGGCAAAAAAACGAAAACGAAGAAATAGAAATAAAAGTTATATAAATTATGTCAGAACCGAATCACCGTTTACAGATGATAAAACGTTTAGCTTCGGAAAATTGTCAAATGGTTAACGCATTTTTCCGCATAGAATTTGAAATATTTGATCAGTTTTCAACACTTTATAAACTGAAGACTGCACCAGAAAAAGTAGCCCCCCCCCCCCCAAATAAAATAGGAGGTCAAGAATTATTAACGATCATTAACCACCAGAATACCTAAAAAGCAATATTTCATTTTTAACTTTCTATTCGTTTATAAACAATAAATCTATATGTTTTAAATCTTATGAGTACATTAAAAAGCCACATCATATTCAGTGAAAAAAGAAGTAATTTTGAATGGAAGTCCAATTTTTAACCTAAAATGTTGAATATTGTCAATACAACTTCAAAAAACCACAAATTAATAAGTCCTAAAATGGTTAAACAACACATATGACTGTAACAGTTATCTCGCCTTCGACGCTTTCCTTCGAAGAAGATGTCTGTACATGTGTTGTTTATACTCATCTCAAAATTTTTCTGCTACAAAGCAAGCTCAAACAGAGTGTCCTTGTGTTGATTTCTATGTTTTAAAACAGGTTTGGACATTTTGGAAGTAGGTTTTTCCTCACAAGACCCTTGAATTTACTATTATTACTTGTGTTGGTTGTTCTGAATCTTTATTTCAACAAATGATCCGTTTCCATAGTAGTCACCACTGAATCAATTTGACAGTTCATGAATTAGTTATTCCTCTTAATCTTTCAAATAGAAAAACATCTTTACAAAGCTTTGATACAAGTGTTCTTGGTGTATGATTCAAGATTTAAATGAGTCAGGAATAGAAGCAATGCTGCTAAAATAGGTATTTATGATTAGTAAGCATATTTCCAATGTTTGGTGGTGATACCAAATTATTCAGCAGCTATTCTATCATTCAGACTATGAACAACAACTTAATCTTAACTGAAACTTCATCCTAAAATTTGAAATTTTTGGAGGTACAGTTAAATTTTCATAAATCCATGGCACTGTTGGTAAAATCTAAAATGATTTCCCCATGATTGTTTCTTATAAAGTTTTCTTGAGTTTTTCTTGGATGAAGAGTTGTCTCATTGGCACTCATACCGCATACATCCTAGATTAATGTTAATACATCAAAGATTAATGTTAATACATCCAAGATTAAACTTGATTATTTTAAGATAAATCTTTATAATTCCAAAATTAATGTTGATAATTCAAAGATTAAACTTGTTAATTCAAAGACAAATGTTGATAATTCCAAGATTAAAATTGATAATTCCAAGATCAATATTGATAATTTCTAGATTGAAGTTAAAAATTCTAAGATTAAAGTTTGAAATTCCAATTTTAAAATTGATAAATCTAAGATTAAAGTCGACAATTTAAATACGCTTCCATAAGTCTCAATGTTCATAAATAATCTGTGAATATTTTCATTTCTTATTTACATATAATTTATTTCCGTTGATTTTAATAATACAACAGCAAATATATACATGATTTAAAACGTTTCCTGTCTCGACAAAACGTGCAGGTTTTGATTAAATCTAATATTATTTACTAAGTATATGGAGTGGTCGATCGAAGACCTTTAAATATATCAATTTGTCAAGGTATTTCATAATACCGTTCAGTGAAGTATATATAGTAGATTTTAAACATTCATTCGATGGCTGGCGTAGTCAAGTGGATATTTCGTTATTAACAAAGAGGGTGTAGAATTCCTCCAATTGTACCACTGACGCAGTCCAGACTTTTTAAGATATCAAATTCGGCAAATTGACAAACATACTACAACATAAGCATGTTTTCACCATTACCCTTCCGAAACCCGAGATCACCCCTAGTTTTTGGTGGGGTTCGTGTTGTTTATTCTTTAGTTTTCTATGTTGTGTCGTGTGTACTATTGTTTTTCTGTTTGTCTTTTTCATTTTTAGCCATTTTTGTCAGTTTGTTTTAGATTTATGAGTTTGACTGTCCCTTAGGTATCTTTCGTCCCTCTTTGATCTTAATTATTGTGATTTAGAAATAAGGATATCATGACCCTATTCAAACGGAGTTGTGTAATAGTCTGCAAAGTCATCATACATCAAAGTTTTGTAAATTTGAAAGCATTCTTGAAGATTTGATATCGTAAACGCAAATTCTGCAGTACTGATAATTTCGAAAGGTCCAGTTGAAAATAAAGAGTAGACTTCTAGTTCCATTGGTCAGTACATTTTACTATGTTTTCACTTAGATAGTTTTATTAGGGAGATATTTTTTTTTTATTAAACCACACTTTATTTGAATATAGGGCCAGCAAATTTACACTCCAACTGGACCCATTGGACCTACTTTTAAATTTTCTTAAGTCGAATACACATTGGTAACCCTTTTTTTTTTTAACAATCTCATAGCTTTATCAAAGGAAAATTTAAGAAAGCTGTGTTTTAAATTATTTTAGTACCGAAGCCCTATACTGTGAGCTGGAGATATTATCAGGAACATGTAATCTGTCCATCAGCAGCTGTTACGATCGACCCAGTACTAATATTGAAAATCTATACTATTACACGATAAGACCTCATTTTGGGTGTCGCTTCTCTTCTTTCCACGATTAATTAATCACCATGTCTCTGTGTTCTATAGGTAACATGCATAGTCGAATTTGTCATCCATTCTTATGATTATTCAGGTTAAGTTATTTTTTGAGAAAAACGACAAAAAAGGAGTCCGGATATTGATTCCGTCATCAGACTGACTTTAAGTCCTAGATAAGACTTCAGGTTTAAAACAACCAATCGTATGATAGATAACAAAAATCGAAAAATAAATAAGCCAATCAGAGAGTTCTCCATATCATGGTGTTTATATCGCAAGAACCACAACTATTATACCTCCTCAGAGAGGACAATTATGTTATGCGTTTTATCTACATGTAAACTACGATATGCTACTTTAATATATAGATCCTCTCTGTATTCTGTCTACTGTTTTCTTTGAAATTTTTTAATATATAAGGGGTCATACCAGTTGCATATATATTAAAATAAGTAAAACATGTGGAAACAATAATGTACGTGTCTATAGTACACAGATGCCACCTCGGCACTATATTTACTAAGTTTCGAGTTGATTGGACTTCAACTTCATCAAAAAGTACCTCGACTAAAAACTGTAACCTGAAGCGGGAGAGACGGACGGACGTCACGAACGAACGAACTAACGCACGGATGTATAGACTAGAAAACATATTGCACATAAATGGGTCATAAAAATTTATTGTTGAAAGTGAAAGTAGTGATTTTTCAACAATGAAAGTAGGGTAGAGACTTGAGGGAGGCAGGACCTTTTTCGGGACTTCGGGATCTGGGGTTTATAAGCTCGGGATCTGGGGATTGCTCAATACGGGATCCGGGAATATATTTTTCGATTTCGGTATTTCGGGATATGAATTTCTTTAAATTCTGCATCTTGGGATTTCATGTTTTTAAGACCGGGATTTCGGGATCAGGACCCCTCCGATCACCCCTCAAATTAGCCTTAGTTGGTCTTAGTCATTTATACAAGATTCATATCCTACCATTGGCATGTTAATAAGGCTCTCAGAAGAAAAAGCACTGATGAATCCGATCGTGCTAGAAGCATATTTTATTAGACTAATAACGGTCGATATATAATTAGTTATATTTATTTCATGTTTGAAGCGGTGCAAATTTTTAATTTAATTTGACTTTTACCAAAAGATGCATTGTAGCAAAGGAGAATAATAATTGTGGTCTGAGGCCAGAAACACGAAAATCATTGAATTTAACAGAAAGGAAACTAATATCGAACTTTGGAAAAAGGGAGAGGGCTTTTGATAACTTTTCTGAAATTCTCCATGATACATAATTATCTTTTACAAACATCTTCCTACAACAGTTCACAAGCTGTATATGTCCGCGATTTCGCGGGTGTGTTCTAGTAACACTTAATAAATGTTTTGCTTCTGATGCGCTTTTTTCGATTCAAATTCATCAGAAACACTCACACTCATAAGTTAAAAAAATAATGATAAATTAATGTTTGACTTGAAGAGCCATATGGCCAAACAGGATATAAATCCACCTCGTGTCATGTTAACTTTGTCAGAGTGCGTTGGTACCTTTACTTAACAATCAATAATTTTGACTTGGTTATGGCATTATATAAATTTTGCATTTCATCCCTATATATAGTTTTACTACAGCATAGGGTGGATGAATTACACCTTATATTTCTCCCAAATTATGTTGGTCGTTTAACTTTCTTGAATGTTGATAAACATCGATCTTACTGCAAGGAAAATGAGTTTATACTTTCTAGTTAAAACATCAAACCGACGAAGTTTGTATAAAACAATATTCATAATTAGTTTATTATACCTACTAATTCCACAAGAATTCCACGACATAAGAATTCGAATATTCGTATCTCATTAACAATTCAGTACAACTTGACGAAACAAATAACCAAACTGTACATTATTCAGTAAAAGAATAGTATCATATTTATAGCAGAATTTTGTTTGGAATTAATATGAATATGTCAAGGGGAAAATTCTTTGAAAAGCTTTTAAGCAACGCAAGTTATGCATTTTCTGTTCTTTAGTAGGGTTGTTGAGTCTTTTACAAATCTCACAATTTCCATTCTCAATGTGATGTTTAATTCACAATGACCCATGCGATTTCCATGATTTGTTTTATCCTGTGAAAATATTAGTTTGTTACATTTTCATTTGGAAACATGCTAAATATAATCAACTATAGGCTATTATGTTGTTTAACACTTGCAAAAATGAAATTTAAAAAAAAGACTGGATAGCGTCGGTGGAAGACTGCGGCTTGAACCGCAAGATTTCTCATGTGACGAAAAGGTTTTTCAACGAAGTATCCACGTGACCAAGCCAGCCATGTATTTATGATCACTATTTATATATAAGTACCTTACCGATATTGGTTGTGAAATACAGTTAAACGTTATTGTTGATTTAACACACAATCCTTTCAAATTGATATTCTAATAGAATACAAGTAAAATGTGTCAGTGACGTATGTATGAATATTCGTTTTTTGTATTAAGCTTAATATTATTAACTTCCTCGTTGTGCAATGTTTTGTACATAATTAAATATACTATAAATAAACTCATCATAGATACCAGGCTCAACAATTTGTACGCCAGACGCACGTTTTCCTACACTCACTGGTGACGCTCGAATTAATTATAAAAAAGGATAAATAAAGCACGATATTGAAGAACGTTAAAAAGAACAAACATGCCATGTCCACTTTAAATATGCTTGGTTGAGCGTATAAAGTTTTATTGAACACAGGAATATTCACATATATTGTTGTAGCCTATTGACAGTAATACGTACATCTATGAAATACAAACCCTACACAGAATTGTGATGAATTTACAAAATAAAAGGATCTGAAATGAGCTATTCTATATCAAATACAAACTCAAAAACATCTAGGAAAGTTCACATGCAAACAAAAATATCCATTTATAAAACTTTGCCGAATTTACTCAACAAAAGATTAATAATTTTAACCAATGGACATGTAGTCTCGAGCATATTACACGTACATTTATATAAGGATAAAAGGTTACGAGATATCTCAAAATAATTCTCAAAATCTAATGTAACGGTACCCCAATTGCACCTACTGAACAAAAAAAGCTGAGGAAATCTTCCAAGTTTTATTTGAGACTAAACAATTTGTATTTGCATAAGTAAATATATTTCAATATGAACAAATCGTTTACAGTATATATCTCAACAGATAAATTATTTACTGTAAAAGTAAAATCGACGGAATCGACGTAAAAGGTTCACAAAGAGTCATCTTTTAAAAATGAGAAAAAAAATATTACAAGCATCCATTTCTTAAAAAAAAGAATGGTTAGCATGTCAAATTGTTCTAAATATTTGAAGAAATAGAACAAAATATCTGATATCAGATTTTCAAGGATGTGAATTTAAGCATGGATGCAATTTTGGTTTCTTTATTACAGAATCATGGAAAATTGACAAATATAGTCTATCAGAACCTATTTAATGTTCTGATATATTTTCTTTTTAGTTAGTATATGCTTACGCCATTTCAAATACTAGCACAAAATGTAAAAAGAGGTAAAAAAAAATTTCTGTGTATAATCAAATTAAAACAAAACGTCAAGAACTTTAAATATAATTTTTATCTAATTTTATTCAGTCGACATGAGTGTGTTTTATGAAATTAAAGCTCAATACGGTAACGTTTGAAGTTATTTCACAAAAACATTCAGTGTATCTGTATAGGATACACGAAAGATATAAATAAAGGCTATTGATACTTAACGGAACGGAACGGAATGTAAGGTATTGATAGGGGTGATGCAGAATTGTGAAAAATATTTAAAACAATTACATTGTAGCTGTTAATTTCTCCGTTTACGGTTTTCAATATACAGTTAACACAATCGTGTACTAAATCCCATTTTCACACGTTAAACGTGAAGAAAGTAAATTACAAAAGTACCGAACTCCGAGGAAAATTCAAAACCAGAAAGTCCGTAATCAAAAGGCAAGATTAAATGCTAAAAAAGCATCAAACGAATGGATAACAAGTGTCATATTCCGGATTGGTACAGGCATTTTCTTATGTGGTAAATGGTGGATATACCTGGTTTTATAGCTAGCTAAACCTCTCATTTGTATGACGGTCGCATACAATTTCCTCATATAGACAATAAAATATGACGTCGGGAAATATCCTGTAGATTCCTGTCCTGATAAATTAATATCAAGAATTTGACGCATAGGCAGGTCAGAGAACAAAGTCATTGTGATATCTAAGAAACATTGATTATGATTTTAACTTTTTAAATTAGTTATTTCGTTCCGTTCCGCTCCACAAAGTAACAAGGAATGGAACGGAAATTATAAAATTTCCTTAAAATTACTAATTCAAGGACAGCACCAGAGAATCATTCAAACTCAAGTCGAAAACACTGATAATGTCACAAGAAAACAAACAACATTAAAAACAGAAACACTAGTATACAAAAACACAACATCGACAACCACAGAAGGAGCAACAAAAACCACAACAAAAACTGTGATCTCAGGTGCTCAGAAACGGTAAGCAGACACTGCTCCTTACATTGTATATGAATTTAAAATCTTTATATCTATGACTGTCTAGGTAGAGTTGCTACTAAAGGGTTTACCATAGATCGGAGCTTTGAGGATCTTGAAATACAATCACATTCTTAGACTTTATACAGGCCCGTGTACTTCTGACACAATTTAGTCATTTTCAAGAAACGATACCATGTCTATCCTAGCTCATATTACACTGTGGATTCATTATAATTGTATACTAATTTTTGTTGGTTTCGTGGTTATAAATGAACCACGAATTTAAATGTTCAACGAATTACAAATTTTCTATGACCTTTGTATGCACGGATTGGCAAAACCACGAAATCAAATATCCGCGAAAATGCAAATTTTCCACAATCCAAGAAAAAACATATTAATCAACAGTATTAAATTTACATCTATACACCTGGACAAAAGTATTGCAACACTTTCATTGAAAACACTGTACAATTACATGATTTTAAAATGGTAATAATTTGGGTTTTACCAAATACTTTTAATCCGTGTATGGTTTAAAATTTAATTTGTTTTATCAACTTACATTTTAGACAAAATTGAGGCCAGAGAAACACATCATTAGAGCTGTACTGAAAAATTTATTCAAGCTTTGTCTTGTCTTCTTTACCGACATTTGCATGTACATGGACGTACGAATGGACCGCTACAGATGTTTTTTTTTTATATTTCAACTACAAGGGAGTTAGATATTTGAAAGATTCTTTACTACTGAATGATGCTACCATCAATTAAAGCTGATACAATTATGTACACACGGTACAGGTGTTTTACCTATGAAGGCCTCGATCTAAACAGGAAGTAAAATATTGAGCTATATATATATAAAGGTATATATACTTAAAAATATCAAATAGGTAAGTGGCTGGCTTAGTCATGTGGATACTTCGAAACTTTAACATTTTCAGAGACTCATAAAGTTAACAGCTTTAACAGACCTCGGAAATTTAAGCGGTGAATTCCGCAGTTTCCATCGACGCAGTCCAGTCTTTTTGTCATCTTTGTAAGACTTTTTGGATTTTTCCTAGACAGTTTATGAGATTGAATCTCGTTTGAATATCCCTTTAATATCTTTCGCCTCTTTTTAAATTTGTCTCATAATAGATAATTAATTGATTATAGAAATAGTGTAAGCGTTTGTCATACTATAATTCTTCTTTTTTCCATGTTGTTATGAATGTTAATGCATCAGAATAACGTAAAGAATAAGTACCATTTTTTTTTAAATCCATTTATTTTCCGACCATCAGAAACGAGTATTTTTACTTTCTGATTTGAACAATTATAAGAAACTATTAGTAAACAAATTTTTACACCTGGAAAAAAAGTATTGCAACACTTCAATTGAAAACAATGTAAAATGACATGATTGTAGAATGTGTATAATTTTGATTTTATCAAATACTTTTAATCCGTTTAAGTTTTCAAATTAAATTCATGGTATTAACTTACTACTTTTTATCAAATATTAATTCTACATGGATAGGATTTCAGCTGCAATGAAATAGCTTTTCGCGATTTTCACAAAAAAATGCAAATTTTGCAGGCCTTATTTTTCCTAAACCTTAGCTCTGCAATAAATACAGAAACGGTAAGCAGACACTGCTCCATACATTGTATATGAATTTAAAATCTTTATATCTATGACTGTCTAGGTAGAGTTGCTACTAAAGGGTTTACCATAGATCGGAGCTTTGAGGATCTTGAAATACAATCACATTCTTAGACTTTATATCGGCCCGTGTACTTCTGACACAATTTAGTCATTTTCAAGAAACGATACCATGTCTATCATGCATATCAATAGAATTGTAGATTTTATCTTTAAACATACTTCACCTGTGATTTTTATATTTCTTCTTCGTGCATTATCTTCTTAGAAATTCGCACAGATTAAAAACAGCATTGAACACAACCTCGAAAAAAAACCAGAAAATTTTAATGAAGCTTCCTAGGTTGAACCCCTTCTTTCCTGTTAATTTTAAGACCTGTACAAGTTTATATACCTAATTATCTCTCTGCAATGAATGGTTGGCGTAGTAATGTCGATACTTCCTTAAATGAAAACATTTCGGAAACCCTGAAAACTTGGGTTTCGACCCTGCTGTTTCCACTGACGCTGTCCGACTCCCTTTTATATATATTTTTTATACCGAATACAGCTAATACAACCATGAATGTCAAACAATTTGTTTTCAAATTATAGAAAAGAAAGTCAGTCCCTTCAAGTAAAACACAAAACATCAATTATATAGATTTTTTTATAATGCTAAGCAAAATTAAACCATACAAAAAAGTTACAATATATTCATGGTTTTAAAAATGCAAAGCAGCTACAAAATGTATAACGATAAAACATATACAATTGTAACCTGAATATTTCAGTCGTTAAATGTATATCAAGTCATTTCATTACTATTTATGTTTTTCTTTGCACCTTTAATTCAAAACGGCAAATCCCTTATCAAATAGCAAAAGATAAAACATATTCCTGACTTGATACAGACAATTTCTTATGTAGTAAATGGTAAGTTATACCTGGTTTTATGGCTAGATACACCTCTCACTTGTATGACGGTTGAATAAATTCCATTATATTGACAACAAAGCATGATTAAAACAAATAGACATAGTACATGTAATTGGTAAACATGTCAAAATGAGGCACAGCAGTCAACATTGTATTATAATCATAAAAAAATGAAATGGCGTATAGACAAAGCGCATACGCAAAACAATGAAAGACAAGAATACAAGAAATGACAATAACACAATAACACAATACCGGGATATAGAAATACCGAACCATGTCAAAAAAATATTACCAATTATGGACTAAAATGTAAACGTCATAAACTTATAAAAAGAAATAAAACAACTCTATAACATTTCAGTAAGATGTTACACAACGTCAGTACCTATAATCTTTACTTGCACGTTGTTCAGCATAAGTAAACATATCTTTTATCAGATTTTATCTTTTTTTTCTTTTTCTCAATATGATTGACCCAGTATTAAAATTGAAAATAACACTTTATAAATGTTGTGCTTCTGATGCGCTTTTCTCGATTCATGTTGACCAGAAACATTCAAACTCAAATATTTATAATTAGTTTAATATAGCTACTAATTTCACAAGAATCCCACGATATAAGAATTCGAATATTTGTATATCATTTACAATTCTGTACAAATTGACGAAATTAATAACCAAACTGTACATTATAAATTAATATGAATATGCCAAGTGGGAAATTCTTTAAAAAGCTTTCAATCAACAGTTATGCATTTTCTGTTCTTTAGTAGGGTTGTTGTCTCTATGACACATTTCACAATTTCCATTCTCAATGTGATGTATAATTCACAATGACCCATGTGATTTCTCTGAATTTTTTTATCTTGTGAAATTATTAGTTTCTTACATTTTCATTTGGAAATAAGCTAAATATAATCATCTATAAATATTATATTGATTAACACTTGCAAAAATGAAATAAAAAAGACTGGTTTGCGTCGGTGGAAGACTGCGGCTTGAACCGCTAGATTCTCATGTGACGAAAAGGTTTTTCAACGAAGTATCCACGTGACTAAGCCAGCCATAGCATTTAACCTACTACATATATATAAGTACCTTATTGATATTGATTGTGAAATACAGTTAAACTTATTTGTTCATTTAAAACGTGAGGTTCAACAAACAATCCTTTCAAATTGATATTATAGTAAGAATACAAGTATCATATAACTGCAAAATAACGCAAGTGTGAATTGTTGTAATAAGATTATTTTCGCAAGCTTATTATTATGATCTATTATTAACTTCCTCGTTGTGCAAAATTGTGTACATAATTAGATAATGCTTTAAATAAACTCATCATAAATACAAGGTGCCAGACGCGCGTTTTGTCTACTACTCAAGACTCACAGGTGACGCTCGAATATTTAAAAATAATAAAAGCACGATATTGAAGAACATTGAAAAAAAAGCTGCGGAAATCTTGCAAGTTTTATTTGAGACTAAACAATTTGTATTTGTATTTGCATAAGTATATATTTAGATATGAACAAATCGTTAACACAGTGTAGATACTATTCTGTACGCTATCCGGAAGTCGCGATTTTCGAAGCGAGAACTTTTTGGATCACATTTTAAATTTGATGGGTATACTGAATTAAACGGTAAGTTGATCATCTGTACATTGCTTAATGATTAATTCAGCCGACATCGATATTCCCAAATGGTTTAGAATTGAATTCCGCACATTCATTATTCGTATCTTTGCCTTAATCAAGAGATTTTCAAATGCATCTCTAAGAAAAATCAGTCGGCGAACCTAAAAACAATCTTTTTACCCTCTTAGTGTACAAATTAACGTAAAAACCTGACTTAATTCATTAAATGAAGTATATTTCAAGTGGTGGTAAAAGTTTCAACCAGATCTTTGAAGCCAGAAATAAGAAAATTACACTTGTTTGAATTTCTCACTGTACGATCAGTCTCGCTTGTATATTTTAAAACTGTATGATCAGTCTTTATGTCACTGTATTCTAGTGGTGATTTCAGAGTTATTTACGATACATTAGAAGGTGGCATTTTTCTAAATAACACAAATATATTTCAATACATTCACATCCTGAAAACTTATGAAACATGTTTTAGCTTGATAGGGTGTACTCGACTTACTACATTAAGTATAAGGATGTTTAAATGTTGCTAACATAAGAGGAAGGTTTGATGTATACTAGTATATAAGTTTCAGAAATGTCCTCCGTTATTCTTAAAATTGTACAAAAACACAGATTTAGTTGTTATATATAAAAATGCATGTATTTACACACATTCGAGGCCGTACTGGATATATCACAGTTCCTTCACTTTGTTCAAGATGTAGAGCTGTCTCTTTGACACTCAATTGTACACCACTTTGTCAAGCGAGGGGTTATAGTGATAAAGAAGTCCGTCTTTCCATTCGTCCGTTGGACCGGTACAATATGTTTCGCCGGTTTTGTAAGCGCATCTTCTCATAAACCAGTTAATATACAATGGGGGTTCCGGCCATTTTTAAATGGAGAGGGATTCCAATCCAGGAGAAAAGGGGATTCCAAATATATGTTCCCATACAAATGCATTGATAGCTAAAAAAGGCTTTCAAACTGCCGGATCCCCTTTTTTGAATCCGTCACTGATATAACTATAAATTAATCTTATTCGGTTTCCTTATCATAAATGATAATGACTGTATTGTGCACCGTCTATTTCAAATTTTAGCAAAAACCTTTTATGGGGTTACTTTATATAAGATACGGACTTGAACATTGCATTATATGGGGGCACCCATCAGGTATTTCCAACACCTCCTAAACCAATCATTAAAGTTTTCTGAAATTGCTCCCTTTTTACTCGACTAATGCATTATGGACCTTCTATTTCTGTAAACTTACCAAAATTATATCACATGAATTATCCCCCTGCGCAAAGCTGTCTTTATCCATTTTTTGTTATTTTAAAAGAGACAAGCTTGATTTATGTTATCATCAATTGGTCAACGGCGGATGGTGTAAATAATCTTTAAAAATGTAATAGCTAAACAGTTAACTGTAACAATACACTATAACAAAGTCCACAAGCGAATCATGCATTACTTTTTAGGCATTTGATTTTAAATTAGACTGATGGAACAAAAATACAATTATTTTGCCGTCTAAAAAATTCATCAGAAATATATTTGTATTGTCTGATGAAAGTAATTACATGTTATAGTTCCCTGAATAGTTCATAATATCACATATACACGTATATACCTTCAAATTGCTGTTGTATTTTCTTCAAAATCACGACTGGTCATACAGTGAAAAAATCTGAAATCGCTTCTAGAATACAGTCGGTTCTAGACTGATCGTACAGTAATTTATTTTGGGATCCTCAAGGAAAACATATTTTTTACGGGAAATACAAATATTCTACTTTAATACGAAAAGAATATTGAAACAGTATATATTTAACTGTAAACTGATATAAATATTTGCAATAAAAGATTATTTGCTTTGTACTACGAGAACAAAATTGTCCATCAATTTCACTTTTTTCTACCAAGTTGATGTGATGCACACGTATATTTTATATTCTAATGCATGTTTTTGTTATAGTTACTCATATTTATGATGCTATATATACCTAGAAGATGTTCAAAGTACTTTGTAGATATAGGAGTAAACAAATGATGAGAAAAGTTACCGTAGGCAAAACCGTCCTGTTAGCCAGTTGGAAATCATCGCTTCGAAAATCGCGACTTCCGGATAGCGTACAGAATAGTATCTACACTGTGGTTAACAGCATAAGTAAATATATTTAGATATGAACAAATCGTTAAAGTAAAATCTACGGAAACGTCGCTATGCGACGTAAACGGCTCACAAAGAGTCATCTTTTAAAAATGAGAAAAAAAATGTTACACGCATTCATTTCTTAAAAAGGGAATGGTTAGCATGTCAAATTGTTCCAAGTATTTCAAAAAATAGAACAAAACATCTGGTATCCGATTTTTACGGGTGTGAATTTAAGCATTGATGCAATTTGGGTACTCCCCATTACAGAAATGCTTAATCATGGAGAATTGACGAATATAGTCGATAAGAATAACTTATTTAATGTTTTGATATCTTTTCTTCTTAGTTAGTATATGCCTACTCCATTTCAAATACTAGTCTAGGACAAAATGTTAAAAGAGGTAAAATGTTTTTTTCTGTGTATATTACAAAAAAAGGTCAAGAACTTTAAATAAAACTCCTAACTAATAAAATTCAAAATAGAAAGTCCGTAATCAAAAGGCAAAATCAAAAGCTCAAAAACATAAAACAAATTAATAACAACTTTCATATTCCTGAGTTGTACATGCATTTTTTTATTTAGTAAATGGTGGATACAACTGGTTTTTATAGCTAGCTAAACCTCTCATTTATGACAGTCGCATACAATTCTCTCATGAAAACAATAATATATATAACGTCGGGAAATATCTTGTAGATGTACATTGATGTCCTGATAAATTAATATCATGAATTTGACGCATTGGCAGGTCAGAGAACAAAGTCTTACTCCTTTCATTCATTGTGATATCTAAAAAACATTGATTCTGATTTTAACATTTTAAATTAGTTATTTCGTTCTGTTCCGCTCCACAAAGTACCAAGGAATTGGTAATTAACGAAATGGAACGGAAATTACAAAATTTCATTAAAATTACTAATTCAAGAACAGCACCAAGAGAGTAATTCAAACTGAAGTTGAAAACACTGACAATGTCACAAGAAAACGAAAAACATTCAAAACAGAAACACTAGTTTACAAAAACACAACATCGGCAACCAAAGAAGGAGCAACACAAACCACCAAAAACACCTTGATCTCAGGTGCTCCGAAACGGTAAGCAGACACTGCTCCATATGCGAATTTTAAAAAACTTTAAATCTATGGCTGACTAAGTATAGTTGCTTCATTGTTCACTCAAATTTGATCTAAAGGGTTTATCATAGATCGCAGCTTTGAGGATCTTGAACTACAATCACATTCTACGACTCTATGCAGGCCCGTTTATCTGACACACTCTAGTCTTTTTAAAGAAACACTCCCATTTTCTGAATTGGATCTATAGCTAGAAATGTTAGTTATGATCTTGACTAACACTCTGCAAAATTTGATGCTTTTACCACAATTTGAACAATTGTTTCAAAAATCGACTGGTCTACATGTCTATGCTAGCTCATATTATAATCAATTTACATCTATAATTAGTTTACTTTCTGTACAGGATACACGAAAGATATAAATAAAGGCTATTGGTACTTAACGGAACGGAACGGAATGTAAGGTATTGATAGGGGTGATGCAGAATTTTGAAAAATCTGCTCTTAATTTCTCCGTTTAGGGTTTTCAATCTATAGTTAAAACAATCGTGTGCTAAATCCCATTTTCACACGTAAAACGTGAAGAAAGTAAATTACAAAAATACCGAACTCCGAGGAAAATTCAAAACAGAAAGTCCGTAATTAAAAGGCAAAATTAAAAGCTTTAAAAAAGCATCAAAAGAATGTATAACAACTGTCATATTCCGGATTGTTACAGGCCTTTTTGTATGTAGTAAATGGTGGATACACCTGGTTTTATAGCTAGCTAAACCTCTCATTTGTATGACGGTCGCATACAATTTCCTCATATAGACTATAAAACATGACGTCGGGAAATATCCTGGAGATGTACATTCCTTCCTGATAAATTAATATCATGAATTTGACGCATTGGCAGGTCAGAGAACAAAGTCATTGTGATATCTAAGAAACATTGATTCTGATTTTAACTGTTTAAATTAGTTATTTCGTTCCGTTCCGCGACAAAAAGTACCAAGGAATGGAACGGAAATTACAAAATTTCCTTAAAATTACTAATTCAAGGACAGCACCAAAAGAATCATTCAAACTCAAGTCGAAAACACTGATAATGTCACAAGAAAACAAAAACATTTAAGACAGAAACACTAGTATACAAAAACACAACCTCGACAACCAAAGAAGGAGCAAAACAAACCACAACAAAAACCGTGATCTCAGGTGCTCCAAAACGGTAAGCAGACACTGCTCCATATGTGAATTTTAAAATCTTTTATATCTATGACTGTCTTGGTAGAGTTGCTTCTTTGTTTATTCAAACTTGATCTAAGGGGTTTATCATAGATCGGAGCTTCGAGGATCTTGAAATACAATCACATTCTGAGACTTTATATAGGCCCGTGTACTTCTGACACAATCTAGTAATTTTCAAGAAACAATACCATGTCTATCCTAGCTCATATAATACTGTGGATTCATTACAATTTGTTGTATACTAATTTTCGTTGGTTTCTTGGTTACAAATGAACAACGAATTTAAATGTTCAACGAAATACAAATTTTCTAGGACCTTTCTATGCACGGATTGGCAACACCACGAAATCAAATATCCGCAAAAATGCACATTTTTCCACAATCCACGAAAATAAATTAATCCACAGTATTAAATTACATCTATACACCTGGAAAAAAGTATTGCAACACTTCCATTGAAAACACTGTACATTCACATGATTGTAAAATGGTTATAATTTGGGTTTTACCAAATACTTTTAATCCGTATATGGTTTAAAATTTTATTTGTTTTATTAATCTACATTTCAGACAAAACTGAGGCCAGAGAAACGCATCATTAGAGCTGTACTGAAAAAAGTTATTCAAGCTTTGTCTAGTTTTCTATACCGACATTTTATAAAAGACATTTTACAGCTAACTGAACATCTGACACAGAAAATATGTGTTCATCTAGTCATGTTAAACAGTTTTGAATGAGTTAATGCATAACAATATCTGTATTTATTGCAGAACTAATGTTTTGGAAAATAAGGTCTGCAAAATGTGCATTTTTTTTTGTGAAAAGCGCGAAAAACTATTTCCGTGCAGCTGTTATGTCCTATCCATGGAGAATTAATATTTGATAAAAAGTAAGTTAATACCTTGCATTAATTTGAAAACTTAAACGGATTAAAAGTATTTGATTAAATCCAAATTATACACATTCTACAATCCTGTCATTTTACATTGTTTTCAATGGAAGTGTTGCAATACTTTTTTCCAGGTGTAAAAATTAGTTTACTAATAGTTTCTTATAATTGTTCAAATCAGAAAGTTAAAATACTCGTTTCTGATGGTCGGAAAATAAATGGATTTAAACAATTAATGGTACTTATTCGTTACGTTATTCTGCTGCATTAACATGCATTACAAACCTGCTCGTGCATTTTTCATTGTTATTCAACGCAAATTTATTTTCTAAGATACCTGGGACGATCTTATTTCACAAAAGATTTCTATTGTCTACTTATTGTACCTCGAACTTATTTACCCGATGTAGGTCTTTAAGTTGAGGTTCAATTCAATAAAAGTTAATCGGGCATGACTAATTAGATACGCCCTCTTAAAATCAGGGGGTCCGAAATAGGATTGGGAAAAACACCCAGCAAAATACCTTAATTTACCATTTCAAGAATTTGTTTGATTGAAAGTGCTTTTGGTTGCTTAAATATCTTCGATCAATTATCAGGTGGTATTTTGTGGAAATAAATAACCTGTCCCGAACCGGGAGATGTTGGCTGCAATAGGGAATTAATTTATAGAAAAAAGTCCATATCTCATTTACTTATAATGGCCGTTATTGTTTGTAAATTCATGACGTTTTGTATATGACATTCGTCTATCGTGGATAAAAAAAGGGAGGAGGGCTTTATAACTTTACGAGATCGATCATTGTGGTTCAAATGTATTCTATTACGGCATACGATTTACCTCTAGCGAACGCTCTGCCTTATTGTAAAAAGTGCAACTCTAAATTTGTAAACATTTGCTTCAAATTGATCCACTTTGAATCCAGTCGTGAATATGCATGACATATTTGCCACTGGACACAAAGGAGCAATAAATTATCAGCCTCATTTAGTGATTTATAATAATTTGTCCTCAGTTGATTATAGTGTCAAACAGTTTTCCAATTTTTATATTTTTCATTTTTATTTACATTTGAATTTTTATGCGTAAATTTTAGCATTTCTTCCATCATTTTTCTCTTTGCATTTAATCTTTTTTTTTTTAATATTAAAAAAACGTTGTCGTAGTACACATCAGGGGTTATATTGTATATAATTTCCAGCAAAACTAACAGGAGAGGGACTACATCAGAAAAACAATCTTCATTGAGTGGCAATAACTCATATATTGAAGCATACAATGACGGATCCCTCGTCTAGGTGACAACATTTGCTGTTTGAAGTTTATTTATATCTCAGACTGGTATAGTAGTTGTCATAAAAGGGGAAAATGATAAAAAAAAAAAAGGTTGACAACAATTTATAAAAAAGATTCAACTTATTTTGAGCGTTTCATTTTTTTTATTATATTGTCTTGCTGATCGGTTTTGTTATATTTTTTTCATCTACAGTAACTATTGTTCTATCAAAAGTCACAAAAATTTTGTTAAAATCAGCCATGCGACTTATGATTATTTAAAAAGATTAAGTTGACTTTTCTTGTTGTTTACATATTTCAATCATTCAACTCGTTTGTAGATCGTCTTTCCCTCTAATGTTTTTTTAAGGTAAAGATAGCGTGGAATTCTCACTGCACCAGGCATCTGATATACATTCCTATTATATTTTGATCGGACAAAGCTGCGTATTTATATAACCAATAAGCCAAACGAACGCACCCATTTAGCAAGGGTATACTGTGGAACTGGAGAGGTCTAGAGATGTAAATATTTCTATACCCAAGCAAATCTTGGTTTTGAAGAAAAGGAGATAAAGGTATACATTAATGCGACAGCAACCCAAAGACACAGATAAATAAAATTATTTCTTATGCAGCAAAAATACTGCAATCTGATTGGTTGACTACCCCGGTGTAAATAACACCCCACCCTTGTTCACCCGGGGATAAATAAAATTTTGCCAAAATTAAAAAAAAAAAAAAAAAAAATTGCCAAAATAAAGAAAAATAGAAAATTTAGAAAAAAAAAATATTAAGAAAATGCTAAAAAAAAAAAAAAAAAAAAAAAATTAAAAAAATTAAAAAAAATATTAAGTTTTTTTTATTTTTTTTGTAAACTCAAAAGAACACAAAAATTTTTCAGAATTTTTCCAAAAATAAAGTAAAAAAGTATTTGACAATTTGCAGCAACATGGACATTGAAAAAATATTACGCTGGAAAATTTTTATCACCATTTTTACAATTTTACATCCTGATTTTAAAATGAGTAAAGGAATTGTTCATAAGAAATAAATTCGTTATCTTGTTGTAATCAGGGGTGTACGGAATTTTACACCGTTGTTGAAAATTCATACACCCATTCGGCTGCGCCTCAGGGTGTATGAATTTTCAACAACGGTGTAAAATTCTGTACACCCCTGATTACACCAAGATAACTAATAATATTCAACATTCGGTCTTTTTTTATAGAACATTCCGTATACAGAATAATAAGCTCAAAACTGACACATGACTAAATAATAGTTATACGGAGTTAATTCAATATTTTCCGTCAAATATTATATATCCGAAAAGGCACATTTGATTTACTATTATAATATTTACCGTGAAAGATAATAATCCCAACAATCACAAGTGTTTGAAAAAATTCACCTGCCATTTTTTAATTTTGATTGGTGAAAATTTAAGAAGTTTTAATATATACTAGCAAAAGAAAAACACTTCACTGTATAATAAAACGGTAAAATAAATAATGATAATGGATGACGACCAGCGGCGAATAAAATTAATATTCAGAACGATTACGTGAAATATAATAAGAGCATTAACCCCGTTTTTTACTAGACTGAAAAGCTGAGTCTTTTTTTATCGTGTAAGTTCACAAGATATTAGTTCGCAGGAAGAAAAGTCACCCGACCAGGACACATTTCCGACGCTGAGACGGCCAGTCTGTGCTCTTACTTTATTATGCCACGTGTTAAGCGTTAAAATAGAATACCAATTTAATTAACGTCTTTGTTTGACCCGAACGCCCCCACACGAGACCGACCAGGAGAGCGGTATAGTGTTCGGTAGTACAGAATATCATACCAAAAACTAAAGTACAATACACAATACAGTTTCACAAAATTCTCACAGTTACTAAAGCGAGCTAAAAGTGTCTAACCTAAATTGGACGCGTAAAATGATATTGTAAACTACACGTAAACATGGATGATCGACTTCAGGGTAGATTTTATGAATCAAATTAAAAACTCTTGCACCTATTGTACGACCTACCTATTGTATTTAAAATTTATGTTTTATAGTCATTAATAGGCATGAAATATTTGCTACTGGACTTAAAGCAAACAACAATCAATCAATTTGATTAATATCTCTGTTACAGTACTAGTACTTGGCACACAAAGACAAGATCTTGTAAAATGCTATAATTTACAATTTTCATTTAAATTTTTATGTTGTTTTGTTTTGTTTTGTTTTTGTTTTTTTTTTTTTTGGGGGGGGGGGGTCTCTTCAGTTTATCACATGAATGACTGCTTTATATTCAAAAGTTTTAGATATTTTTTTTACTATTGTTCTTATCTAATGTTTCAATACGATTTATGACATATGGTTTTTTTTTGTCAGGCAAGGATAAAACTAACAAAGATAAAAGTTTTTTCAGGTGTTTTTGCTTCATTTAGACACGAAAAGGAAATAACGGACGACTAAATTAAAGTGTTTGTTTTCACATAATATATTGAACTTGCGAATATATCTCACCCAACACGTTTTGATCGGGACAATGAAACCTAGTTCAATACGGTTTTATTCATTAAAGTTTGCATGCATAGTTCTTATTTAAAAAAAAAACACAAATAAAGCAAGATCTATTAAGTAATTGAACTGAATAGACAAAACTAATTATTTTGCATTCGCATGTATCTTAATGTAGGAAAATTACCAAATCAGAAACAAAAGGAATTCAACTCTTGGGACAAAGCCGATAATCTGCAATAGACTAGTTCAAAGGACTGGAAAAAACTGATGTGTTATCTTATAGTTGCGCAGTTCCTCCTCAGATATGGGATTCGATTCGCGCCGGCTTCTGTACATGTCCGTCGTGTGATAAGACTTCACAATCAATTCGATGGTATTGATTATCTCTAGAACCGCCATGCTTAGATCCACATAGTTCTTTGCATATACCATCCTTTGGTCACTAGTTCCTGTGCCGCAAGGTAGACACTTTGACACTTTTTTTTTGATATCGACAAGGTGTTTTTCATCGCCTCTAGAGCTATTTCAAAATCACTTTTAGCTCAGCCTCTAGCTCATTGTTGTCTTTTATACCATCTTTCAACTGTTGGTCATCCACCGTTTTGTCACAGCATCCGAGCTGTCCTTGGGATATCATAGGCTAGTAATGCGATTGTCGTTCATATCGAAATGCTGCACGATCCGCCAGACGGATATACGCTGTCTTGCATGGGATCCAAACTTATCCATTTATTTATAGAGCGAAAAGATTGCATTTTCCACGATTTTCCCATTGTCAGCATCTTCAACACGTACAGACAAAAGTGACCACACACCACATCCCCTCGCGTCTGAAGTTCATCAGTGTTGAAACGGATCTCAGGCTACAAATAGTCTACCATCTCGCCGGGCGGTGGCAATCCATAAGAGTCAAAGTAATACTTTGTCGGTCTGCGCTTTTACCAACACGCTAGCGCGTTGCACGATCCTTCCAGCTGTCGTGGTTAAGGTTCCACATTCAGTGTGTCACACCTTGGGTAGTAGTGTATCAGGCATGACCGCACCCCGACTGTGTTGAATCTTCGTGGTGGTTACAGCCTGATCGAGCTGAGTGTTTGAAAGGGGTTTGTAGGGGAGAAATAAATTATTCACCCATATGCCGCTCATTTATTTATGGTTGACGATTTTATAGTGGCCAAGAGCAAGGGTGCTAATTCCATCATGCATGGTATGACGTTTGTCATCGTTAGCTGATAGGGCTTTCTTGCGACACTCAAGTGTATATATCTGATGCCTCTGACTTTTGATTGTGTATTCATAGTCCGGTAGCTCACTGTGTACTTATCAAGACATCTCTTGTAGTCGTCAAAGATCATTTCATTTTTGACGATGCACTTTAGTCCTCTTCGCTTCGCGCATGCCAACCTTGAACGCGTATATCGTTGATCGCAATCCAAGACTCAGTCATGGGGACTCCGGCTCATTCATCCTTGAACATTCCAAGAATTTTCCTGTTCAGACCAGCTTCGATACCGGAAGTGTGGTCACTCGGATAGTTGGATGTGCCGAACTTCTGCCGCCCGTGTTCGTTAATGTCTTTGTAGACATCTGGAGTTTCGACATTGTAAACGATAATGTCGGTGTCCGTGTAACAGTGGTTTCCTTGTCACGGTAGGTTGGCTTTAGGTACTTGTAAACATAGTCCGTCATTAAGGTCTTAGATATGTGTAGGTAAATTGGCTTGTCAAATTCTATTTGGTCTTACACATGTGCATGGCTGCAAGATACTCACTGAAGATATTAACCTGGCGATCAAAGTTGTGTTTCGTTACGAGCTTCATCACTTTTTTCTCGTTGGTAACCAGTCGCACGTCAACCCTCTTGCGGATATTTTCTATTGTCTTTCCGACACCGCATTGTTCATGAGCTTGAAAAACTCTTTTTCAAAGTCAGTGGTGGCAGCGGCTTTGAGCGCGATGATTAGATCAATATAAATCTTCAGCCATAGGCTCTGGTTAAAACTTATAACCGTGTGGTTTTCTGAGCTTGAGTCTGAGCGCAATGTACTGTTTTAGATTGACGTAGTGTACTACATACCTCAGTTTGTCTCCGAGGTTTGTCACCAGTTTCTCGTTTTTGTTCAGCTGTACAGTTTCCGGGGCCAGCGGGTAGTCATTGTGGTAGTCATGAAGTTCCTTGAGATATTCGAAGTCTACCTCCAATACAATTCCTTGGTCGTCTTCACTACAAGGGTCTCCAAGGTTGGCATTTCTTCGGTGTTAATCCATTCAAAGCCACCGGTCGGTGGGTAGTTGCTCATATCCCATCCATACAGGTTATCGGCATCCGCATGCATCAAGTAGTTGGTGGGCTTGTCGGCATTGAATCCTTCGACATAAGGGTTGTTGACTTTGGCATAACGCTGCGTCGCGACTGTTATCCCACCTCTGATCCCTTTTTCAAACATCAGAAGCATGTCAGGGTACGTGATAAGCTTAAGTTTCACAACTGTTACGATAGTTTTCAATGTCGCATCATAGGCAAGTATTGGTGCTGTTAGGTACCACGCGGGATCAAGTTCATAATGCTTCGAGTATACATCTCTGAAGTTTTCAAACACATCGCGCAGTAAGAGTACATCCGTTTTCAGATACAAGTCATGATACTCTCTCATGCTGGTGATATCCATCTTTTTCCACACTTGCTGCACGTATTCATAGTCTGCTGCATGGCTTACTCCCTCACCGGTGAGGATATTGTAGAATGCTTCCCTGGGTGGCAACTCGGTCTCCTGAAGTTTTTCAAACCCATCCACATAGTCATAAGGATACACACCCTTTCGTAAGAGTAAACACTCATCAAGAGACTTCCACGGCTTGTCAACAGGTTTATCATTACCTTCATCCATGACTTCCTCGACTCTCTGTGAGCACCCGGCGAGTTCATTGTTCTTGTTGATCGTGCGGCCATTGAACTCCAGCGATCCAAATTCAATACCTTGTCTTGTCGGGTAATCGAACGCAGTCATCAATGCTTCTTCTTGTTGCTCGGTTGCCTCAAGTTGCTTGAACCCATCCATATAATCAACAGGGTACACACTCTGTCGCAAGAGTAAACTTTCGTCCATATCCGGCACTTCAACTGGTATATCAAAACCTTCATCCATGTCTGGTTAAGGTGATTTCACATCACTTGACCTCCTTGACTCTCTGTGAACAAACGGCGAGCTTCCAGGAAAGTCGTTCTGGTGGCACGTTGTCCTTGTAAATCACGATACCGTCAATTACAAGTGATCCAACTGCAATGTCCTGTTCTGTCAAGTTATCAAACGCCACCATAAGTGCCTTGTTCTTCAAAATGCAAATTACATATTTCACCGTACTTCCATCGATGTTGTAGTCGGTGCCCCTACGTTCCTTTGAATTTTTCGCCTGCTAATAAAGGTCCGGTTGCAGTTAAACAATGGAGTCTGTGATATGTCTCATTCTGTTGTAAAACTACTGATACCATTTCATATCCTTCAGTGTAAGCTTGGCTTGCCTCCCATTAATGATGGCCAAAAGATGTGCCTTGGCTTCGTCCCGGACATTTCCCGTGTATACAATCTTATCTGCCAGGTACTCTTCGCAATGTAGCCGTCGAGCCCGGCTCAGTTGATACCATTGTCGTGACAGTACCAGGATAGCTATGTAGGTTGGGCACTCCTCGTCTCTTAACCTGGTCAAGGTAGCCCTGTATGAGTGCCAGCTGTGCGTTCTTGTCCAGCTTCTCCCCTTTGATAAACCTGCTTCCCAGCTCAAAATCTTCCGGGTGTGACACAATGTATTCTAGCTTACGCCTGTCTATGACCTCGCGCAGTGTGATTTTCCGACCGTTTTCGGACTCTGCGGGTATCACCCGGTACATTTCGGGATCCAACGCTCCTCTACCAAATACCTTTCGAGTATTCTTGAAGGCTGTTGTTGGACTTGAGTTCACCAAGCTATTCAGGCTCGCACTTATAAATTTGAGACTGTCCAAACCTCAAACTCTGGTGGAGGGGTTTTCATTTCCCCGTCTTTGATCTTGTACTCGCTCACCTGGAATGTCTTGCTAAACGAGATGTACTTTTCCTCCGAATTGGGAATGCATGTGAGCTGCCCCGGTGTCGATCCCAGGTTCTTAGTGAACAGATGACTATCATACCCGGCCAGATTGTGAAAAAACACAGGTATATTCTTTGGCACTTTGTTCTCCAGGTTACACTGGTTATGTGCTGCGCCCCTGTATTTTCCGGTAAAGTGGCAGTAATCCCTAACCTTGTCCTCACCAAGCAAGCAATCACACAACCAGCACTGCGTGGCCTCCTGGTGGTTTTCTTGTCCGTCAGGACCATATGCTTCATAAGAATGTTTTCGGTGTAAACGGCCTTTATTTCTTTCTCAAGGCTTTCAACAAAGACCTGTGCCGCATCTTCTCTCGGCTTTTGCATGAAATACAGAACCGGTGCCTTGGTATACACGCTTTCGTCAAAGCACTTGATGTGGTTGCAGAATCACGGAGGCATGTGCTTTTGGTAGGCTTCCGTATGTGGTTTATCATTTCTGGTTTCAACCCTCTCGGTTAAACACTAAAAGTCCGCGTACACCACGAAAGAGACTCTCATCGAATGGGTGTTGTCAACTGTCTGGTAGGTCCCTTCCTTAATTAGCTCGATCTTAACCGCCTTGTGGTTGACGCAACACTCCCTGTGGGTCTCCATGACTTCCTTGCTGTGAACTAGTAAAAGCACCTGTAGCACAGGTGAGTCTCACCATTGTGGTCCGACGTATGGCTCGACACCAGCCGGGACTTTTTTTATCAGCAGCAAGTTGATGTCTTTCTCCCGCTGTTCGCTAACGTCTGATATGCTCAGCGGCTATACTCCATTGTCGTTAATACCAAATACATTGACTGTCAGGGTGGAATTGCGTACACTACGAAAGGAACTCTCATCGAGTGGGTGTTGTCAAAGGTCTGGTAGGTCCCTTCCTTAATTAGCTTGGGCAGCTCGATCTTAACTGCCTTGTGGTTGACGCAACACTCTTTGTGGGTCTCCGGGCCCCCATAATGTGAACTGGTTCAAGCACCTGTAGCACAGGAGGGTCTCACCATTGTTGTCCGAAGTCTGGCTCGACAATAGCCGGGACTTTTTTTATCAGCAGCAAGTTGATGTCTCTCTCCCGCTGTTCGCTAACGTCTGATATGCGCATCGGGTATACTTCATTGTCGTTAATACCAAATACATTGACTGTCAGGGTGGAATTGACCTTCTCAAACTAACCAATACCCTTAAGGCTGAGCGGGAACTACATCTTTTTCCAGATTGAGCTCTTCCTGCCACGGTGGTACTGTGTTACCATGTCTGTATGTTTTGGGACTACCTCGTCATGGTGCAAGGCCGAAAGTATGGCCCACTTAAAACAATCCTCATCGTCTTTTTTTTTATATTGTTTACAGCCTTCTTGGCTTTGGTCCACGCCGGCAAATCAATGTACTGTGACCCTCCCAGCGGCCGGTGTTTGTTGATATTGATTTGAAGCTTTACAATTGCCTTCAATGTCCTGCCTCATTTTCAAAGGTCCACTGGGCAATCTTTACTCCGATCTTTTCGTCCATCTAATCAAGGGTTTCAGCAAAGATCGTGGCCTCGGTAAAAATCTGGTTTCCCGAGTGAAAGTATCCCTCGTTCTCATCATCTGCATTACCTGTTGGATGAATCTTCACAAAGGTACAGTGTAGCACCACATTGATTTTTGCTCCTTTCAATGTCAAATTTTTTAAAGTTCCTCCAGTGACATCTGAGAGACGTCAAGGAAGGTCTGCACATCCATATCAATAATGGGGGTCATCTTCCAGGTAGTAAATACCTCTTTCAAGGCGTTCGTTGGCGGATAGTTGGACAGCCTGCTAACACCTTTCAACCCAAGTTGTTTTGCCTGGGTGATAATCGCCTTCCTTGTCTGGGGTTTCGGACGACGCTGACATTTAAGGTTGGTTTCTTCTGTTTCAATCAACTCAACCAACTGATCTTTCCCAAACCGGGAGTACCCTCAAAGGTGGTTCATTTTGGCAATACCTCTCAGGGCTTTGACATTTTCAACAACTAACTCCATGTCCGCTGTTGGATCCATGTCTTCATCCTAACAATAAAAAATATCAATTTAGGTCACCCCAACCACCATCCCCAATTCAATGTTTTTTTAGACACAATTTTTTCGGTCCTAAAAAATCATATCCTAACACTTGCAATCCTACCGTCCGTGAAAGTCGTGGTAATCATACCCAGTGCGCCTGGATTTTTTCATACCATAGCTTTCAATTTGCACAGTTCCATTGGTCTCTTTTCAAAGACGGTGGACTAAAATGCCTACCCTTAATGTTTTAAAAGCTGTCAAAAATTCCCTACGGCAATACTTTTTTACCCACGAGAATCAAATGATAGATAAAGATCTAAGGTACAATAAGCCAATAGGCTCAGGTTGGACACCTCATGGTGTGTCTTCACCATGGGTCCAAAGTTAGATTTAAAAAAATGCCTTACCCCAATTTTTTTAAAGAGTGTAAAAAATTCCCTATGGTAATACTTTTTTAGCCACTAGGTGGAAATGGTAGGTAATTGGCAAGGGTCCAATGCGCCAAAAAGGTCCAGGTGGGACAACTCATAGTTTGTCTTCATCATAGGTCCGAACTTAGGTCTAAAGGGTCTAACATGCTTACCCCAAATTTTCAAAAGTCTGTCAAAAATTCCCTACGGCAATACTTTTTTACCCACTAGGTGCAAATGATAGGTAATGGTCTAAGATCCAATGGGCCAAATGGCCCAGGTGGGACAACTTCACCATGGGTCCAAAGGTAGGTTTCTTTTATAAATTCCTAATTTATATTTTCCGTGCACACCATACATTAAGTACAACAAATAAACCTTTCGTATAATCAAATGTGAGCGAATTCCGCTTGTTCAGAAGTAGAATCTATTGTCAAAACAAATTTGTCTGACTAAAAAATAGCAAAGCACGAGTGCAATTTTCTATTCTTGTAATGCAAAACTATTGATACTTTTTAGGAACTACTTGACAGAATGCCGAGACTATGGAAAGCTATTTCTTACAATATCACAAATCAATTTCTTAGGGAAAATTCGATACCATATGCAACAATTTTGCATGCATTTAAATAATTTCATAGCTATTTACGATTCTACGAGCACTGTTAAAAATTTAATGCGTGTAGCACGCTGTTTGGTATACGGAAAGTGAATACTATTGTCTCTGAATTAATGAACAGGAAATAACATGTAAATTGAAAAAAAACATTGAATAGTGTCTTTGGCTGCTCAATCATATATTAAAACAGATTATTTTGTGATTATATATTAATAAAAACATTTTTTAGTACGTTTGAATCTTATGCAACTTTTGGGTTTTTAGACTTATCTGAAAACTGGCTGCTAGCAAAGTGGCGGCTAGCGAGTGGCTGCTAGCTTGAGCCTGGTCATGATAAAAACATCTTTTCTGTTTAATGGTTGATTATTAAAGAAGAGAATATTATTCCTGAACATTCCGGTTATGTCTGTGGTCCTTGAGTAAGACCAAGTTTGTTTTTTAATGGGAATTTAATTTCATCCATTATTTTATATTCTTTTTTTGTTCATTTCATGCCTTAACTATGGACGAAGAGCGCTAAGAATGGTATTCACCTACGAAAGAACTTTCCCCATTGAAGGACATGTGCAATAAAGCGTGATATCAACAACTTTCATATACTTTCATTTGTCAGCGGTATGCCATTAGTCCGATAATACAAACATACGAACATTGATGGGTTGCTGTTTCACTGACATTAATGACACATACCTAATTTAGATTAGAATTTTGATCCAGAAGTGCGAGTCGTATCAACATTGACTAACCAAAGCCTAATTTTACTGTTTTATAAATACAAATTTACAAAATACGACTTCGATCAGCATTTTCATACACAACTGGACCCTAGTAACAATGAAAGCTCAAAGCACCTATTGTTATTCCACCATCTCTTTAAAGTTGACTATGTCGTTAATTGTCCAGGACTCTCGTTACTTAATTACAGCACTTAGTTTTAGAGGAAGAAAAATAAAACAAACAAAGACTTCTGCCGCAGTTCACGGATGGAATGGTCCTATTAGTATCCGTGATTCAAGGATTGAAGTCAAATACGTTAATGGAATTTTACAGCTAAAAAGAATAAATTTAGTAACAGAACTTTACACTTCAGCTGTTGCGGGTCAGTATTACCTGACAAAACATTATGATCTTTATTTCATATAATTACAACTGTCTTGTTTTGGGTCAGCATTGCCTGCCAAAACGTTTTATGATCTTTATTTCATATAATTACAACTGTCTTGTTTTGGGTCAGCATTGCTTGCCAAAACATTTTATGATTTTTATTTCTTATAATTACAACTGTCTTGTTTTGGGCCAGCACTGCCTGCCAAAACGTTTTATTATCTTTATTTCTTATAATTACAACTGTCTTGTTTTGGGTCAGCATTGCCTGCCAAAAAATTTTATGATTTTATTTCTTATAATTACAACTGTCTTGTTTTGGGTCAGCATTGCCTGCCAAAACGTTTTATGATTTTATTTCATATAATTACAACTGTCTTGTTTTGGGTCAGCATTGCCTGCCAAAACATTTTATGATTTTTATTTCATATAATTACAACTGTCTTGTTTTGGGTCAGCATTGCCTGTCAAAACGTTTTATGATTTTATTTCATATAATTACAACTGTCTTGTTTTGGGTCAGCATTGCCTGCCAAAACATTTTATGATTTTATTTCTTATAATTACAACTGTCTTGTTTTGGGTCAGCATTGCCTGCCAAAACGTTTTATGATTTTATTTCATATAATTACAACTGTCTTGTTTTGGGTCAGCATTGCCTGCCAAAACATTTTATGATTTTTATTTCATATAATTACAACTGTCTTGTTTTGGGTCAGCATTGCCTGTCAAAACGTTTTATGATTTTATTTCATATAATTACAACTGTCTTGTTTTGGGTCAGCATTGCCTGCCAAAACATTTTATGATTTTTATTTCATATAATTACAACTGTCTTGTTTTGGGTCAGTATTGGCTGCCAAAACGTTTTTTTTTTATCTTTATTTCACATAATTTCAACCGTATCTAGTTTTGGGTCAGTATAGCCTGCTAAAACGTTTATGATCTTTATTTCATACGATTTGTGTCTTTATTGCCGCCCTCCTGCCGATGCTGTCTTTACACATTGTTGGGGTGTCAATGGGATCATTCGATAGGCTACCTTTAAATTATTTTTTTAATTTCATGGCTCGGTTTAACTTCCTGTATGTATACATGAATAGTTCCTAAATCATGTTATGGTTTTTAATGTTGTCTATCTAATTCATATTAATTATTCAAATTATATATAAAAAAAGACTTGATGGTTTATTCCAATGTTGTCTAAATGCTATGGTCTTTAGAGGTAAATCCATCACAAACCAAAGTTTTTATATTTAACTAAACTGGTTATTAACTAAATTGGATTTTTCTTTTGGTTAAATGTTTATAGTATGTGTCAAAAGCTATAAATATTTACTCGCTTAAAACTTACATCTTTTAACTTTTATCGCAATTAAGGTACAAAAAACAACAAAAAAAAAAAAAAAAAAACAAATATATGAAACATCACTTAAAGCTGGAATATTATATTTTTCATTTAACAACTTTATTTACTACTATACAATATAAACCTTTTAAATGTATTGCATTGGAATAACAGTTTGTTAAAATAAGTTCTGTAGCATGCCAGGAAGAAATGAATTTATTTTATGTAAGTTTTAAGTAAGTTTGGTGTATTCCCCCTTTTTTATAGTAATGTTATCGATATGAATTATTACTATTAAAATTGAATGGTGATTTTCACCAGTCATTAAATTTCTAAAAAGCTGTATATTAAAAATTGTGACTAAAACTTTTCTTTTTACCGTATCATGAGTTACGAAAAATATTTCTATAGTCTCATATCAATTCGGATCACAACAAAATTAACTGAGAGTTAAAAAAGGGTTTACACTAAATACTTATTTACTAATTTCAATTTAAAAACTTTTACTCTATGGAATTCACCCCGCCACATTATGCATGTATGTGCCTGTCCCAAGTTAGGAGCCTGTAGTTCAGTGGTTGTCGTTTGTTTATGTGTTACATTTAAGTTTTTCGTTCATATTTGTTTTGTTTTTTTTGTGGTTTTTTTTTATAAATAAGGCTGTTAGTTTTCTCGTTTGAATTGTTTTACATGGTCATTTTGGGGCCTTTTATAGCTGACTATGCAATATGGGCTTTGCTCATTGTTGAAGGCCGTGCGATGACTTATAATCGTTAATTTCCGTGTCATTTTGGTCTCTTGTGGTGAACTGTCTCATTGACAATCATACCATCTTCTTTTTTATATTTATTCATTTTCGATTGAAAAATGTCAAGTGTAGTATGAGAATCCTTTGCTCATGATCCCTTACAGAAATAGTCAGATATAAAACTTCGTATTTAGGAAGGATCCAGGGCTTCGTAAAAATGTACTTTAGTTTTGTTAGAATTTTCACTATCCGGAATAAGATTTACACCTTTAATCATTTTTACCAGTAATATCTTGGTATATGATAATATGAACTTTTAATATTTCTGCTAAATGTGGAAACGTTTTACATAATAAAGTGATATGTGTTTGGTGTACATGTATGTGCATGTATTTTTTTCAAGTCATTCATAGTTGTATTCACGTCGCCAGAGTCCTCGGGTGGGGGATCCGCTCTTTCAGCCTTAGAGTGGATTTCAGATCCACTCTTTCAGCCTAAGAGTGGATTTGTGGCAGATTTTTCTCCCCACCTTTGCTATTCTTTGTCATTTATTCAATTGACATGATATTAGTTGATGTAATTTCGTATTAATTATGTATTATTATTTCAAATTAAATATGAACTTTTATGTCAAATGTTTTATTTGCAAAATGTATTTTTTGCATTTTATGATTTTGAATAAAATAATGACCTTTTTTCGTCAGTTTAGTTTTTATATCATATAGCAAATCAAGCTCAGACTCTGGCATGTGTATACATAGTATGTTTATGTTATCTAGCTGTCTGTCTTAAAATATTTTCCTCTGTAACTAATAAGCCAAGTTCGTTAAAGATGAAGATATTTGTAAGTAGCAAGAATTTTCAGTAAAGTAAGATCTACAAACACATCACCATCACCAAAACACAATTTTGTCATTAATCCATCTGTGTCTTTTGTTGAATATGCATATAGACCAAGGTGAGCGACACAGGCTCTTACGAGCCTCTAGTTTGTGAAAAGCGCGAAAAACTATTTCCGTGCAGCTGTTATGTCCTATTCATGTAGAATTAATATTTGATAAAAATTAAGTTAATACCATGCATTTAATTTTAAAACATAAACGGATTAAAAGTATTTGATAAAATCCAAATTATACACATTCTACAATCCTGTCACTCTACATTGTTTTCAATGGAAGGGTTAAATATTTCGCAGTGGTGTCTTGCCATGGTTTTGATTGGACTTGTTTGTTTGTCCCTAATATTTTATTAACTGTGCATTTGCATTCAGATATCGCCAATCAAATTTATTCGTTCATAGTGTATTAATTTACGTGTTTTGATTGAGTTAGGCCTGCCAATTGATATTTTATCGTGTGTTTTTCTATGTTGTGATGTTATGCTATTGTTTCAGAAAAAGGGTGAAGGTTTGGATCCATTAAAACGTTTAATCCCGCTGCAAATGTTTGCACCTGTCCTAAGTCAGGAATCTGATGTGCACTAGTTGTCGTTTGTTTATGTAATTTATACGTGTTTCTCGTTTCTCGTTTTTTTTATATAGATTAGACCGTTGGTTTTCCCGTTTGAATGGTTTTACACTAGGGGCCCTTTATAGCTTGTTGTTCGGTGTGAGCCAAGGCTCCATGTTGAAGGCCGTACATTGACCTAAACTGGTTTACTTTTATAAATTGTTATTTGGATGGAGAGTTGTCTCATTGGCACTCACACCACATCTTCCAATCCTATATCTAAGTGGTGCAATACTTTTTTCAAGGTGTATATGATTAATTTACTAATAGTTTCTTATAATTGTTCAAATAAGAGGTAAAAATACTCGTTTCTGATGGTCGGAAAAAATGAATTTAAAACAAAAATGGTACTTATTCTTTACGTTATACTGATGCATTAACGTTCATTACAACATGGAAAAAAGACGAATTATAGTATGACACACGCTTACGCTATTTCTATAATCATTCAATTATCTATTATGAGACAAATTTAAAGAGAGGCAAAAGATATCAAAGTGATATTCAAACGAGATTCAACCTAATAAAATGTCTAGGAAAAATCCAAAAAGTCTTAAAAAGGATGACAAAAAGACTGGACTGGACTGCGTCGATGGAAACTGCGGAATTCACCGCTTAAATTTCCGAGGTCTGTTAAAGCTGTTAACTTTATGAGTCTCTGAAAATATTAAAGTTTCGAAGTATCCACATGACTAAGCCAGCCATTTACCTATTTCATAATTTTAAGTATATATACCTTTAAATGTAAAACTAAATATTTTACTTCCTGTTTAGATCGAGGCCTTCATAGGTAATACACCTGTACCGAGTGTACATATTTGAACATTTATCAGCTTTAATTGATGGTAGCATCCTTCAGTAGTAAAGCATCTTTCAAATATCTAACTGCCCTGTAGTTGAAGTATAAAAAAAAACATCTGTAGCGGTCAATTCGTACTTCCACGTTTTCACGCGTGGTTTTTAATACATTTAGGAAACACATGATGACTGATCAAAAGTTTCTCATAAAACAAAAAACGGTCATAAAATTTAAGCATATAAATATCATTGTAGATTTTATTTATAAACCTTTTTTACCTATAACTTGTATAACATATCTGTTCTTCGTGCATTATCTTCTTAGAAATTCGCACAGATTAAAACAGCATTGAACACAATCTCGAAAAAAAACCAGGCAATCTTGATAAAGCTTCCTTGGTTGAACCCCTTCCATCCTGTTATATTTTTAGACCTGTACAAGTTTATATACCTATAATTATTTCTCTCCATTGAACGGTTGGCGTAGTCGTGTGGATACTTCGTTAAATGAAAATATTTCGCAACCCCTGAAACTAGGATTTCGACCCTGCTGTTTCCACTGACGCTGTCCGACTCCATTTGTTATATATTTTTTATACTTAATACCGAATACAGCTAATAAAATCATTAATATCAAACAATTTGCTTTCAAATTATAGAAATGAAAGTCCCTTCAAGTAAAACGCAATACATTAATTATATAGAGTTTTTATAGTTCTTAGTAAACATAAACTATAAACAGTCACAACATATGCATGGTTTTAAAGAAAAAAACAGCTACAAAATGTTTAACGTTACAACATATACATTTGTAAGCTGGATTTTTCAGTCGTTACATGTATATAAGGTCATTTCATAACTATTTATGTTTTTCCTCGCATCTTTAATTCAAAACGCCAAATCCCTTATCAAATAGCAAAAGTTAAAACATATTCCTGACTTGATAGTGGGAGATATTATGAACATAATTGTGCAAATCGTGATACAAGCATGAAATTTGGTATAAAGGTTGACTACATGATACTTATAAAAAATCCGCTGCTGGCCAGAAAAAAAAATCATTTTTTCAAGATGGCCACCACCAATTTTGAAAATGGCGTCATTACAAATTGGCAATCATTCGTTAATCCGTTGAAAGGTATGTTATATGTAAAATCCAATGTTAGATTTAATAAAAAGTAAATGACAGTTCCGAAATTACAACTAGACAATACAACATTAATGAAACTAAAGGTGACTTCCGGTTTCAAAATGCCGGCCAAAAAGTCAAAAAATTGTATTTTTATACTTTCAAGCAACTTCACAAGGGATGTAAATCCTTGAAAGATGTGATATAGGTATAAACCAATGTAAGTTATGATAAAACGATAAAAACAGTTCCCAAGTACGACAAAACAACACATAAATGCAGAAAAATAGTGATTTCCAGTTCCAAAATGGAGGAAAATATGTAGAAAATATTTTTATAATTTCCATCCTCTTAACAAGTGATAACACTCTTTGTTAAGTTTAAATGTCTAGTTTAGTTAGAAAGACAGGTTGCTTATCTTAAAATTATTTGACAATTGGCTTAACAACAACCCGTACAAGGAAAGCCAGAAAGGTAGCATTAACAGTTACCAACACAGCTGGATTTTTGCCTCCGCATTTCAAACGTTCCTGAAACGAGGATGCAACGGCAGTCACAGAAGTCCATTTCTGTTTGCAACTGTCATTAATTATTTCTTTCATCCAACCCCAGTGTTCATGACTTGGTACATGTACCTGTCGAATACATGAATCAGGCCGAGCTTAAACAACTCCTTGATTTACTTCTCTTTTGGTGTGCTCTGGAAAGGAACCTCTTGTATACGGATTTGGATCACAATGCCGTTGCTTCCTGGCAAACAATTTACATCGTGCCTCGCTTCATACTTAAGCCAAAAATTAACGTCTTTTATATCTGAAAAAACCTTCCATTGTTAGCCAAGCTGACCCCTTTCCTTTCCCACGACAATTCGACAAAATGTCACATCCACTGAATGCATGGACGAAAGGAAGAGCAGCTACACAAGGACCAAACGCATTTGATATGTCACGTACATGAAGCCAACAAAAGTCTTTATTCCTTCTATTACCTATCCACAATGTGTTCTACCTAGTTTTGCGATTGCTGCAATTATTGATACTATTAAATCAGTGTCAGTACTACCTAAAATTACATTTAACAACACTTTTCATAATCATGCCGAACATGGGCAAACATTCGTGTATCTGCTTCTTCATGATTACAAGTGGTAGATAGGAAGTATCCCTATTGAAATTGCAAAGAATATTTTCACAATGAATAACATACACATTTTAGTCTCTTTTGTCAGCAAGAAACTTGAACAATTTCATTTCGTTGTCATCTTCACAGAGAAAACTACTCCAAACCCTTGGTGTTCTACCAGAACCATCACCTTTCCATCTGGCACAAAAACCTTGCCTTTGTCTTGCCTTTGTCTTGTCACAGCCTTTAAATTATTCATTTAGTAAACATCAAATACAATGTCTACTCTTGAATACTTATCGATGCAAGATTTTATGTAAAGCAGTATGACATCATTTGCATAATCATCAACTAGTGTTGCCAAACCTTGTGACCTGGAATTAACCATTGCTGCCCACCAACGATCAATACGTCCCAATTTGAATCAGCAAATCGCAGAATGTTTCAAGTAAACCCATTTGTAGCGATTTAATACCACTATTTCAAGAAACATCCTGAGAAAGAGACTGAGGAGAAGTTTGGTTTTTATGGATAAAGAACTGTCTACTGTGACAAGAAATGAAAAGTCTAGAAAGATATTGCAATCACTTTTAAGGTTCTCTAGCTTTGTTTTTGACAAAGACGTTTCCAGTTTCAATTTTGCGGCCAAAATAAGACGTTGTTATTTTCATTTGGTTATAAAAAGCAGGTTCTTCTTCGTTTTGGATTTGCTTCAAGCGATCTTCGTATTGTTTGGACCAATATCTTGGAGTTTAATTACATATCTTACCTGTTCAACAATTTCTTAAATGGAGTATATTTTTTTCCAAATCTGACGACTCTTCTAGAAATGAATTTCCAAACTCGTTCATCACTTTACAAAGCCTTTAAAGCTGTTTAAAGACATCTTTTCGTGTTTTCGTAGCGTCTTCATTAGGTCGTTCATCTGTTATAGAATGACCCAAACCACAAGATCTTTCAAATTCATCTTCTAGTATACTGACTCCTGGTCCAGCTACCAATCATCTGTCTAAATGGGATTTTCGGTTAATCCTATGGCACCAACATCGCCCTTCACAATTGCATTATTCAGTTTTTGTGACTGATCAATTGTGTTATAAGAAAGAAATTTGCTGGTCTTACGTACAGTGAAATTATCATTTTCAAATTCCATTGACACCTGTGGGTGATGTTTGGGATGGGAAGTCATATCTTGGAGATGGGTCGGTAACGGATCGAGCATAATTTACACGATCAACACCGAAAACATTACGCTATCATGCTTTATATTGACTGTTTGTAAAGAACAAAATCTCACTCATGAAATGAGCATAATACCAAAATTAAAAGAAGTTCTAATTTTGTAATTGAACGCCAGGAATGAAACTGTAGTCGAGATGACTCTATACACTAGTATTTTAAATCATTGTACGTCACAAAGTCATGACATAATTACATATTCTGAGTTTAGCAGGTTTAGCTTTCATAATCCGAAATTAACAGTGCAAGCAAAAGCAAAATACATGCAGTTGTCTGATGCGCCTGTCTAGTCCTAGGTACATTTGAACATACATAAAATAATCTGCCGTTCTTGGTGCTGCAATATTGCCTTCAGTAAGACAACATGTCCATCCCCTAGCACGCCATATATCACCCAGAGTTTTATAACAAGTCATTTGAATGTGCAATCCACCAAACACGACGATAAACTTATCTTTTCCGTAAAAGTCAGGCCATTTCCAGTGAATTTGCTCAGGAATTTCGAAAAGTGGCTGATCTGCAGTTACAATTGATGTTTCTCTGGGATTCACCACATTTTCGCCTTATCCATCGAATACCTGAGAATTGCCTGGTAGTGCATACAAATTGCTCTTGATGTCTACAAATAGTTTGCACATGCGCAAAAGTGTTATACACATGTGTATCATAACCTTGAAAAATATTATCAAACCAATTCATAATATCATTAGAAATCCAAAAACACTAAATTTATAGTAAATAGTTCAAATATTTTTGAAAAATTGTGTAACCTTTCCGCGCATGCGCAAATACTGGATATATCAAATATTTATTTTTAATAAATATGTGATGAAAAGAAGGTATCCACCCAACCTGACAATTGGATTTTACTAAAATAAGTCAAATAAAAAAAAAACCAGAAAAATCAGTATTTTCAAACTGAAGAAAACAGTCATTTTAGAAAATGGACGTGGCCATCTTGAAAAATTATTTTTTTGAATGGCCAGCAGTTATTTCTTAAAAAGTATATAATAATGATTCTTTGTGGTAATTTTCATGCTTGTATCATCATCTGCACAATTCCCTCGATTTTGCTTGCTAATATCTTCCACTATGATACATACAATTTATTATGTAGTAAATGGTAAGTTATACCTGGTTTTATGGCTAGCTAAATCTCTCACTTGTATGACGATTGAATAAATTCCATTATATTGACAACAAAGCATGATTAAAACAAATAGACATAGTACGTGTAATTGGTAAACATGTCAAAATGAGGCACAGCAGTCAACAATGCATTATAATCATAAAAAATGAAATGGCGTATAGACAAAGCGCATACGCAAAAAAATGAATGACAAGATTACAAGAAATGACCATAGCACAATAACACAATGCCAGGATATAGAAATACCAAACCATGTCAAAGGGATATTACCGACAATGGACTAAAACGTCATAACTTATAAAAACAAAAAAAAACATTTAAGTAAGATGTTACACAACGTCAGTACCTATAACCTTTACTTACACGTTGTTCAGCATAAGTAAACATATCTTTTATCAGATTTTAACTTTTTTTTAATATGATTGACCCAGTACTAAAATTGAAAAAAATGAAATTGAGAATGAAAATGGGGAATGTGTCAAAGAGACAACAATCCGACCATAGAGCATTCAACAGCAGAAGGAACCAACAGGTCTGCAATGCAGCCAGAAATTCCCACACCCGGAAGAGTCCTTCAGCTGGCCCCTAAACACACATATATACTAGTCCAGTGATAATGAACGCCACACTAAACTCCAAATTGTACACAAGAAACTAAAATTAATAATAATACAAGACTAACAAAGGCCAGAGGCTCCTGACTTGGGACAGGCGCAAAAACGCGGCGGGGTTAAACATGTTTATGAGATCTCAACCCTCCCCCTATACCTCTAGCCAATGCAGAAAAGTAAACTTATAACAATACGCACATTAAAATTCAGTTCAAGAGAAGTCCGAGTCTAATGTCAGAAGATGTAACAAACGAAAATAAGCAAAATGACAAAAATACATAAATAGCATCAGACTACTAGCAGTTAACTGACATGCCAGCTCCAGACTTCAATTAAACTGATTGAAAGATTATGTATGTCTTCATCATTTGAATATCAGGCACAATCCTTCCCGTGAGGGGTTTAGTATCATATCATCATAACATTTATGAGAAGAACATAACTCGGGTCATGCCAACAACTGTTTTTTTAAATAAATGTGTTTAGTTCCTATGCAAAGGCCCTATTAGTGAATCAATATTAACGCCGAAATATGCAATCTTTAATGACCTGACAACAGTATCGTTACTATATCCCTTCTTAATAAGTCTTTTTAAAGGTTTTTTTAGCTTCTGAGGTGAATATTGACATTTGTGCTTTATAAAGAATTCTAGGTCAGCAAGATATAGTCAATGCATGTCCAATTGACATAGGTTTCTTGTTTATTGCTACTAAAAAATGACCTAAAAGAGTTTGAACATATATTCACATTCTGACTTTTTAAATAGATATAGGAAGATGTGGTGTGAGTGCCAATGAGACAACTCTCCATCCAAATAACAATTTATAAAAGTAAACCAGTTTAGGTCAATGGACGGCCTTCAACACGGAGCCTTGGCTCACACCGAACAACAAGCTATAAAGGGTCCCAAAATTACTAGTGTAAAACCATTCAAACGGGAAAACCAACGGTCTAATCTATATAAAAAAACAAACGACAACTACTGTACATCAGATTCCTGACTTAGGACAGATGGAAACATTTGCAGCGGGATTAAACGTTTTAATGGTACCAAACCTTCTCCCCTTTTCTGAAACAATTGCATAACATCACAACATAGAAAAACACACGATAAATGCCCATTTAATTAGGTGTGTGATATTTTTCTTAATTAGAATGTGAGGCAATGTGGTATATAGGGTAGAAAATTAAAACTTTGAACAGATTCAAAATTACCAATATAAGCATGCAATTTATCAAGTACTTCCAGCGAGTTTTTGACACTCCAAAAGTAATTAATTCCACTATTTTCGAAGGCCTTGTTTAAACAATTTATTATCAGGGTTTTGATTGTACCAAGTGTACTGGTAAGAAGAATAGATAATTAGTAGTTGAACAATGGCTTGAAGACGAAATAAATCTATATTTGTAAGGTGTTTTGTGTAGCTTCGGAAGCAAATACATAGTTGGGACTTTCATTGTTTTTGGTTCTTCTTGTAACGCGGCAGCTAAAAGTTTATGTTTGTTACAGATGTCGTGTTCTGTAAATGAAGTCAGTTGGAATGTTGGTGAATTGGTGATTTCTTTTAGTAGAACCTCAATGTAAAATTTACGTCAAACAATAATAATATTATAAGCAGCTTTATCGGCCGGGACAAAAACAAATTCCTTGGTTTATGTTTGATACGAGAAATAGGTTTATTGTGTTTATTGTTAAGAATAAAATGTTCTTTAAAATGTTAAATACGTATATCAAATATGTTCATTAATGAATTAAAAAAAGAGTCCAAAGATTTTTTTCCAGCTTTTCCCCGTTTTTATCCATTTCAAATAGTAAGTACGGAGTGAGTCGTGGATGATAGTTCGACACTCATTCCAATTAATAATTGACGGGGGACAATATGAATATTTTATTTAAATATATTATTAATCATGGTTGAAATCGCAGAGCAGTGATTGCATTGCAATCTTATCTGGTAACTAGGTACATTGTTTATATCTCCTGCGCCTCTATATCATAACGTTATTCATATTGACCAATCAGGATGCAGCATAGGTACCCTTGATATGTCTGGTATTTCATATCAACCAATCAAGAGCTAGTATTCATATTTCCCGCCTCATTAATTAGCCAATCAGATTTAAGTAAATTATCATCGTCTGGCATCATCGGCAGTTTCAGCATTCAAGATAATAACTTGTAACAGCGAACACCTTGTTTAAACTAAGGCTAAAGATTTTTATTAAGCAGGATGTTTGCAGACTCAACGAAAAAGACATATATGTTGTATTTTAAAAGTTATGAATCCTTTTGCAGAGGTTTACTAATTCCTATGGTCCCAATTAGCAAAGATAATTTGGCCAGATATATTGTTTTTCTAACACAAAGGCTTTGTTATAACTAAGTTGTCAATTATTTAAATATTGTGCGCCTCCTGCATGAAGAGGCTGAGTTGCCTTACCCTATTGATACACATTTTGTCAAAGGTGTCTTAAAAGGGGTTAAAAGAGTTCTAGGGCTGAAAAACGCCCAAAATTACCCATAACTCCTAAAATACTGTCTGGCATTTTTACAACTATAGACTTAAATGAAAGTTTGGATATAACTTTTTGGGCAGCTTGCTTAATAGCATTTTTTTCCTTTTTCAGGAAATCAAACCTTTTTACACCATCTTTACAGGAATTTAATCCTGATCGGCATTTAAATAGGGCATCGGTTAAGTTTTCGAAGGAGGGGGCCACTTTAACACTCAGGAAAACAAAAACCATACAAAATAGGGAAAGAGCTCTAGAAGTACCTTTACCTATAATTCCAGGTTCCCCCTTCTGTCCCTGTCAAGCTTTGAAACTATCATTTGATATATGCCCTTCCTCTCATAATTTGGTGTCAGCTTTTATGTTTTCCTCCAAGTCCAAGCTAATTCCCCTTACATATAATGGGTTTTTAGCCAGATTAAAACAGTCTTTAAAATCTCTAGGATATGATAGTTCTAAGTACTCTGGGCACAGTTTTCGTAGAGGCGGGGCAACATTTGCATTAGAATGTGGCGTTCCTTCTGAAATTATTCAGACACAGGAGGATTGGAAGAGTGATGCATACAAAAATTATTTAGATCCTTCTTTCACTCACCGACAGACTGTCATGAATGTCTTTGCAAAAGCACTTCCAAAAAATGGTATAAAATGGTTTTCTAATCATAAAATTTTCAATATCATTGTAATCTTAGTTTTATTTTTCTGAGTACAAATATTTATACACTATTCCCCTACCTCTAAATACAGGTTTGGATTTCTATTTTGGAGAACCACAGTTTTTATTACACATCATTTATCTTTTGTATTCATGCATTACTTAAATTTTGTATTTGCCTTAATTCATTTAGCATTATGTTTAATTATTGTATAATTGAAATAATTACATGCATACTTAATAAACTGTTGTTAGTTTTCCCAAACCTGTCTTTGTTTAAATATATAACCAACACTGCCTTATGTTCTATTCGGCCGCTGAATCCTTCGGGTGTATCCAAACTTGATTTGGGACGTTATATAAGTCATACCATATCAAGCGTTGGCAGGGAGGCTGAAAAGAGGCAGTTTTTATCACCATTGGCAAAGGGAGGAAGGGTGGGTCCCTATTTTCATAACATAAGATTAATATGTGGGTCCTTTACTGAGGAATGATCTTAACTCTCGGGTTAAACGATGTTAAGATCTCCTGTTATAACATAGGACATGGGTCCATAAATTTATTCGGAATTACTGTAATTACATGAAATAGGTGTAATTTCACTGATATTAACATAACATCTTTACACTAATTAAACACAAATTTCCAGGTAGATTTCTTGTAAATATAACAAATAAGAGGGAGCTCAGTTTTATCAAAATATCCAGGAATTTGTTCTTTAACAGAATGGTCGTTAAAAATACCGGCAATATTAACAAAATCAAAACCTTTATTGAAATACTTTATTCTAATAAAATGTTTTTATGATCTTCAGGGCGATCAATTTTTGGAAACAGTTTAAACATATATGTCATTATAGTTTGAACGATTTCATACTTAGGACTGCTTTATTTAACTATTAATCGGTAATGAACAGAGCTTTGTTAACAGAATGAGATAATGTATTCCGTTGTTTTTTTATATAGACATTAGGTCCGAAATATTGGTATGATTGGTCCGCAATTTTCTTTGATTGCGATTTTTTCTACGACCATGAGAACGTTTTTTTCGAACCGTTTTAGAAACTATATCCAAAATGGTAACAATAACACTTTATAAATGTTGTGCTTCTGATGCGCTTTTCTCGATTCAAATTGACCAGAAACAGTCAAACTCAAATATTTACAATTAGTTTAATATAACTACTAATTTCACAAGAACCCCACGATATAAGAATTCGAATATTCGTATATAATTAGCAATTCTGTACAACTTGACGAAATTAATAACCAAACTGTACATTATTCTGTTAAAGAATAGTATCAAAGGAATTTTGTTTTAAATCAATATGAATATGTAAAGGGGGAAATTCTATGGAAAGCTTTCAATCAACGAAAGTTATGCAGTTTCTGTTCTTAAGTAGGGTTGTTGTCTCTTTGACACATTTCACAATTTCCATTCGCAATGTGATGATCATGTGATGTATAAATCACAATGACCCATGCGATTTCCCTGAATTTTTTTATCCTGTGGAAGTATTATAGTTTCTTACATTTTCATTTGGAAACATGCTAACTATAATCAACTATAGCTATCATATTGATGAACTACTTGCAAAAATGAAATAAAAAAGACTGGTTTGCGTCGGTGGAAGACTGCGGCGTGAACCGCTAGATTTCTCATGTGACGAAAATGTTTCTCAACGAAGTATCCACATGACTAGGCCAGCCATAACATTTAACCTTCTATATATATATATATATATATAATTACCTTATTGATATTGATTGTGAAATAAAGTAAATATAACTTATTTGTTCATTTAAAACGTGAGGTTCATCACACAATCCTTTCAAATTGATATTCTTACAGAATACAAGTATGATATAACTGTAACGCAAGTCTGAATTATTGTTATAAGATTATTTTCGCAAGCTTATTCTTATGATCTATTATCGACTTCCTCGTTGTGCAATATTGTGTTCATGATTAAATAATGCTATATAAGTGTGTACGCCAGACGCGCGTTTTTCTCACAAAAGACTCACAGGTGACGCTCGAATATTTAAAAACAAAAGAATTAAGCAAAGCACGATATTGCAGATCATTGAAAACCAAAATTTCCATCATGTTACTTAGCATGATTAGTTGAGCGTATGAAGTTTTATTGAACAAATGAATATCCACATATTGTTATAGCCTATTGACAGTAATACGTCAATCTATGACAAACAAACCCTACACCGAATTGTGATGAATTTACAAACAAACAAAAAAGATTTAAAAAATGAGCTATTGTATATCAAATAAAAATACGAAAACATCTAGGGAAAATCACATACCAAACAAAAATATCTATATACAAATCGTTGCTTAATCAACAAAGTTCAATAATTTTAGTCATGCACTCTTGGGACGTAATATGTATATTAAGTTAACACTTACATACATGTACACTTACATGTATATATTGATGAAAGGTTATGAGATATATCTACAAATTCTCAAAATCTAATGTCACTATGCCCACATTGCACCTACTGATAGCTGCAGAAATCTTACAAGTTTTATTTGAGAATAGAAAATCTGCATAAGTAAATTATTTAAATATGAACAAAACATTAACAGTATATTTATCTCATCAGATAAATTATTTACTGTAAAAGTAAAATCTACGGAAACGTCGCATGTCAAAGTTCACAAAGAGTCATCTTTTAAAAATGAGAGAAAATAATATGTTATAAGCATCCATTTCTTAAAAAAAGAATAGTTAGTATGTCAAATTTGTCTAAATATTTGAAGAAATAGAACAAAACATCCGATATCCTATTTTTAAGGAAATGAATTTAAGCATGGATGCAATTTGGGTACTCCCCATTACAGAATCATGGAGGATTGACGAATATATTCGATTAGAAGAACCTTTTTTATGCTTTGATATCTTTTGTTTTAGTTAGAATATGATTACTCCATTTCAATCACTAGCACAAAATGTAAAAAGAGGTAAAATGGGGTTTTTTTCTGTGTATATAAAAAAAAACCGTCAAGAACTTTAAATATAATTCTTATTTAATTTTATCCAGTCGACATGAGTGTGTTTTATAAAATTATAGATCAATATTGTAACGTTTAAAGTTATTAGACAAAAACATTCAGTGTATCTGTACAGGATACGCGACGGATATAAATAAAGGCTATTGGTACTTTACGGAACGGAACGGAATGTAAGGTATTGTAGGGGTGATGCAAAATTTCGAAAACACCATTAAAACAATTAGCTTTAAATTTCTCTGTTTACGGTTTTCAATAAACAAATTACAAAAATACGCAACGCCATGGAAAATTCAAAACAGAAAGTCCGTAATCAAAAGGCAAATTCAAAAACTCAAAAACATCAAACGAAGTGTTAACAACTGTCATATTTCCTGAGTTGTACAGGAAATTTCTGATGTAGTAAATGGTGGATACACCTGGTTTTATAGCTAGGTAAATTTTGTATGACAGTCGCATACAATTCCCTCAAATAGACAATAATATATAACGTCAGGAAATGTCGTGTAGATCTTCATTGATGTCCTGATAAATTGATACAATAAATTTGATGCATTGGCAGGTCAGAGAACAACGCCTTACTCCTTTTATTCATTGTGATATCTAAGACATATTGATTGTGATTTTAACTTTTTAAATCAGTTATTTCGTTCCGTTCCGCTCCACAAAGTACAAAGGAATTGGTATTTAACGGAATGGAACGGAAATTACAAAATTTCCTTAAAATTACAGCACCAAGAGAATCATTCAAACTCAAGTCGAAAATGCTGATAATGTCACAAGAAAATGAAAAAACATTAAAAACAGAAACACTAGTATACAAATAAAGGCAACAGTAGTATACCGCTGTTCAAACTCATAAATCCATGGACAAAAAACAAAATCGCGGTAACAAACTAAAACTGAGGGAAACGCATGAATTTAAGAGGAGAACAACGACACAACACTACAATGTAACTAACACACACAGAAACTGACCAAGCATCAGACAAAATCCCACGAGAATAACAAATATAACATCAAAACCAAATACATGAATTTTGGATAGACAAATACCGTGACACGTCTTATCGCAATGTCAATTTACACTCAAAAATAAGAGAAAACAAACGACGCAACGTTAAAGTGTAACACACACAGAAACGAACTATAATATAACAATGGCCATATTCCTGACTTGGTACAAGACATTTTTAAAGGAAAAAATGGTGGGTTGAACCTGGTTTTGTGGCATGCACTTTAATGGCAATGTTAAATATAACATGGAAATGACAACATAATATTACAGGACTACAATACAAATAAATAGGAAAACGTATTAGACAAAGAAACACATGATTAATGAATAACAAAAAGCATCAGGTTTAAAAAACACAACATCCACAACCATAGAAGGAGCAATACAAACCACAAAAAAAAAACCGTGATCTCAGGTGCACTAAAACGGTAAGCAGACACTGCTCCATATGTGAATTTTAAAATCTTTATGTCTATGACTGTCTTGGTAGAGTTGCTTCTTTGGTCATTTAAACTTGATCTAAAGGGTTTTGAGCTTTGAGGATATTGAAATACAATCACATTCTAAGACTTTATACAGACCCGTGTCCTTCTTACACATTCTAGTCATTTTTAAGAAACACTACCATGTTTATTCTAGCTCATATTATATTCAACTTACATCTATACACCTGGAAAAAAAGTATTGCAACACTTCCATTGAAAACAGTGTACAATCACATGATTGTATAATGGTTATAATGTGGGTTCTGCTGAATACTTTTGATCTGTTAATGGTTTAAAATTTAATTTGTTTTATTAACTTACATTTCAGGCAAAATTGAGACCAGAGAAACGCATCATTAGAGCTGTACTGAAAAAGTTATTCAAGCTTTGTCTTGAATGTCTTCTATACCGACATTTTATAAAAGTCATTTTTACAGCTAACTAAACATTTGTTACAGAAAATGTGTGTTAAACTAGTCATTTCAAACAGTTTTGTATGAGTTAATGCATAACAAAATCTGTGTTTATTGCAGAGCTAATGTTTTGGAAAAATGAGGCCTGCAAAATTTGCATTTTTTGTGAAAAGCGCGAAAAACTATTTCCGTGCAGCTGTTATGTCCTATCCATGTAGAATTAATATTTGATAAAAACTAAGTTAATACCATGCATTTAATTTTAAAACATAAACGGATTAAAAGTATTTGATAAATCCAAATTATACACATTCTACAATCCTGTCACTTTACATTGTTTTTAATGGAAGTGTTGCAATACTTTTTTCCTGGTGTATATAATTAGTTTACTAATAGTTTCTTATAATTGTTCAAATCAGAAAGTAAAATACTCGTTTCTGATGGTCGGAAAATAAATGGATTTAAAACAATAATGGTACTTATTCTTTCCATTATTCTGATGCATTAACATTCATAACAAAATGAAAATAAGAAGAACCATAGTATATGACACACGCTTACGCTATTTCTATTATCATTCAAATATCTATTATGAGACAAATTTAAAGAGAGGCAAAATATATCAAAGTGATATTCAAACGAGATTCAACCTAATAAACTGTCTAGGAAAAATCCAAAAAGTCTTAAAAAGGATGACAAAAAGACTGGACTGGACTGTGTCGATGGAAACTGCGGAATTCACCGCTTAAATTTCCGAGGTCTGTTAAAGCTGTTAACTTTATGAGTCTCTGAAAATGTTAAAGTTTCGAAGTATCCACATGAGATCCACATGACTAAGCCAGCCACTTACCTATTTGATATTTTGAAGTATATATATATAAAGGCAACAGTAGTATACCGCTGTTCAAACTCATAAATCCATGGACAAAAAAACAAAATCGGGGTAACAAACTAAAACTGAGGGAAACGCATTAAATTTAAGAGGAGAACAACGACACAACACTACAATGTATACCTTTATATATATAGCTAAATATTTTACTTCCTGTTTGGTTAGAGGCTTCATAGATGAAACACTATATAGTTCACAGTTTTAGTTGATGGTAGAATCATTTAGACTAAGTTACAGTATTAAAGCATCTTTCAATTTTCTAACTCCAATACTTGTAGTTGAAGTATAAAAAAAACATCAGTTATTTAGTAGCGGTTCATTCGTATATGTACATGCGTGGTTTCTAATACATTTAGAAAACACAGGATGACTGATCAAGATTTTCTCACGAGGTTTCTCATAAATAAAAAAAAAACGTCATAACATTTAAGCATATCAATATAATTGTAGATTTTATCTTTAAACATATTTCACCTGTGACTTATATATTTCTTCTTCGTGTATTATCTTCTTAGAAATTCGCACAGATTAAAAACAGTTTTGAACCCAACCTCGAAAAAACCCAGACAATCTTAATGAAGCTTTCTAGGTTGAATCCCTTCCCTCCTGTTATATTTTAATGCCTGTACAAGTTTTTTTTTTTATATATTTGTTATACTTAATACCGAATACAGTTAATAAAACCATGAATGTCAAACAATTTGTTTTCAAATTATAGAAAAAAAGTCCCTTCAAGTAAAACGCAATACATCAATTATATAGAGTTGTTATAGTTCTAAGTAAACATAAACCATAAAAAAAGACAAAATATGCATGGTTTTAAAAATGCAAAGCAGCTACAAAATTTATAACGATAAAACATATACAATTGTAACCTGAATATTCCAATCGTTACATATATATAAAGTCCTTTCATTACTGTTTATGTTTTTCTTTGCATCTTTAATTCAAAACGGCAAATCCCTTATCAAATAGCAAAAGATAAAACATATTCCTGACTTGATACATGCAATTTTCTTTGTAGTAAATGGTAAGTTATACCTGGCTTTATGTCTAGCTAAACCTCTCAGTTGTATGACGGTTGAATAAATTCCATTATATTGACAACAAAACAAGATTAAAACAAATGGACATAGTACATGATGTAATTGGTAAACATGTCAAAATGAGGCATAGCAGTCATTATTGTGTTATAATCATAAAAAATGAAATGGCGTATAGGCAAAGCGCATACGCAAAAAAATGAATGACAAGAATACAAGAAATGACCATAGCACAATAACACAACTGAATACCGGGATATAGAAATACCGAGCCATGTCAAAGGGATATTACCAACAATTGACTAAAATGTAAACGTCATAACTTATAAAAAGAAATGAAATAACTCTTTAACATTTCAGTAAGATGTTACACAACGTCAGTACCTATAATCTATACTTAGACGTTGTTCAGCATAAGTAAACACATGTTTTATTGGTCGATTGAAAACAAAACTTTACGACAAAAGAGATGATTTCAGCTTTTTAATTGTGAACTTTCCATTTCTAAGTAGCAACATTCCAGCAGCACCTGCATACGGAGTATATATCTCCCAATTGATACGATATTCCCGTGCTTGCATTTCCTATCATTATTTTCTTGATAGAGGGTTGTTGCTCACAAGGAAGCTATTAAATCAAGAGTTCCAAATGGTGAAGTTGAAATCATATCTTCGTAAATTTTACGGACGCCATCACGAGTTGGTTGACCGTTATGGAATAACCGTTTCACAAATGATTTCGGATATGTTCCTTACGTCGTAACTACAATCCGCTTCTCTTTCATAAATGTGACCTACCGAATTAGACTATTTACCGGATTTGTTATCGCATAAGCAACACGACGGATGCCACATGTAGAGCAGGATCTGCTTACCCTTCCGGAGCACCTGAGATCACCCCTAGTTTTTGGTGGGGTTCGTGTTGTTTATTCTTTGGTTTTCTATGTTGTGTCGTGTGTACCATTGTTTGTCTGTTTGTCCTTTTCATTTTTAGCCATGATGTTGTCAGTTTATTTTCGATTTATGATTTTGACTGTCCCTCTGGTATCTTTCGTCCCCCTTTTTATCAGTTTTCACGGTTTCATCTTTTTTTTTATATGTTTGACCCAGTACTAAAATTGAAAATAACACTTTATAAATTTTGTGCTTCTGATGCGATTCGAATTGACCAGAAACATTCAAACTCAAATATTTATAATTAGTTTAATAAAGCTACTAATTTCACAAGAATTCGAATATTCGTTTATCATTAACAGTTCTGAACAACTTGACGAAACAAATAACCAAACTGTACATTATTCAGTAAAAGAATAGCATCAACGGAATTTTGTTTTAAATTAATATGAATATGTCAATGGGGAAATTCTTTGAAAAGCTTTCAATTAACGAAAGTTGTGCATTTTCTGTTCTTTAGTAGGGTTGTTGTCTCTTTGACACATTTCACAATTTCCATTCTCAATGTGATGTAGAATGAAATTTAAAACAGTGTGGCTTTGGCCATTGATTGACACATTATATTCATCCATTGACTGGGACAATTTACGTGAACGTTTTTCTGTAACGACCACTGTTCGCGACGTACCTACTATAGACATTTAAACTGTTGTGTCACCAAAGGTTTCTTAACGCCTTTAATTAAAATAATTCAAAAAAATAATCAGGAATAACCTTCATGTTTTGATTTATATAATTGATATAAATCAAAACATCGTGTAATTTCTGATTAGTTTTTCGAATTACTTTATTAAGGTGTTGAAAACCTTTGGTGACCCCATAGTTTAAGTGTCTTTAAAAAGTACATAGTGAGCAGTGGTCGTTACATACAAACGTTCACCTAAATTGTCCCAGTCAATGAATGAATTTAATGTGTCAATCAATGGCCACAGCCACACTGTTTTGAATTTCATTCTATTATAATTCACAATGACTGATACGATTTCCCTGAGAAAAAAAATTATCCTGTGAAAGTATTAGTTTTTTTACATTTTCATTTGAAAATAAGCTAAATATAATCAACTATAGCTATGATATTGATTAACACTTGCAAAAATGAAATAAAAAAAGACTGGTTTGCATCGGTGGAAGACTGCGGCTTGAACCGCTAGATTTCTCATGTGACGAAAGGGTTTTACAACGAAGTATCCACGTGACTAGGCCAATCATAGCATTGAAATCACTATATATATATATATATATATATATATATATATATAGTTCCTTATTGATATTGATTACGAAATACAGTAAATATAACTTATTTGTTCATTTAAAACGTGAGATTCATCACACAATATTCTTATAGAATACAAGTATAATATAACTGTAACGCAAGTCTGAATTGTTGTAATAAGATTATTTTCGCAAGCTTATTATTATGATCTATTATCAATTTCCTCGTTGTGCAATATTGATCAATATTGTGTTCATAATTAGATAATGCTATAAATAAACTCATCATTTTAAAGAATAAAATTGTCATGTCTTGTCTTGTCTTGCTATATGGGATTTCCCCCGATTAACACAAATGTCTACTTTCGTTTAAAGACGATCTCAAACGAAAGTAATATTTGGGCAGCAAATCCGGTAAGTCAATTATAAAGCAATATAAAACACTGTGATGCCCATGCATAAATAAGTTGAGTAAATAAGCAATTATGGCTGTATATATTTATATGTATATTGCATGCGTCAATAAACATTGAATTGTATCGCTACATATACAATACATAACATTTATAACATTTATATATACATTTTGAAAAGACTTCCGTATTTAATCTTATTATAATATATGTATATATACAGCAACAAAATTAGTCGCATCTAATTTGATCCAGCATCTTTCATTGTGCCTGCCTGTCTGTATATATCTGGTGCTAATATATGTATCAAATTCAGGCAATTTAATGCAGAAAGGGAAATGACCATCATAACATATCATGGAAAGAGAAAGTAGAAATAAGGAAAATGTACACTGTTGTCACTGTATGCGAATGTTTTTGTTTTGTGTCATAGTCCTGTTGTATTGAAACACAAACTGACACACTCACATACTAATGTGATCTACTGTGTTTTCGTCGGTCTACGACATATGTTCGTCTAGACTGATTGTATTAAATTTAAGAAATTTAAATTAGTTGTTTGCACTGTATGACAAATATCTCTTTGAGTTAAATAATCGACAATTAAATTCATTGGCCAAACGAAGCTAGTACACGACTAAATGAATTATTATTCTTTGAATGAACGATATTTATTATGACAATTGTTGTGTATGGATATGTGCACAGATATTTACATTTGGTCTTTATATATGTTACAGTAGTTCTTTCTGTTGGAAAACAGGGAATATAATATGATACAAATGCATGCAATAATTACTAGTACTTGACTCGCTAAAATATAAATAATAAAATATGTAGTTGCACGTGAAGACTGATTTGTCAAAAAGAATTCAACGCCTTCTTATTTTTAAAAGGACAAAATATCTGGAAACCAAAAAGATGCCTATACAAGACTACATTTACCGTGTGTTGAGAGATGACGAAAATACAGCAGAAGGCCTTAAAGCCAGAAATCCCGAAGCAAACATAACTCCAATCTCACACATTGCAGGCAAGAAGGATTCTCAATATATTTCGACTACTGCAACTCTTGGAGCTGCGAAGACGTTTTTAGGTCTAGCAAAAGACCGAAACAAGAAGAAGAAGATTATTCAGAAGACATACAGAATTGTGAAGATAAATGTTAAAAAGCTGACGAATGTCAAAATTATTGATCTTTCAGATCCTGCAGTGTTGGATAAGTATATTCCAAAAGACCCAGAGAAGCCAAAATATAACAGTATGCTTCGTAACTGGGCGAAAAAATACGAAGAAGTGCTTGTCGCAGGCACCATACCCGCCAACTGTATCGAGACAATACAAGATGAAGTGGCATCAGATAACTATGATCCATCAGACTATTCGGAATCCGAGGATTTGGTTTCTTCCTTGTCGGATGACATGTCGGCACTTAGCGTAAAAAAATAAACTTTCAGTACGTTTAACTTCCAATTATGATCTTCCTGCTATGGGAGAAACACATGTTTCGATTGCCTTGAACTTATTCAATAAATTTAGTTAAAAGGACACGGTCAAATATAATATATGATTTTGACTTGAAAGTGAGATAACGGATGTTTTGATTTTAAATCAGCTATAGTTTTGTAGTGCTATTAAAAGTATCGTGATATATGAAAATTTCAAATGTCAATTGTTCTATGTTTTTATTTTTAAAATGCTTTTATATATTGTTTTTTTATTACTGTTAAATTTTAAATTATATCTCATGTTTCAATTTTTCGTAGACAGTAGAATGATTTAGATACAGATGCACGAGAAAAATGACAGCAAGGAGAAGTTAAAAGTTTAGTTTTATATTCTCTTCTGAAGTTAATCCTGACATTCCAGCTGGACATCACATGCAGACCTTCTCTCTGAATAATTAAAATGAACCAAGAAAATTTTGAAGAAATGTGTGTTTACGTTACATATACAGCTTCGGTTTCCATCGTGTAAAATCACTGTACCATGCAAGATGTACCTCTAGCAAAAGAATGGATTCAGAAGCTAAATGCATATACATGTAGTATTCGTTGATTTAAAAGCTTGATACAAATAAAACAAGTTAACTGAAATATTTCATTTTAGATTCGACAATAAATAGAAAACATTAATAATGCCATCATATATACATTTTGTACATGATTTATATCCGTACTTGCTATCATATATAACTATACTATCTATAATACTAAAATTACGAGGTCCAATTTGTCAGCCGTCATCGGGTAAAAACGACAAATCAAAGAATTCAACTCTATATATAACTAATATAGGACAATGGTGTAGATTAAAAATTACACCACTCCAGACCCTTTTGTTTTCCACATAATTAATATTGTCAATAATTAACAAGTTCCGGGTCGAATCCGATACCGATACCAATAGTATATTCACCTGTTAGCTATTACCTTATCTGTACGTTCCGCATTTGACAGGCGCACCACCAAACGGTGTATTTAGGATTTTGCTATATACACGGGTCATAATCAAAGGGCTGACACTACTAAATTCAATCATTGTCAAATTGTTCCCTATTGTAGTTTTATTCGGCAATCAGCAAGACTTTCTAAGATAACTAATATAGGACAATGCTGTTGATTAAAAAATACTCCATTCCTGGATAGCCAGGACCTTTTGTTTTCCAAATAATTAATATTACCAATAATTGATAGTTCCAGGTCGACGGGTTCAAACAGAAAGATTTGAAAGCAGAGAAAACTTTGTATCTTATAATCGACATGAATTTATCAGATGACAATACTAATTACTAAAATAAGGCTTAGGCATAGTTATATACTTTAATTCAGTCATGGACCCGCGATATCACGGGTGTGTACTTGTCTTGTCTATAAATATCGGTGTTGCTATTGTGAACTATAATTTCAACGTGTGTTTTATGAAAACTGATATCACTCATTATTATAAGCGAGAGTTCTTTGTATCTAAAAAAATCAAGCATAAGCCAACAACGGTTGGACAGGTTAGAAATATCAGGATACAGGTTAAATAGTTTAACAATCATATCCGTTGTGGTTTTTTCTTTTGTATGGGTTTCGCCTATCCCCCAAGTAAAGAAAATCACGGCCATGCAGGTCCGTGATACAAGCGGCCAGGTCCGCATATTTAAACACATGTACACTGTACAATCTACTGTAACAGTTACAGTACCAAAAAAACAAAAAGCGGCAAGGTACGCATAAAGAAATTTTTACTCAAAATTCATTCATTCATTTTAGCATCAAGTTTCAATACAAGACATGGAAAGATATGCAATATCCTATCCTTCAAGTTCAGAAAATCACGGACAGTGGCCAGGTCCGAATATTAAAAACACGGAAACTGTACAATCTACAGTTACAATATCAAAAAACAAAAAGCGGCAACTGAAGGTCCGCATAAAGAATTTTTTATTCAAAATTCATTCATTCACTTTAGCATCAAGTTTCAATACAAGCACATTTGAAATAAACCTATATTCGTTTAAAACCGAATTCTCAGCAGATTCCATGTTGAAAAAAATAGAAGGGTTTCATACTCAACAAAGTCTTGCACAAAACCAACAAACTTGCCGGTGTCAACAGACTCCAGCATCGGCCATCAAACTGTCGATTGCAAGTTAGAGATAACCAATGTACCGTTAGCTCTACTTAATTGAATTTTAAAATTATTTAATTAAAATGAACCGGACAGCTTTCCAAGTCAAAATCACTGCCTTTAAACACGCCAAGTTGACCTTTTGAGCTTTTCTACGTTTTTCCACATCTGATGCGCAATTTGATCCGAAAATGCACAATCTAACCAGTGCCCACATATGAACTTGCACCAGACAGTATAAGCTAACCTCTTAGCTTAAAGGGAAGTCTCTGTATTGGTGCTAACACGCAATTAGGTAAAGATTTTAGTGAAGAATGCCAAAATTCTAACTCTTTAATAGACACAAGATCTAACTTAACTCTACGAGTCTAGAGTCCCAAGAGGATCGATCATTTACTAAATGATGTAAGTGTCTTGTCAAAATTCTACATATATATTACCAAATGTGGGTGATAATGCAATGATTTTACCAATATCCGCTGCAACTTTTCTTGCAGTCGTATTACATGGATTCATAAGAGCTAAAGCAATAATATTCAAAATATTCAAACATTTTCTGTTCGGGTACCCCTATTTAAATCCCATTCAAATCCAAGCCAGTCTTAACTTTTGTATAGCTTCCACACATTTTTTACATTTTTTACATAATTTGGCAAAAACACAGCTGACAATAAATCAGACAATACTTCTTTTGACACTTTTAAACATAATTTTTCAGTATTTCCAAATAAATCCAAGTCCATAATCTAGATATACAATTAATTTGAATCCTTTACTATGCCAATATTTTACTAGAGGGAGTACCATTTTAGTGAAACTGTAACAAGCTGAGCTCAGCACTAAAGATACAGCTGAAGTGTTAATATTTAACTTTAGTGTCACTTTTCTATGAAAACCCAAGAAACGTTTTTGATTCAACATGCATATCTATATGTAGGTACCCCGATGATGTCTTGAATCAAATTTAAATGCAAAATTTGTATTTACTGCATACATTTTGGCCTCTTTTACAACCTCGTATTTAAATTTAAATAACATTTCGTATTGATGTACGTGTCTGCGGTCAAGAATCAACCATTCCTTGCCAGTCGAGTTGACCGACACCGATAAAGGATTAACAACAAAAGGGGGAGTGCTAACTTTCTTAGCGACTCCCGTACATACCAAAAAATACAGACGTAGGTGCATCGGTAATTTTCAAAAAATAGCCAGATTCAAGTATAGGCAAAACTAAATTTTTTAAACTCGGCCAATAATTTTTTTCCTTTTCAAAAATGTAGTCTATTATATAATCGACCTTTTACATTATAAAATTGTACTAACTCATTCTCATACTCATATGTGTCTTAACATAAATTAAAGTCAATCAAAGATAATACCTCATTTGGAACTGCTGTTGTTGTTAGACTTATTGGCTTATTTCTGGACAGTTAGACGACCAATGCCCTGTGGAAAACAACGAGAAAGCATCAGCTGTTTATAGGGTTGCTTGTAGGATTATCAACTTCACTCCTATCAGCTTTTGTAAACAAGAACAAGTTTTTCTTGAAAACATAACAGAGAAGATATAAGAAAATGGAAATCAATTAATATCATGTATAGGTTCATTGGTTCGATATGCAATAAATGATCACTACGCATAAAGTTTTATTGAAAAAAAAGGTATCACCAGAGACATATATGTGTATATATGTCTCTGGTATCACTAAGTTGTATATGTTGTAAAAAAAAATGCAGGCAGAAGTGCATCCATGATTCAATATCAAACTTACAAATATAAAAGATACAAGTCATTTCCATATGATTATTACATTTTGTTCTTATGTTCTGCTGTTACACTAGAGCAGGTTAGGTTGAGGGTTCGTCGCTCAAATATTTAATCCCGCCACATTCTATATGTTTCTCAAGTCAGGTTTATAAAATCATAGTTAGTGGGTGTTATTGGTTGTTGTCTGTCATATTTGATTTTCGTTTAATTATATAATAAATATAAGATGTAGTATGATTGCCAATGTGATAACTCCCCACAAAAGACCAACTGACACAGGAACTAAACATATATAGGTTAGCATACGGTCTTCAACAATGATAACAGCCAATTGCTTGTTATAAATAAGGTTGCTGGTTTTGTCTTCTGAAATGTTTCATATTTTTTCATGTTATGGCCTTCCTATTTGACTTTCCGGTATGGGTTTTGCTCATTGTTGAAGGCTGTATTTTACATATACTGTAAACCAACTTATTTTCGCGAATATACTTTCAGTAAATGCCGTCATTTGGACTTTTGTTGATAGTTGTAGCAGGGGCGGATCCAGCCATTTTAAAAAGGGGGGTTCTCAACCCAGGACAAAGGGGGGGGGGGGTTCCAACTGTATGTCCCCATTCAAATGCATTGATCGGCCAATAAGGGGGGGTTTCCAACCCCCGGACCCCCCCCCCCCCCCCCCCTTGGATCCGCCAATGTGTACGATAGGCATTCATTCCCGATCACCTTATTTTATACTGCATATACACGGTACATACACTTGTCTAAAATACTTGAGGAAGATATGATGATACAACAAAATGTAAACAACACTTTATTATTTTCATGCGTCCGAAGCGCTTTTCTGGATTTATATATACCTTCATCAGTAAAAGTCAAATTATTTTAAAGACAATGTATAAAAACCGACACATGCAGTTAAAGATCTATATAACCAAAAAAAGGACATGAAAAAATTCCAAACCAATGTAAGGCCAACTAGTTGTAACCATTTGTTTCCGTAATGATTTCATATTTATAATTAGACCGTGAAAGTTAGTCTTGCGGTGTTTTCTTATAAATATATAGTATACTGAATCTCCTTCTAAGTTTTAGTGTTTAACGTTGATCAATAATTTTAACAATGGGACGGTTTACGCATAAGGGTCAACCCTTAGTAAAATCACGATATATTCAAGCCCCCATATTATAAAATTATTTCGATTCTAATAGGACAAATACGTATATACGGCAATTCTTTTGGATCGAATCGCTCTATAGGTTGAAGCAAATATTTGCAGTTCCTATAAATAAACGCACAATAAGAATAAGAACTAGATTTGCCATTGCAAGCAATAGCGGATGGCACCCTTCCCCCATTGCCACTAAACTGCAGCCAGTTCGAAAATTCCAAAGTCAAAGACCGCATCTACAGATGTTTATTAACAGTGTTGTAAAGTTTCCTCAATTTGAGAGCATTTTGAAGTTTTTGAAATTTTTGTAGTTTCCATGGCAACGGCGGCCATTTTGGAAATTCGGAAGTCAAAAGTCTGATCTTTACTTGCCATTGGTCATTTATAATGAATTTCATTAAGTTTGGAGCATTTTGAGATTTTTGGACATTTTTGCTGTTTCCATGGTAACAGTGTCCATTTTGAAAATTCCAACAACAGTTTCAATATCGACTTATGCCATGTTACATATTCATAAAGTTTCTTTGAGTTTGATCTTATATTCCTTTAGAAAAGGCTGGTTTGATGTCTTTTCCCATAGGTATAATGTTAAACTTTTCTCCAGTTGCCATGGCAATGGTACAGAATTTGCAGAAGCTAAGTACTGTTGGCACCTCAGGGCACCACTGCCAACATTTACATAAAGCTTCATTAGGTTGGCTCTTATAACAAAAGATTTAGAATTTGCATTTTTTTTTACATTTTATAAGTTTCCATGGCAACGGCAGCCATCTTGATGATGCCATACCCCGATTGCACAATTTCATATAGTGGTCTACATTCTGGTATAGTTGCATCAATATTGATCAAGCCAATTCTGAGAAATAGCATGGACAAAAAAGTGTGGAAGAATAGATATAAGAAAAAAAGAAACGAACAATAACAATATGTCACCGCAACTCCGTTGAGGGTGCCATAATAAGAATTTTATTAATCTAATCAAGAACCCATTAAGGGCATCATTTTACAACACAATATGATTGGAAAAAGCAAAACAGAAAACTAATACATACTATAACGTTATGAACAGGATCAGAGCCTAACACAACATGTGTTTTATATAACTATTGTATTAAATCTTATAACAATAAAATACTAAATTACTTCATATATTTTGTTTACATCTGGATCTTATTTCTAAACCTTTAATAATGTAATTTCCTAGGCACATGAGAGTTGGTAAATGCTCATTTGCGAACAGCCAGAAATATTTCTTATCATTAGGTAGTTCTTTAAAATTAGTACAAAAAGTGATAACTTTATCCATGGAAGTAATATTGAAAGGAATAATATCGTCGTCACTTCAAAGGTTTCATCTGCGTTACCGCCCATGCACCTTTCAATAACTTGTTAATTGGTTCAATATCTGGCATGGAAGTTGATTCTCCGCATGTGATCGATCAAATCACTGACACTTATCGGTCATTTTCGTGTTCACGGAGAACCACGAACAGACAAGTTTTTGTCGTTTATACGTGCGAAGTAACCCAAATAGTCCATTCGTTATATTCCGTTGATGTACGCTGCCGAAAAGAGTCATTCGTTCAATTTTTATTTTAGTCCAATTTTTCCCTATTTTTGGTTAGTTTGATCATAATAGTTTAAACCGACAGCTATCACATACGAAATTGGAGAACAAGATTGTGTCATTTCAATTTTAATATTTACAGACAGTTAAAAAAACATTTCCGTAAGTTAAGAAGATGATTGTAAAAAAAAATACGTTTGGACCCTCTTTATTAAATACGAAAAATCTAAATCCTTCGTGTATTTATAGTCAATTAAAATATTCAAAATTCTAAACGGTTCTATCCTTCAATTTAAGTTCTTGATACATAAACTAATTTGTGTAAAAATGAATTTACCGTAAGACAGATAGATTCAAGCCCATTTCGTCGGTTTGTTATAATTTTTGCTGTATAGCTTAAAATTATTATATTAATACAAGCTTTCCATAATAATATATATTTACGAAAATATTATCCCCATTTTAGTTTCCAGTTTCAATAATGCAATCAATGACATTTATGACATATACATAAATTTAGAATACTTGAAAGTAAATATTCTTTTATTCAATCTCGATTAACTTTGCACATTTCAACAGTAAAAAAATCTATGCCTACATTTGCCTACATTATTTTGTTAAACATCATGTGAAATCTGATCGATTCATCGGTATTTATCTGCTTAACTCGGGATCCGCTTTTAACCGGAAAATACTTTTAGAACAGTTTAAAACAAACGGTAAAAAGCAAAAATATGCTAAATTAAATACAATTTTCCATGATAAACTGCTGTAGTTTGAACAATTCTCGTCAGTTTTTTAAGTTTTTTTTACATCATACGACTTCATCTGAAGGCAGAGGTTTTATATGATACAGCGCCACCTTCTTATTTATAAACCTCGGATTTCACACAGGTACTTTAAAATTACCGGACTCGATAAAATCACGTGACTGATAAGAAATTGCAGCTGCCATTTTACAACCGCGGTATCACAGATAGTAACCAAAGGGGTCTTACCGCTGAGACTATAATTGGATAAAATCATATAACTTTAGTACAGGGCTCTACAGGCCGTTAATACATGCTAATTACTCGATGTTATTCCTTTTAAATATTACTTCCATGCTTTATCGAATAATAATTTCCTCTGTTCATCATATAATGGACAATTTACTGTAAAATGGGTCTCATCTTCAATAGAATTTGATCCATGTGATAAGCAGTGATGACATAGACGTTGAGTTCTCTCTATGTATTTTTTATTATATCTATCTTTCTCAATTTTAAGATCATGAGCACTTATTCTCATTTTACATATAGCTCTTCTTATACTAAAATCTTTAATTGGTAAATAAGCCTCCTTTACAAAGTCAGTCTTGAGGTTGAAATAATTCTCTAATTTACTATTACCTTGTGATAAGGTTTCAGATCTTTTGACCAACCAAAATGTTTTGAAACTATTACAAAGTTTACATTTTACAAAAATAAAATTTAATTAATTTATTGAGCTTTGTATCTAAATTTTGTATATCAAGTGATTGAAGTACATATTTCATAGATGAATACCAACAATTAATGTTTTCTGCATCTAAAATTTTATTACAAACATAAGCATCATAAAGTAACCCTGTGTCCAACTTGTTAAGCCTGTGTACATATTTTACCATAGATATAATGACAGAAAAATAAAGAGGAAATCTTGCAACCTCTGATAACACTGCTAAATTTGAGGCTTTCTTATTTACACCAAGAATATACTTTAAATATCTAAAATGTGATTTTTCCAAATAATCATTTATGTAGATTAATTCAAATAGATAATCACTTTTTTTCTTGCAAGCAGCAGAGTTAATTTTAAATGAACCCCAAATTTCACTACAATATAATAAAATTGGTTTTATTGGGGTCCGTAGAAATACCGCAAAGGACCTCCTTAGTGCACTAAGAACAAAAATGTGCACTAAGGACCTGATGGAATGATACAACGGTCACAAAGGACATGGCATGTAGAAATACACTTTGAAAAACTTCATAATTTCAAATTTTATAATCATATCTTTTGTAATTAAAAAGTTATTTAATATTTTATCGACACGTGCCTCAATCAGTTGATTGTCACCTGTGTAATCGATAGAAATTCATGTTTCGCTCAACCTTGACCCGTTTATAATCCACTTATAAACTGATTAAACATGTATATGTTTTTTGATATTTCAAAATGTTCTCTGTTTGTTGTAACTGTCGTGTTTATTTTGTATTTCTGTCTGTTTTATTTTTAACTTCTATGTAATAACGTATTTTCTACTCTTATTTATTGATTTTAGCTTTTTACTTGTTTGTAAAGTTTATTTTTTGCTGATCTCTAGTAAATTTATATACAGATATTTTAAAATTGTATATATTTGTTTACAAACACATAAGGATACACATTGTTCAAAATATAACAGTTTATTACATTTTTAAAATATAACGGTTTATGACATTTTTAAAACAACAGTTTATGACATTTAAAAATATAACAGTTAATAACATAGTTTTTAAATTAATTTATATTGATATACATATTTACATATATAGATATACTAGTACAATCATTTGGAAAACCGCGGCATTGTTCTTGCAGCTGCACTTTTTGGTCTATGCATGCCGTTGACCTGGCTTACGAGCTAGACGCTTCACATTTGGAATGACGAGTTTCCCATTTGATGAGGAAATCATTTTGTCTGTTAACACGGTGGGTATGGTTGTCCTGCGAGAGAACGTTCTGTGCTGGTGATTTGGTCCTGTCAGGTGCTGGTGGGTCCTGATTCTGTGCTGGTGGGTTTGTTGACATTGTATCAGAACGGCAATAAAACGACTGTTTTGTTGCTTAATTTTTCTCTGATGCGTCATAAGTACCATGCAAAGTATATTACAACAATATTATATTGCAAAAGTCGTGCAAGTTCGTTAAACGGAATTGTCCTGACGTTGTGCTGGTAATAAGAAAAACGGTCCTGGTTCTGTGCTCCTATGTCCTGGTTCTGTGCCTTTATATTTTAGTTAAAAGTGGCATATATTCAAGATCATTGATGCTGTACTGTTATTGACTAATTAACTGTTGTCTGCTTTCTTGAAATTGACATTGTTGTGAATCTGTTAACTGTTATTATGAGAGAAAAAAATACCCCTATATTTTTATTTTTATTTTAAATTAACTGTAATCTTATTCATTGGCCTGTTAATGGAACCCTTCTTGCACCCTTTTAAGATAAGAAAATATATTTACGATTTTTGGGATTGCGATCATTTTGCAAGATCACCAAAATACGTTGTAAATTATACAATACTTATATAAAGTAGATGATGTGGTATGTTTGTTGTCAATGGACAAATTTCCATAAGAAACCAAAGGAAGTATGTGTTAACAACCATACGTCATCGTACGACCTTCAACAATAACCCTTAACATAAAAATGTAATAGGTTTTGCATAAAAATGGAGAGCAATGTGTTCTTGGAAAGATTTTGTTCGCCACCAGCTTATCAAAGTGCACAATCGGTGCAAAGTTATTCCTCAATGTATTGTTAATAATGGTGTCACAATCGTCTGATCTTGATATATTTTTAAATTTGAATTACTCCCGTAATTTTTTTTTTTATTAAAATACAATTTGCGATGTTAACGATTTTTATTCTTGAAATATACATTTTTCACATGCAATAGCGATTCAACTTGTTTTTAATAACTAATATCAAGTTTTTTTGTAGAATTTTGATCAATCTAAATACTTTTAATGGATACACAGTACTAGAATAACAGATTTGTATATATTGAACCCAAAGTTAACTTGAAAATGAACTTCTACACCATTGTGAATATATTGGTTTCTCAAACCACTATGCCTATTACATTATAAAAGAAAATTGTGTTCATCTTCAAATGTTAAAATTATGATGATTTGTAAAAAAAAAGAAAAGGCATTGACATCAGTAATAAAAGTATCTGTCATAGTACAAAGTCATGATTATTCTCTTTTTGAAAAATAAAAAAAAAACGGTATGTTATTTCATAAAATAGTATTTACCTCTTTAAGTCTTTCTATAACATTTCTGAAATCGGTTTTTGAAGAACCCCACGGACGCCACATTTTTTTATTCTCAAGTATCTTTCAAGGTATAATAGTATGCAAACTCTTGTGTTGTAAATTAGGAAATGAAATATCAGAAGCATTTTTTTTCTCAATTTGTATCTCAAAATTGGCTTCTTTAAAAAAAACCAAAAGAAGTTTATTTAGCAATTTCCTTCAAAACAAAATAACAAAATAAAACAAAGTAAACACAAAATTCAATTTTTAATTTTTCTTTCATCAACTTGAAATTATACCACGCTAAACCGTTAGGTTTATGCAACAACTACCATTAAGTAATCAATTAGTAACGATCAAAGACAATTGTTTATTCGATAAGGTTGATTGGACATGATGATTGGGAATTTGCAATAAGCCGTTGGTCACGTGTCGAATGGCACGCGCTGATTAAAAAGTCATTTAACTTCAATATTACAAAAGCTATTGATACCAAACTTTCAAATTATGAGTTATATACTTATATCTACTTATATCCATGTTCTTTTTGGTCCTAAAACATCGTTTTAATGTCCTTAGTGCAAAAACTTTCTTCTTAGTGCACTAAGAAGTCCTTTGCGGTATTTCTACACACCGGTTTTATTGTGTGATCATATAAATGAATTGCAGTATCAATACTTGGATTACAAGCTGACATGGATTTTTGTAATTTAAATTTTGCCTTTAAGGATTTTTTGAATAGCCCTTCTTTCCCCTGTTGAAAAAGACCACTAGAAGTAAAGACTACCCCTAAATATTTACATTTATTAACACATTCTATAGCCTCTTTAGCTAAATAAAATGATTCCTTTAAAAATTTTCCAGGCTTGTTAAAAATTAAAACTTTTGTTTTGGACAAGTTTACAATAAAATTAACGAAAAAGAACGGAGCAAGCTGAATAAAAATTATAATAACCTTTCAAGACGTCATAATTATTTGGACTAGCTGAATAAGTGACATGCCTTATCTTCAAGCGCATATCGACCTTTCGTTTTTTTAGTGATTAATTTATAGTCACTCTTCTCACGTGTCTTTGTTTAAAGACTTGTAATTGTGAACCAAAAGACAATCAATAACTCCATACGAATTTCCACTGATCCAACTATTTTTCTTTGATTTTTTGCAGTGTGTGATAGTCCACACGCGAGATGCAGCTAAGTTACTTCGCCGGATCACTATTCTATTTTTACGATTATTTGTTTACTACAGTAAATGCAAGGTAATCAGTAACCCCAATAATTCAGCCCCTCCCCGTAATCGATCTCTCCTACTTGCGAGTAAGTGGCACGGTTGTATTTGCATTCCAGAATTTAGGTTGCTCTTTTGTGTACCTGTTCCAGACCGTATGGGTATTTGGACCGTACGCGTACGGTCTGGACCGTATGCGTACTTTTTCAAAATACTCATACGGTCGGACCGTACGCGTACGGTCTGACTAATATTAAAAAGTTGGTCAAGTTTATTAGTTACAAATGCATATAGCAGATCAACATAACTTAACTATCAAATTAATCTAAAAAAGTTCAATTGTAATTGAAACAAAAACTTTATATTTTTTAACTTTTTTTTAAATTCAGGCTAATTAAATCTGTTAGTCTCTTGTATTAAGCATGTCGATCAGTAATACATTAATTGAATTATGATCACTGAAATTGAAGACATCGGAAGTAAACATAATGTGGGAGGTCAATTGTTTTAGAATATTTAGCAACTTTACCAAAAAATGCAAATGCAAAGGAACATGCATGAACTGCATACATGAAAATGTCAAAAAATATTACGTTACTTGAATTGTGTCACCTTGGGCGAGAGTACCAAAATGGGATTCAGATATAAAATTAAACAAATACTTAATTTCAATTGTTCGTTTGTTCATTTTATCTATCTAATTGTAATAAATTATCAATAACAATTTGTAAAACTAAAAATAAAGATTGTGATAAATGCTTGTTTCAATTTAACCCATATGATCAAATAACATGTATGGTCAGCTCGTACTGGACCGTACGCGTATACTCATACGGTCCGACCGTACGAGTATACGTATACGGTCCGGACCGTACGCGTACGGTCCAAATACTCATATGGTCTGGAACATACCCACTTGGGTAAATGTATCTAAACAGTGTGATTGGACAAAAAAATACAGTATCAACTGAACATGCTTTCCCAAACTGAGGGATGAATCAGGTGTAGAAAAATATGAAATAATTTTACATACAGATGATCACAGATGACTTGAAATGAATTTTTGTGAATGTTTTTAAATTTTGTATTCATTGCACCATAAAAGACCTAAAAGTACTAGTGGCATTAGGTTTTAAAAATAGCAAAAAAAGTAAACGGTCATAATACATATTCAAATTCACTTCTGAATAGTAAAATGGTACTTCAGTTAACTGTGAGTGTAGATTTTTTTTGCAGTGTTAGAAAGCTGAGACTACTATATAGTAGTCTCAGTAGAAAGTGATGAAAATTCTAAAAAGGCTATCATTAACCCTTATGGGCCAGGAAATACTACCGTGCCACCTTAATGTAGTAAGCGGAATATAACGAGTCGACTGAATTATTCGGGTTAGGTAATCAGGTCAGATCGGATCTTTTGAATTATTCGGGTCAGATCGGATCTTTTTATGTAGATTAGATAAGATCACGGGAAAGATGTAGTGATACAAGGTCCCATTCTTTATCTTCAAGATGTATTGATTAGCTAAAATTAATTGATCATAGATAATGTATGCATGTTGAAATCTAATTAAATACAAAAATACTTCCGCTTTGATCTATTAATAAACACATACATCGTCTGCTACGTTGATATATATAAATAAGTCCATTTATCTGTCGGCTGGCGTAGTCGTGTGGATACTTCGTTAACACTGAAAACATTTTCTCAACCTGAAAAATACAGTGGGGGTTCGCCCCTGCTAGTTCCACTGACGCAGTCCAGCCTCTTTTTTATTACAATTATTGCTAATAAACACAAATAAACATTCTATTTTGTTATTATTTTCTTCCTTTTTGTACTTTTACCTTTTCTATCTTTAACTTTAGATAGAGATCGCATCATCTAATAAATTATTGATAAAATTCTAGTAAATTCACTTATGTATCACAACTCAGTTTTCAATGATTTACAATCAAAAATATGTTTCATTTGATTTTGCTTTTTAATATGCAGTACAAGATACATTAAAAGGAGGTTTTATTAATAAGATCTATCATTAGGGGATTAAAATAATAAGTTAAGATGTAAGATTTTTAGTAAAATCTAAAAAGGGGATTTTCTCAGTGGAAAGTTATATGAGCGGACAACAACTGTCATATTTCTGACTTGGTACAGGCATTTTAAATGTAGAAAATGGTGGATCGAACCTTGTATTATAGCACTAAACCTCTCACTTGTATGACGACAGACTGTCGCATCAGATTCCATTATATTTACAACGATGCATGAACAAAACAGGCATAATAGGTAAAATAGTCAAAATATATATGGGTACAACGGACCCGATACCCTCTATTTATACCCCACCTACGATAGTAGAGGGGCATTATGTTTTCTGGTCTGTGCCTCCGTTCGTCCGTCCGGTTAAAGTTTTTAATCGAGGTAGTTTTTGATGAAGCTGAAGTCCAATCAACTTGAAACTTAATACACATGTTCCCCATGATATGATCTTTCTAATTTTAATGCCAAATTATAGTTTTGACCCCAATTTCATGGTCCACTGAACATAGAAAATGATAGTGCAAAGTTCAGGTTAAAGTTTTTGGTCAAGGTAGTTTTTGATGAAGTTAAAGTTACATCAACTTGAAACTCAGTACACATGTTCCTATGATATGATCTTTCTAATTTTAATTCCAAATTCAAGTTTTTTCTGGATTTTTTTGTTGTAATATGCTGTTCATATTATTCGGTTTTGACTAGACTAGCAGGATCGGATACAGCTATTTTTAAAAAGAGGAACCTTACCCAGGATAAAGGGTCAGTTCTAACTAAATATCCCCATTCCAATGCATTGATCGTCAATAAAACTAGAGGCTCTAACGAGCCTGTGTCGCTCACCTTGGTCTATGTGAATATTCAGCAAAGGACACAAGATGGATTCATGACAAAATTGTGTTTTGGTGATGATGTGTTTGTAGAGCTTACTTTACTGAACATTCTTGCTGCTTACAATTATCTCTATCTATAATGATTGGCCCTGTAGTTTCAGTGGAAAATGTAAGTAAAAATTTACAAATTTTATGAAAATTGTTAAAAATTGACTATAAGGGGCAATAACTCCTATGTGGGTCAATTGACCATTTTGGTCATGTTGACTTATTTTTAAGACTTACTTTGCTGTAAATTATTGCTGTTTACAGTTTATCTCTATCTATATTAATATTCAATATAATAACAAAATAGAGGCTCTCAAGAGCCTGTGTCGCTCACTTTGGTCTATGTGCGTATTAACAATTGACACAGATAAATTCATGACAAAATTGTGTTTTGGTGATGGTGATGTGTTTGTAGATCTTACTTTACTTTAGCAAAAAACCGAAACAAGAAAAAGATTGATTATTCAGAAGACATACAGAATTGTGAAGATAAATGTTAAAAAGCTGACGAATGTCAAAATTATTGATCTTTCAGATCCTGCAGTGTTGGATAAGTATATTCCAAAAGACCCAGAGAAGCCAAAATACAACAGTATGTTTCGTAACTGGGCGAAAAAATACGAAGAAGTGCTTGTCGCAGGCACCATACCCGCCAACTATATCGAGACAAATTATACAAGATGAAGTGGCATCAGATAACTATGATCCATCAGACTATTCGGAATCCGAGGATTTGGTTTCTTCCTTGTCGGATGACATGTCGGCACTTAGCGTAAAAAAATAAACTTTCAGTACATTTAACTTCCAATTATGATCTTCCTGCTATGGGAGATTTCGATTGCCTTGAACTTATTCAATAAATCAAGTTATTCAACACACTTTATTTTCGGCGGCCTGACCCAAGGAACCAGGAAGTTGCATAAATGACTTTTTCCCGGATTGGACTAACTTGATAGCGATAAGCCCACGATGTATTGGAAAAGGACACGGTCAAATATAATATATGATTTTGTCTTGAAAGAGAGATAACAGATGTTTTAATTTTTAAATCATCTATATTTTGTAGTGCTATTTTAAAAAAAGTATTGTGATATATGGAAATTTCAAATGTCAATTGCTCTATGTTTTTATTCTTAAAATGCTTTTATATATCGTTTTTTTATTACTATTAAATTTAAAATTATATCTTATGTTTAAATTTTTTCGTAGACAGTAGAATAATTTAGATACAGATGCACGAGAAAAATGACAGCAAGATGCAGTTAAAAGCTATAAGTTTTATATTCTCTTCTGAAGTTTAGCCTGACATTCCAGCTGGACATCACATGCAGACCTTCTCTCTGAATAATTAAAATGAACCAAGAAATTTTTTGACGAAATGTGTGTTTACGTTCGATATACAGCTTCTGTTTCCATCGTGTAAAATGACTGTATCATGCAAAATGTACCTCAAGCAAAACAATTAAAACTGGTAGTGGATTCATACGCTAAATGCATACATGTATACATGTAGGGAATACGGTACTATTTATTCTGCAATAGGCGACAATATTAACATTTTCTGAACTACCACTTTTTATGATAAAAACCTGGATAAAACAGTTATATGTGGTGTTAGTACTTTATTATTCTGTTTTCAAAATTGAAGCCAAATAGTATCATGACCAACTTCCACCTGCCTTGGGGTACACAAAAGGTCAACCTAATGCTGGGAAAATGTAATTTAGTACCGTTTTCCCTGTAGCCTTCGTTGATTCAAGAGCTTGATACATATAAAACAAGTTAACCGAAATATTTTATTTTAAATTCGACAATAAATAGAAAACATTAATAATGCCATCATATACCTTTTGTACATGATTAACTGCCTATTTTATAGTTTATGTAAAAAATATTCTGGATTTATATTTATCAGAAAAACTTCAAGATAAAATTGAGAATGGAAATGAAGTATTATTTATGGTACAAAACAGAGATTTGCATAAAAATTAAGAATGAATACTAACATAGTCGAATTAGAAAAAGATAAGGAGTAAATTAAAAAAAAAAAGAAAATGTGATACAAGCATTGAAGAATTTTTAGACTAGACGGAGATGAGGCCTGCGTTTAAAGATTAGGTTATTATCTATACCGGCGTCAATCATATTCTGTAACGTGTGCACAATGAGATTTAAGCGTGTATTGGTCGTACGAGAAGCGTACCTGAGCGTTTCCGAGCGTCCGAGAAATGCATGTTGGCGTATGCCTGGCGTTTGTCTAACGTAGATGAAATGCACGCTAAGAAGGAAAAAAGTTTCTTGCACGTATTTGAGACGCGTCCCAGTCGTATCTTGGACGTTCTATTATGGGGTGTTTGTTACAACCACACCCTGCTCATACGTTTCAGTTAAAGTTGAACGATCTTCAAGCGTACACAATGTGCCCTAAACGTGTCTCAAACTTATCCGTAGCGTTTTCAACGCGCTTGTAGCGTATGTATTACGTGCGTATAGCGTACAGGTATACGCTAGACACATGCTTGAGCTGGATGAAAATTGTTATGCTACTTAGAAATTTCCTCGAGTTGAAGCGTTCACCAAGCGTATACCTTTGTTTTTCGACGTACTTCAAACTTATGCAACGCACGTTGAACGATTGTTTAGCGTTCCTCTGGCGTGCAACTAACGTAAACCGACTTTGTCAATTTTCTCTGTACGCTTGGTGCACGCCGGTCTATACGTCAATGTGTGACGCCGGCATAAATTAAGCGATGTGAGGCGAACTTTGCATTTCATACTTTATTACACGATATATATATATATATTAAGATTTTTTCTTACACGATGTAAGACGTTTTCAAAAACTAAGAGTATGTTTATTAACTCTGTGTCGGACAACAGTTGGTTATGTTGACTAATTTTGTTTTTATAAGCAATTGGTAGATATTATGTTGAAATCTAACTCATAATTTAATATACTCAGTCTATGGAAGAAACGATTCGATCAAAACTTTTCTTATATCAACGAGCGACTTTTTCCGCATGGAAAGTCTGCATATTTACAATTGATATTAGATAATATCGGTTTGTGATATTAGAAAAGTTTTTTTTTGTCGATATGCTTTTCCCATAGACTGATACTATAGTACTTCACATGACGTTTTTGTGAAATAATGTCTGTATCAATCTTTTTATAATGTACAAAAATCGTCTGCTTAAGTTTATAAACATAAATAGTGCAGTTGTACTGTTGGTTGGCTAAGTCGTGTGGATACATCGATTCATTGAACTAAATCTTAAAATGAGGATTTTTGTGGGGTTTCGATCCTGCAGTTTCCACTGACGCTACCCAACCGCTCTTTTTTCATGTTTAAAACAAATATTATTGCTTAGCAATATGCATTTGATCATTTATATTACATTTCCATTTTACACGTCGTTTTTTTTTTTTTTTATTTATTTAAGGTAGCTACACAGACTGCATTTCATCTGGACAATGATATAAATTAAAAAGCAATCAAAATTTATTATTTTTGTACTTATAATCGTTATTTTTTTTTTATTTGTTTCGTATCAGCTTTTGTAATCAAGAGCAAGTTTGTCTTAAACCTAACACACTGACAGAAATAATTAGTCATTAATTATTTAAAATAGTTAACTTGACTGTCCATTCAACAACTATTCTGAAAGTAATTTTGACTAGCCCTGAAAGTCATTTTGACTAACCCTGAAACTCTATGTAACTAAATATAATAGTCAAACAGACTTCTTCAAATGGTAAAATTGACTGATGGTTAAAGTTAAGATGACCAACTTCAATTGTAAAGTTGACTAGCCAGCATAGTCATATGTACTCTTAGTCACAGTCATACTGACTTGTATATTAGTCTATCAAACTAATATTAATAGTCAAATTAACTTTATGTTGGTCAAATGGATCGATCAAAATTGAAAAACCAATCCTTTAGAAAACTGTTTACCCCAAACAGTGACAAAACAAGATTGCACGTAATACTGATCAGTGCAGGATTCAATTTTCAAACTTACATATTCCAACTATGCGTCTTTATGTATGAAATCCAAATATCAAAACTTTAAGAGGAATATAAAACAGACATAATTGTGGATAGTTGTTCCATTGGCAATCACACTTCATCTCCATTTTCTTTATAAATATACCACAGATTATTAAGGAACTTTATTATTTGTAAAACATGAGGCAAAATTATAGGCTTTATAACAACAGTATCAACAGTCAAAACATCATTTATTTTGTACCATGTACTCAAACAAGAAACAATAATACAAAGTATCAAAATGAAGCAAACAGTGAGAAGCATTGATTGTTTAATAAAAATGTTATAATTTTATTTCACTCAACAGAAATAATGATATTGAAAGAATCACATTCAAATAAAAAAGTTCTTTATTTTTCTCAACAGTGTTTACACAACATGACTCGATCTTGAAACTGAATAAAATTTACTTATAAAATAAGTACAAAGGCAAGACAAAAACAAATTAATTAAACACAAATCAAAACACTAAAACTAAAAAAAAATATATATACAATGCAACTAAATGAAAGAATATTTACAGCAAAGCCTTTCATGCTTTATTTTACTGCACTCTGTATATAAATTTGTATGAAAAAAATCAACATATTTTTGAGACAGAATGTCATTGGTCACAGGGATGTTTATTATTAAATGAAGACGTATATATTTGCCAATCTTAGTTAAACTGCATTCTAAAGTTATAATCGAGAGGACTAGTTTCCCAAAACAAGATTGAAATTTTAAATGTGAACAAACTTCTTGATGATAATAAAAAAATATTTACAAAACACAAGTCTCAATTTATATGTGCATAAAAAAACAATTATTTCAATCAGTATTTAATTAATTTAATAACAAAAAGTTGTAATCAGATATATTTGTCTTTTTAGTATTATTATTAGTATTCACAATATTTATATTGAGAGCATTATTGGTAGATTTATGTTCCCTGCACATGTTTAGTCTCTCACCATGCTGGTTCATTGGCTAAAGGATCAATATTTCATATTTCACCTTGCCCTTTGAATAGCTAATGGATAGTGACAATTATCCTTTCTAAAGTTATAATCCAACTATGCGTCTTTATGTATGAAATCCAAATATCAAAACTTTAAGAGGAATATAAAACAGACATAGTTGTGGATAGTTGTTCCATTGGCAATCACACTTCATCTCCATTTTCCTTATATACCACAGATTATTAAGGAACTTTATTATTTGTAAAACATGAGGCAAAATTATAGGCCTTATCTAAAGATTTTTATTTCAAAAGACTTTGAGATTCTCTATTTATGTCAGTCAGAACTGATACAATTCTTTTATCGACGTTATCACCATCTTTCAGGCCAAGAATTACATTTTGAATAAATGTAAGAGTTTTCTCCCAAACCTTGGGATACACCAAATTAAATGCATAAATTGTGGCTATTAAGCCACAAATAAGTTCCAGGAAAGTGTCACACTCAAATAAAATGGAACCCTCTAACTTTAAAAAGAAGGCCTTATTGTCCACTGTAAGGACCCCCTGTCTAACATGGAGCTCCAGTTGAGAATCTTCTGCTTCTTCATCTCCAAAGAATAGTATTCTCTCTGATTTCTCTCTAAAGAGAACAGCAATCCCTAGAACTGCACAACACTGACTTGTATCTGAAATACAAGTGAATACAGTCTAATTTAATGTTTAACATTGTAAAACAAGTTTGACAGTATACAAATTTATCAATGTTTCTGGTTATTCTCCAGAGAAAATAATAGAGCCAGCAGTTTTTTTTTCAGTTTTGGAGGAGATATATTCATATGCTTGTTTATACATGATAAATGTATATATGATATACTGTACATGAATATATACACGTACAATGTATAGAATAAACATGCGTGTATAAATGTACAAAAAAGTTTATCATATTTTGAATTTCTAACTCCTTGCCAAATCAGTAATCACCTGCTTAGATGTCAAAAATAATAGAAATTATTGTTACCATGTATGTGTGTGTGTATGTATGTATGTACGTAGATTCCTCTGTTTACAGAGCATCACTCACAAGCTGCATGTGTAGTGGAACTCGTGTAAACACTATTAGGATTAATGGAGACGTGTCACTAATGCAATTACTATTTTTACAAGGACATTATCGCCACCCAAACATGAAAAAACACAAAAATTTGTTATTATGACAATTTATGGTCGAGAAAGCTGAAGTATAGGCGAAAACCAAACCAAAGACATATCAGCAGATTGATCTCAAGGAGAAAGGAGCAACTTATATTTACAAAAGAATAGTGCCAAAATTAAACAAATACTAACATGACATGTGGTTAAAACTATTTACATGTAACTACTAGGTTTACTGTTCTATATTGTAGTGAACAGTAGGTGTCAACTGTCATGAATAGTCTTTGACGAGAAGAAGCTCTACTTTGATAGTCGACAGTGGTGGATCCAGAACTTTTCCTAAGGGGGGGGGGGGGGGGCCACTCCAGTCATAATTCAATGATTCCCTATATAATCAACCAAATTTTTCCCACGAAAAGGGGGGGGGGTCGGGCCCCCAGGGCTCCCCCCTCGGATCCGCCTATGGTCGAGTTTGGTATGGAGAAGCTCTACTGTGATAGTCGAGTTCGGTATATCTTTACCCCGTTACTGTGATAGGATTTCAAACTCCTGTGGTGTACGTTCAACAAGTTGAACAACGTACATTTTTGTACATCGTCAATCATTGGCACCAAACCTATCAAGAAAGACTACACTATGAATATATCTTACTAAATCATTAGTAAATGATGATCTCAACATTCACATCGTAATAAAGACAAACCTTCTGTTTAAAAACCCAATTAAATAAATAACAATATGCAACTGGCATAAGCCAACGTTCACAAACTTTCCCCTCCATGATACTCTATATCTGGTTCTTTTTCTTGGTGTAGGCCTAATCTTAAATATAATTATAGCACAGGGAACCAGGTCAATAAAATTTAAGAATTATGACTAGGGAAACGAATAAAATAATCAATACATTAAAAAATAGATTAAAAATTACAATTTGTGTATAAATGCCGTTCTCTTTCCGAATTTATGAAACAACAGAGATGTGTGAACGGAGACCCATAGCCTATACGTTATCTTTTAAAGGGGAACCACATGTACATTGACTTGACCCCCCCTTTTTTTTCTTTTCTTGGCGTTAATATGTTTTTCTTATTTCTCAATAATTTATGTAATTTCCCTTGATTACTAACTGTCATATATACTTATTTTCCTATCTAGATTACAACTAATATATATATATAAAAGGGGGAGGGCCAATGAATTGTACTAAAATATGTCAAGTTACTGTACACCTACTCGTCGGTGAGTCCCATATATGCAGAACCCAGTAGGATTGTCATTCGTTTTTGACACAAATTTGTGAAAACAAATAAAAGTTCTAAATAAAAAGTATATAGAAGATCTCGAATCCTGCAATAGTTCATTCCTGGGGTTCATTCAATTATGATGAACTGCGACAGTGACATACTCGGTTAAATGTGACAATTACATCAAATAAATGTAAATAATCATGCATAATACTGTTTTGTAATTTCAAAAATCATTAATGACTACTAAGTGTTACAAAATTACCAATATAATCTTCTTTCTTCCTTTTTGATCCTTTGTCTTCAACTAACACGCGGTCAGAAGCGGGATTGAAATGCGATACCGGACGCGCACACGTGATGGATATCGGTCAGTGGGAGACGACTTATCTTCGTCAATATTTGTTTGACAAGCCTGAATTATTGTATTACTACCTTTTCTAGTCATTTTGACTATTTAATTCTCTCAGTGCAGAGAAGATTCAAGTAAATGTATATCTGTTTCATTGACTGAGGTTCTTCGGCTTGATATACAATGAATAACCGTTACGTTGAACACATTTATTGATATTGAAAAAAAGGTATCACCTAGTTGTATATATTGTAAAAAAACAAATGCAGGCAGAAGAACATCCATGATTCAAAAACCCAAATTATATCAAATTTACAAAAACAAAAGATACAAGTCATTTCCATATGATTGTTACATTTTGTTCTTATGTTCTGTTGTTACACTAGATCAGGTTAGGTTAAGGGTTCATCGCTCACAGAGAAGAATTTAGGGGAGGGGACAGGGGGCCCGGCCCCCCATCTTTTGAAAAAAAAATTTGGTTGCTTATATAGGGAATCACTGAAGCGTGACGAAATCGGCCCCCCTCTTAGGCAGCCAGTGGCCCCCCACTTATGAAAATTTCTGGATCCGCCACTGGCTCATATATTTAATCCCGACATATTCTATATGTTTCTCAAGTCAGGTTTATAAAATCATAGTTAGTGGGTGTTATTGGTTGTTGTCTGTCATATTTGATTTTCGTTTACTTATATAATAAATATGAGCTGTGGTATGATTGCCAATGTGATAACTCTCCACAAAAGACCAACTGCCACAGAAATTAAACATTATACAAATATAACCTTTGTATGAGGTCAATACTATAGTATTAATGAATGGGTATTTTTATAATGGCCCTGTTATATGTCCAAGGTCTGTAATAATGGTCGAGGAAGTCTGTAATGGCCCGAGGCAACGCCGAGGACCATTACAGACATCTGAGGCCATTATTACTGACCAAGGACATATAACAGGGCCATTATAAAAACACCCATTTCTTAATACATTTATTAACCAACTGAAAAAAGTGTATGTGTTGCTGCCAACTTGATGTACTCTCTTACTCTTTTAATGACAGTTTAGTTTGAAAAAAAAATTATTTGTACTTCACCATGATCAAGCTTTAAATATACCAAATATCCAAGATATTAAGTTTAAAGAAGTTATGTGTTGAAAAACAGGATGAACAGTGATCCCTTTATATGGTTCTTTAATGTTTGTTGTTGGTTACTATATTAAATAAAATACAAAAAGGTAGTATACTCTTTACAGCTTAATTTTATTAACTTTATTAAAAACGCTAACTGGGCTTAATACAGACAAACTGGGCATTAACACAGGGCCATTACAGAAAAACAGGGCCATTACAGAAATAACAGGGCCATTACAGAAAAACAGGGCCATTACAGAAAAACAGGGCCATTAAAGAAAATATGCTATTTTTAATAACCAGTCATTTTTGGCAATAATGTACTAAGTTGGTTAATAAAAGGATATATTGACCTGAAAGAAGTATATTGACTGAGGACGAAGTTTTTTGGGTTTTGCTCATTGTTGAACGCCATATTTTACATAGTTATACTGTAAACCAACTTATTTTCGCGAATATACTTTCAGTAAATGCCGTCATTAGGACTTTTGTTGATAGTTGTACGATAGGCATTCATTCGCGATCACCTTATTTTATACTGCATATACGGTACATACACTTGTCTAAAATACTTGAGGAAGATATGATGATATAACAAAATGTAAACAACACTTTATAATTTTCATGCATCCGAAGAGCTTTTCTGGATTTATATATATACCTTCATCAGTAAAAGTCAAATTATTTTAAAGACAATGTATAAAAACCGACACATGCAGTTAAAGCTCAATATAACCAAAAAAAGGACATTAAAAAAATCCAAACCAATGTAAGGCCAACTATAGTTGAAACCATTTGTTTCCGTAATGACCGTATTATAATTCGACCGTGAAAAGTTAGTCTTGTGGTGTTTTCTTATAAACATATAGTATACTGAATCTCCTTCTAAGTTCTAGTGTTTAACGTTGATCAATATTTTTAACATTGGGACGGTTTACAACTGGTTTACAAGGGCCAACCTTTAGTAAAATCACGATATATTCAAGCCCCATATATAATATAAAATTATTTCGATTCTAATAGGACAAATACGGCAATTCTTTTGGATCGAATCGCTCTAGGTTGAAGCAAATGTTTGCTCTTCCTACAAATAAACGCTCAATAAAATTGGTGCAAAAGAACGTAACAAAATGAATAAGTGATATGCTTCATCTTCAAGCGCATATCGACCTTTCGTTTTTTTAGTGATTATAGTCTTCTCACGTGTCTTTGTTTAATAAAGACTTGTAATTGTGAACCAAAAAGACAATCAATAACTCCATACGAATTTCCACTGATCCAACTATTTTTGCTTGATTTTGCAGTGTGTGATTGTCCACACGCGAGATGCAGAAGTTACTTCGACACTATTTTATTTTTACGATTATTTGTTTACTACAGACTACAGTAAGCAGGTAAATGCAACTGAGATCGGATCTTTTGATGTAGATTAGATAAGATCACGGGAAAGATGTAGTGATGCAAGCAAGGTCCCATTCTTTATCTTCAAGATGTATTCATTAGCTAAAATAAATTGATTATAGATAATCATGTATGTATGTTGAAATCTAATTAAATACAAAAATACTTCCGCATTGATCTATTAATAATAAGATTTATTCCTATGAAGAATAAATCCGGTTATCGGAGGAAAGTGGGCTTACGTTTTGGGAGTTGTCCCGCTTTGAACACGTGGTGGAACTCGTTATGTATTATGAGTCACGTTAATTATTTTAACCTTGATAACTGTGACGTCATCATTCTTTCTTTACCACGTACGATACAGCAGAGGGAAGACGCAAAAAATTGGGTTCCGTATGAATTAACTAATGTTTGTTTCAAAAGTTAATAATATTTCTTTGATTTGGTATATGAAATGGATGTCTTTGGTATATGAAATGGATGTCTTTCAAAAAATCTTATTTTACTGAAAAGGTTCGGAAAGTTTGAAAGATAGGAAAAGCACATGGTTTTGATCCAGTATAAAATAGTGTTAAAGATTTTATATCTTTTGTTGTTTCTTCTGTAAAGAGTTTCTAAATATTGCATTGTAAATTTTTAATTGTTGGTTTAATTCAGTGGAAATCATGAATTATATTTCCAAAAATATAAATTTTAACAGACCCGTAATTTCAGATAAAAACTGCGCACATGGTTTTAAAGACACGTGTCGCATGGACGTCTGCGATTTTAAAACTATCGTTATATGAAATGTTTCATCTGCTACACAGCAAGCAATTTAAAGAGAAACCAATAATGAATAAATGTATGAAGTTTATAAAATATACAGATCTAACATTGTTGGGTTGATTTTTAGACGAGTTGTATAGATATTATAACTTTTCAACGGTCGTTTCACTAATATTATTGTAGTAATTTTTCAGTTTTAAAAACCAAACATCTTATGGAAATTGGGAAACAGATCTAGCAATGTCGTTGGACAGCATACTTCCACGCAAGTTTTAGCTACATGTATGATGACTCCAGAACTTAGGAATGAAGTTGTTCAGATTGTCAATGGCAATGCCCTTATTCACTCTCCAGCTACTGTTAGTGTTACATCTCCTGACTCAGTCAATGAAAGGCAACAATCGAATACAGGTATAACACAAAGTTCTAATATTTGCCAATAACTAGTGCAAATGATAATCTATGTTTAAATGTTTCACAAAACTCGGAACAAAATAATTAATGGTGAATATGTAGATTTAGGTATATATTGCTTTAATACAAATTCAGGCACAGAACAGTAGATACAAATGAGGGCCCTCATGGGGTTTTTGATTATGTGATTACTTGGCCGTTTTTTTTAATGATTATTTGATTATTAAGCCAAATATTTCATGATTATTTGATTACTAAAGATAAGCAAATATTTAATGATTATGTGATTATATTGGCAAAAAAATGGTGATTATGTGATTACTAGGACCCCCCATGAGGGGCCTCACAAATGGACAGCTGATTATCCAAACTAAACTAAGTAAAAAGATTACTGATATTAACACATGGATAGATGCTTTCCTTATTTACATAAGTATTTATGTTGGTGTACATTTAGAAGATGCACCTAACTTAACCGAATACATACATGTTAAAATATTTTGTGTATCCGTGTTTCCAGTGCAAAATTTACAAAATCTCTCATTAGAGGGTATTGTTGGTCTTGCATACCTACCAGTTTCTATTGATAATGAGTGTGCACTTATTCTTAATTTAGTGATAAATAAAAAGTTAACCACAGTTTCCATCTTTTATCTTAGATAGTTCAAATTTAATTTAATTTTGTAGAAATCTTCTAGTTTCTGTTTGAAATTACTATTACAATGCTTGTTAAAGGGTATTCCAATATATTTCATTAATTCAGATAATGTATTAGACCACAAATTTTCTCTGTACTAAGTTGATATTTTAATAGGATTGATTGATTGTTGGTTGCTTAATGTCCAGTGGCAAATATTTCAGGCATATCTATCAGGACGAATATTTACACAGTGTCTGTAAATTGTGTCATTTTAGGATAATTTAGTTTGTATCAAGCGGATACATTGTTATGACACATGTCTGCAAATTATGTCTTTTTAGAATAACTTAGTTTGTATCAAGTAGATATTCTGGTAGGACACGGTGTCTGTAAATTGTGTCTTTTTAGGATAATCTAGTTTGTATCAATTAGATCCATTGATAGGACAAAGTGTCTGTAAATTGTGTCTTTTAAGGATAATATAGTTTGTATCAAGTAGATATGTTGATAGGACAGTGTCTGTAAATTGTGTCTTTTAAGGATAATATAGTTTGTATCAAGTAGATATGTTGATAGGACAGTGTCTGTAAATTGTGTCTTTTAAGGATAATATAGTTTGTATCAAGTAGATATGTTGATAGGACACAGTGTCTGTAAATTGTGTCTTTTAAGGATAATATAGTTTGTATCAAGTAGATATGTTGATAGGACACAGTGTCTGTAAATTGTGTCTTTTAAGGATAATATAGTTTGTATCAAGTAGATATGTTGATAGGACAGTGTCTGTAAATTGTGTCTTTTTAGGATAATTTAGTTTGTATCAAGTAGATACATTGATAGGACAGTGTCTGTAAATTGTGTCTTTTAAGGATAATATAGTTTGTATCAAGTAGATACATTGATAGGACAGTGTCTGTAAATTGTGTCTTTTAAGGATAATATAGTTTGTATCAAGTAGATATGTTGATAGGACAGTGTCTGTAAATTGTGTTTTTTAAGGATAATATAGTTTGTATCATAAGTAGATACATTAATAGGACAGTGTCTGTAAATTGTGTCTTTTAAGGATAATATAGTTTGTATCAAGTAGATATGTTGATAGGATACAGTGTCTGTAAATTGTGTCTTTTAAGGATAATTTAGTTTGTATCAAGTAGATACATTGATAGGACACAGTGTCTTTAAATTATGTCGTTAAAGGATAATTTAGTTTGTATCAAGTAGATACATGGATATGACACAGTGTCTGTAAATTATGTCTGATAAGGATAATTTAGTTTGTATCAAGTAGATACATTGATAGGACAAAGTGTCTGTAAATTGTGTCTTTTAAGGATAATTTAGGGTGTATCTAGTAGATACATTGATATGACACAGTGTCTGTAAATTGTGTCGTTTAAGGATAATTTAGTTTGTATCAAGTAGATAATTGATATGACACAGTGTCTGTAAATTATGTCTTTTAAGGATAATTTAGTTTGTATCAAGTAGATACATTGTTAGGAAACAGTGTCTGTAAATTGTGTCTTATGAGGATAATTTAGTTTGTATCAAGTAGATACATTGATAGGACAAAGTGTCTGTAAATTGTGTCTTTTAAGCATAATTTAGTTTGTATCAAGTAGATACAATGATAAGACACAGTGTCTGTAAATTGTGTCGTTTAAGGATAATTTAGTTTGTATCAAGTAGATATATTGATATGACACAGTGTTTGTAAATTATGTCTTTTAAGTATAATTTAGTTTGTATCAAGTAGATACATTGATAGGACACAGTGTCTGTAAATTGTGTATTTTAAGGATAATTTAGTTTGTATCAAGTAGATACATTGATAGGACACAGTGTCTGTAAATTGTGTCTTTTAAGGATAATTTAGTTTGTATCAAGTAGATACATTGATAGGACACATTGTCTGTAAATTGTGTATTTTAAGGATAATTTAGTTTGTATCAAGTAGATACATTGATAGGACACAGTGTCTGTAAATTGTGTATTTTAAGGATAATTTAGTTTGTATCAAGTAGATACATTGATATGACACGGTGTGTGTAAATTGTGTATTTTAAGGATAATTTAGTTTGTATCAAGTAGATACATTGATAGGACACAGTGTCTGTAAATTGTTCCTTTTTAGTATTTTTGATTGGTATCAAGTAGATACATCAGAAACATAGTGTACATGTCTAGTGGCTTTCGAAGCGTTCCGTAAATTGTATAATTATGATAATATCATTTGTCCACCACTTTTAGAATCACTTAAGGCCTTTTTATTGCATGCAACTATATTTATTGCTTATATGTCACTTGAAACAAATTAAATGGGTTTATAGGACAGCTAACTGTTATCCGTAAAGAAAGATCACGTTGCAAAATTTTGCTATTATTGTTATCCCATTCTCAAAAACGGATCAATGTTGTCATGGTACATGTATAGAAATAACAGAAACTAAACTAGAATATTGTCTAATTTATTTGTTAAAAATATGAAATGCAAAGACCAAAGGTTAAAGTCCCCTTATTCTCTGACTGGTGACAAGTACCAGTGTTCATGTGTTCTAAGTTTTAAAAGTTTGAATACATGTAGGAATAATGGATTCAGTTTCATTTTGAATCGGAGATATGGTAAAAACCAATAAGCATGAATAAAGCAGCCACAAGAATGTACACCTTTGCCGCTTAGCTATATAAATTATACAATTGGGAGGTTGCTACATAAAATAGCCTGAAATATATAATAAGCCCGATATATTCACATCTGAATGCGTTACTTTATCTCATGTGGGCAATTGTTTTTTTTTTCTTATTTCATTACAGGGTAATTTAAATATAAATATATGTGTGTGGTCATTTAAAAGTACGGTCACGGCGGGTGTGTTGTGTCGCTACCGCGTTTGTGGCGGTGGTCGAACTCAGTGTCCAATAACTCTTGGCATAGCCACTGAATTCGACCATGTGGCGAAAATAGCGACACAACATCTACAAATATATTATGCTTCTTATAATGGAATTATGTATCCGCTGAGCTTCTGTTTCCCAGGGCCAGCATCCGATATATTTTGGAAGCAATAATGTTAATAAGGATATTATATTGATATATAAGGAAATGACATTATAAGGAATAACAATAAGGTGGAAATAAGGAATAAGAATAATGTGGAAATAAGGAATAAGGAATGGACAATAATGTGGAAATAAGGAATAAGGAATGGACAATAATGTGGAAATAAGGAATAAGGAATGGACTAAGGAATAAGGAATGGACAATAATGTGGAAATAAGGAATAAGGAATGGACAATAATGTGGAAATAAGGAATAAGGAATGGACTATAAGGTTTACTTATATATACTAGGGACTTGCCAATTATGTTTCTCGGCAGTCCCATTCTTTGTCAAGCCGTGGCCGTACAATTTTGTACTTTTGCCAAATAAAATATTTCTTACTTTATATATTTGTATGTCATTTGGCCCCACGTTGTCTCAGATAATAAGATTTATTCCTATGAAGAATAAATCCGGTTATCGGAGGAAAGTGGGCTTACGTTTTGGGAGTTGTCCCGCTTTGAACACGTGGTGGAACTCGTTATGTATTATGAGTCACGTTAATTATTTTAACCTTGATAACTGTGACGTCATCATTCTTTCTTTACCACGTACGATACAGCAGAGGGAAGACGCAAAAAATTGGGTTCCGTATGAATTAACTAATGTTTGTTTCAAAAGTTACCCACCCACCCACCACTTAGATTAAAGACATACTCCTAAAATGTAGTTGATATACATGTATTAAATGTTATATTATGTTATATCATGTTGTTCGTTTTTCTGCTGTTTTTGTTCTATTTTTCAGGTTGAAATGACTGGTAGCTTATTCCGATTGTAATCCCAATCCTTCGTCACGGCTTCAGACAAAGACCCCGACCATTGTAATCCCAATCCTTCGTCACGGCTTCAGACAAAGACTCCGACCATTTAATGGCGAAAATAGCGACACAACATCTACAAATATATTATGCTTCTTATAATGGAATTATGTATCCGCTGAGCTTCTGTTTCCCAGGGCCAGCATCCGATATATTTTGGAAGCAATAATGTTAATAAGGATATTATATTGATATATAAGGAAATGACATTATAAGGAATAACAATAAGGTGGAAATAAGGAATAAGAATAATGTGGAAATAAGGAATAAGGAATGGACAATAATGTGGAAATAAGGAATAAGGAATGGACAATAATGTGGAAATAAGGAATAAGGAATGGACTATAAGGTTTACTTATATATACTAGGGACTTGCCAATTATGTTTCTCGGCAGTCCCATTCTTTGTCAAGCCGTGGCCGTACAATTTTGTACTTTTGCCAAATAAAATATTTCTTACTTTATATATTTGTATGTCATTTGGCCCCACGTTGTCTCAGATAATCACATACATCGTCTGTTGCGTTAATATATATAAATAAGTCGATCACGATGTCGGCTGGCGTAGTCGTGTGGATACTTCGTTAACACTGAAAACATTTTCTCTACCTGAAAAATACAGTGGGGGTTCGCCCCTGCTAGTTCCACTGACGCAGTCCAGCCTCTTTTTTATTACAATTATTGCTAATAAACACAAATAAACATTCTATTTTGTTATTATTTTCTTCCTTTTTGTACTTTTACCTTTTCTATCTTTAACTTTAGATAGAGATCGCATCATCTAATAAATTATTGATAAAATTATAGTAAATTCACTTATGTATATACAACTCAGTTTTATTTACAATCAAAAATATGTTTCATTTGATTTTGCTTTTTAATATATGCAGTAAAAGATACATTAAAAGGAGGTTTTATTTAATAAGATCTATCATTAGGAATAAAAATAATAAGTTAAGATGTAAGATTTTTAGTAAAATCTAAAAAGGTGATTTTCTCAGTGGAAAGTTATATGAACGGACAACAACTGTCATATTTCTGACTTGGTACAGGCATTTTCAAATGTAGAAAATGGTGGCTTGAACCTGGTATTATAGCGCTAAACCTCTCACTTGTATGACGACAGACGGTCGCATCAAATTCCATTATATTTACAACGATGCATGAACAAAACAGACATAATAGGTAAAATAGTCAAAATATATATGGGTACAACGGACCCGATACCCCTCTTTTTTCTGGATTTTTTTGTTGTAATATGCTGTTCATATTAATCGGTTCTGACTAGACAAGCAGGATCGCATACAGCTATTTTTAAAAAGAGGAACCTTACACAGGATAAATTTAAAGGGTCATTTCTAACTAAGTATCCCCATTCCAATGCATTGATCGCCAATAAAACTAGAGGTTCTAAAGAGCCTGTGTCGCTCACCCAGTAGTTTCAGTGGAAAATGTAAGTGAAAATTTACAAATTTTATGAAAATTGTTAAAAATTGACTATAAGGGGCAATAACTCCTAAGGGGTTCAATTGACCATTTTGGTCATGTTGACTTATTTTTAAGACTTACTTTGCTGTAAATTATTGCTGTTTACAGTTTATCTCTATCTATAATAATATTCAAGATAATAACAAAAAACGGCAAAATTTCCTTAAAATTACAAAATTCAGGGGCAGCAACCTAACAACCAATTGTCCAATTTATCTGAAAATGTTAGAGAAGATAGATGTTGACCTGGTAAACATTTTCAATCCCTGTCAGATTTGCTCTAAATGCTTTGGTTTTTGAGTTATAAGCCCAAAACTGCATTTTACCCCTATGTTCTATTTTTAGCCATGGCGGCCATCTTGGTTGGCTAGCCGGGTCACCGGACACAATTTTTAAACAGATACCCTAATAATGATTTTGGCCATGTTATGTTAAATTTGGCCAAGTAGTTTCAGAGGAGAAGATTTTTGTAAAAGTTAACGACGACGGACGACAGACGACGGACGACGTAGATGACGACGGACGCCAAGTGATGAGAAAAGCTCACTTGGCACTTCGGGCCAGGTGAACTAAAAAGGGATTTCAACCTCCGGAATCCCGTCCCCTAGATCCGCCACTGACTAGAGTCTTAGTGTGTACAAACCTGATTATGCACTATAGAAGAAACAAATTTTTTGTAATTCCCAATTAAACCAAATGTCATGCACCCCGCTCTTTTCTCCCCTTGCCCTTCATTTATTTGATTTTTAACAAGCATTTTTAAACTTACGGTCGGGATGACCCTTTAACCCAAACTCCTATGTCGTTTGGGTTAATTAGGGTCACTCGAGCCGTGCAGATTAGATGATATATACTGACTTGCTTGGTCAATTACTACACTTTACTTGATGCCAAAAAATATCGGAAATTTAACGTAAAATAATTTTTTTTTTGCACTTCCTATCGGCATGTTAGACTAGTTGTTCTTATGTCACACTGTTTCACATTAAGGGCTCTCACAACATGCTAAACTCAGCCCTACTTTCGACCTGTCCTAAGTTACGGGGCTTTAACTATGGAACGCCACGACTGCCTTATGTTAATAATCAGCATTATACGCAGTGTTCACAGCATTATATGAAGTGATCACAGCATTATATGTAGTGCTCACAACATTATATGATGTGATCACAGCATTATATGCAGTGCTCACAGCATTATATTAAGTGCTCACAGCATTATATTAAGTGCTCACAACATTATATTAAGTGCTCACAGCATTATATTAAGTGCTCACAACATTATATTAAGTGCTCACAGCATTATATGCAGTGCTCACAACATTATATTAAGTGCTCACAACATTATATTAAGTGCTCACAGCATTATATTAAGTGCTCACAACATTATATTAAGTGCTCACAGCATTATATGCAGTGCTCACAACATTATATTAAGTGCTCACAACATTATATTAAGTGCTCACAGCATTATATTAAGTGCTCACAACATAATATTAAGTGCTCACAGCATTATATGCAGTGCTCACAACATTATATTAAGTGCTCACAACATTATATTAAGTGTTCACAACATTATACGTTTTTTGTTGTATGATGAGATTGATGTATGATGAGATTTATGAATGATGAGATCATTCGGTAAACTTCGTTTTTAGCGGAAATTACCGAATCCATAATTGGTAAATTATGGTAAATCAATGCCCAGCAAACAAATTTAAACAGTTATTATTATATATGTGATCATTTAAGGCAGTATCCAATATTTAAAACGGATTGAAATAAGTAAATTAAGAAGTATGATCAATTTAACCCAAGTTTATTCCACACCAGGGCATTTTAAACTTATTTTGAGGATTAGTTTCACCATATTCACAAATTAATATGTATATATATTTACTAGAACACATCCGTGATATCGCGGGTCTGTGACTGAATTAAAGAATATAACTATGCGTAAGCCTTATTTGAGTATTGGTATTGTCATCTGATAAAGTCATGCCGATTGTAAGATGAAGTTTTTTCTGCTTTTAACATCTTTCTGTTTGAATCCGTCGACCTGGAACTTGTCAATTTAATATTGGTATTATTGATTTTGTTTGGAAAACAAAAGTCTCTGGAAAGGAGTATTTTTTAATCAACAGTTTTGTCCTTTATGAGTTATGAATAAAATTGAATCTTTGATTCGCTGTTTTACGTCTAACAAATTGAAAACTGTACATGTTGTACCTATACGCATTATTGTAAGTCCAGATTTTTATTATTCGTATTGTCATCTTAGAAAGTCATACTGATTTTAAAAGTACTACAATCGGGAACAATGTGACAATGATTGAATTAAGTAGTTTCAACCCTGTGATTACGACCCGTGTATATAGCAAAATCTTAAATACAGCGTTGCGTGGTACTCCTGTCAGATGCGGAACGTACAGATAATGTAATAGTTAACAGGTGAATATATTATTGGTATCTATTCGACCCCGAACTTCTTAATTATTGGCAATATTAATTATGTGGAAAACAAAAGGGTCTGGAGTGATGTTATTTTTAATCAACAGCATGGTACTATATTAGTTATATATACTCTCAGATCAGTCTTTTTATTGGAATATACAAGTACCCGCCCACATGCACGTTCACTCTATTTTCTTGTTAGATCATATGTATTTATATTTGTACCAATCTAATGAGTTAATATAAAAAAAAAAGATGTGGTATGATTGCCAATGAGACAACTATCCACAAAATACCAAAATGACACAAACATTAACAACTATAGGTCACCGTACGGCCTTCAACAATGAGCAAAGCCCATACCGCATAGTCAGCTATAAAAGGCCCCGATACGACCATGTAAAACAATTCAAACGAGAAAACTAACAAGCCTTTTACAACTGATTTTCATAGTTCGTTCTTATGTTGTTCTGTTACGCCACTGTCCCAGGTTAGAGGGAGGATACCAACATCCCGCTAACATGTTAAAACCCGCCACATTTTGCATATATGTGGCCGTCCCAAGTCAGGAGGAGCCTTTATTTCAGTGGTTGTCGTTTGTTAATTAATGTGTTATATATACATGTTAATTTTTCAATCGTTTGTTTGTACATAAATTAGGAATATTTTTCGTTTATCATTTCGGGGCCTTCTATAGCTGACTATCCGGTATGGGCTTTCCTCATTGTTGAAGGTCGTACTGTGGCCGTTTAGCTGTTTAAAATTTCTGTGATGTCATTTTGTCTCTTGTGGAAAGTTGTTTCATTGGCAAGCATACCACTTTTATATATATATGTACCGTGCAAACTGACGAACAAACGTAGTAAACGTTTTATTCATCCCCACAAACTCAATTTTCATAAGAGATGATAACTTTAAATGAATATGTTAAACAGGGTCTTGAAAGGGTAATTTTTTCTATGAAAGTTTAAATTTCTATATAAGACTGCTGATCATATTTAGAAGACAATCTTAGTACTTGCCGTGCTAAAAAGCTTGTAAAAAAATGGAATAATTGATGTAAAGTTATGTTTAACACCTACAGTGAAATGCTTTAAACTGCATTTTCCATATCTGTTAGATACTTATACATGTAAAAATGCAAAATTCTGAAAATCGATGCCAAAAATGACTCTATCATGACATATATAAGCTAGCGTAATATGGCACCTATGTGTTATAGAAAGCTGACTGTTTTATTTAAAAGGTAATTAAGCTTTTTAAAACTGAGTACGGACTATAAAGTGGCACCTTGCTAAATTTCTTCAGTAGGAAATGAACTCGAGAATATATCATACAAATTTTCCTTCGATATTTCATTAAATAAACTTTTTATTATTTAACTTAAATTTTGCCATTCGTATTTCTTACGACGAACAGAACTACTTCAATCATTCACCTCTCAGTTTCATCTTTTCCTTACTTATTTCAATCAGTTTTAAATATTGTATGCTACCTTATGATAACATGATTTTAATAACTTTTTAAATTTGTTTGCTGGGCATTACCGTTATTTACCAACTATGGATTCGGTAATCTCCGCTAAAAAACGAAGTTTACCGAATGATCTCATCATTCATAAATCTCATCATACATCAATCTCATCATACAACAACAAACGTATAATGTTGTGAACACTTAATATAATGTTGTGAGCACTTAATATAATGTTGTGAGCACTTAATATAATGTTGTGAGCACTTAATATAATGTTGTGAGCACTTCATATAATGTTGTGAACACTGCATATAATGCTGTGAGCACTGCATATAATGCTGTGATCACTTCATATAATGTTGTGAGCACTACATATAATGCTGTGATCACTTCATATAATGCTGGGAACACTGCGTATAATGCTGATTATTAACATAAGGCAGTAGTGGCGTTCCATATTTAACCCAGTGGTTATATTTGGTTACTGTTTCGCATTATTGTTTTAGCATAGTTCAGGCCCCGTTACGTCGTTTGAAATAGTTCATATTTTGGCATATTTGGGCCTTTTATAGCCTTGGCTACAGTTTTTCTTCCCTCATTGTTTAAGGCCATACAGCCGTGACTTATAGTTTTTTTTTACCTCCGCGCTCTTTGGTCTTTGGTGGATATTTATCCTATATTTTTCCTATCATAGAAAACTAAAGAATAAGCACCACGAACCCCACCAAAAACTAGGGGTGATCTCAGGTGCTCCGGAAGGGTAAGCAGATCCTAGATATAACGATTTATTTTATTTTATTTTCCTCTTTTCTTTTTTCAAACTTAAGGATGTACTTATAGGTGAGGTTTTGGCATTTGTGTCAAATGTTCGGACTCCTTGTGGTTTATCCATACAATACAAGGTAAAATATTTTGCCACATAACACCTATTTATTTTTTCATACAATATTTAATAGCTCATAAAAGGTCATTTATTAAAATTTTAGCAGATTGTTGATTTTCTTTCTTTTGATTGGAGACCCAAATAATACCAATGCAAATAAAAGGTAAAAGTCCGAGTCAGCCTTTTCCCACCATATTTTGAATATCAAATATCTCATAAAGGAGCTTCATAACCTATCAATATTTTTAGCTTATTTTGATTCATAACCAATGCTCTTCCCGCTAATAGTGTTAATTTTATATTCTTGATTTATTTAATTTCATCGAAGTACATCATGTACATCCTTAAGAGTAATTTAATTCATGACTGCAACGTACGGATAAAAATAAAAGTTGTCCGTTGACAAAATTGTTATCCGTTGGGAGTCCGTTGATGTACTGACCGAATAAAACGGACGTGTAACGAATGCATAAAGCCTCGGTCACACCTTACCGGATAGCTCGAACGGACGCCTAACGGATAACTTTTTTTCAATCCGTTCATGTCCGTTAGACGTCCGTTCTTATCCGTTAGACGTCCGTCCATATCCGTTGCATGTCCGTTAAGCGTACGTTTTATCCGTCGACGTCTGTTCTGTCCGGTGGACAATTTTGAGCATGTTCAAAACTTTGAACGGACGTCAAAGATGAATTATAAGAATTCATGAACCTTAAGAAATCTAACATACCGATAATTGGCATTTCTGACTCGAAATTTTCGATTGGCATTTATCCGTTTCAGATCCGTTCATCATCCGTTGTATCCGTTATACGTCCGGTAGAAGTCTGTTTCTCATTCGTTCAACATCCGTTTTATCCGTTAAACGTCCGGTAGAAGTCCGTTGGTGAATTTATAACGGACACGTAACGGATACAAACCGGACGCCTAACGGACGTTCAACGGACATTTCATCCGTTGGACGTCCGTTCAAAGTTTTGAACATGCCCAAAAATTTCCACCGGACAGAACGGACTTCGACGGATAAAACGTACGCTAAACGGACATGCAACGGATATGGACGGACGTCTAACGGATAAGAACGGACATCTAACGGACATGAACGGATGGAAAAAAAGTTATCGTGTAAGGCATCCGTTCGAGCTATCCGTTAAGGTGTGACCGAGGCTTTAACGTAGTAAATCATCATGGTGGATATGTTTGTGGTAAGTTGCTACAGTACTGTACTGTACATATTTGTTCGCTTTGGAGATTCCGTATATCGTCAGGTTATCGGAATTCCAATGGGGACTAACTGTGCACCACTTATTGCGAACCTGTTTTTGTATTGCTATGAGTTACAATTTATGACAGATCAGCAAAGAACCATCGAAACAACATATGATACACAAATTTAATAACAATTTAAATATTTGGATGATATTTTGGCTCTCAATAATGACTACTTCAGTAGGTATACTAAAGAAATTTATCCTGTTGAACTTACTTTAAATAAAGCTAATTCTAACAATGACAACTGTCCTGTCCTGTCCTCGATCTTGATATCTATATCATTTACGGAAAGCTTAATACTAGAATTTATGATAAAAGAGATGCTCTTTCATTTCCTATCGTTAATTATCCATTTTTAGATGGTGACGTTCACTTGTAACCATCCTACGGTGTTTATATATCTCAACTTGTACGATTCGCTCGTGTTTGTAACAATGTTTTAGATTTTAACGAGAGAAATTTATGTATTACTGAAAAATAATTACACCACGGTTTTCGATATCACAAACTAGTCAAAACATTGACTTAATTTTATCATCGGTATAAAGACATTATTCGTAAATAATAAATATAGCTCAGCATGCAGACTTCATATGCGTTCAGGTATTTCACATCCATTTTTTTAAGGAAATATTCTTTGTAAAGCACAAAAATGTCAGTATTCACCTCAGAAGCTAAAAATAAACTTTAAATAGACTCATTAAGAAGGGATATAGTTACGATACTGTTGTCAGGTCATTAAAGATTGCATATTTTGGCGTTAATATTGATTCACTTGTAGGGTCTTTGCATCGGTCCTTAACCCATTTATTGAAAAAAACAGTTGCTGGCATGACACGGATTATGTTCTTCTTATATGTTATGATGGTATATATGATACTAAACTCCTAACGGGGAGGATTGTGCCTGATATTCATATGATGAAGACATAATCTTTCAATCAGTTTAATTTAAGTCTGGAGCTGGCATGTCAGTTAACTGCTAGTAGTCTGTTGTTATTTATGTATTATTGTCATTTTGTTTATTTTCTTTGGTTACATCTTCTGACAGCAGACTTGGACTTCTCTTTAACTGAATTTTAATGTGCGTATTGTTATGCGTTTACTTTTCTACATTGACTAGAGGTATAGTGGGAGGGTTGAGATCTCATAAACATGTTTGACCCCGCCGCATTTTTTGCGCCTGTCCCAAGTCAGGAGCATTTGTTAGTCTTGTATTATTTTTGATTTCAGTTTCTTGTGTACAATTTGGAGTTTAGTATGGCGTTCATTATTACTGAACTAGTATATATACATTGGTTTAGGGCCAGCTGAAGGACGCCTTCGGTTGCGGGAATTTCTCGCTACATTGAAGACCTGTTGGTGACCTTCTGCTGTTGTCTGGGTTGTTGTCTCTTTGACACATTCCCCATTCCCATTCTCAATTTTATATATAAAAAAAGAAGATGTGGTATGATTGCCAATGAGATAACTGTCCACAAGAGACCAAAATGACACAGACATTACCAACTAAAGGTCACCGTACGGCCTTCAACAATGAGCAAAGCCCATACCGCATAGTCAGCTATAAAAGGCCCCGATAAGAAAATGTAAAACAATTCAAACGAGAAAACTAACGGCCTTATGTATGTAAAAAAATGAACGAAAAACAAATATATGTAACACATAAACAAACGACAACCACTGAATTACAGGCTCCTGACTTGGGACAGGCACATACATAAATAATGTGGCGGGGTTAAACATGTTAGCGGGATCCCAACCCTCCCCATAACCTGGGACAGTGGTATAACAGTACGAAATAAGAACGAACTACAAAAATCATAAAAAAATCATGCATCTAAGACTAAACAGTATCTTATGTATCAAAGCATTGCGAAAAAGATGAATTTTATTAAAAAAACATTACAATATTTACTGAAGAAAAAAACTGTTTTACTGAGTAAAGTAACATATTTTCTGAATACAATTATATGCATCTGGAATGTTCTGCTTATAATTGAGTTGTATTCGAACTTTTATAAGTCATCATAACACAGAAGAACTGCCCTGACATCGAACAAAACGAATGTTATTTTCAGGAGCTTTGCAAAAATGTAGATATATGTTTAAGATGTCAGTCATTATTATAAAAGCAAAAGGAACTATTATACAAACAATCGAGACAAATCCCATAGATTCTGACGATGTTCTGTCATCTGGAGCAGAAGTTATTGTTCGGATGTATTTCGACAATGTCTTCTTTTTTACTGTTAGTTCCTTTTTCATTGCCTCTATTTCATCATGTAAAAGGAAAGCTAACTCTTCTATTGTTACATTTGCAAAGCGACTCCAGTTTTCTAGTCTTGAACATGGACACATACAAGTCGTCTGTAATAAGCGATCAGTTGTCATCTGCGATGTAGACCTAGTAATCACCTGAGATGTAGACGTAATTGCCATCTGTGTTGTACGATCAGTTGCTACCTGGGATGTAGACTGAGTTGTCATTTGTGTTGTGCGGTTGGTTGGCACCTGGGATGTAGAATCAGTTGTCATCTGTGTTGTACGATTAGTTGGCAGCTGACATGTACACACCTGAGATGTAGACTTTGTTGTCTTCTGTGTTGTATAAGTTGGCAGCTGTGATGTATCCCCAGTTGTCGTATGTGGTGTACGATTAGTTGGCAGCAGACATGTACACTTAGTTGTCATCAGAGTTTTAGGCTTAGTTGTCATCTGTGCTGTGTGTTTGGTTGGTACCTGGGATGTAGAATTTGTTGTTATTTGTGTTGTGCGGTTTGTTGGCACCTGAGATGTAGACTTAGTTGGCATCTGAGATGTATTTTCAAGTGTAATCTGTGTTGTACGATTAGTTGACATTTGTGTTGACCTTGCCGTTTCAGTTTTAGATAGATCTCCTGTATGAAAAGCTAAAATAAAGAATTTGATATCATATAAAAAGTACTTTACAGAAAACAAAGCGCAAGTAGTTTTGCCAATGTGGTAAAAACGGAAAAGCTGTGTTAGAATATTTTTTTTCTTCAAAACAATAAACAGTCATTATATTTGCTAAGTTGTGTTAAATACACGGAATGCAAAATATTTTTTAGCATCATTCTCTTTGTTTACCACCGAATATTGATCGCAAAAATCATATATTATAAAGGTGTTGTACAATTGTAAATTCGTGAATTATTCATCATTTGAAAGTACAAATGTACACGCTCGTGTATGTAACAATGTTTTAGATTTTAACGAGAGAAATTTATGTATCACTGAAAAATTATTACACCAGGGTTTTCGATATCACAAACTAGTCAAAACATTTACTAAATTTTATCATCGGTATAAAGACATCATTCGTAAATATAGTTCAACATGCAGACTTCTAATACGTTCAGGTATTTCACATCCAATTTTTTATGGAAATATTCTTTATAAAGCACAAAGGTGTCAGTATTCACCTCAGAAACTTACAAAACCTTTGAATAGACTTATTAAGAAGGGATAAACTTACGATACTGTTGTCAAGTCATTAAAGATTGCATATTTTGGCGTTAATATTGAGTCACTGATAAGGTCTTTGCATCGGAACTAAACACATTTATTCTAAAAACAGTTGTTGGCATGACACGGGTTATGTTCTTCTTATATATGTTATGATGGTATGATACTAAACCCCTAACGGGAAGGATTGTGCCTGATGTTCATATGATGAAATCATAATCTTTCAGTCAGTTTAATTGAAGTCTGGAGCTGGCATGTCAGTTAACTGCTAGTAGTCTGTTGTTATTTATGTATTATTGTCATTTTGTTTATTTTCTTTGGTTACATCGTCTGACATCAGACTCGGACTTCTCTTGAACTGAATTTTAATGTACGTATTGTTATACGTTTACTTTTCTACATTGGTTAGAGGTATAGGGGGAGGGTTGAGATCTCAGAAACATGTTTAACCCCGCCGCATTTTTGCGCCTGTCCCAAGTCAGGAGCCTCTGGCCTTTGTTAGTCTTGTATTATTTTAATTTTAGTTTCTTGTGTACAATTTGGAAATTAGTATGGCGTTCATTATCACTGGACTAGTATATATTTGTTCAGGGGCCAGCTGAAGGACGCCTCCGGGTGCGGGATTTTCTCGCTACATTGAAGACCTGTTGGTGACCCTCTGCTGTTGTTTTTTATTTGGTCGGGTTGTTGTCTCTTTGACACATTCCCCATTTCCATTCTCAATTTTATGTACATAAAAAAAGATAAGATTTATTGCAAAAATATGAGACAGCACAGCTGGAACATATCAACAATTAATACCTTACTCCTCCGAGAAAAATAAACTTACAAACAAAGCCATAGTATCACGGATAATATAGGCACACACATATGGGATATTAAATCAATTTTACATGTGCATAAACCTCCAGTATATATACATTATGTCGTAAAAACAAAACATCATTAAGATCATTCACAGTCTAGATACCAACCAGAGGATCTATCTCATGAGCATGAAAAAAAGATGGCACAAAATTCGGAAAGCAGGATCAAAATACTCTCGCTCAAATTAAAAGCTGTCTAAGTTAACCACATATCTGATCATACATCAAAATCAAATAAAATTAGTTTACCAATTTTATTTGTAATCAGATTATTTGAAAATGCAATATTGACACAATATGAATAGTAACACTAAGTCTGTACAATAACAGATACCACTCTTACATATACATCCTTCACAACAATGTTTTGAACTTGTCATTGCAGTATAAGTTTTTATTTTTTGCATGCAGTGATTTTAAGACTCGATAATTGATTTGTTTTAGTCATTTGTTTTCGACCGATATCAACATACAATGCAAATATATATATAATAAAACGCTAAATAAAAAAAACGCTTTATGTTGATACTGTGGATTCATTTATTTTCGTAGGTTTCAATTTTCGTGGATTGAAGAACACTTGCATTTTCGTGGATATTTGATGTCGTGGTTTTGTAAATCTCTGCATACAAACCCTATACTAAATTCATAATAAATTACGTTGAACATTTGAATTCGTGGATTACCTGTACCAGTGAAGCACACGAACATTGGGATCCAGCGAATAATAATGAATTCACAGTAATTAAAAAAAATCAATTTGAAGGACTGTGTTATGTTCTCATTCTATAAAAAAAAATGATGCAAAACATTAATTATGATGATTTTGTGTTAAACTTGAGATGCAAATGCGCCAGAAGTTGTTTAATAATGGTTTCTGTGCCTATGATTTTCTCATTTTAACTTCTCAAATTCACCCTATAATACGCCTGATAAAAGTTGTAAATGTTGCAAAGGGAGATATTGACTTGCATGGTGTATTTAAACTTTGATACATGCATAAGAAATTTTGGAGTTTTCAGTTACTTGCGAGCATTTTTTTATTCCTTATGAAGCTTGTTATTGTCTAATGTCTGTGTTATTTCGTTTTTCTTTTCCAAGTGTCTTCTTTTACCTTTAAATCTTTAGATCTTTCAATTTAATTTTCATAAATACTACTATATTAATACAATTAAGAAACCAATTTTGTTCATTTATGAATAAATAAGTTAAATTTTAGAGCATCTTTTACCTATAATTGTTCTGCAAGATCTTTTGGTACAACATTCTATCCTAGAACGCGCACAAAATAATAATACTTTATTACTTCGCCGTGAATTGTTTATTGTTTGTCGTGGAACTTTTATAATTCACCTATATCTTTTAGCATGTTGTAAATTAAAGTCGAGAGTTTGAGTAATTCGGTGATAACTTATATGGCTGCTTAAGCACCTTTAAGTTCCAATAGCTCACAGACCCTTTCCGAAGTTGAGTCTGCGATTGAAACAAATATTTAATTTCATCTGTTGCCTGTCATTTAATCTTAAATTACAAGAAGTACTCACCAGGAGAAGAACACAGCATATATATCAAAACAGAAAATATGTACTTTGTTTCCATTAGGTCACTAGTAAATTATCCGTGTGGAATAACTTATAGAAGAATGACAACTTAAAGGAGAAACTATTATGTGACAGCTTCTTAAAAACAAAAGAAAGTTGTTAGTTACCTTGTGTATTGGTAAATGTAAAACATCGATGAAGAAATTAACAAACGAATACATTATGTTGTTATACTTTATGTAAAAAAAGCAAGATTCTGATTGGTTTATACAAGGGAGATAGTTTACTCTAACTCGATGCTAAAAACTCTTATTACCCTTCAGGACGGAGACACTTTATCATTTGTGCGTTTGTTTTTTTGTTTGGAAAACACTAACGATACAAGCAGTTCAGCGTAGCACGTTTTGATCATTTGTTTCGAACATACTTTTGCAAAGTTTGCATAAACTTTGACAAACTATAAACTCGCTTCAAATTCGTCTACAGTTTGTCGTTTTGTTAGTTCAAACGATACATTTCTTTTCAACTTTAATATTAAATCAATTATCTTAACGTGTTCTTGCTTGTCATAACTCAAAACAATGTCTAAAATTACTCAAATTTAGGTATTACCCTCCATTCTTTCATAAAATAACAGCTATAAATGAAAGAAGGGTAATACCTAACTTTGAGTTGTTTAGACAATATTTTGAGTTATGACAAGCAAGAACATAACTCTTTTTTAAAAAAAAAAGCTTTATCATCACTATCTTCATACATTCATCTGATTAAGATGAAAAACTGCCAATAAAATTAAATATGCATAGAGAAGCAATGTCCTCTGTGTCTATAACATCTTCTACGGAGGCTATTTCCTCGCGTAATAAGTTCAAATAACAACAAAATGTGCATGCGTTTTTGACTGTTCAAACCGGGTCAGCAAACTCTGATTAAACGATGCATTTGTTTCTACTTCTGTAATGTTCAACAAACTATAAAAAAATGGCACACAACGTTTACCAAACTTTGGTTAGAAAGAAATGCACTCTTGATCTCTTGATAGATGTAAACGGTTTAAAAAAGGATCACTCCATGGGGTTGAAATTCTACTTTGGGTCAAATTTTTGGGAAATATGTGACATCTTTGTCCTCCTTTTTACAATATTTATAAGCAAATACATGCAGGTTGTTGCCATAAAGCAAAATGAAAATAAGTATCTTTAACCATTCAACCACTGGATATCAAATCTATGAAAAATACTGATAACATATATGCACATATATGAAACGAACAGTAAGCTTTATTTGTAAGAAAGCAAGGAAAAGGGGATGGTACAGTTTATGTATATTGCTATCTAACATAAGTACTAATCCAGTTACAAATGTCATTTTGTAATGTCATTTCCAAAAAAGAGCATTAAAACTACCATTACATATATCAATGTCCGCTATGAGGAGGTTTTTATAAGCATTGGGTTACTCTTTGTGAGTGAGGGCAATTCTCTCATACTGCCAACATGTGGTCGTCGTGTCATCCACTGCCTCACTTAGATTTATCGGCGCCCGATGCTGTTTACACCTTCTTGTTGTCTTCTGTGCAATCTTCAAGCTCCGTCACAGCTATTAATCTATCTCTCTGAGCTCTTTTCTATTGAGATATTTCAAATTTATGATTTCACTCGGACTTTCTACTGAATATAAACAAATAAACGGATAATGTGTCCATGGGACACTGATAATACCCCAGCTAGCATATATAACATTATACAGGGTCATTACTCAAGAACGGCTACCCGAATTCGCATTTGAAATGTGTTTTATGGTAATAAGCATTTTGTATACGGCGTTTCATTAAATTTGGTTAAGGCAAACTAAAATTAGAGATAAACAAGAATGTGTCCAAAGTACAAACTTTAACCTGAAACTCCCACTTTCATTTTCTATGTTCAGTGGACCGTGAAATTGGGGTCAAAAGTCTAATTTGGCTTAAGAATTAGAAAGATCGTCTCATAAGCAACAAGTGTATTAAGTTTCAAGTTGATTGGACTTCAGCTTAATCAAAAACTACCTTGACCAAAAACTTTAACCTGGACGGACGAACGGAACCACAGACGGACGGACGGACAGACGGACGAACGGAGCCACAGACCAGAAAACATAATGCCCCTCTACTATCGTAGGTGGGGCATAAAAACTAATATTGTTTGGACGTACGCACATATGTACGGACGGACAAGGGTTACACGTAATGCCCACTGGGAAGCGGCGTTTTAATTATTAGAGCTTTCTTACAAATAGACGAAAGGTACGAACGAACGTAAAGAGAGCACGTATTTCATTTCTACGATAACAGTTAAAAGAGTCTTTGTTTTATCCAGTAAAACAGCATTCTTTTCTAAATCAAGTTGATTTAAAATAATAATAATATCGCAAATAATACACGATTTTAATATAATCAAACAGAGAAAAATAGTGTCAAATACACGTACGTCCGATACGTTACTTATACGTGTACACACATTTCCGCGGGAATTTTTTTTAAGCAGGAGTTTCACGATTAACATTTCAATGACATTATTGGAGTACGTTAGTCTTAATTTAACGACAAGATTCACATTTATTTTTATTTGTTACAGTACACTTTCAGCAAATTGTTAAAATGGAATATCGAGATTAGCTAAAAATGATGCTACAATGTTTTTAAAAAGTAATGTTGAATAAATCTAGAAAAAAAGACTTTGTATATAAAGAAAATAAATCTACAATTTTGCACCATATAAATTGTGGATTTTATAATGACGATTTAACAGTACACATGTTTGGAAGATAGACGCGAAATTGTCACTTGTCGTCCAGTGGCTAATATTTCATGAATGTTCAGGACTATAGGCAAAACGCAGTTATACGCTAAAATAACCGTTCCATTGCTCCAGTGTATCATATATACACATTTAGGATAGGGGCAATGAATATTACCAGGGGAGAGGCGATGATTCAAAAGTTATGAAACGAGCACCAGCATATGGCATAGTATGAAGATCATCTTTTCTTTATTTTATTTTCATTTTATTATTTTGAGCGTTGCAAATTTTGAATCAAGGAAGTATTTGTGTTTCTGTTAGGGAAAAAGACAATGTATTTGCTTAGACATTTTCTTAGGTTAAACAGTGCAACATTGTAATATTGAAGAGTGGGGGAGGGGCCGGTTTTTAGTCGTTTAGGGGCATTTTTTTCGTCTGACTACAGTATATTTAGAATATTTTGTAGTGTTATCTCCTCCGACATGGTGGTATAAATAATCATATTCTAACCTATCGTACGTCCCGAAATCCTAAATATATCTCAAGAAAAATCCAATTTAATAAGTGTCGTTGCATGCACGATAATTGTCTGAAGTTCCACGACTATTATTTAAATAATTTATGTCAAAATAAAGGATCCCTAAAACGAGTCTTACGTATGATTGGTCAAGCATACGTACCTTTCGTCAATTTGCAAGAAAGCTCTAATACTAAGATTGTGAATATCCGACCAATTCCCGATTATCCCTACGACCCATATACGATCAAGTCGATCTGGTCTGGTCGAGATCAGACTGAGATCGTGAAAAATTGATTTGGTCTAGCTAGTCGAGTAAAGATCTTGTAAAGATCGTGAATTGATCGGAATTATAGAATAAGCATTCATTGTGTTGTCGGGATGGAGTCCTGATGGAGTCATAAGGAGTCGTGAATTATCGAGTTAAGGTCGTGCATGTACAGTCGGATGGCGGTCGTGTAGTAAACAGGCCCGATCAAGAATTTGGTTGAGCTTGGTCGTGGAAATTTGAACAGTCGAGATCATCGAGTCATGATCTGATCGGCAGTGTGAACCTAGCTTAAGGCAGATCATAACATGTTGAACTTAATCTCTCTCGCTATGACGACTGAAAGTCCGGTACTTCTGCAAGGACCATTTTAGCTTGATATGGCACTTTCTTTGTACATTTTTGTATACTATTGATGTTTTATCTAAATTCAGCTTTGAGATCTTAAGTCTGAAAGTGTGTCAATAATTATTTCACTTACTTCAAAGCAAAAAAAAGGTGTTGTACGGCAGCTCAGTATGATCTATCATTCGCCTAGGCTAATACCCGGTGCTGTGTAATGACCCCGTTACTTTCTTGTCTTCCGGATTTTGCTTTAAAGTTTATCAGTGAAATTCAGATTTTTAACATGCAAGTCTAAGATTGAGGTTCTTCATTCATCGTTTTAGGCTGTACAGTTACCTGTTTGTATGGGTGTTGGCCTTATATGTCGATATTTTATCCTGGACATACAAATGTATTTTATAAAAAAAGATAGATACGTCCAGAGCTATCTTAAATTTCAACAACTATTCTTAAGAGTCTAGGTGATTAGCTGTCCTTCAGTTCAACACTTCCAGATAATTTTTGCTTGTTTGGATACACTATGTTAAGATCAATATTATATAATTTACGGACCAAGTCTGTTAGTTAACATTGCATGAGCTTTCGTTTGAAATTATTGAAGATTTAATTGTCAAAGGAATAAATAATTCAGTAGCTTATAATTGAATGCACCGAACATTTATTTAAATGAATGCACCAAATATATAAAAGTATTCTTTTGTTTAACTAAAAAAAATCATAGTTGGAAAATCTTTACAATTCACAATTAAGACTCGTTGACAAATAAATTTAAATATGTTTTATTTATTTTTCAATTATCAACTGACACGAGTGAATTGAAAAAAACCCTTAAAGTGTCCACATCTCAACATTAATTACAACATTCTTGAATAGAAGACAAATACTGTGATATAATTATACAATTATAGTCTTTGAATGATGTCAATACGTGGTTATATTGAACTAAGGGAATTATACTACTGAGAATGAAGTCCGAAGTCAATATAAATCTCTTGGTCAATATATAACATCGTTTTTACCTCAACTAAAGGTTTCTGTACAATCATTATAGCACATACTGCATGAACAATGTAAAGTTAGGGATTTCTATAATGTATGCTGTATGCCCTGCGCGATATACTGTTTTTGTCCTACAAAATGCTATATGCATAACAGTTTTGGCGTGCACACTGAGTAAACACAAGTGCATATATGATGAAGTTTGAACAAATTCCATTTATTGTTAAGTATGTGAATAATATATTACCAAATACAATGCATGAGTTAGTGTCTCATGATACTAAATTTAAACTCAACTCGAAACTCGATTCACATTTTTTTTTGGTCATATACAAGCAAATGACTGTCCTCTTTCTGGGAAAAGATCGAGAGATTTTTTTCATGACCTATTTAAGTCTATAATGTTGGAGGGTTCTATTGTTTAAGATGCACAAAGACCTAGATTAATGGCACATGCTTCTATAGCCTATTTATTGTATTTTAGCTGTTATATATTTACAATAAAATTGAGAATGGAAATGGGGAATGTGCCAAAGAGACAACTGGCAACCCGACCATAGAGCAGACGTGAACAGCAGAAGGTCACCAAAACTGATTACTATTTTCTTTGATATCTAGCTACTATCCTATTGTCAACATACTTGTTGTGTCATTTCGTTATTTCAGTCGTTGTTGATTTTCGTAGTTCTTTCCATCCCACTCCCCCTTAAATTCTGTCCATATAAATATTTCTTTCCGTTTCCGTTCCGTTTTCCGTTTCCGCCGTTTAGCTACACCCAAACTGAAATGGACCCAACGAACCAAGTAGGTTAAGTTACGGAACTTTTGAAATTGAGGTCAAAATTTTGAGGTTTGTCATCTTTCTAATTCATAAAAAAAGTAGTAGTTTTCAAGTCTTTAACAAAAAGTAGAACGAAATCTGCTTTTTCAAAAAGAAATAAATGAGGCCCCTCATGGGGGGGGGGGGGTCCTAGTAATCACATAATCACCATTTTTTTGCCAATATAATCACATAATCATTAAATATTTGCTTATCTTTAGTAATCAAATAATCATAAACTAAAAATACAGTCCTAGGTAATCAAATAATCATGAAATATTTGGCTTAATAATCAAATAATCATTAAAAAAACGGCCAAGTAATCACATAATCAAAAACCCCATGAGGGCCCTCATAAATTTACGCAAACGCATTTGTTATGAAAGATAAACGTTTAAATAACTTATACATTGTCTATTATACGTTTATCCTACTTTTTTTTAATTTTAGGAACTATTTGACAGGATTTCGAAAGTACGGAAAGCCATTTCACACAACACATAATTTCTAGTTGGAAAGTTGATAACAGGGAATGCTGTTTACACTTTATATTATCTAAAGAAATATAAAAATATATTTGCAAAAACCAACAAAGAGGAAGTCAACTAACGACAATAGCTTATAAGTAGATCTTAATTATGAACGGGTAATGTTTTAGGGAAATCTTTTGTAAAAGTAAACGCCAAACGGATGTTACATCAGACGACTACGGACTACAAACGACAGGCGCCAAATATTGTAAAAAGCTCACACTGACTGACCCTTAAGGCCAGGTTAGATATAATGGTTAATGTTTATTCTTAATTCACAATATTTGGAAGAAATCCTTTTGCGCCAAAAATGCGTCCTTTTGCGCCACATCTTTTGTTCTATAAATATAGCACATGCTACGTTTGCGATACCTGTTTTAAATATACACAGTATCATGGTTATCATTTGCACCAAAAATATAATACACCGGTACCGTTACGCCAATTAAAAGAAAAATTACTTTCCTCCTTTATCCAGGCTGTTTACAGGTCATCTTAAGTCATTTAAAGAATACTTTAAAACATAAAACTATGTACAGTCGGACAACATATATATTATATAAACAGGGGAATTTGAAACTAATTCCACACACAGAGTCTCTGCGGCTGAGTTCGCATTCTGCATATTTCTCATACTTGTTATATGATGTCTGCATCTTACTGCTGCTGCATGGGTACTAAATGTACTATATACGTTAAACATTTAGGTTAGAGACTATAGGTGAATGGACTGTCTTCTCAAAAGGTTTTCATCATACCAAGTTATTAGCAGTTAGTGCTTTAATTGGTACTGGTGTGGTTATGCGGACACATTTTCCTGTTGACAAAATATGTCATTGAACTTGAAAACATTTTGGTAATACGTCATTTGGGTGTCTAATCGCCAATAATGGCACAGCTCATTATTTTTTTTTAATTTCGCTCTCAGTCTTGGTTCGATGTCGATTGCGTAATTCTATTCAAATTGATATATAACTTTAAACAAACTTTTCGGTAATCATATATACCTAACATTTTACAATCAAAGGAAACAGGTACGACATTTAATCAAAGTCACGGAAAATTGAAATCAAATTTGTTCTGTTGAGTTAATGTTTATTTTGTTTTCTTTAATGACGACCTATTGACTACTACAATTAAAAAAAAACCTGTATGTTTTGAGTATTTGCCGTCTTTTAACACGACCAAAACCATCATAAGGGAGTTTTATTATGCTCACATTGCGTTCTTAATAAAAGGCAAAGAGAGAAATTTTGACAAAATTTTTACAAGTTTTAATTTTCTTCTCATTTTTTATAAGGCCAACTGAGCTTTTTGCGTAAACCCCTGAGGGTTTACGCAGTATATATTGGACGAGTGATGTAGTCTTTCGGAACACCGGATGTTAGTCGGAACACTTCTGGTCTTTCTATGACCACCTTTCAAATACATGCGCAATAGCTATGACCACCTTAGCCTGGGGTCCTGGCTAATCTTGTCAGTATACGACCTTACGACGCGCAGCTAGATTGGGCCGGATGCCAGGCTATGACCACCTTTCAAATGCATGCGCAATAGCTTACAAATCTGTTGAATATGCGTTAGCATCTTAAGTTGCTATAGAGATATTTTACGTATGATCTGAAATTTATTATGATATAATATTTTCTTGCACACGATTACAAGCTGCTAATATTAACCTACATGCGTAGTATTTTAATTAGTCAAACGATGTAACCAGCTGTGTTTAGATATGAGATAAGATTTCATGTAAACAATGCGCTTTATATTCTGAACGAGAATAATTAAAAATAAAATCTTTAGAAAGAGTTTTAGTAGCATTTTATTTTAGATTTTACGTTTAGTGAAGATGTACATGTTGTAAAAAGCAAGCTATTTATTTTTTTATACTGATATTAAAGGGAAGTCTTTCTTGCATATGATTAAATTACAGTTATTTTTTTTGGTTAAATATTGCAACTTTAATAAAAAAAGAAAAATGGTTATTAAAAATAAAATTAAATAGATATTGAATATGAAAAAATAAAATATTTTGAACGAGAACAATTAAAAATAATATCTTTAAAAAAAGTTTTAGCACTTTTTGAAATTTTACGTCTAGGATAGACCAAGGACATGGAAATATAATCATAAATACGTGCCTCAAATAGGTGTAAAAACGAGGATTTAAAAAAAATCGTTTATTGAAAATAACGTTAAAATTAATTATAAAAGTTATGTCCGTATTTATTTTCATTAATATTGCAAATTTAAAGTTATTTTCTTTGTTTAAATATTGCAACATTATTTACTTTTTTTAATAACCTCTGAATCCTTTTCGTCATTAAAATGCGACTGATAAGTATAGATATTCAATATGAAGGGGGAAAAAATAACCGTGACTGAAATCTAAATCTAAAATTTATTTTAAAAAGATACACATTTGACCATGCAGATGTAAGAAATGATACTTCAAGCAATAAAACAACGAATTAAATGTGCCACTTTAATTACGACTGATAACCTAAAAATGAATCATGCATGCATTTTTAGCAGACTTAACCAGGTCGGCGATAAGATATCGAATATAAAAAAAGAAGATATCGGGTTTGGTGTCAATGAGACAACTATCTGCAAGAAACCAAAATAACACAGAAATACAAACTATGGGTCACCGTACGGCCTTCAACAACAGGCAAAGCACGTACCGCATAGTCGGCTATAAAAGGCCCCGAAATGACAATGTAAAACAATCAGTCAAAAAAGAAAATTAACAAAGTCCGTATCATCGTATGCGTAACTTAGTTGCTCACCAGAGGAACTTTACGCAAGCGTTTAAACACGCGTTCCATAAGTTTGAAGTACGTCGAAATGCAAAGGTATACGCTTGGTGAACGCTTTTACTTCAGGAAAATTTTAATGGAAAATAAAAAAATCATTCAGCTCAAACGTTTGTCAAACGTATATACATGTGCCTGTAAACTGCACGCACATACTATACACGCTACACGAGCGTTGAAAACGCTACAGATAAGTTTTAGACACGTTAAGGGCACATTGCATACAAAAATACTCGCCTTAAAGCTTTCATTTAGGAAAAGAAGTCCGATACGAGTAAAACTTCATCAAACCTACAGAAGATATTACACCCTCTCTAACCATGCAACATGGGACTAGACATAGAAGTACAGGAACTACTTACATTAGTTTGAGCTGTACAAGATCTACAAAAATATCCCGTCTGCCTCAAAGGTGCATATAGGATCGACCATGGTCCAGCACTAATGATACAAATACCAACCAGAGTTACAATGACGTGGTAGTAAGTCTTTAAAGGCCACCGAGCGGCCTCCAAAAATGAAAAAAAAACTACTATTTAGTCGGCTATTAAATGCCCCGACCATTAAGATTTAAAAACAAAAATCAAACAAAACTAAACAGCCTTATTGATAACAAAATAATTTACGAAAACAACTTGACCGACATGAATTATGAACAACAACCACTGTACTACATGTTTCTGGCTTTAGAATGGACATTGGCACATAAACAATGTGGTGGCCATAAACCCAACCCTCCCAAATGAACCAAACCTTAAGGACAACACATCGCAAGAAAAAAGGTAGGCACTTAAAGTTAACCATCGAGAGACGTTAACCACCGAGAGTCGGTTTTTAGACCCGCCCAGTGCACCTAAGCACGCCTACTTTTGGAGCTCTTTAGTATGAAGATAAGAAAAATATACGAAATTACGGAACTATGTACCCTGTTTTATCCTTGTTGTTGGTGTTTCTTGCGCATGCGCACAAAGCACGGTGATAGTTACGGTTACTGACTCAGTAGTCTGTTTCCCGGCCGTTATTGAAATTCTTGACAATACTTGTATATTCTGTATATACTGAATGTTTTACGGAGGGGACCAACCTACTGACTCAGGAACCTTGTATATTATATACCTCGGTTTACAGACGTTTAATAAACTGGATCCCTGTTGTGTTCACTTATCGATACACTACGATGGAATTACGGACCAGTTTAACATAAACATGGTAAATAGATAGACAGCTGATAATCATAATTGATTAAGAAATAACCTGGAAGAAGAAATGAGTTAACTATTGATTATAACAGAGACGAGAATGCCATCGTGTTTGTTCTGCTAAAAAAAGCAGGAACATTGGAGTTTATGGTTAGATTTTAAATATTTATTGTCTCCAAACTGGGTAAATTTGATATGGTAACACCCCCCCCCCCTTTTTTTAAATAACTCGAGAACAACACATCGCGCTCGCTTAACAAAGTAACAATAAGAAATAATTATTGTTAGTTTCAAGAATAATTAATAGTCAAAACTTATCCCCTCCCCGACATCAAAGGAAGTTAAATGTATTATCCCAAAATTAGACCAAATTATTATGATATAAGGACGTCTTGACAGGCTATTATTTTATTTTGTTTTGTTGGTTTTTTTTTGCTTTGACGTCTTCCTCCTGTATGAAAAAAACATAATAGACCCCCCCCCTTTTTTTCCCCATAATATAGATTTTTAAAAAGTCATAATTATTTGGACTACCCCTGAATATATTTCAGATAGACTCTTCTCTAAAAAAATGTAAACATGATTTGAGAGAAATCTTTGGAATAGTTTTTTAAATGATTTAATTATTATGTCATGTATATAATTAACATTAACATAGTTATAAACTGAGACTACTAGTATAACACATAGTGTTATAGTAGTCTCAGCTATAAACTTTTCATTGTATTGACCAATATGACTAACTCATATGCTCTTTCCCACAAATGTCACAATATCAATATATTACAGTAAAACTGATAGTTTGATGAGATTGTTTAAGATTATTGACCTCAGGTCAGCCTAAACTGAGTTTAAAACTGTAATTTATTCATTAAAACAGTTCAAGACATGTACCTTCTGAAATGTGATTGCATCAAAATTAAACCTAAGGCATAACATACTTAGTGTGCAGGAAGTGCCACCAAATAAATACTGATTTGTAAAATTAGATGATGATATTTGTGAAGTCAAAGATATTATAGCTAGTTATAACTGGTTTTAGATATAAATCTGAGTAAAAGGTTGATTTATATGTGCTCTTTCATGTTTAGATTATAATTTAAATTTAATCTTTTGAAGTTTTTCTTATAATATTAAGACATTAAAATCACAATTATTTATTTATACACAAAAAATAATTTTTGTCCTTTTTTAGTTGAATGACTGTACACAAACATTATACACACATAATTTTGATAATTCTGTAATGTTTTTTTTCTATAGCCCCAGAATGTGACAAAAGACTTATTAATCCAGATTTACAAAAAATAGAAATAGTTCAGCTACCATAAGACTGCTATGACAAAAATTCTGCAGTTTCCAGAATTTGAGGTAGAGTATAGTTAGGAATAGTTTGATTATGCAGATGCTTAGTTTGCCATAAACAATTATGCCCTTGATACAAAAGCAGAGGAAACAAAAAAGTATGACAATAGTTGAAAAAAGTAATCATTATTACCTAGTCATATACTGTAAATAGAAAAAGAGAAAAGCACTGGTTATGATTTGGTATTTTTAATAGCATTATCATTTGTCCATAACTTGGAATATATACTGGATTGAGCTTGACATTTATTTAATATCATTGACACATGGTTGCAAGAAATGAAAGATGGTAATTTAAACCTAGCAATTTTATTAAGATTTAAAAAAAGTTTTTGATTTGGTAGAATATGACTTTCTTTGTTTAAAGCTCGACATGTATGGATTTAGTGAGACTACTGTTAGTTTTTTTAAGTCGTACCTGAATAACAAAAGGTATACATTTGTAATGTTAACTCTGAACAACAACATGTAAAATTTGGTGTTCCCAAATGTTCTATACCTTGTCCTCTATTGTTTGTGCTATTTATAAATGACATTCCCTTATGCATTAAAAATTGTGAAACAGACCTATATCGTTGTATATGCTGATGACACCACTATTCATAAATCAGGGGGAAACATCTAGAAAATATAAATGATGATGTTCAAGAAGATTTATACAGGGTTGAAGAGTGGTGTAAAATGAATAACATGTTCATAGATGTAAATGAAACAAAATGTTTGATTACTGGAACAAAGCAGAAACTATTCAGACTTTTCAACCAAACTTGATAATAAATTAAAGTATTACAAAATTCTTCATGTTAAAATATATTATTTTAAAAATTGACAGCCCACTAAGTAACTGGAGAAATAAAAATGACCAAGGTTGTGCTAATATATAATCCAGAATATACCATCTTTCTTAAATACATTTTTTTTTATATAACTGCAAGAAAACATAATACAATGGGTGTTCTGCCCCTAATTGACTACTGTTGTATTATTTGGGATGAATGTAAAAATTGAGGGATAACAAGAATTTTAAAAATCCAAAAAAAGGGCAGCATGATAAATTCTAGATGCAGATCCGTTATCCCTCTTAGTATATAGGAGCACTATATTCTATGTTAACCTCCGACAGTAGGTATAAACAAATACTGTTGATAGACGGTATATAGGAGCACTATATTCCATGTTAACCACCGACGGTAGGTATAGACAAATACTGGTGATAGACAGTATATAGGAGCACTATATACTATGTTAACCACTGACGGTAGGTATAGCCAAATACTGTTGATAGACGGTATATAGGAGCACTATATCTTATGTTAACCGCCGACGGTAGGTATAGACAAATACTGGTGATAGACGGTATATAAGAGCAATATATTGTATGTTAACCACCGACGGTAGGTATAAACAAATACTGTTGATAGACGGTATATAGGAGCACTATATTGTATCTTAACCACCGACGGTAGGTATAGACAAATACTGTTGATGGACGGTGCAAAGGAGTACTATATCGTATGTTAACCACTGACGGTAGGTATAGACAAATTTTGTTGATAGACAGTATATAGGAGCACTATATTGTATATTAACTACCAACAGTAGGTATAGATTAATACTGTTGATAGACGGTATATAGGAGCACTGTATTGTATGTTAACCACCGACGGTAGGTATAGACAAATACTGTTGATAGACGGTATATAGGAGCACTATATTGTATGTTAACTACCGACAGTAGGTATAGAAAAATACTGTTCATTGACGGTATATAGGAGCACTATATTGTATGTTAACTACCGACAGTAGGTATAGACAGATACTGTTGATAGACGGTATATAGGAGCACTATATTGTATGTTAACCACCGACGGTAGATATAGACAAATACTGTTGATAGATGGTATATAGGAGCACTATATTGTATGTTAACTACCGACGGTAGGTATAGACAAGTACTGTTGATAGACGGTATATAGGAGCACTATATTGTATGTTAACTACCTACGGTAGGTATAGACAAATACTGTTGATAGACGGTATATGGGAGCATTATATTGTATGTTAACTACCGACAGAAGGTATAGACAAATACTGTTGATAGACGGTATATAGGAGCACTATATATTATGTTAACCACCAACGGTAGGTATAGAGAAATACTGGTGATAGACGGTATATAGAAACACTATATTGTATGTTAACTACCGACAGAAGGTATAGACAAATACTGTTGATAAACGGTATATGGGAGCATTATATTGTATGTTACAGTTAACTACCGACGGTAGGTATAGAGAAATACTGTTGATAGACGGTATATAGAAACACTATATTGTATGTTAACTACCGACAGAAGGTATAGACAAATACTGTTGATAAACGGTATATGGGAGCATTATATTGTATGTTAACTACCGACGGTAGGTATAGACATATACTGTTGATAGATGGTATATAGGAGCACTATATTGTATGTTAACTACCGACAGTAGGTATAGACAAATACTGTTGATAGACAATATATGGGAGCACTATATTGTATGTTAACCACCGACGGTAGGTATAGACAAATACTGGTGATAGACGGTATATAGGAGCACTATATTGTATGTTAACCACTGACAGTAGGTATAGACAAATACTGTTGATAAACGGTATATGGGAGCATTATATTGTATGTTAACTACCGACGGTAGGTATAGAGAAATACTGTTGATAGACGGTATATAGAAACACTATATTGTATGTTAACTACCGACAGAAGGTATAGACAAATACTGTTGATAAACGGTATATGGGAGCATTATATTGTATGTTAACTACCGACGGTAGGTATAGACATATACTGTTGATAGACGGTATATAGGAGCACTATATATTATGTTAACCACCAACGGTAGGTATAGAGAAATACTGGTGATAGACAGTATATAGGAGCAACTACCGACAGTAGGTATAGACAAATACTGTTGATAGACGGTATCAAAGATCACTATATTGTATGTTAACCAGCGACGGTAGGTATAGACAAATACTGTTGATAAACGGTATATAGGAGTACTATATTGTATGTTAACTACCGACAGTAGGTATAGACAAATACTGTTGATAGACGGTATATAGGAGCACTATATTGTATGTTAACCACCGACGGTAGGTATAGACAAATACTGTTGATAGATGGTATATAGGAGTACTATATTGTATGTTAACTACCGACGGTAGGTATAGACAAAATTAATACTGTTGATAGACAGTATATAAGAGCACTATATTGTATGTTAACTACCGACAGTAGGTATAGACACATACTGTTGATACACGGTATATAGGAGCACTATATTGTATGTTAACTACCGACGGTAGGTATACACATATACTGTTGATAGATGGTATATACGAGCACTATATTGTATGTTAACTACCGACAGTAGGTATAGACAAATACTGTTGATAGACGGTTTATGGGAGCACTATAGATTTAGATTTAGATTTTATTTTATTTAAAGTGCAACCTGATACAATATACATGAAATTACAATTACATTTCAATACATTAGCTGTAGTATACCATATCAGCCAGCCTTTAGAGGCTTATGAAGCACTAACAATATTCATTGTATGTTAACCACCGACGGTAGGTATAGACAAATACTGTTGATAGACGGTATATAGGAGCACTATATTGTATGTTAACCACCGACGGTAGGTATAGACAAATACTGTTGATAGACGGTATATAGGAGCACTATATTGTATGTTAACTACCGACGGTAGATATAGACAAATACTGTTGATAGACGGTATATAGGAGCACTATATTGTATGTTAACTACCGACAGTAGGTATAGACAAATACTGTTGATAGATGGTATATAGGAGCACTATATTGTATGTGAACTACCGACAGTAGGTATAGACAAATACTGTTGATAGACGGTATATAGGAGCACTATATTGTATGTTAACCACCGACGGTAGGTATAGACAAATACTGTTGATAGATGGTATATAGGAGCACTATATTGTATGTTAACTACCGACGGTAGGTATAGACAAATACTGTTGATAGACGGTATATAGGAGCACTATATTGTATGTTAACTACCGACAGTAGGTATAGACAAATACTGTTGATAGATGGTATATAGGAGCACTATATTGTATGTTAACTACCGACAGTAGGTATAGACAAATACTGTTGATAGACGGTATATAGGAGCACTATATTGTATGTTAACCACCGACGGTAGGTATAGACAAATACTGTTGATAGATGGTATATAGGAGCACTATATTGTATGTTAACTACCGACGGTAGGTATAGACAAATACTGTTGATAGACAGTATATAGGAGCACTATATTGTATGTTAACTACCGACAGTAGGTATAGACACACACTGTTGATACACGGTATATAGGAGCACTATATTGTATGTTAACTACCGACGGTAGGTATAGACAAATACTGTTGATAGACGGTATATGGGAGCTCTATATTGTATGTTAACCACCGACGGTAGGTATAGATATATACTGTTGATAGATGGTATATACGAGCACTTTATTGTATGTTAACTACCGACGGTAGGTATAAACAAATACTGTTGATAGACGGTATATGGGAGCACTATATTGTATGTTAACCACCGACGGTAGGTATAGACAAATACTGTTGATAGACGGTATATAGGAGCACTATATTGTATGTTAACTACCGACGGTAGATATAGACAAATACTGTTGATAGACGGTATATAGGAGCACTATATTGTATGTTAACTACCGACGGTAGGTATAGACAAATACTGTTGATAGATGGTATATAGGAGCACTATATTGTATGTTAACTACCGACAGTAGGTATAGACAAATACTGTTGATAGACGGTATATAGGAGCACTATATTGTATGTTAACTACCTACGGTAGGTATAGACAAATACTGTTGATAGACGGTATATGGGAGCATTATATTGTATGTTAACTACCGACAGAAGGTATAGACAAATACTGTTGATAGACGGTATATAGGAGCACTATATATTATGTTAACCACCAACGGTAGGTATAGAGAAATACTGGTGATAGACGGTATATAGAAACACTATATTGTATGTTAACTACCGACAGAAGGTATAGACAAATACTGTTGATAAACGGTATATGGGAGCATTATATTGTATGTTAACTACCGACGGTAGGTATAGAGAAATACTGTTGATAGACGGTATATAGAAACACTATATTGTATGTTAACTACCGACAGAAGGTATAGACAAATACTGTTGATAAACGGTATATGGGAGCATTATATTGTATGTTAACTACCGACGGTAGGTATAGACATATACTGTTGATAGATGGTATATAGGAGCACTATATTGTATGTTAACTACCGACAGTAGGTATAGACAAATACTGTTGATAGACAATATATGGGAGCACTATATTGTATGTTAACCACCGACGGTAGGTATAGACAAATACTGGTGATAGACGGTATATAGGAGCACTATATTGTATGTTAACCACTGACGGTAGGTATAGCCAAATACTGTTGATAGACGGTATATAGGAGCACTATATATTATGTTAACCACCAACGGTAGGTATAGAGAAATACTGGTGATAGACAGTATATAGGAGCAACTACCGACAGTAGGTATAGACAAATACTGTTGATAGACGGTATCAAAGAGCACTATATTGTATGTTAACCAGCGACGGTAGGTATAGACAAATACTGTTGATAAACGGTATATAGGAGTACTATATTGTATGTTAACTACCGACAGTAGGTATAGACAAATACTGTTGATAGACGGTATATAGGAGCACTATATTGTATGTTAACCACCGACGGTAGGTATAGACAAATACTGTTGATAGATGGTATATAGGAGTACTATATTGTATGTTAACTACCGACGGTAGGTATAGACAAAATTAATACTGTTGATAGACAGTATATAGGAGCACTATATTGTATGTTAACTACCGACAGTAGGTATAGACACATACTGTTGATACACGGTATATAGGAGCACTATATTGTATGTTAACTACCGACGGTAGGTATACACATATACTGTTGATAGATGGTATATACGAGCACTATATTGTATGTTAACTACCGACAGTAGGTATAGACAAATACTGTTGATAGACGGTTTATGGGAGCACTATAGATTTAGATTTAGATTTTATTTTATTTAAAGTGCAACCTGATACAATATACATGAAATTACAATTACATTTCAATACATTAGCTGTAGTATACCATATCAGCCAGCCTTTAGAGGCTTATGAAGCACTAACAATATTCATTGTATGTTAACCACCGACGGTAGGTATAGACAACTACTGTTGATAGACGGTATATAGGAGCACTATATTGTATGTTAACCACCGACGGTAGATATAGACAAATACTGTTGATAGACGGTATATAGGAGCACTATATTGTATGTTAACTACCGACAGTAGGTATAGACAAATACTGTTGATAGATGGTATATAGGAGCACTATATTGTATGTTAACTACCGACAGTAGGTATAGACAAATACTGTTGATAGACGGTATATAGGAGCACTATATTGTATGTTAACTACCTACGGTAGGTATAGACAAATACTGTTGATAGACGGTATATGGGAGCATTATATTGTATGTTAACTACCGACAGAAGGTATAGACAAATACTGTTGATAGACGGTATATAGGAGCACTATATATTATGTTAACCACCAACGGTAGGTATAGAGAAATACTGGTGATAGACGGTATATAGAAACACTATATTGTATGTTAACTACCGACAGAAGGTATAGACAAATACTGTTGATAAACGGTATATGGGAGCATTATATTGTATGTTAACTACCGACGGTAGGTATAGAGAAATACTGTTGATAGACGGTATATAGAAACACTATATTGTATGTTAACTACCGACAGAAGGTATAGACAAATACTGTTGATAAACGGTATATGGGAGCATTATATTGTATGTTAACTACCGACGGTAGGTATAGACATATACTGTTGATAGATGGTATATAGGAGCACTATATTGTATGTTAACTACCGACAGTAGGTATAGACAAATACTGTTGATAGACAATATATGGGAGCACTATATTGTATGTTAACCACCGACGGTAGGTATAGACAAATACTGGTGATAGACGGTATATAGGAGCACTATATTGTATGTTAACCACTGACGGTAGGTATAGCCAAATACTGTTGATAGACGGTATATAGGAGCACTATATATTATGTTAACCACCAACGGTAGGTATAGAGAAATACTGGTGATAGACAGTATATAGGAGCAACTACCGACAGTAGGTATAGACAAATACTGTTGATAGACGGTATCAAAGAGCACTATATTGTATGTTAACCAGCGACGGTAGGTATAGACAAATACTGTTGATAAACGGTATATAGGAGTACTATATTGTATGTTAACTACCGACAGTAGGTATAGACAAATACTGTTGATAGACGGTATATAGGAGCACTATATTGTATGTTAACCACCGACGGTAGGTATAGACAAATACTGTTGATAGATGGTATATAGGAGTACTATATTGTATGTTAACTACCGACGGTAGGTATAGACAAAATTAATACTGTTGATAGACAGTATATAGGAGCACTATATTGTATGTTAACTACCGACAGTAGGTATAGACACATACTGTTGATACACGGTATATAGGAGCACTATATTGTATGTTAACTACCGACGGTAGGTATACACATATACTGTTGATAGATGGTATATACGAGCACTATATTGTATGTTAACTACCGACAGTAGGTATAGACAAATACTGTTGATAGACGGTTTATGGGAGCACTATAGATTTAGATTTAGATTTTATTTTATTTAAAGTGCAACCTGATACAATATACATGAAATTACAATTACATTTCAATACATTAGCTGTAGTATACCATATCAGCCAGCCTTTAGAGGCTTATGAAGCACTAACAATATTCATTGTATGTTAACCACCGACGGTAGGTATAGACAAATACTGTTGATAGACGGTATATAGGAGCACTATATTGTATGTTAACCACCGACGGTAGGTATAGACAAATACTGTTGATAGACGGTATATAGGAGCACTATATTGTATGTTAACTACCGACGGTAGATATAGACAAATACTGTTGATAGACGGTATATAGGAGCACTATATTGTATGTTAACTACCGACAGTAGGTATAGACAAATACTGTTGATAGATGGTATATAGGAGCACTATATTGTATGTTAACTACCGACAGTAGGTATAGACAAATACTGTTGATAGACGGTATATAGGAGCACTATATTGTATGTTAACCACCGACGGTAGGTATAGACAAATACTGTTGATAGATGGTATATAGGAGCACTATATTGTATGTTAACTACCGACGGTAGGTATAGACAAATACTGTTGATAGACGGTATATAGGAGCACTATATTGTATGTTAACTACCGACAGTAGGTATAGACAAATACTGTTGATAGATGGTATATAGGAGTACTATATTGTATGTTAACTACCGACAGTAGGTATAGACAAATACTGTTGATAGACGGTATATAGGAGCACTATATTGTATGTTAACCACCGACGGTAGGTATAGACAAATACTGTTGATAGATGGTATATAGGAGCACTATATTGTATGTTAACTACCGACGGTAGGTATAGACAAATACTGTTGATAGACAGTATATAGGAGCACTATATTGTATGTTAACTACCGACAGTAGGTATAGACACACACTGTTGATACACGGTATATAGGAGCACTATATTGTATGTTAACTACCGACGGTAGGTATAGACAAATACTGTTGATAGACGTTATATGGGAGCTCTATATTGTATGTTAACCACCGACGGTAGGTATAGACATATACTGTTGATAGATGGTATATACGAGCACTTTATTGTATGTTAACTACCGACGGTAGGTATAGACAAATACTGTTGATAGACGGTATATGGGAGCACTATATTGTATGTTAACCACCGACGGTAGGTATAGACAAATACTGTTGATAGACGGTATATAGGAGCACTATATTGTATGTTAACTACCGACGGTAGATATAGACAAATACTGTTGATAGACGGTATATAGGAGCACTATATTGTATGTTAACTACCGACAGTAGGTATAGACAAATACTGTTGATAGATGGTATATAGGAGCACTATATTGTATGTTAACTACCGACAGTAGGTATAGACAAATACTGTTGATAGACGGTATATAGGAGCACTATATTGTATGTTAACCACCGACGGTAGGTATAGACAAATACTGTTGATAGATGGTATATAGGAGCACTATATTGTATGTTAACTACCGACGGTAGGTATAGACAAATACTGTTGATAGACGGTATATAGGAGCACTATATTGTATGTTAACTACCGACAGTAGGTATAGACAAATACTGTTGATAGACGGTATATAGGAGCACTATATTGTATGTTAACTACCGACAGTAGGTATAGACAAATACTGTTGATAGACGGTATATAGGAGCACTATATTGTATGTTAACCACCGACGGTAGGTATAGACAAATACTGTTGATAGATGGTATATAGGAGCACTATATTGTATGTTAACTACCGACGGTAGGTATAGACAAATACTGTTGATAGACAGTATATAGGAGCACTATATTGTATGTTAACTACCGACAGTAGGTATAGACACACACTGTTGATACACGGTATATAGGAGCACTATATTGTATGTTAACTACCGACGGTAGGTATAGACAAATACTGTTGATAGACGGTATATGGGAGCACTATATTGTATGTTAACCACCGACGGTAGGTATAGACATATACTGTTGATAGATGGTATATACGAGCACTTTATTGTATGTTAACTACCGACGGTAGGTATAGACAAATACTGTTGATAGACGGTATATGGGAGCACTATATTGTATGTTAACCACCGACAGTAGGTATAGACAAATACTGGTGATAGACGGTATATAGGAGCACTATATTGTATGTTAACTACCGACGGTAGGTATAGACAAATACTGTTGATAGACAGTATATAGGAGCACTATATTGTATGTTAACTACCGACAGTAGGTATAGACACACACTGTTGATACACGGTATATAGGAGCACTATATTGTATGTTAACTACCGACGGTAGGTATAGACAAATACTGTTGATAGACGGTATATGGGAGCACTATATTGTATGTTAACCACCGACGGTAGGTATAGACATATACTGTTGATAGATTGTATATAGGAGCACTATATTGTATGTTAACTACCGACAGTAGGTATAGACAAATACTGTTGATAGACGGTTTATGGGAGCACTATATTGTATGTTAACCACCGACGGTAGGTATAGACAAATACTGTTGATAGACGGTATATGGGAGCACTATATTGTATGTTAACCACCGACGGTAGGTATAGACATATACTGTTGATAGATGGTATATAGGAGCACTATATTGTATGTTAACTACCGACAGTAGGTATAGACAAATACTGTTGATAGACGGTTTATGGGAGCACTATATTGTATGATAACCACCGACGGTAGGTATAGACAAATACTGTTGATAGACGGTATATAGGAGCACTTTATTGCATGTTAACCACCGACGGTAGGTATAGACAAATACTGTTGATGGACGGTGCAAAGGAGTACTATATCGTATGTTAACCACTGACGGTAGGTATAGACAAATTTTGTTGATAGACGGTATATAGGAGGACTGTATTGTATGTTAACCACCGACGGTAGGTATAGACAAATACTGTTGATATACGGTATATAGGAGTATTGTATTTTATGTCAAACATCGACGATAGGTATGGACAAAATCCGACAAATACTGTATACAGACAGTGTACAGAAGTACTGTATTGTATGGTAAACACTGACGGTTGGTATGGACAATTTCTGTATCATGCATCAATTGTAAATAAAAGTATCATATGAGTGACACAGGCTCATTGAAGCCTCTAGTTTTGATATTATTAATGTGGAGATCTGGTCTAATTTATCATTTTCTCTATTACATGCATGATAACTGCAACAATTGAATTGAAATAAAAGTGATAATATTTCTGTTGTAGGTTATCAAGATTTAGTGTTTCCATACAAGTGACAAAGATTGAACAACAAAAACATCTCAAACTTTACAGGACAGAGTAGACTTTTTCACTGTGCTTAGTTTTGTCTTTATGTCTAAATTATGATACCTTTAAAAAAACCAATAAAATATGGAATAACATTTATTTCTATCTTATAAAGTGGAGTGAAGAAGTTAGGGGTCATTGAAAACATAAGAATATATTGCTATCATATATGCAGATCAGCAGCCCATACATTTGCTATAGCACATAAATATGGGACCAATAATTTCAAGTTGCCTTTTAAAAAGGACCTTATTAATGTTATGCGAGATACCACCAAAGACCACTAGGTGTTGATCAAATGATATTGTAAATAAGAGGGTTGTCCAAAATATTTCCAACAGCTGTTTGATATACACTACCTTAATCAAACCACAATGGTAAAAAAACAGTTTTGGTCAGTCTTAAAAGAGGCAAATATAATTTAGAAAAAGTGCAAGCTGTTGATAAAAACTACAAATAACTTCCAGTCCTAAATGTGGGTGGAGATTACCATTTAGCACAAATGAGTTTCTGGACTAAAGAAAGTAATTTCGGCACAAACCGATTATACCCTTTCAAAAACTATGTGTAGTCCCTTTTATAAAAGTGGCAGATTATCTTTCTATCTAGAGTATCTTTGACAACTAACTGCTGCTCCTAGTGACGTTAGTCTTTGGTTTTTGAAAAGATTGGATATATTGTCACAATTCTTTTCTAAGGTACCGGTCTGATAAACAGGAAGTAGCTAGATTAGCTACTAAATATATGCACACTGAAATATAGTCCCTTAAAATTCCCATGGCTGTGTACATGTTCAGATACGAACTATGAAAATTTTGTTTATATCTTTAGAGAAGTAAAATCAAGTATGTATGTCTTTAGTTTTGTCAAATTGCTGTCTTGTTTTGTCCTGTTATTAGGTAACAGTACTGATACAATACTGTAAAAATACGGAGATGTGGTATGATTGCCAATGAGACGCCTACATGTATCCACTCAAGTTCAAATAAAGTGGATGTAAGCAGTTATATGCAACCATACAGCCTTCAACAATGAGAAAAATCATATCAAATAGACCCTTGTAAATAGGTGTTGATCAAATGATATTGTAAATAATAGGGTTGTATATTTCATGACGGTATAATACTAAACCCCTAACAGGAGGGATTGTGCCTGATATTCATATGATGAAGACATAATCTTTCAATCAGTTTAATTAAAGTCTGGTTCTGGCATGTCAATAACTGCTAGTAGTCTGTTGTTATTTATGTATTATTGTCATTTTGTTTATTTTCTTTTGTTTCATATTCTGACATCGGACTCGGACTTCTCTTAAACTGGGTTTTACTGTGCGTATTGTTTCGCGTTTGTTTTTTCTACATTGGCTACAGGTATAGGGGAGGGTTGAGATCTCAAAAAACATGTTTAATCCCGCCGCAATTTTGCGCCTGTCCCAAGTTCGGAGCCTCTGACCTTTGTTAGTCTTGTATGATTTATAATTTTAGTTTCTTGTGTATAATTCGGAGCTTAGTATGACGTCTATTATCACTGAACTAGTATACATATTTGTTTAGGGGCCAGCTGACGGACACCTCCGTGTGCGGGAGTTTCTCGCTACATTGAAGATCTATCGGTGGCCTTCGGCTGTTGTCTGCTCTATGGTCGGGTTGTTGTCTCCTTGACACATTCCCCATTTCCATACTCAATTTTATAGTATGATTTACATCTGCAATAATCACGAAACAATCAGAGACAAGTTTGGGTCTAAATCTGTATGTCCCACATAATCAAATTGACCGAAGAGAGAGGCGAAAGATACTAAAGGCTTATTCAAACACATAAGTCAATAATAAACTGACAAAACCACGGAAAAAAAGAGAAAGATTAAAAAACAAACAACAGAATGCAAAACACAACAAAGAACATCACAGACTGAACAAAACGAACCTCGCCAAAAAACTGGTGTGACCAAATGACTAATTTATCTCAGCCTTACATTATTTAGCAGACCCTTTATTAAACCAAACCAAACAAAGTTCTTTATGGTACAATGTTTTTGATCCATCGGTCTGTCAGTCCTGTTCTCGTTATTGCAACTCCTCTGAAACCACATAACAGAGTTTTATAAATCTTTGTAGATAATGAGGAAATTATGAAATTATCAATTCATTGATTTTCTATATACTCCTACAACAGTTTGTCATAAAATCTGTCTAAAGACCACAACAGAGTTTCATGAATTTTTTAGATAGTTAGGACATGCTATGTAAATGTGCATATTGGCAGAAAATCATGATTAATTTTTTTTATGCCCCACCTACGATAGTAAATGGGCATTAGTTTTCCGGTCTATGCGTCTGCTCCTTCGTCCGTTTTCTCGCTTCAGGTTAAATGTTTTGGTCAAGGTAGTTTTTGTTGAAGGTCAGGTCCAATAAACTTGAAACTTAGTACATATGTTTCCAATAATATGTTTTTTTCTAAGCTTAATGGCAAAGAAGGTTTTTTTCCCCTATTTCATGGTCCATTGAACAAAGAAAATGATAGGGCAAGTGGGGAACGGTGTACGATGGACACATTCTTGTTTTTGTCGAGCCTGCGACTTTTGTCGCAGAAAGCTCGACATAGGAATGGTGATCCGGCGGCGGCGGCGACAGCGTTAGTTCACTTCTTAAAAGCTTTATATTTTAGACGGCGAACGACCTGGATGCTCCATACTTTAAATACAGATGCCTTAAGTTTGGAAGTTTCCGTCTGTCACATGTCCATTGTCCTTGAACTCATTTTCATGGTTCAGTGACTACTTGAAAAAAAGTTAAGAGTTTTTGTAATTTCTCTCATATTATGGGTAACTATGTTTAGTATTTGCGTACCTTGGTCAGCATGCCCATCAGACAGTTTTCACTTGACCTCGCCATCATTTCATGGATCAGTGAAAAGGGTTAAGTTTTTGGTGGTCAAGTCTATATCTCAGATACTATATGAAATATGTCTTGTATATTTGGTGTATGGAAGGATTGTAAGGTGTACATGTCCAACTGGCAGGTGTCATCTGATCTTGACCTCATTTCCTTGGTTCAATGGTCAAAGTTAAGCTTTTGAGTTTTGTTCGTTTTTTCTAATACTATATGGTCAACTTTATTTGGTGTCTGGAAATATCTTATGATGTCAGCCTCGCAAGTCTCATTTGACCTTGACCTAATTTTCGAGGTTCATTGTTCAGTGTTTAGTTTTTGTGCAAAGTGTCATCTGACCTTGACCTGATTTGTATTGAATGATTGTAAGGTGTAAATGTATTCCTCATTTTGGTCATATGACCTTGATCTCATTTTCTTTGGTCATGTTATTAATAAGTTTATGTGATAATTGTAGTAAAACTTTATATTTAGGTCTATCAACATAAATAAGGCGAGAAATTTCAACGTGTGTACTCTTGTTAGGAATTAGGAACTATGCCTTCTGAACTTAGAATTTCGGCCTAAATATACTTCTGCATATCTTCTGAAATTACACAACAGAATTTCATGCGTGTTTGAACTAAATAATCTGTTGAAATTTTGTTTGCTTAGTGACAATGTCGGGCTGTGAAGTATGTGAGCGTGCTCACAAAGGTTCTTTGATTACACACAGTCAATGCATTGTCTGTGCTTCCCAGATACAGTCTGTATGCATTTTCTTTGTTGTAAATTAAATAAAGTTTATGTATTGTACGTCGTTCTTAGTCTTTATACATTGTTTATATGCTTTGACTATGAGTCTAAGATACTTCTATTGTCGGTATATCTTAGATTTAGTCGGTTAACACTGTCTATGGATCAGAGACACAGTATGTATGCATTGTAAGTTGTTCCAAGTTGAAACAAAAGTCTGTATGTTTTTCCAGTTACTGCAAGATAAAGTGTTTCACTGCCTGTGGCTCTTATATACAGTCTGTATGCATTTTCTGTATGCTTTATCTATGGTTGTAATTTTTAGATACAGTCTGTATACAAACTGTATCTCTGACCCATATACAGTGTCCAAAAAAACTCTGTTTTAAGATCTCTAACCCATATACAGTGTGAAAATGATCTTTGGTTCTAAGATGCATTTTGTTTGATTGGCTGAATGCTTAGTATATATTGGTTTCGATATATGGTCTGTATGTATTGTATGGATCTTATATATTTGTATTTTTTTCCATCTGATGAGTAAGCCTTTTTCAACTGATTTTTATAGTTCGTTCTTATGTTGTACTGTTACACCAAAGTCCCAGATTATTGGAGGTTTGGGATCCCGCTAACATGTTTAACCCCGCCACATTCTCTATGTATGTGCCTGTCCCAAGTTAGGAGACTGTAATTCAGTGGTTGTCGTTTGTTTATATGTTACATATTTGTTTTTCGTTCATTTTTTGTATATAAATTAGGTCGTTAGTTTTTACGTTTAAATTGTTTCACATTGTCATTTCGGGACTTGTTATAGGTGACTATGCGGTATGGGCTGTGCTCATTGTTGAAGGCCGTACGGTGACCTATAGTTGTAAATTTCTGTGCCATTTTGGTCTCTTGTGGAGAGTTGTCAGTAGTGTTTGTGGGACAGAATGAACCCATAAAGGTGGACGTCGGACGCTAACGCTATATTTGGACCTGGGTGTGAACGCCGACGCCATATTTGGACCTTAACGCGGACGCCATGGTCGACTATGAAATCGGGACGCAAATTTGAGGTTGGACCGTATGATTCGGACATCGAGACACTGACGCAATATTTGGGCTTTAAACTTGGACGCTATACCTTAATGTTGCATCAGACTACCCTTTAAAGTGACGTCATACCCTTAAAAGTGGACGGTATATTCTCGAAAATGGACGAGAATTTGTCTTTGATAAACGCTTACCCAACCCCTACGTAATAAGTCTGTGATAATTCTGAAAAGAATCTTCTACCTCTTAAATAATTAACTGCTTATACATGTTTATAACAACTGTAAGAATTCTCCAAGATATGCTATTTATATTAATCAGGAAAACTGTCACTCAATGCAGTAGGCGGAACTATTCCCGTGTAAAAAGAATTGGATTAAAATGTTTGATATCAATACATAAAATATTTGTCTTTATCTTTTTAATTTTTGGATTTCTTATCTTATTAACATGACAATCGTGAAACATTCAGTAGTATTGCTTTCTACGGAAGCCCATTTAGGACCTCCCAAAAGTATAAATTATTTGAATTCGAAATCACGAATTTAAATTGTTATCTCGAATTTTATAATTCGTTTTGACAGATTAAATTTGTGATAATGAATTGGTGAAAATCGTTATAACAGATCTTGTAATTCGTTATTAAGAATTAAATTCCTTATCACAATTTTTTTGTAATTTGTGATAACGATAAATTCGTTATAACGAATTGTAGAATTTGTTTAAACTGATTAAATTTGTGATAACGAATTTGTGGAATTCGTTATCACAGTTTTTATTGTAATTGGTAATTTCAGATTAAAATTCATTATCACAGATTTTTAGCTCACATGGCACACAGAATTAAGAGAGCTTTCTTCCTCACTCTGCACCCATCGCTGTTTATTACTTTTACAAAAATCATTAAAACCTTTTTGACAAAGTGAAACAAACTTGACCGCAAACAATTTAGTTTTAACGCATTTTACACTATACCTAGAAATTTTTGTCGTGTAAACGGGTGGGTTTATTAGCCAGCGACCCAGTTTACACACCGAAACTCTCCGGGGGAAAACTTGTCTAATTCTCATATTTCTTGACCGAAATATTTTTATTTTTTATTTTCTACCAAAGTTTTTTTAAGCGGTGAATATCATTAGTGTGTGTACCTGGATACATTTTACACAGATGCAACGGAAATAGTTTCGCCAACATGGTTTATCGAAATGTAAACCTAGGGATGAAAATCTTAGGTTTTACACTTCGATTAACCATGTTGCCGAAACTAATTCTTTTGCTTCTGTGTAAAATATATTGATTGGCGATACACACGAAGGAAATCGCCTGTCTAAGAAGACTTTAAATTAAGAAAAAGGAATATAAATGTTACTGTCACGAATTATGGGTATCAAACACATTTTTTATGCCCCCGCCGCTAGGCGTGGGAGAAGTTTAGTCTAGCCCTTGTCCGTCAGTCCAGTCCGTTTGTCGGGTACGTTCCCAGAAATGGTTTCCGTTTGCCTCAACCAAATGTTATAAATTCAACTTATACACTATGCCAATTACTAAAACACACAGATAAAATTTGAAATTGAAGGGCGTCTCTTTTATAGTTCGTGAATTATACCCCTTTACAAATGGTCAAAGACGTAGTGCTTATTCTGTAATTTCCGCTCTCTACATTTAGTTTGCCTCAACCAAATGTTATTGAATTAATACACAATGTTTATTAACACAAAACACTGAGTCTGATGATCAAGTTTGAAATTGGGTGACGTCACGTTTACCGTTCTGAACTTGTGCCCATTCAGCGCTAATTTACAAAAACAAAACAAAACCAACAAACAACCAAATTAAGTGTCCAATCAATTTTGCTAATTTTTAAAATAGAAATCGTTAAAACTAAATTGCTCGTGGTCAAGTTTGTTTAACTTTGACCAAAAGGTTTCAGTAAAGAGAAAAAAGCTCACTTAACCCTGTGTGCCAGGTTAGGTAGTTCAAATTTAGGTGAAAATGTTTTTAATCTGGAATCACAAATTACATAAAAAAAAAATGTGATAACAAATTCCACAAATTCGTTATCACGAATTTAATCCGTAATAATCATTTATACAATTCGTTATAACGATTTTCATTCGGTATCTCACATTACAAAAAATTGTGATAACGAATTTAATTCGTAATAATTGGTAACGAATTACAAAATCTGATATAACGATTTCCAACAATTCGTTCTCACAAATTTAAGCTGTTATAACGAATTATAAAATTCGTAATAACGATTTAAATTCGTGATTTCGAATTCAAATTATATTTGTGGGAGGTCCTATGGGCGTCCGTAGCTTTCCGACTTATTTGAACCACTTAATTAATATCCTATGGTCCTGTTTAACATGACATCTCAAATAATTAGATTAAGAGATAAAGCACATCTGGTGATTAAAAATAAGTATCTTTATACAATTTCTTTCAATAACATGTTTACAGGTGTACACTTTTTTTGTTTGGTTCTAATTAACGGACACCAATTATAGAAATATAGTCTGTGACATTAAATAATTATCTTTATCTTTTAGATAAGCATGAGAACCGTAAACATTGAGTAGTATTGCATTCCAACTCATTTCAACCACATATAATTACTATCATATGATTAGGATTTCAACCCAAATGATTAACTAAAACCACGTCTGGTCATTTAAAATTGTTTCTCATTTAACATAATCTTAACTATATATTTGAAAATTCCACGGTCGTAGTTGTTTTTTATCTTCAAAAATACACGGATAATATATTTAATCAATCAATATTTATATACCAGGAGTTTGGATTGGGTTTTCAGAATAGAGAATAATGGACGAAAAAATAAATAAAGAATGATATGGGCGAGTTTTGTTTATTTATTAATAGCGAAAACTCGCTTTCATCCATCGTTTGAAAATAACGTACGTGGCAATTTCAAAGTGCGCCTTGCAAAACGCTATACGTTGGATGGATCGTGGGAATGTGCATTGAAGGTGTCGTTCATACCGGAATTAGAAGCCTAAACGAGACGTATGTACTTCTGTTTCGATTTCGTGCACCAGTCGTACGTTAGGGAAAATCTCTTCATATTCTCCAGTCGATACGATTAAATGAAGATATCACGGACTTGACGTTTGGGAAACCAGTCTATTTCACGGTAACCAGGAATGAATTGTATCACATCGAATTTGTTTTGAGATACGATCATCTTCAAATATGTCGTCTAAAAGATGACCATGTATTTCTCTTGCTATATTTTCGAAGGAAGTGAAGTAAATCTATAAGAGGAAACTACTCACTGTCATTTGGGAAATTACGAGTATGTTTAATTGCAATATTTGCTGTAAAGTGTATGTGTGGCCGCACGATCTTCAAAGACATATAAGAAGTAAGCATTCTTCCGATGAGCCACTATACCAACCAGGTGTTACCCAGCAGCAGCAAAAGCAGCAACAGCAGCAGCAGAATAAGAAGCAGCAGCAGAAGGCTTTCGTGTTTAGACACCCTTTCACCATGATTGTGTCCGGTCCAACCTCCTGCGATAAAACTTATTTTATTTTATTTGTTTCAACACATAAAAAAACTGTGGAGTCCTAGTCCAGACAGGATCGTTTGGTTGTATAAAAGGTGGCAACCTCATTACGAGGAAATACAACGAACATGCAGTGCTTCCACGCGTGGAATTCCTTTTGATTTCGAAAGGGACGATTTTTTTCGATCCCAACATTCGAAACATGATCCTATTAGATGACCTCATGTCGACATCGGACAAAGACTCCAGAATAAATGATTTGTTTACGGAAGGGTGTCACCATAGGAATTTATCGGTCGTCGTTTTTAATCAGAATTTATACTTTGGCAAAGACCTCACCCAGAGACGAAACGGTCATTATCTCATTCTCTTTAATAACCGCATTGATCGACAGCCCATCGTGACTCTTGGCCGACAGATGTATCCTTCTCGAGGGGACTTCTTTCTCTGGAAATTTGAAGAGGCAAAGAGGACACCTTTCGGGTACTTTCTTGTTGACCTAAAAGCTAGAACCCCAGAAGCCTCCAGATTGCACACAGAGGTCTTGCAGGTCGGTCAAGGAGAGACACCAGACGGACAGAGGGATGACGACCGTCCCTCGAATACTTTTGAAGACGATAGTTCGGTCTCATCAGACGAAGATATTGCCGACGAGACAACACATAGTTCGTCAGAGGATGCTGAAATACGGAAAGATCTCATCGCCTGTCAGGATTGCGGAGTACTTAGTGTTTGCTCACCTACGTGGATTAGAAGCCCAACGTCAGCAAGGTTGTGGGAATAAAAACGGCATTGCCCTTAACGATGACCGGGAAAGATGTAGAGGATGCTTTGAGTGGATTGCCCGTGACCGTTTGCTGTGCAGAAGACTTGCCTAGAAGGTTTGTGGTCAATACGGACAACTGTGATCAAAAGGGGAGTCATTGGGTTGCATTTCATTTCCCCGCATCGGGTCCATCAGAATTTTTCGACTCCTTAGGACGATTACCGGAAAAGTACCAACGCTATTTCAGAAATGTACTCATCGTCAATGGACCGAAATACTGTGTGGTTTGCAATCAAATCCAACCCGATGATTCAGATACATGTGGTCTGTATTGCATTTATTACGTCAAATTGAGATGTCGGGACTCGAGATGAAGGACATTATCAACAACTTTTCATCCACTGAGACGATTCAGAATGACAGTAAACTCGTAGCTCTATTTGGTTAAATGAAAAATAATGATACAAAAAAAAAATAATGAAAAAAGAAAGAAAAAAAAACAGAAGAAAAGAAAAAAAAATCTTAAAACACCTACATGGATGTATAGCAGGTCTCAAGTCTTGAAAAACTCTTTCTAGGGTCACTAAAAGTATCCACCCTGGAGGGTAGCCTGGTCAAACATTAAGATATAGCGTCCAGGATTTAAGCCCAAATATGGCGTCGGCGTGTCCGAGTAACATGGTCCAACCCGAAGTTTGCGTCTTGATTTCAGGGTCGACTATGGCGTCCGCTTTAAGGCCCAAATATGGCGTCGGCGTCTGCGCCAACTTTCGAATATGGCGTCAGCGTCTGCGCCAACTTTCGAATATGGCGTCAGCGTCCGACGTCCACCTTAATGGGGGTCATTCTGTCCAACAAACACTACTGTTGTCTCATTGGCAATCATACAACATCTACTTTTTTATATTATATATATATTATCTATACGTATATATTTTCTATATACGAATTTTACATGTTTAGATAATGCAATGAAAATTCAGAAGATATGTGGTAATATTGCCAATGGGAAACTTATCCACCAAAGACAAACGAATGTGAATCAGTCATGAGTTACACATATGTTTTCATGTAAAATGCTATTAAAACCCATTCCTGACTAGATGTGACGAAAAACGAAAACTAACAGCCCGATGAATGCTGAAACGATAAACGTAAAATCAATATCAAAGACAGCAACCAATAACAATACAGTGCTCCTATATATCGTCTACCAACAGTATTTATCTATACCTACCGTCGGTGGTTAACATGCAATACAGTACTCCTATTTACCGTATATCAACAGTATTTTTCTATACCTACCGTCGGTGGTTAACATACAATATAGTGCTCCTATATACCGTCTATCAACATTATTTGTCTATACCTACTGTCGGTAGTTAACATGCAATATAATGCTCCTATATACCGTCTATTATCAGTATTTTTCTAAACCTACCGTCGGTAGTTAACATGCGATATAGTGCTCCTATATACCGTCTACCAACAGTATTTATAATGAAATTCAAAACAGTGTGGCTGTGGCCATTGATTGACACATTAAATTCATCCATTGACTGGGACAATTAAGGTGAACGTTTGTATGTAACTACCACTGCTCACTATGTACTTTTTAAAGACACTTAAACTATGGGGTCACCAAAGGTTCTCAACAACTTAATAAAGTAATTCGAAAAACTAATCAGAAATAACACGATGTTTTGATTTATATCAATTATATAAATCAAAACATAAAGGTTATTCCTGATTAATTTTTTGAATTATTTTATAATTAAAGGCGTTAAGAAACCTTTGGTAACCCCACAGTTTAAATGTCTATCGTAGGTACGTCGTGAATAGTGGTCGTTACAGACAAACGTTCATGTACATTGTCCCAGTCAATGGATGAATTTAATGTGTCAATCAATGGCCACAGCCACACTGTTTTGAATTTCATTCTATCTATACCTACCGTCGGTGGTTAACATGCAATACAGTACTCCTATTCACCGTATATCAACAGTATTTGTCTATACCTACCGTCGGTGGTTAACATACGAATTAGTACTCCTTTACACCGTCTATCAACAGTATTTGTCTATACCTACCGTTGGTGGTTAACATGCAATATAATGCTCCTATATACCGTCTATCACCAGTATTTGTCTATACCTACCGTCGGTAGTTAACATACAATATAGTGCTCCTATATACAGTCTACCAACAGTATTTGTCTATACCTACTATCGGTAGTTAACATACAATATAGAGCTCCTATATACCGTCTATCAACAGTATTTGTCTATACCTACCGTCGATGATTAACATACGATATAGTGCTATTATATATACCGTCTATCAAGAGTTTTAGTCGATACCTACTGTTGGAAGTTAACATACAATATAGTGCTCCTATATACCGTCTATCAACAGTATTTGTCTATACCTACTGTCGGTAGTTAACATACAATATAGTGCTCCTATATACCATCTATCAACAGTATTTGTCTATACCTACTGTCGGTAGTTAACATACAATATAGTGCTCCTATATACCGTCTATCAACAGTATTTGTCTATATCTACCGTCGGTAGTTAACATACAATATAGTGCTCCTATATACCGTCTATCACCAGTATTTGTCTATACCTACCGTCGGTGGTTAACATACAATATAGTGCTCCTATATACCGTCTATCAACAGTATTTGTCTATACCTACCATCGGTGGTTAACATGCAATATAGTGCTTCTATATACCGTCTATCAACAGTATTTGTGTATACCTACCGTCGGTGGTTAACATACAATATAGTGCTCCTATATACCGTCTATCAAGAGTTTTAGTCTATACCTACTGTCGGTAGTTAACATACAATATAGTGCTCCTATATACCGTCTATCACCAGTATTTGTCTATACCTACTGTCGGTAGTTAACATACAATATAGTTTTCCTATATACCGTCTATCAACAGTATTTGTCTATACCTACTGTCGGAAGGTAACATACAATATAATGCTCCTATATACCATCTATCAACAGTATTTGTCTATACCTACTGTCGGTAGTTAACATACAATATAGTGCTCCTATATACCGTCTATCAACAGTATTTGTCAATACCTACCGTCGGTGGTTAACATACAATATAGTGGTCCTATATACCGTCTATCACCAGTATCTGTCTATACCTACTGTCGGTAGTTAACATACAATATAGTGGTCCTATATACCGTCTATCACCAGTATTTGTCTATACCTACCATCGGTGGTTAACATGCAATATAGTGCTCCTATATACTGTCTATCAACAGTATTTGTCTATACCTACCGTTGGTGATTAACATGCAATACAGTACTCCTATATATCGTCTATCAAGAGTTTTAGTCTTTACCTACTGTTGGTAGTTAACATACAATATAGTGCTCCTATATACCGTCTATCAACAGTATTTGTCTATACCTACTGTCGGTAGTTAACATACAATATAGTGCTCCTACATGTGTATATACCGTCTATCAACAGTATTTCTCTATACCTACCGTCGGTGGTTAACATACAATATAGTGGTCCTATATATCGTCTATCAAGAGTTTTAGTCTATACCTACTGTTGGTAGTTAACATACAATATAGTGCTCCTATATACCGTCTATCAACAGTATTTGTCTATACCTACCATCGGTGGTTAACATGCAATATAGTGCTTCTATATACCGTCTATCAACAGTATTTGTGTATACCTACCGTCGGTGGTTAACATACAATATAGTGCTCCTATATACCGTCTATCAAGAGTTTTAGTCTATACCTACTGTCGGTAGTTAACATACAATATAGTGCTCCTATATACCGTCTATCATCAGTATTTGTCTATACCTACTGTCGGTAGTTAACATACAATATAGTTTTCCTATATACCGTCTATCAACAGTATTTGTCTATACCTACTGTCGGAAGGTAACGTACAATATAGTGCACCTATATATCGTCTATCAACAGTATTTGTCTATACCTACCGTCGGTGGTTAACATACAATATAGTGCTCCTATATACCGTCTATCAGCAGTATTTGTCAATACCTACCGTCGGTGGTTAACATACAATATAGTGGTCCTATATACCGTCTATCACCAGTATCTGTCTATACCTACTGTCGGTAGTTAACATACAATATAGTGGTCCTATATACCGCCTATCACCAGTATTTGTCTATACCTACCATCGGTGGTTAACATGCAATATAGTGCTCCTATATACTGTCTATCAACAGTATTTGTCTATACCTACCGTTGGTGATTAACATGCAATACAGTACTCCTATATATCGTCTATCAAGAGTTTTAGGCTATACCTACTGTCGGTAGTTAACATACAATATAGTGCTCCTATATACCGTCTATCATCAGTATTTGTCTATACCTACTGTCGGTAGTTAACATACAATATAGTTTTCCTATATACCGTCTATCAACAGTATTTGTCTATACCTACTGTCGGAAGGTAACATACAATATAGTGCACCTATATATCGTCTATCAACAGTATTTGTCTATACCTACCGTCGGTAGTTAACATACAATATAGTGCTCCTATATACCGTCTATCAGCAGTATTTGTCAATACCTACCGTCGGTGGTTAACATACAATATAGAGCTCCTATATACCGTCTATCACCAGTATTTGTCTATACCTACCGTCGGTGATTAACATACGATATAGTGCTATTACATATACCGTCTATCAAGAGTTTTAGTCTTTACCTACTGTTGGTAGTTAACATACAATATAGTGCTCCTATATACCGTCTATCAACAGTATTTGTCTATACCTACTGTCGGTAGTTAACATACAATATAGTGCTCCTACATGTGTATATACCGTCTATCAACAGTATTTGTCTATACCTACCGTCGGTGGTTAACATACAATATAGTGCTCCTATATACCGTCTATCAAGAGTTTTAGTCTATACCTGCTGTTGGTAGTTAACATACAATATAGTGCTCCTATATACCGTCTATCAACAGTATTTGTTTATACCTACCGTCGGTGGTTAACATGCAATATAGTCCTCCTATATACTGTCTATCAACAGTATTTGTCTATACCTACCGTTGGTGGTTAACATGCCATACAGTACTCCTATATATCGTCTATCAACAGTATTTGTCTGTACCTACCGTCGGTGGTTAACATGCCATACAGTACTCCTATATACCGTATATCAACAGTACCTGTCTATACCTACCATCGGTGGTTAACAAGCATTACAGTACTCCTATATACCGTATTTCCATACTATTTTTCTCTACCTACCGTCGGTGGTTAACATTTAATACAGTGCACCTATATACCGTCTATTATCAGTATTTTTCTAAACCTACCATCGGTGGTTAACATGCAATATAGTGATCCTATATACCGTCTATCAACACTATGTTTCTAACCTGTTTCTATACTCACCGTCGGTGGTTAACATGCAGTACAGTGCACCTATATACCGTATATCAACAGTATTTGTCTATACCTATCGTCGGTGGTTAACATGCAATATAGTCCTCCTATATACTGTCTATCAACAGTATTTAGTCTATACCTACCGTCGGTGGTTAACATGTAATATAGTACTCCTATATACCGTATATCAACAGTACCTGTTTATACCTACCATCGGTGGTTAACAAGCAATACAGTACTCCTATATACCGTATATCAAAAGTATTTGTCTATACCTACCGTCGGTGGTTAACGTAAAATATAGTGCTGTCTATTAAAATTATGTGTCTATACATACTGTCTGTGGTTAACATACAATGAAGTGCTCCTATAAACCGTCTATCAACAGTTTTCATTTATACCTACCGTCGATGGTCAATATAACGTATTATATGGTCCGTATATAGTGCTCATATATACCGTCTGTCAGAAGTATCTGAATTTACCTACCGTCGGTGGTTAACATACAATATAGTGCTCCTATATACCGTCTATTAACAGTATTTCTTTATACCTACCGTCGGTGGTTAACGTAAAATATAGTGCTCCTTTATATACCGTCTTTCAATAGTATTTCTTTATACCTACTGTCGGTGGTTAACATAGAATTTAGTGCTCCTATATACCGTCTATCAACCGTATTTGTCTATACCTACCGGCGGTTGTTATCAAAACAAACTATTTTCAATCGACAGTCCAAAGTTTCGTATCTATACTTCACTCTGAATGACCGATGACATTTATTTGACCAGTAACATTCCCTATTGTATTCATTATTTAGTTTTCTCCCTGAACTTGTCTGAAATATTTGCGGCTGTACTGATGGCAAACAACAATCAATCAATTTCTTAAAGTACTTCTTAATCTAAATAAAAAATATTTTTTTATCTAACCAGTAATATGTGATCGGTGAATGTACGTATGACAATTACGCCAATTTTGAAAAAGCATATTTTTTTTCATTTGCGCACATTGACATTTTTTAATTTGCGCCAAATTGATTCGAAAGGTTAGGTCTGATAAATTTAGATGATCAAATTAAACTTGTTTAACCAAACGCAGCAATTCAATGAACACAAGCTACAATATAGATAAATGTGTGTATAGACACATGTTGAGCTCATGGGTATCATCATTTAATCACACTTCTGGTACCCGAACATTTACTTTCATATATGGAACCGATGCCATAAAGAAAAAAACAGGCTTTAACTTATAAAAATTTTGATAAAAAAGGGGATGCTTTATTGTAGGGAAGATATCACAAGGTTGCAGTTCAACAGAACTGTTGCATGACAATACTCAGTTAAAAAAGATTTGTGCATATGCAAATGTGCTTTTTATGTCAAACTGTTACAATCTTATTTTATAAAGTGCTACTTCAAGTGTGATGTACACTTGCAATAAACTTATCCTGCTTTCAATCCCCCTCCTCCTCCCCGTCATGTGTGAGCAAGTGGCAGGTGGCAAAAGGCCAGAAGGAATATTTTTGTTATTATATAAATAAATTCTATACATCTTATATGCCTCATGACTTGTGTTTACCTGTTAATTTGTGCAAATGAAGAAATAAATTTGGCGCAAAGAAATAAAAAAAAAAATAGGCGCTAATTAAGTGCAGATTGGCGCAAATGGAAAAAGCCGAAGCAAATATAATCTTTTCTCGTATCAAGATTTCAAGATTTTATTCATAACCTCAGACACATACTTGTGTACAAGAGGACAATAATATATACAACCATATTAAAATAATATATAGCGAGACAGGACAAACGAAACACAAATACATAGTATATTTTAAAAGACAATTGGTATAATTAGATTAAGTATTTTATGATTTTCTTCACGAAAATTGATAATTTCCTTTGAACTTGTACGTTACATCTAGACAACAAGCCAGTGAATTTCTTCTTGCTTGGATTCATTACATAGTAATTTGGTACAAACTTTGATCTAAGAGCAGAAACATCAGCATTTTTACAGGTAAACAATATATGAAACTCATCCCCTATTCCCTCATTACATAATGTACATATTCTATTTTCCCTCGCGATCCCCGCCCATCTACCCGTCTCAATAGGTAACTTCAAATTCGAGCATCGAAGTTTAGATACGTAATATCTGTCCTTGGGTAGTAATCGCAATAGATACGGTTCCAAACCAAACTCGAGTTTGAATAAAGAATAGAATTCACCCCTATCAGATCAAATTGGTGTTTTCTTTCTTTTTTTCGTTCAGTTTCATCTAGTCCATTTGTTCATTTGACTCTGTCTCCATCACGACTAGGATGCATTTTAATTTATAATGTAAAGTCGTTCAGGTTTTTGTTTTATTATATAAAAAAAGAAGATATGGCATGATTGCCAATGAGACAACTCTCTAAAAGAGACAAAGTGACACCGGAATTAACTATTAAAAAAAACTTTAACAGATCACGGTACGCTGACGGTACAGATGTCTGTAAATTCAGAAATTAATGCGAGGTTTTTATTATTGCGACAATAATTAAGACTCGCATTTTGAAGTATTGCGTTTGAATTAATCAGGATTTTTTCTTAATCGTTGTAATCAAAATCTCATTTCAGGCTATAATGACACTCATCGCATTATATATTTAACAATTGCACGCAACAAATTTACATTCTAAAACTATGAATTTGATGTATATTTCATTTGACAAGATTAGTTCGTTTAATATGCCAAAAATTCTATAATTAGTGTATTATTCTCCCAAGTTTATTTGAAAAGGTATAATTCCTCTATACAAATGGCAAAATCTTTCATAAAATATCCAGTAAGTTGGATAAACGTTTACCAAATCATCCCAATACAGTTTGATTTATATATTCACTTTGCTATTCCGTTCTTGCACAGTGATATAGTTCATTTTGCGTCATCCCATATTCTAGCAAAGGGAGATTATCTAAGCATCACCGTTACATTAGTAATTATAGCTCTCGTACATAAAATAGTTAGCTCGAACTGTATGATCCTGTGTGAATCTGATCTTTATATTAAAAGTGCATAAATGGTTCACATATGGGTCTTATTTAATCATTAAACAGTATCAAAACAATTAGTGCATTATAATAACCAAATAGGCATGCAAAAAAGAATCAATAGGCAAAATATGCTTGTCTACCGTCTAATTCTAATTGCTAATATTTACTGTATTGTACATAGCTCAATTCCATTCCATTCCATTCCATTCAATTTTATTTATTTTTTAATTTTCAGCAGAAAACAGTATTTCTAACAATTAAATTGAATTAATTTGATATGACGTTGACACACGGTAATCACTCTCATGTTTTTATTTACATCGCTGTCAATCATCCGGTAAAGATGAATATTCATTACTACCCTCGGTAGTTAACGTCCCTCGATGGTTAACTTTAAGTGCCTACCAAGAAAAAACTGTAAAATATCAGTTGCAATTCGCGTCCCTAAAATTATGGGTACGGTGCACAATAATCACTTACATAAAAACAATAGACACAAATCACTGAAATAATCGCACTTACCGAAAGCTATTTCAAAGCTAGTGAACATGTAGACGAACCAGTGGACATAGACGGACTGGTAAACATGTAAACAGACGGGCGAATGTGACAGACTTATTGACAAACATTCACATATAGACAGACCTGCAGTTGGGAATGTAGGAAGACCAGGAGAAACGCTAAGGTACGCTTTACGCACACCCAATACACGCTTTAAGCTCGTTGTGCACACGATACAGATATGATTGACAGGTTGAATGCATCAAAATAACTAGCGTTTTGGTAGCGTGCATGATTTTTTTTACCTCGGCCGACGTACGTCGGATCTATACGTTGATGTGTGAAGCCGGTATTACATTATTTAAACCACTAAACAGGCAATGTCAGTTTCTAATTCTTATGCACAACAAAAGTAATATAAGACAATACATCTTTATTAAACAATTATCTAATATATATATATAATGCGAAACAAGCATTTGGGTTTACGATTGCATTTCTTTTTTTAAAGTAAGCAACTTGTCTTATCATTTGACGTCTATCGCCGCCCGATAATTTTTACAAAATGTACTCCTGAAACTATTGAGCTAAATGACTAAACTGGGTCACAATCATCATACGGAGAGTGAGATTTATCTTACCTCCTATACATTTCTAGGTATATTATTGGTTAAAAGCGTCATCGTGGAAATCGTGTATATTTAATATTAGGTTAGTTGGGAGGCGGGGCTATTTCATACACGGTTAGTAGTGGAGTTACGTCCCTTTATATTCCATATAAGGTAATAAGAAGGCGGAGCAGATTTCATACGTGTGTGGGGCACCGTTAAAGTCCAGAATTCCTCTAAAGTCCACAACACCGCTAAAGTCCACAACAAATCACCGCTAAAGTCCACAACGCCGCTAAAGTCCACAACGCCGCTAAAGTCCACAAACTTTCCGCTAAAGTCCACAAGAAAACGCCGTTAAAATACAAGTTCCGCTAAAGTCCACAAAAAAGCACCTTTTTTTATTGATAAAAACACCATTTTTTTTAATCCCGTTAGTACAATACAAAGCATGGACTTTTCTTCTCAGTAGTTATTTGTTTACCAGTTTGATAAATGAAAATAAGTACAGTATATGTAGATGATTTTGTTCAATCAAATTAAATTTGATCTTTGTATTGTGATGATGATGGCCAATTTTGAAAACATTTCTAAAAAATTCGTACAATTCATTAGTTATTAATTTATAACATTACTAGCATTATCGTTCATATAACCAGGAACCTGGAGTATGAAATATCCGTTAAAATTTATTCAACTGGAAAAACTACTTCAAAAAAAGATACAAAGTTGATTTCCGTTGCTTTATTGATCTTGCATAATTGATTACATTTATGTTCAAGATTTATGAAAGTCAACATTTAATCTAGGTGATCTCCAACTTATATTATTGTTTAGCAGATAGTTTCCTCAAATAACCAGGTCAAATCTAAATAGTTCATCAAAAAATAAACCAGAAACACATTTTTACCCTAAGGGCCATCATTTCTACTTTGTTTATATTTAGAAATGAAAATTCATGCAAGATGGTACATATTGTCTATGATTATTAATTTAATGATTCTTTACTAAAAAGGAGTTATTGAAGAACAGATTCTGTTTATTTGTCAATGGAAATTTCAGCAGGTGTTAAACGTAATGTTAAAAATTTGAGAAAGCTACATTTTTTTGTGTATTTGGTATGGACTGTGTTTGAAAAGACTGCATTGTGAAAAAATACCTCATTAGGCACCATGCTTATAATTACATTATTATTGCATTCTTCAAGTGCTGTATTTTTTCTTCTTATTATTCTTTATTCATAATCACTTTTTGACGTAACTAATGTATAAATCAAACATGCCTCCTAATCTATAACATTTGAAAGGCATTCATTCTGACACAAATCTTAACTATAACATTAGAAAAACCAACTTTTAACCAACGTTTTACGTTAGTAATTTCGGTGTTGGTTATAGAAAACATCGACAAGTAATGTGCTATTATTTTCAGAACGCATAATAAAGCCAGTATGATAAATTCCAAATAAAAAAGAAAAGAAAATATTCTATGCTTTAAATTATATTTTTATCCATTAGTATCGGATATCGATACGTTGAATGCATGCATCGGTGTCTACTATATTATTATATAAGGACAAGTAGTTAAAAACCTTCAAAAAGAGTTAAAAAAAATATCTGTTTTTCGAAAAACATCACCATAATGTCCAATTTCTTTGCAAAAGAAACATTTTGATATATATAACTATAAAGCATAGAGTAATGTACAAATCATCAAAATAAAGCGACCGCATGTTGGTCTATCAAAATGTCACAGCATTGCTAATTTGACGTTCACTATAATATTATAGGCAACTTAACTATTTTTGCGTTAGGGTGATTTTGAAACGCATCTATTTTACAGAGAGATGTATACATAAAATATGAATTTAAATTATATTTTTGATTTACCTACGTTAAAATGCGTTGCTCTTAAAAATATAACATTATTTTTTCAATAAAACCTGATTTGAGTACATTTCAATGAGAGAGCAACTCAATAATAAATATAATACATATCTAAACCACTCTACCGGAGACCAAAGAGGAGACTTTAATATTACTTGCATCGAACCTTTTTTATTGTTTTTTTGTTTTGTTTTATTATTTCGGGGCCTTTTATTAGGGACGACTGTAGGATAAAAAAAACTTAATCCCCCCCCCACCCCTCTTAACTTAATTTGGGAAAAATTGATTGACTAATATAGGGATATATGTGTAAAATCGATTTTGGATATACAAAACTTGCAGAATTTTAACCCACCCCACCCCTAAACTATTTGATTGAAGTTGTTTTTTTTTATCCTATACATCGATCTTTTGATGTCGACCCTTACTGTGAAGTATCGATTTTGCTCATTATTAAGGGATGTACGGTGCTTTAAAATATATATAAATTCTCTGGTAGAGACGGAATTGCCTCATCGCCAATTATACTATATCTTTTTTCATTATCAGTTAAATAATTTCCGAGGTCTGGTTTGCGGAGCGATCTAAGAAGTATATCTACAGTAATCACTAGGATGTCAACACTGAGGTTATAAATTCGCTGAACCCCGCTCGAGGCAAATGCGTTCGACTCCAATCCTCATTAACTACTTCTTTATTGTCCCGCGCTTCCTTATTTAATACAATAATTTTTGTCTAATTCCATAAACTCACTCCATCTGAACTTTGATTGAAAGTTGTCCCATTTGCAATCATACCACATCTCCTTATTTTTATATTGACTGTTTACTTATTCCGTACTGTGTACTGTGTACTATATATTTGTTTTCGATAAAAAAAAAATATGCATACAATAGTTGTTTAACTTGGGAAAGTGTTTTTAATCACATGCTAAATTACTCAAAGATTAATATGTTACAGTATATAATAAACTCACATTTTAACGCTAAAAATGTTCTACGGTAACCAATAAAATTGTATTAGAACGGAAACATTCCTTTAAAGTTTATAAGTTTGTAAAAGTTTCAGCTCAAATCTTCATACTAGACTTCCATTTAGGCTTTTCAAGATACTAAAACAGTATCTTTAAAAGAGAATGAAGAAAGGAAATTAACTCTGAATACGATACTGTGAACTTTGATGTGACGTAAATGTTATCAATCATTATGATTATATGATAGTTCCACAATTGTTGGTGTTCGGGCTCAATGTAAGATGAACGTTCCTATTGCCTTTATCCTTTATCCCCCATTGCTCATAAACATATATTTTTATTAGTTCTGGATTTCTCAACACACAAACAAATCGGTCAGTGAATGTAAAAATCATAAAAAAAATATATATTAAAAACAACATATGACGGTATTTAAAGTTGGATTTTCATATACCATTTGTTGAAAGACACAGGATTGGCTGAATATATATTTCTTTATTTAGTCATAATTTTCTTCGGTTAATTTTGTTTTTCCCCTGATGCAAATCAAATTTTGGGATAAAATATAAACTTTGTAAGACCTGTTGTGACCTTCTGCTGTTGTCTGCTCTATAGTCGGATTGTCGTCTCTTTGGCACATTCTCCATTTCCATTCTTAATTTTATTTGTGTTATATCATCAGAAATTGATAATTAACGCTTCAAAATAATTATATTACTTAAAAAAACAAATAAACCTATGAGAATTCTGCCTCCATTTGTACCAATTTTGATAAAAATCCTGCATGAAATAGTCCCTAGTGTCTCCAGCAAATATATAAAAAGAACGCATTGTTGGAGTTTCTTGTGGATGTACAAATGTTTATTAAAGAATACACAAAGCGCATCATAGCTAGATAACTTTTTAGAAATGTTGTCTGTTTGTTAAGCTAGGTTCGCACTGCCGATCAGATCAACTCGATCAAGCCCGATCAAGACAAATTACTTGATCGGGAGGATTGTCTAACTCAATCGACAAGAATGTTCGGGATAGTCTACCTTGATCGTCATCGATCTGACTTTCTACTCTAGGATCGTGTAGAGATCGGGTTTGGTCGGAAAACAACAATTTTACCGATCGATACTCGATCATTTCGACCTGTGCGCAACTAATGTCCGATCATTTCCAGATTAACTCGACCAATGTCCGATCGCTTGCAGATCACTGTGACTTCTATATATATTTTATCCCAGACCAACTCGATCAATACCCGATCCCTTCGCGACCACATTCGACCACTCTTCGATCTCTACTGGGCCATACACGAAAACACATGACTGCTACACGATTCTCAAAAAGTGTGTGCAGATCTGATTAACTCTCATAACTCTGTTCCGCAAAAATATATTCGCAACATTATTTTTAACTGTACAAAAATTCCTTCGTGTACAGTACGTGTCTTTACTTTTGCAAGGAGAGGAAACATTTTAAGAGAGAGGCAAAAGACACCAAGGAACAACCAAACTTAAAGGTCGGAAACAAACCGACACAGCCATAGCGAAAAAAGGTTACCGACGAGAAGACAAACAGCAGTCCACATAACATAGAAAAACTAAAAACTTTGCAACACGTAACCCAACATAACATGCATGGGATGATCGCAGATGTTCCGGAAGGGAAGAAATTCCTGCAATTTTGGCACCGGCAGATTTTTCAAATATTAAAGTAATTGTGCATTTTTATTCATTGTTAGATTGCTGATGACGAAGTTATCTTTCAAAGTTGGTTTATAAGAACATCAAGATTAAATTTTACCTGTTTTATGGGCTATTTTCTGTTTTGTCTGTCCGTATTTTCCGTTTGTCCAGTAATGTTTGTAGCAGAAAAAAAAGAAGATCTGGTACAATGAGACATCTCTTCACAGAACACCAAACGACATAGAAATTATCAATAACAACTATACAGTGGCGGATCCAAGGGGGGGGGGAGGTTCCGGGGGTTGGGACCCCCCTTTTTAAAATGGCTGGATCCGCCACTGACTATAGGTCACCAAACAGTCATTTTTTTTTCATTCGAACTTTTTGACGTAATGTCACACAAAAATGAGACGAAAGACAAATATTTTTTTTATTTGGTGCGAATTTCTTTCTACCAGTAACGATATAAACTGGTCAGCGCGCACACATTTTGATCATTTGTTTGTAACATACTTTCATAGGCGGATCCAGGGGGGAGCCTGGGGGCCCGGGCCCCCCCCCCCCTTTCGTTGGAAAAATTTGGTTGATTATATAGGGAATCATTGAAGCATGACTGGAGCCGGCCCCCCTTAGGTCAGTCAGCGCCCCCCCCCCCCCTTCCCCTTTAGGCAAAGTTCTGGATCCGCCACTGACTTTTGCAAGTTTGCATAAACTTTGACAAACTATACACTCGTTGCAAATGCCTCTACAGGTTGTTGTTAGTCGTTTGTTAGTTCAAACGATGCATTTCTTTATAATTTTAACATTAAATAAATTATCTAAACGTGTTCTTTCTTGTCATAACTCAAAAATGGTCTAAAATTATCCAAAACTTCAATCCCCTCTAAACAAACGATGCATTTGTTTCTACTTCTGTTACGTTTAACAAACTATAACAAACGGCACACAACGTTTACCAAACTTTGGTTAGAAAGAAATGCACTCTTGATCTCTTAATAGATATATGTAAAGTTGTAAACTGTTTCAGAAAAGGCATCAAATTGTGGGGAAATATGTGACATCTTTGCCCTCTTTTTGCATTTTTTTTTTTTTGGCAAATACATACAGGTTGTTGCCATACAGCAAAAAATAAATAATTATATTTAACCATTCAACTACTGGGATTCAAATCTATGAAAAAATACTGATTACATACTGATGCACATTTGACAAACAGTAGGCTTATTTGTGAGAAAGCAAGGAAATGGGGATTGTAAAGTTTTCTATATGTATATTGCTATCTAACATAAGTACTAATACAGTGACAAATCTAATTTTGTGGTGTCATTTCCAAAAAAGAGCAATAAACTACCATTACATATCAGTGTCCATATATGAGGAAGTTTTTACAAGCATTGGATTCCTCTTCGATGAGTTAGTGCAAGTCTCTCATACTGCCCACACAGTGATCGTCATGTCAGCCACTACCTCACCTAGATATCTCGGCACCCTTTGCTGTCTACACCTTCTTGTTCATCTTCTATGCACTCTACAAGCTATTAACCTGTTTCTGAGCTCTTACCACCTTGCCCACAAATTCAATTGCTTTATTTCTATGTAGATATTTTAAAAGTATGTTTTTACTCGGACCTTCTACTGAATATAACCAAATAAACGGAGAATGTGTCCATGGGACACTGATAATGCCTAAGCTAACATATAAAACATTATAAAGGGCCATGTTGGGACGTACGTGCGTTCGGACTGACAAGGGTAACACTTAATGCCCACTCCGAAGCAGCGGGGAATAAAAATTTCGGACGTTTTTATACTAAAAATGTGCATACCCGACCAATTCCCGATTATCAATACGACCAATATACGATCAGGTCAATCTGGTCTGGTCTAGATAAGGCTGAGATCGTAAATAGTTGATTTGGTCTAGCTAGTCGATTAAAGATCGTGTAAAGATCGTGAATTGATCTAAATAATAGAATACGTATAATTTTGTTGTCGGGATGGAGTCGTGATGGAGTCATAAAGAGGTCATGAATGGTTGAGTAAAGGTCGTATACAGTCGGATGGCGGTCGGGTAAAAGTCGTAAACAGGCTCGATCAAGAATTTGGTTGAGCTGTATGTATCTGTATTGTATGGTCGTATGTGTTTTGTAGCCAAGTTGTGAGAGTTGTGTCCCTTTGTATGATGATGATGCATATTTGTCATGTGATGTTATCTGGCTGTTTGAAATAAACGTGCTATGGGAATAGATGTGTTTTTGTTGCTCTTAAGCAAATATAACTTTAGCGGCATGGGGAGGCAAGTATATGTCCCCCATGTACGTAATATGGTGGAGGACTTCAAAACGACCCCTTTAAGTGTATTTTATGTGAGCTGTCCCCAAGATGAAGAACAAACTTTTTTAAAGTCTGAACCACGAGGCTGGCGGCGCCATATTAAACTTTTGACTACGTTGAAATTTGGAATTTTCGTTCAGTGATGTATATCAGTACCTTGCAGTTGACACTGGAACCAATTTTTGAATTTTGTGTAAAATTTGGATGTTTTTAATTTGGATTTAGCCAATATTCAGAAGTCACAAATTTATGGGAGTTTTCGTCAACAAAAGAAAACGGTAAAATGCAAGGAACTGTTTTGAAACAACATTGTATACATGCACATGCCTATTAATATCTAAAGTATTTCGCAATTGTTTATAATTATCATTTGAACTTTGATTTTCATTTGGACTGTTGAACGCGATCGAAATTTCTACACAAACAATTAAATTTTTAACCGGAATTTGGCGTTGGTCAGTCTGACATCAAGAATTTATGCAGCTGTGTATGTTTATGTGTGTAGAAAACCATAGCATGTGTGATGCGACGTCCCGGCCTATCATCGTAAAGGTACTTCGAAAACAATTGCTTAGTAATTGGCTTTATCTTTTGGAACTAATCGGCATGACCTATATTGAATAAACCATATGTATTTAGCAGAGAAAAATTTGTAATTGCTTGGTATGTGTGAGATTTATCTCGTCATACGGTACCCATTTACAAGAAAAACACGGACTTATTTCGAATATTAATTATAAATTCAACTATGTCTCCAGGATTTTTTTTTTTATTAATTATCTGTTAATCGTGTTTTTTGTTTATACAAATATATTTAGGTTAACTGTTGGACTGATTTGATAGAGGATTGTTAGTAGCGGTGGGATAATAGTTATAAATAAAACCTAGGTTGATATTGACATTTCTGGAGCTTTTCATTTGTTTCATCTTTATTTTATTTTGTGAGTGTGATGTATGAGAGATTGGACATGTTAGAGAGGGATAATTGGTCGTATTTTCTTTTGACTGCATAATTATGTAACACAGGCACTTGTCTCAGAAAAAAATGCCCATATATGCCTTAATATAACACAAGATACTTAACTTGCATTTTCTAAAGATATCAGGCGGTGACGAAGTTCCGTTGTATGCTGCTTTCTAGGCTGTCAACCCAACTAAAACTTGTTATAGCGTAAATCTAAATTGATTTATCTTTACAATGGTGTATAACATGCCTACATTTGTTGTCGGAATCATCCGTAGCAATCCTATCCAAGTATATCAATCGTAATAATTTTGCCAACCGCTGATGATTGGCAATAACCGCGTCACGTCTACTTATATATCTCGGTTGCCGATTGGTCAATTATGGGAAAGTCTAAATGATTCTCGGAGTTACCTGATCTTGTTTCATTGTCATACGTAAAGTCAAGAGAGAGTCTGAATGACATTGACGTCATGGGAAAATTTGAATCTAAAAAGGGAAACTCGTAACTTATTAGACATACCACAAATAAGACGTGTTAGGGTTTTTTTTTCACGGTATCTTATACAATTTTACTAACTGGGTGATAAGTTCTATTCAGACAAAAAATAACAGTTTTTCTTAAACAGTTTTTATAATTAATCATTTACTGCGAGCCGTTTATTGCCAAAGTTTCAGCGGTTGGAAAAATTATTACGATTGACATACTTGGGTAGGATTGCTACGGAAGATTTCGATAACAATTGTAGGCGTGTTATACACCATTGTAAAGATAAATCAATTTAGATTTACGATATTACAAGTTTTAGAGGGGTTGACAGCCTAGAAAGCGGCATATAACGGAATTTCGTCACCGCCTGACATTTTTCGAAAATGCAAGTTAAGTACCTAATGTTATATTAAGGTCTATAGGAAAAAAATTTCTGAGACAAGTGCCTGTGTATCAAATGCATATTTATTTATGTTGAATGAACGTAATGCGTGCACAAGGTCCTAAGGGGGAGATCGAGATTCCAGACGTTCGGATTTTTTTCTGCATTGTTGATACTGGTGTGTATGGATGCTAGATTGAGAATTGGTCAGCAACGAATATTTCAGTTAATATAAATGTATTTACAAAGATTATTTGGAAACTGATTTGAGTCTTATATGGAAATGATTACTGGTATATAGTTTGAATTTATTATACTTGCAATTTTTCCTCTTCTTGAAATTGTATATGGATAAAACACATACACCATTTTGATAAAATTTGGGAAATTTTCTTTTTGGGGCGGAATGTTATGTATCTGTATTGTATGGTCGTATGTGTTTTGTAGTTAAGTCATGAGATTTGTGTCCCTTTGTATGATGATGATGCATATGTGTCATGTGATGTTATCTGATTCTTTGAAATAAACACGTGCTATGGACATAAATGTGTTTTTGTTGCTCTTAAGCAAAGATAACTTTATCGGTATGGGGAGACAAGTATATGCCCCCCCCCCAATTGTATGAAATATGGGTACGTCATACAGCTTGGTCCTGGTAATTTGGACAATCGGGATCATCGAGTTGATCTGATTGGCAGTGTGAACCTAGCTTTAGATAAAATAAAATCGCAATTCAAAGATCAAATTTATTGGTTTCAAAATCAGATCCTGTTATCTTTTCATTTATCAAAAAATACAATTTAAGCTGATAAGAAATACTTTCCAAGAAAAGTCTATGCTTTTTATAAGATCTTTTCTGAAGTAAAAAAAAAAAGCGAATTGATTCTTTTATCAATAAAAAAAATGTTTGAACTTTAACGGTGCTTTTTTGTGGACTTTAGCGGAACTTGTTATTGTGGACTTTAACGGCGTTTTTTTTTTTTGTGGACTTTAGCGAAGGTCATTTTGTGGACTTTAGCGGAAAGTTTGTGGACTTTAGCGGCGTTGTGTACTTTAGCGGTGTTGTGGACTTTAGAGGAATTGTGGACTTTAACGGTGCCACAATGGTGTTACGTCCCGTTAGAAAAACAAAACAGTATTGAGAAAAAATCTTAAAGGTTTCAACAGTCGAAGAAAGTGATGATAAAGTGAAATATATTCATAAAACACATTTAAATCTAACAAGTTGTCATTGTTGGCATCTGTTTTTGTAGGATCAAATGAAGTAGTTTCTTAATCATGTTAATTCTTACTGTATTGAAAACTTGCTTTTTTGATAGGTCACTAGTCTAAATTTTACACGTTAAGACAGTTGGTAAGATAGTGTCCTAGTGACGTAATACGGTATATATGGAGTCAGTAAATTCCATATATATATATATCGTATTAGGTTACTAGCACACTATGTAACTAATAGTATGCGTTGACTCCGCCTGCTATCTAGGATTGACATCAAGGTTAAGAAGAGAGCATGTGAGTGAAATGCTTGTTTGTCTATTATTCTGAAAACTACAATAGGTAAAGATAAATATAACATAGGAAGAAATATTCAGAATCTTGTGCTCAGCCTCTTCCTATTGTCTATTGACGTCAAAACTTACAAGACAACTCGTTATTGGAGCTATAAAAATTGTCCTGAAAGAAGAATTTAACAATTGTTTCATGTTTGCCTATAATATCTTGAAAAACTGATAAGTAGAAACTTTAAAAAGCAAAAATCTTCAGCCAAACAACACCTACCAATTAGCCTGATGTAGACAACCGTTTGTCGACTCGTTTCTAGACTGAGTGTTCTCAGTTCCTCTTCTTGACGATTTTTACAAATTTTGTCAATTTTGTTGATTGTCTTGAAAACTGGTAAAGATATAAAGAAGCTTTGACAACATGATAAGCAAAACAAGTTCGAATGTGTCTGGATAACCACCAATTCATTATAAAGTAATATCAATAACACAAATACGGTCTTCAACACTGAGCATTGACTCACACCGAACAAAAAACTACAGATGTCCCCCAAATTACTAGTGTAAAATCATTCAATCAGGAAAAGCAACTGTCTAATCCATATGAAAAACGAGAAACGAGAAACGCTTATCGGAACCACATCAACAACGGCGACAATCACTGAACAAGTTTATGAGCATGGTGTAACAGCACAACATAAGAACTCAAAATCCAAGGGAAATAGCTTGATTCGCCAGATCGAAACGATGCACACAACAAAACATCATAAACACAAACAAAACATAAAGTACTGATTTAGAGTAACTGAAAGCCAGTTCAAAGCCGACAACAATTAACAAATAAATCATATTTTCACAGACCATACAGATCAACGGATTCGGTGCAAATCGTCATAAACAGTCTGAAAAAGCATGAATCATATTCTAGAGTTGAAATGCTAAGAATGTCAAGGAAAGGGGATATACTGGTTGATATATGACCAATATCATTGGTAGAGGAGTTAAAAATAATAAATTTGTCTTTTAGTATCTAAGAAATAGTACCTCAATTTAGTAATCGGAATAGATATAAAATACTCATTTTCAAATGTTCAAATTCAAAAAAACAAAGTCGTGTCCGTCTTGAATTTTAACTATTAAAGCCTTAATTAAGTTGCTTATCATAAGTGTGTCCTTTAAAGATTTAATGACTGTACTAACTGCTAATGTCATAAACTTAGTATCACTTTACATTCTCCTATTATAAGTGACAGGTTGTCTCTGACTCTGAACTGTAGAATGCCTTTTAAACAAGAAAGTGTGTTGCATAAGAGATAGGAAGGGTTATCTATGTGGTATAGATCTATATTCAAATTGTGTACTATTATAAGATGAATACAGGGTTTTCTTTGAGAGATATATGTGTGTATTATGCTTTGCTCGCAGTATCAGTTGTCAGTCCACATTTGATTTTGATAATCAACTTAATGGTATCAAAATGAAAATCAAAATGTAAAGGATAACATGTGTTATATACTACATTGAGTTTTGTGGATTTCTATGTCGTGAACAATTATTTCATGCATTTTGTTGGGCTCTATTTTTCAAATCCTTGTAACCCCCATTTTTTCTTCCCACAGTAATAAGAATGGAATGGTCGTCTCATCAGTGTAGATTGCCACTATATTTAGAAATATATTGACATTCCTGCTTGTTTGAGTATATAAGATAAGACAACTAGACAATAAAAATTGCCTTTCGGTGTATATCCAGTCCTATCTATATTTGATTTCTTTTTAGTGAACTTTTGTAGTGGTCAAATAATCAAAATATCAAAATGACCTCGGGATTCAAAATGACACATTTAAAAGTTGGTCGTAACTATGTATAATATATATTTGATAATTAGGTTTACTATTTACATAAACTGCAGCAAACGATATATAAATATTTATTTTTAAAAACCATTCGGCAATTTTGATCAAATCAAGCTATTTTACGGTTCACAAGACGTTAAGAAATGAAAAATGTAAATTATTGCTTCAACTTGAAATTTATAAAAGGTTTATGCATGATGTTCCCGATATAAATACCCTTTTGACGTCAAATTCAGTCACCCAAACAAACAACACCAGGCATGACTTAACACATTATAAAGTTCAGTTGTGTTTACTTTCTCTGATCATAACACGTGTATATGCAGAGTACGATGTTTGTTCAGTTTTTGGTCCTGTTATCTATCTATAATGGATTCCAAGCGGCCTCCATACCACAAGTGGCTAAATCTCCACTCACCATATGTGCCTTCAATATACAAGTATTTGGAGTAACAAAGATGGATAAGCCTGAAGTTGTGGATATTTTAATAGATGTAAGTGATTTTATCCTATTTGATATTATACATTATTTTATTTTGTAGAATCTTTTGATAAAAGTTGACCATGTATAAATTTCTTGTGAATCAAGGTAGCTTTTAATTTATAACTGTCCTTGCGTAGTAGGTTTATGTTTTGTTAATTTAATATAGCTATTGAGGCTTAAATTAAAATATTGTTTGTTTGCCCTTTACCGACCGACCCTATCAATTCGTTCCGCCTGAAAATCTTTTATTTGTATTTACCAGCAAGATTTTATTTTATTTTATTTTTTCGTTCCTACCAAAAATCTTATATTTGTATTTCCCGCTCAAAACTTTTTTACCGGAATCCTCGGGTTTTATCTTTACGTATAAGGTCCAGTCCGTTTGGTATCACCTGAGCGTTTGACATGAACACTTGCATTTGAAGTTTCAAAGCATTTGTTTGAAATCGATGTTGAACGCTTTCTGAAATCATGATATGAAGTACGTTACTCTGTATCTTTAAACTTAAAGAGCAGGGTTCATTTACAAAAAAGTTCGTTTGATACAAAAGTATTAACGTGTGTACAAACTAATTTGTAAACGGACGTTGTATTCTATGTAGTGATGGCCTTTTGTGATCCGCATATCAGAATCATTATGTTAACGATGCCGCTAAATTATTTATATCTGACATGAACCAAAAGTGACAAAACCCTGTAAAGTGGAGAATATCTGGCAGTAAAATCGCCAAGTTTTCCATACAGATCATTTATTAATGTGATGCAAAATATGTGACAATTAAGTTTTAAGTCTTATAGCATTTTTATTGGAAAAAAAGGCACACACGAAATTTGTAACACTCTATGGACTTTTTCTACTAGTAATATATGTCTGCCCGGACATTATCTTACCAGTACAAAGTTATCTCTTATATATTTTTTTTTTCAAAACTAATAGTCCCAGCGGAAAACTTATTTGCAAAAACAAAACGGACAAAAAATGACATTATGCAGATTTTGTATCTATAAAATAAAATATTTTACCTACCTGCCTACCCATGACAAATAATATACCGAGCCAAGTTATTTTCTTGGGGAAAAAAATAAAAGATTTTACCTACCTACCTACCCTGTTTCAAAACATATGGTCGGAAAAGGGCAAACAAACAATATTTTAATTTAGGCCTGACATGATTGCTTGGGTTTTTGTACATTCATTTAATATAGCTATTGACATGATTGCTTGGGTTTTTGTACATTCATTTAGTATAGCTATTGACATGATTGCTTGGGTTTTTGTGCATTCATTTAATATATCTATTGACATGATAGCTTGGGTTTTTGTACATTCATTTAATATAGCTATTGACATGATTGCTTGGGTTTTTGTACATTCATTTAATATATCTATTGACATGATTGCTTGGGTTTTTGTACATTCATTTAATATAGCTATTGACATGATTGCTTGGGTTTTTGTACATTCATTTTGCTATCACAATGGCAAAACAGTTGACGCGATAGAGATAGGAAAGTAACTCCTCTTATGAATTAATAGTAAAACAATGCCGGATACTTTTAATAATGTTTTTTTTTTTCTATACAACAATTGTGAAAGATACTTATTTAATTGTTTTATGATTAGAAAAATCTGGAAACTCTTACAAAAGGTCTTTCAAGTCAGCAACTTTATGGGTGTTTTAAGTAGTTCTATAGCTTGTTACAATTTCCAAAAAACAATAACTATTTTCCACATCTCTCGGTTTTCAAAAGGTTAAAACTGAAATTGGTAGACAACCTATTGAAGCAGTAATATGATTATGGCATGTCCTTAGATCATATCATCTTTGTACTTAGTTGGTTTACAAAATGTGTCGCAATTTAGGAAAAACTTTTGAATTATTCTATTAAGTTTTTGACAGCAATGATGTGTCTTATGGGGGGGGGGTCATAACTTTTGGATATATTTTATGATACGGAATTTGTATCTCATGCTAACGCTGTTAGCAATATTGGTTGCAAATAATTATATTGGAAATTTTATTGAACAGGAATTAAGATTTCTACAGCAGATGACCTTGAGTGTTATGGTTCCCCAAATTCCATTTCACTTTGTTATTGTTTTAATTAATTTAAATTTTGTAAAGTATTGTTTCCATTAAAAAAATCTGTATAATGATGATTATATCAATACTTTTATTACGTTTTGTAATTGTATTATCATTTAAATATTATTAGACTTATAATTGTTGATGATGATGGAAGTGTTTGACTGGCTATATATACAGCCCTTGCACAGTCGGTGATAGTTATGCATTTCTTTTACTTTGATATTTACTGATACTCCAACACTTATGATAGTATTTAAGACATATAGAGTAGGGACGAAAGATACCAAAGAGAAGTCAAACTCATAGATAAAAAATAACACTGGCAACGCCATGGCTAAAAAAGAAAAGACAAACAGACAAATAATAGTACACAAGACTAAACATAGAAAACTAAAGACTAATCAACACGAACGCCACCAAAAACTGAGGGTGATCTCAGGTGATATGGAAGGGTAAGCAGATCTTGCTCCATATGTGGCACCCGTCGTGCATATTTACAGAATTAAACATCATGTACAAGTATTTGAAACTATCTTTAAATTTGTTTTAGGATTTTGAAAAATTGCCTGTTTTGTCTTTCTTATAAGAATAATGTCTACATGAATAAGATTTCTGTATAGTAAAGAAAATTCCGTAAGTTGACAAAAGTTTGATATATAAATTATTCTCGGTAACGTTATTTGTTGAGTCAATATGCAATCATTTATTTCACAAATCAAATACATAATAGAAGAAAAATATATTTCAATGTTCATAAATTTAATTCATCTCCATTCAAACACATGCAGAAAAAGTTCTCTTGTTCAAATCTTTTAAAAATATTCTTTGATAATTCAATAATTCTGTTTCAAGTTAACAGTTCACCGGCCTAGTTCACGTGAATTGAAATAAAAACGCGGATATGACATTTGTGTTACAGAGTGCACAATACATTTTAATTTCAAATATGTTTTGACTTGAACAATATCCTGGCGTACAAAGCTATTACTTTTGAGACCATAGAATAAAATTGAGAATGGAAATGGGGAATATTTCAAAGAGACAAACACCCGACCAATGAGTCTACTTTCATATTCATCTGTTTATAATATCAAAAGGTTTACTTTTGAATGGCGTCAACAACATTCGATAGGCATTCCAAAATTAGATAGATATTCCAAATACAATTTCCTGACAACACATGCTACCCGTGACAACACATGCTACCCGTGACAACATCCCAACAATCATTATGCATTGAAAACACACTACAATTGTTAAGTACAAAGCAGCGCTTTCATACAAAATGTGCTCAACTTTTACACCAAAAAAAAAATAACAAAAAGAAGCATTCAATTTAAAAGTTGGTTTTGACTACCAAATATTTATTATACCGTCAGTATTTCAGATGTCAAAGATAACTTAAAGAATTAATCTTGGCAAACTTTTATGAAATGTCATGTTTTATTTTTATTTTCTTTCGTCTAGAGTGTTACAATATAGTTACATACATTATAATTGTTATTGTCTCATTGATTGCTATATACAACTATAAAAAATACCTTTTAAATACTATAAAAAAAATTATTCTTAACAACTTCAAAAGATATTCGGTTAAAGTTAAACAATTAGTATGAAGTAATTAAATTGTGGATTTAAAATTAAAACAACTTTGTCCATGTATGTTGGCAACTTTAGTTGAAAAACAATTTATAGTCTAACTGATATATATAATAAAAACAAAACGCACAAAAGTGAAGGTCGAGAAGTTGAAACTTTCTAGTGTTAGGTTCTGATGAATTCGCGGAAAAGTTGCAAAGTTAAGGTTTGACATCTTCCTTTTGCACAAGCATTTCTGGATCCGCTGCTTGTTTAGCTTTGCTAACAAAATGGCTTTCAATTGGTCAATTTAAACACTTGAATTTGGGATGTGCTTTATCTTTTTCATAAGGTTATTCACTGTCATATGCATCCTGTGAGTCTCAGGTGTTTACTCTGGGCGCTCCAGATTAAGGTGAACCCAAAAAGTGCTGCAACTAAGAGAAAAAAACAAGAATGTGTCCATAGTACACGAATGCCCCACTCACACTATCATTTTCTATGTTCAGTGGACCGTGAAATGGGGTCAAAACTTTAATTTGGAATTAAAATTAGAAAGATCATATCATAGGGAACATGTGTACTAAGTTTCAAGTTGATGTAACTTTAACTTCTTCAAAAACTGCCTTGACCAAAAACTTTAACCTGAACTTCGCACTATCATTTTTTATGTTCTGAATCAGTAGACCATGAAATTGGGGTCAAAACTATAATTTGACATTAAAATTAGAAAGATCATATCATGGGGAGCAAGTGTACTAAGTTTCAAGTTGATTGGACTTCAACTTCTTCAAAAACTACCTTGACCAAAAACTTTAACCTGAAGCGGACGGACGAACGGAGGCACAGACCAGAAAACATAATGCCCCTCTACTATCGTAGGTGGGGCATAAAAAGATTTAGTAATTGACACCGAATTTCTACTTAGAGAAAAAATAAAGAACAGCGCAGATTTGATTTTAACTATCATTATAATGATAAACATGCCTGACATACTGTTTATATGTGACGCATGTTTAACTTTCAGCTAAATACAGGGTAATAATGTCGAATTCTCAGTACAGTTGTATTTACTTTTAATGGATAATTAAGCTGTTTAATAGTGCTTAAATGAAAGTTTGTATGCTTTATGAGTAAGAACATCAATAATAAATATGATTTGGATCTATTTTGATATGATAAAAATAAAAAAAAAAGTTTGGAAGTCAGATTATGTATGTGCGTTCATTGTCAGGGTACCATATTTCAAATTCTGATTTCTGATCGCCTTGAAATCTTAAAAAATGAACAATTGTATCTCATGTTTATGATAACCATAACGACAAACCTCCGTTTCTTCATTATTATATGTAACATTGTTTTCTTATATGAAATACAAACTAAATTCAATCGGCGTTCAGTACAAGTAAGTGCTGGAAACCAAGAACATAAAAGAAAAACGGTATATCACTGCATACAATGGAGTAGTTATTTCGCAACATCATTGATAAATATAGAAACAGTAATATGGGATACACAATATTTGACTAAAACTTCTTCAAAATGTGTATAATATAATTAAATTTATTTTTACAAATAAGGAAATGTTTGGTTATTTGGACTCATTTAAAGGTAAAGTGAACGTTTTTCGCAGTTTAGCACGCACAATACGCAAAAATGCTATATCGGGTAACAGGATAGACAAAACGGATAACAGGATATAATAATTTAATATGGTGATAGATCGTGCACGTACGTTCCAGTTACAAACAACAAAACCAGAAAAGAAAACAACGTGCATGGGTATTACTTGATATAGGGTTTATAAGGAATGGAAAAAAATACCGAATATACTATAATGGATTACTATATTAGACCTACGTTGCTGGTGGTTAACATGGTTAACCAATATAAGACGTTTTCGGTTCACCATGGAAAGTTGACTAACAATATATCATTATACTCGGAATGAAAATATATAATATATATATAGACGTTTTCCTCTTGAAAATCAACTTATTGACAATAAAAAACAAACAAATGTTATCCATTTTTTTTTGTTGATCATCGAAAATTTCTTTTGAACATGGTATTCCTTCTAATCTCAATTAACAGTACTATGATTCAAAATTGTCTGACAGTGACGAGCTTTTTTACTACAAGTATCGTCAAAACAATTGGGTTTCAAAAACTCCAACAAAAAACCCAACATGTATACACAGCTACTTTTGCATAGGTACTATTTCTGTACTAAAAATCTGTGGTACTGGAAATTAACTTTTAATAATCAGTACTTTTTTGTTACGTTAAAATTATTGTAATATTTAGGTACCTGTATTTTACAGTACTTAATTTGTACTTGAAATTTAGGCACTACAGATTTTTGGTTACTACCGTTACATTTTCAGCATTTTGAAAGTTTTTCTATTTCAAATCTCTTAAAATTATGATTTTCAAACATGAAATATTGTATTATTTCTGTACCAAAATATTAAGTACAATTCAAGTACTGTAAAATACAAGTACCTAAATATTACAATAATCTTAAAGTAAAGAAATAGTACTAAAATAATATTAAAAGTAAATTTCCAGTACTACATATTTTTAGTACAGAAATAGTACATATGCAAAAGTAGCTGTGTAAATGTTATAAATCCCGAGGTAATTATTTCTTTCATATTATTAAATGAAACATTTGTCTAGATATTATGTCTTAACCAAAGTACTCAACTGTTGCAAAAATAATCTGTTTTAGATCCTGATTTTTTGTGACCTAACACTTGTACAGGAAATTCGAGATGCCAGCGACACAGCTTTCAATGCGTTGAAAGCCAAGGCAAATGCACAAATGAGGTATGTATGGTCAGTTATAATAGTACACTTTTCTCGAATATTCACCGTCTCATAGTACTACATGAATTCAGCCTGAGAATGAATGTTGAATGCTGGTTGAATGAATGTTTAATGACTAGGGGGTTATATTTTAGCCATATTGAGAACGATAGCATGTTAATGTGATAAAAGTATATTAAGGTAATGGGGTAGTTGTGTGTCATTGAAACACCTTCCCAACAGCATGATAAAACCAGAAAATTGATGGTTATAATGACTGTCTTCGCGAAAGAATAAGTGTCTATTTCATATATACATATATCAAGCTCTAATTTGTCCTGATTGTGGACAACTTGATAATATATTTGAGACATTATAAAGCCTTAACGTAGAAGGCATATCCGATTTACATATATGAGCCAAAAAAATAATTGTTATATTTTTAATTTATATTTATCATTGCACTTGTTGTTTGTTTGTTCATTCATTCAAATTTTGCGATTGTATTTTCTAAAAATACGTAATATATATATAAGATTTCTAGATCTATTTCTATTTAAACAAAATTGTTTACATGAATATATTTTTAGTCTACTAAATGAACAACTAGAAGAACCGTGTATGTTGGAATCTGTGATTAGTGAAAAACTTGGAAGATCTTCATCAAAAGAACAATATGGATTTCTTTATTGGTATGTTTCATTCAACAAGAAAATATTAAAGAAAATGCATATAACACTTCTATATATATGTGTGTCTGATGCGCTTTTCTTAATTTAACTTCATCGGGAACGCTCGAACTCAAATATTTGAGAACAGTCTGAGATGTGTCTTCGTTAAAAATTTTCATGTGAATATGTCAGATCCGATTAAAGCTGTTTTCTAATTCATTCACATCTTGTATATTCTCTATGGGATTATGAGTTTAACATAGGGTACAGTCCGCTGTCTGATATTGAATTCGTTAGTTGGTCAGTAAAATTGTTTTGGTTTTTATGTAATTTTTATTTAAAATCAAGAGAATTGTCGCCTCAGACACAAGAAGATATGAGAAACGTTCATTACACAATCCTACATGTAACCCGTTTTGTCTATCCTGTTACCGATAGCAGTATTGCGTGTTTTGTATATAAACAAACAATTGGGTCTGTCTCAACTTTCTTTAGATCCAAACTTAAGTAGATTCAAAATTGTTTTTCGTACGTAAACGATTAATTAGATAGTTCCTAGGTACTATACATCAGTACTTACAATACATAATATTTAAAGGTTCAAGATAAAAAGTCTTCACAAATAAATAAACCGTTGCCAACAGAGCCATTATCGAAAACAGACAAAAGGAATGGTTTTTATGTTATGGAATATAACACATGAGTATTGAACTTATTTACCTCACGAGACATGTAGCCGTATTATGACGACAGTTCTGTCTATGGTGGCGCGAATTCATTTTCATTTGAACACAACTGTTGTAGTCTCTCCTTTCGAATAAAATATATTCTTTTACAAATATCTTTCAGATCTATAATTGTTAAGTTGATATTAATATGTGTGTTTTTTCAAAAAAAATATCGATCTTTGAACTTCTATATATTAACTAAAAGTTGTACTTGGCCTCGTTTTCATGGTTAGATGATTTCCTTACAAAATTGATATTCAAAAGATAAAAATTTCTGGTGAGAAATAATGAAAAGGTTTTTGTTATACTATTTTGTTATATTTCAACAGGAATTGCACAAAGCTCCGGGTCACGGATACTTATCAATATGACGACCCACTTGATGTTTTTGAGAGGCCTCCATTTGTTGTGCGCTTTGAATCACTTTCAACAGGTTAGAAACGTCTATAATTTTCTCTTTAATTTTGCAGAATTAACTAACATGAAAACTAAAAAAGGATATTCTAACATAACGATGTTATGACTGACATGCAAAACAAATCTACAAATCGGCCGTTACTGTAACAAAAACACAAAATCAGGTCAGAAGTTGTTAGCATGAACAACAGCTGCACAAAAGACATATAATTGTCTGCAAACCATTACGTAGAAAAACAATACGAACCTGCCATGAAACCGAGGCTGATTTCAAGTGATCCAGAATGAGAAGTATATCATGCTTCACTAGAAGCACACGTCGTAATTTAAAACTTGATGACAATTCGTATTCGGTGACGATATACTCAAGAAAAAAGGAATGGATTATACGGCAGCCGGTTAGTGGCAGGGTGGAGTTTTATTTTGTAAGTCGTTATAACGACTTAGTTTGTCTAACTCACTATAAAACTAAAGCGTACGTTTTATTACAGTTTAGCGTACTTGTTATAACAACTTAGCTAACTCGATTAAACAATTAGCTTTACTCGTTTAATCTACTTAGATATCTCGTTATAGCAACTTAACGTATCCAACTCGTTATACCAACTTAATACTTATCCAACTCGTTACAACATCTTAATTTTATTTTGTTATAACGACTTAGCTAGGTCGTATAAACATCAATCAATCAATCCAAACTTACATGTATGTGTTTGGGAAGGCTTTCACAACTCGTATTTGCACGTAAATCGTATAATATAATAAGAAAGTAATATACTATTTCGCAGAGAAAAAGCATCGTAGCCAAGCAAAAATATATATGAAAACATCCATACTAGCCAGGTTCGCTTGTGTGTTAGTTTATACGATTGGAATGCGTCAGCACAAAACACATGCATGTAAACTTGTAGTCATTATTTGCTTGGTTTCTTTTAAATGCAAAGTTGAACATTCTTCTGTTTATGTAGGATATAATTGCGTATGATATGTTTTACAGATGTCTCTGATTTTGCTATTCTTGCTCTCCATTCCAAACCGAGTAAAGCACCAGAAGAAATAGATAACATAACAAGAGTATATGACATTGTCAAGTCACAATGGAATTTGGAGGTATGGATATTTAAATAGAGAAAATTTAAGGGTGGTGATCAGCATCAATCTAAAAATAAACCCTTTTGCACTAAGTTACATACAATTCCCATACCAGATACCTTTTTTCTTCTAGGTGCCATTTTAGCCCTTATAACGACTTTTATGCTTTCCTCCTTAAACCCAAACAAACAACGAGAGATTTACCTTTCACTTGAATGAATCGGCGAGTATCTCATGTATTTAACATTTATTGGACCATTTGGGCAATGCATAAATGAAAAGAGAAACAAGAAGTTGAATTGCAATATTTTTACTTATTCAGAGTAAAAATGTTTCTCATACAAAAATAAACAATATATAATATATACATATACATTTTCCAACAAGATAATAACAGAGACATATAATGTATTATATGTCTCTGATAATAATGAATGCAAATCATAAAACGGAAATAAAATAATACAGAATACAATAGCTTGGCCTAGGAAGGGGTCAACTAAGCCATATAAAGATATAAAATGATAAATGTAACATATGCTACATAAGCATACAAAAATAAAGATGGCAGCCAACAAACTTAATAAACTGGCGTTATTACCAAAATACATTTGTAATCGACCAAAAATATATATGAACATCTAACCAATATCTTAATAAAAAGCTTAAGGTGTTGAAAGGGGAAGGAGGGTGGGAAAGTTTATAAAATCCCAAAATAAAAATCTTGTTTACAAAACTATCGATCTGTAGATAAGCAAGAAAGTGTAATAAGATACATAGTGAAGAAACTAACCAATGGACACCCAGTCAAAAGAGCGTAATGCAGGGGTTCCCCACAGGATTATGAAAATAATCATAAAGAATGAATTAATGGTTTTCGTCGTTTGCATAAAATAAGTTATTAAAATAACTTGCCTTTATTAGGTAGATGCATGATTTTTTTTTATTAGTTGTTAGTGGTTTTGAACTAGCTGTCAGTAACTGCGAGTACTCTCAGATCTGTACTTATTAGTGTCTTTTTGTTGTTGGGATGTACAAGTACCCGGCCACGTCCATTTGTATTTGTATCCATCTGATGAGTTAAGCCTTTTTCAACTGATTTTTATAGTTCGTTCTTATAATATGGGGTACTGTTACACCACTGTTCCATGTTAGGGAGGGTTGGGATACCGCTAACATGTTTAAACGCGCCACATTCTGTATGTATGTGGCTGTCTCAAGTCAGGAGCTTGTAATTCAGTGGTTGTCCGAATGTCGTTTGTTTATATGAACTACATATTTGTTTTTTGTTCATTTTTTGTACATAAATTAGGCCGTTAGTTTTCTCGTTTGAATTGTATTACATTTTCATTGCGGGGACTTTTTATAGCTGACTACATGTGGTATGGACTTTGCTCATTGTCGAAGGCCGTATGGTGACCTAAAGTTGTTAATTTCTGTGTCATTTTGGTCTCTTGCGGAGAGTAGTCTCATCGGCGATCATACCACATCTTCTTTTTTTTTTACAAAAAAGGATGTATTATATACATTGTAATAATTTCTTCCATTCTGCAGGACGTGATCATAGCAGGTGATTTGAATTCTGACTGTAGCTATCTACCAGACCGTGACCATGACACAGTATCCCTATATAATGACCCGAGGTTTACATGGCTGATTGGAGATGATGTTGACACAACAACTGGCAACAGTGAATGTAGTTATGACAGGTAACAGAAACAATGATTGTTATCAAAATTGGTATCGTTAATGTTATTACTACCACTGGGTCGATGCCTCGGCTGGTGGACTGTTTGTCCCGAGGGTATCACCAGCCCAGTAGCCGGTACTCCGGTAGCCGGTACTCCGGTACTGGCATGAAAATACGGATTTTTGTGTTATTAAATTTGCTGTTACAAAATGTTAAAAATTATTATAAATTAAGGATTGTATCTCCCTCATGCAAAGCTCACGGATTTGGCTATACTTTTTGGACCGTTTGGATTATAGCTCTACATCTTTTATATAAGCTTTGGATTTTACATATTTTGGTCACGAGCATCACTGAAGAGACATTATTTGTCGAAATGCGCATCTGGTGCAGAAAAATTGGTACCGGTAATGTTATTATCAAATTATATTTCACTAGAATAACATAATGTTCTACACATCGTGTACACAAACGTGGTACGATTGCCAATGATACAACTCCCTAAAAGAAACCAAATGACATTAAAATTAACGACTACATGTATAAGTATCGCCACACGGCCTTTAACAATGAGTAAAACCAATACCAGATTATAGCAACAAAAGGCTCCGAAATGACAAGAGTAAACACAATTCAAACGAGAAAACTAATAGCCTGATTTATATATATTATATTATTATAAACATAAATATAGATATAAATGGATTAAGCAACTCGTGCAATTAGATTTTTCATGGCCTGTTTAATTTCATTTTATAGATTAAAAATATATGTTTATGATCGTTTTTACCTGTATAAGAGTGTTTTTGTGGATCGAATTAGTCAAAATGATTTAACTTTGTTTGAACGTTGACTTTCAACGTTGACATTCTTTTACTTTAAATAACTTTACATGGACAATTCATGCGTTGTCCATCTCTAGCTAAGGGGACAAATTGAAGTTCACATAAATACGGATTTAATAATGTCGAATCATTCACTTGCAATTGCAGAAACGTTTTATTAGTATTAGGTACCAAACTTCACCCTTATCTGAAACAATAATGTAACATCATAACAAAATAGACCCACTATAAGATATCAATTGAAATTGATTTACTCCATCAAGAGACATCTGAACAGTAATGAACATACTTAACAAAAGCATGAATGGAGTGAACATCATTGTCGTAGAATTAAAATTGTTTTCACACATTATAGTTTACTCTTCATTGCAGATTTGTTGTGGCAGGTGCTAAATTAAAAGACGCAGTGGTTCCCAACAGCGCTAGAGTTTTTAAATTTGATGACTATTTCAATCTAACACCAGAACAGGTATACGATCATTTTCTTATTTCTAAATGTTAGGTAGCTAAAATCTGTGAATGTTTATATAATAGATCGTTCTAAATACATTTATTTATTCCCATTGCCTGGATTAATATACATTTGCATTGAAGTTTGTTTCTTTGAAATACATGTCATGTCAGTCTGTCCTCCAAAACGTACACTGTTGTGAAAGATTAAATTAATGATTGCCGGTTGCTTAACGTCATGTAGCATGTATTCGTGTATGTTCAGGGCAAGAACAAATTAACAATGAATACAAGTAAATACTATAACAGAGGTTCTCCTACCTGGTTGAAGGTCGGGTAACTTTAACTACCATGGAGAAATTTTTGAATACCAAAAATAGTTGTAGGTTGTGTGCAGAGAGTTTACTACATGAGGAATCGGATTTAATATCACCTTTCTGACGGAAAGTGGATGCGTACTTGTAAAACTCGCACTGCCAAACAACAACCCGACTAATGAGCAGAAAACAGCAGAAGGCCACTAATGGGTCTTCAGTACAGCGAGAAAATCACGTGTGTGTCATAATGATTAGCATCTGAAGACATATCATATCCCTATATTACTAATTTTAATACGATCTCCAAAAACGAGAATTGGTATTTTCAGCTGTAAACACTCACTGCTTTCGACGAAATCAAAGTATAAGCCATTCCATCTTTCTGAAACATCAACACACTAATCTTTGGAACCGAGGAAATGATTTACCCTTATGTTGTTCAACTGTCCTGTCTTAAACAAAAATTAAGAAAAACGAAAAAAAACTTCTTGAACATACTTTATAAACAATTATTAATTCGTCTTTTACAAGAGTTGCAATTAGTAATGTTTGAAACATTTGTTATTGCCTTTAAACTTGATATCCATTTCAGACTTCTGATGTCAGCGACCATTATCCTATTGAAATGCAGCTAGCAGGAAAAGGTAATAGTACATTAAATTAAGATATAGTCAGACGCCAAGATAACGTTGTTTTATATTTTGATGTATAATTTTAGAGAATATTATACGATCGAATCCAACCTGCACGGTCAGTCATCGGTCGCCAAGAGGAGAGGCAACTTAATAAACAAAATACATCTGGATTTGCTTGTGGCGATACAGTTTTATACCCTAAAAAATAAAACTACATGAGTGATATCGTGGTAACATGTTCAACCCGGGTGAGCGAGGTCGTGGATTCAATCCACACCGAGTCAAATCAAAAACTTTAAAATTGACATTTTCTGCTTCTCCTTACATTTCGGCATTTGGGATTAAGAGCAAAGACTGGGCGGTATTGAGTCACGGTATAGTCATTAGCTATCCGACTCTGCAAAGCGTTGTATACTATAAAGCAGAGTTTATGTGCATTCCACATTGATCTCATTGTCATGAGTATACATTTGTTGTTTCTTTTTGTACCCTGCTTATAAAATAAGGAAGTGTGGTATCATTGGTTTCTTTTTTATAAAGTATTTATTGTCAAATACCTATAAAAATATGCGAAGTACATTTTTGCATTAATAAAGATTCACAATAAAAAAAAATACATTTAGGCCTCAGTCCCACTAGACCACTATCGTACCACGCTCACCGCGATCTAAAATAAATTCAGATATTGGTGAGGTCGCGTTATGAGCGGCATGAAAATGTAAATTTTCGTTGCTTTCACGATGCTACTATGTCCTCGTTACGCTTCTACAACGATCCCGCTACGATTATACCACGTTCTCACCGCGCTTATTCTGCGACCTCACTAGGCTTATCGAAGATCTTTCTACGCTCATCACGTTCTCACTACAACCATACCACGAGTTATCCGATTGCAACACGATCTTACCACGCTTCTACTGCGATTTAGCGCGTTCTTACCACATTTATACTACGTTCATACCGCGATCTTACAACGTTTTTAGAAAAAATGTCACCATCGTGTTCCATAACAATACAGTTTCATTCCTTCTATTTCTGATTAAAACGTAGATTATGCGGACACAATAGTCATGCCACCAAAATCTACTAGAACATGTGGGCGTGGTGGTATTGGGTTGATGTAGAGGCAGAGGGAGCTATGATAGTAACGAATCCTGATCAAGCAGAGATGTTGGACCGACCAATCCAACGTAAATATGTATGTGCCTGTCCCAAGTCAGGAGCCTTTAATTTAGTGGTTGTCGTTGGTTTATGTGTTACCTTTTTTGCTTTTCGTTCTTTTTTGTACATAAATAAGGCCGTTTGTTTTCTCGTTTGAATTATTTTACATTGTCATTCCGTGGCCATTTATAGCTGACTATGCGTTATGGGCTTTGCTAATTGTTTAAGGCCTATGGTGACCTATAGTTGTTAATTTGTGTGTTATTTTGATCTCTTGTAGAAAGTTGTCTCATTTGCAAGCATACCACATCTTGTATTTTTTATATAAAACTATTGCTTGTCCATAAAGCTCAAATGACGATATTTTAGTGAAAGATAGCAGAGATTAATGTGGCAATAGATATAGGAAGATTTATTTATAAAAGTAAACCATTATAGGCCAAGGTACGGCTTTCAACTCGAAGCCTTGGCTCACACTGAACAGCAAGCTATAAAGGGTCCCAAAAATTACTAGTGTAAAACCATTCAAACGGGAAAACCAACAGTACAATCTATATATTAAAACGAGAAGCATGGTTGAGCCGTTAGAGAAAATGGAAAAAGTCTAATTACATACAGACAAACAAAACTTGGAGAAATTTGATATATATTTTATGTGAAAATGACATTGAGAATGATGGTCGTAGTATAAACGTAGTCAGGTCGTAAGAAGAGCGTGATGAGGACGGCAAGGGCGTGCTAGAATTGTACTATGGTCTTGAACAGCGTGGTGTAAACGTGGTATAGTCGGAGTAGAAGCGTAGTTGTGTCGAGGTGAGAACGTGATGGTCGTAGTGAGGTCGTAATAACGTCGCTGTGAGATCGTAGCACAGTCTCTCGGAATAGAATCACGCTCTCGCTATGCTACCGCTACGATGGTACAGCGACCTTTGCGATCTGACTACGATCTTAGTGCACTCTCACTACGCTTCTACTACGACCTGATTTCGCAACGACCGCACCACGATTGTTTTGAACATGTTCAAAGTTGGCCACACTCATCACGATCTTGAAGACCTCACCACGACCAAGATACGACCTTACTGCGATCTACACGATCGTACTACGATCATCAAAATTTACATTTTTTTTCACGGATCGTAGTGCGATCGTGGCCTAGTGGGACTGCGATATAACCCTATTTTATTTCAAATAAATAGGTACTTGTATGGTTGGATGGTTTTACACGTCTTGTAATTTTGTGGCCTTTTATAGCTTGTTGTTCGGTGTGAGCCAAGGCTCCGTGTTGAAGACCGTACTTTGACCTATAATAGTTTACTTTAATAAATTGTTATTTGGATGGAGAGTTGTCTCATTGACACTCATACCACACCTTCCTATATCTAGTAGTAGTTTGCCGAAGAATTAACGACATGTTTGACTTTTTAAAGCATAACCAGTTCTTATTCTTTATTTTGCTGACTGTGTAAATAGCGAGTATCAATGAACAAGCAGATTTCGGTAACCTATATATAATACAATAAAGTTAGATCGAAAGTGTTGCTTTCATGAAACAAACGTGTAACTGTTGATTTTTGTCACGTGTGTGTTATGTTAATGTCTGACATCCATGTAAGAAAAAAAAACCACTTATATATTTTCAGCAAATCTGGAAGTTTTGTCGAAGGTTAAAGACGCAAAGACTGTGGAATCAATGTCTAAAGAGCCAGTGGATAATATAAGAACAATTCGTGAATTGTACAAAAATGATATCTACGATTCAAGCACCTCTAGAACATATGATGTCCTTATACTGAAGGAGGGTTACAGTCAATACTTGATTGAAGCAGTATTAGACCATATCGAAAAAGACCAACTAAAAACAGAAATTGCTCATTTCCAAGACATGTTCCCCAAATTACTTACCTCCGAAATGGAGGCTGTTATTGTAGCATTGATTGATTCTGAATCATTCAAATTAGATTATGTTTACGGTATCAATGATAATAAGCAAACATCATATTATAAGTTCAAAATATCGTGTTTAGTTGATACACTGAAATGTACCGCAAGTGTTGAAAAGGAAACAATTTAAAGCATCGTCACTTTTTTTCTCGTAATCTTAAAATGTGTGTCAGTGAGTGTAAATTAAACATTGCTGGTCTCTAAAATAGTTATAAAAGTTGTAGACATTTTGAAATCTTCAACAGAGAATGAAAGGTAAAGATGTAATTTACTTGAGCGATAACAATCATGCAAGCTATATGAGTTTCATTTTTGATGCATGCAGCTGATATATACATCTATAACTAATAAAAGCAAATATCAAATGATATGCCTTTTCTTAATAATATTATTATAACTGCTATATATATATATATAAAATAAGAAGATGTGGTATGATTGTAAATAAGACAACTATCCACAAGAGATCAAATGACACAGAAATTAACAACTATGGGTCACCATACGGTCTTTAACAATGAGCAAAGCTCATATCGCATAGTCGGCTACAAAAGGCCCTGAAATTGCTAATGTAGAACAAATCAAACAAGAAAACAAACTGCCTTATTTATGTCAAAATAATGAACGAAAAACCAAAGATGTTACACAGCAACTAACGACAACCAATGAATTACAGGCTCCTAACTATATACTAGTAGCCATCTATTCCAGATTCATTAATTTAATGTTCAGGAAATAAAAAAAAATATATACAAAAATGAAGTGGATGAATACTTAGTAAATGTATTCAATCTTTCACAAAACATTTAAAGGGGGAAACGCAGGTCAGCAGTACCCCGGTACATTTATTGTTCACAGTGTTTGCATCGACTTTTTCCAGGCAATACAAAATATTGCGCATTTACAGTTGACCATTACGGGAAAATCAAAATATATTTTAGTAACAAAACGAGTTGTAAACTGAATGTAAAATAAAAAATATGAAATATGAGGACGACACCATTAAACCAGAGACAACGGTACTGAACATTATAATTAATGATTAAAAACATACGAATATCATACAGATTTCTCTGCACATGGCTATACAGATACCTGTTTGGTCTGAAATTTTATTCATGAGATATCAATGTCGACGTAATAATTCAAGAAATCGAGTACATACAATGTACATTTCTGAGCATCGAGATCAATTGGATTTTATTCGAAAGGTAAAAACTGCGTAAAGAGAAAATAAATCAAACTGGGACGAACATCACAATGATAACAATGTATAAGACCAAGGATTTGTATAGTTACTATACAAATCCTTGATAAGACAATCGACAAAATAAAACCAAAATGTAGAAAAGCACTACTTAATCATCGTGCTTAATGTATGTCGTAGTTGCATGATTCAACTATAATTCTGGACAAAGGCAGATAACTCCATTTTTTAAAGATGAGCTTTTTGTACAATTACGGATCAAATTCAATAAAGTTTCAAATCAGGAAGCCATACGAACAAAATGATAACGATCGACATATAAATCTGAAGTGTTCCTGTATAACCACATTTACACGAAGTCATACTTACAAAACAACGAGAAATTTGTATTTGAATATGAAAAGGGTACCTATAGAACTGATTGAACTTTTCAAACTACTAAAATTTCACGTTAAATGGATTGTGAATATTGAGCTAATTTTACTTTGTGAGTCTACTATGATGAGTTACATATCTAGTTAATGTTTGGTTTAGCATCGCAATAAGGTCTACATTTTATTGGTTTATTTTCCCTCTTATTCATGCCCAGTCTTTCTCTTTGAACCCGGACTGGAAGAGTGACCAGTTTAGTTAGGTGTGTCATGCATCATCTCAGAATGAGAATTGGAAGAGCTTTAATTTTTATTATTGGCAAATACAATCAATGCAGTCGTTACATCATACAACTCTAGGTTCACATATAACAAAACAAACATTGAGTTACCGAATTTGAAATAACATAAACACAACTTAAAAACACACAACATGTAGACAAGATATAAAAGCAGCAGGTTTTTTTTTAAATGCCTAGAAACAACACAGGCATATCGAAGCACACGGAAAGCATTACTAAAATACATATCTCAGACAGTTACTGTTCCCAGATGGATAGTAATCATGCGTACCACATCTCCTTATTTGCACAGGCTCTTGGGTATATGTTACAGATATATTTTTTTATTGTTTTGTTGTTGATTAAAATATTCAATTTTCTATACTTATAATATATATCTATCACTCAGAGAAAATAACCGGCAATCAGTTTACAGATCGTAAAATTGGGTATTTTCTCTGAGTCGTTTAAATCACTCAAAACGAGGTGAGACATGCACAGAAGTGATAGATATGTATTATAAATATAGAAAATTGAATTTCTTAATCAACAAACAAAAAAAACTAAAAATAAAATGCTCCGTAGGGCGGAGCTTGATACGATCACAGAGGTCAAACCCTGAACAGTTGGGGCTAGTATGGACACAACATTCAAGCTTGATAAAGCTCTGAATTTGGATTGTGATTAGATATTTGACACAGCATAGGTTTCTGACACAGAATGAATGTAGTCTAAGATCTTAAAATTTTAAATTGGACATTTACCTATTATGGTCTAATATCCAAAATCTAAATACATGGTTAGTTTCAGCATATCGAAGAACCCCAAGAATTCAATTTTTTTATGAAATCAAAGAAAGTTTAATTTTGGACCATTTTGACCTCAATGTTGACCAATTTGATAACGGGGGCCCGAAAAATCAAAAATCTAAATACATGGTCAGTTTCGCGGGCATATGAAAGAACCCTAATAATTCATTTTTTTTTTATAAAATCAAACAAAGTTTAATTTTGGACCCTTTGGACCTCAATGTATACCAATTTAAAAACCCGGGGCCCAAAATCCAAAAACTTAATCGATTCAGCATGTTAAAGAACCCCATATATTCAATTTTTGTTGAAATCAAACAAAGTTTAATTTCGGACCCCGAATCCCCGATTTGGACCAACTTGAAAACTGGGCGTATAATCAAAAATCTAAGTACATGTTTACATTCAGCATATCAAAGAACCCCAAGAATTCATTTTTTGTTAAAATCAAGCTAAGTTTAATTTTGGACCCTTTGGACCTTAATGTAGACCAATTTGAAAACGGGACCAAAAATTAAGAATCTAAACACATGGTTAGATTCGGTATATCAAAAAACCCAAAGAATTCAGTTTTTGATGAAATCAAACAAAGTTTAATTTTGGACCCTTTTGGACCCTAATTCCTAACCTGTTGGGACCAAAACTCCCAAAATCAATCCCAACCTTCCTTATGACGTGGTCATAAACCTTGTGTTTAAATTTCATAGATTTCTATTTACTTATACTAAAGTTATAGTGCGAAAACCAAATGTCTTCGAACAACGAGTCGACAACGACGCCAACGTCATAACAATATACGACCGCAAAATTTAAAATATCTGCATCATAAACCCAAGCGCCTTTGTTTATTTCAGTGTATATAATTATACATAGTCTCAGCAAGGATGTATCACTTACACATCCTTGTTCCAGATATTAATTTTTAAAAAAACCTATGTATTCAACCGAGTTTTCGTTATCTATATATGGCGTGTACTGGTTGACACACGCGCACAGTATATTTGCGTTATGAAATTTCCGACTGCAGATTAACCACATAGAAGTAGAAGTCGGGATGCACTAATGACAGGACAACTGCCCGGATAGTGACAGGACGGTTGACCGGACGACATATAAATAGTCATAACTTTTTTGTTATTCAGTAGATTTGCTTAATATTTGTAGACCTTATTAAAGATATTAAAATATATTTTATGAAAATCAAACAAAATAAGTAAAAAAAAAATACTTTTGAGCAAATCAAGTTGACCGGACGGTATTCACACTCGCCGTTAAACGCTATACAGTACATATATTCAAAATTCCGTCCGGTCAACATTTTTTAAAGAAAAGCATTTTTATGTACTATAAAGTTTATATTTTTATATCAAATATTTATTGATCTCGTAGATTTCTTAGTTTCGTGTAAAAATATTGTAAAACAAATAAGAAATAAACATATTTTTTTTTATCATTTTTTCAATATAATTAACGCGTACACTTGAATTTTGAAAATAACACAAATAATCGACATAGAATGAAAAACTGGTTAAAAGCACATCAGCCTTGTGCTTCTTTTTTCAATGGATTGTAATTTTGAATAAAAAGGGAGTAAATTTACTCAAATAGATCATTTTATATATTTGTTCGAATCTTTTGTAAAAGTCTGAATCTACTATGAATTATACGTACTTTTCTTATATTTAAAGCAATTCACTATCTGCTCAGATTCGATATGCTGTTTGTATTTTTTTCGAGCCTGTGATTTATGTCCCAAAAGCGAGACAAAGCGGCGTCAATATTAATAGGTTCCGAATGTGGATAAAGTCTTTTGAATGACTCTCCGTGAAATTTTACAAAAGTTGTACAGAAACTGTTTATCATCAAAAGAGTATTCAGAGCAATATAATAATGCAACTATATCTTTAATTTTTCCAGCATTTTAAGGACAAAATGTATTTCTTTCTGCAATTAATAAGTGGTCGCAGTTTGGGTTTACATTATGTAGAAGCTTTTTCTATGACTAATGTCTAATGCTAAAATTTTGAAAGCATTTGTTTTCGTTCATTTTTCTGTTCTTTTCTGATAGACAGATAGCCGGACTCTTCTTTACGCAATTAATTGTTTTACATACTCAGTTTATAAACCTTCATAGATTGTCATGAAATATTCCAGATCAAGAAAAAAATATCAAAAGAAAATTTTAGATTTTTTTAAATCCCTTTTAAGGAATGATAAATTGTTTCACTTTTTGTGGGAAGAAATCCTAGGTGTTCCAGAATTTTTTTATATTGCACCTCTTAGAAATATTTTTTTTCGTGTTCATTAAAGGTGCTTTTGTCGATTGTATGCTCACTCACGGTACCCTTTAAATTTATTTAAAAGTAATATTGGTTTGGACGTTTTCTCTAAAACCAATGACCATTAGGCTAGCTTCCAGTTTAACGCGATGAATAAGTTAACATATTACAAAATTTAAAAAAAAAAAAAAAAAAAAAAATTTAGATTCAAAAGTATGGTGTTATCAATGATTTTTTACAGACAGGAATCATTATTATATCTCATTTTCGATAGCTTTCGGGGGCTTCTTCCCTTTCGAACCCACTACATTGAGCGGTTGGCACCCCTCATATCCCTCGCTAAGGTTTGGGCGTACACGTAAAAATTACCCAGCTACGCCACTGGAATGTGAATACCGTCCGGTCAACTTTTTATGGAGAAAAACATTTTTTTTTTACTTTGAAGTTTATATTGTCGTATCCAATATTTATTATTCTCACAGATTCCGGAATTTTGTTGACAAATATTGTAAAACAAAAGAGATATTAACACTTGTTGACGACCAGTTGAATATATGTATAGCGTATAACGCCGAGTGTGAATACCGTCCGGTCAACTTTATTTGCTCAAAAATATTTTTTTCACTTATTTTGTTTGATTTGATTGTTGTAAACAAATCTACTGAATAACAAAAAAGTTATGACTATTTATATCTCGTCCGGTCAACCGTCCTGTCACTATCCGGGCAATCGTCCTGTCATTAGTGCTCCCCGTAGAAGTCACTAGAAGCAGAGACATATATCAGTATCTTCATTTCTCTTTTTTTATTAACGATTTCATAACAAAAGGCCACAGGCACTTGTCTCAAACAAAAAAAATCTTATATACCTTAATTTATATTAAGGTATATAAGTTTTTTTTCAGAGACATATATACACATGCGCGATTTGGATTAGATTTCGCTGACCACTGTTACAGTTGCCAATCTCTGTGTATATATGTCTCTGTCTGTACAAAAGACAGACAAGCAAGCTTAAAAACGAAACAAATACGAAATTAAGTTCATATCCGTACCTACATTATTTTTGTTTTAGAAAGATAATCTAACTTCCGTATTTATGTTTTTCTATTCGACTGCAGAAAAATGAACCTAGATTATCATTCAGCTCAAGAAGATTTTGATGTCATCATTAGAAAGTTGACACCATGGGTTTTGTCTAATTTTGTGATGTGGTTGGATGTCAAAGTAGCAGAATATAAGATATTTGGGTGCATTTTAAATGGTGAGTTCGCCGCAAATTTGTCTTTTAGCCACAATTATTTTAAGGTTCATCATTACATTGTACTACTAGACATTACAAATGGCTAACAATGGCTGTATTTTCACCTCAAAAAACACTCTGAGTACTGACTAATGGGCACTTTATTCGTTCCTGCTGTTGGTGTAAAAATAAAATAAAAAAAAATAAAACGGAATTATATTAATATATATATTAAACCCTCTTACTGCAGGAGGGATACACATGTCCATGGTTAAATTTATGCAAGCTCCTCATCAATACTGTATCTCTTTCAACATGTCCAATTAAAAGACCGAAGATTAAACTTGCACTTGTCATGATTTTTTCCAATGGGTCCCAAATGTAACGGTCATTATGTCGTGACGTTATATATATTGAAAGATGTCGTTGTTTGGCATGTTATGTCACAGACGTCATTCTGTCATATTTTTACAGCATATGAAATGCAACCTTGAAAAATGGTTGGCAGCAAAGAGGGTTAATAATGTCCACTCTGCACTCAGTTACACTCTTTACATTTGTACATTTGTAACTGCCTATAGTTGTATTATACAATGTACATTTATCTAGTGTCTGTCTATTGTCCATGTCAATCAAGGACAACCAATACAATAAAGTTGTAACCTGAGTGGGAGCATCTCAAAGATTTATCCCATCTCTTTTTCTATTAAATCCCAGAACTTTTCATAAAAGGGAGGGGGGATGACTGACCTTAGGTGTTGGCCAGATCCTGTCATGCTGACATGTTCATCTGTACCTGTTTTTATAAAATATCATCCAAAAGTTTTTTTTCTTCATATTTTTGTATTTTGCAGATGCAGAAAAGGACAGAGCAAGGTCTTATGTACTTGGAATCTCTCAATCTAGTACAAACACTGCCAATGAACAATTACAACAGAGGGAATCATCATTATATTCGCAAACAATAGCGCCAAAGTTATCAACTAAGTATCCACGACAAAGTCACAACGTAGAACAAAGGGATTTAGGAAACAAAACTTTTGTAGAGCATGAACATTATCAAAACTCTTCTAGAAGAACAAACAATAACAAACAGGGAGGTGAAGAGCACATTTTCCAAAAGCAAACCATACATCATGAAGAAGAAAAACTTCATGGAGATCATGCAGCCATTTCCACTAATTCAATAGAATATATTAACTTAGACAGCGAAGATGAAGAAGAATCTGTAAGGGGAGATAATTCATTAGAAGTTAATTTGATAAGAGATCCTAGATTCCCTAAAGAAGTTGAAGAAAGGCTTGCAATTTATGAACAACATCCAACTGGTAATTATATATAGAACTTTAGATATTTGGTCTTTTACCAATGAAGTCAAAGGGGCTTAGGGTTTACACTCCGTCTGTCTGTTTGTCCATCCATCAGTCATTGTCAGTCCGGCAAATCAGTTATCCACCCTTTATTTGTCAGATATTGATAATTGAAATGTGGTTTTATCATGACAAGTTACAGATCAAGGTCGAATTTTTTTCTGGTCTGATGATTTTGTGCAGAGTTATGGTCCTTCGACTTAAAAATTCACTCAAATAATCAGTTTTCAACACTTTTTTGTCGTGCTTTAATATATTGACTTTCATTTATATTTGTTATATAGTTACACCATGACCAGTTATAGATCAAGATAACATTAGATTTATTTACAATGATTATTTAAACAGTAGTCGACTATATATTGCCTTGCAATACTCTCAGAATGCTACTTTCACTACAATATCATATTTTATTGCATGATTTATAAGATATTGTTACAGATTCCTTTATTCTTTATAATTTCTGTGAACATTTAAACAGATTTTTTTAAAATAAATTTTAAACATTGTGTTAGTGAGTTATTGTCTTCATTCTTTTTCAGGTTCTGTATCTGTTATAAAATTAGAACTTCCAGATAATGTTGGTAATTTTGAACAGCAACAGCAGGAAGAGTTCACAATTAATACTGATTTACAATGTTTACGTGAGAATTTAGGCAGTATAAACATGGATTCAACTGAAATTATTAATGCAGATGCTTTTATTAAAACAAAAGAAGAAAAATGTGTCAATACATGTAATTATACTGAAAGCAGCAACAAATCTAGAACAACGACAGTAGAAAACAGTGAAGAAGAAAATAGACATGTACTGAAAGTGTTTACTGACATGTCATATCCTTGGGATGGGTTCAACATGTGTAGTACATGTTTTGGCTTATTTGGGTCAGCAACAGAATTACAGACCCATTTTAAAGTGGACCATCCTGGTAGTGTAATGCTTTCAACTTGTATTTATTGTGGGGACAGTTTCTCGAGCAACTTTCTATTGAAGCAGCATTTTGTGACTTGTCATATGGGTAAACATGACTTCACATGTATGTTGTGTGGAAAGTCATTCAAACAGGGACAGCATTTCAGAGGACATTTGAACACACATCTCGGTGTGCAGGCTTTCAAATGTAAAACATGTAAAAAATCTTTTACATATAAAACTCATTTGACTGTCCATGAAAAACAGTATCATAGTGGTAGCTTTAGTGGTAAATTTGAATGTGTTATATGTAAACGTAGGTATCTTAAAAAGGTACATTTAAATGAACATATTCGTGGTTTTCATGGAAAGGCAAAGCCAAGATATACATGTGAATTTTGTAATGAAAAATTTGTATGGAGAGGATCATTTATTAAACACAAGAAGGCAAAATGTACAAAAAATCCAAACAGAATGTAAAATGTCAATACATAAAGGCTATGATATATAACTGCAATTCTGTTTAATTTTATGTCACAGTATTGTTACTTAATATTAAAGTTAGAATTGATCACTAACTACTTAAAGGACATGAAGAAAGAACTTAAAGACCATTTCACTATGCCAATTTGTCTGCGTAGTACATTTTGTTGATTAAGAATAGAAACTGTTTTAATGTTGCATGTATCTTTTTTTAGAACAGTGGTTTTGTTTCACTCTTAGTAGTTGTTATATTTGTTATTATTTACGAATGGAATGCTGAAAAAGAAAATAAAGTACTTGATCACTTAATATTTTAATGTACATTTGTAATTCAGCCCATGCAATAACTGTTGAAACCCTATGCTGTTGTTCTAACAAGAGTGCACTCGCCTAAATGTCTCACCTTCTTTACTAATCATTGAATGATATTATGTTGATAGTCCTAAATATAAAGCTTTACTACATCTATCACAAAAACGTAACATGATCCAAGAAAGCGACGTCAAAGTCATATAAACCGAACAGGAAATACATGTACACCTTACAATCATTCAATACACTAATTACAGTTGACCTTTTGCTTATAGTTTCTAAAAAATAGACTTAACCAAGAAAACTAACATTGACCAAAGAACCATAAAAATGAGGTTAAGGTCAGATGAACCATACCAGGCAGACATGCACAGCTTACAATCCTTCCATACAACAAATTTAGTTGACCTGTTGCTTATAGTTCAAGAAAAACAGACCAAAACACAAAAACTTAACACTGAGCAATGAACCATGGAAATAAGATTAAGGTCAAATAAAACCTGTGGAGACTGACATGTACATCATAAAATATTTCCATACACTAAATATAGTTTACCTATTGCATAGAATCATATTCAAAACAGTGTGGTTGTGGCCATTGATTGACGACCTTAATTATCCCATTGACTGGGACAGATTAGGTGAACGTTTGTTTGTAACGACCACTGCTCACTACTTACTTATTATAGAATTTAAACTGTCATCATTTTACTCATAATAAGAGAGAAATTAACATTACAAAAAATCGTAGCTTTTCAGTTTTCATGTAGTCACTGAACCATGAAAATGAGGTCAAAGACAATAGACATGTTACAGACGGAAACAAGGCAACTATATACAAAGTATGAAACATCCAGGTCTTCCACCTTCTAAAATAAAAAGTTTTTAAGAGTGTATTTAGCTAACGTCGCCGCAAGATCACTATCCCTATGCTTTTTGCGACAAAAGTCGGAAGCTCGACAATAATGGATGTTTTTCATTGCACTGTATAGTCTTCAACAACGAGCAAATCCAATAACATAAAGTCAACTCTAAAAATGTCAAAAGAAACAATTCAAACATGATAAGTTTAAAACCAATAACCTGAATAATGACAAAACAATTAATGGAAAACAAATTTGACAGACAGAAAATATCGACAACCACTATATACTGTATACAATCAACCCTTCTCAGCCACAGATGCACGGTGCTGTTACCCGAAAACTTATTTATGGTACATACTTTCCCTTCAGACAGTAATATTTAGATTTATGTTTGGATTAGAAAGGAAAATTAAAGGGATGAATATGAAAATAAGAAACATTATACTACAACATATACATAATTCACATTAATTATTCTGATGAAGTCTGTTGCCAAACATTTGAAAAAATAAACATGATTTATAAGTCTACCTAATTTGAACTTTTCTGTGGCACTCTGGTGTCTGTAAGATACTTATATGCAGCTAGATCTTAGCAGAACACATAGATGTGATTACGGACCTGGAGCTGTAACCCAAAGCTTTTCATCTGAATTGTGTGCTAGAAATCTAGCTGATGAAAGCCAGCTTAAATATTTTTACGGAGAACAGCATTCTTTTTTATATATGATAATTAACAATATTACCAAGACATCATTTTAGACAAGCTTACATATACCATGATAGTTAAATTTAGTGAGATTTATTTGTTGTGTGATTTGTTGCTGCATAATGGAAATATTTTGGATAAGATGGGTGTGTATATTTGTGTTATGATATAACTAATAAGAACTATGTAAACCTATTTGTTTCTTTTTCTTTTGAAGTGATATAGAATTTACAAAATAGCCTGTTCTTGTAAACTCACATTTGTAACGTAAAACATTATCTATAAATTCAAATTTCGATTATAAAAAGTCTTCCAAGTTGTCTGACTTTGTAGGGTATTCTTTATACCCTGAATCATGCATGTATATGATATCGCTACTAGGCTAGCGGTTGTTTTGATTGATACACATTTTAATTCTCCTGCGGTATATGATTTGAAAAAAAGCCCGGTATTTGATATTTACCATGTTTATCATCAAATTAGAGGAAAACAATTACAAGCAGATGTATACATCTATGTTTTATGTTATAAGGCACCAACCATTCATCTTTTGTTGGGCCATGGCCGGTGCAAGAAACTACGGAAGCGTAATAGCGCCACACATTTTTTTTTCTTCCTATGTTTGCGTTACAACGCAAACCTTTGCGTTGTACCGCAAACATTTGCCTTATAACGCAAATATCTTAATTTCAATTATTCATTAAGTTTTGTATATATGTCCGTCTGTCATTCATTTCGGATGTGATTTACTAGTAGATAAAAAAGAAACATACATACAAGGCCAAATCATTATAATAAATATGCATAGGAATAATGGAATAATTGAAGTGCAATTATACATAAATTTAGACTGATTTGTGCATCAGAAAAGTATATAATTTAAAAAGAAAATAGATATAGTTTAGTATATAGTCATATTTAAATTAAAAGATCAAAAATAATGTCATACAATTGTGAAACCTCCAAGTCAAATAGACAAAATGATCTTTCTGCTTTAAAATGAATTATTAATAAGGAAACATTTTTTTAAATCTCAGAATATGATCAAGATTCTTTGATAGAAAGTCATTGAATTTTCATTTCAATATAGTGAAGTATTTTAAAGATGCTTGGGTAGCAGTTTGAATAGAGAGAACATAATTTTATTAATAAAACGTCTTCATTCTATACATTTATTGCCAAAGGGTAGCTTGTTTGAATGTAACCTACTTAACTCAGTTCTCAAACGAGAGCTTACTTTGAAAGTATATTTATACTCGGTTATAGCTATATTAGCAGGGTTGATTTTTTTCTTAGGTATAACCTCAATTTGCTCAATTTTCTTTTGTAATATATATACTAGTAGTAACATGGATATCGTTTTTTGGGACCTTTATAGTTCGTTCAGTGTGAGCCAATGCTCCGTGTTAAAGACCGTAATTCGGCCTATGATGGTTTTCTTTTACGAATAGTGACTTAAATGGAGAGTTTTCTTATTGGCACTCATACCACATCTTCTGATATTATTCTGCTCATTATTAGTCATTGATATGATTTAATTATTCAAGCATTTTACTTTGCAATGACTACAAAGGTGGTAAATTTTAATATATACAGCCTCCTCCATTAATAACTACTGTTTCCTTTGAATCTTAAATAAGAAATAAGATAAAACAAATGTTTGCGTTATATCGCAAAGGTTTGCGTTATATCGCAAAGGTTTGCGTTATAACGCAGAGGTTTGCGTTACAACGCAAAGGTTTGCGTTATATCGCAAAGGTTTGCGTTATAACGCAAAGGTGCGTTAAACGCAAAGTTTTGCGTTACAACGCAAACATAGAAAGAAAAATAAAAAAAAATGTGTGGCGCTAATACGCTTCCGTAAGAAACACTTCTTTTATTAAATAAAATTCGAGAGCAACCAATTTTCAAAAAGCAAACATAGTTTTTTGAGACCTATTTCATAACAAAATACAATTTTTTACTTCTCTTTGAACGCATTTGTTTTTAAAAGATATATAGAATCAAATATTTCTTAACATTATTCCTCTCCACTCTCTTCTGTTAAACGAGAGGTTTAGCTTGCTATAAAACCAGATTTAATCCGCAATTTACTACATATTAAGAATTGCCTGTGCCAAGGCAGGAATATGGCAGTTGTTTTCACTTCGTCTGGTGTGTTTTAGCTCTCGATTTTGCCATCTTGAACAGGATATCTAAGAAGGTGAAAGACCTTGATGCTTCATACAAGTGTATATATTTAAGGAATGACTGTAATATTTTTTTCTGTCTATGAAGAAATAACATAAAAAATTTGGTGCACACTGAATAACGCGCGTAGCGGGTTATTTAACAGTGTGCACCACATTTTTTATGTTATTTCGAATAGACAGAAAAAATATTACAGTCATTTCTTATAATTTGATTCTAAATTCCGTTTTAAACCGTAGAAAACCATGAAAAAACGTAGATGACGTTACGGTCACATGACTAAATTATGTCTATGGCCTCATAACAAAATAACGTCAGCCAATCAGAAGACGTGTTACATCCAAAATTAAATTATATATATATAACGTTACAAAGGAACATAACTCAAGAACTAAAAGTTACGCTATCCAAATTTGTACTAGATATGAGTTTTGTGGTAACAAGCATTGTGTATACGAATCATAAGATTGTTGCAAACTTAGGTTAGAGAACGGAATCAAAATTCAGTTTTTTTTTTAATTCTAAAGGGGCATAACTCTAGACTGCCATAAAAGTGACGCAATCATTTTTTGTCTAAGTTTCATAAAATTTGGTAGAGGCAAAATAAAGTCAGAGAACTGTAAAACGTAAATTTAAGCAATTATTTCATGATTTCTAAAGGAGTAAAACTCTAGAACTGTACAAGTGACGCCACCAATATTCAAACTTGATCTGTGTTTAGTGGTAATACGCATTGTATATAAGTGTCATAACATTTGATTGAGGCAAACTAAAGTTAGAGAACGGAAACCAACTTTGGGTCGGACGGTCGTACGTATGTGCGTACAGACGGAGAAGGGTAAAGTTTAATGCTCCCTCTGCAATGGCGGGGCCATAAACACATGTATTTTCTCTGATAATTAAAAAGAACACTTTTTTAAAGCCACAAGTTATACAATGGCATTAGAATCTTATATATATATCTACTATATTAGTATATATAATCAATCATGAACAAATGGAGATAACTCAATTCAAATTATTACCTAAATATGATTCTTTGATGAATGCAGAAATAGTATTTAGTTCACAACTCAACTTGAAGGCTATCTTAACCACATCAGGGCTCACTACCACTTTAATAAGTACTATAAACAGAAACAAGGTTTGTCTCCTGTCAGAAGGCGGAGCAAGGACATAATTTTAAGTGCCCGTCCACCCCTGCATTGTTATTTCTTTATCCCAGTAAATAATATCGGAGTTGCATGTAAAGCGTTCGATTTTTTATTGGAGATATGCATAATGAATAATACATTTCATGATCATTTGTATTCAGAAACGTAACAATTTCTGTTGGTTTAAATTTAGAGAGTTGTACAATTGTAATCTTTTATTGGACTTATGGTTTCATAATTTATATGTTTTGTTAGCGTTTTAAAAAAAATTACCGTTTATAACTTAGGCATGAATCTAAAACGTGAAAGTGAAAGTGATGAAAGAGTGCAGAAAAAAATGGGAAATTCGTACTTGTAGATGAAGAGACGACCAAAAGATTAAACCTTAATGCCCCTCCGCCATGAAGGGTAAAAAAAACCAAACGTCGCCGAAAAAAGTCGAAGAGTACTGTACAGTCATTACAAGGAAAACAACCGATGCCTGCTGCTGCTTTCATATTCCACTTAGAAGATTCCTGCACAGGGCATAGAAAAACCTACCACCTTCCTCTTCCTCTGTGTTGATAATAGACCTTCAATAAAGAGAGCAACTCCATGACAGTGCGTATATTCAGACAGTCAGTGAATGCTCCCTTCATCGGCAGGTCAGATCCGCTGGTTTGAATCCATGATGTCGGGCACCTTAATCATGCTAGTGTCCATCCAAGATATACTGCATCTTACGATGCAAATTATAGATAGTACATTAGTGGTAGGAATTTGTGTTCAGTGAACTTCACGGAAAGTGAATAAATAAAATTGTCTCATTTCTATTAGATTTTTGCGCGATAAATAATTTGTTATTTTTGCATATTGTACAATTTTTCCTTATTGAGTGGTCTCGAATTTACAATATATGATGATCTGTTATGACTTTTACTTTCTTAATAGGTATATGTCTTTTACTTTCTTAATAGGTATAATGCTAAAGTCGACAACTAAAACAAACAAAAGCAAAGAAAGGCAGAACAAACAAAAAACTTATAATAAATATGTTCAGTCTGACTTCTTGCATGAAAGTCTATGCATATGCAAATTAAAATGTTACAGATATAGCTCGTATCAAAGGTTAGAAGATAATAGGATTCTTTTGTAAATTTTCAAATCGCTTATCATAAATAATGTGAACAAGACACCTTAATCTAAATAATGGATTGATAATTTAGTTTTACATTACTCCCCTCTCTTTGACATTGCCCTTTGGATATTAAATTGATTTCAAATTACTTGTACTTACTTTTGATCTTTAATCCTCAAATTATAGCTGTATATAATTATTGTTGTTTCTTTGGATACAATAATTACAGATAAACAATATCTGAAAGATGTTGATGGTCGTAGGTTTCAAAAGATTTGACGAAACTGCAGCATACATATTGAGAATAATACCGAACCTTAATATCAAGGAATTTTGATGGAATGCTTTGGCTCTTTTTTAAAATTAAATGACCAATTGACATATAAAATGTTAGCGATCACTGTCAACACTATCAAGGCTTTTGTTTTATTAACATCCTTGTTAATTAATTTGCTGATATATTGTTTAGACAACGCCTATAAGAACAATGTATGTAATTTATAAATAATAGTTTTTTAAAGTTCACACAGACTCCTGCAGCGATTAATTGGGTTTGATACTGCAGTCGTGGCTATGATAATCGACGCCTGTTTTGGTATAATCTGACCACGTTTATTATTTATATCAGAAATTACATATTAATACAGATTTTAAAAGCTTGTTTTACTATTTTTACAGTTACAACAAATTGTGCTGTAGTCGTTTTCATACTTCAATATACTGTCAATTTAATATTTGCAATAATAAATAAAAGGACAGAGTTTCAAAGTCCCATACCTTGCACATATTTAACTATTCAAGTAAACAAAGGTCAACTTCTTACCAAAAAATAAAAACACATTTGTTTCTGTTCTTTAAGCCTTTTTATAAATATCTTTAATACTTGAAATTAAAAATGAGAAATGAAGGCTTCAGAGAAAATGCAATGCGATTTCTGTTATAATTAGTATTTCCAAGAATTGTACACATGAGAGCACTAGCAATGAATTTATTTTCGAATTTGTCTCATATGTTGATCAAAATATAAGTTTCATAAAAATCTGGAAAGAATTGTACATGAGAGAGCACCAACAAGTCCGGACGGTATATATGGATATATGGACGGACGAACGGACGCCAAGTATCTCTATGTACGCGAAACGAGGTAAAATTGCGCGGGAACAATAAGTTGATAATACAAAATATTGAAAATTAATAATCAATTGCTCCGATTTCAGCACAACAGAATCGCCAATAATAAGTCAAATTAATGTTGGAGTTTATTACCTAGAATATTAAAACTTTTTCCATAATTGATTTTTTGTTATTTTTCTGAGTTAATATTTGAAGCATTTTTAAGACGGTCATACTTTTGATCTGAGTTAACTATTTGAAACATCATTCCAGTCATCTAAGAGGTATTTTCAAAAAAATAATTATGTTTTGTCATTATGTTTGTGTATGTGTTGCTTTGTTGGAATGTAATATATCGTACCTTGTTTTGTGGAGAGGACTTACGTATATAGGCTATGCCTGTTGTCCAATCCAATTGAATTCAATTTATTTGAATAAGATATTGTTTAAATTAAACTTATAAGTTACATCGATAAATGGATGATAATCGTAATCGGTTTTCATACCATATGAAATTGTGTAACGTGGCTGATAGAAAAAAATAACATCACATAAATACTGAACTCCGAGGAAAATTCAAAATGGAAAGTCCCTAATCTTTCCTTTCCTTTTTCTTTTCTTTTCATTTAGCATGCCAGTCAGATCTTATGATATCATTCCTAGGTAACAGTGACTGCATTTTAAAAACCATACGACTATCTAACTTTCCGTATTGTTATCGACAGACTGTCAGCAAGCCGAACCATTATTGACATTACAAATAATCACGAAAAATATTACCAGCATTATAGTAGCATAACTATATGTAGTTGAATATTTACTTAAAATCTTCTTTTTTTTCTCGCTTTTCGATTAAATGTTTATCTTAAAGGTTTTAATTTAGAAATATTGATGTTATAGTCTAGTCAAATTATACTCAAATCTTTAACATTAAACTTACATGTAGCTACATATATTTTATTAACATAACCACCTTAATTAAACACGTCAGTCAAGCAAGACCGTGCTCCGACATGGTCTTTGCTTTTATTCCAAAGAGTTTCTGTTCTGGTGGAGCAATTACCAATCTGAAAGCATTCGATTAGTTCTAGACAGTGATTGAAGTACTGTAGCAACTACCTGCTCTCGGAAAACATTTATCGTCCTTTGATTTTCGAAGAATATAGTCCCTGGGGTCGACAGTGATTTTAAAAACTTGCAAATTTGCAATGTTTTCAAACACTTTCCAAGTTTGTGTCTTTATATCTTATGCATGTAAATGTTATATGGTGACATTTCTCGTTTAAACATTCGGGTCATATATTCAAAGTTCTCTAGTTTAAAAACAATGTTTAAACATTAGCATGTCTGGCGCTGAGAAACGGAATAATAGAACTCTTTAAATGAAATTGTCCATATTTTTAGTTAGAGATTGTAAATTTTATATAAGTGTTTTGTCAGAAAGTATTACACTAGATATAAAGTGTTTTTGAGAAAGGGAAGATGGGATTTGTTTTTAATTTTTCATTTATTGTTTTGAAGTTCTGATGCATTAAAAAATAAATGTTCTCGAGCCACCTTGAAACAGATAACTTTATTCACATGATAAAAAAAAATATTGTGTTATTTTACTACCTGAGGTCATTAAATTGAGAATGGAAATATAGTGAATAAGTCAAAGAGACATCAGCACGACCAAAGAGCAGATAATAGCATAAGGCCATCGATGGGTCTCCAACGCTGCGAGAATCTAAACTATTACAGTAACCAATATCTGTTGAAACACGCATAAATCTCTGAGAGTACGTTATAAAACGTCCTATAAAGGTGTCATATACAAACATGCGGAGTTTTGTTTAGTAAAAATAAAACAGTGAATCATTGAGTTGTTGATCTTTCCTTCATGAAACTAATTTTTACAAGGCCGAAGGTGGCAGACAAATGTTCATCATTTTATTGCGTTTAAAATCGAATGGGAAGTTAAACGCGTTAAAGGTTTCTTGATTATGGTCTTTTGTCCACAAGAAGATCTGCTTAACTGAATATGTTTTAGATGACCCTTGCGAAAAATCCCACAAACTGTTCTTTGTGAATTCGTTTAATGTAAAGATCATGTGGTATAGAAAAGAGACATGCAGTCAGACATACATGTAGTCTATACCCACAATTACGTATTTTAGTTTCCGATATATTGTGCCAGTCATAAAAACTGTATCAACTATACAGAATAACTGAAAAAGCGTGTTTATTCATTCGAGCACAATCATGTACGAATTCCAAAGTCAATAAAATGCATCGGTGTTAAGGGTATAGAGATTCAGTTGAATCGTAGTAATAACTTATATGTGAGACGCAAAAAAATGTGATGTCTCCCAAATATGAAAAAAAGCAGTCTCTCCTTTGCATCTCTGTATATTTAAGAAGTCTATAAAAGAAAGCCCAAGTTAGTAAAAAGTGCTTATAAATTTGATTACTGCATTCACAATGAATAAAAAGACCATATCTGCAAACTAGATGTATAAAAAAAACTAGCAATTACATGCTATAGTATTTAAGTAAAATCGCTGTACATGTATATACTAGTATACAGTAACTGTAATACAGTTATAAAGGTATTTTTGCATCAAAATTAAATGACAAAAGTTTTTATAGAATTAAAACTGACTTACCAAATAAGAAATGTTTCCATACATGCTTTGTCGTCAGTTAACGTCCTTCCTCCCAGTCCAATACTTTGTTGAACTTTGTCATTTAAAACAAAGGCGTCGCACCTTAAATTCTGTATCAAATTTGCAAATGAAGTCATCTGTATAAATTTATAGTACCCAATCGTGTAATGGCATTAAAACTTCCCATATCTAAATTATGTGCAATCACACGCATAGATATCATGCATTTTAATTAGCGACTGGACGCTGCATCTAATAGAAAATGAAAAGTGACACCAACCTTTATTATCAGAGTACAGGAATTTGTTCTGACAAGCTAAACAGTGCAGATATACTATGTTAGGGGGAATAAACTCTCAAAGTGTCATAAACGTTGTATAATCTATACGAATAACCTATTACTTGAGATAAACTTTTACGGGTATGATATATGGCCGTCCCTGAAAAGAATTTAACGACCCCCTTGAAAACTTGCATTATTGACTTAGTAAAAAGAGGTAATTAAAGTTGTCACGTGACGTGTATATAATAAACTATTTACGGGGCATTCTTTTCAGGTGTTGTCTAATCTTATTTATTTTCTTTCTTTTAAGTGAATGTTAAACTTCATTTAAACAAGGTGTAATTATACGTATGAAATGCCAGTAAAATAAAATGACACAATAAATATAAACATTTACTTGTATGAGGTATATTACATCAGTTTGCGCAATCAAGTTCTCGCATGCACGATTCAACAAATGTATCAATGATTTATCAAAATGAAATAAAACAAAAAATCGTTTTAAATTATTGCTTTTAAATTGCTGAATTTATAGTTGTTCGATAAACGTTCAGGTGTGTATTTTTCATAATCATATAACGCTTACGTTATTACCTTATATTTCTAGCATGCACATGTTAATATTTTTGTTACCAACATGAATAAATCTGTGAGGTACCTAATAAATGATTTGACAAAATTTAGCTAATAAATTAGTATAAAAAACAAAACAAAATAAGAGTCTGTTTATAATTGTTGTAAATAAAACAAATATATTCCCAAACTAAATGTGACTTTCTGTCCTTTGACTTTTTGACCGAGGAGGCAGTTGATGCTTGTTATTTGGTAGTTTTCATCACGATATCAAATATTTAATAAATTATGTATTTCAATTTTTTTCTCATATACCCAAAAGATTGTAAACTTCTGGACTGTGATTTTTTTGTCTTGTAACTTTCTGTCAGTATACCGACAGTTTATAGTATAAATTTAATAAATTCTAAGTCTTGTCTAGATTTGACCATAGGCACAGGCCTAGCTGATTCCCTCTTTTATGATGATATTTGCTAAGGTCTCATATATACAGTGGCTTACTATCCCCATTTCTCGTTTTTTTTTTTTTTTTCTTCTCATGTGTATTTGCAATATTGCATAGATTTTCACGGTAAATATAAAAGAGAAGATGTTGTATGTTTGCCAATGAGACAACTCTCCTAGAGAGACCAATGCAAATGACACAAAAAGCAACAACTATAGGTCACCGTACGGCCTTCAACAACGATCAAAGCACATACCACATAGTCAGCTATACAAGGCCCGAAATGACAAAAGTAAAACAACTCAAACGAAAAAAGTTAACGGCCTAATTGATGTACAAAAGATGAACAAAAAACAAATATGTAACACATCAGTAAACGACAACTACTGATTTACAGGCTCCTGACTAGAGACAGGCACATACATAATGTTGCTTGGTTAAACATTGTTACATGTTTAACATATTAGCGGGATCACAACCCTTCCCTTAACTTGGAACAGTGGTGTAATAGTGCAACATTAGAACGAACTATAAAAATCAGTTGAGAAAGGCTTAACTCATCAGATGGATACAAATAGAAATACTACACAGAGTGGTCGTGGAATGGTACTTGTATATCCCAAAAACAAAAAGACACCAAGTACAGATCTGAGAGTACTCGCAGTTACTGCCAGCTAGTTCAAAGCCACTAACGACTAATAAAAAAATCATGTAATGTTTGGTTGCTTTGTTCCTTGCATTGCTAGTTGTTAATGGTTTGTGTAATTTTTTTATTTCATTTTATGTACAATTCAAAGATATTCTCAATAGCCAACAGTCTGAAACAATGTTGTCCAGCTAAATGTGGCAAATAATTTATGACAAATGTACATGTATATTCACACGATCAATGGTTGTGAATAAGAAGAAAATGCTAATGTATCAGATACGTGTTAATAAAATATTCATTTATGCAAATATGTTTGGGCCATGAAATGAGACTGTTAATGCGGAGTCAATTTGTGTGGAAGAATGTATGATCTGAATATATTTTACAAGATTTATGATATAAACGTATCTGAACGCATTTGTTTACTCCATTTATAATTTTAGTGGCTGTGTTTATAATGTAGGATGGGAAATCGCTTCCAGGCTATATCGAAAAATTCTGAATGAAGTCCTGGTACGCTTTAGTTGACAAGATGATCCAAGCTATACACACTACAACCAATCATTATGTTATATTTCAGCATAATGTTACAGTGACTGTTATCGTGGATTAAACCTGGTTTTATAGCACTAACCCTCTCACTTTGATGACAGTCTCATCAAATTCCGTTATATTTACGTTGATGCGTTAACTAAACAGTTTCCGTTCGAATGGTTTTACACTAGTAATTTTGGGGCCCTTTATAGCTTGTTGTTCGGTGTGATCATGAGCCAAGGCTCCGTGTTGAAGGTCGTACATTGACCTATAATAGTTTACTTTTTTAAATTGTTATTTGGATGGAGAGTGTCTCATTGGCACTCACACCACATCTTCCTATATCTAGACACAATAAATAAAATAGTCAAAATATGGGTACATCAGTCTTCATCGTATAACAATTTTAAAAGGAACAATTTAACAGAAGACAAAAACATCTATCTACAAACACATTCATTGATTTGTGTGTCTGATGTCAGAAAATTTTATACGTCACATAGATTTGTCGTTTAATGTACATACAAACAATTTTAAAATTTACATAGGCAATGTTAGCATATAGGGTTAAAATATCAAAAGTATGTAAGAATATATTTCAGAAATAGACCGAGATGGAAAATAGTCCAAAAAGTTATATATAGAATTTATAAGAATCCACAAATAGTTTATTCCACTACGCGATTGAATGATTTTGACGTTTATGGTTCAACGTATTTTGTAATTAAGGAATGACTGTAATATTTTTTCTGTCTATGAAGAAATAACATAAAAAATTTGGTGCACACTGAATAACGCGCGTAGCGGGTTATTTAACAGTGTGCACCACATTTTTTATGTTATTTCGAATAAACAGAAAAAAATATTACAGTCATTTCTTATAATCTAATTCTAAATTCCATTTTAAACCGTGGAAAACCATGAAAAAACGTTGATGACGTCACGATCACATGACTAAATTATGTCTATGGGCTCATAACAAATTAAATAACGTCAGCCAATCAGAAGACGCGTTACATCCAAAATTAAATTATTTCATAATAGAAAGATATCATAATGACATAAAATAGAACAATATCATACTGACGAGATCTTTTAAAGTAAAAAGTCACGTTATAAGAACCAAAGAAATACAAAAAGTCGCATATACAAAACACGCCACCAAAAAAATGAAAGACAATACAAACACATTGACGAGATGTATAAGTACCGATCCACGTCAAACGGATATCACATAAAACCATTCAACAGTAAAAGTAATATTAATAATAGAACAAAGACAAGCTGTTCATAATACATGTATATGAAAGTTAATATACGTGTTTTATCAGTTTGACAAATTGAGGTTGCCAACTTTTCAAAATGGTGAAAGTAAAGTTATTCATTCTAATTTTAATTCTCCATGCCTTGTCAACTATCGAAGGAAAAGCTGACAGATTGGGTAAAGTAATACATTTATTGTTATCTCCTTGTATTATCCGAAGAGATAACGTGTCTTCTCTTGTAATCATAAGTTAAGATACATACATGTATATATTTGCATTTACTTATTTCATTTACCTTATTTACCATTTAATGTTAAGACGCGAATCGTTAGCATTTGATGGACGGACTACGAACCAGTTACAAATCAGACAGAAGACGGCGGTCCATGAACTGACGATAATGTTGGTTTATTTGTTTCTTTTTTCTTAAATCACTCATTCAAATCATTACCATAAACGCACATATCCGATTTGAAAAATGTAAACCCGAAATGCAACTGATGTGATAGAATGGCGGTTGGTGGAAAAATTCACTGGTAAAATATTCTGAGAATCCTGGGTTTTTTAACAGTTTCCATCATTTAAAATACACCAAATATTTATATCAGAGAGGAAGAAACACTAAGATAACTTCCGATCGATCAATTATATTTACAAACATTTATTTACGCTGATTTACGTGTGTGCACATATAACTATATAAACACGTGTTGACTACAAGCCGGTCATCATGGTAGATTTAGGCAAATTGAAAATTGACCTATCGATGGACAAAACCATTAATGACTATCCTCTTTCATCTCTCCCATCAAAGCAAAACAAGAGGACTGGTAAAGCAAAATTAAGCCTTTTCGAGCAAATTGACCCAAACTTGTATGATGAACATGCTAAAATCATCACATTCTACACAAACCTTGACAGAATCCAACCATGGATAAAAACACTAGATATTTACTATTATGACAATCTTGGAAAGGAACCTGATTATGATATTGAATGGTATGACGAACCCAAAATATGGGAAAACCGAAACAACAGTGGAAATTCTGTGATGATTGAAGTATTAAAAAAGGGGGAACTTCAATTTAATATTACATTTTTTGTCACAACAGGAACAATAAGAGTACAAGGCAGTCATTATTATGAGTTTGTGGATATTCATTTTCCAATTCTGAAAGATATTCTTGATAAAGTTCTTACAAACATATCACAAACCAGTCCTACTAATACATGTATTTCACACGAATGTCATGATGACAATAACAATACACACATTAATGAATTATGCCCTGTTGACAAGGTCACTTGTGTATTACCTGACTCCCAGACTGGGTTAAAATCAGTACTAGTACAAGAAGATCAACCTCAAAAAGATGATTTTCAAAGGCTTGAATTAAATTTAGTTGACACGCTGGCTAAAATAGAACACAGTCACAATGAAAACTTCAGCAAAGTATTAACTGCTGTTAAACAATGCAATGATGATGTTCTAGTCTTGGGAAAAGGTAGAAAAGACGACAATGAGATATCAACATTACAATTAAAATATAAAACCGTACAAACAGAAAAACAGACTTTGGAAGTTAAATTAAAACACGAGCAAAGCAATATTATGTTAATTAAAGCTCAACATGAAGATCAAATGAAATGTCACAATCAAATACTGGAGGAGACTAGAGCAGAAATGAAAAAGGTATTAACTACTTCAAACTCTGAGATCGACTTTCTATCGGTAAGCCTACAAACCAAAAATGAAGAAATTGACAAACTAACTGATACTCTAAAACGACATACTCAACACTTGGAGAAATTACAAGAAGAAAATATCTCTCTCCGCTCCCAAATGATTTCTCGATTTGAAGATTTTCATCTTGTTAATGCAGACACGAAATATATTGACAAATCTAAACTTGACATTGATAACAAACCAACAATTATTTTAATTGGTACATCCAATACCAAACGTATCAATGCAGAGAAGCTATCGCCATCATTTACAACCAATAAGGTTACTGCTTTCAATTTAGAAGAAACTAAACAAGCTATTTTGGAGATATCGGATATAATTCCAAATCTAGTAGTGTTTCATTCCCTGACAAATGATTTGAAAATAAAATCACCACAGCAATGTGTAGAAGAAATACAAGATATTGTCAAGCTTGCACTTCAAAAATGGCAAAATAGTGGTTGCATCATCTCTCTTACTACTCCTCGACTCGACAGTGTAATTTTTAACACAAATGGACAAATCATAAATGCCTTGTTGAAACAAATATATGATGACATTAAAGATGTTCTACTTGTTGATCATGGCAATATGTTGCGAAATGGAAACCCAATTGCAGAGCTACTAAGTCAAGATAAATTTCATCTCTCTGACTCTGGCGTGTCTCAGCTATCGGCAAACTTAAAGCGTGGAATACACACTGCCTTAAACATTCCCATGCCAAATTCAAGAGGTAGATCCAAATCGCGCAACACAAGAGGACGTGGACGTGGACGTGGCAGAGGTCATCATGAATAACTTGCTTTTTAATATTATACATATTACCATATCATTATGTTGACTTCCTTTAACATGTTTAAAGTCATTTACATATAATTTATATATACATGTACAACTTTATATATTTCTTTTTTTTTTTGGGCTGATAAATTCATATTCTCATTTGAATAGATTTTTCAAATGAAACAGCCATTATGTGAAGAAGTCACACTATTACATGGTCATATATATGTAACCTCTACTAGGTATAAAAGTTCGCCTTTTTTATTTTATTTTATTCATTTTTATTTTTAGTTTTCACATTTGAATCATACTTTTGATCTTGAATTAACCCAGGATATCAGGTTATTCAACCCAAATCAGTTTAATAGTTATTCAGTTAAAAGAGGATACATAGAAAAGAAATTATCTGTCATTATATCATAGACTAATTGTATTTAGAAAACCATTGTAAAAACTATCCTCTAAATAAATCTACTTATTTCAAATATTTACATTTCTGAATATTTTCATTGTTGTCTCTTCCTTTTATTTAGAGACAAATTTTTATTATTTTTTTTTTTATAGATAGAAAATCTATTCTATTATTTATACCAGATTTAATTGTATCAACCAAAATGCCAAAATCAAACCAATCATCTGTAAAATTTGGTTATTGGAATATAGGTGGCTTATTTTCAAAGGGCATGAATAAAGCAGAGGATCCCCTTTTTCTGAAACATATAGAGAATTACAACATTGTTTTTTTAGTCGAAACTCATGTGGGATATAATTCCCAAATACACAATATTGGCAAATTTCATTATCATCCAATATGTAGAAAATTATCAAATAATAACCGTCATTTTAGGGGTATAGCAATTCTACAGAAAAGTCACGTTAAACCTCATGTCAAAATATTGATTAACAGTAATCCAGATTATCAATGGATTAAATTAGAAAAATCCTTTTTTGGATTTAAAAGTGACCTATTTATTTGTGTACTGTACAACCCCCCTGTTACGTCTAAATATACCCAAGAACTCTCTTCTGATGTTTTTGAATGCATAGAAAAAGATATCTTTCAGTATAAAAAAATGGGTGAAATTTTGTTATGTGGAGATTTTAATGCCAGAATAGGCTCTGAAAATGACTTTATAGTAAACGATGATTCAAAATTTACTCCAATTTTTGATACATACCCTACTGACAAAAACATTATGACAAGAAAAAGTCGAGACCAAAAAATTGATCAAAGAGGCAAAGAAGTTTTGGATTTTTGCATTAGTAAACAAATAAGAATTTTAAATGGCAGAGTTCTTGGTGATACATTTGGTAATTTTACTTGCTATACCCCCAATGGTGCAAGTGTGGTTGATTATGTTGCTGTGTCGGAAGAAATTCTTGAAAATGTACTGTATTTTAAAGTATCCAGATTTATTCCCACATTATCTGATTGTCATTGTAAACTTGAGTGGGAATTATCTGCAAAATATTGTGTTCCTGGAGAAAATGATATTCCAATCCAGTTGAAAAATATGACACCTAATTATATCTGGACTGACTGTTCAGCAATAAAATTTCAAGAAACACTTTCTTCAGATACACTACAAAACTACATACTAGAATTCAACAACAGCACAATTCAATTTACTCAGACATCAGTAGATGACGCATCATCAAAACTTTCAAAAATCTTTTTATCAGCAGCAAATCTATCACTTAAACGACCTTTAAAAAAACACACAAACAAACAAAAAAACAAAAAGTGGTTTGACGCAAGTTTACAACAAGCTCGAACTAACTTGCTTAATTATGGCAAATTTATTCAAGATTTCCATATGATCCAATTATCAAAAATCACTTTTATAAACTGAATCGTGAATACTCCAAACTAAGGAAATATAAATACAAACAATATAAACAATCATTGATTAGTCAGCTGGACTCCTTGCACGAAGAGAATCCAAAACTGTATTGGAACTTAATTAATGAACTACAGGAAAAAAATGAAACTAAAAAAAAATGTGGAGTACAACCATCAACTTTGATATCACATTTCCAAAAGTTGTCACAACTGAAAGGTGAATTTCAAAGTAGATATACAGAGCTATGTGAAAAACTGAAACAGTTAGAAAACTCAAAATGTTTCAACGAGTTGGACTCCTTTATCACTGAGTCTGTAATATCCAAAGCCATTTCACACTTAAAATGCAATAAATCATCAGGCTTGGATAACATTAGTAATAATATGATAAAGAATGGACAGACTTTCCTTTTAAAAAGTTTTCAACAGATGTTTAATACTTGTCTGTCTTCAGGTATATACCCAACATCTTGGGCTGAAGGTTATATTACACCAATTTTTAAAAGCAACGATACAAGTGACCCTAACAATTATAGAGGAATAACAATAACAAGTGCAATTGGAAAGCTTTTTAATAGAATATTAAGTCTAAGACTGGACAAATTTCTTCAGGAACATAATATTATACATGATAGTCAAATTGGATTCACAAGGAAAGCCAGAACTGCAGATCATATGTTTATTTTAAACTGTCTTATTAACAAATACTGTAATTCAAAAGAAGGTAGACTGTTTGCCTGTTTTGTTGATTTTCAGAAGGCTTTTGATACTGTTATACATACAGGGATCAAGATTAAACTACTAGATATTGGGGCTGGGTCTTATTTTTATAACATTATTAAAAGTATGTATGAAATTAGCAAATCATGTGTCAAAATTCAAAATCAAGTAAGTGATTTTTTCCCATTAGATATTGGAGTCAAACAAGGTGACAACCTCAGTCCGAATTTATTCAAGATATTCATAAATGATTTGCCCAGATATTTGTCAGATACTAGAGACCCAGTTAATGTCAATGACAAAGATCTACATTGTTTAATGTATGCTGATGATATTGTTTTATTATCTACATCAGCTGAAGGACTACGAGAAAAGCTGGAAATGCTTGATAAATTTTGCAAAGATTGGTGTCTCAATGTGAATACTAATAAGACAAAGGTGCTGATTTTCAACAAGGCAGGCAGACATGTAAAACAGATATTCACATTTCAGAATATAAATCTGGAATGTGTTTCAAAATACAAATACCTAGGTTTATATTTAAGCTCATCTGGTTCATTCAGTTATGCTCAAAATGAACTATACAAAAAATCCCTGAAAGCTCATTTCAAATTAAGGAAAGATCTTTTATCACTTAATCCTGATGTAAAAACAAGTATTCATGTTTTTGACCACACTGTAAAACCTATTTTATTATATGGTAGCGAAATATGGGGGATGTTTAATTCTCTTTCCTCTAAATGTAAGAAGGAAGATATATCTTTTGAAAAATTATATTCAGGTTTACCCTGTGAGAAACTTCATATAAAATTTTGTAAATTTATACTTGGGGTACACAAGAAAACAACAAATGCTGCAGTGTTATCTGAACTTGGAAGATTTCCAATATATTTTAATATTATAAAAGGAATGTTATTGTACTGGTATAGATTAGAGAATTTAGGTAATAATTTTCCTCTATTAAAAGAGGCATATACACAATCAAAGAAACTACATCACATGAATATAACATCATGGTATGGTTCAATAAATGTTGTTTTTAAAATACTTGGTATTGACTATACAAATGCCATAAATGCTCCATTTTGTGAATCCTTATACAAATTTAAGAAATATATACAAACCAAGCTATCAATATTGTTTATTAGCTGTTGGAAAAAACAAATAGATAAATTTTCAGACAGTAAACTGAAAACCTACCTTTTATATAAAACAAATTTTGGTTTTGAAAAATATCTAACATTGATCAAGAATTTTGAACTTAGAAGAAGTTTTACTAAATTACGTGTATCTTCTCATAGATTACAAATAGAATTAGGTAGATATCAGGGTATTCCCCGAATTAACAGAATATGTAATAAATGTTCTTCCAATACTGTCGAAGATGAGGCTCATTTTCTATTTGATTGTAACAAATTTGAGGATGATAGAAATTGTATGTTAGCTAGTATTGCACAATATAATTCTTATTTTAATCATATGAACAGTCAAAGCAAAATTATCTGGTTATTTAGTGTAGAAAATGTTGAGTTACTTAAAATAATATGTAATTTTATATACAAACATCTTCCTTAGTGAAGATTAGTTAAAGGAAATCTATGTGTGTATATACATTTGATTGGACATAGAAAATTATATTCATCTGAATATCACAAACATACTAGCCGATTAAAAAAAAAAAATAATAATTGTTAAGATATATTATTTATTCAAATGTTCTCTTATATCCTTGAGGCATCGTCCCCTGGTATCAACTGCATTCAAGTTACCTATGATGCTTCCTTGTTTGCTTTTGATACAGGTAGGAAAGAGACATTTACACACATTTTACATGCCTATGGCCCATAAGGTATCGTCCCCTGGTGTCAGCTGCCTTTAGGAAACCATAATGCTTTCCTATTTGCTGCTGACACAGGATGAGTCATGGACATGTTTAATTTCTACTTTCTTTTTGGCTAATTATTATATATTTAATTGATCCAACTTTTTGTGTACTATACATATGTGGATATCTATTTTTCTTCTTTTTTTTTTTTCTTTTTGGGCTGCTTGTTTGTTATCTATATCAACCCCACTTGTAATAAAATGCATTAGTATTAAAAAAAACCAACATACTATAGATTCTTTATCTACGTATTCTTTAAGAACTTAAATAGTTCTCGTTTAACTTTTTTTTTTTTTTTTTTTTTTATCTCATTGTTTGTATTGTATTATAAAAAAATTATTGATGTTGTAATGTTTATGCCCTTTGGGGCCCATAATTGGAAATAAAAATATCTTATCTTATCTTATCTTATCTTATCTTATATAACCATAATTTTAGAACAATAATAACAAAAAACTAAGTGTAGAATGAAATTTAAAACAGTGTGGCTGTGGCCATTGATTGACACATTAAATTCACCCATTGACTGGGACAATTTACGTGAACGTTTGTCTGTAACGACCACTGTTCACGACGTACCTACGATAGACATTTAAACTGTGGGGTCACCAAGGTTTCTTAACGCCTTTAATTATAAAATAATTCGAAAAATTAATCAGGAATAACCTTTATGCTTTGATTTATATAATTTATATAAATCAAAACATCGTGTTATTTCTGATTATTTTTTTCGAATTACTTTATTAAGGTGTTGAGAACCTTTGGTGACCCCATAGTTTAAGTGTCTTTAAAAAGTACACAGTGAGCAATGGTCGTTACATACAAACGTTCACCTAAATTGTCCCAGTCAATGGATGAATTTAATGTGTCAATCAATAGCCACAGCCACACTGTTTTGAATTTCATCCTATCTGTACGACACGATGCCTCCTCCTTTTCGCAAAAAATCTATCAACCAAAACAACAACATTGACCAATGAGTCAACAATATACACTGAGGTAGCACGATCGTATGTACTTTATCGAATATAATTTTCATTAAATTGTCTAAATTTAAGGACAGTAATGACACCAAAATATAAGGGGACAACCATTTGATATTCTGGGGGAGGGGAGGGGGAGGGGGCACGATGATTTGTTTGATCGGTTATTTATTTTTGTAAACTAAGAGGACAGGTTCTTCATTTTCTACACTATTGAAGCAAGATTTTTCATTTTCATTAAAGCAAGGGACTGATTATTTATTTTCACAGCTATATTTATGATATTCGAAAACATACAATTTTAAATGACTTGTTTATTATAAATCATACTTGTATAGTCAAGTCAGTATGTACAATTTAATCAGAATTAATCATCATTTCTGCAGAAATAAATCTTTTATATTCCCAGCTGCATATACATGCATTGCATACATACATAGTATTAAAGTTTGGTTGTAACTAGCCTCTTTTAAATGTATTGGCAAACATATTTTTTGAAGGGTTTTGGAGCCACTGAAGACCCAAGAAGCTATAGAACAAATGATGCAAAATCATGCTTTCTGGATGTTCCGAAGACCCTTTCTTAATCAGAAAGTGCAAGTCTTGTTTTAATAATTTTTTGACAATATTTTTGTCTCATTGGCAATTATACCTCAAAGAAAAATGTATAAATTCAGTGTAAGACTTTTAAAGTTTCTAGCTATATATATGGACAACACCAAAAGACCAATGTGCATGATAAAGCAAAAATGGAATTCACATAGTTAAGTCTGTGGTTGCTGTTTTTTTTTTTAACTCATAATCAAGTTCATAACAAAATTACTAGATTACAAAAGGAATGCAAAACTAACAGAGTACAGAATAGCAATCAATGAACAAAAGATAAATAAATAAGAAACATTGATCCCGAAAAATCAGGGCTAACAGAACTTCCTTATTGCAAGGCACTCGCCGTGAACACAATTTGATATGGAGACAAGCGTTTGGTTTTGAAATTTCCTACATGAGGCATTAGCCTCAATGTAGTTACGGCCCTGTTAAAATAAAAGTGAGGTAAGGTTCCCTGAGACAATATATACCTCAAGTTAAATGAAAACAATTTTCAGACATTTCAAGTATAGTTAGATAATATTTATACTTTTATTATTTTAAAAAATGGGAAGTGTTTCCTGATATTTTTTGGGGAAAAAATGAATTTATGAAGAATCTGGTGCCATCTCATACTTTCGATTAGACCTGAGTTATTTATTTTCAATACATTGCAAGTCAGGTAATTTATTTTCAAATTGCCACAGAACAAACCGTTTATTTTTGTGATTATCAAGGCTGAGTTATTTATTTTCAAAATCCTCCTGCCCCCCCCCCCCCCCCCCCCCCCCCCCCCCGAATATCAAATGGTCGTCCCCTAAACAATCCGGAAACAAGCACGAGCTTCAGTAACAAGGCATTTCTTTTTTGTAAAGATCTTATACTTCTTCTTTAATGGCCCATATCTTATATAGCTTATATCTCATATTAGTCATAGGGTGGTTGGGGTATAAGAATATATTCACTTAGGTCTTCTTCCGAACGGTAGTGAAACCCTTGCCTAAGTAGGGCTTTGGTTTGGCTGCGCAGGATGCACAAGTACACAGTCATCACGTCCGGTTAGAATGGGGACGTTAAATCCGATGCCTCGTGTAAAGAGAATACCACGTTTTAACATGGTAAGTTCCATTGTAACAACTATTTGTGGGGTTTGAAGGTGGCCTGTCGCAAGACAAAATTTCTTTCCCTATTCACTTTATCTTTACTAATACTTCCCAGTGGCAGTCAAAATTTCCACGACCTTCATCCTGAACGGCCTGAATTATAGGACCTAATTATTGTATCTTTCTCTAGTTGTTTTTCGTCCTGAACATGCATGAAATATGGACGTTAAGTAACCGACAAGCAATCAACCAATCATATCCCACATTGATTTCATTCGCTGCTAACAATAGCAATGAATTGAATATAATTTACTGTAGTTCTATACTCGGTAACAACTAGTTATTAATATAACATTCAGGTAATAAATGTGAACATATTTTATAACATGTAACTAACATTTGAATTATTTCATATGATTTTGTTTCTATTATATTTCAGAGTCATATAATGTTGATAAGACCAAGGTATCGATATCTGGAATATCGTCAGGTGCTGCTATGGCAACACAAATGCACGTGATTCATTCTGCTGATTTTATGGGTGTTGGCATTGTTGCCGGAGGTAAAATTCAGAAAAAAAATATAATTTAGGTACATGAATGCATATGAACACATTTTGTTAGTTTTCTCAATACAACGACTGAAAGAAATAAACGACTATTTATATCTAGATATAGGAAGATGTGGTGTGAGTGCCAATAAGACAACTCTCCATCCAAATAACAATTTAAAACAAGTAAACCATTATAGGTTAATGTACGGCCTTCAACACGGAGCATTGCCTCACACCGAACAACAAGCTATAAAGGGCCTTCTTACGAAGAATGGTTACTCGAATTATTCCGGTTTGCAAATGGATGTATCAAGTGCCTTTGAGTTGTTCTTTGACTGATTTGTTAACTATATTTGTACTGTCAAAGTATTCAAAACCTTTGAGGTTTGCTTTTTACAAAAACCTTCAACTCCTTTGACAGTTTGTTCAGAAATACTAGCATTCGGCTGGTTCTTCTGGACTGCATATTTTCTAGTTCCAGGGCGGTAAGCGATCCTTCCAGATTTGTTACCCTCTTGATAAATCGCGTTCCTCTACGCTTTCTAGTTGATTGATGTTACTTGTGGTATATGGGTCAATACTATTGCCCTTTATTCCATTGTAGATCTTACCAATGCGATGCAGGCTGTTTTCATTGCGTCTGAGAAAGCCGAGGGTTTTTACTTTCTTGGCTTTGTATGAGGTTAGAGTTGTCCATATTTTAAATCTGCTTATATATGAAGCCCTAGGTTGAGTTTGTGTTGGTCCTGTTTATTAAAGTATAGATAGATAGATAGATAGATATTTTTATTATTAAAGTACAACTTTGTACATATACATGAAATGCAATATATTGCAGTTTTAAACATTCAATAAACATGTATAATTATACCAACCAGCCTTTAGAGGCTTATGATGCACTGTCATTTATGTACGAATACTTATATGAATAAATTTCAAATCTATTAATCGATTTTATATCTGAGGCTTAATTCTTAATTGATAAAATGGAGTTTCAATATATCAGTTGTGTTTAAAAATTAAATGAGAAAATAAGAATGAAAGTAACTTAATAACTTTTGTTTGATACTGTAAGGGTTGAACATGGAAATTTAGGAACATAAGAGTTGTATCCACATCATATTATGAAAACTAGAATTTATAAAAGATAAGAAAAAGAAATTATCACCTAGATTTGACAAAATTCTGACAGTTGATCTATATAATAATAATTAATCCCATTTGCTGTGATAGAAAAATAGCATGTAGACACTATGGCTAATATTTGAAAATGTAAACAGGTACATTTAAATGCATACAAGTAAAAACAGTAAATAAAAAAATAAAATATGACACTATTTATTACAATAAGTATATAACAAACATGTGTAACTATGAACAGACTAGACCTTTCTTTGTACAATGCAGATATTATAAAGTATGTATACATGAATAGTTTGGCTTTTCATCTTGGTGTTACTTTGGGTTATCTCCCTTTATCAAAATTGAAAATTTGACATTTGCTTCTCTACCTTTTTTTGTAGCTTTGTCATGGTAAAAAGTAGTATTATTGTGTTAAATTGGGTTTGTAATATTGTGTATATATGCTCAGCTAGATTGTAGAATTCCTGACTTTTGCTCTTAATGCCAAGAATGGAACATTTCGTTGCATTAAATTAAGCGCATGCCCAAGTCTTGACCCATTTTTGTGGGTTGATTATTTCTTATTATAGTGGTGTGTGGTCACGTTGTGTAAACACTATGTTTTTGTATAGCATACAAGCATGAGGAAAAAGTTTAACGGCTGATCGATTTAACTGAATCTAGCAGGTTGTTGATATAATAATGGAAGGAGTGTCTGAGTTCGGTTTCTTGTGGAACTCCTGAGTCGTCTGTACCTTCACCATAGTCCTTTCCACTAATGACAGCATTCGTTTTTCTATTGGCATGAACCATTCCACCCATTTAAGGTTGAATAGCCAAATTAAGATAATTTAGTTTAAACATATTAATTTATAGTGGATTGGGAAACAAGTTTTGCAACTTATATTAATCCCTTTTTACTTTGCGGGTGCGAATGCTGCCTTGTAGCGGCATTAGCCTACTCTTTTTCGAAATCTACAAGGGTGTCTTTAACGTGAAAGAGATAAGATAATTTGACAAGAGCAACTGTAAGTAACTCTGTCTCTCTACGTCATTTCCAAATTTGAATAATCTAGACACTATGAAATGAAAAGAGATTGCAGGTATTAAACAGAAAGCATACCACAAAAGTCATGTTATTAATAATACCCCATACTTATACAAAAAGGTCAAAATGAATTAGCAAAATATATACGCTATATGTCAGGCTTAAATTGCCTTGTTATAGAAAAAAAAAGACCTGAATTAACTTAATAGAGATTACAAAATACGTGCTATATTCACGAGTTGTCCTAAATGACAAAACCCTTGGACAAAACATAGATACAAGAATAACGATAAGAAATGCATTTCTCAATAAAGTAAAGGACGTACGTCATGTTTAAAAGATGATTGATATGATCGCAAAACCATTTCTATGCAACATGTCTATTTATTTCAGAGGACAATTTTGAAAGAAATGTTTGTGCTTTTTTACATTTTGCATACGATTTATATTTCAATACAATATTTTTTTGAAATACCTTAGTCGTTAGATTGAATTCCTGCAAGTGGCATCAACAATTTTTCCAAAACATATTTCTGTATTTTGTCGTTAATGACATGTTAACTATAAAAGTATTGACCTCATCAAACAATTGTACTTTAGGTTAAATTACATTTTTTTTACCATGTTGATCTTGACTTTGTTGTCGTGTAAATCAATTGTCATGTTTATTTTGTGGCAAATATTTTATAGCATAAGTAAAAAAAACCAAAAATACCGAAGTTTAAGGAAAATTTAAAACGGAATGTCCTATTTCAAAATATCAAAATGAAAAGCTCGATACACATCAAACGAAAATGTAGATGTATAAAATGGTGGATTAAACCAGGTTTTATGTCTAGCTAAACCTCTCATTTGTAAAACAGTCTCATAAAATTTCATTACATTGACAATAAAGTGTAAACAAAACAAACGGACATAATAGGTAAAAATGTCAAAACTATGGGTATAGCAGTCAACATAGAACACACAGACATATTTGTATTCTTATCTATGTTAATGCTGATTTTGCACATTTCCACTTTCGTTTTCAGTTCCATTTGCTTGCTCTGGTGGAAATTTGGTAGGTGCAACAGCTTGCATGCAAACACCTAGCTTGGAATCTGTTAGTTCATTTGAACTTTTGACATCTTCTGGGGCCTTGTTCGGAAATGTCGACTCTACCTACCACATGAGACATGACAAGGTATACATTTTTGCCGGCCAATCAGACTCAGTTGTGAAACCAGGTGAGTAATGTATTTAAGAAGTTCAATTATCTTGCTGAAGTTTAATATGTAAACGTTGCCAATTTAGAGACAGTTTCAAATATATTTTTTGTTAAAAATTCTAAATATTTTTAAGGACAAAATTACCACAAAGAATTTTCCATTTTTAGACTAAAATTAAGACTCATCAAACACTAGAAGTTGACATTTCTAGATTTCCATTGTTAGATGATGCAAATATATTACATTGCAGGAAATGGACCAAACATACAACGATATTACAACCATTACACGCTGCATTCTAATGTGAAAACAGTATTCAATATAGATGCAGAACATTGTCAGGTAATATATTGTTAACTGGCTTCAATGATATTCCACGTACAACGGTTCCAAAAGTCAGCAATCATTATTCCCAGATATATAGCACATTCAAAATGTAGGAAAAAACCAGTTTTGTTATGGTACTACTTTGAAATTGCTGTATCAATTATAAAAAAGAGATACATGTATGAGGGCCGAAACCATACAGCAATGCTGTAAGTAATATCAATCATATTTGCTTTTTGTGTGTTTGTGTACATGTGTGTGTGTTTTTTCCCCTGGATGTGCTAATTTTGTGGTATATCGGTCGGATATCCTTTGCTTTTCTATTATACATCTGATATGCTATGTTAAATGACTAGCAGAAAAAAAATTATACATATTTAGCAGAATATTTTTTTGTGATAAATTAAATTTTAATTACATGAAAATATTGTTTATCAAACATGTCTGTTTACTTTTCAGCCGACTGACAATTATGGAGGGACCTGTAACGTTCTATCAAAAAGCAATTATCTGAACAACTGTGGATATAATGCTGCTTTTGAACTTCTTAACTGGATATATGGAGACCTAAAGGTAAAATATCCCTCCTTTCGTTCGTCCATGCGTCCTTCTCTCCGTGTCACACTTCTGCATTTTTAGCAACTGTAGCTTGTTGATATGTGGCACCAACCTTCAGCTGGTTACGTCTTACCATATTACATGTTTTCGGTTCTTTTGATGTTCTACACCCTGTTTGTCGAATACTTATATCGTTTAAAAGACATGCACGTTATAATACAATCTTTTTCTCATGGTTCTAAGCACTTCAAGTTGTAGCTGCTTAAGGATTTCTGCTGGTTTTTGTCAGATTTTCGGGATCCTCTGGTTTTATCCATTTAAATGCTTTAAAAAAATTTCCCCATGAACCCCTATTATTTTTATGAATCTTTTACATGTATAATGATAAGTCATTTGTAAAAGTCTTGTAAAATTTTATTTATTTTTTAATAGTATTTGAGACCTTTAACTGGTCAATGATAAAGCTTTCGAAAATCAAGAGAGAACATTTTCCCGCAAAAATTCCAATGGGTAATATCTCGAAAACAAGCACATGGACCCCTATATTTTTTTTTTGATTTTTTTTATTCCTCAATTTATTTCCTTTCAATACATACTAGTTTTATGAAAAGTTATTTATTTTGAAACTGAGCAGCGAACATCCTTAATTAATACATGGCATCAAGCTTTATCTGGTTTTGGGTACAAAGTAAGAAATTTCAAGTTTTTCAATCTTCTGCTTTCTGTTCGCTAAGATAATATTTATGACATATATTATCATGCAAAAATATGAAGTTTTAGTAACATTTTGATGAGCAATCATATTGACGTATGCAGGTAGTTAATTGCTGGTTTCTTATTGTTAATCCATTAAAAGTCGGACCAACCTGAGATCATGGTCAGATTTCTGATATTAATTAAAAGTAGCACTTGAACTATACACTGTATCTACGGTCACTCCAAAATGTTAGGATATTATGAAAGCTTATTTGGGTCATTCTATGCTCTAAAACAAATACAAGTCGTGGCTACGACTTAATAATTCGTTGCCACGACTTATATTTTTTTCCATAGCATAGAATGACCCAAATACAGCTGTAAGCTATCATATGATATTCCGGAAATGTATCAAGGAATTATAATTCATATTTAAAACTCACTTTATATTGAATATAATGCAAATATATCCCTGCTTTAAATGTAGATTACTTGTTAGCGGTTTGGCGTTTTGCGGAAAACGAAAGATAACTCTAAAATATTCTTATTCAACATTGATTTTGAAAATTAAAGTTTGATAAAAACGAAGTCTTGAGATTATTTTTGGTTCGATTGTGTCTTGGTGTTGATGACCGGGAAGCGAAAACGCGTAGATCTATGAACGGATGTATGACAGTCGCATTTTTAACGGCACAATTTTTCTGTACTAGATTCTCATATTGACAATCAACGTCGCTTCATTGATGCTGAGTAGAGGAAAACGGCGACCTAGTGGAAACAATAATATCATCTACTATATATGAGCATAATGAAGCAATTTAAATTTTCAGATACCAGAAGCAGGGAAACCGTTAACTGGACAGGTATATTTTAAGTTTTGTTAGATGTGCTTTTGATATATACATTTTTTTTAATTTGATCGAACGATATATATATATAACTTCATGCAGGCATATCCAATTCCTATTTAAAGTTTATTTTGCATGTTAAAGTTTATTTTACTTTATTTGATTCATTATATGCACATTTTCTTAGATCCTTCAAAGAAGGCAGCACATATAATTTGCTACTAATATTTAAAATTGAGATTGAAAATGATGAATATGTCAAAGAGGCAACAACCCAACCAAAGAGCAGACAACAGCCAAAATCAACGAATGGGTCTTCAACGTAACAAGAAAATTCTACACCCATAGGTGGTCCTCAGCTAGCTCCTAGATAAAATAGTGTACTAATTGCATGTAATGTATATCTTATAGTTAAAGACCTTTGACCAGTCAACATTTTTTCACCTATCTGTACCAATAACATACAGTTTTGACAATACTGGATACATCTATGTTCCTTCTGGTTGTGTAGACAAACAAACAAGTGAGTATGGACTGGTTTCTATTCTTCAAAAAAACATATGTGAACAAAACATGTCCCGAGAAGGGTGCTTGTGGTTCAGTACATATAGTTGTTGTTCATGTCTTTTTTTCCTCCGTAAATTGTTTTATTATCAATTAGGCCTTAAGTTTTCTCAATTGAATTGGATCATGGGTTTTTTCTATGAAAAATGCCGGTGTACAAAGTCAGGAATATGACTGTTGATTGATAATATTTGAATTAATTTGTTACTTTGTATGACCTTATTCTTTTGGACTAAATTACCTTAGAGTTCATAGTTTGTTATACTTTTATAATACATCTTCACACGCTTAAACACAGTCATGTTTAATGTCATTCTCTAAATTCGCCTTCCGTAACAAGGTAACACTACGACTATTGAAGTTATTTTTTTATATAGCGGGTGTAGTCGTGTGGTCTAGAGCGTTGGGCATGAGGCTAAGCGACTAGTGTCGTAGTGTATCAATGAGTTCGAATCTCGTTGAGGGACAAACATTTGTCAGCATAAAAATCTAATTTTAACACAATGTATTAAAACATGGTTGACAACAAATCGCATGTGGCGGATTCCTTAAACTTAGCAAGGGAAAAAATATAGACATGTTTATATGTAGGTTATTTTGATTACTGAATATGATAACATTTTTACGTTAAAACTAAAAGAAAAATTACGAACTGATTTCGAATTCTTTTCAGAATGCAAACTTCACATTGCACTTCATGGATGTCAACAAGGAAGGTTAGTTTAACGTTTTTTGAATTATGCAATCTTCAATTTATCAAAACTAAAAGCTAACAGCTCTGTTTACAATGGATAGACTTTAAATTAAAAAAAAAAGAGTGGGCAAAACGAACGGAAAAAAAGAAGAAATACAACAAGATTAAAATGACTACGTTGTGTTTGAAATCGAAGAAGAAAAAACTGCACCATAGAAAAAGCTTTTAAAATTGCAGAAGTAATGCTTATATATATAGTCTATTATTAACATCAAACATAAAATCAAGATCATTGAGGTACATGCACTTGATATTAAATACTGTTTTTTCTTCAATTATTGATTACTAAATGTCCAGCGACAAATATATAGCATAGACAAACAGTTTTTGTTTTTAATTTATTTCGTTCTATCCTTTTTTGTATATACTATATCATGTCTCATATAAAGCAACGCTTATGATTGATACATGCTGGTTAGTTAATGATAGAAGCCAATTGTTTTTACTGATTGGTACATGCCTATGAAATACACAAAAAATACTGCAGATATATTTTTTTGCTTTAGACATTTTATTAATGACGAATATGTGAAGCACGCTGGATATAATGATGTCGGAGAAGCAAATAACATCATCATACTGTATCCACAGATAACTCCGATTCCAACTAATCTTAATGGATGCTGGGACTGGTTTGGTTACACTGGCTCATATTTTGGTAAATCCTTAATTCCTCTTTTTGTCAATCATGGGATCGCGGAATTATTTATATCTGTGTGTATATCAATCACTTAGCTTTCATTATTTTCTTTTTCAAATTAAACATGTTATCACCAGCCGAGCATTGACTAAATGTGCCACAGAATGGTTAGCATTTCCTGTTCAACTGGGCACACCTGTCGTGTGTAATTTATGTCAGTTAGAAAGGCGTACGGTCTTTTGACGACAAGTGAAATGCACTACTGCGAAAAGCCCTGTCTTTGTAACACAGAAATTCCATAATGATCAATCAAATCCTATTGGTCTCAGTGGAAATTGGAATATGCAATAAACAATATCATATTCATATAGTGACACACGAATAATAATCTTCATATATCTATTTTCTTCTGTCTTGAAAAACTCCTGTTTAAAATGCTTCATACGAATCGAATCAAGGAACAACGCAACGAGAAAATGAATGCAAATGTTCTCATATAAAAATATTATTGGCTAATTTGTTGTTGGTTGTTTAACGTCCATTGGTAAATGTTTCATGCATGTTTAGGCCAATGAGGAAACTTTCAACACACATACCAAATGTCGTAAAGGTTAACAACAATAGGTCACTGTTAGGCCTTAGATAGTTGGCAGAACCCATACCGCATTGCAAGCTATTTAACATACCTCGACAGGAGGACAAATGTAAAACAATTGAAATGAGGTCACTAACTGCCTACTAGCTGTTGAAGAAAACTTCTAGCAAACGCAACAAATGTTTTGTCAATTTATATCTTAATGAGTTATGAACATTTAGGTGTAGGATAGAAAAGACAGACATTGTAACATGGGCCTAGAAAGTAAATACTCCAATCTATCTTTGGAATGTTGTAGCATTTAAATATTGAATTTTATTTTTTATTATAGATCTACTGAAGTCATGCCTATTTCACTTGATTTCTTGTTTTAGAAATATACTTGTACTATTCATTTACTATGAAGTCGTGTTCGTTTTTATTTATGGTAAAACAACATTATATGTTTTTTAGCTACAAAAAGTGGGTTTCAAATCACAGCGTTGGACAGAATGCGACGACAAGTTATTGGACAGTAAATGCTGTGTTTGAAAGTAACATATCTTATTTGAAATTAATAAAATACAATAGTATTGTTATAAAATGCATTCTTCTATAATAAGACACAGCTGATTTCTGCAATACATGCTTCACTCGCCATTCTAGACTTCCTATAATTCCCTTTTATTTATTTATTTCTTACCAATTTATATGTTTACTGATAACTGCTCGTATGCTGATTTCCCTGTCAGTATATGGTTATCTCTTAGTTATAGCATTAAAATTTTTAAAAGGGGCAAAATTGAAAAAAAAATAAGGAAGGGACATGTAACAAGTCTATCTCCATTCGAATATACACTTAGTCAATATGTCACAATAGATAATATGCCAAATCGGTAAATTTACCGATCACACGACCAATTTGGAGTCTAAAGATCTAAGACCGCTTCATGTTTGCAAGTGAGCTGATATACAGACAAATAATATTGTTTAGTCGAGCCATGAACTTTTCAAGTTATGTTTTGTTTTGTCATTTTGAGATTTAGAAGTCAACGAAAAAGTTTGGTAATCCCGGGTAATTTTTTTCTCAAACTCTTTTACACCATGTAATTGAGAGATTGACTCGTAGTAACTACAGGGCATCCGTGTACAATCATCAGCAATGTAACAGTATTACACTGGTATTAGTTTGTCAGTCACATTTGTTTATTTCTCAATTGGTATAATTAGAATGAAACACCCTAGTATGATCATACGTGAAAGAGACGATGTGAAATACCTTCTTTTGCATTCGTGATCTTCTTGTATGCAAGAAAATAAAATAATGGTTCTATACAAACATAGGATGGATTTAAAACTGGACCAAACGTTTTTTTTCTGAAGAAATGTTTGTTTTCCCTAATTTTGTCCCAATAAGGAAATGTTTTCAGTAAGATTCTTTGGTTGAGTCTTATTTTCGATGGTTAACTTTTAGTTTACATATACACGTTTTGTAAATCTTTAAAAAGAAAACTTTGCATTAATATACATTTGTTTCCTGCATTATCATGTCACATTTAACAGTCATAAAGGTTACAAAAAGGGGGCTGGAATTACCATTATATATCGCAAAGAATGTAAGAGCTGGGTGGTTTTATCCCTTCCCTGCTACCACTAGTGAGACTACTAACGTGTTATAGTGATCTCAGTTCCACTGCCCTTTGAAAAAAAACATAATTCTTTATAAAGGGAATAATTAATGCTTTATATGAAGAACAACTCAATAAAAGGTCGACTACATATATCAAAATCAGGCAGTGTTTTTTTTTTTTTTGGAATACCTGCCGTTCACGCCTCAATCATTTTAAACCCAACAAAAAAGCATCTTGTTGTTGTACCATTGCAATTGGATTACACAACCAAATACATGAACAGCCGAAATAAATTTGCGAGATTGAAGATGCGAACGATTTTGAATACATCATTACATATACATGTATTTATTAAATTATGTTTGTAAAATTGCTTAGTTATTTGTAATTTTAAATAAAATATAAACGATTTATTACGTAAGATATTTCCCAATATTACCTAATATAGTCATCCTAATCTTATGTTGTTAAGCGACAAACAAATGGAGAATTTATCGATCTTTTGACGTTTTCAGTGATACCTATGACTCAAGGTAGTAGTAGTACATTTATTAATCAGGTGTGCTTTGATGCGCGGACTTTATTTTGGACCTGTCGTGTGCTACTGTTTAAAGTGCCCATGCGCATCATTTATAGTAGCATATAAATGACTGGTTTCCTACGGCATTTATACTAATTCAACTATTAACCTTTTCATTTTTCACCAAATGTTACCTGGATTATACTTGTGAAAGTTGTCATCATTTTTTAAAACGCACATAATATACTTTATTAGAAAAATAACATCATGGCGGGAAGAAAACTGCCGTAAGTACCTGGAAACTTTTAATCATTTATTTTAATTTTATCCCAATATGGGTGATCGAGAAGCGTATTACTAAACTGTGTATACGTCACGACATTTTAAGCTCTTTTTCTAATTATCGAAATAGTTTTAAAAGTTATGACAACATCGTTTGACGGACCTAGGTACTAACAGATGTACCAAAAACAAAACAATTTATACACCTTGATAAGTTTATTTAAATAAATGACAGTAAATGTTGTTTTTATTTTCGCTAATAAGATTAGTATGTTCATTCGCGATACTATAACAGGACAGGTGACAAATAAAATTATCTAATCTACTAGCAGATGGAGAGGCCACTTTAAGGATGGTTTACTTGTTCATCAATAATGAATGAGAAAAGTTGACACATTTGACACTTTCACTACACACGTCAAACTAAATGTTTATTTTAATTCATACGATACATTTATCAACTTTTATTCATTAGTGTTTAACAGTAAATCGTACGCATACACACCGACACATATACCTTGATATTCTGATATGTTTTGTTTTATAGTTAGACAATAAGACATTTAAGGTATTCAATAGTTATAACACACTACTGCATTGTTTTTTTTTTCAGTAATGTATACGACTACATAATCAGAAACCACAAATATGAAGGTGAAATGCTTTTAAATTTTGTGACTTCCGTTATACTTCACCTAATTCAAATCAATACTTGCATTCTTCATTAATTTTTAATCGTTTGTTAGTGTTTGTTATTTCCGTCAGATTAAATTTTGTTTTCACTTTATCATGAAAGTAAACTATTCATTAAAATACCGCCTATATAATGAAAGCGCATACCATATAAGTCACATTAGTGTATAGGGTTTATCTGGGTAATCTCGACTCAACTTTAAAACCATGCACGATTATTTATTAATACAATCAGCCAAAAAAAGAAAACGGAAAAACATACATTTATTTAAAACATTAACACATATGCCAATATACTGTCTTCAGCAACAGTCGACTTAACAAGTTGTAAAGCTCTGAATCGCCTTTAGTCTTGTAAATTTATCGATAGATTCCATAATCTGCAACCAACTTCGAATTCTCTTAATGACGGAAAAATCAAATTCGTTTTAAATTTACGACAATCACTAATGATTATTGTGCATTTGGGAAGATGCTTGGGCTTAGTGGGGTGGGGGAATGCTTTATTTTACATCTTAATCAAAAATGTAGAGTAAACATCGATGAAATGAAATAATGCTCGCTGGTACTGAAAATAAGCTTAAATTACTTAACCTGTATAATATTTGTGTAATAATTGTCTTAAGTGTAAGGGTCAGGTGTAGAGACACTAAACGTTGGAATTTCTCTATAAAAACATGTTTGATGGCATATACATGTATATTCCGATAAATCTCTAATAAAAAATCTTGCAAACGATATTCTAAGTACACGTTGTCTCAATATTTTTGATATTCTTTAGTCGCTGAAGAAAGATTGGAAGAGTTCTTGAAACAATTTGCACACAGGTGTGTTTGCAAGCAGTCTTTTGTAATAACTTAAATTGAGACAGGGTTTGCAAAGTTTTATTAAGTCTTATGGAATGCTTTACATTGTTGTCTAGTTGTCATCATTGACGTTTATGAAGAAAAGGATGTGAATTGTACAATGGATAAGGTGATATATTGATTAGAAGTAAAGCCTCGGTCACACCTTACCGGATAGCACGAACGGACGCCTAACGGATGAAAATAAAAGTTGTCCGTTGACAAAATTGTTGTCCGTTGGGAGTCCGTTGGTGTACTGACCGAATAAAACGGACATGTAACGGATGCATAACGGACACACACCGGATATGCAACGTACGAGAAACGGACACGTACCGGACAGAACGGATGTCGAACGTACATCCAACGGACGAGTAACGCATAAAACGGACACCTAACGGAAGCGTACCGGATAAAACGGATGAACAAGATGTACTGAAAAATCAAAGGCGACAATAATAATACATGTGTATCGCATAAATATTCAAAATGTTTCTGTGTAGGTTTTTGTTTGTTCTTCAAAATTCCGCCAAAGGGCAGTGTCTGGCCTTAATAAGAACTGCTTGATTGTGAAGATCGATTATGAATAATAAGAATTCATGAACCTTAAGAAATCTGACGTACCAATAATTGGCATTTCTGACGCGAAATTTTCAATTGGCATTTATCCGTTTCAGATCCGTTCATCATCCATTTTATCCTATATACGTCCGGTAGAAGTCCGTTTCTCATCCGTTCAACATCCGATTTATCCGTTAAACTTTCGGTAGAAGTCCGTTGGTAAATTTATCTTCCAGACCTCCAACGGATGTATAACGGATGTATAACGGATACGTAACGGATACAAAACGGAAACGAAACGGACGAGTCCCGTACAAAACGGACATTTTATCCGTTGGACGTCCGTTCAAAGTTTTGAACATGCTCAAAATTTTCCATCGGACAGAACGGATAAAACGTACGCTTAACGGACATGCAACGGATATGGACGGACGTCTAACGGACATGAACGGATTGAAAAAAAGTTATCCGTTAGGCTTCCGTTTGAGCTATCCGGTAAGGTGTGACCGAGGCTTAACAATGAACAAAAATATCATCTTCGTAAGTTTCAATGCCAGCATAAACTAATAGGGAATAGAGGGAAAAGCACCGGGGAATAGCCGCATCTATATTAATCAATGAAAAATCTCATAAACTCTCTTTAAGCTTGGCCATGGCATGAACTTTAAAAGAACATTAATTTGTTGCAGATGTAAATTAACAAAATTCGCATTAAAAAATTTGTTATTTGACGTAAAAATCCCCAGAATTAGTTCTTTATTATAATAATCGTTGACATATCGTTAGATAATGATCACATCTCATTTATATAAATATTTTTGTTTAGAATAATGTAAACATTCTTAAGATTCCATATATCTCTAGTTACTTTAAACATGAGTTAATAACTTTGATACCTACAGCTTAAATGATTTAAAATACGCATATATTAAAATTACACTTTATATGTATCATATTATCATTATCTTAATATCTGTTGACATAAAACTTAGCTGTTGATACAACAAAATGTCTCATCGTGTCGTCCAGAATTCACTGGTATAAAGATTTAATCTGTCAATAAAATAGGAGTCGTGTCTAGTGTAGTCAGCCATTGTTTTACCGGACGCCACATTTATATACTAGAAGACAGATATGCTACCATTTGATGTGCTTCGACGTTATATAGAAAACCTTACACCTAATTTAAATCATTGAAGTTTAATACAACTACTTTTAATGAACATTGTTTCTTCATTTTTACAAAAGAAGTTTGCTCGATTGAGTGTTGGTGTTTAACGCCACTTTCGACACTACTAGCTATTTCGTACCGACTCGTTTTCATCGCGAAGGATCAGAAGAGAGCCAACACCCTTCGTCATGAACAGTTTCAGTTATTGTCAATTAAGATCCGAAAAGGGGGGTGTTGGTTCGAAAAAGACGGTTACACAGGGGATTCGAACTAACAACCTTAGTAATGACGGACAATTGTTTACTGCAGTAAACCCCTCTGCCACCGAGGCCTCATGAAAAAGTCTTGATACGGATTAATCTATTACTTTCGTTTATTTATTCATCTCATCAGATATTTATTTAACATTTAAATGATTAAAATGGTGATATCTATGTTCTCTATTAGTTTGAGTTTATTGACCGTGAATTAAAGTACAATGAAATCACTCGCCGTAAAGATTTGAATTATCAACATATTTACGTTCAATTTGATAGTATTTGAATTGATAACATTTGTTTATGAAATTATTTTTTGAAATGTTAAATGTATTTCTTCTTACTCTGACACATGAATGAGATTTAACAAAAAACAGCTGCAAGCTGATCACTAAATAGAATCGTCTTATAAATAAGAATTTGTTGTGATCTAAATGTGTACATTTGTCCTCGCTGTGTTTGAATAAAGTCCGTATATAGACATTGTTAAAATATAATATGGAAAATTTATTATACCGCTTAGCTCAATAAAACTAGTCTTTAAAAGTAGTTTTTTCGAGATCCCTATAAATTACGATTTAAAACGGAAGACCCCATACAAATATCTGCAATCAGATAATAAAATGAAAATAACCTCCCCCCTTCGACAGTAATAAAAAAGTTCAGACTTAACAAACTATACTTGAACGTTTTTGAAGTATCGCGATATCCGAATAAACCAAATAATTCAAGGGAAATAGTAAAATGTAAATAAAAAGTAATGTTTCCTTTGTATCTAAATAAGACTATTGTACACGACACATTTATTTCCCTTTATGCAGCAGATTTATATTTCTGCGGTCAGTTGTCGTCGACTTTAATGGTCACCTTTTTCTAAGGAAATGTCTTGTTGGTCATTCAGTAGTGTTGTGTGGGAATACTTTGTATTAAATTACTGGAAAAACCAATAGCCATGAAGTGGACATAACATTTCTCACATTTGGTGTAATTAGTTTGCAATTTCTCACTACACAGTGACGATTAAAGGTGACACTGTTTTGAAAAATGTGTTTAAATGAGAGGGTTACGTGAATATTTATGACCAATAATAACTAGTTTGTTATTCACTGCGATAAATGTGGAATTAATTGAAAGAGGGAGTATCAAGATAGACTACATCGACCTCTGTAAATACAAGAGATAAACAATGAATCCACTTAATAGCAGGAAAAAATAAGCAGTCGTTAAAACTATTTATAGTTATAATCCTTCAAGTGACAAGATACATTCAAATTTGTTACTTTCTTATTGACCAGAACATGCAGAAGCAACATATATCAAAGAATTTTCACGAAGAGATGAAATGAACATTTCTATAATTTCTATAATGAAAGAATATCAATGGCACAGTCTGCGTAAGAATAAAAATTAAGACAACAGTAGTTTGTCGATGTTGAAATCATATAAATTGACAAATCGAAATAACAAATAAAAAAGATGAAGAAATGAAGGAGACTTTTTTATAGACACTTTGATGCATTAAATGAAAGCACTCACTGAAATATTGGGTTATTTTAATGGCACTCCCTCTTTCTCCCAAAAAATGTTCTAGATTATTACTGTGATATATTTTCAATCTTTTATGGGTGTACTATATATACTATATACTAATGTTTATTTATTTTACATAACCATATTATGTTTTGATAAATTTACAGGAAAGAAGCAGATACGGCATTTGATAAGTACACACAAAATTTTGTACGCCGTCTTCACAAGCCACAAGCTCTGACGATGTTTGAAAAGGAATACAATCTCAGTGAAGACGAAGCCAAACTAGTGTTCGACCTGTTTGACAAAGATTACAACGGAGAACTTAGTTATTGGGAGTATAAACAGTTTTACTTGACAGTGGGCGTAGAGTAAGTCATTAACATCCTAGTGTAGATAAAAAAAATACATATTTTAGACAATGATCTATCTCTTTTACCATTCGTAATATTTTGCTTCAGAAGTATTAAACTATGCTTCCTCCACTGATTCAAACACACAGATAGTGAAAGCGACTTATTGTAAGATATTAATTCAAAGAAAACAAACAAATAAAAAAAAACATCTTATATGGCGAACAAGATATATAAAAGCTAGTCTTGTATGACTTTTAATTTTAGTTCATTGACATGTTTGGAGTTCAGTATGATACCCATTATCACCGTACCAGTACATATGTTGTTTTAGGGGCTAGTTGAATCACAAATCCGTGTGTGAGATGTTATTGATGTGTTGAAGACACATTGGTGGCATTCGGCTGTTTTCTGCTCTTTGGTCGGTTTTTTTCTTTTTGACTCATTCTCCATTTCCATTTTCAATTTTACTAAAATTTACAAAATGGCACAAATTCAGAAAAAATAGACAATCTTTAAATAAAAAAGAATGCTGAACAGTTGAGAGTGTCTTATAATGATAAGTATTCTATTTAATATGTGGGCTATTGAACATTTCATCAAATCAGAAATGAATATATTGTCTGTTATGTAGTTTTAACAGAAACTTTTATTTTCATTTCAGCATTAAAGATATTCTTGCAACATTCAAGGAAATCGAAAATGATGGAACAGGTCAGGTTGACATTGAAAAATTATGGGACAAATTAAAAGAAAGAAAAACTCCTTCCGGGAGAAATTTTGAAGAAACGGAACTTGAACAGTTAATTAAGGCTTCAGCTGGAGACGAAAAACAAATAGACGTTATCAAATTTGTGAATTTAATCATCAGAATGAAGCAATTCCGAGGATAAGATATATACAATTGCCGTAAAGTGTTCACATCTTCACTGAGTTGTTACATCCATGCAATGAGGATTTAGTTAAAATGATAGTTCATCAAGTCGAATTTTAAGATTTTACATGTTTGGCTTGCACATATTACAAGTGTTAACCAAGAAAAATCATTCATGTACCAGGAATATAAGTTGAACGCGTTTATAGCTAGTCCTTTTGTTTATATAGAAGTTTATAAAAACGTGCAAGGTACAAACATATTTACACGGAATACAACAAATATTTGTTATGATATTTCAGCTTGAACTGTTTCCACCTAATTCATCAATCTTGTTGACATTTGCAATATGTAAAATAAAGTTTACCTATTATACATTGTGAATATTCTGCCTTTTTAGACTGTTTAAAAGTTGTATATTTTTGTTTTACTGTTTTAGTTACCAAAGACATAAACAAGGTTAAAAGATTCTATGTTTGTTATTGATGTACACATACTTTAACTTTTTATCCTGGTAAAGAACATTGTTTACCCAATTTGCAAAATGTCGGTGTTGTTATCGAATTTAAGTATGTTGCTTTATATCTACCCCTGTTCCACTGTATAAAATCCAAAAAAAAAATGACGACCCATTACTAAAACAAAACATATGCGTGGGTCCAGTCATGATCCTTTTCGGTTTAAAAAAAACCCAACTAATATATGTTTTTGAGTATGGATAAAGCCAACAGTAGTATACCAGTGGTTAGAACGTTATAAATTGATAGAGAAAATACAAATCCGGTTTACAAACCAAAACCAATGGAAACACATCAACTATAAGTGGGAAACAAAGGAACAACAGGAACACCCAAGTGCAACAAAAACACACGCAAAATGATGTATGTAATACTTCAAGTCATTAGTCTGAAATAAATGTTTTTTTAAGGGATCTTGTTTTGATGGCAGATATTTGGTTATTGTCCGCGCAGCACGCGGGAAAATAGATTTGACGAACGTCCGTCCTTCCATATCGCAAAGATAATTCGAGAAAACCTGACAGAAAGCTCTCATATTTGGTTCGATTTTTTTGACATGTGGAGTTGACCATACTATACTACCAGTTTAATTTGACAGTTGTACATGCACCATGTGACGTTCGGGCTATGGAACCACAACCACACTTCGGTTTGATTTTGTTCAATTATGGGATTCTTAAGTAGTATTGTTATGTTCACGTAATGCTTTTTACATTATATATAAACTAATATAGGTAGACATTAACTGTTCCAAGCAAACATTAATCAGCAAGACAATTATCCATCCCTCCTTTTTTCATATCTATAAATATGTATAGAAGTATCAGGATTTTTTTACAGTAGAAAAAAATCGTTAAAATATCTCCAGATCATTTTAAAAGATAAATAAAGTGGTGCTTCGTTTTAGCATGTGTACATGTAATATGACGGAAAGTCACGAATTGTGATTCATACCATATATAATACAATATTAACAGCATCCTTCCCACCAAAAGATGTCACATTCAGTATCTTTGTTAGCCTGTACCAAGTCAGGAATATGACAGTTGTTATCCATTCGTTTGGTGTGTTTGAGCTTTTGATTTAGCGATTTGGTTGGAGAAAGTAAAATCACAAAAATACTGATCTCCGAGGAAAATTCAAAAAGGAAGGAAAGTCCCGAATCAATTATCGAAATCAAAAGCTTAAACACATCAAATGAATGGATAACAACTGTCATATTCCTAACTTTGTACAGGCATTTCCTTATGTAGATTAAATCTAGAATTATAGCTAGCTAAACCTCTCACTTGTATGACAGTTACATAACATTCCGTTATATTGAAAACGATGTGTGAACAAAACAAACAGACATTATAGGTATAAACATTTTGATTTTTTCTCAACGTTCGGTATTTTTGTGAATGTACTTTTTACAACATTTACGTACGTGTCTATATATCAATACCAAATATGGAATTTTCGAAATAAACAATATGGCAAACATAGCAAAATACTCAACAAATTTCCCATACAAAGAGTGATAACTCAATGTATAAATTGTTGACGTAAATAAAAAAAAACACCGTATTTTATATATTTGATATCATTCATGAATGCAAAACAAAAACAACTGGTTGATTTTAGGAAACTCCTTTTGTGCAATGAAATCAGTAAACATCAATTATGTAAGATTTGTTAAACAACATGTGCAGACAATCTTTGCTGCTCATAATGCAAGTTAATAAGAAACATCAGGCTTTATATATCGGTATCCCAAAATTAGATCGCATAAATCATAAAATTAAACATATATTATTTTCATTAGGAATGATTTTTATGTGGCCATTTGTTAATGGATAACAAATTGCTGTTGTCGTCTTTTCTTTTTAAAAACAATACGATCAAAAGTAAGAAAGTACAGAGAAAGGTAAAGAGAATCTTAAGCAAAGAAGGGGAAACAACACCATGACCAGATGACAAACAGAAGCGTACATATCACTACACAAACTGAACACTGAGTAAACAAACCTTCCTAAAACTTGGAAAAAGTAAAAGTTTAAAAAAAGTGACCTTGCCCTTCTACTGGAACCTTTCGTATTGGTTATTGCAAAATTCAAAATCCAAAAATTGGAAAATACTTTTGGATCTGTGATACAACTGACCGGAAAAGGTTAACGCACGTCATTCTAGCGTCAACTTTAACATAACAATCTACTAAACACACCAAACATAAAGCATCTTGATAATTTCTTCTTTCTTATTTTAGAAGATTCTCGTACAAAATTCAAATCAATGTGTCTAATATTATTGTGGAACGAAGTATAAGAAGTCGAACTTTTTGTTATTGCTGCAAAATGCTAACAGCCATTAATTTTGTAAAGAATTCCCATCTGAATTGAATTGAGAACAGAAATGGGGACTCGACAAAGAACAGAAAACAGCCCAAGTCAACCAATGGTACTTAAATTCCGCGAAGCAATACCGCACCCAGAAACGAACTTCAGCTTGTCCATAAACAAAAATATGCACTAGTTCAATGAAAATGGGCGTCAAACTAAATTCCAAAACATATCAACTAATATTTTTTTTAAACCTACAAAACTAACAAAGGTCTCCTGATATGGGACAGGCGCAAAATTGAATGACATCAATAGCAGGCAACATGACCCTTTTGACATTATTTTAAAAAAAAATCATTTTTTCTTGTGTAATATATGTAGAAATAGATTACCTCAGCTGTATATTTGTTAAGTTTTTTCTTCTGAATTTCGGATCTTGAATGCTCTTAAACTGTGTGCTTTATTTGCTTTTTTCTAAAATCTTTTTCGATAAGAGTTTTCTAGGCGAAATTGCGTCTGGCGTACACAATAATAAGCCTTGTGTATCTTTGATGAGTTATATATACTTAATTGAAAAGAGGAAGAATCGACATCCCCTGCCTATATGTCATATCCTGTATTGTACACGTGTGAACATTGAATGACTCGATGCATATTTTATTTCACACTCTTTCCAATTTTTTATGGTATCTAGCTAATACAATTTCTTTTTAACATGATTTAAAAATCGTTACAAATTTCGATTTACAAGGTCGAATGTTAATCCCAAGAAGAGCTTCAGATGTAAGAAACGTGTGTGATTTACAATAAAAGGACACATATGTTTATTTTTGTTTCTTGAATACATAAAACGTAGTGGCTTTGTACTTATACATCCCTTCATTGTGCTTGTATTCTTTTCTTTCACTTTTGCTCGTGTGCTTTGTCTTTATGCCTTTATGTGCTTCTTTTTTACACATTTGTTTGTTTTTATAATGATTAAGATTATAACACAATGTTGACAACTGTACCCCTATACTTGACATTTTTACCTTTCATGTCTGTTTGTTTTGTTCACACATAATGAAATTTCATGCAGTTGTCATACAAATGAGATGTTTAGCAAGCTTTAAAAGTAGGTTTATCTCACCATTTTCTTCACAAGAAAATGCCTGTAACAAGTTAGGAATATGACAGTTGTTATCCGTTCGTGTGATGAGTTCCGCTTTTGTTTTGTCATTTGACTTTCCGTTTTGAATTCATTTTCCTCGGAGTTAAGTTTATTTTTGTGATGTTTCCTTTTTATGTACTATTTACACATATACTTTGAATAGCATAATAAAAAAAATCATTTATGAAGAAGATTTGCACACAAAAATCTTTATTATAATGAGATAATATTAATCAAACTTAATCACAGTAATATGAAAGTAAATAATAATAGACCAGTCGAAACAGAAAAGGATACACTAGAAAACGAATAGCGGTATATAATTAAAAAGTTTTACATTTATATTATACAATTGTGTTTTGTTTTCCCAAGGTTTTCACATATCACGTTTACAATTCAACTACTGAGTAGATAACGCAAAATATGCATTGTCCCTGCAGAATCACCAACGAGCATAAGTCCCCTATTGTCAACAGCAACTGACCATGGAATATCAATCCAGTCTCTACCTATTTGATGAAATCTTAAAACCTTTCCGAATTTATCTAACATGTGAATTGCATTATTGTTGGAATCGACAACAATGGTATGGCCAAAATTATCACACACTAGGTCCATCGGACAGAATGGATATTCGATTCGAATTGATTGTGGACCATTGTATACGAATTTAACTTGCTCATTTCGGGTGAACATAATTAGTCTCCCCTTATCCTTACTGGATTTGTCCAACACAACAATCTCTTCATCGACTGTTTCGTTGACCTTGAATGGAAGAGTGAACAATCGTAGGTCAAGGTTATAAGCCATGCGTTTAATAACCTTGCCAGTTTTTGATACTTTGACAAGTTGACGCTTGCTGTATGGTTTCATCTGTTTCATATTGACTGAAATCTGATCGACAACACACACAATTACCGATCCACTTCTCAATACATGAATTCCTAACGGATGAAGTGGTGAAGTATTGTAAAAGGTCTCAACTGTCCCATTCAAACGAATTCGTTTAACACATCGTGTGTCAAAGCAAGATAAGAACAGGTCACCTGGACGGGAAACAGATAGATCTTTCACACTAAATTCTAACTCTAACGGCTTTTCAATCCTACCATCTATTCCGAAAAGCTGTGCTTGTTTAGAATTGGACAAAGTTGAAAACCAAACTTCTGCATGTCCTAGAGCTACCATGGTATGAATTGGCTGACCATCTCCGACTGGTACGGAGAGAACACGAGAAAGATCGAGATCTTTGCTTATTTCCAATTTGTCCTCGTCACCGCGCATGCGCCAAGTCGCCATCGTATTGTCAGGTTCATCAGCCTGAACTGTATTCCCAAAAAGATCTTTCACGCGCTCTTCTGTAGACAACCCTGCCGCAAATCGTGCTGGCTTTGGTTCTCGGAGAGTTAAATTTCTATCAACATTGGTAATAAGAGTTGTAAAGTCATGCTCAGCCCTAAGCATCGATGTATCGTTGTCGTTCTCGATTGCATTCTCTACGCGACTGATGACGTCACCTGTTTGAGCAAGTCTATCACTAAGAACTTCTTTCGTTGTTACAAACTCATCCATGTCTTGCTTCTGTTTGGTTTCTATAGATGATATAATGCTGTCTCGTATACGGTCTATGTCTTCATGGAGTTGACTAGCCCTTTTATGGATATCGTCAATAGTTTGTTCTGAAAAGAAAATATTCATATGAATTCAATATATCGACTAAAGGTATCAATATTAAACATTCAAGAAAAAGATTACTGTAGAGAGATTTATTTTCCATGCAATTTTTTGGTATATTATAATAGTTAGTTAGGATCAAGCCTTCTGTGTATTGTCTAGCGTCCTATAGATATTTAAAAGACCTTTAAAATGTTTGAATTCATAATCCTATTTGGTAATTGCAAAAACGGATTAACGTTTTTCTTTTTAACCTTTCGCGTAGAAGCATGATTACGTAGTATTGTATTCTCTCTATAAAGAGTGGTTGGTTTTTGCTAATTTACAAAAGCTTGATTCATCGAAATTAAACACATATGATGTTATGTCCAAACGGGGTATAATTGCGAAAAATACCTGTCTTTGAGATGACATTTTTCGACTATAGTCTCAGAAATGTGTCTTTTCTTGACTTTTATTTTTGTCCAATATTCTTTTGGATCAAAATAATATGTTCACCGTACCATACGAATGGAAGGGTTTGAAATAATAACTAGACTCAAAATAAACTAAAACGGCCAGATGGACAACACGAATACTATATGTTCCTGAATATAAATTCCACAAATACAGTGAGTGATCATATAAGTACATCAATCTGTAGTTTTGACACACTTCGAATTCCCCAATGTTCACGATCGTAGGTAGTGAGAAAAAGTGCAACGTGAAAAATAACCACGGTAGAAGAAAATAATTAAAATACTTTATATGTTTGCGGCGGTATTTGCGCATATTTTCAACATTGTATGCATAGTTATAGGTGGCACGGTAGTATTTCATGGCCCATAGGGGATAATGATAGCCTTTTTAGAATTTTCACCACATTCTAACACTGCTAAAAATTCTACATCCACAGTTAACTGAAGTACTTTCATTTTACTATTCAGAAATAAATTTGAATGTGTATCATGACCGTTTACTTTTTTTTGCTATTTTGAAAAACCTAAGGCCACTACTGCTTTTAGGTCTTTTATCATGCAGTGAATACACAATTTAAAAAATTCTCAAAAAATCATTATCATCTGTATCTAAAATTATTTCAAATTTTTCTACACCTCATTCATCCCTTAGTTTGGGAAAATATGTTCAGTTGATACTGTATTTTTGTCCTATCACACCGTTAAGATACATTGATATAGCTATATAGGTAGGGTACACAAAAGAGCAACCTAAATTCTGGAATGCAAATACTACCGTGCCAACTTTACATACGATATTGTGTTAAAGCAGTTGATCTATCTAACATGATATCGACCAGATGTTTTAAAAATACATTTGTAAATCAACGAAAAGGAATGTAACTTCAAAAGTCTAGGCATACAGCTCGTCTTATTCTGATTTTCCGCTTCAGAAAAGCCTCAGCTCTCGGTCACTGTTATTTATTGTTCTAATTTACCACCCAATTTACTGTTCGTCAAAGATCCACAAAATGTTATCAAGTAATTTAGATCTATGGATTATTGCTCTGTCATTTTGCACAATAGTAAGAAAAACTAATAAAATACCAACACAGATGACAATTTTATGGACAATGGAGAATCAGTTCTAAACGATCAAGAATTAGTTTTTGTATAAAATAACCATAATAATAGTTAATTGTATAAAGGACGTAACAATATTAGCTGGTGCACAGGTCAATTATATATATGTCTTATGTTTTTTCAAGGAGCGAAGAATAATGACGCACATTTACTTAAAAGAAAGCCAGAAACATGATTTTAAGTTGCCATCAATGGGTTCATTCGGTCAATGTTTAATAGCCATGTTATTGTATACGCATATTGTTCATTCCAAAGCTGATGATCTACTATGCATGTACCTGCATGCATACTTACTTTGCACTTTGTTTCATACCGAAAACAGAATGATAGCAATCGGCATAGAGTGTGTTACTGGAGTTTCAAGATAAAACGTTGCACATGAATATTAAAAAAAGACATTGATAGTTTCAAAAATTAAAAAAAAACCAATTATTATGGATTAAGTAATAAATAAAAACATACATGTACTTCACAAAGTAAGAAGTTCTAACCATTTTCCTTTGATCCCTACTTGGCTATATGGCAGTTATAATGGGTTTCACAATTTTCACATTCCAATAATGCTTTGCAGGACCCTTGTAAAAATGCCGACATCGATCCCCCTCCAGAAAAAAATTGCTAGCATATTAATAGAGAATGAAGTGCATCAAATTACGACTCGAAATAACTACTACGTGGACTTTCAAGACAAACACACAGCACTTTTATTACTGTCCTAGATATAATAGTTATAACTAGTGCGGTTTTGAATAACTACAAGTTCAGCCTAACAAGATAATTGAAGTCGGGCGCTTTCCAAAGAATAATAATAATTAAAAAGACCATTTTGCACTGTCAAAAACTTTTTGATCAAAAATTAAGATTTATGAAAACGAATACATAACATGTACCTGTTTTAACACTGTACTGTTCTTCAGCAACTTCCAAATTATTATACGCCGTCTCAAGCTCATCATGATAAAATGTTTTCACGGGAGCAAGAATGGTATGGAAATGGCCCTTTAATCTTGTTCCCGCTTCCTCTATGCTCACAAACTGATGCCGTTGGTGTACTTCGACAATACATTCACTGCATACGATTTTGTTGCACTCGACGCAATGAAGTTGTATGTCTTTGGTAGGATGCCTTTGACATTTGCTGTACTTTCCACGAGGAGTGTTGCCGTAATCCATGTGTACTGTATGATCATTGTGGTTTTTAGCTCTACCAGTACTTCGACTAGTATTTTTGGGCGACGATGTAACCGATGTTACTACTCTTGGGGGTGTTTTCTGTATTTCAGGTGAACTCACTTTCGCCAAATCGAGTGACAAATCCGGTGTCTCTGATTCCGTTTCCAAAATCTCTGTGAATTTGTGTTTAGCATTTTGAGCATTACTTGTATGACTGCTCTTACACTTTTCACAAAAGTATTTTTTACAAGGTTGACAAAGATATTTGGCTTTTACTTCATCTGTGCAAACAGAACAAACATAAACTGGTTTAGGCGTCCTTATTTGTGAAGAATTCGCCGAATCGGACTTCTCAGATCTTTCGGATAAGGCGGACATCATTTTAGAGTGTTCTCTTCGTTTATAAATCACTCGTTTCCCTCACAGTTATCAAATGTCAAAATAATTCTTGTTTATTCCAATACGCATTTTAAAGGACTGTTTGAAGAAAGAAAGAAAAAAACAGAAAATGTTTAGAATTGTCATTGTCTTTTGTATGATTATCTAGCAATAACGTGGGGACACTCTAAGGATTCAGTGAACTATTTACTTTGTCTTTTACTTGATCTTTTTATTTTAGTTTTACTCAACTCCCGTCGGGCCGATGGAACAAATTGAGTTTTAAAAAGTGACTCAATGATTTCAAATACAAAAGAAAAAATTATTTTATAATATCCAGTCACTTGAAGTGCCCCTATTTAACTGTTATTCATTGAAACGATACATTTTTTTACTTTTTACCACTTCTGCTCGGTAAATCGTATGAACAAATACAATGCAAAATTCAAATCATGACATTTAATTGTTTTAAAACTTAAACAATGACTTAAAGTATTTAATTATTGTTTTACTTGTATATCTTAAATATTCGACTTCTGATTTTTTTTGTTTTGTTTTGTGTAGTCGTTTCCTTGTTACTGTCTTTTAAATATAAATATAAATATATTTTTATGTTCGGACATATGTGAAAAAGCTGTCTAAAATATTCTTTATAAATGTAATAAAATTTCAAATTACTTTCACAATATAGTCTAGTACTAATGACTGTGATTTGGTTTGGTTTGGTCGAAGTTATGACTTAGTGCTCTTGTGTAAGGAGACCTGAACCCGAGATTTTTACTCTCAGAGTCCATGGTTTGGAGTTTAATTAATAAACTAGGAACCTACATGCAGTATTATTCACCACTTATATAGTACGCGTCGCTAGGTAACTTAAATTGCGAAGGTAAAACCCAAAATGTAATTATCAAAATACATTTATTAATGCATACAAAATAGGGAGCACTATAAAACTGATAGTAGCCAGTTACGATTATTTCTCGTTTTCCAATTGATATTCTACAGAGTGAAAATACGAATGAACGATATGGATTTCTTTTTCCCCGTTTTTGCTTTTACAAGTTTTAAAATTTTCGCGTTTTCGTCTCGGAAGTTGTCCACTCAAACATGCGCACACGTGCATCGATTACTCGGTTTCTCTAAAAAAAAAAAAAAAGATTTTTTTATTTTAGAGTTTCTTGGTTTATCCGAAATCAATTTAAAAAAATACATAGCCAGAAAATTAAAATAAGAACAACAAAAACAAAGAGATTGATTGTTATGCGAAGAAAAACAAAATACACAAACAAACAAACAAAAACAATAAGTAAATTTGTATTTATGTAAAATATATTCCTTTTGTTCTTACGTCAGGCCTGAGGTTGCAATGGCGACCATTTCTATGAAGTGAATCTGCACAGGACATTTTCTTACCAATCAGTTTTGTGGATTCTATGCAATAATTAAGAAACGAACGAATGAAAATTGTGCTCGCCACAGTCGATCTTTCTGTCAACATCTGTTTACAACATACAGAACAATAGATGGAAATTAGTTTCCCACACCCATTATTATCACTTCCTTTAAAATACAATTTCCAATCTACGAAAATTGAATATCAAGTAATACAAGTATGAGCTAATTGTCAAACCGCTTGCAACAATTAAAATAAACGTTTAGTATTTCTGAGAGAAAACCTCCGGACCCTGCGTTTGACAGATGCTTAAATAATTATTCGATATATAAGTGAATATAGACTTAACATTGGTCACAGAGGTCAGCGTTGCAGATAGGAGTGACAGGTATCCAAGACAATTACACATAGGTAAGGAAATTTATATCTTTTAATTACATATATTTTTTTATGTAAGTTTGTTTCTAAAATGCATGCTTCTTTGAAACATATACCCCGCGTCTTTTTCAAAGTGTTTTGAATAGGCATTACAATAAAATTGAGAAAGGAAATGGGGAATGTGTCAAAGCGACCATAGAGCAGACAACAAATATCTCTTTATAAAACTTTGTTTCTGAAATTCCTGCTTCTTTGAAATATATACCCAACATCTTATGAAAAAGCGACATTCAAAGCGTTTTGAATACAGACATTTTACTTTTTTTTTTTAATAAGAAAGTCTAACAAAACTTTAATAAGTAACCTTTTGTATGAACATGAATTCAATTCAAATTAGTTTTTATATGAATTCCCGAATGCTAGGTTTCTGTATAGATAATAAGACAGTAAAGATAACATTTGCATTATGACAGCCTGTTGTGAAAAACGTTTACGAAATTTAAAATAAGTATTAAACAAGGGTTTTGTATAACGAGACATTGTACATGGTACTTTTAAATTTCCAATGTTACATGTATGAGGTGTTCTGTACTGTATATCTAATACTATCACAATAGAATTATCTATGTTACTTAAATGTTATGTTATTTGTTTTATATCATTTGCATTTAGTATATAACGACGGTCATGATGAGTATGATTGAAGCTACATGTAAATACGTGTAGGATTAATTTATACTAAATTAAGGAAATAAGATGCTTTAGGATTGACAATGAGACATCACCCGAGATCGAATGACATAAAAGTAAGGAACGATAGGTCATCTTAAATCCTTCAACAATGTGCAAAATACATTCCGCTTAGTAAGCTAACAAGGAAATGAAATGACTTTAAAACAATCTCAACGATAAGACGAACAGCCTGATATATAAACAAAAACATAAACTAAAAACAAATAGGATATACAGCCACAAATGACAACAACTGAGTTACATGCTACTGTCTTAAGACAGGAACATGCACAATGGCATGGGGTGGGGTTAAAAATGTTTGATGGCGTCCAACTCTCCCAGTATCGAAATATCACTTGATTTTAAGAACTTTTCATCATATGTAATGTGTTTTGTTATGCATTCTTTTAATTCCGATTTATCCTCATAAAAATCCACGTCATTTCATTTCAATAAATATATTATTCAAATAGTTTTTTATGTGATGATAGTAAACACAGCTTGTAGATATTACAGCATGTGTACTTCTACGGACACTCTGGCATACAATTTATTTTGTTTGCATGTATTCTCATGTATTTTATTCCAACAAGATTTTGTTAAACGAGTGATGTTGACTGGAAAAATGGCATAGAAATCTTGTATTACATTTTATGGTCTTTAGATGAATCCAATGGATGACTGAGTGAATGGTTTCATTATGTGTTAATCCTTGTGAAATAGAATGCTTTAGAACCAATAAAATGTCTAGTGTTTCGTTTACACATTCTCTTATGAGGATTTAGAACAAAAATGCAATAATTCGTCTGACGTTATTTTTTTTTTAATCAAACCATTCTTTGTCAGAAAATTTGAATATACACTCGTCTTACTGTTTCTAGGGGGTACAATATGTAGGAAAAACAACATACTGCATGACGTCTAGCCGCTCATTGTACATTGTAATTACACTCTACACATGTTGATTTTTCGTTCATTATTTTGTACATAAATCAGGCCGTTAGTTTTCTCATTTCAATTGTTTTACATTTGTAATTTCGGACGTTATAGCTGGCTATGCGGTCAGGGTTTTACTCATTGTTGACGGCTGTAACATTAACATTTGTTTTCCATCAATAAGTCCACGATACCACTATTGCAAAGTCAAATAGTAAAGAAATCGCTGTTATGTTATATGAGCCCATTAGTCAGCACTTCGATGTTGACATGAATATCAATTATATGGTCATTATAATAAATTTCCTGTTACAAAACTTTCACATTTCGAAATACTAATGATGTTCTTATCCCATGAATAGATTACCTTAGCCGTATTTGGCACAACTTTTTGGTCAAATAATGGAATTTTGGGTCCTCAATGATCTTTAACTTTGTACTTGTTTGGCTTTATAACTATTTTGAACTGAGCGTAACTTATGAGTCTTGTCTAGACGTAACGCACGTCTGGCTTATTAAATCAGAATCCTGGTACCTTTGATAAATATTATATGAGTTTGTTTATTATCAATCAATGAGATTTTCTCAACTAAAATTAATAGTATTGGTACATGTATAATTACCAATGAGACAAACAGTCATTCCAGTCCAAATGACGTAAATGTAAGTAAGGAGATGTAAGCAGCTAGTCTATATGTCATCGTCGAATTACTTTCCCCGGGGCTGCCATAACTTATTTTTCCTTTCACACATGCATTTTTGTTTTAAAAAAAACGAAAAGAAAAGCTCTCCCCTGTAGTGTCATAACATGATGTTGTATATGTTTAATTTTAATTCGACTTCAGCTTTGGTAAACGGTAGAAAATCAAAACATAGGTTTTAACATTCAGTTATACATATATACATAACCATATCTTTATGGTCATTTTTATAAATTTCCTGTTTACAAAACTTTGAATTTTTCGAAAAAATTTAGGATTTTCTTATCCCAGGCATAGATTACCTTAGCCGTATTTGGCACAACTTTTGGTAATTTTGGATCTTCAATGCTCTTCAACTTTGTACTTGTTTGGTTTTATAAATATTTTGATATGAGTGTCACTAATGAGTCTTATGTAGAGGAAACGCACGTCTGGCGTACTAAATTATAATCTTGGTACCTTTGATAACTATTTATATAAGATGGTTTCAATGCATGCAATCATGTAGACGAAAGAACATTTATTTATCTATTAACATGTAAGTCAATTATAATTGTAGACAAGTACTGAAGTCTATGTATTCAATTATGGCCGTCAAAAACATAAACATAACTAATTTAGTCACTGGTCAAGAATTTGTATAGTAAGAAATATATACAAATCCTTGGGGTAATTTAGTAAAAATGATATGACATGTAAATCAAACTTCATATTTTGTTTAGAGATCGATTAATGTGAAATTTGTAGAAAATTATTTAGTATACATGTTATTTATTTCAGATAATATGCAAAAACACATTATAGCCATATATCTGCTTGTAACGATACTGGTTATCAACGAGGTAACTGGACACGATGCTATGCTGAGACCACCATCAAAACCAGACTACTTCCAAAATCCGAAACAACTTAGACGATATTTAAAAGAATTAAACGATTTTTACGCAATAGTAGGAAGACCAAGGTGAGTACTTCCATGTATATGTTGTATTTCTATGTGCTTAGAACTAATGTTGGCTATTTTTTTCTTCATTTTTTACATTTGATTCTAAACAATTAAATTGTTAATAAAAATTATATATAATTGGATAAAAGATAAAAAAAAATTAATCTTTATGTAACAAAGTACAGTCACTGTATGGTTTTCAAACCAGTTATTATATCAAAAACAGTCGATCACCTTTAGGTCGTTTTAATGTGTTGTAAAGATCACATAACAATTGTCAGAGACCATTAAGAGTGCAGTTGAATAATGTTGTGGCGGGATAAACAATAGTTTTATATACCAATCCTGCCAGTGGCTTCAATTAAAGCCCCAAGAATTTCTACTTGTCAAGCCAACGTCGAGAGAAATATATTTTTACACCATTTTGAATTCATAATTAATTTCAGGAATGTATTCTGATTTAGGAATTACACTCATTTTTATCGTCACTAATTCTTTTAGGGCGATATCGTTTTGCGCCAAAATTAAACTCATTTGCGCCACATCTTATTTGCGCCAATGCTACTTCTGCACTACTTCATATTAAAAACTATAGGTATCATTTGCGCGAATAAACAAATCATCTTATTGCCAGGGGCGTAGCTAGGCATTCATTCAACTGTAGGCACAAATCGGCAGGGGGTCTGGGGTCTTGATAGGGGTTCAGGGGGCCGAAGCCCCCCGAAAGAAAACGGATTTCAGTGTTTTGGCTGCAAAATTTTATGCACAAAAATATTAAATTTTCTGGTCATTTAATCATGATAATTATAATATACATAATGAAAAGTTCGAATGATCTGAATGGTAAATTAAAAAACGCAGTACAATTGGAAAATCAAATATTAAAAAAAATATTTACAATATGTACTGCCCATCAAAGATCCGCGTATCCCTTTAATTAAGCAGTACACCCTGTTTGGTATTTTCAAATCTATTCCGTTATGATCGATATATACGTTAAACTTAATGGATAGTACATATTGACGATCCTTCATTAAAAAAAAATGCGCACGTGCACGTAAACACTGATATTATACTATATAATAACACTATTCTTTTGGCTAAAAAAACATCAACCATCAATATTTTGATTCTTAAACCTTCACCCTAGCCACACAAAAACATACACACATAGCCGATGCCTAGTGCAAAAGTTCTGTTCTGTTCATACTAACGTAACAAAATTTCTTTATATACCGCTCTACTGTAAAATCCCTACCTGCTTAGGAATTTGAATAATTGTGGTCATTACTCGTAGATCTGAGAGTACAACAAACTACTGGAAGCTAGTTGATAGATTGATTTCTAAACATCCAGTTTAAAATATTTATACAAAAAAAAAATGATTATTTACAATAAACACAACAGGGAGCTTAGTCCTGTAATAAGTGTTGTACAGGATGAAGGTCTGAAAATTTGAAAATGCCATGCATTGGAAAATGAGGGATTATTGGATAGGAGAACAAAAATTGCCTTTCAGTAGACCAACTACGAACTCCTCAAGAGTGGCATTCTCTCTACTACTGTCCCCATTCTGACCAGATGTGACTACGTCTTTATGCATCCTGCACAGCCAAACGGACGACCAACATTGGCAAGTCGGGTGAAGACAAAGTGGAAAGCTAGTTGAAAACTAACAACAACTAATTAAAAATTCATTTGTCTAAGTAGAGGTTCATTCAAGTTTTTGTTGATAGAATTGAAATGATCTGAACCAAAGTTCTAGTTTATAGTTTCTATATAGGAACACACATAAAACACATTCAATTCTATCCAATATGCCATTCACTAAGGACGAGAGACTAGTGTACACATGACATTCGAGTTGTGACAACTGCACTCGAGCTCATCTACATATAACATTGTTTATTATTTTTTTTAACAAAAAAAAAAAATTTTGAAAAAATTATGTGTAGGCACGTGCCTTAAGTGCCTAACGGCAGCTACGCCCCTGATTGCTCCAATTTAATGAATTTATTTATTGTTAATCATTTTTACACAATAACAAAGTCACCATTTTCGTTTGCTACAACACCAATATTAACCAGAATTCTGTTAAATTCTGATTGATTTTTTTGGTTGAAATAGGTACAGCAATCTAATTAAAAACCGATCTCTCATCGCTCCCGTTTTCTGATATGTCGGGTGGGAGCTAATTAAAAACCGATCTCTCATTGCTCCCGTTTTCTGATATGTCGGGTGGGAGATCTAACGAAACCCGCTTTGAGGTCACATGTGAGTGAACTAAACGTTATGAATTTATAACGATATGCAAATGAGTTGACGACCTATTTATAAGCCAATCAAAAAAGTTTTTGAATTAGTTTGACTGACAATTTCGTTGTAAATAAAAGGAGTTACATCCCTTTACCTTACGAAAAACTTTCAAGATCGTGGAAGACTCAATTTCATTGGCCGAAAAAGACACACCTACGAGGTCACTCACATGTGACCTCAAAGCGGGTTTCGTTAGATCTCCCACGCGACATATCAGAAAACGGGAGCGATGAGAGATCGGTTTTTAATTAGATTGTAGGTACAGTCTCCTCCTTTCTCTGTACATGGATTGACAGACATAATCCAAATCTTTTTCTGAATTGTTTCGTCAATTTTGAAGAGCTCAGAAATAAATCAGTTGTATTTCGCTTGCATGTTGTTCTCAGAATCCGACTTAACTTACCTGTAATTCAGTGGTTGTCGTTTGTTTATGTGTTACATATTTGTTTTTCGTTCAATTGTATAGCTGACTATGAGGTATGGGCTTTGCTCATTGTTGAAGGCCGTACGGTGACCTATAGTTTTAATTTCTGTGTTATTTTGATCTCTTGTGGAGAGTTGTCTCATTAGCAATCATATCATATCTTCTTTTTTTATATTAACCTATCTTGTAGTGGTTGTTTAAATTTTGCATCTTTTATTGAACCACAAACAGGCGTTTACTTGGACGGTATTCATAATATTGAGTGCTATCTTCTATGATGCAATGGATGTTATTAAATATAACAGTGATTCCTAATACAGCATTATTATTGGGCTTTTATTCTAGTTAGCTACTATAATTATTAGAGGCTAAAGTCCTTTGCGGTATTTTTGGGTAGTTTTTTTTTTGATAATTTTAATTACACTGTTCGTAATTTAAAAAGGTCAAACCTTATATGTATATCAAAAGTAACTACTTCAACCCCACCAGATGTCCATGTGCTTGTCCCAAATCAGGAACCTCGACAATGATAGTCTTTTTATAATTTCGTAATGTTTTTGTCATATTGGTGGGTATGGGAAATATCTAATAGACACCAATCATATACTTTTAAAGACTATTTTGTTCGGTTTCTGTCTCTTTGAAACTGAACATTAAAAAAATAAGATTAGTTAGTCTTTAAGTAAAGTATAAAAAGACACAGTAATACAGGGCTACATGCTAGGGCTGGTAAACTATTTATTTTGATCCTTCAAAATAGGTTTGAATAGCTTTTCTTTATAAGAAATGACAGTTTTGAAAGTAAGTGCTTCATAGATAAAGTCATCATTAATACCAGGCTTTAAAATATTTACACCAGACGCTCGTTTCGTCTGTAAAAGACTCGTCAGTGAGCTCGGATAAAAAGCTTAAAAAGGCATACAAAAATAAAGGCAACAGTAGTATATCGCTATTCGAAACTCATGATAAATCGATAGAAAAAAAAACCAAATCCGGGTTTCAAACTAAAACTGAGGGAAACGCATTAAATATAAGAGGAGAACAACGACACAACATTATAACGTAACACACACAGAAACCAACTAAGCAATACACAAAATCCGATGAATTTATCAAAACTAAAAAGATGAATTTGGGATAGAAAAGTACCGTGACACGTCTTATAGTAATGTGAATTCACACTCAAATGTAAGAGGAAACAAACGACACAACAGAAACACAACGTTACAATGTAACACCCACAGAAACGAACTATAATAATATAACAATGGCCATATTCCTGACGTGGTAAAGACAAAAATGGTGGGTTTAACCTGGTTGTGTGGCATGCCGAACCTCCCGCTTTAATAGCAATGTTAAATATAACATTAAAATGACAACATAACATTACAGGACTACAATACAAATAAATAGGAGAACATATTGGAAAAGAGAGTACGAAATGGCAGAGCATTGAGGACCCATAAATGATTTAAATTTGAAATATTGATATGAAATTGTAGCAATTATTACAGCGCTATTAAAGGCCATTACAATAGCATAATAACACATGCCATAAATTATTGTCGATGCGACGTTAAAGCCAATTGTAGTACCAGTTCTAAAATTAAAGAAAACGGAAACCTTTTTGCAACACATTGAACAAAATCGTAATGCTGTTTCCCTATGACAGCTGTTAATAGTAATTGAGAAAAGAAAAGTTAATCTTTAGTTAACTGTTTTAAGGGCAATTTTGTTTTTAGTTTCTGTTGTTACACCTGTACAACGTGTTGATATCTAAGTATTGCTTGTGTTTTGTTTTGTCGTTGCGGCGAACTCTCATTGACTACTAAGTCCTGTCTACTTTTATTTAAAGGCGAAAAATGTAAAATTTAAGACCAGTGCCAACGCACTAACTGGAATACTCAATAGCTTTCGAAATTGATAGTTCACTAGCAGTTACAAAACTTGTAAAGTTTAAGAATCGTTATTATTAAATTACCATCAGTATAAAGACTGGTTAAGTACTTTCATCTGGTTTATCAGGATATTTCAAGAGAAGATTATCTTATATGTATACATAGGTACAAAATGTACCGAAGCAATAGCGTTTTTTTTTCTTATCACGGTAGCCAATATTCGATACTTGCATTATTTAAGATACATTTACAAATTACCCTACACGGTTTTGTGTAAAACTATGTTTTTTTTCTGGTTTGAGGTCCGTATTTTATTTTCCATTACAAAACTATAGGTCTTGAACGTTTACGATGTTGGCTGTTGCAAAAAAGTATGCCGCGACATCTGAATTTAACGATTTCATAACTATTTCTTGGTCAGTACAACTGCATATGGTCTGTCAGCAATGGGGGGTATCTGTCTTTCAGCCTTTCAGGGTACATGTATCATATGTATGTAAGACATTTCTAAAATATGAATCATTGAAAAAGACTTTGGCTGGAACTCCTCCTGGCTAAGTTGAACAAAGAAGACCTCTAATGTTCTGCTCAGGCCAGTTTTAGATTGAACATATTCCAAAAAGTTTTATTAACGTGGCATCATTAATATTGCGTGAATTTGTGGAGAGTTATCCACAAAAAATATTTCATCTGCCGTGAAATCGGTATCATACGTTTCTTTTCTTCCTCATCTCAATTCTCATGTTTTCCTAATCTCAATTTTTCTTTTCTTTCTCGTCTCAATTCTCTTTTCTTTATACGCAAACAACGATGACTTATCTTTTTGTATTTTTTTTTTTTTTTATAGATTTGGTAAACGTGGATATGAAACAGATTATTTTACATCAGGTGGAGCTGACAAGGGTAAGATTATTCAATATTTTACTCCGCAAAAAAATCAAAAATTGATATTATGTCCATTCTGTATAAAAATGCTCAAATTTTATTCTGCTAGACAAGAGATCACCATCGATTTTAAATTTAGAGTATCAATTCTCTGCGTGCCGCCATTTTTACCACATTCTCCTTTTTTACCACGATATGTCTATGAACCAAAGGACCAAAACCACAGTAACCTAATGTAGTCGTAATTGCGTGTCGATATCGCATCAATCGTACCGTTGTTTTATCCGACTAACTAACTTGATACGGAAAATGTTTTTTTTTAAGTAACCAAGGTCTGTCGTTTTTAACTGTTTATATGGGAATTGATTAAAAAGTCATAGTTCAAATTCATAAATGATCATAAATAAGTGTACCGTGAAAATTGTTTTCGAAAATCTAATTTGTTCATAATTCTTTTATGTAGATTATAAACTTATCTAAATAAATTCGGACCTTCCCTTGTCTGATCACCAGCATGGCTAAAGGTATTACCGGCTCCCAAACGTATTGTGAGATGACACAATCGTTTATACGTCTGGATAGAAAGTTACGGAACTATTATAAATACATGTAGTTGCAATTTAAAATTATATACATTTTTACATTGAACATAAGAAAGAAACATACATTTTGTTTAATTTGGGTTAAAAGTTTAGTAAATATACTAGTCCTCGTATGACAACAGTATGTTATCATGGGGTGTCGATTGACTATTGTTTACCAAAAGAAGAAGAAGAGAACCAATTTGAATTAAATACAGGTCGATATTTACTGACTTGCTTTGGTTCATCGAATTTATAGACATAGTAAAATCAATAAGATTGTTCTCGAACAAAGGAAGGAATTCGTCATCACCATTGTTGGGTATAATGTATAATAATGTGAACATGGTTCTGAAAGTACTTTATGCCAAATTTCCTGTTCCGACATGCATGTTATATATATGACACTGGACGTACACTAATTATCCCCAAGGGATGTGAATATTTTGTTGGAAAAGTATTGAGTATCAAAGTTTCAAATTGATTTCGGGATTTATTTTCTTTCTTGGTATTCAATAACAGAAAAAAGAATAAACTGCATGTCCGCTAAATAGGGGTATTCTTACCAGATAAAAGACTTATAGTTATATTAAAAAATAGGGAAATTTGACATTAAATTGGGTTCTGTCTTTTTTTTAAACATCGTTAAAAAGATGTGTGTCTAAGGTGAACGACACAAGAACCCTGTAATACTAGTACGATAGTATAGCATGTAAACATTCAATCTCAATATGGTTGCATTGGAAATCTTTTGATACAGATTGACAACTCATGGTCCGATATGCATCTAATATTTACCACATGACGCCCATAGTTCTTTCTACCATCATCATCTTATTCTTTGATATTGCTGCAAACATCGATGGTTCACACCCAAACAAAATGGGAGTATGTACCTTCAGAGCTTATCCGTGTTATACACTTGTGAAATATATAGACAAAATTTCGGTATTGAAGTGAATCTACATCTCACAAACAGGATTTTTAAATAACGATTTTGAGTGATCACCTACCAAACCAATATAAACGTATGGCAAGATATAACCATGCAGGAATTTAGTTTTCGTCAGACACAAGAACTCATCACTATCATAAACGTTTACGTATGTGCATGCAGTTTCAAATATCAAGAACAAGCGGTCGATGTCGATAGTCCGTTTACTAACTGTTCAGAGTCAGACATGTCAATTGTTCATTCTTGGAAGCCTTCATATTCCCCGTCCGATGATGGGAACTCTTTCTGATTGTGTTGACTATAAATGCTTGTATGGTTATTCTGTCGTTTATCTGTTCAAGTGGTTGCATGTCCTCTCCTTTCCAAACAAACAAACTAACGCAACGCTACTATTATGCTTTCTCTGGAGCTCATCCTCAAAGGCGCTTATACATCAGGAAACTTACATGTATACTAATAAAGATTGTTTCAAGAACAACGATGTAGGGCCGAACTATTCTAAATTCGTCAATATCAGTTATGCATGACTAAAATATAAGTTTTATTACAACTACTGTATTACTTATTTGGATTAATGACGGCTATCATGTTCAACATTGCAGAAATATTATCATAAAATTTTTAAAAAAAATATTAAAAAATCCTCAAACAAAATAATGTATTAGCTTAGATTTATTATATTGTATGTATATTCATTAATGAAATAAAGTTTTACGATAATTGGTAAAAAAAAATGCGATAGTTTTACGATTGTTAGCATTTAAACACAGTCAGATTCGAATACAAGTTAAGAAATTCCGGTAAAGTATATCAAACAGATGTACAATGGTATATCCTTTTCAAATTGGGAAATATTACATTCAATTTTTATTAAAAATTAAAAGGACTATTTTTTACTTCATATTTGAATTCTTTACGCTAATTGCCGCTAAGAAAGTAATTAAAAAATGTTTCTTTTTAATTTTATACACTTTCGGAATTACGAATCTGAATTTTATTTTCAATTAATTTACACAATTTAATTATTTTTTCTTTATTCTCATCGTGTATTAAATCTTAGTGTATTAAATACGGCATACTCTTTCTGTTTAGCCTTTCCAAATAACATCATCCATACCTGTGTACGCTTGAATTCACACCTGCGGCTAAATTGCTACAAGGTAAACGAATTGACCTCAAGCCGAGAAATACAGTGACCTTTACAAAATAATATACACACTCTGATCACACATAAGTTGCATTGAAATGATTATCAAATAATAACGGTAAATAGGACGGAAGTATTTTCAGTTTAATATCAGTAAAAATGTTCAATAGATATTTTATGAAAAAATCTCAACAATAATTAATGAAATTATTCGAAAATATTTACTGAAGATGATTTTATATAGGAAGTTTAATTCAATCAATATAAAACGGTATACGCATATTCATTTTCGTTCATTCTTATATTGTGGTTAATAACTACGACCATTCGTCAGCTGTGCGCTTTTAATTACGTAAATTGTCGATAAGCTATAAGAGTTAAACAGATTTTATTTTTTCCTAGAATTCAACACATCGGGCTAAAACGTCACAACCCACTCAAGAAGGTCAACCAAAAGAGTTACAAATACTTGACTTTCTCCGTTATTAGAAATAATATAAATTTAAAACTTTGCAAATGTGTTTTTATGTAAAAATGAACATAATTAGATGTAAAAGTAAAAAATCGAGGAATTTCCCTTTAAGCATTAATTGAGTCATTATCAAAACAAAAACATGTTATTGTGACACTTGCTTTGAGCGAAATGTACAAGATTTGTTTGTAATTACAAGAAAACACGACTCTGACACGATTTTGCTTTCGATTCGTCGCTTACCGAAAAAAGCGTTCCTACAATGCTCTCTCACTAAATGTAAAATAAAATGAACTTCTAGGGTATAGTGTATTGATTTGAGCAGTGTTTGTTATTTCAAAAAACAGAACAAACACCGTGTAATGACAATATACTTATACTTGTATTTGTAGTATTTGTATTTTTATCCATATGATGAGTTAATATAAAAAAGAAGATGTGATATGATTGCCAATGAGACAACTCTCCACAAGAGATCAAACTGAAACATGATACATTAACAACTATAGGTCACCGTATGGCCTTCAACAATGAGCAAAGTCCATACCGCATAGTCAGCTATAAAAGCCGCGAAATAATAATGTAGAACAATTCTAACGAGAAAACTAACGGCCTAATTTATGTTAGCCTTTTTCAACTAATTTTTATAATTCGTTCTTATATGTTGTTCTGTTACACCACTGTCCCAGGTTAGTGGGAGGGTTGGAATTCCACCAACAGGTTTAACCTCGCCACATTATGTATGTATGTTCCTGTCCCTAGTCAGGAGCCAGTAATTCAGTGGTTGTCGTTTTTTATTATGTGTTACATATTTGTTTTCGTTCATTTTTTGTATATAAATTAGGCCGTTAGTTTTTTTCGTTTGAATTGTTTAACATTGTCATTTCGGAGCCTTTTATAACTGACTATGCGGTATGGGCTTTGTTCATTGTTGAAGGCCGTACGGTGACCTAAAGTTGTTTATTTCTGTGTCATTTGGTATCTTGTAGAGAGTTGTCTCATTGGCAATCATACCACATCTTCTTTTTTATATTATACATTTCTGTCGAGGGAAGTGAACGTACTTAATGTACTAGTTTAAATATGCATGTATTAGATCTTAGTTGATGTCGAGATTTAAAGAAGACATTTATTTGTTACTTTAACTTATCTGTAGATACAGATATTTAGACCAACAATACATCAATATTTTCGATTAATACAGTCAGTCTGTTCTTGACATGTTCACTACTTCAGAACATATTGTGTCATCAGTTGGTAGATAGATCTGTCAAGAACAAATTCCCAAGTCATGCACACTTATTATTGCCTTTAATTGCCCGAACGAATCAAAGTTTGTAGTTAACAAGTACAATTGGTCACTGTCATTTCTTTTAATTTGTCTGAATAGAATGGTTCCGTCATTTCATGTTACTTCCATAATATCGGCCAATGACCTTTTAGGAACACAATTATATAAATGTTCTACTATTCCCTATCATAGAAGTATAACTGTAATCAAAATGGTTTTCCTTTTGGTCATCTGGTATAAAAAAAAAAACCTAGTGTCACCACGATTGCTCTTTATATCATTCATCATTCTGTTGTCAGTGATTTCTATTGAATATTTTCTTGCTCAGCAAGAATGGAATTCGTTTTACCTAAAACGTTTTTGTATACTTTAAAATTAAGTCGCATCATGCTTAACACTACCAAAATACAGCACCGAATGAATATAGAGATAAAGGCAAAACAAATTCCGCGAAGAGCATACATGTACCAAATGCATAATTGGGATTCTCTTTAAAACAAAATAGAAGAAAACAACTACTCCCATTAAACATGTCTTGTTGTGTTACAAATCAGTATTATATTGATCACAAATAAATCTGACAAAGCCACCAACAACAAAGTTAATATCGTTGATAGTACATATACAGAAAACAGTGTCTCCGTGTTGAAAACCGTACCTTGACCTTTACTGGTTTTCTTTTATAAATTGTGACTTGGATGAAGAGTTGTCTTATTAACACTCATACCACACCTTCCAAGATCCACTTATGTGTATATTATGCTATTACAAATTATGTCTTTGAAATTGTGTCTATATCATTTAGATTACATGACTGTTTACACATTGTTTTGTTCTCGTTAGAATAGGATACGGAAGTATGTCCGAAGACGATGGGTACCAATATTGAGGACCACTGGTTTCTGAAGCTGGTTCCAAGTAAATTGTGATTGGTGACTCAGAACTTGAATTGGTTTATTAATAAAATATTTTTTACAATCTAATGATGGTTATTCACTTTTATCGGTAACGACAATACTACTAGACAGCAACCAACAAGATAAATTAGGACAAATTGAAAACAAAAACAGAAGCCAGAACATTTTTGTCATCAGATAATTAACCTACCCATTAAAAAGAACACGCACTCACAAACAACCCGAACAAACAAAAACAGCTTAAACGAATTTTCCCGTTTGATTTTTTTCTAATTTTGTCATTTTGGAGCCCCTCCTAGCCTGCAATGCGGTATGAGTTTGCATTGTTGAAGGCCATACGATGATCTATAGTTGTAAATACCTCCATCATTTGGTATTTAGTGGAGAGTCTCTTTGGCATTCATACAAACCCTCTTATTATCATATGATATGCGGTATTTACATGTAACAGGTGTAAAACATGATTTGTACAAAACATTAGACTAAAAACAAATTTTACAGACAGCAACCAACAACCAAGTACCCGTCCACGTCCACTTGTATTTTTGTCCATCTGATGAGTGATATAGTTCGTTTTTATGTTGTACTGTTATACCCAGGTTAGGGAGAGGGTTGGGATCCAGCTAACATGTTTAACCCCGCCACATTCTGTATATATGTGCCTGTCCCTAGTCAGGAGCCTGTAATTCAGTGGTTGTCGTTTGTTTATGTGTTATATATTTGTTTTTTCGTACAGTTTTTGTATATAATTTAGGCCGTTATTTTTCTCGTTTGAATTGTTTTACATTGTCATTTCGGGGCCTTTTATAGCTGACTATGCGGTATGGGCTTTGTTCATTGTTGAAGGCCGTACGGTGACCTAAAGTTGTTAATTTCTGTGTTATTTAGGTCTCTTGTGGAGAGGTGTCTCATTGACAATTATACATCTTTTTTTTTATAACCAATAAACTACGGGCTCTTATTTGTGACAGGCTCATATATACACATGGAAAAAAGTATTACAACACCTTGATTTTTTAAAACTTGAAAAATCAGCCTCTTTTTTTGGATGAAATATAATAAAATATGTGTATAATATTATTGAAACATAGTTTATGATAACATTGGCATTGAAACGAACAAAAAATGTTTGAAAAAAAAAATGATTTATATAACCACAATTTTAATAACAAAATGAAGTGTTATTTGTACAAAAAAATGCATTTTACAACTTTTACTGTAGTCGAACTTTGCAATGTCAGACATTTCAAAATTAATCTTCAGATGACTGTTCACATCATGGTTGATCGTTATACGCCAAAGAATTAGTACTTTGTGCGCAGCCTCCATTCAAACGGATAACCGCATCTAAACGTCTTCTGATTGCTTCCATAAATCGACTAATTGTTGCTAAGGTAGCATCAACCATTTCTGATGAAGAGCATTGTTTATTTCATGATGTGTTTGAACTGGGGTGTCCTTTCGCGCACTTTCCGCCAAATAGTGTCCCAAATATGCTCGATATGGTTCAAATCCGGGCTACGATCGGGCCAAGGAAGATGAACCGAATTCCATTTGAACATTGGATCTTCCTCCACGATGCTAATTTCCAACTTTGGCGAGCTCTGCACTACATTGGATACGGAAAACTGTGTGTCTGTTCGTTAGCAAAGGTCTCCGAAATGGTCTTATCGCACGATAACCAGTAGCGATGAGTCGATCTCGAACAGTTCTCGTTAAAAGCTTCCTGGATGGCCACCACTCTCTTTTTAGGATTGTCTTGTATGCAATGGGTTTCCTTCTGACCAACCTTCATTATGCTTGATTTTCCCTAGCAAATGGTATAGGGGTCTTCATTATCTCGGAAGGTCTTGAACAGCGTTTATTACCTGATTTTTATTCTCAAAACGACTTATAGTGGAATGGTGATGACCAACAATACATTCAGTTGTTACAACGACATCCCTGTTTCTGTTATACTGATAATATGCCATCTTGCTGCAGTTAAAAGTTGTCAAGGACCCATTACAAGGTGTCAATCACATAACTTAAAAAACTTGGTTATTTAGAGTGTTGAAAACAATGAGGATAAAAACAGCTGTTTTGCTGTTTACGAGTACAGTAGCTGCATGTGCAGATAAAAACTTATCGAGTCGATATTTATTGATTAAACTCAGGTGATACTTAATAATGTTTAATTACTTCTATTTTACCAAATTATCATGCGCGTAGCTACGTTTACGTCAAAACGCCCGGGCGTACACTTGAATTTTGAAAATAAAACAAATAATCGACATAGAATGAAAAACTGGTTAAAAGCACATCAGCCTTGTGCTTCTTTTTTCAATGGATTGTAATTTTGAATAAAAAGGGAGTAAATTTACTCAAATAGATCATTTTATATATTTGTTCGAATCTTTTGTAAAAGTCTGAATCTACTATGAATTCTACGTACTTTTCTTATATTTAAAGCAATTCACTATCTGCTCGATATGCTGTTTGTATTTTTTTCGAGCCTGTGATTTATGTCCCAAAAGCGAGACAAAGCGGCGTCAATATTTAGGTTCCGAATGTGGATAAAGTCTTTTGAATGACTCTCCGGGAAATTTTACAAAAGTTGTACAGAAACTGTTTATCATCAAAAGAGTATTCAGAGCAATATAATAATGCAATTATATCTTTAATTTTTCCAGCATTTTAAGGACAAAATGTATTTCTTTCTGCAATTAATAAGTGGTCGCAGTTTGGGTTTACATTATGTAGAAGCTTTTTCTATGACTAATGTCTAATGCTAAAATTTTGAAAGCATTTGTTTTCGTTCATTTTTCTGTTCTTTTCTGATAGACAGATAGCCGGACTCTTCTTTACGCAATTAATTGTTTAACATGCTCAGTTTATAAACCTTCATAGATTGTCATGAAATATTCCAGATCAAGAAAAAAATATCAAAAGAAAATTTTAGATTTTTTTTAAATCCCTTTTAAGGAATGATAAATTGTTTCACTTTTTGTGGGAAGAAATCCTAGGTGTTCCAGAATTTTTTTATATTGCACCTCTTAGAAATATTTTTTTTCGTGTTCATTAAAGGTGCTTTTGTCGATTGTATGCTCACTCACGGCACCCTTTAAATTTATTTAAAAGTAATATTGGTTTGGACGTTTTCTCTAAAACCAATGACCATTAGGCTAGCTTCCAGTTTAACGCGATGAATAAGTTAACATATTACAAAATTTAAAAAAAAAAAAATTAAAAAAAAATTAGATTCAAAAGTATGGTGTTATCAATGATTTTTTACAGACAGGAATCATTATTGTATCTCATTTTCGATAGCTTTCGGGGCTTCGTCCCTTTCGAACCCACTACATTGAGCGGTTGGCACCCCTCATATCCCTCGCTAAGGTTCGGGCGTACACGTAAAAATTACCCAGCTACGCCACTGATTATATCACACAAAAATAGAATGAAATTCAAAACAGTGTGGCTGTGGCCATTGATTGACACATTAAATTCATCCATTGACTGGGACAATTTAGGTGAACGTTTGTATGTAACGATCACTGCTCACTATGTACTTTTTAAAGACACTTAAACTATGGGGTCACCAAAGGTTCTCAACACCTTAATAAAGTAATTCGAAAAATTAATCAGAAATAACACGATGTTTTAATTTATAACAATTATATAAATCAAAACATAAAGTTATTCCTGATTAATTTTTCGAATTATTTTATAATTAAAGGCGTTAAGAAACCTTTGGTGACCCCACAGTTTAAATGCCTATCGTAGGTACGTCGTGAACAGTGGTCGTTACAGACAAACGTTCACGTAAATTGTCCCAGTCAATGGATGAATTTAATGTGTCAATCAATGGCCACATCCACACTGTTTTGAATTTCATTCTAAAGAGTGTTTTTTTAATTTCAATTTCAATTAGGTGTTGCAATACTTTTTTCCATGTGTATAGAATGTGACATGGTTTAAAATGTTTTTGAGCGACCAAACTGCCCCTTAACCTGGTAAAGTGGCGTAAGAGTCCAACTGAAAAATACACTGTTAACATCAGTTGAAAACGGCTGCACTTATCAGATAGAAACTATGCAAGGAAAAAAAAAAAAAAAAAACTGGCATAAAAACAGTAGAATGAAATTACCGGTCTAACTAAAGAGAACTTGCAGTTCAAAGCCAATAACAATAATTATTAACCATTATAAATATTCTATAAATGTTCTTCTACACTAAAAAGTAAAATAACAAAAATGCTGATCTGCGAGGGAAATTCAAAACGGTAAGTCCTTAATTTATAAAATGGCAAAACCAAAATCTCAAAAACTTCTAACGAATGGAAAACGACTTTGTACTGGCATTTCCTTAATATGAAGAAAATGGCGAATAAAACCTGGTTTTATATCTAGTTAAACCTCACACTTGTATGACAGTCGCATGTTTTTTTTCCACTAGCTTAGCTATTTTTTTTGTGAAATTAAATTTCAGAAAGTCCAACTTCGTATAGTGAATACGTAAACAATAAAAAATAAAAAAAATGGATATTTATACTTAACTTTTATAGAGAAACGCGGAAAACAACTGTGCTTATCACCAACGAGATAAAAGAAAAAAACAAGAATGTGTTCTAAGTACACGGAAGCCACATCCGTACTATCATTTTCTATGTTCAGTGAACCGTGAAAATTGGGTAAAATCTCTAATTTGGCATTAAAATTAGAAAGATCATATCACAAGGAACATGTGTACTAAGTTTCAAGTTGATTGAACTTCAACTTCATCAAAAACTACCTCGACCAAAAACGTTAACCTGAAGCGGGACAGACGGACAGACGAACGGACAAACGAACGAACAAACGAACAAACGGACGCACAAACCAGAAAACATAATGTCAATAAATGGGGCTTAAAATACATCAATATAAAATAAAGCAACGAATTTAAATGATGACTTTATTATAAATAATGAATAATTTATTAATTAAGAGATTCAACCAATGGCGTTACTTCTAATAATGCATTTGTTTTTAAATAACGATATTTTACTTATCATTATTGGTTTCTTGATAATTTTGTTGTATGTCACACTTCAAAGGTAGTGTAAAGTAATTTTCACTAGACAGACATCTGTTCCTTGTTAATGGTCCAAACTGTAGTACATCATAATCGGTGGTGATGTCAGAAGTTCTACTATATACCTGGTAGTCAATGTCGGACCTGCATGAAACATACTTTTCACGTTCGGAATGCTGTACTGATCCACTGAAAGCCAAACAATCATAGTAGTTATCGTTCTTGTTTGTTGTCAAATTTCCCTGTGCGCATGTATTCAAGCTAATGGTATTATACACACTTTCCTTTTCTAGTATAAAATAGAAATGCTCTGGTTCCACGGGTTGTACTTGCCTTTTAGATCTCCTAAAATACAACAATATTGATATATTGATTGCTTGATCGTTGCATGCATCACGTTCAGTGGCAAATATCTAAACGCACACCAAGGATCAGAATTTAAATTCAATTATTGATAAATCCAATAGGTGCATATTTCATTAATTTAATTTAACCGGGACTAAGGACTGGAGATTTAGCCAACCTCAGTAAAAATAAAACACAAAACCGAGCATATCTAGACAAGATACAGATATTTGCAATAGATGTTTGAAATACAGCCGACAAACTAAGGCTAGGGATTCCCCATAGAGGTGTTGCTAAATATTAATATTGTTTTAAACGGAAGAGATAATGAAACTCTTGAGACAAAAACAAAAATATTTTTTCATATTTCTTTTTGACGTGGATGCGTATTTATACATCACGCCAATCAAACTGATCAGGAGGAAATGAATATTATCATATCATTTAGAAATTATAAAGATGCATTTTTTCAAATCAGAAAATTCTTTTTGAGACATTAACACTAGAAGGTGACGGCTTTGTCGTGAAGTCATTCTGTTTTTGAAAAACTGGAAAATATGCAACAAAATCAGAATCATTAAGTTCATGTCAAATATCGTATATTACTAGTATCAAATAAGTACATACACACAAGAGGTAGGTGCCTGACAGATCTGAAAAGTGTTCAGACGATACAAATCTTAAGTTCATTTCAAATATTGAAAAATCTAAGTCATCGGTAACCAGACAGCACATGTAGATATCTGATAGATCTGCGAACTTATCACTGCAAGCTGCTGACCACACATGAAATCATTCTGTACAGGTGAACGTTAGAAAAGTGTGGAATATATTACCGAAGGAACACGATGAACCTCCCCATTTCATATGGAGAGGATAATAAAAGACACAAATCAAGTAAAGTAAGAAAAATGAGGAAAATAAATGATTACAGGTGCATCGATAGGGTAAGCGTATACAGTATAAAATGTATATGCTTAAACGCTACTCACTTTTTCGACCGAGTTTTTTTTATTATAATAATAGCAATATATTAAATATTCACATTTTTAGTAAATCATCAATTTAGATTTCCTACTTACCGTATGTATTTACAGCAACACAAAGTAGTGACTACAACACAGACTCCAATAATCGATGCAACAACCCCGATGAATAAATCTAAAAAAAATATAAACATGAATAGTGTGAAATAAAACAAATGATTGTCATTTTAGCTCACCAGTCCCAAAGAGCAAGTTTGAGCTGTAATTGTTTCACTTGGCATATGAACGCAATCTGTAGTCTATTTACACGTAAAAAAATAATCCCCTCTATAAATTCTGGACCAAAAAGAGGCAAACCTAGCCACAAAAGTCATCATCACTGGAGTATCTTGACAAGTTTAAAATATATATCCGATAATTCCCTTGTCAACCAAAATTAGGCTGCATTTGCGTAAAATCCAAATACTTGTTAATATCTTGAAAACTATCATGAATATTCAAATATGACATTGCAAAATGATGCTTCTTTTAATCACAATTGTGACTAGTCCGAGATTACTCTGACGTCCAACGGCTGTTTTGCAAGACAAGCTGGGGCCGTGGGACGTCAGAGCTCGTCCCATAGTGGATATTTGCCCACCCAAAATAGATGCGCTGCTTCGTCGCTTCTGGTGCCGATCGACGACCTTGGAATTATATAAATCGGGCATCAATCTGTTCATTTTTCATTTATCTCTTCATTTATGTAAGTTTCACCTACCTGCCAACCTTTACTTTCTCATAATTAGACAGTTTTCACAGTGACCCATCGATTTCGGCATTTTGCCTTTCATTTTCAAAGATTATCACGTGACCACGAGAAAACAGTGATGATTTATGCAAATGACCATTATGTAACACCTCGTTCATTTACAATGCAAGTTATCTAAATGTCCGAGAGCTTCCGATTGTAACGTGGTCGGAACTAAATGCTTCATATCGATCTCCTATAAAGGAGGTGAAAAAATATAAATATTTGCATATTTTGAGTCTCGAGACCACGAACTCTGTCGTAACTTGACGTCCATTTGAAAGTGAAAGTCAAAATGCCGAAATCGATGGGTCACTGTGAAAACTGTCTAATTATGAGAAAATAAAGGTTGGCAGGTAGGTGAAACTTACATAAATGAAGAGATAAATGAAAAATGAACAGATTGATGCCCGATTTATATAATTCCAAGGCCGTCAATCGGCACCAGAAGCGACGAAGCAGCGCATCTATTTTGGGTAGGCAAATATCCACTTTTTGATATGGGACGAGCTCTGACGTCCCACGGCCCCAGCTTGTCTGGCAAAACAACAGCCGTTGGACGTCAGAGTAATCTCGGACTAAATTGTGACAGTACTCTATAAAGAAGTAAATGTTTTAAATAACGATGTGTTTCTAAATAAACTTATCATAGATACCAGGATTGAAATTTTGTATTTGCGACAGACGCGCGTTTCGTCTATAAAAGACTCATCAGTGACGCTGGAATAAAAATAGTTAAAAAGACCCAACTAAAGTGCGAAGTGGAAGAGCATTGAGGACCAAACATACCTAAAATAATTGCCAAATACAGCTAAGGTAATCTATTCCTAAGGTAAAAAAAGCCTTAGTATTTTAAATGTAAAGTTTTGTAAACATTTAATCTATAGTTATGACTATATCAATGATAATTCATGTCAAAACAGAAGTGCTGACTTCTGGTCATCTTGATTATCATAATGGGCAGAGATAAACTGTAAGTAGCAAATATGATCAGAAAATATGATCTAGAAATAGGTCAAAATGACCCAAATTGATAGTCGACTTCTTAATGTAGTTAATTGTATTGTCGTTTTGATATAAGTTAAAAAAAACTTTTGTTTACGTTAATGCTAAAATATGCTAGTGGGAGATACAGAGGAACAGTTCATTTGTATATTAATATCAAAATTAAAAACCAATTCTTCAGAGAACAATTGAAGGTCTTTCCACCTCGATAATAAGAATGAAATTTAAAAAAGGAAGTTAGAAAATGTCACTCCTTGTTGATGTAATTTGGTTTTTCAAATTGATATAAAAAAATAAGATTAATAGGTATATGCAGAAGACTTAATTGTTTTATCAAGAACATAAAATAATTTTTAGCAAAGGTCAAAATCTAGAACGTCAAATTGACCTTTGACCTTGACCTCAATTTCAAGGTTATAGGTCAGTGATTTCAAATCAAAAGACCCCAGGTCAATCATTTGTATGGTTGGGAGAAATACTGATTTCAAATACATAAGGGGAGAAAACTCCTATAAGGGTTAATCAAAACACTTCGACTGAAATAGGTTGAAGTTGCGCCTTTTTGTAAACAGTAATTTGGCAAACAAATCATATCATTATCTGTAACAGTTTCTTTTGAATAACGATAACAAGCAAAATTCAAAATTTATAACATGACCTTGACCTTCGACCTTGATTTCAATTTCAAGGTCCTAGGTCAGTGAACTCAAAACAGAAGACCAGAGGTCAATCACTTGTATGGTTGTGGAGAAATACTGATTTGAAATACATAAGGGGAGAAAACTCCTATAAAGGTTAACCAAAACACTTTGACTGAAATAGGTTGAAGTTGCGCCTTATTGTAAACAGTTATTTGGCAAAAACATCATATCATTTACTGTCACAGTTTCTGTGGAATAACGATAACAAGCAAAATTCAAAATTTAGAAATTGACCTTGACCTTTGACCTTGACCTCAATTTCCTTCAAATGGACCAAGGACTTCATATCAAAAGACTTTAGGCCTCTACGACTTATAACGTATGAATTTATCCAACAAATCACCTATCTTAAATTTTCAAAGGGAAATAACTCCCATAAGATGTCTTCCAATCACTCTAGTTAAAATAAACCAAATCACTCTCAAGAGTAGACGAACAATTTGGTGAAAACAGTTTGCTAAAATCTTTTACGGTTTTAGAGATATAGCGATAACAAGAAAAAAGGGACACGGGGAGATAACTCCTATAAGAATAAGTGTTCGGTCACACAGGGTGAGTTTTGAAACTCCCGTTACTGTACAACATCATTGGCAAAACAATTCATTCGATATGTTGTTAGACAAAAAAGCATCTCAGACGGTAGAAGAAAAAAAAAAAAAAAAAAAAAAAATAATCAGAAGAAAAACAAAAGGTCTTTCCACGAAAAGTGGAAAGACCTAATAAGATCTAACAAATAATAAAACTAACAAATATCCTCATTCCACTTCTTATTATAATTATAATTGCCCCAAAATAAAGAATTTTGACCAATTTTAGTGTGTTTAACTAAAATCTTGAAAGCTGTAATAGATATACTGAGACTTGAACAAAAACAATATCAGCAACACATATTTACAAAAAGTCAGTATGAACGAATTCGCAAATAGACATCGTATATGAGTTGTTGCCTCATATAATTATAATGTTAACTAGTTTCTTCTTTGATGTTTATTTCTTTTAATGGTAAACACAAAATATGACAAGAAGAAACATTTTAATTCTAATTATATACTGCGAATTCTGATGCATTATCTTATACTATAAAAATAATCATTACAGATACCAACATTAACATTTTGTACGCTAGACGCGCGTTTTATCTACAAAAGACTTATCAGTGAAACAAGAACAAAAAAAAGTGAAAAATTCCAAGTAACGTACATAATATATTATACTATAGTGACAAAAGCACTAAATTGTGCTGTTTATAAGTGCAACCAATAAACCTATGTTGAACTTGAACGTTCGTAGGTCACAATTTAATAATAAATTTTGACCGAAATGTCTTTATTCGTGACAAATTTAGATCTAAGTCATTCACTGCTAAATGTGGTTCTATTTCTAGAATAGACATGCAAAATGGCAAAATAAATCGTTTCTTATAAACAAAGGATAATTATGTCGACATCTGTCAATTACAGGCTTATGTGGGGAAAGGTAGTGTATCGGGCTATTATAGACTGTAAGAGACAGGCAATAACCATCATATATAACCTACACGCAAACCAATTAAAATATTTTACCACAAATGAAATATATTAATTAATTCCAAAAGAAAAACAGTTCTATTTGTTGAATATATAAAACAGATGCGAAAGATACCTGCAGAGGGACAATCAAACTCATAGATCGAAAATAAACTGACAACACCATGGCTAAAAAAGAGAAAGACAAACAGACAAAAAATAGTACACAAGACGCACCATAGAAAACCAATCTCTTAGCAACACGAACCCCACCAAAACTGGGGATGATCTCATGTGATCCTGAAGAGTAAGCAAATCCTACTCCTAATGTGACACCCGTCGTTTTACACATGTTATTAAAAACCCCGTAAACAGTCTTAATCGGTATGTCAAATTAGTAAAAAGTGAAGGGGGATTATAGTTACGACATACGGAACATATCCGATATCATATGCGAAACGGTTATTCCATTACGATCAACCAATTGTTATATAGCGTCCGTAAAATTTACAAAGGTATGATTTCATCTTCATCATTTGTAACTCTTGGTTTAATGGCTTCACTCTGAGCAGCAACCCTGTGTCAAGATAGGAAATACAAACCCTGGAATATCGTATCAATGGGGAGATACATATTCTGTATGCAGGTGCTGCTGGTATATTGTTACAAAGAAATGGAAAGTTCACACTTGGGAAGCTATAATAATCTCTTTTGTCGTAAAGTTTTGTTGTCAACAGATCCTCATTGTCAATTTCTGGATGAAAGTCGTGATATGAGACTGACTAAACTGTATCTGTTGTATCCTTTATCTATAATTCGATGGGATAGATGCGTTCAACATACGGTCCGAGACCATAATTGTCGTCCCTTGATTTCCGTTGTTCACGAATATAGTCCCTAGTGTTAACAGTGGGTTACTTGCCATTTATTTTAATACCCCTTCCAAATTATTTTCTTCATGTTTAATGCCTCAAATTGTAAATAGGGGGGTGAAATTACACTGTAAAAAAATTTGGGTCCAGAATTTTAAAGGAAAGTAGTGATTTGGTCCAGGTGAAAAAGGTTGAAATATAGCACTTCGGACGCTGTCAAAAGATTTCAAGACGCCCTAAAGATAAAATTGTCCATATTTTGAGTTAGAGACGATGAAGTTTTCTATAATTTTGATATAATTTGTCCCAAAAGTAGTACAACACACTGTAAAAGTTTCATTGAGAAAGCGCAGGTGGGATTTTTTTAATTTTCATTTATGTTCTAAAAGAAATGCACTACGAATTAATTGTGTTCTCGGACCTAAGAGGTGAAGTCTGTAAATGTAGAATCTGTACTTTGGCAACTTCCCTAAATGATTTGGTGGTGTCAATTTGTCAAATAGCATGAAACTAAAGGATTTAAACTTTTATTCTGTAGAATTACGGCAAAAATGACAAATTTTGGCATTTTATGGTCAAAATGGGCATTTTAAGGCTTTTTCAATATTGATGCATACATGGCATCCTGACTTTCTATCTGACAGGTTTTCATGTGTCAATACTTGTGTTTCTATGCCTTTATCTAGTTCTTTTACTTGTTTATGAACTCAGAATCTACAGAAAAGAAGATTATCTCAGACAATATATGCAAAATGTGTTGTATAAATGACCCTTGTCTAATGCTCTGTTTGGATGAAGTCAAAAGTGGGGTTCTTGGTACATAAAATTTTAAGTCCACAATAAAGACCTCACTAAATTTGTACCAAAAGCACTTTACAATGTCTATTGTATCTGTTCCATTTCACATAATATCTTTCTTTTCTTCTGTAGGATAGCAAGTAGTTTAAATATAAGCCTGTTGAGACTAAAATTGCATTCAAGTTTTTCACTAAAAAGCAAAAAATCTTTGTATCAGACCATACTTTCTGCAAGAAAAGTTAATTGCAAGAGCCTTTTTGTGCTCAGATTTGTTGTATCATGTCACATAAGTACAGAAATGATAAAAAAGACACAATTTTTTATTTCTTATAGCCTCAATATGCATTTTTTAATGTAAATATGTGGCACAGTCAAATTGACCCTTATTTTGTTCTAGTCTTACTTTGCTTAAGACCCTTTTAAACTAATATGATATGTTATTTGTAACTTTTCTTTCCATTTAAAGTACATTCATTACATATGTAAGGATTATTTATAACTAAAAAGCTTCAGAAATTTAAAATTGTTGGAAAATATTATATCTTCATGTAAGGCCCCCTTACATTGAAAAACCTCAATTTTTAGGCCCAGGCTGATATAAATTTGACTTTTGAATAATTATGCTAAGTCTGATAAATCAAATGAGTACTCTATTGCTTTTAGTACATAATAAATGATATATTAAGGCATTTAAAAGGATTTTTTTTTGCAATATTTTAATTTTTAAAGCCCTACATGTTGATAGTTTAAATTTTTCAATTTTAACGTCAAAATTTAACACGCACAGATGAGTATAGAATTTAACATATTGTCTATATTATATATCCTATTGTTATGAAACTTTGCAAGCAGTCTTATAATTTATTAAGCTTTGGTCATACCAAGTTTTATTAAGATTTGTCAACTCTTTCTATCCTAAGAGGTGAAGTCTGTAAATGTAGAATCTGTACTTTGGCAACTTCCCTAAATGATTTGGTGGTGTCAATTTGTCAAATAGCATGAAACTAAAGGATTTAAACTTTTATTCTGTAGAATTACGGCAAAAATGACAAATTTTGGCATTTTATGGTCAAAATGGGCATTTTAAGGCTTTTTCAATATTGATGCATACATGGCATCCTGACTTTCTATCTGACAGGTTTTCATGTGTCAATACTTGTGTTTCTATGCCTTTATCTAGTTCTTTTACTTGTTTATGAACTCAGAATCTACAGAAAAGAAGATTATCTCAGACAATATATGCAAAATGTGTTGTATAAATGACCCTTGTCTAATGCTCTGTTTGGATGAAGTCAAAAGTGGGGTTCTTGGTACATAAAATTTTAAGTCCACAATAAAGACCTCACTAAATTTGTACCAAAAGCACTTTACAATGTCTATTGTATCTGTTCCATTTCACATAATATCTTTCTTTTCTTCTGTAGGATAGCAAGTAGTTTAAATATAAGCCTGTTGAGACTAAAATTGCATTCAAGTTTTTCACTAAAAAGCAAAAAATCTTTGTATCAGACCATACTTTCTGCAAGAAAAGTTAATTGCAAGAGCCTTTTTGTGCTCAGATTTGTTGTATCATGTCACATAAGTACAGAAATGATAAAAAAGACACAATTTTTTATTTCTTATAGCCTCAATATGCATTTTTTAATGTAAATATGTGGCACAGTCAAATTGACCCTTATTTTGTTCTAGTCTTACTTTGCTTAAGACCCTTTTAAACTAATATGATATGTTATTTGTAACTTTTCTTTCCATTTAAAGTACATTCATTACATATGTAAGGATTATTTATAACTAAAAAGCTTCAGAAATTTAAAATTGTTGGAAAATATTATATCTTCATGTAAGGCCCCCTTACATTGAAAAACCTCAATTTTTAGGCCCAGGCTGATATAAATTTGACTTTTGAATAATTATGCTAAGTCTGATAAATCAAATGAGTACTCTATTGCTTTTAGTACATAATAAATGATATATTAAGGCATTTAAAAGGATTTTTTTTTGCAATATTTTAATTTTTAAAGCCCTACATGTTGATAGTTTAAATTTTTCAATTTTAACGTCAAAATTTAACACGCACAGATGAGTATAGAATTTAACATATTGTCTATATTATATATCCTATTGTTATGAAACTTTGCAAGCAGTCTTATAATTTATTAAGCTTTGGTCATACCAAGTTTTATTAAGATTTGTCAACTCTTTCTATCCTAAGAGGTGAAGTCTGTAAATGTAGAATCTGTACTTTGGCAACTTCCCTAAATGATTTGGTGGTGTCAATTTGTCAAATAGCATGAAACTAAAGGATTTAAACTTTTATTCTGTAGAATTACGGCAAAAATGACAAATTTTGGCATTTTATGGTCAAAATGGGCATTTTAAGGCTTTTTCAATATTGATGCATACATGGCATCCTGACTTTCTATCTGACAGGTTTTCATGTGTCAATACTTGTGTTTCTATGCCTTTATCTAGTTCTTTTACTTGTTTATGAACTCAGAATCTACAGAAAAGAAGATTATCTCAGACAATATATGCAAAATGTGTTGTATAAATGACCCTTGTCTAATGCTCTGTTTGGATGAAGTCAAAAGTGGGGTTCTTGGTACATAAAATTTTAAGTCCACAATAAAGACCTCACTAAATTTGTACCAAAAGCACTTTACAATGTCTATTGTATCTGTTCCATTTCACATAATATCTTTCTTTTCTTCTGTAGGATAGCAAGTAGTTTAAATATAAGCCTGTTGAGACTAAAATTGCATTCAAGTTTTTCACTAAAAAGCAAAAAATCTTTGTATCAGACCATACTTTCTGCAAGAAAAGTTAATTGCAAGAGCCTTTTTGTGCTCAGATTTGTTGTATCATGTCACATAAGTACAGAAATGATAAAAAAGACACAATTTTTTATTTCTTATAGCCTCAATATGCATTTTTTAATGTAAATATGTGGCACAGTCAAATTGACCCTTATTTTGTTCTAGTCTTACTTTGCTTAAGACCCTTTTAAACTAATATGATATGTTATTTGTAACTTTTCTTTCCATTTAAAGTACATTCATTACATATGTAAGGATTATTTATAACTAAAAAGCTTCAGAAATTTAAAATTGTTGGAAAATATTATATCTTCATGTAAGGCCCCCTTACATTGAAAAACCTCAATTTTTAGGCCCAGGCTGATATAAATTTGACTTTTGAATAATTATGCTAAGTCTGATAAATCAAATGAGTACTCTATTGCTTTTAGTACATAATAAATGATATATTAAGGCATTTAAAAGGATTTTTTTTTGCAATATTTTAATTTTTAAAGCCCTACATGTTGATAGTTTAAATTTTTCAATTTTAACGTCAAAATTTAACACGCACAGATGAGTATAGAATTTAACATATTGTCTATATTATATATCCTATTGTTATGAAACTTTGCAAGCAGTCTTATAATTTATTAAGCTTTGGTCATACCAAGTTTTATTAAGATTTGTCAACTCTTTCTATCCTAAGAGGTGAAGTCTGTAAATGTAGAATCTGTACTTTGGCAACTTCCCTAAATGATTTGGTGGTGTCAATTTGTCAAATAGCATGAAACTAAAGGATTTAAACTTTTATTCTGTAGAATTACGGCAAAAATGACAAATTTTGGCATTTTATGGTCAAAATGGGCATTTTAAGGCTTTTTCAATATTGATGCATACATGGCATCCTGACTTTCTATCTGACAGGTTTTCATGTGTCAATACTTGTGTTTCTATGCCTTTATCTAGTTCTTTTACTTGTTTATGAACTCAGAATCTACAGAAAAGAAGATTATCTCAGACAATATATGCAAAATGTGTTGTATAAATGACCCTTGTCTAATGCTCTGTTTGGATGAAGTCAAAAGTGGGGTTCTTGGTACATAAAATTTTAAGTCCACAATAAAGACCTCACTAAATTTGTACCAAAAGCACTTTACAATGTCTATTGTATCTGTTCCATTTCACATAATATCTTTCTTTTCTTCTGTAGGATAGCAAGTAGTTTAAATATAAGCCTGTTGAGACTAAAATTGCATTCAAGTTTTTCACTAAAAAGCAAAAAATCTTTGTATCAGACCATACTTTCTGCAAGAAAAGTTAATTGCAAGAGCCTTTTTGTGCTCAGATTTGTTGTATCATGTCACATAAGTACAGAAATGATAAAAAAGACACAATTTTTTATTTCTTATAGCCTCAATATGCATTTTTTAATGTAAATATGTGGCACAGTCAAATTGACCCTTATTTTGTTCTAGTCTTACTTTGCTTAAGACCCTTTTAAACTAATATGATATGTTATTTGTAACTTTTCTTTCCATTTAAAGTACATTCATTACATATGTAAGGATTATTTATAACTAAAAAGCTTCAGAAATTTAAAATTGTTGGAAAATATTATATCTTCATGTAAGGCCCCCTTACATTGAAAAACCTCAATTTTTAGGCCCAGGCTGATATAAATTTGACTTTTGAATAATTATGCTAAGTCTGATAAATCAAATGAGTACTCTATTGCTTTTAGTACATAATAAATGATATATTAAGGCATTTAAAAGGATTTTTTTTTGCAATATTTTAATTTTTAAAGCCCTACATGTTGATAGTTTAAATTTTTCAATTTTAACGTCAAAATTTAACACGCACAGATGAGTATAGAATTTAACATATTGTCTATATTATATATCCTATTGTTATGAAACTTTGCAAGCAGTCTTATAATTTATTAAGCTTTGGTCATACCAAGTTTTATTAAGATTTGTCAACTCTTTCTATCCTAAGAGGTGAAGTCTGTAAATGTAGAATCTGTACTTTGGCAACTTCCCTAAATGATTTGGTGGTGTCAATTTGTCAAATAGCATGAAACTAAAGGATTTAAACTTTTATTCTGTAGAATTACGGCAAAAATGACAAATTTTGGCATTTTATGGTCAAAATGGGCATTTTAAGGCTTTTTCAATATTGATGCATACATGGCATCCTGACTTTCTATCTGACAGGTTTTCATGTGTCAATACTTGTGTTTCTATGCCTTTATCTAGTTCTTTTACTTGTTTATGAACTCAGAATCTACAGAAAAGAAGATTATCTCAGACAATATATGCAAAATGTGTTGTATAAATGACCCTTGTCTAATGCTCTGTTTGGATGAAGTCAAAAGTGGGGTTCTTGGTACATAAAATTTTAAGTCCACAATAAAGACCTCACTAAATTTGTACCAAAAGCACTTTACAATGTCTATTGTATCTGTTCCATTTCACATAATATCTTTCTTTTCTTCTGTAGGATAGCAAGTAGTTTAAATATAAGCCTGTTGAGACTAAAATTGCATTCAAGTTTTTCACTAAAAAGCAAAAAATCTTTGTATCAGACCATACTTTCTGCAAGAAAAGTTAATTGCAAGAGCCTTTTTGTGCTCAGATTTGTTGTATCATGTCACATAAGTACAGAAATGATAAAAAAGACACAATTTTTTATTTCTTATAGCCTCAATATGCATTTTTTAATGTAAATATGTGGCACAGTCAAATTGACCCTTATTTTGTTCTAGTCTTACTTTGCTTAAGACCCTTTTAAACTAATATGATATGTTATTTGTAACTTTTCTTTCCATTTAAAGTACATTCATTACATATGTAAGGATTATTTATAACTAAAAAGCTTCAGAAATTTAAAATTGTTGGAAAATATTATATCTTCATGTAAGGCCCCCTTACATTGAAAAACCTCAATTTTTAGGCCCAGGCTGATATAAATTTGACTTTTGAATAATTATGCTAAGTCTGATAAATCAAATGAGTACTCTATTGCTTTTAGTACATAATTAATGATATATTAAGGCATTTAAAAGGATTTTTTTTTGCAATATTTTAATTTTTAAAGCCCTACATGTTGATAGTTTAAATTTTTCAATTTTAACGTCAAAATTTAACACGCACAGATGAGTATAGAATTTAACATATTGTCTATATTATATATCCTATTGTTATGAAACTTTGCAAGCAGTCTTATAATTTATTAAGCTTTGGTCATACCAAGTTTTATTAAGATTTGTCAACTCTTTCTATCCTAAGAGGTGAAGTCTGTAAATGTAGAATCTGTACTTTGGCAACTTCCCTAAATGATTTGGTGGTGTCAATTTGTCAAATAGCATGAAACTAAAGGATTTAAACTTTTATTCTGTAGAATTACGGCAAAAATGACAAATTTTGGCATTTTATGGTCAAAATGGGCATTTTAAGGCTTTTTCAATATTGATGCATACATGGCATCCTGACTTTCTATCTGACAGGTTTTCATGTGTCAATACTTGTGTTTCTATGCCTTTATCTAGTTCTTTTACTTGTTTATGAACTCAGAATCTACAGAAAAGAAGATTATCTCAGACAATATATGCAAAATGTGTTGTATAAATGACCCTTGTCTAATGCTCTGTTTGGATGAAGTCAAAAGTGGGGTTCTTGGTACATAAAATTTTAAGTCCACAATAAAGACCTCACTAAATTTGTACCAAAAGCACTTTACAATGTCTATTGTATCTGTTCCATTTCACATAATATCTTTCTTTTCTTCTGTAGGATAGCAAGTAGTTTAAATATAAGCCTGTTGAGACTAAAATTGCATTCAAGTTTTTCACTAAAAAGCAAAAAATCTTTGTATCAGACCATACTTTCTGCAAGAAAAGTTAATTGCAAGAGCCTTTTTGTGCTCAGATTTGTTGTATCATGTCACATAAGTACAGAAATGATAAAAAAGACACAATTTTTTATTTCTTATAGCCTCAATATGCATTTTTTAATGTAAAAATGTGGCACAGTCAAATTGACCCTTATTTTGTTCTAGTCTTACTTTGCTTAAGACCCTTTTAAACTAATATGATATGTTATTTGTAACTTTTCTTTCCATTTAAAGTACATTCATTACATATGTAAGGATTATTTATAACTAAAAAGCTTCAGAAATTTAAAATTGTTGGAAAATATTATATCTTCATGTAAGGCCCCCTTACATTGAAAAACCTCAATTTTTAGGCCCAGGCTGATATAAATTTGACTTTTGAATAATTATGCTAAGTCTGATAAATCAAATGAGTACTCTATTGCTTTTAGTACATAATAAATGATATATTAAGGCATTTAAAAGGATTTTTTTTTGCAATATTTTAATTTTTAAAGCCCTACATGTTGATAGTTTAAATTTTTCAATTTTAACGTCAAAATTTAACACGCACAGATGAGTATAGAATTTAACATATTGTCTATATTATATATCCTATTGTTATGAAACTTTGCAAGCAGTCTTATAATTTATTAAGCTTTGGTCATACCAAGTTTTATTAAGATTTGTCAACTCTTTCTATCCTATTAGGTGAAGTCTGTAAATGTAGAATCTGTACTTTGGCAACTTCCCTAAATGATTTGGTGGTGTCAATTTGTCAAATAGCATGAAACTAAAGGATTTAAACTTTTATTCTGTAGAATTACGGCAAAAATGACAAATTTTGGCATTTTATGGTCAAAATGGGCATTTTAAGGCTTTTTCAATATTGATGCATACATGGCATCCTGACTTTCTATCTGACAGGTTTTCATGTGTCAATACTTGTGTTTCTATGCCTTTATCTAGTTCTTTTACTTGTTTATGAACTCAGAATCTACAGAAAAGAAGATTATCTCAGACAATATATGCAAAATGTGTTGTATAAATGACCCTTGTCTAATGCTCTGTTTGGATGAAGTCAAAAGTGGGGTTCTTGGTACATAAAATTTTAAGTCCACAATAAAGACCTCACTAAATTTGTACCAAAAGCACTTTACAATGTCTATTGTATCTGTTCCATTTCACATAATATCTTTCTTTTCTTCTGTAGGATAGCAAGTAGTTTAAATATAAGCCTGTTGAGACTAAAATTGCATTCAAGTTTTTCACTAAAAAGCAAAAAATCTTTGTATCAGACCATACTTTCTGCAAGAAAAGTTAATTGCAAGAGCCTTTTTGTGCTCAGATTTGTTGTATCATGTCACATAAGTATAGAAATGATAAAAAAGACACAATTTTTTATTTCTTATAGCCTCAATATGCATTTTTTAATGTAAATATGTGGCACAGTCAAATTGACCCTTATTTTGTTCTAGTCTTACTTTGCTTAAGACCCTTTTAAACTAATATGATATGTTATTTGTAACTTTTCTTTCCATTTAAAGTACATTCATTACATATGTAAGGATTATTTATAACTAAAAAGCTTCAGAAATTTAAAATTGTTGGAAAATATTATATCTTCATGTAAGGCCCCCTTACATTGAAAAACCTCAATTTTTAGGCCCAGGCTGATATAAATTTGACTTTTGAATAATTATGCTAAGTCTGATAAATCAAATGAGTACTCTATTGCTTTTAGTACATAATAAATGATATATTAAGGCATTTAAAAGGATTTTTTTTTGCAATATTTTAATTTTTAAAGCCCTACATGTTGATAGTTTAAATTTTTCAATTTTAACGTCAAAATTTAACACGCACAGATGAGTATAGAATTTAACATATTGTCTATATTATATATCCTATTGTTATGAAACTTTGCAAGCAGTCTTATAATTTATTAAGCTTTGGTCATACCAAGTTTTATTAAGATTTGTCAACTCTTTCTATCCTATTAGGTCCGAGACCACAATTGTCGTCCCTTGATTTCCGTTGTTCACGAATATAGTCCCTAGTGTTAACAGTGGGTTACTTGCCATTTATTTTAATACCCCTTCCAAATTATTTTCTTCATGTTTAATGACTCAAATTGTAAGTAGGGGGGTGAAATTACACTGTAAAAAAATTTGGGTCCAGAATTTTAAAGGAAAGTAGTGATTTGGTCCAGGTGAAAAAGGTTGAAATATAGCACTTCGGACGCTGTCAAAAGATTTCAAGACGCCCTAAAGATAAAATTGTCCATATTTTGAGTTAGAGACGATGAAGTTTTCTATAATTTTGATATAATTTGTCCCAAAAGTAGTACAACACACTGTAAAAGTTTCATTGAGAAAGCGCAGGTGGGATTTTTTTAATTTTCATTTATGTTCTAAAAGAAATGCACTACGAATTAATTGTGTTCTCGGACCTAAGAGGTGAAGTCTGTAAATGTAGAATCTGTACTTTGGCAACTTCCCTAAATGATTTGGTGGTGTCAATTTGTCAAATAGCATGAAACTAAAGGATTTAAACTTTTATTCTGTAGAATTACGGCAAAAATGACAAATTTTGGCATTTTATGGTCAAAATGGGCATTTTAAGGCTTTTTCAATATTGATGCATACATGGCATCCTGACTTTCTATCTGACAGGTTTTCATGTGTCAATACTTGTGTTTCTATGCCTTTATCTAGTTCTTTTACTTGATTATGAACTCAGAATCTACAGAAAAGAAGATTATCTCAGACAATATATGCAAAATGTGTTGTATAAATGACCCTTGTCTAATGCTCTGTTTGGATGAAGTCAAAAGTGGGGTTCTTGGTACATAAAATTTTAAGTCCACAATAAAGACCTCACTAAATTTGTACCAAAAGCACTTTACAATGTCTATTGTATCTGTTCCATTTCACATAATATCTTTCTTTTCTTCTGTAGGATAGCAAGTAGTTTAAATATAAGCCTGTTGAGACTAAAATTGCATTCAAGTTTTTCACTAAAAAGCAAAAAATCTTTGTATCAGACCATACTTTCTGCAAGAAAAGTTAATTGCAAGAGCCTTTTTGTGCTCAGATTTGTTGTATCATGTCACATAAGTATAGAAATGATAAAAAAGACACAATTTTTTATTTCTTATAGCCTCAATATGCATTTTTTAATGTAAATATGTGGCACAGTCAAATTGACCCTTATTTTGTTCTAGTCTTACTTTGCTTAAGACCCTTTTAAACTAATATGATATGTTATTTGTAACTTTTCTTTCCATTTAAAGTACATTCATTACATATGTAAGGATTATTTATAACTAAAAAGCTTCAGAAATTTAAAATTGTTGGAAAATATTATATCTTCATGTAAGGCCCCCTTACATTGAAAAACCTCAATTTTTAGGCCCAGGCTGATATAAATTTGACTTTTGAATAATTATGCTAAGTCTGATAAATCAAATGAGTACTCTATTGCTTTTAGTACATAATAAATGATATATTAAGGCATTTAAAAGGATTTTTTTTTGCAATATTTTAATTTTTAAAGCCCTACATGTTGATAGTTTAAATTTTTCAATTTTAACGTCAAAATTTAACACGCACAGATGAGTATAGAATTTAACATATTGTCTATATTATATATCCTATTGTTATGAAACTTTGCAAGCAGTCTTATAATTTATTAAGCTTTGGTCATACCAAGTTTTATTAAGATTTGTCAACTCTTTCTATCCTATTAGGTCCGAGACCACAATTGTCGTCCCTTGATTTCCGTTGTTCACGAATATAGTCCCTAGTGTTAACAGTGGGTTACTTGCCATTTATTTTAATACCCCTTCCAAATTATTTTCTTCATGTTTAATGCCTCAAATTGTAAGTAGGGGGGTGAAATTACACTGTAAAAAAATTTGGGTCCAGAATTTTAAAGGAAAGTAGTGATTTGGTCCAGGTGAAAAAGGTTGAAATATAGCACTTCGGACGCTGTCAAAAGATTTCAAGACGCCCTAAAGATAAAATTGTCCATATTTTGAGTTAGAGACGATGAAGTTTTCTATAATTTTGATATAATTTGTCCCAAAAGTAGTACAACACACTGTAAAAGTTTCATTGAGAAAGCGCAGGTGGGATTTTTTTAATTTTCATTTATGTTCTAAAAGAAATGCACTACGAATTAATTGTGTTCTCGGACCTAAGAGGTGAAGTCTGTAAATGTAGAATCTGTACTTTGGCAACTTCCCTAAATGATTTGGTGGTGTCAATTTGTCAAATAGCATGAAACTAAAGGATTTAAACTTTTATTCTGTAGAATTACGGCAAAAATGACAAATTTTGGCATTTTATGGTCAAAATGGGCATTTTAAGGCTTTTTCAATATTGATGCATACATGGCATCCTGACTTTCTATCTGACAGGTTTTCATGTGTCAATACTTGTGTTTCTATGCCTTTATCTAGTTCTTTTACTTGTTTATGAACTCAGAATCTACAGAAAAGAAGATTATCTCAGACAATATATGCAAAATGTGTTGTATAAATGACCCTTGTCTAATGCTCTGTTTGGATGAAGTCAAAAGTGGGGTTCTTGGTACATAAAATTTTAAGTCCACAATAAAGACCTCACTAAATTTGTACCAAAAGCACTTTACAATGTCTATTGTATCTGTTCCATTTCACATAATATCTTTCTTTTCTTCTGTAGGATAGCAAGTAGTTTAAATATAAGCCTGTTGAGACTAAAATTGCATTCAAGTTTTTCACTAAAAAGCAAAAAATCTTTGTATCAGACCATACTTTCTGCAAGAAAAGTTAATTGCAAGAGCCTTTTTGTGCTCAGATTTGTTGTATCATGTCACATAAGTACAGAAATGATAAAAAAGACACAATTTTTTATTTCTTATAGCCTCAATATGCATTTTTTAATGTAAATATGTGGCACAGTCAAATTGACCCTTATTTTGTTCTAGTCTTACTTTGCTTAAGACCCTTTTAAACTAATATGATATGTTATTTGTAACTTTTCTTTCCATTTAAAGTACATTCATTACATATGTAAGGATTATTTATAACTAAAAAGCTTCAGAAATTTAAAATTGTTGGAAAATATTATATCTTCATGTAAGGCCCCCTTACATTGAAAAACCTCAATTTTTAGGCCCAGGCTGATATAAATTTGACTTTTGAATAATTATGCTAAGTCTGATAAATCAAATGAGTACTCTATTGCTTTTAGTACATAATAAATGATATATTAAGGCATTTAAAAGGATTTTTTTTTGCAATATTTTAATTTTTAAAGCCCTACATGTTGATAGTTTAAATTTTTCAATTTTAACGTCAAAATTTAACACGCACAGATGAGTATAGAATTTAACATATTGTCTATATTATATATCCTATTGTTATGAAACTTTGCAAGCAGTCTTATAATTTATTAAGCTTTGGTCATACCAAGTTTTATTAAGATTTGTCAACTCTTTCTATCCTATTAGGTCCGAGACCACAATTGTCGTCCCTTGATTTCCGTTGTTCACGAATATAGTCCCTAGTGTTAACAGTGGGTTACTTGCCATTTATTTTAATACCCCTTCCAAATTATTTTCTTCATGTTTAATGCCTCAAATTGTAAGTAGGGGGGTGAAATTACACTGTAAAAAAATTTGGGTCCAGAATTTTAAAGGAAAGTAGTGATTTGGTCCAGGTGAAAAAGGTTGAAATATAGCACTTCGGACGCTGTCAAAAGATTTCAAGACGCCCTAAAGATAAAATTGTCCATATTTTGAGTTAGAGACGATGAAGTTTTCTATAATTTTGATATAATTTGTCCCAAAAGTAGTACAACACACTGTAAAAGTTTCATTGAGAAAGCGCAAGTGGGATTTTTTTAATTTTCATTTATGTTCTAAAAGAAATGCACTACGAATTAATTGTGTTCTCGGACCTAAGAGGTGAAGTCTGTAAATGTAGAATCTGTACTTTGGCAACTTCCCTAAATGATTTGGTGGTGTCAATTTGTCAAATAGCATGAAACTAAAGGATTTAAACTTTTATTCTGTAGAATTACGGCAAAAATGACAAATTTTGGCATTTTATGGTCAAAATGGGCATTTTAAGGCTTTTTCAATATTGATGCATACATGGCATCCTGACTTTCTATCTGACAGGTTTTCATGTGTCAATACTTGTGTTTCTATGCCTTTATCTAGTTCTTTTACTTGTTTATGAACTCAGAATCTACAGAAAAGAAGATTATCTCAGACAATATATGCAAAATGTGTTGTATAAATGACCCTTGTCTAATGCTCTGTTTGGATGAAGTCAAAAGTGGGGTTCTTGGTACATAAAATTTTAAGTCCACAATAAAGACCTCACTAAATTTGTACCAAAAGCACTTTACAATGTCTATTGTATCTGTTCCATTTCACATAATATCTTTCTTTTCTTCTGTAGGATAGCGAGTAGTTTAAATATAAGCCTGTTGAGACTAAAATTGCATTCAAGTTTTTCACTAAAAAGCAAAAAATCTTTGTATCAGACCATACTTTCTGCAAGAAAAGTTAATTGCAAGAGCCTTTTTGTGCTCAGATTTGTTGTATCATGTCACATAAGTACAGAAATGATAAAAAAGACACAATTTTTTATTTCTTATAGCCTCAATATGCATTTTTTAATGTAAATATGTGGCACAGTCAAATTGACCCTTATTTTGTTCTAGTCTTACTTTGCTTAAGACCCTTTTAAACTAATATGATATGTTATTTGTAACTTTTCTTTCCATTTAAAGTACATTCATTACATATGTAAGGATTATTTATAACTAAAAAGCTTCAGAAATTTAAAATTGTTGGAAAATATTATATCTTCATGTAAGGCCCCCTTACATTGAAAAACCTCAATTTTTAGGCCCAGGCTGATATAAATTTGACTTTTGAATAATTATGCTAAGTCTGATAAATCAAATGAGTACTCTATTGCTTTTAGTACATAATAAATGATATATTAAGGCATTTAAAAGGATTTTTTTTTGCAATATTTTAATTTTTAAAGCCCTACATGTTGATAGTTTAAATTTTTCAATTTTAACGTCAAAATTTAACACGCACAGATGAGTATAGAATTTAACATATTGTCTATATTATATATCCTATTGTTATGAAACTTTGCAAGCAGTCTTATAATTTATTAAGCTTTGGTCATACCAAGTTTTATTAAGATTTGTCAACTCTTTCTATCCTATTAGGTCCGAGACCACAATTGTCGTCCCTTGATTTCCGTTGTTCACGAATATAGTCCCTAGTGTTAACAGTGGGTTACTTGCCATTTATTTTAATACCCCTTCCAAATTATTTTCTTCATGTTTAATGCCTCAAATTGTAAGTAGGGGGGTGAAATTACACTGTAAAAAAATTTGGGTCCAGAATTTTAAAGGAAAGTAGTGATTTGGTCCAGGTGAAAAAGGTTGAAATATAGCACTTCGGACGCTGTCAAAAGATTTCAAGACGCCCTAAAGATAAAATTGTCCATATTTTGAGTTAGAGACGATGAAGTTTTCTATAATTTTGATATAATTTGTCCCAAAAGTAGTACAACACACTGTAAAAGTTTCATTGAGAAAGCGCAGGTGGGATTTTTTTAATTTTCATTTATGTTCTAAAAGAAATGCACTACGAATTAATTGTGTTCTCGGACCTAAGAGGTGAAGTCTGTAAATGTAGAATCTGTACTTTGGCAACTTCCCTAAATGATTTGGTGGTGTCAATTTGTCAAATAGCATGAAACTAAAGGATTTAAACTTTTATTCTGTAGAATTACGGCAAAAATGACAAATTTTGGCATTTTATGGTCAAAATGGGCATTTTAAGGCTTTTTCAATATTGATGCATACATGGCATCCTGACTTTCTATCTGACAGGTTTTCATGTGTCAATACTTGTGTTTCTATGCCTTTATCTAGTTCTTTTACTTGTTTATGAACTCAGAATCTACAGAAAAGAAGATTATCTCAGACAATATATGCAAAATGTGTTGTATAAATGACCCTTGTCTAATGCTCTGTTTGGATGAAGTCAAAAGTGGGGTTCTTGGTACATAAAATTTTAAGTCCACAATAAAGACCTCACTAAATTTGTACCAAAAGCACTTTACAATGTCTATTGTATCTGTTCCATTTCACATAATATCTTTCTTTTCTTCTGTAGGATAGCAAGTAGTTTAAATATAAGCCTGTTGAGACTAAAATTGCATTCAAGTTTTTCACTAAAAAGCAAAAAATCTTTGTATCAGACCATACTTTCTGCAAGAAAAGTTAATTGCAAGAGCCTTTTTGTGCTCAGATTTGTTGTATCATGTCACATAAGTACAGAAATGATAAAAAAGACACAATTTTTTATTTCTTATAGCCTCAATATGCATTTTTTAATGTAAATATGTGGCACAGTCAAATTGACCCTTATTTTGTTCTAGTCTTACTTTGCTTAAGACCCTTTTAAACTAATATGATATGTTATTTGTAACTTTTCTTTCCATTTAAAGTACATTCATTACATATGTAAGGATTATTTATAACTAAAAAGCTTCAGAAATTTAAAATTGTTGGAAAATATTATATCTTCATGTAAGGCCCCCTTACATTGAAAAACCTCAATTTTTAGGCCCAGGCTGATATAAATTTGACTTTTGAATAATTATGCTAAGTCTGATAAATCAAATGAGTACTCTATTGCTTTTAGTACATAATAAATGATATATTAAGGCATTTAAAAGGATTTTTTTTTGCAATATTTTAATTTTTAAAGCCCTACATGTTGATAGTTTAAATTTTTCAATTTTAACGTCAAAATTTAACACGCACAGATGAGTATAGAATTTAACATATTGTCTATATTATATATCCTATTGTTATGAAACTTTGCAAGCAGTCTTATAATTTATTAAGCTTTGGTCATACCAAGTTTTATTAAGATTTGTCAACTCTTTCTATCCTATTAGGTCCGAGACCACAATTGTCGTCCCTTGATTTCCGTTGTTCACGAATATAGTCCCTAGTGTTAACAGTGGGTTACTTGCCATTTATTTTAATACCCCTTCCAAATTATTTTCTTCATGTTTAATGACTCAAATTGTAAGTAGGGGGGTGAAATTACACTGTAAAAAAATTTGGGTCCAGAATTTTAAAGGAAAGTAGTGATTTGGTCCAGGTGAAAAAGGTTGAAATATAGCACTTCGGACGCTGTCAAAAGATTTCAAGACGCCCTAAAGATAAAATTGTCCATATTTTGAGTTAGAGACGATGAAGTTTTCTATAATTTTGATATAATTTGTCCCAAAAGTAGTACAACACACTGTAAAAGTTTCATTGAGAAAGCGCAGGTGGGATTTTTTTAATTTTCATTTATGTTCTAAAAGAAATGCACTACGAATTAATTGTGTTCTCGGACCTAAGAGGTGAAGTCTGTAAATGTAGAATCTGTACTTTGGCAACTTCCCTAAATGATTTGGTGGTGTCAATTTGTCAAATAGCATGAAACTAAAGGATTTAAACTTTTATTCTGTAGAATTACGGCAAAAATGACAAATTTTGGCATTTTATGGTCAAAATGGGCATTTTAAGGCTTTTTCAATATTGATGCATACATGGCATCCTGACTTTCTATCTGACAGGTTTTCATGTGTCAATACTTGTATTTCTATGCCTTTATCTAGTTCTTTTACTTGTTTATGAACTCAGAATCTACAGAAAAGAAGATTATCTCAGACAATATATGCAAAATGTGTTGTATAAATGACCCTTGTCTAATGCTCTGTTTGGATGAAGTCAAAAGTGGGGTTCTTGGTACATAAAATTTTAAGTCCACAATAAAGACCTCACTAAATTTGTACCAAAAGCACTTTACAATGTCTATTGTATCTGTTCCATTTCACATAATATCTTTCTTTTCTTCTGTAGGATAGCAAGTAGTTTAAATATAAGCCTGTTGAGACTAAAATTGCATTCAAGTTTTTCACTAAAAAGCAAAAAATCTTTGTATCAGACCATACTTTCTGCAAGAAAAGTTAATTGCAAGAGCCTTTTTGTGCTCAGATTTGTTGTATCATGTCACATAAGTATAGAAATGATAAAAAAGACACAATTTTTTATTTCTTATAGCCTCAATATGCATTTTTTAATGTAAATATGTGGCACAGTCAAATTGACCCTTATTTTGTTCTAGTCTTACTTTGCTTAAGACCCTTTTAAACTAATATGATATGTTATTTGTAACTTTTCTTTCCATTTAAAGTACATTCATTACATATGTAAGGATTATTTATAACTAAAAAGCTTCAGAAATTTAAAATTGTTGGAAAATATTATATCTTCATGTAAGGCCCCCTTACATTGAAAAACCTCAATTTTTAGGCCCAGGCTGATATAAATTTGACTTTTGAATAATTATGCTAAGTCTGATAAATCAAATGAGTACTCTATTGCTTTTAGTACATAATAAATGATATATTAAGGCATTTAAAAGGATTTTTTTTTTGCAATATTTTAATTTTTAAAGCCCTACATGTTGATAGTTTAAATTTTTCAATTTTAACGTCAAAATTTAACACGCACAGATGAGTATAGAATTTAACATATTGTCTATATTATATATCCTATTGTTATGAAACTTTGCAAGCAGTCTTATAATTTATTAAGCTTTGGTCATACCAAGTTTTATTAAGATTTGTCAACTCTTTCTATCCTATTAGGTCCGAGACCACAATTGTCGTCCCTTGATTTCCGTTGTTCACGAATATAGTCCCTAGTGTTAACAGTGGGTTACTTGCCATTTATTTTAATACCCCTTCCAAATTATTTTCTTCATGTTTAATGCCTCAAATTGTAAGTAGGGGGGTGAAATTACACTGTAAAAAAATTTGGGTCCAGAATTTTAAAGGAAAGTAGTGATTTGGTCCAGGTGAAAAAGGTTGAAATATAGCACTTCGGACGCTGTCAAAAGATTTCAAGACGCCCTAAAGATAAAATTGTCCATATTTTGAGTTAGAGACGATGAAGTTTTCTATAATTTTGATATAATTTGTCCCAAAAGTAGTACAACACACTGTAAAAGTTTCATTGAGAAAGCGCAGGTGGGATTTTTTTAATTTTCATTTATGTTCTAAAAGAAATGCACTACGAATTAATTGTGTTCTCGGACCATACTAGTAGTCACCGAATTTTTAATTATATTTAGTGAGAGAACATCATCTATATAGCGGAAAGTAAAGTTAAGGGATATTGCTAAGGTGTTATCTTTCTACATAAGAAATTCCTTTATAAATATAGATTCTTACATTGATACGAGTGGATTAACGGATTTATCTAATCGAGATAGTTAAAATTTATAATTTAAATATCGAGATCAGATAAATCCGATCATCCACGAGTAACTATGTAAGAATCTGTTTCTTTAATGATTAAAAAATAAATTTTCTTCTTTTGTTAAACGAAAACCCCCCTCGAGTGCCTTTCACATTCCTATTTCATTAACTACTGTTAGCAAATTTTGATTCATCCAGTTAGCTGAAGAGGTTATGACCCTTAAAATCATCCAATGATCTTTTGAGATCACCGGCAACCACAAGTTGATTATTTTTTTATAAAATGGGTTCGGAAAGGGATAAATTTCCATAGAATTAGAGAAAGTCAGTTTCAGACAATTTTTTGGTTCAAATCAGAGTGATACTTTACACAGTAGGATTTATTCCTTCCTAATGCAAGGCACTTGTATCTACGTTGGCCATTCTCTTTTATGAAACAAACCAATACCAACTCTCCCAATTTGTCTTTAAGTTTGGAATTAAAAATTCTTGTGTAAAGTATAAATAAGTCAAATGTTTTAATACTATTGCAAGATGAAAGAGTCTTAGATTGTATGTACTCTAAAAGATCACGCCACCTCTAGAATAGGCAGTTTCACAATAACCTTGAACCCGCGCTTTAATTGCTGATAAAATATATGTTTATAATTTAGAAAGAGCTTTCTTGGAGCACTTGGAAGACCAGCAGTATACTGTTGTGTGTAAGGATACTTATTAGTATGTAGTTTAGGTATCCAATACAGTGATGGAAAATCCAGTTCTTCCTCTTTGGTTGAAATTCCAAAGGAACATAGAACAAACCTATAATTATCCCTGATTTCCTCTTTGATAAGTGTCGTGAGGGTATTTATGTTGAGTTTCCAAGTAAATTGTCAATACCTAACTCATTTATTAAGCAATTAGATAGCCATAGTAGAAATTTCATTCTATGGCTTTGGTGTTTTGTAACAAATACTTACCAACGCTCTAGACGAGTAATGTACTCCTTAACTACTTACCAAAATCAAATATTTGCTGCATTACTTTTTCATTAGTTAAGGAAACAATATCCTGCGGTGAATGTAGAGCTAGAAAATATTACAAAATCATTTGAAAAATAATATACTAGTTCACCGAAGAAAGCTATATGTTTTAGTGTTCTTGATCTAAGATGTTTAATAAGCGGATTTAGGCAGCTGTTTTGTTTGGAAAATTGATACAGGCAACACTGTACACATTTTTTTCAGAACAGTTTTATTTTAAGTAATTTTTAAATTGAAAAGCCGAATTCAACCGTTTTAACCGTCTGGGGGAAAAGATTGAATTTAAATAAATTTCAAATCGAGTAACAAATTGGTAATACATGTCAATTCATGTTTTGGAATCATCAACAATACGTCATGACACGAAGCAAAAAAAAAAAAAAAAAAAAAAAAAATCAACACCGATTGCAGCCTTTTCTTCAAAGATCTGACAGGATATTATAGAGTTATTGTATTCATACATCCTTTACAATAGATAAAATGTTCACACTTTTTACAAACAAGGGTTGAATGGAAATCTTCCCTTAAACTTTTTATAAACCGTCGTATGTTGTGTTCTTTTGTTTTGTTTTCTTGTTCAATGTTATTTAATGACCTTTGCATATATACTTTGTTATTGCGGAAGTAATGTCATACATGGTATTTTATAAATTTGTAGATTCATGTTTTTACTTGATGCGCAATACGGATCTATAAATAAGGTAACCAACCTGAACTACATAGAAACGGATGATCTTCCCCACATGGTTTGGCACGAATGGACCATTCATCATTTCTCTGTTCAAGAGATAAACATCCCGTTCTTCTTGGGTCACTTTCTTCATACCTTGGTAACACATCATTTACTCTCCTCCCTTTTGTTTATAAAAATAATAGTATTCATGTTGACATCAAAGATACAATTTCTTATATGAATATAATGTAATGTGCATAAGCGCCAGACTTCTATTAAACTGATACTATACACATAAGTAGTATAATACTTGTCATCGAGAGATGTCGGAACGACCAACCAAACCTAAATTACAACCTATTGCTGGTCCATAAAGCTCAAATGACGATATTTTAGTGAAAGATAGCAGAGATGACACAGATGTGTCAATATATATATGAAGATGTGGTATGAGTGCCAATGAGACAACTCTCCATCAACGTAAAAATCTATAAAAGTAAACCATTATAGGCCAAGGTACGGCCTTCAATACGGAGCCTTGGCTCACACCGAACAGCACGTTATAAAGGGCCCCAAAAAATACTAATGTTAAACTATTTAAACAGGAAAAACCAACGGTCTAATCTATATAAAAACGAGAAGCATGGTTGAGCCGTTAGAGCAAATGGATAAATACATTCAGACAAACAAAATCTAGGGAGTTTTTTTTATATATTTTATGTGAAAATGACAATAAAAATGATGGTCGTAGTGTGAACGTAGTAAGGTCGTGAGAAGAGCGTGATGAGGACGGCAAGGGCGTGCTAGAATCGTTCTATGGTCGTGAACAGCGTGGTAAAGTCGTAGTGGAAGCGTAGTTGGGTCGCAGTGAGAACGTAATGGTCGTAGTAAGGTCGTGATAACGTCGCTGTGAGATCGTAGCGCAATCTCTCCGAATAGAATCACGCTCTCGCTACGATTGTACAGCGACCTTTGCGATCTTACTACGATCTTAGTGCGCTCTCACTACGCTTCTACTACGACCTTATTTCGCCACGACCGCACCACGATTGTTTTGAACATGTTCAAAGTTGGCCACGCTCTTCACGATCTTGAAGACCTCACCACGACCGTGGTACGACCTTACTGCGACCTACACGATCGTACCGCGATCATCAAAATTTGCATTTTTTTCACAGATCGTAGTGCGATCGTGGCCTAGTGGGACTGGGGTATTAGTAAAAGACATTGAATATATTTATTTTTCAAATTTTCTTTACTATATCAAAGTAAACGTTTGGAAAGTCATAACTATCTTAAGGTTGCACTTTGTAAATACAGCTGCTTCTCAAACCACGCCTCTTTTGGGGAGATTTAAAATATTCATAGAAAATTAATTTTATTTACATACTGGTTCCCATTGATGATCTCTGTGTTCCATCTCATAGAGACATAACTTTGGAATGTTACCAGTAAATATACATGTGCAATTTGTTTATATTGAAATCTGTGGTAACCTTTTATTTGAGGTAGGGGTAATTAAGAAAATTAGTGTTAGTTTAAACTGTGAGAAGTTCAGGGCATATAAACGTCGAAAATATGCCGCACAGCCCTATATTTGACCTTTGAAAAAAATTGTAGTGCATATGAACTTTCAATTCTAGGATAAGATTTTATTCAAAACTTCATAGTAAAATTGGTACAGTTTTAGCCGTAAAAGGAGTTCCTATAGGAAATTGCATTGTCAATATTTACAGAAATGCAACCTTAACATGGGGAGCAAGACAAAATAATAAAACGTTAGAAGGATAGTCAAAGCTGTTAACAGTCGGAATCAAGCATTGATTTGTTGTAATTTTTTTCTCACATAATTAATGGTCTTATAGTTCGTGTATCTGTATACTCGGGGTTAGTTTGCGACGGAGTGTTTTATTAAAATGGTTTTTTTTTAATTTGTTATGTTTTGCCCATGTTTCCTGTCCTTTTACGATCTGCGAATTTATTGACCCTTTCGAATTTGGCCATTGAGCAAAAAAATGAGTGTCGTCTACAAGCAGGTTATTGTATCCTTTTGCAACACATGATACCATGTCCACTTGTGACATGAGTGTGTTTTATCTGAAGCTTGAGTTTTTAGATACATGTATAATGTATTCGTTTTAATCCTTCCTTATCTAATAACACAATCTTGTTCGTCTCATTCGTATACCTTCAATTTACTTTTAACACATCTACTTGCCATATAATTTCAGCTGTGGGTTTTATTTTGTGCTAAAAACCACAAAACATTATATATGTTTATCTATCTAGATGCAAGAAACATGTACTGAGTACACTTGCATCATGTTATTATATACACGAACACTAACGTGTCTTTCTTATAAGCAGTAATCCAGTCGTCGAAAATTAAACCCATTTGCACTGATTTTCAGAATTTGCAACTTTGGAGATAACAATCGTTATAGATATTTATAAAATGAGTCAAAAGTAAAAAAGTAAGTTTTCTTTAAGAAAGATGATCAACTTCATGATTAGGTATCAATGTATAAGAATTATCCCACGTCCCAATTTTTAAAGCAATGACCACTTTCGGGAAATAGCAATAATTCATTCAAGGGAAAATATACATACAAAAGAACTGTAACACAACCATATTTGACAATTTGTACATACCATCAATCCATTTTTGTCGTATCCTGGTCAAGGAAGTCCAAAATGAAGACCCACTTAAGGTCACATTATCTTCACGAATTAAATCTTTCCCAGCTAAATGACCACCCATACCTCTACACCTCCTTACTGCTTCAAACCATGTTGTTTGTTCTGGAGACATGTAGTAGCATGGCAATGTCAGGCTGTCTCGGAATTTACATATGGTTTTATCAACTAAATTAAATAATAAAAAGCAATGTCAGTATTGACTCCTGTGGAAAGTAGTTACATATTTCAGTTATCTTTCTTTTAACACGAATTAAGCGTTTGTTTTAAAGATGTAACATTTAACATTTACTAATTTAATATTTTAACATTTACTAATTTAACATTCAACAAACCTAATAATTAGAAAGCCAGGAATGCGGTAATTGTAAAACAAATAGCAAAATAAATCTTTGTCTGGGAACCATAGTTTTCTTAAAGGAGAGGCGAAAGGTCCAAAAGGGACATTCAAACTAATAGTCGAAAATAAACTGACAACAACATGGTAAAAAGACAAGACCCCCCCCCCAAAAAAAAAAAAACGAACAACATTACATTACACAAAGGTGATACGGGAGGTAAGTAAATCCTGCTCCACATATGACACTAGTTGTGTGGTTTGCTCATGTAAGTACAACTCTAATGATACGTCTAATTCGGTAAGGAATAATTTCTTTATTGATAATAAATGTCGGAAATCCGGATAACTGATTTATGACTGTCGTTTTTGAGTATTTGTATTCGAAGGACGTTAAGTACAGCATACAACAATGCAAAGATACTCTTAGAAATGACCTTATCAGGGACTAACACTCACAGTTCCCCGAATATTTCAATTAGTTTCCATTGTTTTGAAATGACAATTAAAGAAATTAAAATCTTACATATTCTGCATATGTATTTGTGTTCAAATCTGCATCGATCTTGGTGCCATATCAGTTGTTTTTCGTTATCCTGAGTTACCCAAACACAGTCTTCTCTTTCACTGGCGGTATGTGGCTCATATATCTTCCATTTTATACTATCTAAAGCGGAATTAGATGGAATGACATGTCAGCCATACAACAATAATGTAGCTTTAAAAAGTTCGAATACAATAGCAGTACCGAAAATACATTTCATCATTGGATGAGGAGTTTCAATTCTATCAGCATTAATGATGTGTTTTTTAAATTTGTACATGGGTTTTCGATTCATATCAATGAATAATTATTGTTTGAAACTGGGGACTTATGTTTTACATTATATGAGTGCTATTCTGGTAATCTTGTTATATTTCTCCGATTCCTTATAGTTTTTTCTTTCCGTTAAATTTCAGACATTGATATTCAAATGCTGCCAATATGAAATCTAGTTTAATGTTAGTGTCTATAGCTATCAGATGTAACTACGTACATGTTTTTCTTTAAACTTTTAATATTAAGTGTTCCTGGTGAAAGTTGATACAGAAACTTGAGTCAATTGCGATTCGATATGTTTTATAGGATTTATATATATCTTTATCAAAATTAAAAAGATGAAATTGTCATAATCATATGATAAACATATTGTAAGTGTTGTGATTATTTATGGCCACGTGACACTTGAAGTTAGTTTGATTTTTATCTGGCAAAGTTGCAACACCATACGCAATTCCGAAACTTGCCAGTCAATAGTTTTTTTAGTTGATTTCAAATGTTTGTAATTAATTTTCACTATAATATTACACATTAATGATTTTCCTTATTCTTGTTTGGGTTATGCTTTTCTTAACGGGTTCATATTTATTATAATAATGAACATGTTATTTGATTGGTTTACGCTATTTATTGATTGGAATTCAGTTTTGTGGTCATCTTTCTTTTTGTTTTCTATTTTGTCTCCATTTGAAGGCTTGTAAAATAGAACTTACAATAACTGATTTATCCTGAATTGGGATAGGCATATACAGAATGTTGTTGGATTTAACAGGTTTCTGGGCGCGCCAACCTATACAATTGCTTTAATTTACGTTGTTTGGTCGTATCTATAGGATGTAATTTTGTTTAGGTTAATGATTGGTTGAACCCAATACAATGTACAAATGTAATGCGTTTCGTCATACTTTTTAAAAGTCATTTCATTATATTTTTCACTTAGAGGCACCCTTAAACAAACTTAAAGATCTGACTCTGACTTATTATATTGAGGTTAATATACCGTCTGTTCTGTATACTGTTGTCATGTTTGGTCCTCCGCATTGATAATTCTTGTCTCCAGGACATGAAACGTTGCATTTTATGTCCACATCTTGCTTAACATAATGAAGATTATGATAACAAAGGCACTTCTTTCCCTACGAAAAAAGAACACACGAAATAATTTCCACTGTTGTTAAAGAAGTCCCGAGTACTTTTAACTAGTTTTCGGTTTCTCTTCGCATTTTCATATTGACAGTATTATTTTTCTTACATGTATGTTAACATTGTTGTTTTCATGATTTAAATGACTTTATAAAACACATTATTAGTACATGTTGTCAATCTAAAATTACTTCTCCACAAAAAGTCAACTCATATCCAAAATAATTTACCTATAATATGTCTGTTTGTTTTGTTCACGCATCGGTGTCAATATAATGGAATTTGATGCGACTGTCATACAAATGAAAGGTTAAGCTAGCTATAAAACCAGGTTCAATCCACCATTTTCTGTATAAGAAAATGCCTGTACCAAGCGAAGAATATGACAGTTATTCTTCATTTGTTTGATGTGTTTGAGATTTTGATTTTGCTAATTGATTAAGGACTTTCCGTTTTGAATTTTCCTCGTAGTTCAGTATTTTTGTGATTTTACTTTTCATATACACCTTTTAATATCAGAAAAGCGAATAAACCGGAGTAAATGTTATTCTCTAGTTTCTTTTTATTTTATTTTGTTGCAGACAGTACCCTATTGGGATTAACAGCGATGGTACACATTCTTGTGATTTGATCAGAAAAAAATGGATGAAACGAGATTAGGCCAACTAAAATTAATTAGTAGATTTTCATCCAAATTTTTTTTTAAAATGGGGCGGGTGGGAGGATTTTATTTTTTAAATTTTATTTCATATGAAACCTTTTTGTCACGTGTTATTCATATATGCAAGTGTAATAATAAGCTTATATCATGTAAATACATGCATAAGGTATTTTGTATGATTTTTCAAATGCTTAATATAAAAAAGAAGATGTGGTATGATTGCCAATGAGACAACTGTCCACAAGAAACCAAAAAATGACACATACATTAACAACTATAGGTCACTGTACGTCCTTCAACAATGAGCAAAGCCCATACCGCATAGTCAGCTTTAAAAGGCCCCGATATGACAATGTAAAACAATTCAAAAGAGAAAACTAACGGTCTCATTTATGATCCCGATAACAAAAAGACACTAGGAACAGATCTGAGAGTACTCGCAGTTATCTGACAGCTAGTTCAAAGCCACTAACAACTTATAAAAAAAAATCATGCATCTAACACTAAACTATCAATCCGTACACATCCAACATCAAAATACTTTAAATACATATCTCTGATTGGCCACCACTGTTCTACATGTAATTGCGGCTTTAGAAACCTATTTTATAGTAAACAACAGAAACACGGAGAAATGCTCTCTTCAGTTGGACTACCTACACCAACTTTATTTTGCTTTCTAAGCAATCATTTGTTGTCCTAATAAAATGAAGCAAATGCATTGGTATGCAACAAAAGTATTATAAGTACAGAATAAAATGAAAACTCAAACAGTGTTGAAAAATAAGATTGGTCCTTTTAAATATGCAAGATGCGAATATAATTACAATGTAGAACACAAAGTTGTTTAATGACTATTGTGGGTATTGGGACAGATGATGTTTGCTGTTTGTCTACAAAAATCGGAAGGCATGGCTAAATCTAAATCTAAGGGCTTGCAATAAATTGATAAATTAAAAATGGGTATGTTTGTCGACTTTCTGAACTCAATATACGGTCACCAATCTAACAAGTTCATGTTTGTGTAATTCCTTTATTCCTGTCATGATTTTTTGTACCAATGTGTTCCACGATTCTTACGCCTTTGGGTTTCATTCACAGTCCAAATTTCTTGACACAAAGTTATTGTATAAATATAATAAAATCCAAGGTGTTCTATTAAATCACAAACATTTGTGACATACGGCGATTTGCGTTCTTGGACACAGCGTATTACTCGTAACCCGAATATTTCATGCCTTTCTCGTAATCAATCTCTATTCTCGGTAAATGATGTTGTCATCATAGATCAGCAAAATATATCGACTTAATAATTTAGTAAGAATTCTCTAAGAAATACGAAAACCGAAATTGTGAAACAGGAAGTTTGATTGAAACGAAATTATCGACGATTACCGGTAACGGAAATGAACAAAATCCGGAAATCGTAATTTTTTCAAAAATAAAAAAAAACGGGGCGGGAAGATTTCAGAGGGGCGGGCGGGGATGAAAATCTATCAATTAATTTTAATTGGCCTTATTGTGTATACGCAAATCAGATTTCACCACACTTAAATAAAAAACACACACAGGTAAACAGACACGTGTCTGTGTAACTGGTTCTCAGTTACTGGAAACAATTCAATACTACATGTAACAGTATGTTTAGTACCGGTTTACTTGCATCTATGCTTACATTGTATTATTCATCGGTAATGCCAACTATACATGTAGTTTCGGAATTTACACTAGTTTTGATTTAATTTAAAGAGGATTTCATCTACTCAAATGGCTAAGTTGTTAATTCTAGTTAGAAAATCAAAGTACAATTATGGCCAATCCAGAGAGGAGTATTTAACATCCAAGTAGTATTTTATGTAGTACAGAGTGTACATGACTCTTTTTTTGTACCTATTGCAAAGTTAACATAGCTTTTTCCATATAAAGTCAAATTATTTCCAACGTATTTCAGACAAAACCAAACTGTAAAGTTGTATTTGAATATTCAGTTGAAATAATTAAAACCAAAGTTTGGTTTACTTCTCAATGTTGGTTATTGCAGCGAATCAATATTATTTGGACCAAGAAATATAACATTCATTTTGTAACCTGAGTGTCATAATTTAGAAAAAAATCAAAGTCTTTTTAAAAGTTGTTTTCAAGTTGGGTGTCTAAAGGCGATAAAGATGGAATGGTTCTCATCATTTAGTATCTAATTTTAAAACTAGCTTACTGATAATCCAGCGAAAGCACTTTGCAAGTGGTGCTTACAAAAACTAATGCAGAGTGTTGGTTGGTTTTCTAGAAATCTTTGCGAATTCTTTAACTCAGATTGGAAGCATCCTATCGGTTCATCTACCAGTCTTTTCTTATCTGTAAAAAAGTGATATTAAAGTAAAAGTTTTTCCGAGGGTATATTTAAGTTGAAAGGGAAAAGTGATTTTGACGTTTTCAATTATAGTTCACTTGTTTATAATAATATGACTTGAAATAAACTTATCATAGATAACAGAATTGAAACTTTGCAGCCGAGACACGCGTTTGTCTGCAAAAGATTTCCAGTAATACTTGAATTAAAAAAAAATGCCAATTAAAATACAAAACATAGGAGAACTAAAGACCCAAAATCCCCAAAAGTTTTACCAATGACAATAGATTTCCGAACTAAATTTTTTCAGTAAGTTTTTCTCAGAATGGTTAAATTTCAAGAAGACCTACTGGGCAAATAAGCCAAATTAGGCCAAAAGTAATCTTGGGGTATCTAATTTTTTTAAAAACAATCCGATAATCCAGAAGACCAAGGTTTAATAAAGATAGACAAAATCTGACATGGCAAAAATGATACTTGATCTGCGGAAATCCTACCGTCTATGTATATCTAAACTGTCAGATGACTTCTAATAGAAGATTTTGTCCTTTAATGAAGATTTTCTTACAATTTCCTTTTCATGTTTGCCTTTTATCATGAAAACTTTAGTTTCAAAAGTTATCAGCTAGGGAAGGTCTACAAAAAAGCGGCTCCTCATTTTGGACGCTTTTTAAAATGACGACCATATTTGTGTTTTGGCTATTATCTTGAAAAATATAAGAAATAGAGAGAGACTTTAAATGGTCAACATGATAAGTTATACAAGGTCTACAAAAAAAATATGGTTGAAATTGTCAGCGGGCTACTTGAGATTAATGTTCTTAAATAACGAGTTTTTACGATTTTGCATATTTTTGGTCATTATCTTAAAATCAACAATAAGTGGGACAAAGATTATCAGTAAGACCTTCAAATACATCAATATAGCCGAAATTGTTTGGCGACTCCTGAATTGAAATATTGGAAGACTAGCTTTATTATATTATATATATATATATAAAAGTATGCTTATATCTGATATTAAAGTTAATATGGTTGAAATCGTTTGTCAAATCCGTATAGCACTTTTTAGTCATGACCGAGGATTTTTGTTTTTGCGTTTTGGACAAACACTACAGAAGCAGAAGAAACCTCAACCTTCAAAAAATATCCGCAAGATAAGATCTATAAATAAGTCAAATAGCTGAATATATCAGTTTAGTCCCAACAGGAGTTCTTGTCATGAAATACTGATGATTTTTACCCATTTTTTTGGGGCTAAAACCATACAAGAATGTCACAGCAAAAATGATTAGCAAAACATAATTTTAGACATGAACTTTATTCTAGTCTAGTGTCATCAATACAAGAGGGACGAAAGATACCAAAGGGACAGTCAAACTCATAAATCTAAAACAAACTGACAACGCCATGGCGTAAAATGAAAAAGACAATCAAACAACAGCACACACGACACAACATAAAAAACTAAAGAATAAACAACACACCAAAAAACTAGGTGATCTCAAGTGCTCCGGAAAGGTAAGCAGATCCTGCTCCACATGCGGCACCCGTCGTGTTGTTTATGTGATAACAAATCCGGTAAATATGATAGTGGCCATTGTTGAAAATGTACATACAATGTATATTCAGGTGCTCGACACAGGCTCTTTATATACTTTATATTCGTTAGTTGTTTTAAGTATGTCTAATCTTCTTTTGACTTTGGTTGTTTTTTGTTTTTGTCATGTACTTTAAATTTGTAATTCAGAGTTGTGGTCTTTTATTTAACCATTTGTAATTCAGAGTTGTGGTCTTTTTTTTTTTAACTGTTTGTAGTCAGAGTTGTGGTCTTTTTTTTTTTAACTGTTTGTAGTCAGAGTTGTGGTCTTTTTTTTTAACCATTTGTAGTCAGAGTTGTGGTCTTTTATTTAACCATTTGTAGTCAGAGTTGTGGTCTTTTTTTAACCATTTGTAGTCAGAGTTGTGATCTTTTTTTAACCATTTGTAGTCCGAGTTGTGGTCTTTTATTTAACCATTTGTAGTCAGAGTTGTGGTCTTTTTTTAACCATTTGTAGTCCGAGTTGTGGTCTTTTATTTAACCATTTGTAGTCAGAGTTGTGGTCTTTTTTTAACCATTTGTAGTCAGAGTTGTGGTCTTTTATTTAACCATTTGTAGTCAGAGTTGTGGTCTTTTATTTAACCATTTGTAGTCAGAGTTGTGGTCTTTTTTTAACCATTTGTAATTCAGAGTTGTGGTCTTTTTTTTTAACTGTTTGTAGTCAGAGTTGTGGTCTTTTATTTAACCATTTGTAGTCAGAGTTGTGGTCTTTTATTTAACCATTTGTAGTCAGAGTTGTGGTCTTTTTTTAACCATTTGTAATTCAGAGTTGTGGTCTTTTTTTTTTAACTGTTTGTAGTCAGAGTTGTGGTCTTTTATTTAACCATTTGTAGTCAGAGTTGTGGTCTTTTATTTAACCATTTGTAGTCAGAGTTGTAGTCGTTTTTTAACCATTTGTAATTCAGAATTGTGGTCTTTTTTTTTTAACTGTTTGTAGTCAGAGTTGTGGTCTTTTTTTTAACCATTTGTAGTCAGAGTTGTGGTCTTTTATTTAACCATTTGTAGTCAGAGTTGTGGTCTTTTTTTTAACCATTTGTAGTCAGAGTTGTGGTCTTTTATTTAACCATTTGTAGTCAGAGTTGTGGTCTTTTATTTAACCATTTGTAATTCAGAGTTGTGGTCTTTTTTTTTTTTTAACTGTTTGTAGTCAGAGTTGTGGTCTTTTTTTAACCATTTGTAGTCAGAGTTGTGGTCTTTTATTTAACCATTTGTAGTCAGAGTTGTGGTCTTTTTTTAACCATTTGTAGTCAGAGTTGTGGTCTTTTTTTAACCATTTGTAGTCCGAGTTGTGGTCTTTTATTTAACCATTTGTAGTCAGAGTTGTGGTCTTTTTTTTAACCATTTGTAGTCCGAGTTGTGGTCTTTTATTTAACCATTTGTAGTCAGAGTTGTGGTCTTTTTTTAACCATTTGTAGTCAGAGTTGTAGTCTTTTATTTAACCATTTGTAGTCAGAGTTGTGGTCCTTTTTTTTAACTGCTTGTAGTCAGAGTTGTGGTCTTTTTTTTTTAACCATTTGTAGTCAAAGTTGTGGTCTTTTATTTAACCATTTGTAGTCAGAGTTGTGGTCTTTTATTTAACCATTTGTAGTCAGAGTTGTGGTCTTTTTTTTAACCATTTGTAGTCAGAGTTGTGGTCTTTTATTTTAACCATTTGTAGTCAGAGTTGTGGTCTTTTATTTAACCATTTGTAGTCAGAGTTGTGGTCTTTTTTTAACCATTTGTAGTCAGAGTTGTGGTCTTTTTTTTAACCATTTGTAGTCCGAGTTGTGGTCTTTTATTTAACCATTTGTAGTCAGAGTTGTGGTCTTTTTTTAACCATTTGTAGTCAGAGTTGTGGTCTTTTTTTTAACTGTTTGTAGTCAGAGTTGTGGTCTTTTATTTAACCATTTGTAGTCAGAGTTGTGGTCTTTTATTTAACCATTTGTAGTCAGAGTTGTGGTCTTTTATTTAACTGTTTGTAGTCAGAGTTGTGGTCTTTTTTTTTAACTGTTTGTAGTCAGAGTTGTGGTCTTTTTTTTAACCATTTGTAGTCAGAGTTGTGGTCTTTTATTTAACCATTTGTAGTCAGAGTTGTGGTCTTTTATCTAGTTTTTTTAGTTCAGAGTTGTTGTTTTTATCTAGCTATAATTATTAGTCAAACTTGTGGTCTTTTATTTAGGTACTTTAGTTCAGAGTTGTGGTTTTATCTAGCTATTTTTGGTCAGAGTGGTGGTATTTTAACTAGCTGATTTATTTCAGAGTTATAGTTTTATGCAGATAAAAACCATTTCACTATGAAATAAAGGTACACAATTAAACGTGTGAAATATTCGTATACTAGTACTGTGAAAACATCATAGTTCGAGTGTAAATATTCCATTCACTTGTATGTCGGTGGAAATATTCTTTATAAAGCACAAAAATGTCAGTATTCACCTCAGAAGCTAACAAAACCTTTAAATAGACTTATTAAGAAGGGATATAGTTACGATACTGTTGTCAGGTCATTAAAGATTGCATATTTTGGCGTTAATAATAGACATGTTACGAAAAGGTATATTTTCGACGCTGAGGTTGACAAATTAGACTTTAAATTTGGGGATGGTGTCAAAACATTGATAATAGATTTAAACAGGTAAAATTTGAATTCTGCACGTTTTGGTTACTTCAAATCACATCTATCTAGAGTCTCATTATGTAACATCCTATATGACAATTTCTTTTGTGTTATCATTGCTGGCAGGGGCGGATCTAGCCAATTAAAAAAGGGGGATTCAAACCATATGTCCCCATTCAAATGCATTGATCGTTCAAAAAAGGGGGTTCCAACCCCCAGACCAACTCCCCTTTGATCCGCCACTGTCCAGCCTATCGTGACATGAAAGGCTAGACAAGGGAGGGCTGAGAGTTATACAAGTTCATTCGATTCCAGATTGATAACATAAACATAGTACTAAACTGGTTAGATATTAGTCAGTTTTATTTGTTGTATTACAGTTCCTGACAAAGTTCAATCTGTTGCTCCACTTATCCCACACAAAGCTCTTCAGTCTGATTGATTAGTCAGTCTGGTGTCTCCATAAGCTTCCAATGACTGAAAGTTTTTAAGCGCCTTGTAGCGTGTTCGACATATACCCGATACTCTGATATACGCAAATTTATTTATATTTTAATATTTTCTTTCTTTCTGCTCGTGGTTTAGCTCTAAGTTGATGGCGCCTGTAGCGGATAAAGAGGGGCGATCGACATTGATAATTTTTTTCCCGCTAAGATGACAAGATTCTGGGGGGGGGGGGGGGGGGGAATCGAACTCCAAACCTGGTGTAATTAAAGGCAATAGATTATACTGTTGGGCATCATTTTGGTGTCCTATATATGAAACCACTTCGAATGAATCTTAGATGATTTCTGTTGTCCACAATCACCTATGTATGGATGCAATGTCCGCAAAAGATGGAGTTAAGGTGTAAATGCAAAGTTATTATGCAATGCTTTTGAAACTCTGCAGGGATGTTCAACCGGTTAGTAGTGAGTCATATTTTACACAAACCTCTTATCGTTCTGAACATGCATGAACTATTTGCCACTGGACGTTAAGCAACCAACAATCAATCAATCACAAACCCAAAAGAAAATGATAATTGAGCTGAGACTGTTTAAATTAAGACAAAGTTGGAAGGACATAAAGGAAGAAAATACATGCCTTCGCCGATATATGACCGGGAGTAAATTTTCTTAAACTATCATGCAACAAGTTTCAAGTTGAGATTGCAAAATAATCGTATTTTAGGTGTTTTAAAACATACCCCGTTAGATAAAAATGTAGGTGGCAAACAACTGGATCAAACTACATATACTCCTTTGTTTGCTTTTCATAACTATATAAAAATAACCGTTACATATATATATTCACAAGTAGGTATAAAACAAATTATAATACTTTGATTATTTGTAAGGTCTATTAAGGACTAGCCAAAGAATTCGCACACTCCGTCACCCCCCCCCCCACCCCCCCACATCTACTGCTGCAATTACATGACCGTACCCCTCCCCTACCATTTTTTGCATTATTATAGTTTCTTGAAAAAATATTATTGAACTTATTAATATAAATTTCTTATATTTCTTATGGTACAAATGTCATTGAATATTCATTCCATACGAATTGCCTCCAAAAGGATTAATGCAGTTTTTAAATTATATTCTATGTATACAGGTAATACATTTTGTGTTTTGATACAGTCCCCACATTTAAAATGTAATTTGTCAACCTCAGCGTCGTGAATATACCTTTTCGTAACATGTCTATTGATTCACTTATATGGTCTTTGCATCGGAACTAAACACATTTATTATTAATAAACCAGTTGTTGGCATGACACAGGTTATGATCTTCTCATATATGTTATGATTGTATGATACTTAACCCCTCACGGGGAGGATTGTGCCTGATATTCATATGATGAAGTCATAATTTTTCAATCAGTTTAATTGGAGTCTGGAGCTGGCATGTCAGTTATCTGCTAGTAGTCTGATGTTATTTATGTATTTTTGTCATTTTGTTTATTTTCTTTGGTTACATCTTCTGACATCAGACTCGGACTTCTCTTAAACTGAATTTTAATGTGCGTATTGTTATGCGTTTACTTTTCTGCATTGGCTAGAGGTATAGGGGGAGGGTTGAGATCTCACAAACATGTTTAACCCCGCCGCATTTTTGCGCCTGTTGCAAGTCAGGAGCCTCTGGCCTTTGTTAGTCTTGTATTATTTTAACTTTTAGTTTCTTGTGTACAATTTGGAGTTTAGTATGGCGTTCATTATCACTGAACTAGTATATATTTGTTTAGGGGCCAGCTGAAGGACGCCTTCGGGTGCGGGAATTTCTCGTTGCACTGAATACCTGTTGGTGACCTTCTGCTGTTGTCTGCTTTATGGTCGGGTTGTTGTCTCTTTGGCACATTCCCCATTTCCATTCTTAATTTTACACTATTTAAGCTATAAGCATACCATTATTCCACAAGAAGAATTTTCTTCTTTCTTTTCCTCCAATCCAAAAGGTTGCATCACCAGAAATATTTATTTTCAAAGTAACACTATTCAATTCATCCAGATTTTGTATGGTATACAAATGCCTGCCGATATCGGAACAAAACTTGTCGGCACTGTCCCAACTAGTCTGTGTCCAGTTAACCAAAACTGAATTTGATGACATTATGGAAACTGTAAAATAATCACAACACTGTATAAATTTGGTTCGTCTTATGGTACTTTTGCTGAATAAATCTTCACCAGATAACATAAATGAAAGAAGATTAGGTGTGATTACTAATGAGATAACTCTTAAAAAGAGACCAAAAGACACAGAAATTTACAAAAAAAGGTCACCGTACTGACATTAAAAGTAAACAAAGCCCATACCGCATAGCCAGCTATATGAAAAATAACGGCATAATGTATGTTCAAACAATGAATGAAAATATCAGATTATTACATGGCATTTTTCATATCGCATGTATTATCAGCCCTAGGTTCAATATCAGCCCAAGAGCCGCATGGCTCGAGGGCTGATATTGACCGAGGGCTGATAATACATGCGATATGAAAAATGACATGTTATGATCTTTTTATCATATGCTTCAACAGTAGAGAAAAATAACAGATTCATATATTGATCCTTTTAAGTGGTTCCCGAAGTTTAAAGAGTAAAAAAGTTCACGGCCATCGGGCCCAAAATTTGATACATTAAATATGAAACCTTTCTATCATATATATGCCTCAGAGAGAGAAAAAAAAAACCATTTTAATATGGACGAATCGGCAAAAAAATAATTCAACAATATACCTAATGATCATTGTTTGGAAAAGTCAACTTTTTAAAGAAACTTTCTAAATTATGTTTCAGAAAAACTTAAAACATGCATTTATTAAATAATCTGTTTGTTTTTTTTTTTTTTTTTTTTTTTTTTATTATTATTTTAAACAATATACTTTCCAGTATTCAAATAATTGTTTTGTACACTACTTTGTAATGTTTTTCACTGAAAACGTAGCATTGAGGTGTATTTTCCGGAATTGGCCGAGTATTACCGGAATGCCATGTGATAACGTTACGGAAAGGCATGTGATAACAATCGAAGCATGTGATAAACTTTTCATATCAGCCCGCTAAGTACCAATTCGAAAAAATATGGAATTTACGTCAATTTAATGCTATTATCATACGGTAAAATATATATGTTATTTAGTCTAAGTATATGATAAACAAATATATAACACAGCCACAATCGACATCCACTGAATAACAGGCTCCTGACAAAGTTTTTACCACAAACTATGAAAGCTTAGGTTGTAGAACTTCTTGCATTCGTGAGGAAAAGTTTTATAACCAAATTAATTCCACTTGAGGTCAATGTGGCTTGAGAAAGTTTAATTCCATTGACTCTTAATAATGTATAAATCAATCAACCAATAATTTAAGAAATATATAGAGAGGAGAAGATGTGGTATGATGCCAATGAGACAACTCTCCATCCAATTCACAATTAATAAAAAGTAGACCATTATAATATATTATCAGTATGGTGTAAATCATGGTATTACTGAAGCATGTCTATGTCATTAAATTAATAAATTCGAATAATTTGAAATATTTACTCTTTTGATGATTTTAATGTCCATAAATATCCATACATTTTTAAAAGCTATAAAAAGATGTGGTATATGTATGAGTGCCAACTCTTCATCCAAGTCACAGTTTATAAAAGAAAACAATTATAGGTCAAAATATAGTCTTCAACACGGAACCGTGGCTCACACCGAACAGCAAGCTATAAAAGCCCCCAAAACTTACTAGTGTAAAACCAATTCAAACGGGAAAACCAACGGTCTAATCTATATAAAAAACGAGAAACACTTATGAACCACATCAACAAACGACAACTACTGAACATCAGATTCCTGACTTAGGACAGACCTGTGCAAACAGTTGCAGTGGGTTTAAACGTTTAACGGTACCAAATCTTCACCCTTTCTCTATGCCTTCATAATTGTTGATAAAACTATTTTGGATACTGAATTTCCTGAAGCATATAAGCAGATTAATTGTGTGAATAACCAAGTTCGGATAGAAAAAATCCTTTTTTGATTAATTTTAATTATATCAAATTTAACCATAATTTTGTGTAATTTTTTTTTAAAATGAGTACTACATGCATTTGCATTACAGCTCTTTATTTGTTGTTGTCTTTTACGCAAACAGACAGTAGCTTTTTTGTCTTATACCTTTTTCGTTCGTATGTATACACTTTTGTAACACACGAATTTTGATGTTTCATCCATTGGTATAGCAAATGTTAAAAACTTACCTAAAAGTAGAATAATTTTTTCCATTGTTATATAAAAGTTCTAACTCTGTCATAAATTAATAGTGACTACCAATACATTGTTTGTTTATTAGTCAGTAATGTATTATTATTTTCGACCGCACACGTATGACTTGTACATCTTGAGTGTTACTTAAATATACACGGTACTTACAATTTTTAACGGAAACCGTGTCTTATGACCAATATAGATGAAATGCAATAGGTTTTAACCAATTAACCTGCAAACGGATATCAGACATAAACACTTATGTCTATAATATATCCTTTAGTGCACAAATACTCTAATGCCAAAAACATTTTTTTTTCTTTATAGTTTTTTTAATTTTTTTAGAGTTTAGTGTGACGTCCATTTTCAATAAACAGGACTGGTACACATGCTTGTTTACAATCTAGCTGAGCTCGCCTCAGAGTGGGATATTTTCTCGCCGTGTTGAAGACCTATTGGTGGCATGGGTTGTTTTCTGCTTTTTGGTCGAGCTGTTGTCTTTTTTATATTGATTCCCAATTTTTACTCTCAAATTTTTAAATTGAAAATGAAGATATTATTTTTTGTCAATTTTATTCCCTCTGAAGCTTACATTCAATGAATTAAAGTTAATTGCAAGTTCCTGGTACAACAATATCAATCAAGTAAGCTGACTTGTTTTTACATAAATCAGTCTATTAGATTTCTCGTTTGAATTATTTTATATATGTCATTTTGGGGCCTTTTTTTGCTGATAATGCTGCATGGGTTAACTCATTATTGAAAACCGCACAGTAATCTTTGGTTATTAGTTTGTCATTTCATCTCTTGTGATTAGTTGTCTCATTAGCAATCACAACAAATCATATAATAGTTTATTTATATTTAAAGTAAATTTAAAGCTTGCGAAAATAGGAAAGCAAGGCAAAATTTGAATATTGAAAGTATCCCATTGCTCAAACTTGTTATAATATCACAGGTTCCATTTTTGTTTGTTATTTCGGACTTTTCGAAACCAGTGTAATTTTATATATAGTTGAAAATAAGCACAAGCACGACATGATAAGAAATTGTTTTCAAATGGAATGTCAGCAATCTTAATTTAAACTTACAATAAAAAAATGTCTGTAAATGCTGGATGTTGCTAACTCATAGAAAGCATTAGTAAGTCATGAATAAGTTAATTCAAATACCTCGATTCTATACAAAGCGTCAAGTTAATTCATAGTTCTTGAGTCAGACATTTAAAAGCTAATTAATTTTAAAATTAAAAACAAACTTTAGGGAAAACATATAAACATCAAACTGGTTAATTAATATTTGGCATATCAAGAAAGTTATAGTTGAACTCAGATTTTTTTAAACTCAATAAATACTTTGCTTTAATTTACTAAGTATTGATAAATACGGAATAGTATAGGGATACATTTTTTAAAAGTTTTTTTTTTTAATTTCATGGTAGCTCATATAGAATGCTCCTGTTCGCTGTCTATTTAAAGACTTTTTAAAAGTAACGAATGTTTGATCGATCGGACAACATGTTCTTGTATGCAATCTGGAGATAATAATGATAAGTTGTACACGTAACTTCAAGATAAAACAATAAATTCTGAATGAATAAAGTGTGTGCATATAAAAAGAACTTTTAGACGAATTGATATGAATTGTATGTGTTTACAAGCACTTATTCTGTGTACTCTATCAGGTAAGCGATTTTTATCGCCCTTTTTTTTTTTTTACATTTTTGGAACCATGACAAAAGTCAGAAAAGTCGATCCTTGTTTTTTTCTCCATATATTCAAATTTTAATTCGCTGCATTGGTACGCATCTGTCCTATACCAGGAGTCTCCTGTACAGTGGTCGTCGTTTGTTGGTGTTGTACAGAAATGTTTCCCCGTTTCTTATAGAGATAAGACCGGTCGTTTTCCGGTATGAGTTATTATATACTAGTCATTTTGGTGCCCTTTATAGCTTGCTGTTCTGTGCGACCCAACGGTCCGTGTTGAAGGCCATACTATGATCTATAGCAATTGTTAACTTTTTACAAATTGTGACTTGGATGGAGAAAAGACAACTTTCGAGTTCGATGCATTTCCGTCAAAAACTTTGGTTTTAGTGAACGTCACTCGTGCGTTAGGTGCGTCGTCACTTCCGTTTCCATGTTGAGCGAGTGGTTGAAAAACTATAAAAGCTATATTGCACGAATAATTCGAAAAATAAAATTTTCATAATTGACGATCTGCACCGCTGTCATTAGGGAATTGTGATTAAGTACCTACTGAACCATCTTAAAATTTATTTCTAGTTTATCCTGCACAAGGACGATCACTAAGACGCTTGATGAACGTTTATAGTGCAGGGATACAGGCGAGCCCCTCTATCTGGTAAATGACGTCACAAAGGCGCGTATAATTGACGAGTTTTTTCCGGTGACGGATGAACTCGAAAGTAGTCTATTGTCTCATTGGCACTCATACCACATCTTTTTATTTATAATTTTCAATTATTTTATACTTGAATTGTATACCAAGCCGTAAGTAATTTCTTTTGAAACAAAAATGCACCTTTAAAAATCATTAGATTGTGCATCCAATACCATCTGAACACTTGCATGCGGTATGTAGGCAAAAGCGCTTGTTAATTTTCTCCAATATCAAACCATAAAACCATAAAATGATTATTTAATAACGATGCATACAGCGGAGGATCCAGAAATTTTCATAAGTGGGGGCCCACTGACTGCCTATGAGGGGCCCACTCCAGTCACGCTTCAGAGATTCCCTATATAAGCAACCAATTTTTTTCCAAAAAGGGGGGGGCGGGCTCCCTGGGCCCCCCTAAATCCGCCTCTGGCATATGTCCATACAGCAACAGTGATACCGTATACATACAGCTGTGCGTAGCAATTTGATCGCTGTCAATAGATATAATGTTATTAACTTCAACACATGTAACTGATTACTTAATATTTTAATAGTCACCAAGATTAAGCAAGCAAATCGTAGGGATGTTCCTGGTCAAACAATACAAATAAAATCAATACTTAGCAATATAATAAAAATGACTAGCTTTGGGCTATTATATCCTAACTTAGAAAATCGGCGGAATTACAATAACGTATGATGTGTTCCTAAACTATGTAATAATCGAACGCGTATAGAGAAACAATAGAGACCTTTTCAATAGATCTGTATAGCTATTTGCTATTGGATACCTAAATTACACGTTTCTCTGAATACCTTTTCGTATAGAATTCGGATTAGAAAGTATAAACTTTTATACCTAAAATATGTATGGAATTATTGTGTGAATATGCCGGAAGGTCACGTAGACCGTTAATAGTTCTTTAAAACTTAATAGTGTCTTTTATTGTATAATTAAATTAAAGACTCTGGTAACGAGTCGTTAAGTATATTACGTCAACAGAAATTGAGTCAGAATAATGACTTTAATGACTTGAAAAAGCTTTTTAAATAAGCTAACCTTGAAATGTGTCACGTTGTTTATATAATGGAAAAGGTCAGAAAGACTCCTAAAGTTGCTTTATTATAAAACATGTTCTTGGATTAATTTGCACTTCTCATAAGTGCAAATTGGAACCACACTTTTTTTTGTCGTAGAATCATCAAATTTGGCAATAATGTACCTCTGGGGATAAATAACACAATACAAAAAAAAAATTGGTGTGGCTCGCCCGGTTCGGCAACTGGAGTGAAATTAGTGACAAAATCCTGTAGGATATTTTTTTCTCCCATAGGATTTTTAAAAATCCTACAGGATTTTGAGAAATCCTATAGGATAAAGTCATAATCCCATAGGATATTTTTTATATCCTACAGGATATTTAAATCCTAAGGGATTTATAATCCCTTAGGAGAATAAAAATATCCTATAGGATATAGTTTCGCCCTTAGGATTAAAAAAATCCCTTAGGAAAAATAAAAGCATTTCCTATAGGATATTTTTTATCCTACAGGATATTAGTCTAATAAAATAATCCCATGGGATTAAAAATATCCGATAGGATTAAAAAATATCCTAAGGGATTTCATAACAGAAAAAATATCCTGTGGGATAAAAAAGAATCCTAAGGGTAATAAATAAATCCTAAGGGAGATTAAAAATCCTATGGGAGATCAAAGCAACTCATAAGAGAGAAAAAAATCCTATGGGAGAAAGAAATATCCTATAGGAGAAATAAATATCCTATAGGAGAAACAAATATCCTATGGGAGAATGAAATATCTTAGAGAAAAATCTATTTGTGAACTCAACCAAAGAACAGAGAATAGTTTTATATGTTTTTGTAGTAGGTAAGGATATTATTTTATTGGAGCAGACCAAATATTCCCAGTTATTATTGTTTAAGAATTGTTAATTTTTCTACCAATGACACAAATTACCGATAAGTGTACTTCAAACATGGAGCTTGCATTGAGTTACTGCTACTGGTCCGTTTGTTATTTTATGTTTATTATTGCCATTTGCGTAGTTTCTTCTGTTACCTATTTCTACATTTGACTCTGGCTTCTTTTAAATCGAGTTTTCTCTTGTTTAATGCATTGTGGTTGTTTATTCCTCATTTGCTAAAGGAATAGGGGCCGGTTGAGATATCAAAAGTCATGAGTATACATCCATCGCCTGTCTCAAAGCAGAAACCTTTATCCTTTGGTAATCTCATGTGCTTTTTTTCAATTTAAGTTCAAAAGTGCATTTTAGTGTTTAGTGTAGCAACCATTTCTCTGAACTATTATTCATTATTGTTTAGTGACCAAAAGAGGCCCGCCTCTATGTGCGGAATTTTCTTTCTGCATAGAGGACTCATCATTTTGAACTCATCAGGGTTCCTGTACTCAACCGACTTGTTGGGTACTGAGACATGACTGTGACACCATCTGAACAAAAACTGTGAATAAAATCAGAAGCAATTTTAAAACAACACATGGTGTTGGGGCTAAGAATACCACCAGCTTTTCATTGAAAGTAATGACAAGACAGAAACATGCGTCCAACGGGTATATCCAATACACTACAATTACTTTTAAAAACAACTTTGAAAATCGTACATAAGTGTTTTTTTATTTTTTTATTTAGTATAGCTTGCTTTCCGTGAAGATATTTTTATTGTGGAGATGCCTGGATAGATTTGCCAGTAACCATACTTCTTCTATTGTGTCCTCAATATGCATGTAGTATTTGCAACTGAACATTTACATTAACTTTCACCAATAAATTCTTCAACAAAATTTGATAATAACTGAAATTTTATGGAACTAAACACTAGATGTAACTAAAGACAGTATTGTTCACCTAGGTCTATGTGCATCTCTGACAACTGACACATCAACACGTTAGGCTAGAATATCACGGTACGTCTAAACACTGCTAAGGACTCCTTATATATAGTGCACTAAGGACTATACAATGCCACTAAGGACTAGAAGGAGTGCTGTTGTGTGTATTATTTTTACATATTATGTTAGAGATTGATATTTCATGCATAAATTTCAAATTTTATAGAAAAATAATCATAAATAAACAAGATATTCAACATTATTTAGGCACGTGCCCGTTTTTCTTTGATATGCCGAAAATTAATGAACCGTTTGACACGTGCCAAATGACAAAACAATTCATTAAACAATCATAATCTTTTTATTTTAGGTAATAAACAATTGTATCTAAAAAAATGTATGCTTAATATTTATAATTAAATGTGTTGTTCTTATGAAAAATGATTACAGAACAAATAATTTTGTTTTTGTTTTACTTCTTTCCCGACAAAGTTATTTGCCACAGGTGCACGACTTTGATGTGCGCCTACTAAATGACTAATAAGTTAGAGTGTGGTCAGCTTGTTATGTAAGAGATATGAAGACAAAATAAATATATATATTGATAAGTGTTTTGTTTTTATTTTAATTTCGACAAAGATGCGTGTATATATACAACTGGTTTCACTAAAGCAATACGATGGAATTGAGAGAGAGAAAATTATGTGTCGTTCTTGGGGTTTATCCAAACCACTAGTTTTCAACCAGCTTGATATTTGTTTACAAAGGCTCCATACGGCACTTATTTGTTTGTTTATTTCGACATTTTATTATTCTTCTAAAAGTAAACGAAGTTAAATAAATCATTTCCCGATTTTAAGTCAGATTAAGTTTCATTTTCAAATATATAAAAGAGACAAATGTTTTAAAAATGTTCCACAGTTTTTAGTACAGTATTCACGAATTTTTTTTCAGTATGTGTAAATTTAGAGCTAAAGATATAATTCTGACAGAGAAAGAAAATGCTTCGTATGAATGCCTTGAAAATATGCCTTTACCACATGATGTGTAAATAATTATTTTTTGTAATGCAATATAATCAGAATATTTAAACCTAAATATATCACGCGAAAAAAAGAAAAAGCCGACAGAAATATTTTCAACTATAATTTCTTTAAATCTACTTTTCTTAAAGAAGAACAAGTATCACAGGCACTTGTCTCAGAAAAGGTATATAGGATTTTTTTTTCTGAGACAAATGCCTGTGGCAAGTATGTCAGAAGGAAATCCGATTTGTATTGTTTTTAACAAATTTTCTGCTTAACATATCGTACGAAATAATTTATGAAATAATGACTATGTGCTATGCGCTTTACTCACTGTTGAAGGCCCGAAATATATTACTCAAACGGGTCATATACGAACTTAGTGTGTTGCATGTAGTAAAAATGCATTAACTTATTGGTTTCGTTTTGTCCAGTTATACATTTCTTAAAATGTCTTCATATATGAAAATAAATTTTGAACAGTGCACCATAAGAAACAAACTAAAGTGTTCCAGCTCCAAACCAGTCGATTGTTCAAACGCATGTACGTCGTCGCCTGTCACCACATTAAAGCACGCTTGCAAGAAAAAATAAACAGAATAGAGATACGGGTACAAAACACATTATAGATAATGTGTCCGACCACCTGAAAAATAAAATTGGTTCAAGAGACAAAGAACGCTACGAAATATTAGATTAATTTTTCGGTACTACCGGGCTTATCACAGCCCAATAACAAGATGAATTTAATGAAAACGCAACAAGCATCTGCCGGTTATCCAAACTTTAACACGTACTTTAAAAAAAATATATATAAATGTGAATAAAATATCTATAAAAATTTGTATTTCAGTCACTTATTAATATGAACATCAAATAAAAATCCGACATTAGATATATTTCTCTGGTGACAAATTTATTATTTACAAGAAATATACACTTGAGAAAATACTTCTTCATTCAGATTTTTTTGTTAATAAAATTTCAACAACAATTCATTTATTAGTATCCAACTTTACCAAAAGGATTCCCGTGTAATCAATTAATATGTAATTTGACACGTGTCAAACGGTTCATGGATTTTCGGCATATCAAAGAAAAACAGGCACGTGTCTAAATAATGTTGAATATCTCCTTAATTTATTATTATTTTTCTATAAAATTTGAAATTTATGCATTAAATATCAATTTCTACCGTAATATGAAAAGAAATTGCATGTAACAGCTCTCCATCTAGTTCTTCGTGGCATGTTATCAGTCCTTAGTGCACTAAGGAATCCTTAGCAGTGTTTAAACACACCCAGAATATCATTCGTAACTAAAACTTAAAAAAAAAAAATCATTATTGCTGATAATTTCAGAGATTAAAAGGACAAATCATTTTCCTTTTGTTTTATTTCTCTTCCTATAAATATTTTCGTGTGCATGGCTTTGATGGGCGCCAACTCTTAAATTAGAATATGGTGAGCTTGTTAAAATGTTTATTCATGTATTAAAAAGTTTTATCAAGAAAATGTAATAGAAATGTCGACAATAACAAACTGAGATATTCTATGCTGAAAATAGATATAAATATAATAAGTGGTATGAGTGCTAATATTACAGTTGATTTGGCAATGGAGAAAAATGTTCGTATCCATCAAAAATTTTAAAACTTTACACACTCTGTGTTCTCTTTGATTTTTTTTTTATAAAAACCTATCTCCATTTCCAAGTTGTGGTCCCTTACGCGGAATTTTGTTGAAATTTGAAGACTATTAAAAATTTAATAGGTCAAAGAATAGCCTTCAACATTTGAGGCTTTTTATAGACAAGGCTGCGTTTAGTTTAAACATATTTTATTTAAAAATTGAATAGGTCAAAGAACAGCCTTCAACACGGATCCTTGGAAATTAGAAAATTTGCAATTAGAGGCCGCAAGAATAGTAACAGGTCTACTAATATTTACAAAACCTGAAACTTTATATTCTGAGGTTGCCTGGGAATCTCTTTTTGAAAGAATAAGGATGTAGTCGTAATTGCGTGTCGATATCTTGTCAATCGTACTGTTGTTTTATTCGACTAACTAACTTTATACGGAAAATGTTTGCATTTTTTTTAAATTACCATGGTCTGTTGTTTTTAAACTGTTAATATTGGAATTAAGTAAAGAGTCAAAGTTGAAATCATGAATAAGTGTTCCGTGAAAATTGTTTTCGAAAATATAATTTGTTCATAATTCTTTAAAGTAATAAACTTTTTTCAAATAAATTCTGATCTTCCCTCATCTGATCACCAGCATGGCTTAAGGTATTACTTCCAAAGGTATTGTAAGGGGTGTGAGGTGACACTTCCAGGTATTCAAGCGATTTCCTGTCGGACTTGCAAGTTCATGCATCGTTTCACTTCTGCAGGTAATATTCAGTGTACACGGCCGATAACTTATAACTTTCCATTTTGAACTATCAGATGTATAATATACAACTCTGTCTTACTTGTCATAACTAAACTCATACGCTTGTTTATAAATAACATTTCTGGTGTAAAATAAAAATATAAATAATACCCAAAAAATAAGATTTGATGAAATTACAATCTATTTAAATATTTTTTCCAAGGTTGACTTTGGGAAAATGTAATATATACTCGATGTCAATAGTGAAGGACAGATTGGAACATACCAAAGATATTGATTTAAAAAAATGTACGCACTTGTCGATGATTCGTCTATACGACTGGGTAGAAAGTTACGGAACTATAGCGCAATTTAAAATATATACATGTATACATTAAACATAAGAAAAAAACATATATTTTGAATAAATTGGGGTAAAAGTTTTGTAAATAGACTAGTCCACGTATGCCAACAGTATGTAATCATCGAATGTCGATAGACTATTGTATACCAAAAGAAGGAGACGAAGAAGAAGAAGAGAACCAATTTGATTTAGATACAGGTCGATGTTTAACTTGCTTTGGTTCATCGAAGTTGTGGACATAGTAAAATCACAGATTTATATTGACGTTACGCACGGTATTGGTGCCACTTAGCGTTACACGACGTTCCTAATAAAACAACGATTTTGACGTTGTTCCAAAAAATGTACGCACTTGTCGACGATTCGTTTATACGACTGGGTAGAAAGTTACGGAACAAGACTGAAAAATACGGAACAAGACGGACCAAGACTGAAAGTTATGGAACAAGACGGAACAAGACTGAAATAGTTTCAAACGTTGACCATATATTTTACTCATGTGAAAATGCCGCTTAAAGTACAGAGAATTTCGATGTTCCTTCTTTATATGTTTTTATTTTTTTCAAGCGGGTGCAAATGCAAAATTCCATTTAATTAAAATAATTTTTAATATTTGAAAAGAATTGTCTGCAACAGTAACACAAAATAACAATTTGATGTCTTGTAAAATGATTTAAATATATAAAAAAGATGTGGTATGATTGCCAATGAGACCACATTTCACAAGAGACCAAATTGTCACAAAAATAAACAACTATAGGTCACTGTACGGCCTTCAACAATGAGCAAAGTCCATACCGCATAGTCTGTTTTACAAGGCCCCGAAATGACAATGTAAAACAATTCAGTCGAGAAAACTAACTGCCTCATTCATGTTACAAAATGAACGAAAAAGTCTGTTTTGTATATTTTTTTACTTTTTTTTTTTATCTTCGAAATGTTTCAAAACTTTCAAATGTGAGGCTCTTATTTTATCAACACTTTAATTCTTGGACTATTATACTAACGTTAATATAATAGTCCCAGAATTTTATTTTTTATTTTTCTTAAACAGTGACTTATATATTGTAGGCAAATAATTAAGAAAATTCAGGTTATCAAGGAATTTTCACATTTTGTACATAAATCAGGCCGTTAGTTTTCTCGTTTGAATTGTTTTTACATTTATCATTTCGGGTCTTTTATAAATGACTACAAGGTTAGGGTTTTGCTCATTGTTGGTTGCATATAGAAATAAGATTGTTATGTATGCCACTGGACGAACACTAATTGTGAATATTTTGATGGGAAACTATTGAGTATCAAAGTTCCAAATTAATTTCGGGATTTATTTTCTTTCTCGATATTCAATAACAGAAAAAAAAAAAATTGCTTGTCCGCTAAATAGGTATTTTCTTGTTAAACATCGTTAAAAAGATGTGTGTCTAAGGTGAACGCCACAAGAACCCTGTAATACTAGTACGAGAGTATAGCATGTAAACATTCCTTCTTAATGATATGGTTGTTTTGGAAATCTTTTCTTACAATTCATGTCGGCGCTAACATGTCCTTTAGTAGTTATTTTTTTTTCCAAAAGTCTAATTTCACGTTTCCGCATTTTCGTGCATTACTTTTCCGAAATAAGTAGCGGCGTTTTTACGTTTCCGCAAATTGGTATTACTTTTCCAGAAAAAGAAATTACTATTCCGGAAAAAAATTAATTAAGGTATACCTGTTGATTGAATAATAAAAAATAAATATTTATTAAGTTAAAGGTCATCATAACAAAGTCTACAGTAGTACATATACATTCACCGTTTACTAGTTTTGTATTTTGGTCAAGAAAGAAGTCCATCTTTTCCTTTTCATATTTCTGAACGGTTTTTTTTTTAAAGTTAGAGTTATCATCTTTATGCAAAATTGAATGATTTCGTATACTAGCAGTATTACGTTTTCTGTGTCTCTTAGATTTTTTAAGAATACATTTTCGCCTGCTTAAACATGATAAAGAAAGCACGTCAACTGTTGGACTCGTGAAAATATTTTTCAACTTTTTAAAGCTTCATCTGTGTGATCGAAATTGTCGAAAGATTCTTATGACAATTTTAATAAAAAGTGATGCAAGTACAAGGGACCAGACGATATGATATAATTGGCACTAGGGAATGAATTATAGAAGTAAACTATTTCAAAATAAATAATTCAATATTTTATATTAATAACATCTTTAAGAATTACAAAATTTAATGTTTTATCGACACATGCCACGTTCAATGTTGATTGCAATCTGTGTAATCGATTGAAATTCATGATCATTCAACCATGGACCGCTAATCACGCACGTGTGTACAAACAGTTTGACTATGAATATGTTTTTTTCGGCGACTGTTTTTTCGTCATGTGTTTGGTATTTCAATTGGTTTATAAAACAAATTATGGATATCAATAGGTCAATCGGGAAAAAAAATATTCCATTTATCATAAAAAGCTTCACAAGTTCCAAGAAATGGTTTGACACGAAATAAAGATATGTATCTGCTTTTAAGCTATTCTATAAAATATATATATTATAACGTTACTTAAAACTGCGAAAAAAAACTGAACCATTTGTCGATAAAAAACGGACGAACGAAATTGTAAAAAATATATATTATCTTTAAATTTTTTTAGTATATTTATTCTAGTTTATAAATCAAAGGTTGATCACCAGCAGTATGTGTGCCTTACTAGTTTATAATGTCGTGGACTGTGATGTATGCTGCCACCTTCGAGACGTATTTGCTAACGGTTCAGTAAAAAAGAGGGTCAGGATGGGGTCGATGAATAGTGAATAATGGGTTAAAAGTGCCGAATAGAGGAAAATAAATAATGACTACAGAAACATAGAGAAAAAGATAAGGAATAGAGAATGACGAAGTGCTTATATATGAGCCAGTCCATGCGAAAAGGTACAAAAACGAAAAATTTACGAAATTCTAAAAAGTGTGCATAATTATTGGTAGTAGACTCGTGATTTATAAAACACATTTACTTTCCCTCATATCATCAAGCTGTGAGCTACACGCACCTGCGAGTGTTGAGACCCCCCCTAGTTTTATCAAGATTTTTAGTGAATTATTTCATATATTTCAATCATTTTCAAAGTACAGTTTAAATGGCTTGATTTGCCAATTGGTAATGTTAAACCTGGTAGCAGTGGGGATAAGGCTCTCGCTTACGATGCAGATATCAATGCAATCAAACCGGGCAACGGTTCGAATCCCGTGCAACTAAGGTTGATTTATATAATATTAAATAACTTAACTTCGGGCAACGGTTCGAATCCCGTGCAACAACGGTTCGAATCCCGTGCAACTAAGGTTGATTTATATAATATTAAATAACTTAACTTAACGCAACTAAGGTTGATTTATATAATATTAAATAACTTAACTTAACTAAATAACTTAACTTAACGCAACTAAGGTTGATTTATATAATATTAAATAACTTAACTTAACTTAACTTAAATTTCAATTTCTAAAACACAAGAGGTCATAGTTTTTGCATTTTCCCTCATGTTTTAATGTTGTCTTTCTTTCTTTAAACCTGTAGAACTGACGGAAATTATTGACTTTTGTCTCTGTAGTATCATAAATTTTTATAGTTTCTGGTCGGTATAGCATTAGTCCGGGGAACAAATGATTTTACACTTGCTCAAATACCAAAAATTCAGATATTTCTACGTCTTTTTCGGTTTTAGTTGACAAATTCGGGATAGAATTGACAATCTTATGAATGTTTACATTAATGTATTTTTTTTTCGGATAAAATCGTTTTTCAAAAATACTATAACAAACTTTGATAAGGTGTCCTGTAAAGTTTACCAAAAGGACTTTTTGTACCTTTTCGCATGGACTGGCTCATATATAAAGAACACAGAAAAAGACAATTATAGAATTAAGGACCCCCGTACAGGTCCTGATACAATTGACACATCTTATTTTCACACCTAGCATTTCTTGGTATATACACATAGTGGTCAGCGTACATCTGCAATGTTCAATTATGTGTGAAATTTTAATCTGGTAATTGAGATTAAATATAAATGATGAATATAATGATTATTTCATTATAGTGTCGCACATTGGTCTTACAGTTAAAACAAAGATCGATAGCCAGCCTTCATAAAATTACGAGACACTAAATTTACAATAAAATTAATTAAAATATATACAATTATGAATTAGTTACAACAAGGATTTGTATAGTTACACACACACATCTTTATCAATGAAATCCAGGATTTGTTTAGTAAATCTTTGATGAAATTAAAATAATATCCACAATTGATATAAGCAGAGACATATATAAGTAACAAAATAAACGAATAAAATCTTTATTAAAATGCTAATATTCTGATGATGGATATTATAATAAAATTGTCAATTGAAATTATCTTTGCAAAAGAAAATAAAGGTATATAAACTTGGGATTTTATTTGAAACACATCACAGTAACCTTTATGTAAGAAACAAATATGCACAAAGAAAGACAAAATTAATACTGAAGATATATTGTTTGTAAATCATAATTTCATAAAAACTTTTTTCTTCTAATAAAAAAACTATTTATTGTACGAGCTAAAAACTTTTGTTTGTATTTACAGTTCATATGAGCAATACATCTTTTCTCTGTGTTCATTCTGTCAAAGTTAATATGTTCACGTGATGTTTTAAAAAGTTCATATCGGAAGTCTGTATATAAAAGACAGACCATTAAAACATGTATTTCGTTTTCCACACAGTTCGAACTACAAAATTTACAAAGTCTATCATTAAATGGTATCTGCGGTATGGAATATCGTTCCGTCTTAACGGCTAGCAAAGTTATGATTTCGCAGAAAAAAATATGAAGATATTAAATAAAATTATTTAAACCTTTCTCACAGACTTTTTCCCAACGTGTACACTTTGATTACATTTTTGTGACTTTCGTCCTACTTATAAAAACATGTGCGACTTGTCCCTCAGCATACATGTAAATCATGGGATTCGTAGAAATACTACAAAGGACCTCCTTAGTGCACTAAGAACAAAATTGTACACTAATGACCTGATGGAAAGATACTATCACAACGGATATGGCATCTAGAAAAAGACTTTGTAAAAAATCATAAAATCAAATTTTATAATTATGTCATTTTTAATTAGAAAGTTATCTAATTTTTTCTCGACACGTGCTTCAATCGGTTGATTGCCACCTTTAGTGTAATCAGTAGAAATTCATGTTCGCTCAACCCTGTCCCGTTTATAATCCGCTTGTATATACCGATTTTAACATGTATATGGTATTTCAAATTGTTCTCTTGGTTTTTTTCGTTTGTTTGTTTCTGCCGTGTTTATTCTGTCTGGTAAATTTTTTACTTCTAAGGTAATAGCGTCTTCTCAAATATTTTCAGTTTTTGGAAATGTTTATCCTTTTTTTTTTTATTTTAAAAATACAAATAATTGTAAACACTTCACGGAAAGGTGAGGTTTAATACTTGGTTGCTTAACGTCCAGTGGCCTATACTTCACTTTTTTTTCTGATGTCAGAAACCATGCCTCACCGCAAGGTTTTTAAAAGGATAGAACACAGGTAAATGCAAAAAGATTCTAATGACTATCTTTGCTGCCTAGGTCTCTATATAATGATTTATGTTTTATGGGATACTAAACTCCTGTTCTACAAAAACAAATATATTCAGTTTAAGTGAGGTTTTAGTCTGATCTAAGTTCTGATGTGATTTACTGAGAATGTTTCACTTATTTATAAGAGGCAGTACTAAACATGTTTATCTTTAACATGTGGTCAGGTTAAATACATATAGGGTTAAACACTTTCCTCGACATGTTTAGGAGAGGAACATATTTAGGGTACAAACTTGTTTACAAATGCATTACGAGTATAGATATGTGTAATTTGATGTTCAGGCCCCGGCTAAACACATTTTTAGACTGTAAATATGACTTATTTATTTCTTACAGCTACTTCAATTTCAACGTTTGTGGATAGGTGTTTCATTGACAGCCATACCACATCTCCTTTTGCTTATTTTTGTTGTATATATTTTATTTTCATTTTCCTTGTCTTTTAAAAAATATTCCATTATAAATTTTATTTGATGCCGAAAATAAGAATACGAAGAGTTATTTGTTAAATGCTATAACTAAGCGAAGTAAAACAACCATTAATAATTGTTTATAAGAGCATCATATATATTTATAAAAAAAAATCAAATACAAGCAGACATACCATTTGTGACACCAATTTCATTTATTTCCAAATCTTAAAATCTTATATTTCCACAGTTGTCCAGTTCTTTAGCGTCTCTTAATAATGACAGAACGGGCTTTAGAGTCATATGATTAAGTTAACTAAATTATTTAGTTCTCCCATGCACATTGTGAATTATATTTCTTACATCACTGCTTATTACATTATACAATAAAATGGTATTCATCTTCAATTGTTGAATAAAGATGAATTGTTATAAAAAAAAGCATTGACATCAGTTTTAAAGTTATCGTTCATAGAAGACAGTTATGATTTATATTCTCTTTTAAAAACGTAATATAGTATTTACCCCTTGGAGTTTTTCTATATTACTTCTGTAATCGAATTTGAAGAACCCCACGGACGCCACATACTCTCATATGTCTCTCAAGGTATAATGATAGTCTGTAAACTCTAGTGTTGTAAATAAGGAAATGAAATCGCAAAAGCTTTGTTTCTCACTTTGTATCTCAAAATTGGCTTCTTTAAATAAACAAAGAAGCTTACATAGCAATTTCCTTAGAAACAAAATAAAACAAAGGCAAAGTAAACACAAAAATTTTGAATTGTGGTTCCATTTTGCAGGCTCTCCCTGATTCGTTTATTCCTTCTATAGTTCCTGAGTGGAATAAACCTGATACAAAACATTGCAGTGTCAACTCTATATCTAAATTTGAGAAAGAATTGAAAACAAAAACCAATATCTTTTGGTAGGAAATTAAATATTAATTTTTAACGCAATTGCGATGCTCCGCTTTATTCTAAAACTATGAAATTTTTCCAGCTTATATTACAAATGACCTGTTTTGCAAATGTGTGTCAGATATTGTGAATCGGTACGTCTAAATAACAACACAGGATTTCCTGTACGAATAGGGACATAAAAAGTATACCCAAGGCAAGTTATAGATATAGGAAGATGTGGTGTGAGTGTGAGATATAGGAAGATGTGGTATAGATATGCATTCGGCACTTTATTTATTTCAAAAAATATTCGTGTATTGAAAAATTTGTGTAAATTAATTAGAAATATCAATATAGACGTATGTTCTCCAGGTTGATCCCCAATCTCTCATTCTTGTTGCTCGTTTTGTGCAAACTTGTCATGCGCAAAATCTGTATGTTATTAAATGTAAAAATATCGTTCCTTGTACCATTAAACTTGGTTTTATAAAAAGTAAAGAATCTTGATAGAAAATTTAATTTTTGATCTTATACTTTTTGTTTTGATAAAATCAATTCAATATTTGAGAAGCTATTTACAAAAAACGTTAAATACACTTTTCGTTTTGTTTCAACTTTATAATGAAACTCGTCCTCAATTTCACCTAATTTTACATAAAGTATATATAATAAATAAAATGTTCTCTTTAACTATTTTGCCATCTACCAATTTCAATAGACATTTTTTTAATTGTGTTCAAAGTTCTAAATCTACAAAAGAATAACTATTTTTGTAACATTGAATACCAAAGAAAGCTTCGCAAGTTAAACTGTTTTTTGGCATAATTGTTTTTATTCCCCCTTTTCTGAAACTCCTGATAGAATAGAACATCACAAAACAGATTACACATGCACATTTGTTTAAAAAAATATTTTTCGCCATTAAAACTCATTCTTGTCCCGTATGACATTTCCTGAACGAGTGAAAATCTGAAATAATTATTTTATTAAGCTTATATCTTTATTGCGGTAGCCTATTATTGAAAAAGGGTATAATTTTAAATTTCATGAAGTAAGATTCATACCACCAGAGACATTCAATATACAAGTAAACAAAAGAAACGACACAAGGCAATACATTAATCATATAAAATAAAATTAGATACAAAAGCTTTGCTCATTGTGGGAAGCCGTAAGGTGAACTACATGTATAGTTGTTAATTTCGGGTATGTCATTCGTCTCTTTGGCTATCATACCACATCTTCTTTTTTTATATAAATTTGCGTTCATCAGCTTCATGTGGACCTTGGTGGAAAGCAATAGTTTGAAGTTGTCTCATTCACAATAGAACCACATCTGCTTTTTATTCTGTCCAAAACCGGGAATGATAGCTGCAATAGGCAACGATTAAAAAACAACAGCATAAAGCATCGTAGTGGCCATCTTAGTCTGTTAACTAATTTTCACGTTGGTAGGAATAGGGGGGGGGGGGGTTTACTTTTTCAGCAAGGTTAAGTCGAAAGTCGAGCTGATGAAGTCAAGAGTGGACAATATTTCTGTGCTCAAGTCTACCCTTTGGGTTCGAAAAAAGGGATTAAGAGTAAATATTGATGAGACAACAACCCAACAACACAGACAATCAAGATATTGAAAGTTTTTTTTACAGTCTTTTGTTTTTTTTTTTTATTATAGAGAGATCCCTATACACCTTATCAAGCCAAACAAAAACGTTCCATGTATAAATAAAGTAAGGAGCTAATTTCATATTACCTGCCATTAAAAATATCACAAAAGGCACATACATATTTTGTGAAAAGTTTAACCATACCATTTTTATAATATCAATTCGTGGAAATCAAACCAAGTACATGAAATAAAAATCAGTACAAGGAAAATACTTCTCTATTTATTAACGATTTAGTAGATATATAATGAACGTTGAATATGCCTTATATCAAGACCTGTCCAGAGACAAATTCTAGTTCCAAATGTTATACTGAATATGAACCCTGTTCTAGACTGATAGTGTCGAGAAAGATTTTTAACGTGCTAGTTCACAAGGTAACACTCCGCATTTGGACATCATTTAGCCACTCGAGCATACCAGTCTTTTTTTACAGATATATCATGTAATGGAGGAGAGGTGTAATTAAATTATTAATTCCACTTGCTTAGCGGAGGAACAGCAATTTTAAATGTTGACGTATTTGGATTGACCAGGCCGGGATTTGAACCCACGATTTCCCGCACTAAGTGCAAAAACATAACCAAGAGAAATCTGAAATATAGTATCATACCAAAAAAACTAAAGTGCTATAAATAATCCAATCTAAAAGAACTCTCCCTTTTATTTAAGCCATCAAAATGCATTTAACCAGTTGATATTATTAAAAACTGTACTTGAAAAACGATGGTCGATTTAAGCATAGATTTCATGCACGGAAGACTTCTGCACATTTGGTACTCTTGCACAATTAATTGAGGCAGCTCTGTTTTTTATTCAATATATCCTCATTTTGCATTACCATTCCAAGTTCCATGTCCATTCTCTCAGTCGACCTTTTATATTTGCTATGAAAAGCCTACCTATTGTGTTCTCGTTATGAACATACATGTAATATTTGCCACAGGACGTAAAACAAACAACATTTATTAAACAGACTCATTAATAATTAATATCATGAAAACCATATACGAAGGCAAGATTTGCACAATCCTATAAAGTAATATTTCCATGTATCCGTTTCGATAATTATTGAAACTATAACGACCCTTTTCAGGGTTGCGTTCAATATCGTAGCAGCTACGTAGTGCGACGTTTATGACTATTGAACGAGAAGCTAGCTTAGCTGCTATTAATATCTATGTAGCAGCTAGGCTAGCCACCCGTTCAAAAGTCATAAATCTACATAGCCCTATATAGCCGATAAGATATTGAACACAACCCAAGGTCGTGTTCAATATCGTAGCGGTTACGTAGATGGGTCGAGTTCAATATCGTAGCAGCTACGAAGTGCTACGTAGATTTTGACTATTGAATGTGTAGCTATAGACTAGTTGTTACATAAATATTGATAGCAGCTACGTAGCCGCTACGTAGCTGCTACGATATTGAACCCAACCCTGGGACGCGTTCAATATCGTAGCAGCTACGTAGTGCTACGTAGATATTGACTATTTAACGTGTAGCTATAGACTAATTATTACTTAGATTTTGATAGCAGCTACATAGTCGCTACGTAGCTGCTACGATATTGAACTGATCCCTGGTATCAATATCTATGTAGCAGCTAGGCTAAATACAAAGGTTGAGTTCAATATCGTAGTAGCTACGTAGTGATCAATATCTATGTAGCAACAATTGTTAACGTTTGTAAGATACCAACAAAACTGACGAATCCATCTTAGATGACAAAACGTATCAAAATTTAATCCTATGGGAGAAAAAGTAATCCTATAGGACAAAGTTAATCCTAAGGGAAAACAAAATATCTTACAGGACAAAATTTATCCTAAGGGAGAGAAAAAAATCCGGTAGGAGAAAAAAATATCCCATGGGAGAAAAAACATCCCACAGGACAAAATAAATCCCTTAGGAGAAAAAAAATATCCTAAGGGACATTAGTTTCTGTCAAAAAGTCTTTCATGATAATCCTATAGGATAAAAAAAATCCTATCGGATTTAACACTTTTTTTGAAAATCCTACAGGATTTTAAATCCCTTAGGATATTAATTTAATCCCATAGGAGATAAATTTTCCTATAGGATAAATAAATCCGATAGGATTTATATATCCCATAGGATATTTAAAATATCCTACGGGATTATGACTTTATCCTATAGGATTTCTCAAAATCCTGTAGGATTTTTAAAAATCCTATGGGAGAAAAAAATATCCTACAGGATTTTGTCACTGTTTTCGCTCCAGTTGCCGAACCGGGCGAGCCATATCAAATTTATTTTTGTATTGTGTTATTTATCCCCAGAGGTACATTATTGCCAAATTTGATGATTCTACGACAAAAAAAAGTGTGGTTCCAATTTGCACTTATGAGAGAGTAATAGAGTTTGGAAGTTGGCTTTTGGCTAGCTGTTGCCTTATGCCCAGTTGAACCACAACTGAAACAATGCAATACGCACGCTCTTTTATACCTAAATTTCGACTAGAAAATGACGTTTCGACTCACATACGATACAGTTACAGGGAAGGTAATGACGTTGTTAACGTAAAATGTTATTTTCGCGACGTCAAACTGTGACATATCGGGAAAAGATGCATTTTTCGACTGATTTTTATCATTCAAACTGATTTAATTTAAAAACGAGTGCATTGACCCCTATTTTTTAAAACAGCAATTTGTTTTATTTTGCATTGAGATTATGTGACCCAAATTTTATAAAACTGTAAATAGTGCAATTTTTTTAATTTTTATAAACATGCAGCAAAAAATGACGTTTTTTCCTCTATTCATGAACATTTGATAAATATAGAGTTATTTCGGAATAAAAATTGCATAATTTTTAATGATACTTAAAATACAGAAATTACCGATTATTTAACAAAAACCGTTTTGTGTTTATCTTTTAAAACAAAAAAGTTATGTCTTTCTTTCGAAAAAGAAAATATGGACACAAATCCGAATTTTGAGCAAATATACAAAATTTCGAACTCATTTTACTCAAAAAGTAGCACATGAAGGTATATTTTTTATTACATATTTGATTTAATGAGGTAAAAAATACCCTATATGCAAATTTTCATCAACTTGTAAATACAGGTTCAAAACTGTATCGTATGCCCTTAACGACAATCGATACTTGCTTTTCGGCAATTGTACTGGAATAACAAAGTTGACCTTTCAATGTTAACAATCGTACAAAATTGATTGACCAGGTATCCCTACGAAGCAATGATAAATGTGCATGATATGGAAATAATGTTACATGTAAAATCATCTTAACAATGAAGTTTCAAATCACGGAAATAATCAGAAAGATACAAAACAGGTAGGTGCATGCTTTAACTTTTACGATGCATTTGACGTCCAGAATTACTTGAAGGTTATCTGTTTTTAAACAGTTTTTATGCATATGGTTATATATATATATATATGAATATTATTAAAAAGAAAACTTGGTGACTAAAACTGAACATGACCTGTTAAAGAACGGTAGAGTTAAGAAAAGGGGGGAACAGCGCAAACGCTAAAACGTTACAATACAAGTATTGAGATGCTCTCAATGACTAGTTTTGCAATCTCTATGTTAGTATCTAACTTCCCGTACCTTTCTGTCCGTACAGTGTGAACAATTTAACGAGAAATTAAACAATTTCGAGGCAAGGTTCACTCAATTCGTCATTTTGACGTGTATTTTTACTTATTTCTCCGTTAATAGAACGGTTGTAGAAAATATTGCATCTCACAATAGAAAATAGTTGTATATGTATATTTATTGTATAGCAATATAATATTTCCCACAGAACGTAACCAAAAGTTAGCGTGCAATAAATTCTAATATTGCACTAGTGCAATTCAAAATTCATGACGTCATCAACGTTTAAATCTTAGTTTAAACCAATTTTTTACTTTCAAATATTATATTGCTATACAATAAAAGGGTTATTGCATGAATATTGGGGAATATTGTCCCTCGTAGAACATATATTGCACTCGCAAGCTCGTGCAATATAAAATTCTACTCGGGACAATATTCCCCAATATTCATGCAATAACCCTATAATATTCTTCGATATCATAAAAAAATAAGAAAATAAGGAGAAACCTATCTTTCTTCTGTCGGTTGATGTTCCGTCATTGTGCCGGATGTTAGATACCATCGAGTTCGAACAATTTTTGCCGGTGTGGTTTAGACACAGTGTAATTCTTCCACTGTTTTAATATTGTTATGATATTGTAATTATTATGTTTATTTATGTTGGCCTAATTTGTGTTGTATGGCCTGATAGTTGTTTACCAAATAATCTTATAACTGTGCAGTTTAGGAATCACTGGAACAATCACAGAATGATTGGAACTTTCTAGAATGATCCTTATAAAAGATGCGTAATTTAAACTTCTACGTTATTCCAGAAACTTCCGTTGTAACTTTCCAGGATTTTCCACAATGTTCCATTATAGAGTGTTCTAGAATTTTCCATTGACAACACTATATATACAGACACTAAAGTTAAACTCTCATAATTAAACTTGGACTTAGACATTGATAGACATTAGTATTCACGGCATTTGGATTGACACTTTTATTCTACAAACAACATCATACTGGATTGTGACATTAGTAGTGAACGTAATATTCAAATTGGATTCCGAAAGATTTCCGGATACAGATAAAGATAACAGATTGGACTCATATTTTGACAGTTAAGTTAACAGTAATATTTGTGTAATACCTTTTGTAAACTTTTGTATATTAAATATTGTTAAATTTTACTATTGATTTGTGTCTTTTGTTGGCTACAATTTAAAGGCGATTTCTGGCCGTAACAGAAATTGGGGGCTCGTCCGGGAGACTGAAAATATATTATTCAAAATTTTTTCAATATTTTTATTATAACTAGCCAACAAAATTCTACAAAATGGCATTTGATGCCGGTAAATTTTTGAAAACGCCAGACCTGGAGAGTTTTGATAATTTAAAGAAAGAGGAATTAGTGTTGCTTGCTAAACATCTGCAGTTAAATTTTAAAGTATCTATGAGAAAACAAATTATAAAAAATTTGGTTATAGACAAATTAGTTGACGCAGAAATTTTAGGTGAAGAGGCTCTTGAACTTAAGGTCGAAAATGTAGATGCCTTTAAATTAAAACAGCTTGAATTAGAACATGAATTTAAATTAAAACAAGCAGAACTGGAAATGAAGGAAAGGTTGGAAATAGAGAGAAAAGAAAAAGAAGATGAATTTAAATTAAAAGAACTGGAAATGAAGGAGAGGGAGAAAATAAAAGAAGATGAATTAAAATTAAAAGAACTTGAAATGAGAGAAAGGCTAGAGATGGAAAAACTGAAAATTGAAATGGTCAAAGAAGAAAGCAACACTAAAGTCCAGTCGAAATCAGATTATTTTGATGCAGCAAAAAATATACGTTTGGTTCCAAAATTTTGTGAAAAAACAGTCGATAAATATTTTCCACAGTTTGAGAAAATTGCTAATAATTTGAAATGGCCAAAGCCATATTGGACTACAATGCTACAAAGTGTTTTTGAAGGAAAGGCCGCTGAAATATACTCTGCACTTCCATCAGAAAAAAGTTCCGATTATGACACCGTGAAACAGGAAATTTTGAAAGCCTATGAGCTAGTACCAGAAGCATATAGACAGAAATTTAGATCTTATAAAAAGTTTGATTCGCAAACCTATGTGGAATTTGCTCGGGAAAAAGAAGATCTATTTGATAAATGGCTTACTTCAAAGAAAACAAAAAACAATTTTGATCAACTAAGACAATTGATGTTATTAGAAGAGTTTAAACAATGTGTTCATTCAGAATTAAAAACACATTTAGACGACAAAACTGTTGAGTCAATACATGATGCGGCTGTAATTTCAGATAATTATACTGTTTCACATAAAAGAAGTTTCAAGAGTCAAAATGTTAATACTTCCAGTGGAAATTACAAAAATCAAAGCACTGAGCGTACTGATAGTAAGCCTGTTCCACAGAATAAGAGTCAGTCCAGTTATAATATGTCTAGTCCAAAATTTGATACTTTTGAGAAGAAGTCACTGACTTGTGCTTATTGTAAGAAGATTGGTCACCTGATGGCTGATTGTTTTAGACTCCAGAAGAAGAATGAACGAGATAATAAGCCGAAGACCAGTGCTTGTACGACACCTTATATTACCAGTACATTGGAATGTCCTGCGAGTCAGGCTTTTAAGTCCAGTTTTTGTGATTACATGGAGGAATACAAACCCTTTATGTCTGATGGGTTTGTTTCTTTTGTTGATGATACCACTCTTCAGCCTATTAAGATTTTACGGGACACTGGAGCTTCTCAGTCTTTATTGTTAGAAGGTGTGTTGCCTTTGTCCGAGAAGACTTCTGTTGGTGCCTCCGTTTTGTTACAAGGTGTAGAGTTAGGTTGTATAGATGTTCCTCTCCATCGTATTTATCTGAAGTCAGATTTGATAACTGGACCAGTTGTTGTAGGTGTTCGTCCTAATCTCCCTGTTGAGGGTGTTACCTTATTGCTAGGAAATGATCTAGCTAGGAACAAAGTGGTTGCTGAACCAATTGTTACCAGTGAACCGGTGGTGGATGTTAAATCACCTGAAGATGATGCTGAATTGTATCCAGCTTGTGTTGTTACTAGGGCGATGGCTAGAAAACAACAAAATGAGAATTTGCAAGAAGACAAGTTTGATTACATGGACCTTTCTGACACTTTTATAGCTGATATTGAAGATCCTGGTAACTCAGAAAAGGCTATTATAAAACCACCTAGTGTTAACAAAAATGTTATTATGCCATGGCCAGATGTAAACAGCCATTCATTAGACCGAAATAATTTACTCGAAGAACAACATAAAGACCCTGAGGTTCTTCAGCTCAGCCAGAGGGCTCAACCACAGGAGGAAGCAGACAAAGTGGCCGAATGCTTTTACCATCAGGACGGCATTTTAATGAGGAAGTGGAGGCCTCCTGATGCTACCCCAGAGGAGGAATGGAGAGTGGTGTACCAAGTGGTGGTGCCTAAAGTTTATAGGCAAGAAATTATTGGTCTTGCCCATGACACCCCCTTGGCTGGACACTTAGGTATAAGGAAGACTTGCCTAAAAATATTGCAACATTTCTACTGGCCCAGACTTAGAAACGATGTTGCAGAATACTGCAAATCATGCCATATATGCCAGGTTGTTGGTAAGCCTAACCAGAAAATACCACCAGCACCTCTTCTGCCTATTCCAGCCTTTGACGAACCTTTCAGCAGAGTTCTAATTGACTGCGTTGGACCTTTACCAAAGACCAAGACTGGAAATGCGTATTTATTGACGATCATGTGTACATCTACCCGCTTTCCTGAAGCTATTCCGCTCAGAAATATCAAGACACCTACTATCGTCAAAGCTTTGATCAAATTTTTCACATTAGTAGGACTTCCTAAGTCTATACAGTCCGACCAGGGATCAAATTTCATGTCGGGTTTATTTCAGCAAGTCGTATACCAGTTAGGGATTGCTCAGTACAGATCAAGTGCTTATCATCCAGAATCTCAAGGTGCCTTAGAACGTTTTCATCAAACATTGAAGAACATGATTAGAACTTTTTGTCTTCAATTTGACAGAGACTGGGATGATGGAGTTCACTTTCTACTTTTTGCGGTTCGAGAGGCTGTTCAAGAATCCCTTGGATTTAGTCCCTTTGAGTTGGTATTTGGTCATACTGTAAGGGGACCATTAAAATTGATTAAGGAAAAGTGGCTTACTGAACATACTGACTTGAATCTTTTAGACTATGTATCTAGATTTAAAGAAAAATTGTTTACTGCTTGTCAAATTGCTCAGAAAAACTTAAAAAATGTACAGAACAAAATGAAAATATGGTATGATAAAGATGCCAGGGACAGAATTTTTGAACCTGGTGATAAGGTACTTGTATTTCTGCCAGTCCCTGGACATCCTTTACAGGCTAAATATTGTGGTCCTTATACAATAGAGAGTAAAATTAATGATTTGAATTATATTGTAAAAACTCCAGGTCGGCGCAAACAAAATAGAGTGTGTCATATTAATATGTTAAAACCATATTTTGAGCGTACTAATGTACTATGTGATAGTAAACCAGTTGCCACTTTAGGCATGGTTAAATTTGAGAACAATCATGACAAACCAGATGTAATTGAACCAACTTTTAGTTGTAAAACTATGGAAGAGACAGTTAGATTGAAAAATTCAGAAATTTTGTCAAATTTAGATTCAAAACTTGCACATCTGTCTTTTGATCGTAGAGAAGAAATAAAAACTTTGGTATTTTCTTTTAAAAATCTTTTTCCAGATGTGCCAAACAAAACCACTGCTGTTTGTCATGATGTTGATGTAGGAGATGCTTCTCCAATTAAGCAACATCCTTACCGGCTCAATCCACTCAAACTTGAAGCTATGAGAAAAGAAATTAAATATATGCTTGACAATGATATTATTGAGCCGAGTAACAGTGAATGGAGCTCTCCTTGTCTCCTTGTGCCAAAACCAGATAAAACTTTTCGTTTCGTGACTGATTTCAGAAAAGTAAATTCAGTCTCAAAATCTGATTCCTATCCGATTCCAAGGATAGACGATTGTATTGACAACATTGGTCAAGCAAAATTTGTGAGCAAATTTGATTTGTTGAAAGGTTATTGGCAAGTTCCATTGACACAGAGAGCTCGTGAAATATCAGCTTTTGTTACACCAGATGGCTTATTTCAATATACTGTAATGCCGTTTGGCATGAAAAGTGCTCCAGCTACATTTCAAAGAATGATAAATAATGTTATAAAAGATTTAGACTGTTGTTATGCTTATATTGATGATCTTATTGTATGTAGTGATAGCTGGGAACAGCATTTAACACATTTGTATGATACTTTTGATAGATTGTCATATTCAAATTTGACTGTTAATCTTGGTAAAAGTGAATTTTGTCAGGCCACTGTTGATTATTTAGGGCATACAGTTGGCCAAGGTCAAGTAAAACCTATTATGGCTAAAGTGGAAGCTATTTCCAAATTTCCTCCTCCTACAAATAGAAAACAACTTATGAGATATTTAGGCATGATTGGATTTTACAGAAAATTTTGTTCAAATTTTGCTACTGTGGTTCAACCATTGACTCATCTTTTACGAAAAGATTCTAAATTTATCTGGAGTGAAAATTGTCAAAACGCTTTTGAAAATAGCAAATCCCTTTTAATTAATAGTCCAGTTCTGATTACTCCAGACTTTGAAAACCAATTTAAACTTGCCGTTGATGCAAGCGATGTAGGAATTGGAGCTGTTTTATATCAAGAGACAGATGATAATGTTGAAAAACCTATATCATATTTTTCTAAGAAATTAGATAAACATCAGAAAAATTATTCAACTATTGAAAAAGAGTGTTTTGCAATGTTGTCAGCACTTCAACATTTTGATGTATATTTGAATCCCACTGTTTATCCTATTCTTGTTTATACTGATCATAATCCTCTCACCTTCATGCATAAAATGAGAAACAAGAATCAGAGGTTGACTAGGTGGAGTTTATTGTTACAGGAATATGATGTAATTGTAAAACATATTAAGGGTAAAGATAATGTAATAGCTGATGCTTTATCTAGAGCTTATTAAATCACTTTGTATATATTATGTATTTTTGTTCATATTATTCATGATAAGTTTTTGTTACACAAAAACTTCTTTTAAGGGGGGAGGTGTTATGATATTGTAATTATTATGTTTATTTATGTTGGCCTAATTTGTGTTGTATGGCCTGATAGTTGTTTACCAAATAATCTTATAACTGTGCAGTTTAGGAATCACTGGAACAATCACAGAATGATTGGAACTTTCTAGAATGATCCTTATAAAAGATGCGTAATTTAAACTTCTACGTTATTCCAGAAACTTCCGTTGTAACTTTCCAGGATTTTCCACAATGTTCCATTATAGAGTGTTCTAGAATTTTCCATTGACAACACTATATATACAGACACTAAAGTTAAACTCTCATAATTAAACTTGGACTTAGACATTGATAGACATTAGTATTCACGGCATTTGGATTGACACTTTTATTCTACAAACAACATCATACTGGATTGTGACATTAGTAGTGAACGTAATATTCAAATTGGATTCCGAAAGATTTCCGGATACAGATAAAGATAACAGATTGGACTCATATTTTGACAGTTAAGTTAACAGTAATATTTGTGTAATACCTTTTGTAAACTTTTGTATATTAAATATTGTTAAATTTTACTATTGATTTGTGTCTTTTGTTGGCTACAATTTAAAGGCGATTTCTGGCCGTAACAATATTTATACATTTCAAGAGTTAATGAGAATGATTGGGTTTATAAGAACATAGCTGCAAAGGTTCGTAAAACATTTCTGTCACTTTTTCTCTGAAACTGCATGTCATAAAATGTGCTAGTCCGAGATTACTCTGACGTCCAACGGCTGTCGCTAGACAAGCTGGGGCCGTGGGAAAACAGCCGTTGGACGTCAGAGTAATCTCGGACTACATATATGACACCAATGTAGGACATCACACTTTATCTGTCTATCTGTTCCTTCAATGGTCTACTTCCTGGTCACCAAAATTTTTTTTTTTATTTTGATAATGTCATGCACATTTTATTAAATCATTAGATCTTTCGTAGTAACAACATGACATATTTTTGTGGACATATGACACCATGCAGTTGAGTAAGTTGTAGATTTACTGCACAATAATGAAAACATTTATGAGAAAGAGGATAAATAGTGAGTAATAGGTTCAATACATTCCTTTTCTTTAAACAAACTGTTAATCCGGTGGCTTATTTTAATCTAGATACCAGGGAAAACTTAGAAAAGCAATGCATTCAATTAACATAGAAGTTTTTATAATTATAATGTTATCTTTCATTCAATTTGGTTAATTTCGAGAACAGACTAGTAATTATTTTGGGAAGACAATACTAGTATGATTATCTTATTATAAACTTGTTTTAATAATCCTCATCTAAGGAACAGTAGACACTGCTATGTCACCAGTTTTATTTATTGTATGAGGAACACTTTTTATTATTTATAGGATGTTCATCTCCAATTAATCTAAAACAATATCTGAAATGCTTTTATCTAGCAATTGTAACTATAGTATATGGTTTTATGAACAAGGTGGAGAAATATCGTTAGTGGCCTATGCTCCACCAAGGGGCAACATGATTAAGCAAGTATGCATAAGGTTTTATGGCAGAAGCAAAATATCCTACACTAGGACCTCTGTGAAATGTCTTTCATTCCTAAATGAATTTCACAACTTCATGTGTGTACTTTGAGTCTCTTACAAAATGTTTGGCACAATTTTAAACATTTAACATAATAAAAAAAATGCTTTGAGAATGCTTTAAAACTACAAGTACACACCCGTGATATCGCGGGTCCGTGGCTGAATTAAAGTATATAACTATGCCTAAGCCTTATTTTAGTAATTGGTATTGCCATCTGATAAAGTCATGTCGATTATAAGATACACAGTTTTCTCTGCTTTCAAATTTTTCTGTTTGAACCAATCGACCTGGAACTTATCAATTATTGGAAATATTAATTATTTGGAAAACAAAAGGTCCAGGCTATCCAGGAATGGGGTATTTTTTAATCAACAGCATTGTCCTATATTAGAAAGTCTTGCTGATTGCTGAATAAAGCTACAATAGGGAACAATTTGACAATGATTGAATTTAGTAGTGTCAGCCCTTTGATTATGACCCGTGTATATAGCAAAATCCTAAATACACCGTTTGGTGGTGCGCCTGTCAAATGCGGAACGTACAGATAAGGTAATAACTAACAGGTGAATATACTATCGGTATCGGTATCGGATTAGACCCGGAACTTGTTAATTATTGGCAATATTAATTATGTGGAAAACAAAAGGGTCTGGAGTGGTGTAATTTTTAATCTACACCATTGTCCTATATTAGTTATATATAGAGTTGAATTCTTTGATTTGTCGTTTTTACCCGATGACGGCTAACAAATTGGACCTCGTAATTTTAGTATTATAGATTCTTTTCATGGAAGTCTGAAAACTCGGATAAATACATGACAGCATGCAAGTTTATATTTATATTTTTTATTTGATAAAAACATTACACTAGTCATTGAATATTCTCTTAAGATAAAACAAGGCAATACATATGAGTTACAAGCTGATAAAAGTATTTTAAATCGGTACATAGATATAAGAACTTCAGGAAAGTCACAATTTGTAAAAAGTAAACTATTATAGGTCAAAGTACGACCTTTATGGTTTATTTAAGATCATCTTAGAAAAGTTAACAGAGGTACCGATAAAATGTATTTATATTTTTTATGACTTACTAAATGATAAAATGATAAAAATTATTAAACTAAATTCCTGTTCCAAAACTATTGTTTGGTTTATAAATATCTTACAATTGATTTTCAGGATTTTTTTTACAAAACGAAGTGAATGCCGAATGTCCTCTAGGATGGGTGCATTATGATATTTCCTGCTTCCTGTTCAGTACAAATGCTTTGAACTGGTACAACGCACACGTAAGTCATCAGACAAAATACGAAATAAAATATCGTTTACAATTGAAACAGAAAACGTGAGCTTGAGTTTTCTGGCAAGTATGGTATAGTAAAATGATAAATCAATTTCCTGTTTTACTCTGGTTTTGACAATAATTATTTCAGAAATAAGTCATAGACGCCATAGATTTGTTGGAAATTTATACATGGCCGAGGTAGTGAAATTCGAATTTACCCTGAGCGTTAATCTTGTTATCACTTTTTTTTTCTTCAAAAATACATCTTATATAAATATGAAAAATGGATTAAATGATATATTTTATTTTATGTATATGCAGGGGTCGTGTAGAGCGCACAATGCTAGAATTGCTGAAGTGAACTCAGTTGACGTGATGGCATACTTACGTCAGATGGCAAAATCTTACGGCTATGGTATAGTATTTATACTTAGTTATACATGCAACACAGTGATAGTTGAAAAAGATAAATAGTTATGTCTCCAGCTAAGTATTCAAACTGAATTCAACATTCCCTGAACATTTAGTTGTCCATATTTTGAGTAACAGCTGATAAAGTTTCTAAGCATTTTATTGTATTTGTTCTTCACCACATTTTAAAAATCTATGCCACATGCATATGTGGAGCAGGATCTGCTTACCCATTCGGAGCACCTGAGATCACCCCTGGTTTTTGGTGGGGTTCGTTATGCTTATTCTTTAGTTTTCTATGTTGTATCATGTGAACTATTGTTTGTCTGTCTGTCTTTTTCATTTTAAGCCATGGCGTTGTCAGTTTATTTTCGATTTATGTGTTTGACTGTCCCTCTGGTATCTTTCGTCCCTCTTTGAGAAAGTGCAGGTGTGGATTTTGCTTTACTTTGCATTTATTAATTTAAAGAAATGCACTGTAAAAGATATGCTAGCGGGAAAATTACGGTTTAGACCACAATTTCATGGTTCATTGAACGGGGACATCGACATTAGATATGTTAAACGTTTGTCTACACACGATAAAGAGAGCAGTTCATTATAGAACCTGAAGAACACACACCTAAATTATATATGATCAATGGAAAGAGGAAAACGTGTACAATATGAAAAGTTATGATTTTAAGTCCGGACAACCCATATTCTTATTATTATCTTACTGAACTAATTATAGCAAACTAATTAAATTATAAGTGCCAAATATTTAGTTTACAGGAAAATACACACAGTTCGTTTTTGAACTAATTTATGTTTTCAGATTATTGGTTAGGAGGACGCGATGATGTGATTGAAGGTTTCTGGCAATGGTCAAGTACGGGAGAAAATTTCACGGTATCCGATTGGGCCCCAGGGGAGCCAGATGATGCAGCTAACAGCCAAGATTGTCTCCTTATCTGGAAAGCAGCTAATTATCAGTGGGATGATCAACAGTGCACCATTAACTATCGTTATATCTGTGAATCGGAGTATGTTTATTTTTTCATTAAACAATTAAAAAGCAAGAGATATTCTGTTAATGGGGTTTGTGAGGATATGATAGTTTCCAACACTAACATATATGAAAATGTAAGGGTCTGGTAGCTTTGACAACTTCACCAAAGAGGCCAATAATTTGGTACGTCAAACATGCAATTCGTCTACATTGGTCTCACCAGTGATGCTCGAATGAAAATAAAGTATGGCCAAATTAACTCAAGTAATAAGTTAAGAGCATTCAGTGGCGGATCCATAATTTTCATAAGTGGGGGCCCACTGGCTGTCTTAGAGAAGGCCGATTTCGTCACGCTTCAGTGATTCCCTATATAAGCAACCAATTTGTTTTCTCAAAAAGGGGGTGGGGGGTGGGGGGGGGGCGGTGCGGGCCCCCTGGGCCCCTTAAATCCGCCTCTGGCATTTAGAACCGCAAAATCCAAACATTTTAACTAATTAGACAATAGTAATTGTTTCTTTTGGGTAGAACATATTAAGTATTTGGAACCATTCAATAGATCATAATAAATATTAAACTATGAAAATTACGCGGTATCAATGATGTTTAACGTCTTTCAATGACTGTACAGTAGAACTGGCTATTGATCTGGACTAACAGTGAACCAGTGGTACTAGGAACTATAAAATACACAAATACAAGAGGCTGTCCATTACGTTATATGATACATTTTCATCTCATTATTTATATGAGAACAAAACCAAATTCAAAATATTTAAAAATATTTGAACAATCATTTTTCAGATACCCTGGAGAAGCAGTGATTGGATGAACATTTGTGATACATCTGTCATCGATATAAATAAAATGTTTATGTAATTTAAAATCTTTTTATTGATAAAATGTTCACGGCTTTTAAACATCTTGATATACTTTCTTAAGTAAACCACAGCCACATGAGTGATAATTCACATTCGTGTTATTACATGTATATGGAATTAAAATATCCTGTATAATTTCGTGCGTCCGAAGCGCATTTCTAATTTAGAATTTATTTAAACACTCAAACCCAAAATTAGAAAGCCAACGACATAACTATGTGGTGGTTCTTTAACTCGTGAGAAGTTAATAGACAAAAAGGGGATGTAAAAGAATAGCCAAATAAACTGAGTTCAACTTTGACGACGGCATTTAGAATCCTAACCAATATTTATCAAAAGACGATGTTAGAAATGTATACGCTTAGGAGATGAGTCGATTGTATGTCAGCGAATTTTCGAACTTCAGTTATGAGTATTCAATTGGTCTTCCAGCTCAACGGACGAAATCTAGTTTTCATATCCTCAAATGTGAGATCATAGACTTAGACTTAATTAGTATCACAAGATGTGTACGTACATGAACAACGAATTATACTTGTGAACTATGATCTGTTTACCCATCTGCAGCATCAGAGATCACTCCTGGTTTTTGGCGGGTTGTGTGTTGCTCATTTTTTTTTATTTATTGAGAATTACAGACTTGTGGAGAGTTCTTTCATTGGCAATCATATCACATCTTCTTTTTTACATTGTTTGTCTTTTATTTTTGTTTGCCATGCCAACATCAGGTTGTTTTCGACATATATGTCTCTTTGGTATAGTATGTCTATCCTTTACAAGCACGATGTCATGAAGAATCTTCACCATACAGACAATATCCGTACATTGAAGGCACATATAACTTGGTCGCGACGAAACAGGAGAGTATTTTCAAATAATGGTTATGCCTTGTTCTATGTGATTTAACTGTTTTGTGGTAACATGTTTTCCTGAAAATACGAAAGATGGTGGATATTCATTCATCGGCTGGGTCAAAATTTTGTCATAACATGTGCATGGGCATGTATCACGGCAATACGCACGGCATGTAGAGATAAGAGCAAAGATCGTAACGTTCGAATTCAAAATTATTTAATAGAAACAAATTAAAGAATCAAAATACTATCGTCTCATTGGCACTCATTCCACATCCTTATATCTTATACAGGAATTATTCAAATGAAACCTTTTTGAGTGACTATCTTACGGTAATAGCAAACGCACGCATATAAGGACTTACAAATGTATACTTGTAATACTTATTTTACTTTTTTCCGAATACTTTATGTACAGATATATACTAGATAAGTGAGTTCTACAACAGCTCTTTTTGCTTGTTTTTTTCACGCATAAATCAATTATTTTCTACACTTCCTAGATATTTTTTGTGTCATTTCTATGCATACAAAATTATCGGTATATCTTTTTTGCAACATTTTGCTACCATCTTTACAGATGATCCCTTTGAACCCGTACAGACTCGCCTAAGTCAAAAGTCAAAACTCATCAAACGAAGAAAAACAACTGTCATATTCCTGACTTGCTAAAGGTACTTCCTTATGAAGTAAACCTCTCTCTTGGGTGACAATCGCATAAAATCCCATTATACGACAATAATGTGAGAACAAAACAAACAAAGTCATGATAGGTAAAAATGTCAAAAATAGGGATAAAGCAGTCAGCATTGTGTTAATATGACCATAAATACTATAAAACCATAAATATGTCAACAAAGAAAAACAAAATGACATAAAAACAAAGCACACACTCAAAAGTAAAAGACGTGAATACAATGACCTCATCACAACAAGACATTGGTGGGATTCATAGGTACACAGTCACATCAAAAGGATATTAAAAAAAAAATGGACTAAACAGTAAAGGTTAATAATTTACAAATTCAAATAAAAGAACACTTTATTACGTAATTAAGGATATGTACGAAGTCAGTACCCAAAATCTATACCTAAATAAACATCATGGATTATTTGTCGTTACGGAATTTAAAGCATAAGCAGATATCTGTATCATTTTATTCGTTGATATTTCGTTGTAAAGTTTTATATTCATATGGACAACCTGAAGTTCCTTTAAAAGCTTTCAACAATATACAATATAAAATCGTTTCCTTAGGCGAAAAGGAAAACTTGCTTTGCAACAGTGAAAATAACTGATAAATAATGATAGATAAACATGTAGACTACACGATAATTCTTTTAATTTCTAAAGACATATCCGAATGTAACCATCAACAATAACACATCGTTTTAATCAAAATATACAAGAGCAAATATCGGTGGCTGTTCTGACACTATTAGATTTTGATCATTTTGTTTTAGCGTAATTCAGCTCAATATTTAGCTAATATACTTTTCAAAGGTAAGCAGCTTTAATTTTCATAATTGTATTCGAAATAAATATAACTGTATTTTGTTATTATTAAACAGAATAATTCATGCTGTCAAAAGCTTAAATTTTATTTTTACTGATATTTAGGTTTTATGCTAATCAGAAAACATTATGTAGAGCCATTCCCGTTTACGATGTCCTTCTAATATATTTTAGTTTATCAAAAGTTGTCCAAATTTGTCCAATGTACTATTAGCCATTATTGTGGTTTTCGAATTTTCACTAAATTAATGGAAAACCAAAATTATCTCAGACATTAGTTGTCATCTAAGTTTATCTTTTATGAATACATTTACCATATATTTGACTACATAAAGTTCTCATTACAGGCATGATGTGTTGTCCAAAACGTTTCCTTGTTGCATTTATGGGGTTCTTCGGTCTCCTGTTAGTTGTTGGATTCCGTTCAGTCTTTGCTATGGTCATGGTCAATGTAGTAAACGTGAAAAACAGGTCATTTAACACATCTGATAGTATCGTCAAAAATGTATGTATACTAGTTATCTTCATAGTTAGTAGACAAATGATGGAAACACTCAAGATTTAAAAATGACAATGATATGTGAAATGTTGTCAACTGTCCAGCTAAAAGTCAAAGAACAGGGATTTAAACAACTAAAACCATTTGAAACTTGATAAATGAAAGTTTATGCAACTGGTAAATTACATGTCTTTACAATGCTAACGCTTGGATCATTGTTATTGATCACTGAAGCAAATATTTAAAGCTTTACAGAGAACAGAATAACTACACATATTTCTTGCATTACTGAAAACAAATATTGTAATTTATTGTAACTTAATTAGATTAATTTATCTAAATATTCTTCGCAAAGATTCAGATAATTTTACCCTTAATTTCAATGAAAAGAGATGATATGTCATTGAATTGAAGTTTCAAATGAAATAAATATTCTGGAATGACAATTTCAAATGAAAGAATTATTATAAGATTTGTTCTTGGCAGAATGAAGGACCTAAAATATGTGTTCCAACACGAACACATTATTTCATTGTTCTGTAAAGTGGAAAAAATACACGTTGATAGTTGGGTATAGGCCATAGACGGGTGTCAATGCAATATATGTCTAGCTTTATAGATAACAACACGTATACAGCAATGTTTTTATTTGATATTCCTCATATTCAAGTCCTTTGTCATACAAGATCCATCGTTTATCCCTGTGATTTAAAAAGATTTATATATTTCGTATAACAATTTCTTGTTTTACATGCTCTAACATTTTTGTTGATTTAACCATTTCGTAATTTTCTTTATGTTAGCTTTGTACCTAGTTTCTTTCTTGTTTCAGTGTATTGCAGAAACCACTTGCGGATTATCACTGAACTGGACAGTACAAAGTACATTATATTTCAATACGGCTTTCTTTTTTGGTGAATTGTTTACACAGATTCCTGGGGGATTATTAGCTACCAGGTTTTCACCTGTGAAGTAAGTACTGAAAAATACCTTGGACATGAGAACATATTTAATTTAAAATCTAAATCATAAAGTATCATGTACCCGTATTTATTCGGGTTTAATCTTCTCACGGTTGACATAAATCCTTGCCGAAAACAATTTACCGAAACTAACTTATCAAATTAGTATAATCGTTGAATAATATCAAGCGATTTCACAATGTAATATAATTTATTTATTTTGAAAGATAACAAACATCCTTAATTCTGTTATTTGATCCTCCTCGAGAAAACAAGACATATAAACAAGACAAATACAAAGCCGTATTTGGCAAATAATAATTAGAATTTTCGTTTCACTTGGTTGATTCTAGTGCCTTGAGATAAGTGATTGTTTTACAAAAAAAAAGTAGTCTAGCATTCAAAATTATCATATAAAAAAGCAGATGTAGTATGATTGCCATGCAATGAGACAACTCTCCACAAGAGATCAAATGAAACAGAAATTACCACCTATAGGTCACAGTACGGTCTTGAACAATGAACAAAGCCCAGACCACATAGTTAGCTATAAAAGGTCCCGAAAAGACAAATGTAAAACATCGGTCGTTTTACTGTCGCCAATAGCCGCTTACCTGTCTCCGCTACGCGTCGATAGGAAAACATAATTTGCAACAGTAAAACTACCGATGGACGTCCACAAAGCTACAAATACAGTCAACACAGGTATCTCTTAATGGTAAGGATGCAGCTTGGAACTTATAAAAGTATGATTTATATCCTCCGACGACATTACATAAATAACACATTGCTGAGAGTGTGATAGAGCTAATTTTAACCCTTAGAAACCATTTTAACTGAGGCTAAAAATGTGTCTTTTTGAGGGGCAACAATCTGCTCCAGCATACTCTAAGATATGTATTATTCAATTTATTATACTCAGTACTCTGTAATATCTGTATGTTAAATTTCCAATTCAAATTAATAAACTATGACGTCACGACATAACAACCATTCGTATATTATAAAGCGCACACTTGAGCAAACATCTTCGTGAATGGTAAAAGAGTATTTACTAGGAATGTCAGCTCTGTGAGAACCTGTTGGATTTACCGATACATACTCGAGTACTGGCTCGGTAAAACATTTACAAAATTGAAACTCAAAATTAATCCCATTTTATGTATTGTGAGTCGTTGTGTTATGAACGTAAAATCCTCAACATTGTGCACTAGACAATCGTCCATAGATATTTATACCATAATTAATGGCTCAAGATGCTAATTATGTAAACGGACAATAATAATTTTAAGTAATTAATTAATATCTACAATAAAAAATGATAACTCAAACAACAGGATTTGGGAACCGTAGAAAAATGTTAATGACTACCAAAGGGTGATGATTAGAAATTACTGATTCTAGTTACAACGGATATGTTCTTATTATTAAAACATATTATCTTGTCAACTTTTTCGGGGACGAGGCGATTTCTCAACTTTGTTTTGACATCCCTAGTATTTGATATTATTTTGACATGAAGTATAATAATAATAATAACGTAGTAGCTCTATCGCAGGTACAACATTGATAGCGCTGAACATATCCAAACAAGGAAACGTATTCTATAACATTGTTATATTTACAGAGTTTGTGGTTTATCAATTTTTTCCTCCAGTATATTATTGATTATACTTCCAACTTGCATACAGAACAGTCAGTATGCCTTAGTAATGGTTATCAGACTTTTACAGGGACTGGTTGAGGTATGTATCGATAAAATGCATCTACATATAACTAAATGTCTTTAAGGTACATGTATGTAGAGGAAACTGTATACGCCGGCAGTAACTCTAGATTGAATGAACATTCCATTTCCACCTAATCAGCATTTGTTCAAACGATTTCAATGACTTTTAAACAGCGGTATACTACTGCTGCCTTTATTTATAATTGGAAATTATTTGCTTAAACTCAAAAAGGAAGAAAAGGTAACACGTTTTGTTGTTTCTAAATCATGTTATTCTAATAACGTCGATATTGCAATGCATTTAAACAAATTGGGCGTAGGTACTATTGGTAGGTCTATTCAAACCATTATATACACATGGACAAAAGTATTGCAACACCTTGATTTTTTAAAATTTGAAAAATCAGCCTCTTTTTTTGGATGAAATATAATAAAATATTTGTATAATATAATTGAAACATAGTTTATGATAACATTGGCATTGAAACGAACAAAAAATGTTTGAAAAAAAAAAATGATTTATATAACCACAGTTTTAATAACAAAATGAAGTGTTTTTTGTACAAAAAAAAAATGCATTTTACAACTTTTACTGTAGTCGAACTTTACAATGTCAGACATTTCAAAATTAATCTTCAGATGACTGTTCACATCATGGTTGATCGTTATACGCCAAAGAATTAGTACTTTGTGTGCAGCCTCCATTCAAACGGATAACCGCATCTAAACGTCTTCTGATTCCTGCCAAAAATCGACTAATTTGTTGCTAAGGTAGCAGCAACCATTTCTGATGAAGGGCATTGTTTATTTCATGATGTGTTTGAACTGGGGTGTCCTTTCGCGCACGTTACGCCCAATAGTGTCCCATATATGCTCGATATGGTTAAAATCCGGGCTACGATCCGTCCAAGGAAGATGAACCGAATTCCATTGGAACAATGAATCTTCCTCCACGATGCTAATTTTCAACTTTAGCGAGCTCTGCACTACATTGGATACGGAAAACTGTGTGTCTGTTCGTAAGCAAAGGTCTCCGAAATGGTCTTATCGCACGATAGTCAGTAGCGATGAGCCGATCTCGAACAGTTCTTGTTAAAAGGCTCATGTATGCCCACCACTCTCTTTTTAGGATTGTATTGTATGCAATGGGTTTCCTTCTGACCAACTTTCATTATGCTTGATTTTCCATAGCAAATGGTATAGGGGGTCTTCTTTATCTCGGAAAGTCTTTAACATCGTTTAGTGCCTTATTTTTGGAATCCTTTGGAATGGTGATGACCAAAAATACGTGCAGTTGTTTCAGCGACATCCCTGCTTCTCTCATGCTGATAATCTGCCATCTTGCTGCAGTTTAGAGTTGTCGAGGACCCATTACAAGGTGTCAATCACATAACTTTAAAAACTTGGTTATTTAAAGTGTTGAAAACAATAGGGATGAAAACATGTTTTATTGTTTACGGGTACAGTAGCTGCATGGGCAGATAAAAACTTATCGAGTCGATATTTATTGATTAAACTCAGGTGATACTTAAATAATGTTTGATTAGTTCTATTTTACCAAATTATATCACAAAAAAATAAAAAGTGTTTTTTTAATTTCAATTTCAATTTGGTGTTGCAATACTTTTTTCCATGTGTATAGTTGTTATGGTCCCAATATTTGTATACCTTATGTTATGAGTGAACGCATAAAGGACCAAAAGAAGCTAAGGTTGTCAAACACCAGTATACAAACCACAAATAGAAAACTCAAAACGGATCAACTAGAAACCCACCAATAAAAACGCGAAATATCAAATGTGTTTATTTAGATAAGCAGATATATAGTGCTCCGCACAACGCATACGTCGTATTGCATATGTAAGTACAAATGAGGTGATGAGTCTAGTTTAGGGATGTCACTTTCGATGTACAGATAATATTTTTTTATTGACTGTTTAGTTATTTGTTGTTTAACAAGAGAATATGATGGCGCATTTATCATCTTTATAACAACATTATTGTTCAATATCCAGGGACCAGCTTATTCTTCTATAAATGGTGTGATTTCTGCATGGTCACTGAAATCTGAAAAATCAAGAATGGTAACGCTTACATATGCAGGTAAGAGTGTATTCCAATGTATTTAATCCGATTGACGTACACAAACATGTTTATTTATGGAAATATGTGTATAAACCATGAGAACAGAAAATCAATGAACGTTTTTAATCTTTATCAACGCCAAAGTGTATCCAGTTTTATTAATAAAGCGCTTTCTTAAAAAGCCTTGTCATTTTCCAGTATATTGTAAATTCTCTCTTTCTGGCCTATATAATTAGTTATCAAAGGTACCAGGCTTATAATTTAATACATCAAACGCGCGTTTCGTCGTCTACATGAGATTCACCAGTGACGCCGAGATATTATTGTATATTATAATTTACAATTTAAATGAGGCAGAGCTTATACATATCAGCAACTAAATTACACAAAACACCAAAAGACGTTGAGATGTTACACACAGTATAATATACTTTTTCTAAAAACAAAGACATTGTCATTTTTATTAAGCATTTTGACCACGAATAGGACTTTTGAATTATACTCGTATCATGACCACCAGATATTGAACTAGTTTTGAATGATTTAAAAAATCTTCGCATTGCTAAGGGTTTGTTTTAATATCGTTTCATTTAAAACAGACAGAGTATAATGTCGTTTTGGTCTTGATAAAAAAAAACACAATAATTTAAGGTGTACGAGATAATAACAGTTGGATATACGGCAAACACATTATAAGAAAAAAAAAGAGCCAAAAAAAAAAAACAAAAAAAAACAACATTGCTATTGTGCTATGTGACATGCAAGGCATCCATATTATTCAATGCATTTCTAAATGAAAGACGTCATAGGAATAGGAATACGAGACATGGTATTTATAGTTCTCATCTATTTCAGGGTCATCATTAAGTTCAGCAGTAGCTTTTATTGTATCTGGTGCATTGTCATGTCGTGTTTGTTGGAACGCACCACTTTATTTTTATGGTAAGAATTACGTAGCGTCCATCTGATAGTTTAGATTTTTCCACCAAGAAGTGCTTTGTATCGGTTATTAAAATACTCCCTTTTAAAACTGAAGTTATCGTTTTATTTCTGTTTTAATTCCTGACACAACAGTTTAATGAAGCAACTACTGACTTTATCTTACCCTTCTCTAACTTGAACCGGTTTACCAAAGTTTTTTATTCAATAAAACAAGGAAAATTATGTACCAGTCATTATATAGTTACATAATTGCAACTAGCGCACTGATTGGCAATTTTCCGCATCAAATTCGCATTTAATTGATACCTTATTAAATGGATTGGCTGGTTAAAGAATTTATTACAATATTTTGATTCTCAATAAATGAATTTTTTTGTTTTGGTCGATTTACTTGTTTTGCCAGGATTTGTTTATCTCTCAACGACTTATGAATTCGATTATCGACTTTGTGTCCGCTTATTTTAAAGTTAATATGGTCATTTGTTTTTTTAAAAACGTACGAGTCAACATTATCACATCCGAACATATTCTTACAGGCTGCTTAGGAATAATATGGTCCACTTTACTTATGTGCACAGTCAAAGACTCTCCATCCAACAATACACATTTGTCAACATCGGAACGATTACTGTTTGATTCAGAACGAGCTAAAACAAAGAAACCTTCGTCTCAAACGGTTGGTATACATAATTAGAATCATATTCAAAACAGTGTGGCTGTGGCCATTGATTGACGACCTAAATTATCCCATTGACTCGGACAGATTATGTGAACGTTTGTCTGTAACGACCACTGCTCACTATGTACTTGTTAAAGACACTTAAACTGTGGGGTCATCAAAGATTCTCAACACCTAAATGAAGTTATTCGAAAAATTAATCAGGAATAACACGATGTTATGATTTATATCAATAATATAAATCAAAACATAAAGATTATTCCTGATTAATTTTTCGAAATATTTTAGTATTGAAGGCGTTAAGAACCTTTGGTTACCCCACAGTTTAAATTCTACAATAAGTAAATAGTGAGCAGTGGTCGTTACAGACACACGTTCACCTAATCTGTCCCAGTCAATGGGATTATTAAGGTCGTCAATCAATGGCCACAGCCGCACTGTTTTGAATATGATTCTAAGGTTGTCAAATTCTAAATATATACTTTTTATTTCCTTTGTTCTCGTTTGTATGAGAGTCAGAGAAAACAAGTTTAAAATACCGACATATTTTAACTCCGAGATATTGTAAATCAATTGAAAACACTAGAATGAGAAATCATATCATTATCAAATCGTTTTCAATGAGACAACAAAACGAAACAAAAATCCAAAAAAGACGTATGAAAATAGAATTCAGGTCGTTACAAGTAATGAAGCAGAATTCAGACTGTAAGTAGAGGGACGGATATCAATAAGAGACGTCTATCTAATGTTTTCCTATTTCTTATTTTTTATATTTTTATAGGTCAAAGGTATTCCATGGAAAAACATTTTAACTTCGGTTCCTGTGTCCGCCATATTTGTTGCCTGTTTTACAAGAAATTGGATGATATCTCTTGTCAGGACTGTTGTTCCTCAATATATGGAAGATTTGTTTGATCTCAGCATTTTTGAAGTAAGATTTAATACTTTTATCTTTGACTACATAACCACAGGAAAAACGTGTTAAATAAAATGACTAACTCTAAAGAAATAAACAGCTTAGTGTTGACAAATAGAATAAGAAGCTAAATACCATAGCTCTTTTTCGTTATCATAAATGGCAATTATGTAACACATATTGCTATTGTTCAGTCACGTTACAGCTCAAAACTATTTTTTGTTGCCTGCCTATTTTTATGTCACGTTTATCATCGACATAAAAAAAGGACAAATTAGAATAACACCTGAGGGACAAAGCAAAGAACGTTGAGAAGATAAAAAATGTGGATTCATTATATTCGTGGATTGAGGAAAATTTGCATTTTCATTGATATTTGATTTTTGTGGTTTTGACGATTACAAAGCCTATAGAAAATTTGTAATTCGTTGAAGATTTGAATTCATGGTTCACATTGTACACACGAAACCCACGTATTGGGTATCCAATGAATAATAATGAATTATAAGTAGCAGTCCACAATAAACGACAAATAAAACTAACAATCGACCTGCGGTGTTCGGGTAGAATAAAAATATCCTGCTATACATGCGGCACCCGACGAATGTTAATGACGAGGGCAAACTTGTTGATTGCTTTTCCGAAAATGTCAAAATGAAGGGAAACAAAGACAGGACTGTGGTTACGAACATTGGAATATAGTCATGGTCATCTGTGGCAATGGATTTACATAACAGTTCGCCAAATCACGATAGCATCAGTTAAACTTTCGAAAGGATGATTTAAACTTTACCATAATATATTATTGATTCAATAGCTTTACATTTAAGCAGCAACCATCTCTCTTCAATCGGCAAACGATCACTGGGGTAAAGCTGATGACCGTAACTGCATTCACGGTCATCCCAAGATGTCGGATGAAAAATTAGGTCAGTTTCTGTATTGTCTGTTAAAGTGTTTCTATATCATTTTCTTTACAAATCATACATTGAAACGATGTAAATTTATAAAAGAATCACTCGGAAATCACTAATTACTTCTGAGAAATGTGCATGAAACGGGAATTTCGATTTGAAAAAATCGTTAAGATGACCGTAAATCATAATCAAAATATTTTCAAGATGACCGTAACATAAAACAAGGATGACCGTGATTGGTAAAAAGATGACCGTAACTTGTAAAGGATGACCGTAATTTGTAAAGACTGACTGTAATTTATATAGGACGACCAATCCGTATTGTATTCAAAGCTTTTTTGTTGAGTTTGTCGATCTCAATAGGGACTCGGTTAGCGGATATAAATATGTTTCATAAATTTCTTTTTTTAAACTATAATATAATTGGCCATATTTAGGATTTATAACAATGATAGTTTATTGCATATTTCTCGTAAACAATGAAATATTTATTGATATCGACGTTAAAATTTTAACACAAATTTACAGCGATACGACGAAAATTTGAAGAAACATGAATGTGTCCCTAGTACACGGATGCCTCATCTACACCATCATTTTCTATGTTTAGTGGACTATGAAAATGGGATAAAACTGTAATTTGGCATTAGAATTAAAAAGATCATTCCATAGGGAAAATGTGTACTAAGTTTCAATTTTATTTAACTTGAAGCTGGACAAACGGACAAACAAACAGACGAAAGGACGAACGTACGCACAGACCAGAAAAACATAATGTCAATAAATGGAGCATTAAAAACATTAATAATACATACGAATATTTGGTAATCGAGCCCATGTGTATGGGTCCAGAGGAAGCAGATTAAAATCTTAATTTGTCTTGATATATGCAGGCGGAAACACTTTTGAAATAGAACAAAAGAATCGAAGCTCTGTGTTTATCGAGAAAGCGATAAAAGTTAACTGTAATGTTTGATATAGTAACAAAATTTTAAAAAGTTAATAGAAACAAATAAAAAGACAATTTTCTTATTTTAAAAACACCATTTGCATAAGTTTTCAATGTATCTATTACATAGTAATGCAAAACAATAAGATATCAAGTCGACGACATGGTTCTTATCGGGGCCTTTTATAGCTGACTATGCGGTATGGGCTTTGCTCATTGTTGAAGGCCTTACGGTTACCTATAGTTGTTAATGTTTGTGTCATTTTGGTCTTTTCTGGATAGCTGTCTCATTGGCAATAATACCACATCTTCTTTTTTATATATAGTATCTATAAGTTGGATGTAGAAAATGCATAACCTCCGAATTTTTTTTTTATCACGGACGGAGAACATATCAATCTTTTAGTTCAATGTGAATCAAGAAAAAATTCCCCAAAACAGGTAACGATTGTATCGAAAAGAGAAAAATCGAGTGCACCTTTTTATGTTAGGGCATGTTTGGGGTGTATATTTTGTCTTTTAAAACGTACAAAGCAAGAGTATTTTATATAGCATCTCGCTTCAGATTCTATCATTATTATATATCAAAGCTACAGGTTGACTTTATAACGTAAAAAAATGACAGTACGAAAAGATGAAATATATGGGTCAATTGAGATACCTATCTAATGAATCACAAAAACAGAGTAGGTGTGTTCGAATACCTTTTTTTTCTAAAAGTACTTGACGACAGTCTTTTAATTTGGATGATAAAAATGTGTGTGTGATAACTAGGGTTTATAATCTTCAACCACTGAAAATGTTTAGTCTGCCCTTCCACGAAATATTTAATTAAAATTTTTTTAAATGCTTAAGAATTTTCAAAAATTCCATCTGACATCCAAACAGACAATATTTTTAAGTTGAATCAATGCAGACAAGATCATTAACTAATGCTCATTAGCTAGTAGATACATTTGTATTTTAAAATATAACTGACATATAACGATTGATCGTAATGGTGCTATGTTGATAAATTTATCAGTTTTCAAGAGCATAATTGGCAGAGCGTCATCCCTACAATGGCTTCCATTTCTACGACTGTGAGCATGAACTGGCGTAATGGGGAGATAATTTTGAAGAAGTAGAATCCTGACTGTATGAATAACATTTCTGTATATATACAAATTGACAACGTTCCGCCTTGTGATACGCTTTTCGTACAATACTATTTTAAGGATCTACTTTGCTTGAGCTCACCTTCACCAGGCCATTCATTAAGAGGCGGTACCCGGTACTTTCACCCTCCTATGCTATTGACAAGTACTGCCTAAATGTAGAAATTTTTATATAAGATATTCATGGAATAAATTGAAAAGTACCACCTAGAAACGTGGAAAGTACCAGTCAACATGAAAGATAATGAAACCCCTGACTTCACTAGTTTATTCGAATGATATTTTCAAAATATTTCTGTTATTTTATTTGCACGACAAAATGAAAGACGATATAATATCAATGGGTGTACATGCAATTTTTTGGCATTTTTAAAAATGTGTATTTATTAAATGTCATTAAAAGGAATCCCAGAAACAAAAACAAAATCTTTTGTCGAGCAGTTGAAGGCTGTGCACCGTATGTCTTTTGGCAAATTCATTTTAAAAATTGAACCCTCTACTGTAAAAAAGATACATATGGTAATCTTTGCATTTGAAGCACGTCTTATTTTCTTCTACCTATAGGATAAAGCTTTCATATTAATATGTGTATACCAACACGATTAATCATTTGATACAAAAAGATAGTTATATAAATACGGATATTTCTTAGAATTGAGGGTCATCCTTTAAAAGTTACGGTCATCATTTAAAAATTACGGTCATCTTAAAAGCAGTTACGGTCAGCCTTGTTATGAATTGCTGATTCTGTTACGGTCATCTCGATTGTGATTTACGGTCATCTTGGCGATTTTTTCAAATCGAAATTCCCGTTTCATGCACATTTCTCAGAAGTAATTAGTGATTTCCGAGTGATTCTTTTATAAATTTACATCGTTTCAATGTATGATTTGTAAAGAAAATGATATAGAAACACTTTAACAGACAATACAGAAACTGACCTAATTTTTCATCCGACATCTTGGGATGACCGTGAATGCAGTTACGGTCATCAGCTTTACCCCAGTGAACGATAGAGTGTTTCTAAATATTTTGCCAATGAAAATAATATAACCAACTCTCAAATTTCCACATTTTCTCGGTAAATATATATATAAATTCGCGTATTCATAAAGGGCAAGAGCTTTAAGTAAATGGTAAATTTTATGAAGAGAAAGAATTCCACGTATGTTTTACCGTATGACGGACGTACATTTCCATCGAATGCTAAATAACTAAAATACATTTCTTATTTTCATTTAGATAGGATTGCTGTCATCGCTATCAGCTATATGTATGGCATTAGTTACTGTTACTGGAGGAGTTCTGATAGATAAACTTATAAAATCTGGCTTTGTTAGTACTACTGTAGGGCGCAAAATAGCGCAGTGTTCTGGTAAGTATCAGTTAAAATTTGACTTTAAACACTATGATCAAATTATTTTAAGTAAAAAACAAAATGCTAGACTTCCTAAAATCTGCAAGTTTTGCTCCCTAAATCTTCCCTGAACCACATCTTAGATGCCATTGTTGAGCACCAGTCTTGATCTTTTACTATTATATTTATATGCTCTCTCTAACCTATTGTTTATTTTCCTGTTTTAGGCATTACACCTCTTCAGGTTTTAATTTGAAAAAAAATGTATGACTTTTTAAAAATGTATAATTTTGTAGGTTATGGTATTGAGGGAGTATGCATATTCTGCCTAGGTTATATACAGAATATTGATGCGGCCATGGTTATGCTATGTGTTGGGGTTGGTGCAAGTGGATTAGCAGTTTCAGGTAAATAATAATATCTAAAAAAAAATCTACTAAATATCAATGACCACGTTATGTCGCTATCGTTTATGTAATCCGCACACTTTTTATATGCCACTAGTTATCCCATCCGTTCATTTTACATTTAATAAAGAGATCAATGTTTAAATTTTATTATTGCGATTTCTTTAAAAAAAATCTCACTATTTTTTGCGGTTTTACGACATACTCAATTTCGATTTTTGCGATACACATCTCTTAAGATATTTTCTTTTCTTAGTTAATTAATTAGAAACACAACATGTCTTAAAACATTGCAGTGTATGATTAACACAATTCTGTTGACAAAATTATTTTGAATACATTGTAAGATGTATAATACATTACAAAAGATGGTATTCTACATCTATTTCATATTTTAGTAAAAGTGGTTTAAATTCCATTATAAAGACCACACGCTCTGGCAACGTGTAGAAATTGGTTAAAAAAATCCAGTGTGAGAATATAAGTATTTTTTATATGATATATGCGAGAATTATCGCTATTCGCATAACAGTATTACCAATTTATTAAATAGATTTGTACTAGTTCCAAGAATGTTTTTAGCATTTTCATTTTTATTCTGAATTTTATATCTAAATAAATTTAAGTGCATGTTTGTTAATAAAAACTTATTATTTGCAGGGTTCAAATCAAATTCCCTAGACCTATCATCTACCTACGTCAGCATTGTGACTGGAATAACCAGAATGGGCATAACTGGAGCTACAATAAGTACATTACTAGTATCCCTCCTACGTAGTAGATTAGAGGTATATTCTGACTTTATTTAATCTGTATTAATATGAAGCAGAATTAACCACGAACCTTTTTAAAGATAAACAGAAAACAAATCATGTCATTTTTTTTAATTTACTTTCAGATATATAAATGATGTCCTGTACCTCAATAACTAATATTCGAATTTGTGCATATGTCGCATATATTGAATTTGAAATACAATATACTTCGGCGTCTAGAAGGTCTGCTTCATATCTTGATCTTTTCCTTGATATTGACACATTGGAATGTGTTCAAACTCGAATCCTGGACGAAGGCGATGGCTCAAACTTTCCAACTGTCAACGTTCTATGTATCAGCAAAAACATATCTTCTTCCTATCATATAGTGTTACATATATCAATTAGTTTTTTTTCAGCTCTTGCAAATCCAGACTACTTTAGAATTACAGTCAATCACAAATTAATTGGTTGCCTGATACCATGTTTCTGTGGTTGAACTCAGTTTCCCGTTTGTGTCTAATACAACCATGTTTAATCCGTCATTTTCTACATAAGAAAATGATTGTACTAAGTCAGGAATATGACAGTTGTTATTCATTCGTTTGGTGTGTTCGCGCTTTCGAGTTAGCCATTTTATAAGTGACTTTCCGTATTGAATTTTCCTCAGAGTTGGTCATTTTTGTTATATTGCTTTTTATTCATGATTATGAAATTTCGATTGAGTGGAGGTTGATGCATATAAAGCTGGAAACGCAAACGGTCTTGCTGTATTTGGAGTCAATTTCTGCAGTTTTCGTTTTTATTTTAATTTATTTATTAAACATCGGCCGACCTCTTACACTTTTACTTGGTTAGTATCAATCTCTTCTTTGTATTTGTTTTACAGGTTTCGTTTATCACTACATGGAGAGAGGTGTTTATGGTAGCTGGCTGTCTACATATTGCTGGTGTGATTTATTACGGTATTTTTGCATCAGGTGAAAAACAGCCGTGGGCCGACGGTGTTCAAGAAAGTAATATTTTAGATGTGATAAATCAACCGTCAGACACAGACTATAAAAAGTTCAAAAACGACAATGAGAATGACAATTTTGTTGAAAAACTAGCAAGTTATGATTCTACTTAGAGACGGTTTTATGTCGTTGTGAATTAGAAAATAAAACGTTACAATAGGAGTATTTCGAGTAAATTAGTAGGATCAAACCATGATGGATATAGTCCATAAAATCAAAATCTACAGTTAACAACTCATGTGATACGTTTTCACAAAAGTACCAATAAAACATAAAATAGTCTTGACGCCATCTAGCGTTGTATTTTGACGACAAATTGTCCGAAGATTCGTGTATTTTTCTTTAATGTGTAATGAGATGTGACGTTATACATGTTATATTGTACTTTTCCTATTAATTGTTTTCGTTGTTTTGATATCTTTTTCGGCATATGGATACTTAAAATAATAAGATTCAAAACCTATATCGCAGAGTCAGCCATAACAGGCCCCGAAGTCATAAATGTAAAACAATACAAATGAGAATACTAACGGCCTGTAAAGAAAAAATGATAAACAATCACAGCAACAAACGACAACCACTGATTTCCAGGCTTCTAAATTGGGACACGTTAATGGGACCCTATAACTTGGGATAGCAGCGAGTCATGTTCTTCTTTCTTATCCTACGCCTCCCTTTTATTATTAATAATATATATATTTATATATATATACAACTCGTCTAAACATCAACCCAACAAAGTTAAATCTGTAACTTTGCTTTCGCAAATTTTTGGTTCTTCCCTCGCCGGGATTCGAACCCATGCTACTGGGATATCGTGACACCAAATCGACTGCAAATATATAAACAAGTCTAAATTGAAAACAACGTTCGAACCTATATATATATATATGTTGCGTTGGATAAAAATCGCAAATTTTATACTTGTGCATGTGAAACAAATTTCGTTGTAAAGGGGTCTAAATACAGCACAAACAACATTTTGCAAAAGATCCAAAAATTGAAAAGTATATTTTTACAAAACGCATTTGACTAACAGGTGGAACAACTGATGTTCTGAAACCCTGCTGACTGCCATTGGCAATGCTGAGTATTTTTGAAAAAGTCACCAACCACCAAACACGAAGACAAATTATACATCTTCAACCAGAATAAAAGATAATAAGCAAGAAGTAACAAAAAGACAATAGATGAAGATAAGATTTATATAGAACAAAATGCACCTTTTTACAGATTTTTTTGAAACAACAAACTTTAAATCAATGCAAGCAAAAACATATGATATGTGATTGGTCCATATTTTCACCTACTATCCGAATTTCGTATAAATGAGTCACTCAAACGTAATGAAATGCAAACATTACCTCACCATTATATCGTATAAACATACAATTTGCTCAATAGCTACAGACACAACGAAATTGTAGTTTTGATAATTTTGCATGAAACCCCTGAGGGGTTCATGCTTATATATTGGCGAGTTTTGGATGTGTCTATGGGCCACTCGATATCTCTCGGCCGGAAGTCAGAATAAAATTCTCGGAACGTCTCGAAAGTTTTTGGTCATTTATACAGGTCTTAACAGGTTGTTATCTACGTCTTTGATATGGTCCCTTGATGGCCCTTGACGACGCAATTATCATTTGTTTTAAAACGACCACTGTACACTGTGTGTATCTGGGTCAATTATAACGTGGTAATGTATGTTGTCTCGATAACATGTGAACTAATTATGTTTGAAGATTTAACCACGGGATACTGAGTGTATTTCATCATAGACTTATGGGAGAGAAGATTCTGGTTAACATATTAATATTAGATCGGAAAAAAGAAAGATAATATTCTTATCAAAAGTATTCAATCGGAATCAAAGAAATATATACAAAATATATACTGTATTTATGTTTCTGAAGAAACTAACAATGATTGAAATCAGAATATTTTCAGAGTTGCAATTAAGAAATAAGTATTTTATATTACAAGATACTCTGCTTTGGTATTTTTAAATATTCATTTGTAAAGAAAACATAAAAATTAAATCTAAATAAATTCTTGCATCCTACAAAAAAAAAAAAAATGTTTATAAACAATAATCATTACATTTCTACGTTAATTATTTCATACCATTTTAGTATTTAGGTTTTATGAGTAATTATTATTTATTTTTTGTACTGTAATATATCCATAAAACGGAAAGTACGATAAATTTAGTAAATATTTAAATTTTAAAGGGTCGTGAATAAAAATACTTGTGTGTTTTCAATTCATGAAGCATGATTTTAAATTTTTGCAACTCACAACAACCGTAAAAATAATTTACAATAATCACAACAAAAATTTAATTACAACCATAATGTTGATTATTTAATACCGTTTTAGTATGGATTTAGAAGTCTTTGCTTATATTTTGTATAGTAATATATTCACCTAGTGGAATGTTAGAATTTAAAAGTAGATTCATTCGATAAATAAACTGTCCATCCGTAAATACTTGACGTTCGTGTTTATTGATATTATATACAATGTATATTCAAAAGAATTTGAAAATAAAATAATAACAGGAACGTTAGTTTTTTATAAAATTTTAATTCAATTTTTGTTTGTTTGTTTTAATAGTTTAACCGTATAGCATCTACATATTTGTACTATATGGTACGGTTTTGAAAATTTTATTCAATGTGTTGACCAACTATCCTACACCTCTTGATGCATTCACATTATAGATCACATTTCAAAAGCACACTATCGGTTTGCGTTCTCAAAAATTCCGGATAAAATGTCAATGAATCCGGAGTCAAAACATTAAATGTAGGCCGTTTGACATTCGAATTCAACTATTAGATTAAGATATGTGATGATGCAAATGCGTATTCTTTTCCTTAGTATCAGTGAGATGCTTTCTATTTACTATTTCGTGCGCTAAGATACTACTTGCATGCAATACTATTAAATTCACTCGTGAAAGCTTATTTTCGTTTTTGTTATCTAAATTCAGGACACGGAAGAAAGAGCTTCACATATGACTTTCAAGCACGGACATCATTTCTAACGGTATTCTGACATCGAGTTGTTTCTCTTTTGTTTCTTTTTTGAGTCACTGTCCTATTATAAACTTTGACCTTTTCGAAAAGCTAAGGATTGTCTACACAAGGAATAGATTCCTTAACTTTGTAAGGTATTTAGCCTTTTAACTTGTTTCATTCGAGCGTCACTGGCATGGTGCTTTTTTTGAGTCTACTGAACTCGTGTCTGGCGTACATCATTTTATTTCTGGTATCTTTTTATATCTACATACCTTTTTATATAAATTGGTTATTTTGAAAGTGTGTACAGGTATTCATAAACTTCTGAATTAAGAAATTCTTCGGCAAAACTAAGTTTCACCGTAGAATGTTTGAATTGATTTAAGTAAAATCTGGAAATCCTTTTAAAAAATTTGAGATGTTTTATGAGACCAAAATCAGTCTCTTCATAAAAGGTCCCAATCAATTGTATGCCACAGGTTTCACCGCATACAACATCTACCATGAGTAAAGACAGCTTCAAATACGAGTTGAGAATATAAAGGCATTCATGTAGGAAACAAAATATAAAGATATGATAGATAAAATAAATGCATCCAGAATTCCACATTATAAAGCAAACTGAGTAGGTTTGTGCAATTTGCATAAGTCATCCGGTTAGTAGAAATTAGGATTTGCCAAAGGGTTATAATCGGAAAAGTTATGTACAAGTGTCCAAGTAATAAATAAAATAGTCGAGCTTTAAAATAACTATTCAAATAGAAGCTGTAAATATATACTTACAACTGGCTTCTTATATTCACAGTCAATTATTTCAATTCAAAAGCAAACACAAATTCAGCAACAACCTTTCGGTGACCCGGCATTCACCGGTCTTAGGTTCATGTATTGCTTTTCTTTTTTTAAAGACAGCAACTTGTTTGAACTTCGGAATGATGGAATTGTGGACACGTGTTATACTATATGAGTGACTAAACACTACAGTTTATTCAGAGATATTAATAAGAAACACAGAGAACATTTTTATTATCACTGGACACGACAAATAGGTAAGAAGTCAAGATCGTTGTATTATGTAAGTCAATACGATAAGACACGACCACGTTCTCTCATCCATATATTGAATATATAGAAATGACGGTAGGATTCATTTTGCTTAGTGTTATTATTGGTATGCTTAATGATGATTATTTTTGCTTAATTTATACAAAGATAAAATAAATTATATACTGAAGGCAGCTTTAAGTCCCGTAACCTTTAATTTCTTTTTTGTATTGTTTTTACCATAAATTAATTGTTTCATCCTAGCGTACTATGTTGTAAGTTAATAATATGCTTCCTACATTTACTTACATAAATTAACAGTTGCAAAGTCATCGTAACAGAAACCAATCGCAGACCATCAATGTAATACTTATAACACGATGAATAGTTATTGTAGATTTAGAATTAGAATTTAGTTTAAAAAAAACATATCAATGCTTTCTTAACTAAAACGAAGACCTTATTTTATCATCCCTTTGTAAATTTTACGGACGCCATCACGAGTTGGAATAACCGTTTAACAGATGATATCAGATATGTTCCTCATGTCGTAACTCCACTTCCCTTTTCAAATCCCTACCGAATTAGATTATTTACCGGGTTTGTAATAACATGAGCAAAACGACGACGGTGCCACATGTGGAGCAGGATCTGCTTACCCTTCGAGAACACCTGAGTTCACCCCCGTTTTTGGTTGGGTTCATGTTGCTTAGTCTTTTCTTCTATGTTGTTTGTGTCTTGTGTACTGTTATTTGTCTGTTTGTCTTTCTTTTTAGCCATGGCGTTGTCAGTTTATTTTTGATCTGTGAGTTTGACTGTCCCTCTGGTATCTTTCGCCCCTCTTTAACAAAATGCTGATTACAAAATTGTTCAGTCTCATCAGATTTTTGCCAATAAGTTAGGCCGTTAAGCATACTGCTTGTCCATGAGACATATATAAGATAAAGGTAATTAACTTATACATTTCACATTCTAAATGGCCATTTTTGTTGCTAGGTACACAAAATCGTATTCTTTTATTCTATTTTGAGATTTGTTGTCGAAAAGAACGAAGTCCAAAAAACGTAAAAAATGAGACTGTCTAGAATTTCGTCTGTAAATTAGATGGTTGATATCGCAGTTTTTTGCAATCACATACTGAAGTGGTGCCTGCGACCTTATTCCCCTTATATTTTTTTTTTAATTTGATCATAACAGTCGTTTTTCTCAGAAATTTATTCCTTACTTTCCACCACTTGACACGAGGAATCTAATTTAGTATTTGATTCTCTTAAGCCCCAATGTCGACTTTAAAACCAGAGGCGAAAATTACCTAAAAATGAAAAATGCTATACCATGAAAAAGAAAATTGACATATAAAAATAAGGACATGTGGTATGATTACCACCGAGACAACTATCCACCAGAGTTCTGTTAATGTAGATGTAAGTTTGTCTGTGAAATGAACCCAACTTGTTTTTTTTTTGTTTAAATGAGGTAACAGTTTTCTTTAAACATTTCTATCTTCAGTTACTTGATGAATCAGTCTATGAGTCTTTAATCACAGAATTAATTTTAAGAACAATAACTTGGAAAATACTCAAATTGGTAATACAACGTCCATTTAAAAGATGTAAAATAAAACTTCATATTAGTTTTAATCGTACTTTTTACGTACTATTTCAGTCAGGAATCTATTACAGAAATAATTATTTAATTGGGTAAAACAGAATAATGCAATAATTGTTTCTGATGGCGAATAATTCTTAATTTTATAATGATCATTAGAATTACGTTGACAGATAAAAAAAAATCGACTCTTATATACTTTATTTTCATACAATTTTATAAAACAAACAAGTCCTTAATTAATCGATATTTTGTTTCTTCAATTTCGTATTTCAGATATACACAAAGAAAAAAGTTAAGCACCCCCACGTTTTTTTCTAATTGACAAATATTACATTAAGTGTTATTTGATCCCAGAACAATTGTTTGCAAAAATAGTAATGCAGCTTGTAAAGACACAACAGAAGCTTTAAGAAAAACACAACAAATTTCAACAAAAATGAAAATTTAATGAATTAATAGATTGTCATAAAAACCACAAGTCCAGTTTAAACAATAAAACATGTTCATTTTAAGTATGCACCTTCTGAGTTCGTTATGCATGATACTAATGTCATTTCACTTAGAAAACGTTCATAGTTCAGTATTCAATATCGGGTGAACTCTGTGTCTCATCCCTCCAGTTAGTCGTCGGATTTCCTTCTGTGGTATTTGCCGCCATTCCCGGTTCATTGCTGTTTTCAACTGACGTAAATTTTATACAGGTGGTCCAGCTACCTGTACCCGAAATCCTTACGTGTCCCAAGTATGCTTTATCGAATTCAAATCTGGACTCATGGCAGGCCATTGAAGAACAGTTACTGCTTCGCATTGAAGAATTGTGGTAACCGCCCTTGAACGAAGCGGTCTACCATTGTCATCCATAAACACAGGTCTTGCAGCTAATGGGTGGTTATCAAAATGAGGTACAACTACTGGCTGAAGAACTTCTCTGATGTATTGATCACCAATAAGATTTCCTTGTATAGTGACCAATGCAAGTCCAATTTGCAGTCATGAGAGATGCATCCCCATACCATCAAAGAGCCTCCATCTTAAGGGACAGTTGCCTTGATTTTCCTTGGGGTATATGCTGTATTTGTATGTTCCAAACTTTCAATCTTCCATCTGAAACATGCAGCAGAAACCAGCTCTCGTTTGCGTCAGTTCCTCAAGTTCCAACACGACGAGCTAGGCACCGTGCCAAACGCTTTTGTTGATGTCGGTCAGTTAATATGGAACGTCTTATTACCCTCTTTGACTTCCGTCCTGCTGAATTCAACCGGTTCCTCAAGGTTATGGTTGATAGCTGTCTATATATATATGAGTCACCATTTTCTTTTTAATTAAATAACAGGACTTGTTGCGAATGGCATTCGTCTAACCAGGCGTTGCAGTGTCCTGTCTTCACGCTGCGATGTCACCAATGGTCTACCGGATCTTGGCAAGTCTTTTACGTTATTGGTTTTGGATGTGTGTCCGCACAAGCCGGCTTACTACAGTATAATGGTAGCCCATCTGACGTCCAATAGCTTAATAAGAAAACCCTCATGACGCATGCCGATAATCTGCCATCTTTGAGCCTCCGATATTCGTCTTCGTACCATGTTCACAGAGTGTGAATAAAATTACAAATCGCCTGACTTAAATACTCAAATTTGAAACGCGGAAAACTGCATTTTGTAATTTGCCTGGGAGGCATGGTTCACGTGCATGAAACGTTGATATCTTCGTGACCGGTCAAACCTGTATGGTCACATCTTTTTAAAGGGACATTGGTTTTGTTAAAATAAATACTTATATTCAAATAAATATTTTTGGTAAAAAAAACTATAATGCAATATATCAGGGGGTGCTCAACTTTTTTCTTTGTGCATATAATTATATTGGCTACATTACATGTAAAGCCTATTCTTTATAAGTGATAAGTAGTTATTTTGTTCGTCCTTTTAGTAACCATACTATCTCTCCGTTTGTTAATATTTCATTCAACTGACGAATTATAAACCAAAGGAAAAGACTTCTGGCGAACAAGAATTCGAGAGTCAGTTCAAATTCATTGTATGACATGTAACTATATAACTTTAAAAATTATACACAAATATTAGTCTGCATAACATTTTTATTATTCTCTAAGCGTTTAGTCACGCACTGTGTCCAAATGGTTGGCGTCATTTTCAAGACTCGTGTTTTCTGACGAAACAAAAAACATTAAACTGGAATGATGCCCAGGTAGATATTACATATACTGACAATAAATATTATGAATATTAACTGATAAAATTAATGTCTTAAAAAAGTAATAGAACAAAACAAATCTACATGATTATACTTGATAAAGAACCAATTGAACATGTTTTTACCAATAACAAGCATGTTATAAATTTGATGTAGTTCTTGTAAGGACAGATTTTCTTAGCTATAATTACTCAAAGGGACTGTTATACAAGTGAGATGTTTAGCTAGCTATAAAACCAGGTTTAAGCCACCATTTTCTACATAAAAATGCCTGTGCCAAGTCAGGAATATGACAGTTGATATACATTCGTTTGATGTGTTTGAGTTTTTGATTTTGTCATTTGATTTTCTACGGAGTTCAGTATTTTTGTGATTTGACATTTATCTCATTGATATACCAAATTTTCATATATTTTATTCATATATCTTTATATAATGATTTAGAAGGTCATTTACTCGGACACAAATAAATTGAGCCCTACGGCAAAAGTAATTTAAAATATTTTACTCTACTTTGACCAATGTTATGACAGATGACCTGATCCTCTTATAGTAATATTTCGTTTGAAAATTATTGTTATACATTAGATTTAAGTCTTTTCCATGGAAAATAAAGTTTATTAGTCGAACTGCAATAACTATGACATATACAAATAAGAAACGCTAATGAAATGAGAAATATTTAATTGCATTGAAGCATGCCTGTCAGGGAATCAATGCAAGACTTGCTGAAGTTCAGACACACGCGAAGGTTGAATTCTTAAGGAACATGCTATCAAAAGAGGATGGAGGTAAGGTTATTGCTTTGATTTTATAATCGTTATATGGCTATAGGGAAACGGACAATATCTATTTTATTTTTATCTTGATTTTGTCCATTTCTTGTTCAAGTTAGCTATGTCACAAAAATGGTGGAGTATATCTACAAAGATGCATGTATATCTTCCATACCTTTCATTAATATATTGTAATCTAGAACGAGAGAAAAACATATAAAGAGTTTACAAGACGACATCTACATGCACACTGTAGAATGAGAATGGAAATGGGGAATGTGTCAAAGAGACAACAACCCGACCATAGAACAGATAACTATAGTTTCAGTACTGCAGTGGAATAGAAAATGTTAAGGTGCAACAAATGTATTACATAACTGATGCCGTTAAAATAAATTGTAACGAGTACCACAATAATATAGATACATTCACACTAAACACGTTGTCAATATAATATATGGAATTCTATGCGACTATCATAAATGTGATAGATTTAACTAATTATGTAAACAGGTTCAATTCACCACTTTCTACAAAAGGAAACGCCTGTACCAATGATTATCACTTTGTAATAACCCTCCCCCATTGTTAAATGTAAATTATACATCAAATAATTTCCTTTACAAATTGTGTAAATGTATTGATACGGCATGGAAGTTAAGATTAAAACATATTATTGCATAACAGTTGTAGTTTTGTGCTTGTTATTGTGTTATTGTGTTGTTCTCTGGCTGTGTATTTGCATTATTGTAAATTTTTTATTCAGACTTTTTATTTTTTGGATATATACGTTTTAGTATGTTATAAGTCGAATATAAAAATTTGACTCAAATCGGTGAAAATGAGTTTGACAACTAATGCCCCTTTAATCAGAAAATGATAACGTGGTGCAAAAATGATTATACAATATTTTGTATTTGACGTTCTCCTTCTTTAAATTCAGCAGTGAATTTGGAAAAACATTTTCATAACATTAAAACTTTATTGTTTTATAGGTATTTTTACGTGTCTACATTCTTGGATTCTGGTTCATGTTTTTATTTCAGATTGGTGGATAGGAGCAAAAGATGACGTTACAGAAGGCCAATGGCGTTGGGCATCTGGCGAACTGTTCGACTACACTGACTGGGCTCCAAATGAACCGAACAATGATCATGACCAGGATTGTCTTCAGATGTTTAAGACAGACCAGTATCACTGGGATGACGACCGCTGTGATGTAGCCAAACATTTCATCTGTGAGAAAGGGTAAGTAGTTTTATACTGCAACTAGTTGTGTTTATTTCCTAATTATAGTAATATAGCTATATTTTTATAATGTCAATTTCCTCATGGAACACTTTCTCCACAATCAGAGGTCCATTAAGGGATGAAAATAAGTTTGACATTTTTGTTACGATTAAAAAAGCTGTCATCTTATTAATTTAAGTTGCAGTATAAAAAGAATATCAGGTCAATGTCATATAAATATAAACATTTTTTTACTCGGCGAAAAAGTTTATATTTTCCTGGCATTGACCTAATATTGTATATCTTGTCAAATCGAAATATCAAAACTAGATATTAGAACTGATACGTATTTGTTTTTCTTACATACACAGGGTATTGGAATCATTTACATAAATGACCAATTGCAAATGGCTATTTGTGAAAATACTCAAAGTGTTAATTAATTTAATCATTGTAATAGTTTGAAATTATTTAAAAAGAGTAATTATAACTATTTTCTCAACAAATTGATTGACTGCTATGAAATACCTGTCTGTATATCATACTTCACCTCGTGGATGTCAAGGTTTCTTTTACAGTTATCGTACTTTGTCCTTCTCAACTTGTTAAATTGATGTTTTGTTTTGATTCTTATGAGTGACAGAACATCAAAACAAATTACGAATTATTCCAAAAAACATTTACTTCAAAATTAGACATTTAGTGATGTTCTTATTTTCTCATTTCCAGTTGCTAAAAAGTAAAATCACAAAAATACTGAACTTAGAGGAAAATCAATTCGGAAAGCCCATAATCACATGGCAAAATCAAATAACAAAACGCATCAAAAACGAATGGACAAGAACTATCATATTCCTGCCTTGGTACAGGCTTTTGAAATGTAGAAAATGGTGGATTAAACCTGGTTTTAAAGCGCTAACACTTTCACTTTGATGACAGTCTCATCAAATTCCGTTATATTTACATTGATGCGTTAACTAAACACAATAAATAAAATAGTCAAAATATGGGTACATCAGTCATCATCGTAAAACAATTTTAAAAGGAACAATTTAACAAAACACAAAAATATCTATCTACAAAACACATTCATTGATTTGTGTGTCTGACGTCAATTTTTTTTATACCTCACATGGATTTGTCGTGCAATGTGCATACAAACAATTTTAAAATTTACATAGGCAATGTTAGCATACAGGGTTAAAAAATCAAAAGTATGTAAGAATAAATTTCTAGTTGCTAAACGATTGATCTGTATCTTCATTTGAACCACGGTTTCCTATATCATTTAGTGCACTTTCAGTTGTCTTGAAAGGAACTAAAGAATGTGTGTTTCTTATTTATCAGCTTGCTTCCTCTTTAAAAATGTTCCCCTACTAAAAGTAAAATGTTGATTCTGAGCAATGCATGTTATTTTCTTCTACTCTACACCATGTTATAATTATCGGTTTCTTTGCGTTTGTACTGCATGGTTATTTTCCCACAGCTCATTATTTTTCCACAGCTCATTATTTTTCCTTTTATCTTTGAAATACGTTACGCAACGCAAAAAAACTCACTAGCTGGATAACGTGGAAAAACGACTGCATTCGACACTACGCAAATTTTACAGTCACCATCACGAAATGGTTGATCGATACTCATTGCTTACAGTTTCTTCACTCACGAGAGACTAGCTTTCAAGTCTTATATTCTAAGATTCAAGGAAAGTTACCTGACATGTAAACGCCCCAATGTGTGATATTTATCGCGATAATTTCACTTATTTTGAATAACATGACTGGTGATGACTGTATTGCAGTATTAGATTACCTTGTTGACGTCACAAGGTCGATCTCGCACTGTGTTGGTTTAATACGAATCTTCCAATTTTATTAATCTTGCCTTAATGAATTCATGACTGTACACTACTGTTGCGTAAAGTTAGTTAGTTTGTTGTTAGCGTTGTTATATTATTTTTTTTATATACTTATGTGACAATTTATTTTATTTTTATTTCAGCTTCAATTCAACGTTACCGGTTATTGGATGATGTGTTGACCTATTTTAAAATAAACATCATAGTTTTGTTGTTTTCCGCATCACTTTATTGTACCTATGATTTTTTTATGCAGCTTTAGTAGCCTTTTTCAACAGAACCATTGTTTACAGACCATTCCCATCTACGGACTCAAGGGCTCTTAATCGTGCAGTAAACCTGAACATTTTTCGACTCAAGGCTTCAGTTTTAACATCCCTATTCTGACTATATCTGGCCACTTATTTTCCTCAGGCAAAGTTGACATCAGATGGATTTGGATATTTTTTATATATATTTTTGATCATATTCAATATCCACTCATTCTATTTATTTGTTATTCTATATTGCCTAAGATAAATTGTAGATAGACCTGCTGGGTACTAATATTAGAATAAAGTTAATCAATTTACCACCAGGAATTTCAACACCCCACAAAGCAAATCTTCATACATACAAGTACTTTGACTTTTAGTTCAGATTGTAAATTATGACAAGAAAAAGAGAGCATAAAATAATGCATCTGATGTTATCTTTTCGACGTGAGTATTGCTCATTTTTAGGATCCCCCTTAACAAAACTGTTGCAGAGGGCAGAGATGTCAATTGATTCTTTAGATAAAAAAAACTCTTATCTTTCCGTGGATACGGCTTCCATTTTCTTTATTTAACATCGATTGTATACTAATAAAGAACGTTTTTCGCCTGTATTTACAATTCATATACTTAATTTTTATTTTATCGAGAAAGTGTATAATTCCTATTGGATACTGTATGTACTGTCGTGTATAACACTTTTGTTAATGTCTTTGTCAGATTTATTTGTATGTTTGCATTAAGTCCGCACTATTGAATGCTTTTGATGTTTTCATAGTTTTGGCTGCTGCATGATCCCAACTGTTGTCACGCAAACCAATTATGTTTTTACCAATTAAACTTTGAGGTAGATATTTTTTTTTAATTATTACTAATTCTTTTTGACCAAATGTCGAACACGATAGATATAAATAATCCGTAATCATTAGTGATGGGGAAAATTAACATCGGTTTTCCAGTACCTTGAACTGAGTAATTCTAAAGTAATCTTACTACATCTAATCTGCAACTGGAATTTAGACCCTTTTTCGTGTGTTACTATGGTTTGTACGTGATATTTGAACACCCGCATCTTCATAAACAGCAAGTACAGTTTACAAAAAATATGTTTGAAACATATCTGATCGGTTGGTAACTTACTCGAAAAGGTATTAAGAAATTACTGTCACCTTGGTAGCAATATACCAATTTCACCTGCATATGGGATATACGTACCCCAACTATTTTTGGTATTCAAGAGCTTCCAGCTGCTACTCATTCTTTGTAAAACGACACCAGTGTTTGAACAGAAAAAAATTGAGGAACCAGATTTATGGAACATGGAACGTATCGTCTTTTTTTTTTAAATCACCGGAAGAAACCAATACCTTCTTGATAAATATTTCGTTATAACTGCAAAAATAATAAAAAAAAGTCTTGACATCAAATCAACTTTTTTCTTTATTTGACTGTTTCTGCAAGTATGTTCATATATGTACATTGTACATGCGCATTGTTATGCGTTTACTTTTCTACATTGCCTAGAGGTATAGGGGAAGGGTTGAGATCTCATAAGCATGTTTAACCCCGCCGCAGTTTTGCACCTGTCCCAAGACAGGAGCCTCTGGCCTTTGTTAGTCTTGTGTTTTTTTAATTTTAGTTTCTTGTGTATAATTCGGAGTTTAGTATGACGTCCATTATCACTTAACTAGTATACATATTTCTTAAAGGACCAGCTGAAGGACGCCTCCAGGTGCGGGAGTTTCTCGCTACATTGAAGGCTCTTTGGTGGCCTTCGGCTGTTGTCTGCTCTATGGTCGGGTTGTTGTCACTTTGACACATTCCCTATTTCCTTTATCAATTTTACATAAACGTGAAAACCTTAGATTTCGAAATTATTTTATAGCAAAAAGGATAATTGAAAATCTTCTTAACCATTACATTGAAAAAATCTGGTGTCGTATAACGAAAAACCTGATATAACAGACAGCAAAAAACAACAACGATTAAATTACTGTTTCCTGACTATACACTAGTTCAAAGCTAATAGCAAGTAATAAACAATCGTGTATCTAAGACTAGAATATCATTTAGTCCAGATAAGGTATCCAATCGATTGAATGTAAATACGTCATTGACAGAGAAAACATTATTTTACAAAAGTCAAAAAAGTATCGACAGAATTTTAGGACTGTGACCTTTCATAGGTATTAACAATACTATTTACTTAGGTTTTAATTTTTATAACAAAATTAAAATTTTTACCGAGAAAAGCATTGTTTTTAGATCTCATTAAAAAAAACAGTGTTAAATTGGCACCTTTTTAGAATAACTCTATTTAATAAATCGATACGTTTACCAAGGTAGCATCTAAATTAACGGGCTGGATAAACAACCTCACCGTAAAAAGTAAGATGTGCTATCCTGTTTGTAATAAGTTTACCACAAGTACATTCAAACTTTAAAAGCAAATCTTTGTTTATAGGATTGAATTTAGTAATGGGTTGGAGTATTCTATTGTATAACAATCCTTAACTGAATAATTGCAGACGTTATATTCTGCATGGTGGTCAACAGTGCCTGTAACATAATTAAACAGTACAGTACTTTGTTCATAAATGACGTCCTATACAAAATCTAAATTGGTTTATTTTTTTGTATAATAATCAGTTTTGATACACATTGTGGATTTACAATTTGACCACTTGATCTTCCAAATATGCTATTATGTTGTTGAAACCTAAAACTTATGAAGCCAAATTTCTATAATATAAAATAGTATTTAGTTGAAACACGTTTTGAGAATGGCCTTGCTGTGAAATGCACTGATTGGAAAATGACCTTACCTGTTCTCAGATTCAATAAAATAATACTTGCATTGCATTTAATAAGTAACCAGTTGAACAATTGAAGAGTAATTCACAAATTTCAATCAACTGCCACATATCATAACTTTCGTTAGTTAACAATAAAGAATTTCTAACTCATAAACTACGTTACTTTTCCTTAAGTTATGTCGAAACAGCGTACAATAATAGTTATGATTACTTTCGAGCAGTGATCTGATGATTCTTTTTCTGTAATTTAACTAAAGATGTAATTTATTGCAAGGCAAGAAATCAAAGTAAGACATTGAACCTACTTGTCACCCTTGGCATGTATCATGTCAACCCCGAATGACAAAGTAAAAGTTGTAGGACAAAGTCAGTTCCTCGGTCACAATACTTTGATGTTATTGAAAAGGTTGCGAACAATTCATAATATTTTATTATTAGTATATAAAATTTACCAAATGTGAATTTGTATTTTTTCCATGTGAGAGGTGTGTAAAGGAGAATAAAAAAATGTATATGATAGATTAATCAAATGTTTTGCTTGAATCTTTTACATTTACATGTACAACCGACATACATCAGTTCAAATAGTTCATTGTTGTTTTTGGTAAATTTTAATTGTAGGTATATTTTATCAAGTCAATTCATTGTTTTTTCACACTTGTGTTACGCAGTTTGTCCAACAAGTGTTTCATCAATAACCTTCTTCCTGTACACTTGAGATCGGAAAGTTTGGAAAGTCGGAAATCTACATGAATTATCGATTGGTCATAATTATGAATTAATCGTTTTCAAAACTTTGTGAAATACTAAGGCTTTTCTACATTAAGAATAGATAGCCTTAGCTGTATTTTAGGTCCTCAATGCTCTTCAACTTCGTACTTTATTTGGTGTATTTTTATTTTTGTTTAAAAAGAGCGTCACTGATGAGTCTGTTGTAGACGAAACGTGCGTTTTGCGCAGTACAAAATTTCAATGCTGGTAACTATGATGAGTTTATCTACATAGTATTATGATGTTTCAACGTACTTTAACATTCCTGAACTTTCAAATGTCTCCATTCGAACGTTTTTAATGACGGTAAAACAGACAAGCGTTTTAGACGCACGGAATTCAAAATATTAGTAGCACTGGGTCGATATCAATGCAGTTGGATAGTTTTTTTTCGAGGGTATCATCAGCTAAGTTCTCTCTATTAAAGATTTTATATTCTAAAACATTACGTTGATGACTTTAGAAATCACTAAGAAACTAATGTACCAACTCTCCCAATACAAAGTTGATTTTAAATAAATTTGGCTATTCTTTTAAGAATATTGTGGTCATAAAGGTCTTAAAGTTTCCTCTATCTATACACCCCTGGTTTTCAAATATTGGATTTTGAGCGTGCCTATTTATCATTACAAAAGGTAAATCAAGAAGAAGGTTCGGGCGTACGAAATTTTTCATGTGCAATATTAAATATACAAACATACAAATCAGATTCATTTTTCAAAAACCTATGGTACTAAAGATATAACGACCAGAAGAACACAACCACATATAAAAATTACAAAATAGCTAATTTGCTGTTGGCAAAACATAATAGATCTTTGCAAAAGGCTGAAATGAACAAAACTGGAAACGAAATGAAAGGCTACAATATAATTCTTTTATTGTTTTCTCCTGACTGTGTCTTCCACAACCTTGCATTGATGATAGGTAAATATTAAAAAAATCTGTTACACTAAGTCTTGATAAGTATGTGAAAGTAGGACAATACGTGTTTCGCTGATTTTGTAAATGCATAGTTGAATCTTGCATTTAAAACATCCATATATATATTTTTACAGTTAAGAGGTAGCAACACATACGTTAATTAACATTAAATAACTACAAAGTGCATTTAGTTCATATCGATTATAAAACAGCTAATATAGACTTGAAGACGGTCAATACGATTTTCTAACCTTATCTATTTCTTCGCCACTTTTAAAAGAAATTTAACACCTTCCCATTATTGTCATACAAAATGTGTGAATTTCAATAACATTTGTTCGTAATAAATTATACAAAGGTTACTACTAACTAGTTCTGTTAAACGATGGTCAAGGATGCTGAAGCAGGATTTAATGACTGTTGCTATTTACCATGTCGATTTACATATGAGCAATAAAACACAAACATTTGAAGATTCCCGATACATGCAAAAGGTGAACTTAAATTAATGGTGCACCAAATTAACGGAATGTATTGTTTTTGCTATTGGAGGGAGCTTTTTGGGAGGGTTCATCAATTTTTTTTCAAATACAATTTTATCTGCATCAGAAACCAAGCAAACTAGTTTGTTTTTACTTCTCTGGTCAGGAATTGATGATTTTCTTTTTTCATGGTCATTTATATCACCTGTTGAACTTGATTTGCATTGTCCAGATAATTGAAGATCTTCTTTTGAATGTATTGTCATTCTTGTCATTTCCATATCAATATCAAGATGATGGTTATTTCGAATACTGAGTTCTGACAAAGCGATACATTTTCCTTCAGAATTTCGTCTAAGATCCCCGAATTTTGAGTGTCTCGTACTTTCCTTTCCTCTTGTAATATTTGGCTCTCTTTCTTGTATGATATCACTTGGAAATTGAAAGTAAATTTCTTTTCGGTCATAGGCTATATGCTTAGGGCTAGTAAAATCAATCATCACTACTGGAAGGTTAAAACTAGATACATCCTGTGGTGATCCATACAACATCTGTTTTGGCGAGAAATATCTGTCAAAACACTCAGCATATGCATGTGAGTTTTCGGTTCTTATATAACAGAAAGCATTGAAACCTTTTTTGTCATATATTGCGGGATCGGCTCCCTTATTTAGAAGCATTTTGACAACACTAGTTGAAGCACGATAGCGAAATGCATGCATTAAAACTGTCCTTCCATTTATGTCCCGAAGATTTGGATCAGCGCCACGGTCTAAAAGAAGTTTGACGAAGAAGATGACCTTGTCTTTCTCTGATTGTGATATAAATGAACAGGCAATCATCAATGCTGTTTTGCCGTCATATCCTTGATAGTTTACATCTGTTCCACCGTCAACGAGGAGTCGTACTAATTTCTTCTTTTGTTGAGCTACAGCTGTCAGAAGGATATTCGTGTCAATAACCTGAAATATATATCTAGATATAGGAAGATGTGGTATGAGAGCCAACGAGACAACTCTCCATCCAAGTCACATTGTATAAAAGTAAACCATTTTAGGTCAAGGTACGGTCTCAGTACGTCGAGTTTAATTTGAGGGTTTAAAAAGGATCGAGTGTATTGATATCGTACTTCGGTTTTGTTATACTTGCATTTCATAGTTTATTCATTTAAACTTGGTAGAAATGAAACGACACGAAAATGACATGTAATCGTAAACTTTTCATTCCTGAAAAACACATCAGTGTCGTTACATGCTTGACTGATAAACAATGATCATTTTGTGTCACTCTTTTCTAAACCTTTGCTAAATGAGATTTTGTGTTAATAGAGTCTGTGATTTACGCGCATGCATTTGTAACTTATGAATTGAACGTCATACAACATGGCATGTCCTTACTTGCAAATGGTTAAATTGATAATGAAACTCTGAAATTGTTAAAGACCCTAGTTTGAAATCGTCCATTCGTGTCAATAAGAAAAAAGATCCAGATTGACATTCTTTCTACTTTATTCAGTTTTTTTTTATGTCAAATTCACAGGGATCACTTAAAAGTGTCCACAACATGATACAGCAATTTCAAACAGAGTTTGAACAGGTATTTCGATTGATCGTTACCCATCATCCGACTCCATCTTCACTTTTATATATAATTAGTTGTATGTACACGAGTACACAAATTTAAATGCAATTGTATGTTGGAATATAAATTCTACAATCTTTAACACAAAAACTGACGACGATGAAAGCGTTCAGCAGTATAATAATATATACTTCGTTATTCTTTTATTGAATTAGTTGTGCCTTGATGTAACTGGCAAAGTGAATTTTTGTGTCGACATACAAAATTTCAAGAAATTAAGGATAATAGTGTACATTACTCATCATAGCTACCACGATTAAAGCTGTATGCCAGACACATCAGATAATCGAGTCAAACAGTTGAAACAGTCATATACATGAAGAGAACGAAGTTGAAGAGCATTGACTGAGGACGTACAATATTGGCAGGGTATGCTGACTATGTGGTACGGGTATTTCTCATTGTTGACGGCCGTACACTCTACCTGTAATTGTTTATTTCTGTGTCATTTGGTCTCGAGTGGAGAGTTGATTCATTAGCAACCATACCATCTCTCAAATTTTATATATAATGATTAAGGTTTTTTTACTGATCGTCACGTGACTAGGGTCTATCCCCAATTTTGACATTTTGACTTAATGTGGGTTCGCATTTCGGGTGATGCATGCATATCATGAGACGTATTCCCTGTCATAGCCAACGGTCACCCTTCTTATATAGGTCATGCCTTTCCTTCAGTGTGTTTGTTAAATTGTTTGCCTTCTTAATGATTGATTAATGAAATGTAAAAATCGGTTAACAACATTTGTTTACTTAGAAACTGGCATGAAAATACAAATATTTTGTTACTGCAATTTACGGTACACAATTTTATAAATTATTTCAAATTCAGGAATGTATCTTCCTTATGCAAATCTCGTTTTCCTTTCGCTGCATTGGCTTCATTTTTTTTTACTTTATCAGCTCCTCCATTTTTTAAAAGGTATTATATTTTCATACTTTCAAACGCAAAAATAAACTGCACAGTCTCTTGACCGCTTCTGTTAATATTCATTAGCGCTTATACTAGCCTTGTCTATCCTTGAAATAGCAAAGTGGGATAAGTCGTCTAAGTATGTTTGAACTTGTATACATTTGTGTAGATAGAGATATATTCGATCGGATCATTTTAATTCAATTCAACAATGTTTGTCTTTACAAGTTTGTTTGTAGACATGTACTTTCTAAGGAAGAAACGTCTTACCTGATTCATCTTCAAATTGTGGTTTGCAGTTTTTTCGTATTTTCACAGCCTTTTATAACACATCGTAATTAGCACATCGGGACCTACCTTTTTTTACACAACCTTATAAGGAAAAAGATGTATGCTATGTATGCTTGAATGAAAGAACATTTGTGGGTAAGTTATGAAGATATATAAATAGTGTTATCGTGACCTAATACAATATAAATACGTAGGGTAGGTATACATGTATGCCATATGTTGCGAATTTATCTTAACGACTATCTTAATATGGGGAATCCAGATGAATTTGTTAACAAATAATAGATGTGTTTTTGGTTTTTAGTATAGTGATCAATATGAGTCTTTAAAGCAACAGTTGTTATCCGGTGAACTACTATATAATGTCCAAGTCTTCATTATTATAAACCTACATGCTGCACAAGATAAATACAAACTCAAAAAAATAATATAATATCAAAGAATTACTTGTAAAATTTGAATTACAAACGTAACGACTGACCGTGTATTGAAAAAATAACACACCCTCTGACCTTATATTAAATATACACGGTTTCAACGAGCTCTACTTCATTCAAGTATATTCCTAGACGTGTATAGAAGATGCGATAAAATCTCAATCAAAATCAAAGAAATCCTTTATAATGCATTGAAAATCTGTTATCTATTACTTTTTATTTGTACTTGGTAAAGAGATGTATATATTTTATAACAAGGTTATTTCAACATTGGCTACCAAAACTGGATGCTGTGGAGAGCCTGTGTCACTCACCGTAATCTTTGTGCCTTCTCCATAAGGTAAACTAGAATAGTATTACCTTATTGTTGTTTATTTCGCTTTGAACACTTTTGCTGTTTACGTTTTTTCTTGATTAACTTCAATTTTGATGAAAAAAGAAGCCCCGAAAAGTTAGTTAAACCGTCGTTTGAAAGGGGGGCATATATCCTTATATATGGAATATATGCATTTTAATCTTTTTGCGCTGAAGTAAACATGCAAAACACATCAAGTTGGTGTTTGAATTGAACTTCTAGATTAAGGCAGAATGTGTGCATCGTATAAATATGTATTTACTTTAATAGATACTTAAGTGATTTTGTTTGCATCTGTACTCTTCGGGAATCTGTTTTTAAGTGGTTGCCGTTTGTTGATGTGTTTCTCGCGGTTTGTGGGGTGTTTTTTTTAAAGATTATACCGTTAGTTTTTCCTCTTTGAATTATTTTACATTAGTCATATTGGCCCTATATAGCTTGCCGTTCGGTATGAGCTAAGAATCCGAGTTGAAGGCTGTTCTATTACCTATAATGGTTTACTTTTTACAATTGTGACTTGGATTGAGATGTGTCTCATTGGCACTCATACCACATCTTCTTATATCCAATTAAGAGTTGTTGGTTATGATTACTGTTATTGATTGAGTCGTAACTCCATAAGATAGAAGTGAATGAATCTGACAAACTGTAGCAGTCGTTCATTGTTTTAAACTTAGAAGAGTCCCTAGTTTTAAACGAAGAATCGGGGACCAGCCCACCTATATTGACCTATGTTATACATTGATTGCTGGATCCTAATTATTGTCGCATTTATCTTATTTGTGGGATTTGGATGTTCAGCCAATTTTGTCAATAAAACTGAACTATATTTTTTTTTCATGCAAGTATAAGCTTTAAAAAGCAATACAACTAGGTTTAACACATCAATTATTCTCTTTATGAAATGGCTGTATAAAGCAGTAATATGACGGTTGTTTAACATTCGTTCCGTAAGTCTAACCTCTGAATTTGTAACTTTTTATCGACTTCTTCTTTTTTAATTTTCCTTGGATGACGATAGTTTTTGTTTATACTTACATATATAGCTTGGTTTTTTTTAACCTGGTTGTTTTACTTTTTAAACCTCTGACTTGAAGTATCATCCCCGTACATCGTCATTTAAGATCACCTGGACAATCCAAAGCTTATCTCAGACATCTAACCGTCACTATCAAAGAACACAACGAGGGTTGATCAAGGGCAGACAATTTTGCTCGGGAAATTTTTTGGATAAGAAAGATAAAGACAGTTTCCCCTGAGGTCATTAATGAAAAAAACATAGACTGAGTCCCAACCATCACTTTAGTACAGAACGCTTACAGTTTTAAGAAATTAATTCATCCTCCCAAACATCAATATCGAAGAAAATTTACCAGCGTATTGATTCGTGATAATTTGTATAACAACAATAAAGACTACCGCATGTCAAGATAAGTATCAGTTTTTTATCTTACCTCCTATACATTTCTGAGAATATGATTGGTTAAAAGCGTCCTCGTGGAGACGGTGTATATTTGATATTAGATTAGTAGGGAGGCGGGGCTTATTTCATACACGGTTAGTATTGTTGTTACGTCCCTTTATATTCTTATTAGGTAAAAGGGAGGCTTGGCTTATTGCATACACGGTTAGTAGTGGTGTTACTTCCCTTTATAAAAATATAACGGTACTGAGTAAAATCTTAAAGGTTTCAACAGACAAAGAAATTGATGATTAAGATGGAAATAAATCCATGAAACGCATTTAAACCTAACAAGTTGTTATTGTTGGCATCTGTTTTGTAGGATCAATGATAGTAGCTAGTTTCTTAATACTAAAAGTATCGAAGACTTGCTCATTTTGATAGGAAACTAGTCTAAATTTCACATGTTAAGAAAGTCGGTAAGATGAATTCGTTACATAGCGTGCTAGTAACGTAATACGGTATATATGGGGTCAGTAATATGGGGTGAGAGCGAAGACCGTATTAGGTCACTAGCACACTATGTAACTAATAATTTCTTTCTGATGAAGGATGATATCAGTTATCCGTAATATTTCTTCCTGATTTAACTTTTTTTGGTGATGTTATACCCTTTTATAATTGTTATATATTATTAATTTAGAGTGAACTGTATCAAAATTATATGATTCATCCACCGTAAGATATATCGTTGGCTATCATTTTAAAAATATTTAAAACAAATGGAACTATTTCGCCTCGTCTCTTCTAGATCTGTTAGTACAGTAAAATGTCATTGTGACTGTTATTGTTAACACGCGCATTTATGTCTCATTTCTTATAACCTCGTTTGGCCAAACATCTGAGAGGTTTCTGTAACCGTTTAGTGACAACCTTCTCGAAAGAGCAAATCTACTTCATTCTGTAAGCTTGACTGTATGGGTTGCCTTCTGTACAATTTTTGGGGTGATAACTTTAGTAAGAAAGGTACTGATGTTTATCTGTAGGTTAACATTAGATGTCTGTTTATATGACGCCGTCGATAATAGATGTAGTTGTGTCTGAGAACAATATATATATAGTAAAAATGTTCATATGTATATTTAATTTACTGGCGGGCGTTGTTTGCATGTTTGATAAAATCATCTAGATTCATGTCAACATTATCGATGAATCGAAACCAAGACAGAGGTTTAAATAAAGAGGTTAAAAATATTTGTTTTTCTAATTGCCCATGAAAATATTGGTGTAACACGGTGTCATTTCGTCCTATCTGAAGCTAATGTTCACCATTGTAGGTAAAATTATCACTATCTTAACTTGAAATTGTTGCATCGTTTGCTTAAATACTTTAAAAGGATGGACCATACCAATAGTATGGGTGTTATAGAATAACAAAACGCCTTAATGTTAAACCCGTATTATGAAAACTATAACAATACACGTAAAGCGCAATCAAAGGTACATCGTACCAGCCTTTTAATTATATTATACCAGATACGTATTTCTTTTACATTAACATATAAGTAACACTTGATTAAAAATAGTTGGAGTCAAAGTCCATTACGAAGGCGGAAAGCTTTAAAAAACAAATATACAAACAGTTGTGTCATTTATATGATTAGAGCAATTTATCCTCTGTAGCACTAGTAAGTCTTGTGTGGACAAAATGCACTTCTGGCGTATTAGAATTTTAAACTTGTGCCTTTTGTTAGCTATTATTCGTGTGTTTCTTTGTCAATTATGTTCTCCTTTTTATTTATATTGTAGTCCTGTAATGTTGTGTTGTCATTTCAATGTTATATTTCACATGGCCATAAAAGAGGGAGGTTTGGCATGCCACAAAACCAGGTTCAACCCAACATTTTTTCCTTTAAAAATGTCCTGTACCAAGTCAGGAATAAGGCCATTGTTATATTATAGTTCGTGTCTGTGGGTGTTACATTTTAACGTTGTGTTTCCGTTGTGTCGCTTGTTTTCTCTTATTTTTGAGTGTGAATTCACATTACTATAAGACGTGTCACGGTACTTATCTGTCCCAAAAACATGTATTTGGTTTTAATATTATATGTGTTATTCTCAAAGGATTTTGTCTAATGCTTAGTCGGTTTCTGTGTGTGTTACATTTTAATGTTGTGTCGTTGTTCTCCTCTTATTTTTAATGAGTTTCCCTCAGTTTTAGTTTGTTACCCCGATTTTGTTTTTTGTCCATGGACTTATGAGTTTTGAACAGCGGTATACTACTGTTGCCTTTATTGTATACACATCTGATCGAGTCAAATGCCAAATATTTTCGTAACATTAAATATACATAAAATGTCAAATATAATATGTGTCTGTTGGTCGTGTGGACAATTGACAGATTATTCACCTGTGTTGGTGATGGTGATGAATGAACACCAATAGTGATAATTGATTGTTTTATATGATTATATACGTATCGTATTTCAGGCTAACTTTCAAGGTCTCATTTCAAACTTGTCTACGCATACCATTTAAGGTAGAAATGCATTTTAAATTGACATTAAAATCCATTTGGAAAAGTGATGATGCGATACTCAACATATCAAAATAAGATGTGGTATGCTAGCTAATGACACACATGATAACCAGAAACCAAATGACGAAGTAAGCAATTATTGGTCACTGTTCGGCCTTCAACATTGAACAAAACCAATACAAAAAAGCAAGCAATGAAACCACATGACAATTGTAAAAAAAATCAAACTAGAAAATTAACGACTTGACATACAAAACAATAAAAGTAAATATGATGAACAGCAACAAACGAAAACCAATGAATTACACGCTGTTGACTTGGGACGAGCACATGCAGAACGTTTGGAAGGGGTGTCTTTTACTGACCCTAAACAGTGCAGTAACATCATTACATAAGCACAAACTATAAAAATCTGTTGAAATGGGCTTGATTCATCAGATTTATACAAAACATCCAACATAAGCACTTAAGATACAAGTTCTTATCTTTTAATATTGACAGTTTCTAAAAGATGATAACATCTGGAATCAAAACTGATATATGTCAATCTAGGAAAGAACATTTGCTAAGGTTTTTTTTAAAGTTATATTCTCTTGGTAAATATCGACAGTATATTAAGGAAATAGCACAATATCATCAAAGTAATTGATTTTGTCAATTAAATTGAATTTAAAATGGATATTCACTAAGTTAGACCATAAGCAGTGATGCACAACAGTACAAGCTGCTATTAATGGTTTGAATTACTAAATTCTTTTGTAAAACCTAATCGTTGAATCGTACATAGATTGGTCTAAGTGCTAATGCATTGCATATATCAACTCATCAAACTTTAATGAGCTTTAAAGTCAATACGGTACACATAAATTTGACAGCCATTTCCCTTTACAGAAATTATTCAAAAATAATTCCTCCATAAAATGGTACAATACACAACAAATGTATTGTTTTGGAATGGAATTCTACATATTTTGTTAAAATATAATCCTGAAAATAAAACATGCTACACGGATAAAAAAGTGATCAATATGCTGGAGTTTTATTGCTCATTTTGGCATTCAAATGTTCATCTTTGAGAGTTTCTGATGAAGGAAAATACAGAAAAGCACTTCGGAGGCATGGCATTAATAACTTGTTTGGTTCTTTTTTAATTTTAGGTAGAATTTTCCAGGAGGTTGTCGACGTCCTCATTGGTACAAATGTTTACCTCTCCTGATCTTTTGTTATTTTCATATGAGTCTATAGCCTTTGGACACTTGTTAAAAAACGAGATGATAAAAGAAACAAAACTATATTATTTCACATATAAGTATATTGATGGTGATATTTCGAATAACAATTTGAACTTTTCTGGTTAGGTCCCATTCATTTGTCCTGCTGAACTTGAGATTAAAGAACTACAAATAAGTCTGCTTTCACATCATTTCTAAACATGTCCATCACATTTGACAACAGCTGTCATCTCAGTACCAGAATTCATGACACACGAGACGATATCAATTTTGACGTTATACATGTCCCTCACCTAAGCAGTAACATTTTTAATTCATTTGCGTATAAAGTATACAGTTCTCTACTCACACGATATACAAAAAAATTGCAGCTGCTACTCAGACGTCATCGGTGTCTGAGTGAAAATGAATACACAATGGGTTTGTAGAGAACTTCACGTCCTTCAAAGACGGAGATACTGAGACCTCATAGATAAATTTGTAGTGTCTTCCTTACTTATGATACAAGATGGTCTTGAGTTATTGATTCTATGTGCTAAAGTGTATTTTTCTTATTTTACTTTAGATTTTGATGTAACCCTCCAACTTGGTTTTAACTTTTTAATTTTGGGTAAGTGGGTTCTGAACAGCGAGTCGGCCGCAAAGGTGAAACAGTGTTATTTTTGTTTTGTTTACCCTTGTTTGTCTATCTATTTCATGTTTTCTTTATTTAAAAAATGTAGACTATATACGGTATGCTTTTTTACCAACAACGAGCACTTTTATTTTGTGTGTGTAGTTTACGTCACTAGTTAGTGTTTTGTAAAACATATGCACCAACATATGTTTTTAAATATCTACTACACATTTTTTGTTTTCTCTTATATAATTATTAAAGATGAATTTTTATGTTCGTTTAAATTTTGTTGCATCCTTACACAGTGTTGGCTTCTGGATCATCAATATTGTCAACCCTAACCTATAATAGCTGTTTGGTTTGCTAACATGATCATGTCAATAGAACGGAACAATAAACAAATTTCATACAAATAATTGGGAAGTTTAGCTAGCTACAAAACGAGGTTGTACGTAGAGATTAACAACAATTAGTCATCATAAGGCCTTCAGCAAGTTTAAAAATCAATTTTTCGAAAACCTAAGGATTTTATTATCCCAGGCATAATCTAAGCCGTATTTGGCACAACTTTTTGGAATATTGGATCCTCAATGCTCTTCAACTTTGTACTTGTTTGGCTTTATAAATATTTTGGTATGAGCGTCACTGATGAGTCTTATGAAGATGAAACGCGCGTCTGGCGTACTAAAAAAATAATCCTTGTACCTTTGATAACTATCAACACCCCATTGTTAACAATAATATACTGTGTTATATAGACATTTACGATTAAAACATCTTTCTAACAGACTTGTCTTTGCTTTTGTACGAATAAGTCGACTGTAGCAGTAGCACGGTAGGTATAGTGTCCGGCTAGGATCGTGGTTTTGCGAGTGATTTGATCGGGTTTTTTCGAGTGTTTTCGAGTGCGATTACTTTTTTCGAGTGAACATGATCAAAAATGTAAACAAACAGACTTCATTTCTGACAAGACGTGACATAGAAGCTTGAGTATCATATACAAGGATATACAAGGTGTGTTAGTATTAGAGATAAAAAGATATTACCAGTCCGACATTATTTGTCGTTAAAAAAGTTGAATTTAGTCTTACACTGCTTTTATCCAAAAACAGATTAAAGCCATTTTTATACACATACCAATACAAATTTCGCAAATGCATACATGGATTTCATATTTCCTTAGATATACATACACTTTACAAAAACTCTTGTTGTTGCATTGAAAACGACATTTTGAGACTAAATTCAATTCTATGTGTTCGGTTTTTTCGAGAGCAGTCCGGGCTTTTTCGAGTGCGTCCTTGTTTTATCGAGTGATTATATAAATTTCCCATAGCTAAGAATGTTATGTGTCAGTGTATTTACGTTTAAAATCAATACAAAAAGGGTTAAAATTATGTACTTTTTAATGCACGAAACCAATGCATTCATCAGTTTGATAAATGTGTTTTAATACTTACACTTTATAAAAAAGTATCTGTCATTTGTATGTATTGTTGTTTGTCACATCTTATAAATTACATGTACAGTATATATTCATGATGTCAACAATCTAATGAAGGCATAGACAACTTGGGTTGAGACGTACGTACAAACAGTGAATTAAGCTGATGAATTATTTATTTCATTGTTAACAATATATGAAATTTAATTCAGATTGTATTGGGAATAAAATAAACTGGTCGGATTAAGTATGTGAATGTTTTTTTGTTGTTAATAAAGTTTTTATTTCATGGGACAAGGAACAGACCTCTTGTAGTAGAATGTTTTCTATCAAATACAAAAAAAATATTTGGCATTATTGTAAATTAGACAACTCTCCACAAGTGACCAAATGACACAAAAATTAACAACTTTAGGTCACAGTACGGCCTTCAACAATGAACAAAGTCCATACCACATAGTCAGCTATAAAAGGCCGCGAAATGAAAAATGTAAAACAAATCAAACGAGAAACTAACGGCCTGATTTATGTACAAAAAATAAACGAAAAAAATGACGACAGACGGACAACGTATACCATAATTCGTACTGTATACAAACTGCGAGGTTGACCACGAAAAATATTATTAACTGTGACAACAAGTATACCATTAAATGAAGTTGAAAATATTATGCGTCCCCTGCACTATGCTCTAAAGACCCTTTTTTTTTATAAAGGATCCAATAATTTCTAATTCAATACATTTAATACTGGAATGTCGTGGTAGAAAGTTTTCCGAAAAGAAAATGTAAATTAAGTTAATAAAACAATCTTTTTTTAAAGTCAAGAATACCTTTTTTCTTATTAAAAATTTTGTTAAAAAACTCGGACCATCTGCTTAATAACACGGACGGTTTCACAGTTCCTCTCGACAAAACCCGGACAATAACAGACACTTATTTTTTTTGTTACATGTACATACAAGGAAATTGTGCTTCCTTGTTGATCAAAACATGTATAGTAATCAAAACAAGTTGGGTAGTCATGAAAAAACTATTATAATTACAAAATAGCGGTTAACTGAACTTATCGCATGTTTTTTCACTCGAAAAGCCCGAACTACACTCGAAAAACAAAACGACCGAATCATTCGAAAAACCACGATCCTAGCCGGACACAATACCTACCGTGAGTAAGTTGAGTTTTTCTATGCATTACTAGTAATAGCTGAAACCCGGAAAGTTACACAGACAATTCACGTATTTGGAATAGATAAACACGTTTCTGTAAACAGCTAGTTTTAACCAAAAATCAATTTCATAGCATTGTACAATCATTAGTGTCGAGCTATCATGTATATGAGTTCAATGATTTTATTAAATTATAATCTGGCGTATTGAATTATAATCCTGGTATCTTTGATAACTATCAATTCCCCATTTTCTACACAAAAACATGCCTGTATCCAGTCAGGAATATGACAGCTGCTATCCATTCGTTTGATGTGTTTAAGCTTTTTAATTTGCCATTTGATTAGGGACTTTTTTGTTTCGAATTTTCCTCGAAGTTCACTTATTTTGTGATTTTACTTTTTTCTATAATGAGTTTATTTACAACCACGGGGTCGATGCCACTGCTGGTGGAGTTTTTATTATCCGAGGTTTCACCAGCCCAGAAGTCAGCATTTCTGTGTTGACATAAACTGTCATTGATCATATTTATAAAATACTGTTTACAAAACTTTGAAGTTTTGAAAAACTAAGGTTTTTCTACCTCAGGAATAGATTCCCTTAGCGGTGTTTTGCAAACTTTAGGAATTTTTGGTCCTATGGTCCTCAACTTCGTACTTTATTTGGAAAAAAATATTCGAGCGTCACTGATGAGTTTTTTGTGACGAAACGCACGTGGCAGTGGCGATCGAATCAAAATAGTTGGAGGACCTAAGGTCAAAATCATTAAAAACATAGAAAGAAAGTAAAACCATATCTGTCCCAGACCATTTTTGCTCGGTATAGATATGCTTATTATATTTCTAACAGTAAATTTACCTAAAATGGTCGTATTATAAAAAGTATGTCGTAGAGACAATTGAACTATAACGCCTGCGTGACCTTCGATGCGTTGGTTATTAATGTATATCGATAGTGATAATAAATAGTAATATACAACGCGTTGTTAGCGTTCACATATCTAAACCTTGAAATCTATGACGAGTTTATTGTGTATAGTATTCAATTCATGGTAAATTATAATTTTGAAAAAATCATGATTTCCTTTTAAAGGCATTCTTCATTTTACATTGGAATATTTGTGCTAATTTAATTCTTTTGGTTTGCATAAAGAATTTCATGCCGGTTTTGCCTGACAAGATAACTACATTGTCCAAGGTTAGAGGGTGGGTTCCGAGCCACCTAACATTTATAATCAACAACCCACGCCACATTTTGTATGTTCCTTTCACAAGTCAGGAGCATGTTTTTAATAGTTGTCGTATGTTTCTGTGTTACTTATTTGTTTTTCGTTAATTATTTTATACATGCATCATACCATTAGTTTTCTCGTTTGAATTGGTTTACATTTTATAATTTCGGGGCCTTTGATAGCTGACTTTATGGTATGGACTATAAATATTGTTGAAGGCGGTACTGTGACCAATAGTTGTTAATTTCCTGTCACTTTGTCTCTTGTGGACAGTTGTCTCATTAGCAAGATTACTACATATATTTATAGTGAAGAATTATAATTTATTCTTGATCATACATGTAACACTAGCAAACACGTTCATCCCCCTAACATGTCCAATTCTTAAAACTTGACTATTTCGTACGAACGTGTCCTTCAAATCATATCTGTCCAATTTATGTTTTCCAAAACCTGTCAGATTATTTACTTCGCTCAATCGCGTCCGATGTTTTCCTTCCCAAAACGTATACGACTATTGTTATTTGCCAAAACCTGTACACTCAAAGACGTCATAACTTTTCATATTATTTAGAACTAATATTTCCTCTGAGACGTCAAGAATGTCTTTTGCAAATTCAGTAATTAATACGTTTGATAATGTTCAGCTGGATACCAAAGAAAAGGTTAATGTCCTACTGTCCTTTTTACAACAACTCAGTATCGTTTGAAAAATTCCAATAACTAATTGATCGGGTTTTTGTTGTGAACTTTAAGGTAAGGTCTAGTTTAATGAATCCAAAACCAAATATCAAATTCAATTAACGTAAATGATACTGAAGACATAACCAACATTTTTTTTTCCTCGATTGAAATATTTAAAAGGCGAAATATACCACAAGGGATAGTAAAACTCATGTCGATAACACACTGACAATGCCATGGCAAAAGGGTTCAAATAAAACATGTAGCTACAAAAGGAGTTTAGAAAAATCCACTAGATCATACAAATGTCTTGTCATGTATAATTTTTACATCTATGCATGTATGACTTGTAGTCGCAATTTTGAAATATCTTCAATGCATATTTACACAGTTTATTTGCTTCTTACAAAATTATGAAATATTTTCATACAAGTGGGAGGATAAGCTAGCTATAAAATCAAATGTGTGCCATCATGTACTTCGTAAATTGTCCGCGACAAGTCAAAACAATATATTTACATCAATTGAATATAGTTTAAATCATCATATCAACATATAAAACGCAAAAAACATTGACGTAAATAAATTGTTTATTTCCAGAATCTTGAGCCTGTTTTCTTTTGGCTGCTTGGATGCAAAGATTGTTTTACTTGGAACTTCTGTATTGCATATTGAGACTTAAGGAGAAATGGTTGAATGTAATATCATTCAAGATGTATTGATTTAATCTCATCAAAATGAAATGCACCTTCTTGTATATCTATTAAGTAAGACAGGTAAAAGTATCGGCAAATACAGCATGTTTATCTTGAAAATAAATCTATATAAAATAGTAAAAACTCTATTACGAATTATATTTCTACAGGTCTTGTAACTTAAGCGATACTTGGATTATCAAAAACATTATCAGAAAAAGATGGATTTATATTTGACATACACAGAAATGAAAAAAAGTCCTCCAAAACATCACTGCAAAGTCATTTTTATTTACATTCTTAGACAAACTATTGTCTGTGAATATTTAGAAATTTCCAAATGTTCAGATGAAATGTATCCGCCTCAATTCAAGCTTGTAAAATCTGTCATTTATATTGATATTAGAAATACGTTCGTTAATTTTCAACGAAAAATTTTTTAAAAAGGGGACGACTTTTCATTTTCGTAAATGTCCAAACGGTTTAATATGTATATGTCAAGAATATGTACAAGATTGACGGTGTGTCATAAATCTCGACGAACGTTATATTATTATTAAGGTCTTTCCTTTTTCTATAAGGAAAGACCTTACTGTATTTCTTCTGATTATTATTATTATTATTAAGGTCTTTCCTTTTACAAAAGGGAAAGACCTTACTGTATTTCTTTTGTTTATTATTATTATTATTATTATTATTATTATTCTTCCGTTAAACTTTGACAAATTTAGCCGCGTTAACCATAAGACGTGTCGCTTTCATATTCACACTTTGTATAGGTGTCATGAATACCTATCTGGAACTCACCCTGTGAGTCGAAATATTTTGTTGGTTCGGAGTAATCCCTCCGAAACCCAAAAACCTTGTTATCGTTCCAACACCATAACCGTAATAGGTAGAAAAAAAACAAAGGGTGAAATTTGTTCAGGACCAGACCCCGGTTCTTCGTTACATTTGGATCGAAAAGATTCAACGACTCATTGGTAGGGTTATGCCCCTATGAAAATTAACCGGTGTCGGTTGACCACCAAAACTCAGAAACCGCAAGTCGTAGACACCTAGGATTTTCACCATTCATCATGAATTCATGTATCTTTGAAAAACACCTCAAGGTCAAATGTGTATGTTGACCTTGACCTTTGACCTAACACCTTGTTATGGGATAATCTCAGAAACTATTATACTTACAGAAGTTTTAAATAGTGGAAAATGTTTGGGTCATTACGGCGATACTTTGTTACATTTTGACCGAAGAGATTTGACCTTTTTTTAAGGGGCATAACCCCTATTTTAGGTTTCTGGAAAGACAAAATCAGCTTTTACTATATAACCAAAGGTCCTAGACCCATTGGATCTTCAACAATGACATTGGGGACTAATGACCTTGACAAAGGTCAAAAGGTCAAAGGTCAAGGTCATGTCCCAGATAGCGAATTTAGTGTTTTAAACCTTATATAAAGGATTTTTAGTGTGTTTTAAAGCTTTTTAAGGTTGACCTTGACCTTTGACCTTTCACTTTTTATTGGATATCTCAAAAACTATTATACTTACAGAAATAGCAAATAGTGCAAAATGTTCAGGACATTGGGGACTATTGACCTTGATAAAGGTCAACAGGTCAAAGGTCAAGGTCATGTCCCAAATAGCGGATTATGTGTTTTTGACCTTATTGAAAGGGTTTTTCAGTGAGTAATAAAGCTTTTCAATACACTCTACGTGTATTGGAACATGTATTTTACATTACAAAAGGAAAGACCTCTCAATTGTTCAAGAACAATTGACAGTTTAATTAAGGTCTTTCCTTTTACTAAAGGGAAAGACCTTACTGTATTTCTTCTGATTATTATTATTAAGGTCTTTCCTTTTTCTATAAGGAAAGACCTTACTGTATTTCTTCTTCTTCTGATTATTAAGGTCTTTCCTTTATCTATAAGGAAAGACCTTACTGTATTTCTTCTGATTATTATTATTATTCTTCTTGTTCCGCCAAACTTTGACAAAATTTCCCTCCGTAACCGTAAACCATGTCGCTTTCATGTTCACACTTTGTATTGGTTTCATGAATACCTATCCGGAACTCACCCTGTGAGTCGAAATATTTTGTCGGTTCGGAGTAATCCCTCCGAAACCAAAAAACCTTGTTATCGTTCCAACACCGTAACCGTAATAGGTAGAAAAAAAACGAAGGGTGAAATTTGTTCAGAACCAGACACCTGTTCTTCGTTACATTTGGATCGAAAAGATTCAACGACTCATTGGTAGGGTTATGCCCCTATGAAAATTAACCGGTGTCGGTTGGCCACCAAAACTCAGAAACCGTAAGTCTTAGACACCTAGGATCTTCACCAATCATCATCAATTCATGTATCTTTAAAAAATACCTCAAGGTCAAATTTGTATGTTGACCTTGACCTTTGACCTAACACCTTGTTATGGGATAATCTCAGAAACCATTATAATTACAGAAGTTTTAAATAGTGGAAAATGTTTGGGTCATTATGGCGCAACTTTGTTACATTTTGACCAAAGAGATTTGACCTTTCTATAAGGGGCATAACCCCTGTTTTAGGTTTCTGAAAAGACAAAATCAGCTTTTACTATATAACCAAAGGTCCTAGACCCTTGGGGTCTTCAGTAATGGCATTGGGGACTAATGACCTTGACAAAGGTCAAAAGGTCAAAGGTCAAGGTCATGTCCAAAATAGCGAATTTAGTGTTTTTAACCTTATATAAAGGATTTTTAATGTGTTTTCGAGCTTTTTAAGGTTGACCTTGACCTTTTCAATACATTCTACGTCTGTTGGAACATGTATTTTACATTAAAAAAGGAAAGACCTCTCAATTGTTCAAGAACAATTGACAGTTTAATTATTATTATTATTCTTCTTCTTGTTCCGCCAAACTTTGACAAAATTTCCCTCCGTAACCGTACACCATGTCGCTTTCATGTTCACACTTTGTATCGGCGTCATGAATACCTATCCGGAACTCACCCTGTGAGTCGAAATATTTTGTCGGTTCGGAGAAATCCCTCCGAAACCCAAAAACCTTGTTATCGTTCCAACACCGTAACCGTAAGAGGTAGAAAAAAAGCGAAGGGTGAAATTTGTTCAGGACCAGACCCCGGTTCTTCGCTACATTTGGATCGAAAAGATTCAACGACTCATTGGTAGGGTTATGCCCCTATGAAAATTAACCGGTGTCGGTTGGCCACCAAAACTCAGAAACCGTAAGTCGTAGACACCTAGGATCTTCACCAATCATCATCAATTCATGTATCTTTGAAAAATACCTCAAGGTCAAATGTGTATGTTGACCTTGACCTTTGACCTAACACCTAGTTATGGGATAATCTCAGAAACCATTATACTTATAGAAGTTTTGAATAGTGGAAAATGTTTGGGTCATTAAGGCGCAACTTTGTTACATTTTGACCGAAGAGATTTGACCTTTCTGTAAGGGGCATAACCCCTGATTTAAGTTTCTGAAAAGACAAAATCAGCTTTTACTATATAACCAAAGGTCCTAGACCCATGGGGTCTTCAGCAATGACATTGGGGACTAATGACCTTGACAAAGGCCACAAGGTCAAAGGTCAAGGTCATGTCTCAAAAAGCGAATTATGTGTTTTTGACCTCATTTTAAGGCTTTTTAGTGTGTTTTAAATGTTTTTAAGGTTGACCTTGACCTCTGACCTTTCAACTTTTTAGTCGATATCTCAAAAACGGTTAATCTTACAAAAATAGTCAACAGTGAAAAATGTTTAGGTGACTGAAACACAACTTTTTTACATTTTCACCGAAAGGATTTGACATATTCTTAAGGGGCATAACCCCCGTTAACGGTTTCTGAAAAGGTAAAATTAGCTTTAACTCTTGAACGAAAAGTCCTACCCCCATGGGGTCTTTTACAATGACATTGTGGACCAATGACCTTCACAAAGGTTACACGGTCAAAAGTCAAGGTCATGTCCAAATTATCGAATTTGTTGTTTTTGTAATTTTTTAACGGTTTTGTGTGTGTTTGAGAGCTTTTCAATGCATTCTACGCCTATTGGAACATGTTATTTACATTTCGAAAAGGAAAGACCTCTCAATTGTTCAAGAACAATTGACATTTTAATTATTATTATTAAGGTCTTTCCTTTTTCTATAAGGAAAGACCTTACTGTATTTCTTCTGTTTATTATTATTCTTTTTCCGCCAAACTTTGACGAAGTTAGCAGCCTAAACCGTAAGACGTGTCGCTTTCATGTTCTCACTTTGTATCGGTGTCATGAATACCTATCCGGAACTCACCCTGTTAGTCGAAATATTTTGTCGGTTCGGAGTAATCCCTCCGAAACCAAAAAACCTTGTTATCGTTCCAACACCGTAACCGTAATAGATAGAAAAAAAACGAAGGGTGAAATTTGTTCAGGACCAGACCCCGGTTCTTCGTTACATTTGATTCGAAAAGATTCAACGACTCATTGGTAGGGTTATGCCCCTTTGAAAATTAACCGGTGTCGGTGGACCACCAAAACTCAGAAACCGTAAATCGTAGAGACCTAGGATCTTCACCATTCATCAACAATTCATGAGACTTTCAAAAATACCTCAAGGTCAAATGTGTATGTTGACCTTGACCTTTGACCTAACACCTTGTTATCAGAACAACTCAAAAACCATTATACTTACAGAAGTTTTAAATAGTGGAAAATGTTTGGGTCATTACGGCGCAACTTTGTTATATTTTGACAGAAGAGATTTGACCTTTTTTTAAGGGGCATAAATCCTGTTTTAGGTTTCTGAAAAGACAAAATCAGCTTTTACTATATAACCAAAGGTCCTAGACCCATGGGGTCTTCAGCAATGACATTGGGGACTAATGACCTTGACAAAGGTCAAACTATCAAAGGTCAAGGTCATGTCCACAGATAGCGAATTTAGTGTTTTTGACCTTATTTAAAGGATTTTCAGTGTGTTTTAAAGCTTTTCAATACATTCTACGTCTATTGGAACATATATTTAACATTATAAAAGGAAAGACCTCTCAATTGTTCAAGAACAATTGACATTTTAATTATTATTATTATTAAGGTCTTTCCTTTTACTAAAGGGAAAGACCTTACTGTATTTCTTCTGATTATTATTATTATTATTATTATTATTATTAAGGTCTTTCCTTTTTCTATAAGGAAAGACCTTACTGTATTTCTTCTGTTTATTATTATTATTATTATTAAGGTCTTTCCTTTTACAAAAGGGAAAGACCTTACTGTATTTCTTCTGTTTATTATTATTATTATTCTTTTTCCGCCAAACTTTGACAAATTTAGCCGCGTTAACCGTCAGACGTGTCGCTTTCATGTTCACACTTTGTATCGGTGTCATGAATACCTATCTGGAACTCACCCTGTTAGTCGAAATATTTTGTCGGTTCAGAGTTATCCCTCCGAAACCCAAAAACCTTGTTATCGTTCCAACACCGTAACCGTAATAGGTAGAAAAAAAACAAAGGGTGAAATTTGTTCAGGACCAGACCCCGGTTCTTCGTTACATTTGGATCGAAAAGATTCAACGACTCATTGGTAGGGTTATGCCCCTCTGAAAATTAACCGGTGTCGGTTGGCCACCAAAACTCAGAAACCGTAAGTCGTAGACACCTAGGATCTTCACCATTCATCATCAATTCATGTATCTTTGAAAAATACCTCAAGGTCAAATTTGTATGTTGACCTTGACCTTTGACCTAACACCTTGTTATGGGATAATCTCAGAAACCATTATACTTACAGAAGTTTTAAATAGTGGAAAATGTTTGGGTCATTATGGCGCAACTTTGTTACATTTTGACCGAAGAGATTTGACCTTTCTGTAAGGGGCATAACCCCTGATTTAGGTTTCTGAAAAGACAAAATCAGCTTTTACTATATAACCAAAGGTCCTAGACCCGTGGGGTCTTCACCAATGACATTGGGGACTAATGACCTTGACAAAGGTCACAAGGTCAAAGGTCAAGGTCATGTCCCAGATAGCGAATTATGTGTTTTTGACCTTATTTTAAGCATTTTGAGTGTGTTTTAAGTGTTTTTAAGGTTGACCTTGACCTTTGACCTTTCAACTTTTTAGTCGATATCTCAAAAACGGTTAATCTTATGGTTGGCCACCAAAACTCAGAAACCGTAAGTCGTAGACACCTAGGATCTTCACCATTCATCATCAATTCATGTATCTTTGAAAAATACCTCAAGGTCAAATTTGTATGTTGACCTTGACCTTTGACCTAACACCTTGTTATGGGATAATCTCAGAAACCATTATACTTACAGAAGTTTTAAATAGTGGAAAATGTTTGGGTCATTATGGCGCAACTTTGTTACATTTTGACCGAAGAGATTTGACCTTTCTGTAAGGGGCATAACCCCTGATTTAGGTTTCTGAAAAGACAAAATCAGCTTTTACTATATAACCAAAGGTCCTAGACCCGTGGGGTCTTCACCAATGACATTGGGGACTAATGACCTTGACAAAGGTCAAAGGTCAAGGTCATGTCCCAGATAGCGAATTATGTGTTTTTGACCTTATTTTAAGCATTTTGAGTGTGTTTTAAGTGTTTTTAAGGTTGACCTTGACCTTTGACCTTTCAACTTTTTAGTCGATATCTCAAAAACGGTTAATCTTACAGAAATAGTAAACAGTGAAAAATGTTAAGGTGACTGAGGCACAACTTTTTTACATTTTGACCGAAAGGATTTGACATATTCTTAAGGGGCATAACCGCCGTTAACGGTTTCTGAAAAGGTAAAATTAGCTTTAACTCTTGAACGAAAAGTCCTAGACCCATGGGGTCTTTTACAATGACATTGTGGACCAATGACCTTCACAAAGGTCACAAGGTCAAAAGTCAAGGTCATGTCCAAATTATCGAATTTATTGTTTTTGTCATTTTTTAGCGGTTTTATGTGTGTTTGAGAGCTTTTCAATGCATTCTACGCCTATTGCAACATGTACTTTACATTTCGAAAAGGAAAGACCTCTCAATTGTTCAAGAACAATTGACATTTTAATTATTATTATTCTTCTTGTTCCGCCAAACTTTGACAAAATTTCCCTCCGTAACCGTAAGACGTGTCGCTTTCATGTTCACACTTTGTATCGGTGTCATGAATACCTATCCGGAACTCACCCTGTGAGTCGAAATATTTTGTCGGTTCGGAGTAATCCCTCCGAAACCCAAAAACCTTGTTATCGTTCCAACACCGTAACCGTAATAGGTAGAAAAAAAATGAAGGGTGAAATTTGTTCAGGACCAGACCCCGGTTCTTCGTTACATTTGGATCGAAAAGATTCAACGACTCATTGGTAGGGTTATGCCCCTATGAAAATTAACCGGTGTCGGTTGGCCACCAAAACTCAAAAACCGTAAGTCGTAGACACATAGGATCTTCACCAATCATCATCATTTCATGTATCTTTAAAAAATACCTCAAGGTCAAATTTGTATGTTGACCTTGACCTTTGACCTAACACCTTGTTATGGGATAATCTCAGAAACCATTATACTTACAGAAGTTTTAAATGGTGGAAAATGTTTGGGTCATTATGGCGCAACTTTGTTACATTTTGACCAAAGAGATTTGACCTTTCTGTAAGGGGCATAACCCCTGATTTAGGTTTCTGAAAAGACAAAATCAGCTTTTACTATATAACCAAAGGTCATAGACCCATGGGGTCTTCAGCAATGACATTGGGGACTAATGACCTTGACAAAGGTCAAAAGGTCAAAGGTCAAGGTCATGTCCCAGATAGCGAATTATGTGTTTTTGACCTTATTTTGATGATTTTTAGTGTGTTTTAAATGTTTTTAAGGTTGATCTTGACCTTTGACCTTTCAACTTGTTAGTCGATATCTCAAAAACGGTTAATCTTACAGAAATAGTAAACAGTGAAAAATGTTTAGGTGACTGAGGCACAACTTTTGTACATTTTGACAGAAAGGATTTGACATATTCTTAAGGGGCATGACCACCGTTAACGGTTTCTGAAAAGGTAAAATTAGCTTTAACTCTAAAACGAAAAGTCCTAGACCCATGGGGTCTTTTACAATGACATTGTGGACCAATGACCTTCACAAAGGTTACAAGGTCAAAAGTCATGGTCATGTCCAAGTTATCGAATTTGTTGTTTTTGTCATTTTTTAACGGTTTTATGTGTGTTTGAGAGCTTTTCAATGCATTCTACGCCTATTGGAACATTTACTTTACATTTCGAAAAGGAAAGACCTCTCAATTGTTCAAGAACAATTGACATTTTAATTATTATTCTTTTTGTTCCGCCAAACTTTGACGAAGTTAGCCTCCGTAACCGTAAGACGTGTCGCTTTCATGTTCACACTTTGTATCGGTGTCATGAATACCTATCCGGAACTCACCCTGTGAGTCGAAATATTTTGTCGGTTCGGAGTAATCCCTCCAAAACCCAAAAACCTTGTTATCGTTCCAACACCGTAACCGTAATAGGTAGAAAAAAAACAAAGGGTGAAATTTGTTCAGGACCAGACCCTGGTTCTTCGTTACATTTGGATCGAAAAGATTCAACGACTCATTGGTAGGGTTATGCCCCTATGAAAATTAACCGGTGTCGGTTGACCACCAAAACTCAGAAACCGTAAGTCGTAGACACCTAGGATCTTCACCAATCATCATCAATTTATGTATCTTTGAAAAATACCTCAAGGTCAAATTTGTATGTTGACCTTGACCTTTGACGTAACACCTTGTTATGGGATAATCTCAGAAACCATTATACTTACAGAAGTTTTGAATAGTGGAAAATGTTTGGGTCATTACGGCACAACTTTGTTATATTTTGACCGAAGAGGTTTGACCTTTTTTTAAGGGGCATAACACCTGTGTTAAGTTTCTGGAAAGACAAAATCATCTTTTACTATATAACCAAAGGTCCTAGACCCATGGGGTCTTCGGCAATGACATTCGGGACTAATGACCTTGACAAAGGTCAAAAGGTCAAAGGTCAAGGTCATGTCCCATATAGCGAATTTGGTGTTTTTAACGTTATTTAAAGGTTTTTCAGTGTGTTTTAAAGCTTTTCAATACATTCTACGTCTATTTGAACATGTATTTCACATTACAAAAGGAAAGACCTCTCAATTGTTCAAGAACAATTGACAGTTTAATTGTTAAATCATTTTTACAATAGAGTTTAAATGTCATAATTATGTCAGTCGAAGATGTTTACTAATTGATTTCAAGAATCTGGGTTTATTTTAAAAGGAAATATGACACACTTAACACCTCCTTTTTCATATTAATATAATTCATTAAACTTTTAAATGTTTGAATTGCCCATAAAAGGCTTTATATAAGAAAGGCGAAAGATACTAAAGGGACATTTAAACAGAAAATTCGAAACGTCATGGCTAACAAAGGAAAAGACAAACAGACAAACAACAGTGCAAAAACACAACATAGACAATTAAAGGCTGAGCAAGATACCAAAGGGACATTTAAACAGAAAATTCGAAACGTCATGGCTAACAAAGGAAAAGACAAACAGACAAACAACAGTGCAAAAACACAACATAGACAATTAAAGGCTGAGCAACACAAACGACATCAAAACTGCGGATGATCTCATGTTATCCAAAGGAGACGTAGAACCTGCTCCACATATGGCACCCATTATCCTGCTCATCATAGTAAAACTTCGGTGATAAGTAATAAGTCTGACCCGGAAGTCACATTAGAAGAAAAGGGGACGGTATTGTAAATACAACAATTTTGAATATCCGTCGTCATATGTGAAACAGATATTCCATAACGGTCAACCAACTCTTGATTGCGTCTGTGTAATTTAAGAAGGAATGGTTTCAATTTCATTACTTGAAACTCTTGGTTTTATAGCTTCCTTCTGATCAGCAACTCTCTATCACTTTAAACCATAATAGGAAATACAAGCCCTGAAATATCGTATCAATTTGGAGATATATACTCCGTATACAGGGTGTTGATCGTTGCTACGTAATCACGGAAAGATACCAATTGGGAAACTAAAATTTCTTACCGTAAAAACGGCCCTCAGTGTCAATTTCTAGATATGTGATTTAATATATGAGGCAGAGTTTATTGTATCTGTTGTATCCTTTATCAAAAGTTCGATTGGATAGATGCGATTAGCATATTCACCAAATTTTGAATAATTTAGTGAAAGAACATCATGTATATTGCGGAAAGTAAAGTTAAATTAGGCAACTAAGTTTTTTCTTCCTATAAGCTATAATTGGCGTATAATTATATAAAAAAGACTATAGCTATAATGTCGTTGTTGAGTCGTTGATCTTTACTTGGGTATTGTATTGCAATTCCCTTACTGATGTTCAAGTGTTTGTTTGAATTTTTTTATTCATTATTTCATTATATATATATTTAGCATCACAATCCTTTACAAATATATGTTGTGTAATACGATAGGCTATTTTATTCCCGTCTTGTTGGTGGTGATGAAATACACACTAAATATATCAGTGTAGAATTGCATAATTTTACATCAGCAGATTCAGTGCATAGAACTGGCAGTCAGCGACTGCGTGTATTCTTAAATGATAAAGTTTTGTTTGTATTTGTGTGTTTATATAGTAAAGCACCATTACACTTTTTTCCTGTTATTTCTTTTTTGTACCTTTGCTTTTCCACTGACCAAAATTGAAAGAAAAGTTGGAAATCTGAAGAAAGTGCAGTGTAAAAAGCAGAAATTCGGTGATGGTGAGCTTTGGTGGTAGAACTTTGATTACCTTTGCTAGATTTCCTCGCATTTTTTTATCAGGGTTTAGAGATTAGCATTGTCGTAGAGAAACCTGTCTATTGTTTAAGTTCATATGACCTTACGACTTATAAAAGTACGTAATGCTTTAAATTATCAGTAAATATTCGCGATTGAAGCCATATGACTCATCAAATTTATTAAAAACAAATATGTTCCATATACTTGAAAGGCTAATAATCACTATAAAACACATATATTTTGTTTGACACAGAACTATTTTTAATTAATAATGGTTATGTTTAATAAACTGTTTAAACAGTATTATTTCATTTTTTTTTATTAATAATGATTATTCTTTAATAAACTGTTAAAAGTTAAATTATCCTCAACTCTGGATATACATTAATTGTCGAAATGTTCATATGGTGCAGTAAGCTTGGAACTGTCTATGTTACAAACTATATTTTTTTTTAGATTTTATATGTACAGAAATATTAAAACTACGTTTACACCCTGTTGAGTAGGACCTCCACGAATATCATTCCTGCAAACAGTATATGCATGTGTCCAACATTTCCTGTAAATAACATGAAAGTATTTTTTTATTTTGGAGATATGTGATTACATAAAGAATTATAAATCAGGATGTAGACCTGTTACGTTGAATATAACAGTCAGTCGTGTCCCAAATAAAATGTAGAACATACAAAAACGCCTCTTATATTAAACTAAATCAATTTAAAATGATAGTTGCCATTTTAAAATGCGTACCTCCTTTTTTACTTCAATATTAATAGAATAATCAATAATGGGTAGATGACAATATTTTTATTCCGACAAATACGAGCAAACAACTCGGAGGATATTGGCTAGTTTTTGCTTTAATATGTTTACATACCCCTTCCCAACAAACACAACGTTTCATAAGGTTATCAATTAACCATTAACATGGAGATGAAATAAGTTGATTAAATAAAAATAGCACAAAATTGACATATTTAATAAATTGAATAATATAACAAATTTGAAATTAATCAATGCATAACATATTTTTACCTCTATGACAACATTAAAATTGTAATGATAAATTGGATTCTTTTCAATTCAATTTGAAAGGAACAAAATCTTAATTTATTTATATGTTTTGAAATTTGACTCAGCAGAGATAATCAGAAATATCTAGATAAATATTAAAGCTGGGAGAGGTTATATCGTTGCATAAAAAGGACGCTTAGCCTGTCGACGCACCCCCTCACGCTCCTTTAGGGAATCAATGGACTGCCTCATTTTGCTGTTACAAATGTGCTCTGAATAAATCTTGCTTTCGATGTACAGATTTGAATAATGGTTAATTTATGTCACCTGATTCAATGACGGATTTTTTTGACAGCTCTGCAGAGCAATGAAGACTGGTCTAGCTATATTATATTAAGATTAATATCAAATAAACGTATGCATATACCTATTAATTTAGTTTATACATGTATTTTAATTTTCTCATATGATACTGTGATTCGATATAATAGGCTAGTAATGACTTCAAACATTAGATAGATTCATATTTAAAAAAAAAGGTTGGCATATAATATGGATAATAAGTATTGTATATTATCAAGCAACATGATTTGGTTGACCTTTTCGGTTCTGGATTTTTTATCGTTGAGTTACTGTCTTACTGTCGTAAATCCCAAATACGTGTTTAAAAAAAAGCGGCTAAAGAAACCAAGTTTTACAAGTTTAATAAGTATATTACTTGTACGCTCAGGCACACATGATGTGCATCAAGATAAATCTATCATAGTATACAAATAATCCGAATTTCCATTCTCATTTTAAAAAAATAATAAATTGGCTCATGATTTGTAAAAATTCGGTGACGATACTAATGAGGGTTGTCTTCATCGCGCAGTGACATCAACCCAGTGGTTGTTAAACGTCCCAGAGAGACCAGGATTTTAATTTGGTACGTCAGTTGGTTCCCATAAGAAATATAACTGATTATAGAAGAACACGTCGTCCAAACGTAACATATATGTTGATAAAAAAAAAAGAATAGTTAATATTCAAACTTACCTTTCTCGTTTGTAGCATTATTTGCATTATTTGCGAGGTTTTCTACAATATATAATTGATGATTATAGCAATGAGTGAGCATTTATCGAATGCGGGTTGTTTTTGCATTACAAACAAGAATTGTATCCTTCCGTAATGTTATGCTTTTCGCCAAAAAATAATCTAAGAAGATTGAGTCTCAAAACCAAATAAAAGAAGGACGAAAGATACCAGAGGTACAGTCAAACTCATAGATTGAAAATAAACTGACAAAAGTTGAAAAGCAAACAAAACCAAAATTTCTCACAAGATGTGACAAATACGGATAATGATTTCTATGTGCTTGGGTGTTATTACTTTAATGGTTTGAAATTTAATAGAAAATAAACACTGCAATGGTATTTCATGTTGACGTAAACGTTGTGATTATTGGAATGGTGGTACTAATGCGGACAAAAACTTCAAAGTAAGTAGCATTGACCGAGTACCTATAAACAAAATCATCAAAGATAATTGGTTTATATAATTGTATTTGCTAGACCTAACTATGGCTCAAACGTTCTATGACCGGGGGGAAACATTTAAGCGTTTCAAAATTTGTATACAAGTTATAAACGTTAGGAAAAATACTGAAAATAATCATAGCAATGATATGACTACTAGGATTTTGAAACCCTCGAGGACGAAACGTCAACCAGCAGTGACATCAACCCAGTGGTTGTTAAACTTCCCAAAAATGCAATTATTTTTATTTGGTACTTCAGTTGGTTCCCATAAGATTTATTACTGATTATAGAAGAACACGTCGTCCAAACGTAACATTTGTTTTAATAAAAAAAAAACAAAACAAGAATCGTTTATATTCATACTAACCTTTTTCGTTTGTTGCATTATTGGCATTATTTGCGTAGTTTTCTACATTATAAAATTGATGATTTTGGCAATGAGTTGGCATTAATCGAATGCGGGTTTTTTTTTGCATTTCAAATAAAAATTGTATCCTTCCTTAATGTTATGATTTTCACCCAAAATTAATCTGAGTAGATTGAGTCTCAAAACAAAATAAAAATAACTTCAAAGTCAGTAGCATTGACCGAGTACCTATAAAAAAATCATCAAAGATAATTGGTTTATAATTGTGTTTGCTAGACCTAACTTTGGCTCAAACGTTCTATTACCGGGGGAAAACATCTAAGCGTTTCAAAATTTGTATACACGTTGTAAACGTTGAAATAAAAAACAGAAAATAATTATAGCAATGATATGACTACAAGGATGGTGATATCCTCGAGGACGAAACGTCCACTAGCAGTGATATCAACCATAATAGAAAAAAAAAACACGTCGTCCAAACGTAACATATATGTTGATAAAAAAAACCAAGAATCGTTAATATTCAAACTTACCTTTCTCGTTTGTAGCATTATTTGCATTATTTGCGTGGTTTTCTACAATATCTGTAATACTAAAATTACGAGGTCCAATTTGTCAGTCGTCATCACGTAAAAACGATGAATCAAAGAATTCAACTTTATATATAATTAATATAGTACAATGCTGTTGATTAAAAATTACACCACTCCAGACCCTTTTGTTTTCCGCATAATTAATATTGCCAATAATTAAGAAGTTCAGGGTCGAATCCGATACCGATACCAATAGTATATTCACCTGTTACCTATTAACTTATCTGTACGTTCCGCATCTGACAGGCGCACCACCAAATGCTGTATTTAAGATTTTGCTATATACACGGGTCGTAATAACAGGGTTGACACAACTAAATTCAATCATTGTCACATTGTTCCCGATTGTAGTATTTTAATCGGTATGACTTTCTAAGATGACAATACGAATAATAAAAATCTGGACTTAGAATAAGGCGTATAGGTACAGCATGTACAGTTTTCAATTTGTTAGCCGAAATGGCGTCAAACAGCGAATCAAAGAATTCAACTTTATTTATAACTCATAAAGGACAATGCTGTTGATTAAAAAATACTCCTTTCCAGGCCATTTTGTTTTCCAAATAAATAATAGTACCAATAATTGATAAGTTCCAGGTCGACGGGTTCAAACGGAAAGATGTTGAAAGCAGAGAAAACTGTGCATCTCATAATCGGCATGACTTTATCAGATGACAATACCAATACTAAAATAAGGCTTACGCATAGTTATATTCTTTAATTCCGTCACAGACCCGCGATATCACGGGTGTGTTCTAGTATAATTGATGATTATAGCAATGAGTGAGCATTTATCGAATGCGTTTTTTTTTACATTACAAATAAGAATTGAATCATTCCTTAATGTTATGCTTTTCACCCAAAATTAATCTGAGTAGATTGAATCTCGAAACCAAATGTGTAAGTTAAATTCTAGGTAATATGTCTATACTGCTGTATGATCTGTCATATTGGTGGATAGAGAAAGCCATATTCAGCGTTTTTGGGTGAGTTTAGTCTAACATTCATCTCTATTTACTTATTTGGACTTTAAATACAACTTGTTTCTATGTGAATGTATAAAAGATATTTAATAATAATAAGTAGCTTAAATTCTTTTGAAATGACTTACAATAAAGTATGTATTTAACGTAAGGAGAAACATCACGTTTCTCCCTTTGGAGCGCGTTGAAACCTAGTATAAAAAGAAGATGTGGTATGATTGACAATGAGACATCGCTCCACAAGAGACCAAATGACACAAAAATAAACAACAGCTGGAAGTCACCGTACGGCCTTCAACAATGAGCAAAGCCCATACCGCATAGTCAGCTATAAAAGGCCACGATATAAGAAATGTAAAAAATTCAAACGAGAAAATCAAGGCCTTATTTATGTACAAATAATAAACGAAAAGCAAATATGTAACACATCAACAAACGACAACCACTGAATTACTGGCTCCTGACATTTGACTGGCACATACATACAGAAAGTTGTGGGGTTAAACATGTTGGCGGAATCCCAACCACCCCCTTACTATATAGACAGTGGTGTAACAGTACAACATAAGAACGAACTATAACAATCAGTTGAAAAAGGCTGGATACCAATAGAAATACATTTATCAAAAACACAGAGTGGACGTGGTTGGGCACGTGCATATCCCAACAACAAAAATACACTATTAAGTACTTATTCGCAATTACTGAAAGCTAGTTCAAATCCGCTAACAACTAATAAAAAATTCTTACATCAAAGACTAAATCATTAATCACTACGCATTCAACATCCAATGGATTTAGTGTAAAGACGTCATAAACAGTCAGAGAAAAAAATTGACCTTGTGCAGTGCCAAGATACAGGTATCGACAGTTTGAAGATCCATAAATGTGTATTTGTATATAACAATAATATTAAGTTTGCTTTTAATTTACTGAAAACAAAATCAATATTAATACCAATCAAAACAATATTCAATGATCCAATTACAGTGTTAGATTGTTAACCTTTTAGAATAAGTGTATTTAAGGTAGATCATAAGTAAATGTTTTTTTGAGACAGAATTTTCTTATAATTTGACAACATGGAGATTTTCCTATGCTTTTTTCAAAAATACAATAAAAAGTATGGGTCACCGTGCTATTTTGCAAACTATGAGTCGTTGAAAATTGCCTAAATTTGGTTAGTTTGTTCATGAATAAACACATAACAGTCCTTAAAAAAAAAAGAATTTTGAAATAAGTTGTGAGAAGGTTGGTTTTATAATATGTTTTAAGAAAATAAAAAGAAAACATGGTGTCACCGAACTTGTTTTCTTGCCACAAGTAAAAATAAAAAATTTCCCTATTAGCCCCGTATAAATTTTGTGCTAAAAGAGTTATCTCCCCTTAAATGGCTCATTTGAAAAAAATGATTTTAAAAACCAAAAAGGTTGATATTTTTTAATATATTTTGAATAATACAATAAATTAGCAAGTTTTCTTTATATAAATAAACAGTCTAACCATTAAATTGCAAATCTGTTTCCAAATTTGCTGATTTAGGCAAATAACTAGACCGATTTTGTACTGTGATTGTACAATCCAAGCTGGCGGTATACCATGAATCTACCTTAAATGATATATAAGTTTACTAGGATCGTTACTAAATTTTCGGGCACTGTAATTAACATTTCCGTAAAAATGAGGATGTGCTATCCCGTTTGAAATAAGTTTTCCACAGGTACAACCAAACTTCAAAACCAAATAATTATATCTATGGAAGAATTTAGTAAAGGTTTCAAGTAATTTGTGGTAACGAAATCCTTGGCTTATTAAAGTACGCGTTATACATAGATTACGTTCGTTAAAATCAAAAACGTCACACCAGACACAGGCATAGCAAACAAGTTGTGAAATATAAACACCGTAAGATTGTCCAAACGGAACATCACCATCCAAAAAGGGAAAATTAACAATAGGAAACGAAAAATCATCCTTTTTGTCGTAAATTTTCAAGAAATGACTTTGAACCATGGAGTCAGTAAATTTGTTCAGGGATAGTTCATTCAGATTCATCACTTCAATTGCTGATTTGATATTGCATTTCATCCATTTATTTGTAATTTTTCACGCAACTTCATAGTAAAAGTGTCGCAGTCCTTTTGGGAAATTGCATTGTCTATATTTACGAAAATGCAGCCTAAAAGAAGTGATAATGTAACGAATGTTATAAAAGGAAAAGGTATCGAATAATGAATACGAGACCAACTTGAAAGCCATGCTTAACGGCTGTTTGATTACTGCATACAACATGAAACTCACAGAGAAACGCTTCCACTAGGATTACACGGGTGTCATTTGGTTTAACGAGAGAAATGATCGTGAAAATATCTAACGGCGGTAAAGTATTGAGAGACGATCGTGAAAGCTCTGGTAACGGATCGTGAAAGACATTAAATGTAAATTCTAGGTTAGAATCTTCATAAAAATCGCTTAATTTTCAAAATGCGGAACAAATATGTCTGTCAAAATTGTAATCCTGGTACCTTTGATAACTATGAACTTCCTCAACATAACTGTGAAATAAGATAAAGAAAATATGCAGTACTTTATGAAAAAACACAAAAGGCGTAATGCATGTCTATGAAATTAATTACAAATAACACGCTTTTTGTACCTATAATGGTCATCTTTCAGTTTATTATGATATATTTGAAATTTAATCTTTGGTGTATCTGATAGTACAGTAAAATTAAAGTATGTGCTTCCCTTAAAAGCATTAATTTGTTAATGAAAACCTTGAATTTGTTGAATTTCCATCAAACTTGATCGTGAAAGATCAGGCAACGCATTCTTTTGATCGTCAAAGATAATGCGTGACCAGACTTAATACTAGTAATCAGAAATCAATATTTCTTTTACCATTTGATAAACCTGGAACTGGTTGAAGCCTGTAACTATTTTGATAAAGCTATTATTTTTTTCTATTTAACACTTTACCTCGAAAGTTAAAAAAGCAACAACTAAAAACGTGTCTAAATAAGTGTGAAAGATTCAGCTCTGAGAATCGGTTAAGTGCAATTCAGGCAGACCGACACTATTGCCAATAATATGGATATGCAACGTTTAAACCATAATAATATCCATCAAACATAAAAATACAGCAAAACAGCATCTTTCAGAGTAATTTGAGATTGAACGATAACCAACATTTTGTGCAACAGTACTTTCTTAAGTTCTTTATATATAACGCAGATGTGGATTGGTTTAACTATATACTACAGACTATAGAATACCATAGCGCAAATGATGTAATGTCTCGTCTGCTTTACTTATGATAGTATATTTGTTGAACGTCTATAATATCAAGGGTTTTACTAGAAGTGTCAAATGCGCTTAAGATTTTCCATGGTTCATAAAACGAGTTCAAGGTCAGATGAACCATGTCATACAGATCTCTACAAATATCCCGTACACCAAATAAATTTGTTCCGATCCTTACAGTGCCTTAGAAACTGACAAATGTAAAAGTTATGTTTGGCAATTAATTTCGGACCATAAGGTCAAAAGTATATGAACCCTGACCGACAGCCAGACATAGACATCTTACTATCATTAAATATATCAAATACAATTGACGTCATCATGGTCATATATGAAACATGCAGACAGACATGTACACCATACACGAAATACCTTGGCGCTATAGCATACAGGTATATATTCAAAAGGTTACATAACATAAAATGAACATTGCCGAGTGATGCATAATAATGAGTTCGATGTTATTTGAAACCTTGCAGAAGTAAAAAATGTACACCTTACAATCATAACAACAGACAGATTTCCTAAAGCTTAACGAATCCGCGATACGGACTTGACTACAAAAATGAATCTTCATTCATGAAATGAGGCAAATTCGGGGTCAGGTGAGTCCTGTCTGACGGACATGTAGTTTATAGGATCCAGTATACAAAATGTGGGTATCCTATAAGTCGTGATAAGTGAGTACTTCACATGACAATTAAAAGCTTCATCCTACAATCATCAATCTATTTTTCATTTCATTTTCTGAAAATATATATACTTTGAAATGCTTAAACCTATTGAGGATGTTGACCTATCTAGCTTTTCTCCATACCAATAACAAATATTAATTATGATATAATTTGAACGTCTTCGTAGCATCAGATCTTTCACGATCCTTTTCACGATCTTCAAAAATGCGGTACGTGATCTTTCACGATCCGAAAAATCATGTTTTGTGTAAATAGTTCTTTATTTACCAAGTTTTAGATTATGTTTATACAAAATAACCATAAGAACCATTTGATTAATTCAAATAGAATGTCCTTATTCGGATAAAAGTAGTTGTTCTACTCGAATTTGTGAAAAAAATCATGTTTGTTTACATTTTTTATGTAATTGAAATGTCGAGAAGAAATCTGCCTTTTGTTGTTTTGTAATAACTATGTACTTTTAAAACTGGATATTCTCACATACTGCATGATCATAATGTTGAACCATTTTGACAGACAGTTTTGTTTTGTCGTAAATATGTCTGTGTTATTAATTAAATTAGAATATTTATTGACCTTTCATATGTCTTCTCGATTAAATGTCTTTCATGATCCGTTACCAGAGCTTTCACGATCGTCTCTCAATACTTGATCGCCGTTTGGTATTCTTTCACGATCATTTCTCTCGTTAAACCGAATGACACCCGTGGATTAGAACTACATACCAAATACAACGAACAAATGATACTTTCTTCTCGATTGACATCGAGGTTCAAAAAAGATTTCGTTTAATATTTTCGATGAGAAACTACGAACCCTGGTTTTATATTCAGTTCATACGAATAAGTACTTACTTATAATTTTCACACCGTATATTGTACCATAAGCTGACTCAATTGCAAATACTATTTCTGGTACGGCATTAAGTTTGTTTTTCTGTATCCTGTATATTCCGGTGTTAATATTACTAGCATATAAGTAAGATCCGTACACATCAATCCCCATAACAACAATTCGCGTGCCTATGTATCCCAATGGTCTTACGTCTATAGAAAGTGTTTTAACATCTGAGCCGACAATTGTTGAAGACTTAATATGGTACAATGCAGCATCGGTCCAATATAATCTTTTCGCGTCCATGTCTGTGTATATAAATAAATTATATTTAGAGCGTATGTTACCTTTTCTGGAATAACCTTCATTATATATTATTTGACAAAATACAATTTAGAAAAGCCCGAAAAAAGAATAGATAGTAAAAGAAGAAAAAAAAAACAGCCAAATTAAACGTTGATGTTTGATTAGAATGAAAAATAAATGACACAGCCAATATGAATGGTGACAGTTGTAGGTAAATGATTTTATACAGTTTATTAGTTTAATATACGTTTTTAAAGTTTGAAATTATGGTCAATGACAATTCGTTGAAAAAACATAACAGCCACTAAAACGGGTATGCATATTTCATATTTCAATGGTTTATGAACATTATAAAGTGTTTTATTTTAGTTCTCGAAAAATTTAACATATTAGAAATCACATGCGTAAGTAATCAAGAAAAATCCAGATTGGACATGTGTTTTCAATAACAAAGTAAACCTAATTTCTAAAGAATAGAAACTACAATAAAATTACAATTATTTATAGAATGATATATTTTCTGCAATACACAAACATCAACTACGGATTGTCAATATTGCGGGTTTTTTTAATATATCATCTCTGTTTTGTCCGTTTTCTAGAAAACAACAGTTCAAGCTATAGAAAGACTAAAAATAGTCAGTAACTACTCTTGTATCTTATTCTTTTATAAATAACATGAGTTAGTTGATTCATTCATGGCGTTAACAGTACCGGAAAATAGTGTTTTTTTATTTGGTTTCGTTTTCGCCCTATACATTACATCAAACCTTCAAGTTGTTTTAATTTCAAAATTATCATAGCAAACTTGTTTATTCTGAACATCAAAAATATACAGTAATATCAACTTGCCAATAAACAGAATAATGGCATTGTCTTTTTTGTAACTGACTTCATCAGCTCGAATATAAGCGCGCCCTAGCGGGCTTACTTGATATCCTTGCTGATAAAGTCAGTATCAAATACAAAAATGCCATTTTTCTGTATGTATCGATAACAGTAACTTACAAAATGATTCAATTTTTTCGGACATAGGTTGGTACACTGCAGGAACAATGTAATAGGTACATGTAGATTGCCAATCATCTAAATTCTTCTCGCTTTCTATACTCGTGAAGAATGTAACTAATATAGACGGTTTGGGACATTTTTTAAATGCCGTCGTTTTAATTTTCTAGTTGCAATTTAAAATGTAATGCTTTACCTAAAGCTAAACCATATGGTGAAATCACGTCCTCACTTATTAGTGTCTGCCTGCTACTTCCATCAAATTTACATCTCTCTATGGTATGTCTGCCGTGATCACTGAAGTATAACCATCTGTAAAAATATAAACACTAAGAAACTTTAATAGTATCTCGGTTATCCAATACGTGTTCTACTACTCCGACTAGTTCCTTTTTTCATTTTGAGAAATACAAATATAGTATGCAACACTACATCCTTATTGGATTTTATGACGAAATTGATACAGCTCTTACTTTTCTGACCCCTGATTAATTAAGTGCCACAACTAGATAAACCACTTTCAATTGATTGTTATATTTGTTCCAAGAATGTTCTGCCAAATACATGTACCAAATTGAAAGCTTAATTAGCCAAACGATACACAATAGACCTTAAAATATCTTTGCTAGAAATTAAATGCCTACCTGTTAGAAATATCGATAGTAATCGTAATTGGTTTATCCAATGATTCGTTTAAAATATCAACAACATTAGAACCATCCAAGTCTGACCTTCTTATTGGCCCTCCATTTAGTTCCGCCCAATATAGGTGACCGTTTAGTGAGTCTACGGCTATTCCGATAGGCTTTGAATTTGACTGTTTTTGAGTCATAACTTCTTTAACAGAACTTTCGTTACCAGATGCACATCTCCTCCTTAAAACAAACATATGTGTATTCAAAGAATGTTTTTGAATTACTAACGAAATACCATGTATCCACAGGCAATCAACTCGCGATTTAGAAAAATGTCTGCCGGTTGCGAAATTTCGTTATATACTGATTTCTCGACTGTCAACCCCACTAAAACTTGTTATGTCGTAAATCTAAATTGATTTATCTTCACAATGGTGTATAACACGCGTACTCTTGTTGTCGTCGGAATTATCGGTAGCAATCCTACCCAAGTATGTCAATCGTAATTATTTCATCTACCGACGATGGATTGGAAATTAACGTCTCGTCTCTTTATATATCTCGGTTTCCGATTGGCCAATTTTATGGGAAAGTCTAAATGAATTTCAGATTTATCTAATCTTGTTTCATTTCCTATGCATCTTCGCTAGCCAAGGGTTACGATCCACTCCCGCTCTCTTCACCCTTGGCGGATTGAGATAATATTTCGGAGACACAAAGTAAGAATTTTTATTGGTTGCAGTAGAAACTCGCTGCATCCAATCAAAAAGCGCCTATAACATGATCACGTGTAAATGTAGAAAGTGTTTGTAAACAATTGCCACGTGTTTATTGTGCAACAAGTCTTTACATCACTAAACATACGACTATATTTAGTGACAACTTGAATGTTTTTAATCAACAAATAGAAGTTCCTGTGTATGTTTCATGCACAAATGCATGGATGTTGACGTATATTTTCGTTTCCGGTTTTACCAAGTGGGTAGTTTTTACCTCCAAATTGAAGAGTTCAAGTGCTACCATTGGTCAAGAATAATGTATTCGGAATGGGCGTGACTTTAATCTTCCGATAGATGGCGCGACATTGATATTACAAATGTTGGCTCAATCTGCCAAGGGTGAAGAGAGCAGGAGTGGATCGTAACCCTTGGCTAGCGAAGATGTTTCCTATGTAAAGTCAAGAGAGAGTCTGAATGACATCGACGTCAAGGGAAATGTTTGTCTAAAAAGGGAAACTCGTATCTTATTAAACATACCACAAATAACACTTGTTATAGTTTTTTTTACGGTATCTTATACAATTGTACTAAATGGGTGATATCAATAAGTTCTATTCAGACAAAAACTTACAGTTTTTCTGAAACAATTTTTATAATTAATCATTTACTGCGAGTTGTGTATTTACAATCCATCGTCGGTAGACGAAAAAATTACGATTGACATACTTGGGTAGGATTGCTACGTACGATTCCGACACCAAATGTAGGCGTGTTATACACAAATGTGAAGATAAATCAATTTAGATTTACGACATAACAAGTTTTAGCGGGGCTGACAGCCGAGAAATCAGCATATAACGGAATTTCGCCCCCGGCTGACATTTTTCTAAATCGCGAGTTAAGTACCTTGTGTTGTATAAAGGTATATAGGAAATTGTTTTTCTGAGACGAGTGTCGGTGCATGTATCCATGGTATCTGAAGAATTCCATTATTGACTACTAAAAAAGTAAACAAGCACAATGAAATACACTGGATAGTTGCGATTTAAAATTTTTTTATTTTCTTTATAGATTTTTGTTTATTTGCATAACGAATTCAAAGTTCTTAAAATCTCGTACATCACCTTCGACAATAATTGCTATTGAAAATCTGATTTTAAAAGCGTGTGAATCACTACTTATATATATATATGCACTTTTTAGGCGTTTATACAATTTCATCATTATGTACATGTACCGTCACTCATAACGATTCAGCGCCCGCGTTAGAAAGTTCGTTGACTAATATACAATTTTCATTTTCATTACAAACTTTTATAACAAATGCTAACAATCAACACCCTACCATCAAATTCACCCATGAAACATCTAATTCCACCATATACTTCCTTGATACATCTAGCACAAGGTATAATAAACACAGATATATACTCTAAACCTACAGATACTCATCAATACTTGTCGCCTGAAAGTTGCCATCCTCCACACTGCACGAAGAGCATTCCATACAGCCAGGCTCTCATAATAAGACGAATCTGCTCCTCTGAAGACACTGCAAAACAACGTCTTGGGCAGCTCAAAGGACATTTGAAAAGAAGGGAATATAAACACAAAAACATCAAAAATAGTTTTCAAAATGCGGAATCCATCCCCAGAAGCAGTCTGTTAACTTACAAAGAAAAACAGAAAAGTAAAAGAATCCCATGTGTGCTCACTTACCATCCATGCCTGAGAAATAGTTTCAAGACCATTCGTGATCATTCGACAGCAATCGAGAAACATTCTAAGTTATCCAAAATCTTTCCTGAGCCTCCCATGATTGCCTTCAAACAACCTAACAACCTGAGAAATATACTTGTCCGTGCTGACCTTTCTAAACCTACCCATACTGTAGGTAATTGCCAGCCTTGTGAGGATAAGCGCTGCAAATGTTGCAACCAAGTGCAGCATTCATCAACATTTCACAGTAAGACCACAGAAAAGACATACAAGATCTTCTGCAATGTCAACTGCAAAAGCTCAAACGTGATTTACGTTCTTGAGTGTCCTATATGTGGTCACCAATATGTTGGTGAATCGATGCAGCCATTTCACAAACGCCTTAATGGCCACATGAGTGACCTCACAAAAAACGTACATTCCTGTCAGTCAACACTTCAGGTTACCAGATCACAATCTGAAAGATTTTGATCACATGAATATCCTTGTGATCGAACAGGATTGTACATGGCAACATAGTCAAACAGAAAATCGGGAGAGGTTTTGGATAAAAGAACTGGGTGTCCTCCATCCAGAGGGAATCAATAGAAAGAAATAATTAAATTTACAGTCTAATGTTTATATTATGATATTCAGGATTTTGGATTAAAACCAATCGACCAAAACTTACCTGTATTATTACTGATCTATGTTTACACCTTATACATTATATATCAGTATTGTTAAAACTTATAACACTGATGAAGGCCATTTGTTGAGCCGAAATATTTGCAATTATTGTATAATTTATATCATCTGTTAAGTTTTTACACATTTGTGCGATGATATTCAACACTTTTTAGTGTTTTGTTTTCCATTTTTTTTTCTGTATTGTTACACAATCTTTTAGACTCATATAATTTTTCCTGTTTGTGTAGTATTGTCAACTTTGATGATCCAATACCTATTAAGTTTACTGGTTGGTAGATTATTATAGACTCTATATATATACCTACGACAAGGTAACACCTCCCGAAACGAAAGCTTATTTTTATAAGCTAAAGTTAGAGGAGGGGATAAGGTCTCTGTGCAATGCTAGGCGGTGTTGTCGTAGAAGTAAGAAATAAAAAGTACAGGTTCCAGCCCTGGCGCCGGGGAGGAAGTTACGAATCAAATCTACTCTACATTGTTTGGTTGATTTTCTAGGCACTTTATACATATTCTAACGCCTGGTATTTCTTAATCATAAGAAATCAGATGGACAAGGTATAATTTGCAGTTGTCACTACACATAGGCAGAGATATACACATATTAATTTACAGTGATTGTATGCTTCTAAAAATAGATTAGCATCCTGTAATTATACTGAAGAGATGAGTAGATGATCATTTATGTATACTAAAAAAGATTACTTCGTGTATTGTATCATAGATCCTTGTTTAATTCCTACGACAAGGTAACACCTACCGAAACGAAAGCTTATTTTTATAAGCTAAAGTTAGAGGAGGGGATAAGGTCTCTGCGCAATGCTAGGCGGTGTTGTCGTAGAAGTTAGAAATAAAAAGTACAGGTTCCAGGCCCGGCGCCGGGGAGGAAGTTACGAATCAAATCTACTCTAACATCGTTAGGTTGATTTGCTAGGTTTGCTAGGCACTTTATATATATATAGATTGCCTAACAATGTAATTTTAACACACTATTTAGTATGTTAATATAAGAATGTTTAAAATATTTCCAAAATGATGAAAATAAACGCAATATTTCGCTAGACCAACTAGCTTTATCAAGCGTGCATCTATCCAGGTGAAATCGGATGTGGATGATAAGAAACACTTTTGCAGCTCAACGTCTATGTTGCACTTGCTGCCTTTAAAATAAGAAAATTTTGCAGCTCAATGTCTATGAGCACTTGAATTTAGCTGCTTTGAAAATAAGAAAATGTATCACCAGCCCAGTAGTCAACACTTCGGTGTTGACATGAATATCAATAATGTGGTCGCATCTCTATAAAATTTATATTGAAGACCTTTTACGACAGTTAGAAGATTCAAATATTGGTTTATATCTAGGCACAAATTATGCAGGATGTCCTACGTGCGCAGACGATATCCTACTCTTATCTAACTTGGATGAAGAAATGCAAATCATGCTCAATGTAGTAGACTCATATTTGAAAGAACATCAATATAATATCCACCCTGAAAAGAGCGTTCTTATTAAACAAAATGAAAATTCCACAAACTCTAGGAAATCATCCATATGCTCCTGGTCTCTTTGGGATAAGTCCGTCTCAGAGACAGATAAGGCCTCACATCTAGGTATTATAAGATCATCAAAAAATGAAAATAGAATAAATGTGAAAGATCGCATTAGTTTAGCCCGAAGAACATCCTATTCACTTATGTCAACAGGTGTACATGGCACAAATGGCCTGAATCCAAGGATTTCCTATAGTATTTATAGAATCTACATATTACCCCGTCTGCTCTACAGTCTAGAAGTCTTGCCTCTTACGATCAGCCAAATCAACGACTTGGGTGACTTCCATTTATCATTCTTAAAAAATATTCAGGCTCTACCAATAAGAACAGCTTCGGCTGCAGTATTCTCACTACTGGGTGCCCTCCCTATAGAGGCCGAGCTTCACAAAAGACAATTAAGCCTTCTGCATTCAATCCTAGCATCTGAAAATCAAAATCTTAGGGATATCTTGTTGCGTCAGTACCGACTAGAAATTTGCTATGGAACTTTTCTACACAGAACAGAAAATGTCCTGCTTCAATATAGCCTACCAAGCATTGATGAGCTTCTAATATTTCTTCCAACAAAAATTAAATGGAAACAATCCGTCAGACATGCTATTAATACATTTTGAAGTAATAAATTTAGATCTTTAAGTAGAGAAAAATCAACCCTGACTAGGCTATGTACGGACATTATCAATATAGGAGAAATACATCCAGTTTGGAAAACAGCAACAGAAATTCCGGGGGATACAAAGAAAGCCATAACAAAAGCTAGAATACTAACTGGGACCTATCTTTTACAAGCAACCAAAGTTAAATTTAATATAGGAAGTACAGACCCAATTTGTCCGCTTTGCAAAATCGAGTAGGACTTTTTATGCTCCATTTAAACAGGCTGTTATAAATAAAATTGGGATTGATAAGTGGAAAACAAATTTTCAAAATAGGGAAACATTAAGCCAATTAATTGTTGACTGCAGAAAACTAGTGGTTGAATCAATTTCTAGGAATCTGTGTGATAAATTACATCAACAGAGGTTGGCTCAGATAAATTCTCTATCATAATATACACATCCATTAATCATCATATGGAATTGAGCTTTATTTCAATCCTTTTCAGAGCACAAAATAGTCGCGTACATAAATAACAGTTAGAAGTGAGAAGTACATGGAGGACAATTGTGATATAGATGTACTTAGGAATACGTTGTTGGTTCCAATAATAGACGTAATATACAGACAATTGCTGTATCAAAGTGGTAGCTGATGTTCTAAATATAGAGACATGCAGATATTTAATAGTGTCAGACCACGGTTTTACTAATTTCATAAAGTGAATCAGTGTCATTTTAGATTTTAGACTATTTTTTAACGAAGTATCAAAGTGAATAACTTTTAATACCGTCCGTGTAATATAAGCCCATCGTCTTTTTAATATATGCAATTGCGGTTTTTTTATTGTGATTTAACAAAGTGATTTTAGCGTCCGTGTAACATAAGCCCACTGTGATAATCAAAAACATTTGATGTGCTCCTAACCACAGGAGGAAGTTACTGAAAGAAGAAGAAGAAGGTCATTTAAATAAATTTCCTGTTTACAAAAGTTTGAATTTTTCGAAAAACTAAGGATTTTCTTATCCCAGGCATAGATTACCTTAGCCGTATTTGGCACAACTTTTTGGAATTTTGGATCCTCAATGCTCTTCAACTTTGTACTTTTTTTGGCTTTATAAATATTTTGATATGAGCGTCACTGATGAGTCTTATGTAGACGAAACGCGCGTCTGGCGTACTAAATTATAATCCTGGTACCTTTGATAACTATTTACACCACTGGGTCGATGCCACTGCTGGTGGACGTTTCGTCCCCGAGGGTATCACCAGCCCAGTAGTCAACACTTCGGTGTTGACATGATTATCAATAATGTGGTCATTTTTTAAATTTCCTGTTTACAAAAGTTTGAATTTTTCGAAAAACTAAGGATTTTCTTATTCCAGGCATAGATTACCTTAGCCGTATTTGGCACAACTTTTTGGAATTTTGGATCCTCAATGCTCTTCAACTTTGTACTTGTTTGGCTTTATAAATATTTTGATATGAGCGTCACTGATGAGTCTTATGTAGACGAAACGCGCGTCTGGCGTACTAAATTATAATCCTGGTACCTTTGATAACTAATTGCAGCTCAATGTGTATGTTGCACTTGGATTTAGCTACCTTAAAAATACATAATTGGTAGTTGAAGTTAGCAACGTCTATTGGCCAATATTACGGGATAAAAAGGACGATGTTTTGTTTTAAATTATTCTTTATCTTTCCTGTATCTTTTTTCGTCTTTTTCGTTAAGACCATCAGGTTCTAAAGTGTGGAGTTGGTGGATCCAAAAGTTTTCTCTTCTCCTTTTCGCCGTGGTGTCCCACTCGGTGTTGACTTCTATAATTTGGAAAGTAACATTATCAAAAGGATATTTCGTTGAACGAAGATGTCTTGTGAGAGGACAGTTTTTGTTGATTTTGTACGATGAACGATGTTTATTGAGCCGAATATTAAATTTGTCCATTGTTTCTTCCACATACTGAATGCCACAAGTGTCACACGTTAATATATAAATTGAGTTCTCCGTTTTACAGTTGGAATTAGAGTAGATGGTATAATTTTGTTTAGTAACGGAGCTGATGAAAGAACTGCTTGTATTGGCAGCTTTACAACACAAACAATTCCTTCGACCACATTGTTTGTAGCAACCGGGCGATGGATTAGGTTGCTTTGCTAATACAGATGTCACTAATTTGTCACGGATGTTTTTAGGTCTTCTGAAGGCCATGACTGGTGGTGATGAAAATACTCTTTTTAGATTTAAATCATTTTCAATAATTTTCCAATGCTTCTGAACAATGGATGACACATTTTTAAAATCAGGATGGTAAGTAACTGTATCGGTTTATTTTCACAAGCTGATACACCATCCTTCAAGAGATGTTCGACAATAAGCATGTAGACAATGACACCTTTGATTATCTCCGACCTCTTGAGAACGGAGCAAAGGCCGGACGATTCTATATGTTGCCTAAAATACATAAAACGGGCAATCCAGGTCGACCAATTGTGTCAGCGAATAGTCATCCAACTGAAAAGATATCAGAATTTGTAGACCATCATCTAAGACCTCATGTGAAAGAACTACCCTCATTCATTCAAGATACAACTGATTATCTCAAGAAAATGGAAAGCTTCAATCCTTTACCAAGCAATACTATACTTGCATCCATGGACGTGTCTTCTTTATATAACAACATTCCACAAGACGAAGGAATATCAGCCTGTGAAGAATATTGATGACATCGACTTCAAATGGAACGAAACTGCAGAACGTCTGCAAGAATTTCTCGATTTCTGTTACAACTTTCATTAATCGATAAAGTTCACATCTGAAGTTTCAAATGAGAAAATTGCGTTTCTCGACACCACCATAACTTTAGAAAACGGAGTCATGACAACCGACCTTCACACCAAAAAAAACTGATAAACACCAATTTCTCTTTCCGAAGAGTTGTCACCCGAAACACTGCTCCCGGAGCATTCCGTACAGCCAAGACATCAGGTTAAAACGGATTTGTTCATCCGAATCAAAATTAAACCATCGTTTGGGGCAACTCAGACAGCAACTCAAATCAAGAGGTTATAAGAACAAAAATATTTCAGAAGCTTTCGGTAAAGCAAACGAAAAAGACCGAACAAACCTACTTGAATACAAAGAAAAGACGGCCCACACAAATAAAATCCCGTTTGTTGTTAGCTTTCATCCTCACCTGACAAATCCTTCATCAATTATCCACAAACACTGGCGTCTTATTGAAAATGATCCTTCCTTAAAAGAGATTTTTTCCATCACCTCCCGTTATGGCTTACCGCAGACCCAAAAACCTCAAAGATATTCTAGTAACATCCAAAGTATCTAAACAGGAGATATCAACAATCGGAGGTTATAAACCATGCGGAAGGGGCAATTGTAAGTGCTGCAAAGTCGCCAACATCGAAACCCAATTCGTCAGCACAGTCACAAAGAAAAAATACAACATATTTATAACATCAAATTGCAAAATGCAAAATTGCATTTATGTTCTAACGTGTGGAACTTGCAAATTACAATATGTTGATGAAACAGAAACACCATTTAACATCCGACTAAATAACCATCGGTCATTTTATACAAAAGAAAGGAACTGCCCAATTACAAGACACCTTTTAAGAGCAGGACATGATTTTGAAAACGTCACATTTCAAAATATTGAGAAAAATCAAAATTGGAATACACAAGGAAGACAAAAAAGAGAGAGATTTTGTATGCACCAGTTACGAACTCTTGAACCTGATGGACTCAATGAGAGAGACGAAAAATGATTTAAAAGCAAATCAACACTATAATTATCTTGAAATCATACAAATTAATTTATAGAAATTCATACAATTAATCGAACATCTATTAATGTGTTAAACTTTTATTCCAACTTCATGTAGTTGTAGCTACAAACATATTTTATGCAACATCAATCAATATGCTACAATTTTTCCTCAACTCTTGTAGAGATGAAGCTACAAAAATATGTTTTTGTCATGCATCCAATTTGACCTTGAGAGACGCACACGCCTGATGAAGCTAATTTGTTTAGCGAAATGTTACGTATTTCTATTTAAAATCTATTAGAAAATTAGCGTGTTTAAGTTATATTCTTAGACATTTATATATATATATGTAGGACTCTAAAGTGCGATAGGGACGCTAAAGTACGATGGTTACGCTAAATTGCGATGGTCTACGCTAAAGTGCGATTCCTCCATACGCTAAAGTGCAATGGTCCGCGAAAGTATAGACGTAATAAACGTACTATGGATTATGACGTGAACAGTTTTTTATACAAACAAAAAATGAACATGCCGAAAGAAAAATGTAGAATATTTGATTAACTACTACCAATTGCGAAAAAATGTGAAAGCTGGGAGAACATTGCATTTCTCTCTCATTTAAATTAGGAATGTTTTAAACAAATAAATGTTTCACAATGAAGGATTTGTATTTGTAATTTACAATGACAACTTCAAGGGGAGATTTGACATTAGTGATATATATACTGTGTGAACGTCAAGTTACGCCAAGTATCCAAAAATTTGATACGCCCGAATTAAATTTTTGTTTATCGTATACAGGATATATTGATTTTTGTCACACCTAAACTACCATTTTAGCAACTATTATGTGGTCGTTCTTCTTAATTTAGAAACAATTGGTTATGCCTACCGGTAATTATAAAGCCTAGCATGTATGTTATAAAACCTTATCATACTAGCTTTTCCTTAAAGGCTATTTATCCTCATTACATCCGTGTTCTTTAAAGCTTTTAGCCCTTTAAACAATACCCTTTTGGTCCATCGCACTTTAGCGTGATAAACAATCGTACTTTAGCGAACAAACAGCCGTCGCACTTTAGCGTGACACACCATCGTACTTTAGCGGAGACCATCGCACTTTAGCGTGACCATCGCACTTTAGAGTACCATCGCACTTTAGAGTCCTACACACACACATATATATATAATGACTGAATAAATAGTCAACGATCAATCTTACAGGGCGATGGATCATGTAATATGATTCTGTACACTACTCAATATAATATATAACACGTCAAAAAGGGTACAACATCACCATTAAATAACTATAAAATCAACAAATATTAGATATTTCGGATAACAGATATCCTTCTTCAATAATAGCACGTTGTCAAACTAATCATGTCAATATATTCAAACTGAGACACTTTTTCTAAATCTTGAAATTCATACAATTTAAGCGAACACCACAGACGCTGATACAGTTTTAAAATTTCCAAACACGGCGCAAAGATTACAAAGATATGCCAAATGAAAGTAGTTATTTTCGATGTGCACTGGATGTTATAACTGCATTGAGGGCAGTCCACAAACAAAAATCAAACATTTATATTGTACGTCTCTACAACTCTACAACCGATCCATCAAACAAACACATTTAGTATTTATTACTACTCTAAATACCAGAGCAATGTTAAATCTGAAAGCACCAAATAGCTTGCGCGCTAGACCATTCGACCACCTAGGCTCCATAAATATCAAGCTTTTGGTGGTCGCGTGTTACCTTTGAAATTCCTCGTCATGCATTTAACACAGAACATTATTTATATCAGGCACTATATATGGATTTAAACCTTAAAAACTACTAACAGTAACAGTGATACCTGCTGATTGTGTTCGTATTCAGATCTGACCAGTACAGATATCCATCCTTCAAATCATAGTCAACATATGCAACAGAATTATCCATAGTATCCACAAGTATCTTCAAATTGTCACCATCCAAATCTTGCGAAAATACATGAGTGCCGTTGGAAAATAAAAGCTGTGGTGTAATACCTGAAACTAAAGTGATATGACGGCTTGTAGCGGAACAATTTTGTTTAAAGGTGCATGTACGCTTTTCAATTTTTTATGGAATAAGATAGGCTGCGGAAAATCAGTATATATCATTGGTAATGACAAAAACGATGTTATTGGTATATGCACTCAATTATTTTCTGTTGAACAGTTTATTCAGTTGCTGCGTATGAAATATACCCGAATAACAGCCACAGTGGTTGCATTCATTAAGATAAAACAAAAAACACAAAAAACACCAAAAACATAGATATTATTTATGCCTGAACAAACAGCGGATATTTAAAAGTTTGACATTAATTATAGTCTAGACTGCACTCTTTTAAAGATCGTATTTTGGCCTGTAACACTGTAGATGTTGTTTTTTTTTAATTTTTGTTTCGGTTGTTTTCTCATTGACCTATACCAAAGTCCCCTTTTTCAAATTAAATATATAAAGATTAAAGAAAAATATTTTAATTGTGTTGTTTATTATTAGGTCTTATATCATTACCAATTGTGTTTCTAATCGAAGACTACCAAACAAACTAACGTTTTGTTTTTGTTTCTTTCGATTTATTGCGTTCTGTGGATTTTTTTCTGGGAAAAGAGGCGGGTAATTGAGAGTTATGTGTTAATGACATATCCTTGGTTGTGTGTGTTTTCATTCACAACTCCTTTTAAAAGATTAAAAACGATGTAGTGCTTCACCTGTTGTATAGACACCTATCTTTTTAGGAGCCTATATGATGTCTTCTATATGTCTCGTTGCTTATATTTATCGTTGAGTTGCTTTCTCATTTACTTTTACTTCAAATTGCCTTCAGTTCCTAAATTAGATATAGCAATATACACGAGGATGCGTTCATAACATGTAAAATCAGACAGACTTGATCCTTGTTCTTTTAAGTTAAATCTAACATCAGTCTGCACAAACGTTTGCATCAAACAAGACCTGCTACTTCAAGGTCTGGTATTTTCCTTTCTAAATGTAACTACTCACATTTTCCAATATGCATATATCGAGTTTATATTAATTTAAATTATGTCATGCGTTACTGGCACACAGAAAGAACTCAATAAATTAATTCATATAAACAATAAAAGAACCAGTTCTAGCGTGAAAGTGAGCATGGTGACGTCTTTCAAATATTATGTAATATGTCAACAGCTATAGTCTAGAGTAGACGTATCGTTTGGATGGACCAAAAGCAAACCTGTCGACAAAATGACAGATCTGAGTGTCCTCAAAACTGATATGTATCCTTCAATCGATATCATGTATAAAAAGAAATATAAGATTCGTAAATTTAACGATCTGTGGACTTTTCGTAGTGTTTTTCTTGCTTTTGCAATGGCGTTATCGCTTTTTCTTCGAATCATTAGTTTTGAATGTTCTATGGGTAATTTCCGCCTCTTTTTGTTTCTCTGATGAAAATGCTTGGTGTGGAAAATGTAGAAAATGTAGTAAGTGGTAGAGAAAAAAACATTACTCACATCTACATGATCCTGAGTTTGTAAACTCTCCTTTACCTGCAATGTATAATTTTTTGTATGCTGTATTTATAAAACTCGAGTCTTACAGAAGCCTTAATTGCTCACCTGATAACGACATGCTTAATTAAAAATATACGCAATTGTGGCAGGCATCTTTCAAAAAGTAAGCAAAACTGTTGAATCCACTCTGAGAAAGTTACGGTACATTATTTATATACCACCATCTTGGATTGCAAACAAGGACAACACAGTTGTTCTAGTTCGATTTCAGTCGAAACGCGCGTCTGCCGTACCAAATTATAAGCCTGGTACCTTTGGTAACTATTTATACCACTGGGTCCATGCCTCTGATTGTGGCCGTTTCGTCCCCAGGGTAATCACCAGCCCAGTAGTCAGCACTTTCGTGTTGACATGAATATCAATTGTATATGGTTATTTTTATGAAGATACTGTTTTCAAAATTATGAATTATTCGAAATACTAAGGATTTTCTTATCCCAGGCATAGATTAGATAGATGTATTTGGCACAACCTTTTGGAATTTTTCGTAATCAATGCTCTTCATCTTTATATTTGTTTGGCTTTTTAAAAACAATTTTGATGTAAGCGTCACTGATGAGTCTTATGCAGACAAAACGCGCGTCTGGCGTATCAAATTATAAGCCTGGTACCTTTGATAACTATATAGCATTTTTATAAAGTAAGATACAGTTTTGAGCGCCCCATATCCAATATAACAAATAGTTCAAGGTATGCATTCTCTGAGGGATTACCTCAAAATAAAATGTTCAATCAGATATACTAGTATATATATGATAAGTAATTATTGGCCGTGATCAAAGTAAATCTGACAAAGCTAACTGTTACACGTTGATATAACGAAAGCCATCATATAATACACTAAATAGAAATATACATTTTAACTATGAAGAAAGTAAATAAGAAAATTAAAACAAGTCTTGGTGCCCTAAGTCAGAAACTGTTTTTTTTAGTGGTTGTTGTTTGTTGATGTGGTTCATAAGTTTTTCTTGTTTCTCAATTTTTTTTCATATGATTTAGACTGTTGGCTTTCCTACTTGAATGGTTTTACACTTATAAGTTGTCGGGTCCCTTTATAGCTTGTTGTTCGCAATGAGAAAAGGCTCCGTGTTTAAGGCCGTATTTTGACTACTAACGGTTTACTTTTTTCTAATTGTGACTTGAATGAGAAGTTGTCAGATTGGCACACATACTTCATCTTCCTATATCTAACAAGCGCCATTCTGTACTTCTTTATTACACATGTTACATGTTTGTATGTTTTTTTAGTTATTATGATTATAACACGATGTTGACTGCTGTATTATTGACATTTTTACCTATTATGTCTGTTTGTTTTGTTCACACATCGTTGTCAATATAATGGAATTTGATGCGACTGATATAAGATAATATAAGATCTCGGGGATTTCTATATAATTGTGTATTTAGTTTTCAAATGTGTGTTCTCGAGTAATAAAATAAAAAACGCATGTATGTACCAACATAAGTAAAGTTCGTTTCATTAACATTGCTGTACAGCTATACTTCATTATATACATCAGGAAAATATGTTACATTTAGCATATATTATACTCCCAACAAAAACAAAATTGGTCGAAAGGTTGATTTGGGTAACTCTGTAAACATTTGTTTAAAAAAACAACTTTAACAACATATTATATATGGCGGCGAAACACCTCCTTTCTACATTTCGTTTTATCGTAATTTTTCGTAAAACAACAAAAAGGAGTTTAGGCTTTCCTGTATGTGTATACCTGATTGCCAAATAATATTAAACCTGGTAAACCATCAAATCTAAACCAAATGGATAAGCGAAAAAAACTTGACTGGTACTTCCTTTTGAGCTTTTCCAATATATCCAAAATATAGATAGGATAGGCAGACTTTTATCATTTATTTTCAATCTGTAAATAATTTGTTAAATAGGAGAATGTCTTGCCAAAGATATCTTAATGAGAGCTTTATCGGGCATTACTTGGACCAGTGTGATTTGAAATGACATCGGAATAACTTTTCTTCCGACAAAATGATAATGAGCTCACCAATACGCAACGTATAATATGTTAACGTTGTTGTATATAGATGAAATTAGGAATTACTTGTAATAACTTATATTTAGGAATTACATGTTATTCCTGTTGCACTCAGTTAATACAAGTAATTCCTAAAACTGCACAGTTATTACCAGTAATTACTAATTTTTAAATGAGTTTTTACACCTATTAACTCACTTGTAAAACAATGTTGCATTGTATGATCAGCTGATCAAAAGTAAGGGCAATAATGATTAGAAGATCAGTCAGTACTATTACAAATAAAAAAAAAATGACACAGCAAAAATCGTCAACCACTGTAATTGTTTTCAAGACATTTCTGTTTTATTTCAAACAATTAAACATATAACATCTATTTAACAGTCCTTATTATTAAATTAATGGCTGCAATAAAGATGGAGGGAATAAAGTGCATCCCTTGCTTTGTCTTGCTTTGTCATCCCTTAGCCCCTACTAGGTCGACCTCCTTCTAGTCCTCAAATGCTAATAACGTCATGTCCATACCCTATACCACCTATATTTTTGATAAATGATGTAAATAAATACAGCCCTAGGCACATTGTAAAATTTTTACCAGAAAGCTCCAAATTTATCCGGAAATTATGATGTCTGTTCGAATTCTGGACAAGATGCTTTGTAAGGATAAGTGTCATCGGCATCAAATCCGATACTCTGTACGTCAATAGCTAGCCTATTAAACATCTATAAAACAGGTATCACTATTTGCTACAGAAAAGATGGAGTGACTGCAATATGACTATTACTATACAAGTATTAAGGTCGGGTTACGGCCGTAAATAGTCTATGTCATAGATTTCTTTGCATTGACATACACGTTTGACTGGTTGAACTGTATTTGCAAATCGAAAAAATAATATATTTATCTCTTTTTTTCTGAAATATTATTGATTCAATTCTTTCAAAAAGATGGTTATTTGTATAGAAAACACATCAAATCGACAAAAAAAAAATCTTAAATTTTACTTTATATCATAAAATTTCCAATGTTTACGCCATATATTTTCCTTCAAAAACTATATTTTTGGTACGAAAATTTCCGTTTCTATGATGTAGAATATTAATAGGGTTAACAACTTTGTTTTTATGGTATACATCAATCAAAGTTGTGTTCTAAGTGGAAAAGTACCAAACAAACGAGACATAATCGTAACGTTATCGCGTAATATACCGTAAAACGTCGATTGTTGACGTGTTTCAGTACCAACAAAGAATTGATTTAAAATACACAAAAAAAAACGAAGTCTGTGACCATTTTATTATTTTATATCATTAAAACGGAAATTTGAATTATTATTTTTTCGATTTTCATATGGACCATTTTACCAACATCTGTGACATAGCCCATCTACTGTTCCTTGACCTTTTAATTTAAAAAAAAAAGCTGGGAGGTCTTATAAAAGTCTAACTCTTGCCAATTATAAAAAAACGAAACTTTTTCCAGTTTTAAAACTGTAGTTAAAGTGCATGCAGTTGTAAAATACCTTTGAATTTTAAACCCAAAAGTAAGCCCTCAAATCCCAGTCCTTTACTTTCTTGTTTAGTTCCTTAAATATTGTCTCAAACTTTGAAACAAAAATATCAAGTTAGTAAATACATGTTGCTGTAAAAATTACTAAAAAAATCTGGTATTCCTTGTGTTTACTGAAACAATTAGTAAATACATGTAATCACTCATTCGACTAGTAATTACAGATATATACTGAATTGTTTAGTAATTACGTCATGAACGTGTAATTCCTAATTTCACTTATGTACTGTGACATATACATCAGTATATAGTAAGTGTTCTGCTTTGTCAATATAAAAGTATAATAAAGTTTTTGGGTTTTGTTTGGGGATTTCTTTATGAATATAATTTTATTATGCTAAATATGATAGAAAGTATATCAGGTTGTGATATTCTGAAACAATGTTGAGATTTCCTGTCAAATATAATTTCCAACTAGCTAATTGTTAATCAGAAACGACCATTTATTGTTTTTTCATGATCAAGTCCGGTATGTCTGTTGATACTGAGAATAAACAGCGATGGGTTTTAACGCATAGAAAACGGGATGTAAAGTTTAGCATTGAAGAGCCGAAGATGTGGTCGAACGCTGTAGGTTTTAGGTAGTATGTGCACAGTTAGGAGTTTGGTTATTCGGCCCTGTTGTATTTTCTAATAAGAAACATGGTGTGCAGTACATAATATTGTTAGATAACCGAAGAATGTTTCGATAAAATTGAATAGAACACAGTTTGAGCGTATACAGTATGTATACAACACGAGTCTATAATTTCTGGACCTAATGTCGGTACGGATGTGATGCAACGACTATCAATAAGAAAATTCACAATAAAACATGCGAACAACAATCTTGATGTTCACATAAAGATAGTTTGATAGTTGTATTATTCTTCGGCTATCAAACAATGAATTGAATTGCTCACCATCGTTCTTATTGGACCAATCCACAGGGCCAGAATTGCAAATCAAAACTCCCAACTGTGCTACATTGTACCTTATAAATAAAGCGCTCAGTTAACATCTACAGCGCTAGGCCTTACATCCTGATCGCTAAACTTTATTTCTCCAGTGCTAACTTAACATCTTCAGCTAGATCCTCAGCGCTATAATATACATCTCGTTTGTAAGCTTTCAAAACTCCTACTCTTAAGTATCTGTATTTAGGAGACCTAGAGGAATCATTCATTCAAAACTAATGTCAACACAAAAACAAGCAATAATGACAGACACTTAACAGAGGGTTCATGCATTTTGACTGTCGTATCTGATTTACAGTAAGCTAGTTGGAAGTTTTATTTGACGCTAAATCTCAACATTGTTCCAGAATATCACAACTGATACAGGACAATCTCATTCTGACATACTTTGTAACATACAGCTTAATAAAATAATATTCGTTATGAAATAGTAAATACATCACTGAGCTGGCCGCACTTACCTGCAGGAGAAAAAAGTCATTCCGATTTCATTTCATATCACATTGGTCCGCGTAATGCGGTACATCAAATGACCGAATAACACTGTTAATATCCGAATAACACTTGTAATGACCGAATAACACTTGAAATTTCAATATTAGCACATATTGGTGACTTTTAAACATTAATTATTAAATAATAGGTTATTATCGATGTATTTTATATCTAGACAAGCTCTCATTCAGATATCTATGAAATGATATTCTCCTATTCAACAAAATATTTACAGATAGAGTAACCATAAATTGATGAAAAGTCGACATAACCTTTCTATATGTTAAGTGTTTTGTATCGGAAAAGCTCAACAGGAAGGGCCAGTAAACTTTTTTCTCGCGTAACCATTTGGCTGAGATTTGATAGTCTATTAGGCGTGAACATGATGAGAAATTAACTGAGAAACATGTAATATCAACGAGTTAAAAACCAGTAAACATCATGGGTCGCCGGATAATAAATGCCTCGCATTACAGCTTCAATCTGTAGGGATTTTTTGTGCAATATCGTAAAATCAAACTTTGAACTGGTTACAGTAAAAATAAGTTACATTTTCCCACAAATTTGTATTTCTGATTGCTGAAAGTATGATGAAAGGTAACACAAGCATACAAATATAAAAAAAAGAAGATGTAGTATGATTGCAAATGAGACAACTGTCAACAAAAGACCAAAATGACACAGAAATTAACAACTATGGGTCACTGTACGGTACGGTCTTCAACAACGAGCAAAGCTCATACCTAAAGCCTATCAAATCATACCGAGCGGTGGCTCATCAGGTAGCACTTGTTTCGTGTAAAGAAAACGTAATACTTAACATGTAACGCCATCCGCTGATATATATCGCAGAGTGATAATCCGGCCGATACAGAAAAAGATATCTAATTAAGGAATGACTGTAATATTTTTTTCTGTCTATGAAGAAATAACATAAAAAAAATTAGTGCACACTGAATAACGCGCATAGCGGGTTATTTAACAGTTATAAATTTCATTTAAAACCGTGAAAAAAACGTTGATGATGTCAAGGTCACATGACTTAATTATGTCTATGGGCTGATAACAAAATAACGTCAGCCAATCAGAAGATGCGTTACATCCAAAATTAAATTATTAATCTGTGCAATAAAAAATTTATCAATATTTACCAAATTTAAGTTCCACCAAGTAAAATGCTAAGATTATGCTTGATAAGCTGGTGAACATATCCTTAATGCTGTGTTTAAGGTTTAGTTATCAAAAATATCCTACGTCTGTTAAAATGTTCTCATATATAAAAAAAAATGTGGAATTGGGTGGTTATGGATCGAAAACGTTTCTTTGTTCAGCCTGTCCATCAGAATATTTTAATTTTAATGCGCAGTAGAAATAGTGACATGGTTAGGTTTTGATTTTTTTACAAGATTTAAACACTTTAAAATAAAAGTGTTGGTGAAGTAGGTCAGGGTTTTTGTTTTATCTTATAGTAATTTTTTGTTACTAGTTGTTGATTTACTACTACCAATTGTATGCATACAGATCCAATTATCCTTTTATGCTGATAAAATTGTTCGGACTTTCTATTGTTTACATTCCTGTTATCTCATTAAGGATCAGCTGGTGGAAATATGTTATCTTGTATGTATTCAATCAAGGAAGTTTTGTCTCTTTCATAGGAACACAGATTATTTTTTTAAATCCGCCTTCCTTCGAAATAGATACTAAATAGTTGAATATTTTATTTGTGAGGCTTCCTCGTTATAAATCAAGCGGCGTAGTTTCTATTTTATAATCATTTCCTGCTTCAGGTATATTTGGATTTCCAAATTGTTTTGTTTTAGGGTGTACCAGAATCAATATTTGCTCTATATAAAATAGTCTGACTAAATGTATAATACCGTACGGTTGTCACTAGTATATATAGAGAGAATTCACCGAGAAATTATAAGTAACGTTGATTAAGCATTAAGACCGGATAGTGAATGCTATAGAGTTCTTTAAAACCGGTTTAATTATCAAAAGGCGAAAGAAAAATAAATAGAATTTCAAAATGTCAAAATGGTTCAACTGCCTTAAATATTCAAATAATTAATTTGATCGTCAAAACGGTTCATGACAAAATAAATTGATTGTTATAGGCCGAGCTCTATAGAATTGTAGTTGATAAAATTTACGTCATTTGTGTATTAGGTGGATAGTTGTTGCATTTATTATATTTCATATTTTCTAATATTTGTATATAAATCCTCAAAAAGTTAGATCTCTTATCTCCGGTACCAACTGGTGTACTTAAATTGACTGAAGCTGTAGCTTTTTTTTCTTCATTTATTTATGATTATAAGTGTAATTAACCACCACTTCATTTTATAAAATGCCTTTTTATAAACTTTGAAACCAATACTAACGATATCAATATACAAGAAGTTCTTCAAGAAGAAGGTTAACGAGGATAAATATTCTAGATATGATACAGTCATGCACTTGTATTCTTCATTGGCCATAATATTTCTGTTAAATATTTACGAAATGTTTTGTTCGTAAAAATATAATAAGAAACATATATTTATACATGCTTTCTATTACAGGCAATACAAATTCCACCAGGAATATGACTTGTAACATTTTTTCATCTGTGTATCTATAATTAAATAGCTACCTTTGAAAATGCGCAAACTGATGGGGGGTCTTGGGATGTGTCTTCCCTGGCAGTACAATTATTTAACTGTGTACGCAGCATGGTTTCGTAAGAGCTTATATAGATATAGGAAGATGTGGTGTGAGTGCCAATGAGACAACATTCAAATAACAATTTAAAAAAAGTAAAACCATTATAGGTCAATGTACGGCCTTCAACACAGAGCCTTGGCTCACACCGAACAACAAGCTATAAAGGGCCCCAAAATTACTAGTGTAAAACCATTCAAACGGGAAAACCAACGGTCTAATCTATATAACATAAAAAAAAAAACGAGAAACGAGAAACACGTATAAATTACATAAAAAAAACGACAACTACTGTACAACAGATAACCTATTATGTCTGTTTGGGTTGCTTTCCCAATTTTGTCATTACAACTGATCTAGAAACAATTTTCAAACAAAGGTGAGGTTAAGCTAATTTTAAATTCAGGATTAACAGGAGAACCAAAATACCAAAAAAATAAAGGCAACAGTAGTATACCGCTGTTCAAAACTCGTAAATCTATGGACAAAAAACAAAATCGGGGTAACAAACCAAAACTGAGGGAAACGCATTAAACACAAGAGGAGAACAACGACACAACATTGAAATGTAACACACACAGAAACAGACTAAGCATTAGACAAAATCCGATGATAATAACAAATATAACATCAAAACCAATTACATGAATATGGGATAGAAAAGTACCGTGACACGTCTTATAGTAATGTGAATTCACACTAAAATATAAGAGAAAACAAATGACACAACGGAAACACAACGTAAAACTGTTACACACACAGAAACGAACTATGATATAACAATGGCCATTTTTCTGACTTGGTACAGCACATTTTCAAAGAAAAAATGGTGGGTTGAACCTGGTTTTGTGGCATGCCAAACCTCGCACTAATGGCAATGTTAAATATAATATTTAATGGAAAATCAAACTCATAGGTTGAAAATACCATTGCTAAAATATCTAAAATACCAACAGACAAATTAAAATACACCAAAAATTAACATGGAAACTTTTGACTGAGCAACACGAACCCCCCAAAAAAACTTGGGATAATCTTACAATGAATGTGCACCATAAAGGTGAGCAGATCTTGCTCAAAATGTTTCATCCGTCGTGTTACTCATGTTAGTACAAACCCGGTATAAAGTATAATTTGATAGGTCACATTCGTGGAAAAAGGAACTTGATTGTAGTTACGACACTTGGTAATGTCCCAGCTGTTTCTTATGATGAAGGTTTATCATATTCCCTGTTCTATTTCAATAATCGTTGATCTGGCCAGGAAATAAACAGTTAATTCAATGTCTTGCCTTGGTATTATTAGAGTGTAATGGAAGCATTGATATGTATGAATTGAGTAGATCAAGATCAAGATTTGTAATAGGATACAATTGTTGTCAAAGATACCAGGCTTATAATTAGATACGCTAGACTCGCGTTTTTTCTACAAAAGACTCATCAGTGATAAAAAAAAAACCAGTTTAAACGCCAAACAAGTATAAAGTAGAAGAGCATTGAGGACCCAAAACTTCAATCAGTTACTTAAAAATTACCATTTTTGTTATATTCATGTCAACACCGAAGTGCAGACTACTGTGCTGGGGATACCCTATTTGTATTTAATAATGTTGATTGTATACACTTTAATTTTCAAGATTCATATATACTTTACTTGGAATTGTTGCATCTTTTTGACCAAATACTGCAGAAAGATAAAAAAAAAGAGGAAATTATTACATATAAAAGAACCACTTTACATAAAACCGTGCAAAGAAATTTATTATAATATACATATCTAAAAAAAACATGAAATGTACAATATTTGTTATTACAGTAGTATACCGGTGTTCAAAAGTCATAAATCGATTGAGAGAAAATAAAGCCGGGTTACAAACTAAAACCGAAGGAAATTTTTCAACTATATAAGGAAACTAAAGGAAGAACCGGAACACAAATCCGCACATACATGGATAGAGGCAACAGTAGTATACCGCTGTTCGAAATTCATAAATCGATAAGGAAAAAACAAATCCGGGTTACAAATCGAGGGAAACGTATCAAATATAAGAGAACTACGACACAACAGAAACACATATAAACGAATGGTGGATTTAACCTGGTTTACTGACTAGCCAAACCTCCCGCTTTAACACAATATTAAAAACATTTCGCTGAAATGACAACCATAAGTGACTGATATACAGCACACACACATGCAAGAACATTCATAACAGAAAAACGCACAAACAAAATTAATGATATAATAGTCGACACATCGTGCAACCTGTAGAACATAAATGAACTCATTCTATCAACATTCTATCAACGACAAACACCACTGGATATAAAAAAAAAACAGTGACGCGCTTACGTACCTAACATGCAATATGGAACTTTATGTAATTATTTTCACAATACTCGTCCAGAGAATTTTTCACAACAATGATATTATATATAAAAGAAAAGGATAATATTAATTTTTGTTGACTTCATATGATCAAATAAAACAAGATTATATCTGCATAAAAAACAGAAGTAAAGATCGAATCAAACTAATAGAAGGGCTTAAAAAATTAAAAACAAAATTGTCCATGATATTCTTTTATGGGCCTAATGCATTTTACATTGACCTACAAGTGTTAATTTACTACTTTCAATTTGTATTTAGCAAATGGAATAAGAGAAAGATATTAAATGCTGTATTTGCTTCTAAAATCTCGAATACATTATTCTAAAATATGCATCTAATTCTCTCAAACGTGTCAATCCTCCTATGAACATGGTTAACCCTTCATACCTGTCTATTTTCCCCAAATGAGTCTTCAAAATCATGTTCAATTTCTTTTCCCATCATATACCTCGTTCGAATGCGTTCGAGGTTTTTCAACCCCAATCGTGTCCGACAATTGTTATTCATCGAAACCTGTCCCCTATATAAGACGCAACAATATCTCAAAATGTTTAGTGCTTATTAGTGGATAGCCACTATATTTTCAGAGTTATGGGGTACACATGTACCTAGTCTAAAATTGGCTTTTTGGTTTTCATATTAAGATCATACTAAAACAAAACACCATATTCTGTAAGTATGACCTATTTGTTATAAATACCATTGAAACGAGTATGTTTTCTAATATCGGCATAATGAGACTATTCGATAACGAATTTTAGGTGTCTTCAACCTATGCCATCATTAAATTTTAATAAATATGTATATTCAATTTATGCCTACATACATTGCAAACATACGAAATTGGCAGAATTTGCAGGCGGCATACACCCGTAAAAGACAGACTTTGTTAAGCATGTGATAGATGTAATGTAGAGACAGAAAAACATTTTCTTATGGAATGTTCGCTTTATGACGAAATTCGATATAACCTTTTTCATTAATGTTAAAAATATAGAAACGATTATCACAGCTTGATATACATAAAACTATTGTTGAAATTATGAACTGTTATGATATACAATATGTCCTTTGCAAACTTTTATATGAATGTTTCTGGCAAAACAAATGTTTTTTTTCAGCAACAAAAACTAGGGGTGATCCCAGGTGATCCGAAAGGGTAAGCAGATCCTGCTCCACATGTGACACCCGTCGTGTTGCTTATGTGATAACAAATCCGGTAAATAGTTGTACCTTGTATGTTTTTACGTGATATATTTGAATTTTTTATAGAATTTTAAGTTTTATAGTGTATCATAGTCGTTTTTATGGCTGGATATTGATTGTTTGATTTGTATATATTTATATACTGCTTATACAGTCAAACCTGCGTAGAGACCACCTGTATTCATCAAAAACCTGTGTTAAAGGATCACCAATGAAAGATCCCTCTGTAGTACATTTCCTAAAAATTGAACCTGTATTTAAAAAAGACCACCTGTCTTAAGAGACCATGTTTTTGTTCTCCCTTAAGTAACCGTTTTAACAGGTTTGACTGTATTTATGCCAATCAATGTGTGACACTTTTGTATACTTATTGACTGGTAATGAGTGGAATAGTAAGTTGATTGTCCCCGAGGTGCAACTATTGTACTGAAGAGTAGCCAATAAACTTACTATTCCACGAATATCCAGTCAGTAAGTGTTTAATTATATCGAAAAATACAACAGACAATAAATGGCGTTGATAAATAAACTGTCCTAATATATAAAGCAGAAACCCAACCATAACTTTCACTGAACACAAATATTCTGAAATGCTAAGGCTATGTCTTGCACTGACTCATAGATACAATAGGTAAAACACGACGTCTTTACTCCCGCAGTATTTTATAAATCCGCCAATCTCATAGCTTAATTGGAAATTCCGCAAAATATAATGACGCTTACGGTCAAATAGTTTCACCGAGGTCCAATAGTTGAAAACTATTAACCGGTCCAATAGTTCAACGCTTGCAATTTGAAAAAAATAGTCAACATATTGCGCATTTATTTTATATAGAAAATGATAATTGAGGTATAATAAAATAAACTATTTACCTACTTACTTACATACAAAATACAGTAGGTGTTGTTATAACAAATAAAATTATTATCCGGCAATTGGGTGTTCTACTATACAGATACAGCCCTACAGATATCGCTATGCTGTACCTGTATACTATACAGATATCACTATGAAGCTCCGCCCACTGCCGAACTGAGTATTGTATGAACCTGCGTGACCTCATAATGTGTATTGCAGTTGCATTCCAATGGCGTAATAATTGCGAATTTACGATTACTTTAATACGTTCTGTTTGTTTTCAAACATTTCTTTAGAGCAATAAGAATCACACCAATTTTCTGATAACATACACACATGAACAGCAATCTGTCCTACGATGACAAGTATCGATTTCAAAACTTGAATGTGTATGATTGTGTAACAAAAACAACCATGTCAATTTCAGCATGCATGTTTAGTGAATGTCGAGTCTGAAGCGTAGGACAACTCGTACACTCCTGTTTCAAATTGGACAATGTTTTGTTATTTGTATTTACTGTTGAAATTATTTGTTATGTTAAAATAGATAATTATTCACCTTGAGCGATGTATTATTGTTGACCATTCGTGATTCTTTTTTTGCGAACCCCTCTTCAGCTGAATGTGTGATTACTGTATCGTATTACTACACGGGCCTCAAGGGATTTCAAATCGAAAATAAATGCAAAACATGTGTTTTTTTGTGTCTTTCAAAACACAAATAATATACAGAATTAATTACAGGATAAAGAAAATAACTGTTTAGTGTCTTTAAATATCAGCTTTATTTGAACTCGGCTCGAAACAGGTGTAGTAGCTCACTAAAAGCTCGCATACACCTTGTTTCCTAGCCTAGTACAAATACAGCTGATATTTAAAGACACTAAACAGTTAATGTCTATATAACAGGTAAAACAGTCAGTATCTTTAAGCATTCAAATATTACTCGTTGAAAATGAATACAAAAATAAAATATTAGCACAATTGTGTTGTAGTAAAAATGAAATAAATAAAAAAAGAAAGATTAAGAAAAGACAAAATTATAAAATAGAATACTTGATACTTGCAGAATTGTTTGAAATAAATACTTTTAAATTTTTTTATAGGAAAACAATACACAGAACTTAAACACGTAAAACTTCAGAGGAAAAAAAACAAAGTTAAAACTCTATCATCACTTTGTAAATTTTACCAACGCCATCACGAGTTGGTTGACCATTATGAAACATCCGTTTTACAGATGATATCGGATATGATCTTTACGTCGTAACTACAATCCTGTTCCCTTTTCACGACTGTGACCTACCGAATTAAACTATTTACCAAGTTTGTAATAACATGAGCAACACGACGGGTGCCACATGTGTAGCAGGATCTGCATATCCTTCACGACCACCTGTGATCACACCCAGTTCTTGGTAGGATTCATGTTTGCCAACTTATTCTATGTTCAAGAGCTTGAAGCTCTTACTCAGACTTAGTAAAACGTCACCAGTGTCTGAGCAGAAAGTTGATGAACCAGGGATATGTCAGAGAATATCTTGTCTTTTCTCTAAAAAAGATCATCGGAAGGTACCTACAAATCTATAACCTTGTTATTAAATATTCCGTATCAACTTCACAAATAATACATGATGGTCTGGGTGAATAGATTCTGCGTAATGACGTTGTTTATTATCTTAATAATGTGTTATGTTGTTTTTTTATTTGTATTTCTTCTATTATTGATATTACTTTTACTGTTTGGTCTGTTTTCGATTATATCCACTCGGTACTTATACATCCCGTCAATGAGTTGTTTGTTTTGTCTGTTATTTTTGCTGGTGTGTTTCGTACGTGCGACTTTTTGTGTTTCTTTGGTACATATGACGTCGCTCTGTACTTTTAAACATCCCGCAATTATGTTATTGTTCTATTTTAATGCCATTATTTTATTGTTCAATTATAATTTTGAAAATACTTTGAACGACAAATCTTTTGGATCCTAGATTTTGACTGTCCCTCTGCTATCTTTCTATCTTTAACAAGTGAAATAACATAAATATCGAACTTCAACTCAAATTCAAAATGAAAAGTCTTATCTCAATGCTCTTAAACTTCGTACTTTATTTGCCTTTTTTTTCTTTTTTTTTTTTTTTGATTCAAGCGTCACTGATGAGTCTTTTGTAGACGAAACGCGCGTCTGGCGTAAATATAAAATTTAGTCCTGGTATCTATGATGAGTTTATTGTTAAATATGCGAAAAAAAATCAAACAAATCTCACGAAGTGAAAACAACTGTCATATTCCTGACTTGGTACAGGCATTTCCTTTTGTAGAAAATGGTAGATTAAACCTGGTTTTATAGCTAGCTAGACAATTCAATTGTATTACATCCCAGCTCCTTTGTTCTAACAGGGGTGATCTGAACCGGATCACCCCTACCAGATCACCCCAGTTTGAGGTTCTTTGTTATGCTTTCTGTAACATTTTTGCGGGAATGTCAAATCCACTATAAAACTTTATATTTTATAATTAATTATACGGAAAAGACTATCTATCAAAACTCATGTAGAAAAAATCCAGGGTATATGCTGGGATTCGAACTCAAGACCTTTAGCTTATCAAGCCAAGACACACACCACTACACCAGGACGACTGGATACGAAGTAACAGTAATTTAACATACTTAAAGGAAGCAAGATCTTTTTATAAGTGGGGCGAGTTGGCAGACCTTTATTCAGTAGGGTTTAAACCTTTTTCGTAAATAAATGAGTTGTCAGACTGATTGTTCAATTTGATTTTACACTTTTTTAAGTGTGGGGCGAGTCGGTAAACAAGAGTGGGGCGATTTTTTTATCAAGTGGCGATAAAGTATGGGCCGATTGGCAAGTGGGGCGAGTTGACATTGTTTGATATCTACTCATCGTCTTCGGGGGTCATAAAGGGTATACATCATATAGTAATATATAAAGTATATTATAACGGTTGTGTGTCGTTTTAAACTATTAATGAAAGTCGCATAGAATTCAATTAAATTAAGAAGAATGTATGGGCAGTCAATATTGTAATATAATCTTAATTACTACAAGAAAAATAACTGTTTCAACAAATAAACACCAAAATAGCATATGGAAAAAAATATATAAGAAAAACTGAACAAAAGAGGGACGAAAGATACCAAAGGGACAGTCAAACTCATAAATCTAAAACAAACTGACAACGCCATGGCTAAAAATGAAAAAGACAAACAGAAAAACAATAGTACACATGACACAACATAGAAAACTAAAGAATAAACAACACGAACCCCACCAAAAACTAGGGGTGATCTCAGGTGCTCCGGAAGGGTAAGCAGATCCTGCAAGAGTACTCAAAATTGGTTTCTCCAAAATACTGCTACGGTTATCTATTCCTGACTCAAAATTGACCATAACACAATAATACAATGGCGGGTGTATAAATAAGGATCCACGTCATCAGTATATAATTTAAAATTGGTAAACGGTAAAAGTTAATGATATACAAGGACTGAAAAGATAAAAGATGAACAACAACGTCAGTACATAGAATCTTTGAAATGGTTTAGAAACAATACTGAATGAGTTGGAAAATATATAGAAAAATATGCTAATATATGGAAAATTTATAAAAACAAAATTGAAATCAAGGAAGAGAGTTTAATCCGTTTATTTTTTTCACCATTTTATATGGATATGAATGTTTGAAATTCAACGAATAGGATTCCAGCAAACAATATGATCATTTGTCTAGCAGATCCTGAAAAATAAAAAAATAAATAAAAATTATTTGTTTTTTTTTAAATATCTTACAGATTTTGATTGTTACTAACTAAATGCTTCCAAACCATTAGAGACGCAAGATACATGTACAAACTTTAAATGTCATTCTCGTAGGATTTTGTCTAATGCTTAGTCTGTTTCTGTGTGTGTGTGTGTGTGTGTGTGGGTGTGTGTGTGTGTGTTACATTTTAATGGTGTGTCGTTATTCTCCTCTTATATTCAATGCGTTTCCCTCAGTTTTAGTTTGTTACCCCGATTTTGTTTTTTGTCCATGGATTTATAAATTTTGAACAGCGGTATACTACTGTTGCCTTTATTTCCCACCATGGCTTTATTACACTCAATGTATATAACAAGCTTTTTATACTGGAGAGTAGAATTCCACCGGGTGAACCTCCTTACGTTTACGCGAAAAATTTTATTTCTTTTACTAGTTAACTTTAATTAAACACGTAGAGTATACTTATTTATTTATTTGATTTTTTTTCAAGCAAGATAAGTATGGTTATATTAATGGCACAAGCACCTATTCCTGAAGATATATACACTGATGTGTTTTTTTAAACACAGAAAATCGCAAATATTAAAAAAAAACATTTGTTTTAACCACACTGCTTAAAAAAAAACACAAAAAAAACCAATAATAAATGGATGTTCCGTGAATAAAAGTTATCACTGTGATAAGCATGGAATGATTTCGTTACGTTGTTAGTTTAAACATATTGTATTTCGATAAACCGAAAAAGGATCAGACACAAATTAGTCTTCTCCACAATAGAATATTTATAGCAATACATATTGAATATAATATGTTAACAACACAAATATTACTAAACTATACTGAAAAAAGAAAAAGGAGACGAAGAACGAATGCTAAAGATAAGGATGATGAAAACGAAGATGTTAAAATGACTCTATTACCTTTCATCGTTGTTGCATCACTTGTGTCACTGTGGCTTTCTACATTATAAATCATGAAACATAGTAAGTGCAATGTGTAAGCAAATATCCTAATTTTCCCGTATTTCAGAAATAAGTCAGGAATAGATAACCGTAGCAGTATTTTGGAGAAACCAGTCAGAAATTTGGGTCCTTAATAATCCCCAACTCCGTACTTTATTTGTCAGTTTGACGTTGTTTGATTTGATTGTCACTGATTACTCCTTTGAAGACGAACCTCATGTCTGGCGTACCAAATTCTACTATCTATTATTATTTTATTCAGAAGTTGATTTTCTATCTTTCTTTCCTAATAATGGATTTTTATTTGCGGAATTTTATGCAAGTTGCAGGTTTCCGTTTGATGTTGGATAACAAAAGACACTATTTTGTCGGCCACAAATATTACGTTTTGTTACCAACTTAAATACTTTTGAAGATTGTACGTTGACATCTAGATGAATGTTCGTGTATTGTGTGTCGTACGTTTATAATTACCCTCTGGTGTATCGAATATAGATTTCAAACCTTTAAATCTAAGACGTTATTAACATTTCGTAAATTGGTTTAAAAGGGCTAAATCAAGATATAAACAAAACCATCCACAGAGTGAGCGGTTTCAGATGTAAATGATGTTTCATATGCCACTGGATTAAATAAAATCATATTTCAAAGTATTGTTAAAATAATTTTAATAGAAGACTAACCAAGTAACAAAAATTTTGTCTGATCATTTATTCTCTTGAACAACAAAGATTTTAAAAGGTCAACAAGAAGCTGAGAAAAACTTATATACGAATGGTCTGACAGTTTGTGTATTAGATTCCCGATCTGTTGTTTTACATGTAAGATCACTCATCTTGTCCGATACGCGCCGATACGCAAAATTTGTACATTTATTATGATGCATATCCCTTGCTTTCGATAGGTCAGATAAACATGATTTTATATGTATGTTGTGAAGGATGTTAACCAAGAAAACGGTTAGATATTTTTATGATACTTACTTATCATCTTTACACCGTAAGCTGCATGATGAGTCCCAGATATTCTGTGTGGCACGGCATTCTGTTTGTTTTTCTGTATCCTGTATATTCCAGTTCCAAGATTACTAACATACATGTAAGATCCATATAAGTCGATTCCCATAACAACAATAGAAATGCCTACCAATGATGACCTATCTATGGAGACTAGTTTAACATCAGTGCCGTCCAAATTAGAAGATTTGATGTGATACAATGCAGAATCGGTCCAATATAATCTTTTTGAGTTCAAATCTGTATGTATACATAAATATGTCTGTTAATGAATACATTTTCTATAATTCGGAAAAAAAACTGACAATGCAATGGCCAAAATTTGAAAAACAATGAAAAGACAAACAACAGTACACACAACACATCATAGAAAACTAAAGACTAATCAACACGAACCCTACAAAACATACAGATACAGTATTTTCCTTGAAAACTAACGCTTATTTCGATATAAATTTTTGAAAGTACGAAAACATAGAAATTGCTCGGAAAAGTATCAGACTTATGGTAGAGACCCAAGTATTTTAACAATGAAGCGAATTTATATACTCTGCAAGATCGAATGAATGAATGTTACTGCATATGTTAAAAGGGGGGCAAGGGGGGTCCCAATAACAGCAAAACAGCAAATTGATTTGGCTCATAACAGATAACAAGGAATTAAAATGGACAAAAACAGATAACAGTAAATGAAATATTAAAATAATTCAGTCTTTGACAAATCAGTATTTCTTATTACGGATATAATCCTTTGTAATGCATTCCATTTTCTATGACTATGTTTTTAGTATTAATTTATGTATCTAGAATGTGTTTAAATTACTACTCAATATATTATAATATTTTTTATACGCTCGTTTACGGAACGTATTATGGTATACTGTTGTCCGTCTGTCGTCAACATGTCGGTATTAACTCAAAAACTCTTTAACCAATGTGCATTAAACTTTGGGAAATTGTTTATATCTATTGACGTGAGCTCCCTTTTTTTTCTTTTTTTTTCTTTTTTTTTTTTTATAAATTTTAGATTTTAAGTTTCCGGGTAATGGGTTTTTATTCAATAAAATTGGTGTTTTTTCCAGTTTTCTGATAATATCTCAAAAATGCTTTCACAAACCAAGGAATTTTGGTGAATTGTTTATATCTATTAACATGAGGTCACTTTCAATTTTTATAAATTTTAGATTTTACGTTTCCGAGTTAACTGGTTTTATTAATTAAAAAGGGGGTATTTTCCAGTTTTCAGACATTAACACAAAAATGTTTTCAGCAGTTCTCATGAAACTGCGCTGAAATGTTTATATCTATTGTGGTAAACTCCCTTTTGATTTTTATTAATTTTAGATTTTATGTTATTGAGTTAAGATATTTTATTCATTAAAAAAGGTGGTATTTTCTAGTTTTCAAAAATAACTCAAAAATGCTTTCAGCAGTTCTCATGAAACGTTGGTGTATTGTTTATTTATATTGACTGAAGCTCCCTTTGTTGCTTATAAAAAAAAATGACCTAAAAGAGTTTGAATATTCCGACTTTTTCTTAATGACCATTTAATGAGGTGTGTGAATTTTTCTTAATAAGACTATGAGGCAAAGTGGTATATAGGGTAGCAAAATCAAAAGCACCAATTATAAGCATGCAATTTATCAAGTACTTCGAACGAATTTTGACACTCCAAAAGCAATTTATTCCACTATTTTCAAAGGCCTTTTTTGAACAATTTTTTATCAGCTGAGGTTTTTGATTGTACCAAGTGTACTAGTAAGTAGAATACATAGTTTAGTAGGGAAACAATGGCTTGAAACAAAAGAAATCTTTGTTTGTAATGAGTTATGTACAGCTTCGGACCCAAGTACATGGTTGGAACTTTCATTGTACAATGCATTTGGTTCTGCTTTGAAAAGAATCAGAGCTGAGTCTATGTACCATATTATATAAAAGGTTAACTGGTTGTTAGGTCCTAGTCCTTAATTGAGATCCTTGTCAGATATTCCTGGCCATATGTTTTCCTTTTTGTCATATTAAGAATTATTTTTAATTTCATATGTTCGTACGGGAAACAAGGAACATTATTCTCATACAAAAAATTAAGATAATTCTAAATACACATTCATAAAAAAAAAATGGAATTTATTACAAAGGATAATCATAAGATATACTTGAACTGCCCTGGACTCACTTCTGTGATGGGTAAATGTTAATGGAATCCTTCTCTGAATACGGGACAATTATATTAGTAGACCCCAATGTCCAATGATCTTCAATTTCTACCGAATATTGGCTGTCAAAAAAAAATGCTAACATTCCAATTTTCAATAACAGTTAACAGCAAATACATTATCACAATAACAGATAACAAAAAAACTAATAGCCCAATAACAGCTAACAAAGAATAAGACAATAACAGCTAACAGCAAATATATTTTCAAAATAACAGATAACAAAGAATTAAATTGCCCCATAACAGCATAACAGTTAAACCCCTTGCCCCCCCCCCTCTGTTAAGCTAAAGTGTTTGAGTGTTATCAACCAAAAGTTGTGTCTATCCAGTAACAAATATAAATCAAACTTCCACTCCCTTGCTTTGAACTTGAGGCAGATGATTGCAGCAAATTATACAAATAACAATCATATCAAACATCATAGCGTGTGCTAACTGTAATTTAGAACACAATATCATATCAGTTCCAAATTATTATATAAGTAAGAAAAAAATAGATAATAACAAAATGACGCAAATGCAAAAAGAGCTTCGCATTTCTAAAAATTAAGCATTAGTGATAAACATAATTGACTACTTAATTAGACATGGATTAGATTGATTAAGAAGTTTCAATTCTTACCTAAGGCTAAACCATATGGGGTCTGAATGTCATCACTTATTAGTGTCTGTCTGCTACTTCCATCAAATTTACATTTCTCGATTGTATGTCTGCCGTGATCACTGAAGTATAACCATCTATAAAAGATAATACATTTATAAAATTAAATGGTATATGCATATTTGGTGGGCAGGATATTTTGATTAACATGAAGGATGATAAAACACTGAATTGTCCTAAATAAATCTTATTCTACTATTTTTTGGTGAGATTTTTGTCTCATATGTCTCTTATAAAATGTATGTTTAAATGTTCCTGAAAGTTTGTATTGTTTATTACATTTTTTGTTTCTTTTTTTTTTTCTATCATAGATTATTGAATAAATAAACTTTAATTTGTAACACAAAACCGTAATTTAAGGACATAACTCCTAAACGGAATAAATTGGTAGTTTGAATTTTATTTGCAGTTTTATAGATCTGGTATATTTGATGATTAGTTTTTCTATTAACAGTTTTGCTTTACCTACTTAATAATTTCAAGTTACAAAATCCTAAGCCGAAAACGTTTAAATTAGTCGTACGTCATTTCTAAAGCGCAATAACTCCTATAAGTAGTCATGTGATTATTTTGATATGCATGAACGGGTATATTATAAACATTTTCTACTCCTTCTCATCCCAGTCTTATATATTTACCTATCACTATAATATATTAGCTGTTTCCGTATGTACATGTTTAGCTTGCTCTCAATTGCTTGCACTCTGATATGTAGAATCTTTTGAAATTGTTACATCGTAGAGGGTTTTTTTAACAGATGTATACTGTATTGTATTCTTTAGACCTTTTAGCATGACAAAAAGCAATACGGAGCGGAGCCTCTGGCCTTTGTTAGTCTTGTATTATTTTAATTTTAGTTTCTTGTGTACAATTTGGAAATTAGTATGGCGTTCATTATCACTGAACTAGTATATATTTGTTTAGGGGCCAGTTGAAGGACGCCTTCAGGTGCGGGAATTTCTCGCTACATTGAAGACCTGTTGGTGACCTTCTGCTGTTGTTGTTTTCTATGGTCGAGTTGTTGTCTCTTTGGCACATTCCCCATTTCCATTCTCAATTTTATGATTTCTATACTAGACCAATCGTATCTTTATATTTGTTTACTACCAAGCCAGGATCCATCTTAATTTGTTGGATTAGTTTAAAGCATTTGATTCTGTTAATATTTTGGATTCATGGCACAAAACCAACACCGTTTGAATTGTTTTACATTTGTGATATCGGGGTCTTTTATATCGGACTATGCGTTATGGGCTTGTTCACTGTTGAAGGCCGTACGGTTACCTATAGTTGTTAATTGTTGTGTCATTTGGTCTCTTGTGGATAGTTATCTCATTGGCAATCATAGCTTCTTATTTATATATCTTATCTTGACTTATGTATGCTTATGAAAGTAAAAATGAAAATAATCCTATTTACTAGTTTTCAAATCTTCAACATAAGAAATATATTAGAAACCGAAATCATTGTGTCAGACTCGTGTTTCAAACTGAACTTAAATACCTTCAACACAATAGTTTTGAAAAAGCAGACACATAATGCATTTTGAGCATTAAAATTTGATATAGAATTGTGCAGCGAACGTAGTCAAATTCAAATTTGCCAGAGATAGTTGTAACTTTAGTTTTGGAACAATTGCATGATTTAACATACATATCATTTTAATCACAAGGCGATACCGAAGTACAGTCTATCAATAATGATAACTGACATTTAATCGTACATTAGTTTTTTGTTTAATCTAAATATCATGAAATTCTCAGTATTTACCTGTTTGAGGTGTCTATAGTAATTGCAACCGGAGATTGCAATGATTCGTCTAAAATCACTTCAATACTGGAACCATTTAAACGAGATCTTTTTATAGCAGCTCTATCTTCGTCTGCCCAATAAAGATGGTCGTTTAGTGAGTCTACGGCTATTCCCATGGCTTTCGAGTTTTGAATTATAGTTTCTATAATTGAGTTTTCGTCGCCTAATGGACACGTTTTCCTTAAAAACATATACAAACAACATTGAAAAACGACTAATATATGTTTTATCGTAACACACTATAATATGTTTTACAATAATTTCATTATGAGTAATTTAAGAAGAGTAATATGACGTAACCATTGAAATCATTTTGTGAACTGCACATTCGTTTGTAGTTGTACTCAAATTTTGTCAGAATTTATTATCTCTCTCTAAATATCTCTCTCTCTCTTTCGTCCTCTCAGTCATTCATCATTCATTCATCCAATCATTTTTGCATTTAAAAAGTAAAATCTCATGCGGTTACAATAGATTTTATTCGGTTGTTAAAATAATACATCACAAAAGAATTTCGTACAGAAGCTATACAACTTAGAAGTTACAGTTATAATGATACCTGCTTATTGTCTGCTTATTTTGATCTGACCAGTAAATAGATCCATCCGTAAAATGATAGTCAACAAATGAAACAGAACTAGTCATAGTTTCTACAAGTACCCTCGAGTTGTCACTATCCAAAGCGGTCAACAATATATGTGTGTTGTTGGAAAATAAAAGTTGTGGTTCACTTCCTGAAACTAAAGGCATATTTGACGAATTAGCATATTAAAGGACTGACAAAATGTTAGCAATTGAAAAGCGATAACAAACGGCCTGACTTTTGTGAAACCAAAAAATGAAATATGCCTAGGACAGACAGCAACCTCTGAATAACTGATCTATGATAGGTATAGACAAATGTGGTGAGGTTAATCGTGTGTTCGAGCTCCCGCCCCCCTTTTCCACACTTTAAACTTAAGAATTTTATCGGAACCAAGTATTGTGCATACAGCGCATCAGGCTATCTTGATCTTGTGTTGTTCAGTTCCTATATGTATTTGTAAGTATAGTCATTGTAAAATAGAAAGTCATCGATGGAATTCATTCTAACGATTATGAAAGTAAAAGAAAACCGGAGATTAGGAGAAGGAGGCAATAAATTTAGGTTTAAATTGAATTAAATAATTTTTACTCTAATGAATCTCAATGTTGTTTTTATTATATAAATTGTGTTACAATTTCGGAATTTTCTGTAACTAAAGTATCAGCTCGCGTCTGACTTACAAAATTGTAAACCCGGAATCGTAGATAGTTTCAATATAAACAAATCGTAGTTTTATTTTAAGTGGTAGTAGTCCGGCCGATTGGTGCAGATATAGAGCAGAATTGCTCACTTGATGAGGAAAGCATGAAACTTTGCATAGTAGTTCTTGGTTATATACCCTTTGATTTCAGCTATGGACCCACTCTGAAAAATCCAATATGGCTGCCATTTTCAAGATGGCGGAAAAACGGTATAAAATTCGAGATTGTCCTAAAAGTATTCTATATAATTTCGGAAATTAAAGTAATGATTCTTTAAAAATGGACTTCATGTTCTTGAATTTGTTATCAATTAATTCAAAAGTATAAAACAAATAATTTGGGTATTTCTATAACACATAAGTTGCAAATATAGCTGCATATACAAAAACAAATAGTGAAATTCAAAATGTTAATCAATATCATAATGTTACATGTTATTGTAATTGTTCTTTAAACGCTTTCAGTTTTTGGTTGGAATGAAATAGGTTGAAACGAGTCGATTGACGTTAATATAGGTCGGTTAAATGTGGTGGAATAGTAGGTAACTCATCTGAACTTTGAGGCAGTGCCGAGGGCACCTTGTCTCGTGTCTCTTCAATGCCACGTCTTACGTCACTTATCGCGTTTGCATCTGCCGTACCCACTACATCGTCAAATTATTCTATGTAATCAATAGGTGTACCTTTCTTCTGGCGGATTAGACGATTGCCATCATTTAAAATAGTTAAGGGGCAACTATTTCCTTTTCCAAGTACGTGCGTAACCAATTTGCAACATTTCAGCGAGCATGATCCTAAAATGCACTCCTGGTCAGCACTTTTATTAGTCTTAATGGTAACAGTCATGTTTGAATTTGGTGGAACTGTGATGGTTCGTTTTATGCAAACTAGCTGAGTTAAAATCTCGTTTCCACTATTAACAAATGAAGCATTTATCTCTTTATTGTTAATGGTAATTGTGGGACTACTCAGGTTTATCACTGCGATCAGTGTGTCCAAAATAACTAGCCTAAGTATAACATCGTCTGTTAATGGCTCTTTGCACACATCCCATTGTATGTTTACTCTATTAATGTCGAGAGTCGTTCCTTATAATCTTCTCAATAACAAGCTGTTAACCTCATCACGTAGCGTTACGTTCTCCAAATCTCAATTTTCTACTGGAATTAATTTCTCATTTACTAATGTTATCATTGCAGCAGTGTCCACAATCATGCTCACATTCTGGTCATGTGTAGTACCTCGTACTACTAAGCTCTTTCAAATGGTTCGTCTGATGACAATATTGGACGAGGCAGTGGGCCTCTGTTCGATTGTGTGATAAGATGATGTTTCATTGCCAATAGACTTTGGAATCTGAGTTGTCCTACTAGTCCGACCCTTTGCTCCATTGTTGAGGTTACACTTTGATTTGCTCCGTATCCTGGTGAAGGTGACCGTTGTCTGAAATATTCGGGATTTCTGGAGTTTGTCCGTGGAGATGCTAACCGTTGTCTTTAGGGACTATATGATCTCTAGCTTAGTGGGGGTGTTACTGATCGATAGGCATTAAGCTTGGATGTACTTCTATCTGCCGATTTACCGCGATTGTATTGCTCAATAGATCGTCCACGTTTATATTGATCATGTGATCTTCCATTGAACTGGTGATCTTCCATGATTTTTTATCAGAAGAACCGAGATTATATTGATCGGCCAATCCAAAATTATGCCGATTAGTTGAAAGCATAACATCAGTTAGTTTTGTGACAAGTTGTGTGAGGTTATGCAACTCATAATCCAAAGGACTGCTCATATTTTCTTTAACGGTGGTCGATGGTCATAATTGGCACTTTTTTATCCATATATCGCCATCTAGGTTCCTCTCTATTACATGCCTTGAAGATTCTTTGTCTTTACATCCTCGACGGAATGTTATGGTTGCAATCTGGTTTGATCGTCTTCCTTGCTGAAGCGCTGCTCCAAATGAATGCTTTTTAAGGCCTTGGAATCATCATCTGTGTTTACCATGCGAGCGTACTCAAAGCCAACATCGGCCTGGCAATCTGGGGCCTACACACATTTTTCCTGATTTCCCATTGTCATCTACCGGCAGTTCGTTCAAATTGGTAAATGAGCGCCTCCCAAGAGATGGATCCTCTTCAATTGAGTTTTTAAATTTGTGGCAGCTGTGGGCTTCGGCTCCGGTCCCTTGCTCAAAGATTTTCTTGCCACATGGTATATTCTCTCTCCAGTGAAGAGTCTGAAGAAGAGGTGTTGTCACACTCTTTTTCTTTCCTCTGCCTTTTCCTGGATCGGTCAATGGAGCCAACTTGATGTTATGGGAAGCATATTAGAGCTCCAGAAGCGGACGAGGTTGTCATAATTGGAGTGATAAATGTGGGATTTGCCATTGACTCGACGGGGATGATACCGTAAGTAGGCACTGCATTCAGCATTGGAGAAACTTGATAGAATTCATTTGCAGCTAATTGTTTCTGTAATGGTGTGCTGATCTAAACCAAATATTATTGACTCATAGTAGATGATTAGTGTGTGTAAGAAGACACATAAGCCTTTTGCTGGTATCCTTGATTAGTACTAGAGGTTTATAGTATGTTCTTAAATGGAGATTGTTGTTGAATAATTTGAACTGTCTCATGCAGGGCCAAGGGCCCTGACATAGGACTTTTGACTTAAGGCGAAGACACCTTCAACATGAGTTGGCACGGTTTATGGCACAATTGTGGAAAGACCCACGGCATGGATTTTGATGTGTACTTTTGGTAAACTTGCGTTGTACTGGCTAAGGTCAAATTTTGGCTTAGATGATGTGTCCATTGCAGAAATATTAACTTCTTTATTTCTATTGTCCACTGATTCATTCACAACAGATGCCAGTTGTTGGAAGGTACCCTGCTGTTTAAATGCACTTTGAAATAGAACTGTGTCTCCTTCCTCAGGTGTTGTCAGCTTGTCCATTAGTCTCACCACAACATTGAATATCTTATTGGTCTGACCATCAATTCCGTCAAGCAATTATTACTAGCCTTGTGGTCTATCCTGTCGTCAGACTGCTGAAGTTGCTGAGATATTGCTTTCACCTGTTTGTTATTGATATTCATTGCCTCTTTCTGTTCAGCTTGAAACGTAATGAGACCAACACATATTTTATATATTCGCGCTTCGCTCTGTTTTATATTGCGGTAAATATCAACTGTTCTTTTAGCATTTGATTTCTATCTGTTAAATATTCTTGGTACAATTGTTTAATAATCATTTCTGAGCTGTCCTCTGTTAAAGCGTCTTCAGCTGTGGGTTTCTCAATATCACCAAGTGATTTAGTTTCTGCCATTTCAATGTTCTTGTCCTTGTTGTCCCCAATTCCTGCCATTTCACTGATATGTGTTTAACTGATTCTCAATTCAGTTTAATGTCTCAAATTGCAAAATATTGCGACCAAGAGATAAGATAGGCACTGAATAATATCTTAAGGCAGATAAATCCCAAATTACAGCTTTTATGTGTGACTCAAGACAACAAATAGTGCAGCTTTTAATGAAAGCTACTACTGCAGCTTTTTATGACAGCTACTACTTTGTGTATGAAATGACAAGCAAGGCAAAATCAGAAAGGACAGAACTGGGACAGATACCAAATGACACTATACATCAATAAAATGCTCATATTCAGGTCAATTCTCAATAATGAATATTTGCTTATTTTTCAAGGCGGCCATTTTGAAAATAGCCGCCATTTTGTATTTCAAAAGTAGAACAAAACAAAATCTTGCTAAGTACACCAAGTCATTCAAATATGTTGATTTTTGTGCACCCAGCATCAAATCCACTGTGGTTTGTGCAATACTGGAAAATATTTTAGAACGTACGGCAGCCATCTTGAAATAGGCCGCCATATTGAATTTTGAGGATGGGTCCATAGCTAATATTGCTCAGTACACAAAAATGTACCATCATGCAAAAATTGGTGCTTTCCTCATTATTTGAGCAATTTTTTCACCGATCGGCCGGACTATAGTAAATAATATGGAGCCATATGGAAATATACCTACGAATAAAGTTGAGTTATTTATACACACTTAGCTTTTATTAGAAAATGTTCAACTCTTTACATTGACTTGGAAACATCGATTTTGATGTTTGTGTTGATTGTAACAATTTTATTTTGTCAAAAGACAAACGGTTCAATTTTTGTAATCATCATATAATATATACGACCATTTAAAAAGATAAACAACGCACAAAGAAAGACAACTCTAACTCTCTCTTTGATCGCAGTTTTAACAGTCAAATTGATGCCGTGGAATTGATTTTGATCATTGCATAGATTTAATAGACAAAAATAAAATCAAGTCAACAAAACACACAGGTTTGACATACAATGTACAATTCATTTTTGCCGTCGTAGTACAAATAAAAAACAGTTGATTTATCTACTATAATATTAGTATTTATTTACCTCACTTAAATTCTGATACAGAACCCGTGCAATAAATGAAACGCCTTCATATTTTATTTTCAGGTCTCTTAAAATGTACTAAACTTTTATGAAATGATAAATTTTATTCTTCAGTTTTGAGGAGGATGGGGTACATAAACATTCAATTCAGCATATTATAAATGTATATTCAATCAATTTGGTTAAGATTGTCACGATTATTGCAAATTAGCAATTTATTATATAGATCATTGATCTATATCTTTATTTGGTATTAAATATAATTAGATACACCTCTTATTTCAAAAACGTATACAGATGTATACTTTTACGTTATTACCAATGTACATGTATATGTAAACAATATATATATATTTAATTTTAACCCCTATGCATACATGCATGTTTACTTGTCTCGCAAAATTTCATAAATTTCTTGCTTGATGACCACATCTGCACAAAGTAATACTGTATTGGCTTCGTTAACATTGGGAACAGAACTTTTTATACTTCTGTTTCCACGTTATGATGACGATAAAGGCATAGAATAAAATTCTTAAATTGGTGTTCGACTTTTATTCACACATAACTTTCGATAATGTTATGGCAAGATTTTGTCACAACTATTAAACTAAAGGTGGTTCCTATATAGAGAAAGACAAGATCATTATACTAGTGAATCCGACATCGGTCACTTTCAACTGTATTTTCTGTCTCTCACATGTATATGTGCATTTATCCGTATACTATCTGATCCCATCGGACTTACATTTATAAATGAACCTTGATCGACTTATGTCTTTGTACTTCAATGAGTCGTTTCTGTTTTATCTTTTTTTTTTTATCGTTAATTTAAATTTGACAGCGTCAGATTTAAATCAATCGTATTCAGTGCCGGTAAACATGAATAAAAATCACCATACAAGTAAAAGAAGAGGTGAAATTTTTTTAATTGACTACAGTCACTACAACATATTCTATTATCATTATTATTTGGTCAGTTTACTGTCAAATGCGCTAAATGTAATAACTGATTTATAAGGATTTTCCAATCTCAACATTTGAATTGTATGAACTTCTTTGGCTAGTATATTAATTGAGTAGATTAAGGAAAATGCACAAAATAGCGATAAATATATTATAATACATTATTTATTGAAACTAAAAGAAATGATATCATATCTCAAGGGACAATAGAATGTTTTTTCAATGTGTTAAAAAGTAAGTGTTATACAAATAAACAATTACTGTACTTACAACTGCATGATCCTGGGGTAGTCTCCTCACCATTACCTGAAGTAATAAAACAAAAGGCTCACAATCTCATAACTGGTTAATTAGTTATCAAAGGTACCAGGATTATAATTTAGTACGCCAGACGCGCGTAAATGATGTTTCATTTATATCATTATCAGTAATAGTTAAAAATAAAAGGTAAAGCCATGTAACCTAGAAAAATTACCATTAAAAGAAGCCAATTAACGATATCCACAATTTTGTTGGTAATTTCGTCTTGCTGTTCACAGTTTCTCTCTGTCTTGTTTATCAAGGTACCTTAAGTGGAAAGAATGTTTAAAATGTCTAATTTAAATTTCTGAGCATAGTTGCAAGACACACTTTATCTGTATTTTTCATTGTTTTCAAGATAATAGACAAGAACAATAAAAGGATAAAACTCACCATTATAGGATACAAACACACAAATGAATTCAAATGAATTCGTTGAACAAATAAAGTAAATAAATGTTGACCTTTTTTGTATGATCTCATTTTGTCGATCAGTTTTTTGTTTCATATTCTAGCTATCAAAGTTTTGCGAAAAACACCCAAAAGGGATAAGATTTTAATGAAATAGAAGGTCAAAACCCCTACAAGGAGTATAATTTATGTTGGATAATTTTAATATGTTAATTTGCTGCCTACAGAGTTCATCTCTTGTTTTCGAAATTAAAAAGCAAATTAAAACATTATTAAACATGAATGTGTCCAAAGTACACGGATGCCCCACTCGCGCTATCATTTTCCATGTTCAATGGAGCGTAAAATTGGGTAAAAAATCTAATTTTGTAAAATTAGAATGATCATACCAAAGGGAACATGTGTACTAAGTTTCAACTTGATTGGACTTCAACCTCATCAATAACTACCTTGACCAAACACTTTAACCTGAAGCGGGACGAACGGATGCACAGACGAACGAATGAACAAATGGACGGACGGACTGACGAGAAAACATAATGCCCCTCTACTATCGTAGGTGGGGCATAATAACGAAAATTCCGATCTCCGAGGAAAATGGAAAGTCCCTAATCAAATGGCAAAATAAAAATCTCAAACACATCAAATCAACGGATTACTACTGTCATATTTAAACTGCCATTTACAGGTTTAGAAAAAGGTGGATACAATTTAGATTTATAACTAACTAATCTTCTCGATTGTATGACTGTTTCATACAATTCGCAAAAGACTTTTCGTCAATTCGATTTACAAGTTACTCTTAAATTTGTATCGGACAACACTAAAAGGGAGGTTACAATTTCTCACTAATTTGGTGAATATCTGATTGACGAATATTATATATGGTGTCAAGTAAAATGAGTATTTAAAATCAACATGTTAAAATCTTGTGGAACTCATCAAATAACACCTTCCACATACAGCCAGATATAATATCATCCCATATCGAACCGATGCCCCTAAATTTATTGCTCCTTCCATTACCGTGGGTATCTAGTGCTCCTTACGGAGTCCAAGGTCCCGTCGTCTTATGAGTTTAATTAATAAAAAATTAACATTGTTCGTGCATATATGTTTATCATTTGCTGTACAAAAAAATGCTTTCGAAGGAAGCATATATATGGGAGACGGGTTGATATGGCTCTACTTAAACTGCGCTAAAACCATAAACAATGTGCATATGGCGGAGATACACATTGTTCCGGTTTTCTTTTCTTTCTTTTTTTGGTAAAACGTGATACATTTAATAGCATATAACTTTCTCCGATTTGTATCTGATAACACAAAATGACAACATTCAATATCTTCGCAAAAACTAGGTTGACAAAAAAACACAAACCTGCAAAATCCGCTAGTTGAAAACCTACATAAGCTAAAGTAGTCGAACTCCTATATCACTAGTCCGTTGACACTGAGGTAGTGAGTTCGAATCCCGCAAGGGGCAGGTACAATCGACTCCAAACTTACTTGACTAGGATTGTCGGTTTCCTACTAAAGGTCGGGGGTTCTCTCTGGACACTCCGGCTTTCTCCATCAATAATAACTGACCGCCACAAAATAGCATAATAGTGCTGAAAATGTCTTTAAACACCAATCAATCAAGCTATCGCTACGGGCCGAAGTAGATCTATCTCTTCACAAAATCTGTATTTTATTATTACATTATATAAATTAATCATTACTTACCAAATTTTAATGCCACCAAGTAAACTGCTAAGATTGTGCATGATAATATGGTAAACATAGCGGCGGCAATTTAGTGTATCAGGATTGCTTTTCAATAATAAATTGAACTAGTCAAGATAAAATGTTTTTATTTATAAACAAGTGAAATAGATCAAAACAATTCTTTATTTTCTTTGTATTTAAATTACGCAGTTAATATAATGATAATAATGATGAGAATTGCAAATTTTGTTAAATTATGTCAGGGTGTTTCTTTTACCTGTAATAAAACCATTCAGTTGTTCGCTTAAGATACTTTTAATGTTTTAATCGATTGTGGGCACATGTATCAAATTATCCAACAGTGACAAATGTGTTTGGACTTTTGATACTTGATATCCTCTCTGTTAGCCTGATGGAAAAATATTTCATTATTAAATCAAGGAAGTTAATATTATGTAAAGCAAAAAAACTGATGATCTTTTTGTAAAAAACATCCTCTTCTTCTGACATAGATATAAATATTCAAAGATGACTTTTATCAAGTATTTGCACTGTCAGCTTGAAGTGTTCCTCATGATACATTAAGTTGTAACAATGTTTCAAACTTTTTATACAACATTCCTGCTTCCTGTAATTTTTTGGGATTTCTAAAATTTGTGTTTTGAAGTTCATGAAGTATAATAGTCGGATGATATATAATTGTGACAGTCTGACTATATATCCAAGTACATGTAAACTACAATTCTAAATCGAAGACGCACATTTCTGTTTTTGTATGTTCGGATCATAGCGTAACATAATATATTTTAGCTATTAATTAAATACACTGTATCGTTTATAATTTATCCCGCAATCAGATGTTTTTGCTGCATAAATGAAAATGTAGACTGAAAATGATTTAATAATGAAGATTATAAACGTCGCATAATATGCTGTAAAAAGACAGCAACACTAATGAAAATGGAAATTAGAATAAACAACTGAAGGACAACACAACCTGCAAATTCCTTACAATTTCTAAATTCCATGACAAATGTTGAGCAAGCTCTTCGTACCTTTCCGAAGCACCTGAAATCACCACCGGTATGTGGTGTGATTCGTGTTACTCAGTCTTTAGTTTTATATGATATTTTTTGTGGGTTTTTGTTTTTTGTCATGGCGTTGTTAGTTTTTCTGATCGACTAAAAAGTTTGAATGTCCTATTGGTATCGTTTTTCTCTCAATTATAATATTTCGTATAAACTTAATTTTTATATATGGTACCGCAGTTACCTCATTCGTAATTAAAGTGTCCCTTCAAGGTTCGTGAAATATCAATTTTGAAGAAAGCCAGGGTGTGGTATTGTAATACTATAACATAAATATTTATATCATATAACAATGTATTATATTATAAAAATCCACAGATATTATAAGGAAAGTTTTTGTTCAAATGTACATACAACAACACTTGCGAAATATGTATGTTTCTTATTTATACTACTGTTTTACTTGTTTGTTTGTTGTTGTTTTTTTGGTGGGGGCAGCCGTATTGTTGTCATTTGTTTTTCAACAAAAGTGTTTAAATGTCTAAATGGTATCTTTTGCCTCTCTTTTAGGTGTAATATCCCAAAATCATGGTATGTCACATCCGGTTGTATATGAAAATAGGTTGAAAAAAATATTTCCTTGAATTTGACAGTTGTAGGTAATTAATCCTACATGTTATTGCAGTAAAACATTTCTGTGTCATAAACATATGTCTTGGGTATATCAGAGCACCATTATTATTTTAATTGGGGTTTCTATAGAATATTTTGTTAACTTGAGGTTTCATGGTTCTAAACCTTATACACAAATTAAATAAGGGGAGTAATTTGATCCAGTGATGGTTATTTTCTTATATACAATGAAATGTTATGCGAAATTTTTTCTATATTACTGGACAGGATAAAACTTTACTCATGGCAAGTGTTTCTTTATTTGAAACAAAGATGAATTCTGCACATTTGTTTTTAAAAGTGCAAATTTAACAAAGACTAAAAGTGGAAATCAATGAAGGTATTACACCTTTTTACTATAATGTTAACGTAATTTGTATGGTTCCGCAATTGCATCATTTATCATTTTAGTGTCTCTGTTAGGCGAAAGAACTGCGAAGAAAACCATGGCCAGCGTGTGGTATTGTAAGTATTAGACAGAAGTGTTTATGTCACATTATAGGAAAACAATGCACAGATATTACCAGGAAAGTGTTTATGTCACATTATAGAATAACAATCCACATATCTTTCCGGGAAAGTGTTTGTACAAACAACACAAGTTTCGAAAACTGTATGTTTCCTTATTTATTCTACTTTATTGTGTACGTGATTTTTTGTAGTTTTTTTACCATAGTGTTGTCAGATGTTTCTGTTTTTTTGACTTAGGAGTTTGAATGTCCTATTGGTATCTTTTGCCTCTCAAGTGTAATATGATATAAACGTAATTTGTATTGTACAGCAGTTCCATCATTTATCATTTAAGTGTACCTTAAATGTTATTAGCAATTGCGTAAAAAACCAGCGTGTGTTATTGTAATTCTTCGACATAATTATCTATGCCATATCATATTATAAAAATCCACAGATATTACCAGAAGAGTGTTTGTACATACAACAAACTTGTGAAAACTATATGTTTCATTATTTATTCTTCTTTATCATGTTTATTTAATAAGCAAATAAACAATGATATCTCTGAAAATATGTGGTAGCGTCGATCATGTTCAGAAATGCCATTACTGTGTTTATATATCTCTGTATTGCAGTTCATGATACTATTTTACAATTTGAAAGAAGCTTGTATCAATAAGTTGATTGTCGAAAAATTCATCGATTTCCTTGGAGAGCTTCAACTTATTGGGATATAGAACCCTCTTTGATAACATGGGAAATAACTCAATTGTGTGAGATGTTCCATAGTTCAAAACAAATGCATTATATTGTAAGTCCGGTTCTAGAACTAAGATTAAGTAATAAAGCCTCTGTTAAGACTGAAGTTTTAACAAAATAAAATTTTAATGCAATGTATTGATATGTGAAAGGTGTCCTTATAAATGATAGATTTCAGAAAGCAATAACTATAAAAGAGATAAGCTTAAATATCACTAAAAGGTCACCAGCTCTATGTATGCACCATGTATCTGGACGATGCATTGAACAAATGTTACATCGATTTCTATAAATTTCTTAAGAAGATCAAAATTATACTTTGAAATTCGTTTTTTTCTTTGACAAATTAAAATAACTTTGCAAATTTTTCTTGTTAGCCTGACATTTTCACGTTGACTGGAAAACGTATCGATTGATCCTGTTCTTGCATAATCGACTTGTAAATTCATTTATTGCTTTTATAATGAGGAGGTAATCCGACAATTATAGCAAATTGATTGATAATCAATATTTGTCTATTTCTGTACTTGCTTTGTCAATTACAGAAACAAAATGCGATGCTGTAAATCTTAATCGTCTGTGCATTCATATTCGTGAATCAAACCTATGGTAGATAAATTTGTTACGTCCATGGAGAGCAACAATCAGAACTGATTTAAAAAGAACTCTAAATCCCTAATATGCCATTTTTATTCCTGCAGAAATCTATTAGTCTGTTAATGTTCGATTTTATACAGAATTGAAATGACACTGTTTGGTATGTCTGAGTTTTCGAAAGATTGTTAACACGAAAATTCAAACCATTTGACTTTAACTACTACAACATAAAGAAAAATACAATTAAGCCGTGTAGCATTAAAGATGAGAACATCATTATCAATACTAAGTCAGGTATATCTTAAAAATTGAAATGACAAAAGTGAATCGAGATGATCTTGGGATTTGTTTCTGAAAGATTTAAATGCAGCACATTGTAACCGGTCACTGTTTACAGTTCATTATGCAAGGTAAGTTGTTGCTAGATATAATCACGAACTTTGCTGTTTATGACTTTTTACGTTAACGGTTACCATTAATAAAATGTATATAGTTCTGTAACTATGCTCAGATTTTAGACAATTGATCAAGGTAACAATCACAAACTGATGGGATTGTATGACACAACTGACAAGGGTCATGAACAGTGGCATTTTAATTTCTGAATTCTACTTGTTTATATACAAATTAAAATAGTCATCTGAACATTTTATTTTACGTTTTACTTTAAAGAAAACTGCGTCTTTAAAAGCTAAATTCGGACTTTTGTGTACGTAAATTCTTTATCAAATTGTGACTTTTGGTCTATGTGTTGGTCGTTGTAGTATGAAGTTTGCTTTTGTATGTTTTTCTGGGTTTGTGTTATTGCTTAACGTTGCATAGAGGATACTTTGGAGTTCAATGTTATTATACTAAATATTTATCATCCAAATACTTTGTTATTAAACATATATAACTTATAACATGTTACAACCAAGTACAAACAATATCTAACCGATGATAAGAATATAAAATAGCGTCTTTTCAATGCACCAGATATGCATTTAGGTGATTTAACTATTTCAGTTTTCCAAATGGAAAACATTCGGTAAAACAAAAATTAAATACTAACCTACATAAACCTTTACAATCACAAAATGCCCCAAAAGAAATGTAAGTCCTGCACAGAACAGTATTGTAGTAAAAGGTTTCTTAATTTCTAAACTTTCTTTTCAGTTTTGACGATGCATTTTGTCAAATCAAAATGTTTATATGTGTAGGCAAGCACTTGCCATACCAAAGGTGCATATCCCATTCAGGTTTTCAATAGCTATTTGTGTCTTCGTATATATGGTGATACCTCATCAAACGAAGGCGCAACCGCATAATCGATGCTGGACAATACAAACGTCCTCTACGTAGTGGTTAACGCTAGAACATATGTCACGGCTAGACAGATTATCACTGTCGTCATGATGTTAAGGGAATATGTGAACATGAAATGACTTAGTCATGTATTCTGAACCTCTAGGGCCGACCGCATCATGCTAATGACGCTGTGTGACGTCATTGGATCGGTATTAATTCAGACGTTAAAGTGAAGCTTACTGTTCTCACCAAGACCTTTGATTTTATGTTCTTCAATTTTTTAATTTTATTCTAGCATAAAACACTTACAACAGTCATTACTGAAAAAAAACTATATTGTTGGATACTCACGGGGCACAAATCGTATGATATACAGGAAAATAATTGGTCGTTTATTTAAGACAAGCAAAATTGATTTTGTCAATTTCAAATATGAAAATGACTCTCAAGAAATTTGAAAGATGTCTAGCACTAAGTCTTGTCTGGATTATCCTGTATCCGGAACTCGACCAAATGTTTGAAAGCCATGATTAAATAGAATCAGATTCAAAACAGTGTGGCTGTGGCCATTGATTGATGACCTAAATTATCCCATTGACTGTGACAGATTATGTGAACGTTTGTCTGTAACGACCACTGCTCACTATGTACTTGTTAAAGACACTTAAACTGTGGGGTCACCAAAGGTTCTCAACACCTAAATGAAGTTATTCGAAAAATTAATCAGGAATAACACGATGTTATGATTTATATCAATAATATAAATCAAAACATCAAGGTTATTCCTGATTAATTTTTCGAATTATTTTATTATTGAAGGCGTTAAGAACCTTTAGTTACCTCACAGTTTAAATTCTATAATAAGTAAGTAGTGAGCAGTGGTCGTTACAGACAAACGTTCACCTAATCTGTCCCAGTCAATGGGATAATTAAGGTCGTCAATCAATGGCCACAGCCACACTGTTTTGAATATGACTCTAAATACTTAAACATGTTAAAGGAGGCATATAACCTACACAGAAGAACCAAAACTAGTGGTGTAACAGAAAATATGAACAGACTATAATAATCGATGGAATAGGATTTAACATTGATCGATACAACGCAGAAAAAAAAAACATCTAACTAAATCACGAACCTGCCCCACAACCAAAAAAGACTATGTTTATATCTGAAAGTTACTGACAGCTAGTAAAAGCCAATGCTAACTAACAGAACTATCATGCATCTAAATATCTAAAATATCAGATAGTTTGGTTTTAACTAACTGATAACAAATCAGTATTTCTACCAATAAAACAATGTTTAAAGATCTGATTATAGTGTTGTATTGATGAACTTTTAGAATTAGTGCGCGGGGGCTCGGTAAATAATATTTATATAGATATCTGGCTGGACTATCCTGTTCGAAATAAAGTTTTTAACGGGCACAATCCAACTTCCAAACCAATTCTTTGTATTCATGTAGGAACTTAGAAAAGGCCTTAAGTAATTTGTGGTACAGTCTTGATATATTTAAAATGTCTTCTGTATGATAGTACCTGTATATGTACTGCACATTGTAAATCTATAAATATGTTATGTTATTCAAAATTTATGTGGGATAACTCTTCAAAAAAGTTTTATAATGTAACTGAGAAAACTCATATTACTTTAAAGTGATACATTGGCAAGTATGTTGTTCAAATAAATTTATAAACCGTTTATTTGAAGTCAGCAGAGGAAGACAAGAAAGATATAATACACGTAGTAAATATTGGATCTTCGAAATGAATGTAGTTTCAATGTAGAGGTTAAACGTAGTAGCATGTTAAATTCTTCTGTTTGAATTTTACAAATGAAATGATAATAAACACGTTTTTGCACTTACGTATTCAACATTTTTTTTATGACCGCATCATCCTGTAATAAACTTATGGTCAGATAAAATAACACTGACAGTGATTCAAACCATGCCTAGCCTTCTGACGCTGATGTTTGAAAAATGAGATCGGAAACGGACAATCCAGGAAGTATCGTATGAAAGTAATTCAATTTAAAAGGTAGGAGTAATATTTCATTATTATTGTGTATCAGATTTCCAGCATGAACTTTTAGCTCTTATAATTGTTCACAGTTTCTACGCAATTTGTTTTATCAACTGCACATCTATTAGGATGATTTTCCCCAAACACAAATGTTAAACTATTCTTGACTACGGGCAGTAAAATAGCTTTTGTATTAGTTAATTATATTACGAATAGAATTTTCTAAACATTTTACAAATGAATATTAGGTATTACAACAGGGAATCAAAGACGGATTATTCTTATCCCTTGTGTATTGCTAAAAGTGCAACCATGCAATCCTCCTATTAGAAAGTTTAACTCGGACTCCGCTGTTTAAAAAAGAATCTAAACCCCTGAATTAACGATCGGCACATCAGTCCAATTGTTATCCAAACTAACATTTCAGTTTGTACAGGGAACAGAAATACACAATCATTTTAATTATATAGCATGGACATGCAAAGAGCGGTAGATGCATCCGAAATACTATTCAATTAACCACAATTTGGCATTTACTGGACATTGAATGTGAAAAAAAACTATTTTGTTTCATTCATTTCGAGTGACATACAAATGAATCTTATTATATTTAACATCACTGCATGAGTTTGAAATATTACTACTTGATTAGTGCAATTGCAAGTTGACTGTCAGTCCCATTAGTATACCATTTATTGAGTAGCAATTGCTTTTGCACTGTCATGCTGTAAATTATACATACATAACTTGTAGTCTTTAGTTTTTATACTATTTTTAATAGTTAACTACTTAAATGGTAAAAGACAGGGAAACTGTAAAAATATAATTTAGTTTATAGTGATATGGTAAGAACTGGTTTAACAGTTTGTAAAATATAAATTATAGTATTTTATCAGCCTCATCCTGTATTCAAGAAACATACTCTTAATTAAACAGTTCATGTTTGCCTTGTGCGATGTCTTTTTTAAATTATTATTTTCAAGGATACATTTAGGAGTTAATATTCCTAACGACGTGTTGCGAATTGTGAACATTATACCTTATTATACATATTATTTTGCTTTACAATACGGGCGTTCATACTGAAATGAATACTTCTGTTCATCTAACTAGGTTTGTGATTTATAATGATGTGTATAACCGTTGATAACAGATCTCTGTACCTTTACGACAGTGGTTCTAAAAGCATCATTTGTCTGTAACTTTGAATATAATGATGGTATTTCCTAAATTGAAACTTGGTGATACGCATGGAAGTGATTAACTACTATAGCTAAATACCAAAGGTTAATCACGTATTGATCAAACAATGAAGATGAACAAATTTCCACTCGATTATATTTTATTTATAGCTTTTTTAATTTGATTGACTGCATTTGTTCATTGAATATTTTATTCTAAGCTTTCAAGTAAAAAATTTATCTTTCGCCTTTGTATTCTGTTGAATACCACAACTGTTATCTAAACAGGACATGAATTCGTGTAGATGTACGTGTAGTTCATGAAATTGAATGATGTGGAATAACTTGCTATTTTGAAAGTTATTTCACTTTTCAAAGGTCAACAGTTCGTACTTACGTTCTATTTTAGTGAAATGTTTTAAGTTATCAACTGTACAAACTCATACAAAAATATCAGGCTTACAAACTAGTACAAAAGACGAGTGATTCGTCTAAAGCAAGACTCATCGGTTGCTCGAATAAATAAAGGCAACAGTAGTATACCGCTGTTCGAAACTCGTAAATTGATAGGGAACAAAAACAAAATCCGGGTTACAAACTGAAACTGAGGGAAACGCATCAAATATAAGAGGAGAACAACGACACAACGGAAACACAACATTGAAATGTAACATTCACAGTTGTAAAAAATTGAACTTTGTGCAAAATATGACTAAGGCAATCGTCGTCGAAGAGAGGTGAAAGTTTTCAATTGGATATTCAATCTCATAGATCGAAGGCTAATTGACAATGCCATTGAACGAATGTTGATGAAAAGAAAATCAACAGTCTACAAAACACAACATAAAAAAGTAACAAGATGAACACCGCCATAAAACGGGAGCTTTCTAACTACAGGTTGACTAAAAGGGTTTGCAAATCCTGATCATCTGTCACACCCATCATGCTTCTTATGTTTAACATGTTCATAAGTTAATTCAAATGATTAGAAATAACTCTTATTTTACTATGAGACATTAACATATTCGGACGCAATCAATGAAATATGTAAATATTCTAACCCTAAGGTTTGACCAGATAGCAAATTCAATTTAATTGAAACAAGATTTTTCTGGACATACGATCGACAAGACTGGAATCGATAGAAACAACATGGATATTGACAAAAAGTAAACAGCAAAAAGTAAAACACTTTCAACTTATGCAAATACAAGAGCAACAGGGACAGCTTTTCTTTAAAACTAGACGTGAACGGGTGCTCTGGAAGTTTAAGGATATCGGGCTCTACATGTAATTACTTTTTTTTATTTCACTTTGGAGTTTTGTTATTTCATACAATTTTTATTTCACCTTGGAGTTCGTTATTTCATGCAATTTCCATGCTCTTCAACTCTGTACTTGTTTGGCTGTATAACTATTTTGATATGAGCGTCACTGATGAGTCTTATGTAGACGAAACGCTTGTCTGGTGTACTAAATTATAATCCTGGTACCTTTGATAACTATTATGACATTTAAGATCGGAATGGAACATCTCTTGAACGAGAAGGGGACAACAAAAGTATCATATATTGTTTCATATGCGACACAGACATTTTGTTGATAGTATGGGTGTAACCCTATCCCTCTGAAATGGGTTTAATAAGAAACCATTCGGAAGCTGCCTTGTAAAAAATTAAACCTGATATATGAAACATACATACTGATATACGTTTTTGTATCTTTCATCTGATAATATACATACAATGTCGCTGCCAAGTTTGAATTTAAAGCCATCAATTGAATAAAATATATATTCATATTTTTATATCGAAGGCCTAGGATTAGTTTTTTGATGATTAATGTTATAAACACTGGAGTTCATTTTGCTAGATGCTATCAATTTGGTTATCAAACTAAATACAGAGATGAAAAAATGATCGGCACAGCTAGACGTGATTTCTAATATTTTATCATTTTTTCATTATTCTGAATATTCCTGTATAAACCAATGAACTTTGCCTACCTTTGTAAAGGGTTTTTCGTTGCAGAAGGAGTATGGTTGCTCTTTATTGTCTGCGTTCCTTGCAATTGATTTTGTTTGACAGTTGTCTCATTTAACTGTCAATCTGAAGATGACTAAAGTGACCATATTCATATTCCCAAGTCACACTTTTAAGTGGCAAATTGTAATGAAAGTTTAGTAATGTAACAAAATATTGTTCTAGCTCCGAGTTAGTTTTAATCATAATATTATGCCTATGGTGATACCATTACAATTAAAGGGAATTATAATAGTGCTTCCTTTTTTGTAGTATGGATATTTACTTTAAGCATTTTGCATATATTAAAAGAAGCATAACTCTAAAACATATTTGAGAATGGGCAAAAAATAGGATTATAGCTATCACGAAGACCGACTTCTACTTAAAGTAACATTCGTATTAAATAGTTCAGCAAGAGTTATTGTTTTCATTTGAAAATGGATATGCAATTTGTAACTACCGTAATTATAACACATTTTTTTAACAATTAATATAATTGGGGTCATTATTTTCATTCAAAATAATGCAGATTCAAATTACGTTGCATGCAACTTTAATGGAAAATGGGCACATGCTTCCGTTAAATCGTGATTAAGTGAATAATAAATTACCTGTGAAACAAATTATCTGCACGTTTTCTTGAAATTCTCACAAAATCAAAATAAATGTTATACGGTGTACTTGTTTAGGAAATAATTATGCATACTCTGAAGAGGAACTTGAAGTTTTTTTAATGTTAAAATGTCAATTAATCAGACAAAACATATCTTGATTATCAATCAATTAAGTCATTAGCGGATGTACATAATTTATCTGTGCGAGCTTATTTGAATTGAAACCATGTCATCATAAGATAGATATGAAGTTGAGTTAAACGTTTGATGGAAAAAGTACATAACTAATATAAGAAGATGTGATAGGATTGAAAATGAAACAAATATCCACCAGAAACCAAACGATGTAGATGTTAGTAACTAGTAACAATAAGTAAAATCGCAAAAATACAGAACTCCGAGGAAAATACAAAAAGCAAAGCAAACTAAAAAGTCCCAACAAGAAAAATGTAAAACAGTTCTTAGGGGAAAAACACTAAACATGCATATAGACAAAACATATTAGAAAAGATGAACGATAATATATTTTTTTTATCATAGAACAATATCACAATGAAGGGATGTATAAGTACAGAGCCACATCATATGCGACAACGAAACACAAAAAGGCATAGAGACAAAGCATAATAGCAAAAAATGAAAGAAAAGAATACAAAAATTACAACAGAACAATAACACAATGAAGGGATGTATAAGTACAATATTATATACTTATGAATAAGTCGTAACGGTTACTTGATTGTTACAATTATGTCTGGTAGAAAATTGTAAATATGGAAACAAAAATACAATGGGGCCATCAAAAGGGTGGTCCGTGCCACAAATTCCTGTGTTTGTACTATTACAATAAAAAAGGTGGTTAATATTTCACCAGTATTTCATATTTAAGATAAAACTACATGAATTATATCTATACAATACAACAGACTCAAAGGGAATCTTAAAACTCACTGGAATATGTTACATCCAGGTGAAACCTTTGTAGAATATCACATAATTGGGAGTCTTGAGATATAGATTTTCAGACTAAAACGTTAATCTTAACCAACAAAATATAAGTACTATTTTCGAATGATATTTCAGTGGTGAAAAAAAAAACCAATCAAATAAGTTTCAATTGTTGATCTATAGTTTACAACTAGAATGATTGAAATCGTCTCTGTATCTAAAAAGTTAGAAAAACGAAAATACCAACCTCCAAGGAAAATTCAAACTGGAAAGTCCCTTATCAAATGGCAAAATACAAAAGCCCAAACACATCAAACGAATGGATAACAACTGTAATTGTATCTATTAACCTACAAGTCTTAACTGTCAGGATCGTAATGAAATAAGTCAAGTAAATTACTTTTAAAGTTCAAACAATGAATAAAAAAGTCGTATTTAACTGAACATGTACATGTACGTGTAAATTGTTGGTCCTTACACAACACTAAATTACATAAAATTGAATCATTGTAATTCAATGACCCTGATCTATGTTCAAAGCTTAAGTTAGAGGTCGTTTTACGTAATATGGGTTAAGCATGGAAGTATTATATTGACAATAAAATACTTCCATGGGTTAAGTACATAAATCTTTAAGAAGTAGTGGATTTGAAAGCAACAATCAATTTGTGACTAGAGTCACTCATTGGTAATCGTTTAGGAATCAACTGCTTTCCATAAATACTCTTCTACACAGTCACGTCTGTCATATATCTTCGCTTACAACTATAAATTGACACTGAGGGTCGATTGACATCTTGACCATACGACAAGGATATATATTTCAATTACTACTCGTTTGTATGTAGTAACATTCTGGTTTTACCTGCATATGGAGTAAACATCTCCTTCTTCATGGGCATATTTACCACAGTCCATGAGGGAGCTCAAGGATGCTGCTTATACAGAAGCTTTTGAGCCAAGGGTGTGGTGATATTATGGGGACGAAGTCCCCAATTATGGAAGAAAAATCAATAAAAAAAAAAATCGGAAAAACTTTTTTTCAGATATACTTCCTGTTCCGGTTTTCCCCGCATTTGCGCAGAAATCTACTTTCTTTTCCGGTCGTGTTTGCATGAGACTGAATAAGATATGTATTTATCAGTCTAGTAAAGTATAAGATTGGAACTCAATACAAATTTTTAATAATTGTTTGATATGAAAAAAAAAATGTTACCTGATGAAAGTGTTTCTTTTGTTTACTTTGAATATGACGTCATAACTTAAAGAACGTCACAGCTAAATCCCTAACAACAGAACCAAAATCAGGAACGTTACGGTATTTCCGTTTCTTTTATCAACATGTTTGAATTAAAAAAAATAATACATACAGACTCTGTCCCCATTCACAGGTTATGCCTGCCTCATATTTAAATTCATCCCTTGAAAAGTATCACGGACGCTTAGTAGCGTAATGAAATAGCTGTTTCAAAGATTACCACACATATATTCCAACTGTCGTATCCAAAATTAAGCCATCTTTTCTATTATGTTCACACCATCAACCATAAACTTTTAACTTTATACATAGAGGTAAACATGGTAATTGGTTGTAATGTACTACATAAAATAACATGGACGCAGCCAATTGTGATGGTAACATAACATAGGAATAAAAATAGCTGGCTTTCTGCGATTGGTTGTTATATCATTTATATTTTTTTTTCTGCAAAGCATTATAAATAAAGTTTCATGCAAGCACAAACATGTACTCATTGTATATGATGAAGGGCCGGAAATGTTTGTTTTTTTTATGTTGATCAAAATTGGGGAAAATTTTTTTGGGAAATCACTAAGAAAAGCAACGGGACCAAGTATATTTAAGTGAGATTAAATCACAAATAGATATCAACAGCAGTTTTCCATAATTAGTTTATTAAAAACGTCCTTTAAGGAGATAATTGCTGAAAATTGCATTGCCGGAAATGGGACCAACATTTAGTACTTCATATTCTAAAACAGGCTTGCTTTTAAGTAAACAACGAGTGTCATTTATTGGGGAAGGATTAGCTTATCACGTTTTTCGAATTTTAACATTATATTGTCGGATTTTTTATTGTTCCTTTATTATCCTCAGTCGTCTGTCTGGCGTATTAAATTATAATCCTTGTACCTTTGATAACTATTTTACACCATTGGGTCGATGCCACTGCTGGTGGATGTTTCAACTATTTTACACCATTGGGTCGATGCCACTGCTGGTGGATGTTTCGTCCCCGAGGGTATCACCAGCCCAGTAGTCAGCACTTCGGTGTTGACATGAATATCAATTATATGGTCATTTTAAAGTATAAATTCCTGTTTACAAAATTTTGAATTATATGAAAAACTAAGGATTTTCTTATCTTTTCTTATCCCAGGAGTAGATTACCTTAGCCGTATTTGGCACAATTTTTAGGAATTTTGGGTCATCAATGCTCCCCAACTTTTTACTTTTTTGTCTTTTTTACTGTTTTGATATGAGCATCATTGATAAGTCTTATGTAGACGAAACGTGTGTCTGGCGTATTAAATTATAATCTTGGTACCTTTGATAACTATACACCTTTTAAATACATTTCGGAATGTTATCAACAGATCCAAGGAATTGCATATTTAAATATTGACAGATAATTGACAGATCCAACCTTGAGACTACGAACTGGGAGGCGATGTATATTTGTATGTCTTTAATCAATAGCATGTACCTTGTAGTTAATTTGCTTTGACGAACTGTAAGTTTTGTTGTTATCAAATATCAATTAATTCGACAGAGTTTTTATCTTCTCTATCGGACATTTTCCATTAAACAATGTAGATAATATCAAAATTAATCTTTAATGGTTAAAAACGGTTGCAATATGCACTAGAAGAAATTCCAACACGTCAGTGAAAATAGCGATTAAGAGCTATCGACATGTTTATGTTGTAGACACTTATTTATGGATCAATACCGTATCTAGAATTTTGTTGTATTGTACTGATGTATCATTGATGAATTGGTCATATTAAAATGACGACAGGTATAAATGACTCTTGTCTTAACATCAATCCTGTCCACCTTTACTCGAATGCGAACTGCCGGATCTGACTTCTCACCGGGTACGAACTTATATGAGATCTGACTTCTCACCGGGTACGAACTTATATGAGATCTGACTTCTCACCGGATACGAACTTATATGAGATCTGACTTCTCACCGGGTACGAACTTATATGAGATCTGACTTCTCACCGGATACGAACTTATGAGATCTGACTTCTCACCGGGTACGAACTTATATGAAATCTGACTTCTCACCGGGTATGAACTTATATGAGCAACACGACCTAACAGGAAGTGGGATCCTTTAAGTTACATTACTCTCGAGGGTTCTTTTTTCTCAGTCTTTATGTTTCTATGTTGTGTTTTGTGTACAGTATAAACTGTTGTTCGTCTTTTGTTCGTTTTTCGTTATATACCATGGTATTGTCAGTTCGGTTTCGACATTTGAGCTTGAATATCTCTTTTTTATCTTTCTCCTCTCTACTTTTATCCTGTTTTGGTTTGATTTATGTTACTTGGAGGATTGCCGTGTTGCAAAATATACCAACTTTCCTATTTTTTTCAACACTATTATGTTTATCTAAATGACAGATTTAATTCTCTCTGTTATACATGTCAATTTTACAGCCTATCTAAAGATTTACATTTTAAGTCATGTTTTCGGTCCTGGAAAATTGCTTCTTTTCAATGTTATAGCTTCACACTTATCTCCACTGGTTGTTTTTTTTTCTTTTTTCTTTTGGTGTTAAATATCTGAAATAATAATCAGGAACATGGTTATATTAATATCTTCGAACAACGACGTAAACTTGGAGGAACATATTAAATATGTGACCACACCTTCGGTGGTTCAGTCAGCAAACCTTTTTTGTCAATTCCCTTCCCAACGTTTTAGTAGACTATTATGAACGATGACTCGCGCCTGTAAACTAGAGGATTCGACTAAAATATATCATGAATAACTTGCGGTGTAAAACAAGACATACAATGTAGCAACACTACTGTATATTCTTTTTTATTTTATCTGGAAGTTAGTTCAAGTTTGGTTAAGTGTCGCGATTTTTGTTATTTGTACTCCATCAAATTGTTTGTGTGTTTTTAGTTGTGTTTATTTCCCAAAAAGTCTTCTGAGTAACCCTTTGGTACTCTCAAATTGTATCAAATGTATATGATATGATATGAAATTACAGGCATTTTGTTGTTAATACCAAATGTATAACATTTAAAATACCATAAATTATTAAAAAGGTAAAATTACTTTACAGCAAAGCACAGTCGTTATTGACAAAATTGTTGTATTTCTAGAATTCATTGGTATAAAATTATACGATAATACTTTTTTTTTTCCGGTTAAGGCCTCCAGACGACAATTTGTTATGTATTGCTTTCAATTATGGATTCAAATAGTCGTTCAAGGCATTTTACTGTAGTATTGTAATAAGTTGTAATGTACATTTGTATTAGATCATAATTATATAGTCTACGTATACACGACAGAAATTTCCTGGATTACATGTACACGATATAAAAAGATAGATAAATATTTATGAAATAAGTTAAATTTCATTGCGCTCCTTTATCCTGCACTTTCCTAGATGGTTTTTAACGGTCCTATGAAGCAGGAAAAAAAATTGCATTTGTCCTTTTTGTAAGATATACATATCAGTTTTCGTCTCTCTTATGTAGATATTTTCATTTTTTCTTTATTGGGCGGTATAATGTTGGGAAAACAGAACATGAGAAAAAATGAAGTAATTGATAGCAAAATAAGTAAAACCAATATCAGCCGTCCGACATTTGATCAGAAGAAATGAGTTTATAGACCTCTGTATTTGATAACTCTTTCCATACAACAATTAAGTCTCATTGAAGATTTTAACTATTCGATTTGTTTGAACATTTATTTATGATGCTTACAAAATCAATTCGGTCAGTTAGGTGCAAAATTTACGTCGATCTTTTGTGGATTGATTAGTTTTGTTGTAGAAATAGATAAATGCAAATGCATTTGTCATTAGCATAAGACAAGCAATCTATCATATATACAGTTTTTTCTGATATGAAGAAAAATAAAATATTTTTCTAATGCTTATCATTTTGTATATGTTGAAACGGTGTTGAAACTAGCAGAACAATAAAAAAATAAAATGATATTAAAAGAAAAAAAAATGTAGTTCCTGTTAGATTCTTACATGTAATTTTGAAAAATTAGTTACGCCGTCCGACCAACATAAGTTATAGAAAAGTTTACTTGCATCAAAGATGAATGCAATTATATTTCTTGTGCAGCTAAATTCCTTTGTTAAACTAACTTAAGTATTAAGACTCAACAAAAAAGTTTTTCTCCTTACAATGACATCATTTCGTTATCGGCTGTACAATAATGTATATTTTTAATAGTGATTCTAGAAGCGGACAAGAATCTTTTACTGTTTCTGTAAAGAAAATTCGATTTTAACCAAATTTGAGTTGATGTATATAGTCTAAGTTGAATAATGATACTGATGGTCCATCAAGTATTTGCCGATGGAAGTATATTCCTCCATAACAAGACATATATAAATCTTAATCTATCAAACTCGATCATTTGGTTGCATTCAATAACTGGTATAGCTGCCTCAAAACGATGCATTGCATTTGAAATGCATACCTAATGATAGCATATCACTTTTGAATATGATAGATGTTTGTAAATTACAGAATAATTGTTAATGTTGAAGTTTTCTTTTGTAAAATATTGCTTTCTTTCTTTTTAGAGGGCATGCAAATGACTCTGCGCTACATCCATCATATTGTTTTTAATTGTCTACTTGCTATATAGTTCTTTTGAGTATCATTTCGGGTGCGGGAGATTATCGCTGCATTGAAAACCCATTGGTGACCTTCGGCTGTTGTCTGTTCTATGGTCGGGTTGTTGTCTCTTTTACACATTCCCCATTTCCATTCTCAATTATATTTGATCAAACAATTGTTATTTTTCTTCGATATGTACACTGTATGATGGCAGACTTTAAATTTAAAATTTTTTATTTTGATGAAAATTGTGTTTTTTTCAATCTTTTTCTTGTGACGACCATACGATGCTGTGACGAGTAATAAGTATGTACTACAGTAATCACAAACCCATCTTTTCCTTCTTACCCATGGCCATATTAATTTCAAAAGTCATTAGGAATTTGATAAAACTATTCTATACAATATTTAAGTCTCCCAAACAAAGTTAAGAGACTTATTGTTTTTGCTCAGTTCTTATTATTTTTATTATGGCACCCTCAACGGAGTTGGGGTGACATATTGTTATTCTACGTTTCTTTTTTTTCTTATTATGGCACCCTCAACGGAGTTGGGGTGACATATTGTTATTCTACGTTCCTTTTTTTTCTTATTTTTCTTTTTCTTCTTCCACACATTTTGTCCGTCGTGTTTCTCGGAATCCAATGGACCAATGTTGATGGAACTTTACTATAAGGAGGACCCCCATGTAAAGTTGTGCACCTTGGTATGGAATGGTAAAAGATGGCCGCCGTTTCCATGGAAACAGCATAAATGCGAAAAAAATCAAAGTGTTCCAAACTGGAAGAAACTCCACAGGAATGTTGACTGGCATGTGCTGATTTCCAGTTTGACTTTGGAATTTTCAAAATGGCTGCCGTTACCATGGAAACAGCTAAAATATCAAAAATTCTAACTCTTTCGTTATAAGATCCAACTGGATGAAACTTTATGAAAATGTTCTCCAGTATGCCAAGATGTCAAGACAATATTTGGATAGTTTAAAATGGCCGCCGTTGTCATGGAAACTGGGGCCAAGTTTTGCATTGACCCTATGGAAAAATGCATAAAATCAGCATTTTCTCAGAGAGTATTGCACCAAAGTAAATGAAACTGTATTGATATATAACATGACATGTGGCAATGAGATGTACACTTTTAGAATTTTGGAATTATCTACTGTAACCATGGTTGCAGCACAAATGTTCAAAATTTCTAAAAAAAATAAAGTGCTGCAAACTGGATGAAACTTAACAGGAATAGTGACTGACATGTGCGGAGTTGCATTTTGAAGTTGGAATTTTCAAAATGGCCGCCGTAACCATGGAAACAGCAAAAATATCAAAAATTGCAAAATGCTTCAAACTTAATGAAACTTTGCAAAAATGTTACTAGACATCTGTAAATGCATTCTTCGACTTTGGAATTTTCAAAATGGCTGCCGCTCACCTGGCAATGAGGGGAAGGGTGCCATCCGTTATTGCTAGCAATTACAAATCTAGTTATGTCACCCTGACGGAGGTCGGGTGACATATTGTTATTGTACGATTCTTTTTTTCTTATTATTCTTATTCCGCACTTTTTGTTCAGCTTAGTTCTTGGAACTGAATGGACCAATGTTGATGGAACTATAACATAATGTTAATCACTATGTGTAGTTTTGCATCTGACTTTGGAATTAAAAAAATGGCTGCCATTGCCATGGAAACAGCAAAAATGTGAAAAATAGAAACGTGTTCCAATTTATATGAAACTTCTATGATATTAAGAGACTCATGCACACTTCAACATGGTACATTTTTTTTTCAACTGGGGGGTCTCTAGACATAATTTGAGGGGGTGAATTATTTATGGAATATTCCAGAACATAAGTGTTAAATTTATTCTTGAGACATTAAATGGTATATGATGGTATATAATTATGGAGAGAACAATTTGCAGCAGAAGTTAGACTTTGGAATTTTCAAAATGGCCGCCGTTACCATGGAAACAGCAAAAATATGAAAAACTCCAAAATGCTTCAAATTTAATGAAACTTTAAACAAATGTTGCCTAGCTAATGTACACTTGACTTTTGAGTTTGAAATTTCTAAAATGGCCGCCGTTGCCATGGAAACGGCACAATTGTTGAAAACAGAAAAACGTACATAAAGCTATGAAAACTGACAAAAAGATCTTTTGTTATGGATATATCTGCATTTACTGATGGAACATTTGGAAATGGCTGCCGTTTAGTGGCAATTGGGGAACCAGGGTGACATCCGCTATTGCTTGCAATGGCAATTCTAGTTATTATGTCACCCGATCGACAATGTCGGGTGACATATTGCTTTTCCTCTGTTTCTTTTTCCGTATTATTATTATGTCACCCGATCGACAATGTCGGGTGACATATTGCTTTTCCTCTGTTTCTTTTTTTTATTATTATTATTCTTCCACCTAATTTTGTCCGGCAGTTTTTTCGGAGCCAATGGAACCAATCTTAATGATAGTTGTCTATAATGAGGAACACAAAATTTCGGGTTGCAGTAGGTCTTAAGACCATAAAGAATGGCTGCCGTTACCATGGAAACGGAACAATTGTGAAAAATTCCAGTTTTTGGTTTTAATGAATTATTTGGAGTTGCTTTAACTTAGAATCATTATATTTTGATACAATGTAAGTGCCGGCCATATACTGGTTTTGGATGATTTTGGCAATCATTGGAACTATCATGTTGCCATGGAAACTACACCAAAAATTTCCAAAATATCAAAATGCTCCAAATTTAATAAAACTCCACAGGAACGATGAGCAACATTGGTAGATGTGCAATTTGGCGTTGGAATTTCAAAAATGTCTGCCGTTACCATGGAAACAAGTCAAAAATGGTCAAAATGCTCCAAAAACCTTACAGTGTCATTTACTTTCTTAAAATGGTAGGTCAAATCCATTGAAACTTTGATGGTATGTTCCCTCCCATGTACCAATGGGGTATCTGCCATTAGAAATTTGGAATGGTATCTGTTACCATAGAAACCAGCCAAAATGTCAAAAATTTCAAAAATTTCAAAATGCTCCAAAATTGATGAAACTTAATATATTTGTTGACTGTTAAGTCTGCATGAGACTTTTGAAGTTGGAATTTCCAAAATGGCCACCGTTGCCATGGAAACTGCAGAAATGTCAAATATTTTCAAAATGCTCCAAACTTAATGAAACTTAATATTATCGTTAACTGGCATGTATAGATGAGACTTTTGACTTCTGAATTTTCAAAATGGCTGCCGTTGCCATGGAAACAGAAGAAATGTGAAACTTTTGACAATGCTCAAAATGTACTGAAAATTTAAAGAAAGATGAATTGCTATGCATATATGGGCATTCACTGTCTACATGCTTTTTAAATGCCTGCCACTTAGTGGCAATGGGGGGAAGGGTGACATCCGCTATTGCTTGCAATGGCAAATCTAGTTATGTCACCCTGACGGAGGTCGGGTGACATATTGTTATTGTACGATTCTTTTTTATGGCACCCTCAACGGAGTTGGGGTGACATATTGTTATTCTACGTTTCTTTTTTTTCTTATTATTTTTATTTTTCTTCCACACATTTTGTCCGCGCGAGTTCTCAGAATTGAATCTACCAATGTTTATGGAACTCAACTATAATGAAGAACCCCACTTGAAGTTGTGCACCTTGCTATGGAATGGTAAAAGATGGCCGCCGTTTCCATGGAAACAGCACAAATGCGAAAAAAATCAAAGTGGTCCAAACTGGAAGAAACTCCACAGGAATGTTAACTGGCATGTGCTGATTTCCAGTTTGACTTTGGAATTTTCAAAATGGCCGCCGTTACCATGGAAACAGCTAAAATATCAAAAATTCTAACTCTTTCGTTATAACATCCAACTGGATGAAACTTTATGAAAATGTTCTCCAGTATGCCAAGATGTCAAGACAATATTTGGATAGTTCAAAATGGCCGCCGTTGTCATGGAAACTGGGGCCAAGTTTTGCATTGACCCTATGGAAAAATGCATAAAATCAGCATTTTCTCAGAGAGTAGTGCACCAAAGTTAATGAAACTGTATTGATATATAACATGACATGTGGCAAAGAGATGTACGCTTTTAGAATTTTGGAATTATCTACTGTAACCATGGTTGCAGCACAAATGTTCAAAATTTCCAAAAAAATTAAAATGCTGCAAACTGGATGAAACTTTACAGGAATAGTAACTGACATGTGCGGAATTGCATTTTGAAGTTGGAATTTCCAAAATGGCTGCCGTAACCATGGAAACAGCAAAATTGTCCAAAATTTCAAAATGCTCCAAACTTAATGAAATTTTACAAAAATGATGACTTGCATGTGTAGATGCACTCTTTGACTTTGAAATTTTCAAAATGGCTGCCGCTCGCCTGGCAATGGGGGGACGAGGGTGCCATCCGTTATTGCTAGCAATTACAAATCTAGTTATGGCACCCTCAACGGAGTTGGGGTGACGTATTGTTATTCATCGATTCTTTTTTTCCTTATTCTTCTTCCACACATTTTGTCCACGCAGTTTCTTGGAATTGAGTTGACCAATGTTGATGGAAGTATACCACAATGTGCACCAGCATGTGAAGTTGTGCACCTGACTTTGGAATGGTCAAAATGGCTGCCGTTTCCATGGAAACAGCAAAAATCCGAAAATATTCAAAGTTTTCCAAACTGCACGAAACTTCACTTAAATATTAACAGGCATGGCTTGAGCTGCATTTTGATCTTGGAATTTTCAAAATGGCTATCGTTACCATGGAAACAGCTAAAATATCAAAAATTCTAACTCTGTCGTTATAAGACCCAACTGGATGAAACTTTATAAAAATGTTACCCAGTATGCCAAGATGCCAAGACGATATTTGGAAACTCCAAAATGGCCGCCGTTGTCATGGAAACTGGGGACAAGTTTAACATTGACCCTATGGAAAAATGCATAAAATCTGCATTTTCTCAAAGAGTATTGCACCAAAGTAAATGAAACTGTATTGATATATAACATGACATGTGGTAATGAGATGTCTGCTTTTAGAATTTTGGAATTATCTACTGTAACCATGGTTGCAGCACAAATGTTCAAAATTTCCCTAAAAAAATAAAGTGCTGCAAACTGCATGAAACTTTAAAGGAATAGTAACTGACATGAGCAAAGTTTCATTTTGAAGTTGGAATTTCTAAAATGGCCGCCGTAACCATGGAAACAACAAAATTGTCCAAAATTTCAAATTGCTCAAAACTTAATGAAAGTTTACAAAAATGATAACTTGCATGAGTAGATGCACTCTTTGACTTTTGAATTTTCAAAATGGCTGCCGCTCGCCTGGCAATGGGGGGACGAGGGTGCCATCCGTTATTGCTAGCAATTACAAATCTAGTTTCTTATTATTCTTATTCCGCACTTTTTGTCCAGCTTAGTTCTTGGAACTGAATGGACCAATGTTGATGGAACTATAACATAATGTTAATCACTATGTGTAGTTTTGCATCTGACTTTGGAATTAAAAAAATGGCTGCCATTGCCATGGAAACAGCAAAAATGTGAAAAATAGAAACGTGTTCCAATTTATATGAAACTTCTATGATATTAAGAGACTCATGCACACTTCAACATGGTACATTTTTTTTTCAACTGGGGGGTCTCTAGACATAATTTGAGGGGGTGAATTATTTATGGAACATTCCAGAACATAAGTGTTAAATTTATTCTTGAGACATTAAATGGTATATGATGGTATATAATTATGGAGAGAACAATTTGCAGCAGAAGTTAGACTTTGGAATTTTCAAAATGGCCGCCGTTACCATGGAAACAGCAAAAATATGAAAAACTCCAAAATGCTTCAAATTTAATGAAACTTTAAACAAATGTTGCCTAGCTAATGTACACTTGACTTTTGAGTTTGAAATTTCTAAAATGGCCGCCGTTGCCATGGAAACGGCACAATTGTTGAAAACAGAAAAACGTACATAAAGCTATGAAAACTGACAAAAAGATCTTTTGTTATGGATATATCTGCATTTACTGATGGAACATTTGGAAATGGCTGCCGTTTAGTGGCAATTGGGGAACCAGGGTGACATCCGCTATTGCTTGCAATGGCAATTCTAGTTATCATTATTTTTCTTCCACCTAATTTTGTCCGCCCGCTTTCTCAGAGCCAAAGGAACCAATCTGAATGATGGTGCACTATAACAAGGAACCCTGACTTTCCTGTTGCTTTCCGGTATTGGAACTAAAAAAATGGCTGCCATCACCATGGAAACTTAAAAATGGTGAAAAAATATAATTTTGGAGTTAGGTGAATTGTTTGAGAATGCTTAACCTTAAAATCTTTAGATTTTAATACAATGTAGGTGCCCACTATATACTGCTTTGGGATGATTTTGGCAATCATTGGAACTGCTATATTGCCATGGATACTACACCAAAAATTTCCAAAATATGGAAATGCTCCAAATTTTATAAAACTTCACAGTAACGATGAGCAACATTGTAAGATGTGGAATTTGGCGTTGGAATTTTGAAAATGTCTACCGTTACCATGGAAACAATGCAAAACAGGTCAAAATGGTCCAAAAACCTTAAAGTGGCATTAACTTTCTTAATATGGTAGGTCAAATGGATCGAAACTTTGATGGTATGGTCCCTCCCATGTACCAATGTGGTATATGCCATTAAATTTTGGGAATGGTCTCTGTTGCCATAGGAACCAATCAAAATGTCAAAAATTTCAAAAGTTTCAAAATGCTCCAAAATTGATGAAACTTAATATGATTGTAGACTGGCAAGTCTGGATGAGACTTTTGAAGTTGGAATTTCTAAAATGGCTACCGTTGCCATGGAAACTAAAATTTGTCAAATATTTTCAAAATGCTCCAAACTTAATGAAACTTAATATTATTGTAAACTGGCATGTAAATATGAGACTTTTGACTTTGAAAATTTCAAAATGGCTGCCGTTGCCATGGAAACAGCAAAAATGTCATGTTTTTAAAAATGATCTAAATGTACTGAAAATTTACAGAAAAATGCATTGCCATGCAAATATGTGCATTCACTGTTAAAAGTTTTTGAAATGGCTGCCGCTTAGTGGCAATTGGGGGTAAGGGTGACATCCGCTATTGCTTGCAATGGCAATTCTAGTTTTTATTATTCTTCCACACATTTTGTCCATCGTGTTTCTAAGAATTGAGTGATCCAATATTGTTGGAACTATAACATAATGAGGACCCCCATTTGAAGTTGTGCACCTTGCTATGGAATGGTAAAAGATGACCGCCGTTTCCATGGAAACAGCACAAATGCGAAAAAAATCAAAGTGGTCCAAACTGGAAGAAACTCCACAGGAATGTTAACTGGCATGTGCTGATTTCCAGTTTGACTTTGGAATTTTCAAAATGGCTGCCGTTACCATGGAAACAGCTAAAATATCAAAAATTCTAACTCTTTCGTTATATCATCCAACTGGATGAAACTTTATGAAAATGTTCTCCAGTATGCCAAGGTGTCAAGACAATATTTGGATAGTTCAAAATGGCCGCTGTTGTCATGGAAACAGGGGCCAAGTTTTGCATTGACCCTATGGAAAAATGCATAAAATCAGCATGTTCTCAGAGAGTAGTGCACCAAAGTGAATGAAACTGTATTGATATATAACATAACATGTGGCAATGAGATGTACGCTTTTAGAATTTTGGAATTATCTACTGTAACCATGGTTGCAGCACAAATGTTCAAAATTTCCAAAAAAAATTAAGTACTGCAAACTGGATGAAACTTTACAAGAATAGTGACTGGCATGTGCGGAGTTGCATTTTGAAGTTGGAATTTCCAAAATGGCCGCCGTAACCATGGAAAAAGCAAAATTGTCCAAAATTTCAAAATGCTCCAAACTCAATGAAATTTTGCAAAAATGATAATTTACAAGTGTAGATGCACTCTTTGACTTTGGAATTTCCAAAATGGCTGCCGCTCGCCTGGCAATGGGGGGACGAGGGTGCCATCCGTTATTGCTAGCAATTACAAATCTAGTTATTATTCTTCTTCTTCTTCCTCTTCTTTCGCCACTTTAAAAAATGAACTTGTCCGCAGCGTTTCTCCAAAACCGCTTGTCAGATTGACTTAGAATTTCATAAAATGGTAGAATAATATGTCTAGATGAGCCATCAATCTTTCGTTTGTGCATTGGGGTCTATTAAGGGGTATTTTGGGGGGAGGGGTAGAAAGGAGGAAGGGGTTTACTATAGAACCCTATGGGATTTTATTTTCTAAAATTTTTAAATGAATATAACTTGAAAACTGTAAGTGATAGATACATGCAGTCTTCAGAATTGATTATAGGACAATAAAACAAATCACATGAAATATAGGGGGAGTCCCTGGGAGTTCATCCCCACCCCCTTCAATTTGAGAATATGCTTATATTTTGTAAACGGTCCAGATCCCCACCCTTAAACCATATATATTCTTGAATGGGACGATAAAACAAATCAAATGAAATTAATGGGAAGTCCCAGGGGGTCATACCCACCCCAGTCAATTTGAGAATGTGCTATTATCTTGTAAACGGTCCAGATCCCCACCCCTAAACTACATATATTCTTGTAGGGGACAACAAAACAAATGAAATGAAATTAAAGGGAAGTCCCTAGGGGGTCATCCCCACCCCCTCTTGTTTGAAAACTTGTAAACGGTCAACATCCCCACCCCTAAACCATATATATTCGTGTAGGGGACAATAAAACAAATGAAATGAAATTAAAGGGAAGTTCCTAGGGGGTCACCCCACCCCCTCTTATTTGAAAACTTGTAAACGGTCAACATCCCCACCCCTAAACCATATATATTCTTGTAGGGGACAATAAATCAAAAATGAAATGAAATAAGAGGGAAGTCCCTAGGGGGTCACCCCACCCCCTCTTGTTTGAAAACTTGTAAACGGTCAACATCCCCACCCCTAAACCATATATATTCTTGTATGGGACAATAAAGCTAATCAAATGAAATTAAAGGGAAGTTCCTGGGGGTTGCCCCACCCCGTTCAATTTGAGAATATGCTATTATCTTGTAAACGGTCCAGATCCCCACCCTTAAACCATATACATTCTTGTAGGGGACAATAAAACAAATGAAATGAAATGTAGGTAAATTCCCTGGGGGTCAACACCAACCCCTCCTGTTTGAATACTTGTAAATGGTGGAGATCCCTACTCGTAAGCCATATATATTCTTGTACGGGACAAAATATCAAATCAAATGAACATGGAACCATATGGATGGCGAGTTATGGGAGCTTTGTTTGGGAGACTTCGTAACAGCATCCTGTTACAATTACTTCTTGTTTTCGAATGTGTCTCCTTGTAAAAAGTAAGTATCGTTTGAGTATCAGAACTTTTAACTTCTGATATAGAAAACAATAAGATGTGAAAAATTTCATTTACATGCTTAGTAAAGCACAACAATGTATAAACGTCAACCTTTTTGATTAATCAAATCATCTGTTCAAGGTTTTTTCAAAATTCTATTAACTTTCATCTGAAATAGCTATTATTTAGTGGGTATTAATTTATCACGAAATATTTATATTCAATGTAAATAGCCAGAAGTTGATTTTCTTATCATAAGTTAAAGCTGTTAAAACGTTTGGAAGAAGCTGTCATGGATTTATCAGGATATAATTGATGTTTTATTTCAAGCACAGATTGCTTAACATGAATTACGTCTGAACATCAAAGAATTCTGATATTCAGGAAACATGTTTTGTCATGATTTTGCTTATTGCCAAATTCATTAACGTTTGTCTCGAAAGAACTTCTTGGGAATTTGTTGTACACGTATATATAAAGATAGACAAAGAAGCCTCGAGTCGGACATGTATTTGAGGGAGGGAGAAAATAAAACCGATCAAACGACAAAAAAAAACATGTTTATTTAGAAGGACATGGACAGTTTTGTCATTCAGATTATGTTATGATGCAAATATATAAAAACGGCAACACACCAATGCCGGGTAAAAAAAAATATATATATATATATATATATATATATATACGGCCTATTTCATCCAACATTCCGAAAGCGTTGTAATCGTTTTGATGCAAGTATAATTGTGTCTTTATTTATTTTTATTTATTTTGTTGTACAGATAGTCGTACGATTATGCTGATTGTCCTAAACTGTTTACCAAATATGTGTCATTGAACCTGAAGACAGTCAGGCAACTGTTGCGTACTGCAATCTACGTTGACTTCATAAAGATGCTTACTTTTCTCAACAAGTATCCTATCAAATTTAAGAATGTAATCGCCTAGTACATGTAAGAAGTTAGCAATATCCTTTAACTCTACTTTCCGCTATATAGATGACGTTCTTTCACTAAACAATTCAAAATTTGGTGACTATGTGAAACGCATCTATCCCATCGAATTGGAGATAAAGGATACTACAGATACAGTTAAGTCGGCTTCATATCTTGACTTACATCTAGAAATTGACAATGAGGGTCGGTTGAAAACAAAACTTTACGACAAAAGAGATGATTTCAGCTTTCCAATTGTGAACTTTCCATTTCTAAGTAGCAACATTCCAGCAGCACCTGCATACGGGGTATATATCTCCCAATTGATACGATATTCCCGTGCTTGCATTTCCTATCATGATTTTCTTGATAGAGGGTTACTGCTCACAAGGAAGCTATTAAACCAAGAGTTCCAAATGGTGAAGTTGAAATCATCCCTTCGTAAATTTTACTGACGCCATCACTAGTTGGTTGACCGTTATGGAATAACCGTTTCACAAATGATATCGGATATGTTCCTTACGTCGTAACTACAACCCCCTTCCCTTTCATGAATGTGACCTACCGAATTAGACTATTTACCGGATTTGTAATCACATAAGCAACACGACGGGTGCCACATGTGGAGCAGGATCTGCTTACCCTTCCGGAGCACCTGAGATCACCCCTAGTTTTTTGTGGGGTTCGTGTTGTTTATTCTTTAGTTTTCTATGTTGTGTCATGTGTACTATTGTTTTTTTGTTTGTCTTTTTCATTTTTAGCCATGGCGTTGTCTGTTTTAGATTTATGAGTTTGACTGTCCCTTTGGTATCTTTCGTCCCTCTTTTATACTAATAATTAAAAATAGTCTGTATGGACATATTGCATCATTCTGTAATTGTATAAGTTAGATTTCATGTCATGGGTAAAAAAAAACCGAAAAACCTAAAATTTCTGTTGAACCCTTTTTTCTCTAATCATAAAATAAACAATTGAAGAACACCTTGTAGAAAAATCTAAGCAATACTGTGTCTGTTTAAAGTTATACTTGACGTTTTTACAGTGTACCAAACGCACTTTGTAATCGATTTTATCTTCTTATCAATAATTAAAGCAGATTCAAATACCAAATCTTTTTTTCTTCCTCAGTATTTTCCCAACCAGATGTTTGGTTTAACCACATGACGTCACTGAGAAGTTTTCATTTGACGAGGTAACCCTTCGTTTTTAATCAAAATTATCTTTTAAAATTGCAGTAAATGTCTGTGAACAAGTTGCATGCACTCTTTTCGTTATGTTAATGACCCAGTGCACTATTATTCCATTCTTATAGCCCATAAACCGGATGAAATATAATTCAAAATATATGTAACAATATATAAATCATGTTTATAATCACACTTCAACTAGTCTTTATAATTTCTAATGAGTAACAAAAATTAATAACTTTAGGCATTAACTTGAAAAATACTGATAAATAATAAATCGTGCAACATTTATCGCTTTTGTAACAAGAATCCAGAAAAGTAAATAATTTGAAACTAATTTTGATTAGATAACTTACAAAGTCTATGTTATCCTGGTGTTTACTTATTATTAAAGATCATGATGTATACCTAGTGCAGTGTCTTAGGTCTTACTAAACATATCACCATTAACATAATTAATAAACAAATCAAAAGAAAAGAATATGAAAACTTCATACAAACAACACATAAAGAAAATTGAAATGTTCGTAATATGGAAATTACAATAAATTATTAGTAATTATAAACTGAGTTAAAACTTGTTTGTATCAGGTTAAACTTAACAGTCATATGCTATCGGAATAAAAAATCAAACACAAGTTGCTATACATGTATGGACAATTTTAGTTCTAATCGAGTCTAGGTTTGGTACAATAGCCACGTTAGCTTTGCTTTATCTTCCGTTAGCTATGCTTTATCTCCGGTTGAAGCATTTGTTTATTTAAATCTAACTTTTCGTTTTAGCAGCTGTCAATTTTTTTTCCGAAATGTGCTTGCCAAATTTTAAATTACCTAAGCGAACTTTAACATTTTAATCTTTAAAATTCAATTGTTTATGTAGTATATTTTTTTTTTCTGTTTGCAACAAAACTATGTCTTTCCTCAAGGTTTTTGTAAAATACATATTTTGAGGTAATCAAAGATATTAAATCAGTTGGAATGCAGATTATGCTATTTGTCGGCATTGTTGAAGGTTATGGTTGTCTTTCTGAAATTTGTTTAACATCTTATCATTTATTGTATTGATTTTGTATTTACATTGTGCCATAGATCACATTTATTCGTTCAGTGTATGTTCACTGTTTGTTTTTTGATTGAGTTAAGCCATTTCAATTAATATTTTATACTTGTATCTTTCTGTGCTGGGGTACCTATTAAAACATTTAAACCCGCTGCACTTGTTTGCACCGGTCCTAAATCAGGAACCTGACGTTCAGTGATTGTTGTTTTTTTTTTTTTGATGTGGTAAGTAAGTATTTCTCGTTTCTCATTTTTTAAATTATAGATACGACCGTTGGTTTTCTCCGTTTGAACGGTTTTAAGCCAAGGGTCCATGTTGAAGACCGTATTTTGACCTATAATGGTTACCTTTACAACTGTTACTCGGATGGGGAGTTGTCTCATCCGCCCTCATACCGCATCTTCTTAAATCTTTTATTTCTTTTAATCAATATACATTTGTAACAGCTTCAAATGGCTTATGATTTCTACAACACTTTATTTGCTGTGCTGACATATTGTGGTTAGTCTTCGCATTCTACATTTTTGACGCAATTGTTATTTGTTATTTGTTCTTTGACTTCTGCTTTTGTTTTTCTTCACTCAACGAGTTTTCGACATATATATAGAAGGCCATTTGTTGAGCCGAAATATTTGCAATTATTGTATAATTTATATCATCTGTTCAGTTTTTCCATCTTTGTGCAATGATATTCAACACTTTTTATTGTTTTGTTTTCCATCTATTTATCGGTATTGTTACACAATCTTTCAGACTCATATAAATTTTCCTGTTTGTGTAGTATTGTCAATTTTGATGATCCAATACCTATTAAGTTTACTGGTTGGTAGATTCTTATAGACTCTATATATATATATATATATATATATATATATATATAAATATATATAAAGTAAAAACAAACTAAAAGAACAGAAAGTTTATACGATGTCTTTAAAGTGACATTGCTTAAACCAATTGTCAGATTTTTCGTATACATTCATATGACTTACTAGCTACTTTCAATTGGTTCAATTCTGAAAAGGGACAGATTAAACATTTATGTGCAAGGAAGAGTATGAAGGGCCGCTCGGGTCATAATTCATTTTGTTTCACGTACGCTAGAGGTGCGCGTAACCTCAAGGGTATGTGAACATAAGTTACGCGTATCTCTAGGATACGTTGTACGTGAACAGTTACATGCACTCATAGGAACGTAAAAATATTGTTACATGTTCCTCTTGGATACGAGAACAAAGTGTTCCGTGTAGGGTACGTGAACGGCCTGTTACGCGTACCTCTAGCGTACGTGTAACAAAATGAGTTATGACCCGAGCAGGCCCCTATATAGAACAGAGACGAGTGAATACAAAGCAATAAATGTTTATAAAGTATCAATTTTCATAAATTTTGACACCATAAATATATTTAGGATGTGTTCTCTATGAATAATAGTTTTGATAAAATCCAAGCACTGTGTATATTAAGCATTTTGTACATGTTGGGCAACCAATAGTTTTCTACACATGGTATCATGTTGAAATAGTGAATTATACCTACATAGCGATTTTCATATCGGATTCATGTTATACTTATTATAAATAATATAGAGAATAATATATGGCAAAATCCGTATCATAAAGGCCCTTGGGCTGATATTGGTGTCTCGGGATGATACGACAGATGATACGGATTTTGCCATGTTTTATACGCTTTATCATATATTTCAAAAGTAGAGTATTATATTACATGAACTGTTTTCTGATCCATAGCTCTGGGTATCTTCAGTTCTACTTTTGTCTTGCTTCAAAAGCCTTAAAAGAACTGCTCTTATCCGAAGCACATTGGTTACCTTACAATTTGCGTGCGGTTGTTTTTTTGTTTTTGTTTATTATTGTTTTTTTTTTTTTTTGTTGTTTTTTGTATTTTTTATAGTTTCATTTAGCATTAGTGTGCCAAAAAATATAAAACTTGACGTTCGTGACTTCACATACCAAACAATGACGTCATTCAATAAATTACGTCACTCCGACCGTTCTATTGGACCTGTTTTAAGGAAAAAATTTTCTTAAGCTTACATAAATAAAAACTGACTTAAATTTATGTAAAAAAAAAAAGTAGGGGTGTGCTAAAGGGTAGGGGTGTGATAAAAGGTATGCGATAAAGGGTAGGGGTGTGATAAAGGGTATGCGATAAAGGGTGCGCATCAAAGTAGCGCGATATTGATTAAACAGCAGGCTATTTATCAAATATGCAAAACTACTGTATTCACTACTAAACATTATGATAAAAGTTGTTATTAACATCCTTGCACATACTGATGTTTACTCAATTTTCCCTCTTTCATAATACACTAACATTTCAACCTATATGAAAGAGTTTATTATGCCGATATTTAATTTTTTGTTGAAATCTTACACTGTATACTAGTTAGCACAAAAAGATGTTTCTCGGCTATTTGTTAACAAAAATCAATTTTATCATATTTTTTTACTAATTTGACACCTGGAATCAATTTGAAATAGCCTTTCGTATTCACAGATCAATTTTGTTGAAATTTTAGTACAAAAATGTGTTTATCAAAATTTGTAATTTTGTCACAAAAGAGACTTATTGTGTGATTTGGTTAAATTATGAATAGAATATCGTAATTCTAGTAGAAAATAAAAATTTTCTTAAAATATGTGATTTTGTAGCAAACATAAAGTTTGCATCTTAATGTTTGTTTCAATTTCCTTCTAAAAGGAAACTAAGAGACCTTCCGGTAATTATGTTCACATTGTTCATATGACATTGGAAAAAGAGTTTATGCAATCGTTTCATTTTACGACATACAAAATGTACAAATACAGACGGACATACAGATAAAGTGGTTACTACAGGGCGCCCGCGGACTATTCAACAGAGCCCTGCTCGGAGAGGTTGTATCATATGAGATAAAAGAGCTGGACTGTTAAGCATTTGAAATATCATTATATGATAATAGTACATTTGTTCATATGTTTTTTGAAACTTTGGTTTTGATTATTCGTGTTTTTTCGCTTGATACAAAAATATAAAGTACAAAATATCTCTGTACCTGTCACTTAACAGGCCTATAATGTAATACCGTAAGTCATTTATCATGTTTGTTTTAGACAAATCATGCAACGAATCAACTTTTCGAACACCAGATTGTCATAGTTTTACAGCACAAGGATTCGTTATTTATTTCTTTTTGTCGTACATTAATCCCTTTTAATCAAAAATTTCATTATTTTATGAAAAACGGATGATTTATAAAGTCTGGAATCCTGACGTATTTTACATGTTTTCTTTAAGAATTAAAAAATGGGAGTTATAAATTTGAAAGTACAAGATTTATTAAGGATTTGATTTCTGAACTCGTATAAAAGTGCTGTAATTTTTTTTTAACTTCAGTCAGAAAAAGTTGACAAAGAATTGAAGCCTCAGTGGGTGATTGAGTTCATTTTAATATAAGGTAAACGACTGATCCAATTTCAAAAAATAAAAGAGATCTTCTATAATGGAAAGCTGTACAAAGCATTGTCATGGATAGTCAAGATACTTAAAATACTAAGTAACCACCAAATAAAAAACGATGCAGTAATTTTAATACTCTCGTGGTTTAAAATGTTTGGAAATTGTAATGTGCAAAAGTTGGCTTATTTTTCAGAACCGAAACTAGCTTAAGCCTTGGTCTGTACCCATATTTTGACTATTCTATTTATTATGTCTGTTTAGTTCACGCATCATTGTAAATATAACGGAATTTGATGAGACTGTCGTACAAAGTGAGAGCTTTAGCGCTATAAAACCAGGTTTAATCTACCATTTTCTACACTTGAAAATGCCTGTGCCAAGTCAGGAGTATGACAGTTGTTGTCCATTCGTTTTTTACGTGTTTTGTCATTTGATTTTGCAATGTGATTGGGACTTTCCAATTTGATTTTCCTCTGAGTTTAGTATTATTTTTTTTTATTTTTTCTGAACACAGAGTTGTAGGTGTATATACATGATATTTACCGCACCCGAAGAATAAACATGTACTAGAAGTACTCTATGTAACCAGGCATTTGTGTTCTTACATGAAATTAAAGAACGTGCAATGTTTTATAAGGCAGGCACATGTTTTCAAAAGAAACCGTTGAAACTTTTGTTAATTGTTTAATATACTACAAGCACCTGGTGATGTTCTCGAGTATAGACAATTTACATTAGCGTTCCTCAAATTATTAAGAAAAACAACTGGATGAGGTATCGATTGATCTTATTTGCTTCTAATTGAAATTTACCACGAAAACGTTAACTGTTTATGCTGGTGATGCATGTTAGTACGATAGGAATCTTGTTAAGGGTCAAGTTATTTCCAAGAATAACAATTTTGAAAGTCATGTTGCTCTTATATTGAGGTATATTTTGTAGTTAGGTAATTAAATATTTTATTGGTAACGAGATTTATATTTGTTGTTGTAAAAACAAGTCGTAAAGGTAAAGATAAATTGTATGAAATATCAGATCGCGCTGCGTGAATAGATATCGAACTATATCTGCATTAAAAATGGTTCAAATTTGACAAAATCTGATCAAGACAAAACAAAAGCAGCACAACAGACGCACGAATCAACCATTAGACGATACCAAAATAACAACTTATACTAGAAAAGCGGACTTAGGGCCAAACATTACGGATATACTACCACACAATATGTTTACCCTAGAAAACAGACGTACAGACATGTAATAAGACATACGTACGAATATAGAAAAACACAGCTACAGCACAGTACACTAAAGCCCATTTATCTGAATACTGAACTCAATAATTCCGTCGGTATTTGGCGCATTTGCATTTATTTTTGGTGAATTTGTAGAAAAAATATCTCTAGGAGTATCGCAACCGGGATATTTACGTCCTTTTTTATATAGCACGTTAATCAACCCAGCGGTCGAAGTCATAAAACTTTGCTCGGTGTTTGGAGAACAAAAATCATGCTCGAAACATGAAATCCAGCATTTTGGTTGGTTGATTTTGGAGTATGAGTACAAAAAACGGACTCGAAAGTTTTATGACTTCAAGGCCAGATATTAGATTTAATTTTAGAAATTAGCTGCAAAAAAATTTAAAATTCTGTAAAAATGAAAAGGCAAAAAGTAACAAAAGACGCATCCTCTTTGTGTAAATTAAGAGCAGGTGTGGGTTATCCATCAACGAGAGCACAACACATCAACGAAAGAAAATCAAAAGATGTCTGAAGGTCAATCAACAGTATTTATCATGAGATAGAATATACAATAAGTGTTTTATTCAATTAGTCTTTGTTTGATTTATTATGTGTTTGTGTGTGTATTTTAATTTGTGGCTTTATAAATTATAAGCCTGGTATCTTTGATGAGTTCAAACATAGTTGGAACATAGAGCGGTGTCCTAGAACTATTACGTCTACATTGTGTTTAAACTTATAGTATTTTATACTTTTTACAATATATAATGGCTGTGTTAGTGCAAATTTTTCAATCATGACAATGACGTACATATAACATAACGACCTATATTGCACCATTTGGACTCCTATGGAATATTTTTAAATCAAGACATGTACAATGTATACGTACATATATAAGATTTGAAAGTTTGATTTTGAAAGTTTGATTGACCCTTTCCCTTGCAGACATTTTATACCTTTACTTATTTACTTATTGAAAAGACACTATTTAATAATTAAAAGTTAAATTGAATTGCACATGCCATGTTGGGCTCATATGAAAGATAACTGGTTAAATATTTCAGAAAATAACGTTTCAAGATAGTGCGTCTTTTTTTGGTCACGTGGTATGTTTCGGAAGATCAAGTGACTTTTGGAGAAAATGTGAAAAAATACGAAATCCTTGGGGCAAAAGTAGTGTTGAAACATATTGTTGCGCTAATAGGGTAAGGTTTTGGTGGAAACACAATGGCCCAAGTATGTTAAAGACATACAAGTTATCATATTTGCTCTATGCCTTAAAATCTCGATGTCTGTAACATTCAAAATAACTGATTTCAGACGCTCTTTTCGTCCAATTTTAAACTCGGACACTAAACCCGATGAAGCAAATGGGAGTGGGGGACAATTTGACACACACATACATTTTTAAAACAAACATAAGTATTTCGTTGGTTTTTCTTTTCTTTTTGAAAGTAAAGTTAAGTTACATTTTATATAGGAAATAATTTTTCCACCACCAGCAGTGGGAATCCAACACGCGATCTTTTCGTCTTGGGTTTGATCAGCATACCACTTGCATGTTTGGAACATTTATAAATTTAAATACTTAAGTCTACTACTCAAGACGTGAAAAAAAAAAAAAAAAAACATTAAAAAATTATGACGATCCTCACCCAGCTTGTTTTCTTTTAGAAATTATGTGTTCAGAAGATATATTTTTAATGCCAATGACCAAATGCATGATTTTTGCGCAAATATAGGAGGAATCCAGTTATTAATCGGTCTTGTTTCTATTGACATATACATTTTCCTTCATTTAAACAAAAGTGTTTTCAACTTTATCAACCCAAACACTTACGAAACCATGTTTTCTTACATCTATTTCAACTTTGCTAAAAACGATCAGGACATTTTAGTGGTTTTTGTCTCTTTTACGATAAAATATTTAAGAAATGACTACGGATTTTCAGCGCATTTCAAGTTTGTGATTGCGCTGGAACACTAAAAATTACATTTTTAACTAGTGTACAAGTTAGTACTATTATTTTGATCCCTTTCTTCAAAAACTCACTGCACAATTATTGACAAAAGTCATAATACCTCAAAAAAGGACTGTTTTCTATGCACTTCTTTCTGAAAATATTCTTTCAAATTCATAGAAAAAAAAACAGTTTTTTTACAGAAAAAAAAACAAGTCAGTAACAGGCGAACTGATAATAAACTGATAATGATAGAAGTTTGATGCACATTCAATCATATTGCTAATTTGATCCCTTAACCACGTCAGCAAATGACGATGAAAAAAGACTAAATGCCCCAAAAGCATCTTAAAATTTGCTTCACCGGTAAGCTGTACCGGTGTGAAAGGGAAAGGGTTAAGACATTTGAGTTTGAACATTCATTGGTATCTTTCGCTCCTCTTTTGAAAGCTAAGGATGAGATACTACAACACAGTCAGGATTCTACTTCGTCACGTAAGAATTATCTCCCCATTACGCCAGTTCATTTTCACAATCGTAGAAATGGAAGCCATTGTAGGGATGACGCGCTACCAATATTGTTCATGGAAACCGATAAATACCATTACGATCCTTATATGTCAGTTGTATTTTAAAAGACAAATGTATCAACTAGCTAATGAGCATTAGTTAATGATCTTGTCTGCATTGATTCAACTTAAAACTATTGTCTGATCGGTTGTCAGGTGGAATTTTCGAAAATTCATAAACATTTAAAAAAATTCTAATTAAATATTTCGTGGAAGGACAGACTAGATTTTTTTAGTGTATTATAATAGACTATAAACCCTAGTTTTCACACACAAAAAAACAAATATTTTTTTTCAAAGATATGCATTTTCATCATCCAACTTGAAAGACTGTGGTCAAGTACTTTCAGTAAAAACAATAGCTATTCGAACACACCTTCTCTGTTTTTGTGACTCATTAGATAGGTATTTTACTTGACCCATATATTTCATCTTTTAGTACTGTTATGTTTTTGTGTTATAAAGTCAATCTGTAGCTTTGATATATAAAAATAATAGAATCTGAAACGAGACGATGTATGAAATAATCTTACTTTGTACGATATCAAGACAAAATATTCAACTCAAACACGCCCTAACATAAAAAGGTGCACTCGATTTTCTCTTTTCGATACAATTGTTACCCATTTTTTGGATTTTTTTCTTGAGTCACATAATGGAAGGGCAGACACGAAAATTTTTGAACTAATAAATTGATATGTTTTCCGTCCGTGGTAATTTTTTTTTAAAAATCGGAGGTTATGCATTTTCTTCATCCAACTTTAAAGATACCCATGTCGTCGACTTGAAATCTAATTGTTCTGCTTAACTATGTACTAGATAAATTGAAAACTTATGCGAATGGTGTTTTTAAAATAAAACACCTCGTAATTGAGAAGAAAATTGTTATTTTGCTTGTTTCTATTAACTTTTTAAATTTTTGTCACTATAGTAAACAAAACAGTACACATTTATCGCCTTCTCTAACAAAGAGCTTCGATTCTTTTGTTCTATTTCAATCGGGTTTCCGACTGAACACCCATGAAAGGGACAAAGGACCGAAAAGGAATCACAAATTACCATTTACAATGTGTGAAATAATATTATTGAAAATCGATGTTCAATATTTTTGGATGTAAATTTATTTAAACCGTACAACACCATGAAGTGAAATTTTATCATGATTCTTAAATCATATTTTGATAAAAGTAAACTGGTGCAACAGCCTGCTCCTAAAATCTCAATTAAATAACACATAAAAGTCATGATTGATCTACAAAACCAACAAATGATAATGCTAAAATTGCAATGATTTTATAACTAACATACCAATATAGTCGATGCATAATTGACGTTCACATTGAACTATCGAAACATGTGTGCCACTTGATGCTCCGCATAAACAGGGTGCAAATGACTTTAACTTTCTTTTACAGTTATGTTTCTATAACAAGGTATGATGAATGAGTATTATATTGCTTGGGATGCGGGTTTGCAAGATTCGGTAATATGGGCTGTGTGTTGCGAGCAACAAGCTGTGAGTTTCAGGCTGCATGTATCAAGTCCGTTAAATATTAAGGAGGATGGAGATAACTGAAAAAAATAACAAAACCATGCTCTGCAGCTGGTAGGTAACCTGTAACTTGCAACCCACAAATTAGAGAAACTCGATAAGAACTTGCTATTTTAAGACAAATACAGAAGAAATTTAACATTAGTTACGTTTTTTTTTTAACTTTTTATCAGTCTTCAATGTTTCTCGACACTGCTTTAAAACCAAATGCTTAGACGGAACATGCAATTTCCTTTACATTTGATAATCGACATATTTTAAATTACTCTATGTATACATGTAGTACCTCGTTATTGTAATGATTAGTTATAACAAACATTTCTAAAATTGTCCGTTTAAAAATTTAAAAATTATAAAGAAACTAAGGTTACAACTCCCTTTGGCAAATTTGACCTTACATAGATTTGTCGATTTCTTTTAAGTCCTGTTTGAAAATCTCTTCGTCTGTTGCGTTTCATTTACACACGAAAAAGGACACACGAACTTAACATGTTCATTTTTACTTCTTTTTCTTACGATTTTCATGAAAACGAACTTATTTTTATCATAAATTCCAATAAGGAGAGGATTTGAAATGGGATGTAAAGGAAGGACTCAAGGTCACTGATTACACGTGCAGTTCTTGAGGTTCCGTACTGAAAAATAAAAAAAAAATAAACAAGCTTATCAAATACTATGCATTACAAAAAAAGGTCGACCGGGTAACTTTTATATTACATCCGCCCTTCTCGGTCAATATGATTCCTCACCTGTAGTTCTTGATGTTCTACACTGAAATAAAAATCTATCATCTACACGAGGTTTAAAAATTACTCAAATTACTTTCTAATTTATTTCTTAATGAGAGTATCTTGTAGATAATTTATAAATGGCTTAGATTATTACCAAACCGTTTTTCTAACGCACCGGGAGGATCATTAGAACGCTGATAAAATTTTAAGCGCACTGTAAGAGATTGTATGTTAGTATCAAGATACTGTTAAGCTTTCTAAAATATGTTCTCATCTTTTTTATATCAAAATATGCAAATTAAAAATAAAACATTCCGAAACACCTGTGAGATGATTTTAAAGCATTTAGATTAAAATTTTGAACATAAAACTACATTCAAGTCAATAACCGTTATCAGAGGAAACTGTATACGTCATTACAATATTAAGTCAATGTGTTATGTCATGTTTTCATGTTCAGAGTTCAGAGTTGGACCATGAATAAAACGAGGGTTACTAGGCGAATGTAACATCCAATTCTTATTCTTCTGAAACTAAAGAACAATTAAAAATAGAATTTTTAAGCACCATTTTTTCCAGTCATCTTTCTAAAGTTATTTAGTATCAAAAAACATAAACGGTATGGAAAAATTATAGGTGCGCTTCATTTTCATGTTTCTGAGGGCAAATGAACAGTTCATTTTCAAACAAGTTATCGGTTGTTTTTGCTATTGATACAGTGGAGATCACTTCTAACCTCTCATTAGAACTGTCAGAATATCTGTCATAGAACTGTTCTAACCTGTCCTAGAACAGTTCTACCTAGAACAGTTCTACCCTAGAACTGTTCTAAGTAGAACGGTCAGAATCAGTTCTAGGGTAGAACTGTCTAAATCAGTTCTAGGTAGAACTGTCCAAATCATTTCTAACCGTGGAACTGTCAACAGAACTGACTAAATCAGTCAGGACTGTAGAACAGTTCTAAATGACGTCACTGCAGTAAGGGCACTTTAGAATTTAGAAGAAATAAATCACTTCCAATTACTTTGCTATAGCAGATTTTCTATATTTTTTACTAAACAAACGTTACATGTACAAATATCGAAGTGAATAGAAGGTTATCCAACTCATCGGAGAAATATTTTTATAAGATTGCATAGGAAACATCATTGTTTACGTTTCTTTGTTCCCCGTTTTTAACAGTCTCTTCATCTGTTCATAAATATAACTCTGCATTTAATTCATGGAATTTTAATCGTAATTTACCTTGTTTGCCTTGGATTTACATTCATTTAAGATTCTGTTTAGACAAATGTTCAAACGAAAATTGTACAGTGGATGAATTATGGGATATTAATGAAAAAAGTGTTGTATTATAACGTAAAAAACTATATACATTTTGCACCATCTCGTCAATTTAGCCAGACTTATCCATAACGATTATAAATGATATCAGGGAGTCTGGAACTCAGAAAAACATACTCATCTGAACATGAATGAAACGTTTTCCCCTGGACGTTCGGCTACAAACAAAATCATGCATTTTTCTTTGCCTGGCTTCTTCAAATTATATTAACAGTATACTATTCCAAGAAGAGAACTTCCCATACATGTACTTTTTATTTTAAAATAAAGTATATGAATCAGTCATGTGAGTCAAGGACGTATAACTAACTAATATACGTCCTTGTGTGAGTGTTGGATGATGCTGTAAAATAGTTTTGTTTAAAAAAAAACCATTACAAACCTGAGACTACTATATACTACTATATAGTAGTCTCAGCACAAACTAACGGACTTAAAAAGTCACTTTAGTGACCGTTCATTATTATGGATACAGAGAGGAAATAACGGCGCGCTAAATTTTTAGATATGGTATAAATACACCTTATCGCTATTTGTCTGCCATTACTGGATATCACACACTCAGGTTCCCGTAAAAATTTGACGTCATAAAACAAAATATCTGACGCCACAATGGAAAAGTGATTGTTGTATGCTTCAAAAGGTCAAGAGACCAGGTCAGCTAGGATTAGCAATAAGGTGTTCCAAAGTTGGTGTCATTTTTATCATACGATCCGTCCTGACATAGAAATATTATTGGTTTACAATGACTGAGGCCATAGATATTTACATGATAAGTGTAAATAAGTTCAGTTTTGGTTGATGTGGTCAAATAATTTTGTTTTCCAATATTGCTTTCATTTATATTAAACAATCCATCCTGCTATAAAAATAAAAGCTCGTGCAATATAAAATTCTACTCGGAACAATATTTCCCAATATTCATGCAATAACCCTATAATATAGACCATTTGTATTATCATGATTATACACTCCATCCTTACATAAAAATATTACAGATTTAGTATGCAACTATAAGAGTTACATAAAAAAGAGAAAATATGGTCAGTTTTGGTTGATGTGGTCAAATATGGTCAGTTTTGGTTGATGCTGTCAAATATGGTCAGTTTTGATTGATGCAGACAAATAATTTTGTTACATGAGTCAGTCTGAGGTATGAAAACTACTGATATTTGTTTCTGATGCGATATTTTGAATAAAAATAGGAAATGCTGTCACCCTCAATTGATGCGAAAAAAAATGTGTGGTCATTGATTTCCAATATTGCAGTTATTTATATACTACAGTCCCTCTCTACCTAAAATTATAACTGAATTGCTGTACAGCTATATAGATTTACATAATAAAAAGAAAATAAGCCTTAAAGTTTTGGTTGATGCAGTCAAAAGATTTTATTACACAACTCAGTCTGAAGTATAAAAACTACTGATATTTGTTTATGATTCAATATTTAGGATCAAGGGGAGGGGTCCAGGGGTTGGAACCCCACTCTTTTTTTAACATCAATGCATTTGAATGGGAGCATATAGTTGGACCCCCTCCCCCTCCCAGCCTTTTAAAAATGGCTGGATCTGCCCCTGCATGCTGGCACTATAAATTGATGCGAACAAATTTTTTTTCCAAAATTGCTGTAACTTGTATATTACAGTCCCTCTAGACCTAAAATTAAAACTGAAGTACTGTGCAGCTATATAGATTTGCAGAAAGAAAAAGCAAATAATGGCAGTTTAGATTGATGTGGTCAAAAGATTTTTGTTAAACAGGTCGTCCGAGGTATGAAAACTACTCGTAAACTGATATTATATTGGTTAATGAGGTCCGATAATTTTGTTATGTGATAACGAGCCATCCTGACTCCCGGAATAACAAATGTAAAACAATTCAAATAATAATGCCCCCCCCCCCCCCCTAATACTAACGGCCTAATTTATGTACAAAAAATAAAAGAAAAACAAATAATTTATGTGACACATCAACAAAAGAAAATCACTGAATTACATGCTCCTGACTTGGAACAGGCACATACATGCAGAATATGGCATGGTTAACAGGTTAAACATGTTCTCTTGCCGATTATAAATCTGAAATAAAACCGGCAAAATAGCAAAACTCTATATAATTTTAATCGCTTTTTTACCCAAGCCTTTATATTGAGGCAAAGAGTTCTTAAAACTTATAAATCAACTCTAGCCGTAGAATTTATAAATCAATTTTAGCCGTAGAATTTATAAATCAATCTTAGCCGTAGAACTTATAAATCAATTCTGGCCATAGAATTTATAAAAATCAATTCTAGCCGTAGAATCAGAAATCAATTCTAACCGTAGAACTGTTCTAGAAGTAGAACTGATCAAATATTTGGTCAGTTCTAGCTAGAACTGTCTAAAACTGTTCTAGGGTAGAACTGTCAGGATCAGTTCTAGGTAGAACTGTCCAAATCAGTTCTAGGTAGAACTGACCAAATCAGTTCTAGCTAGAACAGTTCTAACCTAGAACTGACTAAAAGGTGTCAGGCTGACAGTTCTACGTACTGTTCTAGAACAGTTATCCTGACAGATTTAATGAGAGGTTAGGAGTGATCTCCACTGTATACATGTTTAATAATAATCATGTTAAGCCATTTTAATTGATAATTTATAGGGTGTCTTTCTTTGTTGTGATGTTAGACTATTGTTTCAGATAAGATCGAATATTGGTGCCTATTTATATAACATTCAAACCCGATGCATTTGTTTGCACCTGTCCTAAGTCACTAGTCTGATGTTTAGATATCTGTAGTTGTCGTTTGTTGATGTGGTTCATAACTAGTACTGTTTCTCGTTTATCGTTTTTCAGATAGATTAGACCGTTGGTTTTTCAGTTTGAAGGGTTTTACACTAGTTAGTTTTAGGGGCCCTTTATAGCTTGCTGTTCGGTGTGAGCCAAGGCTCCGTGTTGAAGACCGTAGTTTGACCCATGACGGTTTACTTTTACAAATTGTGACTTTGATGGAAAGTTGTCTCATTGGCACTCATACATGTATCACATCTTCTTATATCTTTGTTATTGTAAAAGTTAACACAAATAAGATGTTTGTATAAATAAACAGACGTGGTGCATCATGTTATCTAAAATTTCTTTGTTAAATGCAATAGTTTTGCAGCAGATCTCAAGGGAAGTCACGTAGTATAAATATAGAATAATAGTTATTTAGTCATTTACTTCTCAAATCAAATTATTGTTCGTACTATCAAACTGCATGCTGAAGATATGTTTTCCTCAATTTTTTAATCGTTTCATGTTTTCGTATATCTAATTACTGCTAATATAATCTGGAAGTAATATGTTTAATGGCAATTCTTAATTTGTAATGCATCGGTCTAATTTTACTAATGCAAACATATAATGTGTGTGGATGAAAACGATCTTTGAAGAGTAGTAGATCAAAAGATGACAAAAATGCGTCAAGGTAGTTTACAGGTTGAGCTTGAGTGAAGGCGGAAGTGTTTGCTTCGAAAAAAGAACGTGTGAGTCATGTATCAACAATCTGAAAAATACATGTAAAATTTCTACGATTATCGTCATTGCAGCTTCAGCTATTGCTTGATTGCCATTTTGTACTTCTGGTGTTTTTTTTTTTTTTTTTTTTATCTTTTTATTATTACTTTAACCTGAAGTTAATTTTTGACTTTTGTCAAATGAGAAAACAATATATTATGACCAAAGGAAAACGATATAAACAATTAGACGAAACATGATTGTTTTCAATAATGAACAGAAGCTGTACATGTACATGTATACCGTATTTTAAGCTGTAAAAAGTCCCGGTATTACAAGTTTTGTGTTCAAGAGGGGAAAACTACTTAACTGCACCTAAAACAAACTAGAGGCTCTAAAGAGCCTGTGTCGCTCATCTTGGTCTATGTGCATAGTAAGCTAACGACACATGTGGATTCATGACAAAATTGTGTTTTGGTGATAATGATGTGTTTGTAGTTCTTATTTTACCGAACATTCTTATCTCTTAGACTAATCTATAATGAACTAGGCCCAGTAGTGACAGTGGGAAATATTTTGTAAAGATTTAAAAATTTATGAAAATCGTTAAAAATTGACTATAAAGGGCTATAACTCCATAAGGGGTCAATTGACCATTTTGTTAAAGTTGACTTATTTTTAGGTCTTACTTTGAAGTACATTATTGCTGTTTACAGTTTATCTCTATATATAATAATATTAAAGATAATAACCAAAAGCTGCAAAATTTTCTTAAAATCATTAATCCAAGGGCAGCAACCTACCGACGGGTTGTCCGATTCATCTGAAAATTTCAGAGCAGATAGATCTTGACCTGATAAACAATTTTACTCCTGTCAGATTTGCTCTAAATACTAGCGTTTTAGAAATATAAGCCAAAATCTACATTTTACCCCTATGTTCTATTTGTAGCCATGGCGGCAATCTTGGTTGGTTGGCCGGGTCACCAGACACATTTTTTAAACTAGATACCCCAATAATGATTCTGGCCAAGTTTGGTTAAATTTGGCCCAGTAGTTTCAGAGGAGATGATTTTTGTAAAAGTTAACGACGACTGACGACGACGGACGACAGAAGCCAATTGATGAGAAAAGCTCACTTGGCCCTATGGGCCAGGTGAGCTAAAAGACAGACAATCACAAGACTTGAGACAGGGATGTTGAGTATGGAAGGGAATATGCGCCAAAATGATACAATTGAATTCATGAAATGAAATTTCTTAATTCGTTACATGCAATTTCTTAATTTGTAAAATGTAATTTCTTTATTTGTAACATGTATTTTTTTCATCCGTTACATGAATTTCTACATTTCTTGATTTGTGAAATGTAATTTCTTAATGCGTAAACACAATTTCTTAATTTGTTGACGTATTTTCTTCATTTGTTACATGAATTTCTACATTTCTTAATTTGTAAAATGTAGTTACTTTGTATGAGTCACGTTTTGTGAGATGTGTCTGTGTAATTTTTACCACTGCCAGTCAATGAGATGTGTCTGTGTAATTGTTACCACTACCAGTCAATGAGATGTGTCTGTGTAATTGTTACCACTGCCAGTCAATGAGATGTGTCTGTGTAATTGTTACCACTACCAGTCAATGAGATGTGTCTGTGTAATTGTTACCACTGCCAGTCAATGAGATGTGTCTGTGTAATTGTTACCACTGCCAGTCAATGAGATGTGTCTGTGTAATTGTTACCACTACCAGTCAATGAGATGTGTCTGTGTAATTGTTACCACTACCAGTCAATGAGATGTGTCTGTGTAATTGTTACCACTGCCAGTCAATGAGATGTGTCTGTGTAATTGTTACCACTGCCAGTCAATGAGATGTGTCTGTGTAATTGTTACCACTGCCAGTCAATGAGATGTGTCTGTGTAATTGTTACCACTACCAGTCAATGAGATGTGTCTGTGTAATTGTTACCACTGCCAGTCAATGAGATGTGTCTGTGTAATTGTTACCACTACCAGTCAATGAGATGTGTCTGTGTAATTGTTACCACTGCCAGTCAATGAGATGTGTCTGTGTAATTGTTACCACTGCCAGTCAATGAGATGTGTCTGTGTAATTGTTACCACTGCCAGTCAATGAGATGTGTCTGTGTAATTGTTACCACTACCAGTCAATGAGATGTGTCTGTGTAATTGTTACCACTGCCAGTCAATGAGATGTGTCTGTGTAATTGTTACCACTGCCAGTCAATGAGAAGTTCTGTTTCTAAAGAAAACATACAAATTACAAATCAACATGACTTTGTTTTTGTTACAAATCTACTCCTAATTAAATAAGATTGAACAAAATAGTCTCAATTATAAAATTGAAAAGGGTTTTCAGTTCATGACAAAAATCACCATATGAGCAAGATAAACAAAATTTTCAACTGCCTGCAAATTCAAGACGATCCCTAGCCACGGTTTATAGCTCAATTCTTTGCTAGGTGTCGATCACTCTACATCTGTACATGGAAGAACTTTAATATTTTGCTTAACTCTTTAAACTTTCTTTCTATTAGAAAAGCACTCGTATAGTAATAACCGAGCGATACAAATCAACACATTCGTTAGTTTTGAAACGGGCATTGCTCGCAATAGTAGCATGCTACCAGTGAAAGCGTATGTACGGCGTGTAAGATCTGAAGAAACTATCCATTAGATACAGCTGGTGGTACTTCCTGGAAGTCTTTAACTACTGAGTAAAACATTGCGTGAAAGAAGCATCGAAATTAAACTTCATTTCATCATAAGTAGCATGTTTTGGCTTACTTCTATTTACATTTTGAGTTGGATTCTGGTGTGATATGTAGCATAAACATCTAAAAATGTGGAATAGGTTCTATGTATACATTGCAGTTCGTTAATTTAAACTCAGCCCATCAACTGATTGTCGAGTTTAGTAAATCATTAAAAAAAATTATAATTGTATTTTAATAAAATCTAATTTTAGAAAAACAAACTCATTAATAGAGACTGTATTTTTCGATTTTCTAGTAACGATCTTAGCGCCGTCTTTTCTTATGTTAAACATAATAAAAGGCAACATTATTTTATGACATCAAAACAATTGATTGTTAAATCCACTAACTTTTTGTGTTCAGCAGTAGCAGCTGTTTAGAAGACAATGTTTCCATAGTTTAAAACAAAGTCTATATATCGATTGGTATAATCTGAAACCACATCTGTAAGCCTATACATGTAGATAATGCAAAAAACAAACTAACATCATTAGTTAGTCGATCTCTGAAGTGAAATAAAATATGCATACTTACTTTTCGTTTTCGAACTCGATCTTAAGGAAATGTCACTCATTTTGTATTCATATAAAGAATCCTTGTGTGATGTGTTCTAGTTGTAAAAGAATTTTTAAATCATCAATCAGTACGAAAAAACATATTTGAAAAGGGGTATATGTATTAAAACAAATTTAAACGTGACATTATGACAGACAGCGTTGCTGATTTGAGTTCATATTTCAATGTTGATTCGTTGTTGTAGGCCTATCAACCAGAGGCAAACTTTTGAAGCATTTTCATGTCTTGAACAAATAACGACATTAAACCATGAAGTAGATTTTACCAAGATAAAGGATCAGAATTTTAAACTGGCAGCAGAAAAAGAGGACATGATTGAGAAGGGCACCACAGAACCTCTAAAAGGTTAATTTAGATTATATCTTATGATTTGGATTGGGTTACCACAAATACTTCGCAGAGTAAACGCTGTCAAGAATGGCTTGATTTATTTCTTTAACTATTTTAATTTAATTTGATTCACAATCGTTATCAACTTTTGGATATGTATAAAAAAAAGATGTGCATCGAACAGATGTGGACAACAAAACCTTTATAAAACATTGAATGAAACGACCTACCATCATGGTTCTTTTAAAAATGGTGACTTGGATGGACAGTTGTCTCCTTGGCACTCAATCACATCTTCTTTTATCTACTAATTGAGACATGCAAAACGTATAATATAAGCATTAAAAATTAATATGCTATGAAATATTATCAAAACTATGTTGTAACATTATAAATAAAATTCTCTTTTCAATATAGACCTATCATTTATACTCTTTACCTGTATTTTTTGCGCAAACGAAATGTATGATCTTGCATGGCACAATTAAAATACATGGTATGTGGCAAAAATGAAATGCTAATTGGTACAAAAATCGCCAAAATATGTGCAATTGTGTACCCTCAAGTTATACATATACTTGTATTTATTCGTTTAAATGTTTGGCAACTTTACGACAGACTTTCTCTATCTTATAACCTAACTCTCTAAAGTTGACATAACTAACTACATACACTTCTGCTTCAATTCAACACTATATTAGGTTTTCTTATCAGTGGCTTGGGAAATAAGCTGCTATAACATTGAAGCAACACCACCTGCACTGTTTCAAGTGACAAAGACCATTGGACTATCTAGGTTATTTTAAAAAATACAGCCTACGTTGGTCATCTATTTCTATGTGCATATAATATGTTGTTATTCGGTATCTTCACAGGGGATTTGAGGGCTCATATTTTTGTCAGTTTATAGTTACTAGTGTCATGATTTAACATTAATTACCATTCTGATCTTCGTTTTCGTTTAAAGGGAGTATAGGCTCATATATCCTGTCAATTTTCCTAATTAAAACACAGGATTAGTTGGGATTATTTCATAACAGTATTCATTTATATATGTATATACATAAAAGGGAGAGAAAAGAGGAGTGTCGAATGCGGTTCTATAAATATTTTCTGGAACTGTATCTAATTTTTATCTGGAAAATACAGATAATAAATATAATGCATAAATAAGGAAGCTTCTTCTCCAGTGAGAGATGAAACAGATTCAGCATACATTTTATAATGTTTGAATATCAATAATTGCTAAGAAATTAATATATCATATAGTTTGTTTTTTTTCCTGGTCATTCGCTTCATTTTTAACAAAAATATTCTTGTTCGATAGATTACACGATCGTTTTACGTATAGTAAACAATGTATTCATCTCTTTTTCTTAAATTATGTGAAATCATTACATTTCTACATGTCAGAAGTAAAAAAAGGATATGAACAACGCCCTAAATATATCATTTAAGCATTATACCTGCCAATCAAAGGAAAGTCATAATTACAGAAAAGCAACCTGCTTTCGTGAGTGAATAATCAGCTCTTCAGAGTATACCTTAATTACCTTATTTACCTGTCTCTTCGATAAAGTGTCGATTGTTTGAACTAAGATCAATGCAAAGCTACTTAAGCGATGACTCGGGGAAACTGCTTTTACATAAAATAAGGATGGATTTTAACAACTAAATGAGATTTCTGTAAATTCTTGCGAAAACGGAAGTATGTAAAGGTAAGATCAATATGAACTTGAAGTATTTATTTCCTGATCTGTTTCTTTTTATGTAGTTTTATTACTCTCTCTTACTCACGAGTATAATACCCAAATAAATATCAGTGATCATTTCTACAAGGGATTGTAGAAATTTGATTTAACCCTTTAACTATATTTTCAATGTATAATAATACATTTTTGCATATGTTTATAGGCTGAGCTTAACATTCCTTTTAAATGTGTAAATCAAACTTCTGATCAAATGTTAAAATATGATAAATTGAATCTTTTCTTTTGAATGCACAGCTCTGCTCAATACAAATGCAATATCTTTTCCCAGGCGCTAGTTAAGAAAGTACATGATTTTTTTCCATACAAATCAAACCTTTTAGATAAAGCATCTCTGATCTAATGCTTATCTCAATTATAAAAACTTGCAACTTATTAAACGTTTATTAAACGTTCAAGTAGAATTGTTTTACCTAGTTGACAGGGAAGAACTGTAGGATCGTTGCACAATATTTATGGAGACGGATGTTTCTGCGTAAGTTTTACCGACCAAAACGGTAATTCAGTTCTCTAGAAACGGGACAATTTATATCTTACATTTTTATAAACACTTTATTCTTTGGTTGATCAAATTATGCGAACATCTAGTATTATTTTTTTGAAATTGTTAAATTGCTGTCTGAATTACGTTTGCAGGCCACAGCGTATTTATCTTTACATTTTTGCTTAAAAAGTTTAGTTTTTTAGCTCACCTGGCCCAAAGGGCAAAGTGAGCTTTTCCCATCACTTTGCATCCGGCGTCCGTCGTCCGTCGTCGTCCGTCGTCGTTAACTTTTACAAAAATCTTCTCCTCTAAAATTACTGGGCCAAATTAAACCAAACTTGGCCACAATTATCATAGGGGTATCTAGTTTTAAAAATGTGTCCGGTGATTCGGCCAACCAACCAAGATGGCCGCCATGGCTAAAAATAGAACATAGGGGTAAAATGCAGTTTTTGGCTTATAACTCAAAAACCATTTAGAGCAAATCTGACAGGATAAAATTGTTCATCAGGTCAAGATCTATCTGTCCTGAAATTTTCAGATGAATCGGACAACTCGTTGTTGGGTTGCTGCCCCTGAATTGGTAATTTTAAGGAAATTTTGCTGTTTTTGGTTATTATCTTGAATATTATTATAGATATTGATAAACTGTAAACTGCAATAATGTTCAGCAAAGTAAGATTTACAAATAAGTCAACATGACCGAAATGGTCAGTTGACCCCTTTAGGAGTTATTGCCCTTTATAGTCAATTTTTAACCATTTTTCGTAAATCTTAGTAATCTTTTACAAAAATCTTCTCCTCTGAAACTATTGGGCCAAATTAAACCAAACTTGGCCACAATCATCATTGTAGTATCTAGTTTAAAAAATGTGTGGCGTGACCCGGCCAACCAACCAAGATGGCCGTTATGGCTAAAAATAGAACATAGGGGTAAAATTCAGTTTTTGGCTTATAACTCAAAAACCAAAGCATTTAGAGCAAATCTGACAAAAGGGTAAAATTGTTCATCAGGTCAAGATCTATCTGCCCTGAAATTTTCAGATGAATCGGACAATCTGTTGTTGGGTTGCTGCCCCTGAATTAGTAATTTTAAGGAAATTTTGCTGTTTTTGGTTATTATCTTGAATATTATTATAGATAGAGATAAACTGTAAACAGCAATAATGTTCAGCAAAGTAAGATTTACAAATAAGTCAACATTACTGAAATGGTCATTTGACTCTTTTAGGAGTTATTGCCCTTTATAGTCAATTTTTAACCATTTTTCGTAAATCTTAGTAATCTTTTACAAAAATCTTCTCCTCTGAAACTATTGGGCCAAATTAAACCAAACTTGGCCGCAATCATCATTGGGATATCAAGTTTAAAAAATGTGTGGCGTGACCCGGCCAACCATCCAAGATGGCCGTCACGGCTAAAAATAGAACATAGGGGTAAAATTCAGTTTTTGCCTTATAACTCAAAAACCAAAGCATTTAAAGTAAATCTGACATGAAGTAAAATTGTTTATCAGGTCAAGATCTATCTGCCCTGAAATTTTCAGATGAATCGGACAACCCGTTATTGGGTTGCTGCCCCTGAATTAGTAATTTTAAGGAAATTTTGCTGGTTTTTTTTATTATCTTGAATATTATTATAGATAGAGATAAACTGTAAAAAGCAATAATTGTCGGCAAAGTAAGATCTACAAATAACATGACCGAAATGGTCAGTTGACTCCTTTAGGAGTTATTGCCCTTTATAGTCAATTTTTAATCATTTTTCATAAATCTTAGTTATCTTTTACAAAAATCTTCTCCTCTGAAACTACTGGACCAAGTTCATTATAGATAGAGATAATTGTAAGCAGCAATAATGTTCAGTAAAGTAAGATGTACAAACACATCACCATCACCAAAACACAATTTTGTCATGAATCCATCTGCGTCCTTTGTTTAATATTCACATAGACCAAGGTGAGCGACACAGGCTCTTTAGAGCCTCTAGTTTTTAAGGTGGGGTGTGAATTGAAAATATATAATATATTATACATATAACGAATATATTTTATAATTGACCACAGGACACATGGATTTACTCTGAATGCGCAACGCGTAGAATGATTTTCTCTGATATAACATTAATTGCTAATGTAAGTAAATTAGAACATACAAGAAACTTGTGTGTTTTCTACTAGTACTCAATTTATTTTGATGCACCGCCATTGTAAAACGCATTGACAACACTTAACTAACATCAGACGAGTAAAAATAGTTTATAAGACTTATTTCATGTGTAAAATAGAATTTTTTGTTAGACTGGGGAATCGCGGTATTTAATTGCAGCCAACGTAAGAAATGACTGCTGTCAAGATGTAGTTTATAATTATTAAGTTAACTAAAGTATCTTTTGAGTAATTACAGATACATTTTACGTATATGTTTTATGACATTTCAGATGATCTGCAACCTGGCTGAAAACAAATACCATTAGTCGATATCTCTAAATCGTTTTCTGCTTGAAAATCTGTATGTTTTTGTTTTCTTTAGGTTCCCTCGATTTGAATTTAGACTTAGTGATGCGTTTTTGATATGTCATATTATAAATCTTCAACTTCATCTAAGGTATGTACCAGGAGACAATACTCCTTACTCCTATTGATGACCTCAATCTAATTTTCGGTATACCGTTTGATAGGAAATTGAAGAAGTGCAACTTAAAAAGGTTATTGGTGCAAAGGGAACCCATAAAATCTTAATGAACACATAAAATGGTAATGAATTACGAATTGGGACATGTTGGTCGAAAGTTTGAAAAACAATCAAGTTGCAAACGTTTAAAACACTTGCAGTGTGTCAAAAGTTAACATAGTTACATAACAAACAGACATATGGCAAACATTGGTTTTCAAAGCCTAAACCTTAAAAAACCAATGAAAATTGTATTAAAACTAACGACTAACACATTCAAACCATGTTTAGAACCCAACCCCTATTCACACAAAACTAGGACACTGATGTTACAGCATTCACTAATCAATCAATCAATCAATCAATCAATCAACCAACCAATCAATCAATCAATCAATCAATCAATCAATCAATCAACCAACCAATCAATCAATCAATCAATCAATCAAGCAATGAATCAACCATCCAGTTGGAATAGCCTTGATTCATTTAATCGACAAAAAGCGCATACATGTACTAGTACATCAAATTAAAACAAACTAGAGGCTCTCAAGAGCCTGTATCGCTCACCTGACTCTACTTGGGTTTTTGAAATCATATAAAAACAGATAAAATTTGGCTACAAAGTAACAACACTTGGCCAGCACCTCATAAGGAAAGGACTATTCATGCTATGTTTGATTTCATTCAATTCCGTGGTTCTCTAGAAGAAGACTTTTGTATGCATTTCCCATAGGGTCCTATGTTAAACTAAGCCCCCACTGGCAGCCATCTTGGATGATGGATCGGCGACAAAGTAACAACACTTGGTCAGCATCGCATAAGGAACATTCATGCTATGTTTGGTTTCATTCCATTCAGTGGTTCTCTAAAAGATGTCATTTGTATGCATTTCCCATAGGGTCCTATGTTAAACTAAGCCCCCCCCCCTCCTCGCTGGCGGCCATCTTGGATGATGGATCAGCTACAAAGTAACAACACTTGGTCAGCGCCTCATAAGGAACATTTAAGCCATGTTTGGTTTCATTCCATTCAGTTGTTCTCTAAAAGATGTCACTTGTATGCATTTCCCATAGGGTCCTATGTTAAACTAAGTACCCCCCCCCCCCCCTCCTTCCGCTGGCGGCCATCTTTGATGATGGATCAGCTACAAAGTAACAACACTTGGTCAGCACCCCATCAGGAACATTTCTGCCATGTTTGGTTTCATTCCATTCAGTGGTTCTCTAGAAGAAGTCATTTGTATGCATTTCCCATAGGGTCTTATGTTAAACTAAGTCCCCCCCCCTGGTGGCCATCTTGGATGATTGATCGCCTACAAAGTAAAAACACTTGATCAGCACCTCATAAGGAACATTCATGCCATGTTTGATTTCATTCCATTCAGTGATTCTGTAGAAGATGTCATTTGTATGCATTTCCCATAGGGTACCGGTCCTATGTTAAACTTAGTCCACCGCTGGCGGCCATCTTGGAAGATGGATCGGCTACAAAGTAACAACACTTGATCAGCACCTCATAAGAAGCATTCATAATAACATGTTTGGTTTTATTCCATTCAGTGGTTCTCTAGAAGAAGTTCAAAATGTAAAAAGTTAACGACGACGACGGACGACGGACGACAGACGACGGACGCCAAGTGATGAGAAAAGCTCACTTGGACCTTCGGCCAGGTGAGCTAAAAATGAACACTGCCTTTTCCTGGATCTTAATATCTATATCTTTAACGGGAAGCTTAATACCAAACTTTATGATAAAAGAGGTGAATTGTATTTCCTATTGTTAATTATTCATTTTTTAGATGGTGAAGTTCCCTTGTCACCATCTATGGTGTTGTTCATATATCTCAACTTGTTCTATTCGCTCGTTTATGTAATAACGTTTTCATTCGTCATACGTGCACTTATTTCAAATACAGACTTGTGTGATTATATACTTTACAGAGCACAAACATGTTTGCATTCACAATTTACGCAAACTAAACCTTCAAACAGGTTCATTCAAAAGGGACATAGTTACGATACCATATTCAGGCGTATTTTGATATCAATATTGATTCACTCATATGCTCTTTGCATCGGAAATATATTTATTTTAAAACCAGTTGCTTGCATGATACTGGGTTATGCTCCTCTCATATATTTTATGATGGTATGATTTTCAACTGATTTTCATATGATGGAGCATCATCTTTCAATTAGTTTCATTGAGGTCTGGAGCACTGAACTAGTACACATTTTTGTTTAGGTACACATCCACGTAATACAATATAAAGACGGCACAAACAGTCTGCGAAAAATGCACATAATTTCAAAGTAACACAATTAAACAAATTGTATTGTGAAATGGCAGCTGCAACTCGAATATGAATCTTTTTAAAGGATAATTGAATCGACCGATAATAAAGAAAATTTGATGCATGATAGCCACTTTTAACTTTTAGTTTATCAGTTAATTTCCTTTGCATATGTGCACTTTTCGTTATAGAATTATTGACTACTTCTACAGTGTATGTATCAATGTATTATTTTCTGCTCCAAATCAAGGTCTATCTCTCTAAAAAAAAAAAAACCTGTTCAGCAGATCACTTGAATATGCCAAAAGGCAATTTTTTATTGACAATTTTAGAAATTTATCTTTATTGCAAAACACCGTGTTTTCATTTTTTTTTTTTTTTTATATAAAAAAAGATTCTCTAGATTAAAAAGTATAGTTAGAATTTGGTTATCTCTCTTTTAACGAAAACAAACCAAATATTAAAATTTTAAATCTAGAAATTTGTTGACTCTTTTAATCATTATTTGAAGCTATTAGATAAGTATAATTAATGTATCTCTTTGAGTTTCGATGTATAATAACTATATAAAATATAAAGATAATATATTAAACTAACCTTATGATGTGCTTATTTTCATTCAATATAGCGAAACTCGAGGACAGGAACTAGCAAAAATGTAACTACTTGTAAGCATTCAGGTGTTTAGTAGTAGACAACTGTCTTTCCTTTAAGTCAAGTTCTACATTCCCATCAAAGTTCACAATAAACAATACCGTACGAACAAATGGCTGCATATTCTGAATGCAAGCTCACAGTTCTTAACATGTAGGTTCAATATCTAAAATGTTCAGAAACGCTCAAACATAAACATGTGATAGCCAGAGATATGCGAACATGAAATTTAGGAAACTGCGGTTCGTAGCATACTTCATACATCAACACTTATTAAATGCAGGATCTTGGAAAAGTTTCTGAATAAATCGCTACGGAATTACAACACAGAAAAAAAACCAGAAGAACCATTAAGTTTCTCCCTGCTACACAGTAGCGAATTGATGTAAACCAAATATTATACCAATGTAATGATTGAAAAACAACAGTTTGATAAAATATCTTTATAAAAAATATTATAATATCAATTTCTGTCTTCAAGTTAAATAAAATTAAAAAAAAAAAATAAAGGACAGTTCCTCAACTAGTTTGCTTATAGGCAAATGTATCTTAAAGTAAAAACTGGAAATGAAGTTTTAGTTTTTGTTTAGGTTTGCAGGTATAATATACTTCTTCACTAAATCTTTATACTAAAGAAAAAATGTACAAACTATGATATCTGCGAGACTTGAAGTTTCAATATTCATTCAGTGACACCCAACTTCCACCAACAGCCTTGTTCCTTATTCTAAGATGATATCTTCAGAAAATTAATTGTTTTAAGTTTCCTCATGCTTAAGCATATATTACAAAAAATGAATATACAAACAGCAATTTACCATATGCAAAAGTACTTGTAGAATAAGTTATGTCAGGGATTACATTTAGTCTTTCTATCGTGAAATAATTTATTGAATTCTACTTCCGTCACACAGTCATGTAGAAAATCACATAAAGTACACGTCTAGCCCTACTTGTTTTTGGTAAGTACGCTTTTGCATATTCTGTATCGTTTAAGCACTTAGAGATTGATAAAAATAAATAGTTTTATCGATCATTCCTTGCAAATTATCAAATAGCTATAAGCCTTGAACATGCTTCAATGCATTTCTAAGCTGTTTTGCACTCATTTCCATACTTTCGCCAACTGATAATGAAGTGATTTCATGATCACACTAACGATAACACTTTATTTCTTTTTGTAGACAGGTCGATGTCTTTTATTCGTGTGCATGGAATTTAGTAAAATTAAAGTGTTAATTCAGTCTAACCCAGGTCTGATTTCATTTGCATTTACAACACATTTGTTACTTAAAAGGCAAACAAAAAAAAAACAATTAGAATCCCTTTGTCAAAACCCCGACACCTCATAAACATTTGTTTTTATATCTTTAAAATCGGTTGAACTCTGAAAATTTAATGATTGCTAAATAACTGCAGGTGCATCTTGTATTGACAACTCACTGCTAGTTATTTTAGTTGTATGGCAAACTGTATAATTCTATCAACAACTTATGGGTTATTAGTCTGCTATCAAACTAAATCTGGTAAAAACAACTGCTTGTAAGTTGTCGTCTGCCAAAATACATCATTTTATAAACAACTGGTCATACGGTAACCAAACTACGTTTGGTTAAACTATGGACTTGCTTGGCAAACCAAACTACAGTTTGTTTTCAGAACTGCTAGTAACAAACAAACGTATAACTCGTCTACTAAACTACTGTACAGTTTGTATTAACAACTGCTGATTTACAAACACTTGTATGAGTCGTCTACCAAACTTAATCTTGTATTAACAGGTGGTAGTTATAAGTAGCCGGAAGTAAGCCATAGTTCGCTAAATGTATGACATGTTTACTAAGAACTGAGGAGCCTATCGTTAAGGTAATCAATGCAAATTCGAGAGTTATATTGGCGGTAAAAATGATTAATTGTGCTGTAAGGGTTGTGATTTAGGACCGTTACTTACCATGCTAAAATTATGTTGCTGATTGTTTTTTGATTGAACGTTCACTTCATAATTCCAAGTATAATGAATTTCTTGATACCGTCAGTTCTAATAAGCTTTTATTTAACTGAGGACAGCACAACCCTGAAATATGAATAAAAGGTTTTTTTGTTATTCATCCTTGAGACTACACTTTAAGTCAACAAAAAAGCAACAAAAGATGCCTAGAAGTCAATATTAAAACAATCTTTTACAATTATCAAGATTATATCTTTTTTAACTGACCTTCACGTTTGAAAGCGATACTTTACAACTGAACAGATAACTACGTTAATATATTGTATAATTAAAACAACGCCACCCACTGTCATTCGAATTGTAAGAGGTGTGCGTAAAGTAAGTGAGTGTAAACATATGGTTGATACATGTCCTCATGAGACATCGGCTCAACTGTATATTCAATAAAAGATAAATTCCTTTTCACGTCCGGGTTGTCGTCTTATAATACACATTTAACATCTGTTCAAATATATGCACTAAACGATCTCCTCTGTAATGATGTGTGTCCCTTTCTGAAAGAGCATTTTCATTGTTCGTTTATTTCTCATTTACCACGACTGCCTCCGTAATCTCTCAAAAGAACGTTACTATGCAATTTTAGAGCAATTGAAATAAAACTAGATTGAAAAAAAAACATAGCTTTTGCGTATGATTATCATTTCTTTTATTTTGTGAACTTGTCGTAGCAATTTCTAGATCCTCTTTAACACGTTTGTTACATCTTAGAATGACACTTAATTACCAGCAAAATGTTAATTGATATGAGTTACTCCACAGTATCCTCAAGGTTGAAAGAAATTGCTTGCTCTTTTCACAGAAACCAAGTTTGTCCCTGCATGATGTTTCGCTCAGTCTTTTATTTTCTGCGTGATGTTTTGAGACTGTTGTTTTCTTCATTTCGTCGATTATTTTTTTTTAGGGGAGGGGCCTTGTATTAACAATTGTTTTTAATTAGGGATCGTTAATTTTCCCATTTTTATCTTTTTGTTCTGTGTTTCCAAAACACGCTTTCAAAAAACACGCTTTCAACCATAAACATGGCTTTTATGAAAGTTTCAGTGGTCGACCTATATCAATTAATAATGTACTAGTATTTAATTGTTTTAGGAAAATTAATGATATTGGCTGATCTTTGACAGATTCAGTTCATTTCAGTCACAATAAAGAGCTGGATATTTAATGGTATTTGTCCTCCATGACAGTATATTAGACGTTCCCGTCACAACGGACAATGTAAGTCTTTCTAAGAAATCAAAGTGATAGTTGAATGACATCGATAAGTCACGCCAAACCAAAACGCAAACACCATAGGTGTTATAACTATTGTATTATAGCAGTGAATTATATCTAAACCAGGTTTAATCGCCGAGTTCATTTGTATGATTTTAGTTTAACGCTACTATTTAACAGGATTTATTTGTTTTAAACAAGTTAGATTTGTAAGAAAGGCCGACATAGTTCGTTGCACTATTACTAACACAATTATAAATCAATATTCTTGTAATTGTTATAAAATACATCAAAACCATTTTTTAAATTTATCTGTTACGTTACTATTTGTTACTTTTTCGTGTACTAGACACACACTTCGTAATTCTATTAAGCTGTCCTAAATTATTGTAGCTATTCGGTTGTTATTCTGTGGTTAACATGTCGACATGTACTATTATATTATTAGGTCTTTCCACTTTTCTGTGGAAAGACCTATTGTTTTTCTTCTGATTATTTTTTTTTTCTTCCGCCAAATTTTGTTCTTGCGATAAACATTTGTTTCGCAATATGTCGCTTAGATATTTGGTATATGATATCGAACAGTTTATGCGCTTTTGAAATTTACCCTGCGTAACCGAATACTTTTCTTTGTAGGAGTTATCTCCCCAAACACTGTTTTCCTTGTGATCACAACTCCTTCGCAACTGTAAAAGATTACGACAAATTTATTTTATAAAATTGCTCGTTATATCCTTCGCATGATTTGTCCAATTTCGACCGAAGCAATATGAACGCTCCATATGAGAGTTATTTCCCTTTTTGTATTTGAAATTTTGAAATGTATTTTAAACTGGAACAACATAAGTGATAGAGACCTATTATTAACACAATTATAAATCAATATTCTTGTAATTGTTATAAAATACATCAAAACCATTTTTTAAATTTATCTGTTACGTTACTATTTGTTACTTTTTCGTGTACTTCTGATTTGAGGTCCTTGGTCCAAAAAAATGAAAATTAGGTCAAGGACAAAGGTCAAGGTCATATTCTAATTTTTGAATTTGTCTTATTTTCACTCATTTTCATTAACCTTATAAGATATCGACAAATTATTTTGTATAAATTGTTAGTTGCGACATGTGGTAACTAAATAATTTTAGTTGAAAGGGTGCGTAAACAATGAATGGAGTTTTAGCCCCTATCATATCTAGAATTATGTGTAAAGTGATATAACTTATAAATCATACATATTAGTGACCTAGGGTCTTTTGATTTGAGCTCCTCAGTTTGTAGGTCAATATGACGTTCTAGATTTTGACCTTTGCTTTAAATTCATATCTATACATCATAAAGCCATATGAACTGACATTTTAGACTGATTTTTAATATTTCAATATCAAAATAGATATTAACTGGTGGAAAGACCTTCAATTGTTCTCTGAACAATTGGTTTTTAATTTATAATTGTATTTCTCTGTCTTTCAATTTGTATTTTTGCATTTTTTTTTACTCTGTTCCCGTGTTATGTTGTCGTTATAGCGGTGCGGGTAACATTGCTATAACGCACGGGGGTATTACTTGCCACAAAACAAGGTTCAACCCACCATGTTTTCTTCAATTATTAGGTCTTTCCACTTTTCTGTGGAAAGACCTATTGTTTTTCTTCTGATTTTTTTTTTCTTCCGCCTAATTTTGTTCTTGCGATAAATATTTGTTTCGCAATATGTCGCTTAGATATTTGGTATATGAAATCGAACAGTTTATGTGCTTTTGAAATTTACCCTGCGTAACCGAATACTTTTCTTTGTAGGGGTTATCTCCCCAAACACTGTTTTCCTTGTGTCCACGACTCCTTCGCAACTGTAAAAGATTACGACAAATTTATTTTATAGAATTGCTCGTTATATCCTTCGTATGATTTGTCCAATTTCGACCGAAGCTATATGAACGCTCCATATGATAGTTATTTCCTCTTATGTATTTGAAATTTTGAAATGTACTTTAGACTGGAACACCATAAGTGATAGAGACCTAGGATCTTTTGATTTGAGGTCCTTGGTCCAAAAAAATGAAAATTAGGTCAAGGTCAAAGGTCAAGGTCATATTCTAATTTTTGAATTAGGCTTATTTCCACTCATTTCCAGAAACTGTATAAGATATCGACAAATTATTTTGACTAAATTGTTAGTTGCGACATGTCGTAATTTAATAATTTTAGTTGAAAGGGTGCGTAGACAATGAATGGGAGTTTTTGCCCCTATCATATCTAAAATTATGTGTAAAGTGATATAACTTATTAACCATACATATTAGAGACCTAGGGTCTTTTGATTTGAGATCCTCAGTTTGTGACCTTAAAATTGAGGTCAAGGTCATAGGTTAATTTGACGTTCTAGATTTTGACCTTTGCTTTGAATTCATATCTATACACTTAAAGCAATATGAACTGACATTTTAGACTGATTTTTAATATTTTAATATCAAAATAGATAACTGGTGGAAAGACCTTCAATTGTTCTCTGAACAATTGGTTTTTAATTATTATTTGTTATTGTAATTGTTATTTGTGGCACTTCTACGTTTGGTTATTTCGTAGTTTTCCTCTTATAGTTGATGTGTTTCCCCCGGTTTTAGTTTGTAACATTGATTTTTTTACTCTCAATTTAGAATTTTGAAAAGCGGTATACTACTTTTGCCTTTATTAATCGACTATTTTCACGAAGGAAAATGAGTGTACCTGTTCAGGATTATGACAGTTGTTATCCTTTCGTTTAATGCGTTTGAGCTTTTGGTGATGTCATTTGATTAGGAACTTTCCGTTTTGAATTTTCCTCGGAGTTCAGTATTTTGATGATTTTTCTTTTTTCTATGAAATTGCCTTTATAGGTCTTTCATTTTCTGAATTAAAGTATACACAAAATTTGCATAAAACCACATTTTGTAAAAAAAATTAGCATTGCTATGCAAAGAGAATATAGTGTTTTCAGTATTCATAAAATAATTCAAAAATCACAATAAAACAAAGTTTGATTCTAATCTGCTTTTACCAGGCATTTAATACAGCCATTGTCTGATTCATCTGTGATGCAGTTCTTTTTTAATTTCTATTCGTCAGTTTTTTATTTACACAGTGTAAAACATCGATCCGAAAACATGTGATTACTAGTATTATAAAATACAAAACATAACTGATTTAATCTTTTAACTGACTATTTATCCTTGGACTATGTCATTCAAAGTCATTTATAATAACACAAAGTAATGTATAACAGTATTGATATGTCAAATGTAAATAAGTGATTTGCATAAAAGGTTTTGAGTCATAAAGGTCAGAGATAATGGTACTTATACAATGTCAGTATTCAATATATGACTATATAATAACCCCAAAAAATGTTTTTTCCAATGTTGATGCCTTTATATATCCCTTAATGGCGATTATTTATAAAAAGATCCAATGAAAAGGAAAGAAATTACCATATGGCATTAAAAATCCATGAACGTGTATATTGATAACTACTTTGAAATAAGGTGTTTTGTTCACACATCGTTGTCCATATAATGGAATTGTATGCGACTGTCATACAAGTGAGAGGTTAAGCTAACTATAAAAATGGGTTGATTCCCCAATTTTCTACATAATAAAATGCCTGTACAAAGTCAGTAATATGTGTTTGATGTGTTTGCTCTTTTGATTTTGTTATTTGATAAGGGACTTAACTTTTTGAATTTTCCTCGAAGTTCAATATTTTTATGATTTTACTTTATAGTAAAACAATGTCCTCTTAAATCTGCAAATTTAAATCAAAATGTAAAAAATATATTATTATATGTGTTTGATTCAGAAGAAAGGCGATTTTACAAATTCTTGCTTCGTTTCCAAGTAATGTCGATGCAAACTTACAGAATTCACAGCAATAACCTTTTATTTAAATGAATATGTACACAAAAGTTTTATCCTTGATTATCTTGACTTGTTAGTCAATAACATAAATAGATCATCGTATAACAGAAAACACCATACAATTTTTGTTAAATTTATCGAAACAAACTTAGTTCTATAAACATAATAATACTTCTTCTGATCTATCGACTGTTACAAATTATATAATTTGAAAACACATATTTTTCACAAAAAGTAATAAACATTAAATATTGATTTCAAAATCAAACAACTTTTTGTTAATAAATTAAAGATGCAAAATCAGTTTGCGTCAGATATGACTGGCGTCTGAAATATTTCATGCCATTTGAGATCTTACAGGAATGTAGCAAATTTCTTAGAAGATTGATGAACACAGCCAGTAAATAAGGTTTATATAAACTTCGTTCTAATACATTATATCGTGCAATTAACACAGTGGCAGTTAATAAAATCAAGACTTTTTGGCATTACTTATCTTCTAAGAGAAAACTGTCAAGAATGGTTTCCATATTGATTATTCAGTGGATTCTATTATTAACGCAGTGTTCTCTTCAAGTTTACAAATTTATTAACTGTTAAAACAGCCATTTAGATAAAACACATCTTTAAAATTCCAATATATTTGATCGCTGAATACTTTTCGCTATTTCTATGCATAGGAATAACACGAACAACGTACAATTTCGTATTAAACCGACCATAGATAAGTGAAATAAAAAATGGAGGACTATTGTCGAACGATACAAGGCAAACGCAACAATATAGGTATTCGTAGAATAAGCCAGAGTGCAAACGAACAAAAGAACGATCTAAAACTTTAAACTTTGTGAAGTACAGTTTTTATCTGAATATACCCCTGTTTTATGTTAATAGTCAGACAAGAATGAAGGCATTTTCTTTGTTTTAATATACATACAAACGCAAACATTTCATCATATAATGAATTGATCTTTATAAATAGATTATTTAGGTAATAAAGTTACTTGCATTATTCAAAAATTAGGAATACAATTTTGTAAGAGCTTTTATAATTCTTACAGTAAAATATTCAGCTTCCGGACGTTAAAATATTAAAGGAATTACCCTTGATTTAACTATTTGTGTTACGATGTTAAGATATCGTTATTTTTCATTTGGTGTCTTTTTCAATTGGATTTGAGTATGGGTGTAGTTATACATTGATTTTGGCATGTTGAATTTGTAAAGCTAATTTAACAAAAAGTTTATTTGAAAAATTTAGTTATAAAAATGAGAATTCAAGAATACAATAAACTTGAATTTTTAAACAACCATGATGTTTCGTTTATTATATGTGAACCACGGATTCAGATGTACAACAAAGTACAAATGTATTATAAGCTCGTATGCAGATTTTTGTGAAACACTGAAAGTACAACCTTTTCGTTAAACCACGAAAATAAATGAATCCGTATTATACATTGTACATATATTAGGAACGGTGTAATTTTTTTTTATGGTCGTCGAATGATAGCGATAGTTGGTTGATTTAAGTTTGCCATCGTAAAACCTGGAGATTTCAAAGATCTTGCTTACAGTCCTATTCACTAATATTGATATTCATATGTTAATATCGTTTTCTTCTATACAAGAATAAAATTTTACCACACGCAAAAGCAGTCTTTAGTCCTGCTAGTCAAATGGCAACATACGCATGGTAGTTCATACCTATTTACATATAGTTGCAACCCTTAGTAATGAAGGTAACATAAAAAGGATATGTTTCATTGATTATTTTCGGTATCTGCTATGATTGAATACTCTCTCCTGCAAAACCTGACTACAGATGATTCTTTTTCACAATAGATACACAAGGTTTTATTAATTATATGTTTTCAAAAGTATGAATTATTCGAAATTTTTTAGGATTTTTTTTATCCCAGGCATATAATACCTTAGGCGTATTTGGCACAACTTTTTGGAATTTTGGATCCTCAATGGTCTTCAACTTTTTATCTGAGCGTCACTGATGAATCTTATGTAGACGAAACGCGTATCAAATTATTAACCTGGTACCTTTGATAAATATTAGCTGAAATTTTATCGTAATTGAAAACCTGAAAAGCTTGTAATTGAAAATATGTGATATGGTATTCTTCGAAACATAAAACGAATCTGAACTCACTTTATATTATAGGTCTTAACTGTAACAACTATATTAAATACTTTATTTTAATTTCATATTTAATTGAACTTAAATATACAGCTAGCAATAGCTGCTTTTAAATGTACTGTCCAGTCCGGTATAGCTCATTTTGGGAGTTCATGCGACTTCCTCACTTTTTTTGTTCCTTTGTTTTGTATCTTCCTAGTGATTTATGTTGCCGAAAGTTAGCTATTGTTATGCAGAATATTTCCATAATCTGAGTGCTGGACAGTCCATTATTTCACCAATATCGTTGCAATTTGTGGTTCTGTAATCTTTGCAACACATCAGTAAAACAATATTGGTCTATTCTTCTTATTTTTGAACTATTTAAATAATGCTCCTCTTGGTTATAGTTAAACGTGGATAAAAAAAAGAGAGACGAAAGATACCAGAGGAACAGTCAAACTCATAAATCGAAAATAAACTGAAAAACGCCATGGCTAAAAATGAAAAAGACAAACAGACAAACAATAGTTCATATGACACAACATAGAAAACTAAAGAATAAGCAACACGAACCACATCAACCACTACGGGTAGTCTGATGTGCTCTAGAAGTGTAAGCAGATCCTGCTCCACATGTGACATCCGTTGTGTTTCTCAGATCCAGTAAATAGTCTAATTCGGTAGATCACATTCATGAAAGGGAACATAATTGTAGTTACGACGTAAGGAACATATCCAATATAATCTGTGAAACGGTTATTCCATAACGGTCAACCAAGTCGTGATTACTTAGAAAAAAGGATGTTGAGGACTTGGCCCATCAATCAGCATTTTAGACACTACATAATGGTCAATTACAATCTGTCTTATTTGTTCGAACCTATAATGAGTATTAAAATGGATACCTAGGGTGGGAATTAAACCAATCTATGGTCATTTACTTTATTGTTCTTTATGTACATACATTGTACATGTATATGAAATATATCAAATGCAAAAAAAATGCTGTATGTAAATATGGTGTTTTGTAAACATCATTACAGTCTCATTTTTTAAAGACCTAGTAAAGGAAGTCCCTAGACCTAGCTAGACATATTTCTTAGGCAAGATGCATTATAAAACTCTTGAAAGTATAACACGATAATGGTATTTATAACAACAACGTGCCATTTAGGTAAACAAACATCAACAATCTACCACGTGTTTTTCTGCTGTGCTTGGATTCAAAACGAACCACCTGGCTTATTTATACGAATTTTTGCTAAAGCAGACATTTAAATATGTCTGGTTTCCTTATAAGTTCTATAAAGAATGTATTTGCTGTAATGACTTGTGTATGCATGGAAATATAATGAAGATAACATTGATTTTTTACCGTAAATTTTCAATACACAACATCCCCAAGGTATCCCCACAAAACACATGGCTACTTTAATTTGTAACGATGGCTGGTAACGTGTAGTCACTGTATAACGTTCGATTTGATTGGATGATCTTTAAAAATCATTAATAAAATTTGTAATAAATGATTGGATACGAAAATGTGTCAGCTATTACTTTGATGAAAAAATGTAAACATTGAAATCCTCCATTTTGACGTAGGCAACAAACTAATTTTCAATCTTGGATTAAAGGACATTGTGCACATTGCCAGCGTATCATGCATAACCAGTCATGTGCAAATATATCTTCCGATTTGTTTTCTTCCCTTTCTCTTTGATGCTTTAGGTAATTTAATGTTTTAATTTACTACAGAACGGGACATCGTTCTCAAAGATCCCGTAGAACAAAACTTATGGGTGGCGCTGTTTGTGGGCGTAAACATTTTACATACGGGTATTTTTTATGTCGATAGATTGACCTTTATCTGTCAGATTCAGGCGTTTGCCGTCCAATTGAAAAAGAATGGGTCACAGGGCTTATTTTCACGCTACACGGTGTTCACAATTGACAGATTTTGTATAGGTTATGCATGGAAAAACCAATTTTCTGCAATAAAGCGTAAACTACACCATATAGTTTTGAGATAACATATGAGAAGATAGCTTTAATAGTATGCTTTTAGTTAGTAAAAAGAAAAAATGAAGTCACCGGACCCGTTTTCTTGCTGCATTATGAAATAGGTAAATTCCTGAAACATTCTATTGTTAAAGTAACTTAATCTTAATTAGCTTCCCTTGCATTTGAGTTGCGTCCCCGTAGGTGGCAAAGTTGGAAAAAATTAAATCAAACAAAAGTTTTCTGTTTTTTTTTTTGTAAAATACAACCATAAATATGATATAACATGTCGTTTTCTATATTTAAGTGAAAGTTCTTTTGCACATTCTATTAAAGATCTAGACCTTGTTTTCTGGTATTTCCAAATCCAAGATGGAGGAAGACACCCTATCTACCTTAACACTTCGTAAATTGATATATCAATCAGACTTATGATTTAAAAAATTGTAAATACGCCTATATAACACAAAAATAGTTTTGCATGGGCTGTAGCATTTTTTTCGTTTTAGAACGAGTCTACAATTTGGGAATTAATACAAATTGTAACTATACTTAAATTGGCGTAAAACCTCAATGACAGCTGAAATTAAAAAAAATAGACTTAGTTATGATAATGGAAAGCGAAAATGATCACGATTTGGAAATTAACACGCAAAAAGCATGATATCGACACATTGATAAATCACCCTTTGCAGTGACCTTATCTACTACATTGCTATTATAATCCTCCTTTATTACAAAGAGATCTATTTGTCTAGCTGCATTAACGTTTTGACTGTAGAAATATATAACAAAAAAATCATATAGAGTATTTGGCAAAGATATTTTTGTGTTTTGTTAGCTTATGGGTGTATTGAATTTGTGAATGAATTATAGTAACCAATTTTAGTCAAATGGCTTTTAAAATGTCTTTGATGCGTAGCTCAAAATATTTAGCAGACTGGTTAATTTGTGTGAAATACAGTTAAAACTTCAATAATTTTTAACAGTTCCAGTTAGAAATGAAGAGTTAAATCGAACTTAAAAGAAGTTTACTAGTTAAGTGTTGTTAAAAATGAACAGAACTTAAAAATCATCCAGCTTGTTATTCGAATCATATCCTTTTATAGGTGGTACGTTTCTTTGTGGTTTTATTCTCTACATTTTGATTTGAAGGTAACCTATATAAGAATATCTCATCGTAATTATTTCATTTATTTAAAAAGAATTTGGGAAAATATTGGAAAAATTGCATTAAATGATGTGTTAAGTGATGTAGAATATATAAAAGTCTATGGCCTTCATTTACTGTAGGATACAATACTATAGGTGTATGGTTTCATTTATAGTCTTTCGTTGCTTTTGACGTCTCATTCCATCAAAGCGGATCTTTACGTTTAACATCAGCTAAAATACAACTGATACATTTGAGAATGGAAATGGGAAATGTGTAAAAGCGACAACAATCCGACCATACAACAGACAACAGCCGAAAACCACGAAATGGGTCTTCAATGTAGCCAGAAACTCCCGCACTCGGGGGCGTCCTTCATCTGGCCCCTAAACAAATATGCACACCAGTTCAGTGATAATGGACGTCATACTCAACTCCGAATTATACACAAGAAACTGAACTTAAAAAACATACCAGACTAACAAAGGCCAGAGGTTCCTGACTTGGGATAGGCACAAAATTGAGGCGGTATAAAACATGTGTTGTTTTTATATCTCAACTCTTCCCCTTTACCTCTAGTCAATGTAAAAAAACAAAAGCACAACAATACGCACAGTTAAACTCAGTTTAAGAGAGGTCCGAGTCCGATGTCAGAATATAAAACAAAAGAAAATAAACAAACTGCCAATAATACATTAATAACAACAGACTACTAGCAGTAACTGACATGCCAACTCCAGACCTCAATTAAACTGATTGAAAGATTATGTCTTCATCATATGAATATCAGGCACAATCCCTCCTGTTAGGGGTTGAGTATAATACCATCATGAAATATATGAGAAGAACATAACCTGTGTCATGCCAACAACTGGTTTTAGACTAAATGTGTTTAATTCCGATGCAAAGACCCTATAAAATAGGGACGAAAGATACCAAAGGGACAGTCAAACTCATAAATCTTAAACAAACTGACAACGCCATGGCTAAAAATGAAAAAGACAAACAGAAAAACAATAGTACACATGACACAACATAGAAAACTTAAGAATAAACAACACGAACCCCACCAAAAACTAGGGGTGATCTCAGGTGCTCCGGAAGGCTAAGCAGATCCTGCTCCACATGTGGCACCCGCCGTGTTGCTTATGTGATTACAAATCCGGTAAATAGTCTAATTCAGTAGGTCACATTCATGAAAGGGAAGGGGATTGTAGTTACGACGTAAGGAACATATCCGATATCATTTGTGAAACGGTTATTCCATAACGGTCAACCAACTATAAGTGAATCAATATTAAAACCAAAATATGCAATCTTTAATGACCTGACCACAGTTTCGTAACTATATCCCTTCTAAATAAGTCTGTTTAAAGGTTTTGTTAGCTTTTGATATGAATACTGACATTTTTGTGCTTTGTAAAGAATATTACCATAAAAAATTGGATGTGAAATACCTGAACGTATAAGATATCTGCATGTTGAATTATACTTACGAATTATTTCCTTGTACCGATGATGAAATTTAGTAAATGTTTTGACAAGTTGGTGATATCGGAAACCCTGGTAGATAGAATATTAAGTGTTCTGCAAGCAGGAAGTTTTATCTCAAGTAAACTGTTGTACATAATGTTTAATGTTTCAAAATATTGCTTGTTGTTAACCGATTTCACCAACATTTAAGGATATTGCTAATTAGAAGACATTATGACTGATTATTTAAAAATCCACAGGGGTTTCCAACAAACACAAATTGGAAAATGTATTCGTTAATTTCATAAATTGTCAAATCTCAATATAGATATAAAACACAATACCAGTTTTATCATTTGAGGCAAAAGTAGTTTACCAATTTTCCAATCTCATTAATCGATTAAATATAGAAATCAATACAACAACAACAATATTAAGGACTCGCATGAACTTCAAAAGGAGCGAGTGCAGGCGTGTCGACAGGGTACGTGTGTAAAGTTATGCTCTCCTCATCTATAATGTGACTCCACAATCGGTCAATATATCATTATCGGTAAAATTACAGATAAGATGAGTTTTACGTTATCTATAGATCTAAGACTATGAAACCACGTCGCTATTGTCAGTATTGAGTTAAGACATAAACATATCGTATCGGTCAACCGATAGTTAGTATTTCTCTGATTCATTGTGCTTATCTTTTGGCTGGTCCATCTTATAAACTGTCTATAATTTGTAGAGATAAAATAAGAAACTTTAAGATATGATTTAATAGGTACATAACGTGTATTTGTCTTTTAATGTAAGATAAAACATGTTTTGAATATTATTTTTATTCTAAAATGCTGTGTACTAAGACAATACAAAATTAAATGCTATTATGCTTAAACTATTATGAAATTTAATTAAAATACTCCAGATGTGTTAAATAAGAATGCAATTTCCATTCGATATTCACCAATATAAATTCATTAGTGTTTCTAACTTTAAGATTCGAGCGCTACTGATTTGTAAACGCGTAAGGGGAACAAAATTGTAATCTTGGTATATATAATGTGTTTATTTATAGACAAATAAAAATGCTAAAAAGAAATACTGATCAACATACAAAAAATCAAATTATTGATATCATAGTCTTCAATGTTGAAAATACTCATAGAGCCTCTAGTCTCATTTCATTGAAAATAGGGAAATAACAGTTAATAATATTTAATTACATTTCTGTTGTGTTTTATTATCTATTATTGTAGGTTTTTTAATTTAAACATTCAGTATCTTGGAAGTTAACAAACTGAAAAAGATTTTCTTTGTTTACAAATCAGACAGTCGTTCAAAAACAGTTTCGTCATACTATATATATACTGTTAAAGTTGTTAGAGTATATGATATTTTAATAAACTATTGATGAACTGTCAGTATGCTGTGTAATGGTGTGAAATCATTGCTGGCTGGCAGATTTAACCCATATATCTTCATGTTTAACGTCATTTTCCTCAATTTCCAGCCCACTGGTTCCTATTCTTCACAGCAAATTACAAAGTAAATGTCAAGAAGAGTATACAAGCCTAACATATAATTAGAAATTAAATGAGTAGTGAGGATATTGAAGGGTACGGTATATTTTTGTTATATTTCTATAAAATATTCATATATTGTTATTAAAGTAATACTATTATGTTGATAACAGCTAATTTCACTGATATAGCATAATTACCTTAAGATGGTTAGTTAATGATATTTGAGAAGATGAAATGCGTTGATTATCGATATTTAGAAAAGTTTTCTTAAAACATCAGTTTCATTTCGAAGTAACTACAGTACTCTAATTCTGATATTTTATCTAATTAGTATGATTAGCACACGTGCTGCTAATCAGTTTTGTTGTTTATACTCAAATACAATGTGCACAAGTGAATGAACCCCTTTATTTCCTGGTAAGTTCAACATAATAACTTTTCATTACAATGTCTTACTTTTTTTTCATTTCAACCATAGCTGTGGTTTTAGAATTGTACATTAAATATACAGGATTCTGTTTCTCAGATTCATCCATTCTTACAAGATTTATATACAGTTTATTGATTTCCCTCGCATGTAAATCTTCAAAGACATCATTTGTTAGATGTGGTCTTTTTCGTTAATCATCTTTAAGCAAGTTTTCTTTTTCGTGGTTCAAAATCTTGTGTACATTTTAAGAGTTTATATCCCACAGCATGCTGATATACTTTCTTTGACTTAAATTTAGAGTGTATTTCTTATATTGAACAAAACTATTGCATCTACAAACTATGAGTCTGGTGTAGTGTGTTCCATATAGAATTAAGTTTATTATGAGCTAATTTCGAATGGCTGTGATTTTAAATCAATGATTTGATAATTACCCAGCCTGATTAAGCCTGATTAACCATGTGATCATAGTTTGATTGTTATATTATACGTTGAATGATTACAGTCATTTTTGATGAACTTCCACATATTTTCTTGATGACGAACAGCCATCTATTTTGTTTGTGCCTTTAATATACATTGGATATTTCCTGATATATCACAATAATATAGTCACAATTGCATTCTTTTCCATTATTTTTATACCTTCGTCTGACTACACTAATTGATAATTTGTCTATACGTGACCCTACATTCTAAATTGAAATGCTGATCAGGTTTAGCCGTTTTCCGTTTTTCATAAACAATGTGCTTTGTGCGTGACAATCTTATAATAAATGTTTATGAATACGACTTTCGTGATATAAATTTGGCGCTAATATCCGTTAAATGATCAGTCTCGTCATTGTCTTGTCATTCACTAATTGCTATGTTATAAAAGTTTTGTAAAGCAATGTAACGTAGTTTTGTTTTATATCATATAAGAACTTTTGCCGTTGTGTACAGATAACTGATTTAGGAAAAAAGGAGCTTTACCTTATATAATAGTTATATTTAGTGTAAATACTTAATAGTACTAAATAAATTTAGAAGATACAACTGTTTGTCTTACGAAGATAAAGTATTTTACACTTGAAGTCCTTTCAAGAGAGGAATTATTGTATAAAAAATAGGTAGGTTTTAGCATACAAATGAAAATAGCACTGTATTTTATAGGAGGAGAGCCAGTTACCTCAGTAAACGGTAATCCAAAGATTTATTTTTAAACTTCATTTGTTAAGTAAATACAATGTTTTGTATTACCAAAACTTATAATGTTTTAAATTCTTACATGGAAAATCCTTCATTTAAACTTTTAGTGATTTCTGTAATCTGAAGCCCTTGTGATAAATAAAGGCAACAGTAGTATACCGCTGTTCAAAACTCATAAATCCATGGACAAAAAAAAATCGGGGTAACAAACTAACACTGAGGGAAGCGCCTTAAATATAAGAGGAGAACAACGACACAACATTAAAATGTAACACACACACACACAGAAACGGACTAAGCATTTATTTAGACAGAATACTATGAGAATAAGAAATATAACATCAAAACCAAATACATGAATTTGGGATAGATAAGTACAGTAACACGTCTTATAGGAATGTGAATTCACACTAAAAAATAAGAGAAAACATACGACACAACGGAAACACAACGTTAAAATGTAACACACACAGAAACGAACTATAATATAACAATGGCCATATTCCTGACTTGATACAGGACATTTTAAAGGAAAAAATGGTGGGTTGAACGTGTTTTGATGCATGCCAAACCTCCCTCTTTTATGGGCATGTGAAATATAACATTAAAATGACAACACGACATTACAGGATTACAATATAAATAAATAAGAGAGAACACAATTGACAAAGAAACACACGAATAATAGCTAACAAAAGGCAACAAGTTTAAAAATTTTAATACGCCAGAAGTGCATTTCGTCCACACAAGACTTACTAGTGACGCCAAGATACAAAAGTTTGAAAGCCGAAACAAGTACAAAGTTGAACAGCATCGAGGACCAAAAGTTCAAAAAAGTTGTGCGAAAAACGGCCAGGGTTTTCTGTTAGGTACCAGAACATCCCTATTATTTAGAATAATTTATACTTTTGCAAATAGTAAATTTTATTAAATGACTATACGCGCGTCTGGCATACTAAATTATAATCCTGGTACCTTTGATAACTATTTACACCACTTGGTCGATGCCACTGCTGGTGGACGTTTCGTCCCCGAGGGTATCACCAGCCCAGTAGTCAACATTTCGGTGTTGACATGAATATCAATAATGTGGTCATTTTTATAAATTTCCTGTTTACAAAACTGAATTTTTCGAAAAACTAAGGATTTTCTTATCCCAGGCATAGATTACCTTAGCCGTATTTGGCACAACTTTTTGGAATTTTGGATCTTCATTGCTCTTCAACTTTGTACTAGTTTGGCTTTATAAATATTTTGATATGAGCGTCACTGGTGAGTCTTATGAAGACGAAACGCGCGTCTGGCGTACTAAATTATAATCCTGGATACCTTTGATAACTATATACAAAAGATGTACATGATAAAACTGAAGTATTAGCTAATTACAGGAAATAACCGAAATACATTACATGAACCGACAAAATGCAACACATCCGAATAAGTTTAAAATAACCAATAGTTTAAATTAATTTGTATCGTTATGCAATGAAGTTAAAATAAACTGACTCAATACGATGGGTTAACCGAGTTGTTATCGATTATATATTCGAATATTGAACATGCAATCCACCTACTATTTTCATCTATTTTGTATAACAGTGTATTTGATTATAAAAAATATAACCTTTATAAATTTAGCAAATGAACATGTATTTATAAATATTGATGCAGTATGACTAATTAATCTGATCGTTTATTATTTAACCTACTTTTCTGTTGCTTTGTGATGTTGTTTATATTTTGCTTCACATTAGGCGTACTGAAAAGTTAACATATTCCTTGCAAATTACCGACATTTTTCAATGTAATGAGACCTCATGAGAATTACTAAACATGTTATAAAAGATCGATTGGCGTTTAAGATAACAATTGCAGAGTGCATTTCTTTACATTTTACACATTTTAACCAATTATTTTTCTTGCCGCCGCTATTTTTGTATAGAAATTTGATTATTTTCTGTTCTAAGTAAACGCAACTATATTCAGGAAAACAAGTGTAAAACCATAAAAACAATAGACATTTTTTTATTGAATACTCACTTCATTTTCCAGAATTGGGATATTTTTGTTAAATGGGAGATGGTGCATTATTTTAAACTTGCAATGTTGGTTTAAAGAAGTATTGCCTGTCGAATTCGTGTTCATCGATTTCACTCAAATTCTCAGATTTTGATTTATATCATATTAAAACTTATATCCAAATTACAATATGTTTGAAATAAACAATTAACAATAAATGGGCACGATTATAAATATCAGCATATCGTGTGTATCTAAGTCTCAATACCATATAATCAAATATTGAGATCGATAGTAACATAACTCGATAAAAACAAAATAAAAACTATAAAAAGATATCGATGTATAAGGAGTGTTTCACTTTCAATTTTCTTTTAATGGTTGAATACCATTTATGCATGCGTAACTGATCTTTATCTATTGAATGGGTTAAATTGAAGGTCACATAAATATAGATTGAATGATGTCGAAACTTCAAACTTGCCGTTTGATAGAGAAAAAATTTGCTCATAAGAACGATATTAAACTAAGAGTTCCAAGTGATGAAGTTGAAATCATCCCTACGTTCATTTTACGAGCGCCACCACGGGTATGTTAACCGCTATGGAATATCCGTTTAGCAGATACAAGCGGATATTTCTTAATGTGTAACTACAACCCCGTCCTCCTTTACCGACCAAGACCTAGCGATGAGACTCCTTACCTCGTTTGTACTAACACGAGTAACACGACGGGTGCGATATGTGGGAAGGATCTGTTTACCCTTCCAGAACATCAATCCCACTTTTTGGTGTGATTTAAGTTGCTCACTCTTTAGTTTTATATGTTGTTTTTTGTGTACTATTGTTTGTCTGTTGTTCTTTATATTTATGATAGTCATGGCGTTGTCCGTTAATTTTCGGCTAATGAGTTTGAATACTCCTTTAGTATCTTTCGTCTCTCCTTTGTATTTTATGTTGTATAGTCAACTTGCTTAAGGTTCCAGGTTATCTAAATGGCACAAATTATAATATATTTTCAAGAGACTATCGCATAGTGTTCTAGTTCTCTTTTGAAGTTGAAGAAAAATGCGTTTTCGATTTACCTCTAAATCGTATTGAATTTTGCCTTTATTTTTGTCTGTGGATAAGCATCACTGTTCATGGCAGATTTTATAAAAGTCATTGCAATTGACATGATAGTCGCCAATAAACAGAACTGATTAATTTACAGCACTAAACTGGAAATACGTATGTTCATCTTATTCTCAGCCCAATACATATGCAGTTTGAAGTGTCTACTCAGTGTAATAAAATTAACGGTACCAATTTTCTTTCACCAGATGTGCATTTCGACAAAACATGTCTGTAATCTGCGAAGCACAATGGGGATTGTATACCTTTTCGTCAACAGGGTTGACTTAATATATATTAAAGATACCAAAACTAAATTTTGTATTTACGCCAGACGCGAGTTTGTCTGCAACAAACGTCAAAGAACGTGTAAAAAAGTAGTGATAACAACTATTCCTGCTCTACTATTGATAATAATTGTGGTTTTCTATCTTTCACGTTACATTGAACTGGATATGATGAATGGTCATTTCCCCCAGCTTACGTCATATGTCAGTCGTTAACTTCAGAGCAAATACTGCTGATTTTCCTCTTACCATTGATTTGTTTGAAATGTTTGATCAGGGTAATTTTCTGAAACTTTTTGTTTTTCGTAGTATTTTCAATATCAATTACTGATTAATGAATCGTTTAGTATTTGTATTCCTTGTCAAAGTTTCTACAATTTTGTATCAATCATAACTGGCTTATATATACATACGAGATATCTAGAGAGAATCTTCTCAATGGTCATTAGTAACGTCTGACTGCAAACAAAATAAACTGTGTACAATATATACCGCATGATTATTGTTTTTGAGGGTATACGCATAGATGGTACAGTTTGTCATGCTAAGCATATGACAAAAATGTGCACAATTCATATACTGTCTGTCAAACTACAATCACCTGGCCAATCAAAGAAACCCGGATGTTTAAAAAACTCTTATCAACCTCCCAAGAAGATGTAGATTCATCCCATGCGCAGTTTATTCTGGTTATTACATTAAATGTCAAAAATGATTTACATGAAGATAAAGAAAATGGCAACTAATGTGTTAAATAATCCATATATGAAACACATGTAAACTCTGTATTAAAGAAAATGAAATAACAACATGATATAAGTGTGATGTTTATTCCTTGGATTTGATTTATTTAAGATAGAACGGATATATAATTACTTACATTCTTGAACGGTAATATCCAACCTTGTAAAGCCTCCTGTAGTTTTAAACGAGCACAATATATTCATGTTGACCCTAGTTTCAAAATAACGTGCGTTTTTTTTTTTTTCTTTTCCTGGCATATTTGAATCTGGAGTGTATAAGTTTTATTGGGTCTTTTTGCTCTTTTAGCTCTAGCCTACTTGAAATCTGAAAATTAAAAGAAAATGGCATAGTAATCAGAATTACACAGGGTGTCTGCTCAAACGTCTAAGATTAATCTCAGACTACTCTGAAGTAGTAAACATTTATTTTCGTCCAATCCATAAATAAAGGCAACAGTAGTGTAACGTTGTTTAAAAGTCATCAATCGATTGAGAGAAAACAAATCCAGGTTACAAACTAAACCCGAGTAAAACACTTCAACTATAAGAGGAAGATACAACGGTCGAAACAACAGAAACACTGAAGTGCAACAAGAAATAAACGACAATGCAACATACATTGAAACGAACTATTAGATAACAAATGCCACTTTCCTGTCTTGATACAGAACATTTTACGAAAAAGATGGTGAGTTGAACCTAGCTTTAGCGCTAACCAAATCTCACGCTTTTATGGCAATGTTAAATATATCTCTAAAATGACAAGATTAAAAGACAGGAATACAGTACAAATAAATGCAAGAACATTCAGAACAGAGAAGTACATAAATAAATATTAGAACAGTTCATTTCGACATGTTTACCACAGAATAACAACGAATACGTAAAACGATTTAGAACAGTACTCAAAAACCGCATAATAAAATTACGAACTGTCCGTCACACGTACCAACGCAACATAAAGGGACGTCACATGTAAATTTCTAAAAATTGGATATGATCAATCAAATTATGTTTGTAACTGATGAATTAAACTCTTAAATGACAGATTATTCATGTTCTTTCAAATTGGTTGCATATTGTCTTTTATGAAAGAGGGAAAAGATAGAACATACCACGTGCACAATTATAATTCTAGGAGTAACAGACAACACCATGGAAAATAAAAAAGCGACGAAAAAGTAACAACAGTCTGCAAAACTAAAGACAAAGCAACATGGACCCTTGTTTTAAAAAACTGCTGTTGTGCTCATATGGTGAATGTCTCCTGTCTAATCCCATCATCATGATTTTGTTTCATGTGAAACAAGTCTTTTTTGTATTTTTCTTCGTGCGTGATTCTTTTGTGTAAGAAAGTATTAGAAAAACATTATTACATCACATTAACAGACTATATTAGCTTAGTTAGTAAACTGGTTATTCTTAATACTAGAGGGACAAATAGTGCCGTTACATCCTTTAAAGACGACATGTTATTAAAAGTACATGGCAAAAACGTTATATCTTTATATGATTTAAAATATAACACATTTGATAAGTATTACCCTTTTCGCACTTGCTTATCTATTTATCCAGTTATGTTTTTTTCTGGTTCACCATGCTAAACTACATCTTTGCTTTTATATTACGTCAGAGCTGGATTTGATCATAGTGTATTTTGTTTATATATATATATCTTTATTCTCAAAAACTAAAATACATGGTCTAGAGATACTATAAGCATTGCTGAGAATAATACAAATGAACGATTTAAAAGGTTTAAACATTTAAAGCTGGTATATCAGATATCAATATTGTAATTAGATTGGTTATAGTTCAATATTAAAACAATGTTCAAAATGTTACCCTTGGGTCCAACCTTTTGTTAAATCAGTCTGTAAAATTTACATATTTCTATTTCTGATGTGCATTAGATCATAAAATTTCAATATATTCTATTTATGATCAATGTGTTGTATAGATATATTAGCGTATTAACGTCTTGCTGATGTATATAATCGTGGTTTTTATTGGGTCGATATGGCTTAACCAAGTTTCAAAGATCTGTCTAAATTCTAATGAAGTCTTATAAGATTTTCTTGTTAACGTTTTTCTGTAATTTGTATGCAAACTACGGGGAATCGAACAAAGCTGTCTGTTTTGAGATTAATATAACCTGAAGACATATTTTAGTCCAGGCTTGTGATTATAAATTATAATTATGTCTTTTTTTAAAAAAAATGCTTATTTTTTTAAGAATGTGTGATATGAAACTTTCAAAATTAAAAACAATTATCGCTATTTTGTGCATTTTTGCTTTGATCTTTTTTGTGATAAATATTAATATCATGCTACTCGCTTGAGATGAAAAATTATCGCTAGAAACTAAGGCGGCACGTGACGTTGCTAATGAAATTGACATGAAATTGACAACTTCGTCATAGGTAAAAATAAGATAAACAGATTATCATTGGTCATCACAACTCGATTGCTTTTCTCGCTTTCGCCGTACCGGCTCAAGCGAGAAAAGCAATCTCGTTGAGATGATTAACGATAATCTATAAATATTGCAAAAAGCAACCAACGACAAATCAATGTTTTACCCAAAAACCTATAATATATAAATATTTAGCTTTTTGTAAGCATCAATAAGTTGGAAGATGGTACTAAGTTCATGTGTTACATAATAACATGGCAAATATTCAAATATGTAAATTTAGACAAATAATAAAGTCATGAAAATATATGATGAAAGAAAGTGATGGTGCATTTACTAAATGCATGTATGCATTATTATTTATTGCTTTAAATTTGAAAGTTTTTGTCATTCATCAGATATTCATAATTCCCATAATTAAGATTGATTTATTATTGCTTGGTTAACCTGCTGTTGAAAATAGTTTATACATATTTAAGACGAGTTCTGCAACGTAAGTCAACAGGGATTACGGATGTCAATGGGAAATGAGGATATTTTGGATAGAGGCAGATTTTCTATGCAAGATACCACCTACGGTTTATTAAAAGAGTTTATTTAAAGATGCAAAGAATATGCATCGGATTTTATTTCCCCATTTCGACTGAACGTGTCGCTATGAGGTAAAAGGTGGTTCCCCTATATTTATTTAAAACAAAATCAATGTTTGGATCGATGAGGACAAGATTCAAGGAATCCACTACACGGTCAGCATAGGTTTATTCAAAGGAGCAAAATTATAGCATGGATCATATCCAAGTTTACAAGCTCTATAAACATTATCACCGTAAAATAAACTGTTTGTAATACGATAAGATTTCTACAGGAACAACCAAACTTTAAAACTACATTTTTGTATCTATAAAAAAAATAATAATGCCAGTTGTGATAACTAAGTCTCTGACTTAATTGTTTACCATTTATACATATATTATAGATACAGGAAGATGTTGTATGTGTGTAAATGAGACAACTCTCCATTCTAATCACAATTTGTAAAAACGTTAACCATTATTGGTCAAAGTACGGCCTTTGACACGGAGCCTTGACTCACTGAACAGCAAGCTATAAAAGGTCCCAAAATGACTAGTGTAAAACAATGCAAAACAGGAAAACCAAAGTTATAATCTATAAAAAAAAAAGAAAAAAAAAAAGAGAAACTAGAAAAAACGTATGATACATATCACCAAACGACAACCACTGAACATATGCTTATTTCGAAAGTAGTTAAAGAAGAGCGCTAGCATTGTTGATTAAATATCGATGTTGAACATTTGGACTCACATCCTGTTTGTTCCTATGATATAAATGAAGTTGATATTCAGAGATTGTAATTTTTCAGCTTTTAAATTAATATGATAACTTCTAAAACCTCCCTGAGAGATTTTTTAATTATCAATCTACAATATCTAAATTAAAGTACATGAACTGTATATGAACATCAGATGCTGATCATCAGATCTGTCATAACTGCGATCTGCAAAGCAAAGTAAATATTAATCATTCCATCTATTTTTGTTGTTTCCTATTATATTTGGTAAATGAAATCAATATAATATTAATTTATGTAAATATTACCAAAATTGCAGCACTAGACAAATCTATGTTAATTGATTACTATCACAGCTATAGAATGCGTCAATAAGTAGCTATCAGTACAATGTGTTTACAAAGATGGGACAATTTTAGCTTTTGTCGTGTTTGGTTTTTGGACGAATAATATTTCAGATTTGTATACATTCGGTAGATGGAAAGATAAATATTACCAATGTTTGTTTAATTACTCTGATCAATGCAGCGTTTATTTCCATCAATATTTACAATTAGAATCCAATAACGATAAAGAATCTGACTGATTCAGCTTTAAACTAATGCTTGTTAGTTTCGCATTTGTACTAGCAACGAAAGGAAAATGTGTGATTAATCAGTAAAATGAATTTCATTTTGATTAGACATCGACTGTGAAATAAGAAATAGTGTTTTACTTCTGCGGGAATCGTAAAAAATAATTACACTTAAACAAATTTAAATCGGAGGAAATGTCAATATTTGCAAATGGACATGAAATAAAGGGAAAGAGTTAACGTTGAGTGCATTCTAACAACATATTGTATGGTTTCCTAAATAAGACGGTAATGAACGTCAAGATATATTTAGAGTCTTTATGTAAGTGATTTTTCATGTATTACTATAAATTGTTTGCCTTTTTATCTTTTATAGTTATTATGATTGACTGAAATATTTTTGTCGGTTTATATTTTAGAAAATTCTATTTTGTTTAAATATAAAATATATTTATAACATGATGTTTATATTCACATTCATGTAACAAAAACGTAAAACAAAAAATTGTTATTCTTAATAATCATGAATCGAATTGCCATTTTGTTCTAACATGTAATTTTATATATAAAAAAAAAGCTTCATCTTTGTTGTAAAATTCGTACTGCTTAGATATCTCATGGTCAAATATTTCATATTTTCAATAAACATTTTTACAATTGTTTTCCGGAGTTTTAAAAATTGTTTTAAATCAATGTTTGAGAAGCTATTATGTTTTTTTTTTTTTTATATTACTCAATATTTTTATATACATTCACATACCCAACCCCTTATCTTTCATCCTTTGATTTCAAATGTACTTTAATCAATTTGCATGTGACAAAAATCCGGATCTCCTTTGCATGCAGATTTGGAATGAAAAGTTTTTAAGAAGGTATATGATTTTTTCTTATTATTGCACTTACATGGATAGAAATTTGGAACTAACAGATACCTGAATATTAAAGAGACTTAAGTCTTAAAACTGTAGTCCTACAAATTTATATAATATTTAAATTACATAACAAATTTAGCACTGCATATTGCTGTTGACAATATAACAAATTTTACATGGTATCCTAAAATTTGAATCGCAGAACATTTCTTTCCAAAATTAATTAATTTTTCTTCGATAGATACTATATAGCTTTGCTTTCCCTTCAGTTTCGGTTTTGGTTAAGGATGTGCTTTTTGGTCCTCATTGCTCTTCAACTTCGCAATTTATTTGGCTTTTTCAACATTTTTTTTATTCACTGATGAGTCTTTTGTAGACGAAACGCGCGTCTGGCGTAAGTGTAAAATTTTAGTCCTGGTATCTATGATGAGTTTATCTGATACATTTTTGGATAAATTTTCAAAATGCATTTTAAATCTACCAAATAATAGCTATTAGGTAGTCATATTATAACATAGAATATCAGTGTTCGCAGATTTGAATTTTGTCTCTGAGTCACATATTCCTGAAATTATTGCAAAACTTCTAAACAGTCGGAGTAGCATCATCTTGTGATCTTTTCAAGAATATTTTGATTTCAGCAAACGCTAAACCGATAGCCTTTGCTCAAATCTATCCAAAAATTCAGTGTTAATTAAAATTGAGAATGAAAATTGGGAAAATATCAAAGAGATAACAGTTTGACCAACAAGCAGATAACAGCCGAGGCCACCAATGGATCTTGAACGCAGCAAGAAATGCCCGCACCCGGAGCTTGGCCTCAGCTGGCCCCTCAATGAAAACGTGTACTAGTTCATTAAAAATGAAAAATGTTTGCCTTGTTTGATCAAATAAGTCAATTTCAACAACCACGTCATGGTGTCGGACATCACACGTGCGCTTTATTTAAGTGTACAGATTGTCAGCCTGTTCGCCTTTTAAGAAAAGCAACAGTATTTTAAATTGAAAAAAGTCAGGAGTAGTTTCAATATTTTTGCAATTTCAGGTGACAAATAAAAGCTTTCGTCATACCTTCGGACATCTATAATTTTGTCGCATGCTCAAAAATACAGGAAAATGATGTGTTGACTTTTTAGAATGGATCTGAAACTGCAATGCTGTAAAATGTATGAAATAATTAAAGGATTTTCAGAAAATGACAAGTTAATTGGAAATTGGCCAGTATGACACCTTTTTGCATATTATACATATTTAGTGGTGACCGGAAGAACTAGTTGTGATAACAAAAGTTATAAAATTCCCACCTGACTTCAGTGGTAATTTTTCTTTTTATTTCTCTATTTTTAGGTAATTGTCTTTAAGCCTAAGTTTCATTGTTCGATGCTGTAATCACTGCCCAGTCAACATTGAGGTTGCGAGTTCGAAGGTCGGTGGATTTCTCCAGGCACTTCGGCTTCCTCCACCAATTAAAACTTGCCGCCACGAAACAGCCCTAAAGCGGTGCTTAAAATGGAAATATATCCCCCCCCCCCCAAAAAAAAAAAAATCAAAGCATAATGATTGTTCGATGAAAGCAATCTGGCTTCCTTCTTGGTAAAAACATCGTTTGCAATTATTTAAGAATAAGTAACGAACACATGTTGTGTCTATTTAGAATATCAACAGGTTGTTTATTGTAACTATTATCTTGCAATTAGTAATGTTCAAAATCTAATATTAGCACAGATATTTCGGAATGTATTGTGGAAAGATATAAGCCTATTTACTAGACCTCCGATAGCTTTATAGCAAGTAAAAATCGGTCACAAACAATAATTCTGCACATTATCTATCTTTCTAATCATCAATCAACATAAAGTATAATTGACAAACAGTTTAGTACTTGATATAACATACAGTTTATGGTTTCAAGTTAAAGGTGGTTTTTGAAGAGTTCTTCTAATATTATCATTACATATAATTACGTTGATAATATAAGAAGATCTTAAGATAAGTCTAGTTTTATGGCAGGTTATATTTAAATTAGTTACCTTTTCAATTATGAGCGAATCTTCTTAAATCATGAACAGCCCGTTTATCAAAACAAATATAAAGTTCATATAATAGCTTTCGGGAAAAGTCATTAAGTTGGAGTATAAAAACAGCCACGCACAAATACAACAAATAATGTAGTTAAGGAACAAACAGTTTGTTATCAATTTACCATTTGTCTTCGGTGTTGGTTCTTTAAGAGCTCAATGGTCTGTAAAATCGTGGTAATTAAATTTCAATTAAGGTGTTGTTGAGATATAAAAAAAATGTAATAATTAATGTAATTGAAATACATTACCTCAATTGGCAAAAACATACATCATGCCACTTTATGATTTGAAATCGATGATTTACCAATATTACCGATATCGTGGCGTTATTTAACATTTGTCGTCCATTTCATCTTTATGTCCTTTGTGGTAACCAGCTGTACCATTCTTCGACGATCACGTGGGTTTCAGAGCAACTATTTTAAATATCAAATAGATATTCAATATTATCGTATCTGTACCAGTATGGACTTATAGAATCCGAACAAAAAATGCCTTGTAACATAATATTGTATGTAAAGTGGATCCGAGATTAATATATAGCTGCTGAGCAAATGCATTCTTTTATTCCAGGAATCAATAACGAGGAAAGATAAATTATTGCTAATACAACACATCTAAGGAGAAAAGACCGGATCAATTAGAACTTCTAGGTAAGTTTATCTATTCTTTGATATGTGATGTCTTGATAATTTCAGTTGAAGTTAATGATGAAAGGAAAAAAGGAATTGCAAGTAAACTATAAAATAAAGTTAAATCTTCATCTGTATTAGAAGTAGTGGAGGTCTTTTTCAATTTATATTTTGAATATGTTTGCTGTTTGGTTTGTTATTTTGTTGTTTTGTTGTTTTGTTGTTTTGTTATTTTGTTTATTTGTTGTTGTTGGTTGTTGTTTTTTTTTTTTTGTTTTTTTTTTTTTGTTTTTTTTTAGCTCTAACGATACAGCTATATTCTTCTTCAGTGCTATAATATTCTATGAATATTTGTATCGTTTTGGATTTATTTGTTTTGAAAACTGAGATCGGTCTCCGCTGTAGAATCATGCGTAAGTTAGATATTATTAGGGGAAATCTGGACTTGCGTACTGCAAAATATTTTTTTTTTAAGTTTTGTATTTCGCTTAAATAATGGAATAATTGTACATTCTAGATTTGTATTGTAATTCGCTATTTTCGTGAAGCAAATACTTTCTGTATAAAGTGCAATGCAGTAGATAAATCGGTTTGTTTGAGTATATGATGTTCTTTGCAATAAATATGTTTTTAAAATTAATTTTGATGGGTTTAAGAATCATTTCGACAAATATTATCATATACACATAAACCCCGGTAAAAGTTTGAAAAGCGAAGTTTATTCACACTATCTTTATTCTTGGTTGTACCATTTTAGCTTCGAGCAATCTTGTTATACAATAAAAATTGCGTTATATTCAGCATTTACATGACTTTTGTATACATGCCATATGTTTAAATTTCTAACAGGTGATACGTTGATTATTAGGCGGAGTTATTCTTGAAACTTGACCCCAAAAATTGATTCACACTCGGACTTAGGTAATATGACCTGGATACTTTAGTTCACTGTCCTCTAAAATCGTATGTTAATGCTATGCTTTCCGGTATTGTCAAATTGTATGCCAGCTTATCTCTCATTGGATGTAATATTACAATTACATAATGTGTTACATGTAGAAGAACGAAATTAAAAGGGGAATATGAAATATAAAACATGAAACAATATTCAAAAGATATGCTTCTTGTGAATTAAACATAAATGACAGAAACAGCGTATTGCCGTCTTGATTCTGAAATAACTACAAGCCTTTAAAAGACGACACAATTTTTGATAATCTTTTAATATTGATCTTTTATTAATCTATACCAGTATATTCAGGGGACATCAAAACATAAAATTAATATTTGGTAATCTTATCAACAAAATACTACCATTCGTTATCCGACATTATGATACAACATCTCGAAGAACCTTCAAGATATTTTCTTGACAGTAAAAACTAGGGTAGACTTTTATAGACGGAAAAACAGCATACAACCAGTTTTTCAATATAAATATATAATTGTAGATGAAGTAAATAAACTCATCATACATAAAACGGTGAAATATTATAATTTGAACAAAGGCTCTTTATTTCGAGTACATCGTGAGATTTATAATTCATCAACAACGGGGTTAAAGAGGCCAACTGCATGAATCAAATGGGTTGAATAAATTTAAAAAACATATTCTTCTACTTTTATTCAAACATGTATAAAGCACATTCTTCACGAACATTCACATCATAATCGTAAAATGTATAAATACAAAGCAGTTATCTACACTTCATACTGAGAGACATAATTACTGCGTGGACACAATAGAATAAGAGTATACAAAACGGCGAAAAGAGTAGATTTACATAAGATAATATTCACAATACAAAATAAAATTGAATCATCAAAGAACCTCATGAAGTTTTTTTCATAAATGTGTTCCACAGATGAAGCCGTGTGGAGAGATGATAATTAAAATAAGAAATGAACCCCATTGTATATATGTCTGTATAAGTATAATATATTAACATCGGTCATTTTTGTAGCCCAGTGGTATCATTTGAGTACAATTATAATACTAGCCGTTTGATTGCTTCTGGTCTATTTTAATCAAGCATAAGTTTGAGTGTACTTGGATCAAAAGCATCAAATGGGAAAGCCTTGAAGCGTGACAAAGATTTTTATAAAATTAAAATTAAATCAACAGATATATTCTACTAATCTAAAATGAAATTTTGAAAATGATCTAGCACTGTAAACACTATATAAGAGATCAAACATAAAGAATTGACAATTTGCATTTTTATTTCATTATCTTGGCTGACGTATCCTGGCTAAGCCTGGATAGACACGTATAAAACTGTCATATTAAATATTTTAATTATTTTCTTGTCTGTTTGCAGTGTAATAGGGGTAAAATATATTCACTCCGGCGTCTAGCTGATTGTCATTTTTTAAACTCGACCAAACCTTGCTTAAGTGCAGATTACCATGCATTGTCCGTCCGTCTGTTATGATTTGTCAACTTGACTTCCACAATTTCCTAACTGGAATGCTTGAATTTATTGGAGTGTTTCCAAACCTTCTCATGTTGATCAGGAGTACGACTTTCGTGAAATATCAACGAAATTTACGAGAAGTTGAACGAAATAACTTTAAACGGAACATTTATTTGAATGCGTTACTTCTCCAAACCTAAAGTTTTAAAAGGTTGATATCTTTTTTGTTTTATTTCATCTCCAAACTTGAAGTGTTTAAAGTTTTTTTTATTGCAGAATTTATGTACAGATAAAAATAATGTAAAAATCTTGGAATATGGATTTCATAAAATATTTTCAGAATAATAAGTTGATAAATCATATCTAACCTCGAATATGTTATTTGTAGAATTTCTGAATGCATATCATAATATGCATGTTATAGTATATGGAACAGTACAAGTTGAAAATCAGTAGGATATAGAATATTAAATTGGAATTCTGATTTATTATTAATTAGACTTAATAAAACCTTGTGGAAATTTGAATTCCAATATGAACATTTTTATAAATTGTGAATTGGATGGAGAGTTGTCTCATTGACACTCATACTACATCTTCTTATATTTATTCATACTATAGAAGAAATTGAGATAGGTAACATCTGTATAGTACATTGTGTACTAGCTGACTATTTTTAAACACTCAATTCATAAAAATAGTTGTGTTAATAATTTTTAAATGAAACTATTCTGTGTTATACTAGTCTAACATATAGAGTGATATAACTACCATTACTTGCCTGAATGAAAACAACGTTTTCAATATTTTTCTTTATCTATACCCAGAACAAGTCGTATGTGTGCTCACTTTGTTCTAAAAACAGCTTAAGTTAGTTTGATGTTTCATTAATACTTTTTCGTGCTGAAAATACATTTGTTAATTGCCACTGGAAATTAAATAGCCCTTAACCAAGTCAAATGCCTGGACCCGTCATAATTCTAAGAAATTTCACATATTCCACCATTTGAAGAAAAAAAAACTTCAGTGAAGACTGTGGATTTTGAGGAGTAAAGATGTTATACTCTTCGTTGTTCATATTGTTTTGCCAAAATTGACTGCTAAACAATACCATATTAGAAAATGTTGTAAATAAACAATTTGAAAAAGAAACTCTATAAGGCTTACGTCAAATGTAAACAAATTGTTTATCAGATTTTGTTAGTTAAACAGATCGATAAATTAATTTTATTCATTGAATTTGTTTTTCAACTTATCCAGTATAATTGAGAGTAAAACAAAATCAGCAAATATCCAGCACAATCCGGAATAAAGCTTGTAGTAATTCTTTATTTTATCCTGGATACTACTTGAAATTTAGTGAAATATAAAATTGTCCATGTAAAATCTGGATATCCAAATTTCACCTATTAGATATTGATAATTAGATTTGTATTGAATGTATTCAAAGAAGTATATATCAAATTTCCTATTTGTATTCCTGAATCTTGCTGAATGCCATTTTGAACAGATTATTTCTAAGACTTATCAAATTTGGACATATCCTGACCGGAATCGGCCATTTCCTTAATGGACATCATGAAACAACGGGAAACGGATGAATTAAGTGAACATTTATCATTGACCATATGTCTGTCCGTTTTTGTACCGTTCACAGGGGCGTGTCCAGGATATTTGAAAGGGGGGGCGTAGAATAAAAAAAATTTTGGACCTTTTTAGGCTTAAAAACATAAAATAATTTTTTTATCCAACGCAATCATAGGTTTGAACCCCGTTCTGGATATCATAGTCAAATCTGAGTGACCCCTTCCAAGGCAACGCGTAAAAAAATAACCCCATTTTAGACAATTTAGCTGAAAATACAACCCCTTTTGTCAGAATATACCCAGTATCGTATATATAGTAATATACCCCCCCCCCCCCCCCCGGTATATTTAGAATGGCTATGGGGAATCAAAGTTAGTGTCACACAAAACAACCAAAATTCATGTATTATACTGATTTACTTACCGTTTTGGTTGTTTAAAAAAGGTGTCCAAGACACCTTGATACGATTTTAAGGTCCTTTGACGTTTTGTTCTTTGCGAATTCTTTATCACATCAACAACAATGGATACTAATCGCAGAGTCGAACACGCCGGACTCCGAGAAACGAAATTTTACGGTTGATGATGACCCATCAAATTGGGGAATCAGTATAAAAAGAAATCAGAGTATGTGTTTAATTAATGAATATGATAAATTGCCATCATTCAATACAATACTAGCAGATTATAACGATAGTTTTTTTTTTTTTTTTTTTTTTTAAAGGGGGGGGGCGTACGCCCATTACGCCCTTACCTGGACCCGCCCCTGGTCCATCTATCCGTCCTTCCATCTGTCCCGTTTTCGTTTCCGCACTCTGACTTATAATAATGGAACAAATACAGCTGATTGGATATACAATGTTTGACAAATTAATTTTGCATGCACCATATTACAAAAACAGACATAAAATCAAATGTTATTTACAATTAAATACATTAAATCACTCTTATAGTACAATATTAAGTATTACGTAGAGTATGACATACATAGAACACCAGCAGCGTATCTCTCGGCTTATGTTAAATATCTACAAATATTGTTTAGTTCTTTAATATTTTGAAGAGAAGACAACTTATTAGTTTGTAAGTAGAGTGGTCACGTGTCTCGAATTATTTTCCTCTAATGACAACATATTTACAATGAAAATTAAAAAGGTCTTCAATGGAACATGTACTACATAAGTACACGTATAGTCTTAATAAGTTTGCCTTATGCAAATGTTTGAAACTCACACACAATTGTACGAACTAAAACTCGTTGACATAGTTTGAATTTGTGTAGTGAGTCTAGTTACATAAACATGTATGCCCCTGTATACTTTTTTTCGTTTCCGCACTATTACTAAGTTAGTTTGTCTCAGTCAAAGTTTATGAAACTCATGCACAATGTTACGAACCACAGTATGCAAACAGAGTTCAAATTTAGGTTGTATGTCATTTACCATTATAAATTAATCCCCTTTTTAACTTGGAAAATTGAATTGTTCATCGGGGGCGGCATTCGTGTACTCAGATCCATTCTTCTTTTATTCTTATTTGTCCTTAATTGAAAAGGAAATGTTGCTAATTTATGTACTAAGGTTATACCACGTTTCTTTTGTAATGTTTTCAGTAATATGTCAATAGTAAATAGGTATCACTAATTAAAACTCTCTTGTCATATGCACTTCCAATAAGTACCCAAATTCTAATATATACATAAGTTAGACCATTATTTTTTCGTTTGAATTGTTTTACATTTGTCATTATGGAGCTTTTATAACTTTCTAACCTGTTTAGGTTATGCTCATTGTTGAAGACTTTAAGGTGACCTAAAAGAGTTGCTAACTTCAACGTCATTTGAACACAAGAGTTGTCTCATTCGCAATCATACCACATCTTTTATTTTTAAATTCATTGATTTATATATCAGTATTCTACGTTTATATTAAATCATAAATTAAAATGTATAAATTGAGAATTTTTAAACTAATAATGGTTTTAATATTTAATTTACCCACCATGATCCAACGATTCTGTAAAAAAAACTAATTAAAAACCACATAAATTGGAATTTCCAATATTCGTCTGGATAACTTCTAGTATAAGTCGACTTTTTGCATTGAAATATTCATTTTCTTTCTTTGTCATAGACATACTGCTACCCTAAGGATAGCTGGCATCTAATGAACTAATTAAAGGAAGAAACGGTTTAACTGTATAAACATGTCCAATTCTCACAAAAAAGGGAAGCTACTGCGTGAAAAAAAATATTAAAAGAAAGTCTTTTAATTCCTACTACTCATGCATAAATGGTCAGTGCACATATACGAGGGAAAAGTAATTTTATACTTGATTGCTGGAATGCCTTTGATGGTTTGTAAGAGGATAGTATTGAATAAGTGTCATCCTAACTCACTGTCAGGAATATCTAGAGTACATTTATTTCGTATTAATGCAATTTTCCAAATGTCAAATGGCTTTCTCTACACCATTATGGGAAACTGACATTTCATCAATACCAATAGTCGTGTCATTTAATAGATTGTATAGAGACTGTTATAGCTACTTGACTATTGCACATACAAGTTTAGATCACTTCTCTCTTTTACTAAATTTTAATTGGTATATCTAAACTTTCAAAAATATTTATAATTGTAGAATCATTTGTGTTAAAAGATTCTTATCTAAACAGTTGCATGCAAGTGTTCTTTGATAAAATTTGGTACTTTATAATATAAATAAAGTAAGGAGGTTTGTTATGAATATCAATTCCAAAAGCATTCCTCGTAAATCAAAAGACGACGATGTTAACACTGTAGCCTACCGTACAAACTTCTAAAATGGGCAAAACCACACCGTTAGGTTAGCTCTAAATGGTACCGGATATTACAAGATTAGGAACGAAATTAAAAAAGAAAATGTACGGTCTGATTTATGTAAAAACAATAAGCAAAATAATCTACGGATGCTATAAATCAACGTAGATATAACAGGCTCCTGACTTTGGACAGACATATCAATAATTTGGCTTGGTTAAACATGTTTGTGAGCAGTCAATCCTATCCTAACCCGGAACAGTGGTTAAACAGCACAACGTTAAAACAAATTATAAAAATCACTGGTTGGAAAGGACTTGATTTATTGTTTTGAAATACAGATCTAATATCAACGTTTCGCTTACAAAGATGCTACCTCTCTCCGTTTTAATTTCTATATTAATAGTTTTTCAGACGCTTACGATTTTATTGTAATGATACACGCACATTTGAAGCCTGAAGTTTCGTTGAGTGAGTGTTGTCAAATCCTTGTAAACGAAGCATAATAGTATTTCAATCAGGATCTAATAGGTACGAAGCATAAGAAACACAAAGTACTTAATCAGAGACGATATGACTTTTCTTCAGATATACAATTAATATAAAAATATATGGTATAATTACCAATGAGACAGCTCTCCACAAGAGACCAAATGACACAGACATTAACAACTATAGGTCACCGTACGGCCTTCGACAATGATCAAAGCCCATACTTCATAGTCTTTTTCATTAAATACTGTACTTAGTAAAGACTCTAATTATATAATTTTTCTGAGTTGCACTATAGATGATTTATATACGGCCAAAGTTGACTTTTTAATTTGGCCGAGTTGACTGATTAACGGTCCAAGTTGTCTCCGGGCCATGTGGCCTATCTTATCATACCTTCATCTTTTGAGAAGATTTTTTACGAGAATGTATATCTTACAAGTCACATATGTGCGCCTACATGTTCAAATTTCTCTATATTTCATCATTTTTTCAATAGGCCTACTGACAAAAAATGAAACGCATACAGACAAAAGTCACCATAATTTTCTTCACTTGAAAACAACAAAAAGGTAAATAAATAAAACGTTTGCCGGAAAATTGGACCGATATAAAAGCAACTTAAATTCGAATTCGTAAACTCAAACGAACATAAAATATTAATCAATAACCACAAACTCTTACATGGGAGACGCCACTTGCAGAGACAAGCGCACATTTTATTATAAATATATAAATATGAGTATAATATTGTTGAAAGTTCATATAAATATATGCTATTAAGTAGCTTGTACTGGTTTTCCCATACTTGTGGTCCACAAATCTGAAAATAAATAATATGATTAATGATATCATTTATTTTGCAAAATGCTACTGTACACTTTGACTACAATGGCTCGAATGACTTTAAACCACCTGAGTTCACTCGTGCATGAACTCAATATCCCAATCGAACCGACCTTACAATAATTAACCAAAACATGTGTTAACTATAAACAAACAACATTTTACATGTTCGATTTTGTACAACTTTGATAAATACATTGCTTATTGGTACCAAATATATATATATACATTCGTAGCTCTCAGTGACTAATACATTTAAGCTTTTACGGTGTTTCTTATTTCCCTGATAAATAAAATGATAAATCTCAAATTTGTATTATCCTGTTCTGTTTTTAATTAGGCAGCAACCATTTGATTTTCTGGGGGGGGGGGGGGGCTATGGTTTTTTTTTCTGTGCAAACTTTTTTTTTCGCCTTCGGCGAAGAACAATCTATTTTTTTAGCGACAAACCGAAAACAATTTTTTTCTTTCAATTTTAGCATTACATATAGTGGCAGCTGAGGGTGAAACAAACAATTTTTTTTTCTCAGGGTCCAAAACAAATTATTTTTTTCACCAAAACCTGGAAACAAACTTTTTTTTCCAAAAAAAACCATAGCCCCCCCAGAAAATCAAATGGTTGCTGCCTTACCCCATTATAATTCCTATATGCAATGCTATTCTGAATGATTTAGTTTATCAACGGGAATCTTATTACAAATGCTGTTATTTGTATTAGTACTATGATCATAGTCGACATTTATATATAAATAAATGCAAAGCCACATGTGTTGGTCTACTTCCTAAAACATACATGTATGCATGTACGCAATTTAACCCTCTTTTCACTTGGACTGAATTAGTTTTGGGTCTATATTCTTTTCCACAGAAAAAATACAAATTCTGCTGTTTGTTTTAATTATGTGAAATGCAAAAACCTCAAAGATATCTAATTAAGATGCTGGATTTTTTTTTAATTTGCACGTTTTTGTTGATGATAAACGTAAAAAAAACTATGCTTTCTTCCAAAAATACACATCAGAATTTAATTCTATATTTCAAGTATGCTTTTTTGTCCCCTGATGCATTCTTTCATTGTTTCAAAATTTTTGACATTAACTATAATTCATTTTTGCAGCCGTACACCAAAATGTAATAAACGATATAAGTGGTGCTTGAAATATTGCTCTTCTATTTTGCAAATTTTATTTTTCTGATTCTTGAAAAAAAAATCCAAAAATGTACGAGTTTGCTTGAAATTTTAGTGTCTTTCACATTTTTATGCACGCAAGAAAGCATCGAGTTGGGAACGTTTTTTGTTTGTAAAGGCGGTAAAATTTTCTATTTTTACCTTTGTAGTTGTAAATAAATTAATAATGCATGCGCAAGTCTTTTTCAATCCAAAACTAGTTATATAATCATTTGTATTTTAGTATCTCCATGCTTGGCATGGGTATTTGTATGACACATCAAAGTAGATCAAAGGTAAAAGGTTTTAGATGAAAAAATATTTGTACTGAAATAAGCGATCCTTTTTATTGAAAGCCATTACACAGACATGCATTTGATTTTTATGAAAATAATAAATAAGTTTTTTTCCTGAAGTATTATCGTTTCAATCAGTTCAGAGAGTTGTTTTTAGCATCTGAAGCGCTTTTCTGGATCTACCTTATTCGTCAGGAACGCTCATATCCATTATGCAATATAAAGTGTTGTTTTAAATCAACAAAATAAGTGAAAAATTCAAAACTAAAAGTCCCCTATCAAAATGCAAAATCAAATTAAAGCTCAAACACATCGAAACGAATGAAAAACAACTGTCATATTTCTAACTTGGGTACATGGTACAGACATTTCCCTTTGTAGAATTTGTATTAAATGTATCAAACTAGGTTTTATAGCTATCTGGACCTATCATGCGCTTGTGTGATAGTCACATCATAATAACCACGATTTGTGAACAAAACAAACAGACGTAATAGGTAAAAATGTCAAAATTGGGGTACAACAGCCAACACTGTAATAATACATATAAACGACGAGTAGCAATTGAGGTGATTGAAATTGATATTTCACGAACTGTGCTATAAAAATTAAGCTTGTATTACATGTATAACATTCGAACAGAAGGTATTTAGTTTTTACGTAATTATTTTTTGCTTCATGCTATTTACAGAATAATGAGAGAATTGTACAACTTTTTAAAAGGCTGATGGGTTATAAAAACAAAGACTTTGAATTGAAAATCAATTATTTAAAAAATCATCGGTTTATGGTCAGAACTGTGCAATTTTTTGGCCAAAAATCCACATATATTTTTTACCCCACTGCACTAAAGTTAACTTGACTTATCATGCTCCCGATTAGTGGCGGTTTGGAACAAACAAAGAGAATGCAACCATTTTTAAAAAAATATAATATTGTTAGTTGTGTTATAGGTAAACTTATCTAACGCATCTATTATATTCATCAACACGACGATATAGAATGTTATTCAATGAGTTTTAAGTAAACATGTCGAATACCCAATAGATTTAAATAACTTTGCGAAAATCAAATTGTATACAGTCATGGATATTGTTGATGCATCTTTTCTATTTTAAAGCTGTTTTGCGCATATACAAATGTAATTTGATCTTGTTTGATATCTTTTTGTTCCAAGTATGTGTTTGCACTGCTACAAGTATTGAATTCAAACTAATTTCTGACGTAATTTAGTAGTACTTCAAAGCCATGATTGATGACGTCGGACAAGAAATACCAAAATATTGATTCGAGACGCAGTCACTGTTTCGGAGAAAACAATACAACAAATAAAATGTTTTTCTTTATTTATTTATCACAGTCTTTGAGTCCGTATAATGTTAAAGAGATCTAGCCTATTTCTTTTAAGTTGTATTACAAAACGTGACAATAAATATTCCCTTTTGCAATATTTCATTTTAAATATATACAAAAGGATGATCTATACATTTTGTGATTCCGATTGATTCCGTGCTGGTGGATGATCGAGAGATAAAATAACCATTAACCTTTCCATACATCAAAGTCCATAGAACTCATAGCTTTGTAATTGATATATGCTGAGCTATAGAAATATTCCGCCCGTCCTCTTGTTAAATTAGTGTTGCTTTCAGGACAATCAACTGTTTACATTGCAGAAACCGTGGTCTTATCAAACTCTAAAGAGAAATATGACACTTTGGGTTCCTTTCTATCAATTGCAGGATAGTGTTATTGTTCTAATAAACACAATAAGGTGAAAACCGATCAACGTTGACTGTACATAATTTCGCAAAACTAAATAGCAGGTTTTTTTCTCTTTCTTCTTCATGATTAGAATAGATTGATTATTGCATCGCAGGTATAATCAATAAATTCTAGTTTCTTCTAATACAGTTGTATAACTGTATTTTTTTTAGTCTCGTAAAATAATTATAACCTTGAAATTGTCAGATAATAGTAAGTTGCAGTCAGCATGATCTGTGAGTGGACATACTTGACCCTTAGTCCTGACAATATCTTCATGATTTTCTTACGTCCGTGCCAACCACAATATCTAAGTCCACTGGTTTACATGGACGAAAAAAGTCATTTTCTTCTCAATACATGAAGTATGCAAACACCCTTCTCAAATCATGTAAACAATTACATGTACATGTAGGTATGCAATCCTTTCCGACGTTTCCTTTAAAGTACTGAAGTAGTAGTGCTTATGCGCTAGTTCATCATCATCTGGACTGCACGATCGGAGAATAAAAAGGCCATTAAGTAAATTAGATTTTTTAAAAGTTCACTGCAAATCATTAAAATGCCACAAATTTGATCGGGGAGACCAAAATGAAAGAAAGCGGGCACTATGAAGTAAGATATGAATAAATAATTGTCTACAATACAAGTGTTTTTTTTTCAATTTTAATGATGTTGAATGCATTTTACATTTTGGTTTTGGAGAGCTTATAACTATAGAGCATAACACGCAGGATTTAGGACTAACATAAAACTAACATTCCTTTAAATAAGTAATGCACCAAATCTGGCGTAAAGTTCGAAGATATACTACACTTTTTTTCGCTATTGGTAACATTCTGCATGACTAGGCAAACTTGAAAATATGACAGTCATCAGATACTTCATTTCTTGGTTCTTCATCAGCAAGCATCTTCTCCAATTTGGTGTGTACTAACTCGAGAATTCATTTTTGAATAGGATTAATACTATGATGCGTGTCATTCCGATAAACTTTATCTATGCCTTCATTAGTCTTGTCTGTTACTCTATCTTCTATATGTATGTCCTCACAATATGTACAAAAAGGTCATAAATTCCTAGTATGTTATATGTAAATACATATTCATGGATCTACAATCTGTCGATACCTGTAACTTGGCATTGCACAAGGTCATGTTTTTCTCTGGCTGTTTATGACGTCTTTACACTAAATCCATTGGATGTTGGATGTGTACGGATTGATAGTTTAGTCTTAGTTGCATGATTTTTTTATTAGTTGTTAGTGGCTTTGAACTAGCTGTCAGATAACTGCGAGTACTCTCAGATCTGTTCATTGTGTCTTTTTGTGTCGGGATGTATAAGTACCGGGCCACGTCCACTTGTATTTTTGTCCATCTGATGAGTTAAGCCTTTTTCAACTGATTTTTATAGTTCGTTCTTATGTTGTACTGTTATACCACTGTCCCAGGTTAGGGGGAGGGTTGGGATCCCGCTAACATGTTTAACCCCGCCACATTATGTATGTGCCTGTCCAGTGGCGGATCCAGGGGGGGTTCCGGGGGTGCGCACCCCCCCTTTATTTTTGCCGATCAATGCATTTGTATCGGGACATATGTTTTGCACCCCCCTGCACCCCCCTTTGCCCTGGGTTAGCACCCCCCCTTTCGAAAATTCCTGCATCCGCCCCTGCTGTCCCAAGTCAGGAGCCTGTAATTCAGTGGCTGCCGTTTGTGTATGTGTCACATATTTGTTTTTCGTTCATTTTTTTACATAAACAAGGCCGTTAGTTTTCTCGTTTGAATTGTTTTACATTGTCTTATCGGGGCCTTTTATAGCTCACTATGCGGTATGGGCTTTGCTCATTGATGAAGGCCGTACGGTGACCTATAGTTGTTAATGTCGGTGTCATTTTGGTCTTTTGTGGATAGTTGTCTCATTGGCAATCATACCACATCTTCTTTTTTATACGTATGAAATCAATTAAAACAACTTGTGTCATTCATGTCGTTAAATGAAGATTTGATATATTATAATAAATTAAAGTCTTTAGCATATCGTGGTTAAATGTTGCACGTTTAAAACCAGTAAAATAATATGCGCTTGGTTTTGAAAATTGTTATTCCTATCTAAAACTATTTTCCGATGTATTAGCTGCGTAAATGATATTGACAAATCTAACTGTTTCTACAAAAAAACGAAATATTGAACATTTTGGATCAAATCGAAAACCAGGGTAAACATTATTTTCAAAAGGAAAGGAATGACTATCCTTTTCCATTAGTAGACATATCACCCGTCAAACCAACTAAATTTGATGATCATTCAAAACGAGGAAAGCAATATGGATACGACACATGGAACATATTTATGGTCATCTATTTAACCAAGTCAGGATGGCGTCTGTAAAACTTTCGAAAACATTACTTAAACTTTACCATTAAGAGCCATTTGTAAGTCCGTAAAAGTGTTTATGCTGGGATTCTAAGTGGTTGTCGGTGCATTATTCATTTATAGAGTCTTTTTACACACAAACAACACCATGCTTTTGTCTTCGTTATGGTATGATACATGTTCATTTTACATACATTAATGTTCAGAGTTGTTGAATAGTGTTTAAGTAATATAAGGCTGCGTTCACACGTAATTCGAATTTGATTCGCATTAACTAATTTGAATTAGTTTAAGGATGTACTTAGGTGAGGTTGTGGAATTTGTGTCAAATGTTCGGACTCCTTGGTGTTTTTCCATACAATACAATGTAAAATATTTTGCCCCATAACACCCATTTATTTTTTCATATCTATACTATTAAACGAGAAGACCTCATTTTGTGTGTCGCTTCTCTTCTCTTCCTTCCAAAATAAATTAATCATCATGCCTTTGTGTTCTTCAGGTAACATGCATAGTCGCATTTGTCATCCATTCTTATGATTATTCAGATTGAGTTATTTTGGGAGAAAAACGACAAAATATGTGTCCGGATATTGTTTCCGTTATCAGACTGACTTTTAGTCATAGATAAGACTTCCGATTTTAAACATGCACAAGAACAACCAATCGTATGATAGATTACAAAAATGAAAAATAAATAAGCCAATCTGAGCGTTCTCCAAATCATGGTTTTTAGATCGCAAGAACCACAACTATTATACCTCCTTGGAGACAATTATTTTTCACGTTTATTCACATGTAAACTACGATTATACTCCTATAATATACAGAGACTCTCTGTATTCTGTCTACTTTTTTCTGAAATATTTACTGTCTAAGTTTTCATACCAGTTGCATATATATTGAAGTAAGTAAAACATGTGGAAACAAGAATGTGTCCATAGTATACGGATGCCACATCAGCACTATCATTTTCTATGTTTAGTGGACCGTGAAATGGGGTAAAATCTCCAATTTGGCATTAAAATTAGAAAGATCATATCATAGGCAACTTATTTACTAAGTTTCGAGTTGGTTCAAATTCATCAAAAACTACCTTAACAAAAACTTTAACCTGAAGCGGGACAGACGGACGAACGAACGAACGGATGAACAGACTAGAAAATATACTTCCCATAAATGGGGCATAAAAATGTATTGTTGTAAGTAAAAACTTTAACCTGAAGCCGGACAGGAAGACGGACAAACGAACAAACGGACGAACAGACTAGAAAACATAATTCCCATAAATGGGAAATAAAAATTTATTGTTGAAAGTGAAAGTAGTGATTTGGCCAAAATAAAAGTAGGGTAGAGATAAGAGGGAGGCAGGACTTATTCGGGACGTCGGGATCGGGTGTTTTTAAGCTCGGGATTTCGGGATTGATCTTTATGGGATGCGGGAATATTTTTTTTTTTAATTTTTGGATGTCGGGATATGAATTTCGTTCAAATACGCACCTCGGGATTTCATGTTTTTAAGCCCGGGATTTCGGGATCAGGACCGCTCAGACCACCCCACAAATGAGCCTTACTGAGTCATTTATACGAGATTCAAATCCTACTATAGGCATGTTAATAGGGCTCTCAAAAGGAACAGCACTGATGAATTGTCCTAGAAGCATATTTTATTAGAATAATTATGGTTTATAAGCGGTTTCGATTATTTCATGTTTGAAGCGGTGCAAATTTTTAATTTAATTGGACTTTTACCAACAAATGCATTGTAGCAAAAGGGAAAAAATAATTGTGGTATAAGGCCAGAAACATGAAAATAATTGAATTTAACAGAAAGGAAACACATAATGGACTTTGAAAAAAAGGGAGAGGGCTTTTCATACCTTAAATGATATTTTCCAGTCATCATATCTTTCACAAAAAATCATCCTACAACAATTTACAAGCTGTACATGCCAGCGATTTCGCGGGTGTGTTCTAGTAAGACTTAATAGCTCATGAAAGGTCATTTACCAAAATTTTAGAAGATTCTTGATTTTCTTTCTTTGGTTTTGAGTCCCAAATAATACCAATGCAAATATAAGGTAAAAATCTGAGTCAGCCTTTTCCCGCCATATTTTAAATCTCAAATATCTCGAAAAGGAGGTCCATGACCTATCAATATTTTTAGCTTATCTTTATCCCTAATTGATGCTCTACCAGCTTATAGTATCAATTTTAATTTCTTAATTTCTTAGTTTTTACCTAACCTCACTTTTATAGTACATCCTTAATTCGCATTTGAAACGTTTTACGTCCAAACGTAAATTATAATTCGAATTGCAATGCGCGTCAAATTTGCTTTAAATACTGTCCGAACGACGTTAACTTTAATTCGTATTAACTGTCCGGATTGTATGTTATTACCGGCGAAAAACAGAATACCCGAATCAATAGCAATGGATGCCAGATTTTCAAAAATATTATGATACTACTTGCTCTTTCTTTCTGTTGGTTTTGTTACATTTTAGAGCATAAAAAAGTAAAATCACAAAAAATACTAAACCCCAAGGAAAATTCAAAACGGAAATTCCCTTATCAAAAACTCAAACTCATGAACCGGACAACAACTGGCATATTCCTGACTATTTAAATTGATAACTTCGTTCTATTTGAAATAACCGTACTTTTCTATATTTTTCATTATTATCTGTGCAAGGCTTAAGAAAAAGTAGTGATGCAAGGTTTGGCTTGCGTCATGTGTTATCATATAACGTTCAAGGAGCAAATCCATTAAAATGTGAAAGTTTTCAGAGTAGATTTGAAATACACAATACATGTAGTTCAATTAAATACTATAAAATAACCAATATATGTCGGATTGCATATTTCACTGGCCTATTGCAGTTACTAGAAGCTCTGAAAATATTTCCCTAAAACACTTAAATATTTCAAAATGAACAAAAACTTCTAGAGAATAGTTCTAGTAATTCTATCATTTGTTGCTCAAAATATCCAATAAATTTACAATTTAACACAATTGTCGCATAATTAAGATTTGTAATTTTTCTTCGCTATTCTTTAGTAGCTTGCATGTTTATGAGTTCATCTAGCTCTCTTTAAAGAGAACAACAGAGGAACCACTGAAACTACAGTTTTGTTATTAACTCGTGATTGAATAGATCATTCATTCATTGATTTTAAACATAAAATTGAGTAAAATTGAGAATGGAAATGGGGAATGTGCCAAAGAGACAATAACCCGACCAAAAATAGTATTTTTAACACAACATGCACGTCACGAAACTGTATGTTCTCTACAAAAAGAAAAGAAATGCATACGTATTTGTTTTTCTTCTCAAACTCACTGTACAAACAGAAATGAATGATGAAATTGAAAAGCTGAATTTTTGAATGTTGTTAACCATCTGTATAAAATGACATTGCGAAGCATATGATTTATGGAACAGTACTAACAATGCAAAATCCATACAGAAAACCCGTAAAAGGTTTCGCTTACTAGGCAGAATATTTGCAGACTAATATACAATATACAAGTTTTTCAATTAGACTTTTCACAAAATGTCAATGCAATGTGGGCTTCAACTTGTTTCAATTAACATGCTTACATGTAACTGGTAAGAAAATGATTGTATGACATATTCATTTTTCGAAATAGATAAAAAGTTTTATATTCATAGTAATAAGGGCCATTTCCCAATCACATTACATTACATCTAGTTCCAACATTAAAATTGCTCTCAGTTAGTATCTAATATATTTGGCGCCATGTAAATTATATTTAAATAAAACAGCACGAAAAAGGGTAAATGCACAGAGCTTCTATTGTAAAAGTGTCACTTATAATTTTTAATCGTGTTCATAAGTTTGTGTTGTTAATTCGTAACTCAAAATGTTGTTAAAAGCTCTCATCAATTTCTAGAGAAAATTCAAACGATATTTCTTCACGCTATACAAACAAATACAATACAGAAGTTGACTATTTAAAATTCTGGATAACGTGGGTTCTCGTATAACCTGCTAGTAAAATAATATTGCCATGCAATAAGATTTAATACATCGCCTACCATTTTGAAAATTAAACACCGTGTTTTATAACCTAATAATACTAAATATTCTTATTTATATTCACAAGTCATTTCTCCTTGGCAGTTTTAAAAGCAACACTTATTTTCAGCATCAACAATTTACAAAATTCCAATTTCTGCAATATCTTTAATTTGAAGTACAAAGCTTTTCAAAGTTAATTTCCAATTATCAAAGGAAGTCTTAGCCTTCTATCATAATATTTGACAGTCATTCAATTCACCAATTAAACTTCTTTAGGCTTGGTTTGGCACTTACACATTTAACAAGATTGGAAACAGTTTTACAGTAAAATAATTTGTTTCTTTCATATGCACTTGAAGGAAGTCTGTTGATTGAGATTTTAAACACGAAATTTTTTACTCGAACTAGTCTATTGAATTGCGCATTATATGTTTAGATTTCTTAAGCACACTATGTTTTGGTTCTTAATGTTAAAGAGTAAATTGTATCATTATTTGAATTCAATTCTTTAGATAGAGAATTTCTTGACGCGCTTTGCAGATGAGATAAATTGTTGTAAAACTATTACGTACTCCGATATTACGTATAAAGGGTTGTAAGGGTACATGTAGATGACGTTTAATGACGACAGTCAACGTTCTATAAAATTTAATGTAAATTGTGATTTTCTTTTTAAGTTTCGTGAGCGATGTCATTGTACTATGTAAATCAGTTGTATGGTTCTTTGTTTTGCTTAATCTTTAGTTCCTGCATGTGTAGTGTTTCGAAGACTTGATGTTTATCGTGAAACTATTACGTACTCAGATATTACGTATAAAGGGTTGTTAGGGTACATGTAGATGACCTTAAATGATGACAGTCAACGTTCTATAATTGTAAATTGTGATTTTCTTTTTAAGTTTCGTGAACGATGTCATTGTACTATGTAAATCAGTTGTATGGTTCTTTGTTTTGCTTAATCTGCAGTTCCTGCATGTGTAGTGTTTCGAAGACTTGATGATTTCTTTCTTTTTGTATTGTCTAAAATTGTTTGCTTGACCCTTGGTATCTCTCTAATATATTTTATATTTCTTATATACAACAGATCATTTATCTGTAAATAATTTCATCAAGTGACTGTTTCTCGAGAACCCGTTTAGTTAAATTGGCTAACAACATTCGCGCGTCATTTAAAACCTAACCATCAGATTACATTCTTGATGACACGTGTATTCATAAAAATCACAAAAAAGTGCTCGGTTTAATAAAAGAAAAACTTGATCAAATTTTTATGCTCTTATTAACATAAAAACGTAACTTGAATGCTTTTATATTATATTTGTGTGTAAACGTGTTGATCGTGAACACATTTTATGAAGGTTTTTTTGTTCATTGTTATCAATATACTGGAATTCAAAGCGACTGTTATTAAAGTGAGAGATTTAGCTAGCTTTAAAACCAGGCTTAGGAAAATGCCTGTACAATGTCAGAAATATGACAATTGTTATCTGTTATTTGTTTGATGTTTTTTGAGCATTTGACACTGCCATTTGATTATGACCTTTCCGATTTGAATTTTCCTCGAAATTCGGTGTTTTTATTATTTCACTTTTTATCGGAGTATTTTTTGTTGTTTAAAGAATTTGATGTTATTATTTTATAAATGTATGTACTAAATACTATTTACCAATGCACTATTTTATTTCATAATAGAAAACATTTGCCGTTAAAAAATATCAGAAATATAACAGAGGAGAACTCATAAGTATAGAGCAATTATTTTTATGTCATGAGTTACAAATTCAAGCCTTAAATATTATTATGATGTCTACATGTACCTGCAAATAACTTTGTTTAAAATTAGCTCCATCAGCGTAAATTTACTTTAAAATGTCATCAAAATTAGTTTTTATTTATATTACTTTTTGTTTGCAGAATAATACCTTGAAAAAAATGTAGCTGAACTATGGCAGATCTTTTACTGCTTTTGAACAGTACTTATAACGAATGACCTTGGAATAATGCATCCATCTTGAAAGGGTTAGTAATTTTAAAGAGTTATTAAATTTAATTTTACAAAAATGAACATTCCTTTTGTAAAGCTAGGTATTAACACATTGCCATATTAATTTTGGGTACGTACAAGCTGCATGTTGAAGACAGGTGAATGTTATTTTAATTTATTTTGTATAAAGCCAATACGTACACCAAACGTTTGACAATAAATGTCCACTTCTAACCTTTTCAATTGGTGACTTCAATCACCAAAGCTTGCAACCAAGCATTACTAATCGTGTTCTTAAAATTATAAATTTACAACCTTCTTAATAACGAATAAAGTGCACTTTAAATGGTTACAGATTTACATTTATATACTATTGTATCAGAATTCAAATATTAAGTTTCAAACATCAATAATGAGAGATTAATTTAAAAAAAACTCTCATGGCATCACATGTATGTTGGAGCTGTTTCCTGCTGATATTACCACTTTTAATCCAAATGCTTGTTGACTACAAGGCGTTATTTCAAGTCATACAGCCAGGAATTGGCATGAAATAATTTTGATTTTGATATTTTTTAATTTTAAGTTGGTCAAAGAAGTTTAATTTGTTAAAATCCAATATTAATATCCTAAATTACATGTATTCCTTAACTGTTATTTCAGTTGGCGCCATTTTGGTCTTTTGGCTGGTTCATTTCACATTAACTTTTAATGCTTTCGGATTTCAAATATTTGATTTCGAGCATCACTAGTCAAAAATTACATTAATTAGAAAAAAAGAAATAAATGTGTCTCTAAATTCCTGTTCATGAATAAAGTTAGACTTTTACATAATTGAACTTAGCTATATATAGTGTTCGGATTTCAAAATAAGACGAGACGTTTTTCTCATGAACAGAGTGACACCCCATTCATCACTAACATTTACAGATCGAAGATCGTTAAGCAAAAATCTCCACATCGTGGTTTACATGTATTGCCCCAAAATATCAAAATACATAGAGCTAAAAATGTACTTTATGGTTTGATAAGATATTAATATAATGCTATAAACTTAGTAGTTTTAGATATGTTCTCATTTTAATATTTAATATGTTATATAAATCATGGCCACAACTTCAATGACCTATATCCTTACAACCAGCCCACATAACAAATATAATTTATTATTGTATCAAAAGATATTAAGAAATAAGCTATATATCAACAAAACATAACCACTTGAGCAATAATTAAGATCAAGCTGTATTAAAAATATCAGCCGTTGTAAATTTCATTCAAGCGTAACAGCTTGTAATTCATTTGTAGCATAACGTGCGTTTTGGCGAACTAGATTATAAGCCTTGATTAGTTGGGTTTTTTTAAAATGATTTTAATTCGTATGGATTGGTCAATGTCTGCGATAGTTGTGTGACTTTTTAAGTTTGACGTTATTTGATCTGGTTTTTTCCTATTACACCCACAGCTAACAGCCTAGCTACCTGTCTTGTTTGATTACAATTCCACACATTTGTTTTCAAATTAAAGAATATTATATCAAATACTAATTCTAATGCAATAAGTTCGTTTATAATTTTCATTGGACGTTGACTAATATTTTGAGAGGTTAGATTCCACGTTCTACCAGTCCGTAACTAAGTAGCCACCATTTTGAATTCCGATTTTTGTGGTGTATGTAATTTCTCAAAAAATATACAAGATAGTCTCATTTTGAGCCTCAAAGTCTTCTTTTTAGCTCACCTGGTCCAAAGGGCCAAGTGAGCTTTTCCCATCACTTTGCGTCCGTCGTCGTCCGTCGTCGTTAACTTTTACAAAATCTTCTCCTCTGAAACTACTCGGCCAAATTAAACCAAACTTGGCCACAATCATTATTGAGGTATCTAGTTTAACAAATGTGTCCAGTGACCCGGCCAACCAACCACGATGGCTGCCATGGCTAAAAATAGAACATAAGGGTAAAAGGCAGTTTTTGGCTTATAACTCAAAAACCAAAGCATTTAGAGCAAATCTGACAAGGAGTAAAATTGTTTGTTAGGTCAAGATTTATCGGTCCTGAAATTTTCAGATGAATCGGACAACCAGTTGTTGGGTTACTGCCCCTGAATTGGTATTTTTAAGGAAATTTTGCAGTTTTTGGTTATTATCTTGAATATTATTATAGATAAAGATAAACTGTAAGCAGCAATAATGTTCAGGAAAGTAAGATCTACAAATAAGTCAACATGACCAAAATTGTCAGTTGACCCCTTAAGGAGTTATTGCCGTTTATAGTCAATTTTCAACCATTTTCAAAAAATTTAGTATTCTTTTCAAAAAATCTTCTCCTCTGAAACCACTTTACCAAATTTAACCAAACCTGACCACAATCATCATTGGGGTATCTGGTTTAAAAAATGTGTGGCGTGACCCGGCCAACCAACCAAGATTACCACCATGGCTAACATAGTACATAGGGGTGAAATGTAGATTTTGGCTTATATCTCTGAAACCAAAGCATTTAGAGCAAATCTGACGCGGCGTAAAATTGTCTATTAGGTCAAGATCGATCTGCAGTGAAATTTTCAGGCAAATCAGACAACCAGTTTTTGAGTTGCTGTCCCTTAATTAGTAATTTTAAGGAAATTTTGCAGATTTTTGTTATTATCTTGAAGGTTATTATAGATAGAGATAAACTGTAAACAGCAATAATGTTCAGCAAAATAAGATCTACAAATAAATCTCATGACCGAAACAGTCAATTGACCCCTTAAGGAGTTATTGCCATTTATAGTCAATTTTTAACAATTTTCATAAATTTTTTAAATTTTTAGAAAATATTTTCAACTGTAATTACTTGGCCAAGTTCATTATACATAGAGATAATTGTAGCAACAAGAATGTCCAGTAAAAAAAAGATCTACAAACACATCATCACCAAAACACAATTTTTTCATGAATTTATCTGTGTCCATTGTTTAGTATGCACATAGACCAAGGTGAGCGACACAGGCTCTTTAGAGACTCTAGTTGTCTATATTGAACCAATTCTCCGCTCCGCGTAGCTGGTTAAACTCAATTTGCGACACTATAATCTACATTTTACGAAGGCCAAGTTTAAAATACAATACAGTTATCTCCTAAATACCATGTAAGCAAATGTGGAATTTTTTCGGTCATTATAAAGTAGATAGCAAGTAGCTTGCGTTGCTAATTAATTCCATAGATAAAATTATCAATTTATCAACTTATTTTTTGTCATTCTTAGAAAAAAACTGTTTTGTTTACTAACTGCTCTTCTTGAGTTTAATTGATGTTGTTTATGTGTAAAATATCCACCCGCTCTATTCTTTTGCACAATTTGTATTGTGGTCAATTGATTGCCTTCTTGTCAGATTGAGTCGATACTTTGTAATTTTGTTTGAAGTGTTTATTCTTAAGTGTTTATCAACATTGTAAATCAACTCTAAATGCTTATTATCCAGATGGACAATCTCAAAGAGTACCTTCTAACTACTGCCACTTAATTATTGTACTAGCAACGCACAACTTTGAATCGCCTAAAAACATTGCTATAATGATTTATTATGATGTTCAAATTGGTTACAATCAATACAAGAGTTCAATTAAATTTGGATTGTTACCGCTGTCTCGCAAAATCATGTCTTCTCAAGAGTGGAAATAATGCTTTAATTTCGCGGTTGGAGTAGTATTGAAGGGAACGGTTATTGTCGTAAGAAAGAAATTACAACCCATTAGGCTTTCTGTACCTATTATGTCCTGGCGGAAATACAAACCTGTTATGTTCCTAATTCTTGCTTATTATTTAATCAGACGATTTCATGATTTATTCTAAAGTATCACAAAATATGATATATTTATTATCAAATTACAACACAGCAAACGCTATTTTTTTTTTAAATGTTATATAAATGTCAAGTTATATGTCATGAAAATGTCATCATATAGAAAAGACAATTGAAAAATACTTAAAAGTGTTGGGCAGAAAAAATATTGTAAAAACACATTTGTAAATACAGGTTTCAGCCAACATTTGCTAGATTTGAAAATGCCTGTACCAAGTCAGAAATATGACTTTTGTTATCCTTCGTTTGATGTGTTTGAGCTTTTGATTTTTGTATTTGATTACGGACTTTATGTTTTGAATTTTCTCCGGAGTTCGGTATTTTTGAGATTTTACTTTAACTAGTTTTTTAAAACTGTATTATTAAACGGAATATTCAGACGTTCTGTTCTTTTTGTTATCCATGCTCCAATAAGATTTATGTATATTCCCATTATATGTTTTGGTTAAAAACAAAAAGGGCAAATTTTTGATAGCGATATGTATTTATATTATCAATAACTACGTGATTAACGTGCAGAGGCAAAAATCGCATGCATGCTCCGGACAAAATTATCTTTGTTATAGAATTTTTTTTTCTCGAAAAAACATTATTCTAAAAAATTAGGATTATACATGTCTATCACAATCAACTACACGTACATGCCTGCGATTAAAATTTCCAGTTCCAGCAGATGTCTGACATGTAGATATGCAAGTGCATGCCCGTTCGTCTGTATAATGGATTGTTGTTTCGCAGGCAGTCTTAGTGTAAACTAGGGAGATTTTTTTCTAGTAAGAACATTAATTCAAACTGATAAAAATAAATTACGTAATATTTTAGTACGTCTTCAAATACCACCACTGACTTATTTTCTCGTTTGAACAGATCTATTGCAGAACATTGTCAGCTATTAGTTTTATGTAGCATGAAGATAAATATTTTAGCTGTGTCATCAATTTGTTTTTCTAAGACAATGAATCTATGGGGTGCATTCCCGATGAATGTTGATGTATATTTTCAAATCAAATATTTGCAGTGTTGAAAAAAATCAAATCAAATAAACAATTTATATCAGGATTACATAATATTATATAGTTGTCTATGATAAACAGTTTAAAATATAGACTAGCTTGTACTATCATTTATCAAATTTCAAATCATTAGATTCGCCCTGAAAAAGTGATTCGTAATTATTTTTAGAATTACGACATCGAACTCCATCCGCTAAAATAGATATGAAGTTTTTCTTTTTAAGACCTTTTGAGTCATGTTGTTTTCCTGTTTTTTGACTTTCTAATTGTTTTACTATAAACGTTTAAATTTTAGTAGAAAAAAATATGTCAAATTTACCAAAGTCGCTATTTTAACATTGATATCAAACTGTAAAATGTATTTATTTCTTGTGTTTCCTTCGAGAGAACCGCAGATCCCTAAAATCATTTTTTCTGTTACTTGAAGGTAATTTAGTTTTCCAGGTAGAGTTTAGTTCACTTGTTTGTCTTTTCGTTTTTTTCATGGTTATAAATCATATTGTCCATGACTTGTGTGCTTTGAATGTGCTCTTTGTATCTACAGCGTCTATCTATACCTACATTACGTATTGTTGAAAACAGATCAAAGTGTAATATAAAATGTTATATGTTGGTGTATACATCATTAACTATCTTGTAAAAGAAATTATGAATTATCATTAAAATTGTATTTTAATCTTATATTTGAAACACGGTTACACTGAACACAAATTGTACAATATTTAATGTAATAGATTATTAAAGTAACTTTCCTTAGTACTGAGCCAAAAATTTTAGTTATCATGGAAATGTTAAGCATTTTTTTAAAGATTCAATGTTTGCTTCATTTGAAAAGTAAAATAACAACAACAAAAAAACCGAACTCAAGGGAAAATTCAAAACGGGAAGTCCGTAATAAAATGGCATAATTTAAAACTCAAACACATTAAACGGATGGATAACAACTGTCATATTCCTGACTTGGTTCAGGCATTTTCTTGTGTAGAACATGGTGGCTTTAACTTGGTTTTATAGCTGTATAAACTTCTCACTTGTATGAATGTCGCATAAAATTGAATTAATATTTACTAAGAATACTGAAGTTTCTACTTATTTTGCTTAGCCAGTATATTTTGCTTATTCATTTGGAATTATGGAGGTGTTCTGTTTTTTAAAAAGGCGTTGTCAAAATAAACCTTACTTTGGGGTTTTCCAACATTATATACTGTGTCCTACTGTTTGTAAAGGCATTTTAATCAACTTGTATTGCTTACCTAGCCATTATGTAACTCGATTATTTCAGTCTTCTGCCTTTTGTTATACCTTAACGTTCATGTGAACATAGGCAATCAATTCCATGTACAAATATTTCAGCATTTTTTTTTTGTTACATTTATAAACGATCAATTTTAGATCATTCAACCCGATTATCTCACGTGAAATCACAACTTGCATGATCGAAAAGCTTTCCTGGTTTTAGATGCTACTTTTCTAATTGAAATTCACACTTATGTGGGATGTGTTATTATAAATCAATTGTTTACAAAATGATTTCCCATGTAAAATGTGTGATTATCAATATAATTCAGAAAAAATGTGATATACAGACATTAGCCTTATCATTTTTTTCACTTGCTGAGCAAATACTATAGTTTTATAAGCATACCCAATTTCAGTTTAACAGCCGTCGACAACACTATAAAGTATCAATTATAAAAATTCCCATTAAAGGTGCAAATGAAGAGAAAATCAATTATCTAGTTAATTTTATTAAATTTGTGGTAAACAAACATTATGTAATCGTAATAGTTCATATATTCCTATTGTAAATATCTAATACAACTTTGATTCAAACGACAAACTAAATATACCTGTTTTAATAAAACAAAAATCGATGTTAATGAAAAAGGAAAAAGGTGTGTTATGACACGGAAGTAAAATCTATTATGCATATGGTAGTGACATGATAGTACAAATAACCACATATTGTAAACAGTGAAATTTAATATAAAACGTTTCGAATTACATTTAAATTGATTCAGTATTTAATTAAAATCCGAAAAATGTTATAATTTCCTAAGTGACATGTAAAAGTTGCATATCTCTTTTTGTTGAAAGCTATCTTAACTATCTGCATAATTCAATCAGTGTTTTGGAAAATTCACTATTACAATCGTTATCGCTACATTAGGCCTACTGCACATTTTTCTGCATAAAATACAACTATGAACAAATGGTGTAAGATGACAGCAATTATAGAAGTTCAACATGCTTTTAATTGTTATCTTAATAATCATCATTTTTTCTGGATTTAACATTTGTTGCTCCAATTGACCAACTTAAGACCCCAATTTAATTGGAATTAGTATTTCCTAACTGATAGGGCGATTGATTTTATCCTGTTTTAGTATTAAGGTTGTAACACTCGGTAACCAACTGTTTCTCATTACTTCGTAATCATTCCACTTCAGAACACGCGTTGGGAAGAATATATCGTCCTCAATTATTTGTAGTATTGGACACGAATATTTAATCACTTGGAAAAAAAAACGATATAGTCAGTTAGTGAAATGAGAGTCCCATTATATTAGCACACTTCAGAAGCGATCACAAATGTTGATGGAATCTTATTAAATATCTTTAAGTCGTATTTAGAACAATTTTCGGTATTTTTGGATTTCAATGCTCTTCGACTTCATATTTGATTTGGCTTTCCATCTACTTTGAATCAAGTGTCACTAATGACTATAACGTAGACGAAGTGTTGGTAATAAGTTATACGTTTGATGTTTTTTTACTGTTTTGGGATTTTTTTTATTTTTCATGCAGAAACTGGCACTCAAATAAAAAAAACCTACCCAATGAAAATTGCTATAGATTAAATACGTATTGTAACATCTCATGCATACATAGTTCTAATAACGATAATTTTGCTTGTGAAAATATGTCTGCATAAGTGACAAATTTGCAATATTGCATATAAAATTGAGAAAGGAAATGGGGAATGTGTCAAAGCAACAACAACCCGACTATACAGCAGAGAACAGCAGAAGGACACAAATGGGTATACCGTGTAACATTGAGATTCCTATAAAGGATCTCATTGAGCAAGCAACTAAACGGCAACACACCAAAATGTATAAAGGTTGACTTATACGGTCGAATTATTAAAATGATAAACTTTCACATTGGAATTTATTCGAGCTGCATTCGTTTGATACAAGTTAAATAAGTCATCAAAATAATCTTGCAAATATGATTTCTATGGAATATGTCCTCATTAAATGACAGATTTTAATAAGGATTAAATGACTTAGGTCAAATTTGCTAATAGGTGCATTTATTGTGTGATCAATGTCCTAATCATAGATATTTTTACACATTGAATCGAATATTAGGTAACATCCAAGTTATTAGTGATTCCAACGTTATAACTGTGTGCTTTTATTGACAATGACCCTATACCTGTCTTCTTCGTTTTGATATCCACGAAATTTGTGTCATATACTGTTCGAAAAACGACGGACAATCAATATATGGCTCTTACATCAGTTTCAAATCTTTCTACTCCGACAGTCAAATTCAACCCTATGACCAAAGCAATTAATCAACCTATCTAAGCACTCACTTTGTTGATTGCATTGTATGTGAAATGGACCAAGTCCAATTTCAATTTACATTTAATTCATTTTATCGGGAAGACACTGAAGTATGGCTTGATCAATTCTGGGATATTTTTAAACATCTCTTTAGATCGTATGTCGATACCGATATGACGGAATGAATTGAAAGTGAATTAAATATTGGCTACTTCATCCTGTAATTACATGTAAGTGTATATGTCATGACGGCTTCCTAGAGCTTCCGCACTAACGTTTACTATTTGATAGGTAAATTAATTTGAAAAGTGTGCGTGTTTGTTTGGCACATCAGCTGGAGGCCATCATCAGAAATTTTAATTGATTTTATGCATACCTTATCATATCCAGGTACATTTAATTTTGTAGTTATACTCATCATAGATACCAGGATTGAAATTTTGCATTTGCGTCAGACGAGTGTTTCTTCTACAAAAGACTTATCAGTGATGCTCAATTCGTAAAAGTTGATGAGCATTGAGGACCAAAAATTCCTAAAAAATTTGCCAAATACAGCTAAGGTAATTTGTACCTGAAGTAGTGAATTTGTAAAATATATAATCGTTTTAGTTTCTGTCTTCTATATTTTGTCTCCCCAACAAAATGACTTCTATCAATCTGCGTTAAGATGGAAACAGATAGTCCTTTCAGAGTTAATACAAATACTTAATGGCTTGAAATATTCGGGCAATACAAGAAATGGGCATTTTTAACTGTTTTTCTTTTTTTAATTATTGGTCATCATGTTTTTTGTTTTTTGATTCCAGATGGTTACTTGTCGAACTAGCGATGTTTATTTTGTTACATATATAAATATAAGCGGAATATTACTAAAATGTTTTGCTATAGGCATTCAGTTTCGTTATTATATTTTTTCCTATTAGTTTGCCATCATCATTGACGTATTATTGGCATGCCCAGCTTTAAGTTTCCCGTAAGTTTTTTGTCGGCTGAAGCTTAAGCCTTGTTTGTCTTTTCGTTATTATTTTTTTGATTGTCATCGCGTTGTCAGTTTATTTCAGCTAATAAATTTTGAACATCCCGTTTGTATCTTCCGTCTATCAATTTTTTAATCCGTATGTATGCGAACTTTGAGAAAAAGATTAGAGAAAAAGATTAACATTTAATTCATACAAATTAAGATTTTTTTTATATGAACCTTGAGATGACCAACCACTCGAGTCCAAAAGACATGGATGGAAGCAACTATAGGTATTCATGTGGCCTTCGTTTTATCTAATCTCCCTATTTCTACTTTATTTTGTATACACATAGTACATTTGTAGTATAACTTTATTTGTGTAAGAAACGCTTAAGCAGTAGCGGAACTATATTTCTAATATATTCATATATAACTTATATCATAACTTTTGTGTTTCGGAATTAGTATGTAATATATATTTTTTATCAAATTTTATAACATGAATAACTCGATGGACACAAGTTTGGCAGTTATTTATCCTTTACTTTTTCTACCACTACGATATATATAGTATGTACTAGTTTTTAATATATCAACTACAAAATATATAATTAAAGTCAGATTTATCTAGATTTTTCAAAAGATCATTCAATTAAAAAACAATCTACGTATGTGTTAAATTCATAAGTAAGCAATACTTGAAATCGGAGACTACAAATAAGATTGAAGCGGCAACCACGATTGAAAAATTCATATACTAGCTTGTTCCATGATGAAATTGACATTGTACTAATTTATAGCTGTGTTACTATATTCAGGAAATAAACACAACTAGTTGAAGTATAAAATCAGATATTGTTTATTTAATTGATGAAAACAAACTTGAGGATACATTGGTATTCTCACTGAATGTTTTACTTTAATGTACCTGTGTTTTTTGTATTGTATGGTAAAGTGTAACACAAAGGAGGTCATTAGTGGAGCAGAAACGGCTGACCATTCAGGACCACTAAATCTTGCCCTTTTTTTCTGTTCGAGTTTGTGTTACTCAATCTTTATTTTCTGCGTAATGTTTAGTCATGGTTGTTATTTGCCTTGTCGTCGTTTTTCTATTTGGCATTTGTGTCGTTTGCTTTATAAAAATTATGTTATGTTTTATCAAATTTATTGATTGTATATGTCCTATGCGAATTTCTGGATTAACCTTCATCAGGAACGCGCAAAGCCAAATGTAATGAGGCAAAATACGTATCAGAACCAAAATAGTTGAAGAGCTATATGACTTTAACTAACAGCCAAATAAGCCTATCTAAGTTCAAATTTGTCAGATGAATTGATATAAAGCTTTGAAAACAAACACATAGTTTAAGGAAGGTTTGTTTTAAATCATGTTAGTGCTGAATATACTGAGCTAATGAAACCCTCGGGAACTAATAGTCCATTAGCGGCGGTATCGACTCAGTACTATACAAAATGAAAGCAACACTTGACAAATTACATAACCGATCCTGTTTTCAATAATATTTGTCAGGATGGAAATAGAGTTAGGATTAGTATAAACTTCTCTTCGGATTTGTTAGTATATTGTGTACATAGAGAACAGTTCTACTCATAAACATATCTGCCCTAAAAGTGTTCTACTGATAGAACTGTCAGAATCAGTTCTAGGGTAGAACTTTTCGAAACCGTATTATATTGAAACTGTCCACAATTGTTTTAAGCCAGAACTCGTTACTGAAAGAAGTCAATCTAGGCTTAAGCAGTTCCTAAATTACGTAAACAAGAGCAGATATCTTAGTATGGTATAAAACAATTTTAGTTTATGAGGAAGTCATGTTTCCTTATGAAATGTATTTACAATTACAGGACTAAATAGTAAACTTATTTAAGATTTGGTTCAATTAAACGAAGGAGTAATAATGCTCTTCAATTTTCATTTGACCTCACTTTTCAAGAGTTTTTATTCCACTGACACTGGTCTTATGTAGACGGAACTCAAGTCTGGTATTTCAAATATAAACCCGATGTCTACGATTAGTTAGAGGGGAAAACTTCCTAAATCCTTGTGTCTAATGGCATAATTGGGATTTGTATTGGCATGTTTCGATATACCAAGACTGTTCTTATCTTATGCATAGACTACATAAGCCGTAATTGACACAATTTTTTGGAAATTAAGGTTATTAATGATCTATAATTTTACACTTGTTTGGCTTTTTAACTTTTTTATATGAGCGTCACTGATGCGCCTTATGTAGACGAAACGCGCGTCTGACATATCTAATTAAAAAGCTTGGTACCTTTGATAACTATCAAGGATATTAGTATGGTTATGTTAGTTTTGTCCAAAGTAGTGTATTATACACTTATCGCACTTATTGAATCTTGTCAACATCGACTATGCACACATTATTGAATTGTTAATTCGAATCCAAAAAGAAAAGACCCAGCCAATAGTTTTTGTTTCAATGATGTGAAACAGCAAGTGTAATTGCTGAAGTACGATTTCGATATATTAAGGCACATAACAACTAAAATTTTGCTTACGGTCATCTCATGTGGTATGGATCATAGTAAAAATTAACGTGGTTACAAAATGAATTATGGAGCTACCAAATGTAATCATGTCCGTACATTGACCTATAAATGTTTACTTTTATTAATTGTTATTTGGATGGAGAGTTGTCTCATTGGCACTCACACCACATCTTCCTATATCTATGTATTATATGTAAATGGTAACATTGAATCTGAATCTATAATATATTGATTAGAAATATATGAATGTTTGACTTATTCTGCTTTCTATACAAGACACTTGAAGTATTCAATACATTTGTATTTCGCTTTAGTATTTGCTACTTTGTTAGCTGGAATAAACACACTACGATTTCTGGTAGTATTAAATACATGTGTATTTCTCTTTAGTATTTTCTACTTTGTGAGGGGTCAATCACATTGTCGTTTGTTTTTTGTTGCACTTCAGTGTTTCTATTGTTTCTTTCTTTTCCTCTTTTAGTTGATGCGTCTCCCTTGGTTTAAGTATGTTTCCCGTGTTTGTTCTCTCTGAATCGACGACTTTCGGACAGCGGAATACTAATGTTGTTAACCGTGCCCGGAAATTTAGAAATGATTCATGTAAACTTGTCGCTCCTTTAAATAAACTTATTCTAAAAGGTTACCTATTCAACACTGTAATAAGATCATTGAATATTGTTTTATTGGTATACATATTGATTTTGTTATCAGTAAATTAAAAGCTAACTAAATATTCCTAGTATGTTATATGTATATGCATATTCATGGATCTACAATCTGTCGATACCTGTAACTTGGCATTGCACAAGGTCATGTTTTTCTCTGGCTGTTTATGACGTCTTTACACTAAATCCATTGGATGTTGGATGTGTACGGATTGATTGTTTAGTCTTAGTTGCATGATTTTTTTATTAGTTGTTAGTGGCTTTGAACTAGATGTCAGATAACTGCGAGTACTCTCAGATCTGTTCATTGTGTCTTTTTGTGTCGGGATGTATAAGTACCGGGCCACGTCCAGTCCACTTGTATTATTGTCCATCTGATGAGTTAAGCCTTTTTCAACTGATTTTTATAGTTCGTTCTTATGTTGTACTGTTATACCACTGTCCCAGGTTAGGGGGACGGTTGGGATCCCGCTAACATGTTTAACTCCGCCACATTATTTATGTATGTGCCTGTGCCAAGTCAGGAGCCTGTAATTCAGTGGTTGTCGTTTGTTTATGTGTTACATATTTGTTTTTCGTTAATTTTTTTTTACATAAATAAGGCCACTAGTTTTCTCGCTTGAATTGTTTTACATTGTCTTATCGGGCCTTTTATAGCTCACTATGCGATATGGGCTTTACTCATTGTTGAAGGCCGTACGGTGACCTATAGTTGTTAATGTCTGTGTCATTTTGGTCTTTTGTGGATAGTTGTCTCATTGGCAATCATACCACATCTTCTTTTTTATATAATGTTGCCTTTATTAAGTAATGGCTACTTTAAAAGCTAGAATAAACACACTACGATCTCTTGTAGTACTCAATACATTTGGATTTCGCTTTATTATTTGCTACTTTGTAAGCTGGGATAAACACACTACGATTTCTTGCAATACCCAATACATTTGTATTTTGCTTTAGTATTTGCTACTCCGTACGCTGGTTAAAACGCACTACGTTTTATTGTAGTATTCAATAAATTAGTATTTCTTTGGTTCTGTAATACGCAATGATAAATTTGATGAAACCATTTTCTATTTCAGTTTTATTTTACTTTTAATGCCATAATGGAAATGACTTGCACATCCTTTTACAAGAATTACGTATTAGAAAATTATCTTGATATCACTTAGGTATTTTCTAAAAGATAATGCTATTATGTGTTTATCTAGTTTAACTGTACATGTAATTTGGAAGACAAATACGTATAATTTTAATCACTCGTTTATTTCCATCTTTACATATTATATTACAGGAAACAATAACGCTATTTTAGACATGATATTTATCAGCAGTTTTTTCTATACAGAGGAAAATTATAAAAGTCTTTTTTCTAATGTGAAATTATGTTGAATGTCGTGGAAATTGTTTCCGGCATTTCTTTGACATTGTAATATTTCTGTGTCGACATCAATTATTCGTGATTGTTACAATTAAAAACCTGACAAGTTTATTATGGTAAACATTATGTGGTAAATCTCCGAAAAAACAATTACTGAGCTCTTTGGTAAATACAAAATGGGGAAATCCACAACAACTCAAAAATCAAATGTAGTCAACCAACTGAGCGAGTGAAAATCAACTCTGCCTTGGTACAGGCATTTTCAAAAGAAATTTTTATACCTAGTTTTAAAGCTAGCCAAACCTCTCACATGATTGATTGTTGTTAATAATTCCGTTATATTAACACATTGGATGACAAAATAGGTTAATCTGATCCAGAAGCAAAATAGTGTGCAAATGCTTCACAGAAGTACTACACATCTTACTAAACAATTCAAACAAACATGCATAGTCAAATAAATCTAACAAAGACGCCGGACGAAATAGTTGCTACGATAATAGAGAAAAGTCGTGATCATCTGTGAAATATATTTTAATTACCGGTGATGTTTGCACCAGCACAACTTTCAAAGGGACTTCTATGTTACCAGTAAGAGCCCTTGGTTAAATGGAAACCTTGTGAGCAGCAACACGTATAATGAAAGCATGATAGAAAAGCAAGTCCCTGGATATTTTAGCAGCTGTGATACATATACATCATGTACAAGCGCTGCTGGAGTGTTTTTACATAGAAATGGAAAGTTCGCAATTGGAAAGATGGAGTAATATCTTTTATTGTAAGGTTTCAACAAATCCTTATTCCTAATTTTTTTTTATTGATTTGTTATTATTTGTTTATGTCTTTGAATAATGTATGAGTCAATTACCAATCTGCTAATTTGTGATGCATAATAACTTGAGAAAAACTTATCAAGGTATGTTTTAGGAGTTACACGTCGAATGTTGTACGTGGAACCGGAACTTATTTCCTTTTCCGTGTAGCTAAACTCATTCCCGGTTTTTGACGAAATTCGTGTAGTTAGTTATTATGCTGTGTTTTGTGAACTGATGTTCGTCGGTTTGGTTTGTTTTCGTTTTCTGTCTGTTTGTTTTCGATTTATGTGTATGACAATCCCTCGGTATCCTCCTTTTACCACAAAGAAGTTTTCAAGCATAATGGCTGAAGTAAGAAAGACATCATATTCATATTTGACATTGGTAATGCACGGGCGAACATTTCCTTTTTTAACATAACCAGTTAATATAAAAAAGAAGATGTGGTATGATTGCCAATGAGACAACTATCCACAAAAGACCAAAATGACACAGACATTAACAATTATAGGTCACCGTACGGACTTCAAGAATGAGCAAAGCCCATACCGTATAGTCAGCTATAAAAGGCCCCGATAAGACAATGTAAAACAATTCAAACGAGAAAACTAACGGCCTTATTTATGTAAAAAAAATGAACGAAAAACAAATATGTAACACATAAACAAACGACAACCACTGAATTACAGGCTCCTGACTGGGGACAGGCACATACATAAATTATGTGGCGGAGTTAAACATGTTAGCGGGATCCCAACCCTCCCCCTAACCTGGGACAGTGGTATAACAGTACAACATAAGAACTATAAAAATCAGTTGAAAAAGGCTTAACTCATCAGATAGACAAAAATACAAGTGGACGAACTCCTGCGAATCACACTCAAACGTTAAAGTGTTATTGCTTATGAGGTTTCCTTGAGGTAAACCTTGTTCTTCTTAATGAATTATTTATTAATAAACCTTGTCCAAAAAGAGGATTTCAAAAGACGATTTTAATAACCTTAGATACATTTAAAAAAAAGTTCAGAATGGACGATATTGCACCTTAAGATTGTCTCGTCAATGTTCTTTGCTATATTTACGAGATATTTTCTGTTTAAGGCGGTAGATTATAAGAACATCAGTTGTTTTATGTTTACTTAATTTATCATTTTAAAACATAAATGACACTGTTTTATAAATAATTTTATAGCAAATGAAGAAATAATTATAGTATCAATAATAGATCACATAATTCTGTATCATTTTGACACAAATATTGATAGCTATTTATTTTGATCGATGTATTTTAGCATTTTCTGTGAAATTTGTTAGTTAAATTTCCTTTTCAGTTGAAGTACAATGACGCGTGTCTTTTATTTAATTGTAGGGCAATAAAACAAAACCTAACACGTGAAACACCAATTTGAATTAATTGCCATTATAAAATTCAAATAAATGCAGCTGTTTTAAGACGATTCATTTTTATGTTATAGCATCATTAAGTAATACGGGAATAGGCTTTATCATAAAACGTTGAACAATCGTTTGTAAAAATACTATTTTCAAAAATAGTACTGTAATTGCTTTTTCATTTCTCTTTTGTGTGGCTAAATGCTCTTAATGCTCTTAATTGTTTCTTGTGTCATCTTGACTATTATCTTTTCGTGTGCAATCTTGAATCTTTTAAAAAAAAAAATGTTGACAGGCAAATTGTAAAAAAGAAATAGCGAGGAACAGGACAGAAACTTGGATCGATAAGCCATGCATATGCAAGATGAGGGAGTCCTGCAAAAGCCATATCTGCTATCCAAGATGCGCAAAACTAATTTGTCAATAGGAAGGCTAGCAGTGATAGCAGAAGAACTGTTCATTTTTATTAAATGTAAATACATTTGAGACCCCCGCAACAGTAAAAAAAAACGGTTGGAAATGTTAAACCTTTTTGGAGTTTTGGGTCCTCAATGCTCTTCAACTTTGTATTTGTTTGGCTTTATATCTATTTTTATCTGAGCGTCACTGACGAGTCTTATGTAGACGAAACGCGCGTCTGGCGTATTAAATTATAATCCTGGTACCTTTGATAACTATTTAAACAAACAAAAAACGCAAGGTTGCAAGTATTTTTTTCAAAACACCAACCTTACCTGAGCGACAATGGAGAATACTGATACAATTAAGTGTTGTCTTAGCATATAATGTTTTCTTGTCATTTATGGTAACATTGTACTGCTAACAATTCTTTGGTAGCCTCAATTTAATATACTCACTATTTCTTGTGATTTTTGTAGATGTAGATCTTGGAGCTTGTACAGTTTGGTCTACTATTGATGATCGTATTAATACCTCTATAGAAATAAATCGAAAACAAACTGACATATTCATAAATACGAAATTCAATAGAAGCAGAATAGACAAACGCCAGCCTATAAAACACTAGAAAGACAGAGCAACACGAACCCAACCAAAAATCGATCCTTTCCAAGACAAAATAATGATAGTTGTTTTCCTTTCGATTGATGTGTTTGAGCTTTTTATTTTGACATTTGATAAGGGACTCTCCGTTTTCAGTTTTCCTTGGTAATTTTGGCACTTTTTATACCTTACTCATTCGTTCATGTTACATTCCAGGAAGTTGTAACATAGAGCTCTGCATGTCTGGGTTTGTTTTTAAGACCGTAATGCTAACATCAGACTAGATGTTCGGTGTTGACGATCGTATGCTGACCACCTAAAAATATGTATGGTTTAATTATGTATTTTGACCTCTAGAATTTGTTGGTGTTTGTGTAGTTGTGTTACTGTTCGTTTTCTCGACAAACTTGAAGATAACTTGGTTACTTTAAAGATAAAAAGATAAATATTGTTTTCACACAATATGTTACAAACTCATTAACATCAAATGGATTATTCTCTTTTGAAGTACCATAGGGTACAATCCAATTGTGTACATAAAGTTTATTTTGAACATCCGAATGTACTTATTTACTATCCAAGGCAAGGTTTAAGGGGTGGGCATAAGTTTTATCAAACATTAATAGATAATTATAGGAATTTCTTTGCAATGAAATCCATCAGTATTCATGTATAAACAAATACACAATCATTGTGATGTTGCTATTTTTTGTAAAATTATTGTTTATAAAATGTTGAATCATTCGAAAAACTATGGCTTTCCACTTCAGTTTTTTAATTGTCTATGCATAATTTTAAACACTCGTTTTGTGTGTAACTTTTAGGCCTAGTATCTTAAATGAGTTTTTACAACCACTAGATCGATGCCACTTCTGGTTGCTGTCTCGTCATCGAGGTGTTACCAGGGTTGAGTTCAGTAGCGGCTACGTAGCTGCTATCAATATATATGTAGGAACTAGTCTAGAGCTACAAGTTCAATAGTCAAAATCTATGTAGCACTACGTAGCTGCTACGATATTGAACTCAGCACAGGCAGTAGTCAATACTTTTGTGTTATCGTGTATTTCATCGATATGTTCATTTCCTGTAATTTACTGCTATCAAATGTTGAATAAGTCAAAAAACCGTATTATCTACCCCCAGATTTAAATTATCTTAGTCTTGTTTGCCACAATTTTTTAGCATTTTTAGTTTTTAATGTTCTTCAACTTCACATTTGATTCGGTCTACCAATTGTTTCAATTTGAGCGTCTTTTGTGTCAAACTTTAACCTGTTATCCTTGATAAGTTTTAAATGCATGACAATATAACAGATGTCATTCGGTATGATTTGTTAAAAGCAAAAGTATATATAAGTTTGTGTCAATAACAGACCGTACACATATAAACATATGATAATACAAACATAAACTTTTAAAAAGGAAATCTTGTTATTGTTATCTTTTTTTCGATGTTCAGATGTCAACAACTTTATATTATGGAGACCTCTTATGAATCCATTAACATGACTATCAAACTACTAAATATCATCATAAAGCACTTGTTTCTGCACGACTCTTGATATGGCGCAGTAAAATTCCATACGTGCTACTTTAACATTATGAGTATTGTAAAGTTTAACTCTCTTCTGTGAATGGTATAACTAATCCATCTGTATAGTTCTTCCTAACAATCTGATATCAAAAGGGCCACTCGAAGGAAAATAATATAGTTGTTCATTTTCGCAAACATTTCTATCTCGAGGTCAGGTAGTCCGAATGCATTAAGTAAATACATCATATTTTCAAACATTATCTCTTGAAAAAAATCAGGAATAGTATACTGTAGGGCCGTCACTGCTTTTGTGTGTTTTTGGTTTGACCTGGGCTGACGGGGAATGCTTAGATTGCAACACAATTTTAATGGACGAAAATTGAATGCAATTTCAATTGTTCTATTCTTCCGATAAAATAGAAAAATGAAAATAAAGTATATCTAAACTTGGCTTTTTAACGGTTATACACGTGTGGTTATACCATGATTGTATACCATGCATACTTGCTTTAAACTATAATTCACAAGATATCAGTAGGTGGGTCGTTAATTCAAAACTAGAGCCGTAAGGCGATTACTGCAGTGAAAAACCAATTGGTCGCAGATAAATTTTCACTATCACGTGATTGTCCAATTCATCTTTTGCTCCTGATTGCATTACTGATCGTTAAGCATTGTTTATTGGTTGACAAAGCAGTTGAATTGACTATAATATTCAAATACTTGACACATGAAGTGCATTATTATGTTCGTATTTGTTCAGTTTGCCATGTTTTTCAGAGTTTAGAGTTTAATTACCAAAAATACAAAAACCTAAATGAATTTTAGAAAACAGAAAAGAAGACGTTTTAACTTTTATTCAGCGCAATCTGAATATAGTATGTAAAGTGCTTTTTGAAAACTGTGCCATAAGGCGATGTTACCAAATTTAAAAAGTGTTCATTTTGTATATCGACTATTGGTGTGCCTCTTACATTGTAGTAGTGTGTCTTTGTAAATTGTGTTCTGTGTGCGTATACATAATTGTTTTTAGTGTGCGTATGAACATTGTTTAATTGATTGATGTCCCGATACTGTCTCATTGACTTTATACTCCGATATATGTTACCAGTGTATCTATTAAAGAGAAGAGGACAAAATGATAAATTATGTTTTAAACTCGATTCAAGTACAGGAGAGATTCTCGTCTTTAAAATAGTAAACACATCGGAGTCCTTTTTTTTTCATTTTCTTAATTTTAGTTTAAATGAAATATGCTATTATAAAAATCATGGTTCAAACAACCAGCAAGTATCTATGAGTGTTCCACACGTCTTGGATATTTGTAAAGAATAAACTGGATGCATGCAAAAGAGAGACAACACTAATAACATTAAAAGACATAAATTCCGAAATGGTTATGACGGTAAGGACATCTGGAAATCAATTTGTTTGCGATGAACCCCCTTTCTAACTAAAACACATAACCATAATATGTTGTATTCTTTCTGGTATTCAAGCCTGCTAGTACACATAGTTCAAATGATTTATATAATCTATTTATTTGTTGCCGACGTATAAAATGACGTATGACTGGACGCATATTCCAATAGTTTTACACTTTGGCTAGCGGAGTATTAATAAGTGAAAATAAAGTATAAATAAGCACTGGAAGATCATGATCTCTTCAGTATATATAGCTCTACTCAATGTTTGGATTACAATATTGAGCCTCAGATGCAGCAGATTTAATCAAACATTAGCCATGTTTCCCCTTTGGGAACAAAGCTTTAAATTAAACATCATACTCCCATTGGGGATGATCTAATCCATTTCATCTCATCTGTGTTTCCAAATTACTAACAAAATATATCACGTCATTTAATCTGGATTCAATCGGGATTTTTGATGAACACTAAAGTATTAACTAGAGATTAATTAACGAATATTAATTTGTAATCCTGTATGCAATGAATTTGTTTAAGAACAGCAGTTTTGACTTTGATTGACGGTTTGATTGTAAATAATCATAATGAAGCAAATAACATAATCGAATATAAAAACCATATTTTACTTTGTTAATTCTTATTAAAAGAATTATATAATCGATAGATTTGTGCATGATTACTAATTAACATAAATATGGTTAGTGGTCATATCAGCTCGTCGAAGTTTGAGATTAAATATATCCGTTACCAACCTGAGCGGCCCGACCTGAGGTATAACCAAAATTACCTTAGTGGAGGAGTAATAGATTGTTTGACTAGTGTTGCCTTAACTCCAGTGACACCAAGTTAGAGTGTCCATCACACTTACTATAGACTATAGTACCGAATCTCGCAAATTTTAACCTACGTCTTCATTCGCTTTTAAAGATAAATACAGTTGGTTTGGTTCTAAGAACCCAGGAGTTAATCATTGACGTTCATAGAAACAGTACATACATGACCAATTAAATGCGTGATAAAATCTATATAACATATCGATATTTGAACCAAAACTTAATCGGGTATGTGGTCCTCTGCTTATACGATATGATGTTTTGTGGCACTTTTTTTAAAATATTTATAAAAGATTGAATTAGCACCATTTAATACAGCATTCGTTCTTGTGAAATTCATTCGCCGCCATGTGTCTTACTTCTCAGATTATATTATTACAAAATGTATCTGCTTTTGAAAGAAATTCCAAAAATAAAGTAACAAAGTCACTTTTGACCATGCGTCGATACTCTCTCCTGTTCTGATTGTTGTTGCGCTGTTCTCCTTATTTTTTTTTTTGTTTATATACTTTTATATTTATTATTTTTTTTTCTATAGGTAGGAAAGTGATTTGGTGTTGACAACATACCTTGAATATCCGATGGACTTCGTTCACAACTTTTAGATTTAGAGATTAACATGTGAGATGTGGTATGTCTTATTTTACTTTTGTAAAATGTTTTGTTCCGATTTTTTTTTTTTTTTCGTTGGATTTGAACTCACTGTATTTTTTTGTATTTTATCACAGTAAAATATAATGATCGGCAAAAACTTGCTTGGTGATTCCATCTTTACCAATTTTTCATAATCAAATAAGGTACTTGACGAGATTCAGTGGTTGGATTTTGAATTGATAATTGCTGTTTGTTTTTGTTTCTTTTCTGTTTCGAAAATATTTTTCATGGGATTGCAAATCTCTTGTCCCATGTGAGTTGTTCGAAGGTTGTGTTGTATAATTAAATATAATTTTTTCCTACTGGTAGATTAAATGTCCCTTTGATATCTTCCGCCCCTCTTTTAAGGGTTGTTTACTTATTTCAGCTATCCCCAGAACTATGTTTATTCATTTCTAGTTGTGTCACGATATACCAGTTTCTTTTCTTCGGGAGTTCAATCGATTTATCGGAAACATTGTTAAAGATGTTTCTTCTATGCTTTTCTGTACTGTTTGTTTTATATAAAATCTACATTACGGTCAATGTCCTAGTAAACATGTGCATGTACAAAACTGGTACCATTTAATCTGTGTACTTTTACTGTCCTATATGTAACTCCAGGTAGAAGAAATATAGAGGGTATTGATCTACTTAGAATTGATAAGGGAAATAGTCCTTGTAATTGATTAGGGCAAATAGTCTATACTAATACGTCATATGTAATCAACTGTTTTAAAAGATAACACTAGTAAATTATTCAGTAACTCGGGATTTTTTTTATTAGTTTTACATACCGGTCGATTATAGGATGCGCACGGTCACTGTACACTTTACCAATTTATCAATCAATTAGATCGCTTTGTCATGGTAAAAATATAGGTTAAATCGCTTCGTATACCGTATTTACTGACAGAGAAAATGAATATCAATGAGGATGATAACTACTTATTTGGAAATGAAAAAAAGGTTCATTGAAGGAAATATGTACAAGCTATTGTTATAACATAGCTGGGATCCACAAATTCCAAATTGTATAAATGCTAGTTTTTTAAGTTTTGTGTAGATGTTAGGATGCTCCAAATAAAGAACATATAAAAAACATTACAAGAGCCGTCAAATTAATAGCAAGCCGGGTTTTCCGTATTTTGAATTTGATGTTAAGCGCCTGCCGCGTTCTGTGGATATTTTCCAATCGTGTGTCCTGCACGGTAAAAATAAAAATCGTCAATATTGAACCTCAATTTTATTGTCAGTTAGTAACAACATATTAAATATTGAAAACGGCATTGTCTAAATGGTTCATACGTTTTTTCCAAGAAATTATTTGAGCCACCTGAAGCAACTGTTATATAATTTAGGAGTTGGGCCTTTGGTTGAATTGTGTTCCTGTTATTTTTATTGAACATAAACTACTGACTTTACTTCATATAATGGCAAAAAAAGCTTGATTATAATCTAGTACGCAGAAAAGATCTAGCATTAAATACGTTCAACGACAATGTGTTGATACGGACTGATAGAAAAAAGTGGCGAAAGATACCAAAGGGACATTCAAACTAACAAGTGGAAAATACAATGAGAATGCCATGGTTATCAGACCAACAACAGTACATAAGACTGAGCAACACGAACCCAACCAACATCTGGGGGTTAACTCAGTTTTTCTGTAGGTTAAGCCTATCCTGTTCCACATGTGGCACCCGTCGTGTTCCTCATGTTAGTAGAACCCGGTGATAAGTATAATTTTGTAGGTCACATTTGGGGAAAGGGGACAGGATTGCAGTTATGAAAATTGCAACATATATCTGTTAAACGGATACTCCATAACAGTCAACCAATGTGTGATTGCGTTCGTAAAATGTACATATAGATTTTTTCAACTACACTACTTGAAACTTTTAAACTTGTTCTAAATAGATAGAAAACTCGACAGTGATGTACAAAATATAAATGATGTTTCAAGATAAACTACAAAATGTCAAATGGAAATAGCATAGTTCGAGGGACATAATTGTACGTAAATTACTATATTATAGTCAGAAAAACCAATACAATTAAAAATTAGGTAAGCCCCAACGATAAGATAACCTAACGACACAAACAATAAGGCATATATCAACATAGAGGTAACGAAATTATCTTTTGAAAACTAAATGTATCAATCAAAATCATGTTTCGGTCTAAGTTTTTATACATTCAGAAAAAAATACCAAAAAATATTTATACCTTAATTGAATAACGAGTTCCTTTGTATTGCTATTCCTGAGTACATCACAAGTTACTGTTTTAGTTCGTGTTGCTTTGAAAACAAATATATTGCATTAATTGCAGTCATCAAAGATAATTTTTGTCGGCATCACAAATGAAAATGTGCAACGTTCCATACTAAATAAGTCTTGCATATTGTAAAAATGTCTCACCAACGGAGAAACTTGGTAAACTCTCCTCTTTTCAAATATATTTGAGTTGAAAAATAATTAAAAGACAAATTGGAATTTATTATGTTCTATTTAATAAAATTGTGCATTTATGTATAAATATGCAACGTTGCAAAAGAGACTGTGAATATGTTTTGCAAGAATAAGTAACAAATACCATTGGGGTTTTTTTTTTCGCTGTCTATAACGTAAAAATGAACAAAATAAAACATAAAAGAGAAAGTTATACGCGGAAGTTGGTATATATGTAAATGTCTGACATTGAACGAAGGTGATCTTAGTGATCAATAAATAGACTTAGTACAGAGGTTAAATGAAAGACTGTCTATCCAATATACCAGTTATCCAATTACTCTGAAAAGAACTGACACATTAAAATACTAGTTGTTGGATTTGATTTATTGTATTCATTTCTTTAAACAGCTAAGGAACTACCGTCCACACAAAAACAAATATTTGTTTTGTACAATATTTATTTTTTTACAATTTAGCAAGAAATGAAAAGAATGAGAAAGAGTCTGAACATATCAGTAGTTACCCATTCGTTTGATGTGTTTGAACATTTGATTTTGCCATTTCATTAGTGACTTACCGTTTCTTCAGAGTTCAGTATTTTTGTGATTTTATTTTTTATGTATAGATAAAAAGATTGCTATAAAATAAGTGGATTCATTCGTTAATATTATTCATGTTCCACCTCCTCCAGAAACTTAAAAGTATCAGTATGACACAGTATTATACTTCATTAGTTGCACATATATATGTCGTAAATATGAAAAAATTGTCCGGAAATGCGCTTTCATGACGTAAGCTGCAAACTTCCTACCAAAATACTAACCATCTATTTTTCCAAAGTTAAACCAATTATACCTATAAGACCCACTTTAAAATTCCGTGAGTAAATTTCTGAATAAAATGACTTGCTGTGACATTCCTGCCGAATCTATTAACATTTAATTCAAATTTCCGATTGGACAATTTGATCATAGAATTAAATTTAATAATTGATAAGCAAAAAATTAAAAATAAACAGCAGGATAGATACGTTCAAAGAACGACATTGACAAATAATGAAAATTTCAACATGGAAATACCGGCATGTGGTATATGAAACATAGAATAGCAGATGCGTTCTACAAAATAAGCCTTCATTGAGGAAAACCGGCGAGTTTAATCATAATTATTGATTATTAACTAATTATGTTTGAACCGGATGTTTAAGAAATTTTGATCTCTTGTGTCTATATTTGACCTAAGGTAAGATGATTTGCTTTAAACTGTTAAATACTTGAGATAGTGTACTTCTGCTATTATCCTACTGTTCAAATGTTCTATTTAATACAACCGTTTGTAGTATTGATATTCCTACCTAAAGGATGACTATCTAATTTATATAACTGATTCAATTTTGCTTTAACATATTATTATACTGTCATTATAAATTATTGCAATTATGTTTCGTTCCAGATCAGTAGTAGATTTGATCTCAAAATGAAATAATTGTCTCCATTGCTTTTGGTATTTTGTTTGGTTGTAAACATGGCATGTCAGACAACTGACTTTTGATTGCATGGGTATATTGCTTTAATGTTTTTAATTGGACGGGTATACAATGTTTTATGTAAGACTAGTGTTCATTCAATTCATATTCTTTTCTCTTTAAATACGGGGATGTGATTATCTGAAGTTTTATCATTCCATGTTAAAACAAAATTCTCGTTCATAAAAGGAAATTTTGTTTCTTGTCAGCCTACAACATGTGACCATCATCTCTATTTATAATGTTAATTGTTGTTAAATGTATGTTGAAAAAATCCTTTTTGCCGTTTTTATAAAGAAAAGTAAAAAAAAAACAATCATGCTTAAAATAATGTTTTGAAGTAAAAAGAGAAGGATGTTATTGTGGAAAATACTCTTCTGTTGTACTTAGTTAGCTAAACTTAACTTAATATTCTTTATATTTGAATATGCTGTCGTTTGTTTATGTTTTATTTTACGGCGAAATTTTAAAAACAATTTGAAACCTGCTCGTAAATTGCTGTAAGAGAAAGTGTTTCTAATATTTCACTAATCAATACTTATTTAATTTAATTTTCTTTCTTGAAATGCAGATATCTTTACTCGACTTGACGTAAAAAACATTTAAAGGCCATTTTGTTACGTAATCGCTAGGTTGATTGTCTCATATTTCTTCTGTAGGAAGTGAGTAGGTTGTACGGACTTATAACCTAAGTCTACTATAAAAACTAAGGGTTAGGGCATTTTGTATCTCACTAAACAATATGGGTATTGCTCATTGTTGAAGGCCGTACGTTGCTGAGTACTTTCATCCACGAGATACTTAATTTATTAAAATTTAAGTATTAAATTACAGAATGTTGTAAATGTACATAAAATCTTGAGATACACGTGTGTCGTCAAGTGAGAAGGTGTCGATTTGAGCTTACGTGCTCTGTAATTTGACTTAAAATGGAAAACTTGAAGGATACAATTTAAAAATACATCAGTTTGGATCTGCTTTAATTGACATTTCCAATGGTATAAGTATTAAATTATTCTTGATAAGGCATTTAGAATGTCAAGCTATCGAAGCAACATCATAGTGAGGACCCAATTTTAGAGCACAAAAATAGGCAAGTTTCGTCTTAACTAAATTCGTTTTAAGTCATGTGGATTTTTCATTTGATATCGTTTATTTTTCATTCAAGGCTGTTTTAGTAGTTCTTAGTTGGTGATTTCATTATACACTGTCTAATTTCTTGATATACTCACGTTGATGTTGACTTCTTGGATAACGTGACTTCCGTACGTTTACCTCGTGTGTTCTGTATCGCAGCATTTCCCACTCTGTCCATTATCATAGTAAAATTGCTTTTAACGTATACGTCAAAATTACTTTGATCCGGTAAATTTGATAAAGCACAATTTGCAAGACGTTAATGGAATAATGAAGATATTGAAAGCAGAAAAATCATAGACCCCCGGTATTGTTTTAAAAGTAAATCGATCTTTATTAGATTCAGTCGAGTTGTTTATCAACATTTTGCCGTCATTTTGTATGTATCAAGCTTAGTTTTACAACTACCGGAAGAAGTGATGCAAACATTTTAGAATCAAACAGTAGCCTGGTAAATTATTCTACTTATCCCAATGACATTTCATTAATGCTGAAATCAATGAATTATGAAAGATGTAATACAATATGATAAAAATGCTTTGGTGTGATGTTTTGAAGACATAATGGTTATTACTCATTAAAAGTCATATGAAACGAGTGAGTGGTGAAAAATAATGTTTATCCAATTCTTGAACCAATACATGTATATATCATAAACTAAGTCCTCTGTGCACGAATTTCTCATTTTTGACGCATATATATTGTTTAATCGTCATTTTTTTGCTCTCTGTCTGTTATGATTTAACAAATATGGCACTCATTAAATGCCGTGTTTTCAAGCCGAAGTTTACCGATTGTCACCTTATAGTAAACAAATAACAAGACGCATGGTTATTGAGGACGTGTTTAGCATGAACAATCAGATAATTGTTTATTTTAATGACAGATCCATGCGAATTGCGACCACCGGATTTTTACGAGGAGGGTTACGCTCAGGTCACTATGCATACGGAAAATATGTCGGCGAATTGCTTCCTGGAAGGAAGCAATTAAAAATATGTAAACTTCTTCTAAATGTGAACAAATTAAAGAATTTTCCTCAGAAAAAAAGTATATGTACATAAGTTGTATAATGAAAACTATCCATTTAGTTATAAAAAACATATGCATAATCTTTTTTTAATTTGAGGTTTCTTTAACTGTAGAGACGGATATAATTTAAGATAATAAAAAAAAACTGAAAGTTAGATAGTTATAATATATATAGCTATTGTATAACATATCTATATAGTTACAGGAACGGCAAAAAAAGTTTGAGTGGATACATATATACTGATATTATATATACATGAAAAGGAAAATGTTACCCATGAAAAAAGTAAAATCACAAAAATACTGAACCCACGAGTTAAATCAGAAACGAAAATCCCTAATCAATGGCAAAATCAAATGATAAAACAACTCAAACATATGGACAACAACTGTCAAATTTCTGACTTGGTAGAAGCATTTAAAATGTGGAAAATGGTTGATTGAACTTGGTTTTATAGCGCTAAACATCTCACTTGTATGACAGTCGCATCAAATTTCATTATATTTGCAACGATGCGTGAACAAAAACAGACATACATGTAGTAGGTAATATTGTCAAAATAGGGGAACAGCAGTCATCACCGTGTCACAATCCCAATCAGATCAAAAACAAACACACACTTACACAAATGTAACTCGATACCTGGAAGTCACAAAGGTGAGAGTCAGTGCTTATATAGGTACTGGCATGTAAAACGGACGGACATTGTTTTAATGAAATTTGCTCTTACAAAATCATGTCATGTTTGAACCCATTTTAAATTTAGAAATGTATCTTCATCATGCATAGTCCTAATTCTATGTCATGTTTTGGCTTAAGTTTTTGATTCTTTGTGTTCATAATCTCTTCAAAGAGAACTGAAAGATACCAAATGGGATATTCATACACATAAGTCGATGCCTTTGAAAATGAAGAAAAAACATTTTTAACATATATATTAGTTTTGTGACTTTAAAACATGTTGGCCCCTAACACAAATGAAGAGATATAATTGACAATATTCACACCTGGATCTGGTGCTGACGAACTAAAATTGGTACAGTTAATGTTATTAACTCTTGACGAATGAATGGATACGTATGTAAATCATATTTCACGAAATATATGCGGATCTTTTCTATCTAGATCGACAGCAGAAACATTCAACCCGGATAAATTTCCCCAACTTGTAACTCGTTGGTATTACATACCTCTGCGTCATCAGCTTATAATATTCCTTCACGCCTATTCAAACACATTCAAATACGGATTCAAATTTGAACATTAAATAATAATTAATATAAAACTAAAATCTTGTAATAAACTTCCGATTTTCTCCTCCCTGTTGTGTATAAAATAATTTTTCTGCTGATTTTAATTTGCAGAACACAGCATTATTGAAAAATCAAATTACACAGCGCGTTGTAATACTGATATAGTTATAATTATGAAATAATAACCATCTGACGATTTGTAACTCTGTGACCTGGCTTTAATTATAAACCATTGTATCTGTATAAGTATTGCTTTTAGTCTTGTCTCACGAAACTCAATGTTAAATCACTGTGTTGGAGGAAATGGTTCTAGGCCAATGAATCTGTACAATTTATAGAACACTTTATGACATCATTTGATTGTTGAGGTCGTTCATATTTGTTTTAACCATGTTCACCTTCCACATGCAAGTCTATAAATCATCGGCAGTGGAACAGTAATTTTGAGGTTGTAAAGATTAAAACGTCGAGGATCATTACAACAACTTATGCGATATTTCTTTCACATTTAATCTGTACCAGCGAATGCCATTTTTCTGTATTAATATACTCTAAAAGACTAAATAAATAATTAATAAAATAAATTACAAATATGTAACTTATTTCTATAAATTATTAACTACATGTTTGTGTTATCATTTTTCTCTTTCAGATCGATAAAACCGTTATGAAAATTATGAAAATATCTCGACGTACATTATGTACTGTTTGGCAGCTAAATACAGTATTATAATTTAAAAACCTGTGGTAAGTTTTTTAAACTAAGAATTTGTTTTTTAATTCAATCTCCGTTACATACATAGCAGATACATAAGTTTATAGTTTAGTATGACGTCTACTATCACTGAAGTACATATTTTTGTTTAGGGGCCAGATGAAGCACGCCTCTGGGTGCAGTATTTTCTCGCTGTGTTGAAGACCCATCGGTGGCTTTTGGTTGTTTTCAGCTCTTGCTCGGGTTGTTGTCTCTTTGACACATTCCCCATTTCCGTTCTCAATTTTATAAGGTTGGAAATGTTGTGAAAATATTACTGCCGATCGTTTTTTTTCACATGCAGAAAATAATTCCAGCAACTGTATTAATCTAAAAGTGATACGTTGTTTTTGGTAGATTTTAAAAACACTGGGCATGCACATTGTTTGTATTATTTCCATACATAAATTCTAGGAATGAATGAGCATAAACACTGGCACGTGTAAATAATTACGTACATCATTCTACAAAGAACATTATTAAACAAACTCTTTGATTCCATTAATCTTTTGTTTATGAGGCAAATTGAAGAAATAGTTAAAACAATCAACAATTTGTTCGCTAAATGGTTTTAAGCGTCTAAAATATAAACTTCAGAAACTTTTGCTTCATTTAGTTAACTACACTATGTATAATTTAGCTGTGCACCATATAGATGCAAAGAAATTTTGATAGACAATTCTCGCTTGAAAAATCTTGCATTATTTAGTCTAGTAAAGAATGCTGTAATTCTTATTAATAGATCAAAACACATTTAGTATATAAATTAAACTAAGGCAGACATAGTTCATCTCACCAACCTCCCTTCACGATTCATTTATCAACATAAGGTTTTCGCGATGAGGTCCATTTCTTCAAACAGCATCTTTAGTCATGTAAATTCGGAATATAGAATGTTTGTATAAAATTCTAGCAGTACATTTGACAGTAGGTGTCATCTGACATTGACATTGACCTCGTTTTCGTTTTTCAATCATTGCTTAACCGAAAGTATATCGTTATTATGTCCATTCTGAGATAAAATGGGTAAAAGATCAGTTTTATTAGGTTTATAACATGATCCTGTAAGGTGTGTATGTGTATATTCATGATGTGGTCCGTCGTTCCGCAGATACTATGAGTAAAATGTCACATATATTGCCTTCGATTTGCCGATTAATGGCAAGATATAATTGTCACTTTGAAAGAGTTAATCAGACCTTGACCAAATTGTCGTGGATCGTTGACTGTAGGACATTGGTGGGGTTCTTGTTTCACGGGCTTAAGTTTCCATGTTAGGATTTGTAGGCTTTGATTATCTTCACGTCGTTTTTCGATAAAAAGAAAATCATTTATTTTCAAGTTATGAGTTAACATATCCCTTTGGTATCTTCCATCTCTCTTTTAAATATTTTCAATAACCATCAATAACCATCAATAACCATCAATCGTAATATGTAATAACATATTAAACGATACCCATTTTCTGCACCATATGAGCATTTCAACAATCAATGTCTCTTCAGTGATTTTCGAGACCAAAATATTTGAAAATTTAATGAAAAGATTATTCAATGGAGGAATCAAAAAGCACAAAAAGCACAACCAAAGCTGGGTAACCAGCCGAGACATTTCAGCTTCAGTACTCTTCTTTTGGAGAAAACATTCAGAAAGGACTTCCTTGATACAAATACAAGTCATCATGTTCACCTGATATATTGAGAAATTTTTATAAAACGTCCGTTTATTTCCTTACCCAACAAAACTATTGTTTATTTGTTTTGAAATTAGTGAATGGTTTTTATTGCCGTTAGAGTTCTCTTCCTTTTATCAGAAACGTCTTTCAAATTGCATTATTGATTTCAAGATCTTAGTTTGAAGATTTCATAGTAATAGTACTTATAGAAGTTATTAATAGTACTACGTTTACGCAGAATAACTTTTTAATGTTCGTCATGGCCTAAAAATCAAAGATTGATGTTTTTATTAGTTTGACTTCAATATCAAATATAGACTATTTTTATTAAAATGTGTTCAGTGTCATAATGGAATATGTCATGTGAAATTTATAAAAGTAATAAAATAAATACTAGTAGCATGGCCGAACCAACGAATTTCAAGTAGACATTTGATTTGACAAAAGGTACCAAAATCGAACGATGAATTATTATAAATTATAACTTATTTATTAACCTTGTAGAGGGTGTTTAAGCCCATTTCGTTGTTATATGTGCACTTGTGAATATATATTAATCGGTTAAATTGTAAATACCAGTGCGCACACAGTAAAATATTGAAAGGGGGGAAAAAATCATCATATTAATATGGTCAAAACGTCAAAAAAATTTCTAATTTCATAACTGAAAATACATGTCGCTTTATGATAATTAAATTTCGGTGCAACAAGTTGTAATAGTTGGAGTACGGTAAAAACGTTTAAGTGGGATTTTGTAAACAAAGAACGACAGTGTTTTCCCATATGTAGTTCATAATCTGATAATTCATGATAATTTCTTCCGCCAAGTACAATTAAACGAGGATGCATTAAGTTTGGTAACTAAATATAAGTACAGAATGTATGACATTTAACATACTTTAAGTCACATGATTCTTTTATCCGACACCTGACTTTAATTCCTTGAGGAAAAAGAATAATGTTCATGTATTCATAATAATTGTGTAAAGGACAGATTGTAATGTCATTTAGCAAATATATGGTAAGGCCTTTTTTTAATAAAGCAATTCATTTTACCCCACGCTACTAAGTATTGGGACATACATGTAATGTTTTGACTCGTCCGTCCATCTGTCAGTCAGTCTGTTAGTAATACTTTATATTGGCCCATGATGGCAACCTTACTGGAAATCAATTTCACTTATTATGATTAGATGATAATTTGTATATTGATTATAAGGTCAATAACACGAAAGTTCAATGTCGTAATTTTTTTTTTTTCTTAAAAGAGACTAAATACAGAAAAGTGTTTTCCAAATGCGATCAAATTCTGCACTTGGGATTGCGACCTTACTTGGATATAAGGTCACATATAATATGAAAAAAAGAAGATCCTCGGTGATTTTAAGATCGCTACTTCAAAGTTCAGTAAATTGACTCATAATGCCGCATATGGAATTGTGACCTTTCTTGTATCTAGGTGCATGTAACATCATCTAAGATAATTACTGATTAAGAAGTATACAGTAAAGTTTATAGCTACTAAAATATAATGAGTTAAAACAGTATTATTGTCTAAAAGCATAACAGAAATTAATCATAACTACAAAATATAGGTAAAACGAAAAAGCAAACTAGGCCCCGGATATGTAAGCTTGTGAACTAAATGTTCTTTTAGGCTGAAGAAACAACATATTGCCCTTCATTTTTTTTCTACAATGTGTTCCATGTATCTTAAAATGTGTCCTTTTTGTCATAAAATTATACTTGTTTCTCGAAGTTATGTTCAGATAATCCTAATTGAGTATCTCGAAGGGCGTTATGTTTGAAAATTTACAGTTTTTTTTTCGTCGTTTTTCTTAGCTGACAAAATTGCAATGCAGGCTTAAGGGTGGTGGGGGTATTGAATATTGTCTATATAAAATTGAGAATGGAATTTGGGAGTGTGTCAAAGAGACAACAACCCGACCAAAGAGCAGATTATGGAAAGCCATGTAATTCTTGATCACATATAAGCCTTTTACAGTGTCAATTAAACTAAATTCCAAGATCAAAGGTCAAGGTATTAACTGGTTACCGTATAGCCTACTACAATAAGCAAGCCCATGCCATACATACATGTATCAAAAACAAGAAGTTTTTTTTTCCATTTAATTTCTTTCATTTCAATTATTAAATAATCATAGGTGGCAATGCCACTTTTCTATCTTAAAATAACAAAAAGGTACCAGGCTTATGATTTGATACGCTAGTTTATAAATTTGATACATACAATTGAGAATGACAACTGGGAATGTTGTCAAGAAAAAACAACCCGACCAAAGATAGTCCAAGGCCACCGATATGTCTTCAACTCATCGAGAAAATCCCGCATCCGGAGCCGGGCATTAGCTGACCCCTTGATCCCCTAGCTCAGTGCAATGCATATTATGAAAGATTTATACCTAGGGAAATAATTCAACCATTTTGTTCATAGATTCTTAAAATGTTATACATGTTCCAATCCTAATAAATGGAACACTATATACATGTATATGAACAATATTCAATGTTAACAATTGAAATTAAAAATGAACAAGTTCATCAACTACCTTCATATTTTACATAAATTGGCACCCAAAGTCGCATAATTATAAAACGTTACTAGCCTGCTCCCTGTTACAAGAATTCATTTGTTTGTTAATAGTTATCAAAGGTACCAGGATTATAATTTAGTACGCCAGACGAGCTTCAATTAGTGTAGTGTGGCTCAATTCGCTGTTTAATTGCTGGCTGACTTCCAGCACTACAGTCCACAAACATACATGTGTAACACGTCACTTCACAGCATTTGATTTAATTATAACAAAAGGAAATCACAAACTGCTTAAAACAAAAAGAATAAAACTGACATTTCTAATAAAACCATCAATAAGAGAAATCATTAAATATGAAAAGATCAAAAACTATTGTATGAAATATAATTTATTACACATGATTATGCCTTTTGAAAATCTCTCACATGAATCATTTTCCGGCAGATCAAACAAATCAACAGTCAAATGATTTGATCCCAGTTCAATAAATTCTATATATATATATCAGTACAATGAATGTACTAGCATCGTCTGTCTTGTGTTCGCGCCAAAAAATGTGGACGGACTATAACCTCAACATTTAAAATTATCTCTATAAAACCAAGTTCCTCTTTTATAATGTCCAAGAACACATATTGTACATGAAATAGTTTAGTATGAAAAAAAGCATGTTGAAGAATTTAAATAAGAACATTTTATTGAGACTGTTAGTTGCCTCATTGTATTGATTCACAAGTGTATAATATTAAAATCGTACTGAAATTGTTTGATTCCGGTAGATCAATAATACCCTCATGCCGGATGTTTAATGTAGCGCATTGTTAAGCGTGAATCCGTGGCATCAATTGCTTTCGTCTTGTCAATAGAGAAAGCGAATCAATTGTGTAAAATTGTATTTTAAATAAGTTTTCGAAGACAAAAAGTAACAACCATTCTAGATAAAGATGAAAGCTGACTTGCCTTATACAGATCAATTCTGTAGCAAATTCCGTGTTTTTGTTCTATATCTCTTTTTGAATTTACCTGTGTTTTTATGTCGATTTTGCATGCATTGGATTGAGATGTTTAAAGGATGAGACGTTTAGAATTTTCAAAAGAATTGATTTATTTCATAATCGCATTAATTGTACAAAAGCAGAAATAGCTAACGCAGCTGGGGATTTAGATGTGCAATGGAATTTTCAGTACTTGACAATTAATCGGAAAACTTTGTGTTAACTTAAAGGATTATCATGAAAAGAACGAATGTTTGAAGATGACATTGTAGTAAATTTTGTACATTTCCTAAGAAAGTTTGGAATACGTTTTAAATGAATGTGTTGATGAACTCGTTTGATTCATTAAAACATGATCAGTTACGAGGAATTTTGAAAAAGGACAATTAACAGATAATTAAATTGACGCCAAAGCCGATTTTTTTCTATTCTACTCGAAAATTTGTGAAAACTCAAATTCAACACAACATATTCGTTGAAATTTAATTAGAGAACAAACCTAAATTTCAGGAGTTCTGACGTCAGTTTATTTCTTGGTGTATCGTCTGCGTGCAGTAATAAAAGCCATTAAAGAAGGAATTGAGGAATATGGCCGTCACATCTGAGTCCTCTGAGCGTTTTGTTTATATACATTTAAGAACTAATGATTGGGTCATTCGACGAATGGATCCTTGTTTGGATTCATTGAGTTCATCGTTAGCTTAGACGATATAATTAGGAAAACACAATGATCAATGTTTGGATTTCCGAGGTTTATTAATCTTAGAAATGTTTTAGAGCATTGATCCGAGTGCTATGGATTAATTATTTATCTTCAAAATGTAAGTTAATCGATTTACTTTTAAAGCATCTAGACTTTTCACTTGTAACTAAATAAATATTTCCTTAATGCTAATTAGCATGTATATAGTAATACAATTAGTAACATTCATTTAAATAAGAATATTTATTGAATATATATATATATATAAAATAAACAGCTCTATGTCTCTTAAGAATATACTACCATAGTGGTATATATGAATACAATAATAGAAAAATTATAAAACTACTCTCATGCATATTACTATTACCTAACGATTAACAAAATTTCGTTGAACTAGTAAGAGAGGAGTAGACTATTCTACCACACGCTATCAAAATCTGAGAATTTGAAATGATAACCATATAATTTATGAGATGAAAATTAAAGTGTTAATATTATAAACTTCAAACAAATTAAAAATATTTTAGATCTTTTTATAGAATCAAAATACAATACAGAGCTTCATATTTCTGCGGAGGTCTATATGAAACAAATTTACGTAGTTTGCATGTTTTTGTAAAATTTTACATAAACGGACGTCTTTAACCAAAACGAAATAAGGTTTTTCCAAAACTTTACATTTAATAGAAGTTGGGTTTTTGATATGATTGTTTTTCTTATTCATTCTTATGATAGTATTACTCAAAAGTTCAAAAAATGGTTCAAATTGTGTTTTAAGTGGATTTGCTCAGGCCCTTTTGTGAGAAAAAGGGAAACTGCTCATACCTCTTTACAACATATCATCGTAGCTGCCATATTTGACTTTTATTGTAGATTTTCCGTTACATAGATATTTTTGAATTCAAACGAATGCTCATTTATTTTTTCATTATTTATTAAAATGTTTCTGTTTTGTTACCAGAATTGCAAAATCTGAATGTGTAAATTATTTTAACCATTACTTTAAAGTAATAACGATGCGTAAGATCCAGTATTGTTTGCATCATGGAACAGACGCTGACACTGAGTCTATATTTTTCTTTTGGTTTTTTATTTGATAGACTTAAATTACTACGCGAAAGCGCAATTTGTATACTCTCACGGCCAAATAGATATTTTGGTTTCATCTTGAAGGGTCTTAAATACATATACTTATATTGAATCGTTTAAGAATGTCCGGTTGTTTTATTATACAGTTTTAGTCCATTTACTTTGGTTTTAATGGAAGAGTTAGACCAGTGTTTCGTCCAACACCCACAAACAGAGAAAGTCGCTTGCACCGTCGTACGTGCCCCAGACTGTGTTAACCCACAACTCCTCCAAAACAGCTTGAAATAATTTGGAAATTCATGTAAAGGTCTTCTACAGGACATAAAGTTGTGATCCTGCTATAATTTAGTTTTTGTTCTGAAAGAATTGTTGGTTTACTATACCAAAAATATGAACTTTCTGTATATGAAATTGAGAATGGAAATGGGGAATATATCAAAGAGACAACAACCCGACAAAAAACAGACAACAGCCAAAGGCCACCAATCGGCAAAGAATAAAGAATATAAAAGTTTAATCAAAGGATTTAAAGAAATTACACCAAACTTGCACAGATTCTTCTACGACACACATCTTCCATGAAAGATCCCCACATTTCTGTCAGTGTACTTATTTTTTAAATTTTTATAAGGCCATTTATATACACACTATTTATAAAGTCTATACAATAAATCTATTTGATATTTTATTAAGTCTTGGAAACATATATAGTTTATCTATAATAATTATTTTGATTAAGCTTTAAAACTATGGAACTTTATAACTACAGGTACACTTTCAGATCAGACCTATACCTTGTCTTTTTGTCAGGTTGTTTATTGTATAAGTAGTGCCGATCTGATGGGTTTAGTCTTTTCCAACTTCTTTATGTTATAGTTTGATGTGCGGTTACATAACTGTCGCAGATTTGTACTCACAACCATATTTAACTCAAATCCATGTTGTTCGTCGGTTGTCGTCTGCCTTATTTGTCACAGTTGTTAGTTTGTTGTTTTTATCCAAAAGCATATCGGTGGTTTTCTATTTTGAATAGTTTCGCATTTGTCGTTTTGGAACCTTTTATGACTTATTGTACAGCATACATATATGTTTGCTCGTTGTCATTAGCCAGCATTTTTTTCATATGAGTCGTTTGGTCTCTGGTGAATATCTGTTTCAATAATATGTCTTGCTGATGTTTGTCAGGTAAAGTTGTTGCCCATGCCATCATAGAAATGGAAAATTTAAAATGGTGCAATTTCGAAAGTATAATTGTTCTGATTCTTTTCTCTATAAATGAGTCATTTGTTAGTTATTTTTCTCACTAGTATACTGTTCCCAGATAAAATGAATTATATATCTTTCGTTTAAACTATTTTTCATATTTGTAACTAAAACAAAATTGTATAATGCAATGATGCATTTGTAAATTTTAATACCAAAGCGAAAACCGTATTTCTCCATGTTCATATCTCTAAATAACTTTACTATTTTTGGTGCACGAAAACAGAGATGATCGTAAAACTACAATACTCCATTATTTTAACTGTATTTTAAATATAATACTTGAAGGTCGCACATTATAATTTTCCGAGTTCACAAATCCGATACCGGAAAAACCAGAAAGTGATAATAAAGAATAAAATCCTAATTTACCTTCACGTGTACTCAAATAAAATGTAGTTTTATCTCCGCAAAAATTTCTAATTACGATCAATTACTAACTTGTCTTTATGGCAGAATAAAAGAACTCCTATTGTTCAGATAACCTGTAGCATGCCGTTTTAGCATGACCCAATTTAGTTGTAACTTGCATTGATAAGAAATGTAGCATGTACGACAACGAGACAGCAAATCTAAATAAAACAATAAAACCTATGGACATATCTGGAGGAAAATAATTTTATACATTAAATCTTCAACATTAGACAAGTGTTTTAGACTTCATGTCCAAGACAGTGTAAATATGACCACTAGCGGCAACGTTTCTGGCTAAAGCACATTTACATAAAACGACATAGAGCGGAATTTCGATAAAATCTTTTTTTTTTTCGTGGAATTTGTAAAGTCGTGATATCATTCATTTGTAGAATAATATTTCATGTATTTTATCTTTTTACGACAGAATACTTCTATTGACAAGATCGCCGCGGTATAGCTTTTTTGTGCTAATTCGGCGTAAAGCAACCAGCTATCAATCAATCTATTGGCAAGATCACTAAAATAAAACCAATCTCTGGTATAACGTATCCGCTGTGATTTTTTCCGCAAAAGACTGGACATTTGATATGATTTTTCAAAAGAACGGGAAGTTGACAATAGAACGAAAATCATCCCGTTGGACTTTGGTTTTTAGTTTTTACTTTTCAGTTAGGGTTAATTCCAAGAAGGGGATTAAGATATGACATAAATTCGTACTTGCGCAGTCAACCTCAGAATCATTCTTCAATACAAGTTTTGGACCTAAATATGATAAAATTGAGAATGGAAATGGGGAGTGTCAAAGAGATAACACTCGACTATAGAATAGACAACAGCATCATCAATAGGTCTTCAATGCAGCGAGAAACTCCCGCACCCGGAGGCGTGCCTCAGCTGGTCCTAACAAATATCTATTCTAGTTCAGTGATAATGGACGTCAAACTAAACTCCGAATTATACACAAGAAACTAAAATTAAAAATCATACAAGACTAACAAAGGCCAGATGGCACACTCACTTGTACGACTATTGTCTTTATCAGAATTCAGTATCAACACAGGAATTCAACCACGTAACGCAAAAGTAAGAAGATCGAAGAAATATATGCAAAGTACTAAGAACTATGCGACAAGACAACGAAACATTATACCTTAATTATATTTGGGCATCAGAATGCTATGACTGCTTACTTTAATGAAATGTCTTTCCCGATTACAGTGAAACAATGGCTGAAATATTTACTGAAACACTAGAATGGCATGGGAATACACTGTGGCACGTGCTTTGAAATGAAATAAGCTTAACTTTTCCAAGGTCTTAGGGATGTATACATACAACGTATAAAGTAATTGCCATAGTTATTCCTTATAACGCCTTAATATAAGTCTGACCTTAGAAGAGGCACGTATATTTGATAAAAGCTATTGATTATTTCGACAAAAGCGATATCTGTGATTTTTTATTAAACAAAATATAGACAAAATGAATTTCTTTCTCCAGGACAAACATTGTTAGACACATTGGCAAACAATATTAGCTACAACGTTTAACAAGTTGTCCTCTGTGGAGCCTATTATTCATTTGAACTCAGGGTTTTAGAGTCCCTCGAGATGAAACCGACACATGTATTATCTACTGACTGACATTTTGGTGATTTAAAGGTTGTTAACTTAGTAATTGACCATTTCCCTGCCCAGATAATGGCAAATGAACAAATATAATTTGATTTGCCCAAATCGTATCAAGTAATGCCATTACTATCGCCGTTAGCCAATAATTTAATATAACCGACTTACAAGGTGTCTACTGAACAAATTTTATAAATGACGGTTGACAGTAGGAGAAACCATAAACATTCGGAATTGTCTTATAATATTGGAAACACTGCGACTTGTTCAAAACTAATACGATTTTAATATTAGTTCAGCCTTAGGGACTTTCGTCCTGGAGAGATCTTGAAAGATTTGGTAAACAACACGACCAACGAGTACAGAATCGTACTTCTTATTTCTGTTTATATTGTATATAATTATTCATATATACATACATTTATCATAATGAACTCTCCATGAATTTTATTTTTATAAGAACAAAAAAAACCTGTATTATAAGCTGCGTTTTAATTCATAATGTATATAAAAAAAAGTGATACGGTATTTGCGTCTATGAGACAACATCGAAGTCACAACGACAAATTAAGAAATCTCGCACATTGGCAAATTTCTCATTTTTTTAATTTTCAAACCGTATTTAAAACAATTTACAAACATTAAGTTAAAATCATTGAGTGTTGATTATTATACAAAGTACCGTCATCTGTAGTATGTTTCAACAAAGAGATTTTAAATTAGAATAATCAGCAAAAACAATTTGAATGTCCGAGCTGTCGGATGTCATGATAAATTAAATGCATCACAAGATCACAGACGTGGTAACATTTGAACACGTATTTCATGAACTAAAATCAGTTTACCATGAGAGAAGATTGTAATTCAGACGTATTTTTTTCCGTACATGTTTTTTTTCTTTGTAAAAGTGTCAATCAAGAATATTATTTTTTTTCAAAATTTTGTTAATTAATTAACAAAATTCCCCATAATATAAACTGTTTGTCTGGATTTTTTTTATCCTTTTTTCATTAACAGTTTGAATTTACCACCCTCCATCCCGGTCGACCTTACTTTTAGATTTATTGTTAATGATATTTTGTTTTGAATATATGCATGAAATATTTGTCAGTGAACGTCAAGTAAACAAAGTTTTATCACAATATTAAAAAAAATAAGTATTTAGGTCATATTTGGGGTCAACTGTTTCTGTTGGAGTTTGAATTTTAGTTTCTAAATAATTTCTGAATTTATCAATGACTAAAAAATAGAGAATTTCAAAGAAAACAATTAAAAACAAAAGAGCTAATCAATAAATGGAACAATAAAATAAATAAGTTTAAAAAAAACATATATATATATTTTATAAATTCGACCAATAAGAATAATTCAATAAACTGTTGTTAAAAAGATAGAGCCGTTCAAAACAGTTCTAGATTAAACCTCCAGGATCAGTTCTGGGATAAAACTGTAAGAATCAAGTCACTTTTAGTGTGGAACTGGCATTTATTAGTTATATCTGTAATTATAGAATAATTCAATTGATAGTTCCTTACAGATTTGAAGAGGTTATAACTTATCCCAAAGGTATCTCAGGTGATATACAATCCTTAATGTACAAGACTAAACTATTGACGAGTAATCTAAAAATAAGAAGAAGTGGTATAATTGCCAATTGGGCAGAACTTCACTAGAGACCTAATGACATAGATGTTAACAGCTTTAAGTCAGAATACGGCCTTCAACCTGCTTGACTGATTAGATATAACATTGACATCAGAAACCAGTATTTTAGATATTTTAGATGTATAGAAAAGTGAGTTTCACAATTACATTTGTTGTGGTATAATTTAGTTGATTATCACGAACATGTTTAATTTTTCAAATAATTTTGCACTTGTTTATGGGTTCCGCTATTGGAGCACGAATTGTTCTTTCGTAGCACTGACTTCGTCACTGCTTTTGATTGTGTAGCTCAGTTTTTTTATTTCTGAGTTGCTGATTCGTTTTTTTTTTTTTTTCGTCCATGTTTTTTTTTTCTACTACTTACTACTTATGGTGTTTCATCAATCCTTCGGTATTTAACCTTTTTTAATCTTTCCATTGGTGATTATTTTGAATAAAATGTAAATTTTTATTTTGCTGTCAATACCCCATGGACATTCTAGTCTAATGAATGTTATTCTGTCTGATTGTCTGAACAATATCAGACATAACATAAAAGCTTATAAAACATTCTAAAAGCTGTTTGGGGGACTACAAAACTATTTATTATTTAAATTCTTCATGGTTAAAAAATGTATACCGGAACACCGAACTGCTGCATAAAACATCCACTCTTTAAAAGAAGATCTCCCTACACAATGCTGTCACACAATGATAACTTAAATATTTTCATCTTTTCCACCCTTTTTCGGACTATATCAATACCACTGCTGCTTGAGTGGTAATAACATGATGTTGAAAGACTACACGTTAAAATATTTTACTTAATTCATTAATGTTATTAACACGTACTTGCGTTTAACAAGTTCTAGTTTCCGTGTTTTAAATACTTCTTTAATGTATTTGGGAATATACAAATTGGATCTGAGATTCTCTTTTTTCAATATTTAAATGTATTTTAAAAGTCCTAATTGCGAGCTTTATTTATAATCATCGATCAAAACAAAAGATTCTAAACATACGAGATTTTAATCTTAGGACTTGCATGTAGTTATAGTACAATTTGAGATGTCGTGTTAAAGCCGATTGTTTCGAACTCAAAAGCCGTGATAATTTTCTCCTCAGAACCTATCTTTCGTCCAGTATGTAAAAGTATATAAGGAATAATCGGAGTTTCGCTCACCATCTCCTTTTTACATATACGAAATTAATGAAATGATGTAAAGAAAGTCTTGTGTATACATATATACATGGATAGTGAAATGTTACTCTTCCAAACAGAAAAATGTGTAAAACCGAAAAACGTCATATAAATATATAACTAGGCATAGGAATATTTATGTAATACATTATTTGATATGCGAATGGAAAGTTTATAACATTTTAAATTGTATAACATTGTTTTTCATTTTATTATTCAGATTCTAAGATGCTGTGAAGAAACATAGACCATTATGAATACCGGAAACATATCAGTTGATTCTATGCTTGATGTCAGCACAACACCGGAAATATTTTGTGATTTGGGCAGTATCATAATAGATAATTGCACATGTAATGGAAGCATACAAAACAATACTTGCACTAATGTGACAGCTTCTATAGGATATTCACCTCCAAATCCACTATGGCTGACGGTTCTACTTGGTTTAATGGCGTCCATCGTCATTTTAGTGACTATTTGCGGAAATATACTTGTGTTGTTATCGTTTGCTCTAGAAAGAAATATACGACAACCAACGAATTATTTTATAGCATCATTAGCAGTTTCAGATCTTTTAATAGGAACATTTTCTATGCCTTGTTTCACGTTATATTTGTTACTTGGTTATTGGCCACTAGGTGAAATGTTATGTGATTTGTGGCTATCGTTAGACTGGACAGTGTGTTTAGCTTCACAATACACTGTTTTCTTCATCACTGTAGATAGATTTTTTTCTGTTAAAATACCAGCAAAATATAGAAATTGGCGAACTGAAAGGAGAGTTGTTATAATGGTTGCCTTCACGTGGATAATTCCTTCAGCGGTGTTTTTCATTTCTATAATAGGATGGCAGTACTTTGTTGGAAAGCGGACGGTTCCTGAAGGGACATGTGAAGTTCAGTTTATGGGTGATCCTTTATTTACTTTTCTCTTAACAATTGGATATTATTGGACAACACTAGCTGTAATGATTGGATTGTATGGTGGAATATACAGAGTTGCATTATCTCTTCAGAAAAAATCTGAAGCAAAGCATAAACGACTGAATACTGCTATGGGACTATCAAAAGGTAAAAACAAATCTAAAAAGAACAATAAGAGTGTCAAATCACCTGTAATTGACGACACTGTGGTTCAAAACAATACACAGAACCAAAAACATATCGACACAACAAGTTTTACAAAGCATGCAGAGGAAGATAGGTCTAGTTCGCCAGCATTTGCTTCAGACGACGAAAATAGTGATAGTCATGAAGCTTGTGGAAATGGAAAATCTACTAACAAATCGAAACATAGAAATGACGAAGTTGACGATGAACAAACGTGTTTTGTTAATAGTGCTGTTCAAACTGACACAACATATCGACCATCATTAAAAGGCATGTTAGGTCAGTCATTTAATCATGTTTCTAAAATTGCTCTGTCAATAACTGCACCAACGTCTTCTGACGATGACAAAGAAAAAAGTGACAATGTAGAGAGGCAATCGGCGGAAATTAACAATTATCACAATAATGTGTTACATATTGAAAACACTCCAAAATCAACGGACGCTTTACTTGAAAATGATATACTACAAGGATGTAAATATATTGACGAGGAAAGCTTGAAATCATTGGCCTCTGCTGAAAATATTAGACTCTTGTCTGAGCCAATCATTGAATACGCTTCATCTACTGATGATGGTGGTAATTCCCCGGTGTGGAAAAAGAGAAAGGATAAATATCTGCCTATACCGATACCCGAGGAATTTTCAACAAGTGTATCGATAATAGATAGTGGAGTAGATATGCACGATGAACATGATCAAACTGGTACAAATACTAATACAACCGCGAGTACGTTACCCGCTAACGGAAAATCATGGAACAATGCTGTTAGTCTAGTTAAACAGCGAAATTCGGTACAAAAACTAAGTACTGTGGAAACAGAAGATAAACCTCATAAATTTGGAAGTCCTTTCCATGCCCTAGTTAAATCAATTAGGGCAAAACAGAAGCAAAGAGAACGCGAAAAGCAAAAAACCGAAAGTAGAAAATCTAAATCGGAAAATCGTGCAAGAAAGGCATTGAGGACAATTAGTTTTATTTTAGGTGCTTACGTTCTTTGTTGGACACCCTACCACGTAATGGTATTCATCATCGGTGTTTGTGGAGCTTTTAGTTGTGTTAATGCTACATTATATAATATTTGTTATTGGCTATGCTACTTGAATAGTCCTGTGAACCCTTTCTGTTATGCTTTTGCCAACCAACAATTTAAAAGAACTTTCTTGCGCTTGTTGAGACTTGACTTCCATAAAACATAACATATGTGTTAAAATTAAACAATTACTCAGAAATAAAGCAGTTTTTGAGGAAACTGTGCATGACAATATTTAGATAAATGGTTTACTGTAAAAAGAAATATCTAAGGGAGCAAAATTAAAACAAGGATTCATCTTTTGATTTAATTTACCGTCCATATGCTTTTAGGTTTAAATATTGCAGAAATTCATCATGTCAATGAAATTGATTGCTGTAATGTTGTCACTTCGATACATATATGTGTTCCGTGTTCTGTTATACCTACTTTATAATCAGGCTGGTACCGTTCATATACTGTAATGAGTATAGTATTTGTAATCTGTCAGAAATCAACCAACAGAAGAATATCACTGCCAATTTTAAGTTTGGTTATCAGGAACCTGAGTATGGTATGAAGGAAATACATTTATATACTTTTTCACAATATATCTAGGGACATACATATGTATACCATTTCACAATATATCTAGTTACTGTGTTACACAAAATCTACTTAAACCAAAGAGAAGGTTAATAAATCATGACTTTACATTCGCTATAAGTGTTTTTCCGACAATGTTGACAGTTTTCATGAGTCGGTTTGTCTGAGCTAAATTATATTATAACCGATGAAAATGAGATAATTCTTATTAGAAAAAATAATTGTATTATAAATGATGACAAAATTGAGTTCATATTATATAATAGCTGATAAAAGTGTTTCTTTTCTTTTAACTAATGGGAAGGGTTAATTTTACTTTAACCGGTAAAGATGTTTTAGCTTTATTTTAACCGATGAAAAATGAACAACAATATTTGATTATAAACAATGAGCAAAAACATTCTTACGTTTAGAATAACTGATGAAGTAGTCGAGTTTATTTTAATATGCGTAAACTCTCGTTTTCAGTCTAGAAAACTATTGATTTTTTGCCTTTCAACTTTATCAATTTTATATGCTACGGTTCAACAATTTATACTACATGTGTATCAACTATAATGTGGTGGTTTTTTTTAGTCAAACGTATGTTTCAACCATCTGGAAACTGTACAATATTCAATATTTACGAATACATATATGTTCAACATTGGTGACTTATGAACACTTTATGACTTCTCTTTTTTCCGAACAAGGTTTTATTTGAATGAAATGGTATTTAATTAATAATGATTCAAAGGTGCTTGATGCAGATACCGTCACATTTTTTCAATTGGCTTTTTGAAACTTACATTTTCCCCATCCATTTCAGCTATGTCTAATAATCAAAAACATTGTTTCTATAATGTTATAATGAATCCACTGAACAATTATATAGCATTGTTTGGTAGAATCATTATAACATTTGAAATAGGTTTTTGTTGTTGTTGATATGTTGATAGAGAATCTATCTTTATTTAAAAAGAATCATTTTTTTTTTTTTTTTTTTATTTTTTAATTTAAAAAATATAACACCAAGACTTAGTTTAAAATTCAATCAACCGTTAGCTGTTCAGAATACGTGATTTATGCGTACCTGACATTGGAAAACCTTCAACAGAAAATAATTAAGACAACAACAAGTGTCACATTAAGAAGCAAAGCCTTAAACAAAAATTAAATATTTATAGTGACTCGATGACCCATTTTGACTTCTTTCAAGGGAAAAAAAGGGTGATTTGAAGAATGTACCAAAAAATCAATTACGCCTAGTACATAGGCACACTTTTTTGAAAAAAAAACATTACAAATTTCGCCATCGAATAGATAATCACAAAACATAATTCTTTTGTAAACATTTTGATACTCATATTGTGCTGTATGTAACATACTGCCCCGATCTTGTACAAGCCTTTTATTATATTCACCGCCATGTCATGAACTTATAACACGTAAATGGATGTTTAAGAAAAATATAGCAAGATGTTGTACCCATTTGCAAATTGGACATACTATAAATACATTTAATATAAGGAAAGGAAGGTACGTCGCACATTTTCAAGTCACTTTGAGTTGCCCATTCATACCTGTGAGTAATATAGCGTTAAATGCGAAACGAAAAGCTAACATCGGCACACAAACGACCAACAAAGCAATTGAAACGCAATGAAATTAAATCAGTTTGTCAAAGTTAAATTGGTCGATATTTCTTTAAATAAATATTTACATTAATAAAAAGTATATTGTCCTCATTTATAGAGGTAATAATTTAAACTTCCTGACCTCAAATCTCACGCACTGAACAATTTCTTGGGACTTAAAACTATACCTTTTGTTTTCCTGTCGTCCACTCCTAGGTCTGATTAAATATTGTAATATCTTGTTAAAAGAAATATCACAAAAATACTGAACTCAGAGCAAAATCTAATCGGAAAGCCCATAATCACATGGCAAAATCAAATGAAAAAACAATAAAAAACGAATGGACAAGAACTGTCATATTCCTAACTTGGAACAGGCATTTTCATGTAGAAATGGTGGATTAAACCTGGTTTTATAGCACTAAACCTCTCACTTGACATAACACACGATTCGAAGCTGATTGCTAATTTTGAAATTGTAATAATTCTCGAAGTCGGGTTTCATCTGGTTTAGAATTATTTTTATGTTTGATATTGCAGATTGTCAAAAATGTTGAATTTTCATCAAATACGTATCATTATAAAAACACAGATGTTTGAACTAAGTATTTTTGCTGTGATTCGTCTTTATTCTAATAATGTACTAACATAAGCTGTACTTTCTATATGCATTGTTTTTTTTTATATGATGATATACTATTCAATATACAGTGTGTTTTTTTGCTTTGTGATATTTAAAAAATCAAAATAGGAAAAGACAAAAAATGAAAATAAGCATACTGAGATTTATTGTAGTTCATCATGTTTTTGTTTTTAAAAGATGAAAGAGAGTTTGCTATTTAAAACAATAATATTTTCGAAATGTGTATCATATTTATGCTTGTCAAAAATGGAAAAGAATATACAGGAAACAATATGCAATGGAAATGAAAAGTCCGAATGAATATATTAGATTCATCATAATCTCATCCTTACTTTAATGTTTGTTCTGAATCTAAAATAAGTTATGATTAGTTCATGATACGTTTGCAAAGAATTCAAAAATTGAACTAAAACTTTTCGATTTGGCATCTATAAAACAAGATAGGTTTATAATCCTGGTACCTATTTTCATGTATATGTGACATTATTGTATACTACATAGTGGATGACAAAAGCACCATTTGATATGAAATTTGTTAACTAACATTATACAACATACATATAATCTACTTAAAATGTATTTTCTAATTTGTATGTACATGTACACCAAATTGTAAAGTGTTATTATATATACCTAGTAAGCGTCTGTGCATTTTTTTCACCTCAAACAATTCATTTTAAGATACTCCCAAATTGATAATTTTTAATTTTTATTCATTTTTTAACACAGGAACAGAAAAAAAGTAACATAACCTTTTCAGTAGATATAAAAAAAAAACACCTATTATTGATATGACTGCAACGACATGAAATGAAAAACAAGGGTTTAATTTTTCACGGGAATTTAAAACGCCATCTTCTGACTTGTTTTGGGAAATCAGTGATCTGTTTAATTCTTTTAAAATATCATTCATTTAAATGGTGTGCTTTCTAATTTTGTATCTAAATTTACCCTTTATAAACATGTCTAAAAACTAGTACACGTCTGGTTTTTTTTAATATTTTACTGAAATTAAGACAAATGTATAACACTCGGTAAACATACTGTGTATTGTCATGAAAGCCGAACAGTTTCTATCGGCTTAAAGTCCCATTTGAACATCGCCATCAACTTGCATAAGTACATTTCGTTAGCCTCACGCATATGCACTTGGTATAGATGGATGTTTGCTTTAACATTCAATCAATTTGATGGATAGATATTTAATGACCCTTTAAATTATATCTCGAAATCCAAAAGAAAGCTGATATTTAAAACGTTTAATACTGTCGAATTAGGATTTTCATGGACCTAGTCTGTTTGTATTTAAGTCTTTGTTCCCAAAAGCACAATTTTCATATAAATACAATCTCATGAGAGTAGCGATACTGCAACAGAAATTGCGGCTTTTAATCCGTCCCGCCATTTGATAAGTTCGCAGACCAAAACTTTAAAAAAAACAACTTATAAAAGACAAACTTCTGTAGGATTGTGTCCATTGTCTTTTTCTTTATTGCATGAAACTACATGGAATATACGACGTAAGCTTTTAAAAGACCACATTTGACAGAATAACTGACCTTATTGAATTCAGATAGGAGTAAGCGAGTTTGACACATACTGATTATCATAACAATAAATGCAGATATTATCAATAGACTTAACTATGTCCTTTGTGTACAACTTTTTTTTTTAAACTTTTATTGCAAATTCAAAACGTTTAATCAACAAAGACATTTCATTTTATGATTGTTGATCGAAAACTTTGGCTATACTAATCAACTGTCTGGTTGTGGTGCCACAGTTTACGGATTGTGACTTTGTGAAACAAACACAACACAACGTATCATGATGCTCGTGTTTAAAATATGAGATGATAGAGTGATGATGGTTTTCTTTTACTTCATATACTTCCTTTTCGTTAAATGAACTTTGTAATAAAAGTTGTTAAATGATTTGGTGTATTAAATCTTTCTTTTTGAATCTCTTTATAATATCTTCATTCCAGGTTCGTTTACTTTTTCTTCCTTTTCATGGTGCAATTGTTGAATTTCTAACGAAGGTGTCCTGGTTAAGGTAACTATATACAAAACAGCTAACTACAAATTGCAGTCCGGGAAGTAAATACTTTAGTAGGAGTAACTTCTTGAAGTTTTCGATAAAATAAAAAACTTTTACTCCAACCCATGACTCAGCAGAATACATTTTTTAAATGTATTTTTAAATCAATGTTTAACTTAGAATGATTTTTATTTTAAATGAATGATTAATATGCAGTAATAACAGATCTATCAGTATAATAAAATGCAGAATACAAATGTATCTGAGATAGCGCAGCCCAAATGATATTGTCAACATTGGTTTTGCTACAGTTGGCAACCTTTTCTCGGCGTAACAATCTTTTTTATCACCCTCTCAGTTATTTGTTATTTATAGAATACCATTTTTCATGCAACCCAATTCCAGATGTGGATCGAAATTGTGGAATCTATGACACATACATTGCGTGTGAATGTGTTTTAGATTTTGTTGATTCCATAAGTAACTGATAGTTGTCTCATTGGCAATCAAACAACATCTTCTTAGTTATGTATTTTTGAAATAATAATTTTGAATTTCAAATGGTATGAAGTATGTTAGAAGTTTAAGCTGATCCAGCATTTATGAAAATGACAAATAAACGAAAAAGTTCCAAGGAATGGGCCTCTGAATATATATCTACAAGCTTCATTTCATTCCATAATTACACTCTCAAGATATAAATTTGATTAGCTCGCCATTTTTGTATTAACTTTATTTTTAGATGATTCCATTACAGATGAAGCGTATAACTTGAACAGATAATCTCAGCACGTAAAAACAAAGTTTAAGGATAAAATTACACAAACACCTCAACAGTTTTATCATTTACAGTGATTTTGATTTTGATTTCTTTTTTGTATTGTACAATTAGTGTTCTTGATAATGTGTATTGATAACAATAATTTTTATTTGTCAACACATTGCTGTGTAGTTATTGCTGTCAATCTTATTTGTCTTGCAAATTCTTTTTATAGGGCAAACACTATTATCAATCACTGTCTAAATTCATAAAGAGAATGTGATTTATAAGGTCTGTAGTATCCAGGCTTCACCTTTTTTATCCTTCGAACAATATGTGGTTATACGATTATTTTTTCGGGCACCTTAAATTTTGATTTCATAGTTACTTTATTAGTGAATAATTTAATTTTGAATGTAACGCGTCCTCTGATTGGCTGAGGTTAATTTGTTATGAGCCCATAGACATAATTTAGTCATGTGACCATGACGTCATCAACGTTTTTTATGGTTTTCTACGGTTTAAGATGGAATTAGAATTAAATTATAAGAAATGACTGTAATATTTTTTCTGTCTATTCGAAATAACATAAAAAATGTGGTACACACTGTTAAATAACCCGCTACGCGCGTTATTCAGTGTGCACCAAATTTTTAATGTTATTTCTTCATACACAGAAAAAATATTACAGTCATTCCTTAATTGAAATGACATACATTAGTGAACACAGTTTAATTTGAAATGGTTAAATTAATCAGCAGCCATGGCGTTGTCAGTTTATTTATTAATTTGACTGTCCCTCTGGTATCTTTCGCCCTTTTGTTTTACTACATGTAGCATGTTTGGCGACCGATTACGTTAGGCTGGAATAAAATGATAATTTGGTTAAGATTTTGCATCTTGAGACAATAAAGCATGTTTGTATACATGTAATGTCATGGCATCACCGACTAATTTCCTTATACGCACGTGGAATTTAATTTTATAGTTTTTGTTATAAGTTATATTACATATTTTCTTTTGTAATATGTGAAACATTGTCATTTATAACATGACACAATATTTGTATAACTGAGTAAAAATAGCGCGAAGGTTTCATTATGAGCAGATATGAGCAAATTTTATCACAAAAGCTTGTTGTATTGTCCGAATAATTGTTGTGTATATAATACCCTTGCCATAAATAAAAATTAAACATGATTTTAAAACATTTTTGTTGTGCTTTTGCCTTCCTTAATTTATCACAAGATCTGATATTTTTTATTGGTGTACAGATTGATAAAAGTACATGTATGGCATCGAATTAATGATGCAGGTATAACCGATGAAAGGTAATCAATACTGAAGTTTTAATTGTAACACAAAAGACAATGACTAAATGAATTAGCACGTCCACAGCGCTTATCGGGAGTTACTTCAATCAAAAAGGCAAACGTTTGAAATTTTCGGATGGATGTAATTTCTTATTAAATGATAACAGCAATTTATTTGGCAAATTTGGAGGTAGTTTGCAAATGATTAATTGATATGTCATTATAGTGCGATATGCTTCTTTCGATGTGTAAACAACAACGCAGACTCGGAGATAAACAATAAACGGTCATACTACACTCCAACTTAAATCCAAATGTATCGTAACCTATGTACAAACACTATGTCTGTTACAGGCAATATTAAGGGCAAACTATAAAAATCATTTGAAAACCAAGTCAGATCAACACAAAGACAAAACACACAGGACACACACTTTACATATCTGTCAGTACTCGCATTTACTGAAAACTTGTTTAAAGCTAAAGACCGAATAATTGTGATCTATTAAAGACTCTAATTTCTATCAGTACTCATCCAACATTCAATGAATTTACTATAAAAGACTTTATGAACAACCAGCGACAATAAACCATGCCAGTACACCAATAATATCCATTTAGGTTTTTATCTATTGATAACAAAATCAATATCTATACCGATATAAGCAATATGCAAAGATATTATTTCAGTAATGAAATGGTAACCAGCTAGAATATTTAAAAGGTCGGTAACTTAACACGGGTCGTATCTTAATTTACCGGCCCTGTTAACCAAAAAACCGTTAAAATAGAATGAGCCATCCTACACAGCCAGCAAACATTTTCAAACCAAATTATTTGTTTTTATGGAATAATTTAGTGAATAACAATAATAAATAAGTGGTAACGAAATCTTTGACATAATACTTTTGTTATCCATTCATTCGATGTGTTTGATCTTTTGATGTTGTTATGTGATTAGGTCCTTTCCGTTTTATATTTTCTTCTGAGTTCAGTATTTTTTGTGATTTCACTTTTTACCAATAATACATAGGTTACTATAGAATCCAAAACTTTTCACATTTGTTTGATATGATTAAATACGGGCAACTAGTTTATACAGAAGACATTTGACTCAAGTGAAAATATTATGCAAGACATAATGTGGCAAAATATCTGAAGATAAGGCTTTTACTCATGCCTATTAACATTGATTTAATGATCTCCAAACATGTCAGAGTTTGTCTTTACCTATAGTATTTTTTCTTTTAATCAGCTCTTCGACGTATGTGTTCGATTTTCAAAAAAGTCTAATAATTTGGATTCGAGGATCCATTGCGCGTCTGTTTCAGTCAAATTAATCCTGTAAATCTCATAAAACAGTTTTCCTCAAGAAATTCAAGAAATAAGCAGGTCACAACGAAATATGCAACAGACAAATAAAATGTTATGCTATATTGACAACCATTTGTGGAACCAATTAGACTATTCTTAAAAAAATCCTTTCTTGTAATCTTTTTGGACTGTACTAATGATGTTTTGAAAATCAACGAAAACTAGACGAGGATTCCTGTTGTTAACTTGGAAAGTGTTTGGCCTTATTTCTGGCATATCTATTACTGAAATCTTCTGTAATTTGAAAGTAGTATACTTATTTTGGGATTTTTGAATTTCGAGTTTTTCCAAAAAAACTGGCTTAACGTGCACTATCTTTTGCTTAATTACTGAAAAACACCTTCAGATTATGCTATATAAATGAGCCATGCTTCTGTTTTGAACCAAGCAATATCGTCGTAATAGAATTACATCAATTGAAAACATATCTCTGTAAATGACAGGTTCATATCTGATTATCAAAAATCCAAAACTCGTTCTAAATAGGCCGATCCATCAGTTAGAATTAAACATTTAAAGCACCGTATGACACCCTACTAGAATAACTAAATAAAAGTAGTCTACGCATTATTTGGTAAAATGTATATTTTTATTGATAAATTACCGTCGAGTGACAAATCTTGGAATTGGTTCATTATAGTTTGATCAGATAAAGACGGAAGATGGATCTCAAACAATTTCACGAGTTAAAAGTCGTCAAATGAGAAAACAACGAAAAACAAATTGTACTCAGTCACATCTACCTTATACTTTTAGATCTATTACAAAACGCATATGCTACATTCAACATGAAATTTATTTAAACCTTTTGAAAAATAAACATTGTAAAATGGACCGTTGAACATGGCAATCTGGTTTGAAAATAAAATATGTTTGATTAAACAACTGTGACAATGTACAAAGAATTAAAGGCATTGTTTGAGTGTAAAACAATATACACATTAAATGTATATGGATAATCTTCTTTTATGTTTAATTTTGCGTTATAATACCAAACATTAGCGTATAAATTTGAATTAAACTATTATAAATATCATAACCTTGTAAACTTATTACAAACGGTATAGCACAATCTTATGTTGGTTATATATAATGCTAGGCGGTGTTGTCGTAAAAGTTAGAAAATAAAGTACAGGTTCCAGCCCCGGCGCCGGGGAGGAAGTTACGAATCAAATCTACTCTAACATCGTTAGGTTGATTTTCTAGGTTTAAAATGTTCTACAACTCTATAAACAATTAATGTTTAAAGCAGATACACTTTTATCAGCGCCAATCCGACATTTATCATTCACATGTGCATTTCTAGCATTCTGTGGTGAGTGGAATTCAAGTTGACCAAATACAAACAGTGCTTTTTTGTTAATTTTGTAATTCTGCTGAGTGCAAAAGTTGTCATTTTAGTTTTTGAAAGTAAGGTAAAAAAAAGAAAGCTTTTTTGAAAATTGACATGTAATGAGTTCATGATATCTGTCATCAACATGTGTGGCACTAGCACCACTTTTGTAAACAGCATTCCTTTTTGTTACAAATGTTCTTAAGGGAAATAAAATTGCACTAATTGTTAAAATTGAAGGCAACAGTAGTTTACAACTGTTCATAAATCGATTACTCGAAAACAAATCCATATTATATACAAATATATCATGCTTACAAGGGGTATTTGCCAAAAAATCCGGTTTGAGAGCTAAAACCAAATTTCTAGAGCTGTTAGGCTTTAATTGTAAATCAGGTATTCTATGAAGTTTCTGCTTGACTGTATAAGTTTTGTAATAACTGCAGCTGTACTATTTGCCAAGTTATTTTTGATGTACAGTCATTGACCGTATATCGCCTTATGTAAGACGCTGACAATGCGTTTTTGTGGAGTTTTATTTATGACGCCATGAAATGCACAACTTCGTTTCAAATTCAAAGATGATGGTTTTTATCGTAAATATTTCATTTGGAACAGTTGATGAAGTTGCAGTATATCAATTATAACTATAAATTTGTCTTAATAGAATAGATAGATTCCTGGGGCTATATCGAGACCTGGTATTTCTCATATGCTATGCTATTTGGCAGCAAATATCCCCAGCGTATGGAATGTCCTTAAGACAAATACACCTGCACGGGAACAAAATCCCATTATATACTGTGTATTCATTTATTTTCGTGGGTTTCAATTTTCGTGGATTGCTGAAAACTTGCATATTCGTGGATATTTGATTTCGTGCTTAAGGCATCTCCGTGTACAAAGCCTATTGAAAATATGATATTCGTTGAACAATTGAATTCATGGTTCACCTGTACCAACGTAACCACTGAAAATTTGAATCCAACGAATAAAAATGTAGATAGTTTGGTATAATTAATAATTCTCTTATTCAAACAAAATACAGTACTATTAAATACGGTGGTTTATATTTAAAACAGAGAGATCACATACACTAAAAGAAAATAAAGGAAAAACAGAAAGACTGAACTGCAACAACAAATCGCGACAATATGCAAAGAACCGGACTATTTGATAACAAATTCCATATTCCTGCCTTTGAAGAGGATATTTTTTTGATAAATTAGTGGCTTGCACATGATTTTATGGCTAGAAAAACTTCCTGCTTATATGACAATTTCAAAGATATCGCCACATGATAACATTATTCGACAGGTATACAATACAAATAAACGTAAGAACACCCAGGACAGACAAACAAATACATAAATAAAATAAAAGCCATTATAACATGTAAACCGCCGAAAAAAATACTTCCCATGAATTTACGACAGTCCACCAGGACAACAAAAACAAAGGTTTTTTTTTAATTTAAAGGATCTTTCCTACAAAGAAAATTTTTACTTCCTAAAAAATGCGATAAAAAAAGACACAAAATAGAACATAATTTTATGTTGAGATAATACTAAAAGATTACGATAACTACTTTTCATGTGGAATAATTATTTCATTCATTTTTGTAACACTGCAAATGACTGTTTGTTTTAGAGAAAAATGTGTTTGCATGGTTTCTATCTACGTAACACTAATTTCGTGAGTTTTCTCAAGAAGAGCCATTTTCCATACAGTTTGCATTTTCCCACGATTTTGAAATTAGCAATCGAGACTTGTCATTGGTTTTGTTGAGTACATGAGTTTACTTTCGATTGTCAGTGGAGATTGTGTGCTTAGTCTTCAGTTTTTGTAAACTTTGCGTCGTTTATGTATTGTTGTCAAAGGCGTTGTCAGTTTTTTCTTGACTGGTAAATTTTGAATGTTCCTATTGATATCTGTCGAGTCTTTTTGAAGATGTAATTGTGATAACTGAAATTATAGAAATTAGTCTAATTCATACGGATAATGATAGTGTTTTAACATCATGTATAATGCTAGAACTGGGTCAATATTAGAATGGTTCTTACATGTACTTCTACGCTAATCGGTTACATTTAATTACACGCCTTTCGTAAATATGATAAGTTGACATGCTAAACAAGGATCATAAAGATTGAAAATTAATAGCTCCTCTTTAGGCTTTGCATTATAAAAGTCATTGAAAGAATTTTGTTAAATATGATTTAAGTGAATAAAAACCCATAGGGTAGTTTTTCTTCATACTTCTCTGATTATTTCATTATGTACTTGGTTGATAAATACTTGAGAAAGGGTATTTGTAATAACTAAATACAAGTCAATCTTCCATTTATTTGTCAGCCTTTCACTTGTTAAAACAACTTTGTCAGAAAACAAGTATTTTCGCAAATACCCATCTTGAACATGATGCATATCCTTATTACAATTAATACCAATATAAATTGTTTTGGTAATCCAATCACTTTTCTTACAATACCAACATGTTTGTATAATTCAAAGTAGTCGTCTCAAAAAATGGTAAACATGCATTTACGTTTTGACAAGAAGTACGACAGATCAGATTAAAAGAAATATTTTTGAACATATACCCTGCAATTTGGACATATGCACTATATTCATCTGATAAAAAATACACTAAGGCCGTACGTTGATATATAAGTGTTTACTTCTTACACATTGTGACTATGACTGAGAGTTGTCTCATTGGCACTCATTACTCAACCTATGTCTGTGCACAAACGACACATGCAATAGCTACCAACCAATCAAAATTCAGGCTACTTATATTTAAAGTAATACTTTATATTCAAGAAATGAAGATGTATTTACCTGTGACTGTCCATTAATATGCTTGTATTGCTACTGATAGTCAACAATAATTCTTCAAAATAACGCAGCGAACATGACCCATGTACTGTAACTTGACTTTAGATATGCAATCATACTCTGAATTGATACAATAACGTCACGAACAGTATCAGACGACGCAATGTTATGCAATGTCAAAATCAAGTGAACAGAATTTTCAAGAATGTAAAATCATATACCTTTTTAAGGCAAAGACATTCGCACTAATCATATAAATGCTGTACGTGATAATTTTGGAGAGGAGATTTTTCTTTTACGAAAATGTTTCATCAATCTACGATTTTTAAATGATTTGTTTAATTATTGATAAAACATTCAACTGGCGAAAACATTGAGAACGATGAGATTGAATTCTGCTTCTCAAACAATCTTGAAGTCGTATCACGATGAATTTTATTTCAGAACTGCTTCACATGGAATGTTTTCTTGTTTAACGACTGTGACAAAGTTCATCTTCATTCAGATCTTGTTTCTAATTTTTCTATACAATTTAATAGTAATGAACATGCAATACATTTGATGGATTGGTCTATTGATTCTTGAAATAAGCAGTAAACACATTTAAGTACAGTTATATTAATATGACGTGGTATAATCAAACCATCAAATAGTTATCATTATCAGATTTAGTTCTGAAAAAAAGTCGTTATTCTAAAACGAAAGTAAAGTCAAGTGATATATTTTCAAAACTAAAATTATTATCTTTTTTGTCAGAAATTACTCTATTCCTTAAGCATGTGAATTTTTTATCATTGAAAATTTATTTGCCAGCGTCATGAATTATTGAAGATAAAAATGTTCAATCAAAGAACAAATGAACTTGTTTACTAGAAATACCTGCAAATAGCTTTTTGATATATTCTCCGATAACACATTCTGAAGAGTTCTGTATTTGAAAAGCGTGTCATTTCCTTTAGGTTATAAAGAAGGAAAAGTTTTTTGAAACTTGAACTATAGAAAAAGAAATACCAGATACCAAAAAAAATATAAATCGAAGAAAAACAGGTATCATCATGCCAACCAAAAGTCGACAACATGCTAAACAGAAATGTAAAGAATACAATACAAGTTAAAAAAATTACAGAAACTCAACAAAAAGGGAAGACATCAGATGCCTCAGAATGGTAAGAAGATTTTGTCCCATTAGTGACGTTCGTCGTATTCTATTCGTGGAAAGTAAAGAAAACAGGACAAGTCTGATGAGGCTCAGCTTAATATAATTATGTGGGAGAAAGATAAAGAGAGACAGAGAGGTCTGATGAGGCTAAGCTTAATAGAATTATGTGGGATAAAGGTAAAGAGAGACAGAGAGGCCTGTAGAGGCTAAGCTTAATAGAATTATGTGGGATAAAGGTAAAGAGAGACATAGAGGCCTGATGAGGCTAAGCTTAATAGAATTATGTGGGATAAAGGTAAAGAGCGACAGGGAGTCCAAAATCTTAATGTTTTAGAGACATCTCCACGACACATTTATATTAAGTGAGATAAAATATGCATGTCAATCGCCTATAACAATGAATGAGAGTTCATTCACAATTTACAGGAGATCATGAATCAGCAATAGAAATGTTAGGTTACGCAACAATTCAACAAAATCGGTAAAACAATACTACTCATCATATATGTTGTTAAGCTTATAGTAAATAATAGAACTCTAACAAACATTGACGCACCTCCTGATTGAAAGGAAGCATATCATATCATTTTGCGGGTCTTATTTTCTCTTTCTCCTTGCAGAGACACTATAATAGTAAAAATAAATATGTATAAAAAACAAAACAAATAATAAGAAACGTAAACAACTGGTAGGAAGCATCTTCTACTTTTTTAGTGACACTGACAACAACTAGCAATATGATGAATAATTCTTTTTAAAACCCTGGCAATTACTTATAAAATTATCATTAAAATGTTTGACCTAGTGATACCAGGATTAGGATTTTGAACGCCAGACGCGAGTTTCGTCTACAAAAGACTCATCTGTATTCTTTAAGATGAGAACTTCATCACCACTTCTGTTAATTATAAATACTAAAATAGAAAACAGAATTTTGAACTATATCTATCAAATTCGTGCACTTAAATATTGATAATAACTGTAGCACTAAGTTCAGTTTAATTAGAAATAATTCTCAGAATCAATCTCTTTCTTCTCTTTTTAAATCAGAACCTAAAACGTAACGACTGCAATGGGGCGTCACCTCTCCGAAAGATGAATTCATCTGAATTGTTACGTAAAAAGGAGAAGCTTAAAACAACTATGCTTCAATTTTTTTAATGAAAACAAAATATTATCAATATAATGAAAGATATATTTTAGCCCTTTAGCACTAACAAGTGAAACTGTCTTTTATTTAAGGAATGACTGTAATATTTTTTCTGTTTATGAAGAAATAACATAAAACATTTGGTGCACACTGAATAACGCGCGTAGCGGGTTATTTAACAGTGTGTACCACATTTTTTATGTTATTTCGAATAGACAGAAAAAATATTACAGTCATTTCTTATAATTTAAGTCTAAATTCCATTTTAAATCGTACAAAACAATGAAAAAACGTTGATGACGTCACGATAACATGACTAAATTATGTCTATGGGCTGATAACAAAATAACGTCAGCCAATCAGAAGACGCGTTACATATAAAATTAAATTATATGTATATATACATGAGGATTTAAATGCGACAGTAGTTTGTCAAAATTTCGGAATCTATTTGAAATGACAAATCAAGGTCACAATCAAATACTGAAGGAATCGCATGAAAACTAAAATTAGCGAGACCGGTTACGTCGACTTAGAAAGCGTCTGCTGATATGCATGCATCACCCGTCTTGCGAATTCCTATCTTGTCAAAATTTTTATACCGTGCCAGACCCTCATGGGTAGTGAAGGTCGTTAAAAACTCGTCGTCTAGTCAAATAGTTATCAAGGTACCAGGATTATAATTTAGTACGCCAGACGCGCGTTTCGTCTTCATAAGACTCATCAGTGACGCTTATATCAAAATATTTATAAAGCCAAACAAGTACAAAGTTGAAGAGCATTGAGGATCCAAAGTTCCAAAAAGTTGCAATCCGGAATAGGACACAATAAATAATTTTATGCAAAACCTTTTTTAACGTCGGTTACTTGTGGTTTCAACTAGAGTCTTCTTTCTTTTTTTATTCCATTCATATGGTTCTGCAAACATTTGAGTAGAGAAGACGAAAACGAATTTAGCAAGATCCTTTAATTTTACTCAAACATTGTCGATATTTTATATATTCGTTTTCTCAGTGAGTAATTAAATTCACGACCCTAAAAAAGCAAGTGTGTCTGTTTCAAAGTATACATGTATTCCTTTCACGATTTTTTTTTTTTGGCATTTTAACGGTGTTTCTTGACATTGCCTTATTCGCGGGAGGTTAGGCTAGCCTTAAAACAAGTATCAACCCACCATTTGTTCTTATAATGTCCTGTACCAAGTCAGAAATAAGGCAGTTGTTATCAAATAGTCCGTTTTTATGCATGTTGGCGTTTGTTTTTCTTGCAGATAAGTGTTGATGATCTTTTGTTGTTTTCCTTTAATAGTTGATGTGTTTCCCTCAGTTTTAGTTTGTAATCAGGATTTGTTTTCTCTTAATCGATTTGTGACTTTTGGACAGCGCAATGCTACTATTGCCTTTATTTACATATTACACTTTTGCATTGTGGTACATTTCATATTATTTCTATAATGAATATATGTAGTTTTAATGATTGTCAAACAAATTCTACTTATATTCATTAGCCATCAATATGTATTTTGAAATCCCAAGAGTAAAAAAACGTGCACAATTGTTTATACTTTTAGCTTTTTTGTGTTGTACTATATCACATAGTCTAGTCTGCGTTGTATAATCGTAAAAAAGGTCATTAATCTAGTTGTGTTGCCTTCCAATGAAAGGTTTAATATATTTGATACAATTTAACACATAATATCTTGACCTTAGCATTTTGTATGCATTTTAAATGCTAGGTACGTGACGAACTATTAATATTAGTCTGTGTTATAAATACGTAACAATTTAGGAAGACTGCATTGATTGTTTGGGAAATGTATCTATCATGTAGTCACGAAAAAAAAAAGAAGCCATTTATGATAAAGTCGCATAGATAGAACACATCGTTTAATAGATTTTTAAAAACAAAAAATAAGTTTGTCCACATATTGTCTGACATTAAACTTTAATTTAACAACAATTGTACAATGCTGTTTGACGATAGAGCAAATCATAAAATACAGATAACTTAACTTATGGGGGGTTATTGAAGTCGTTAACTACGGGGGGTTCTGAAAATCAAATCACTTTCATATTTGGTTTTATTGCTCTCCAACGCTTGATTATTTCATACTTCTATTATTGAATTACAAGTTCTAATGTTAATACATTACTTCCAAAACATGATTTTTTTGCTTAAATTGAATTTTGGTACGTATCCTATCATTTTGAATTCCCTGTTCCCTTTAACGATCTTTCCAAAGTTGGTCCGGTAAAAGTCGGGCAAAAACGCAACATCGAACATTGTATCGTGAAGTAAAATCACAAAAATACTGAACTCAGAGAAAAATCAATTCGGAAAGTCCATAATCACATGGCAAAATCAAATAACAAAACGCATAAAAAACGAATGGACAAGAACTGTCATATTCCTGACTTGGTACAGGCATTTTCAAATGTAGAAAATGGTGGATTGAACCTGGTTTTATAGCTAGCTAAACCTCTCACTTGTATGACAGTCGCATCAAATTCCATTACATAGTCACCGATGCGTGAACAAAACAAACAGACATAATAGGTAAAAATGTCAAAAATAGGGGTACAGCAGTCACCATTGTGTTATCATCTTAATCACTATAAAAACAACAAATGTAACGAAGAAGCACAAAAAGGCATACATCAAATTAACATCCTCATTTTGATTATATTATACGATTATATTTGTCTATGTAAAATGCACCCATCAAGGAAGGAGGGTATGGGTACTGGTGTAAAATTGCGCGTTTGAAATTCGCACAGGTAGACATGAAATAATTTTGTCGTTCAAAGAATGACGGGATGCACAAATACAGTCACGCAAAATAGATATAGCAAACACTGTCTTAGCAGTTAAAGTAATAATAATAAATAAAATAATAGCGTGGTTCAAAGTATGACCTGATACATAAGTACAGAGTCACGTAAAATGTATATCACAAAAAAAGTTGGTTAACAGTAAAAGTAATATTAATAAATAAAATAATTTTGTCATTCAAAGTATGACAAGATACATAGGTACAGAGTCACATCATAAAATAATTTTGTCATTCAAAGTATGACAAGATACATAGGTACAGAGTCACATCATAAAATAATTTTGTCGTTCAAAGTATGATGGGATATATAAGCACAGAGTTACGTCAAAAGGATATCTCTAAAAACAGACAACAGTAAAAGTAATATTAATAAAGACAAATAAAAGAATAATATAACACGTAATTAAGATGATAAACAACGTCAGTACGCAAAATCTATACTTCAAGACCATCGTGTATTATTTGTGAAGTTGATACGGAATATTTATCAACAAGTTCTGGGTACCTTCCGATGAACTTTTTTAGAAAAAGAACGAGACGTTCTTTGACATACCCCTGGTTCATCAACTTTCTGCTCAGACATTGGTGACGTTTTACAAAGTCTGAGTAAGAGCTGCAAGCTCTTGAATACCGAATAAGTTGGGAAATGTATATTCCATATGCAGGTAAAGTTGGTATGTTGCTACTAAGGTGGGGGAAATTGATAATTTCAAAATCAAAATCGTCTCGTTTGTCATAGATTCTGGTACTAAGATGACTGTGTATGTCAAATTCGAGGTATAAGTCTAAAAATGAGGCGGATGAAGCCGTGTCTGTTGTCTCTTTAATTTCTAGTTCTGGTGGATATATTAATGGAACCCAATCAGAAAAGTTTGGATTGTTAATGGAAAGAACATCATCAATATATCTGAAAGTGAAATTAAATAACCTGGCTTCTTTGATCTTCTTGTTTTTGACAAGTGTCTGAAGGAACTCCGATTCATATGAAAACAAGAAGAGGTCAGCAAGGAGAGGCGCGCAGTTCGTTCCCATAGGAATGCCGACAGTTTGTTGAAAAAGTCTACCTCCAAACTCAACAAATATGTTGTCGATAAGAAACTCCAGCATACTGACCACTTGTTCTTTTGTGTAGCAGGTTTTACCTTTTTGTTTGTCACTATTAACGAAATATGCCTTATGAAATCCCAAAGTAATAAATTTATAGCGTATGCTACCATTTTTATGTTGAAAGGCATTGTGGATTATTTCTTTTAGGCGATTTTTCAATTTCACATGGGGAATGGTGGTATACAGGGTTGAAAAATCAAAAGTTTTGATAGAACTAATTTCAGAAATAGACCGAGATTTAAAATTGTCTAGAAGTTCTTTAGAATTTTTAAGAATCCACATATGGTTAATACCACTACGCGAGTAAACAGTTTCACAGTATTTCTGAAGACCCTCTTTCACTGCGGATAAAATTTTAGTCAATCTAATGGACAATTCTTTAGTGGAACATGAAGATGAGCCAGCAATATACCGTTGTTTGTACGGAATTTTATGAAGCTTTGGTATCCAATACAAACAAGGTAAGTCCTCCGATTTGGTGTTCAATGTAATGTTTATGGAAGCCATGAAGGACTTATGATTTGCTAAAATCTCATCCTTGTCAAATGATATGTCTTTGTATGTGGGATTACCTGAGTGCTCCTTTATACCCAATTCTTTTACAAGACATTCGTAGTAATACGATTTACATACAAAGACAATATTATTTGAAGTTTTGTCCGCAGGAACAACAACATACGTATCATGAAGAGATGATAGACATTTCATGGCCTCTTTGTCTCTGAAAATGGACTTTGGTCGATCGTTAACACAGTTTTTCAACTTTTGAATGCGACGTTTTATCAGAGACCTGATAGTTTTAACCCATTCTGACAAAGTGTCCAGTTCAACTTCTTCTCGTTTAGCCCGTGCTCTGGCGTAGTCCTCAATGGAATCCATAATTATTTTGAAGTTATGGTTCCAATTGATGTGTTGGGGTTCTCTAAACTTAGGACCATGAGAAATCACCTTTCGGAGATTTTCATGTTGAATTATGTTTAGATCTCCAGTTATAACATGACCAGAGGGGCTGTAATTATAAGGCGAGTGGCAACAGTCACATGTCGGAGGGCTTTTTAAGTATTGTTCTAAGTCAAGGTCCTGCAATGCTTGTTTATAGTTAAATATTTTAGGTGCAATGGTTTTGGTGTAACTGTAGGATACAATAGGAACAGATTGATTTTGAAAATAAATAGGAATTTTAGATGTTACCTTCTTGTGATGTAGAACGTTGCCGAGATTGATTGCATCAATTCCTCTATTGGCAAAATCAACAGGAAGGAATTTCCTCTTTTCCTCATGTAAAGGTTCCGATCTTACTGGTTTGAAAAGTCGGAAAAGAGCTACATCACAAATAATACTGACTAGTCTGTATATTGCAGAAAATGTATTGGTACCTCCTTTGTCAAGTGCATAATCTCTCAAACGTTTTAGAAAATTAACTGGCAGTGAAAAGAGAATAGTTCTTATGTAATGTAACCCTAGTGGATGATGAAGATGCGAAAGAAGGTCATCAAAGCTCCCAAAGAGTGATCTAGATTTGGAAGACTTTTTAACATTAGGCCGTTTAGGTGTTTAATGACGTCAAATTTGTCCTTGAAAAAGCACTAGTTGGGAGATCATGTTTCATTGAACAACTACGATAAATCGTCATTCGTCTTTTTTTTTACAAATAAGAAGATGTGGTATGGATACCAATGACACAATGACCATCATGACCGATTGACTAAGATGTAAGCAACTTATGGTCACCCTTTGGCAATAAACTATCAGTAAAACCTATTCGGTGTAGAAAGCTATTATAATACAGTCATCGACATTATAAATGAAAAAAAGCTGAAACTATTGTATTCCATGTTCTAATTAAAGTTGATGTAAGACGTTTAATTTGAACGTAATGGATGTTTATGGCATTTTTTTAACCAGTCAATTTTGTTTTACACATGCAAATATTTTTGATTTTTTAAATTTATTCCCTAGTCTTTGTGATTACCTAACGATAAAAGACGTTGTATTTTCCTTCATATAATGTAAATTTACGATTCACATTTCCTTGGTCTGAATTGTAAATATATGTTTAAATATACCAGTACTACCAAGTAATTTCTTGTTGCATTGTTCTAACAACTAATTAATGATTTTAAAATAGAAAGAAATAAAGATTTGAAACTCATGTAAACGGAAATGATCGGAAATTGAAAAAAAAAACACTAAAAATCAAAAGGATAGAAACAATATTTTTATACTGTACACGAGTTAAAGTGATATTGATGTAAAATGGCATAATGAATACGGAAGTCATTCTTTATATTTTGTATATAAACGTGACATGATATTCTCGCTTAAGTTGATTTTACAATATTATCACGACTAAGCTGATTTAAATGTAGCCTCTTCTTATGAAATATCTCACTTTATTGCAAGACTCACTCTTAATTTTTTCTGGAACGAAGATACTATCAATAGACAGGTTATAAAAAAAATCATGAAATTACTGTGATATTTATATCCTATTTAGAAATTTGTTTACAGTTGAAAGCAAAAACATCTATAACTAAGTACAACAGTTATGTTTGAAATCGTCTTTTCTGTTGCCAAGTATTAGTTTATTCAGTCTATTCTGTGTTAAAAAAGTGTCTATTGACCAAAATATCCAACCCTACAGTAAACATCAAACGTTTGACTATACGAACCAACGGATCGAATAGAAAGCAACTGTCATATTCCTAACTTGGTATAGAATAAATAAAGCCAACAGTAGTATACTGCTGTTTAATAGTCGTAAATCGATTATTTTCTCTGAAGAAAACGGTGGTTACATGTATAACCTGCTTTTACTGCTAGCGTAACCTCTAATTTGTACGCGAATTGTTTATAGCTCTATAATAACTAAGAAAATCGATTTAATAAAATTAACGGTACCAATTTTCTTGCACCAGATGCGCATTTCGACAATACATGTCTCTTCAGTGATGCTCGTGGCCAAAATATTTGAAATTCAAAGCTTATATAAAAGATGAAGAGCTATAATCCAAAAGGTCCAAAAAGTATAGCCAAATCCTTGAAAGGAATCAGAGCTTTTCATGAGGGAGATACATTCCTTAATTTATAATAATTTCTATCATTTTGTAACAGTAAATTTTAATAACACAAAAAATCCGTATTTTCATGCCAGTACCGAAGTACTGGCTACTGGGGTGATGATACCCTCGGGGACTTATAGTCCACCAGCAGAGGCATCGACCCAGTGGTAGTAATAAAATTAACGGTACCAATTTTCTTGCACCAGATGCGCATTTCGACAATACATGTCTCTTCAGTGATGCTCGTGGCCAAATATTTGAAATCCAAAGCTTATATAAAAGATGAAGAGCTATAATCCAAAAGGTCCAAAAAGTATAGCCAAATCCTTGAAAGGAATCATAGCTTTTCATGAGGGAGATACATTCCTTAATTTATAATAATTTCTATCATTTTGTAACAGTAAATTTTAATAACACAAACAATCCGTATTTTCATGCCAGTACCGAAGTACTGGCTACTGGGGTGATGATACCCTCGGGGACTAATAGTCCACCAATTTTCTTGCACCAGATGCGCATTTCGACAATACATGTCTCTTCAGTGATGCTCGTGGCCAAACATTTACAGACCGAGTTAATCTGAGAACTGTTTTTTGCTCATCTGTGTCAAACATTAAATGCTGGTACCTGATTAAGGTTATTCCAGAAACGTTTTATACTGTTGCATCCACTGTGACCGCTTTATAGAGCATTTCACATTTTGACGAAAGATACGAACGAACGCACGTTTTACATTACCTCAATAACAATTAAGAGTCTTTGTTTTATCCGGTATAACATCATTCTTTTCTAATTTAAATTGATTTTTCAAAAATAAGCATATCGCAAATAATACACGCATTTAGAGTCTGAAAATAAAGACAAAATAGTGTTAAATACACTTACGTCTGATATGCTACTTATGTTAACCACGATCACACACATTTGCGTTTTTAAATTTCATGTTCAATCGAAAATACCTCCTTATTTCAAAGACCAGTCTGTACCAATCATTTCTTATACCTATACCAAACCTATTGCAACTAAAATTTTCAATTACAAACACGTTTTGCAGGATCTCGATATTGACGACTTCAAGTCTAAACCTCCTGATTGCACTTGTGCTAGTTCCCAATTCACATATAATGTTGCTGGTCACGTTATTACCGGTGACCTCAACATTGTTAATAACACTTCTTTACGAAATGTGTTATCGAAAGGTCGGAAATATCGTGAGCCTAAATCCATCAATTAGAAATACAAGTTTAAAATTTTGATGGATTCAGTTGAGGATTATGCCAGGTAATGGGCTAAGTGCGAAAAGGAAGACGTAGACACTCATTCCGAATGGATTAAGGCAGTGAGGTCAAATCATAATTAAGAAACTGAATGGGTATATCAATACCCATGTTACGTAAATCTTTAAAGACCCAAATGTTGCAAAACACCTATCCTACCTCCATGACAAATATGTTGTTGTCCCCGCAGATAAAGCCCCAAACAACATCGTTTTTGTGTGTAAAACTCATTACATTAACTGCTTGATAAACGAATTAGGTATTGACATTTCACTTGGAAACTCAACCCTCACGACACTTACCAAAGAGGAAATCCTGGATAATCATAGGTCTGTTCTATGTTCCTTTGGAATTTCAACCAAAGATGAAGAACTGGATCTTCTATCACTGTATTGGATACCTAAACTACATAAGTGTCCTTACAAAAAACGATATATTGCTGGGTCTTCCAAGTGCCCCACGAAACCTCTTTCTAAATTATTAGCATCTAGTTTATCAGCAATCAAAGACGGGTTTCAAAGTTATTGTGAAACTGCCTATTCTAGAGGGGGCGTGAATCAGATGTGAATACTTAAAAATTCCAAAGATCTTTTATAGTACATACAATCTAAGTCTCTTTCATCTTGTAACAGTATTAAAACATTTGACTTTTCTACTCTTTACACAAGTATTCAACATTCCAAACTAAGAGACAAAATGAAAGAGTTGGTATTGCTTTGTTTCATAAAAAGAATGGCCAACGTAGATACAAGTATCTTGTCTTAGGGAGGGATAAATCCTACTTTGTAAAGGATCACTCTGATTCAAACAAAAAAATTCTCTGAAACTGATATTATCAATATGCTTCATTTCTTGATTGACAACATATTTGTTACGTTCGAAGGACGTGTTTTTCAACAGACTGCGGTGACTATGTGGAACGCATCTACCCCATCGAGCTAGAGATCAAGGATACTACAGATACAGTTAAGTCAGCCTCATATCTTTACTTACATCTAGAAATTGACAATGAGGTTTGGTTGAAACAAAACTTTACGACAAAAGAGATGATTTCAGCTTTCCAATTGTGAACATTCCATTTCGAAATAGCAACATTCCAGCAGCACCTGCATACGGGATATATATCTCCCAATTAATACGATATTCCCGTGCTTGTATTTCCTATCATGATTTTTTTGATAAAGGGTTGCTGCTCACAAGGAAGCTATTAAACCAAGAGTTCCAAATGGTGAAGTTGAAATCATCCCTTCGTAAATTTTATGGACGCCATCACGAGTTGGTTGACTGTTATGGAATAGCTGTTTCACAAATGATATCGGATATGTTCCTACGTCGTAACTACAATCCCCTTCCATTTCATGAATGTGACCTACCGAATTAGACTATTTACCGGATTTGTTATCACATAACAACACAACGGTTGCCACATGTGGATCAGGATCTGCTTACCTTTCCGGAGCAGCTGAGATCACCCCTAGTTTTTTGGTGGTGTTCGTGTTGTTTATTCTTTAGTTTTCTATGTTGTGTCATGTGTGCTGTTGTTTATTTGTCTTTTTCAATTTTAGCCATGGCGTTGTCGGTTTGTTTTAGATTTATGAGTTTGACTGTCCCCTTGGTATCTTTCGTCCCTCTTTTACAAAGTTCTTACTGATGAACATGCATTTTGATAAAAAAAAAAAAAAAAAAAAAAAAAAAAATAGAAAAACTACCAACTTATGAAGAAACCATTTAACTTCGAAATGAAGAGGGACTTTATTTTTTTTTCTGTCTGAGATATATTTTTAGTTTTTCGACGCTACATGTACCAATCAAATTATTTTTTTCAAAATTTTAACGCTATAAGGTATGAGGAAAATCAGGATTCATTGTTTTGTCATCTGCTGGACCACAATATTTTTTCATCAAATTGGGAATCAAAATACATTGTTTAGAAAAGAAATTATAACCCCTTTAATCTTAATGCTCGTTCCCTTACACTTAAAGTAAAAACAAAAAGCTTGGATATTTTGGAAAATTGAACTGTCTCTACCACACTCCTGAATCTGCCCTGAAGCTTTAATTTTAGATCAACTAATTATATACATGAAGATTGTTTGGTACATTTAGATACATACACATTTGAACACCTAAATATGTACCAAGATAATAAATCTACAATTTTGAATCATATACATTGTGGATTTCATAATAACGATTAAACAGTAAACATGCTTGGAAAATAGATGCCTACCGGTCACTCAACGTCCAGTGGCTAATATTTCATGAATGTTCAGGACCAAAACGCAATTGCACGCTGAAAAAACGGTTCCATAGGAGAGTCTAACTCCGGTGTATGGACACATCACAAGGCGACAATGTGTGTTCCCTATGGAGAGGCGGTGATTCACTGCAAGTTTTTTAACGAGCACAGGCATATGACATAATATGGAGGTCATCTTTTTTTCTTCATCTTACTAGTTTGGACGTTGCAAACGTTTAAATTTAGGAAATATTTTATTTTGTTTTTTTTTTTTAATCATATTTTTTATATAAGGTAAGAAGACAATTCATTTGCTTTTGTGTTTTCATAGGTAAAATTATAGAACTGGGTTGCAGTATTTTTTCGTTTGTTTTAGGGATATTCTTTTCTTCTGACTACCCTATATTTATTAATTTTTTTTAGAGTTAATTTATCAAATCATATTTTTACAAGTGTCGTTGCATATAGGGTAATAGTCGTTAATAGGCTATCACTAGGGTGAAACGCCACGATGTTCAATGACATCACTTAAAAGTACTAAGAAAATCTTTCAATAGATTGAATATTAAATCTAATATTCTTCCTCGTGTAATGAAATTTTATCTTTTTGGTCTCGTTTCAAAGGTAAAATATAAAAATAAATCGTTGCAAATAATGTACTTTCTTGAAACACAAAACTTATACATTACTCCTTAAATTGGTATTTTCTGAATAAAAGGTAATACAATCTTATCATGAAAATCCTTTTAACCTTGTTCTCACATTATCAAGCATAGTCTGCTAAAGGTCTTTGGAAACAAGGGAGCAAACAAAGGGGAAAATGTATACATAAACATTTAATGGGAAGATCGAATTCATTTAGAAGAAATTACTCTGGATTTATACAACTAGCTGTACATTTTTTTACAAAAGTATCGCAACTTAACTGCTTTTAACGTAGTCTCTTCTTATACAAATATTTCACTCTATTGCAAGACTCTCTCTAAGTTTTCTTTTTGAACGAAAATGCTATCAATTTAATTTAATAAGTAGTTTACAGTTGAAAGCAAAATGAAACATAACTAAATACAACAGTTATGTTTGAAACTTTCACTTTTGTTGCCAAGTATTTTGATTATTAAAGGTTATTCTGTGTTTAAGAAAAGTATTAAAAAAAACCGAACCCTAGAGTATATCTAAAAATACCGAACCCTAGAGTATATCTAAAAATACCGAACCCTAGAGTATATCTAAACATACCGAACCATAGAGTATATCTAAAAATACCGAAACCTAGAGTTTATCTAAAAGGGGACAAAATACCGAACCCTAGAGTATATTTAAAAAGGGGACAAAATCAAACGTTTGACTATATCAACCAACAGAACGAATAGAAAGCAACTGTCATATTCCTTACCTGGCAAAAAATAAATAAAGCCGACAGTAGTATACCACTGTTCAATAGTCATAGATCGACTTTTTCTCTAAAGAAATGGTGGTTATAACCTGCTTTTACAGCTAGCTTAACCTCTTACTTGTATGTGAACTGTTTATAACTCTATAATAAATAAGAAAATCGGTTTAACATTAATATTACAGACCGAGTTAATCTGAGAACATTTTTGGCTCACATGTGTCAAATTTTGAATGTTGTTACCTGATTAAGGTTATTCCAGGAATGCTTTATACCGTCGCGTCCACTGTAACTGATTTATGATACTTTTATATAACAGATTCGTTTATGGAGTTTCAGATACTAAAATTTTATGTGGGGGAATAATGATGAAAGAAGATGACACAAAAAGTGTTTTATAAGATTTAAAAGAAATAAAATATTTCAAGAAAATAGAAAAACACCTGGAAAGAAATTAAATTTTTGATAAAGGTAAAGACAAAGAAAAAAAAACTGGTAAATATAAACTGAAATACACAACATTATTATACAACATTATCAAACATTTGCTTAAACAAAAATTCAGCTCCTACTAATTGGCTGAATTTTTTTTTTTTTTTTTTTATCTTTGAAAAGAAAACTAAAGCAAATTACTGATGACGATACTGACTTTGCAACATAAGTTTTTTAGTCCTAACTCTCGACCAGTGGTGAAAAAACAAACATTCTGTTTAAAACGAAAGTAAGAATAACTAAATCTGTACTGTTAAATTAAGTGCGTTATAAAATTCATATTTCTATAAAACAAAATCATATTTCAAGTCGTATATCATTTTTTAGTGCATTAATTAGTTATAATTGGCATGATTTCACTTTTTGTTCTCCAACGATAAATTGTAGAACATTAAATAATTACCACAAAATGACTTTTGAAAGGCAATTATTCTTCTAGGTTATCTTTGCATCTTAATTCCACTTTTTTTTATAATAAGACAAATTGAAACAGTAAGCATGCAATGTTATTTAACCATCAGTGCACTTATGGTTAACTGTACGAGTTTTAAAAATCTGAAAAATCATCATGTTGAAAATGAAGTTTTATAGTACAAGTGTCTTGTTAAATTGGAAATTTTTCGATAATATCTCATTGAACAGCAGGCATGCAATGAATTCTTTATCATTGCACTTTTGATGAAACACAAAAGACATATTCATATTATGTATATTAGATTTATGGTTAGTTGAAAAGAGCAATGTTGTAAAACATTCTGTTTTTCTATTACAGATTTTGTCTTCAGAAAGAATGGAAGCTTTTCCCACGTTGTTTTTACTTGAGTACGCCATTTTTATTATATAATATAAAAAAAACAGCTTCTTCATGAAAAGAGCCAAACTGATAGAATATTGTTCCGACGTTTTTGTTCTTATTGTTTTGTTGTTATTAATAACATTTATTTGACCAATCCTATAAGACACAGCAGCAGAAAAGTGTAAAGCACCCTCTGTGTTCCATTACTTTTCTGTAGAAAGATGACAGAGATCTATTGTATTCATTAACAAAAAAACTTGAGGATGGAGTGTCTGTACGTTCCTTTCATGTTGATGTTCTATATTTAGATAAATATTTAATTGAAGGGTCGAGTGTAAAATAAGTACAGTATACATTAAGCAAAACTACCACTAGATAGTCACCATTGATGTCAATATAAAAAATATTAATGCGACTGTCATATAAGTGAGAGATTTATAAAACCAGGTTAAAACAAAAATCTTCTACATCAGAAATTGCCTGTTCCAAGTAAGGAAATGGACACTTCGTTTGATGTGTTTTGAGCTTTTGATTTTGACATTAATTTTGATTATGGACTTATCTGTTCGAAGTTTCTTCAGAACTCGGTTTTTTGATGAGTGGAAATTCTCATTCAAATATTGATAGTAGATGATGAGAAACGGATAAAGGCAACAGTAGCTGTTCTAAAGTCTTAAATAAACTCATCATAGATACCAGGACTAACTTTTGTATATTCGCCAGACGCGCGTTTCGTCTACAAAAGACTCATCAGTGACTCTCGAATCTAAAATGTTAAAAAGACCAAATAAAGTACGAAGTTGAAGAGTATTGAGTACCAAAATTCCTAAAAGTTTTGCCAAATCCAGCTAAGGTAATCTATGCCTGAGGTAGAAAAGCCTTAGTATTTCAAAAATTCTATTTTGTAAACAGTTAAAATCGATTACTAAAACAATTATGGGCTATAAACCAAAACCGTGGGGAACACATAAATTTTAATAACTGACATATTCCTGAACTTTTTCCTAGGAGTTCTGTATTTTTTTATTTCACTTTTAAGTGGCTAACCAAACCTTGCGCTTTATGGCAATGTTAAATTTACCGCTAAAATTACAACATTATATGACAGAAATACAGTACAACATCTCACTACAACACTCAGGACACAAAAATACGCACATAAATAATATAATAGTAACATGTTAACCACAGAATAACAACGATTATCTAAAATTAATTAAGGATGGTGCAACTAACTGCACTGTCTAACTATATCGGCTTTTCATCTAATTCAAACTGTTTAAACTAAAAAAAATCTGCTGCACATAGTTGCTTTAAACTAAAACAATACAAATTAACTGTGTGACGAAGACGGTATTCTGATTATATAAGAATTAAATTGAATTCTATATATACTTGTTGGACTAATGGTTTTACCTCTTTACTGATTATCAGACTTGACCATGGTGTTGATGAGTGAAATAGAGGGCATAAATCCCCTTTTACGAAAATCGTTATTAAAAATATAAGATAGACCTAATTTTATCTATTTGTTGAGATGACTTCTTTTATATGGAGTAACTTGATATTGAAGGGTAATGCTAACTTTAATTCATATTTCCTAAACAGGTCATTATGCAGGCAGCCACTTATGAATAAAAAAAAACAAGTCGACAAGAAGAGGGAGACAATTGGTTCACCTTGGAATGCCAAGTCTTTGTTGAAAAATACGCACTCCAAACGCAACAAATATATTATTGTCAATCAAGAACATCTTGAAAATGTCAGCTTTAGAGAATTTTTTGTTTAAATCAGACTGACTTTTAGAAGTATCTCTCATTTAGATGAGACGTTGAATCTAAACTAATCTAATTCACATAATTTCGATTTTGCTGCCATCTTCAAGGGATACTATAGATATATCACATAATAAAGCATAAAATATAATATCAGAACAACAATTATACGAGGTAAAGAAAATTAAAAGATGAAAAAGAACGACGGCAGATACTAGAGGAAAAGTCAAACTCATAAATTGAAAATAAGCTGACAACGTCATAGTTACAAATGAAAAAAGACAAACAGATAAACAATAGTACACATGACACAACATAGAAAACTAAAGAATACGCAACACGAACCCCATGTTTTATGAAGTAATGAATGAATTAATGAATCATGTTAAATTACATTATTACCAAAAACACAGATACCATGCTTACACTTTAGTATGTGTTTTTTCGACGAAAGACTCAGCAGTGTCGCTCCGCTCAAATCGACTAGAAGGCAAAATCATTAATGATAAACATGAAAGTCCAAAAGTTCCAAAAAGTAGTTCCTCATCTTCTTAAGCTTTAATATACTTGTATTGTATCTTTCATTCTCTTGTATTCAAACATAAATCGAGGGATAACTCATTTTAAATCCTAGAACAAATTACATATCGAATTAGTGTACTTTCCTTTTAAATAAAGCGTGCCTCACTTTTCATGTATTAATGCAATAAACAAACTTGGAAAAAAAATATATTTTGAAAATCAAATTGAATCCCAAGATGATATCATTGTAATAGTCATGGAAATAATACCATTAAGGATAGTTTACTCTAAAATAAATCAAAAGTTTGTTTAATTAAAATCATTTCTCCTATCTTGTCCTCATTAATCAAGGAAAGCTCTACTAACGTCAATTAAAACGCCAGGTCGTTGATTCCAAATTTATGTAATCCAAGTTGTATTGTATGGTGAAATTTACATCTATCAATCAAAGGCATTCAGATGTGTTTTCTTTGTGATTGATTTATTCCATGTAGATACTTAATTAATGAATCTAGTGTTGTAATTCCATTGATTAAAGACCCATGTTTGTAAACCATTCGTTTCATATAAACAGCCAGACATTCAAACAAAATATTGTGATATGTACAAATAATAGCTTTTTTAGAGATTACTTCAGCGACTGTAATTGAAGCATAACATGAGGACAATGCGCCAACTAATCCTATCAAAATGTTTCATTCCAGCTTAGTCTTGAAAACCTTAAAATCGATGTTAATATGAAAAGCAGTAGTATTTATTTTTGGACTTATTCCCAACTTAACATATCAATATGTTTATATATAAATAATAATAGCATGTTAGTTTCGAAGGAAATGCAGAGCTCAAATCAGTTTTATACTTTCAGATGTAGATGTAGATGTTTGGTGGTGTTCACGATCCTCATTATATAGTCTATGTTTTTGAAGAATGGTGTTGAATTTGTCGTCGCTTTACTTTTGACATCATGGTGTAGACTGTATTTTTTCGACTTCAGGTCGTCTTTGGTTGGAAAAAGGAGAAATTGACAATAAGGAGTATTATAAATTGTTCTGACCATAAAACTATATAAGCTCTATCGTTCGTAACGCCAGTGACGTCATGAACAACAAAAATAAATTTGCCTGTGACAGATTTTCATGTACTGCAGTTGTGTTAATATAAAAATAAGAAGTTGTTGTATATTGCCATTGAGACAACTATCAATCAAAGTTCAAATGAAGTAGATGTAAGTAATTATGCCATTTTTTTTAGAACCTATGTGTAAAATTGTTGTTTAAGGTCAAATATGTCTATTTCGACATTTTTAAGACATTATGAGTCATTTTTCTGCACTTATGTATCCATATTGTATCAACCCTCTTTTTTTCAATAAAGTTTTTTAAACTTTAAAAGGTCAAGTTTTCCTAACTTTAAAAGGTAAAATTTTCCTAACTTTAAACGGTAAAGTTTTCCTAACTTTAAAAGGTAAAGTTTTCCTAACGTTAAAAGGCTGCAATAATTTTACTTGTTTGCAATTTCAGGTTCAAAAAAAAATCCTTTATCATATGTTCAATTTCAGATGTAAAAATGCCCATATTATACCTCATCATTTGGCTGATGAACAAGTCAGAAACAACGTTCACAAGCTTAAAACTTAGTGGACCTAAACGTATAATAACAATAAAACAACAGTTTAAGATGTTTGAAATTTGGTTTGAAGAAACTGAGCATAGACCTGCAGGGATAGTCTGGTAATCTTTTGTTGATTTAACGATAAGCTGGTTTTTAAAAGCTTTTAAAAATCTGAACTACAAATTGGTAATTTATTTTTATCTGTACCACGTGTTGTTTTATTTTACCAGGAAAGAATTATTCTTATTGTTCACTATCTCGAACAGATGACATATTCTTAAATTCTGCTTGATTAGCCTCCGGTATACAACAACATACAAAGACACTTTCAAAATAGGAAAACATTAGTTAATATATCAAGTTTCTACTTAACGGGTTTGCAACAAGATTGTAAATTAAATCCTCTTAGAAATTAAATCTGATATCTCTAATTGACAGCCGTCTGTTTAACTTGTGATGAACGAGCAAATGACTCCAATTAAAAATATTCACTGGTGAGTTCTGAATTACACTATTCAGATTTTAAAATCAGGCGATTACTCCACTTTCCCTGATGAAAAGGAAACAATTTGATAAAATACAAACGTTATCACTATTCAGAAGATCGAATAACATTTTACATAAAAACTCTTCTCGGCTTTCTTTTCTTTAGTATTTAAGACTTAATTGATTCCAGAACACTTTATATTCTATCTAAACTGGTACTGTCTATATATTGATAATGAAGAAACTGGTCTACTTGAATGAAGTATCGCGTGATGAGAATATAACGAGAATTTAATAGCCGTAATGACCACCGGAAGTTTTGTTATCATTCCGTTGTCATGCAATGTTTCCTGGCTATGTATCACACAGACACTGACATCTATGGATGAGTTTTGGTTTTTGCATAGACACCAATAAACCCTATAACTTGAGCATAGAAGATGTTACAATATCAGTACATAAATGCTACAATATCTGAAAAAATACCGGAAACTAATTTTCAATTATATTTAAGTGAAATCATAAGTCTTTATTGTATATGGTGTAAAAGGAAAGACACATCTAATTTTTGAATACCGAATAAAGATAAATTGATGGTGGTATTTTGTATATCTTTTCGGTTATTATCCCAGGATTCACTTACTAGTCCGAGGTGCTTATCGAAAGTGTGAAATTGGTCGGGAAATGATAATCGGGTCGATGATGGATAATGTTATTTGTAAGCATATATGTAAGAATATGTTTGCAGGATTAGTCATATCTTTTCATATTTAATGCATGATAAATGAAAATAACTCAGTTCCAATGTATTGCAAACGAAAACAGTTTGTGCTGTTCTGTTCCAGATTATATTTCCGTTGCGCGACACGAACGTGTTTCTGTCGTTAGCTCGTTTAAAAACCTTACAACAACTGTTTAATGCATGGCTAATTTCATACCCTTTGATGCCAGACCCTATTTTTTTCATGGCAGTCAAAACGATTATTACGGTTTAAAACGTACTCACTTTAAATGTTTTATACTCATAAAAACATTAACAAATCTTTTGAAAAGCAATAAATTGTGATTTCTAGTGCAATGGAATATTTGACTTAGTATGCTCTACGTTTGTACTTATTCATTAATAATTGGTTCAAAATTTTTAAAAATATATATACCGGTTTGTTGTTTGCATTTTAGAATTAAAATATTATTAAACAAGAATGAGTTTTGTTGTCCAAAACTCTATGGTTTAGTTCATTTTTGAGGTATTGTCTTCATTGCCTACTTGTATGTTTTAAAGATTACAGTTGAAAGAAAGCAATCACATCAACAGAGATGGCCCAAGTTTTTCTTACCTCCTACATGTGACAAATTGCTTCAAACTATTCTTTAAAAAATAATTATGTTTTTATGATGTTATACGTCTATAGCACATTATATCATTATCAGTTGAGAATGTCTACGATGTGTTTTGTATAGCATATTTTGCCTAAATACGCACAAACAATTTCTTCAAATTAAAACAGCGAGAAAATATAAATTTGTCACAGCGTCAAGATTTCTTTTTTAAGTTCATTTAACTTCAAGATAGTATATAAATCAGTTAGGGTATCATTACGTACTAAGACTATAATGAACGACCTAATCTGATCCAGTTCTTGGCATGCATGATATACACATAGTAGTATTCTTAAAAGCAGGTTTCTTTTATTAGGGCTTAAAATTAATGTATCAGGAAGAGTTATGAAAAGGGAAATGAAACTCTTTTGTTAAAATTGAGAATGGAAATAGGGAATATGTCGAAGAGACAAAACCCTGACCGAAGAGCAGGATAACAGTCGTTAGTGTTAAAACTAGGTTTGAGGTAGACGCCACAACATACCATGTATTGTTGGTACAGCATAAATTTATAAACAATCTTTTGGAGGAATGAAGTTTTAATCTCGTGCGAAAGTGAAAATGACGGTTGAACTTTTTGGTTTTCAAGTGTGTCCAATTTCAGTATGGTAGTAGGAGTTTAGAAAGTATATGTTTTGAATAAATTATGAAAGATCTGAAAGTTGATATCAATCCTTGAAAGTGTGCATTTTAATCAACTTTTTAAATGTATAAAACAAATTGTATTCAGTCTTTTTTGATGCAGTTTGTTTGATACACAATTGATAGCATACAACTTTTAAAAGCAAAAGCTGAAACTATGTCTCAATATATAACATGCTGATGTAAAGTGTGTAATTTTATTCTGACCCAAAGAAATATGTTTTAATTCAATAGGTTCCTCCATTATTTTAATTAATTTGTTGAATTTATCACATTTGCATGGAAACTTATTTATCTTGACTCTGAATTATTCTTTGTTTTGCATTTTAACTATACTTCTAAACGGCAGAAGTTTTTTTGCAAAATCATTAATACATTATAAGAGATCATACCCGGGTTATTTTATAGGGTTTGTGATACTCAGTTTTTAGTTTCAGTACTGTCGTTTTTTGTCTCTTTTTTTTTCCGTTTTTCACCATGGCATTGTCAGCTTGTTTTCGATTTATGAGTCTGAATATCTCGTTGATATCATTTGCCTCGCGTTTGTCATGGTAAAATGTACAATGTATAGTCACTTTAATTTCGACTTATGAGATTAAATGTCCTTTTGGTACCTTTCGCCTCTCTTGAGTGTTTTTTTATCCTATTTGTCTAAGTTTTCTAAAAAAAAAATCTCGCCTTTTTACCCAAAAGAATAAAAATCAAATAGGGTTTCTGAATAACTGTCTTTAGACAATTAGTGCAAAGCGGGAATACACGTTTGCCTAACATTCAAAGCACCTGATACATGTAACTTACCCTGTGCTAAAAAGAGTTCGTATTGCTAAAATTTAACGATCAATGTTCGTTAGATTGTTTGTTTGTTTGTTTGTTTGTTTGTTTGTTTGTTTTCCTGTAAACCTATCTCGATATTTTTAAACACTTAAAACGGTCTGTCAGATATAAAGTAAACTGTTTTGAGTATCATGGATTTCTATCGATATCCGCTTGTACTAGGAAATTTGCATTTGTCGTTTTTGAACTGTCGCACAGTTTCTAGAACTTTTTGAACAAACTATACTTATTTTTATGGGTTTTTACGTTAATCATCGACACCACAAATGCGAAAAGAACATAATTTCTTATTAATGCATTTGCCCTGTATCACTATTGACAATAAACCTCCCCCGTCACTTAATCAGAAACACTATTTATTATTTATTACAAATGCCTATCTTTTCTAACATGTTATACCATATCGGTGCAAAAATCTGTACTTGTATTTATAGACCTTAATGGTGTTCCTACCACATTTTTTTCTCCCATTATAAATAAATTGTTATATATAATTCATTTAGTTTATAATGCACTTTATGAATAATTTCAATGTTTCCCTAGAGGTAAAAGGTAATAATTGTCTAGTTTTGTATTCTCAGACTATCCCATTGTTTATCTTTAGCTTCTACTCGTAATTAATTTCTTCATCCTGGAAACTCTTAACGACACTTAGGGGAAATAACTCTCTCAATCTTAAGTACAGGAACTGTTAAATAGTCGTACAGGGAATTACAGCTTCTTGTTATATAGTAAAACTAAAGTCTTGATGCGAGTTTTATCAACTCTGTAGACTCTCACGCTTCGTCTACTGTTAATTTCAAACACTGTTCATTCATTTCATTCTGTATGAGGTTATATGTGTATTGGGAATTGGAACATATAAAATGGCATAAATCAATGACAGTAGGACAATAGTTTAATTATATTGTACCTATTAAAATAGATCACTTGTAGATATGAAACACACTGAGATTAGGAGTGACCTTCGGTTTTCGGATGACTTTCAGTAAGAAACAGACTTGCTGATATTTAAATGATAAACTAGTGTACATTGAACACAGAATATGTGTACTTTTATTTTACATCTATTTATACGATGTGCAGAGCGTGTTCAAATACGCTTTCCTTGCAAAGTTGCATTAATCCTAGCTAATGGAGAGTCTATCATCTACAATATTTTGAAACATCTTTTACGGGAAATCGGGATTTTTTTCCGTCGCAAATCAAGGAAAAAATGTTGTCAAAAGATATTATATGGCGTATACAAATTAAAAAAGGAGAGTATGCGTTGCCCCATAAAACACTTTTGGGGACATGCATATGTATTGATTTATTAATTTTTGTAAGGATGCGTATAGTAAACAAACATTTATAAAAATCAGCAGCTCACTGTAACTTTTGCAAACATATGTCTAGATTAAAATAACATCTACTTATAGGTTAGATAATACTTAGTCATATTTTATGAAGATTTAAGCCCAAGACAAAGAAGGGATGAATATGTTCTTTAGACTACGATTATTTTTAAATTATGGGCCAAATATGAGTGATAAGTGAGTATTCTCCCTTGCTATTAATCGTAATTATCTAGTGTTAACACATTTTTCAACTTTAAGATTTGTGTACTGAAATACAACCATATCACTTGATTACACTCACACAGGATGTTTATTTCTTTCCAAGAAAATAAATGAAAATCTGTTATATGGGCATTTTATTTTGAATTCTCGGTCCCGTAACGGATTATTCATTGGACTTCTATTGAACTACAATGCTGGTATTCTTTGCTATTGGTTTTATTCTCTCAAGGGAAATTAGTCCAATTCAAACGTAATAAACAGACGAATTCTTATCAACACTTCATCGCAATAAATGCATAACCATGATAGTTACACAAATACATTGATCTCTTTTCGAGAAAAAAGACACATTTGCATTAACAACTTTTGCTTTTTAATTGAAATTTTGTATTTTATAATTAGTAAAGGAAATAAGTGTCTTAAGGTTAAAGTATTGAAATGGTTGTGCTATTTATAGTATCTGATGTTAATTATCATGAACATTTGAAGATTGCTGCTGCGAAAAAAGAAATAATCTAATTAAGGCATTTCTTGTATATTCGTGTCAAAGAGCTAAATACACGCGTGAGTATATTTTTTTTTATGATAGAAATAGTTCAAATAAAATGATACCAAGGTATAAGTCGAAAAAAGGTGAATAATATTAAATTATCATGACAAAAACCCTTGAGAACGAATAGACAGCAGTCCAAAAAACAATACACAGAAAACTTCATCATGACTTCACTTTGTCAGTGTAATTTTAGTTTGACCATGGCTGCGTTTATTTGGACTTTTTTTCACTTTTTATTTATTCGACCGTCACTGACGCGCGTCTGGCTTAAATACAAAATTTCAATCCTGGTATCTATACGATTTTTATACAGCACTAACAAAAATAAATACAACCTTTTTTCGTTTTGTTTGTTAATGTTTTGTGTGTCTAAGCATACTTTTGTTATACCCTGTTCAAAGGTACATGTATCTGTCAAACTATATGGTGAATTATGAACAACATTATTAAAGAAGTGTTCTATAATTGCCAATGAAACAATCATAATCCACTAGAATATGGATTAAGTGTATGTACGCAACATTACAAGGCACTGTATGTTCTTCAGCTATCAGCAAAATTCATATCTTATAGTAAGTAATAAAAGCAATGCACCATCACAAATGTGAAACTATGCAAACAAAAAAAAACAACACTCTGGCAAAATCCGACAAAAACAGTTACTACTCAACTACACGCTCCTTGAAGAGTACCTAAACATTTTAACTTAAGAGCCGACTGCCAAAATCAGTTGGATAAGGCTGAACTCAATAAATTGCTACGAAGCACAGAAAATAACACATAAAGAGAAAAGATACCAATGTACCGATCTAAGAGTACCCACAGTAACTGAAATGTATTACAGAGCCAATTACAACTAACAGATAAATCATGTTCTACCAGACTAAAGTATCAATCACATCCAACAGTTAAGTGAAAAGATATATAATTAGTCTGAGAAATGTGTGACCTTATGCAATGCCTAAATATGAACAAAGTACTATTGACAAGATGTTGGGTCATTAATATTCATAATTATATAGCAATTCACATCAACAAACATCAACCACTGAACATCAGGTTCCTGCCTTAGGACAGATGCAAACAAATGCAGCGGGTTTAAACGTTTTAATAGGTACCAACCTTCACCCTTAACTAAAACAAATATTCACATAATTTTATAAACGAAAGTATATTGAAACTATTTTGATAAAAAAAAACCGAATCAGTCCATTTACATCATAACTTTAATATTGTTGTCTACAGTTATGTTCGGGAAAATTATTATTTATTAAACAATTTACAACAACATACTGGCATTTAAATAAATGATAAACATGTGTTTCGAATTCCAACCGCCTTCCTGTTTCCATAGAAATGTTAACCTTGTAGCATCGGCGTTTAGTTGTACACAATCTGTGAACAAGTGTCTTGCTAAGTAATTGTCTTCATCAATTTTTTTTTTATAGTTGATAATTTCCCCCTCCTCTATGCAAACTGAATTCGGATGTGCGACTCCCGAGTACATATTGTCAATGAGTAAAATCATCTATTTTTAATTGTTGTTTCCCCTTTCATATATGTAAGGATTCTGACAAGTCCAAATAGAAAGTTTCAATCTGACAGTGCCTTGTCATGAAATTCTTAGTTCGTTTTCACTTTTTAGTCTGATTATTCCTTTAGTGTTTTTCGCCTCTCTTTCAATGCTTAGTTAGATTATTAAGTATACATGTGCAAAGGTGTAAAACAATAATTCATAAATAATTTGAAATCGTGCCTTTAAATCGTCTAGTGGTATCAATTCTGATTTAAAGCAGACGACTGGTTAAACAGGAAATGTTCAACGATTGGTCCGTGAAATAATCGCCAAGATCAGATGTATGTTTAAGCATCAAACAACAATCCGATCTCTTTAATTTCCTGTTCTTTATTATATAACACTGTTTTGTCATCTCTGAATGTCCATGGATAAAATTTAAGCCTATCTACTCTAGCCTTTCTCATTTCCTTTCTGTAATTGTGCGTTCTCTTGTGACACCGGAACTTGTCATGTACAGAAATGAGCAAACTTAAATACATTCATTGGCCAATAATCATTATTGTTCCTTTCTGTTTAGAATTAAATGATGATTTCTGTTATATCTCAATTTGTATTAAGGGTTTAATTGCATTCAGACAGGCATTCGTTTTCAACAATGTTACAGCAATTATTATAAGCAAAACAATTAAACAGATGCAAGCGGAAGCAAGTCATTTCGAGCCACAATTAGTGCTGTTTTATGGGGTTTCTATAAATTATTATACAAATGTACAAACAAAAAATAGACACACTTTTTTTAAACACTTGTTTTATTGGGAAATACATGTTATATTACAATAATAGGGGTAGACAAAGCCAGTTTGAGATATTCCCAGCATACAAAATTGATAAGAAAATATGAATAAAAGGTAATGTAATGTCATAGTACCACAATCAAAATTTAGTGGTATTTGGTACTGCACTTTAATGGATCATTCTATTTTGGATAATCTTATTTGCATGTTTTACCACGCAAAATAATACTGACTAAAAGATGTATTGACATTTTGCAATGTGAAAAATAGTAAGAAAATAAAAATCAGCAAGAAATCATCGAAACGTATCATAATATATATTAAACAAATCTGAAATCTTTCATTTCTTTCCTTCCCTAAAAGAAAATTTCAAAATTGAATTGTAAATAATAAAATCAAAATTGGTCCATTTCCTAACACCAACTTTTTGAGATGTTATACGCCTGTTTTGAAAGTGAGCTCAAATGAAGACAAAACAAACAGTAGCAGTGGTATTTTTACAAAACATTTTATCTAGTTATTGTTTTAATTACCATCTATTTCATCCAACTGTTTAGAGTCGTACGATTTTTTATTGATGGATTGCTGTTTGATTAAGGTCAAGTTGCAAGTATGTCATTTATAGTCTGAAATTCTGAAACCTCATAAATGAATGGTTTGTACCAATAATTAACAAATACATTTTAGCCTAAAACGGCATTTTGATCATACCACCACCTCAAAAGGTTATGTGATGATTTTGTATCTAAGGCTAGATTGTTTATAGTAGTAACTGTTCTGCAGAAGCCTTATTTAATGCGTTTGTATATAATTTAATAAAACATAGAGAAGAGTAAGATGTTTCGCGGGTAAACTTTGGGTCAGGTCAAACGTGAAGGGGTGTTCCAAAGGAAACTGTCAGTACGAGTAACGAGACACTTTGGTAGAACACCCCTCCTTCAAGAATGGTACAGCTCCCATCGGGGTATATAAGCAGGAGAGAATCCTAGCTCAGGGTCGATTGTCAGAAGTCTTCGTAGACTTAAGACCACGGTACGTTGATATTCGAGATCGCTCGCTCGTATATATTATATATTATTACTAAGTGTAATAAAGAACAGGTCGGTGCCTGTTATAAATACGGACTTGTACATTTACAAGCGGAACCGTATTGTACCGTATAGGACAAGTGTGAGTCTGTGTGACCACCTTGTAAAGTACATAATTGTACCAGAGGAACAAAGACAAGTGTGTAAACTTGTAGGGTACATCATTGTACCAGGAGGACAAGTTTGTTCCTGACCCAAGGACAAATTTGTAAGAGTACAAATTTGTACCAGTTGTATATAGATACTTTAAGTAGAATAGTTTATAGATAGTTTATTAAAGATTGCAAAGAGCAGTTGTACATATTTTGGTTCATTGACGTATATATTTGAATAAAGATTATTTGTTATATGTTTTGTAAATAGAGCAATTTTGGATCCAGTATCAAACTGGTAACGTACTCATTCTAAATTGAAATAGACACGCTTACCCTGTGTACACGTTACATAATTTGGTGGCTAGCGGTGGGATCCAAATTGTTCATTTTTTAAATCCAAAGTGAAAGATTATATATCCAAATTTGATCATCTTATAAACTTATACCCAAACTGTCTTGTGAGAATTTACTGTTCACTTTTGCACATATCGTTTTTGTTCAAACTGTTCACTTTTGCACAGATCAAATTAAAATTGTCCTGTTTACGTTTTAAATTTCCCACGGTTAAGTTACGATTATTATTTACATTAGGGATTAACGATCGATAGTGGTACAGGCAAGTTTTTGATTGACATTTATTACACTGTACATTTATGACATTGTGTTGACATTATTATATTGTATGCATGGTTAAATCGCAAATTAAAGTACAAACATGTCTTTTGATGATACAATCGACGAGTACACAAAACAAATATATGATATGGAAGAAGGAACAACTTATAGAAACAGTTTTGTTTCGTCAACACCCAAAGATCAAGGTGTTCGTCCAAAATATCATATTGTATCAAGAAATGATGCGGGTCTGGGATCAAGAGGGTCCTCATTGTCAAGAAAGGGAGATAATGAAAAAGTTGATTTACCAACATTCAACAACCCGAATACGCACAAAACTGTAAAATTTTCCCAAATTGATTTGAAGGAAGGGGATACTTTGCCTTTACCCATAGATAATAGTTACATTAGGGAAATAGACAAAACTGACAAATCAAAGTACCGACATACTGGTAACACAGATAATTCTGGTGTGAAAATTAAACCATGTCACTATAACGGTAGCACATCATGGACAGACTATTTGTCCCATTTTGAAATGTGTGCACTTGTAAATAATTGGTCGGAAAATCGAAAAGGGTTATACTTGGCGGTATCGTTAATGGGACAGGCACAAGCGGTACTTGGAGATTTACCAAGTGAGAAAAGACAAAACTTTACCGATTTAGTCAGCGCACTTGAAGAGCGATTCGCGCCTTCTAGTCAAACTGAGTTATATAGAGTTCAGTTTAAAGAAAGACGTCAAAAAGCCAGCGAATCACTTCCCGAATTAGGCCAGTCAATTCGGAGATTGTCCAACTTGGCATATCCTACTGCCCCATTAGACGTACGTGAAACTCTCGGGAAAGAGCAGTTTATTGACGCGCTCGTAGATTCAGAAATGCGGCTTAGAATAAAACAATCGCGACCGAAAGGTTTAAATGATGCCGTGAGACTTGCCGTTGAATTAGAGGCGTACAATAAAGCCGAAAATAAAGCAAGAGAGGGACGAGGTTATTTACGTCAAACTATGAACGATGAGGAGTTAGGTAGGGAAGAAAAGATTACAAAAAGTGACTCACCAACGAAAGACATTGCATCATGGATGCAAACAATGGAGAAAAGTCTAAGTACTCTTACGACTGAAATGGCAAAATTAAAAACTAGTGGTACAAATGTGGGGTCTTCTTATGCTAAAACTAGATATACCCAAAGTAAGAGGACAAATAAGGGTTGTTACAATTGTGGCAAATATGGTCATTTAGCAAGGGACTGTCGCCTACCCCGAAGAAATCAGAACAATTATAATGGAAATAAGGGGGATGGGTCTGTAAAAACATTAATGAAAACTAGGAAACAAAATAACCGTAAGACAAATGAAGGTGCGGTTACAACAGCATCTGAAGATGCTGGTATGTATGTCAAACTAAATGTAGGAAACATTGAAGCCAAGTTTGTGGTTGATACAGGAGCAACTTTGACATTGGTATCTTCCAAGTTATACGATATGTTGACTCCATTAGATAAATCATATCTAAGCGAAGTTAAGACAACTGTTAGGTCAGTGTGTGGCAATAAGCTAGAGCTTCGTGGAAAAGGCAGGTTCAATCTGCATTTCGGTCCAAATATGTTGCAAACTGAAGCTGTTGTGACTGATCTGCAAGTTGACGGTATACTTGGTTTGGACTTCATGAAACGACATAATTGTTTAATTGATGTTAAGAATGGGCACTTTTGTATTGGGGATTTTAAGGTAGATTTGTGTTTTCAGGGATCAATAGGCTGTTACCGAGTGGTTGCTTCAGAAGCGGTTGTTATACCGCCAAGGTCAGAAATTGTCATTAATGGCACGGTTTGCTTAGCAGAAGGTCAGAAATTACCTGCTGACAATGCTTTGTTAGAAGCAAATGAACATGCAGGGAAAGACTACATTTTGACTGCTAGAACGTTGGTAAGGTCAGGCGAAAAAGTCCCTGTTAGATTAATGAACACAGAACTAGATCCTAAGACAATCTATCCTGGTACAACTATAGCCCAAATGTCTGGTGTTGATCAAGTACTAGATGGTAATATTAGTTCAAATGAACAGAAACATGACAGACTTAGACCAGATTTACAAGATCTGTTAGACAGGACATCAGATGAATTGACTTCGAAAGACAAACAAAAAGTAGAATCTTTGTTGATAGAAAATCAGAACTTGTTTGCTTCTTCTGATGTTGACCTGGGAAGGACCAATCTCGTAAAACACGAAATCAATACGGGAAACGCAAGGCCATTTAAAGAACCACCTCGTCGTACACCTTATCATTTGAACAAGGTAGTAAATGACAACCTTGACAAAATGTTACAAAAAGAGATTATTGTAGATATACCTGCAAACAAGTTGGCTTGGGAGCTTAAAGAGAAGTTAGAAAACTCCCACAGTTTTGTCAGAGGTAAAATTAAAGGGCAAATGCGAAGACAGAAACACTATCACGACCTTAAATTGTCATATCAAAATTTCCGAAAAGATGATGAGGTGTACGTCTATTTCCCAGTAAAGAAACCTGGGATGTCTTCAAAATTGACTAGTTTCTGGAAAGGTCCTTTCAAAATTCTCGACAAATATGGTGACCTTACATATAAAGTTGACTGTGGATACAGAGGGAAACCACAAGTCATACATGTCGACAGACTTAAGAAAAAGAACAAACAGACATTAAGGACAGAATCAGATAATAACACTTTTGTTCCATTCGACACTGAAAATGATACAGCTGGAAACGACCCTATAGAAACTCCTTATGTTCAAGATATTGCTGTTCATGAGTCAACGTTGCCTGTTGAAGAAACGCAAGAAAGTAGTCACGAAGGGCGTCGTACAAGGCGAAAACCAGCTTGGATGGCAGATTACATTGTAAAATAGTTTTTGTACGTTTAACTTAATTAAGATGTGTATATAGTATTTCTACGTTTTGTCCGTTTTAAAAGTTAGTTTTAGACATGCGGGACGCATGTGTTTTTGAGGCGTGGGTTATGTGATGATTTTGTATCTAAGGCTAGATTGTTTATAGTAGTAACTGTTCTGCAGAAGCCTTATTTAATGCGTTTGTATATAATTTAATAAAACATAGAGAAGAGTAAGATGTTTCGCGGGTAAACTTTGGGTCAGGTCAAACGTGAAGGGGTGTTCCAAAGGAAACTGTCAGTACGAGTAACGAGACACTTTGGTAGAACACCCCTCCTTCAAGAATGGTACAGCTCCCATCGGGGTATATAAGCAGGAGAGAATCCTAGCTCAGGGTCGATTGTCAGAAGTCTTCGTAGACTTAAGACCACGGTACGTTGATATTCGAGATCGCTCGCTCGTATATATTATATATTATTACTAAGTGTAATAAAGAACAGGTCGGTGCCTGTTATAAATACGGACTTGTACATTTACAAGCGGAACCGTATTGTACCGTATAGGACAAGTGTGAGTCTGTGTGACCACCTTGTAAAGTACATAATTGTACCAGAGGAACAAAGACAAGTGTGTAAACTTGTAGGGTACATCATTGTACCAGGAGGACAAGTTTGTTCCTGACCCAAGGACAAATTTGTAAGAGTACAAATTTGTACCAGTTGTATATAGATACTTTAAGTAGAATAGTTTATAGATAGTTTATTAAAGATTGCAAAGAGCAGTTGTACATATTTTGGTTCATTGACGTATATATTTGAATAAAGATTATTTGTTATATGTTTTGTAAATAGAGCAATTTTGGATCCAGTATCAAACTGGTAACGTACTCATTCTAAATTGAAATAGACACGCTTACCCTGTGTACACGTTACAGTTACATAGTCATGGTCAGTCTTTCAGTCAACTTTCCGACGCTGCGGTATGTTCAGTACGGTTCAAACAATTTACTTTAAGTCAAATCAGTATTGTTCAGTAGTTTATCCGACAATTTAGTTTAATATTCTACTAAAAAGTATGAACATAGACCAAAGCGTTTTTTTTATTTACTGCAAGCGAACTGTTTTAAACAGTTCTAAATTAAGAGACAGTTTCGGCTAAGTATGAAAATTGAATACAGGACTGAAAATGATCAAAATTGGTTTACTAGAGAACCCTCATTAAAAGTCCTAATTCTCTATTATATTCAATATATGCCCACATCTTTGTAGCAGATAGACATATTATGAAAGTAATCAACTTTTTCTTAATTTTATGACAAAGTGTTCATATTTTTCTTTTATTCTTTTACAAAATAATACATAAAGGCAACAGTAGCATATCGGTGTTCAGAAGTCATAAATCGGTTGAGGGAAAACAAAAAGAAACAATTTGAGTTTTCATTTTGTAATAAAAAGAAATTGTGTTGAACGACTGTCCTCTAATAAATAAGGTCAACATCGGTATACAGTTAATCAATATTTATAATTCGATAACACAAAAACGGGTTACATACTTAAACTGAGGGAAACACAACAGCTATTAGGGGAAAATAACGGAACAACGGGAAACACTGATTTACAGCAAATGCCAACACCAACATACAAAAAAACGTTATAATATGCAGATAAAACTGCCATATTCCTAACTTGGTACAGGATGTTTTGAGAACATACTGTTCCTGGTTATATGACTAGTTAAGCCTCCCCTTTTTATGGCAATGTAAACAAATTACCACTAAAATGACAACAACACGTGGAAGGAATACAGTATACAAAAACCCAAGAATACTCAGCACAGAGAAAACACATTATTACATAATACGATAGTACATTGCAACATGTAGACACAGATTAACAACGAACATCTCCCTTAAATTTACGTCTAGACACCAGGACATCACAAAGGTAATAAAAACTGCGCGTCAAATGAAGGGATCAAGGAAATAAAAAGTGACATTTGTATCAGTTAATTTTCTAAAAAAAAAATAATTTGTTTTAATCATAGACTCGTATAAGACTATTGAATTGGAATTGGTTTGTTGTGGACCCAGTGTTATTTATGTATTTTCTAACAATGACAAGAATCATTAAATGCAATTGTATTTGTAAATGTGCTAGTATTTGTATTTTCTAATTATGTCGGTTTTCTCCTATATCAAAAGTGTTATAAACATACAAGAATGTGTCCATAGTACACGCCACTCGCATTATCATTTTCTATATTAAGTGGACCGTGAAATTGGAATAAAATCTCTTATTTGGCATTTAAATTAGCATGATCATATCATAGGGAACATGAATACTAAGTTTCAAGTTGATTGGACTTCAACTTCATCAAAAACTACCTTGACCAAAATCTTTAACCTAAATCGGCACAGACGGACGAACGGACGAACAAACGGACAAACAAACGGACGAACGAACGGTCGCACAGACCAGAAAACCAAATGCCCCTCTACTATCGTAGATGGGGCATAAAAAAGCAAGTGCAAATAGTTGCTATCATCTTTAAAATCATATTAATGATGTAGCTGGTTTTTTTTTCCTTTTACATACTACGGTTTATCTCTTTCATAAGATAAACCAATTTAATTAAAGAGAAATGATTACTGCAGCATTCGGATCCGGTTCTCGTTTCCCGCCAATCAACGTCACATGACTCGTCAGCATTACATTGCACTAGCCACTCTTGTAGCCAGATATGTAAAAGTTTCAAAAATGTAATCGTGAAAAATCATTGACATCCGCATATCATATTCCAATATTTAAATATGAAACTATCGAAGAGACAAGGTAATTCTACAATAAAGGATTTTCATTTGAAAGGACCAGCAAATGACGAAATTAAAAGGTAAACCGAACTGTCACCACACCATACGATGCCATCAACACGAGGAACACCTCCATGCAGCTTCTTTCGACATGTTTGGATGTGTAAAGATCATTGAACAATTCAATTAATGAACCTTCGCCATAAAACTTATACAATGCACGAATGACAGACAGCTTCCAATTTGTAAGTCACAGTGGCTCATTAACCAGTGTTCAATTTAATGGCAGAACAAAATCTTCACACCAGGAGCCCCCATTTATAATTCCACACGGCACAAGATGCACAAGGAAAACACGATTCAAAAGAAGGAGAACCACTGATCCAAATAATTCCTTTCCTGGTTCCAATGGTTTGCAGATTTCGTCACACATTAATCTTGGTATGTTTAATTTATAAAAAAAAGTTGATGTTTTGTGGCGTATAATTATTCTAATTGATATTCATCTCATAATGAATAAGATTAATATGATAGTGATAAAGATAAGATTTACTGAAAGGATTATTTTATTATTATAATTTGATGTCATATATTTAATTTGAATTTCACATAAGCAATATGATCGCACTGTGGTCTTTTTACTTGTCTCTGCTTTAATGTACAATATCTTATAGAACCATGCAGTCATTTGGAAGACGCACCTAGCGCTATTACACACAAGATACACACGAGGGCAATAAGTGCAAATTCGTCAACCTTATCTCAATAACATTATACTGTGAAGAACATGGTTCATCTGTTTTATTTTAATACTTGGGTTCATCTTCTTATTTCTTTTATCAAGCTGAAACATTGTTATACGAACTCGTTATGTTTGAAAATTGAACGGTTGTCTACTTTTGGTTTGGTTTTGTTTTCATTGCTACGGATATTTATAATATTTAGAATCCGTAACGGACAGGTCGTGGTTAGCAAACCCGAAAATATTCCGATCGGTAGTTGTAAACATAAGGGCCGTCATTCAAACGTTTAGCAATAAGGGTTTAGGAATATATAAACACTCATATGAATAAGACATATGGTATCGTCCAAATTAAATGGTATGGTCCAAAACCTTAGTATATAAGCTGATGTGCTGTCAGAACAAGGGTCGCTTGATGGATAATCCGGACGCCTTAAAGAAGGGAAAAGGTAATTATTTACACTTTATAAAAGAATTAATAGAATCTGAATAAGGTTGCAGGAGTATTAAAGTTGTATTTACGCACCGGGTAATAGGTGCATAGGCGACTGTGCGGAAATACGTGCACTGGTTAGGCAGTGCACAGGCTGAATAAGCCAGATATTGCACAGGATAGTAGCGCATAGGTAGAAATTAGCAAGGTTTGGAATAGTGCACAGGTTAGCACTAGTTGTTGCTTAACACAAGGTCTGTTCAAAGACAGCAACACGTCCCACAAATTGTTATTGTGTGTCAGAGGCCAAAGTTAACAAATTAAAGATAAAAATATAAGAAACGGTGCAGCTTTCAATATCCAGGGGTAAACTTTGGTACGATACCCAGAAGTCACTACCCCGAGTACGTGACATAATTTTGGTGGCAGCGGTGGGATATTGGCAAGTGCACCTATATTTGATTAAACATGGACGATTTACAACAGCATATAAGTACGTTAGAGGAAGATGTAAAGCAAAAGATAGAAAAGTTGAGACAAACTCAAAATCCTAGGTTTTTGACACCACAACACTCTACCCCAAAAGAGCAACCTAGAAACCTGACAGATTCTGGTATTGCTCAGACGAGGCGCACGGATTTCGGCGATGTCACAGAGCGCACAGTCCAAACACAGCTTCAACGAGCTGATGATGCACCAACATTGTTTGGACCTTACGTAAGTGAGCACGAACAGGGAGCCCGCTCTAAGCAATCTATTTAGCTGTCGAACTTGAGGCGTTCTACAAAGCAGAGAAAAGACAAGATTTTGTAAAATCTCAGATGCGGGCTACGCATGCAGATAATATTACAGAAGAATTATCTAAGGACGATAAGTTTACAGAAATGATGGATTCGTTTACTAAGCAATTAGAATCACTTCGAATGGAGTTAAATGAATTTAAAAACAGCGGACAAAGAAACACTGCCGATCCGGAATGGAAACGGAATCAGCAATGTTACAATTGCGGTAAATATGGACATTTTAAGCGAGAATGTAGGCTACGAAAGCAAGGTGGCAACGGGAACGGTCAATACAGGAACCACGAGAATGGCTCTGCAAGGCCAGTACATTCTCGAACAAGAAGACAGCGGAGAAAACAAATCAAGCTCAATGTTCAAAATAACTCGACGACAGAAGCAGGGGCATATATAGACGTAGCTATAGGAAATATAAAAGCCAGTTTTCTCGTTGACACAGGCGCAACTGTCACTCTTATATCAAATAAACTATTCAATAGTTTGAGAAAAGAAGAGATGCCAAACCTTAATCAAGTGGTTCAAACTATTATGTCAGCAAACGGCTCTGAACTAAACGTTACGGGAAAAGGTGAATTTCACATCTGGATTGATCATAACGTATATTTAGCAGAGGTAGTAGTAGCGGATCTTGCTTTAGATGGCATAATTGGTTTAGATTTTCTCAAGAAAAATAGATGTCTGATTAATTTACAAGAAGAACATATGGTTTGCAATAACCAGGTGATACCACTGAACTTCACTGGGCAGCTTGGTTGCTATAGAGTGTCTGTAGTTGAAGATACATGCATACAGCCAGACACAGAAGCTTTGGTCCGGGGTCATATTAACGAATATCCGTCAACAAAGAATGAAGTAGGCTTAGGAATCATTGAACCCTGTGACAAATTTGTAGCAAAGGACAGTGCCTTAATGGCAAGAACTTTAGTTAAAGCCGCAGAAACCGTACCACTGCGCTTTATGAATGTATCGAATGTAGTGAAGATAATAAGAGCTGGGACAATTGTAGGAAATATAAGCCCTATTCAGGACGTGATAAGCGACAACAAAAATATTACTGATATACATAAGGATCAGAACCTAAGAATTGAATTGCAAAAATTACTGAGTAATTGCAGCGAAAATCTTAGCCAGGAGCAAAAACGTGGAGTTGAAAATCTTCTCAATGAATACAAAGATCTTTTTACAGCATCCGACAGGGACTTAGGTAGAACTAATTCGGTGCGCCACACCATAAATACAGGAAATATTGCACCAGTAAAACAACCGCCTCGCCGCACCCCCATTCATATGCGAGAGGAAGTCGATAGACATATCGATGACATGCTTGAACGCGGAGTAATTGAGCCAGCCGACGGTCCATGGTCGTCTGGGATAGTACTGGTAAAGAAAAAGGATGGTACTACACGCTTTTGCGTTGATTATCGCAAGGTCAACGATTTAACAGTAAAAGACGCATATCTATTACCCCGCATCGACGACTCATTGGAGCAATTGTCCGGAAATAAATGGTTCTCTACTTTAGACCTTTGTTCGGGATACTGGCAGGTGGAAATGGCAGAGAAAGATCGCCCAAAAACTGCATTTGCCAGCCGAAGGGGACTGTTTCAATTTCGACAGATGCCATTCGGCCTTGCCTGTGCACCAGCAACCTTTGAAAGATTAATGGAGAGAGTATTGGCGGGACTGCAGTGGAGTATATGTCTAGTTTATCTGGACGATATAATTGTGGTTGGAAAATCGTTTGAGGAAATGCTCGAAAATCTGCGATCGGTTTTTGATCGACTAAAGGGAGCTGGCCTTAAGCTCAAACCCAAGAAGTGCACACTATTTTCAAAGAAAGTTAACTTTCTTGGACATGTCGTCACTGAGGAAGGTGTAGCCACGGATCCAGAAAAGATAAAGAGCATAAATGATTGGCCCATTCCAGTTGATGCGAGCGAATAACGTTCATTCTTGGGTCTATGTGGATATTACCGGAGGTACATAGAACATTTTGCAAAAATCGCCAAATGTCTCCATCAACTAACAGAAAAAGGACGAAAGTACTTATGGACAGAAGAATGTCAGGAAGCTTTTCAAGCCTTGAAAGGAAAACTAACTAAAGCACCCATTCTTGCACATCCAGACTTATCTAGACCATTCATCCTAGACACTGACGCAAGTAATAACGCTATCGGAGCTGTGCTATCACAGGAAATTGATGGTCAAGAGAGAGTCATTGCTTTTGGAAGCAGAACATTATCAAAAACAGAACGGAAATATTGTGTCACTAGAAAGGAACTCTTATCAGTAGTACACTTCGTCAAAAGTTTTCGTCATTTTCTGTATGGCCGAGCATTCATCGTTCGAACGGACCACAGCTCATTGCAATGGTTGTTAAACTTCAAAAACGCAGAAGGACAATTAGCAAGATGGCTTGAAGTGTTGAGTACATATGACATGAAAATTAAACACAGGCCAGGAAGTCAGCACCAGAATGCAGACGCGTTAAGTAGGATACCTTGTAGACAGTGTGGATATAGCTCTGATTGGAAGGCACAACAACTTGTACAGACAGTGTCATCAAAGCCCGATGAATGTGAAAGAGACAAGGAGGACGACACAGAAATATCCCTCAAACATCTTCAAGACAATGACAAAAATTTGCAAATTGTAAGACAATGGGTACAAGATGGGCACAAGCCTAACTTGAAAAATCTAGGAGAGTACAATTATGTTATTAAAAGCTTATGGTCGCAGTTTGATGACCTGAAGATTCAGGATGGAGTACTTTGCAAAGTGCACAGAGACAACAACAAAAGTAGAGTGATAGTGCCCCTTACAGAAAGACGTCGAATACTTCAGCAGTGCCATGATAACAAGACGTCAGGCCACCTTGGCATCAAGAAAACGCAATCTAGAATCAAAAATAGGTTCTCTTGGCCTGGTGTACGACATGACATAGTAGCCTATATAGCCGGTTGTGAAATCTGTGCAAAGAGAAAAGGTTCGAATAAACGGCAAAGGGCTCCTATGCAGTTGCAAAAATCGGGTTACCCAATGAAAAGAATTGCTATGGATATATTGGGAGAACTACCCGAAACCGAGAGAGGGCACAATTATATCCTAGTCATTAGCGATTATTACAGCAAATGGACGGAAAGCTTTCCAATGCCTAACATGCTTGCATCAACTGTAGCCAATATATTAGTAGCAGAGGTTATTACGCGTTTCGGCGTGCCTACTGTAGTTCACTCTGACCAAGGCTCTCAGTTTGAGAGCGAATTATTTCAGGAAATGTGTCACTTATTACAGATAGACAAGACTAGAACCACACCCTACCATCCGCAGTGTGACGGAATGGTAGAGAGATTTAATGGAACATTGGCCAAAATGTTGACGGCTTATGTTGACGAACACCATTCGAATTGGGATTGTTTATTGCCCTACGTTATGATGGCATATAGATCAGCTCAACATGAGACCACAGGATGTACGCCTAATCGCATGATGTTAGGTCGCGAAGTTGCTACACCTGTGGACCTCATGTACGATGTACCTGATTATTTAAAGAAAATTCCACAAAACAGATGGGTATGGGAACTTCAAGAACGAATGGAAGAAGCTCACCACTTTGTTAGAAAACGCTCACCACTTTGTTAGAAAACACGTAGGACAGGAAATGGTGCGTCAGAAAAAGTATTATGACAAACAGTTAAACTGGTGCAAATTTAGGAAAGACGACCAAGTATATGTATTCTTTCCCATTCGAAAAGCTGGTCATTCTCCAAAAAATTCACATCTTACTGGCGTGGTCCTTTTCGAGTTCTTAAAGAATACTCGGATGTTAACTATCTCATTAACTGTGGTAGGCGTGGCCGACCACAGGTCATACATGTAGATAGAATGAGGTTGTGCAAGGGCCAACTACTGAGAGGAGAAACAGAGAGGAACGAAAATAATGATGATACTTTTGAGCCGGAAAGTGTATTGCCCGAAATTTTCAATGAGGAGCTTGATAGTGCTGACAACATTGTTGATCAAAGTGATTCAAGGGATGAGTCAGGCTACGCAGGGCGTCCACGCAGGGTTACCAAACAGCCGGCATGGCTTCATGATTTTGTTCGATAATTTGGATCTCATTGTTGTATATATAACCTATCATGTATATAAATATAAAAAAAAATAGTAATGGAGAAGTGAAGGTGTCACTATCTAAATGTTATTTTATTGTATATTTTAATATGTATGTCCGTCGGATGGGGACGTTAAATCCGAGGTCCCGTGTTCAGGGATTACCACGCTTTGTGCACGTTAAAGATCCCTCTCAACAAGCTCTTTGAGTGGTCCATCAGTGGCCGGTTGTTAGGCAAAATTATTTCATACCGGATTTGGCTTTGTAATGTTTTCGGTGGTTTTCAAATGTATCATTTGGCTTGTTGGTTTTCATGGTTAAAAATTAGGAAGCGTAAAAATCTGTCAGCATGCATGTTTTAAATTAAGATGTGAACCGATTTGAGGGTACTTAGGATTACGATGATGTGTTTAAGATGATACCCATGTTAAATGTTTCCTCCAGTGTTTAGACAATCATATACAGTTGAGCGGGAATCTTGTCATGTCGGTTGTGCTAGTGGTTAGCTACTGAAGAAGTAAAGGTTATATTTGAGGTTTTTTTTAAATTACATGTCTAGAGGCAATACCCGGATAGAGTTTGGGACTGAAAAATGTCCACTTGATGTAGATGTGCTCAATTGATTTCGATAAATGCGGGGACGCATTTCCTGGAGGCGTGGGTAATGTGATGAACATGGTTCATCTGTTTTATTTTAATACTTGGGTTCATCTTCTTATTTCTTTTATCAAGCTGAAACATTGTTATACGAACTCGTTATGTTTGAAAATTGAACGGTTGTCTACTTTTGGTTTGGTTTTGTTTTCATTGCTACGGATATTTATAATATTTAGAATCCGTAACGGACAGGTCGTGGTTAGCAAACCCGGAAATATTCCGATCGGTAGTTGTAAACATAAGGGCCGTCATTCAAACGTTTAGCAATAAGGGTTTAGGAATATATAAACACTCATATGAATAAGACATATGGTATCGTCCAAATTAAATGGTATGGTCCAAAACCTTAGTATATAAGCTGATGTGCTGTCAGAACAAGGGTCGCTTGATGGATAATCCGGACGCCTTAAAGAAGGGAAAAGGTAATTATTTACACTTTATAAAAGAATTAATAGAATCTGAATAAGAATCTATCTGCGTACCTGAATAAGGTTGCAGGAGTATTAAAGTTGTATTTACGCACCGGGTAATAGGTGCATAGGCGACTGTGCGGAAATACGTGCACTGGTTAGGCAGTGCACAGGCTGAATAAGCCAGATAGTGCACAGGATAACGGTGCACAGGATAGTAGCGCATAGGTAGAAATTAGCAAGGTTTGGAATAGTGCACAGGTTAGCACTGGTTGTTGCTTAACACAAGGTCTGTTCAAAGACAGCAACACGTCCCACAAATTGTTATTGTGTGTCAGAGGCCAAAGTTAACAAATTAAAGATAAAAATATAAGAAACGGTGCAGCTTCCAATATCCAGGGGTAAACTTTGGTACGATACCCAGAAGTCACTACCCCGAGTACGTGACATAATTTTGGTGGCAGCGGTGGGATATTGGCAAGTGCACCTATATTTGATTAAACATGGACGATTTACAACAGCATATAAGTACGTTAGAGGAAGATGTAAAGCAAAAGATAGAAAAGTTGAGACAAACTCAAAATCCTAGGTTTTTGACACCACAACACTCTACCCCAAAAGAGCAACCTAGAAACCTGACAGATTCTGGTATTGCTCAGACGAGGCGCACGGATTTCGGCGATGTCACAGAGCGCACAGTCCAAACACAGCTTCAACGAGCTGATGATGCACCAACATTGTTTGGACCTTACGTAAGTGAGCACGAACAGGGAGCCCGCTCTAAGCAAGGGCATTACAAAACAACTAGCGCAACGCCCGGTACCAGTAGCGGGGGTTCAGTGTAGATACAGTTAACGAAGTTTTATTTTTAATCTTTCCTCCTCACAACTCTGTTTGTGCAGTTTCGGTGTACACTCGGGCCACACTCGTGTATATGAAGTCCGTATAGTGTGATCATGCACGAGAATAACGTATCAAAAAGTAAAATCAGTGACTTTCCGTATGAATTTTCCTCGGAATTCAGTATTTTTGTAATTTACTCTTTTTGTGAAGTTTTAGTAGATATCTTCTTGGATGTTAATGCTAAGAAATAAAGACAGATTTGTGATTTTATAAAATTTCATCCTTTGTAAAGTACAATTTTTGCTGTGCATTTCAAGCCATTTTTTACGACAATCCAAAGAATAGTTTTTACAGTTTTTTTATTGAAGGTTTTGTCTGCTGGAACAGCGACATATTTGTCATGAAGAGATGATAAAGCATCCACAACCTATCTGATCTTGAATTACCCGTGTGCTTATAGTACATCGTAGTTTCTAAATGCGCCTCTGTATGCATTCTCGATAATCTTTGACAACGTGTTCGATTCTGGTTCCTCTTGCTAGTTCTGGCATTGTCCAAAACTGAATTTATCAGTAAACTAAAGTTTTTTTCTAGTTGATGGCTAGGGAATTCTGGTCTTTTGGCTAACAACTGTAGTAGTTGTTCATTGAATACGATGTCTAAGTAGCCGAGAGAAGCGTTGATAGTAACTGTTCCCATTGTACATAATTATAATACATCTATGAGAAAATGACATGAGTTTTAGAGGATTTTAAAAGCTCATGATGTGGAGAAATTAAGGTGGTACCTAACACTACAGGGAGATAACTCTGTAAAATCAGCTAAACGTTTTAATTACGTTGTGTTGTTAATGAAATATTATGCTTCTCAATGATCAAAAGTGTTTGTCAAACTGCTATATAACCAGTGTATTTTTTCTGATAAAACGGTTGGTTCAAATTTTTAGAAATGTTTATGTTTTTGTCAAAGGGTCAAAGTAAATACTTTGTCAAAATTTTATGAAAATTAAACGAGCCGAATTAAATTTTAGTTAAAGTGTTGGGTACCATTTTAAGCAGGGTTAACATAATACCAAAGATATTATCATTTTGAAAACTGATGATTCCATTAAAGTAAATACAAAACAGACTTTCAACCTTGAAAACAGTCTCAAATATTCCATTTTAGAAATCACCTGTCCTACAACAAGGACGTTAAACTCTAGTTTTTTTTTTATAGTTATTCATTTGGTGTATGAATATAAACATCATTGTAATTAAATTTTTTCAGTCGTAATTAATGCAAATTAGAAATAATAATTTTATTTGAAATCCAATCAATCATTTTGTTTGAATTCAAGCTGCTTTATTCCATTAAATATTATTGTTTTATCACAACGTAATACGATTAAATTTATTATCAATGCTATTATCTTCCAATGAAAGTAGTCCCATAGAATGTTCATTGTATGACTTTCAGAATTAAAAATAAACACAACTTTAACTTGAAACCTCTTTTGTTGTTCAACAAGTAAACAAAAAGTACCTTGGCACATTTGACACGACGCGTTTCTCACTTGAACTTACATTTTTTTACCTCAGGGATACCAATAGAAATTATTTGTAATGCTTACAATTAGGATGGAATGCAAATATTCATCAAACTTTTCGTATAAAATCGCTGATATATAAACTATAATTATAATTAAGTGATATCTATTGCACTTGTGCGAAATGCTTAGGAGAAGGACTGCCAAAGAACAATTTATAAGCTATTTTAAGGGTGTTTTTTTTTTTTTTTTTTTTTTTATCAACCTCTTTCCGTGTTTTACTGTTTGAATCCTCTTTTTTGCTGATCGTATTTGCAAATAATATTTGCTCATATATTGGTGCTTATATGTACTTTTTACGTAAACATTGTTTAATAATGATATATATTGTTTAATAATGATATATATTGTTTAATAATGATATATATTGTTTAATAATGATATATATATATTAAAACAGAAATGCGTTACTCAACTGAAAAAAATGAATTCCTTGATGTGTTTGTACACATAGAAAACGGACAACTTAAAACAGATCTTTATGCAAAATCAACAGATAAACACCAGTACTTACATGTGTCGTCAAGCCATCCAAATTATGTACAAAAAGCCATTCCATATGGACTCGGTATTCGTGTCAAAAGAATTTGCTCAACAGAAGAAAATTACAAAACAAGAAGAGAAGAAATAAAAACGCACCTCAGAAAACGTGGATACAATAACTCGTCCACTGAAGTTCAATTGAAAAAAGTCGACAATTTAAACCGAGAAGATCTATTACAGTACAAACCGAAGAAAGAAAACAACAGGGTACCCTTAGTAATTACTTGTTTCCAAAGCGCTTCCAAATGTACATTCTATTCTTAGAAAAAATCTTAAAATTCTCAATCAATCCAACAGGCTAAAGAAAATATCCCCGATCCGCCTATCGTAGCATTTAAACGTGATAACAACATAAAAGACCTCTTAGTGCACAAAAAGCATAGATTACTATTTAATAACAAACTAATGGATTTTGACCATGTGGTAAACATATAAATGAAACACCGGCAAAGAATATACCATTCAGGGACAAATAAATTGTAAAACCGTAGGCGTAGTATATGCTATTAATTGTACAAAATGTGAAAAAGTTACATATGTAGGACAAACGGGTGGTACACTATATCAACGGATGCTATTGAACTTTTCAAAAATACGTACAAAGAAAGCAGAAGATCCAGTAGCCAACCATTTCATTTAGCACAATCATTCGATGACAAATTTAAAAGTTACCGCCATAGAAAGAGTATTTGGGACAGAAATTTACAGAAAAACTAAAGAAGCCTTTTGGATAAAAACAAATTAAAACTTAAGGACCTGAAGGACTCAACACAATGTATGAACGATAATACAAATATCTATATTAAAAAAGCGAAAAACGCGGCAAATGAACGTCATAGAAGTTATAATAACGTAATGTATCCAAGTGATGTAATTGTTGTTTCAATGTTGTAATTTATTCCAACGAAGAAGGCCGTAATAGCCGAAACGTATGGGAATTTGTGTTATAGTTTTTATTATATATATATATATATATATATATATATATATATATATATATATATATATATATATATATATATATATATATATATATATATATATATATATATATATATATATATATATATATATATATATATATATATATAACGTCTGAATAATAGTCAACGATTTTTCCCACGAGGGCGCTGGATCGTTACAAGTAACGACACATGTACACAATAAATAAATTATATAAACGCATAAAAAGTGTACACAACAACACCAATAACATAAAAAGGAACTATAAATGTAATTATTTATAAATATTTCGGATAACAGATATCCTTAATCGGTATATATGATTGTGATGTTGAATGAATCATGTAGCAGTCTACTTAGATTAAGCTGTAACAATCTTGAAATTTATACAGTAAAAAAGTCAAACCGAACATCAGGTAAGACGCTTGCTCAATTCTAAAAATTTGTTAAACACGACATAGGTTATATGACTAATTACAACAGAGAGTTCAAATATATGGTTTAAATAACAAATAATAATGTGCAATATGAACTAGCACAATTATAAAGCTTTAACGGTGTCGACAATTATGATGTTACAAGAAAGATTGCGTCAATAAGAATTCCAAATACAGAGCACTGAACGGTCTAAATTTGAAAATATTTCAGATTTGACAAAGGGAGAGTAGTTACATCAGAGTCTGCGATGTTTAAAACAAACGCCCGTAAAAATATAATAATAAATATATAATGATGTTGTATATAATATTATGGTGAAGTCATGCATAAGAGTTTTTTTCATTTCGACATGGTTTATATTATTTGTATATATATGCTACTGCTCAAAATGAAACAATTAATACTTATTTACAAATTTTTTGGTTTGAGCGTTTCTGAAAAAGAGAAAATTTCGAAAAGCCCGTGCAACGCACAAAACTAATGACGCGTCTATTTCATTTACTAGCACTGGGTCGATACTGCTGCTGGTGAGCTATAAGTCCCGATGGTACCATCACCTCAGTAGTCAGTGCTTCGGAATCGAAATAATTTATGATTTATCCTTATTTAAAATTCACCTTTGATCAATTGAGCAATCATGTAACTTAGGTTCCAAATTACCTCATGCATAGTTGACCTATGATGCATTTGTATATTCTATTAAGATCATTTTTACCATATAGGGCATTACATTGCATAGTGTTCACGCATTCCAGCTGGCTTTCGAAAGATGAGAATTAAGGATTATGCTTGATCAACAATTTTAGTACAAAAGATATTTTGTTCGTATCAACATTATGAGACAAAATATCGACAAGGCTGGTGATAATGTATTAATTAAGCTTAACGAAATCACTTACATTTTGTCGATTTTATGGTTCATTTTTTTCTTTCTTGAAATGCACGTAGTTTATATGTTTAAATTAACGATGCATACAAAATGTTTATTCAATTGCAGCTATCAGACAGACCTATGTCTTGTCAATTTTAAAGATTGCCTTTTTTACATCAAGGATCAAGTTGGGAGCTTCTTATATATCGCGAGAAACATTTACATATTAATATAAGTAAATAATAGGTATGTCGGATAAAATAACTATTAATAATGTATTTTTAGAAATGATCAAAAAATCTTATTTTCTATTAACATATCGTTTTTCAAATTGTTAATAAGACAGAATTTCCAAGAGGGTCTTCCTAACTTCATGTTATTAATACTTCGAAGAGATGAACAACTTTATCCGAAACGAGATGTCTTATGGGTATTTGATATTTTGTCGATTACACTTTGACATTTTTTATCATTTTGGAGAAATTGTAAACTTGAATTCTGCACCATTGTGACCACATTTTATAACCCTATTGATTGAAACAGTTTACTAGTTTGCAATTTCAAGGACAAAATATTTGATCGAAGTATTCCTCCTTCTTTTGTTATACATCAGTATGTAAGTATGGGCGGATTATGTTACTGTGTGTAAGAAAAAGTTGTTCCCTTTTGCATGTAAATTGTATTATTGTTTGTGACGTCATCTTGGTCTGATTAAAATGCAGAAATGAAAGCTGATTTGTTTTTTTTTTTTTTTTTGTGTCTGTATAAAATCGCCTCCATCCATGCTACCAGAACTATTCCCCTAGTCTGTAATATGGTGGAGACCCTAAACGATCGGTGGGAAAAGAAGTATACATTTTTTAGAGTTTAATTTTTCATTGACTTTTGACATTTTTTACCCCTTAAGTTGACCGACCGTTCCTGGTGGATCCTGATATATGCCGCCATGATCCTGAACATTTTTCATTGTTTTTAAAAATTATAGCTGAACTTTTATTATAATACCAAAATTTAAATGGATTTTTGAACTGAAGAACAGACCATGTCTCGTCTCGTGTACTGTCTTTGTAATTTATTAGTGAATGTCTACATGTATCCCGTGTTCAACCAGAAAGCACGTGTCTCTGAGATTTATCTCATTGCATCATACATTATTTAATTTCTGTAACATTTGAATCCTGTTTATATATATGTGCTATTTTAAAATGACTAATTAAGTTGACATTATTTAATTTGTATCGGTGCTAACTGTATCGCCATGCATACTTAAGTTCCGATTTCATCAGAAGAGCCATTTTACAAAACAATCTTTGACTCAGATTTATCCGTTGAATTGTGTTTTCATACGTGTGATCAAATGTTAATTTGCGTAATGTTGACTGTATTGCTGTTGTGTTTCATTCCCCCGTAACCTATATTGACTCTTATAAAACTTTATTAAATTATGAGATCGAATCGCCATGGTTTTGCAGATTTCCAAGAAGATATATTTTAAAGAAAGAAAATATGATAAATTTATTCTGTACGGGAACATTTTATTTTTAGCTATGTTGATTTTATGAATCCTGATACTTTTCATGTTAATTTTTATCTACGTTATTTGTTTACTTTGATATTAAGCTAATGTGAATGTGTTTATCATTTAGCGGTGTGATATTATTCATAAATAAAACCTTATTAAATTTAAGGTCTCTGATGATATTCTATCAAATTTGTATTCAGCTATTTATAATGATATCAGTTTGTCTAGTAGGAAACGCCATTAATATTTGTGTATCACTGTTAATGTTTGTGTGAAAGTAATGCGTGCATAAGGTCATCCGAGGGAGGAGTCCGAGATGCCAGACTTTTGGTTTTGCAGCGTTGATACGTTTGTTTTAAAATGGTTACTAGAGTGTCGAGAGATTAACTTTATTCATGTAAACTTTCAGTTTTGGAAGCGATTATTTATTGTATTTTTTTAACACATAAATATATTGACCATTGTAAAAATTTAGTAAATTTTTGTTTTGTGGGCGGGATGTTATATATCAGTATGTATGTATGGTCGGGTTATGTTTCTGTGTGTAAGAAAGAGTTTTTGTCTGTAATTTGTATTTTTGTTTGTGACGTCATCTTGGTCTGATTAAAATGTAGAAATGGAAGCTGATGTGTTTTTGTTTCCGTATGTAATCGCCTCCATCCATGCTACAAGAGCTATTGCCCTAGTCTGTAATACTTTGCATGCCGCAAACGTAAGTATTTACTGGTAGATTCCTCCTTCTTTGCATGCCAACATTATTTCACCTACGTTTAAATAATATTTAAGAGGACAACGGTACAAATACTCTTATCCTAAGGAGAGGTGTTATTCGCCTTTTTTTTCTTAATTTTTCTTTTATATACATATTTAAAAAAAAGTTGTTATAAACAAGGTGTTTTTCTCGTCTTTTTATCTTTTCTCAATAGACATACACGTAATAAATGGTCTGTCTGTGAATTGACTGGAATACTTTCTTTTGTTTAATACCGAAAACATGAATGCACGCGTTTGAAATACTTTCAAATTTGATACGATCTTAAAAACTAAAACTGCCCTTGTAATATTCAACGATCGGCTGTAAAAAGTAAAATAGATCATAAAAATACTGAACTCCGTGTAAAATTCAAAACAGAAAGTCCCTAATCAAATGGCAAAATCAAAAGCTGAAACACATCAAACGAATGGATAACAACTGTCATATTCCTGACCTGGAACCTGCAAGTTTTTGTTTTAGAAAATGGTGGATTGAACCTGGTTTTAAAGCTAGATAAACCCCTAAACACTTCCATTGATCTACGCAAGAATGAATTTGTACCAAATAGGTTTGTTTTCATGTGGAAGAAACATGTGATTATAAACCAGTGCACAAATAAAAAGATTAGACCTTTTACATTTATTTCCTTACTATGATAGACAGGTGTTTAACGCTTGGCAGCGTCCACGAAGTTATTAATATCAAAACATTTCAGATGTCTGTTAAAAAGTGATTGAATTCTCTCAGTCGCACTTAATAAAAATTGTGTACATTATAAGTCAATTTTTTTAAGCTATAATTTTAGTTTTCTTTCTTAATCTTAATGTTCTATTCAATTATGTCAATGGTCTGTATTTCAACTGATCTAGTTTTATTTTTTAATATCGGCCAGATAGATATACAAATGCTCTAACACCTTTTTTGTATATTAGAAAGATCTTTTATATACAACGGTCAATTTGTGTTCTTTTATTCTTGGTCGATAAATGATGTCCCCGACAGTTTCAGTTCAACGTGCGATTCGTATATTCTTAGTTCCTCTTTGGTCAAAATTCGATATTATTTGCCTTTTTCTGAAATTGCTATAACTTCATGAGGCGAAAAAAGACTAAGATGCCTGATGATCAGGCAAAAATAAATCAAGTTCAAGTGACGCGTCTTGCAAAATACATATAGGGACGTAAGATCCGATGCATCTTAACGACAGCGTGCCACTCTCTCTGTAAAAAGATAATTTTGCAACAAAAGTGATATCCTGTCTGTGTCCTGTTGCATAGCAAATTTCTGCCTCTATCTGATATACTTAAAGTTTTGATATTAAAGGCGAAACTTTAGTTTGTATTGTCGAAACGTACATATACACATGGAAAAAAGTATTGTAACACCGAATTGAAATTCAAATTAAAAAAACACTTTGTATTTGTTTGTAATATAATTTGTTGAAATACAATTAGTTAAACATTATTTAAATATCACCTGAGTTTAATCAATAAATATTGACTCTTATCTGCACATGCAGCTACTGTACCCGTAAACAATAAAACAGATGTTTTTATACTCATTGTTTTCAACACTTTAAATAATCAAGTTTATAAAGTTATGTGATTGACACCTTGTAATGGGTCCTTCACAACTCTTAACTGCAGCAAGATGGCAGATTATCAGTATGAGAGAAGCAGGTATGTCGCTGTGACAATTGCACATATTGTTGGTCATCACCATTCGACTATCAGTCGTTTTGAGAATAAAAATCAGACAACAAGCAATAATGTTAAAGACCTTCTTATATCAAGAAGACCCCCTATAACATCTGCTAGGGAAAATCAAGCATAATGAAGGTTGGTCAGAAGTTAACCCATTGCAAACAATACAATCCTAAAAAGAGAGTGTTTGCCATACAGGAGACTTTAAACAAGAACTGTTCGAGATCGACTCAGCGCTACTGGTTATCGTGTGATAAGACCATTTCGGAGAACTTTACGAACAGGCAGAGTGACCCGTATCCAATGTAGTGCAGAGCTCGCCAAAATTGGAAATTAGCATCGTGGAGGAAGATCCATTGTTCCAATAGAATTCGGTTTATTTTCCTTGGCCCGATCGTAACCCGGAGTTGAACCATATCGAGTATATATGGGACACTTTTTGGCGTAAAGTGCACGAAAGGACAACCCAGTTCAAACACGTCGTGAAATAAACAATGCCTTTCACCAGGAATGGTTGCAATTACCTCAGCAACAAATTAGTCGACTGGTGGCAGGATTCAGAAGACGTTAAGAGGCGGGTATCCTTTTAAATGAAGGCTGTACCAAGTACTAATATTTTGGCGTATAACGATCAACCATGATGTAAACAATCGTCTTAAAATTAATTTTGAAAAGTCTGACATTGTAAAATTTGACTACAGTAAAATTTGTAAAATGCATTTTTTTTGTACAAAAAAATACTTCATTGTGTTATCAAAATTGTGGTTAGATAAAACATTTTTTTCATACATTTGTTTTTTCGTTTTTAATGCCAATGTTATCATTACTTATGTTTCAATATTATTTTACAAATATTTTATCATATTCTATCCAAAAGAAGAGGCTGATTTTTCAAGGTTTAAAAAACCAAGGTGTTACAATACTTTTTTTCCATGTGTATAGATGTTGTCAATGAGAAAATGTATACTAGTACCTCTTATCATCATATTGCTGTTTCTGTAAGTATATCTAAAACATTTACAGTTTTATTAGAGAAGGTTTTATTTATTAAATTTAAACATATAATTTGATAAGATGCATTTAACTATTCCCTTTTGGTATCAAAAAATGTAATCTTGAGCTCTATTAACAGCAATTGTTTTTTGGCTTCGAGAAAAAAATCAAGATATTTATATCGAATTGCTTCATATAGTAGACTGAAAGGAACCTAATGATTTATTGAAGAAAAATATTCGGAGGAGCGATAGTGCCAGATTACAAAACAGTCAAATTCAAAATGGCAGTTTGATATTAAATATATTAGTCGGGTAGTCTTTAAATCTGGGGACCTCAGCCGTTACTGAAATGTATCCTTTTAATTCAAAATCGTATGAAACTTCAAATTTAAAGAAAAAAGTTTTCTTAAAAGATAATCCTTATACCAACAAAATCTTCATTAATATACAGATATTGAATAATGGTCTTCCAAAACACGTTTTTGTCAATATTTCCCCATATGCAGTGACCTTAACTATGAAGTAAGTAGTTTCACTATACCGTATGTGTCTTTCTCGTTGTTGAAGGCGGTACGATTACCTTTAACTGCTCACATCAGTTTATATAACTTTGATGGATAGTTGTCTCATTGGAAATCTTACCTCATCTCCTTAATATATTTAAAAAGAGTACACGATTCACATGCGCTTATGTTCAGATGTGGATACATGTTGACGAACTCTAGAGGAGAAATAAGAAAAGTTGATTTTATGCAAAAAAACAAGCTGAACAAGAAGTGAAGTTTAACTCATTTAAAAGCAAAGTGACATGCAGACTATATGATGCAGACAAATCAGACATCAAATGAAATTATCAGATTTAAATCGGAAGTGAAGGAAAACACTTTACCAGCAGTTGAGAAATTATTTGTCAAAATGATTGTAAATTATCTACAAGAAAACAAATGAACACAAGAATAAAAAATCATTCTTTGTCTAACGATCTTGAGAATGAGTGACTAAGTCGGGAATATGACAGTTGTTTTCCATTCGTTTGAGCTTTTGAGTTTGCCATTTGATCAGAGTCTTTCCGTTTTGAATTTTCCTTGACGTTTAGTATTTTTGTTATTTTATTTTCATCAAATAGACTCATCATAGATACCAGGATTAGATTTTGTTTTTACACCAGATTTACGTCTACAAAAGACTCACCAGTGACGCTCGAATCCCAAAAAGTTTGAAAGGCCAAACAAAGTACGAAGTTGAAGAGCACCGAGGACAAAGACTCCTAAACGTTTTGCCAAATACAGGTAAGGTAATCTACTCCTGAGGTAGAAAATCTTAGTAGATAAAAAAAATCAAAAGTTTTGTAAACAGCTATTTTATAAATATGACCAGTTCAATGATAATTCATGTCAGCCTTAATTGCAGACTACTTGGCTGGTGATACCATCGGTGAATTAAAACTGCACCAGCAGTGGCATCGACCCAGTGGTTGTAAATAATTCATCATAGAAACCAGGATTACATTTTATATTTAAATATTCAGAGAAAAAACTAGAGTAACTGACAGTATAAAAAAATCCAACACAAGCAGTATTAATGTCGAATTCTCAGATTCAGAGGAGACTTTAATAGACTATTGTCTTCTAATGAAACTTCGTATTTTTTCAACACACTTTTGACAACATTTCAATTAATTCCCAAAACACCACCATTAAACAGAAATTTACTTATTCGCATTGAATATCTTAGCACTTTTTGCTACACATATAGCCAGTAAGAGATTTAGGAAACGTACTAAAAACATGCATACTATAACTCACGAATTGGCTAGTAAAGCTGCGACAGCAAGTGTCAACACCGGAATATCCTGTTGTGTTTATGATATGAATTTCCAGATTTTATCAGAAAAGTTGGTAAGTTTAATATTTTGTTGAAGTAGACAATCTCTAGCGAAAAAAACAATCTACAGATGATTTTAAGCATGTCGTGTCCGTATTGAAGATCGAGAAAATAAAGACTGAGTTTCATGAAATTGTCAGCAAACATTGCACATTCGGTTAGTATGGTATTACTTTTACTAAAAGTAACGTACGGAAAAATAACTCATCATAGATACCAGGCTTATAACTTTGTACACTTAATATGTCACGTTTCTTATACATCCTTTTTATCAGTGGCGCTCAAATAAAAAACGAAAATAAGGTGCCTTGTAAATTATTAAACAACGGTTAACCAATATGTCAACTACAAAAATTTTGGAAATCAGTATGTCAGAAGATAAGAGTATTTTTATGTATGACCGATGTTTTCTATATAATGTGCTTAAACTCTTTATTTGGCCATTTATAATGGCACTTTCCGCGTTTAATTTTCCTTGGTTTTTAGTTGTTTTACTTCTTTTAAAAAGTTAAAAATTAAAATTTGTATTTCTTAAAACTTTTTAGTTGCAACATTTAAATTTGAAACAAAAACTAATTGTTAAATCAACAAATACATTTATTTAAATGAGATAACTGATATGCCATTATGGTTTTAAAGTAATATCAAATTATGTAAATACTATTATTTATTTTGAATTATTAAGCTGTTTGAATACCACGACCGCATGCAAAGCGATACCCAGTATCAGATTTGTATATATTTTATGTAAATTAAATTTACACATATAGTATATCTATGCACTGTTTGCATCGGGCAGCATATGTTCTTTCTAATATTTCTGTTTCAGAATTTGATAGCTGATCCTATACTTTGCAAGAGTATAATACTGTGGATGATTGAAATGTCAGAACTAGTTGTATACAATATATTGTTAATGACAGTAATGTATTCAATATTATTTATTAATAATCTCTTTCAATAAAAGTTCTACTTTACTGATGAAACTAAGCTTGCACAAAATACATTGCCATTAGAAAAAAAAGCTCATTTGGCATTGTATAATGTCAAACGTCTGAACGGTCATTATTTTTTGTAAAAGAATCAGGAACGATGGAAATAATGTTGGTGATTGCGGTATTGTTTAAAATAATGTGACCAATTTTTTTATGTTTAAAATTATGTATTTTGATGTTGATGATCATCATATTACGTATTTGTCAAATTATGCTTAACCTGACAATGAAAATGGGTAACAATTAACGAGACAATCCTAATACATCAAGGTTACATAAGGGATTAAAAGTATTTCATATATTTATAACACTACAATTATTTCTGAGGAGGTTTAAATGAATATTTCATGTTTAAAAAACAATATACTTGAAGTGATTCACCAGATGATTCAAAGCTACCTGATTTTACCTACTCAGAGGTGTTGTTTTTTGACATGCTTATTAAAATTATATTGTTTCGTACTGACTGCAAAACATTAAGATAGTAGAATTATTGTATGCAATTGATTATTCACATATTGGATTTCAAACTCTAGTAAGAACACTTGAAAATTGGGTTGTTTTAGGATCAATTGAACAAATATTGAATGTACTTCATACATTATCCAAACTTTATTGCAACTGTACTACATTCTGATGTATTATATACCTTTTTATTGAATAGCAATATAATATTTTCCACAGAACGTAACCAAAAGTTACCGTGCAATAAATTCTAATATTGCACTAGTGCAATAAATCTTCAAAATTCATGACGTCATCAACGTTTAAATCTTAGTTTAAACCAATTTTTACTTTCAAATATTATATTGCTATACAATAAAAGGGTTAATGCACGAATATTGGGGATTATCATATACTTAGACTAAATAACAGATGAATTTTACCGTATGATAATAGCATTAAATTAACGTATATTTCATATTTTTTCCAATTAGTGCTTAGCGGGCTGATATGAAAAGTTTATCACATGCTTCGATTGTTATCACATGCCTTTCCGTAACGTTATCACATGGCATTCCGGTGATACTCGGCAAATTCCGGAAAATACACCTCAATACTACGTTTTCAGTGAAAAACATTACAAAGTAGTGTACAAAACAATTATTTGGATACTGGAAAATATATTGTGTAAAATAATATAAAAAATTTAAAAAAAAAAACAAAAAAAAAATTAAATTATTTAATAAATGCATTTTTTAAAAGTTTAAAACATAATTTAGAAAGTTACTTTAAAAAAGGTTGACTTTTCCAAACAATGTTCATTATGTATATTGTTGAATTATTTTTTTTGTCGATTCGTCCATGTTAAAATGTTATTTTTTCTCTGTTGAGGCATATGTTAGAAAGACTCATATCGAATGTACCAAAATTTGGGTCCGACGTCCCTGAACTTTTCACTCTTTGAACTTCTTTTCTAAAAGGATCATTATATGAATCTGTTATTTTTCTTTACTGTTGAAGCATATGATAAAAAGATCATAACATGTAATTTTTCATATCGCATGTATTATCAGCCCTCGGTCAATATCAGCCGTCGAGCCATGCGGCTCTTGGGCTGATATTGAACCTAGGGCTGATAATACATGCGATATGAAAAATGCCATGTAATAATCTGATAATATTGTCCCTCGTAGAACATATATTGCACTTGCAAGCTCGTGCAATATAAAATTCTACTCGGGACAATATTCCCCAATATTCGTGCAATAACCCTATATTATATAGTGTGTATGTGATTATTTAAGTCATCAAGTCAATATAAAGGGACGATAATTTCAAATTTCGTATTTGGAATCAACCTATAAAAAAACGTATAATATAGAAAGGTGAGTGTTGTATTTTGTAAATCAGGTAAATTGCAAATAATTAATGTTACATAGAGGTGTAGTTTTTCATTATTTCATGTTTGATAGGGTTTATGTATTGAGACATGGAAGGCCAAAATATAGTGTAAATGGCTTGTTCCTCTTTGGACTCGGTTAAAATTCTTGCCCTGTGTGGTCTAGAGTTGTCGGCAATGTACTAGGTTCTTGACAATGTTGACGGAAATGGGGGATTTTTAAAATGAGGGACTACAATGTTTTGAGGCACCAAATCTCTGTATGTCTATCCGTTTATGTTACCCTGCAGAATATGCAAACCCAGCTTATAACGGTATAAGAAGCAACCTCGTGTTGGGACACCACCAGCACTGAATACAGTCCTAGTGCAAACATTGTTTTGTCATAGGCCGTTTTGTTTTCCCGCGAAATTCGCATTATGGCATCTACTGGCAGTAAAAGAAACTGGCTCCCATCTGACCAATGAGTGTTTTGTCAGCTTCTTATGTTCAAGCATAGATTGTCATTATAGTCATTGAAACCATACGGTAGAGTGCATGCCTGCAAGTACAGGTTTCTATACACCACGACTTGCTCTTCGGTTGCCTCTATGAAGTCGGCGGACAAATGTACGAACATTAACACGACCACCGGGAGAAACAGTGTATTTGTAAACGCGCAGATGACCTTTGATAAAAGGGTTCTTGACTGCTTTATCGGAGTTCAATCATTTTAGTCGTAATGAATTTTCTTTGTGTATGTTGAAGGTAATTCATAACACCAAACATTAATATTTTTTTCGCAATAGTTAACAAATATTGCCAGTTATATTTCAGTGGTGCTTAACTTTTGGCGGACTGTATATATAAACTAAAAATGAAAAAACATAACACATTTTTTATATAGATTAGACCGTTGGTTTTCCAGTTTGAATGGTTTTTATACCAGTAATATTGGGGATCTTTATAGCTTATTTTTCGGTGTGAGCCAAGGCCGTACATTGACCTATTATGGTTTACTTTTATAAATTGTTATTTGGATGGAGAGTTGTTTCATTGGCACTCACACCACATCTTTCTATATCTAAGGCTAACAAAGGCCAGAGTTACCTGGCTTGGGATAGGCGCAAAAATGTAGCAGGGTTGAATATGTTTGATTACATCTAAAACTCAAAATCTCTCTTCATACCTCTATACAATGTAGATTCACCAAAACGCACAGCAACACGCACAGTAAAATTCAGTTAAAAAGAAGGCCGCGTACGATGTCAGAATAGGTAGCAAAAGAAACAAGGCAAAATGTCGATGACACATAAATTCACAAAGAAATACTAGCAGTTACCTACATGCTAGCTCAAGATCTCAACTAAATTGATTGAAAGATTATGTCTTCATCATATGATGAATGCTTGAATGCACACCATTTTGATTTGATAAGATAAACATATCGAACAAACTAAGAGTTTAACATATCAAAGATCACATAGTACATATAAACATAGAATAAATCAAATTTAAAAAGCTAGTGACCCTTACGGTAATATCTATACTAGTATTATCTCCGGTGTCGTTCAAAATCAACTGACGGTGCAAATGCAATTGTAACTTAAAGCATATGTATCTCATTTGTTGCTGAACTTCTTTGTTTACAAAACGAAGAAAGAACCATCCACACTACCACTATATTATTCCAAACTTCAACAAGTTGCATTGCCAAAATCTGGAGATTGGAAACAATTACCAAATCCTGAAAAACGACTACACTGATGGTAAGGTAATTTATTTCCCAAGGAAGGATGACATGTTCGTAATTAAATTTCGTGTTAATAATAGACAAAGCTCATGGGTATGTCTATTTCTAACAAATTGATTTCTTCAAAGATACGTACGAATGGACATAAGCTAGATAAAAACAAATTTTTGTTATCACTTCAGGCCAAAACAAATTAGCATCTCAGTATAAAAGATATCTTTTCGAGTCTACTGAAATATGCGTTATTCAGTAAAATTAATTTACCCCTCGGGGTTTGTTCTGAATATCGATGTTGTAGAACTTCCTACCTTTTTGTAAACTGAAAACGGAAACATTATTTACTTTGACATGATAAATAATTTCACTTTTACACGGTAAATAATTTTCACTTTGACATGGTAAATAATTTTCACTTTTACAATGCATAATTGATCAAACTGAAGATATACCTTATGCAATGCTTGATTTATGATCATATTTTTTAAGGAAGTACATTGTTTACTTCATGGAATCAAGTATCTAAAATTGAGGTTAAGAACTGCGAATGGGTGTTTTCATGTAATATCTATGTTGAAAATATATAATTTCATTGTAATTTGCTGTCATAAATTTTGGTATTATTTTAAAGTAAGGAATTATATCCATCGTGCATACCCAAGCTATTCTTTGTTTGGGTTTTGTTATACTTTGGTACATTTTAGTTTTATTAGCTCTTTGTGCTAGGTTTTGAATTCGATTTTTTTTTCACTGAAGAATCATTAATTTTGGAAATGGGTATCTAGACCCATAGAATTGATATTATTATTTTTATTGATGGTATTGGCAATTAATTCATACTGAAGACACACAATAATGATGGCGACACTTCCTTAATTGAATACATTAGTCTTTTAATCTTCCTAGGACATTGGCATGACCTCGTATAGATAGGAAAAGCAACGTAATCATTGTATGAACTGATGACTAGTTTAACCTCGCAATATATTCATTTGCCTACTACAAATTCAGGAACCTCGTTAGAAGATTTTGTAATTGTTTTTGATCCTTTAGGGAATTTGGTATTTATGACATATGATTGTATGTATTAAACTTATTCACAAAGTATCTAGACTTACGAATTAAGACCTTGACATAGTGTACAAATATTTGGTTATTGTTGAAGATCTACCTCCAGATGTAATTTTAGTTTTTGTCTGATCATAGACTTTATTCACATTACACAAAAACTTATTTGAAATATATAACACTATCCTCGAACAAACCAATGATATATATATATATACCTGGAAAAAAGTATTGCAACACCAAATTGAAATTGAAATTAAAAAAACACTCTTTATTTTTTTGTAATATTATTTGGTAAAATAGAATTAGTTAAACATTATTTAAGTATCACCTGAGTTTAATCAATAAATATCGACTCGATAAGTTCTTATCTGCACATGCAGCTACTGTACCCGTAAACAGCAAAACAGATGTTTTTATCCTCATTGTTTTCAACACTTTAAATAACCAAGTTTTTAAAGTTATGTGATTGACACCTTGTAATGGGTCCTCGACAACTCTTAACTGCAGCAAGATGGCAGATTATCAGCATAAGAGAAGCAGGGTTGTCGCTGTAACAACTGCACGTATTGTTGGTCATCACCATTCCTCTATAAGTCGTTTTGAGAATAAAAATCAGGAAATAAACGATGTTAAAGACCTTCCGAGATAATGAAGACCCTATACCATTTGCTAGGGAAAATCAAGCATAATGAAGGTTGGACAGAAGGAAACCCATTGCATAAAATACTATCCTAAAAAGAGAGTGGTGGGTATACAGGAGCCTTTTAACAAGAACTGTTCGACATCGACTCATCGCTACTGGTCATCGTGCGATAATACCATTTCGGAGACCTTTGCTTACGAACAGACAAACAGTTTTCCGTATCCAATGTAGTGCAGAGCTCGCCAAAGTTGAAAATTAGCATCGTGGAGGAAGATCCATTGTTCCAATAGAATTCGGTTCATCTTCCTTTGCCCGATCGAAGCCCGGATTTGAACCATATCGAGCATATATGGGACACTATTGGGAGGAAAGTGCGCGAAAGGACACCCCAGTTCTAACAAATCATGAAATAAACAATGCCCTTCATCAAAAATGGTTGCTACTACTTTAGCAACAAATTAGTCGATTTATGGCAGGAATCAGAAGACGTTATGATGCGGTTATCCGTTTGAATGGAGGTTTCGCACAAAGTACTAATTCTTTGGCGTATAACGATCACCCATGATGTGAACAGTCATCTGAAGATTAATTTTGAAATGTCTGACATTGTAAAGTTCGACTACAGTAAAAGTTGTGAAATGCATTTTTTTGTATAAAAAACACTTCATTTTGTTATTAAAAATGTGGTTATATAAATCATTTTTTTTCAAACATTTTTTGTTCGTTTAAATGCCAATGTTATCATAAACTATGTTTCAATAATATTATACAAATATTTTATTATATTTCATCCAAAAAAAGAGGCTGATTTTTCAAGTTTTAAAAAATCAAGGTGTTGCAATACTTTTTTCCATGTGTATATATACATAGATTTTTTCCCTGTATCGTGTGATAAGATTTTTCTTCACTCGAGACAATTGAATTTTTTTAATTTCAAAAATCAACTTGCCATGCGTTTAAATATTTAACATTTAAATGCCGAGAGTTGAAAAATAACGTATTACACGATATTTGTTGATATATTCTGTTTCTATAACACGATATGCAGAAACAATTAATGGTTGTTATTCCTAGATCTTTATGTTGTATGTCTTTTGTTTTTCCCCATGGCGTTGTAAGTTTATTTTTTACTATTAAGTTTCAATGTCCCTATAGTATCTTTCGAATATAGTTTTTATCATTCTTATTCAATGATTTGCGAATGACGTGTACCTTCTATGTAACGTAATTGGGTAGTGTCGCCTTTTTCGTGACGCCACAATATAGAAGAGGACAGTAACAAAATTTTTATGTCATATTTATTCTTTGACCAATAAAGAATTGAGACCTAACGAACCCCACATTGATTAGATATGGATGCTATCATTACATCAATTGTAGAACGACATTACTCCACTTGAAACAATTACATTTTAAAATTCAAAACGCGAGGTTCGGTCACCGTTTTGAATATTTCAAATTTAGATGTAGAGTTCGAAAATATTGTATTGCGCGATATTTGGTTGTAGAACCTGTTTCGCTATTGGTCTTTGACGATATGCATAAAACGTAATCACTCTCAGATTAAATTCTGAAAAACTATGTGTAGTTTCTATGTGGTTTAATCAGGCATAGTTCCAAGAGGAATTGCAGAAGAACGAAAATTGGACGTCACATTATTGAAAAAAGTAAAATCACAAAAAAACTGAACTCGAGGAAAATTCAAAGCGGAAAGTTCCTAATCAAATGTCAAAATCAAATGCTCAAACACATCAAACGAATGGAAAATAACAATCATATTCCTGACTTGGAACAGGCATTTTCTTATGTAGAAAATGGGGCATTTAATCTTGTTTTATAGCTAGCTAAACCTCTTACTTGTATGTATTTTGACAAATGATTAATGTTCACGTACTAAGCTTTATTGTTTATTCTTTCATATGAGCATCTTGTTAAAAAATCTTATTGAATGCGTTTTGTTTTCTATACGTTTAATCGTCGTGATAGCTAATGCATATAATATAACGTCACACAGTATAACGTTATAGTTACAACGTTACCATAGCTTAATGTTTGTACCTCGCGTATTTTCCGACACATCTATTGCTTCAAACAATGAAAATATAATGTCAACCAATGTGTTGGCTGTCTAGTTTTATCATCTGCCATTATATGCGAGGTGTTTTTGATTAAGTATTGAAAACATCTTCTTGTAGTATAAAAAATCTTATAGACATAATTGTACAACGCGTTTTGCAGTTTTCCTATATTTTTTTGACGTAACATTTAAATCTATTTAACTCATGATAAATGCTCATATTTGTATATACTGATGAAGTGATTTCACAATTGCAGTATTTTATTTTGGTTCTTGGGTTAATGGTGATATGTATATTTTATATATAAAGCTATATAATTGAGAAGGTTATTTATGATATGAACGGTCTAAGGGACAGATTGTCACTGATATGGTTATATTTATAAATTTACTGTTTCCAAATTTTTTAATTTGTTGAAAAACTAAGGTTTTCTACATCAATCATAGATTGCCTTGGCTGTGTTTGGCAGAAATTTTGGGAATTTTGGTTTTCAATGCTCTTCAACTTCGTACTTTATTTGGCCTTTTTAATTTTTTTTTATTCGAGCGTCTTTGTTTTAGTCTTTTGTAGACGAAACGCGCGTCTGGCATATATACTAAATTTAGTCCTGGTATCTATGATGAGTTTATCTTTAAGGTTATTCATGACGTCTATGAGTTATTTGTTTGTTGACGTCTGAATTTTACTTAGCCTCTTAATAGTATATTTATATCCCTTCTGCAAAACAATATAAGGGCATTACGGGTTTTTTTACCAGCTAACCAATGTGCGTAATGGTTTCTTATTTCACAGTCAGTGTCCGTAGAATATCTTTAGGCTGAAATGACAAATAAATTCGAACGGCTACTCAGATTGATTTTTTATTATTTTACCATTAGTTACTAATTGCAAAATGTAGCTATCTACAAATACCGGTTCTTGATTGTAAAATATCATTATGCTATGACAGCTGCAACACCACATACGTCATGTTTCACTTTCCACGTTATCAATAAATATTCACTTTTAGTATATAAATTTCCATTTTGTTAGTGTATTTCTGAGATCTTCCTGCTAATCTAAAAATATGGAGAAAATTTAAATTATGTAACAGGAGATTAGCAACAAACAGGAACCCGACATTATTTTATCTATTCTAATAGTAAAAAAGTATTGGAAATTTCAACAATAAACATTTATCCAACAAGTTGTAAACATTTCAAACAAAGGCAACCAAATATCTTACACTAATACCAAATTATCTTTTATTATTATAAACAAAAATAGAGCCATCGACCACAACTCAAGTCACAGTTACTAATTCTAGAACCATGAGAGAAAGGCGAAATATATAAAAGAGGGAAATTCAAACTCAGAAGTCGAAAATAAAGTGACAACGCCAGGCTAGAAAAGAAAAGACCAACAAAACAACAAAAAACATAAAGTAAAACATAGAAAATTAAACACTGAGCAAAACGAACCAAACAAAACACGGGAATGTTGTCATGTGCTTCGGAAGTATGAGCAGATCATGCTCTACATGTAGCACCCGTCATACTGCTCATTTAAATGAAAACCCGGTAATAAGTCTCATTCGGAGGTCACATTCTGGAAATGAGGACAGGATTGTTGTCATGACATTAGGTACATATACGTTTTTATCTGTGAAACGGATATTCTATAACGGTCAACCAACTCGTAATGTTCATAATCATATTAACTAGTTCTGTACCTACTCAAAGCTCTCTCATCATATATATATATGAAGAACAAGTCATAAACATAGGTGCTGAAACGAGCAATACAAATCAAATCAACTGTTTATTAAAAATACGGAAGTGTAGTGTCAAAGAATTATGAAACGCAATGTAATCTTTTTTTACAATAATATTTGATCCCTACTTAAATACCGGTCGTTGTACTTCTACCAAAATATTAACATAATCATGTCATAAAAATGCCAAAACAATTAATGCTGTTGTACATGTACGAAACAACATACATGAATAAGTGCAACAGATTCAAAGCTATTAAGAAAAGAAAGGATGACAATTTTATTTATTTTTTTAGAATTTTAACACATATTAGTAGATTAAAACGTCCGATAATTGCAAGAAATGGAAGACATGCTTATGGAAACGTGTTTTTCATAGAAAGCCTATATCTTTTCATACTGCTTTTTTGAGTTTCATTGTAAAACTAAGTTGTATTAACGGTTATTTACATCTTATTTTTAAACAATGTCTTGTTCAGATAAATCGAACGACCAATCTACCTATCTATAATTGGACACACTTTTGACGTTGAATTTGGTTGTTGTTTGTATGTTGATATTCAGAAGATGTTTGCAAACAACATTCATGCATAACATATTCGTTTTTTAAACCTCACTCAAATAACAAAACGAACAAAATTTCATTTTTCCTTACGTGCTTGTACATTATAGGATGAACACAACGGCAATCATGTATTCATACCTTTCATATCCCTAACTAGGTACACAACTTAATGTGTAAAAATCGCCCTACTTGAAAGATTGAACGACAGTCACTGTCAGCTCCTCTTATCAATGATTTTTCTTGTATCTTATATCTATATAATAACCTTAATATAGTGTTAGTTAGACACAGGCATTATCCTTTGAACAATATGAATTCGAAGCGTTTCACATCAGATGATATATGTTCAAGTATTGACACTTAATACTTCAACGGTTGAAGTCAACAAGTCTTTATTATTTTCAAGCCTACCTTTTAACATAAATGAACAATGATAGGGTAATATAGCACATCGGATTTATTAGAGAAGTGGTGTTTGACGTATTAAATGCGATTAGCGAAAAAATACGTTTTCATGACGCTTTAGAACAACATCATTTTAAAACATAAAAGATGGTATTTAGTAAGGCGCTTGTCAGTTTCTGTAAGCGTCTCTCTGTATATTATACTTTAAAGGTCAACGCCAGTCCATTGTAACTAAAGCTAATTGATAAGAAACCTAAGCCTTTATTGACCCCTTTTTCTATGTGATATTTTCCCGACGTGTCATATATCATTGTAAGACAATGTAGCAATCTCCTCTTTGATGTTATTGATTCATTAAGATAAAAGCATCATATTCTCCGCAGGGGGCTTTTAAACTAATTGTGTTTTACTTTACGTTTTACACCATTAATTAAGATACCCTTTTTAAGACTTACAAGGTGTATCCGTTACTTAAAGGAACTGTGTTCTTATTAACAAAATATGTCTTAAGGTAAATAGATTTAACGATTTATAACATTAAAACTCTAATATGACTTTACTTTATAAATCAAATTGATTTTAGGATTTAGTAAACCGATAGATATATTTTGGTTACATATTTTTAATGATTTGTTGTCTATAATCATGTCCACAGAGAATTTTGATAGTAATAATTCGGTAATTTGACAGGAAAATAATTTAGTAATTTGCCTGGAAAATAATTAACAGGCCTTAACTTCAAAATAGGTTTTCGTATAATGTCACAGCAAACATTTACAACTTGACCTCGACGCCTATATTTAGATGATTTAACTTTCTTAATATGGCCACACTACGTTAATTGTCCAAATCAAAGATGCAATTACGTCCCGTGTGAACTTTTTTTTTGTCAATTATAAGCATGAAAAAAAATTAACATAAAGGGTACAAGTCAAAGAAAAAACAGTCCAGATAATAATTGATAAGTGTATATACGCAATATATCAAATACTTTATATCAGGATTACAAATTTTGGGATTCGATGAAACAAGGAATATTATATATCTGAGAACAACGCTTAACTTCTTTAGTGAAAATAGTTGCCTGATGAAATTGAAAGATACAACAGATATAATTAAGTCCTACCTCCTATCTTGACTTACATCTAGAAATTGATAATTAATGCAGGTTGAAACAAAAGAGATGATTTCAGCTTCCCAATTGTGAACTTTTCATTTCTATGTAGCAACATTCCAGCCTGCATACTGAGTTGATACAATATTACCGGTCTTGTATTTCCTTTCATGATTTCCTTGATAGAGGGTTGCTGCTAACAAGGAAACTATTCTTGTGTGGACAAAATGCACTTCTGGCGTATTAAAATTTTGAACTTGTTGCCTTTTGTTGGCTGTTGCTTGTGTGTTTCTTTGCCGATTGTGTTCTCCAATTTATTTATATTGTATTCCTGTGGTGTTGAGTTTTCATCTTAATGTTATATTTCACATGGCTATAAAAGAGGGAGGTTTGGCATGCCACAAAACCAGGTTCAACCCACCATTTTTTCCTGTTAAAAATGTCCTGTACCAAGTCAGGAATATGGCAATTGTTATATTATAGTTCGTTTCTGTGTGTGTTACATTTTAACGTTGCGTCGTTTGTTTTCTCTTATTTTTGAGTGTAAATTCACATTGCGATAAGACGTGTCACGGTACTTGTCTATCCCAAATTCACGTATTTGGTTTTGATGTTATATTTGTTATTCTCGGGGGATTTTTTCTGATGCTTGGTCCGTTTCTATGTGTGTTACATTGTAGTATTGTGTCGTTGTTCTTCTCTTATATTTAATACGTTTTCCTCAGTTTTAGTTTGTTACCCCGATTTTGTTTTTTGTCCATGGATTTATGAGTTTGAACAGCGGTATACTACTGTTGCCTTTATTTAAACCAAGAGTTCCAAATGGTGAAGTTGATATATAACCTTCGTATATTTTACCGTAGGTAAACAGAATCAATATGTGAAATAACGTGGGACCAAGGGTCCTATTACAGCGACATAAGCTTCCTTCTGCATATTTTACGGACGACATCACCAGTTGGTTGACCGTTATGAAATAACCGTTTCACAGATGATATCTGAAATGTTCCTTAATTTGTAAGTACAATTCCCTTCACTTTTAACGAATGTGACCTACCCAATTAGACTCTTTACAAGATTTGTTATAACATGAGACGACGGGTGCCACATGTGGAGCAGGATCTGCTTACCCTTCCGGAGCACCTGATATCACTACCAGTTTTTGGTGGGGTTCGTGTTGCTAAGTCTTCAGTTTTCTATGGTGTGTCTTGTGTACTAGGAGCCTCGGTGACCGAGTGGTCTACGTAGCTACTACTGTAAACACTAGCCAGTCAACACTGAGGTCCAATCTAAATTGACTAGGATTGTCAGTTTTCCTATTGAAGGTCGGTGGTTTTCTCTGGGCACTTCCTCCACCAATAAAAACTGGCCGCCGCGGAATAGCGTAAATGCGGTGCTTAAAAGAAGCGTTAAAACACAAAAAAATCAAATCAATAAAATCAATCTTGTGTACTATTATTTGTCTGTTTGTCTCTTTTTTCTTTTTTAGCCATGGCGATGTCAGTATGTTTTCGATCTATGAGTTTGACTGTCCCTTTGGTATCTTTCTTCTAAATTGTCAGTTTTCATTTAATTTTATAAACAAAGTCTAAAATCTATCAAACAAATAGAAAACAACTGTCATATTCCTGCCTTGGTACAGACATTTTCTTACGTAGAAAATATATGGCTTAAACCTAGTTGTATAGCTAGCTAAACTTTTCACTTGTATGACAGTCGCATAAAATTGCATTATGTTGACAACGATGTGTTCATAGATGAACAGATATAATAGGTAAAAAGTCGAAATAGGAGTACAGGCTACAGCAGTCAACATTGTGTTACAATCTTTATCACTATAAAAACAAACAAATACATCAACAAAAAAAAACAAAAAGGCATATAGACAAGCCACATTAGCAAAAACGAAAGACAAGAATACAAAAATTTACCATAGCCTAAAAACACAATGACGGGATGGATTAGTTTGGAGCCAGGTCGAGTGTATATTACCAAAAAAAAAACTAAACAGTAAAAGTAATAATTCATCAAGACAAATAAAGAATCTTGAATTAAAACAACAATAACAAATATACACCAGTTTAACATTCATAGTATTTTTTCTATGTTTTTTTATGTGCGTTTGACCGTATTGACATTTTAAATTAATCTTGAAGGTATACAAAAGTTTATGGAGACATCTTACTTCCTTTTAAAGTGAATTAATATGCCTCGCAGATCTACATATCTTTTTTACATGATTTTTTGTCATATTCATTACTTCCTTAAAATTGATTATTTTTTTATAATCAAAGTACTTTTTATCACTATACTTTTTCTTCTATAGCCATAGATTTACACATGATTAGATAAAGACAACAGTAGTATACATGTGTTCAAAACTTATAAATTGATTGAGAGAAAACACATCAAGGTTACAAACCAAAACTGAGAGAAACACATCAACTATAAGAGGAAAACAAAGAAACGACAGGAGCACCGAAGTACAACAAAAACAAACGTCAACATACAAGGAAATGAAGTATTTAATCACAACTGCCATATACTTGACTTGATACAGGACATTATAAAAAAAGGGTTGAGTTGAATCTGGTTTAATGGGAAGCCATTATTAGAAATTTTCCTTTATGTCAAATTGTTAGCATAATCTGTTATATCTCTGAATAGTTTTTCCACCTTTGTTCCTATTGGTTACATATGGTTAATCAGTCTGAACTGACAGAACTACTATTAACATTATTTCTACCATGTCTATAACTCTCTATATACCCTTAAGCGTTTGATCACATTCGTTCTATGATTCTGATCACATCCTTAACTAGCTACTATTCTACTATTCTGATCACACCTTTTTCTAGCTATTATGAACATTTTTGCTGTTACTTTTGTCAAACTCTTTTACAAGCTATTATTAACATTCTTTTTATGATTCCATTCCCCTCTTTTTTACTAGCGTTGTATTACATTCTTTCTATAATTTTGATAACACTTCCTACCATTCTATGATTCTTATCATACCCCGTACTATGTTTTATTATAGGATTCTGATCACACTTTTTTAATAGCTTTTATTATCATTCTTTCAGCAATTCTGATTACATCCTTTTACTAGCTTTTATAAATATTCTTTCAGTATTTTTGATTACTTCATTTAACTAGTTAATATTAAAATTATTTCTATGATTCTGTTTACGTCCTTTTAGTAGCTACATTGTACTATTGACATTCGTTCCATTATAGTATCACACCCTTAAAAAGCTATTTTTCAAAGTCTTTCTATAATTCTGATTACACCCTTTTACTAGCGTTTGATAACATTCCATCTACGAACCTGATCACTCCCTTTTAAGCTATTATTCTATGAATAAAGGTAACAGTAGCATACCGCTGTTCGAAACTCATTAATCGATTTAGAAAAAAACAAATCCGGGTTAAAAACTAAAACTGCTGGAAACGCATCAAATATAAGAAGAGAAAAACGACACAACAGAAACACAACATTAAAATGTAACACACATTATTATCATTCTTTGTATGATTCTGTTAACAACCTTTAACTAGCTATTTATTGTGATTCTGATTAAATTCCTTTTGCTAGCTATTCCGGTTACTGAGTAGGTGCTATTTCCTCTGCTTAAAATGTTAACGTTTAGTGTAGTGATATTAACATTACCAACTGTTTACCAATTCATGTTGCAACCTGTACATTAATTGTAAAAAATGTAAACAATATAATAATTCTGACTGACTTCAAGATGTATTTGAAATCAACAAACCCATACTACATGTAGTTTGATTAACATATTACTTTCCCTGTGTGACGTTATACAATACTGTTATAATGACGATCTTTGATGGTTCATTCGTCTTTCAATGAGCTCATAATATCGTATTATATGTATACACATTATTTTACCATTGTCTGTCAGTGACTTCTTACGTAAATTAAAAGCACAGTTCGGTAAACAAACGTCTAAACATGTTGTGGTGATGATTATGTTTTTTACATCAAAAGGAAATACGTTATTGAAATAAACTTACCACACATCATGTAAACGTTATATACGTAAAATGAATAATAGTCATCTTGTTATTGACATCCGCATATGGTAGATTTACAAGAAATAATATGAAAAAACACGAGTGATTGTGTAAGCATGTATACTGTATCTTCGGACATTGACACTTCTGTTGCTATACAGTATCTCTCGTCTTAATGTCTTGAGCCATTAATGATGTCTCAATCATCAGCATGTCAAAACTATTCTACAACGGGGCCTATATAAGACACATCAGTAAATTTCCAATGTTCAAATTTGATAACCCATTAAGAACATTTAAATTAGGTGGACAACTGAAAGAAACGCGTGAACATCAACATGAGCATAGCCGGGTACGTCGATACGATGTACATCTCCTGCTATTCATGCATCACCCGCCATTAGATTCCACGTTCTTCAACAAAATATATTACTTTTCGGGAGTGTCACATAATAGGTAAATTATCAGATCAGACAACTGTTATCCAAAACTGTATCTTAATATCAAAGCCTGCGATCACCTGTTGCTAGTTAACTTTGTTTCGGGGGAAGGAGAGCTTAATAAACTTATTGACATATTCATTTGTCAAATCATCACAACTGGTATTTTGGGGGTTTGAATGGTAGAAAATGTGTAAAACTTGACATACTGCATAAAAATTATTTGTTTATATTTGATGTTTCTGTAAAAGATATAGTAAACGAACTAATGTTCACATGAGATTTATTTTGCGATTTTAGCGAGTAAAACAAGTACATTTAAATTGGCCCAAAAGTGTAAAACGTGGATCTTCCCTTATACAACTACATAAAATAAATAAGAAAATAGCGATTCTAAATGCTGCAAATTTGCAGGAAAGGGTTTAACTCGAAACAAAGTATCCAAGAAAATAAATTGGTTTAAAGTAATTAAGACCATGTATAACCTGCATGTGTACAAAAATATTGGAAATCACATTAGCCTCCAACCACCAAATTCTACAGAAAAAGAACAAATTGTTTTACATTTATCATTATAGAGCCTATGCGGTTTGGGTTTTACTTATTGTTGAAGGTCGTACAGTGACCCATAAATGTCAATTTCTGTGTCGTCTTGTTTCTTGTCGAGAGTTGTAATCATACCGCATCTTCTTATGTGTATATTAGCAAACAACAATGAACAACGCATTGTCAAGATATCCTTACTAGGTACATGCTAAATATATATATGTTGGCGTTAACCAGTTGTATTTTATGGGATGGATTTCTATGTTTTTTATATTTTTTTTGATATACCGAGCAATGGAAGAGCAATTGTAATGTTGTGATTCATATTAAAGTCTTGTTGAGACCTGCAACATAAAAAAAAAGATCAAATGTTCATACGTTGGCTTGCTTTTTTCTCATAATTATTCATCACCGAATTAAAAGGGAGAAATTAAAGTCCTTAAACAAGCTTTTAAAACGTGACGTTCATGAACATTTCCCTTGTCACGAACGGTTTAGGGATAGTCTTCATTTATATTCGAAAGTTTTTATCATGAAACTTTTTACCAACAGCATTGAATAAAATGAGAATGCAACGGAATACTCTTATCTTGATGGCTATTTTTTATATGGACAATAACGAACTTACATATAATAATGGACAGACTTTCAAAACTGGTTGACAGATATAATTTGACATTCAACAAGGGTATGTTGTTTTTATAAAACTTACTGAATTTTTCTTACTGTCATTTTCAATCACAGTATTTAAGATTCAACACAGTGCCATTATTATCTGATCCGTACAAAAAGTAAAATAACAAAAATATGGAACTCCAAGAAAAATTCTAAACGGAAAGTTTCTTCAAAAGCTCAAACAAAGGGAAAATAAAACAACTGGGATATTCCTCACTTGGTACATGCATAATGCTTTGGAGAAAATGGTAGATCAATCTGGTTTTATAGCTAGCCAAATATCACACTTGTATTACAGCCACATAAACGTCCATTTCATTGACAACAATGTGTAATTTGAAGAAAAAAAACAGATGTAATATGTTAAAATGTCTTAATTAGAGGTACAGGAATAACATGTGTTATAATCTTATTTTTAATCACTATAAACACACACAATTAGTTCAATAAAGAGATAGCACAATTTCTGAATGTATACCAAGAAATGACACTTGTTTTTCGCGAATACATACACATATATACAACTTTGCATTAGTGATTTTACTTTTAATAGCAACTATGATTTTGAATTGAAATTATGATTTTAGTTTAGATTTTGATTATAGATAAATGGATATACAAGCAGCCTTTGATAGTGATGATACAGAAAGCCATTGTTGGCATTCAAAAGGAACAAGCGCATGGAATAGAATTATCACTGAAGTTTATATTTTGTCATACATAAATAGTAGAGTTTATCTATTTATGGCACTAAAATAAATAATGGCATTGATCAATGAAATTGTCGGAAATAGCCTCTTTAATTTTCACAGAAAACAAATACATGAAATATATGATATATTGTATCATTATCATTATGGAGAGTTTTTTATTTGTAATTGCTGAAAAATGATATTTTCTCATATTATTTTCATGGATCTGTCATCGATACTAAACTGTTAATATAACTAACAGGAAATGGGTAATTGGTATAAAAATGGCGACTGTTATCAGATTTTAGTTATTATACTAACGAGTAAGATTCGTTTAATTAAAATAATTCCAGATTTATGTAAACTCGATATTTTCATTGTCAATATTTCTCTTTGAAAAGAATGTAATTCAAATCTGATGGACGTAATAAAACAGATGAACGAGCCTTAATTACTTGAATTATTTAAATTAAACTGCTCATTGTTGTAATAAAACCTTAATAACGTAAGTTTCTAATGAATATTTGTTTCGTTTTTATGACTATGTTGGGTAGTATCTGTTTTTCCAAGTCCAAATATTAACCTGCTTATTCATTCTGATGTCATCACCATTTAATAATTACATCACAATTCAAACCATACTTAAACTGAGATAATAAAACATGTACTTTGGTTTTATTTATTTGTTATTTTATATTTGAACCGTCAAGAGAACTAATGTCTAAGCACCTGCCAATGTACCCCTTTTTCGTCACAAGCAAAGAGAAAATAGAAGTTTTCAAGACGATTCAAATAGATAATTATTATAGATCTTATTTGACTTTACTGTGGGATATATTAAATTAAATATAGCCTTGTATTGTAAAAGTACATGATATAAAAGCAACTATATTACCTTTGTACTGTATGAAATATTGGAGGCTGTTAGTAACGTATTGTTAAAGGGAGGGACTAATTGGGATGTTTTGTTTTAATTTTCTGATGTTCCCCTTTTGAAATTTTGTTTGAAAATAGAACTTATTAATCAAGAGTTATATAGCAGGGTGAATTGTTTTGGGAAGGGAACAAATTGTGATGATGTAATATGCAATCCAATTTGAACTTTCATGTTCTGAACTGTTCATTCGAATAAACTACATAAAAACCAATGTTATCCTGTTTTAGATGTAAATGTAAATGAACATTTCCTAACTCGTAAAACTAATACGTTTTTGGCATATTAATCTACCAACTTTAAAAGTAAAGTTAATAAAGTCTAAACAAAGTTAAGTAATTGTTGGTGCCCTTTATAGGTTGAGATTAGTCTCTGTGTTGAAGACCATACTTTGGCCTATAATGGTTTGCCTTTACAAGTTATTGCTTGGATGAAAAATTGAATCATTGGCACTCATACCACATCATTTTCATATATCCAATTAAGCCATAAATTACGGATATGGCGTTACAATACTTCAATCTGAAAGCTCTTTGTTGCAGGCAGCAATAATGAATTACGGAGGTGAAAAACAAACAGAAGAAAACTTGTAAAAGAACAAAGGATAATACCTAAAATGGTTTATAATGAAATATGATAATTTTCTGTGTGAACTTACTTTTCTTTTTATTTCCTGCTATATTTAAAATATCTCAGAAACCTGTATCTTTCAGTTTACATTTTTGTGTTTGCCTGCTAAATAATCTTTATGAAATAATAATGTTGAATTACCTGAATATATTTTGGAAAATATGGTCGGTTATCTTTTCTTAATAGTGTGATAAAAGCTACATTTTGACAACTTACAAATAAACATAAATTTCTGTCATTTTTTAAACCCGCCACTGATGAGTCTTATGTAGACGAAACGCGCGTCTGGCACACTAAATTATAATCCTTTGACAACTATCTACTTATAACTTAATATACTGTTTTCCAGAAATTGAATTAACTGATTTATACCATTGTCTCAATGTCTGACCAGTATTTTTTTCACCACGAGAATGAAAAGCTTTTAACAAGTCTGAAAATTCTTGTTATCATATATGTCAATATGTTTTTAGATCAAAATAGATGTTTGAACCTACCATTGGAAAAAAAGAAATGAAAGTTCTGGTCATATGCTATTTTAATTTATCTTTATAGTACAGCAATAAGTTTATGTGTTGACCCAAATATCCTTTCAAAACAACAGTTTACCGTTTTGACCATCTCTATGAATAAACTAATCATAAATACCAGAATTACAAATTTCCTAGCCAAACAAGTCTACAAACATATCAGTGGCGCTCGAATAAAAAAAGTTTAAAAGTTAAATAAAGTTCAAATTTGAAGAGCATTAAGAACCTGAAATTTCGAGCGGTTTTGACAAATACATTTAACGTATTCTATTCATGGGATAGAATATCGTTTGTATTTCGAAAAATTCTAAGTTTCTAAAACTGTTTTTTATGATTATGGCCATATTAATGAAAATTCATGTCAACACATAAATGCTGAATACTCGGTTGGAGATTGGATAGAACATACTTAGTACTTCTAAAAATTCAAAGTTTCGAAAACTGTTTATTTATAATTATTACCAATTATAATTAATGCCATATCTTATTCACTTCAACACCGATAGATTGACTACTGTTGAGACCATCAGGTTGGAAGCCTGATAGAGGGTTAAATCCATTAGTTGTAATATTCATTAATCATGTTAATTAAGGTCTAGAGCTGGCATGTCAATGCTCTGTTTTTTTATTTATCTACGTTGGTGTAAGGTATAGGGGCTGTGGTAGATCTCATTAAACACGTTTATATCCCGCGTTTTTTGTGTGTAGAAGACCAATTAGTTGATTTCGGCTGTCAAAGACAAATCGATATTAAGCCATTGAAATGCATGTTGAACTATTTACATAGGAGCCGAGTTGTTCGCATAAAGCAAATTCTTTTTAATTATTTTTTCAGTCAGTCTTATAATCAAGTTTCAAAATATTTTTTTGAAACCAAAGAAATTGCAGTAAAAACAGTCAGAATACAAAGACTTGTTTTTTCTCTTTAAAATACATTAGTGATGATCGCTCTTTCGGTTGCGTCAAACTTACGAAGCCTTGAAAGACAAACGGTTAAATATATTCAAGTTAAATATTAAAAAGAAAATGTGGTATGATTGCCATTGAGACGACTGTCCACAAGAGACCAAAATGACACAGACATTAACAACTGAAGGTCACCGTATGGCCTTCAACAATGAGCAAAGGCCATACCGCGTAGTCAGCTATAAAAGGCCCCGATATGACAATGTAAAACAATTCAATTCAGAAAACTAACCGGTTTTTTTTATATGAAAATGAACGAAAACCAAATATGCAACACATAAACAAACGACAACCACATAATTACAGGCTCCTGACTTTGGACTGGCACATACATAAATAATGAGGTGGGGTTAAACATGTTAGCGGGATTCCAATCCTCCCCTTCTAGTGAATTTGTTATTAAATTGTGATCTTTCATCAGTTCTGATAAGCAGAGCTCTTTCCTGTTGATTTGTACCATTTGTTTTTGTGTTGTGTTGTTAACAACGGTTACAGGGTAGCAGAGATTTGCATGCTATAATCCAACCGTATTCTTTGTGTTCCTCTCCAAAGTTATTTAACATTCCTTAAAGTCTATTTTATAATGAGAACATGTATCTGAATACACATAGTGCCACATAGTTTGGTTCATTGATGTTGCCAGTCATCTTAGAAAAGAACTCAGATTTGAGGATATAGATAGGGCCTAAGATTAAAGTGTTATGACGTCAAGGGCAATATATTTGAAAAAAAATAAACAGATTTAGGAATGAACATTTATTTGTCTCTTACATATATATAATATATATATTGATTTAATAATATGTTTTATGTCTTTCATATAACCGTGTTGCCTGTTTTCCTCACAAAGTAAGTTCAAAGAATAATTATATTTTTTTTAATATATTTATTCGTCGAGTTTTGAAGTATCAATAATCAATAAACTCAACGGACTATAGGTATGACTGTCATCATTACTTACTAGTCAAATTCAAACATTATGTGCATTATGACTAGCAGCTTATAATCTGTAAGTGAACCTAAGTTTTTTTACATAATAACACGAAAATGATATGAGATATATATTCCTGCCACAATAAATCCAAAAATTAAGGAACTGTGCTTTCATTAATGTTCATATAAAATTTACAGTGAAGCCTTCATCATGGGGCAATATCTCGCACCTATCAGCAAGTGTACTACTACCACTTTGAGCGAAACCCTTTATATGTTTGCATATAAATTAATTCAAGACCGTAAAATTGGTACTCATAAATAGTTATAAAGTAATTAAAAAAAGTTTTCAAAATGCATTTGAAGATGTTTAACTTGAACATAAAAGGCGATTTCTACATAAGGAAAAGCCTGTGCAAGGTCAGGAATATGACAGTTGTTTTCTATTCGTGTGATGTATTATTACAATGGTAAAGTACCTTTGCGACTTTTGGTCCTGTGACTTTTTGTCAATCATCCATTATAAACACACATTTAGCTACCAACTTTAAGGAGCAAAATGAAATCTAGTTAATTTCAAAAAATATAAAGCTATAAAGACGAAACTTCCGTCACAATACTCTAACCTGGAAAGTCTTTGTCAAAGGAAAACATACTGAGAAACCGAGAATTAAAAAAAAAACACGTCTAGACTTAATTAGGACAGAACAATATAACTTTAAGCGCATAATGTTTTATCAGACTTTTCAAATAACTTGTATTATTGTTCTGTCCTTGAAATTGCAGAACTTTATAAGTCTTCTTTTTAAAGATAAGATTTTCAACTGAAATTTCCTCTTTGCTAATGATCCGACCAGATATTGAATAGCTCTGATTCGCTGTCCGGGTTTAGCTTTACTTTTAGTACTTTTTGGGTTCATGAGCTCTTTTATAAAATTTTGCATTATGTTTAAAAATGTTTAGCCTTGACATTATTTGCCGAATTTGATGCAATGTAGTTGCTAATGCTAATTAAACAAGACAAGACAAGACAATTTATTACAACTTAAGCACACGTATGGTGCTACAAGAGGATGAAAATTATACATTAAAAATTACTTATATAACTATACATTTGCAAGCAAGACACAATAAATCAATTAGTGATACATGTATCATATAATGAATTGAAATATACAATATTTGGTTCATTTGTTTGCAAAAAGTAAAATCACAAAAATACTGAACTTAGAGGAAATACAAATAGGAAAGTCCCTAATCACTTGGCAAAATCAAATGCCAAAGCACATCAAAAACGAATGGACAACAACTGTCATATTCCTGACTTGGTCAGGCATATTCAAATGTTGAAAATGGTGGATTTAACCTGGTTTTATAGCGCTAAACCTCTCACTATGTACGACGGTCTCATCAAATTACGTTGTATTTACAATGATGCGTGAACTTAACAGACATAATAAATAAAATAGTCAAAATATGGGTAGTACAGCAGTCATCATCATGTAATATTCGTAATTGAAAGATGGATAAAAAAATATTTTAACGCTACACTGTAATATAATATGAATTATGAATAAACTGATCATTGATACCAGGATTAAATTTTGTATTTAAGCCAGACGCGGGTTTCGTCTACAAAAGACTCATCAGTGACGCTCGAATCAAAAAAAAAGTTAAAAAGGCCAAATAAAGTACGAAGTTGAAGTACATTGATGACCAAAATTCCTAAAAGTTTTATTATTATTTTTCTAAATGTCTTAGAAACGTGCACACTTAATAGAATGTGCCAATACTGAGGAGACGATAAAGATATGAAGAAGATATTCTAGTTCCGGTAGTATCCTTAATCTCAATTTTACTGGAATGTATGAAATGCAAACACTCACTTGCATGTTGACTATCGAGTGACAAGACATTCTCAATATGCTTTAAATGAAATTAAAGAACTGATGCTTTCTGGGCCGCTGTTTTTTTTATTGAAATGATCCTGCTTCATATGAGTAAAGTACAAATCGGCAAGTAGGGGTGCATTATTAGTATTATAAATACCGACAATGTGTTAGCATACTGTGGATTCATTTATTTTTGTGGGCTTGTATGGACAGTTTTTTATTCGTTTAACATTTAAATTCGTGATTCTGCTGTACCCACGAAATCAACAAAAATTGGTACCCAACGAAAAACAATGAATCTACAGTATCAAACAACCAACTCAACATATATATCGTCGACCAAAAAGTCCAGAATTTTGTTATATCATCTTCTGTGTAATTTGTTTAATTATTGTTGTTATTTACAAAGTAGGATTTGTCATGAAACATGTACAGAAACATTGCAATTTATACTGCATATCTTCTACGGTAGCTGAAAATATACTAATATGTTAGAGATATTAGCCATACAATACTTACAGGCGTGTATTATTTTGAGAGGTTCAATACTGCATTGTTATTCTTCATTTTAAATTGATTTTAAACAGAGACTAATTTATGGAACAGCTTGAAAATAGTGTTACATTCATTAAGAATATGTACAATTTATTGTGTTTTGTAAATACACTAGATACCAGTAATTGAATTTTATACGTTGGTTGTGCGTTGCGTCTATATAAGACTATTTCGTGACACTGCGTCTATACAAGACTATTTCGTGACGCTGCGTCTATATAAGACTATCTAGTGACGCTGCGTCTATGTAAGACTATTTAGTGACGCTGGAATCAAAACAATGACAAAGTCCCAAAGGTATTGCAAAATATAGCAAACCCTTATCATTTCGAAAATTTCAATGTAAACAGTTCATTAATATATATGACCATATCAATGATAATTCACGTCAACACATAAATGCATACTACTCGTTTGGTTTCTATAATATGTATTGAATTTTTAAAAAAGGTTTATTGTTTTCTTTTATTACGTATGTCATCAAACATCATTAATTATGTGTTGGCATCAAGTCCCGTAGCATCCATTGACAATAAACACAGTAGTCGTATAATATTGCTTTCCTCGTAACTTAATACTCATATTCAAAAATTATGGAAACTGTGATTAGCAGCTTATAATCAAAATCTTTAATTGAAAAACAATGGATATTGGGTGTTATTATCCTTGACAAAACATCAATACATGAACAGCAACAAATCAAAGGATCAGCGTTTTTATAGCTGCCTTTTAATCTTATCTTTTTCGTGAAAGGTAACCTACGATTGAGGTTTGATTTGTTTTTACATGCTTAAATATGCAGTTCATAAGGGTTTAAACAGTGCATTGAACATGTTTAACTTGAAAATTTCAAGACGATGCACGTTCCGATCCTTCAAGTTACATTAGTCGTCGTCAAAGTCTCTAATGATTTGTTTATATTGAGAAATTATCTTTTCAAGAAACCATTGTTGTTATAACAAGAGTAACCGTATTTGATTTTAATTTTTAAATCATCGTTTGAAATTCATGTAACTATTGTTGATGTGTTGCTGATTTATTATAGTCCAGTCAATTTGTGCAGATTTTTGACAAAATTGCTCAGATTGTAGCAAAAGCATGAAATTTGGCATAGCAGTAGTATATATCATGAACATTTTAAGCTATGGACGCTCTATGAAAGTCGAAATTGGCGGAAGAGGTGGCCATTTTTAAAATGGCGGACGTTTGATCTCTTCAAATTAGTTTTAGAAAATCATGAAAGTTATCTTAGAGAAGATATTGACATGAAACCTGGTGGAATAACAGTGCTGATTTCAATTGCCTTGTTGAACAAAAATGAAATATACAAATGCATTGTATGAGCTATAAAAACAGGACAAAAGCGAATTTTATTTTACAAGCACAAATAAAAAAAAAAACATTTTTGTATACCTGTCATTTATAACAGTTTGCTGATTACATGATAATTCGTTTTGTTGATATTGTTCATTTGAAAAAATCTCTGTCTATCATATTCTATCACATTGTCCTCCACATTTACACAGAATAGTACAACTTAAAATACTGCCTTTACATTGTTAACCGTGTTCACTTTGACTAATTAGTTAAGCGCTTGCTGCATGAAAGTTCGCATATAGTCATATGGTATAGTCATCACAGATGACAAGAACTGTCATCTGAGGACTTCAGATATTGAGTTTTTGGTAGCCATCTTATATGATGATCATTTTGAAAATATGAATTCCCAATATATCATTATTCGCCATTTTTATTAATTTACTGTTTGCATCTATACATTTTTGCTAATTTATATTGGATATGCACAAAGTGGTCAGATAAGGCATGCACATGTTTACGAAATAAAGATATCAGTATCAGAATTTCTGTAACTTACTCGTTTGCCTAAGTATCTTTTTAAAATATGATATAAATTATGACCGAAAGTTGTTGTTGGAAAGGATCAAAATTGTAGATTTTGAAAACACTGGAGCCAGATATCAAACGAACATAATGGACGAATAGACTGGGTGGAATGTATGATACGGCAAGAGAGGATATGTAAGGGTTCGCAAGGCCAAGCAGATACAAACAGAACAGACAAAGACATTTGAGCTGACAATCACTCCTTTGATGCAAGCATACGAAGATTTTGGGGTTTGCATTGATTTTCCTTTCGCTCAAATTGAAACAGTGGAATGAAGGCTACGGAACTGTAGAAGCACTCCAAAAGCACAAGGCAAAATGGCACAAATCCTGTCAAACAAATTTTCAAATCTCAAAATATTTCATTAGTAAAAGCGAAAAAATACTTCTGATGTTGAAGATAAGTTGCCAATTGAAAGATAACAATAAGTAACCAGATACTGTAAAGTGGTACTGGATCAACAAAAACATAGACTGCAGTGTATTTTTTCTGTGGTGATGTATCTGAAGATCTCCATGATGCATCAACAGTGTTATATAGGACAATGACTGTGCGCCTGTACTACAAGACAATGTTTTCTTAGCCAAAGTAAGTGCTGGAGAAGTCAAAACACTAGTATCTTGCTTAATGAGTGATTAAACTTGACAACATAGCAAATAGGCAGGATAAAAGATACAGAAAGAAAGCAAGGAATCTTTTATTGTGCTTTCCAAATAATAAAATACATTGACAGCACACGGTCTGAAAGAGATATTGTACCAATCTCCCAGCTTGCAAGTCACGCAAAATTGTACAGTTAACGCATTGGACAACTTAGAGCTATCATGGAAGGAAGAACTGATACAACGCATCTAACAAAATTGGAATGTAGCTGCTATAGCATCTGCAAGCATACAAGCAAGGTAAATTAGTTCTCTTGATTTTCACCAAAGGTATTCGTGAAGCACTGAAACAGACCTCATAATATAAGGGTGGAAATGAAGGCATCGGCATAGCCATAGCAGGCAAAATATATATGCTTATATTAAGAATAGCTTTACAGGGACGCTAAATGACACCTGTTTACATGAATCAGTTCAACAGACATAAGTTTTCCTTCGTAAAAATGACACTGGATAGCCAAACATCGAGACAGTCCAGTATTATCGTTGATTGACAGACAACACTTATCCTTTAATAGCTATAATAGTTCAATTGTGCATCTCGTTGTCGAAAGGATACAACTACAACTTATCAGTCCTCAGATAAAGAGTAACATGACTCAATGTTTGTGAAACTGATTCAATTTGAAAGCCTACATTGAATGTTCCTACAAATCTTTTAATAGTCGCAAGCCTAACTCTTCAAACTATTCTAGTTACTTTTACTATGATGAGCCCTTCGCCATCAAGACTATAAGACATGGCCTGTTTCAGTACTTCACCAACCTATTTGTTGAAAATCAGGAGAAAGACCAACCTTTCAGGTGTGCTTGCGTATCATCTATGGCAGCTAGTATTCAATTTTTCAGAAGTGTTGTATTAATCATTTCTTCCATGACAACTCATATTTACTAAGAACGTTTACTGTACAATTAACCGATATCAGCAATTTCAAATATTACAACAATATCTGTTCCAGAGTGTGAGCCGTCACTGTTTTCTATCATTTTGGCAAGCCCCATTTCATGGATAACAGACTCGACTTTCCTTCTGTGTCTTTGAATTGTCTTATTACCTTGTCGTGCAGTTTTAACAAACATTTAGCATGCTATCTACTCCTGAAATATTAATCTCCAGTACTGAGTCTGGCTAAAAGAACAATGGTTAGTAGTTCAAGTGACAGTCACGTACTCTATTGCCGATCATAATTGTCGATGCTTCATGGTGATAGTCAGATACTTCATCACAAAAAAAAAGAAAAAAAATCCCTGCAATCATTGTTCTTGTTGATTCATCACAACTGTGTCTGGTTATTTTACTGGTATTTTCAATCAGTGACTCATCTTACACTTTTTTAGTTTTTCCTGACAAAATATATCTCGATCTGAAGATTTGTTTTAACAGTACCTTTTTCCTTGTGATTCTGGAGTGTTTTCCCAATTACATGGCCTTCATCAACTTGGAACACTTGTATGCTTACAAAAAAATGACTGATTACCAGCTCAAATGTCTACATCTGCTCTTTTTCTATTTGTTTGTTAAGTTTGTCAGCTTCATTGATTTCAATACCTAACTATTTTTCCTTTTCGACATAGAGTGGTCATAGCTCATAATGTATACACGCATTTTTTTTGTGGTAAAAACTATATGAGCCTTACATGCTAAACTGCAAGTAAAAGAAATTATGTAATCTTTAGATATATTCATTTTGTCAACATATGCATGCCTTGTTTTAGCACTTGGTGAATATATCCTATATAAATAGTAACAGTCATAAATAAATGATTAGCAAAACTAGTTGTAAATGCATAAAAAAACTTAGTATAAATTCAAATAACAATTTTACGTTTTCAAAATGACCACCATTCAATATGGCCACTAATACTTCAATAGTTCGCAGTTGATAGTCTTTGTCATAAGAATATACGAAAGGTTATCAAAATCGGTAAAGTAATATATTTTTCATATTTTTTTTTAATAATATTTTGGAGATGATTTCAAAATGGTCGCCGAGAGCCGCCATTTCGATTTTTTGAATTGGAACCATAGCTATAAATGTTAGTTATGACCTCAACTAACACTCTGCCAAGTTTGATGCTTTTACCACAATCTGAACAATTGTTTCACAAATCGACCGGACTATTACAGCCAACATACACCTGTTTTCAAAAAAAAAGAGACTGGCTAATAATTTGATAATATTATCAATTACCTTGCACAATTTCTAAAATTGTCCGTTTGTAACTAAGGTTAAAACTCCCTCAGGCAAAGTTGGCCTTACATGGATTTGGCCATTTTATTACGTTATTTTTGGTCATATAGCTCTTAAATTGTTTCGGTTCTTAGAAATCTTTGTCTTTAAAATTTTTGGATTTTTTCCTGATCAATGTAAATACAGAAAAGCACTTCGGATGCATGAAATTAATCAAACGTGTTGTTTTTATTTTTTCATTTTTTATTTTTTGCAGTGATTTTAAATTCAATAGTTTTCGTTTCATCTGGATTTGATCAATACGAGTGTTAATACTCTATTGTGTTTATTTTCATCGAGAACATGAAATACTGGTTCAATTTATTCATACAAAAAGAAAATGACCACTTGACAACCCAATCAAAATCTTTTGAAATATCTGGCGACTCTGGTATTTACACAATAGATATGATTGTCAAATATCTAGTCTCGGTTTAATCGTTTTAATTGTCCTCGATGACAAACGAGATGAACGTTATGTATTAAACTACTTCTTTGTTATTGGCGCTAAGTCAAATAATTTGACGGAATATGATATATCTAAGGTCAGGTTATTCTACACTTATCACAAGACAGCAATTATTTCGTTCTATGACAAATGACGTCAGAACGAAAAGAAATGGATTATGCTGGGATTTTATTCAACGTTGTCCGATTACGGATGTCTTCAGCAGATCTTTTTGTTAGATGTGTCTAGCTGACGCTTTAGGAAATGGTTTAACGAGTTCAAATCTATAAGATAGTAGAATTCTTTCTTTCCTTTACATATTAACCATAATGGTATAAATGTCTTCCGTGAATCATTACTTTTTTTTTTAATTTGTACCATTGTTACATGTTAAACTTGCAAATGAGATAAGGACTTGATATATAGTGTAAAAGAAATATATATAAACGATTATACAAATGTATATAAATCGTCTGTCTGATAATATGTCTTATTGATTATTTTTTTTTTATTTCAAACTAATGATCTGTTTCACTACATGCGTTCATTTTTACCAATATTTCAAATGCCATGTAAATTGGAAGACAGCTTTAAATCATTGGAAGCAAACTGTACATACATCTTTCAAAAATGTTGAAGTTAAATTCTTAGATTATGTATCAAATAACATTAACGGTACCAATTTTCCTGCACCAGATGCGCATTTCGACAATACATGTCTCTTCAGTGATGCTCGTGGCCAAAATATTTGAAATCCAAAGCTTATATAAAAGATGAAGAGCTATAATCCAAAAGGTCCAAAAAGTATAGCCAAAATCCAAAACTACATTCTGTTAATGTGTCAATGAACAAACCATGTAGCATTTTGAAATGAAAAACTGAAAACGTTTATCGCTGCAAAGTGATATGGAAATTCATAAATGGTCAGTTCTATGCTTTCATATAGTATTAAAACATTAAATTTTACTCATCAGAAAACACATTTCTTTTTCTAAATTCTATTTTTTAGGAATCGTCCTGTAGATTACACCGAAGGACGTTGACAAAGATATGTTTACAAATGATACACTACCAAGAATCTTCAAAAAATAAAAGTAAATTGAAAGTGAACATAAAAGTTACGTAAATAATATAGATAATGATTTTCGTCACATAGAAAATAAAACATCATATAGTCATAATGGTCTAATAAACAGGAATATGCAATACCTTACAGAGTCAGAGTCAATGGTTCACTATATTGTTGACACACTTTTTTGTCATAGGTGAAAACAAATTATGTTTGCCAGAGAAAGGAACAGTAATGTTTTAGCACACGAATAATCATCCAACCTCTATTCGGTAACACAAGAAAAGTGTATTACCAATGTACAATCCATTTCATCCCGAACGATTTTGGTTGGAATCAGTGATATTCGAATGTTTGTATTGAAGGAAAGGTGAATCATGAATAAACTCTAGAAATATTTTGGCCGTAAAATTTTACCACTTACAAAATAAAATGAATTACAAAGGTTTCTTGTAGGTTAAAGTTGCATAAATTATCATTCAATGTGTCTTTTTATATCATACATTTACTTTCTATAGGTTGATTACTTCTACAATCTTTCTTCTATTTAGTTTTTATTTAACTGCATACTTGTTTGTTCATTTTTTTTAATCTTTTGCTATATTTATCAGTCTACAGGATCTGTCTGTTGACTTTATTTTGCAAAGTAAAAAAAGCATAGTTCAGTACTTCGGCACATGCTTCTTCAGTAGCTAAATAATTTAAAGGTTTGGGAACATTAAACGCAAAAAAAATCAAATTAGTGAAATCGGCAAATTTAATTTGCCTAGGTCATTTAAAGCTGAGATTTGTTAAAAAAAAAGTTCTTATAAATATATTTTGGACTAGAAAATATACGTATTTATTTATAAGAAGATATGACAATATTAGAATAATTGATTAAGGTTACAGGAAAAATATGAACGGCGTTTTATCCTAGTTTCATCCCTCGTCATCAGTCAGTGTCCATTGATGATTTAGACATTTGGGATTTGACTGTCGGATAGCATTGTCATCAGCAGATCCAAAGTAAATTAGGTTCTCTCAAATCGATGTTTCTCTGATGGAAGCATTTGACAGAAGTTCAATTTCGTCAAAGTTTACATACGAGTCTATTTTATTAGAATATCTACACAACACTTTGTAATGAATTAGCTTATTTCATTCTCAAATTGCAATAGTGCTACTTAAAAGTAGATACAATGCTGATGCACATTTTTTGAAATTTCGGTAGGTTGTTGTATTCATGGATGAAATGTTAAAGATCTACTTAAATACCACTATCTTTTTAAACGAAGTAAAATAATTTGAATTTACATGTATATTATATCGATTAAGTAATGTTATTTTATCGGGATAAAATTTCAAAAGATAAAAAGACTTCATTCAGAAGGAGCAGTGGATTTTAATAAAGACAAATATATGAAAAGTGGGGATTTAAATGCTTTATTTGTTTTCAAATTTTTCAAATGAAGCTTTCGCTTATTTAAACTAAAAAGCAACATAATGAATTTTTGACACATTCCTTCGTGTTGAAATCGTATGCAATCAACAACATCTAATAATCTATCAAATTTGCTATTTTTGGTTAGTACACCAAATATCACCAAATCATATGACATTATCAATATAAAGTAATATAAATCAATCCCATACTATTCAAAATTTATATTCTGTTGCGATGAGGATGGCTTTTATTAAACGTATTAAAAGGATATGGTATCATAAGTACTATAAGTAGGCTGCTGATGTTGCAAAATTGAAAACAGCATTTTGTTGCAAAATTGAAATTGAAGCATTTTATTGCGTTTTATGCATTTCCATGAAAAGAATATTGAATTATAAGTCCTTATAAGCAGTACATTTAGGGGTTTTTTTTATAGAAAATAAACTCAAAAACTTCGCTGACATAATTTGTTTTTATTTATAATTTTGAACAAATCACATCGTTATCTTACAAATAGTAAAGTTCACCGTGATTGCTTTGCTTTTAGGATTTGTATGTGCGTGTAGTGTATTTGTGTTATGGATTGATACACTATATCTTTCTTTTTCATTTAACAATATCAAATAACGTTTCAATCACACCGGCCGGGAAGAAAATATATTTTTCTTTTTAAAAATTCCCAGTTTTACATGACAGCCTAATGTAAAGTATATTTGTGATTGAGGTACTATATTAACGAACCAACAAATACCAGATGGCAAATCAAGACGACGATTTCAATAAACCTAGGATGCATGATGCAAACTATGAAGTAAATAAAATCATACATTCAGATTTTTTCAATTTTGTTGCGACTGACGACTGAAACCAGTCGGGGAATTTCTCAAAAGACCGTCGACATATGTATGAAAAAAGGCACTTGCAATATTTTTTCAACAATTTTCTTTTCATATCTATTAGTTAATTTATGAGTATACATTAATGATTCTTTCAAGCATCATATAGATTTTTGTCATTCTATCTCTCCCTCAATGTCAAACATTGAATATTCAATATGAGAACTAATACATGATAATTTATTATTCTCTTTATTGCTTTTTCTCTAGAAAGTGAACAATAGTTTGCAACGTTTAAGCTTAAAATTCGGGATACATGTTCAAAACTTTCAAATGTAGATAATTTGTTGTCATTCAATAAAGTTTAGAACGTGTCTACGTTACCTTACTGAAGTTGAAACTGTTTACGTCAGTAGTATACTGATGCTCTTAAGTCGTAAATCGATTCAGATAAAAACAAAAAACAAAAAAAAACACGGAGGGGGTCGTATACATTCCTAAATGGTAGGCGTCTCCTGGTATACGTTCATACAATGCCATAAGAATCAAAACTCTGTAAAAATGTCACAATGATTTTTCAACTCGAGTGGTATGAAGCAAAGAATAACCCCAATATCACTTTTCTTATATAAATAAATTATTGTAATCGTGAATTTTGTGAGCTATTTTAGTAATGTTTTAAAAGAGTTTTTTATAATTAAAACCTGCAGTGTCAGCATCTTGACAGTGATGTTTTGTAATGTTGAGCACCATTTGTAACTAACAGATTACTACGTCCTGTTGTTATCGATATTTTTGCATTTTCAATATTATGTTTTTTTACCATATTCTTTCAAATTGCTGCAAAGCTGATTCAGCCTGTATTGTTCTGATGTTTCCATTCAAAATTCGATCAGTCTTTTTTTTCCACTACATTACTGTATCGACTGCAACTGAAGTTTCGGAAGCGTGCGGAATTTACTTCAAGAGAAATATCTGAAATATTACTTATAATGTTTACAAGACTTAAATTTACTATATTTTGACGTTTCAGATCCAATTGAGATTAAAATTGACATTTCGAGATAAATTGGTGTCCTTTCATGGATTAAGATACTATTAACAGTTCGTAAAGCTCAATTTAAAAGAATGAAAAGACGATAAAAGAGGGACGAAAGATACCAAAGGGACAGTCAAACTCATAAATCTAAAACAAACTGACAACGCCATGGCTAAAAATGAAAAAGACAAACAGAAAAACAATAGTACACATGACACAACATAGAAAACTAAAGAATAAACAACACGAACCCCACCAAAAACTAGGGGTGATCTCAGGTGCTCCGGAAGGGTAAGCAGATCCTGCTCCACATGTGGCACCCGTCGTGTTGCTTATGTGATTACAAATCCGGTAAATAGTCTAATTCGGTAGGTCACATTCATGAAAGGGAAGGGGATTGTTGTTACGACGTAAGGAACATATCCGATATCATTTGTGAAACGGTTATTCCATAATGGTCAACCAACTCGTGATTGCGTCCGTAAAATTTACGAAGGTATGATTTCAACTTCATCATTTGGAACTTTTGGTTTAATAGCTTCCTTGTGAGCAGTAACCCTCTATCAAGAAAATTATGATAGGAAATGCAAGCACGGGAATATCGTATCAATTGGGAGATATATACCCCGTATGCAGGTGCTGCTGGAATGTTGCTACTTAGAAATGGAAAGTTCACAATTGGAAAGCTGAAATCATCTCTTTTGTCGTAAAGTTTTGTTTTCAACCGACCCTCATTGTCAATTTCTAGATGTAAGTCAAGATATGAAGCCGACTTAACTGTATCTGTAGTATCCTTTATCTCCAATTCGATGGGATAGATGCGTTCCACATAGTCACCAAATTTTGAATTGTTTAGTGGAAGAACTTCATCTATATAGCGGAAAGTAGAGTTAAAGGATATTGCTAACTTCTTATCTTTCTTCCTAAGAAGTTCCTGCATGAAGTCAGCCTCATAATAATAAAGAAACAAGTCGGCAAGTAGAGGGGCACAGTTTGTTCCCATTGGGATGCCGACAGTCTGTTGAAAAACACGTCCTCTGAACGTTACAAATATGTTGTCAATCAAGAAATCAAGCATCTTGATAATATCGGTTTCAGAGAATTTTTTGTTTGAATCAGAGTGATTCTTTACAAAGTATGATTTATCCCTCCCTAAGACAAGATACTTGTATCTACGTTGGCCATTCTTTTTTATGAAGCAAAGTAATACCAACTCTTTCAATTTGTCTTTTAGTTTGGAATGTGGAATACTTGTGTAAGGAGTAGAAAAGTCAAATGTTTTAATACTTATACAAGATGAAAGAGAGTTAGATTGTATGTACTCTAAAAGATCTTTGGAATTTTTAAGTATCCACTTCTATATTTAGATGTTGTTCTACATTTGTATTACAGATTTATCAAAAAAAGTAATGGTGAAAGAGTCAACCCAGTATTTTATGTCTTTCATTTAGACATTAATAAAGAGATAATGTTTCGAATTATAAATTAATACAAAAGTGTTTACTTCATTATCTAGGAAAGTTAAACGTCGGTATCATGATTCTATTGATCATTATTGGACATTAGCTTATGTGACCTGGCCTACTCTTAGTTCCTGCTCCAAAATATACAGTGATCGCGTTGATGCTTATTTTAATTTTACAATCGAACATGGTTTGTTTGTTAATCGTTAGTAGTAACTTATACTTATGTGCACAAGGCATGTACATATAAGTTGGTGTCCAAGGACCTATTTCTGTTGGCTTGAAATTCATGTCATTACTATCGTTAAAGAAACTCACCATCAATACCAGAATTGAAATTTATATTTGCGCCAGACTCGAGTTTCATCTATAAAAGACTCATCAGTGACCGTCGAATCAAAAAATGTTTTTCGAAGTTGAAGAGCATTGAGGACCAAAAATTCTTTAAAAAAATGTGCCAAATACAATTTAGACTTTTTTTCTTTTTTCGATGAAATCTGAAGTTCATCCGGTCCATCATTAGTTCGACCTTTTTATATATAAGGTTTCCACAAACCATTAGAACAACGAATACTGAAATCTAGAGGCAATGACTATTCATTGTACTAACTTACTATCCTATTTGAGTCATAATGTAATTCCTTGGAAATATACATAGAAAGATTCATTTGGAAAATCTGAAAATTCTCAAGAGAACATCTCTTCAACAAGATTCAGGTAAACAAGTCTATATCAAAATAATGATATTAATCTGGTTTGATTTTTGCTTCTCTTCCTTGTAATTCATTTATACAGTTAAATCCTGACGATACCCTTGACAAATCAACGTATCATAAGTCTTATACATAATTCATCACAACAAAAATGTTTAATTGTTGCTGACATCTTGACGGATAATATAGTCTATCTGATCCGAAATTTAATTATACAGTCGTAAAACAAGTGTGTATTTTAACGATTAAACTAAACAATTCAGGAGGGAATGTTATAATATCTGGTTACATTTGTAAGTAAAAGAGATTGCATGAACCTGATATTGTCTCGTGGGATTTGCCATTGCGTCCAGAATTACACGTGTTTACAATCAAACAATAAATAATTGTGTTTTGCGTAAATACAATAGTGTATCGACAGACAGATTCCATTATGTTATCATAAATCATTATTACATTATCGAGTTTAAATAAATATGTTTTAGGAAATGTTAACGTACATTTGAATAAAATTGTACTTCAGATTACTTGATTGACCTATCACAGAATGCAACTAGATATTTTGTAAAGCATTGCTAAATTAGTGAGTGTATTTTTTAATTTTTACCTCACCGTCTATATTAGGATTTTCATTTGAAAGCTAAAATACATTCTATGCATCGGTAGTTTATAATCTAGTAACACTAGAAAACATATTTTGAACAGAACTTTTATGTGAACTGAAATAAAATGACCAAATATTTATCCGTAAAGTCGTGTTTATTCTACCAGTCAATTTTGTAGACAAATCTTATGTTCTAGATGGTTGCAATATTTGTGTTCAATGAATTATTTCATCAACTAACTTTAATTCTCCCAAGAGTTCTCCCAAGAGTTCTCGATATTGTCATTTTGTCCAATCAGAGAACAATGATGTTCCCGTCAAGTAAAACTACTTCTGAAATGGTCACACAGAAATTAATCACTTGATTTCAGAAAATTCATATGTATTGCCTGGATTTCAGAGTAAGATTAGAAGTTTTGTTGATTTATATTATAACTGTATCGCAGATGAGAGAAGGGTTGAGGACAAACACGTTAGCCACCGACACACAAGTTAGAAACCTAGAAAGCAGTTGTTGTCGTTTGTTGATTATATCATATTTATGTTTTGTTTATTATTTTGTACATATCCAAGCTGTTCTTTTTCTCGTTTGAATTGTTTTACATTTGTCTTGCAGATCCTTAATAAGATATTTATCCTAGATTTAAAAAAGGGAAGGTCAGGATCCCCGAAACTATACAGTGGAGTGGAATATGTAAATAGTCTATCATGAATTAACCATAATTGAAGCTCCCTGTTGTCTATTTTCCCTTCTTAAATCTTTCTTAAAGCAATTTTATTATTTAAACCAGGTGACAATACAATGAAAGTTGTCGTTATTTCGCAAAACTACTCTTTAAAGTTAATAAGATTACAGCTCAATTCATTTATTAATATCGCTTATGGTGGAAAAAATAATTTAAAATTAACACATCTTAACATGGGCTGAATGGTGCTGTTATCACTGTTTGAGAAATTTTACATAAAGTGTATTTTTTCTACTGGTATATCAATTTAGTAGAATTATTAATGCGTAGAATGTTTATAGGACAACCGAAGTCTCAAATGAGCTGCTTGGAGTTTGTTTTTTTTTAAATCCCATGATTCTTCTTGTGTATACACACAAACACGTACATCAATATACATGAAACACACTTCGAACACACTTTTACACACATAAGGGAACTTTTAGATACATTTATTTATCGAACACGATTCAAATTACTAAAATCCTTAAAATTTAGCAAAATAACACTAGAAAAACATATTCAATAATTGTAGCATATATTTATTATAAACTTTAATTACTCATCCCTTTTCAACAGAATTGAATTGTCAAACATTTACTGTTTAAGTACAATTTCGTATAAAGCAGCCATTTGTTTATATCAGTATCCTATATCTGGTTAAACAATGTATGAAATAATCCTTTTAACCGATTTTTTTTTTGTCTTATAGACATCGATAAAGATTTTATTTTTTTATTAAATTATTACAAGTCATACTTTAGGGAATGATGTCGATTTGATTACATAAAGTTAGAAACGTGACTAAAATATATCAGACATTTTCTTTCTTACATGTGTAGTTGAAGTTTTGACAAAACATTAAATATCCGTATGAATACTATCGAAAACACAGACGAAAATATCTGAGTACATAAATACTGATTTCCATATCAACAGATGAAACTTAATTTTTGCTTGTAGTGAATGCACGCAATCGTTTGCAGTAACTATGCAGTGAATTTTACATCTAATATTGACACACTGTACGTCTGGTGTATTAATTTATAAAACTGGTATCTTTAGTGAGTTTTTACATTGTACCAGTGTAACAACTGGTGTATTGCGGATAGGCATATTAAAAGTAAAAAAGTCAAAATCTTCAGTAATCGGGTTATATTTTGCTTGGTTGTAGTTTCTCAATGGTGTAGTTCCCGAAAATATGCAAGCAACGTGATCCTACATTCATCTTCAGAAATCTTTTTTTTTATAAAATGTAAAGGTGTCAAGTTAAAAATATATAATTCTTAATTCCATGATATGTTTGATTATAATTCGTTCATTTATTTTGGCAATGTTCGTTACATATCGAGCTGTTGTTAGTGGTTTCTTTTTGTTCACTTATATATTTTTGAATATATTTACAAAGAAACCCCTCTTAGGCAAAATTTACCTTAGGTCGATTAGAATATATTATTATGCACGTTGTGGTCATATAGCTATTTAATTGTTTCTTTTCTTGTACATCATTGGCTTTCAAATATATATTCGACTCTATTAATTTTTGATAGAGGTATATCCCGGAAAGCTTCGAACACCTGAACGTTATAACGTGTTATGTTCAATTTGTTCTAATCGCCTCTTTTTATATTTTTCACAGCTACATTTTCATACCAAACATAGGAAAAGGAAGAAGAGTCAAGAAAACTAAAGGGTCAAATCCAACCTCCGAAATTAACAGACAGGCATAATACCAAGTTTCGGTCTTATAAGACTATACCTTAATTTCCAAGGAGTTTGAATTCATTTGCAGTGAATTAAATAACTATTTGCGACAAAGGTCATTCATTCAAACATACCATAAAATCATAATATTCTGTATTATATAATCAAATATGCAATTTATGCAATAAATCCAAATCTGAATAAATGACAAAAAAATTAGCAAAGGTGGCGAATAAAAACTTCCAGTATAAAGAATACAATATGTTACACAATAAGAAAAAAACAACAACAAAATATAAACATTTGCTAAAACAATATTTTAAAGGTGTGGGAGGGTGGGTTAACAGAATTGGCTGTTTCTCTTGAAATCACAAAATGGCGTCTAGCAGCTTTCAAAACGAAATCGTAAAAGACCAAGCGTCCCCTCATATGCAATAGTGCTATCATGTGCGGTTTCCTGATTGGTCACTCTAATTATAATTAGCCAATTGCAACTAATATATACCATGATCATGAGATGACCATGTTGACCTTGACTGCATTTGATTAAGAATTGCATAATACATAGACAGTGGCTATGGAATGTTCCCAGTTTCATATTACGATATTGAAAAGGGGTTACGCAGTGTGATGATAAGATTTACAAGAGAACTCAAATTTACTTCCAAAAATCCTTTTCCTTACAATAAAATTATTTTTTGATTAAAACGTTAAAATAGATAGATTTTATTGCCTATTGTAAAATTGTTTGGTTTTATGATTGCGTATTTATTCATATTGCATCATCAAACAAACACCGACACTAATTTCCTGCTTCGTCGTAACAGTTTTATTATTTTGTGTAATGATTTGTATTATTCACAAAAAAATGGTAGATATGTTTCAACCATACAAGATAATGCCAGCATTTTTTGAATTTATCGCATTTTATTGTGTTTTAAGTAATGTTTAACGCTCTAATCGAATTTTATAAAAATATCATTAGAAGTTGTCTTAGTATTTACTTATGGGCATCAGCATTGATATTTTTCGAATGAAAACAGAATAAAACACAACAATTTGCCAGTGTCTGATACCTCGAAATGTTCATTCAGACTTCTTTCAATAATATTCTCTTAAAATAAACGTGAAATAGAACCAGAAATGTTTCCGTCATTATTTGAACTATTACGCATTATCCTATATAAACGTGCAGATACAGGCAGACTGAAACCTTCCATGTGCACATAATCCCGTTAACGTTGATATACGACGATAGATTTACTTCATCGAACCTGTTCTGCATCGTGAAATTTACTTTATATATTAATCTCTTATGACAAGGGCGCATGGCAAAACTATCTTTAATCGAATTATGTTGTTTTTGTTCATAATATCTCCTTAAACAATTACTGTTATAGATCCAGTTACATTACTGAAGATGTTTTAGACAAAAATTGTATGTATTCTACTAAGTTTCACCATAACTGTCAATACTTTTAGTAGATTTTCTTTACTGCCACAATTAAATGTCACGTTTTTATCCTAATATGTACTTTTGTAAATTAACAAGCCGTTTCCTAAGGCTTACACTTTTAGACAAAGTTTGAAATGAACATCTTGAGACCGTAATTAATGGTTAGACAAGAGCTGTGTTATATATTTATTTGCAGTTTAGAGCCATCAAAGAACCATTAAAACATCTTAAGAAAACAGTTTCCTTTTGAAAATATTGCGAAAAACGAATTTATCAGATTGTATGTTACCACGCATATTGTCTTTTTCAATGTAGGTAATGTTTGTTGTTAACTTTTTGCAAAATGGCTAGAGCTCTAAAATATTATGCTTTTAAAGGAGTTTGGATTCTTTTATCAATCTATTATTGAATATTGTCTCTTGTTTTATATTTTAAATCGTTAATACAAAAAGAAGATGCATAACTAATTTGACAACTCTCCACCAGAGACAAATTGATGTCGAAATTTGCAATACTAGTACACAGCATTCATCAATTAGCGAGACCCCCCAAGTACAGTAAGCTATAAAAATAAATGGTCATAAATGACAAAATGTAAAACCGTTCAAATGAACATACATGGAATCCCGCTAACATGTTTAACCCCGCCACATTATTAATGTATGTGCCTGTCCCAAGTCAGGAGCCTGTAATACAGTGGTTGTCGTTTGTTTATGTGTTACATATTTGTTTTTCGTTCATTTTTTACATAAATAAGGCCGTTAGTTTTCTCGTTTGAATTGTTTTACGTTGTCTTATCGGGGCCTTTTATAGCTCACTATGCGGTATTGGATTTGCTCATTGTTGAAGGCCGTACGGTGACCTGTAGTTGTTAATGTCTGTGTCATTTTTGGTCTTTTGTTGATAGTTGTCTCATTGACAATCATACCACATCTTCTTTTTTACATACAAACGACCTGATTATTGTAGAAAAGAATTACGAAACACAATAATTATAAACAACTATATACGACCACAACTGTATTACATGTTCATAATGAATATAGTGTTACAGACGGGAAATGCCTTTTACGAGATTGAGAGCACAACCAATTGAAAAACATACCCCAAATTTAAATTGTTTTTACTACGTATTGTTATTCTGGCTTTGCAGTTTTGCTTAAAATGACTCTTTGAAATCACAACAAAATTGTCACGTTGCAATTATGCAGCGGTACTGATAAAAAATATCAAAATACTAATAAAATTACATAATATCATATTGACAAATATTTCAGCTCAAATGGCCTTCGTAAGTTTTTAATTTGCTTCATAACAATTTGAAAATCCTTTGTGTGTTATTATTTCAGCACAATTCTTAAATAATTTGCTTTTGTCATAGCATCTGCACAAATATTTAGACACGTTCTATTTTTTTCTGTTTGTGCAGTGGTAAATTCTAGACATTCACAAACTCACTTGAGTGTAACATCAAATCTGTAAAAAAAAAAAATCAATCTCAATCTATCGTTCTGTAAGAAAAGAAAACAGTCCTTTAAATTCAAGAATTCAATTTATTAATATGAGATATTTTCAATAGATAAACAAGACGACACATTTTATTTTAAAAAATCTTATTTTGTTAAAACGTATTTAAATCCAAAACGAAGCCAAATTTGTTTTTCTTTAAAACAAAATGAGATTTCATTGTGTTATTTTATTTTCCTCTTATATCCGATATCGTTTTATATACACATGAAGCAGAATTAAAGTTGTTACGCCAGACTATCATTTCGTCCAACGACTCACCAATGGCACTCGAATCAAAACATTTTAAAGGCGAAAATCAAACTGAAGTTACATAGCATTGAAAACTGAAAATTCCGTAAACATTGTTCCAACTACATATAAGTCAATAAATGCATGAGAATTACAAAATCCGTAGTTTTTCGAGCAATTTATATCATAACATTAACTGTCAACTTTAAATGTTTTGATTTATCAATGCTTTTTCGTGTCAGTAGAACAGTGTCGTCTATTGGGATGGTGGTACTCTAGATCTCGATACCGAAACGTTCACCACCAGTGGCATCTACCCATTGGTTTTTAAACTCAAAGAAGATACCAGGTGTATATTTTGTTACGCAAGACTCATACAACGTCTTCATAACACTCGTCAGTGACACTCAAATCAAAACAGTCGGTAGGCCATATCAAACCGAGGTATAGGACCATTAAAACCGAAAAATTCCGAAAGTTATATAGAATGCTTCTTATGCATTATATGCCTTTGTGTAGAATGACCTTAGCAGTATTTCAAGTATACATAAATATAATTATTATTTGAATATACATAAAGTAAACATAACCAACTATGTATTGGCTTCCGAAGCTACACAAAACCCCTTACAAATATAGATTTATTTCGTCTTCAAGCCATTGTTCAACTACTAAATTGTCTATTCTTCTTACCAGCACACTTGGTACAATTAAAAACCTGAAAATAAATTGTTCAAATAAGGCCTTCGAAAATAGTGGAATAAATTACTTTTGGAGTGTCAAGAACTCGTTGGAAGTACTTGATAAATTGCATGCTTATATTGGTGATTTTGAATCTGTTCAAAGTTTTGATTTTTCTACTCTGTATACCACATTGCCTCACATTCTCATTAAGAAAAAATTCACACACCTAATTAAATGGGCATTCAAAAAATCAGAATGTGAATATATATGTTCAAACTCTTTTAGGTCATTTTTTAATAGCAATAAACAAAAAAACTATGTTAATTGGACATGCTTTGATACTATATATGCCCTTGAATTTTTACTAGATAACATTTTTGTTCGCTTTGGGGATTCCGTATATCGTCAGGTCATCGGAATTCCAATGGGGACTAACTGTGCACCACTTATTGCGGACCTGTTTTTGTATTGTTATGAGTTACAATTTATGACAAAAATAAGCAAAGACCCATCGAAACAACATCTGATAAACAAATTTAATAATACTTTTAGATATTTGGATGATATTTTGGCTCTCAATAATGACGACTTCAGTATGTATATTAATGAAATTTATCCTGTTGAACTTACTTTAAATAAAGCTAATACTAACAATGACCACTGCCCTTTTCTCGGTCTTGATATCTATATCACTAATGGAAAGCTGAATACTAAAATTTATGATAAAAGGGATGATTTTTCATTTCCTATCGTTAATTATCCGTTTTTAGATGGTGACGTTCCCTTGTCACCATCTTACGGTGTTTATATATCTCAACTTGTACGATTCGCTCGTGTATGTAACAATGTTTTAGATTTTAACGAGAGAAATTTATGTATTACTGAAAAATTATTACACCAGGGTTTTCGATATCACAAACTAGTCAAAACATTTACTAAATTTTATCATCGGTATAAAGACATCATTCGTAAATATAGCTCAACATGCAGACTTCTAATACGTTCAGGTATTTCACATCCAATTTTTTATGGTAATATTCTTTATAAAGCACAAAGGTGTCAGTATTCACCTCAGAAACTTACAAAACCTTTGAATAGACTTATTAAGAAGGGATATGATTACGATACTGTTGTCAAGTCATTAAAGATTGCATATTTTAGCGTTAATATTGAGTCACTGATAAGGTCTTTGCATCGGAACTAAACACATTTATTCTAAAAACAGTTGTTGGCATGACACGGGTTATGTTCTTCTCATATATGTTATGATGGTATGATACTAAACCCCTAACGGGAAGGATTGTGCCTGCTGTTCATATGATAAAATCATAATCTTTCAGTCAGTTTAATTGAAGTCTGGAGCTGGCATGTCAGTTAACTGCTAGTAGTCTGTTGTTATTTATGTATTATTGTCATTTTGTTTATTTTCTTTGGTTACATCTTCTGACATCAGACTCGGATTTCTCTTGAACTGAATTTTAATGTGCGTATTGTTATGCGTTTACTTTACGACATTGGTTAGAGGTATAGGGGGAGGGTTGAGATCTCACAAACATGTTTAACCCCGCCGCATTTTTGCGCCTGTCCCAAGTCAGGAGCCTCTGGCCTTTGTTAGTCTTGTATTATTTTAATTTTAGTTTCTTGTGTACAATTTGGAAATTAGTATGGCGTTCATTATCACTGGACTAGTATATATTTGTTTAGGGGCCAGCTGAAGGACGCCTCCGGGTGCGGGAATTTCTCGCTACATTGAAGACCTGTTGGTGACCCTCTGCTGTTGTTTTTTTATTTGGTCGGGTTGTTGTCTCTTTGACACATTCCCCATTTCCATTCTCAATTTTATATCAATAATATTCATTATAAAACCTAAAATACAGACAACTGGGCTTGTGACATTGAAATATCTTGATTAATTCATTCGCACTGGCATGTTCACGTTAGACTGGTTTTATTATAAACCAGGTTTGTTTTCAACTTCACAGGTTATTTTTAAGGAGAACTACTCAGATTAGCATACCGTCAATCTTTGTGGTTACTGTCATGCATCAGTGGACCGATATGATAAACTAGTGTTTATCAGATCATGTGAAATGATATATTGCATGCAAAATTCTTATTACATCAAAGAAGTTGTTGGTTCTGAAAGTTCCTTATTCTATCCTATTGTCACATTTATTTATTTTTGTATGACAAATTATTGTGTATAATAGGAGACATTTAACTTGTTTGCGAACTCTGCCTCTTACTACTCAGATTTTAAGATATTCTAATAATTTTCTTTTTCTATAAACGGTTTCACATTCTATTACCGACTATCGATACGGCAGATGCAATAGGTATAATTGATGAATTTATGATTAACACGATTGCAAAATTCATTGTTCCGCAAAGGAAATAGTAAGCAAAAACAGACAACAATTTGCAAAACATGATAGCCAAAACAATTTTTGATAGCAGTATGGAACACAGATCCTTCTGTATCTAGTTCAGCCGTACGGATAGCCGGTAGTATGGTGTTATCTAACCCGCATTTTGCGAAGGACAATTTCTGTGTCAAATTATGAATTTGACGATTCTTTTCTATTTCTAAAATAAACAAATGAGATGCTTATTAAGGTTCATTTTGAACATTGAAATGAAGTTACATCTAGTATTTGTGGCGTAAAGACTAATTCAAGAAACCAAAAAATATTAATTTAGTTACCTCGTTATTGCGTTGAAATAAAGGCTCTATTTCACGTAAACGGGAAATACAGATTTGTAATATGCAGATGTCTACTCACTTTCATTTGCTATAAACAATACTTACAACTAACTGCACAATAGTTCGAGGAAGCTTTTTTAAAGCTATTTACATCATCTCATCAAGTTTTCAGGTTGTTATAATGGAATGAACATATAAAACAAAATATTGTCCCAAATTGATGAAAAATTACAATAATACAAGAATAATCAAGACATTTACAAATTATACATTTGTTTTTAATTTGTTGCCATGGTAGCTAATCATGTGTGAAATTTTTTTAAATCTTTTTTTCATACTGGGCCAAACGTGGGTCTTATTGTCCCTTCTAAGGCAGAATTATTTATAATTAGTAGACGCAATAATATTGGATATATTTATTTAATACTAAACCAATATAGAACATCTAAAATTTCTGCATTCACAACGTATTTTCTAGCAAGCAGGAAAACTAGTTTATTTTAAATACAAGCTATTATTAGAATTGTATGCGACTGTCATACAAGTGAGAGGTTTAGCCAGTTATAAAACCTGGTTAAAACCACCATTTTCTTCATAAGGACATTCTGGTACCTGTCAGACATATGATAGGTGTTTTCAATTCGTTTGATGTGCTCGAGCTCTTGATTTTGCCATTTGATAAGGGAATTTCCCATTTGAGTTTTCCTTGTAATTCGGGTTTTTAATATTTTACATATTTTACTTTTTCTATTTTCTCATGTTATATTTCAAATTTCAACATGTTTTTTTTTTTTTGGTTTTTTTTCCTTTTTGTGTTTGTTTTCATTAAACAGGTTGTTTTCAGTATTTAATTATTATACAATAAATGACCTGCTTTACAAACATTTGAAATTTCAAGATATTGTTTATTTATTATACCTTTAATGATATTCTTTTAAACTGCCTACTAACATTTTTTTAATTTCAAATAAAAATTACATTAATCATCAACTATCACAATGCATATCAACATTCTTTTATTCTTTAGGAACATCTTCTTTTACATTCAGAAACACTATCCAATATTCGTTAATAGTTAAGAAACATTAGCTAATAATATTTCAAGTTTATTATGTGGTTTGGGTTTCTGCTTTTATCTACTTTAAATGCTTCCAGAGGTTCCAACCGTCCAACACATGTACAACTTTGTTTATCTGTTAAGCGCCTGTACATTGTACGAAAATGAAACTAATTGCATAATTTCCCTTATTTTTTTGTCATGTGAAGCAGAGTACATACTCAAATATAGTGTCTTATTGTTCTGTGAGACATTTAAGTACTGTACTCAGAAAGTATGTAATCGTTCTTGATTATTGAAAAGAAATTTACATTTATGATGTTATTGACATGACCAAGTTTCAACAGAAATTGCTCAGAAACCAATGAAGACGTTGTAACGTATGTGATGAAATGTTTTTGATGTTCGATAGGAATCTATTATTTAATTGTGCTGCCTTCATCTTTTTGTAAAGTTGTAATTCCACGTACTAATGGTCCGTAAATCATATATGATTCTATGTTTACTAAAGGGGCTAAACGTAAATTGGCAGAGAAGATGATATCGTCTAATGTTTCGAGGGTATAAAGGATGGTTTAATGCATATATCAAGAAGGACATTTTAACAATATCACTCATTAAGTAATTAGTTTGCAAATTGTTTTTTAAAGTGAATTAGTGTTAGTTTTCCAGTATAATTAGCCACCATTGTGCAATTTTGTTCTATTCTGCTTTTAATTAATGCATTGGTTACTTCAGTTTATGATTCCGTTGGGATCACTAAGAGAGAAATGACTGTTTAAGGAATTGGATTAAGCTTAACAGCAGAAGTCAGTTTACTCTTTAACAGAAAGAGAAGTATGGGGTAATGTAATTCTGAAAAGATTAGCAGAGTGAATGATTGTTAATTTCAGTAATGGAAATCAGTAAAATAAACCATAAATGTAATCAAACTGGAGACATAGAATGCAAATAACATTGTCAGAAAGGGAATATAAAATCAAATGAATAATTAGCATATTAGAAAATGTGCATATGTAACCACAAGCACGTATACTCTTTGTATAAACTAATATGAAAATAATGTGGTGTTCTTGTAAAATCTATCCCAGACCAAAGGAAAAGAGTGAAAATATCAGTAGGCCAATGTTCGGCCTTCAACAAAGTGAAAAGATTCAATGCCATTAAGTAGGTTTTATAAGGCTTTGAGGGAAAAAAACAAAGTTATAACAGCTGATTTACACTTTCACAATTCAATTAAAACAATCATGGCAGATGGAAAATACCAAAAGCCACTAGACTATACACTAAAAATGGTAACAGGTGCATACAAAAATATGGCGGATTTAACTTTGGTATATTATAAAACATAATAAGATTTCTGATGAAATTTTAAAGGCGTGATTTTTTTTTTCATAATTCCATACAAATTTCTTAATAATCTGAAGCAATTTTTGTTAATATTGATCTTTATTTTTCTTTTTTTTTCTTTTTTTTTTTGTCCCGCGTTCAACGCAGCTGCTGAAGCGAGACTTATATCTAGTATTTGTGGCGTAAACACTAGTTTTATGACTATACTAGTTTTGCGGAACAGCTAAGAGAAATGAAGACAATGCTATTTGGTATGCGATTGTATAATCATTGTCATTATTGATTGCCAGGGAAATTATCTAACCCCATCCTCTCAGTCATAGACCATTAAAATTGTTGATTTTATATATTTTACATATTAACGCCTTTGCATATTTTAGTTTAAGGAATAGAACGGCTAGTAAGTCAATGATATTTGGGAAGCAGATATAAAAGTATAAGTTTCTTATTTCAATTAAGATAATAGGACCCAATTCTTTCAACATGTTAAATCATGATCAATTAAATTTGAAACCTTTTACGGACGCAATCACGAGTTGGTTGACCGGTATGGAATAACCGTTTCACAAATGATATCGGATATGTCTCTTACGTCGTAACTACAATCCCCTTCCCTTTCATGAATGTGACCTACCGAATTAGACTATTTACCGGATTTGTTCTAATATAAGCAACACGACGGGTGCCATATGTAGAGTAGTGTTCTCCCCAGGCCCTTAAAGGACCGCGGGCCCGAGATGTATAATTTTCTACCGTGGTGGTATCGTTCTTACCGCGATGTATAATTTTTCACCGTGGTGCTAAAATTTTCGGTAAAAAAAAATCGTAAATCGGTAAACCTTTCCGTGGGGTATTAAATTTCAGAAAATGATTTTACTATAACTAAACGATTGAAAATTTGTGAAACAATTTTAAAATTGCATCATCATCTTAAAAATCAAGTACTTTTCAGATCAAAACGACCATTTCTCTTCAAAGTACATTTATAGTGGATGTCAGAAACGGCATCCCGATTACTGTGACAATTTTTGTGCAGGAACTTCTTTATCCTAGTTTTGTTCCAAAACAGAGCAGTGAATTTTTCCTATAACATACACAGGTAGAAGAAAAGCTAATTAAGTTGAGGTTGGTTCCTCCGGAAAATTCAAATTGTTCCCTCAACTTTTCCATTTGTGATATTAAACTAAAAATTCTAAATATTTTTATAACCAGACATCAGGATTTTTTTATAGTATCGTCATTGCAGCTAGCTTGTCAAACATTGAAGAGTTTTATTTGGAAGGGTGATAATGTGTTTCACCCCTATCCCTATTGGTCATATTTGATAAGAATCAAGCAACATTTCTTATATCGATCGAGTCATTTTGTTTCATTTATGACTTTATCTAATTTCATGTTTACTTGAACATCGAGGAAGTAGCTTATACCACAAAATATCATTTCTCTGCAAAATATCAGGTAAATTGAATCATTCTCCATAAAATGAGAAAATCTTAGTTGATATTGAAATTGCTACCGCCTCTTCCATAAAATCGTTTTCTACAATGTTTTATATTCATGAAGAGTGAAAACAAATTATATAGTGTCCATGTACAACTGATTGCTTATAAGAAAGACGTTTTGTTATTATCGGGCTGAAAACTAGATTTATATATAGAAATGGGTTTAAAATTTAATCAAATCCTACTGGTTTATCTCACAAATCGTTTATACATGTAATGAAATATGTATAGCTTACATTAGAGATAGTTATTTGTACTTTTCTTTATAAGGTTCAATAGGACATAGACTTGTCGTGAATATTAATGTATGAACTATTGAAAACAGTTATGTAATTTCAAAGTAAATGCTAATGTAAAATCAACTGATAGGTTCTTTACAGGTTCTGTTTGAAAACTATTCGAAGTTGAAATCACCTGAAAGCTACTACAAATTTAAGATTCGTTAAATCTAGACCTAAATTTAATGTTAGCACAAAAACTACCTTTGCTGATGATTTCGAAATAGTTCATAATATTATGATATTTGATTGCCATGAATAGCCATGACATATTTTTTTCCAGAAAATTAAGTTAAGAAAAAACAAACATTATCAATCTGAAGATGACAGCGTCACAATAAAGTGTATTAAACATCTTGAAGATTATATTTCCTCCTAGACAGTTTGAATCAGAGTAGACTAGTTGTACTAATTTCAGATTGGGCGTTTTAGAATTTGAACATCCGAATATTCTGCAATTTGAAACACAGATATAATATAGTTCATGTCAAATAATTTAGGTGTTAAAAGTTATCCGATTGTGCAAAATACTTTAACGGGATCCCTCTTGTCTGAATATGCATTAAATAGGAAATTTCACCAGAATTTTATTCAAAAATATTAATTACATCTATATTTTAATTATAATGAGCGGTTTTTATTACAGTAGCTTATTTTCGTTATTTCTTTATGTTAATATGAATTTGATGATTTTACTTCTGGCACTAACTTTTGCAACTAGGTTGTAAATTTTCAAATAAAAGTGTATTAAAAAATAACTTTTGATTCTTTCTACAGTTATACAGCTTAACAAACTAGTCTCAAAAGGGTAGTAACTACAATCATAATTTGCGCGTAAAATGAAGATTTGTATCAGGACTTGATTAATAGCAGAGCTATCGAAGATTTAATGCATAATTGTAAATATAATTTATTAAATAGGTTGCAATAAAATACCGTAATTTCAGTCAAAAAAGAACTGATAATTTGATTTTTTTAAATCAAACCGTTTCCACTCTTTAAAATATAAAAAAATATGTTTTCTGTCAACTTGAAACTTAGCACACATGTTCCCTTTGATATGATCTTTCTAATTTTAATTTCAAATTAAAGTTTTGACCCCAATTTCACGGTCCACTGAACATGGAAACTTATAGTGCGAGCGGGGCATCCGTGTACTATGGACACATTCTTGTTTTATATCTTTTCCCCATTTAAAGGCCATAGGTAATGACACCACACTATGATTCAAAGCACCATTGGTTTTATGTTAAATTCGGCAATTTCAAGCATGTATGGCTACTGTGTCTTAAGTTCAAATAAAGTTTCATTTTAAATTGATGTCAATATTATACCGTATCTCGACGTAAAAACCAACATACCTATAATTCACACTAGAGCGCACCAGTTACCGAAGGTTTGGTAGTACAGAAACAGGTACTAGTACTTCTGAACAGAACAAAAGGGAAAATGTGCCCTTCTATTAAAATTTCATATACTTCTTTATTTTTCGAAAGAAACTTTAAACAACTGTCCTACAGTTATCCCAAGTTCTTAAGCTTTCATTTCATAACATATTTCACATTTTGACAAAGTTACAACTGAGCATAGGAACTATTCTGTTAAAAGTATATGTACTGCTTTTTGTATGTTCTTTCTGATTGAGACCGATTTAGTGGTTCTATACATTAACGACCTTTTAATTGATCTGACAAAAATCCAAGAACTTGAATATTGGTTACAGAGTTATTCAAATGCCAACCGGGATCGCAAAAAGAATCATGTTTAGATAGCGTGACATATACTGTATGTACTACTAACTACAAACGCTTTTTGTTAGTGTCTATCATATTTACTTTTAAATACAAACACTTTTTATAGGCGTCTTAGTCAAATCTACTATTCAATACACCAAATATTCTATTTGCGTCTTTTGTGGATTCATGTATGTTAAGTTAGGATCTTTGTTTAGGTTGTTCCCCCAATTTGTCAGTATAACTAAACTATTAAAAACTGTTATAGCAGTGGGGTTAATGTTAAAATGGGTTGTACAGGTAGTCACTGTGTATGTTAAATGTGAATAATTGTATGTCACCAGGTTGCAAATGAGATACTTTCGTTCCAATGCATATAATTTATATATGTCGTATGCATAATTATGAATGGTGCACACACAAAACATGACAGTCATTTATAATATCACATTTGAATTAACTTCACATTGCGAATATATGTGCAGGAACATACTTTGTGTTGTAAACAGAATCAAAGTCATCATTGTTCTTCAGGTACATCCATGAATGATGATCTTTATAAAAGTATAACATGAATATTGAAACATAAGAAGGACGAAGGTATGTTGAATGAAATACAAATGTATATTAATCATGTACCATCCTTCTGGTTTGCATAATCTGATCATGTTTATACCCGCGTCACACTGTCCCGATTTTTATATACGATGGACACCCGAATGCGAAAATTGTAAGTTCGTACGAAGTTGGTCCTGATCTCGATAAAATACCAAAAAGTGACCGAACTAAGTACGATGAATAACAAAGTCTATACGATGGTGCCAAAATTATATACGATAGCAAAAGATGGATATACGAAGGTTAACCGAAGACGGGTATTTAAGCTTCATATCTCAGCCAAAGCCTACACGATGGATCACGAAGGGTACACGATGGATTACGATGATGTCGTGATGGCCATATGATGTCTAAAAGACGTCGTGTACAGCTTACGATGCATTTTAATTATATGCCGAAGGCATCAAGCGTTTTAAATTGTTTGATCAATATTGAATATATATTATATTGTACATTTACTTTCTGGTTTAATCATAAGACGGGAGACAGTGGGCTTGAAGGGTAAAACTTGACTCTGAGTCTCTGCATATAATGCCAATCAGGGAGAGGGAGAGGAAGAGGAAGAGGGAGGGGTATGAGTCTAGCAGGAAAGTACCAAAAGACCAAAAATAAAATAGATATAGCAGTGGAAAGTTCGGAATCGGATACCCATAGCACAGAGAAAAAGAGACAAAGAACTGGAAGTCCGATTGCAACTGAACAAGAAATCCATAAACAGGACCAAGAGCCCCAAAAGATGGAACAACAAGCGTCGACGCCTCCCCTAACTGATAGAAAACAATCTGATTCTTCTTCTAATGAAAATGGAGGTAAATATATGTTTTCCCCTATTCTCTTTATAAACAAACCAAAACAGAAATGTCGTATTTTTAATGATACATATACATGTTAATTTTACACATTATGAATATGCCTGTCAAAGTTTTGTCTCTTCAAAGATAATAAATTACACGTTGCTCTTTCAGATGGTGAAGTTGTCATCGATCCTTCGACAACAAAAGCTAAAACTAAACCATAGATTGGAAAAGGAAAAGGAAAAAAAGCAAACATCCGGAAGAACTTATAATACAGTGCAGTTTTACAGGGCGGAGGAACAGGAAATAGCTAAGTGGCTGGAAACGAAAAAATTGTTGTATGACATAGAGGATAAAGATTACAAGCAAAGGGCGCTGAAGAGACAATTATGGGAAACAAAAGCCGCAGAGTATGGAGTGAATTGTAAGTCAATAGATTAAATTTTTCCCACTGAAACTAGAATATTTTTGTCAATGGTTATCTCACAAATATTGTATTATCATATAGTTGTCAGGTTTAAAATGTGTATTTAAATATAATTTGCTCCCTTAAGGGGATTTTATTCACAAATTGTTCATTTAAAGATATTCGTTTATATTCAGTATTCGTGACATAATAATATATTCTTTGTAGATGCCGCTATTCAGAAATGGTATCAAACACAGAGAACTCGATTCTCAAAACTACGTGAGGGTCAACCAAAACACAAATCTACAAAACGGTCCGATGATGGTTTTTCGAGTTGTGACGATGAAGATCCAATTCCTCAAGGAGAAGGCAGTGAAAATGATAGTGACCGTGATAAGTTCATTCGACGAATTTTTGCTTTTCTTAGACCACACATCAAGTGAATAAGAAGAATACACCGGCAAGAGTAAGTGTACTTTATAAATATACGTCAAATGGATATGAGGACACTTTTTTCTTGTGTACAGTTATCGCCTAAATTTAACATTTTTAAACCAGATGATCTTTGATTGACCTTAATCACAAAACACACACTGTATCGGTACACACATGTATGATGAAATGCATTTACTATCATTGCAAATGTTCTGAAATTGCAGATTATTAACTGCGTCTTTACAGAGAACGGAAGTCTAGAAGTCAAATTTAAGTGTCCGTCCGACCGTTCGTCTGTCCGTCCCTAAAGGTGCCGTGTTAATGAAATAATTTAAATAACTTCGCAAGGCCGCACATATCTCAAATTTATTCAAAAGATTACAAATATGAATACACTATAAGCTTCCAGATTTTTATAGCTAAATTCCGGATTCACACGTAATGCGAAATGTTTCGCAATAGCGAATGCGTATTTACAAAACTCTTAAACATATTTAACGCTTCCATTCACATTGAACGGTCGTGTGAACGCAGAGACGTCGCCAATTTGCACTCGAATGCGAATTCAATACGAATTTTCATTTTCTGCCCGTGTGAACGCGGCATTTAACTTAACTAACATTAAATCAGACACTTCTGAAACTTGGTATAATCATATTATAGTATCATTATTATAGTAAAAAAAACATAGATAAATATATTATTTGGATATATTTTGCAGTTCAAGGACAAGTTAGCTTTAGCTGAGACAGGAGAACTAGCGGGTAGTGATGATAGTACGACAACAGGAGTTCTCGAACTTGAATCAAAACTGCCCTCAAAAAAGTACTCTGGTTATCATACCCCTAGACAACCATCAAGGAGTAGAAATTCCAAAGAAGACCGACCGGAAACACCTATTGTCGGCATATCTACACCCGGAACATCAAACGAGCTTCAGGACAAGCTGGTGGAGTTCATCACAAGAGATCAACGTATTAACAGGTCAACTCCTTTCTGTAAATATCTCGAAACCGAACTTGATCGTTCGCACGATTCATGTCTTGATCCAGCGTATGAAGAGATTACAACGATGCTTAACCAGTAAGTATATAATAATTCAACATATTCACTTCAGAATGGTATAGTAAATCATGTCCAAATCTCAAAATCAAATAGACTTTTTAGAACGTGGCGAATATTATTATTAGCGCATTTTCTTTACCATGGTATCCTATTTTTGCCTCTAATGATAGATTACCATTTTCTTTTATTAATTACGTCGGTATGTAATCCAATCACCTTCATATTCACATGTTAACAAATGTATCAGTAATTTGATGTAATTTAGAGATAAGAAAGGATATGGGGAGACGTATTAAATAAAAAAAAGCACACAAATCATTAAAACATGAAATTACAAACAAACGTTCACCTAATCTGTCCCAGTCAATGGGATAATTAAGGTCGTCAATCAATGGCCACAACCACACTGTTTTGAATATGATTCTATATAACGCATAACCTTTGTTTTTTGTCTGAGCGTCAATGATGGGTCTTGTGTATACGCAACGCGTCTGGCGTATTAAATTATAAGCCTGGTAGATTTTGATAGCTATTATTTGTGCTTTTCTCTGTCCTGTATGTTCTCCCATTTAATTATATTGTATTCCTGTCATGTAATGTTGTCATTTTGATGTTATATTTAACATTGCATTAAAAGTGGGAGGTTTGGCTAGCCACAAAACCAGGTTAAACCCACCATCTTTTCTTAAAATGTCCTGTACCAAGTCAGGAAATGACCATTGTTATATTATAGTTCGTTTCTGTGTGTGTTGCATTTTAGTGTTGTGATTCTGTTGTGTCGTTGTTTTCCTGTTATATTTGATGTATTTCTATCAGTTTTAGTTTGTAACCCGGATTTGTTTTTGTTTTTTTTTTCTCAATCGGATTATGAATTTTGAACAGCGGTATACTACTTGTGCCTTTATTTATAGGACACTGATTGACGAATTTCAATTACTATTGTAATGATTTAAAGAAGATTAACAAGTTAATTTTAAAAACGTTTGAAAATTTGCAGAAAGATCATATGTAAAAACGTTGTCGAAAATACAACAACAAAAGCTAATAAATACAACAGGTTGTAAATTTCATGTGTCCGATTTGCTTTTCTGAATGTATCCTCTTCAGGAACGCTCAAAGCCGAACATTTGAAAGCCAATGATGTATAAGATTCAAATCATTTGAAGAGCTACATGAACAATATAGGCAACAACAAATACATCAAAGACGCTTATGCAATTTCCAATTTGTTTTACTTTTTGAAAGAGTTTTGTGATTTTCTTAATTGTTTTAGATATTTTTAAAATCAGCTATATTCTTGCATTTTGTACAATTGAGGACAATTTTTAAGACCTGAATTGTGTAAAGAATACAATTGCTGTTCTTACTTTTATTGGATATCTTATTTTAAAGAAAAAAATGATTACAAAACATATTATAATTAATGTACAATTCCTCAAGAGGATTCTCCATAAATATATCATAAGTTAAGTTTGAAAATCATTATCATACAGAATGATTAAATAATGAAAAGTTCATTTCTTTCATTCTAATATGATATTATTGAATGTATTCTAATTAAAATAATTTAACATTCTGTTAATTGGACGGTGCTGTCTGACACCAGATTAAAAGATGATTTAACCTAGATTTAGTGATTGATGGTTATAGTTGGATTTATTTAATGGATGTTTGAAGTTCATCAACGTTATGATTATGTGATATGATGATAAATCATCGTTAGATGTGCATCATTAAGATTTATATAAATTAGAAACAAATGATGTTTTGTCCCTTGACGTTCCTTTAACGTGACATGGTTTTTCTTAATTTTCGTAGAATCAAACGACTTGTAAATGCTCTGTTGTAGTGATAAATATGTTGATGACTAGTTGTGCTATTGATAATCGTATCATATTACAATTCTTTCAAATAATTAGAAAACGACTACTTTAAAAATCCTTTCAAGCGTTCAGAATGTAAGGCGCGACATTTTTCTCAGTGCAAAAAGAAGAGTTACAACAATCGTAAATCATTACAAGATACGATATAAAGATACAGAAAATTAAAAAAAAATAAAAAAGAAGTTATAACGTCTTTCTAAACTGGTGGCTGCTAAATAGTTATCAAAGGTACCAGGATTATAATTTATTACGCCAGACGCGCGTTTCGTCTACATATGACTCATCAGTGACGCTCAGATCAAAATAATTATAGAGCCAAAAAGGTAAAAAGTTGAAGAGCATTAAGGACCCAAAATTCCAAAAAGTTGTACTAAAACAGGACAATATCAGTCATGTTTCGCTCATTATCAAATCCGGAATATGACAGTTGTTGTCCATTCGTTTGATGTGTTTCATTATTTGATTTTACCATTTGATTAGGGACTTTCCGTTTTAAATTTTCCTCGGAGTTCAGTATGTTTGTGATTTTACTTTTTGAATTATGGAAGTCAACTGCCTGCATTGATTGGTTTCACGTCCATATCAATCATTTTTTGAACTACCTCGGTGGGAGTCGAATGCCATGGCTAAGAGTCTCGAAAGACGTTTTTATTAATTAGATATTTGAAGTTATATTTAAGCATACAACTGGTTGTTGTTTAGAAGTATTAAAAACAATTGTTTTTGTATTGAGTCCCACGAGATGCATGTAAAATAAACGACACTTGGCCCGCATATAGCAATAGCTCAAATATAAAATGTATAGTAAAATGATTAACGCAAAAATTAACATCCAAGTTCCTTGACATGACGTTATCTCATTCGCTAGGATTAAGTCATTTGGTAATAAACAGGATTGATGTAATTTATTCTTTTTTGTTTCAATTCAACAAAATTCTTAAAATGTTTTACCAATGACGTAAGATTATACTTTATTGTTTCCTGAATAAAAGAGATGCACAGGCTAAAATCTAAAATGTCATAAAAGAAAATTATTTTGTCATATACAAACAGCAAAATTGTTAAATGTCACATTGCATAATCACATTGTCAATATTTTCTGAAGAGAATTTATTTTATAACATTCCTGAAGGAAATCAAAGACAATTTTAATGTTGTTAAACTAGAGCTTAAGACATCTTCGTTTATGATACTCGGTCTTCGCTGAAAACTATAAAACTGAGTAGGAGTTTTAACATGAAATAAAAACATGCTGAAAGTATACATACTGCTCTGGGTTAATTTTAAATCTGACAGTTACATAGAATGTCATTTCATAATCCTACTTAAACCAATATAATGTCATTTTAAATATAAATCTTAAGGTGCGCCAACAATCCATAGCATATGCTTAGTACATAAAACATTTCAACTCAGTATATGATATGATTGAAAGCACAATGGTATCTCAAAAAACAAAACAATAATGTTGCAATCTGATCTCATTGAACACAACTTAAAAGCACAAGAATTTGCTTTGGGATATATGTACAAAACTCTTAATTTTAAAATAAATGTTGAATAACTGTATGCGTTTCCCACTGCAAATCGTGAAATTGGTCATATCTATAAACGAGGAGAAGATGAACTTGTGCTATCTGCTTAGATTTTTTCTGCTCAGATTTGTAGTCTACATTCTCATCACAAGTTCCAAAGAAATTGCACTCAGAACAAAAAGTAACAAACATATTTGCTTCCTGTAAACTAACTGAATTATATGAAAAAGGAACTTCGTTTCCCATTGCGAACTTGCTTTTTGATGATACACCCATCTTCTTGTGAAAATAACATAATAAATGTTTTGGAAATATTACGGGGGTTGTACAGGAAGTCATGCTCATAAATAAAATTGAGAATGAAAATGGGGAATGTGCCAAAGAGACAACAACCCGACCATAGAAAAAAACAACAGCAGAAGCTCACCAACAGGTCTTCAATGTAGCGAGAAATTCCCGCACCCGGAGGCGTCCTTCAGCTGGCCCCTAAACAAATATATACTAGTTCAGTGATAATGAACGCCATACTAATTTCCAAATTGTACACAAGAAACTAAAATTAAAATAATACAAGACTAACAAAGGCCAGTTAAGTATATCCTGACTCATTCCTTATTCCGGCTGAATAGGAATTTGTTGTTAGAGACAGAAAAAAATGCTAACACAATGTTTTATATGTTTTTTACCAAAAAGCTCAAGAAAAAACTCAAAAATAAAATAAAGAATCATCATGAAAAGTATACAGATCCTCAGATTAATATAACTAACAAGTATCTTAAGTTTTATGCAATAATCATAGACCGTTTCTGAGATACGGCGCGATATGTGAACACCCCCTCCCCCTTTTATTTTACAAAAAAAACTCAATTACTCTAAAATAAAATTTGAATCAACTCCAAAATATATACAGATCTTCAGATTAATATAACTAAGAAGTGTTTAAAGTTTTAAGCAATAATCATAAATCATTTTTGAGATACGGCGCGACATGTGAAAAAAACACCACCCCTGTTTTAGTTACAAAGTCACGTAACTTAAAAAGTTTAAATCTTATTTACACCAAAAAGTATACAGATCGTTTGAACATCATAAGAAACAACTATGTTAAGTTTCATGAAATTTGAATAAGTCGTTCTCAAATTACAGTGCGGCATGTTTACGCCGGACAGACAGACGAACGGATAGACGGACAGACGGACGCTGGACATTTGTACTTGTTTGGCCTTATAACTATTTTGATATGAGCGTCACTGATGAGTCCTATGTAGACGAAACGCGCGTCTGGCGTACTAAATTACTAGTATAATCCTGGTACTTTTGATAACTATTGTATACCATAATATGTCGGGTCAAAATGTTGATGGCCGTATAAAAATTCATATGATTTTGAGATAGATTATGAAAGGTCTCTTTTAACTAAATATCGATTTCTAATATTTCAATTTTAAGTAATGCATTATTAATTTTAATTGTATATTAAACAGAGGAACAAAATTTCCGAAAGACAAAAAAAAAAACAATGTCCATTGCCATACTTCCTTCTTTTTCACTCACAGTTTACCTCATAAATATAGCGATGGGATAAGTTGTACAAATTTATCTTATGAAAAACTATACTTATTAAATATTTCAAAACAATATGTGTATAAGTCATAACCCTTTTATTCATATATCATAACTTGTTACCAGACTATTCGTTAAGCAAAATCCTAGTTTTTTAATGCAACTGTATACGATGCATATCTTGCTGACATATGAAATAACGTTCTTCGTTGCATTTATGATCGTTCCAACCATTATTTTCTAGAATTAAACAGTTTTCGTTGTCCCCTCCATTTGGTTCTCCTGGGTTCCATTTAGTGAAATTCATAGTTGCTCCGGATGACCATATCCAAATACTTTCAATAACATCATCTCTTGCTCCAAGCCAATATACTAAAGAAGACCAAACAAAAGAATATGCTCAATACGGTACATTCACGACTTAGAAGGTTCAGATTAAACTCAGTCAGGTGGTGCTGAAAGGGTGACGTAAAATCCTGACTTTTGAAAAAAACACATAAAAAGTTTAAAAAATAAAAAGGTTCCTCTAGATCTATCGGTAAAACTGTCATTATAAAGATGCTTAATTTCTTGATTGACACCATATTTGTAACGTCTGGGGATTTTTTTTAAAAATTAATCGACATTCGGGAACTCACTGTGCTCCTCTTTTTTCTTTCATTCATGTGTGAACGCTTTCATACAGGAGTTTCTCAGGGAGAATTAAAAGAAGATAGCATATAGACGGTGCTTTTTCACTATATAATCCAAAGTAAAGTGAATACGTTGAATGCATCAAACCCATCGAACTTGACATTTAGTATATCACAGATACAATTAAGTCTGTTTACAACAGAATAGATAGTCTTAAGCCTCATAATTGTGGACACTTAATATGATATTCCGGAGCTTACGTTTCCTACCTTGATTTTCTTGATAGAGGGTTGATACTTGAAATTATTAAAAAAAAAAGGTCATAAGTGGTAAAATTGAAGTCAAAACTCCAAAAGTTTGGACCGGTTTATCTATTCATAGATGACGACGGTATAATTTTTAATTGTAGTAACTACTATCAAATCTTCTTTCCAGCGAATTCGGCATTACCAAATGAGATATATCATGTTTAAGTTACATGACATATATGGAGCAGAATCTTTCTACCCTTCAAAAACACATCTGCTGATTTTTGTTGGGTTCGTATTACCAAGTTGTCGTATTGAGTTTTTGTGCTATAAAATATTGTTTGACCTTTCGTTATTTTTTTTCTTTCTTTTACATGGCGTTGTCTGTTTGTCTTCAACTTATGAGTTTAAATGTCCCTTTATGTAATTTTTTTATCTCTTTATCTCAAAATATAACTCATAATTCAGTACATGATTATCTGATGGATCATATGACTATTGTGAGTAAAACTAAAACAAAAATGTCAAGATTAACATGAAATAACATTATAACGTTTGTACCTTCCTTATTGTATTACATAAATGCACATATATATCGGAAAAAAGTGTCCGAGCATCCCCAAAACACGTGTGCGTGTGATTAAAAAGTACCATTAACCAATGTTTGACATACTTGATTCCTTTTTTCTAGCACCCCATTGGTATCTGTTTGATGACCTGTAGATGTCTTTGGATGTCATTTTATTACCCCTTATACAATTTTTTATAAATATGAAGTGCGGATAGAGATAAAAAAAAAAAGAAAAACACACAATCTTGTTTGAGTTTAGTTGGAAACTAATTCATTGTATATTTTAATGGTAACGAATGTAACTATGATGATGTATATGATGATGTAGTTAGACGTTAAATAGTTATCAAAAAGGACCAGGCTTATAAATTGGTACGTCGGTCACGCGTTTCGTCTAAATAAAACTCATCAGTGACGCTCAGATCAAAATAGTTAGACAGACAAACAGGTATAAAGTTGAAGAGCATTGAGGACCAAAAATTCCAAATAAATTGTACTAAATAGGGCTGAGGAAATCTATACCTTGGATAAGAAAACCTTAGTATTTCGTATAATTCATACTTTTGCATCCACTTGATTTATGAAATAACTTTATAATTGATATTCATGTCAACACCCAAGTGCTGACTACTGGACTGGTGATACCCTAGGTGACGAAACGTCTACCAGCAATGGCATCGACCCGGTGGTATAGATAGTTATCAAATGTACCAGGCTTGTAATTTGATACGCCAGATGCGCGTTTCCTCTCCATAAGACTCATCAGTGACGCTCAGATCAAAATAGTTAGTAAGCCAAACAAGTATAAAGTTGACTAGCAATCACAATATGTTTAGGAGGATCAATGGTTTCAGATTTAAACTGAAATTAAAACAAAACTTTCGTGTTTTACACGTACCTTTATTCGGATTTAGGGATGAATGTTCTAAAGCTTTTTCTTCCAAAGTTGATTTTATTTCTAGGAGACGAGCATCATGTTCTCTACATGAAACCTGTAAATATAGAATAAATATTCAATATGGTTACATCTTAAATCAAAATTACAGACAGTTATCGAACTTTACTTGATTTTTATGTGGAATATGGATCGCAAAGCTCTAACTGACTGGACCGCCCTTCGGAATTTATAGATTAGGGCTGTTTTGATCTATTGTAAACATTGATGCTTTCGCAGACTATTAGTTTCGATTTGATAACACGAAACTTGTTCTCAAATTGTCACCCATTACATCAATACTGTTGATTTATACAACCAGAGCCATGTGTATACTTACCTGGTTCAACTATTTGCGAGACAGGTGTTTTAAACGATCATGAAATTAGAGAAAATACCCGACATGCAAATATTCCACAAATTAAATTTTATTGAACCAAAATATTCAATAAGAAGTATTACCACTGAACATTTCTAAAACATCTTTATCAGTCTGTGTGAGCTGAAAATTGCATTTCGTCGATCAAAGCGCGATAACTGACACTTCATAAGTTTATTAAAATGTTAGTGTGAGGAGGCAAGACCGTGCGTCTAAGTTCCTAAAAGGGAAAAGAAAGGAACAAAATTCTGATCTTTTGATAGCTAGAAGCGGGATATCCACGGTTCGATTCCTGTCCTAGTCAATCCCTTGCCTTGTCATTGTATATAAAATTCTATTGTATTCGATTTGATCGACAACAAGAAATTTTGTTTTCTCGTTTTAGAAATATAACTAAATAACTCACCGCTGATTCAAACCAATCTAATTTTGATCTGCTTACAAAATAGCAGGCATTGCTACTGCGAAACCAGCCAGCATTGCATTTATAAATACTAACTTCTTTAACTCCGACTTCTGTCACTGAAAAAAGAACAATCTTCCGTTTATCACCAGCAGCTCATCGATTGGTTTCCAGTTTGAATGTACATGTCATTCCAGTTTAACATAGTGAAAAACAAGATAACTTATACTTAAATGTTTTAAGTGGACTAAATTTTGGATCAATTGGACAACACACAAGCGAGGAAAATAAGAATCAAAAGCCAGTTGTATTGTCTTCATTTAACCCACATATACAATACAAAACGGAAGTTTAGGGCAATACATACACTTATTAATACTGGAGTCATATTATTGCCAGGAGGATGAATAGTTTTGTTTCCTAGACGGCAGCTTACCGTATAACTTTAAACACTTCAAACGATAAAAACTAACGACCTAATGCATAACAAAACAAAAACGGTGGACGGCAACAAACGAAAGCCGAGTTACAGGCTCCTGACTTTGGACAGGAAAACAAAGAATATGTCGGGGTTATAGTAGAGCGCCTAGAACCCCTTTTCATTCACTAAATATATGCAAGATCTTTTCCTGTACAGTTTTTATTGAATGTTTATGTGTACCTTATGTAAATCTTATTTTAAGATTCTAAAGGTAAACGGAGGTATATAAGTATCATAGTCATCTGAACTCCTCCTGCCCGACTGTAAAACTGTAGAATATGTGTGGAATATATATTTATCTCCTCACTCACAAACATACACACAGTCACAGACTCACAAACGTTAAATCGTAATGAGGATGTTAAATCAAATCCTCGTGTAGAGAGATTACGATGTTCCCTACACAATAAAGAATTCCCATGTATAAAAGAATCGTGACGGTATATGGCTTTTGCAAGGAGTACTTCTGGTCTTATCAAATATACCCTCTTTTTCTTTCGGATCTTCCAAGTTTGCCGAACTTGCTTATTGAACTAATTCATAATCCTAAAAGTCACTGAAATAAACCTACAATACCCAAAATTATCCAATATGTAAGTTTCTCACTATCACATACATGACTAAATGTGAAAATACAAGTACATACCTTTACCAATGTGTTGATCCGGTTTAACACTACTTGGTTCCGGTTTAACACTTATTTGTTCCGATTTAACACTTATTTTTTCCGGTTTAATACTTTGTTGATTCAGTTTATCTCCATATTCATGGACGTTTTTACTATTTTTCGTAATTGCTATAATAGACAAGGTTAAAGATAAAATTGTTAAAGCGCACATAATTTTGAAAATATGCTTTTCCACATATGATGCAACATCCCGGCAATGTGTGCCGGGTAGGCATTTAATCCAGTGAGTATGTTTTCTTTGTGTATTGTGGTATTCCTCTTCGAACTCAGCAGCTGAAGAGAAATTATTGTTATCTTCAAGTGTAAGCATTATACTTCCCATTGATTACTCCAAGTTTTTATATGAGAAAAGTAACGTATACTTGTAAGACTGTGTCGCAGAAACAAGTTAAAGATGAATTTAAATCTGTAATAAAAAGAATATTGTAATTCATATTTTTTCAGCTACAAAAGAAAAACAATTCCAAAGCGAATGATTAGAGGCCTTGGGGACGAAACGACCTATTTAAAAAGCATATTTATTTAAACATAAAAAAATAGTTTCATTCATGTACTTGTTATCACTCACTTCTGGTGTATGTCTACAAATAATTATGCTTAGTACACAATAGCAAAATCTAAATTTTCAAATAAGGAACTTCATTTATTACAATTTGTGATAACAAGATAAAGTGAGGATAGACCTAAAATATAGGAGCAAGATATTTTCGTTTTTCTTCTTTCTTATCATACCATCATTTTCTAAAGCGGGTATTGTATAGTGATTGTGGGTGTCTGTCTATCTGATTGTTCGTCACTCTGTTCAACTTTTTGTTTGTATCCAAAACTGCTTATGAATCGTGTTTTTAAGATTTTTATGAAATTTTCACAGAATCTCTTATATTTCAATTCTCTTTATCTGGATGCTTTCTAGTTGACTTTTGGATGACATTGCAAAATACTTTGTCATATCTGCACACTGTAATACATATTTGATGTCGGTCCTTCTGCATACTCCTGATCATTATTTAATGATATTTCCCAGAACCTCACCATATCATAATGAATACCATTGTGCACGTCCTACCTTATGTTGGTCCGAATTGGGTTATTTTTTTCTAAGCCAAATATGGACTTCGGACGGAGTGGTTGTTTCCTTTTGTTAGCTTTACTCAACAACCTCTAGCTTTTTGGGAGTGTTTTTTGTATAAATAACAGATCTTAAAACTTTTTTTAAAATTGTACTTTTACAACTTAGGCCGCATTTCTTTCTAACCAAACTTTTGTAAACGTTGTGTCGCGTTTGTTGTTGTTTTCTAAACGCTACAAAAGTAGAAACAAATACATCGTTTAATAAGTCTTTATCGACCCTGTTTGAATTTTCAATAATGCATGCACATGTTGTTGGTAAACAGACTTTTTACAAACGTAGAAACAAATACTTCGTTTAATCAGGTTGAAATTGGAAATAAGTGTAGCGTTTGTACGAACAAACGACAAGCGACAAACTGCAGACGCATTTGTAGCGTTTGTATTGCTTGTCAAAGTTTATGTAAACTTTGCAAACTTATGTTAGAAACAAATGATTAAAACATGTGCGCGCTTAGCCGTTTGCATCGTTTGTGTTAGGAAGAAATGCTCCTTTAATTTAAATTGTATGTGTATTTCTGGTCATCAGTTATCGGTAGTTCAAATTCTGATTTATATATTTACATGTATGCTTACCATTGATTCAGATTAATGTCTATATCCTAAATCATACAGTTGAAATCATGACTCATATCAATATGGATAATACACATTTTTATCTCTATCAACATTTCAAGAATTTATTGTGTAGAATGTTTACAGATGATAAAAAAAGATTACTTTTGTTCATTTGATAGTATGTCAAACAACTGCACTTATTTAGATGTGTATTGTTGACTATCTGATAGTATAAAAGGTGAACGGTTATTTTAAGCTTATTTTTTATAAGAACACTTGCTATACAACTAAAATTACGTGACTGCTTATGAACCTATCCGTTTCATTCGATCTCACTTTTGCTAGAGGGAAAACGGTACTTTTTATTCTGTCATAGGCGACAGTACTAACATTTTCTAAATTTACCACTTTTATAATAAAAACCAAGATAAAACAGTTATGTGTGGTGTTAGTACTTTATGATTCTGTTTTAAAAATTGAAGCCAAATAGTATCATAACCAACTTCCAACGGAGGTTGCATATGTTATCCATGCCCGCCGTTATTTTACACCAAAATTATGAACTTATTGAAATCTTTTCAAATAATTCTTTAGAAAATATTTCAATATTTTCAAAATTTATATTGTAAATATACACACTGTAGTTATTCATAGTTATATAAAAACTAGTGTACACAAAAGGCCAACCTAATGCTGGTAACATGTAATAATACCATTTTCCCTATAGAAAGCTCATGAGATTTTTAGTATTTCACTTTTGCGTGGATTGATGTTCGGTAGAACTTGTTACTTGAATATCATAACGAGAACATGAAAAAGTGATTAAAATAGGAACCATGTCTTGCACTTGACAGAAACATCTAGCAGGATTTTGAACTTGCTAGTTTACAAATGTGGCATAAGTGAATGCAGGTGGACAGGTTATGGGTCAGTTATAGCAACAAATGGACAAAAGATAGTTTACTTTGGGAGAAAAGATAATATCCATAGAGGTGTAGCCATCATATTGAATACTAGCAAGAAAGCAAGTAAAGCTTTTATAGAATGGAAACCTATAGATGAGAGAATAATAACTGCATTCCTTTCAAAATATGTTAAACTTACTCTAATTCAATGATATGCACCAGCTATTAAACGAAGTAGACATTGAAACTAAAACCGACTTCTTTGAAAAGCTAAGAAGTGAGATGGAAGGAGTGCTAACCCATGATGTTGTACTGGTTAATGGAGATTTGGATGCAAAAGCAGGTAGTGACAACATCGGAGTGGAGAGAATAATGGGTAACAACGGATGTGGAACTTGTAAGGAAAACGGAAATCTACTGATAGAATTTTGCGGACTAAATGATCTGGTTATTGGTGGTACAATGTTCCAGCACAACGATATACATAAACTTACATGGACATCGCCAAACAGGAGAGGCAAAAATCAAATTGACCATCTAATGATAAATGGCAGATGGTGGCATTCACTAAAAGATGTATCTGTAAAAAGAGGGACATACTGTGGAAGTGACCGATACCTGATTATTGGCAAAATAAAATTGAAGCCCAAGAAAGCTCCGAAGATGAACGAGCTGAGCAGGAAAACATTTGATCTGCAGATACTGAAGGACAACAAAATAAGACAAAAATTTAATACTGAAGTAAAAAAAAAGATACCAAGTACTTCGTGAAATTGATGATAACAATGAATCATGGGTGAAAACATAACTGAAATTTAGGATTATATCAAGGACATTTATACTAAGACAGCTGAGAAAGTATTTGGTTTGTGGAACAGAAAAAGAAAACAATGGCTGTCAGACAAGACCTGGGAAAACATCAAAGAAAGGAGAGCCATAAAAATAAAACTTAATGCAGCTAAATCTAACAGATTGAAAACCAAATTGCAATCAGAATATAGAGATAAAGAAAAAAAAGTTAAAAAAAGGTGCAAAACATGATAGGAGAAACTATGTTGAAGAACTTGCAAATGAAGCTGAAGAAGCGTCAAACTGAGGAGAGCTCAGTGTAGTATACAAAATCACTAGGCAGCTCTGAGGAAAGTCTAGGAATAATGTTGCACCAGTACTATCCAAAGAGGGGAAGCTACTAACTACAGACAAGGAAAAGTTAGATCGTTGGGTAGAACACTTCAAAAATATCCTGAATAGGGCTGAAACAAACGATGATATACCTGGCATTCAACTGTTGGTGGATGAACTTAAAATAGACACAGACGCTGTATGCAAAAACGAAATCCAAAAGGCAATAAGACAACTAAAAAATGACAAAGCACCAGGCATAGATAACATCAGTGCAGAACTACTAAAATCAGACAGAGTCAACAAGCGAGTTACTACATTATATATTTACCAACATATGGATAGATGACGTAATACCAACTGAATGGGACAAAGGCATTATTATAAAACTGCAAAAGAAGAGATACCTGAAACTTTGCAACAACTGGCGAGGAATATCACTACTTTCAATCCCTAGTAAAGTATTCCTCAGAGTCATGAAGAATATAATTACTATTCCATCAACAATAAGCTGCGTGAAGAACAGGCAGGTTTTAGAAATATCAGAGGCTGCATTGACCATCTATTTGACCATTCTACGACAAGTATAAATGTAGTGTATTGCACAATGGACAGCTTTCTGATTGGTTCTCAGTGAATACAGGCGTCAGACAAGGATGACTAATCTCTCCTCTTCTCTTCCAAATAGTTCTTGACTGGTGTATGAGATCAACCATAGGAAATGGAAACACTGGAATAAGATGGACACTTTCTTAATGATTTAGACTTTGCAGCTGACATTTGCTTACTATCCAGCAACAGAACACTAATACAAAAGAAAACTCCTAGAATCAATACTATGTCAAACAAACTTAGGCTCAAAATAATCATCGAAAAAACGAAAGTCATGTCAATCAAAGACCAATCAAATAAAATCCCCAAAAAAGATTGGATCCTAAAACATCGAGGACATAGAAGACTTTACATACCTAGGCAGTGTAATACGCAGTGACATCAAAGCAAGAATGAGTAAAGCTAGGACATCCTTCTGTCAACTCATACCAATCTGGAAATTGTCATCCCTTGCCAGAAACACTAAACTTAAAATTTACAACAGCAGTGTCAAATCTGTACTGCTTTACGGCTCAGAATGTTGGAGAATTATAAAAACTGACTTCAACATATTGGCTGCATTCCACAATACCTGCTCGAGAAGAATATGTAAAATCTTTTGGCCCAACAAAATAACCAATCAGGAACTATTCAAACTGACAGCACAAAGAGACATAAGAGAGGACATAAAAACAAGAAGATGGAAATGGATAGACCATGTCTTAAGGAAAGAACCAGCAAACATCGCTAAAGTGCCACTGAGATGGACTCCAACTGGCTAGAGGAAAAGGGTAGACCGAAAGAAACATAGTGGAAAGCGAGATGAAGGAGGTTGGGATGTCATGGCGAGAAGTAGAGAAAAAGCACATGACAGAGGGTTATGGAGAGAGCTAGTGTCGGCCTTATGTGCATCAAAGCACGAAAAGGATTAAGTAAGTTAAGTAAGTTTACAATTGTAACCGTTTGCAAGATTAGTCACCCTAACAGGACACATAATGTTGACCCCGAGCCTAACGTTCTTTGCTCTTACTTCTAAGTGCTGGGTACTCAGCTGAGAAGCAGAAAAATCCGATTTTTAAATCTTTGGTTTGACATGGTCGGCGAACTCCCAATCTCACTAGATCACTTAGGCGGTTCGTGTGTGTCTTTGTTAATAATGTTCCTGTTTAGCTAACTCAAAGAGCTTTTCTCATCACTTGGCGTCCGTCGTCCGTCGTTAACTTTTACAAAAATAATCTCCTCTGAAACTACTGGGCCAAATTTGATAAAACTTGGCCACAATCATCATTGGGGTATCTTGTTTGAAAAATGTGTCCGGTGACCCGACCAACAAACCAATATGGCTGCCATGGCTAAAAATAGAACATAGAAGTAAAATTAAGATTTTGGCTTATATCTCTGAAACCAAAGCATTTAGAGCAAATCTGATTGGTATAAAATTGTTTATCATGTCAAGATCTATCTGCCCTGAAATATTCAGATGAATCGGAGAACCCGTTGTTGGGTTGCTGTCCCTTAATTGGTAATTTTAAGGAAATTTGCCGTTTTGGTTATTATCTTGAATATTATTATAGATAGAGATAAATTGTAAACAGCAATAATGGTTAGCAAAGTATGATCTACAAATAAGTTAACATGACCAAAATGGTCAGTTGACCCCTTAAGGAGTAATTGTCCTTTATAGTCAATTTTTAACAATTTTTTGTATTTTTTTGTAATCTATTACTAAAACCTTCTCCTCTGCAACTACTGAGACAGATTTAACCAAACTTGTCCACAATCATCATTAGGGTATGTAGTTTAAAAAATGTGTCCGATGACCCTGCCCACGAACCAAGATGGCCAACATGGCTAAATATAGTACATAGGGTAAAATGCAGTTTTTGGCTCATATCTCTGAGACCAAAGCATTTAGAGCAAAGCTGCTGTAGATAATATTGTTAATTAGATCAATCTGCCCTGAAATTTTCAGACCAATCGGGCAACTTGTTGTTGGGTTGCTGTCCCTGAATTGGTAATTTTAAGAAAATTTTGCAGCTTTTGGTTATCATCTTGAATATTGTTACAGATAGAGATAAACTGTAAACAGCAATAATGTACAGCAAAAAAAGAGCTACAAATAAATCTGCATGACCAAATTGGTCAATAGACCCCTTGAGGAGTTATTGTCCTTTATAGTCAAATTTAAAAAATTTCATAAATTTTGTAAATTTTGTAAATTTTTACAAAATATTTTCCATCGTCAAAAATTTCGTAAATTTTTGTAAATTTTTACAAAATATTTTCTACGGTTAAGTTCGTAACCGATAGAGTTATTGTAAGCAGCAAGATTGTTCAGTAAAGTAAGATCTACAAACACATCACCAACACCAAAACACAATTTTGTCATGAATCCATCTGTGTCCTTTGTTTAATATGCACATAGACCAAGGTGAGCGACACAGGCTCTTTAGAGCCTCCAGTTTATATTGTCTTAGACCTGCACAAATATTAAAATAATCAGAACGTGTTTGAAAAAGGGTTGCTGTGTCAGTAGAATAGATATTTAGGTTATCCTAAGCAATTGTGATATATAGTATTGATGTTGCTTTTGTTCTTGTTGGCTGTAATACTGAATTATACAGTTGAAGACTTTTCCCCAGCAGTTTTTTTGTTTTACTTTCGCGTATAATACTGAATATCTCGCCTTGAATATTTGCATAACATTGATACAATGCAACATGAATATGTTGAATGGAAACGGTGTAAGCAAAAATCTTTGTCTTCCTGGGCATTTTTCTGCACCAAGTTTAAGAATACCCACTATAGCTAATTTATAAGCAAAACTAAAGGGTTAAACTTGTGATTTAGGGACAACAAATATTGAGAGAAGCTTAAGTCGAGTGACACATCCGTTATACAGTTATATATGTAGTTGACATTTTACTAGATATAGTGCTGCTGAACATTTTTGCTGTACAATGTTCTAATCTATGCATTGCGTAGCTTTAGAGATAAATCGCAAAACGTTTAAATGGGTAAAACATAATCAATAAAGGGCAAATACTCATAGAATGAGTCGATGGAAGAGTTAAGTCACTATCAAGTATTTTGGTGATATTTTTACAATGTATAGTGTCTCTTTACTATAGTTTCAGTTAAAACAAAAACAATGGCAAAAATAATCATTCAAGAGCAACAACTCCTGTCCTGCCTGTAAAGAGTTAACTAAAGATTTTTTCTATGATGACGGATCCGTAAATTTTGTGCAGCTGATAATTTTCCAGTTCCAAGTATATCTGTTTTTCAATTTTAAAAATTATAGCCAACAAAACACAAAAAAAATGGTAAAAATTGTCATTCAAGGGTCATACATTTGTAACTCCTATAAAGAAAACCATGACGATTTCGGCCAACTGACTTGTATAAATATAATTGTGTTTATTCTTTTTGTTATAAACTTTTTCTCTCCATCCTCTTTAGTTTCTTAAAAACCTACTTAAATTCTTGACTATTGGATACCCTCAAAAGTACTGACTAAAACTTGTCAACTTCATAATTTTATTCAAACATTAAATATAAATTTTCGTTTGTGATTATGATGATAGCGCCATATTATGTAGCCATCTCATTTAATCGTTATTTTCCGACAACAGGAGCATTGGTTGCAAGTTCCTCAGGATATCTGCAGTAAATAGAAGTAAGCAATTGACAAATATTGGCAAAATTTTCAGTGTCATTAGATTTAACCATAAAAGTACGTGACACGCATACTGTACCAAGTCAGGAATATGACAGTTGTTGTCCATTCGTTTGATGTATTTTATCATTTTGCTATTTGATTATAGGGACTTTCCGTTTTGAATTTTCCTCTGATTTTAAATTTTACACAACAATTTGTTAAGTATACTTTGTTACATGTATTACTTATCATTTACTATTTTAATTGTTCAGTATATATGTTAAGATGGAGTGAAAATAATGTTTTATACTTTTTTGCAAGATGTAACACCACCGCCAAATCGTGCAGGTGTGCATGGAAGAGGAAATAAAATGCCATGACTGCATCTGATAAGAGGAGATACGTTGACCTCAGAGGATTTGTTGCTGATCATACATATAAAAAAGTAATTATTTAGGAGGGATCACATTTTCTTTTAAAGTCAATAACTTTATTGCATTTCAATGTCGAATATTTAGTTTAATTTATTTTAACAAGAAAAACTAAAATATCATTTTCTAACTTACTCTTTTTCGCATACATAATTATTTTTTACGTCACATGACTGGTCAGTCCATCCTCCATCAGTGAATACACAATCTTCTGATCCTGCTGGACCACCGTTATTTGGTTCTCCAGGATGCCAGTTTGTATATATAAAGGGTGTTCCGGATGACCATTCAAATGTACCTTCGACAACGTCGTCTCTTGCACCTAACCAGAAAACTGAAAAAGCCATTCTAGCAAATTATTAAGAAAATAGATTAACCATAATCCGCTTACCTCAAACTGAAGAACAAATCATCCAACACTATTATAACTTTAGATGGTAAATAGATAAATGATATGATTGCAATGGGTAGGATCCTGTAGTCTATGCTCTTTTGTGCAGAGACTCCAGCATATTAAAAATGAAATAGTTTTCAATTTCGTTACAAATTATTTCAATTACGTTATAAGCAAAAGACTGATAACTTTGATAGTTTATTTGGATAAGACATAGGATGACAAAATTTTATTTTAAGTAAGGCTGTTGTTCATATTATGATATAAACTGTAAGTGAAAGAACAAATACGATATTTGTGTTGCTCATTGTTGAAGGCCTGTCAAAGACCTATATATAGTCCTTTTCGTCCGCGTCTTTTGGTCTTAGTCTCGGAAGTTATTTATATGAATAAAGACTATAAACAAAATCTAAATGTTTTTATAAGAGTCAAAGTGGAGCTGTTAATCCACTACAGATAACTACTGACGAGGTTGATAACTTAGGGCGTAATTTAACAGTTGCCGAAATAAATCCATTTTTTGTTTTGCCATTATATGTCTTCACCTTTTAATCATGATCAGTGGACAATCAACAATTATTCTAATTTATTCGAATTTCTAATACTATCCATTCATTTCATTGAACACGTAGTATTCTGGGGTTTTTTCCACTAACATTTCATAAGCCCTATGGACTGTGGACAAGCTAGTACTACAAGATAAATTATTTTGATCACTTGCAACCATAAGATTTTAAGGCATTTCCTAAACTTATTTGCTTGAATAAAATTACCAGACTTTATTTTGGCGTTGTTCTGTTGTGTAACACAATCAGAAGTAAATATAAAACAATGTATCTTTAAATCATTATTTTGGCGTTGTTCTGTTGTGTAACACAATCAGAAGTAAATATAAAACAATGTATCTTTAAATCATCAGGGAATAAAAACCGTTAATTGCTGAATCAGCATCGGGCATCATTTGCGCGAAGCAGTTCCACCTCCCGAAAAGGGAAATAACCTGCATCAAATAACAATTTTAAAGTAAAATTAATAACTCCGGAAATGAGTTTCTGTTAAATGTACTCATACATGATCTTAAAGTTTGTGCAATATTCGTAATATATCTATCCTCAGCTTGTGTCTCTATTTCTGCTAGTTGAGCGCCATGCTCTCGACATGAACTCTAAAACATAAAAAAAAATTTGGTATATAAATAATCATAATGAATAAAAGGATTTAGCTGGTACATTTTAATTAAACAAAGCAACCCAACTTAGCAGCAAAACGAAATACATGCATCTAAAGGTTAATGGTAGGATTGGCAATCGCATCCTACTATCAACAATCGGAACTGCGGTAGAAACAGGTAACACAGATGCTCCAAATGCAAAATTTATCTCGGTCCATGAGAGATTCTTCTGCCTTCATTCACACCTTTTAAGTCCATTTGAAGATACATATAGTTCAGTATTTCTCGCAATAACATTTGAATTGACCAATTTAATAAACCAACATACATGTACCACACAAATACTGTCTGACAGTTCATTGCCTAATTATTTCGTTAAAATCTGTTCAAATTGAATCAGCATTGCTGTCAAATCATTTTCAGTGGAAAGTAGAAAAACAAAAATACCGAACTCTATGGAAAATTCAATTCGAAAGTCTCGTATTAAATGTTAAAACCAAACAATTATTCACATAAAACGCATGAAAAACAACTGTCATATTTTTTACTTGATACACAGACATTTTCTTATTTAGAAAATGGTGGATTAAACCTGGTTTTATGGCTAGCTTAACCTCTCACTTATATGGCAGTCACATAAAATTCTATTATATTGACAGCAATGTGCGAATAAAACAAGGTAAAAATGTGAAGAAAAAAAATAGGGTTCAACTTTGTGAAATAATCTAATTCACTATGAAAGCAAACAAATATGTCAACAAAGAAAAACTAATTGGCATATAATAAACAAAGCTCATAAGCAAAAATGACTGACAAGAATACACAAATGACCACAATACAACAACACATTGGCGGGATGCATAAGTACTGAGCCACGCCAAAAGGATAATACCAAAAAATTACTCAACAGTACAGGTTAATCATTTACAAAGACAAATAAAAGAAAATATAGCATGTAATTAACAGGATCAACACTGTCAGTACCAAGAATCTATACTGAAAAACAATCATTATCTGTGAATTTGGTGCTGAATATTTATCAACAAGGTCATGGTATCTTCCGTTGAACTTTTGTAGAAAAACGACGAGATGTTCTTAGACATAGCCCTAGCTGGTTCATCAAAGTTTAAAAAAGTCCGAAAAGCAGCTGAAAGCTCTGAAATAACGAAAGAGTTGAGAAATGTATATTCCATATGCAGGTGACGTTTGAATATTGCTACTAAGATGGGGGCAATTTGATAATTTCAAAATTTAAATCATCTCATTTGTCATAGATTCTGGTTCTGAGATAACCACTCATGTCAAATTATCGGTATAAGTCTAAGAATGAGGCGGATTAGCCGTGTCTGTTGTTTCTTTAAGTTGTAGTTCTGGAGGCTATATTAATGGAACCAATCAGAAATGTCTGGATTTTTGATGGAAAGAACATCGTCAATATATATATATATATCTGAATGTGAAATTAAATGATCTGGCTTCTTTGATCTTTTTCTTTTTTACTAGTGTCTGAATGAACTTCGACTCATTTGAAAATAAGAAGAGGTCAGCAAGGCGAAACGCACGAGACTTCGTTCTTGTAGTCTCAAGTCTACCTCCAAATTCAACGTATATGTTGCTAATAAAAAAAACTCTTGTATACTGATCACTTGTTGCTCTGACTGTGTAGCATGTTTTCCCGTTTTGTTAAATTTTAACAAAATATGCCGTATGGTATCTTTAGGTAATAAATTTATAGCTTATGCTACTATATTTATATTGAAAAACATTGTGGTTTAATTCTCGGTTTAGACGATTTAATTTTCAATTTCACATGTATGTTGAATGATGTTATAGGTAGCGTTGAAAAAAGGAGAAAGATCGAGATTTAAAATTATTATATCCAGAAGTTTCAAAGTATTTATATAGACCCTCTTTCACTGCTGCCAGAATATTTGTCGCTCTAATGGACGAGTCTGTTAAAGAACAAGTTGATGAGGTGGTAATGTACCGTTGTTTATGGATTATGATATTTCTTTTAGACGATTTTTCAATTTCTCATGGGGGAATGGTGTTCAACAGTGTTGACCGTTCAAAGCCTCGCTAATTTATACCGGTTTCTTATTAACTTTATATGCCTTATTTTTGTCCTTCTGATGAGTTAAGCCTTTTTCAACTGATTTTTATAGTTCGTTCTTTATATGTTGTACTGTTATACCACTGTCCCAGGTTAGGGGAGGGTTGGGATCCCGCTAACATGTTTTTCAACTGATTTTTATAGTTCGTTCTTATGTTGTACTGTTATACCACTGTCCCAGGTTAGGGGAAGGGTTGAGATCCCGCTAACATGTTTAACCCCGCCACATTATTTACATGTATGTATGTGCCTGTCCCAAGTCAGGAGCCTGTAATTCAGTGGTTGTCGTTTGTTTATGTGTTACATATTTGTTTTTCGTTCATTTTTTTGTACATAAATAAGGCCGTTAGTTTTCTCGTTTGAATTGTTATACATTGTCTTATCGGGGCCTTTTATAGCTGACTATGCGGTATGGGCTTTGCTCATTGTTGAAGGCCGTACGGTGACCTATATTTGTTAATTTCTGTGTCATTTTGGTCTTTTGTGGATAGTTGTCTCATTGGCAATCATACCACATCTTCTTTTTTTTATATATTCTTAGCCTTGTACATATAACATTCATATTTCGAGACAATGTATGGTTAGTCTATATGTATTATATTGTTATCTTATATTGAAGTGAAATATCACGGATAATCCTGCAATTTGTTATGTTAACTTGACAGGTTTGAGAGCTCATATCTCATGTGAACAAGAAAACAAAGATCACACAATGTTAAGCATTTTTTTAAGCTTGGACACTCCATTTAAATATAATTGTTATTCTGACTGCACGTGGGATATTCATATTTCCTGCAGTGACGAAACCTACTGAGCATTGCGGTGCAGTGGATACAAAACACCGACGGAGCATGACTTTAAGCCCATAATAACTTATAATACTTCAGGTATATAAATTAACATTTAAATATGTATGTGTTACATTATCAGTCATATTAAATTATCGAGGATCAGAGCTTAAAATAACGACAAAAATGCTTAAAAAGTCATAATCCAGCAGTATAGGACAACGACTGTCATTATAAAACACCAGAGGCGGATTTAGGGGGGAGGGGCAGGGAGCCCGCCCCCCCCCCCTTTTTAGGAAAAAATTTGGTTGCTTATATAGGAAATCAATGAAGCGTGACTGGAGCGGGCCCCCTCTTAGGTCACTCAGTGGGCCCCCACTAATGAAAATTTCTGGATCCGCCACTGAACACGGATACACTAGCTTTGATAATTGAAATACAAAACATTATGGGAAATAAAATGAATAAAAATTCTTACTGCTGCGTTATACCAGCTCATCTTTGTGGAACTGAAAAGGTAACAAGAGTTTCCATAATGCAACCATCCTATGTGACATTCTGTCTTAACTGCATCTAACAAAACATAAAAACAATACATAATTACTTGTTATGATTAGTTATCATTGACGATTGATGAATACTACAGCTATGTCAAAGCATTGCATTTAAAAAGGCTAAAAATCGAAGAAAAAATTGAAAGCCCCGGAACACATTTTTATACCCCACCTACGATAGTAGAGGGGCATTATGTTTTCTGGTCTGTGCCTCCGTTCGTCCGTCCGTCCGTTCGTCTGTGCCTCCGTTCGTCCGTCCGTCCGTTCGTCTGTGCCTCCGTTCGTCCGTCCGGTTAAAGTTTTTGGTCGAGGTAGTTATTGATGAAGCTGAAGTCCAATCAACTTGAAACTTAATACACATGTTCCCCATGATATGATCTTTCATATTTCTTTTAATGCCAAAAATGATAGTGCAAAGTTCAGGTTAAAGTTTTTGGTCAAGGTAGTTTTTGATGAAGTTAAATTTACATCAACTTGAAACTTTTACACATGTTCCCTATGATATGATCTTTCTAATTTTAATTCCAAATTAAAGTTTTGACCCCAATTTCACGGTCAACTGAACATAGAAAATGATAGTGGGAGTGGGGCATCCGTGTACTATGGACACATTCTTGTTGAATTTAACTCAGACGAGGATATACTTTCGTATATGTTTGACTACGAAAACTTACCTAGAAACAGTATACCATGACACAGAGTTACACGTTGTTATTGTGCACCAAATAATTATGGACACAAACTTTAAAATGTATGTAAAAGAAATAACATGTATATAGCAAACTCAAGAGTAGGTAATGATAGAGGTATTGGTAAACAAACTTGTAATGACACAAGTGTTATTGACTATTTATTATTGTCATCTAATTTATTTCCAGTTGTTAAAGAGTTCGATATTATGGAATTTGGTCCATTGGTCTCAGATGTCCATTGTCAATTACATTTAGTTATTCAAGCTCCAGTGATTTTATATGATAGTAATGACGAACTCTCACAATTTTGTAGTGAAAAATATGTCAAGTGGAGAAAAGAATTTTTAGATAATGTTAAAAGTTATCATGATTGTCAGAACAAATACTGTTAGAATTAGATAATTTAGAGGTACAACAAGGGATTCATCAAAATGAGATGAACAAAGTTGTAGAGAGAATTAGTAACTTTTTTCAATCAGTTGCTACAAAAACTTTTGGTAAATACAAGCCGTTTAAAAATCGCAAACCAAAAAGCGACAATAAACCATGGTTTAACAAGCAATGTTTTCATAGTAGAAAAAAATTTCATAAAGCGCGGAAAAGGTACAGTTTTATAAACAATGCTGAAAATCGAAAACATATAAAAAATGCAAGCAAAAGCTATAAAATGGAAATTTCTAAAGCATATGAACTGTACCAAAGAAATATTGGAAATAAATTACGCCAGACCAAAAAATCAGATAGTAAAAAGTTTTGGAATATTTTGAATAGTATTGGGTCAAATAAAAAACAAGGCGTAGACCTTGAAATTTCTATTGAAGCTCTCTATGACTATTTCAAAGATATGAATAGATGTGACTCAAATACTGAGGAACCAGAAGTTAATTTTAATGTACATAATTTACCAGATGAATTGTATAACTTATTGAATGGTGCTGTAACCGAAGATGAGATTTTAAAAAGTGTAAAAAAGTTAAAAAATGATAAAGCTAGTGGATGTGACAAAATAATTAATGAATATATTAAATGTACTGTATATGATCTTATGCCAATGTATGTTAAACTTTTTAATTTAGTATTAGGTACAGAAATAGTTCCAGAGTTATGGTCTCTTGGTATTATGATTCCTATTTTTAAGAATAAAGGTTCCAAAGCAGAGCCTGCAAATTATAGAGGTGTAACATTAAACTCTTGTTTAGGAAAGACTTTTTCATCCATAATAAATGAGAGATTAAATAGTTTCTCAGACGAAGTTGAACTTATATCAGAATCTCAGGCTGGATTTAGAAAAGGATTTTCAACTACCGATAATATTTTTGTACTTCATTCAATTTTATCTATATTTTTTTCGATGGGCAAAAAATTATTCTGCACATTTGTGGATTTTAAGAGAGCATTTGACACTGTTTGGAGAACAGGGTTATGGCAAAAGTTACAAAAATCTCACATTACTGGGAAAATATTTACAGTTATTTATAATATGTATCAAAATATAAAGACATGTGTACGATATTGTCACCAAAGTTCAACTTTCTTCAACTGTGGTGTTGGTGTTAGGCAGGGTGAAAATTTTCACCGTTTTTGTTTTCGGTGTTTTAGAATGATTTAGAAAACTTTTTTGTGGAAAATAATGTAAAAGATTTAGAATATATTTCTAGAAACTGTGAAGAATTGTTACAAGTATTAGTTAAAATCTTTGTAATTTTGTACGCAGATGACACTGTTATTATGTCTGATAGTAAGGAAGAACTACAACATGCACTCGATGTTTTTGAACAATATTGTAACATATGGAAACTCCAAGTTAATATAGATAAAACAAAAATTATTGTGTTTAGTAAAAAAAAAAAGGTACGAGACAACTTTGATTTTCATGTATATGGTAATGCTATAGAAGTTGTAGATTCTTACAATTATTTAGGAATAACTTTTAATTATAACGGTAATTTTTGTACTGCTAGAAAAAGGATTTTTGATCAAGCACAAAAAGCAATGTTTGCTCTCTACAGGAAGATAAAACATATATCATTGCCTATTGATATTCAGTTACAACTCTTCGATGCTGTAATCGCACCTATATTATTATATTCATCAGAGGTTTGGGGGTTTGAAAATAAACAGAATATTGAGAAAATGCATTTGCAATTCTGTAAAAATATTCTTGGTGTTCGGAATAGTACACCAAATGTTATGGTTTACGGGGAATTAGGTCGGGTTCCGTTAGATATCTCTATAAAACTTAGGATGGCATCATTTTGGCGCAGAACTATTAAAACAGAGAGCAAACTGTCAAATATCCTTCTAAGACTTATGATTAAACTACATGAAACTAATCCTACCAAATTTAAATGGATTCAATATGTAAAATCTATATTTGATGATACAGGTCTTAGTTTTATATGGAACGATCAATTAGTTGTAAATATTGATTGGTTAAAAAGTATGGTTAAACAGCGATTAACAGATCAGTACTATCAGCATTGGTTCTCGCAGATACATAATGCATCTAGGGGTGAATTCTATTCTTTATTCAAACTCGAGTTTGGTTTGGAACCGTATCTATTGCGATTATTACCCAAGGACAGTTATTACATATCTAAACTTCGATGCTCGAGTTTGAAGTTACCTATTGAGACGGGTAGATGGGCGGGGATCGCAAGGGAAAATAGAAAATGTACATTATGTAATGAGGGAATAGGGGATGAGTTTCATATAGTGTTTACCTGTAAAAATGCTGATGTTTCTGCTCTTAGATCAAAGTTTATACCAAATTACTATGTAATGATTCCAAGCAAGAACAAATTCACTGGCTTGTTGTCTATATGTAACGTACAAGTTCAAAGGAAATATCAATTTTCGTGAAGAAAATCATAAAATACTTAATCTAATTATACCAATTGTCTTTTAAAATATACTATGTATTTGTGTTTCGTTTGTCCTGTCTCGCTATGTATTATCTTAATATGTTTGTATATATTGTCCTCTTGTACACAAGTATGTGTCTGAGGTTATGAATAAAATCTTGAAAATCTTGAATCTTGACAACTAAAGATTGTGAGACATTAACCTGGAAAAAAAACAAGAGATTATTTCTTAATTTACTGGAAGGATTGTTAACAGTTTCTATACTATAATGTATTCACCGGCCGCTTTGTCCATGACTAATAAAAAGGTCATAAATGAAAATGGGCATGTGGCTGCTTTAATCAGAACATATATGTGGTCAACTGTGAGATAGGTTTTCTAACATCATGAACCAAATGATATTGCTAGTTAGCATCCATGACATGTTCGAACAAATTGATTATGATTTATAATTACCTATGTTCGGTAGCTCCCTCGTATGAACATAACTTTTTATGTGACCGGGATCATGAAATTAAACAGGCATAATACCATTGTCGTATATGTATACAGACAAACTGCTCAGATGGTCTAAGGTACGAATATAATTTGCGGGTTGTAGTTATGATTTTGTATAGATTGAGGCTTAATTTCAATGACGGTCAAATAATTTTCATACAGGACTTCTTCCTGACTTTTCAAATTAAAAAAAAATGCGTGCAGTGACTTTTTTTTTGTTTAATTTGTGATCCCCCCCCCCCCCCTTTGAATCTTATATTTTTTTTTATTACCAAATATCCTTCTATCTATTTTTAAATGTCCTAGTTTAAAGACAAATGTCAGAGAATTAGTGTTTTAAGTAATACTTATGATTGTTTTACTAGTCTCAGGTATGGTGACTTCTGAAAGTATTTTATAAAAAAAAAAATCAAAATAATCTTACCTATGAAGCATAGAGTTAATATACTGAAGTACACCAAATTAAACATAGTACAAGTGTTCCTGCTGTTAAAGATACTTTATGTGGTCGCATTATAGATATATGCCTTATCTTTTATCTTTAAATTGATAGTAAATAATCATTAACTTTTTGACGTCTTACTTATACCTGACGGAAATGAGTGACCTCAAGATTTTCCTATTTCTTTTCAAGTTTAAATAGTTTATATAAAAGAGGGACGAAAGATACCAAAGGGACAGTCAAACTCATAAATCTAAAACAAACTGACAACGCCATGGCTAAAAATGAAAAAGACAAACAAACAACAGCACACACGACACAACAGAGAAAACTAAAGAATAAACAACACGAACCCCACCAAAAAACTAGGGGTGATCTCAGGTGCTCCGGAAGGGTAAGCAGATCCTGCTCCACATGCGGCACCCGTCGTGTTGCTTATGTGATAACAAATCCGGTAAATAGTCTAATTCGGTAGGTCATTATATAATTTGCATATCATATTCTGTGACTTTTGGTAAATGCTGCTCCTTTAATTTGCAGGTTTTTGAAATGGTAAATTTCAAAAATGATAAGCCAAGAAAGATCTAAACATAAGTAAAACGGCTATATAAAGAAGTGCCATTGAATGACGATTTTTATTCATTTTTGTATAACTAATAGAGTGACTAAAAATTAACTGAAATTACCAGAAAAAAAGTAAGTCAGGATGGTCGTTCTAAAAAATAATTGAAAGGCTCGAACTTATCTGCATTTGATAAATAAAGCGTATAAAGAAAAGGATGATATGTGATTAACAGTACCATAATTATAACTGTTGTGTGACTGTTCAAAATGTTTATGTTTGGATTATGTGTTAATGTTTGTTTGTTTTTATTATTTAGACTAGGGTTGAACACGCAGGCGCGGATACGAAGGACATTTTAAAATATATATAGTTAAAAGCAGAGAACCACATCACAGTGATTTTGATGGGATGTCTGGTTGTAAAAACAAAAATTAAGGTTTCCTGATGTTTTTTTTCTGATTTCAGTTTGAATGAACTTGACATTCATGATTTCAAAGAGCACTTCGTTAGTATTACAGAACTTCGGTACGGTATAATATACTGGTATTGTATGCATTTAAACTCGGAGATCCATATTTCAAGGAAACAACAACCCATCAATATAAAAAAGATGCCGTTAGTAACCTCTTTTTAGTTGAACAATTTACTGCAGTGTGTTACAGATATATTTATAAAAAAAAGATAAAATACAAGTTCTGCCATATCGGTAAACCTCCATCTTCAAAAATGTGTTGCAGCATACACTAACCCATTAATTCCAACGTAGAACTGTTTTAATTGATTTTGAACCCATCCATATTGCTCCTATTGCTGAGCATGTAGAAATTCCATATATTGCTGTCGGAAATCCTTTAAGAAGGAGAGAAAACTACAGATGTAAAAAAAAAAAAATGAAATTATTTAACCATCAATATTTGTGTAACTTTATGTGTAGGATCATATAGGGTGTGTGTACATTTTGATAAACGGTTTTGAGCCGTAGCTGCTTTACATCTTGTAAATAACAAAACATATGGTATATGCAACCCCGAACATTTAATAAGCATTAAAATTAATAAATAAAAACATAAAGAGAATTCCCTTAGAATTGAATTCGTAATATAGATTCTATTCCTTTTCCTATAGATACATTAGAGTGTACTCGAACCTTCATCGATCTTGTTAAAGGGGCATTAGCTACGACTTAAGACTAAAAATAAAAATAAATCATTTATTAAAACGATATATATTTAAAAATACCGTATTAGCTATTCGCTGTCATTTTGTTTCATTTATATCAAACGAGCTGAGCTAAATACATCACAAACGGTATTATTGGCTGGCAATTCAATAATTTAATTTCAGAGACATACATACATGACTGTCTCTATTTTACCTCATTTGAATCCATCAACATGATACTAATGGTTACACAGTGTGTAATTGTCCTAATACGAGAATTTATCGGGTCAATAAAATTCATATCGGGTGAGGCGAAGCCAAACCCGATATGAATTTTATTGACCCGATAAATTCAGTATTTTAATTTAGGACAATTGAACACTACATGTAACGAATTTATCCTGATTTTGTTATATAACATATAATTATATTTCAATTCAATATAAGGACAATATCAACCAAATATATTTTAGATATTTAATCTAAAACTGTGAAAAATTAAAATATAAGGACTATGAAGCAACCTATTTTTTATTTTATTTTTAATAGGTCAATGGTATAAGGGAGATAATCTCAATTGACGTAATAAATAAGGGAGATACTTCCTATTGATTTACTTTTTGGTAATCATGAGTGAACACGCCGGTAAACATATGCGTAGGCCTTGGTCAAATAAAAGTTTTTATCCTTATTTAGAGTAATTTTCGCAATTTGATTGGCTGATATTGTCCTAATAAATTTCAGTACATTTTTTTATTATGTCAATAGGAATTATCTCCCTTATTTATTACGATTTTTATATTTATGATTAATAATTACATATCCATAGTATTTACGCAGATGCCCGGGATCAACGTACCATTATTTTAGCAATTGTGATCACTAAAATATCAACATCCGGTTGGCAAATTATTGTATTTTGGTTTTGCAGAACGGACTCCTGATTTCAGTAATTTATGCCTTGTAAAGGTTTGCACTTAAGTGTATGTATTGCATATATCTGCTAATATATTTGTTTAATGCCTAATGATGTTATGATAGAAAAATGTCCTAAAACACATGGAATATCTGAATGAATATTTCAGCGATCTTTACCGATCGATTATTGTACAAATCATTACAAGGAAAAATAATAACTGTATACATGTAATTAAATATATGTATAGACAATACATTCAGTGAAATAAGGAAAGATATGAAATGAGCATTATGTACATATGTGTATAGGTAGAGGCAGGGGTGTCCTGCTTTCTATTGTATAAAGCACCTTAAATTTTTAGTAGATTTTAGTTGTGTACAGTAAATCTTATAAACAAATATTGATAGGGCCTAGATATTTTTACCTTTTAATTGCGTAAATTATTTTATCTGTCCTTAAATATTTTAGATTTTCATCCGTGTACAGTGAATCTAAATTTTTTTAGTTATTTGGGGAAAATTTTTAATGTATAAGTTTTAATTAACTCTTGTCTGGATAATATCCGTTGAGGAGGTGTTCCATTTGATTGATGTTGGGTAATATTGTCCGGCTATCTTGATATATATTGCGGACTGCAACAACCTATTCTTGCAGTGTTGGATCTGCTGTTCTTTTCCCTTTCATCTTGGATTGACCTGTTGGTTGAGGTAGGTACGAAATGTCTGGCCGTTCGTGTAAGGCAAAGCTAAGGCAGTAGTCTTGATCAGGTTGGGAACAAACCCCCTGTATGGTGATTATACCTGTATAGAGGAATAATCCTTCTATAGAGGACTGGATTTAAATCAAAATAGGGCAGTAGGACATTTTCTACTTATTATGGCAGTAACCTGGAACAGTTGATGCACCAATTCATGTACTTAATTTAATATGCACATGCCCAGTTTGCTGCTTATCTGACTAAATATACAATCTATTGTTCACCATGATTGAAACCTGTGATGATCAGGTAAATTCCACTCACTTATGCCTCACTGAACAGAATTTCTATTGTTAGATTTAACATGAAATTTAAAGGTCAACTATTCCTTTTGTTGTTGATCAGGTGTTCAGATAGGTATACAATAGATTGCAAGTTTTGTCACTTTAGCAGAAAACTGGTCACCCCAATTTGTAGCAAAGTGCATATGTTGATGCAAATAATGCTAGAGATTATAGCCAATATAACTAGAAAATGCCATTCTGCCCTAATTTGCTTTAAATCCAGAGTAAACAAAAATACTCCTCTATAGAGGGATAATTTTATCCCTCTAAAGAAGGATTATCCCTCTATACAGGTATAATCACCATACAGGGGGTTTGTTCCCAACCTGTTGATGTGGCATGGATGTTTGCGCAGTATTCAATTGTGTGCGAAGTAGGTCGGGGCCATCAATGTCAAAACCCTCTGTGAAGTCTATCCTACAATGCTTACTTCTAGGTTTGCACGGCATATAGAAGTATAGTCTGTGGGATGGCCCGAGCTTGTCTGGCAAAACAGCCTTTGGACATCAGAGTAATCTTGAACTAATAGAAGTAATGGCAATGGCATGCCTTCTGGGAGTTTTATGGACTAGTGACAATGTCTTCTTGATGTTGACTACCTCTGGTTCTCCACAATATTTGGTTGGTGTAAGTGGTTTACTAATAACTGTATCCCTAGCTTGCGTCTGACAGATGTTATCTACATTGTATGTTTGTACTGGTGGCTGTTACAGGAGAAGCAGTGGAAGCATCCACTGGGTGAAATGCTCAGCATTTTGTCTCCTTGTAGATGGAGGCTTGTGTTTCTTTTGAAGGGCCGGCTTATAGGGATCATTTAGTGGCTGGTCATTAGCCTCGATCAAGGTGACTTAAAATCATATAATGTTCACATGTTTGAGGTGTCAAGATGGACAATTTCAATTCAGGGACAAACGGAAAAAATTAGTCTGTAATTTCAATGACCACTCATATTGTTTATCTCATATTCTGAAAATAGGTGCAAGTCATTAAGGTGCCAAACAACTTGCAAGCCTGAAAAACAACAGATATGGATAGCAACAAAAATATACAATCTTTGAAGACAACCATAGGCTTATTTTCATTTTGTTCATTTGTATACATGTATATACTGAGCCAAAAAAGTTTAGCAACACATTGGTTCAATTTTGTTTGTTGTTTCTGCCAAAAAAATTGATTTCAACACCATTGATATAATCCTAAGGTCTACCTGTAATTTTAAACAGTCATACTTTTTCTGGGTGATTGATTTCAACACAAAAATGTTAGAAAAAATTGCATGGGGTTCAACCAGGCCTGCCTGAAATTGACCGTCAGAAAGCTCTTGGAATGGTTGATGCAGAAATCAGTATTGCAGACATCGCAGCTCAATTTAATGTGCATATGTCAACAGTTTAGAGGCAAACAAACAGATATCAACAAATTGCAACTGCACAGGATATGTCGGGATCTGGTATACCCCAAAAACCTATCGTCAAGGGAGGAGCGCTACCTTAGCTTTACATCAACACAAGACAAGTTTATTCTGGCCACAAAAGTTGTGCATTGACTAAGGACAGCTACTGAAGTGCTTGCCAATCCTTCATTGATGCACATGTGACATGGAGCATGGACAGGAAATTGATTTTGAATAACACTATACTCAATTCCACATTTTGACCCTACTGCTCTCCACACAGAAAACAACTCTAGTGAATTCGAGTGATAAACATGAATGTCATAATTCCATTTTATTATTGTATTATAAATTGTTATGATTTTGTAATTAAATAAAATTTTATAATTTTGTTGCAAACTTTTTTGGCTCAGTATATAAATTCATGACAGTTGCCAACTGCCTCAGTGTATGGCAGCTTGTCTCAGTTTGCTTTTCTCAAGTGTTGATGGTTGTTCTTTGTTCCCCATAAAAAAAATAAGAATTACAATTTAGTGTTTACTGCTTCACCATTTGGCAAGTGATATTAAGTAGTAAGAGTAAAGACTGATCTACTGTGAAAAATATGCCCAAATAGCATTAATAGTGTGACATGTCTTCCTTCAGACTGTTGTCTTGTGAATTACAACCATAAAAATACAACTTAACATGTCAATGTAGAAGTACAAATCAGGGTTAATTTTCATATCACATTTAAAAATATGATTCGCATGTTTACATTTTTTTTCTAAAACATTTACTCACTTTTGGATATATGTAGTTTAGAATTTGAGATATATTTTTGGGGTTTGTGTTCTTAATGACTTACCTAAGTTTGCAACATTTTATTTTGCTTGAACAGAGGCGGATTTAGAGGGTTTCTCAGCCCCCCCCCCCTTTTGTTGGAAAAATTTGGTTGATTATATAGGAAATCAATGAAGTATGACTTGAGCAGGCCCCTCTTCGGCAGTCAGTTGGACCCCTTATGAAAATTTCTGGATCCGCCACTGTTTAATGTACAAAAATAATTAAGGAGTAAGTTAAAAAGACCAAAACTCAATTCACACACCCTTGATTTACTCTTAGATTGCTTAGTTTCATATTGTATGTTGATAAATAAAAGCAACAGTAGTATACCAGTGTTTAAAGTCATATGAAACGAGTGACTGGTGAAAAATAATGTTTATCCAATTCTTGAACCAATGCATGTATATACATGTACATTTATCATAAACTTAATAGTCTTCTGTTTAAGATTTTATAATTTTTAACGCAAACATATCTTATAATCGTCAATTTTTTTTCTCTCTGTCTGATATGAAGTAAAAATATGGCAACGACTTAATTGTCGTGATTTGATGCCGTAGTATACCATGTTTACCGATTGTCACCTTATAACAATCAATAAAGAAGCATGGATATTGAGCATGTGTATAACATGTACAATCAGATAATAGTTTAATTTAATGACAGATCCACGCGTATGCGATCACTGGATTTTTACGCTAAGGTCACTTGCATATAAGGAAAATATGTCGGCGAATTGCTTCCTGGAAGTAAGCAATTAAAAAAAAGCAAACTTCTTTTAAATGTAGACAAATTAACATGCTGATAACAGTTAACACAGTGGATTGAAAACATTTAACAGTTTAGATTTATCTCAGATAACAGTAAAAAAAACACCTTATGAAAGGTCAAAACAGGTAAACATCATAAAAAGGTATTGCCCCCGACCACCCCCCCCCCCCCCCCCCCCCCATTAACGTTAATCATGATATTCTTTTTTAGTTTAAGAATATTATGATCATTAAATTGATTTCAATTAAATGTATGCACATTTAAATTCCTTTCTTTAAATATATTATTCTGTTAATCACTGACCCTGCCAAATAAAGTTGTTGTTATGTTATGAATGAAAAAGAACAGATAATTGATGAAATCAACGTCAACCAATCAGGTCGAAATTTCAAGAAATGCGGAACAACTTGTGCCAGAGACAAGTCAGACCAATTGTTATTATAGATTTGCTTAGGGTCTCATAAAATTTTAGACTAACACATTAATTATTTTTTTAATTATATCTGGGCCTTTAAACTTTTTCCTTTATGGCTCATTTTAAAGAAAACATAAATCTTTCAAGCAGTGTAAAGCCCAAGATTTTTTTACCAACTGTTTTATAATCACAGGTCATTTTATTCCAAATTTGGTTTGGAGTAGGGTGAAGGTTTGGGTCATTTACATTTACTACATGTATAGGCAGGTCAATAACACCTAACTTTTGGTCCCTGTAGTAGTAAACATTTGTGTCTCATAACTTTTGTACTGTAGAACCTATTCTCAGTGTTCCTTCCAGGGAAGCAAGTCAATTCATACTATTACTCGTACTACGTCAACTTGTACCACTAAAAGTAAACTGGTACCAGGCCAACGTTACGTTAACTACCAACTAGAACAACTGCAATCATTGCGAATTTGTACCACTGTAGACTCACCATTAAAAATATACATTGATGTATGCATTGCTATTGAAAACCTCGATAAAATATTAACTAATTTGCCTTAATAATCAATTCACTAAATAAACATAAATGTACAATATACGAATGTTACATGTTTGTTCTTTCAAATCTTAAAAAAAAATTGAAGCAACACTGCCACAGTTTTTAAAAATTATGTTTGCCATGGTTTTTGGTTAACTGCCTACAGTGCTTACAGTGCTTTGATTGTTTATGTAATTTGGTCTGAATCAGATACTTAAAGAAAATGTCAACTTTGGTTGTGTTCATTGACCTTTGATTCCACTTAATACAGGAGTCATTTTTAATGTTCAGTTTTTGTGGTTTGGAATAAATCTCAGATACAAATGTACTATAAACAATAGGGCAACTGTATTTAGTGACAGGTATGATTGTTAGATTATTTATCTGTATAATTATTAAATAAATAGAAATTCTCGGACTTTGACCTTATTTTCATGTTTCATTAGTCGATTTCAGTAAAAACCTTAATCTTAAAAAAAGGAAAACAAACACTTTACAAATTTAATGCATCTGAAATGAACTGTTGTTTCTTGGGTGTGTTAAGTTGTTAAAACAATCAAAATTTGAGTCTAAACTGCTTTGGTAGAAAAAATTTAAAAAATATATAGGTTAAGTAGTTTAGACATTTGTTCATCTTAAATTGGTTTATAGTTTAGATAAACAAATCCACTTGATCGAAATCTGAATGAATTGTGCACCTGCATGTGTCACATAATACATAACACATATTGTATAATTTGTGTAACTAATATATAGTTAGGTTCAGCTGAATAAATGTTTTGGTGTGATGGTTAGGAACATATTGCATGAGTACACAATAAAATAACACAAATACAGAACTTCAAAGAAAATTCAAAACGGAGAGTCCCTTTAAAATGTCAAAATCAAAAGCTCAAACACATTTAACTATGGTTACTCAGCTTGTAGGAGTTATAAGATTTGGATATATATGCGTATTCAGTTCTCTGTTAGGCACTTAATTAGTTAAAGTTGATGTGATAAGGTTGCTGATTGAATGAATAGAAACGTATCTATCTGAAAATACCAGTTATCAGATTTATATTTTTCCTCACTATAGTCAAAGATGCATTAGATATTTGGCAAGTCTATTAATTTTTCAATGAAACAGCGTTAACATGTCCAAAAAATATATACTTGTAATAGGGTATGTATATTTGCTTTCAAAATGTATGAAAAAGGTTTGTTAATCGAAGTCTCAGCTGCTCGTTTCTACCACAAAAAGGGTCGGATAGTTCAAGAAGATTCGGGTTTATGGATTACGGCCTATACTAGTAAATTATTTTTAGTCTGAAGCGGTCATTTTGATCTGGACATCATCTGAAAAGTCTGAGCAATAAATTAATAAGCCATTTGCAGTGTTGCAGTTAATTTTTCCTTCTCCACTGCGGTAAATTTAGTACTGTTCACAAAGTCATTTTTGGTCAATTCAGTTTTACGTAGTAGTGGTAGATAATTCAGTAAATTGTTGATGTGTATTGGTATATAACAACTACTGAACAGTCTGAACATGAACTGAACAGTCAGAACATGGACTGAACATGGACTGAACAGTCTGAACATGGACTGAACAGTCTGAACATGGACTGAAGTCTAACATGGACTGAACAGTCTGAACATGGACTGAACAAATCTTTATTGACTGCTACGGCACTGTCCACTGCAAGGGATAATATAAAAAAAGATGTGGTATGATTGCCAATGAGACAACTGTCCACACGAGACCAAAAATGACACAGAAATTAACAACTGAATACTAATTATAATAAGACTGAAAATTAACTAAATGACGTAAATGTTTATTTTTCAATCTTTTAAGTAGCTGTTCAGCTCTAAGTTAATATTGTTTCAGATCAAAATTGAAACTAATGATGTCGAAGTCTGCACATACGTAAAATTTGTTCTACACAGAAAGAAAAAAGCAAAAAGTAAAATCACAAAAATAATGAAATCCGAGGAAAATTCAAAACTATTAATGGAAACATGCTCCAACCAAATGATACGCCATTTCCTAGCTATTAGATTGTGTGGGAACAGTGATGTTTCTAAGTTTTTTTTTGTGCGTCTTTTTTATGTTCATGATTTTACTTTGACCAGTTTCAAATTACTATTTTGATAATTAAAAAATCAATTGAAACATATCTGCTTGACCATGTTCAATATATTTATCAACTTATTTTGAATGTGGTCTTATTTCGATAATAAAATGAATAAACAAACTGTTTTGATTATAAATATATATGCTAATTAAGGTATTGATGTAAATTCTGGAAATTGGAACTTTCAATTTTTAAGTGTGACGGTCATATATGGTTGTCTTATCTTGTTTATAAACTTTTGATAATCGTATTGTATACAAAAAGGCATTTAGACTCGAATGTAGATGATATGGCAATCTAGCATACTAACAAAATAAGAAAGTATTTGAAATATCTAAATTCATTTCTTAAATCATTAAATGTAAATTAATAACAGGTTTTTATGTAATATTTGTTAAATTTGGTATTTTGGCACAATACCTATAATCCTTTTTTTTTGTTTGTATTCAGGTGTTACCATGTTTTACTGATTGGTGATTGGTTGGTGTTTGAATCGCAGTATTATTACACAATTTGTATCTACGTTGACTATTGAACATCATTGGAAGGTAAGCAGTGATTTGCATTTGATAGCTTTTATTGTTTTGCTTTAATTTTGGTTGAGAATACTTTATTTTTAACTTCTTTGTTTCATTTTCTTTTCATTTGTTGCATGTGTAATTGATATGTGCTTGCGTGATATTATAATTTCAGTATATTTTAGTTTCCCCAATAAAAAGTTTGTAATTTCAGAATAAGATATATCTTTTTTTTTAATTAAATTGCCCCAACATGTTTTGTAAGTATAATAGAATAGACAAAGATTTATCGTTGGCAGTATTACCTTACTTTAATAAACAAATCACTGCATAATGTTCTTATAGTAATTAATACGAGACCATTGTTGAAAATTTTATGTTTTATTGCATGGTCTTTAATGTACTAATATTGACATATTTTCCAGTCTTAATACACGGTACATGAACCTGCACTATATACATCCAATATATCTTTTATTTCAAACAATACAGATTAATACACTGCGCTCTGATTTAAATAAATACAATACAAACTACTTGACTTTATTATTAAAAACTAATTTGTTTATTTTACGAACGTGTTTTTGTCATTCCGATGGTAGCACACTTTGTGGCTATTCTTTCTTGTAGATGTTTACTTTCAATCGTGAAGCAGACTTCGTGCAGGTGTTTTTAATGATGACTGAAAAGGGGTAGAAATACCCTTTAACGTCGGTGTCCGATGACGTCATTTAATAAACGAATTATACCGTGTTTGGTGAGTATCTAATAAATAAAAGGTGTTTAAGAAAATTTACAATTGACAGTAGGACCGTTTGGAATATAGTTTTATGTACTTAATTTACCATTGTAGCAGCAACAGGGTATTGGATATCTAATCTTCAAGTTTATTGATACGATAAATCAGAGTTGTATTTCCAATAAAAAAAAAAGTGTGTCATTATGGTTGTTTTAATTGCTAAGCATAATTTACAACAAAAATCTTTAAAGTAATCTGAATTGCCAACTGCAAATAAAAGGAAATATAATCTCAACTATGAACAATTAAACGGATACAGTATTGCAAGTCAACACCTCTGTATGCGAAAATATCTGTCCCTTTTAAACCAGCATTCCATTGTTTTTTCTGTAGAAGTCCAAATTTCAGGAATTATGAACATTATTGTTTGTGAATTTGTTTGGTTTCTTCAGTTCAAGAGTATGTCACGTTACTAGAGTAATTCTGAGTTAATTGTTTCGTCTATTCGCATTGCATTATTATTGAGCGCAGATTCGTAAAATAACCAAGATAGTAGGGATCAAATACTTATTACTTCAAATACTACAGAATTTTAAAATATTATAATATCCCTGATTTTGCAAGTTACAGAGAGAAAATCAAACATAATAGATATAGGGAGATGTGGTGTGAGTGCCAATGAGACAACTGTCCATCCAAATAACAATTTATAAAAGTAAACCATTATAGGTCAATGTACGGCCTTCATCACGGAGCCTTGGCTCACACCGAAAACAAGATATAAAGGGCCCAAAGTTACTAGTGTAAAACCATTCAAACGGTCTAATAAGCATATATATATATATATATATATATATATATATATATATATATATATATATATATATATATAGAACAGGAGCAATGGGTCTCCCCATTGAGAACAGGTCTCACAAACGCGTCTTTTGTACAGTGGATATTCGTCATTTCTAGGATTTTTAATCTAGCGGCGAAGTCGAATGGTCCTTTAGGTTTGCACTCCGTCTGTCAGTCTGGCGAATCAGTTTTTCCATTTTTTTATCATGCTTAGATATATTTATTTGATATTTGGTTTATTGTTTTACTTTGACATGTTACAGATTAAGTTCAAATTTTGTTCCGGTCTGATGATTATGTGCAGAGTTATGGTCCTTCAAATAATCAGTTTTCCACACTTTTTTCAGCATGTTTGAAGATATTGATTTGGTAATTTGTATATAGTTGCAACATGACTTATTACAGATCAAGTTCGAATGTTATTCCAATACAATAAATTTTTAATCGGAAGGGGACCATGTAATACTCTCAGAATGCTTGTTACTTTTAAGCTAAGTACTTATAACTGCTTATGTGTTATATTGAGAATGATTGTTTATGTCGTGCTTATAATTGCTGAATGTTGTTGTTTGCTTTTTTATATAATAAAGACACTACTAATATATTAATTATATATTTTAGTAGATACAGTCAAATAAAAAAGATATGTCTCTGCTTTATTTTTTACAGAGAACGAAGTATGAAAAGACCCATTTGTGGTACCCAATTTGCTAAATGGTGATTTTACTAATATTAAAATATATTCATAATATTATGTAAAATTAACGGAAGGAAAAATAAGAGGACAGCAAGGGCTAATCACAAATTAGTAGACAAATCAGACAAAAAGAAAACCAGTGTCCACAAAACATTACAAATTAAATAAAGATCTGAGAAACACATATTCTAGCAAAAATGTCAAGTGATATATAGTGGCTATGACAGAAAGCAATTCAATGTCAACTTAGACAAATCTATTTCTCAACGGTCAGCAGTCATGCCATATCTCTTTGTTGATTAACTTTTGTAGAAACAAGTAAGCATATGCGAATGCGTTTGGGTTTATGCAGTTAATCTGTTTATTAATTAATTTGCATGTATGTTTTACAAAGATAAATGTCACCATCTAGTAAAATGTATCCTCGATACACATCTACATAATATTTGTACATTAATCAATGATTTCTTCGATTTTATCTCCATGTGTATCTACGTAACTAGTGTATAAACAATATATGACAAAGGTAAATTCACCTTGTAAGTATCTTATTTAAATAGGCTGGTAATTATGTAGATACTGTACTGAGTATATTAAGTAATGTATGATATATCATACGTTTTTAAAGGCATGAAAGGACTATTGTTTTATCTTTAAAAACTTCATCGTGTGGTAAGTCTTTGAGTGCATTTAAATATGATTAAAATAAACTTATGGATTCATTACTATTGATAATATCAAAGTTCAATGAAAGCATCAATGGAAACCATGTTATTGATGAAAGTTAAAACGATGTGTTTTTCTTAGAAATCCAATATTCTTTAGCAGATTGTAATTTAAAATATATAAATCTATAATTAAGCTGCATGCTCGAACTTGATAATAATGATTCACATATATGTTTCAGGAAATGGATTGTGTGTATGTGTCTGATTTTCTTTCTCTTCCTCTTCTTCAATTGTTATATTGCATTTAAAATTGTGATTATGATATAACGGATGTGACAGTATAATAGCTAGCTAACATTTTTATCGTATTAGGGCATTCCTATTTTATTTTAGCAAAACACACTTCTTGTATAAATATCTTTTTAGAAGATGATTGTGTCTGCATGTCGTTATTTCTTAACCTACCTATACGAGTTAAACTTTTGTGCATTTTCAAAATTTGTATTATTAACTATATAATAAAAAAAAGTAAAATCATAAAAATACTGGACTCAAAGGAAAATTCAAAACGGAAAGCTCAAAATCATGACTGATGGAATAAAGGATATATTCATGTAAAGCATTTATAATACACATACATGCTTTATGATAGACGTAAAGTGAAGCAGACACGCATTATTTTGTTTTGCAAAGTCGAAAATACATTGAGTTCAAGGTTTAGTTTGACCCAAAGTCGTGCATGCTACTTTTTTTCAAATATATGATACCGACTTATAAATAATAGTACCTGTAGCTTTGTTTGGCATGTTTATCATCGCTTTTTGTGAAATTTCGTTGCCTATTTAAATACCATGAAGCGCTAAAAGTGCTTGACCTTTTTTATCATCAGGGTAAATAATCCATGTTCTCGAAACAAGGCGAAAATGGAAAAAGATAAAGAACAGACGGTTTATATCATAAATCAAGGCGATGGAATGGACTCTGTACAAGTTTGGCAGGCCTATGCCATGTGTGCACTGAGCATCATGTTAATGCTGGCAATCAGATCAGTTGTGACAAAGTTTGGTAAACCGAAAACTTTAAAAGATGGTGTGTCCTTTTGGAAATGGAGAAATATTCTTATTTCCTGGATCCATGCTGTCATTGTTGGTACATGGGACTTTTTATGGCAAGTATTAATCTTCATATAAAAATTCGTGCTAAGCTATATTAACCCTGGAAAATTCAAGTGAAATGCTTTTTTCATAATTTGTAACTGATAGAATTGGAATATTTTATATATTCTTTGAAGTCGCAGTTTTTTTTATATTTTATGTAACCTAGCACCTAATTAGATATTTTAGACACATACAATCACATTATACTTACTGTTTGAATGAAATTCAGGGTTCCGTTCAAAGTTAGAGCATTTCGTATACGGTTATATTTACCTTTAAAAAATCGTCTCATTGTGTGCTTTGAATTTTGATATAAATAGCTTACAAGATATTAAAAGTACTTGTTACTTCGCTTTAAACCGCATTTGATTTAGTCTTTTTATTAGTGGTCATTGGCTTTCAACTAGCTATCAGTAACTGCTAGTATTCTCACATCTTTACTTTGTATTTTTTTTGTTGTGTGATGTATAGGTACACTAACACGCCCGGTAGGTGTTTTCGTTGCCTGTTTTCTGCTTTGTATCGATCTGATGAGTTAATCCCTTTCAACTGATTTTCATACGATCGGCGTCGTCCTCGTCCGAAGACATTTGGATTCCAGAAAATAACTTCAGTAAAGGTGTATGGATCTTTATCAAATTGTACCACAAGCTTCTATACCACAAAGGAAGGTTGGTTTGATTTTAGAGGTAATAAGTTTTCCTCTTAAAGTGAGTTAAGTAGATACTATATTTGCAATATCAAAATCAACTATGTTTGATTCATGTAATGAGTGTAAGGCATTGTAAGCTGTGCATTGACGTCTGACAGTGTCCATCTGACCTTGATGTCATTTCTATGTTCATTGATAATGTGAAGTCTTTGTAATGCTACTATTTTATCTTAAGGACTATCAACCATGGTGAATAAAGCAGGCGGGACATTTCAACGTGTGTACTCTTGTAACGATTTTATATCCAAGTAGTAACTGACCTTGGTATCCTATCTTTGTGTTAAGCCAGGTCAATTTTAAACATATTGTGTAATAATTGGTTATATTTTGTTCAAGGACTCCGGAATTTGTTTAGCAACTCTATTGGATACAAGCTTATTCATTCACAGAATTATGATAGATCAGTTCCAATAATTCATTGTTTTGCTGTTTTAGAAACTATAGGAAAAGTAAAATCACAAAAAATATCGAACTCAGGAAAATTCAAAACGGAAAGTCTCTAATCAAATGCCAAAACCGAAAGCTCAAAACACACCAAATACATTAAACGAATGGATAACAACTGTCATATTCCTGACTTGGTACAGACATTTCTTATGTAGAAAACGGTGGATTGGACCTGGTTTATAACATTCAGTATTTATTTTTATTTTTGTTTCATATTTTGTGTTTTCTTTACAGACAATATTTATTATTATTACTATTCGTTTTCTTTCTCATTTGTTGAAAAGGTTAGATCGGTATGTTTGGTTAGAATAAGTTTACCATGTGTTTTCTTTCTTATACGGAACCACTGTTATATGTCGTTTCATGTCTATTGTACGAAATTGCATGAATTGCATTACGATAAAACGACAATGAAAGGACGTTATATTGATTATCTATTATTTATGTTTTCTATACCATTTGAATGACTAATTGATAAATGTAAAGAATTAATTAAATTACATTGAAATTGGTTCTTTTTTTGTGTGTGTGCATAAAACCACCGGTCTATAGGAATATGATATAAGTGGACAAAATCAATCGTAGCTTTTCCCAACATTGTTATGCCATATTTACATGTCTATGTTTTTTTTTGTGTTTAAGTATGTTATGGTTTTTTTCTTTGCAGTTTATGGTGGTATCCTGATCTCTTCCAGGATCCAGTGTTTTATATTAACAACGTTATGTACCTGATGGTACCCTTTTCTATCGGTATTTATTCTTTTTCCTTAAGTTTATAAATAATATTGAACGTCACATTATTTTAAAAACTTATTTATTTTCACAGGCACTGGTCTCCAAAAAAAAATCTAATATAATATAACACAAAGGTATATAGGATTTTGTTAAAAGACAAGTGTTTGTGGTTATTTTGTAATATTTTGTACTACAGTACTGTTGAAATTACACTCAAAATGTACGTGTTAAAATTCTTCGGGGTTCGAGCTTTAGAAATGACCGAGTTTTTATTGGAACATTTTATCAAATAGTTTTTTATTGTTGTTTGCTTAAGGTCCAGTTAAAATATTACACACATAATCAAGACACTAACAGATTTACAAGAAATCAAATAGCATGAAAAAGGTAGAATCGGGAAAGTGTGTCGAATGGTAAATATCAACTGTTACTGAATTTTGAGTGGGACAGAAATTTGCCATAAAGCAGGAAATATATAATATGTGAACACATAATTATTTAGTATGCACAGAGCGTGGAATTGTTTCTTTATGAGGCAATGAATTTAACATTCGAATTTCGATTGACTATACTGTGTTTTTATATGCATATTTCCTGCACAATGAAACAGACAATTAGAGATACTTGGTTCAATTTCCATACCCCATGATTTCCTCGGATCCTTTTGATGAAGCAATTTTCTCTATCAAAAGTTAATCTGTATCCAGGAAGTCTTGATGAAACAAGAATAACAGGCTCCAGTTTTTGAAATCGTTTAACAATTTTTGAATGTTTTTAATTTTTTTGGAGAAAAAACACGAAATTGCTACCAAACGAGTCCTTCTTTTTAATAATTTTATGCTGATATTTAACATACATAAAGAAGTTCTTCTTAATATACTTGTCACGTGATAATATAATACAATAGTAAGTTTTCTATAAATAGTAAAATTACAAAAATGCGGAAATCTGAGGAGAACCAAAACGGAAAGTCCCTAATCAAATGGCAAAATCAAATGGCAAAATCAAAAGCCAAAACACATCAAACGAATGGATAACAACTGTCATATTCCTGACTTCGTACAGGCGTTTTCTTATTAAGAAATTCGTAGATTAAAACTGGTCTTATCTTACTTCAATTGTATGACAGTCCCATAAAAATCCATTATATTGACAACGATATGTGAACAAAACAAATGCACATAATAGGTAAACATGTCAAAATAGGGGTACAACAGTCAACATTGTGTTATAATCTTAATCAATATAAAAACAAACAAATATTAACAAAGAAACAAAACATACCATATAGGCAAAACACTTAAGCACAAAATGAAAGACCATAAAAAAAAATTACCATAGCACAATGACGGGATGTACAAATACCGAGCCACGTCAAATGGAAATCATAAAAAAACTCTAATCAGTAAAATAATACTAGTATTCAAAAGGACATACATATAATAAAGATTACTGTAAGACATTATTTAGATGATAAACCATGTCAGTTACCAGAATCTATACTTCAAAACCATCGTCTATTATTTGTGAAGTTGATATAAAATTTATTAACAAGGTTTTGGTATCTTCGATTGAATTTTTTTTTAGAAAAAGGACGAGACTCTAAAACATCTGATATTAGTGGTGAATGAACAAGATATTTAAGAAATTTATGTACATGTATTTATCTAATCTTTATGTCTGAATTGTTGTAATTTTAAAGTACCTTTTAATAAATGTAAGCTGTTCAGTCGATTTAGGTTTTTAGCTCACCTGGCCCGAAGGGCCAAGTGAGCTTTTCCCATCACTTTGCGTCCGGCGTCCGTCGTCGTCGTCGTCGTCCGTCGTCTGTCGTCCGTCGTCGTTAACTTTTACAAAAATCTTCTCCTCTGAAACTACTGGGCCAAATTGAACCAAACTTGGCCACAATCATCATTGGGGTATCTAGTTTAAAAAATGTGTGGCGTGACCCGGTCAACCAACCAAGATGGCCGCCACGGCTAAAAATAGAACATAGGGGTAAAATGCAGTTTTTGGCTTATAACTCAAAAACCAAAGCATTTAGAGGAAATCTGACATGGGGTAAATATGTTTATCAGGTCAAGATCTATCTGCCCTGAAATTTTCAGATGAATCGGTCAACCCGTTGTTGGGTTGCTGCCCCTGAATTGGTCATTTTGAGGAAATTTTGCTGTTTTTGGTTATTATCTTGAATATTATTATAGATAGAGATAAACTGTAAACAGCAATAATGTTCGGCAAAGTTAGATTTACAAATAAGTCAACATGACCGAAATGGTCAGTTGACCCCTTTAGGAGTTATTGCCCTTTATAGTCAATTTTTAACCATTTTTCATAAATATAAGTAATCTTTTACAAAAATCTTCTCCTCTGAAACTACTGGGCCAAATTAATCCAAACTTGGCCACAATTATCTTTGGGGTATCTAGTTTAAAAAATGTGTGGCGTGACCCGGTCAACCAATCAAGATGGCCGCCACGGCTAAAAATAGAACATAGGGGTAAAATGCAGTTTTTGGCTTACAACTCAAAAACCAAAGCATTTAGAGCAAATCTGGTGTGGGGTAAAAATGTTTTATCAGGTCAAGATCTATCTGCCCTGAAATTTTCAGATGAATCGGTCAACCTGTTGTTGGGTTGCTGCCCCTGAATTGGTAATTTTGAGGAAATTTTTGCCGTTTTTGGTTATTATCTTGAATATTATTATAGATAGAGATAAACTGTAAACAGGAATAATGTTCAGCAAAGTTAGATTTACAAATAAGTCAACATGACCAAAATGGTCAGTTGACCCCTTAAGGAGTTATTGCCTTTTATAGTCAATTTTTAACCATTTTTCATAAATCTAAGTAATCTTTTACAAAAATCTTCTCCTCTGAAACTAATGGGCCAAATTAATCCAAAGTTGGCCACAATTATCTTTGGGGTATCTAGTTTAAAAAATGTGTGGCGTGACCTGGTCAACCAACCAAGATGGCCGCCACGGCTAAAAATAGAACATAGGGGTAAAATGCAGTTTATGGCTTATAACTCAAAAACCAAAACATTTAGAGGAACTCTGACATGGAGTAAAAATGTTTGTCAGGTCAAGATCTATCTGCCCTGAAATTTTCAGATGAATCGGTCAACCTGTTGTTGGGTTGCTGCCCCTGAATTGGTAATTTTGAGGAAATTTTGCTGTTTTTGGTTATTATCTTGAATATTATTATAGATAGAGATCAACTGTAAACAGCAATAATGTTCATCAAAGTAAGATTTACAAATAAGTCAACATGACCGAAATGGTCAGTTGACCCCTTTAGGAGTTATTGCCCTTTATAGTCAATTTTTAATTATTTTTCGTAAATCTTAGTTATCTTTTACAAAAATCTTCTCCTCTGAAACTACTGGGCCAAATTAATTCAAACCTGGCCACAGTCATCTTTGAGGTACCTTGTTTGAAAAATGTGTCCGATGACCTGGCCATCCAACCAAGATGGCCACCACGGCTAAAAATAGAACAGGGGTAAAATGTAGTTTTTTGCCTATAACTCTGAAACCCAAATCATTTAGAGGAAATCTGACAAGGAGTTAAATTGTTAATTAAGTCAATATATATCTGCCCTGAAATATTCAAATGAATAGGACAACTGGTTATTGGGTTGCTGCCCTCCAATTGGTAATTTTTAAAGAAATTTTGCTGTTTTTGGTTATTATCTTGAATACTATTATAGATAGCGATAAACTGTAAACAGCGATAATGTTCATCAAAGTAAGATCTACAAATAAGTCCACATGACCTAAATGGTCAATTGACCCCTTAAGGAGTTATTGCCCTTTATAGTCAATTTTTAACAATTTTCATTAATTTGGTAAATTTATGTAAATTTTTACCAAATATTTTTCTCTGTTACTAATGGGCAAAGTTCATTATAGATATAATTGTAAGAAGCAAGAATGTTCAGTAAAGTAAGAACTTCAAACACATCACCATCACCAAAATACAATTTTGTCATGAATCCATTTGTGTTCTTTGTTTAATATGCACATAGACCAAGGTGAGCGACACAGGCTCTTTAGAGCCTCTAGTTTCTGAATAAACTCTTAAGACTTTCAGACTTGCATACTTCAATACAGTCATTACCTATAATTTTATTATATATTTCAGGCTATTTTCTTTATGATCTTTATGATATGATGACAAATGAACAAAAACTCATTGACTGGGAAATTGTACTACACCATGTACTTGTAAGTTGAAACAAAATATTATTAACTTTTTAGTGAACGCGTGCACATTACTATACAAGCAACACTCAACCACCTAAAGGTTTTTGGACAATATAACTTCTACTTGTGATTTCCGCAGTGTGCCGAAAATTTTAGAAGATATGCAGCGATACTTTCATACATACAACCTTTGGGTAGTTAGCTGCAATCACGTGGTACACATACCTTTAAAACACTGTCAAAACGAGCAGTTTATTCTATTATTTTGTTAATTTCACTGAAGTCATATACAATACACGATGGTGTTCACTGATTTGACTCCGATTGATTCTCTTATTTGATTTATAACACGTATTTTCAAATTATAAAGAGTCTAAAATAAACAATATACGAAGCACGGAATATATCATATGTATCAACATTTTATTTGTATTTTGGGCGACGCAATTTAGGTCAACATCGAGGTGACCTCCGACTGTCAACGGTCATCTAATCCGATATAAACATAAACATCAATAAATAGTGATAAAATTAACGGTACCAATTTTCTTGCACCAGATGCGCATTTCGACAATACATGTCTCTTTAGTGATCACTGGGGTAAAGCTGATGACCGTAACTGCATTCACGGTCATCCCAAGATGTCGGATAAAAAATTAGGTCAGTTTCTGTATTGTTTGTTAAGGTGGTACCTAACACTACAGGGAGATAACTCTGTAAAATCAGCTAAACGTTTTAATGACGTTGTGTTGTAAAGGGAATATTAAGCTTCTCAATGATCAAAATTGTTGTTTGTCAAACTGCTATATAACCAATGTAATTTTTCTGACAAAACGGTTGGTTCAAAATTTTTGAAATTTTTATATACTTGTTTTAGGGTCAAAGTAAATACTTTGTCAAAATTTTATGAAAATTAAACGAGCCAAATTAATTTTAGTGAAAGTGTTGGGTACCACCTTAAAGTGTTTCTATATCATTTTCTTTATAAAGCATACATTGATACGATGTAAATTTTTAAAGATTCACACCGAAATCACTAGTTACTAGCGATAATGTGCGTGAAACGGGATATTCGATTTGAAAAAATCGCTAAGATGACCGTAAATTATAATCAAAATATTTTCAAGATGACCGTAACATATAACAAGGATGACCGTGATTGGTAAACAGATGACCGTAACTTGTAAAGGATGACCGTAATTTGTAAAGGTTGACTGTAATTTGAAACCAGATGCTCCGCAGGGCGCAGCTTTATACGACCGCAGAGGTTGAACCCTGAATGGTTGGGGCAAGTATGGACACAACATTCAAGCTGGATACAGCTCTAAATTTGGATTGTGATTAAATAGTTGACACAGCATAGGTTTCTGACACAGAATGAATGTGGTCTAATGAACTTAAAATTTTTTTTTGCCTTTGAGCAATTCACTATGCTGTTGAATATTAATCCTCTCAAAAAAATGTTTGAAGAAATTTTCTTTTTATTTATGAAATCTGAAATGAGAAAAATTTAACCCCCCCCCCCTTTTTTTTCACATCCCCCTTTCCCTTTTTCCAAAACCGATCTCAATTCAAATTTCTAATGGAGTTTGCAAGAATAACTACTCATTTAAATACATCATAAAATATTAAAATGTAAAATAAAGTGCTTGTTATCACTGAATGGTAAAGATTGTTTTAATTTATCAGTTGGTAGTAAAAGTGAATATACATTGTATATTGTATAAAACAATGATTTAAGTTGATTCAACTACTATTCTGGACAAAGAAAGATAACTCCAATTGAAAATTTCTTGCTATTGCACAATATTGTGCAATTAGATATTTCTTGCTATTGCGCAATACTGTGCAATTGAAAATATTTGCTGTTGCACAATACTGTGCAATTGAAGATTTCTTGCTATTGCGCAATACTGAGCAATTGAAAATTTCTTGCTATTGCACAATACTGTGCAATTGAAGATTTCTTGCTAATGCTGAATACTGTGCAATTGAAAATTTTTTGCTTTTGCACAATACTTAATATAATAATTTTGGATCCTGATTTGAACCAACTTGAAAACTGGGCCCATAAACAAAAATCTAAGTACATGTTTAGATTCAGCATATCAAAAAAGCCCAAGAATTCAATTTTTGTTAAAATCAAATTTAGTTTAATTTTGGACCCTTTGGACTTTAATGTAGACCAATTTGAAAACTGGACCAAAAATTAAGAATCTACATACACAGTTAGATTTTGCATATCAAAGAACCCCAATTATTCAATTTTTGATGAAATCAAACAAAATTTAATTTTGGACCCCGATTTGGACCAACTTGAAAACTGGGCCAATAATCAAAAATCTAAGTACATTTTTAGATTCAACATATTAAAGAACCCCAAGGATTCAATTTTTGTTAAAATCAAACGAAGTTTAATTTTGGACCCTTTGGACCTTAATGTAGACCAATTTGAAAACGGGACCAAAAATTAAGAATCTACATACACAGTTAGATTTAGCATATCAAAGAACCCCAATTATTCAATTTTTGATGAAATCAAACAAAGTTCAATTTTGGACCCTTTGGGCCCTTATTCCCTAAACTGTTGGGACCAAAACTCCCAAAATCAAACCCAACCTTCCTTTTATGGTCATAAACCTTGTGTTTAAATTTCATAGATTTCTATTTACTTATACTTAAGTTATGGTGCGAAAACCAAGAATAATGCTTATTTGGGCCCCTTTTTGGCCCCTAATTCCTAAATTGTTGGGACCTCAACTCCCAAAATCAATCCCAACCTTCCTTTTGTGGTCATAAACCTTGTGTTTAAATTTCACTGATTTTTATTTACTTATACTAAAGTTATTGTGCGAAAACCAAGAATAATGCTTATTTGGGCCCTTTTTTGGCCCCTAATTCCTAAACTGTTGGAACCATAACTCCCAAAATCAATCCCAACCTTCCTTTTGTGGTCATAAACCTTGTGTCAAAATTTCATAGATTTCTATTCACTTAAACTAAAGTTATAGTGAGAAAACCAAGAAAATGCTTATTTGGGCCTTTTTTGGCCCCTAATTCCTAAAATGTTGGGACCAAAACTCCCAAAATCAATCCCAAGCTTCCTTTTGTGGTCATATACCTTGTGTCAAAATTTAATCGATTTCTATTCACTTTTACTAAAGTTAGAGTGCAAAAACTAAAAGTATTCGGACGACGACGACGACGCAAGACGACGACGCAGACGACGACGCCAACGTGATAGCAATATACGACGAAAAATTAAAATTTTTGCGGTCGTATAAAAAGAATGACTGTAACTTTTAAAGGTTGACCGTCAATTCTAAGAAATATCCGTATTTGTAGTCATAGTGTTTGTTGAGTTTGTCTCAATAGGGGCTTGGTTAGCTGATACAGATATGTTTCATAAATTTCTTTTTAACTATTTGCCATATTTTGGGTTCATGACAATGATAGTAAATTGCATATGTCTCGTAAACAATGAAATATTTGTTAAAACGATGTAGAAATTTTAATAAAAATTGACAGCGGTACAACGAAATGTTGAAGAAACAAGGATGTATCCCCAGTACACGGGTGTCTCATCGACACTATCATTGTCTATGTTCAATGGACCGTGAAAATGGGATAACACTGTCATATATCATAGGGAAAATGTGTACTAAGTTTTAAGTTGATTGGACTTCCATGTTATTAAAAACTTCCTCGACCAAAAACTTTAACCTGAAACTGGACAGACGAACGGACGAAGGGACGCACAGACGGACGAACAGACGGACGCACAGAACAGAAAACATTGGTATATCTGATATCTATCGTAGGTGGGACATAAAAAGGTGTATTTAATATATGTCATTAAAAGGAATCCCAGAAATAAAAAAAAATCTTTTGACTTGTAGTTTGAGGCTGTGCACCGCATTTTTTAAATTTTACTTGTAAGGTGTCATGTTATTGCTTTTTTGTTGCATGTTTTCCCCAATTGTTCATGTGCATGTCTTGTGGCAAATTCATTTTAAAAATTAAGCCCTCTACTTTAAAAAAAAATATACATATGGTGAACTATGTATTTGAAGCACGTCTTATTTTCATCTACCTATACGCTCATATAAATACGTTTATACTTACACGATTAATTGTTTGATACAAAAAAGTCTTTATATAAATACGGATATTATTTGTTAGAATTGACGGTCATCCTTTTACAAATTACGGTCATCATTTACAAATTACGGTCATCTTAAAACCAATTACGGTCACCCTTGTTATGAATCACTGATTCTGTTACGGTCATCTCGATTGTGATTTACGGTCATCTGAGCGATTTTTTCAAATCGAAATTCCTGTTTCATGCACATTTCTCGGTAGTAATTAGTAATTTCCGTGTGAATCTTTTATAAATTTACATCGTATCAATGTATGTTTTGTTAAGAAAATGATATAGAACACTTAAACAGGCAATACAGATACTGACCTAATTTTTCATCCGACATCTTGGGATGACCGTGAATGCAGTTACGGTCATCAGCTTTACCCAAGTGAGTAATGCTCGTGGCCAAAATATTTGAAATCCAAAGCTTATATAAAAGATGAAGAGCTATAATCCAAAAGGTCCAAAAAGTATAGCCAAATCCGTGAAAGGAATCAGAGCTTTGCATGAGGGAGATACATTCTTTAATTTATTATAATTTCTATCATTTTGTAACAGCAAATTTTATTAACACTAAAAATCCGTATGTTCATGCCAAGTACCGAAGTACTGGCTACTGGGCTGGTGATACCCTCGGGGACTAATAGTTCACCAGCAGAGGCATCGACCAAGTGGTAGTAATAAAATTAACGGTACCAATTTTCTTTCACCAGATGCGCATTTCGACAATACATGTCTCTTCAGTGATGCTCGTGGCCAAAATACTTGAAATCCAAAGCTTATATAGTGAATTGTTCTAGGTCTGTTTGATTTTAAACATATGTTAATAATTGTTTTGCCTCTATGAGAATGAGATTTTGTAGAAAAAAATCAGTTAACCAAATGAATTGCCCTTGTTTTACTTCAAAATGATGACATTCTTTTCTTAGAAATGCTGAACCCGCTTATTTTCTGCGCAACCCATCTCCAGTTCAGGTGTTTAATTGAAATTCACATAAATGCGAATTTCATGTGGTTGAATTATTCTGTTGCAAGTTTCTTTGCTTATTTTGACAAAATTTAACCAAACTGGCTGTTAAAATCTAATTGCTCCCTTAGTGTGTGTGCGGGTATACTTTATGTTTTAGTATTGAAGAAATACTAAATGGGGAATCATAACATGCATGGTCAATTTAATTCCATTACCATATAAACCACATATAATACTGCACTTATACTTAAGCATCTTTTCTGACTATGATTAATTTATGTTTGAATTCAATGTTAGTAGAAAGAAATGTTTATTTTTTTTTTATCTTTTTCAGCTTAGTACCGTGATGATCTATTCATGGACTAACAAGTTGTGTATTGCTTACAGTGTAATACTACTTACGTCGGAAATAAACAGTATATTCCTTCATCTACGAAAACTTCTACAGTTCACAAAGGTTAACTTCAATTCCTGGCTCTATCAGTTAGTAGCAATGCTGAACTTGTTTACGTTTATAACTTGTCGTCTGTTCCCTCAAAGTCGTCTGATGTTTGGTTTCTACACAGATGGACATCGTATCTCAAAAAGCTACTTTATTCTCTTATTGTTAACTTATCCAATCGGGTTTGTTATAAATATAGTTTTATTTTGGAGAATACTTAAATCAGATGTGTTGAGACGATTGAAAGGTAATGATAAACTACTGAATAAGATGGAGTAGAAATTACTACATAAGGTAATAAAACTTTCTAGTCGCAGTGTGATTTTGTAATAATAATAGTAAACATTACCAACAAGGTCAATATTTACCCATTGAGGAAAGTATGGTAATTTGCATTTAGATATATACATAACATGATTTTTTTTGTTTGATTTATGATGGATTGTTTAATTTGTATATGCCCGTTTACGGGACGTATTATGGTATACCGTTGTCCGTGCGTCCGTCCGTCGTCAACTTGTCGAACAGTAACTCAAAAACGCTTTAACTAACCAATTTGAATGTTTATATCTATTGAGGTGAGCTCCCTTTCATTTTTTATAAATTTTAGATTTGACGTTTCTGAGTTCTTGGGTTTTTCATAACAAAAAGGGGGGTTTTCGTTTTTGGACAATAATTCATAAATGATTTGAGTAGTTTTCCTTCAGCTTTGGTAAATTTTTATATCTATTGACTTGAGCTTCCTTGTTTTCATTTTTATAAATTTCGGATTTTATGTTTCTTACTTATGGAGTTTTTATTCATTAAAATATGATTTTCCAGATCAGGACACTTTGGTGAATTGTTTATATCTATTGATGTAAGCTCCCTATTGATTTTCATAAATTTCGAATATGACGTCGAGATATTATTGAATTTTATTCTTGAAAATGTGACGGGCGTATCATGCGATCATAGCGTAGCTGTTTATAATTGTTTATGTTTTGCTTACGAATATATATGTGTGTAATATATTCGTACCCTGGTCAGTATTTTGAAACGGTATACAATGGTTTTGGATTTCGGGACTCGGAATTGAAACATTAATAAAGAAAAAATATATGAAACTTATAAAATAATTGAAAACAATAGACATTCGTTTGAGACCAATGCACATTTCAGTAAACCTTCAATCTTAAAACAAGTTTATATACTATTAACAATCATTTAATTGCATTCCTAACTTCATCATGGTTATACAGTTATACTTAACTCTAAACAATTACAGTTTAGACAGGAATGGCTAAATAACTACTTAATATGAATTGAGGATAACATAAAAGAGGGACGAAAGATACCAAAGGGACAGTCAAACTCATAAACTGTTGTGAGGTATGCTGAGATCGACAACGAACCTAATTTCAATTACTTCTTATTTGGGAGTTCATCCAAACATTTTGAATTCAAAGAGAAATTGTCCAATTTTCTGACATACGTCACTTTTAGGTTGTTTAAGATGTAGCATCTTCGCTAGCCAAGGATAACAATCCACTACCCTCCTCTTCACCCTTGGCAGATTAAGCAAACATTTGGGATAACAATGTTGTGCCATCTGTCGGTTGATTAAAGCCACTCCGAATACATTATTCTTTGCCAACGGAAACACTTGAACACTCTTCAGTGTGGAGGTGTAAACTATGGTAGCGTCTAGTTTACAAACTTTGTGAAGCAGGAAATAAATATATATATACGTTGACGTTTCAACATTTGTGCAAGAAACATACACAGGAACTTCTATTAGTTGTTTAAAAATATTTAATTCTCACTTAATATTGTCGTATGTTTTGAGGGTAAAGACTTGTTGCACAATCAGCACGTGGTAATCATTTTTACCTTGTTTTTTTAAAGACGCTTTTTATTGGATGCAACTAGTTACTACTGCAGCCTATGAAAATCATTACCCCGTGGATCCTAAATTCTCTTTTATCGCCATGGGCGGAGAGGAGGGGTGGATCGTTACCCTTGGCTTGCAAAGATGAAGATGTCATTTCATCGAATGAGAAGTGTTTTGTGATAACTGATGTTAGTCACTGTTAGTCATCTAACGACCGCCGGCCTAATGGCGAAAACAATTCAGCATCTGGACTTCGTCATAAAACTAAACAATTAGTGCTCAAAACACAACATCCAGTATTTTCATTGGTTGGTTTCTGAGTCGTAGTACGATAATCGTGCTTAGAAGTTTTATAACCGTTGATGCTGGAATATCATGCTGAATGTATGACATCCAATTAAGAATTGAATGCTTCTTTTTGTAAATTTATTTGGGGTGTAAAAGCTTTGACCGTAGTAAAAATGTGCACAAAGTCAACACTTTTACAACCCTTCAAAATTACTAAAGAAGCATTAAATACTTACTGTTTGTCTTTTTCATTTTTGGCCATGGCATTGTCAGTTTATTTTCGATTTATGAGTTTGACTGTGCCTCTGGTATCTTTCGACCCTCTTTTATAATTACATTCTATCAAGTTTTTCTTTATTTAAGAATTGAATGCTTCTTTTTGTAACTTCATTGGGGTGTAAAAGCGTTGACCGAAGTACATTTTGTATGAAGCGCAGAAGCGCTTTATTCTAAAGATGTACGCACGGTCAACGCTTTAACAACCCTATGAAGTTACAAAAAAAAGCATTCAATACTTATAATTACATTTTTTGGCTAGGATCATAAAAACACGATTTTTATAAAGTTTTTTTATTTAATTTACCTTTTTTGTGGGACCTCGTGTCAGCATGAATGATACATTTTATTGTGTAATGCAATCGATTAAGAAATATCGCGATACTGCAGTGTAGCAAATCAGAATAACGTTTTATAATAAAACATACATCTAATGTAATTATTTAACTGTACCTGTGTAGTTTATTGTGGAAGTTCGTGTCATCGTGAATGTTGCATTTCAGATTGACTCGAGAATGCTGTTAGCCAATCAAAATAACGTATTCTAATGAACCATACATGTTATGTATTATTGTCAATTAATCGCAATTGTTCTTGTATTCTGTCAATGTGTAAACAAGCAGATATTATTTTAAATTGAATTACTTACTTTGTAATTTCTGTAAAATAATACGGACGACATTTCTTATAATCTGGTGTATGTATTTTCAAGTTGTTGGTCGTCCTTTGAACAACAATTGCCTACATCCTTTTTATTTGAACTTTCGGTGGATGGTTGTTGCTGTCTATCGTACCACCTCTCTTATATAATGTAATTTAACATTTTCATAGATCTTTGTGAAATGAAGAGTTCATTAAATACTTTTATTGGATATTTCTAGTGTAAAATTACCAATTCCTGCAACATTAATCTTTTACTTGCTTTTAGATTCTAAAAGACGTATAGAATTAAAATTATGTATATGACCATAAAATTGAAATAATTTACATGAAGAAAATAATATAAATACTTCCAGCTTTTGCAAAATCAGAAACAAGTCTATTACATTAAGTTTATAAGCAAAATTGTTTTATTTTACTATTGCCATTATTTGTGTGCTTGTATATATACATTTTCAGTTATAAAATTAACCTGTTGTTAAGAAACAAATGAAAGAACTTTTATTAATATTAGTTAATAATACTGTAAACCAACTTATTTTCGCGGATAATTTATTTCGCGTTATATCAAATCTAGTCCATTTCGTGTTATACCAATTCTAGTCGAATTCGCGGCTTTTAACATTTGCGGTTTTCTTATTTACTTGATGTAGATTAATAAAGATTTACTTATTCGCGACGATTTATGTTCGCGTTATTTTTCTCCTCGCGAAAGTCGCGAAAATAAATCGCTCACGAAAATAAGTTGGTTTACAGTACTTGCAAAATCTTCATAATAAAACATTTGAAATATCACAGAAATCATCCTCTGCAGGCAGAGACGCCTTTCAATCAAAAGTAGGCTTTTATGTCATATATCATTAGGAAATTTCCACCGGAAGTCTCTGTAAGCGTGATCTATAATGAAAATCAATTTTTCTTGGTGTGTATTACTGAAGTTATTTCACTTGACTGGGCGGAGTCTAGCCGGTTAGTTCATAATAAACCAGTCCATCTTAACATAGGTGTTTTAGGATAAACTCATCAATAAAGTGTGCAATCATTGTTTTGTATATTCATTTGATGATACTGATAGTTGATTAGAAATCAGTAATAATTATAACGGCAATCATCCTTATCACACACATCTTCAAATAGACTGTCCTTATGCAAATTAAAACATAAACTCCGCCCGATCAGTTGAAATAACATTGGTAATAACCATATTTTACTTGGCAGTCTATATCTAGACTATAATGAGTTGTGTTAGTATGTCTGAATCATTGTGTTCACCGATATATTTTTGTGCATATTTTTTTATACCTACATGTAACTGTTATTTTGAAATACTTAGTGATGCACTGTTTTTTTTACATCAAGAATTATTGTATATTTATTAATACTAATAAACATTGTTTAACGTCAACTAACTTAATATGTGTATATTCAGAAAAAATAATTCCGGATATACATTTAGGAAAGTGTGTAATTCGCATAACTTTGTTAGCTAACGTATTGTATTTGTAAAATATTTTTTTTCCTGAAATAGGTTTTATGATTAAAAGATTAGAACTTCATTTGTGTTTCGTCTATCGCAAGTTAAAGGATAATTTCTGGTTGCAAACGCAACAGAAACATCGCTTTGTTTACCTAAAGCCGCGTGATTACGACAGAAGCTACATAAATACGTGGCTCTGTATTCATACATCCCGTCATTGTGTAATTTTTTTGTGCTATTGTAAACTTGTGTATTCTTGTCTTTGATTTTTCTAATATGATTGGTCTATATCTTTGTTACATATTCTTTTGTGATTAAGATTATAACACAATGATGACTGCTGTACCCCTATTTTTGACATTTTCACCTGATTGTTTTGTTCACGCATCGTTCTCAATATAATGGAATTTGATGCGACTGTCATACAAGTGAGATATTTAGCTAGCTATTAAACTAGTTTCAATCCGCCATTTTCTACATAAGAAAATGTCTGTACCAAGTCAGGAATATGGCAGTTGTTATCCATTTGTTTGATGTTTTTGAGCGTTTGGTTTTGTCATTTGATTAAAGACTTTCCGTTTTGAATTTTCTTCGGATTTCAGTATTTATTGTGATTTTTTTATATATACCATATTTTAAATGATCTTTAAATCTTTGGTAGTTGGTCGATTTCACTCCTTCCTTTGTTCAGGTGAAATACATGATTGAATTTCCTATTGCAATCCATGACAGTAGAAAATTCAAGTGGATGCCATCCTAGTGCGATCTACTGATGAATTACCCAACGAAGTAAACAAATGTTAATACATTAAATTTACTTCAACTCTCAGTTACCTCTAATTTGCATCTAGTGCACACTAAAAAGCTACTATAACAAAAGACTCATCATGCATAATTTCAGTTTTATTCAAAAATATTAATATAAAAATAAGAATACTTTTAAAAGTTTACTAAAATCAAATAAAAATAGAATATAAAAACTTTGCTTCGGTCATTAAACAATTAAGGCATAGCGTGTCTGTAAAAGGTACATAAGTTCAAGCGAGTCTGTAAAAGTAACTAACTCAAGCGTGTCTTTAAATGATGCATCAATTCTCGCATTATATAAACTTCGGCATGCATATTGAATTCATTTTGCTAAACCACGTTTAATGTGTTCTTTCTAGAGCGTAGCTAAGGGTTGTAGTCTAAGACTGTCGTATAACAGATTATGGCTATAGTTTTTGGTTTTACAGATGTATAATACTCATAGGATAATAGTAATATGTGCACAATACACTACTGTGTTTAGACAAGGACACTTTCTATACTTAGTATAGAAAGCCCCTGGTTAGGTAACGTTACATATCATCCCTTTTAGAATGAGTGTAAAACACGATGTCAAATGAAAATGAAACACTCGGGTTCAAAGATGAGAATCTTGTCAAATAAAATTATTTCTGTTTTGAATGATTTCCTAAACGTTCACCCATAAATCAATCTTCCTTTTTACTGTTTGATTTGTTAGGTATAACCGTTTTATCTGCCTTTAAGGATCTCAGAACATCTGATTTGAATATTCTCCAGAATAGAATCACATTGATTATAAATCCTGGAGGAAATATTATGCTCAATGTTACCATATACATTCGTGGAAGTTTATGACCATCTATGTAGAAACCGTTTAGTATACGACACTGCGGAAGCAAACGACACAATATAAATGAAATAAGATTCAACAAAGATGTAGTTCTGTATATTTTTGTCTCGTATCCAACGGTAGAGAACTGCAGCATTTTCCGAAAATGAAGAAATATGCTGTTTATTTCAGCCATCAATGCTAAAATGCTGTATCCAAGACACACTTTCGCTGTCCAGTTGTATGTAAAACCAATTAAGACCTATGAAAAACAAACAAAAAAAGATAAAATAAGAGTGTAATGAACAGTAGAACAAATTATATATGATTTGTCAAACGTGAAAGTAAAAGTGTTATTTGATTCTCAAGGGAAAAAAAATAAGAAAAATTTGTAAACAATATTTCATTTAACAACTGTTATGAAAAAGTTTATCTAACAAATAGAAACGCATGGAAACATAAAAAAATATGGAATGTGTCCGATTCCCCCGCTTGCATATCATATAAAGTTATAAAGGAACAAAACTAAAGAACATTAATCAAAGTGCTTGTAAGCACCGAAGGGTAAATATTGTTTTAATTTTTCAGTGAACATTACGTGTATAAAGCATTGGTTGTAGTTGATCCAACAACAATTATAGACAAAGGAAGATAACTCCAATTTTCAAAACTAATTTTAACAATTATATCTGATATTTTTAAAGAGATAAGATTCCGATTTTTCAATTTGTAAAGGAGCATAAATCTAGAGCGGTTGAAGTGACACCACCAAAACTCAAACTTGATCTGTATATTGTGATAATAAGCATTATGTATAAGTTTAATTAAATTTGGTTGAGGCGAACTAAAGTTAGAGAACGGAAACAAAAAAGTCAGCAATATTTTCATTTGTAAAGCGGCATATCACTAGAATGGTAAATGTTACACCACAACAATTCAAACTTGATCTGTGTTTTGTGGTAATAAGCATTTTGAATAAGTTTCATTACATTTGATTGAAGCAAACTAAAGTTAGAGAACAGAAACCATCTTTGGGACGGACGGACGTACAGACGGACAAGGGTAAAACTTAATGCCTTCTCCGGTACGGTTGTGTCATAAAAATAAACATCACTCTTTTCTATGTTGACCATCTCACTAATTTATTTCATGTTCCATGATTTTGTGGAAATATTATAGACGAAAACTTCGTAAAATAAGATATGTGCAAACATGAAATGGCGCAATTAGATCTATCTTCTGAAATATAAAGCTTTATACAAAGTTTACATTGCCGCCGCTAGACAGTAATACCCAAGTCTCGCGTAGTCTCATCTGTTTCGTTAAATAATAATAATAATAATAACATCTTTATACAAAGTATACTTACCAATACATGATGCAAAGTAACTTCCCAGTTTGTTAGAAGTGTTCCATTCATCATATTGTCTATGACATCATACAAAAAATAGCCTAAAACGAAATGTTAATAATGTTAATGTTGACAAAATATTTATAAAATATAGAAGTTGTGGTATGCTTGCCAATGAGACAACATTCCGTAAGAGATCAAATGACACAAAAAATAAAACCAATAGGTCACCATACGGACTTCAACAACGAGTAAAACCCATACCGCATAGTTAGCTATAAAGGCTCAGAAATGACAAATGTAAAATATATAAAGTCCATAGTTAAACAAGTGAAATTCAAACAAGAAAACTAATGACCTGATGACGATTATAGGACCTATTAATATTCCCCATTGAATGTGATAGCGATTGTTCCACTGTGACAGTTTGTTGAATGTCGTGAACTCTTTTGATAAAAGATGATAACACACAGATAATTTTATTCAATCAGTTATAGTGTGGAATCGGATGAAAAGAAATGCCACCCTCTCAATATTAAGGTTACCAGGTATAGGAAAATGAAATTTCCAAGAAAGAGATAATATAAAAAAATCAGTAACATATTCAATCTAGACAAAGACATGTACAACTATACTATTAGAGAAGACCTCATTTTGTGTGTCGCTTCTCTTCCTTCCACAATAAACCAATCATCATGCCTCTGTGTCCTATAGGTAGCATGCATAGTCGCATTTGTCATCCATTCTTATGATTATTCAGATTGCGTTATTTTGGGAGAAACACGACAAAAAAGGAGTCCGGATATGATTCCATCATCAGACTGACTATAAGTCATAGATATGATTTCCGGTTTGAGAACATGCATAAATACAACCAATCGTATGATAGATAACAAAAATGAAAAATAAATAAGCCAATCAGAGCGTTCTCCATATAATGGTGTTTAGGTCGCAAGAACCACAACTATTATACCTCCTTATAGAGGACGATTATTTTTCGCGTTTATCTACATGTAAACTACGATTATACTACTTTAATATATAGAGACTCTCTGTATTCTGTCAGGGACTTTCTATGTTAGTATAGAAAGTCCCTGATTCTGTCTAATGTTTCTTTGAAATGTTTACTATTTAAGGGGTCATATTAAGATAAGTAAAACATGTTCAACTTCATCTAAAACTACCTCGACCAAAAAATTTAACCTGAAGCGGGACAGACGGACGGACGGACGGACGACCGAACGCATGGATGCACAGACTAGAAAACATTATGCCCATAAATGGGGCAAAACAAAATATTGTTGAAAGGAAAAAAATAATGATTTGGCAAAAATGAAAGTAAAGTAGAGATCAGAGGGAGGCAGGACCTTTTTCGGGGCGTCGGGATCGGGTGTTTTTAAGCTCGGGATCTTACGGGATCAGGGAATATATTTTTCTATTTCGGGATACGAATTTCTTTAAATTCTGCATCTCGGGATTTCATGGTTATAAGCCCGGGATTTTGGGATCAGGACCCCTCCGACCACCCCTCAAATTAGCCTTAGTCGGTCTTAGTTATTTATACATGATTCATATCCTACCAATGGCATGTTAATAAAGCTCTTAAAAGAAAAAGCACTGATGAGTTGTCCTAGAAGCATATTTTGTTAGACTCCTAATGGTCTATATACAAGCAGTTACATTTATTACATGTTTGAAACGGTTCAAATTTTTAATTTGATTTAACGAAGCATTGTAGCAAAGGAGAAGAATAATTGTGGTCTGAGGTTAGAAACACGAAAATGAATTGAATTTAACAGAAAGGAAACAAATATCGGACTTTGGAAAAAGGGAGAGGGCTTTTGGTGCCTTTTATGAAATTCTTCATACATAATATCTTTTACAAAAAATCATCCTACAACAGTTCACAAGCTGTATGCCCGCGATTTCACGGGTATGTTCTAGTTGTTATAAAAAAGCAATGAAGAAAAAACATATGATATATAATAAAAAAAAAAAAAGAGATGTCGTATAAGTGACGTACACGTATTTATATAAAGCAATTATAGGTAACTTTTGTCTATCTTATCCTGATCAAACTAAACCTTTTATTGGTGTATTCTTAAGGACGTACTTCGGTTAAGATTTGGAAGTTGTGACAGATGATCGGACTTCTTGTTTTTTTTCCTACGATACAGGAAAAAAATATTTTGTCCCATATCACCCATTTTTCGATTCATATAAGACTTCAATAGCTCATCAAAGGTCATTTGCTAAAATGTAAGCAGATTCTATATTTTTTAATTTCGATTTGAGACCCAAAATATGAGGTAAGAGTCAGCCTTTTCCCGCCATTTTTTAAAAGTCAAATATCTCGAAAAAGAGCTGCATAACCTATCAATATTTTAGGCTTAATTTGTTCCTTAAGCCCCAGTCCCACTAGACCACGATCGCACCACGATCTAAAATAAATTCAGATCGTGGTGAGGTCGCAGTATGAGCGGCAAGAAAATCTAAATTTCCATTGCTTTCACGATGGTACTACGTCCTCAGTACGCTTCTACAACGATCCTGCTACAATTATACGACGTTTTCACCGCGCTTATTCTGCGACCTCACTACGCTTATCAAGATCTTTCTACGCTCATCACGTTCTCACTACGTCATACCACGAGTTATCCGATTGCAACACGATCTTACCACGTTTCTACTGCGCTTATAGCACTTCTTACCACGTTTCTACTGCGTTCTCAGCAAAAACGTCAACATCGTGTTCCATATCAATACAGTTCCATTCCTTCTGTTTCTGATTAATACGTAGATTTCTCTGAAACAATACAGTCATGCCACCAAAATCTATTAGAACACGTGGGCGTGGACGTGGTAGGGGTTGATGTAGAGGCAAAGGGAGTTCTAATAGTAACGAATCCTGATCCAGCAGAGATGACGGACCGATCAATGCAACCTAAATTACAACCTATTGCTGGTTCATCAAGCTCAGATGACGATATTTTAGTGAACGATAGCAGAGATGACACACGTGTCAATATTAGTAGATACTAGAACACACCCGTGAAATCGCGGGTCCGTGACTGAATTGAAGTATATAACTATGCGAAAGCCTTATTTTAGTATTAGTACTGTCATCTGATAAAGTCATGCCGATTATAAGATACACAATTTTCTCTGCTTTCAAATCTTTCTGTTTGAACCCGTCGAACTGGAACTTATCAATTATTGGTAATATTAATTATTTGGAAAACAAAAGGTCCTGGAATGGAGTACTTTTTAATCAACAGCATTGTCCTATATTAGTTATAAATAAAGTTGAATTCTTTGATTCGCTGTTTTACGTCATGCCCGCTAACAAATTGAAACTTATTTTTAGTCCAGATTTTTAGTATTCGTATTGTTATCTTAGAAAGTCTTACGGATTAAAATACTACAATAGGTAACAATTTGACAATTTAGTAGTGTCAACCCTGTGATTATGACCCGTGTATATAGCATATTAACCCTGAATACACCGTTTGGTGGTGCGCCTGTCAGATGCGGAACGTACAGATAAGGTAATAGGTAACAGGTGATTATACTATTGGTATCGGTATCGGACTCGACCCGGAACTTCCTAATTATTGGCAATATTAATTATGTGGAAAACAAAAGGGCCTGGAGTGGTGTAATTTTTAATCTACACCTTTGTACTATATTAGTTGTATATTAAAAGTTGAATTCTTTGATTCGTCGTTTTTACGTGATGACGGCTGACAAATTGGACCTCGTAATTTTAGTATTATAGATAGGAAGATGTGGTATGAGTCAACTCTCCATCCAAGTAACAATTTATAAAAGTAAACCATTCTAGGTCAAGGTAGGCCTTCAACACGGAACATTGGCTCACATCGAACAGCAAACTATAAAGGGCCCCAAAATAACTAGTGTAAAATCATTCAAACGGGAAACCCAACGGTCTAATCTATACTATTAAACGAGAAGACCTCATTTTTGGTGTCGCTTCTCTTCTTTCCACAATAAATTAATCAACACGCCTCTGTGTCCTATAGGTACAGTGCATAGTCGCATTTGTCATCCATTCATATGATTATTCAGATTTGAGTTATTTTAGGAGAAAAACGAGAAAAAAGGCATCCGGGTATTGTCCCGTCATTGTACGAAATTTTAAGTCAGATTAGACTTCCGGTTTGTGTTTTTCTGTATACTTTGAACATACATATACTACGAATAAAGTGTATTTTCAGAATTTTATCTGCTATCATTTTCAAGTTTACTATCCACGGCAGTCACAGATTTTATTAAATGGAGAGGGTCTGTATACTATATCAATGATCACCATGGATCGATTAGTAAACTAAGAATTGAAAGTAAATACGCTTTATTTATATAGTAATGACTCTATACTATTAAACGAGAAGACCTAATTTTTGGTGTCGCTTCTCTTCTTTCCACAATAAATTAATCAACACGCCTCTGTGTCCTATAGGTACAGTGCATAGTCGCATTTGTCATCCATTCATATAATAACCTATGACTTATGATACTTTTGCTTCTCCAGTCATTCTGTATTTAACAAAATTCTTCCAACAACACTTTACATACTGATATTTTAAACTACGCTCTGAATGCCCGCGATTTCGCGGGTGTGTTGTCGCATTTGTCATCCATTCTTATGATCATTCAGTTGGGGTTATTTTGGGATAAAAACGAAAAAGAATGCGTCCGGATATTTTCCCGTCATTGGACAAAACTTTAAGTCAAATTAGACTTCCGGTTTGTGTTTTTCTGTTCTTTGAACATACAAAGACTATGAATAAAGTATATAAATTTGCTTTCTGCTGTCCTTTTGAGTTCTAGCATGTATCATCCTTGCTTAACGTGTTTCAGTTTGGGTTATTTTGGGAGGAAAACGAAAATGAATAATATTTGCTATTTACTATCAATTAGTTTACAGTGGCGGATCCAGAACTTTTCATAAGGGAGGGGGGCACTGACTGACCTAAAAAGGGGGGGGCGTTCCTCTCATGCTTCAGTGATTCCCCATATAATCAACAACTTTTTTCAACGAAAACGTTTCTGTACATACTTACATACATTTACTATGAATAACTGTATTTGTTATAATTTACTATAAATTCCTTTTCTGTACCTTGAACATACAAAGACTATGAATAAAGTATATAAATTTGCTTTCTGCTATCATTTTGAGTTCTAGCCTGTATCATACTTGCTTAACATGTTTCAGTTTGGGTTATTTTGGGAGGAAAACGAAAATGAATAATATTTGCTATTTACTATCAATAAGTTTACAGTGGCGGATCCAGAACTTTTCATAAGGGAGGGGGCACTGACTGACAAAAAAAGGGGGGGTGGGCGTTCCTCTCATGCTTCAGTGATTCCCCATATAATCAACAAAAAATTTTCAACGCCCCCCTTGGGATCCGCCTATGGTTTACTATCAACAGCGATCACTGCGGATATATTTCTGTATACATACATTTACTATGAATAACTGCATTTGTTATAATTTACTATAAATTCCAATGGTTATCTTGGGGGGGGGGGGGGGGCTCTTTACTATTCATGGAGTTCACTGATGTATATATATATATATATGTAAGTACCTTTAACTTTAGATACCTCTCCTGATATTTTCTGTATAGTAATTAAAGTATATATGCATGTTGATAGAGTACAGATAAACAGAAGGTATACAAATCGGTATTTGGAAAATAGGGGGAGGGCAAAAAAATGCCCTGTCCCTAAGTACCTTTGACTTTTGATACCTCACCTGCAATTCTCTGTATAGTAATTAAAGTATATATTCATGTTCATAGATTACAGAAAAACAGAAGGTATAAAAATCGGTATTTGGAAAATAGGGGGAGGGCAAAAAATGTGCCCAGTCCCTAAGTACCTTTGACGTTTGATATCTCTCGTGAAATTCTCCAGTCAGTATATTTTTTTTACAGTTTACATACGCTCTATTTCCCCGCGATTTCGCGGGTGTGTTCTAGTCTATATAAAAACGAGAAGCATGGTTGGGAAAATGGAAGTCCTTTTTACAAACAGACAAACAAAACCTTGAGAGATTTCATATATTTTATGTGAAAATGACACTAAGAATGAAAGTCGTAGTATGAACGTAGTGAGGTCGTAAGAAGAGCGTGATGAGGACGGCAAGGGCGAGCTAGAATCTTACTGTGGTCTTGAACAGCGTGGTGTAAACGTGGTATGGTCGTAGTGGAAGCGTAGTTGGGTCGCGTTGAGAACGTGGTGGTCGTAGTGAGGTCGTAATAACGTCGCTGTGAGATCGTACCCCAGTCTTTCCGAATAGAATCACGCTTTCGCTACGCTCTCGCTACGATGGCACAGCGACCTTTGCGATCTTTCCACGACCTTAGTGCGCTCTCACTACGCTTCTACTACGACCTGTTTTCATCACGACCGCACCACGATTGTTTTGAACATGTTCAAAGTTGGCCACGCTCATCACGATCATGAAGACCTCACCACGACCGTGCTACGACCTTACCGCGATCTACACGATCGTACCAAAATTTGCATTTTTTTTCGCAGATCGTAGTGCGATCGTGGCCTCGTGGGACTGGGGTATTAACTAATGCTCTTTCTACTGGAATTATCAATTTTAAATTCTTGAATGACTTTTAAAATTTCACCTAAGTACATCCTTAAACATACTGTAAAACATGTTTAATGGTAACCTCATTGTTTTTCTAATTTTTTTAACACTTTAAATGAACAAAATTAACTGCCCGTCGCTTAAATGTAAATGTAAAATTTTCATGTGTTTATTGAAAAATATACGTTATAGAATCAAAAATGTTCCTCCAAATTATTAACCAGATGCTCCGCAGGGCGCAGCTTTATACGACCGCAGAGGTTGAACCCTGAACGGTTGGGGGCAAGTATGGACACAACAATCAAGCTGGATTCAGCTCTAAATTTGGATTGTGATTAAATAGTTGACACAGCATAGGTTTCTGACACAGAATGAATGTGGTATAATGAACTTAAAATATTTTTTTTGCCTTTGAGCAATTCACTATGCTGTTGAATATTAATCCTCTCAAAAAAATGTTTGAAGAAATTTTCTTTCTATTTATGAAATCTGAAATGAGAAAAATTTAACCCCCCACCCCTATTTTTTTTTTCACATCCCCCTTTCCCTTTTTCCAAAACTGATCTCAATTCAAATTTATAATGGAGTTTGCAAAAATAACTACTCATTTAAATACATCATAAAATATTAAAATGTAAAATAAAGTGCTTGTTATCACTGAATGGTAAAGATTGTTTTAATTTATCAGTTGGTAGTAAAAGTGAATATACATTGTATATTGTATAAAACAATGATTTAAGTTGATTCAACTATTATTCTGGACAAAGAAAGATAACTCCAATTGAAAATTTCTTGCTATTGCACAATATTGTGCAATTAGATATTTCTGGCTATTGTGCAATACTGTGCAATTGAAAATACTTGCTATTGCACAATACTGTGCAATTGAAGATTTCTTGCTATTGTGTAATACTGTGCAGTTGAAAATTTCTTGCTATTGCACAATACTGTGCAATGAAGATTTCTTGCTATTGCTGAATACTGTGCAATTGAAAATTTCTTGCTATTGCACAAAACTTAATATAATAATTTTGGATCCTGATTTGAACCAACTTGAAAACTGGGCCCATAATCAAAAATCTAAGTATATGTTTAGAATTAGCATATCAAAAAAGCCCAAGAATTCAATTTTCGTTAAAATCAAACTTAGTTTAATTTTGGACCCTTTGGACTTTAATGTAGACCAATTTGAAAACGGGACCAAAAATTAAGAATCTACATACACAGTTAGATTTGGCATATCAAAGAACCCCAATAATCTAATTTTTGATGAAATCAAACAAAGTTTAATTTTGGACCCCGATTTGGACCAACTTGAAAACTGGGCCAATAATCAAAAATCTAAGTACATTTTTAGATTCAGCATATCAAAGAACCCCAAGGATTTAATTTTTGTTAAAATCAAACTAAGTTTAATTTTGGACCCTTTGGACCTTAATGTAGACCAATTTGAAAACGGGACCAAAAATTAAGAATCTACATACACAGTTAGATTCGGCATATCAAAGAACCCCAATTATTCATTTTTTTATGAAATCAAACAAAGTTCAATTTTGGACCCTTTGGGCCCTTACTCCTAAACTGTTGGGACCAAAACTCCCAAAATCAAAACCAACCTTCCTTTTATAGTCATAAACCTTGTGTTTAAATTTCATAGATTTCTATTTACTTGTACTAAAGTTATGGTGCGAAAACCAAGAATAATGCTTATTTGGGCCCCTTTTTGGCCCCTAATTCCTAAACTGTTGGGACCTCAACTCCCAAAATCAATCCCAACCTTCCTTTAGTGGTCATAAACATTGTGTTTAAATTTCATTGATTTCTATTTACTTATACTAAAGTTATTGTGCGAAAACCAAGAATAATGCTTATTTGGGCCCTTTTTTTGGCCCCTAATTCCTAAACTGTTGGGACCAAAAATCAATCCCAACCTTCCTTTTGTGGTCATAAACCTTGTGTCAGAATTTCATAGATTTCTATTCACTTTTACTAAAGTTAGAGTGCGAAAACTAAAAGTATTCGGACGACGACGACGACGCCAACGTGATACCAATATACGACCAAAAAATTTTCAATTTTTGCGGTCGTATAAAAATTTAAAGCAAAGGAACACAAGGCAGCATGCAATTAAGGTGTCCTCTTCTTTATGTTCAGAATGATGAGATCTTACTACTGTCCATTCACACCAACACTGATTCTGCCTTTAATTTTGAATATTATAATGGACAAACACTTTAAAAATAAAATATTATCAACAAGAACAGGATTTACAAATACTAGTAAGTTCTTATCATTTTTTGCGTTTTTTTACCATTTTTGACCAATATTTTATGTGTTTGAGTTGACAGATTTTAAGCAAATAGCAACTCTAAAGGGCATATATAAATATAGTATTTAAAAAAAAAAAACATGATCTATTTGGATACATAAAAGCAGCTTTAATAAAAGCTGATATCATTAATTACAGTAAATGTCGAATATAAATAAGTTGCAATGTGTGATAAATAACATTTATCGTGCGCAAAATGCCTCTAAACAAATACTACTAAACTATCAAATTATCTCCTGGACCAGTTCACTGAGCTCCTTTTTAAACGGGTTTTATTTTCTGAAAACGTTAAGAAGTATTGATTGGTTGTTGGTTGGTTTAACGTCCAGTAGCAAATATTTCATGCATATAGAGGACGACAAAAATATAGAAGGTGTGAACACACATATGAATGTAAACCAAATGGCCTTCTAGTTGACAATTATTTTAGATAATTCTAACATTATAAAAAGAAAAATATTGACTAACTATTATGCATTTATATAATCTGAATAAGGTCAATATGTTGTAACTATGAAAGATAATAGATAATATGCACATAACAGACAACTGTTCAAAATCAAAGTAAGTATGACCTAGTTTCGCGGTAAAATATAAGCCTAGAAATACGAATGAAATAAATGCTTGTGTGCTATAACAGAATTACTATCAATAAACGTGGCACAACAACAATGTTGGAGAGTGTTCATGGTGGAAGATGTCCATAGACTTATGTGAGCGACACAGGCTCTTAGCAGCCTTTGATTTTACTTTTTGTAATCAGTGGAAAACTAAATGTGCTGAGAAAACAGTACATTTTACTTCAGAGAAATTAATAGTATCTTTTATTCGAAATTTGCATTTGACCTGCCGTTTCCGATATGCGTCTAAATTGGCAAAAAACTTATTTTTTAGAAACAAGTTTATTTAATACTTTTTATTCTATTCAAATACATTATCTAGCTAGCTTAATAATGAAAAATTCTCCAAATCATAAAAGGAGCGTCACCAACAACAATGAGGCAAGAATATAAAAAAAGAACTATTTTATTTCAAACTATTAAATCGGAATTTTGAAATACTAGATTTCGCTATTAACAGACAGTTTGGATCCATTTTGTCCCCAAAAAAAAGCTTAAAACGTCGTTGATTTATTTTTGACTTGATAATCGTTCAACCTCATTTGAATACGCATTCATAAAACCTTCGATTTGATCCTCAGCTGGAAATGGTTTACGCATAATTTAAGCATGTTCTGCTGTTAGAAAGAACGTCAACACTGAAAAGTGAACCAAAGGAGCCACGAGGAAGAACCATTTTGTTGACTGATTCGGCAGACAAAAAAAAATCATTCTTTATAATAAGTTAAAAATATGATTTATTATGATAATTGTTTTTAATCTATGACATAAAATAAAACGGACATCTGAAAATCATCTTCATACGATTGCACGTGCTAGTCTGAATAATTATAATATGCATTCTTAAATCGGATCATATGCCCATCGGCAGTCTTCGGAGATATAGTCCCGATCGATGTTTTATTAGAATGCGTCTAGTCTAAGCAACACACACAATGCTGATACATTATAACGAGTTGATGTATTGTCAATTGTTTCACTTTGGACATTCGTTTATTTTGTTATGCATGTCGTTGAGTATGTTAAAACAATTATAAGATTTAGAGTTTTATCGGTGATCACACAGTGAGTTTGACGGCGAACGTCCCTTAAATCTAGTATGCATTTATGACTATTTACTATAATATCATAATTCCACTATGTTCAATACAAGAAGGGAGAAAAGCGGAAGACAATAATTTCTTACTTAAATATTTATAATCGGGTTCCACCTAAATAATTATCTAATTTGTCCTAAAGCTTTTATAATCGAATTCATTTTTCTTTTATTATACTCCATGTCAAAATGCCAGATTTTGATTGGCTAATACGAGGGTGTCAATTTACTCTATTACCATTCATGGAGACGCTTGATCAAGTGTGTTCTTTATTAAATACGACTCTATCCTATGACAAATACTCATTACCCTTCACAGAGACGCTTGATCAAGTGTGCGCTTTATTAAATACGACTCTATCCTATGACAAATACTCTATTACCCTTCACAGAGACGCTTGATCAAATGTGCGCTCTATTAAATACAACTCTATCCTATGGCAAATACTCTATTACCCTTCACAGAGACGCTTGATCAAGTGTGCGCTTTATTAAATACGACTCTATCCTATGACAAATACTCTATTACCCTTCACAGAGACGCTTGATCAAGTGTGCGCTCTATTAAATACAACTCTATCCTATGGCAAATACTCTATCACCCTTCACAGAGACGCTTGATCAAGTGTGCACTTTATTAAATACAACTCTATCCTATGGCAAATACTCATTACCCTTCACAGAGACGCTTGATCAAGTGTGCACTTTATTACATACAACTCTATCCTATGGCAAATACTCATTACCCTTCACAGAGACGCTTGATCAAGTGTGCGCTCTATTAAATACAACTCTATCCTATGGCAAATACTCTATCACCCTTCACAGAGACGCTTGATCAAGTGTGCACTTTATTAAATACAACTCTATCCTATGGCAAATACTCATTACCCTTCACAGAGACGCTTGATCAAGTGTGCACTTTATCAAATACAACTCTATCCTATGGCAAATACTCATTACCCTTCACAGAGACGCTTGATCAAGTGTGCACTTTATTAAATACAACTCTATCCTATGGCAAATACTCATTACCCTTCACAGAGACGCTTGATCAAGTGTGCGCTCTATTAAATACAACTCTATCCTATGACAAATACTCTATTACCCTTCACGGAGACGTTTGATCAAGTGTGCACTTTATTAAATACAACTCTATCCTATGGCAAATACTCATTACCCTTCACAGAGACGCTTGATCAAGTGTGCGCTCTATTAAATACAACTCTATCCTATGGCAAATACTCTATTACCCTTCACAGAGACGTTTGATCAAGTGTGCCCTTTATTAAATACGGATGGTTAAGTACAAGATGTCATAGTTTATTACTTTGAATTTTAAATTTAATCGACAGTAATAACAGAACATTCAGTATAATAAATTAAATAACACATATCTGAGAGGGTGATAGAACAGATTGTTACCCCTCGAAAAGATATAGTCAACCTTGGCTTCGCCTCAGTTGACAATGTTTTCTCGGGGTAACAATCTGCTCTATCACCCTCTCAGCTATGTGTTATTTATATATCATCATACCTTTTAGCTATATGTAACACGGTAGTACCAAAGTGCACGATACAAAATATTATTACTTAACAAAATTAGAAGTACATTGCAAATATGTTTTCAGATATGCTTCACCATAAAAATGCAATAACTTTATTTTAAAAATGTCTTGCTTTTCATTGGGATACATTATATTAACTTCATTTGCAGAAATAAATAAGGAAAATATACTTGTATTAATGCCTATACATACCCATTGAAAACGGGATCATGAGATATATGAAATTATTCAGATAGAACACTGGATCTTCCAATAGGTCAGGATACCATAAAACACTACAATATCAATAACAGGTCAGTTTAGAATATTAACATTTATTTTTATAGTTGTGTGCATAGGTTTAAATTTAAATAAGATACAAGACGTGCATATTGAACAATATTTTAAGTAAGCAGTCTCTACGTCTATGGCACGCCGTTATTATATTTATTCAATTTCGAGATATCTTATTTAGTTAAATAAGATATCTTATAAACTAATTGAGATATCTTATATATTAATTGAGATATCTGATTTATTAAATAAGATATCTTATATATTAAATAAGATATCTTATTAAAATGTTTATAAAGATATCTTATTAAATATATAAGATATCTTATTTAAAATATAAGATATCTCTATTAATTTGTAAGATATCTTATTAACTATATAAGATATCTTTTATATAGTTAATAATAGAGATATCTTATTTACTTAATAAGATATCTCCATAAGTTAATAAGATATCTTTATTAGTTTATAAGATATCTCTATTAATTAATAAGATATCTCTATTAGTTTATAAGATATCTCTATTAATTAATAAGATATCTTATAAAGTATGTATTTAAAAGATATCTTTATAAAGAAGATCTTATATACTTTATACGATATATTATTAATTAATAGAGATATCTTATTAACTTATAGAGATATCTTATAAACTAATAGAGATATCTTATAAACTAATAGAGATATCTTATTTACTTTCAAATTAAATAAGATATCTTGTTAAATAAATAAGATATCTTCAAATTTGAATAAATATAAAAAACGGCGTGCCATATACGTCGTATGAATCTTGTTTAAGTCTAATATGTCCACTTTTTGATAAAAAAAAAAAACAAAAACAACAATGAAATATGAAATATCCATGGGCAATGGTCTATCTCTACATACAACTATAACACATAAAAAAAATACTCTATACGAGTTTTGTCAGAACTACACTGTTTGAAATTCATATGAATCCACGAAATACGGAGAAATACACAGCACTCCCAATAACGATCGATCAGACATATAGTCTGAGAGTGACACTCAATATATTTGAATGGGTACCGATTTTATATCCCGAGCTTATTTTAAAATCTAGAAAAATATGCCTCTTTTATGATGGTTGGAGAGGGGCAAGCTGATGAATTACCACACATCTATTTTCGTAAAACAAATATCACAGACACGAACCATCGACAATTAACCACTAAACTACCAGCTACTGGCTTTGGACAGGCACATTAAGAATGTGGCAGGGGTAAGAATTATTCAAAAAGGTCTTAACTTATCAGATCGATGCGAAGCACACAAACTTTTAACTTTTACATGACAGGGTATATATACCTCCATCACAACAACAAAAATACAACGTACAGATCTGAGACTATTCGCAGTTACGGACAGCTGGTTCAAAGCCAAAATAACAACTAATAAAAATTATGTACTAGTATCTAAGACCATGTGTGACATTCTTGTCCCGCGTGTGACTTTGTCAAATGATTCTCTTCTCCTGGGATTACTATTGGTTTGTCTACCAATCATTGGTTAAGGCAGTTCAGAGGAAAATATTTTCATAGTATTGTATCTTCGCTTTCGCCCTCACCGTATACAACGATTTTTGACACTGTCTTGATAATCGCGTTAGTTGGCTCAAAGCATGATAACTTATATTACTATTCCTTTATACGTACCATAAGAAGTTCCATGTCCCTCCTAGTACACCATGGACCCATGAAATGAAGATATTACGCCATTTATAGAATTTAACTTCTGATTTTACGAACTTTGGTTTGCCAATTTTCGTTACTACAGCGCTCATACAAAACCAGAAAATTGTACTAATCAGAAACACGAGGTTAGCAGTTCGTACATTTACTGAATCTCTACCGTCACCAGGGTTGACTATAAAAGATGTGTTGTAGTATGCGTCGTAAGATGCCAGATCCATTATGGAAACAGACTAATTTGAAATCCTACAATATCCAGACTGAACAACGTCTATCTAAAATAAACAGAATTAAAACAATATTATTGTTGTTCAAACAAAGAGACAAATTGAAATATAACTTGTTTAAACATGTTAAACATCTAAATAAATTCAAAACAGAAATTAAATGTTTATATAATTCAAAGCGTGCAAATATAAATTTCAATAGAGCTGATATGACAATCCACCTCAATGTGACATGTTATCGACTCTCAGTTTAAAAAGCTCATAACACACTAAACAAATATATACAAAAAGTATTTGTGAATAATTATATATTAAATTCTGAATTAACTCTTTTCAATAAAGAAGTTCGCAAATAAAAAGTGCAGTCAGTGGGTATGCCTACATAGTAAATATTAATCGTTTATTACTTTATAAGACTCCTTGCTTTGGAAACATACAAACAACAAACACTGTTATCAACTAAATTGAATCAGAATAACACAAAGATTTAAAACAATCAATTAACATTCTAAATTTCTACTTTACAAACTTTCACTCAAGTCCAGTTGTTTCATTATTATTCCTTATTACAAAATGTATATTGTATTTTTTTTTCTTTTTATTTCTAATTTTCGTCTGTAGTATGTATCACATGCATTCTTACTATGTTTTTTCGTCATTATCTAATGTACTTTGTGTTTTTATTTATATTGGGAGAGGACGTCTCTAATGTTGTTATAACTTGTGTCCAGTACCCTTTTGCTACTTTTGCAAATAAAATATGTTGAAACTAAACTAACTAAATTGAGAAACATACCTCCACTTTATATCGAAAAACAATTGGCCATCATGAATAAACATCATGGTTGATATGGTCAAAAAAAAAGAAATGACATAGCTAACTAATATCACAAATTGACTAAACAAACATCTATAAAAGTCACCACACGGGCTACCACAAATTTAGAAAATTTACCTCAACAGCATATGCTGTCCTATATGGAAGAGGTGTATCTTTCAGAGCTCGAATGCTCATCGAAGCGTATATGAAATCCGATGATTGATTGATTTGTGTTTAACGCCACATTCAACACTGTTGTGCTATTTCGTGGCGTTCATTTTATGTTGGTGGAGGAAGCTGGAGAGAACCGACCTTAGGTATGAAAACCGACAACCCTAGTCAAACAATGTCAATTAAGATAAGTCAAGTGCACCTACCATGTGCGGGTTTTGAACTCACAACCTTAGTGTTGAAAGGGTAGTAATGCAGTGGCTCGACTTCTTAGACAACAAGGCCACCGAGGCCCCTATGAAACCATGTGGTCAATATTTTAATTAGATCGTATTTTAATGAAACATTCATTATTTCCCCCTGGATTTAAAATTATATTTTCCTCCTTTGACATAACTTAATTGGGATTGTCTATACCTTTTATTACACAGGAAGTTTACACCAAAAAATAACTTACACGTGTTCCGGTGTGTAACATACAACGAATGTATTTGTTTGAATTGTTTTCGTCTAACATATCAAGTAAGAAAAACCCAGATTTTTGTTTAAGAATGTTGTTAATTTTAATGTCCTTGTAGTATCAATTTCTTAGGCAAAGCAGTAAAATTATTGAAATATTTAAATAGCTTACATGATATATTTAGTAAACATGTAATTGTGTCATGTCAAATATGTGTGTGTAGGTGTATTACAACTAACAGATTAAAAAAAAGGTGTACATGTTAAAGGGAACAAGACTTCATAACTTATAATTCTTTTCAACATACAATTATGTGAATGAATGTAACGGTAAATACCCGTACACAAATCTGACATTTGAATAGAAGGGTAAACAATTATATAATCAAAACCAAGCTACGGTCCACTACATTCTAATTTATCAGCCTTTTCTATCGTGCAATTTTATAAGTTTTTTGGTTGTTTATAGACTGTCTTTAAATGAAGACGTTAAAGATAAGTATGTACACTATGTTACTGTTGTACAGACAGAAGTACCTATCAGTTTATATTCTCATAAACTGTACAAAAATAAACCATGAAATTCAACCAGGTACATTATAGTTGTGATAAAGTATCAACCTTGCTAATTACTGATAAATGTAATAGACTCACCTTGTATGTTAATCAGTACACATATGATACCTGTGATCGATACACGTTTTCTGTCAATACAAACATCCAGATTTTGATGACAACAGTTTCGTAGGCGTGACTCACCGCGAGAAATGAGATAAGAAGTTTCGCCCTTCTAAATTTCGCCTAGCTTTGTATATCATTAGCAACGTACATGGATCAGTGCACCCCTTTATAGTTAGATACCCATCGATTTTCTTACTATTATTTTATTCGTGTGTTCAGAGTGTTTCCTACAGTTGTCAGGCACATAAGTTTACGCATGCATCAACATACACTGTGTCAGATGTATAATTACAACCGCTATATATAGATACCGGTATAGATGCCAATTTTGAACCCAGAAGAAATATAATTTTGGTTTATCCTCGGTTTAAAGCAGAAACAAAACTTGTATGACGGTCTTAATTACGCTATTGAGACCGTCATACAATTAAATTCTCTGCTACGAATTCACAGGCACTTATCTCTGAAAAAACATAATTTTAAAACAGAATAGGTTTTTTTTTTCAAAGAGAAGTTACTGTGTATGAATTGAGTCTCCTAATACCTGATTACGCTAGTTCGGATTTAAATTAGAAGTGGGGTTTCAGTGGCGGATCTAGAACTTTTGTAAAAGGTGGGGGCGCACCAGTCACGCTTCAGTGATTCCTATATAATCAACCAAATTTTCCCACGAAAAGGGGGGGGGGCGAGCCCCCAGCCCCCTCCTGGATCCGCCTATGGTTTTTCTTCGGCGGATCATGACATATAAAAGAACAAACTGACCTAGTCGACATATATCATCAGTTACGTTGACCTCTCGCGTGCATATTCAGGATAATTTTAAATTCAACAAAATACATTACTTAGCGTGATCTTGATATTTTTTGGTTAAATAATCAAGAATTTTATAAATAAATTGCCGACATTTACCCAATGAAACTAACTTTTCATAAATCAAATATGAACGGTAATAACTGTCCTTTCATAGATTTAGATATGTCAGTTTTACATGAGAAACTGAACACCAAACGGCCGATTTTTCGTTCCTATTGTTTGGGTTTTTTTTTCTTTTGCGGTCGGTTATGTTCCTTTGGCACCATCTTAATATTACGGCGTTTTAATATATATATATACGCACTAACTCGTTCTCTATGACCGTGTCTGTAGTGACGTTTTGGATTTCAGTGAACGTTATCTAGATGTATAACTTGTAAATTATTCTGTCAAGGATTTCGTTACCAAAAATCACTTACAGTAAAACCTTCACTAAATACATACAACTATTTGGTTTGGAAATTTGGCTGTATCTGTAGAAGACTTATTTCAAACGAGATAGCACATCTTAATTTTCACGGTTATGTTGTGTTTAAAACTGATTCTTTAAAACTAAATACGATTGGGTTTGTCGCCTGCAAGCATTTATATGTTCCAGGTTAGGGAAGGGTTTGGCACCAGCAAACATGTTAAGCAAACATGACTGCTAACGTGTAGGAAAATATTTTTGAAAAAAAAGCAAGGAGAAGCGCATATAGCCTCATCGGAGGAGGATTTCACGGCTATAATGAATTAGATGTAGAGACAATGGTGCATCTGTACAAAATATATGTATCCCCATTACTTCTCTATGGTTTGGAGCTAATACTATTTACAACAAGCTCATTAGCACTAATCGAAAATTTTCAAAAAAAGCTACTTAGACAAATACTGTCATTACCAACTTGCGTAGCAGATATAACTATTAACATCTTAACTGGAATATTGCCAATAGAAGCCCAACTACATATATTCGAGCACTTGGACTCTTCAACAACATCTGTCATCAGCCCGAAGAAAGTATAGAAAATTCGCTAGCTATACGACAACTTATCGTAAAAAACAACCAAAGTTCTAGTTGGTTTGTCGCCGTAAAACATATGCTCAGGAAGTACAATCTGCAAGAAGCCACATGGTACCTTGACAACCCCGTCAAAAAATAATTATGGATCTCAAACATCAAGAGAACAGAAAATAATTACTGGAGCAAATCATGTGCAACTGCTGCCACTATATAAAGGACTAGACCATCTCACAACGGGAAACCTGGAAAAAGGTAAAATTCATCCTCTATTCAGAATTAACTGCCACTCAGCCATAGATACGACAAGACTACCAGTTGAACTAAAGCTGCTTACTGGATCATATATTCTACAAAGCAAGCGAATAAAAATGTATAACGACGAAATCGATCCGAAGTGCCTACTATGCTCAAAAGGATGATGAAACTGTGACCCATTTCATATTACACTGCGTACAACTCCGAAATATCAGGAACAAGATACTTTTAGAAACAGTTGATGTACTAAACAGTCTTGGAATTCAATTTAATGAACTATTGGACAGTGAAAAGTTACAAATAATTCTGGACATCACACCGGTAGCAAAAACAAAGAAACTCTCTCCAGCCAGTGTAGCAAAAGTAGAACGCCTAACTAGACGCTTGATATATCAGTTACACATAGCCCGCTATAAGATAGTATGCGGATGATAATTATAATTATGACTTTAAAAAGGAAAGACTTACCAGTTAAGACTTGTGGCATAACATCGTGGCCACAAGTTATTTTTTTTCTGTTTAGTATTAAATTTATATTAAGATCCATTTTGTTACATCTTGTGATCAATTTTATTTGGCAATCGCCAATGGCAGTCAGCAGGGTTAAAGAACATCAGTTGTTCGACCTGTTAGTCAAATATATATAACAAGTCAAAAAGGGTACAACATCACCATTAAATAACTATAAAATGAACAAATATTAGATATTTCAGATAACAGATATCCTTAGCACGATGTCAAATGAATCATGTCAAAATATTCAAACTGAGAAACTTTTTCTAAATCTCGAAATGTATACAATTTAAGCGAACACCACAGACGCTGATACAATTTTAAAATTTCCAAACACGGCGCAAAGATTACAAAGATATGCCAAATGAAAATAGTTATTTTCGATGTGAACTGGCACAACTCTAAATTTCCAAAGGTTGTGACAGTTTAGATGTTATAACTGCATTGAGGGCAGTCCTCAAACAAAAAAATCAAAAATGTCCTAACCGAAGTTTGTATAATATTTCAAATTTGACAACGGTAGGACAATTGCAACAGAAACTACATATTTAAGCCTCCCGTACGAATAGCAGTCTAATAATGATTAGAATTAGAAATATTATGAACACATGAAGTTTGATAGAAAAGTTATAATTAAGCTATTCAAGAGAGGCAACATAAACAAATTATACAAAACCTTATATATCTAGTACAACTGCTCTATATTTAATCTTAGTTTTATCAAAGAATTGTTTATTGATAATTTAATTCGAGATTTGGTACTTGTCTTAATGAGTCGATTGTTCTGTTCAAGCAGATGATATCAGTTTGTTTATGATACGCCAGAATGTTATCAATGAACTATCAAACGCTAAACTTCACTGCATATCACTGTAAATGTAGCGTTTATGCAATTCACCACACTGACCAAAGGCACTTGTGTCTGATTTTTATTCTTATATACCTAATATAATCTTCTTATCTTACCTTAGACAAGTGCCTGTAACACTGACAAGGAATACAGCTTCTCATTAGCATTTGTCAGTCGTATAATGCACACCGAGAGTGCTCATTGAGCCCGGTAATTGAAAAAAAAAATAATTTCGGAAATGTATGGAATATGCCAAAGTAATGCTATCGATATATTTCTGTGTATCATAATATGTGACTGGCCACAAGATTTCCTGGCTTATGAGGTAGTTAAAATAAAATGAACTAATTGCTTATTTGTCCAATATATGATGAACGGGAAAAATCATGTCCAGTTTATATGACAGATTTGTTGAAATGAAAGTGTATTGGGTCATTTTCTAATTGAACTTAAACTTGCAATAAAATTAGCTTTAACCTTTTCTCTAATTTTTGTGCTATTTTCACATTTCCTGACCGGTGTGAGAAAAATATGATAGACCTGATGACGTCACATCAAAAGTACACAACTTTCCTCAAATCTTTGAAAAGGAAGGATATAAATAATTGGAGAAGCAGACTCTACCACTAACTCGTGTATTATGACATTTCTCCACTCTCAACAGTTAAATATTAAAATTTAACTGTCTCGAGTGGAGAAATATCGTAATACACTTGTTGCAGTTGTAGAATCTATATTTATCCTATATTTAGTAGTACTCAAATACAGTAGTTTTGAATATTTGATAAATAGCCTGCTGTTTAATCCATATTGCACAACTTTGCAATCTCCGGCGCAGAGATCATTGAAAATTTGTTTTTAATTCATGCGGGAAAAAGTAATTTCTACTTCAAACAAATACTTAAAACTTCTTCACATTTATGTTTTTGCCATCAAATAAGTGGAACCAAAGTCCCTCTTTATAAATATTTTGAAACGACTTGCACTGCATGAAATGATACGTTTACAAAGTTTATTCATAAATTAAATTTCTAGTTTTGAATTTAAGGTCTGATTTATGAAGAATTATTTTAGTAGTTTATGAAAGTTTAATAATTTTTTTAAATTTCTTATTTTCTTAAGTTTAATTCCGATTTATGGGTTATTAAACTTGTTATTTATTTGAAAAATAATAGCAGTTTAAATTTGTTATTTAAAAGGTTTAAATCTAGTTTATCACCGTTAAATTTTTCGTTTAAACATACGTTTATTTTTTATCAAAACTACTAATATCAGACGATTTAACTGAAATTTAATTTAGATTAAATAACAAGTTTATACTGATCAATTTTTGTTCGGTAAATTTGAAATTTAATGCCAGTTTTGGTATACGTTTATTTTTTATCGAAACTACTAATATCAGACGATTTAATTGAAATTTAATTTAGATTAAATAACAAGTTTATACGGATCAATTTTTGTTCGGTAAATTTGAAATTTAATGCCAGTTTTGGTAACGTGTTTTACATTGTTTTATCGGGGCCATTTATAGCTGACTATGCGGTATGGACTTTGCTCATTGTTGAAGGCCGAACGGTGACCTATAGTTGTTAATGTCTGTGTCATTTTGGTCTTTTATGGATAGTTGTCTCATTGGCAATCATACCACATCTTCTTTTTTATATTATGTTTCTTGTTTAATTTCAATGATGAAGTAATTCTTCTTCTTAAGGGTCAACAAGGCTTCACTACTGTCATATGAATACATGTTGTACAAAATAAAATGGAGCGAAAACGTTATTAAGAAAACAAGACGACTTTACGATCGGGCTTATTATAATTGTTCAAAGGGAAGAAGAAGAAAAAAGAAACTTTCGTTGAAAAAATATTTACAACTTACGTAAATCAATATTTAAATCTTGAAAATCCCCCAAACCTTTAGAGATTTTCAAGTAAGTAAAGGTCTTCGTCAGATTTCCATGGACGTTCTGGTTATCTTTTATCCCAGTAACAGAAAATACAAAACACAACAAATAACAAGAGCTTGGATAATGGCTAAATTTCATTGATTGATTTTTATCGTCTTTTATAAGGAATAATTCAGTTATGAATAGTTTAAACAACATGTATTTATCGAAGTACATATGTACATATCAACAACACAAATAGAATATATTTTTAGAAACAAGCAGTTTTGATTATCCCCCTTATTATAAACTAAATATATTTTGACATTTTGACATTTTTCTTTCATTTGATATTTATAATAATCATATATATACGAAATTTACTTCTATACAGTGCACTTTGTCAGATATTTTTTAAATATCGTATCACTTTTTTGATAATATTTATGATGGGATGTAACTCTTTTTGTCAACAATCATATCTGTTTCAGAGGAAAATATTTATTTTAAAAATAAGTTATCTCCCATTACATTGGAAAAGCGTAAAGATTTAAGATTATACATTTTAAAATTTGTCTTTCTTTTTAATATATTCAACACAGTTTTACAGATGGGTGGATAATTCTTTAAAAAAAAAATAACCAAATGTGCCGCATACTAGTATAAAAGGGCACACTAAAAAAAGTAAAAGCTGTTTTAGCGCAAATTTCACAATATTCACGTCAGTAAACGGGATTTTTTTCCCAGTCGTCGTATTTTGCTAACGACTCGTTCGCAAATAATGATACCCGTTTGTACAATATAAATCGCTTTTCCGTAAGTGAAAGTTATGCGGATGCATTTCATTTGCGCGCATTTTGTGATTATTAAGTCTCCAAAACAAAGTTATTGTTTTTGCTCAGTTCTTATTATTTTCATTATTCTTCTTCTTCCTCTTTTTCTTCTCCTTCTTCCTCTTCTTCCGCCACTTTAAAAATGAACTTGTCCGCAGCGTTTCTCCAAATCGCTTGTCAGATTAACTTAGGGTTTCAAAGAATGTTAGACTTATATGTCTAGATGAGCAATTTATTGTTCGTTTGTGCATTGGTGTCTATTTAGGGGTATTGGGGGGGGGGGGGGCAGTAAGAAGGGAGGGGCATAGGATTCTATTTTCTAAAATTTTCAAAAGAATATAACTTGAAAACTATAAGTGATAGACACATGCAGTCTTCAAAAATGTTCAAAGGACAATAAAACAAATTGCATAAAACATAGGGCAAGTCCCATGGGGGTCATCCCCACCCCCTTCAATTTGAGAATATGCAATTATCTTGTAAACGACCCAGATACCCACCCCTAAACCATATATATTCTTGAATGGGACAATAAAACAAATCAAATGAAACTAATAGGAAGTCCCGGGGGTCAACCCACCCCATTCAATTTGAGAATGTGCTATTATCTTGTAAACGGTCCAGATCCCCACCCCTAAACCATATATATTCTTGAATGGGACAATGAAACAAATGAAATAAAACTAATGGGAATGTCATGGGGGTCACCCCCACCCCATTCAATTTGAGAACGTGCTATTAACTAGTAAACGGCCCAGATCACCATCCCTTAACCATCTATAATATTGTATAATAAAACAAATCAAATGTAAGAAAAGGGAAGTCCATGGGGTCACCCCCACCCCTTTCAATTTGAGAATATGCTATTATTTTGTAAACCATTCAGATCCCCACCCCTAAACCATATATATTCTTAAATGGGACAATAAAACAAATGAAATAAAACTAATGGGAATGTCATGTGGGGTCACCCCCACCCCTTTCAATTTGAGAACGTGCTATTAACTAGTAAACGGCCCAGATCACCATCCCTTAACCATCTATATTATTGTAGGGGACAATAAAACAAATGCAATGAAATAAAAGAGAAGTCCCTAGGGAGTCACCCCACCCCCTCTTGTTTGAGAACTTGTAAACGGTCCAGATCCCCGACCCTAAACCATATACATTCTTGAATTTGAGGATAAAACAAATCAAATGAAATTAAAGGGAAGTACCTGGGGTCATCCCCACCCTATTCAATTTGAGAATGTGCTATTATCTTGTAAACAGTCCAGATCCCCATCCCTTAACCATCTATATTATTGTAGGGGTCAATAAAACAAATGAAATGAAATAAAAGGGAAGTCCCTAGAGAGTCACCCCACCCCCATCTTGATAGAAAACTTGTAAACGGTCAAGATCCCCACCCCTAAACCATATATATTCTTGAATGGAAGAATAAAGCACATCAAATGAAATATAGGGAGAGTCCATGGGGTCAACCCCACCCCACAACTTTTAAATGATTGAGATCCCCACCCCTAAACCATATATATTCTTGTATGGGACGATAAAACAAATCTAATGAAATGTAGGTAAAGTCCCTGGTGTTCACCACCACCCCCTCCTGTTTGAATACTTGTAAATGGATGGTACCATAGGAATGGCGAGTTATGGGAGCTTTGTTTGGGAGACTTCGTAACAGCATCCTGTTACAATTACTTCTTGGTTTTTTTACGTTTGCGTAATTACATTGGCGCGCATTAGTTTTTCAGAAACACTATGACAAGTAAATTAAGATAATTCATTTTTAAAATGACTGTACATATGTAGTTATATTGAACTGAACATGTTCAAAAGTTGAATTTTATATTTTTCACAATTCTGTATTTTATTTGTTTCTGAAAGAAATCGAAATGATTTAAAAGCAGACCGCAACGAGGACCCCAAATTGGATGTATTTCAAATAGATATAGGAAGATGTTTTTCTACTACGGAGATCTATGAACATGCACTGATACGCCTAGACTGGGAAAAGGATATCAAGGTTGGGGTAACCCACCCTTTTTATTCTGTTTTATTAAGTAAACAGCTTTTTTTCTTTTTGTTTCTATCGTAAACACAATCTAACGTTTGGGGCAGGTTACACGTGCTTACCTTTTTCTCTTATGTCCTCTGAGTCATTCAAAAAAAAAGTGCAAAATGACGACCTGATTTAAAAAAAAAGAAGGGGAACAATAAATGCAGGACCTTCTTTTGGAATCATACAGTGGATATAACTTCTGATCTCTCGTTAGAATTGTCAGAATAATCTGTCATAGAGCTGTTGTAAAATCTCCTAGAACAGTTCTACCTAGAACTGTTCTACCTCAAAAACTGTTCTTAGTAGAACTGTCAGAACCAGTTTTAGATAGAACTGTATTAAACTGTTATAGGTAGAACTGTTAGATCTGTAAATTTACTCTCGCATTTTTTGTTTGTTCTGTCCTATATATATATATCCGTGACAAGGTAACACTACGACTATAGAAGTTATATTTTTTTATATAGCGGATGTGGTCGAGTGGTCTAGAGCGCTGGACATGAGGCTAAGCGATTGGTGCTGTAGTGTATCAAAGGTGTGAGTTCGAATCCCGCTGAGGGACGGACAAAAATTTGTCAGTATAAAATCTAACTCTAACACTGTTTGGTGTAATTTTCAGACTTATATATATATATATATATATATATATATATATATAACAAGAACAGAACAATTGCGAAAGCAAATTTACAGATCTTACATTATTGGGTTGATGTTTAGACGAGTTGTATATACAGAATGTACACAGTCATGTATCACCATCACTGCTGGTGATCCGATAGATACATCTATTGTAAAATTGTCACTGGTTCAGACGTACTTGTAAATATAATTATTTCTGTGACTGTATCTTACATTAATTTGTAGGATCCTTCACTATATATCTATACTATTAAACGAGAAGACCTCATTTTGGGTGTCGCTTCTCTTCCTTCCACAATAAATCAATCATCATGCCTCTGTGTCCTATAGGTAACATGCATAGTCGCATTTGTCATCCATTCTTATGATTATTAGGTCTTTCCACCTCTCCGTGGAAAGACCTATTGGATTTCTTCTGATTATTATTATTATTTTTTTTTTTATTCTTCCGCCTAATTCTTTTCTTGCGTATTATTGATGTTTCAAAAGATGTCGCTTAGATATTTGGAATATGATATCGTAAAGCGTATGCACTTTTAAAAATGACCACTGCGTAACCAAATACTTTACGTTGTAAGAGTTATCTCCCCAAACACTGTTTTTCTTGTGGCCACTACTCCTTCGCAACCATAAAAGATTACGACAAATTTATTTTACCAAATTGCTCGTTACATCCTCAGGATGTTCTGTTTTATTTTGACCGAAGCCGTATAGAGACTCCATATGAGAGTTAGTTCCCCTTTTGTATTTGAAATTTTGAAATGTATTTTAAACTGGAAAACCATAAGTGATAGAGACCTAGGGTCTTTTGTTTTGAGATCATTGGTCCAAAAAAATGAAAATTAGGTAAAGGTCAAAGGTCAAGGTCATATTCTAAATTTTGATTTTGGTCTATTTTCACTAGTTTTCATTAACCTTATAAGATACCGACAAATTATTTTTACTAAATTGTTAGTTGCGACATGTCGTAACTTATATATTTTGGTTAAAAGGGTGTGTAGACATAAAATGGGAGTTTTTGCCCCTCCTATATTAAGAATTAAACGTAAAGTGATATAACTCATTAACTATACATATTACAGACCTAGGGTCTTTTTATTTGGGGTCCCTGGTTTATGACCTTGAAATATAGGTCAAGGTCATCAGTAAATTTGACGTTCTAGATTTTGACCTTTGCCCAAAATTCATATTTATACATCATTAAGCCATAGGAACTGACATTTTCAACTGAATTTTAATATTTTCATATCAAAATAGATCCTTATTGGTGGAAAGACCTTCAATTGTTCTCTGAACAATTGGTTTTTAATTCAGATTGAGTTGTTTTTGGAGAAATACGACAAAAAGGAGTCCGGATATGATTCCGTCATCAGACTGACTTTTAGTCATAGATAAAACTTCCGGTTTGAAACATGCACAAACACAACCAATCGTATGATAGATAACAAAAAATGAAGAAAAAAAAAATAAGCCTATCAAATCGTTCTCCATGTCATGGTGTTTAGATCGCAAGAACCACAACTATTATACCTCCTTATAGAGGACAGTTATCTTTCGCGTTTATCTACATGTAAACTACGATTATACTACTTTAATATATAGAGACTCTCTGTATTCTGTCTACTGTTTTTCTTTCAATTGTTTACTATTTCAGGGGTCATACCAGTTGCATATATATTAAAATAAGTAAAACATGTGACACATTTTAAAAAAACCAATCGTATGATAGATAACAAAAATGAAAAACAAATAAGCCATTCAGAGCGTTCTCCATATTATGGTGTTTAGATAGCAAAAATAACAACTATTATACCTCCTTAGAGAGGACAATTATTTTTCGCGTTTCATTTCATGGTGCAAAGATCGCAAGAACAACAACTATTATACCTGCTTAAAGAGGACAACTATTGTTCGCGTTTATCTACATGTAAACTACCATTATACTACTTTAATATATAGAGACTCTCTGTATCCTGTCAGGGACTTTCTATGTTAGTATAGAAAGTTCCTGATTCTGTCTACTGTTTTCTTTGAAATGTTTACTATTTTTAGGGGTCATACCACTTGCATATATATTAAAATAAGTGAAACATGCTTAACTTCATCTTAAACTACCTCGACCAAAAACTTTAACCTGAAGCGGGACTGACGGACGACCGACCAAACGAACGCACGGATGCACAGACTAGATGGGGCATAACAATTTATTGTTGAAAGTGAAAATAGTGATTTGGCAAAAATGAAAGTAAGCCGTAGAGATTAGAGGAGGCAGGGCCTTTTTCGGGGCGTCGGGATCGGGTGTTTAGAAACTCGGGATTTGGGGATTGATCCTTACGGGATCCGGGAATATATTTTTCGATTTCGGGATTTCGGGATATGAATTTCTTTAAATTCTGCATCTCGGGATTTCGGGATCAGGACCCCTCCGACCACCTCTCAAATTAGCCTTAGTCGGTCTTAGTCATTTATACAAGATTCATATCCTACCATTGGCATGTTAGTAAGACTCTCAAAAGAAAAAGCACTGATGGATTGTCCTTGAAGCATATTTTATTAGACTTATAATGGACTGTATATAAGCAGTTACATTTATTTGATGTTTGAAACGGTGCAAATTTTTAATTTGATTTGACTTGTACCAAAACAAGCATTGTAGCAAAAGAGACGAATAATTGTGGTCTGAGGCCAGAAACAAGAAAATAATTGAATGTAACAGAAAGCAAACAAATATCGGACTTTGGAAAAAGGGAGAGGGCTTTTGATACCTTTTATGAAATTCTTCATACATAATATCTTTTTAAAAAATAATTCTACAACAGTTCACAAGCTGTATGTGCCCGCGATTTCGCGGGTGTGTTCTAGTATAGATAATTTAGCTGATCTGTAAAAATAACATCTTCATGCCTTTTATAGCATGTACTGTAGTACGATGCTAGATTAAAACTGGCGAGGAAAGGTAACACCCGGCCAGCGAAAGCTTCATTTTTATGAAGCCCATGTGTTCGTGTGATCTAGCGCGCCGGTTACAGTGCAGGCGATTTGGTGCCACGATATTTCAGTAGCATGGGTTCGCCGGGATTCGAACCCATGCTACTGACATATCGTGGCACCAAATCGCCTGCACTGTAGCCGTCCCGCTTGACCACAAGACCACCTGGGCTTCACAATAATAAAGCTTTCAGCGGCCGTGTGTTACCTTTCCTCGTCAGTTTTAATCGAATCCCGGCGAGGGAAGAACAAAAAATTTGCGAAAGCAAAGTTACAGATCTAACATTGTTAGGTTGATGTTTAGACGAGTTGTATTTATTTATATATTTATATATACCACTCGACCACCTTGGCTTCACAATATGTATATATTATTATTAATAAGACTTATTTACATTTAAGATAAAGAGTTCTTAATACTGGTCTATGTGTAGAACTGACTAAATCAAATCTAGCCAATTTAGAATCGATTCTATGTGAAAGTTTGATATCAGAAGTTGATATGGAAAAAGAAATATATTAAAATATTTATAATTAAACTTTAATTTATTCTATGTCAACTGCAAAGGGATTATGTTGTATTGCAATTTTAATTGTTTTGCGCAGTAGCAAATATTACACACTTTTAAAAAGAGAATGACATAGGTTCAGATATTGTCAAGCATTAATGGGCAGGCTGGAAAAGAAGAAATTGATAAATACATTGTACTGTTATGGGACAGAAAGGGGGATAGTCATTTGGGGTGTAATTAATATTTTTCGTTTATCTTTTGATAAAATTGATTTTGACAAGGGCGTGTGCGACGTTGAAATGACACCAAAAGCTACACCATGTTATTTATCAAATGACATATTTACCTCAGTTTTTGTAGAAATGGAATTTGGCAATATATATGCCTTTATTGACTTGCATAGGAAGACATATGTAAGATATCTTTAGAAATGCCAAAAAAAAAAGGTGCAAGTAGTTATTACAACAAAAAGGAATGCTTATCAAAACAATCATACTAATTAACCAGATAGGTAAATACAGGTAGCTGAAACAAGTTCATGTTTTTCAAGTTTTTGAAAATCATGTGTTGCTGTTACTGCATTTGTACTTAAATAAATATGGATTTGTTATCTTAAAATGAAACAAAGTCATGTGCATATTGTCATAAAATCCAGTTTGCTCAAATTCTCTTTGGACTTCAAAGTTTATTTTTCAACATTTATATCTCGATTTATATAGTTGTGTGTGCTGTAATATTCTCCCATATTACTTGATGGAATTTCTTGAAATTTTGTATCGCATGTTAGTTAATTTACTATGTTTTATTTTCTTCAGTTTTTTCAGATATTTTTCTTGTTTCTAATATTTCTCCCTTTTTGTCGAGCCTGCAACTTTTGTCGCAAAAGCGATACATAGCCATCCTACATTCCGTCGTAGTTGGTTGCGGCCTCCACAAATATTCATTCTGTGGTAAAAGGTTTAAAAATGATAATAACCTTCTCAAACTGTCATTGATTTCTGCCAAACTTGGATAGAACCTTGTTTATTATCAAAAGCTAGTATCTAGTTCCGTATAGAACCTTTTAGAATTTTCTATAGTAGGGTTTCATAGAATAACATTGTGAAGGTGATTCGTTATGGTCACAAATCATCAGAATTCTTGTTACCCTATTTTATGGATTTTCTTTAAACCTTGTAACGTTTCCAGCTTGGAAATTATCAAATTTACTTATAGATTAATTGATTCGGATGATTTTTAAAGTTAAACAAATTGTTCAATTGAAATCTTCGTATAGTTTATATTAACTTATAAAATATTCAAAATGAAATGAAATTGAATAAACCGTTCAAACACTTGCAAAAAATGTTACAGTAGATTGTCTTTCAAATACAGGTTTCTTGTCAGCAAGTCTTCATTTTGCACCTATTCCAGATTTTCTTGTTTAGGGTCAAGGGTGTCTATCAAAATTATAATCAGGAGAAATTGAATGCAACTTTGGACCTAAAACCTTTGCTAAAGACATCAAGGGAGAACTTTTTTCCCAAGAAAACTAAATATTCAAGAAGATGAATTACCGTAAGCCAAAAAGAAATTGTCACGCAGAAAAGTCCCAAGGACTCCGCAGTTTAAGTAAAATAAATGGTAGCTAAAATGTCAAAACTACTTTACTCCAAAGTATGTTTAAGTTCAATCAATATCTAAAATTTAAAATAAATAAAAAAATGAATCCATAGATCAAGGACAATATTTTTGTTTAGCCCTCCCCCTTTTTCCAAGATCTGTTAGTTTTTGTTTTCTATTAATTACAGCTACATGTTACACTTGGAATTGAAAGTTTGTTTGATCATTTTAAACAAACTAGACAGGCAGGGCAATGCATACCTCGTGCCTACTTAAGAGTTAATTTTTACGCACGAAAATATATATATATATCAGATCCTTTGTCGATGCTGGAATAATTGTTTATGGTACATCTTTGTTTTTTCCTGAATTCACTGCAACAATAGTTTTAAAAAATAGGAAGTCATTAAGTTAATGAGAAATTTATCTAGATTTTTTTTCCATACATTTTATTAAATTAAATTAGATTAAGAAATACAAGGAATAGAAAATAAATATTCGTTTTTTCATTATCAATCTTGTATTTTTTTCTTATTATAAATGTTATCTGGACTATTAAACTATTTGTATAAGACCCTGTTTACACTGGCAACGAAACTGAATCGATCTTTATTTGAATCGATCTTAAAAAGACAAGGGCCGCGTTCGATAAGATCGATCTTATTTGTCAGTGTAAACGGGGTCTAATAGTCCCAGATTTTTTTTTTCAAAATCATCATATTTTTTTACCAGAGAGAGCAGAAAATACAATGAAACCTGTGGAAGGACAGGGACATACCAATTATACAAAACAATTTCTGATAAAAACAGTTTAACATTGAGGTTTACTTAGTCAACATACATCTGGTTACAATTAGTGAACCATAGAGAAAGTGTGACCACAAAGTTTATATATGTAACAGATTACTGATAACATGCTGAGATAAAACTGTAAATTATGTGTAAAATCAGGGCTTATGACTTAGAGTGAAATATAAAGTTCAATGAAAATCTTTATTCTCCCTGCAACATTGTTTTCTCTCACCAATTTCAAACAAACCTACTAGTAAATAGTTTTCAAATAAGATATTATCTTAAATATTCTTTTTAAAATATAGACAGTGTTAGTAGAAAACAAAGATTTTTAAACTGGTCTTTTATTCCTGACTTTTATTTTCTGATTTGCCATGCATGCAGTGGAGGATCACTGACTGCCGAAGAGGGGTACGCTGCAATCATGCCTCGGCAATTCCCTGTTTGACCAACCATTTTTGTTTTACCAAAAATTGTGGGGGGGGGGGGGGGGGGCTGCCAACTTAAAAAAAAAAAACTCTAAATCCGCCTCTGGGCCATGCATGTGTCTATTTTCTTAAGCACGAAGTATAAAACAACGTGATTCTGTCACATGTAAAATTAAAGTCTGTGTTCAGGGTAAAATCAAATTTTCAGGGACCTGATTTTTTGCTTTCTGTCTTATCATGTTTTATCATAACATACCGAAGGTGATCTTCGTTTGAATTGTCTAACAATTTATTACATTATATGGCTTTTGCTCATTGTTGAAGGCCGTCTATCAACTTGTTTGTTTAATTTACCGTCGTTTGGTCTTTGGCAGATACTTGTGGTATTTGAAAATAAACAATATATTTCTTATTTCTATATTTTAGCCATCCTTCAATTATGAAATATTATGGGTGCTCGATGAAATACGAAAAGTATCAAAAACACGACATGAACATTATAAAGATTGCAAAAAAGTTAGTATTCAATTTGGGCCTACCCATATATCATATATGAACCGCGCTGAAGTACGTCCATTATTCATAGTTTACTATTCACTATTCAATATTAAAAAAATGAATGATGATTAATGAAATGGTTTATGTTTCATTATTCAAATTGAAGCGGGGAATAGTGAAATAAATATAAAAAAAAATTGACTGTGACACTATAGCTATATTTTGATTCACAATGACCATAAGAGGGTTTACGGAGGACCTAAATGCAACAACATGCGTAAAAATGAGGAAACAAAAGAAGATGTGGTATGATTGCCAATGAGAAAAATATCCACAAAAGACCAAAATGACACAGACATTAACAACTGTAGGTCACCGTACGGCCTTCAACAATGAGCAAAGCCCATACCGCATAGTCAGCTATTTAAGGCCCCGATAAGACATTGTAAAACAATTCAAACGAGAAAACTAACGGCCTTATTTATGTAAAATACTGAACGAAAAACAAATATGTAACACATAAACAAACGACAACCACTAAATTACAGGCTCCTGACTTGGGACAGACACATACATGTACATAAATAATGTGACGGGGTTAAACATGTTAGCCTATTTTGAATAATGAAATGGATATTTTGAATTATGGAATGGACTGCTATGACCCTTCAGCCCCTAATTACAGATATATATTATACCTCAATCGAAAGCTTATTAAAAGAGGAACAAAAGGTATATAGTCAATATGTTCTGCAACGGATATTACAGGAGTAACCAAGGACTTAAATATCGAATTACGCGTGAACATTGAAAAATAGCCAATTTTAAATAATGAAATGAATATTTTGAATAATGGAATGGACTGGCAGGACCCTTCAGCCCCTAATAACAGATATATATTATACCTCGATCGAAAGAGTGTTTCTCGTTTCTCGTTTTTTTTTTATATATAGATCAGACCTGGACCGTTGGTTTTTCCCGTTTGAATGGTTTTACACCAGTAATTTTTTATCGACCTTTATATCTTGTTGTTGGGTGTGAGCATAGGCCCCGTGTTGAAGACCGTACCTTGACCTATAATGGTTTACTTTTATAAATTGTGACTTGGATGCAGAGTTGTCTCATTGGCACTCATACCACATCTTCCTATCTATGTGGATATCTTTCATAGAGTCTTGTAGCGATCATTTGTACTCGTGCATGTGCATGGTTAAGTATAGGAATCAAAAGGCGATCGAGTTTGGTAGAGTCGAATATAGGTCAGGTTTGGATTTATTAATGGTGGCAGTAGTCAGCCAGTGATCAAGAAATATTGTTCGAATAAATCTAGAAAACAGATAAAACGCAGATTAATGGCATTGAGCTCCAAGCGTCGTATATATTTATTTATCAAGTAAAAGTCAAGCTTATCAAGTACTGACCATTAAAATATGTAGGAAAGAAAGTCACTAGACAAAAAGTCACGGACAAAAAGTCACTTGACAAAATAGTCACAATTTAGTTCTGAGATTAGTTTTCTTTGAAAAAGAAAACACTTAATAAAAAAAACTAAATAGGGAATGTGTGCATGGGCCATATGCAGATAATCCCCCCGCTTGCATAAGACGTTATAAAGGCTCATAAATCAAGAACATTAAAAGTGTGTTCCTGATGTGAGTTTTGTGGCAGTAAGCATTTTTAAACTTCATAACATTTGGTTGAGGCAAATTTGAGTTAGAGACAGGAAACGAAATATTCAGCAATTTTGCATATTTGTAAAAGGCATAACTCTGGAACGGTGAAAATTAATGAGACCAAAATTCAAACTTGATATGTGTTATGTGGTGATAAGCATTGTGTGTGAGATTGTTACATTTGGTTAAGGCAAACTAAAGTTAAAGAACGGATACATTTTTTTGAACGCACGGACGTATTTATAAAAAAGAGGATGTGGTATGATTGCCAATGAGACAACTGTCCACAAGAGACCAAAATGACACAGACATTAACAACTTTAGGTCATCATGCGACCTTCAACAATGAGCAAAGCCCATACCGCCTAGTCAGCTATAAAAAGCCCCAATAAGATTAGTACATTTTTACGTATACGTACGAACAGACAAGGTTAAAAATTAATGCCTCCTCGGCAACGGCGTGACTGATTGTAAGTGTGACTGTTAGTTTGTCCTATCAAATTTTCACTTTCTGTCTTGTGACTTTTGTCCTGTGACTTTCTGTCCGTTTACCTCAAATATTTGTATGATGACCTTTCTTGATCTCTCTATATATATACTAACATTTCCCGACGAATATCTAGTGCATGGATTCTACTTCTTGATCCCTATTCGAATTTTATTGACTTTCAAAGGTTATCGCATAGAAATTGGAATCAGTCTCAAGCAAGATAGACACCCGAAAATTTTCGTTGAACGAGTCAAATCAATCTTCTGGTGGCTTCATCGATCAGTGTTGATTGAGTCTGATCGACAATGTGAACCTACTTTGTTAACTTGATGCTTAAACATTTATCTTCTCTTTTCTTACTCGATGTTTGACTTTAATATTGATAAGAACTCGATTATGGGAATTCTTTAATATGAAACATGCCTGGACTATAATATATACATTTTTAGATTTTTTTTGGCAGTCAAGTTGGTAATTTTTAAATAAAATTTAAGCCCAAATTAGCGGCCCAAAAAACCCAAATAAGTAGTTTAATTAGCTGATAATCTTTTTGCAAACCATAATACCCAAACGGGTTAAAATGCAAACATGATTTTCACAATTATGCATATACATGTAACCAAGACGATGTGGTATGCTACGGATCGATAACGAAGCCGTACAGTAACATACATGTATATAGATACATGTTCTGCGTGCTGTCATTTGAAAGACAATTTCTCTTTATTTTCAAGGAATCCCCATTGCGAGTAAGATTTTATTGAAATATTATTGCATGATGTTTATAAATATCAAAATAAATAGGCATTTCAAAAAAGTTATTCCCAAAAGGCCGTTTAATCTTGAATTTAATTTGTTCATTTATTTGGAGGTAGATGTCAGCCATTAAGACTCCATATACCTGCAGTGGCGATCCAGAACTTTTCATTAGGGGTTTGGGGCAATGACTGACCTAAAGGGGGGGCCGCTCTAGTCATGCTTCAGTGATTTCCTATATAATCAACCCTTTTCTTCAGGAAATGGGGGGGGGGCCTAACCCCACCCACCCGGATCTGCTTATAACCTGTCCCTTTTCTAATGTATATTTTTGTTTAAACATGATATATATGTCCATGTATATTTCCAGATATTTATATACCAAAATGGAGACCTACACCTATATAATGATCTGCGCTACATTGCCATTCCCTCTTAAAACATTTTTAAAACAAAGCTTATCGACACTTGCAAATTCCTACAGCCTATTTTTGATGTCAAATGGGTGCAAATTTACAAATAATGCCGGAAACATCTGACACATTTACAAAATTTTAATGTGGTTTTAACCGCAACACGATAAATACTACTAGCATCAGACACTTAATTAGAAATAACCCTGACCGTTTTAAATTTCCCACCCTTTTCATATATTAATGAAGCTTGAAAGACCTATTCAAGCTATCCCTATAGCCTTCCCCTGGGAATTAATGCATTAAGTTCCATGATAAGAAAAATATATAGTATGAGAATAGGGAATTTAACTAACGGATTCAGAAATGTTATACGTGGGGGGGCACACTGACTGCCTAAGATAGGGGGGGGGGGGTTCCGATCTGGTCATGCTTCAGTGATTCCCTATATAATCAAACAAACTTCCCCCAGAAACCCGGGGGGCTCCCTGGTCCCCTCTAAATCCGCCTCTGAATTTGACACATCCTCTTTTATAATTTTGACGACTCCTCTCCCAAAAACAACAGTTAAAGATGCTTTTCGAGCATCTGTACAATATTGTAGCAGGCTATTCTTCCGACTAAACTTTTGTCTTCCAAAGGTTATCATTCAGTTTTGGAATGTTGACCTTGCTATTGAAATTTTATAATTTAAAAACACAAGTTGTGCACATTGACAACGCTCCAGTCTGAACACTCTTAAATTATCCAGTAAAACTGACAAGGAAACTTATCAGTAACTGCATAACTTCAAATTAACATGTCATTTATATCAACCCCATGCAACTAGGTACACAGCTGCGTTCAATGAAACATGATCACAGATAGAAATAGATGTAAATTCTGATTCAGATCCTTTCTTTTCGATACAACATATAAAAAAAGGAAAAAAAGGGGGGGGGGGTGTTCAGAAGAAGAATGATCTTTAATTTTAAATAAAACTGATGTATTGAAATTATTTAAAAGGTGAATGTGTAATATAAGCTTATAATATATTTTAGACGGTTCAATAGAAAAGTATATTGATGCATTTTAAAAAGAGATCATTACTCTATATACCTTTAACTTAAGGGGAAAAAAATACATCACCAAAGATTAACCAAAATATTTTAACTGACAATACTACTGTGATAAAAAGTTACTAAACATCTTTACACATTAAAGACATGAATTTAGGAACACGAACTGAAAAATATATATTTATATAACTTCAGTGAAAATTGAAAAACAGTTAGTGAAATATGAATTGTACAACTCAACATGTATTGATTAGTAAATGCAAAATTATGTCCGTAACGCGTTCATCTCTATGTATACAACTAAACTGACATTTTCAGTTGGAATGATTTCGGAGAAGTAAAGGGTTTTTGTTTCTTTGATTAATAACTATCTAGGTTTTACAAAGTATTCAAAAAGTCTTGTTTTGGCCTCTATTATTATAACAATTTTAAGCAATATATCCTTAACCCCTAAATCGACCCAACCTTTCTTTTGTGGAATGAAACCTCAGTGGCGGATCCATGCATAATTTTTCATAAGGAGGGGCCCGTCGACTGACCTAAAAGGGGGCGCTCCAGTCATGATTCAGTGATTCCCTATACAATCAACCATTTTGTTCCCACAAAAATGGGGAGGGGGCCTCTGGGTCTTATGAATCTTGTGCTTTAAATTATAGATATTATTACTAGTATACTGATATTCCGAAAATCATTAAAAATACCCATTTGTATTCTTCACCAACGCTAGCAGAGGGGCATTATGTTTTCTGCTTTGTGCGTCCGTTCGTCTGTTCGTCGTCCGTCTGTCCCGCTTTAGGTTAAAGTTTTTGGTCAAGGTAGTTTTTTTATGAAGTTGAAGTCCAATCAACTCGAAACTAAGTACACATTTTCCCTATACTATGATATTTCTAATTTTAATGCCAAATTAGAGTTTTGGCCCCAATTTCACTATCTACTGAAAATAGATAATGATAGTGCGAGTTGGACATCCGTGTATTGTGTTTACATTCTTGTTTGCACTTTAACCCTGAACGGTTTGAGCTATAACCAACAAAATAAAACCCAACCCTCCCTCCGTTGTGCAAATATTTGTAGTATAATTGTATAGATATCAATACACTTTTACACAAGTTATTGTCCGGAAACCAGAAAAACGTTGTTTTGCTTATTATGGCCAGTTTTTGGTCCCTAATTCTTTTAAACCATGATATGGGACCATAACATTCAAATTCTAATTTAACGCTATCATTGATTACTCATCATTTGCACAGGTCTGATCTGCATTTCTTTTGCGCTGATTTTTTTTTATTTCTTTTTTGCCGAATTTGTGTTTCATTTGCGTTGTTTGTGTACATGTTACTTACAGGGTCGTTTTGATCATTATAAATCTCTTCCGTTAGCCAGTACATAAGTCATAAATTGTCAATCATAACATGTATATAACTGTTGTAACATACTCAAGAGGAGGTGAAAGTAGGCTTCCGAGCAGGATTATAAAAAAGAATTTAGATGTGGTATGGTTGCCAATGAAACAACTCCCCACAAAAGACAAAAATGACACAGAAATTAACAACTATGGGTCACCATTTGGCCTTCGACAATGAGCAAAGTCGATACCTCATAATCATCTTTAAAAAGGTCCCTATCTGACGATGTAAAAAAATTCAAACGAGAAAACGAACGGCTTAATTTTTGTACAATAAATGAACGAAAAACAAATATGAAACACATATACAAACGACAACCATTGAATAACAAGCTCCTGACTTGGGACAGGCACATTTCATAATGTTTCGGGGTTAAACATGTTAGCGGGATCCCAACCATCGCCCTAACGTGGGACAATGCCAATGGTATAACTGTTTAAAAACATACCAGTAAAATTAAGATAAAAGCACTCTGTTTACATCCATGAAAAACTGCACCGTTATTCTTACAGTTTTCAACGTGTGCAGCCGACCAGCAATGAGATGGCTAACTTGAAGTTCAGCATATACAAGTACAACATCTTAGAATGCATGGATGACGGCTTCGAGCGTCAGACATAATGTCAAACGTGAAGCAATCCTCGATTTCATGGGGGAAGGAATGGTCACCGCAAAACTGCGATAGCCATTTACCAATTTCACTTGAGTTTTCTCTCTACTAGCCCAACAGACTGGACCCCCCCCCCCTTCCACCCCCCCCCCCCCCCACACTAGTTATTTCTGCGCCAGATGAAAACGACAACAGCCTATTTGCAAGGAACAACAATTATTATGACAATTTATAACATGTGTATATAAATAGCGAACAGTAGAGGTTTGTAATAATAATGATGATAATAGTAATAATAATCGGTGCAAAAGAGAGATCGAATATTTTTAAAAAATGTTGAAATTCAATACTGGTCCGAGTCATTTGTGACGATTCATCTCTGATATAAGTTTGATTCACAATTGACAAGAATTTTACATGAGAGGTGGCTGGACAGAAACACGGACACGTTCGGACGCCCATGAAAAAGTTTTATGTCTACCGCAACGCATGTCGCGTAGGGTGGTACATTTAAGAAATATAAAGAAGAACAGTGCTGACTGCCAGGTTGTCAAAATATATATTAGAGCGATATTTTTGACACGATTATTAATAAGAACTTTTTTTTTACATGTACATGTATGTACTAATTTCCGAAGTTAACAAAAATGAATTCCGATCATCATCCCGTTCACAAAAAATTATAAGTTATATCATACCGCCTATATATGATTATCACACAGTCATGTCCCATGGCGAACAAGGCGGATGCAAATAGCAGAAAGAAGTGTTTTTTTTTTTTTATTAATTAACTAGTGTGTGTTTACGCCATGTATCTAAAATTTGGGCGAATGAAAAAAAATAATGTATTGGCGAAAATGAAAAGATGTTCATCGAATGTTTTAGAAAGACTACATAAAAAAAGGTGATGTGGTATAATTACCAATGAGACAACTATCCACAAAAGACCAAAATGACACAAATATTAACAACTATAGGTCACCGTACGGCCTTCAACAATGAGCAAAGCCCATACCGCATAGTCGGCTATAAAAGGCCCCGATAAGACAACGTAAAACAATTCAAACGAGAAAACTATGCCGGGTAATTCAGATTTAAATGAATATAGTATCAAATTTTAGGAACTACATATGCATGCAGAAGATCCCTCCCCATCCCTTTTGTGACACCACTGCATAAAACAACATAGGTTTGCATACATTTCATTTAGCAAAAAGCAATAAAGAAGTAAAACGTAAATTATGTGTGTCTATAAGACACGTTTAAATACCCCAGCCATAGTTGATTTAGTCCAATTATTAGTTATAATGTATATGAATGTATATTTGAAAAAAATATCCTATATATATAAAAGAAGATGTGGTATGAATGCCAACGAGACAACTCAGTCTCCACTAGAGACCAAAATGACACAGAAATTAATAATTATAGGTTACCCTACGGGCTTCAACAATAAGATAGGCCAATACCGCATAGTCAGCTATACAAGGCCACGAAATGACAATGTAAAACCATTCAAAAGAGAAAACTAACGGCCCTATTTGTATAAAACATTGAACGAGAAAAAAAAATACTAGTATGTAACACATAAACAAACGACAACCACTGAATTGCAGGCTCCTGACTTGGGACAGGCACATTCTTATATTATGTGGCGGGGTTAAACCTGTTAGCGGGATCCCAACCCCATGCACTTAACATGGGACAATAGTATAACAGTACAACATAAGAATGAACTATTAAAATCGTTTGACAATGGCTTAACTCATCAGATGACAAAACTACAAGTGGACGTGGCCGGGTACTTGTTCATCCCCCAACAAAAAGACACTATAGGAACATATCTCAAAGTATACTCGCAGTTAACTGACAGCTAGTTCAAAGCCACCAACAACTAATAAAACAAATCATGTATTTAAGACTGAATATGGACTTGCACATCACTATTATGCGTATAAACATCCCAGTTGCGGAACTAGAAATTTTTAAAAGTGGGTCTCAGTACTGCCGTTAAGGGGGCCTGTGCCAGTCATGTTTCAGTGCTTCTCTTTATAATCAATAACAAAAAAAGGGGGAGGCCCACCTGCTACCGCATTCCTTGATACGCCTCTGCATCCTACAAGATATCAAGGTCGTTGCTTAAAAAAATGTAGGAGTAGCTCTATAGATGCTGGTTATATACATAATTGTTAAGGTTCAACTTCCTGGCATTTAAGAATATTTGACAAAAATCAAGATGCATATATAGGAATACATGCATGAACATCTCAATTGTATGTTCGTTCAGGCAACCTCTGAAATATTAATTAAAACTATAAATTTATAGTTAAAAAAATGTCGGAAGAGGAAGCAGGACAAACCATGATCTCTCTCTGCATTTATAATAAAATGTATCCAACTACCTTGAATTTTGAGGATATTTGACTTAAAATGTTTCAGTTGCAACTCAAAAACTGTACGAGGTGATAGCTAGACAAACCAATCTATAGCTTGACGAACAGACGAACGGGTAGACGAACGAACCCGTAGGCGATACATTAATATACCCTTCGATGAAAGTGAGGTCATAAAATAAGCTTGAAATTGCAGTTGATACTTATAAAAAATCAAAACCTCATAGTGCTCAGTATGCTTAAACATTTCTCTTCAGCTTTATAGCCATGAATTCTAAGATTTCTAAGATCGTAATACATTTGAGTTTCTGAATTGAAAGTTATTTTTCAGGGATGCAATGGTTGCTTTCTATCAAATTTTGTTTTTTGTTTTGTTCTTGTTTTTACATACTCTAGGCTATTAATTGTTTCACATTTTGTCACATCGGGACATTTTATAAATTGTTACGTATATACATTTCGCATGTGTTGGTTTATTGTCGAAGGTCGTACGTCGAGTTTTTCGATTGAATCGATGGGTGCGTGGATACTTACAATACATGTGTCGGATCGGCAATTATAGAACATTTTCTGTTATATCCGTATTTTGCGTGGAATTCTCGCCGCGTTGAAGACCCAATTGCCTTCGTCTATCGTCTGCTTGTTTTCGAGTCGTTGTCTCTTTTACTTATTTTCAATAGCTGCAAATGTTAAATAACACCAAGATTAAAAGCACCAACAGCTAGTGTATAGTTCGGTTGGTATAGGCGGATCCAGTGGGGGGGGGGGGGGGGGGGCGTGTCCCCCTCTCGTGGGATTTTTTTTAGTGATTATTTACTATATAGGGAATCACTGACTTGAAAGACCCCCACCCACATTAGGTCAGTCAGCACCCTGTCATGTCATATTTGTTAAAAGAAAAGAAATATATTGCCATTCACTCTAAAAACGAAGCTAAATACTTAAACCCTCTTTTAAGAAAAGTTATATTGTTTCATTTTTACAATTTATTTTCAATAGCTTAAGATTAAAAGCGCCGACAGCAAGTGTTTAGCTCGGTTGGTATAGGCGGATCCAGTTGGGGGGGGGGGGGGGGTCCCCCTTTCGTGGGATTTTTTTATTGATTATATACTATATAAGGATTCACTGACTTGAGAGACCCCCCACTTTAGGTCAGGCAGCGCCAATGTCCTGTATTTGTTAAAAAATATATAAAAATATATATATATATATATATATATTGCCATTCACTCTAAAAACGAAGCTGAATAGGTAAATCCTCTTTTAAGAAAAGTAATATTGTTTCATTTTTACAATTTATTCTCAATAGCTGCAAATGTTAAATAACACCAAGATTAAAATCGCCAACAGCAAGTGTATAGCTCGGTTGATATAGGCGGATCCAATTTTTTTTTTTGGGGGGGGGGGGGCCCGGGTCCCCCGTTTGTGGATTTTTTTTTATTGATTATATACCATAAAGGGAATAACTGACTGGAGATACCCCTCACTTTAGTTCAGGCAGCACCCTGTCATGTATTTGTTTAAAAAAAATACAAATATATTGCCATTCACTCTAAAAAAAGAAGCTGAATACGTAAATCCTCTTTTAAGAAAAGTAACATTGTTTCATTTTTACAATTTATTTTCAATACTGCAACCAAGATTAAAAGCGCCAACAGCTAGTGTATAGCTCGGTTGGTATATTTAATAGAAAGATATTTGTAAATATGGTAAATAAACTCATCATAAATACCAGGATTGAAATTTTACATTCACGACAGACGGGTATTTCGTCTACAAAAGACTCATCAGTGACGCTCGACTAAAAAATGTTAATAAGGCCAAATGAAACTGACCATTTAACTTAAAAAATGCCGAAGTGCAAACATTTTTTTAGTTTTTCAACGCTATCCTCTTGACCACATAATGTGTTTTCATCAAAATTGGAAATGATAATATTTTATAAAGAAAAATCTTTACCTACGTCGCATTATATATACTAGTATACTAACATATTGTGTTGGAAAATGATGCCCTTTATGGGTTCTTGATTAGATTAATAAAAAATTCTATACTATTAACAAATTCAAAATATACTGCTTTACAAAAAAGGTAAAACAACAGATACATTCAAGTCAAATCTATCTTAATTTCTGTCAAGTTTTTCCATTTTCAAGTAAAGAAAATCACGCATTATGGTTCCATTTATTTCCTGTAATAATTAGATCACTTGCATACTTGTAACACACACACAGACAATAGGTATTGTTTATTTGTTGAAATATATTAAAATATGCGCTGCTGAACTTATATTCGTCAGTATAGTATATAGACTGTTTAATTTCCTGTAGTGTTTGATAATGACCCAGTGACCTACAACTTTTATAATAAATAAACCACATAGACAACGCTTCTGAATCAGTATAAAAAGTATGAATTATTTGTTAAACTAGTGTAAAATGTGGTGTGAAATAATTGGTAAAGGCAACGATATCCGGCTAATTAAATTGACCCGATGAGCTGACATGATGTTGAATTTATTTTGGAAATATTACACTTAATTTAACCTTACAATTTTTCATTATGTTTGTTTAGTCTATGTATTTGCAATAATCAAAATTGTTTTTTGTTTGTTTTGCAAATAAAGAATCATTATGTTGAATATTTTAATGAGAGAACCTTAAATAATCCATTATTTTCATTTTTGTTCTTAACTGAAAAAAATGGTAATACTAAATCCATTATAGCACAACCAAGTAAAAAAGTGTCCTTTAGTTTATACTTAAATCATAAATGAGATCATAGAACATTTCTAATCCGACAAAATGAAGATTAATAAAAAAAATTCGTTTAATTGAAAAAAGGGGGGGGGGGGGGCTTTGATAACTGTTACCCTAGCTTGCCCTACAACATAATATCCCCCCCCCCCCCCCCCAAAAAAAAGAAAAAGAATATAGATTTCTTATTCATGTAATTATATCCTACATTGCTCATGTTATCAATTTATTATTTGTGTATTACTTATAATATTGTGTATTTCACTAATGTTTATATAATCACTGTATGATGTTTTTGTATCTTGCCTGACAAGGGCCCATGATTGGTTTAATAAAATAATGTCTAATGTAAGTCTGAAAATCAAACCCAATAGAGTTAGAATTAGATTTTTAGGCTGACAAATATTTTCTGTCAATTTACATTTGCACAAGTCTGTCTACATGTTCACCAGTTTTTCAATTATCCACTAGTCTGTTTTTACTTTCACAAGTCTTTCTTATAGCCCCCTACTCTGTCCATATGATTTTTAACAGTCTGACTATGTCCACAAGTCACTGCGTTTTAATCGCGGTCTCTATGTGTCCGTCAGTCTGTCTCCGTGTTTACAAGTCGATATACACGTTTACCCGCCAGATTACGTTTCTAACAGTTTGCCTTCATGTCCTACACGTCTACCAGTCTGCTTATATATATATATATACCAGTCTGGCTACAAGTCTACAAGAATATTATTTGCATCATTGACTAAGTCTGTCTGGATATGTCGTCTGGCGGATTTGCTTGTCTCTCACATTCTGAAGATGATGATATTCCTCGTAGTGAAATCGTTAATACAATGTACCAGTACTTAAGTCTATCAGTGTCCATCTCCATGCAAGACTCGGGTCTGATGAAGGTTCTAAAACAATTAAAGATTCGTCTATACAGTCCTTCTGAAAGTCTTCTCGGTCAGATGCAAAAGAATGCCCGGTTAGCGCCATTTGATTTGCCCGGGGCATGTGGAGAATCAGTAGATATCGACACACCAAATTCAGTTATTCGACGAAGAATTTCAACACCTATCTCATTTAACACCAACATTACACAATAATGTCAACATGGAGTCAGTAACTGAGGTAACATTAAGTTAATTTAGAAGTCAATATCTTGTATTTTTCTGTATACAGTTTATAATGCATATATCACTGTCATGAATCAAGGATGTGTATAGTAATAAGGGTCTTACTATCATCGGAACTTTGTTTTTTTTGGTAACACGCCATTATTCCGACAGCCCATTAGTCCGACAGCCTATTGGTCCGACAACCAATTAGTCTGACAACCCAATAGTCCGACAACCCATTGCTCCGACAGCCCAATACTCCGACAACCTATAATTCCGACACTTATCAAGTCAAGTATCAGGATATCAGGGTAAAATAAAATGTGTCTGTCTGTATTATTACGTTTATATTTGTAATAACATATTTTAAGAAATAACTCCGTATATATAATACAAGGCTAAGGTAGTTCGTATACTTTCAATGTTAATTCTCGATTCGAAATCTGTATATAGAATAAAACAGAAAATAATATTTTATTTTTCAAATTAAAGGATCTATGTAAATCAACAACAAGCATTGATGGCGCGAGCTACTGATGATACCCTGCCCAAAGATTTCGGTAGATAGAAAGTTTTTGAGTTGTGAATCTGAAAAAGCATTACACTGTATAACTGACTTATATAAACCTTGAAGTTAAATATCAGAAATCATGGTATTGTAGTACCTGAGAAAAATGTGACAAAAGTTTTCAACTTGGCTGTCAAGTAATGAGTGATGAGTTTGAAAAAGCATCACACGATATAACTGACTTCAATAAACCTTTCAGAAATCCTTGTAATGTAGTTCATGAAAAAGATGCAACGAAAATAGTTATGGGACGGGCGACGAACTGACGGATGGACGGTTGGACGGACGGACAGACAGAGATAAAACAGTATACCCCCACTTTTTCGAAGCGGCGGTCTAATGATTGTGTCAACATTAAGACATTACAATACTAATATGATATAATTATATTTATAGCACTATAAGCCTCAGTCACAATCGGAGCTAAGACAAAATATAAGAAAAAAATACGTATTAATATCAATTAACAGTCAGTATCCAGACATGTACTACATTATTCAAAAGAACTAACGATATGATCCTCATTTTTTTCTCCATAATAGTAAAGTTTTCTTGTGTTCACTTCGAAATTAATCATAATTGTCTAACGTTTTAAAGTTCTGATATGTGCTAGAAATATGGCGAAAGAATTCCTCCCTCAAATTATAATGAAGTGAGCATGCATTCGATTGAAAAATGACGCTCATCCTAAACTTTATCAGCTGTACAATACGATTTTTTGAGTATTTAGCATTTTCAATTCTTCATGTAATGGAAGAGCACCGATTCTGAATTAACATATAAATTACCTTTCTTAAAATCAATGATATCTAAATATGTTTCTTCTTGAAACCAATTTTTAAATGAAAAATAAGTTTCCCACAAAACACATGTTACTAAGTTTTTACAATTAAACAATTTGACAAAGACACAAGGACAAGAATGTCACACATTGTCTTATTCTACTAGTTTGTTATTGTCTTTTATACTGCACTCGTTCTACTTGAGCAGTCAAAATGCGTTGACTGTATATTTCTATGACATATACAGTTACTGACCCGATATCACTTTTCCTTATGCATATTTAGATAGAAATTGCCGAAATATTCATGTCCGTCATATTTGTTTTTCGTAATAAGTTTTGTTGTAAATCATCATGCAGTCCTGCATCTCCACCAATCGTTAAAAAAGAGGCATATCTTTCTAGAATTTAAAATAATCTTAGGATACAAAATCGGTCTCCCAACAAAGTATTGAGTGTCATCTCTCGGATTATGTCTGAACGATCGCTATTAGAAGTGCTACATGTACTGTCTCCGTATTTCGTGGATTCTCATTCCCGAACATGATACCGTATTCATGATTGATCATGATTGGAATTGCTCATCTTTTCTGAGCACATATTTCGTCCTATTTGTCTTCTTATTTTTTAGGTTCTGGGTACGTATTTGTCTCTTTGTTCTTCTTATTTTGACTGACGCTACTTTATCCCATTATTTCTGCAACAAAATAAATTTAAATAAAACTCAGATGAGTGATACAAGGAGAGAAAGTGTTGCGACCAAAGAGGGCGGTTAGTGTTTTCCAACTCCGATGTATTATTTATTTATGTAGTTCATAGTGGGGGAACCTCACTCGGCCCCTAATACGCGAAAAGGGGGATTCGAAGATCTAGTGAAAAGAAGGTAGATCAAGACACACATGCAAGAAATAGCGAGCTAGAACAGCACAGACTGATAGTAGACACACAAACAACGAAATATAAAGATAAATAAAGTAACTAGACACGCAAAACGAAAGAGGGGCGAGGTTAAGGACTGAGCAGTTGCTATAATCATGTGTATCAACTCCAATATACTGAGACAAAATTAATGTCCGCATGCAAAAAATAATTGGAATCAAAACGGACAACCACAAATATCAGAGAGCGGAGTTGTTTTTTTTTTTTTAGAGAAAATTTATCCATACACTAAGAAAAACGCATATTGTCGGAATAATGGGCTGTCGGAGTAATGGGTTGTCGTAATAATGGGCTGTCAATAGTACATGTTGTCGGAGTATTGGGCTGTCCGAATAATGGTTGTCAGACTAATGGGATGTCACCATTTTTTTCCCTCCCCCTTTTTTCCAATATCCGTTATTTTTTCGTTTTCTATTTTAAAATTCACTCTCTTTATTAATATATCTGTGACCGCTGTGGATAGTAAACTTGGAATTGATAGTAAATAGCAAAACCAAGTAATTTGTAGTGTATTTATGTTCTAATGACACGTACAGACAGACGCGAAAAAAAAAATAATATTAATACGAAAGTGAGAAAACGAAAATATAAGATTTTGGAAAAAAAGGGTAGGGTAAAAAAAATGTCCTGTACCCAAGTACCTAGCTATGCTTACTATTAAAGCAATAATTTGAGAAATATATATTAAAGGTTATACTAATATCATGCAGGGGCGGATCCAGCCATTTTAAAAAGGGGGGGGGGGTCCTAACCCAGGACAAAGGGGGGGTTCCAATTACGTGTCCCCATTCAAATGCATTGATCGTCCAAAAAAAGGGGGGGTTCCAACCCCCGGAACCCCCCCTCTGGATCCGTGCCTGAATATGTGAATATTATGAGTCCAGGTAACTCGATCAACTTGATTTGTACGTATGAAAAATTATATTTATTATCTGGTCATGTCCCGCGGTTTTTTTTTGTAATGTTGTTATAATAACAGTGTAAGTTAAGACCAAAAAGTAGACCAGGAAAATACTTTATTATCTTTACTAGTTAATTTCTGGAGATCATGTGTCTGTCATTTATTCTGTTATTCACATCTTTTAAACAATTATATTATATACGCATCATATCAATCTATCAATTAGGATACATTATTTTATTTGGCTTAATAACATATTATTGGTATTTAGTGCGACCGTGCACCTTTCGGTTGTCTCGAGTGTTTTCTATTATAGCAATGTTTAAGTCGTCATGTTGTGGGATTTTCAAATCCCAAAAGAAGAACACACTTCAAATTCAACATGATTTTCGATTTGGTAACCGCATTACTTTAATATAGATCATTATATATTACATAACCTTACACAATCAATTTACTTTTTATGATTAATCTGATATGAATGCCCAATATATTTTATTCCCAAAACCTTATTTAAAAGGAGGGGACATGGTCAAAGTGTCGTGCAAACCAAATTATTGTTTATTGTCACGGAATAATTACAAACTGTGCTATAGTTTTTAAGATTATTGGATAATTGACTTGTTCTCTAGGTACATGTATGCTGTTTTTTATTTGGTCGGGTTGTTGTCTCTTTGACACATTCCCCATTTCCATTCTCAATTTTATACCTTACTTACCCAGGTGACATATCAGTTGTACCCTTGATATTGGTATAAATTCAAATCACAGGAACTTGTTTCTATCCATTAGAACCCCCACTATTAACGTATATATTTACCAGAAATAATGGTTTTAAGCGGAGAGGTGAAAAAATTACTTGGGTACCTTCTCGAAAATATACGTTGATAGTGGGTCTTCCAATGGATAGAAACAAGTGCCTGTGATTCTAATGCTTAATGATATATTAAAAGAAGATGTGGTATGATTGCCAATGAGACAGCTGTCCACAAGAGACCAAAATGACACAGACATTAACAACTATAGGTCACTGTACAGCCTTCAACAATGAGCATAGCCCATACCACAAAGGCCCCGATATGACAATGTAAAACAATTCAAACGAGAAAACTAAGATACATGTATATGTACATTGTACATGTTGTATATGAAGATTAATTAGATTAAAGTAAACAATGTGGTATGCTTCCAAAATAAATGCTATCCGCTAAAGACCAACTGATGTTGATCCAATTACTATAGCCAAACAAATGATACATACATGTAGGTTACCATACTTCCTTCATTTATATTATGATTATTGAGTATTTTTTTGGAAACATTTCAAACCTTTACATGCTGTTTATATATATGTTACAGTAAATAGGTGAAATTAGGAATTACATGTAATTACTAAAATTTAGGAATTACAGGTAATTCCCGATGCACTTAGTTAATACAAGTAATTCCTTAAACGGACCAGTAATTACTAAATTTAAAATGAATATTTACACCTATTTACTGACTGCTAAAACAACCATAACTTTTGATCACCTGACCATAATACAACATTGTTTTAGCTGTGTAATACTAACTAGAAGATCAGTTAGTACTCTTAAAATTTTGAATGGTTGATATGTATAAAAAATATCTTGAATAAATATGGACTTTCAAATATTTGGTTAAATCAGAGTAACTTTAGTTTTAATCCAAAATAGTTTAAGTTGAGCATTATAATACAGATAATTTTTGACCAACTTCAAGTGTTTAGTAATTACATGTAATTCCTAATTTCACCTATATTTACTGTAACATATACATGTTACTACAGTTCAGCGACTCAAGTTTAAAAGGCATTTATATAAAAGAATTTAAACTTAATATCATTTTGTATGAACATCATGTTGAATATTTACATTTTCTCAAAAAGTTTTTATTTTACTTAGCTAATAAAGAAGATGATGGATTTCCAAACAGAAATCTTGTTGACAGTGAAAAAATTGAAGAATTGCACCAATTGTTACAGAGAATCGATTTCAAGCAGAAACAGATGCTCAAAGATAAGGGAATACAACAGCCATCCATGTTCACATATAAAGGTATATATTGTATATATATATTTTGTCTACATTTTCTGAATTTATGATTTTAAAAATCTTTCAAAAGATATAAATGTACATTGTAAGTCATGTAATTCAAATAGAGACATGCCATTCATTGTCTTTGATAAAAGATAGAGTTACATGTATACCTTTTTAGTATTATCAGCTTATATACTTACTTAGCCTTGTTAATATCTATAAATATACCTTATGTATATTACATGTATGTTGAAATGTCTGTCAGAATATATACATATATGCATGTGATCATAATGTTTCAAATAGCCAAACATTGTAAAATACATGTATATACATATATATATATATATACAACTCGTCTAAACATCAACCCAACAATGTTAGATCTGTAAATTTGCTTTCGCAAATTTTTGGTTCTTCCCTCGCCGGGATTCGAACCCATGCTACTGTGATATCGTGACACCAAATCGCCTGCACTGCAGCCGTCCCGCTAGACCACATGACCACCTGGGCTATATACATGTATATATATATATATATATACAACTCGTCTAAACATCAACCTAACAATGTTAGATCTGTACATGTAAATTTGCTTTCACAAATTTTGGTTCTTCCCTCGCTGGTATTCGAACCCATGCTACTGTGATATCGTGACACCAAATCGCCTGCACTGCAGCCGTCCCGCTAGACATATATATTGAGTATTGGAAATCCTGTACACCCTTTCCTTAGACCAAGTTTAACAAATATAATATGAATGTTTAAATTCAACTAATTATCTCCTGGCAATACACATTTACTTTAGGAACTTTTTATGTTTTATTTTGCAGTAAGCAGCTGTTTGTGATGCTTATAGGCATAAACAATCTAGTCTGGACATGTAAAACAGCAGCTGGTTCTATTTTGAAGTAAGCTATTTGGTGATTACATTAATTTGACATGACCAGACCAAGTCTTGGGATAAATTAATAGTACTCATTGTCATGATTGTACTAGCTTTTTATTGTTTTATATATTTTATGGAAAATACTGTTAGTTGAGCCTTCAAAAATTAATTTATAAGGAGATAAAGTGTTGTTGCCAATGAGAGTAGAGACATCTAACAAATAGCATGAATAGAGTCATGGAGGATTGAATTCATACTCATTTTTATTAGAGTGTTACAAAATAATTGCAGGAAAAAAAACAACAACAAAAATCAAAATAATTGTGTATTTAGTAGAATTAGCCAAATCAAACAATAACTGACTTAAATCTTGTTTGAAATTTTCACATTTCTATTGATTAAATATTATTTTATAGATCAAATAATAAATAGATAAAAGGGCAGTAATCCAGTCTCAGATTTTTGTTTTGGTTATATTGTATACAGCTGATTGTATTTTAATACTATTTACAAATACTTCTTATATGTCAAAAGAAAAAAAAATTGCTGTACCTGATATTGTGATTTATATTGAAATTGATAAAGACAACAAACTCAATAATGAGCTATTCCAATATCAATCTCCTTAGGGAAAAAATGGGGTGCTACCTAATTTTAGACCTCCCTAGTGCCCATAGACACATCAAACACTTGCCAAAATATAAGCTTGAACCCCTGAGGGGATCACACATCAAATTATAAAAGTTGTATATATTCTACACCGTGAATAAGACCAAACAATGATAGAAGGAGTTAGTTTTAAAATATAATTGAAAAACTAAACTGATACAAATCAATAATTTTTTTGATGTTGATAAATAAATCACAATGTGTAATAGTTGTAATAAATTGTAATGCCAGCCTACAATAGTAGAAGGGGTTTATGTTTAATGATCCATGCTTTTGTTTGTTTATTCTTTCATCTGTTCTGCTTTAGGTTCAAGTTTTGGTAAAAGTTTTTTGGTCAGGATAGTTGTTAATGATGTTAACGACCAATCAACTTAAAAATAAATATACATGTGCCTTATGTTATGATCTTTCTAAGGATAAATTAATGGTTTGACCCCAATTTCATGGTCCATTGAAAATAGAAAATTTATCACAACTTCTAGCTATTCTTTTTATAGAGTTATTCCAGAAGATATTTTTGGGTCACTCATTAGAATATCTTTTAAATATATGATTTTGATTACAACTGCATTAAGATAGAATAATTGCATGCAGAAAATTATTGCTTTTGTCACATATATATCACTTGTCAATTTAATAAAATTAAACATTTTTTTTTTATTACTTTATTACAGAAGCTACAAAATAGAGCTAAGGCCCTTTAAGCCAAGAAACTGCCAGTGTCAGAAAAGGACAAACTTAGAAAGGCTATGCAAATTGATTTAATGTCAAGTTGGGACAGTGATTCTGTAGATAAACTCGCCTGATCACAACTGGGATTTGACTGTCACAAGATTTTAAATCTTACATGGATAAACTAAAGTCATTTACTAGACTGTAAATACCAGAGACAGCTGAATGCACAAGGCAAAGAGCTGAGGTCCAAGTAAATCAGAGAGGCCTTGTCACAAGAAATGTACAGAACTTGCATGGATTTTTACTTAAGGGCATATTACACAAAATTGAGAGATATCAATAAAAATTTCTTTAAATTTTAATAAGGACCAATTCAAAGGTACACTTTTGGAATTTGCAAGAACAAAAATACCTTCATGTTTACTTTTGAATTATAGTTGACAGTTTTCAGTTTAAGGGGGGAACCCTTAAAATGAAGTGGTTTGGTTTATTGAATTTGATTATTTTTTAAAGTAAAAAAATGAATTACTGCTCTTTTATTTCAACATTTGCATTTTTTATTAAAATTATTTACAAGTGCAGCATATCGGTGACATCAGATTACGTTAATGTGTTTGGTTAAGCTACATATTTCTTTTTACTTTAACTTTCTGTTGTCTTTTCTAATTAATTAAATGCTGAATAATAATTTGAGTGTTGCTCATTTCAGTGTCTTGTATTTGCTGTCAAGATTTTTCCTGTAAGATTTCACATTATTTATAATCGCTTGGTCAAAGGGAGATAACTTTTTGAATCTTCACATTAGATAATCTGCAAAGAGGATTATGTAAAATGTAAATAGTTGAAAATTAATTTTATGGTTCAATAAAATCAAAATAAGTTATTGCCATTCATTATAAATAAATTTCTATCAAAAATAAGGCTCAAAGAATTTTTTTATTTTATTTATATAAATAATAACAAAGTACACACATCATGCACATGTTGACTTCATAAAATTTGTAAACAAAAAAAATTGAAAATAAAACTAAAAAAATTTAACTAATCAGGAGACAGTCAATACACCAAATATATTTATAAGCATATAAACTTATTATTTTCTTCAATTGTCCAAGTACATATTCAATATTGATAATTTTTTGCTTGACATTACATAATTTTGTTGATAAAAGTTTATTTGTGTGCTATTTTATTCAATTGTACATATTTGAAGTATTTCATTACACCTTATTATTTTTATTCTTGCATACAGCATTTGGAATGAAATTTTAATCAATGTTCGAGCAGCAGGATGTTTTTTTTGTCGAGCCTGCAACTTTTGTTGCAGAAAGCTCGACATAGGGATAGTGATCGGGCGGTGGCGTTAGCTAACTTTTTAAAAGCTTAATAATTTAGAAGGTGGAAGACCTGGATGCTTCATACTTTGTATATAGATGCCTCATGTTACAAAGTTTCCGTCAGTCACATGTCAAATGTCCTTGACCTCATTTTCATGGTTCAGTGACCACTTGAAAAAAAAGATCAGAGTTTTTGTAATGTTGAATTCTCTCTTATTATAAGTAATAGAATAATTATATTTGGTATGTGCGTATCTTGCAAGGTCCTCATGCCCGTCAGACTGTTTTCACTTGACCTGACCTCATTTCATGGATCAGTGAACAAGGTTAAGTTTTGGTGGTCAAGTCCATATCTCAGATACTATAAGCAATAGGGCTAGTATATTTGGTGTATGGAAGGACTGTAAGGTGTACATGTCCAACTGGCAGGTGTCATCTGACCTTGACCTCATTTTCATGGTTCAGTGGTTATAGTTAAGTTTTTGTGTTTTGGTCTGTTTTTCTCATACTTTATGCAATAGATCTACTATATTTGTTGTATGGAATGATTGTAAGGTGTACATGTCTAGCGAGCAGATGTCATCTGACCTTCACCTCATTTTCATGGTTGAGTGGTCAAAGTTAAGTTTTTGAGTTTTGGTCTTTTTATCTAATACTATATGCCATAGGTCAACTATATTTCGTGTATGGAAATATTTTATGATCTATATGTCAGTCGCGCAGGTTTTATTTGACCTCGACCTCATTTTCACGGTTCATTGCTCAGTGTTAAGTTCTTGTGTTTTGGTCTATTTTTTTAAAACTATAAGTAATAGGTCAACTATATTTGTTGTATGGAAGCATTGTTAGCTGTACATGTCTGTCTGGCATGGTTCATCTGACCTTGACCTCATTTTCATGGTTCATTGCTCTTTGTTTAGTTATCTTGGTTAATGTTAAGTTTATGTGACAGTTTTTAATAAAGCTTTATACTTAGGACTACATGTATCAACATAATATCAATGATAAGTAAAGAAGGCGAGACATTTCAGTGTGTGCACTCTTGTGAATTTACGAATTATGTTAATCATGTAAATAATGTTATGTTTTTTGTTTTTTGCTTTTTGAAGTTTTTAAAATTGACAAATAATGCTAGCAGGGGAGATTATTCATTAACATTTTTATGATGCCAAACTTGAAATTTAGAGGTGCCTATGTTTGCTATTTGTTATAACCCAATTGTTATGATTCTTAAATAATCTATACAAGTAAGCATGTTAATTTGTCAATAACCATTATTTTATTAATTAGTTTGAATTTGATGGGGTTCTTTGATGTAGAACTTGACTTTTTTTAAACAAAAGTGTTTTTTTATTTGTTTTAAATGTTTTTAAAATTGTATAACAAACTTTTTGACATTTTATTTTAATTTATCACCAAAACAACTCTAATTTGTCAGTATCTGAATAAAATTAATTTGTTAGATACTTTGTTTCTTTTATTGAAGTATATACAAAGGGAGATAACTCAAAATTGTTTTTTTTTTATTATTCTGACCCGATTAGAAGTGATGAAAATAACTATGCCCTAGACAGGATGACAATAAGAAAATGCTAGAAATTGTTGTGTATGGTTATGCTTTGTCCAAAAGTTTTTGTTATCTCCTGTATTGTATATTGCTGCCATTGTCAAAATCCAAATCACACATAGATAGCCTTGTCCTATAGTTTATATCTGGTGTTTGTGTTTTTTGTATGTCTTAGATTCTAACTCTTCAAGTTCTTATATAAATTCAGATGCATTGCCATTCTTTACATATAGGTAAAGGCATATTTACAAAATGGAATTGAGCTTTGCAAATGAGTGACATGTATTCGTTGGATTATTGTTTAAGTTTCATCTGAAAAATACAGTCTTCAATGTTACTGACAAATTATACATTTGCACATTGCTATTTGAAACCACAAATATTATTCTACTGTAAATACACAGAGCAGCAATCCATGCCTTTCAAGTCTAATACTTTGTAAACATGGATCAGAAAAGTTGGAGGATCAATTTTATATGTACAGTAGCTACAAAGTTATCACCATTAAAAATTCCTGTTTTTCCTAATTTTTGTTTTTTTATTTAATTAGATATTTTCAAACCAGATATTTGGGTTAAAGTGAAAACAAATCCCCAACATCCCTTTTCCAAAAAGCAGAGGGAAAAATTCTGCCTTTTCTTTATTATTCATTTGCACTATTGTTTTGTAAGTAGTTATACAGGATTATATTGACTTTAAATTGCATTAAATTTGATGGAAGTTCTAATTTAAATAAGTCATAAACAAGAAATTTATTTGAATTTACATGTAATTAAATTACATAATTAATTAAATTAAATTTATATTTAAAATTCTTTAAATTTGAAATTTATTGAAATTTAATTTATATTAAAAGATCTTTAAATCTCAAATTTATTCAAATTTAAATTATATCAAAACTTCTTTAAATTTGAAATTTATTCAAATTTAATTTATATTAAAAATTCTTTAAATCTCAAATTTATTCAAATTTAATTTGCATAAACATTTCTTTAAATTAGAAATTTATTCAAATTTAGTCTATACTTAAATTCTTTAAATTTGAAATTTATTTAGATTTAAAAATACCTTTAAACTAGGTTGAAATTTGGGAATTTATTTGCAATATTAAATTTAGTTTAAATCTATATTAAATTAGAAATTTTCCAGCAAAGTAAATGCATAATATTTTTTGTAATTTGAAATTTAATATGCATAACATATGCATTTAATTTTATATTAAATGCATCATTTCATGCAGTGTTGAATAGAAGGAACAGTTTGAAAACAGCATTGAATTTGATTTGATTTACTTTTAATTTATAAATTACTTTTAGCCAATTTATGAATAAATTTATATTTTTTATAATATACCTCAATAAAAATAAATAACAAGTTAATGTATAATATTGTTTCTGATCTTTCCATTTACTAAACTAGTCTAAAGTATGAATATCTGAAAGATTTTGGGCATTTAATTTTTAAAAAAATCTATCTTCATGTCATGCGGCTTTCATACACTGAATAGATCGACATATAGACGAACTATTTTACATATTATTGGCCGCAAAAGGGAAACGGTCTTCTATATAGATAAGTTTAAGCAAATTAAGGAATAATTATTTCGAACAAAATGTGGTCGGATAATCATGTTATGATTTTACAAAAGAGTTGGATAATAAGATACCTTAAGAGATATAATCGTAGTAAAATATCCTGAAAAAGTGAACGGCTCATCATGGATCAGGAATGCGTATAATTAGACAATATACGTATAGTGTCTTGAAATATGAAATTCATTTGTATGAGGCTTAGAAACGGGGGAAACACGAGGTTCTACCGAGCATTTCCCCTGTTTCGTGCCGAATACAAATAAATTTCATATTTCAAGACACTATACGTATATTGTTTTTATACTGAAATCGATAAAAAAAAATTAAAAAATTAAAAAAAAACATGTGACAAATATTGTTAAAAAAAAGTTTGGAACAGTGTATGTAAAGTGCGGATCCTAAAATATCCTTTTTACTGTATATGCCATAAATGTCTAATGTAGAATGATAAATAAACAGACGAACTTTTTTTAATTTTTGAAGAAAATGAAGAAAAGTAGTTAAAATGTATATGTTCAGAAATACATAATACTAATAAAACAAAGTAAGAGATGCGAGCGGGATTTATCGCGCCTAAAGCCATCCAACTGTGAAATATATACCAAAATAGGTGAATTTTTAGGAAATTTCACGAACAGTTCGTGCAGGTGCTTTATAACTAACAGGTGAGATGTTGTTGCAGTAAAAAATATTCATTTTAATACAATTATTAAAGTTGTATAACGTAGAATATGTTTTGTCATTCAGTTTCTTCATATTTAACTAAATTCCACTATGATGATTTCGTAATGCTAGTCATGTTTACTGTCGAATAATGATACTATTCTTTCATTTTAACTGTGGAGCGAATCATTAGTATTGTATATGCGGTGCATTTTCACTGTATAATTATTATTTTTTTTTATCTATTACAGCTCATTTCTTTAAGCATGTAGAGCAAGACTTCAAATATTAAAAATACAGGTTAAACTGTGCCTATTCATATTGTTTAAAAATGTCAATCTTATTTACAAAGTTTGTATAAACAATTATACAAACAAAGCAAGCAAGCCAACCAAAGTTTTGCTTTACATGCATTAGGAAATTAGCTGTAAAGCCTTAATTTAGCCGACTTGCTCAAATAATAGATAAAGTAAGAGAAAGATTTGATAAAATTTAACTTACGGATAAAAGTTTGGTTTTAAAACACTCTACTAAATTCAATAGAAATAACATTTATTTCAAATGTATTCCATTTAGTTTCTTATAAAGCGTATAGAGATCTTTATCCTTATTTTTTTTATCCATTTCCATGACACTTCACCACTAATTACGTACATCTTGATATAGATTGCACCTTTGTTTTCCCGTTTAAAAGGTTTTACACTGGAGCCCTTTATAACTTGCTGTTCGGTGTGAGCCAAGACTCCATGTTGAAGACCGTATTTTGACGTATAATGGTCTACTTTTATAAATTGTGACTCGGATGGAGAGTTGTCTCATTGTCACATACGACATCTATATGGCTCAAAAACGAAACGAGACGGGATAAAAAGGGATGAAAAAATCTACGCTACTTTTTTAATATATTTATAATGGGCTTTATATGAGTCAAAATAGAGTAAAATAGTGGGTCGCATTTGGGTATAAGCGTCACGCCGGATTGCCGATTTTTTGCAAGCGTGACAGGTGAAAGTCTAATGATTGTGTAGAGAAAAACGGGAAATGAAGTCTAGCGGGACACGGATAATTACAAAAAATTAGAACTGCATAGTATAAGCGGGTTACGGGAATCTGACAAAACAATAAGCGGAATACGGGAATCTGCCAAAACAGTAAGCGGGATCCGGGATCAGAACCCCCCAATGAGACCCCAGAAAAAGATATTTTTGTATATTCATCCTATTGTTACAGTCATGCCTTCAATAACAAAAGTATCCGATGCATGCATTTTTTCATATTTTTGGTCCTTTTTTCAATTTTGTGGGGTCCAAATTTATAGACAAAAGTCCTTTAATATAGATATTTGGAATTCGTTGACATGCTGAATCTGACCATGTATCAAGTTTGGGGATTTTTTGCCTAGTTGCTGAAATAGCCCACATAGAGTTCCAAAGGGTCTAAAATCAACAAAAAAGAATTGTAGCATGCATTTCGTGTACAATAACCCAAATGTGCATGGTTTTACCTCTGTGGTAGTATCCATTCGCGGATCTAGAATTTTTCATAAGTAGGGCCCACTGACTGCTTAAGAGGGCCCGCTGCTGTCACGCTCCAGTGATTCACTATATAAGTTAAAATCAAGGAGAAACGTAATCTGAAGAATACAATATGACATTTTGAGAATCGCTTTTGTTACAAATTTGAAAAGCTATATATTTGATGAAGAATAAATGAGGAGTTTGTATTTCAATTGGAAAATACATGTATCATAAATCCTAAAGTCATCAACTAAGTTTTTTTTCATTTGTTGCAAGTGCATTTATCACATATAAATTCTACAATAAAAATTCCTCGCATCTTTGAAAATTCTACATTAATAATGACTGCACTAACAGTGATAATTCATCGCATCTATAGTTAAAATGGATCGCTTTCAATAATCGATATGCTATATTATGATGCTTTTATAACACTTATTTGAAGTTTAATGCTATGTTTGTATATTATAAAGACATATCACAATGAAAATATGTTAAAACTTAACTTAAAATCCTTTAACTTGATATTTTCAAAACGTAAACAAATACAGTTTTCCCATGATCCTTTATTCTACAATAGACATACCCGCATATAACAGTAAAAATGAACTAGCTGGATTCGTACTTTATATACACTGATTTCCCTCTTAGGGTACAATTTTGGGGTATTTCCCTATGACCGTAGCCCAGGCGGTAGGACATTGACATTTTAAGGAATTAGAAAGGAAAAATGATCTTAATTAATAACATTTAATAAACATGGTATATAAATTACCAATTTGAAGACATAACAAGTTTAAATTCATAAAAGTTTGACCATTGTTACTACACATTGTCATGGTTGTGACGTGACGTTGTTGATGAAATATAGTAGTTCCGGTAAGGAAGCGGGGCTTATAGGTTAGTTGAGGTCATTGACGATCATTGACGTATAAAGCTAACGTTTATACATACTTAGACAATATACGTATAGTGTCTTGAAATATGAAATTTATTTGTATGAGGCTAAGAAACGGGGGAAATGCGAGGTTCTACTGGTATGAAAAATCAGAAGTATGGATTTCAATATAGAAGCTCAATTCCAGAAGTTGTCGGACTGATTTATGGATGATTTCACCTGTACACCACCGAAAATGATGGTTAGTATTTTTTTATTTATACCTAGTTATCATAAATGGTTTAAGATAAATATTATTGATAAAGATCAGCAAAAACTCAAGGAAATTTTCGCTTTTAAAATACATTACTGGCACGGGGCTGAACACTTTTTTTAGGCACAATCATAACTTTGTTTACTTCCGAGAGATCCGAAAGGAATTTGTTTGCTACATTGAAAAGGCAAGAAATAACTTTTAAATATTATTAAATTGTAAGTAAACATGACACAATATAGTCTTTGTGATGTAATTATCACTCTGGTCTACAGGAATACCTGATAATCAAGGGAGATAACACACTTCATACGAGTAAAGTGAGATACAAATGTACATCATCGCATGTGCTTTTAACCAATGATTTGACCCCTGGTCAGTAGATATCATATGCATAAAAAACAGAAAAAACATTTACATGCTTTAAGAAAATCATGAATTATTATTTTTAATGCACATGAGCAAAACAAAAGATATTGTCATTTCTCAGCACTGAAAAAGGGGGAGGGTCAAACTTTTTTGAAAACAATATTTCTGCACCTATTCAATTATTAAGCTAGTTAGCTACTACCCATTGCTTCTAATACAAAAGGTTTAAATGAAGGTGGCTAAGCCACAAGGAAGAAGCATTTGTCTTTCTTTGTGATTAAACTTTCAAGAATAAGATTTTTCTCTCTCAATAATACTTATGTATTTAAATCAAATGATAACAAAGCCTGAGTATTTTTTTTTGTCTTATTTCAGTTCCAGACGTATCATTATTTTCAACCTGAGATGGCAAACTAGAGGTTTTAAAAAGTCCTGAATAACTGGTAAGCATTTTGTTTTATTAGGCAAGCTCTAAATTGTTTTTTATGATATTTATGCAATTGAAATTACAGTCGGTATGTTAAAAACATGCTAATATGAAAACTGTTGCTATGGTCTTGGTATTAAATGAAAAGGCTTAGTTACAGATCGTTACGACTCAATATTTCGAGTTAAATCTTGCAGCAACTGTTTCTCATGTAACACTGCAAACTATATTTAGCACTACTTTGATCTGTCGTTATTTAATGACGCCATTATACATGTGATGTCACAAGGTTTCCGTTAAGACCTCTTGTGGATTTCTCACTGATAAAAGGTTTTCACTGAAATACATGTAAAAAACATTTTTTTCTCAAATAGAATTATGTGAAAGGACAAGTTTTGAAAATTTGCACTATATTGTACTCTAATTATATGATATGGATGATTTCCAAGTAGTTTAGAGTGGTTTTAACAGTATTAAATACCAGATTTCCACTAGTAAGAATAATTATTTTGGTGTTGTTTTTTTTATACAACCTTCATTTTTGCATAATTTCTCTGTCAAAATGCACTTTAAGGCACAAGAAAATTTTGTAGAATGCTTTAACAGGGTCTGTGTATTGTAATAAGAGGTTATAATCAGAAGTTTTGTCCTTGTTTTGACTAGTGAAGGTATTCTGGAAGAAATTACTTATACATACTCATTGTATTCAAAATAAATGAATATAGCGACGAAAGTGTCATTGCCTTATAGTGCTAAAACAACTTTATTTTTTTTCAGAAATGGACAAAAATACACAGATTTATTCAGAATGTTATACCGATGAAGATCACATAAAAATATTTGGAAAAATCAGAAGTATGGATTTCAATATGGGACAAGATCCCTAATGCGCCTTGAAATGAGGAACTCAAAAGTCACGTGTAAACAAAAATTCTCTGTGTAGTGATATTTGACACTTTTCTATGATAAACAAGTGACTGAGCTTAACCATTTGAGTTAATTTAGAAAGTAGGGGAACACAGAATAAATGTGTAAAATCTATGGAGCTATTAAATGTGTTCAAAGTATTAAATTTTCAAAGAACTTTTTGTGTTAAAAATGGGATTATTTACCATGAGGAGCCGCATCACAAAAGGATACTCGGGGTTTGCTAATTTACGGAAAAAGTAATCTCACTTCGTACCCCGAAAATTTAACCACATATGTCAAAATGTCTCAGCTTCGAAACGAGCCATCACACATATCCAAGTTAACGATATGGACTGAGCAACAGAAGAAAACGTTACCATTACGGCCTATGGAAAAACTAATGCGCATCTGTACCCATTTATACTTCTAACGCGGACCTCGAAGAGAGCACCCTAGCAACACCTGTACAGGTAAAGCATCTGATAGCAACCAAGGATAAAGGGATGATTTTAGATACAGTTTTCAACGATAAAAAGATGATATGGGAAACTAATAGAGATATCGGAAAATATATAACTGTAGAACTATTATTATATTCTTAAACAGTAACTTCGTAACAGAATGACGTCATGGTTTGGTATGTGACGTCACGAACGTCAAGTTTTCATGTTTTTTTGGCACACTAAATGCAACTATAAAAAATACAAAACACACAAAAAAAATACATTATTAACCGATAATAAACAAACTAGTTTTTAAAACAACAGCACGCAAATTGTAAGGTAACCCAGGTGCTTCGGATAAGTAATTGAGAAGTTCTTTTTATGCTTTTGAAGCAAGACAAAAGTAGAACTGAAGGTAACCCAGTGCTATGAATCAGAAAACAGTTCATATTTTATAATACTAATCTGGTTGTATACCAGACTCATGGTCTGAAGGTATTATTGTACCAATATATAAATGTAAAGGAGACCCTGCAAATCCTGATAACTACAGGGGCATTACGGTTCTTAGCTGTTTTGGTAAATTATTCACATGTGTGCTGAATAATAGGCTTAATTGTTATTTAGATAATTTTAATGTTCTCTGCGAAGAGCAAGCAGGCTTTAGAAAGCATTATGGTACTACTGATCACATTTTTAATATGAACTGTCTGATTGATCTTTACTTGCGATGTAACAAACCTTTATTTTGTGCTTTTGTTGACTACCGGAAAGCCTTTGACTCGGTGGATAGATGTGCATTATGGCACAAGTTACTACAACAATGTATTGATGGTAAAATGTTTAAAGTTATTCACAGTATGTATAAAAATGCCAAATCTTGTGTACGATTAGGTTGTAACACCTCAAGTTTCTTTTTTAGCAATGTTGGCGTACGCCAAGGAGAAAATTTGTCTCCTGTACTATTTTCATTGTTTTTAAATGATCTAGTTGAATTTTTGTCACATTCTTATGAAGGTTTGTCAAATGTTTACAATGCTGCTCATATTTTTCTTGATAATGATGAAATTGCTGTATACTTTAGATTGTATCTATTACTTTATGCTGATGACACTGTAATTCTAGCAGAGTCTGAATCTGAATTGCAAGCTGCCTTGAATGCCATGTATTTGTATTGCAAATGTTGGAAATTAGAAGTAAATGTTGCTAAGACTAAGATAGTAATTTTTAGAAAACGTACTTTTGAACTGAATAATAACCTTGCTTTCACTTACGATGGTCAAAATATAGATATTGTTGATGATTTTACATATCTTGGAATAATTTTTGCTTCAAATGGTTCATTTTGTAAAAATAAAGAAAGATTAGTTTGTCAAGCTAGAAAGGCTATGTTTAGTATAATGAAAAAAAGTAGAAAACTAAATTTACCTATTGATATACAGCTTGAGATGTTTGATGTAATGGTTTTAGCTATATTAATGTATGGTTGTGAGATTTGGGGTTCTACTAATAACAGTATACTAGAATCATTTTGTCTGCAATTTTATAAATATATACTAAGTCTGAAGAAATGTACACCAAATTGTATCATGTATGGTGAACTAGGAAGATTTCCTATTGATATTTTTATCAAAAGTAGAATGGTTGCATTCTGGAAAAGAATTATTTGTAATAAGCAAGATAAAATTGCTGCTACTTTGTACAAGTTATTATATAACATGCATATCAAGAACTTTTTCCATTCTAAATGGATTGTTTGTATTGAAAAAACCCTTAATAATTGTGGTCTCTCAGAGTACTGGCTGTCACAGAGTGTACCAAAAAATGTAGTCATATCAAATCTAGTCAAACAATGTCTCTGTGATCAGTTCAAACAAACATGGGTTACTACTGTTTATGATTCAGCTAAATGTTTAAATTATAGAATTTTCAAAACCATTCATAATTTTGAAAGATATATTGTTGATCTACCATATGATCTTCGAAAGGCATATTGTAATTTTAGATGTATGAACCATAAATTGCCAATAGAACAAGGTCGTTTTTGGGGTGTTGAACGTGATGATCGCATTTGTGATTTATGCAATTTATGTGAAATTGGTGATGAATTTCATTATCTATTTAAATGTACTTTTTTTTCAAATGAAAGAAAAAGGCTTTTGCCCTGTAATGTGTATAAAAAGCCAAATGCTATAAAATATTGTGAACTTTTTTGTTCTGATGACTACAATTTAATTGTCAAACTTGCCAAATTTTGTAAAATTGTTCTGTCTGTTATAAATTAGATTTGCCTTCCACTGCAAATTCCTTAAATCATGTACTTTATGTATACCATTGTATATGTAACCATGTCATTCTATGATCTCATTATTTTGTATATATGTTATTGTTTGTTATTATTGTTTATATTAACATACCCCTGATGGGGTCTTGAGAAATAAAAAGTTTCAGTTTCTCCTGTTGAAATATATGATAAAGCGTATAAAACATGGCAAAATCCGTATCACATGCCGTATCACCCTCGACCATTATCGAACCACAGATGAATTATCACGTTGTGATTGGTTAAATGCCGTCACGTGGTGACCCCCTATGACACCGTATGGGGTTAGTAAGTTTCATATGGGGTTCATGACGCGTTAATGGCGACGTCATCTATTAATGTTGTTGTGTATCATTGTTTATTTTTCAACAAAACGCCGCAGAAAAAGACCAGCGTCCGATAAATTCGTTATACGGTTAACTACTGACCCCCTACGGATCCATAGAGGGTGAATAAAATTCATAGGGGACTTGGCCTCCGGCCTCACCCTCTATGGATTTTACTAACCCTCTATGGATCCGTATGGGGTCAGTAGCGAACCATATAACTTATAATATCATCCCTCGGGCCTAAAGGCCCTTGTGCTGATATTGGTGTCTCGGGATGATACGACATATGATACGGATTTTGCCATGTATTTATAGGTTTCATAACGAGTGAGAATTAGATATCGACTGATATCAACTCGAGTTATTTAATTTCAATAATAATAAACGAGCCTATGGCGAGTTTATTATTATTGAAATTAAATAACGAGAGTTGATATATCAAGCGATATCTAATTCTCACAAGTTGTTAAACCTATTTCTCTTATGGCAAAAAGTTGTATGTGCTGAATAGAGAATATATAACTAGACTTTATTGTATTACCATTGAGATACCATTGAGATATGACTTTAAGACAACACTGCCAAGGTTGACTACCTTGGACACGGATACGGAAAAGTGCCACCATAGTCCGTGTTCTCTTGTTGTCTCATTGGCAACCACACCACACCTACAAGATTACATCATTGACTCCTTATGATTAGTTCGTAAATGTAGTTACGTGCATTGAGTGTGGTAACTTTTAGAGACAACCGTGTCACTGTAACATAGGCCACTGTATCAAACACAACTTTTTTTAAATCAAAAATTCTATCATACAGAGGTAAGTTTTATTTTGAGAACTGGCTTTTGGCAAATAAACCAATTGCACATAAAGAGCCAAACTAAAAATGCTTAGCAATTATATTAACCAGCTGATTACGAATGAGTGACACAACTCATTCGACTGAATTCGGTTCCATGTATGGTATATTCTCGTCGTTGTCGTTATTGTTTCGATCTTTGTTGTTCCGTCGTGACTTGGTGGCATTTCGACGCTTACGTTTAGCATTCTTGATACTTGTCATCTACAAATAAACAACAAATAAAACTTGTTCCTGTTATTTTCGAAAACATCATTGACTCAATATATTTTTTTGAAAGATATACAATTCAAAATAATAAATACAAATAAAAATGGCCAATCTTTGAATGAGGTATTTATTTCAAATTTCATTTTTTTCGAAATATAAATTTCTATGAATTCTTAAATATATTTGGTCAATAGCTTTGGCAACTAAAAAAACGGACTAATATCAGAAATTCTAATGCAATTATTTTGTATCAATGGTTCTGATTGGATGAAAGTTAGCGTAAAATTCTATATCTTCTTGTCCGCTGTAACTAAGGAAGCCGACATTTTGAATTGCTGAATGTATTGACATATAATTTCTACAATAATAAGCCCAAAAAAATCACATGTTCAATGCACCTAAAAAAATTTATTTTATCAAATTTTATTACATTCTGAAGCAGCACAGAAGCCAGAAAACGCCCGTATTTATGTTTGATGCCGGAAGCATACCTATCATGACGTCACCTAGTGTAGAGACCAAAGACGCGGAATTTTCTTTAACAAAGATTTTACACTGAAATAATGATTGAAACTTAATTATGAACTTGTTTTGCATTAGAATAGAGATAACTGTATTGTATTTGAAGCTTTGCGGCGATCCATCGGTAGTTTTACTGTCGCAAATACCCGTTTACCTGTCTCCGCTACGCGTCGCCATAAACTATAAATTTGCGACAGTAAAACTACCGATGGACGTCCTTATGCTTCAAATACAATACAGTTATATAAGTTGAAAACGGGTTATTGTTCGAAAAAATATTTTTATTAATCACATGCCCCAACGTTTGTATAAGGTTTTGGAATTTAAAATATATATGGCCACGAGACATTTTAATTTTCCAAATATGCATCAGTTTTTTGTACTCATACTCCAAAATCAACCAATCAAAATGTTGGATTTAATGTTTCGGGCATGATTTTTATGCTCCGAGCACTGAGAAAAGTTTTATGACTTCAACCCCTTATAGTCGATTTCACAAAAAAACTTACGACTAAGATTGGTCGCGGTTAGTCATGAACAATTTACTTGCGATCAATCTTAGTCATAAGTTTTTTTGTGAAACTGACTCCTGGATTTGAGTAATAAGAGACAAAATGATCGCCTTGACTGAAATTTTTAATTTTAAGGATAAGACTTAGTGCACGATGATTAGTCGTTACGTTATAAGCAAATCGAAAAAAAACGGAATTTGCCATATATATATTTTGTATTCAATAATCCAATGAGTCATATACTCGGTATAATGCTTACCTCTGTCGCTAGCGAGTCGTATGCAGTATGTAATTTGATGAGCTCTTTTTCTACTTTTAAATACATGTTCTCTGCTTTATTGCAGTCCTCTACAGATACAAAAAAAAATTAATCATTAACGGTGGTATTAATAGTTGAACCCCAGGTTTTGATAAATATTGACAAATTTGTGATGATCACTCTTTGGTTTTCATTGTAGTGCTTTGTTTTAATGTTTTTCTCTTTATTTGGGCATTGAATCTGTCCATAGATTTACGAGTTTTGAACAACGGTATACTACTGTTGCCTTTATTTATCATTGAGTTTTTCATTGCCTTCATGGTATCAAGCCTTCTTCATTGTAACCAATCATGCAATCAGATTCCAAATTAATGCAAATACAGTTTCCCTATAGTATATGGCATGGTATTTGTTGCAAAAATTCGATATTTTTCATTTAAATGCAATATTTTATATTTTACTGGTATATTTCTTCATTAAAATGCAATATTTTTTTTCATTTGAATGGTATATTTTTTCATTTAGATGCAATATTTTTTTATTTAAATGGTATAATTTTTCATTTAAATGGTATATTTTTTCATTTAAATGCAATTTTTTTTATTCAAATGGTATAATTTTCCATTCAAATGGTATAATTTTTCGGCAACATTCCTTTTGCGCCAATTACTGTTTTTCAGGGGTATCATTTGCGCCAAATTTTTTTTCTTCAAATGTATCAATTGCGCCAGTTTTCGGAACTCATTTGCGCCAATTTACCTGAACACATTTTGATCGTACATATTAAAGATTAATATATATTTAGTATCATTTTTGTCTGAGTTGAAATCTTGCACATATACATGAGACAGACCCACAAAAGTTAGAGCGTCAAATACTACGAACAGCATGCAAAAGAAAAGCTACAGAAAATATATCCGAAAGACCAGCTGAGATCATAATTTTATGTTCGGAGCTATTTCATCATGAAGAGGAACATCTACAGAAAAATGACTTGAAGTGCATAAGACAGTCTATGTACAGAGAGAGAAGATAACTGTACCCTGCCCAACCAAAAAGTTCAGTAGAATTTCAAGAAATTTTAAGCGAGGTAGAGTGATCACAAATAAAGAAGAAGAGTTTGTTTTAGTAAATTATATTGAAAGTGGCATTGTTATTCTCGGTTGTGAAGCTAACTTGAAATTTCTTTGTATGCGGGGCAGAAGATGTTTTTGCTGATGGAACATTTTTAAATAAAGTGTTGTCCGAAGTATTTCCAGCAATTGTATACAATACATGGATTCAGGAAGGACATTTAATTTATATTCCACTTTTAGTTGCCTTTTGCCTTCCAAATCAGGAGACTGTTTCTTTGTTTGAGGAATGTTTTTCTTTAAATTGGCGCAATCGTATATTCAAAATGACACGTGACAGGGTTAGTGAAGGTCGTGGGTAGTATTATGGTGAGACAAAAAACAGTTTTATTGTTGTTTATAATTATATTTACACGACGAGACTCATGGAAGATGGATATTCTATAAGGACGATACTATAAATTGAAAATTTGTATAAAAACAATCGTTACATCACGTTTACCGAGCAAAGGTTAGTTTGTAATAGATCACGCCGTTCGAAATATTCGAGTACACCCAAACCCGGAAGTCAACAATCGTTTGTTTACATTATTATTATACCAGTGTCAACATTGATGCCAATTTGTTACTAATATCAGTATTTCTATTGAACTTATTGTTTCCGAACTTTATTTATCAACATGACTAGAAACAAGTTAAATACAAATGCAAAGCGTAAACTGAAAGATTTGTCAAATAATACAGACCCAGAATTTGATTCTCCAACACAACAACCTTATAAAAAGGGATCGAAAAAACTTTCGAAAAACAACACCAGTGTTCATTCTATTCACGAGGGCTTGTCGTCCGATAAGACACCTGATAATCAGAAGCATGCCTATAATACGCAAACCAGTACACCGCTTCAGTACCCGTACCCGCTCCCTTTTCCTGGCCCCCTCCAGCTCATTCTGGATCATATCCGTCATTTAGTTGGCCGCCACCTCCAGTGGCTGATAACAACGTTCTTGGTCATATTATGCAATACATCACAACAATCGATAGCCGGCTTAGTAATTTAGAAAATATGGACAAAAAAATCGATAAATTGGAAAGTTTTTGTGAAAATATGGAGAACTTGTATATTCGAGTTAAAAAAACTGAAACCGGTATTGAAACCCTAACTTCACAGATGACTGAAGTACAAGATATATGCGTTTCTCATAAAATAAAACTTGACGAGTTATGTGTAGAGAAGGATACCATGTGGGTAGCTATTGCCGCTGGTGGGGCAGGTAGTCCAGGCAAAGGGTCTAAAATTAAAAAGGAACTAGAACAAATACAAAAACAAAACGAAGAACTGAAATCAACCGTGACAGATCTGCAATGCGAATCTCTGAAACAAAACTTGGTGTTCTACGGAGTCGTTGACCAACCGGGTGAAAACACCGACAGTCTATTAAAAGGATTTATCCGTTCTGAAATCAACATAAAAAGCGAAATTAAATTTGTTAATGTTAGACGCATCAACAGCAAATTCAATCCACGTCCCATACTTGCCTCGTTTGAAAGTTTGAAAGACCGGGAAAAAGTGCGCCGTTCAGCTTATAGATTAAAGGGAACTCCTTTCAGCCTGAGTGAGCAGTACCCATCAGATATTCTTGCTAAACGGAAAAGGTTAATCCCAATTTTAAAAGAAGCCCGAAGTCAAAATGTCAAGGCAGTGTTGCTCAAGGACAAGCTTTACATTGATAATGATGTTTTCGACCCTTTAAGTACCGGTCTTTGTAAGAATCATGCAGGTTCCTGTTGATGGGCGATTCATGACCCCTCTTCAAATGTCTTTATATTTTGTTTATGATGAAGGTATGGTATGAAAATAAGTTTTCTGTATTATTTTTTTCTTTTCAACTTTGGTTGCCATGGAAACCATCCTTACAAAATTTTGCCTAAATACGTCCATAAGTAGCCTTTGAAAATTGAAATATAATGGATTTTAAAGAACCATAGAAATAAAGTTAATCAATACAAACAATATGTATATTTACAGTATTGACAAACACAACCCCAAACTATACAAACACGTTAAAATTTTGAATTTACTAAATGGTTTGTTTCCATAGCAACCATTTAAAAATGTGTTAAAATTCGAAAATGAAAAATTTCAAAAACTTTAAAATTTTAAATCTGTTTATCTCCCAAGACCAACAATACCATGACATGTCATTGACAAATTTTGAAAGACCACATTCTATATATTCAGAAAATAAAAAGAAAGTCGTGTGTTTTTTTTTTCATTAAAAAAATAATTTTAGTCAAAAATTGTCAATTTTCACCAAAATTCAGATTACCAAACAGATGAATACTGAAACATTTTGAACTTAAAAAGCTAAAACATTCCATTTATGCGTGCATTCCTGACACAAATTTGGTAATTATAAATGAGAAAATATGATTGATAGAGATATTTTTGTAGAGAAGGACATTTTTTTCTTTCTGGGCATGGTGCCCCCCCCCTTTTTTTTCAAAATTCAAAAAATCATTAATAAATTTAAAAGATGGAATTCAATTGTGAACATTTTGAGCATTAAAACATGAAATTTCTTCAAAGGGTGAGGGCAATAATAGAACCCCCTACACCATTTTTATATATTAGATTTTTTTTTAGAAATGGGGAATGTGTCAAAGAAAGAACAACCCAAACAGAAATTTAAAATCTTTAGATTCTATTTCATGGTCTTTAAAATTGACTCTAAAGAACCTGAATCGATCACCTGTAATTTTTGGTTAAATCTTGCATCAATGATTATTTGTCCCTTCAATATATATCAATGAGTGGCTTAACAATTCCATTTAAATGTTCTTTGTATCTGTCGTTTTTTCTTCAAAAGCAAAAAATGAATTTTACCCCTATGTTCCATTTTAGCCATAGTGGCTAAGTTTCTTGAAGTACAAGGAAATAAAAAACTAAATTTATACAAGATTATAACTCCCAAGTTGGGCTGAAATTGATTAAGCATATTCAATATCAAAAGAAGATTTTTTTTAAAGGAAGCAAACTAGATGAACAAATTGTGAAAAATTTCTTTAAAGGGCTATAACTCCATACGTCTGTCCGTCCGTCCGTCCGTCCGTCCGTCCGTCCGTAACACTTTCGTGTCCGCTCCATATCTAGAGAACCGTTATGATTTCATACTTGATACTTAACATGATTATTAACCAACACCAGAGGGTGTGTCATGTTGTATGTACAACTTCCTAGGTCAAAGGTCAAGGTCAAAAACTTTGGTTTCAGTTGACAACCCCGTGTCCTGTGGTGAAGATCGTGTCCGCTCCATATCTAGATAACCATTATGATTTCAAAGTTTATACTTGACATCCATTTTAACAACCACCAGAGGGTGTGTCATGATGTATGTACAACTTCCTAGGTCAAAGGTCAAGGTCAACAACTTTGGTTTCGAGTTGACAATCCTGTGTCCTGTGGTGAAGATCGTGTCCGCTCCATATCTAGATAATCGTTATGATTTCAAAGTATATACTTGTCATACATTTTAACCACCACCAGAGGGCGTGTCATGATGTATGTACAACTTCCTAGGTCAAAGGTCAACGTCAAAAAAACTTTGGTTTCAGTTGACAACCCTGTGTCCTGTGGTGAAGATTGTGTCCGCTCTATATCTTGAGAACCGTTATGATTTCAAATATTATACTTGACATCCATTTTAACCAACACCAGAGGGTGTGTCATGATGTATGTACCACTTCCTAGGTCAAAGGTCTGTCCATCGCTAACAAATTTGATCCACATTATATTTTGAGAGGACAGCTGTTATTATTTCATACTTTATACCTGACAAACATTTTCAACTTAACATATATATTAACCAACACAAGAGAATGTGTCATAATGTATGCATCCTAGGTCTAAGATCAGTCTGTCGGTCTGTCCATCCGTTCGTTGTTCTTAACAAATTGTGTCCGCTCTACCTCTCGAGAACCATTAATATTTCATACTTTATACTTGGTGGGTCATAATATATTGAAGGCATAATTCTAAAAATATGTGACAAATATCAATTGGGCAGCACCTTTAAACATATTGTTCAAACATCAATCCATATATCCATAAGTCACCTTAGAGTAGTAAACAATGAGTTCACATCATGCAGTCATCACTATTATACTATGAAAGTAAGATGAGAATATTTATCAGTTTTAACTTAAAATCTTAGATCAAAATCACACATGAGACTATGTAATAACTTCAAATAATGCTTCATATCAGATTATCCATACAACTTATTTACCCCACGTTATTGACAGCGGGGCCCACAGAGATGGCTCCCATCTCAATGATATCTAGTTCAGTTTATAAGTTTTACTGGAATTGGTTAAGTAGTTTCAGTGGAAATGTTTCAAATATTTTACACCGGACAGACGACAACGGAAGCAAAGTGATGGCAAAATCCACAGTTCCTTTGAAACGGTGACCTAAAAAAACTACATCCGTTCTATCAGAAATAAACTGAAAATAAAAAATAAAAAATTTGTACCATCGAGAGCGCTAACAAGGCAACTTTCCATAAATTTAAATATTTTTAAGGGTCATAACTCTTTTAAAAAAGTCAATTGTCCATGATTATAGAACTCATCCGAGATATTGTTGATATTAATCTAGTGTATAAGTTTTATTAAAAATCTGGCAAGAATTGTACCTGTGGGAGCGTTAAAGGGGCTATTTTCCATAAATTTATTATTTTCAAGGGTTATAAATGTTTTTATTAAAGTCGATTGACCACCAATATCTAACTTGTTCGAGATATTGCTTATAATAACCTAAAGTATTAGTTTCTTAAAAATCTGACATAATTTGTACATGTGCGAGCGCTGCAAGGACAGCCAGATGGACACAAGGACGGATGGCAATCAAAATTTTAAGCAGACCATGTTTAAACGAAAAAAAATAAGTTCTAATTTCGATTTTTATTAATTGAAAATTTTTTGGTCGCATATTGGTATCACGTTGGAGTCGTCGTCGTCCGAAGACATTTGGTTTTCGCACTCTAACTTTAGTAAAAGTAAATTGAAATCTATGAAATTTAAACACATGGTTTATGACCATAAAAGAAAGGTTGACATTGATTCTTGGTGTTTTGGTCCCAACAGTTTAGGAATCAGGGGCAAAAAAGGGCCCAAATAAGCATTTTTCTTGGTTTTCGCACAATAGCTTTAGTATAAGTAAAAAGAAATCTATAAAATTTTAACATAAGGTCTCTATGACCACAACAGGAAGGTTGGGATTGATTTTGGGAGTTTTAGTCCCAACAGTTTAGGAATTAGGGGCCAAAAACAGGTCCCAAATAAGCATTTTTCTTGGTTTTTGCATATTAACTTAAGCATAAGTTATTAGAAATCTATGAAATTTTAACACAAGGTTTATAACCACAAAAGAAAGGTTTGGATTGATTTTGGGAGTTTTGGTCCCAACGAATTAGGGGCCAAAAGGGTCCAAAATTAAACTTTGTTTGATTTCATCAAAAAATTAATTATTGGGGTTCTTTGATATGCCAAATCTAACCGTGTATTCAGATTCTTAATTTTTGGTCCTGTTTTCAAATTGGTCTACATTAAGATAAAAAGGGTCTAAAATTAAACTTAGCTTGATTTTAACAAAAACAGAATTCTTGGGGTTCTTTGATATGCTGAATCTAAACATGGTCATAGATTTTTTGATTATGGGCCCAGTTTTCAAGTTGGTACAAATCGGGGTCCAAAATTATTATGTTAAGTATTGTGCAATACCTCTGCGGTCGTATAAAGCTGCGCCCTGCGGAGCATCTGGTTTATTTATAAAAATACTATTTTTGATATAACATTTTTGATAAAAAAACGTGATTATTCTGCGGTATACAAATAATAATTCAGTTAGGTTTTAAAAAAAATAATAGACAAGCTGTCTTTTTCCACCACATACAATAGAAACATTGACGAATTCTTGCACAATTAATGTAGATCGTTGGTATATATTTCCTCAGATAGAACATGTAGAATTTGTATGCCCCCACTGTAGCAAAGGGGGCATTAAGTTGTACCCTTGTCTGTGAGTACGTCCGTTCCAGAGTTATACCCTTATACAAATGGAAAAAAAATGCTGACTTTTTTGTTTCCGTTCTCTAACTTAAGTTTGCCACAACCAAATGTTTTGAAACTTATACACAATGCTTATTTCCATAAAATTCAGAACAGTTAGAATGTTATTGGTGTAACAGGTACTATCAATAAGTTATGCCCCTTTAAAAATGGAAAAATGCTGAATTTTCCGTTTCCGTTCTCTTTTTTTCGTCTGTCTGACATAGTTCATCTTACCCTGACCTCATTTTCTTAGAACATTGATAATGTTAAGTTAATATGATACTTGTATTAAAATCTTTACATAACACTTACAGAGTTTCAAAAGTAATTCAATTATAAAAAAAACCAACCAGACATTTCAGGGAGAGTGTTCTTGTTTAGCAGATCTTAGTCTAGGGTTAAAGTTTTTAAAGCATCAATCTGTTTCAAAAACCAACAATGAGTTGCATTAAATTGTTACTGTAACTTCTTTATAGCCATTTTGAAAGAGAAAGTATCCTGAGCTAATTTTTTTTAAATGTTCATTAAGATTTGTTTTATAGATAATCATGTTATGCTCATTGTTGAAGGATATACGGTGATCTGTGGTTGTTTATTTCTATGTCTTTGCTCTCTCTGGTTGAGAGTTAATTGCCTCATTGACAATTACAACACATCCTCTTATCTTTATACATAGACTTACTAGTAATTAAGTTTTGGATTCAACTTTATTCTTTTTCACTGACAGCATCAGTCTTAGACACGACAACGGGTTATGCGTATTACCATTTTTTTTTTAAACTTCTGAGAAATCTTACATATAAGATTGAAGGGAGGGGGTACATATGCTGCCCTCAACTTTAGAAGTTGTGTTATGCTTAAATTCTTAAAATACTTAGTTCACAAGTAAATACAATGAGATACCACATTTCTTTCAACAAATTTTATAATTTTGAATAAAAAAAAAAAAAATCGAAAAAACGGGGGGTGCACCATACCCAGAGTGATGATTTTTCATTTTGTACAAGTATATCTTCATTTATCATATATTCTCCTTTAAAATTAACAAATGTGTGTCAGAATTGCACATATAAATGGAATGTTTTAGCTTTTAAAGTTCAAAATTTTTGATTATTCATCTGATTGTTAATCAGAATTTTGGTGAAAATTGACAATTTTTGACTAAATTTTTTTTTTAAAGAAAAAAAAACACACGACTTTCTTTTTATTTTCTGAATATATAGAATGTGGTCTTTCAAAATTTGTCAATGACATGTCATGGTATTGTTGGTCTTGGGAGATAAACAGATTTAAAATTTTAAAATTTTTGAAATTTTTCATTTTCGAATTTTAACACATTTTTAAATGGTTGCTATGGAAACAAACTATTTAGTTAATTCACAATTTTAACGTTTTTATATAGTTTGGGGTTTTGTTTGTCAATACTGTAAATATACATATCCTTTGTATTGATTAACTTTATTTCTATGGGACTTTAAATTCCCTTATTTTATATTTTCAAAAAGGGTCTTTTTTCACATATTCAGGCAAAATGTTGATTTGATGGTTACCATGGCAACGGGCATAATACAGGGAAAATAAAGACAGAATTTTGACCATCTACCAAAGTTCTTATGATATAGGGCAAAAAAAATTACTTCTGTGACATGCCATGAATCACCTTCTGCATGATTTTTACAAAGACCGGTACTTAAAACACAAGCAATTTATAAAGGAGTCAACAGTGGCATTTCCTAGTGGTGCTAGTTCTGGGAATTCGAAGGCGAAGAGCACAGTTGGTAGTAACGATGATGACCCGGATCCCAATAGCAGTATGGCTGAGAAGGAAGACTAGGATAGCGTTGAAGGACTTCCAACTAGTGTTTCATCTAACATTTGTACTGAGAGTTTGAAATTTATCTCGTGGAATATTAATGGTGGTTTACAAACAAAACTTGATGATAAAGCATTTGTAAATTTTTTATGTACATATGATCTTGTTTTTCTTACGGAATGTTGGTTTGAAAAAGATTTTTCATTTCATTTACCTGATTATAATTGTCATTTATTCCCTCGATTGAAAGCTAAATCTATTCAGGGAGGAGGTAGTGTTATCTTGATTAAAAAATGTTTTTCTACTGTTATTGATATTGAAACTTGTATTTTAGACTCTATTGTATGGTTGAATATTAAGCAGGGTATATTAACCAAAGACAAATCTGTATATATTGCTTGTATTTATATTCCCCCAGTCAAATCTAAATACTATAAGTTATATGATTGTGATTTATACAATGAGTTAGAAAATAGCATTGAGTTATACTCTGAACTTGGTCACGTTTTTATTCTTGGGGATTTGAATGGTCGAACTGGGACGTTAGTCGATTTCCTGGAAAATGATGATATTCATTTTACTTTAAAGAACCGAATTTGTGGCGCTTTCGAATATTTAGCCGATAGTGTTCTCCCGAAAAGAGTCAATCCCGATTTAAATACAAACAGTTATGGATCTAAAATAATTAGTATGTGTAAATCCTCAGGCTTAAGGATAGTGAATGGTAGACACAAAAACGGATTTTCAAATGACTTTACATATTGTGGCCCTATTGGTATGAGCGTTCTGGATTACTTCATTGTACCTTCGTTTTATTTCCCGAATATAAACCAGTTAATTATGTCAAACTTTACAACTTATTCGGACCATGCATTTTTACATTTAGAACTGAATTTATTAATAGACACCATGCGAAACACAGGCAAATGCTCAGATGCCATGGAAGATACAGAACGTCGTGTTAAATACAAATGGAAAGATGAATTTAAAGAACAGTGTACTGAGTGTATTCGTATCAATATGGACAATATCATTCGTTTACAGAATCGTATAAACTTTGAAAATCAAAATTCTTTTGATAAATCGTTGAGCAATTTTACATGTATGATAGAGGACATTATGTCGCCTTTCTTTAAAACGATGCCTTATGTAAACAACAAGCCGTATAAACCAGTTAATTATTTTGACAAACCTTGGTTCAACACACGATGCAAGGAACTTTATCGATGTTATATAGATTATCTACATGTTTTCAATCGTTCAAAATCAATTGTAAACCATACAAACTTAACTTGTGCAAAGAGGGAATATAAAGTTATGGAACGTCGTCTTAAGCGAGAATACCAACGTATAGAGGGTAATGCAATGGACTTTTTGAAATATAGTAACCCAAAACTGTTTTATTCGAAATTTAGGAAAAGGACCGAAAAGAAAAATAATGTACCGTTACAATCTTTCTATGAACACTTTAAAAAATTGTCTTCTGTGAATATAGACAATACATGTAACGAAGATTTATTTAATAACACTGATGGCGATTGTGTATATCCTGAACTTGATGAAGTGATTACAGAGGAGGAGATTTTAAAAGCCATCCGCAATTTAAAGCGCAATAAAAGTCATGGAGTAGACGGTATTTTGAATGAATATTTTATAGAGTATAAAGATGTTTTTATGCCAATATTAGTCAAGGTTTTCAATGGTATTTTACAATCCGGTATATTCCCTACTAGCTGGGCCATTGCTATACTTGTGCCTATTTTCAAGAAAGGAAACGAAGACGATCCAAATAACTATAGAGGTATAAGTCTTGTAAGTAATTTCGCAAAATTATTTACTTCCGTATTAAATCAACGTTTGATGGACTGGTCTGATTCTTTTGATGTCATTACTGACGCCCAGTTCGGCTTTCGCCCAGGTTTTGGAACTGTAGATGCAATTTTTGCCCTAATTTCTGTAATTTTTAAGTCCCTATCAGCAAACAAACGTCTTTATTGTTGTTTTGTTGATTACACAAAAGCATTCGATACTGTTCAAAGGCTAATGCTATGGTATAAATTATCAAAAATTGGTATTCAAGGTAAACTTTTAACTGTTATTAAATCTATGTATACTAATGTGTCTACTTGTGTATGTGTTGATGGTTTTAATTCTGAATACTTTTCCAATGAATTGGGCTTGATGCAGGGAGAGGTGTTATCTCCCATACTTTTTTCATTATATGTTAACGATTGTGAAATGGCTTTCATTAATAGTAATGCCATACCATATGAGATGAAAGAATTGAATTTATTTTTACTTATGTATGCTGATGATATGGTTATATTCTCAGAATATGTTTTGGGGTTACAAAATATGCTTGATACATTATATGAGTATACATCAAAATGGTCATTGAGTGTTAATATTGATAAAACTAAAATTGTTGTATTTAGGAAAGGTGGAAGAGTTCATGTTGATGAGAAATGGTATTATGATAATAAGGAAATTGAAGTTGTTGATAATTTTACTTACCTTGGTGTACTTTTAAATTTTAATGGCAAATATAATATGTTACAACAGAAATTGTCAGAACAAGGTAGAAAAGCAATGTTTGCTTTAAGAAGAAATGTGAAAAGTATGTGTTTAAACTATGTCACTTTGTTATCACTGTTTGATACTTATATAAATTCTTTATTGAGTTATGCAAGCGAAATATGGGGTGCACATAAAGCCCCGGCAATAGAGAGAGTCCACATGAACTATTGTAAAAATATACTTGGTGTTAAGTTGTCTACTAACAATGTTATGATATATCAAGAACTAGGTAGATTGCCTCTTATTTTCGCAAGAAAATGTAAGATTTTCAAATATTGGTTTAAATTGCTAAATACTTCAAACTGTATATTGAAAAATTGTTATAACTACTTGTATTGTGAATTAGAGAGATGTCCAAATAATAAGTGTAACTGGTTGTATTTTATAAAGAACGAACTTTTTCTTATTGGTTTAGGTGATGTATGGTATAGCCAAAACCTTATTTGTGACTTGCCTGATGTATATTTTGCTGTCATAAAGCAACGTTTATACGATTGTCTAAAACAAGAACTTGATGCTCAGTTACATATGTCTCCAAAATGTTCTAATTATAAATATATGTTAGATAATTTTTGTCTGCAATTTTATTTATGCAAACCAATTCCAAATGTTTACAAAAAATGTATAACAAAAATAAGATTAAGTAGCCACAACTTAGCTATAGAAAATGGAAGATTTTATGGTATAACAAGAAATAATAGAATATGTACTTTTTGTAAAATTGATATAGAGGATGAGTTTCATTTCATCCTCAAATGTCCACGTTTTCAAGGTTTTAGAACATTTTATATTAAGCCATTTTATTGGAAAAAACCGTCGATGTACAAATTTATCAAACTGATGAGTACTAATAATGTAAAAGAATTGTGTAATTTAGGTAAATTTATTTTTAGATCTTTTAAGCTTAGATCCGAAATGTTAAAATAATGTTTGTTTATCATTACAACACCTTCTGCTGTCACATAGTCTGTGTTTATGTATGTATTATATGTTTTATTGATGTTGATATAATTGTATACCTATAGTTTATATAGACTTTGGTAATAAAGATATATATATTTTTGGCGCAAATGATACCATGTAAATTTTAAACAGGTGGCGCAAACGTAGCATTAGAGAAAAAAAGTTGTGGCGCAAAAGGACGCATTTTTGGCGCAAACGGATCTCTCCCAATTTTTCATTCAAATGGTATCATTTTTCATTCAAATGGTATAATTTTCATTCAAATGGTATAATTTTCATTCAAATGGTATATTTTTTATTCAATTGGTATAAAAAATGATTTGCGTGCAATATTTTCTATTCAATTGGGGTTTATTCCCGATTGTCCCACTTTTTAAAATTTTAGAGTTCTGATTGTCCCACATAAAAAGTTCTGATTGTTCCACATTATTTTATGAAGTAAAATGTTCTTAGATAAACAAGGTAACTGTTTGTTTGTTTTGCAAAATAAACAAGAATTATTATTGCACATAAAATATTAATTTTATAAAAGTATAACATATCAATTTTATAAAAGTACAAAATATTAATTTCATAAAAGTACAAAATATTAATTTTAGAAAAGTATAAAATATTAATTTTATAAAGGTATAAAATATTAATCTTACAAAAGTATATAAAAAAAAGTTATCAGATAAAAACACTTTTAATATAAAACCAATATTATATCTCTGATTTATGAAATATATCTACAATGTTACGTTTAATATTTATAAAACAAATGTCAATACCATAATTTTAATAACATTTTCTTTGTAAAGTTTTTAAATAAATAAATAAATAATGCATGCAATTATAAACTCATTTACATTCTACCCTCTATCTGGGATCAGTATATCTAACAGTCAATTAATATGTTCCAGCATCTATATATGAAATTATTGATGGAGAAATGTTTCTATTAGTGCCTTTGCAATGTTACTAGGGATTTCAGAGGACATGTTAACAACATTCTCTGCGCTATTGATTAGACTGTTAAAAAATCACCTGAACCAACAACGTTCTTTATTGATAACGAAGCTGTTGTCTAGATTTTGACCAGTTTTGTCTTTTAAATAATCACTATTAAAGATTATTTTACCAATATCCCTTTTGTCTTTGTCGACAAGACTCGTAACCAACTATATACAGAAGAATCAGACTTCAATAAAAAAATAAGAAGATGTGGTATGATTGCCAATGAGACAATTCTCCACCAGAGACCAAATGACACACAAATCAACAACTCAAAACAATTCCCAATTGTCCCACATTTAAACTTCCCAACTGTCCCACAAACATATTCCCGATTGTCCCACAAAATTTCGTTACTTTTTTACCTGTAATTTCAAAAAGTGGGACAATCGGGAAGACACCTCAATTGGTATAATAGTTTTATATTTATATATCATGGGACGCCTTAAGGTCAAATTTGCAACAACGTTTGTGATTGGTCGGTATTTATTTGGATTTTCTCCCCATTCTTTCTAAACTTGAGTGGCCAATAATTAAAAAAACGCTTCAGAATATCGCCCCTCTAACTAAATCTGCCGTTCGTGCGAGTTCTGCACTGGCTGTTTTATCAAAATCTTGTGGTCCTGACTATTGTTTCTATTGCAAAATTTGGATGGTCACAACGTTCGGGCCACTTTTCAAAAACTCCCATTGTATATAGATATATATGCAAGTACATTGTATACTTTTTTTTTTATTAAATAGGTTAGACTTGAAATGGTTTTACACTAGTCATTTTGGGGGTCCCTTTGTGGCTTTCTGTTCGGTTTGAGCCAAGGCTCCGTGTTGAAGACCGTACTTTGACCTATAATGGTTTACATTTACAAATTTTAACTTGGATGAAGAGTTGTCTCACAGGCACTCATACCACATCTTCTTATATCTATATACAACGTAAACTAGACGTTTCTCAGACTGTTTTTTTTTTTAACCCTTTACCGCGCGTTGTGTACTGGTTGATAACTCAATCAGGAAGAACAAGATTTATTTCAGTTCTAGTTGTTACATGTATTAGCTTTGAGCAAATTTCCAGTAATTGCATATACTCTTATGTCGGTGCTTTGTGTCTATTGTCTTAAAATTAGTTTTTTGTCTGTGTCTCGTTCCGATCTTTTGAGTTAATCTAATTGCAACTGATTTTACAGGTTGTTAAATTAATGTGCTGTTGTACCACTGTCCCATATTCGAGATGGATTGAGTGCTCACAAACATGTTGTTGTACTGTTACACCGCTGTCCCAGATTAGGGGGTGGATTTTGGATCCCGCTAACATGCATGTTTAACACCGCCACATTCTGTATGTATGTGCTTGTTCCAAGTCAGGAGCCTGTAATTCAGTGGTTGCCGTTTGCTGCTGTGTTATACATATTTGTGTTCGTTCATTTGTTTGTACATTAATTCGGTGGCTAGTTTTCTCGATTGAATTGTTTTACATTTGTGATTTTGTTGCCTTTATAGCTGACTATGCGATGTATGCTTAGCTTTTTGTTGAAGGCCGTACGGTGACTTATAGCTGTTGATTTCTGTGTCATTTGGTCTCTTGTGGAGAGTTGTCTCATTTGCAATCATACCACATCTTCGTTTCTATATCAACCCTGCCATATTCTTTATTTACTTGTCCAAGGTCAGGAGCCTGTTGTTTAGTGGTTGTCGTTGGTTCATGTCTCGACTAATATTTGATACTTTGTAAATTGTTTTGTTATGTATAATTAGGCTGTTAGTTTTTTAGTTTGAATTGTTTACATTTTCATGTAGGGCCTTTTATAGACGACTTTACAGTATCAGGTTTTTGTCATTGTTGAAGGCCTTACGATTATCTATAATTGCTTACATCCCCTTCATATTTGAACTCCGGTGGATAGTTGCCTTATTTGCAATCACATTCCATCTCTTCGTTTTTATATTATATACCTGACTTCTAAACTCGTGTTTTCATGAACAAGCATGAAATATTTGTCACTGGGTGTTAAAATTAGCAGTATACAATCAATCAATTTAAACTTGTGTTAAATAAGAGCCATTTTATATTTATTTATTTGTTCGGGTGGGGGACAGAAGGATTTCATATATGAATATGGTTGCCTGGTAAGAGTTGAAAAATGTGCATGATTAGAGACAGATTGAAATGAGTAATAATGCTCTCCCTTCTCTTCCCTATCCTTCATTTATAAATTTAAACTGACCACCACGGAATAGCCCAATAGTGTTGACAGTAGCGTTAAACACTAATCAATCAAAAAACCCTTCCCTAGAATATCAAATAATTGTCCCTTTAAAACAGTTATTGTCCGTATAGTTTTTATATTTATCCAGCTTATCGTCCTACTGTCATACCATAAAAACGTTTATAAACAGCTCACATTCTTATATATCTGCATTCATAAATTAATAATTTCATTTAGACTAAACGACGCCATGTTTGTTATGTGCCTCTACCGTCTTAATAACCTATCAAAAAAGAAGAGGTAAATGAGAGCCAGAAGATCTTCCAAATGCAAAAAAAAAAAAAAAAAAAAACACAGAAATAGACTCTTCTTGCTCACTTCCGAAGAACAAACAAAAAAAAAAAGGCACTGGCTACGGTTACATGGAAATGTAACAATAATAAAAATATTATTGTTACATTGGAGACTAATTGCCGGAATGCAAAGTTGGGTGAGGAACCGATTAATTACAAATGTAACAATAATTACTGAGGCTACGGTTACATTACGTTATTGTTACATGAAATACAGCAATGGACGCTAGATTGATTAAACTTAAATCTTCTATAGTTGTACTGCTTCATTCTTTCATATGTACTAAACAATACTTGTAATTTAATACTGATAAATAATAAAATATTATTATTCAACAAATGGTGTACAACTTGAATAGTTTTACTACGTATTAATGGTTTTGATGTTCTTAAAGATACTACTCAAGATTAGGAGTGTGACTGTCAAAGGCGAAAAATATAGTTCAATGGTTTCACTTTTTTAAAGTATTTAACTGCACACCTACTCTTATTACTGTCATTATACTTTGGACCAATTTTGTTTATGGTGGAAAAAAAATAAAACTTGGGATGCGTTTTAAAGGAAACTGAAACAATATCAAGACATACATTTCATACAGCTTTATAACTTGACGCAAATTAATAATCAAAAGCAAAGTTTGCTAATTGTAACTTAAATACTAAGAAATTCTGTATGTACACGTATCCGTGGAGGACGTAATTTCGTTCATCAAAAATGTGTCGGACTTTAAAACAACTTACTGGATTTGTAGAAATTAAATTGTCATTGTAAATATAAATAAATTGTATGTTATAAATGTATGTAATAAATGTCCTCAACTTTTATTATTTAGTACATATTACTAGTCCCATCGTACATTGTTTTTTTTTATGTAACAATAACTCAATGTAACCGTAGCCTCAATAATTATTGTTACATTCGTAATTAAACAGGTCCTTACCCAACCATGCATTCCGGCATTTAGTCTCCAATGTAACAATAATATTTTTATTATTGTTACATTTCCATGTAACCGTAGCCAGTGCCAAAAAAAACGCGACCCATTCAGTGCATTCATTAAGACCCGGTACCCGGTACTTTTACCCGCCTACGGAAGCGTCTGGTACCGGCAGAAAAAAAATAAAAATACAAAAAAAATAATGTGTAAAATTCTTTTGAAGATCGTTCAAATCTAATTTATTTCTTTCCTCAAGAGATAATCTCCGTGTACGTCGTTCATGTGTATGTTTATAGGTGTCTTCGTCGAGGTCCGCGTTAAAGTATAGATCTATCTGCCAATTTAGGCACACCTCCAAAGTAGGAGAAGTGATAATTATAAACCACGTGTCTGTGTCTGTATCGTAAGAGCGCTTTAAAATGGGACGATTTAGCAGTATATTTTCAAGCGGCAAATTGTTGATGAATTTAAACAACAACAGCAATACTTATGGCTAATAAAAAAAAGCAGCTTGTATCACAGATTATTTTATGAATAAAAGGTTTAATAAAGGTGAACATTCTATGGAATTCAGAAAATCGTTAATTGTATCAAATCAGTTCGTTTCCCGTTGGACGTTGTCACTGATCTCCGTTTTCTCGATATGTGTTCTATGTTGTGATTTAAATGACTGCTGTCTGCAGGAAATTTTTAGTGTAAAACTTCGTGAAACATAACTGTTACGTTTACAAAATATAATATCTGACGAGATTTAAGACTTTTAAAATTAAAAAAAAAAGACAGCTCTGAAGAAGTGAAAAAAAACCCCAACATTTTTATTAACACAATCACCCCTTTATCATGTTTATATAAGTTAAGTAAAAGTTAATACTTGTTTTTTATCTGACCAGAACAATCATCACAACACTTAGCGTATATCAAAAACGTTTGTTTGCTGTTTTGCATGAGAGCATGTTAATTTAATAAGACCCGGTATACTACAATGTTTGTAACTTATGAAATTTCTTTTACAATATTGAACAAATGCAAAACATTTAATAAAAGTATAAAAACAAACAAAACATTTAAACAACATTTCACATGAAACCCCTGCAGTGCATTATAGGTCATACATATTTTATAACTGATTACAAAATAATTATAAGCTATGTATTTTCAGATAAATACTCAAGAAAAAAAAACACTTCAGTGTTAACTTACCCAAAATTGAAGCAAATATTACAGACTTTACCCTATTTTTTAAAGTAAAAAATTAAGGCTGAAATCCCTAAAATCCAGGAGCTTCCGGGGGGGCTTTGCCCCCCTGGCCCCCTACCAGAGCTAGCCCTGGACCTAATGGGGGCCTTAAGCGAACCCCAGACCCCTCACCGTTTGGGTTTGGTTCCTCCTATAATCTCAAATGTACCTCCAGTCTAAAAAAATAATGAAACCCCTGCCCATTAATATGTTCTTAAAAACGCCTTGCCCCTACCTTTTTTCCAAAAAAAATGGCATTATCAAATATATAAACAAAAAAATAGATAAGGGGCGGGACCAAACCTATAGATAACATAATAAAGAAATGATGAAATATACAGAATAAGTTGATTGATTTTTGGTTGCCTTATGTCCAGTGGCAAATATGTCACGCATGTTTAGGACAAATATAATAGCTAGAGATCAAAGGATAAAGAATAGAGTGAAATGGTAAAAACTAAAAGATATAGAATTATAGAAACGATCTTTGATCCGAAACCCTCCCTACACACACACACACACACACCATAATCATTGCTGCCAATACTCGCATGTATACATCTCTATACAAATATCTAAATTTGAACCTACCCCCCCCCCCCCCCCCCCTAAGACACCCGAGGTTTTTATCCGCTCCTGTTATGTGTGTCTTAATATATACATTTTGTACGGGTCTAGATAATAGCTAAACGTACAATCATATAATTTGTTGGATACCTATAATTATATTTATATTATATACTGTATCACAAAATAAACATGTATACCCCCTTCCTTTCCTAATGCAGTATTGAAATGTAAATCATTTAAAAGTCCTGAAGATAAAATATGTTTTGAAATATGCTCTGCATACTTATTCAAGCAATGACATATAGTAATTATTGAACTACTAACTGTGGGGCTTGAAAAAAGTCTATTTAAGGGATTCGGAGATGAGAACAGTAAAAAAAGCTCAGCAACGCATCCTAAATGTAAAATGATTTGCGGCATAATACATGAGAACACATATTATAGATAGTATTAAATATGAAGTTCACGCCTCATACAGTGAAGTCCTATCCCATAGGACTATTGTTGTAACATGGGTTAGTGAACTGGTTCCAATTTATCCTGAATTGTCTTTATTAAAGAACAAGTTCCGGAGTATAACAGCTTATGTCTCTCCTTTTTTATTCTTTTTCATGTTTGTCCACCTACAACGTCTCTGAGGATCAAGAAAAGTAAAAAAAAAAAAAAAAAATAGACTATGTACATGTAGCACAAAAGAACGTCATGATAACATGTATCTGGACTAGCTATGTATATATATATTTTTTATTTCCAATGTGAAGACTGTAGGGGAGTTTCTTCAGAAAGGGTTTTTATCGGGGAGATGTTTTTGCAACGCACGCAGGCATCTGTTTCTATCCATGAACAAGTTGTGTGTCAAATTAATTATTATTACTTGTCACTCGCATTTTTTTCTCTGCCTGGCCATTATTGGCATTAATTGCCAGTGCACGAACTCGCACTAACGCCAAATTTTAGTTAGATGGGCGATATTCTGAGGCTGACGCGTTTTTCAATTCTTGTGTCACTCAAGTTTAGAAAGAAAGGGGAGAAAATCCAAATAAATACCAACCAATCACAAACGTTGTTGCAAATTTGACCTTTAGACGTCAAAGAATTTCCCATGATGCAATTATTGCATATAAATAAAAAAATTATTATACCAATAGAATAAAAAATATTGCATGCAAATGATTTTTTATACCAATTCAATAAAAAATATAGCATTTGAATGAAAATTATACCATTTGAATGAAAAATGATACCATTTGAATGAAAAATTATACCATTTGAATAAAAAATATTGCATCTAAATGAAAAAATATACCACTTAAATGAAAAATTTTACCATTTAAATAAAAAATATTGCATCTAATTGAAAAAATATACCATTCATATGAAAAAATATTGCATTTAAATGAAGAAATATACCAATTAAATATAAAATATTGCATTTAAATGAAAAAATATCGAATTTTTGCAACCAATACCATGCCATAATAGTAAAGATGCCAACATTTATACATTTACATTTTTTTTAACAACATTTGAAGAACAACATCTTATAAAACTTACCTTTCCACAAAATACATGACCTGTAGGCTGCCATGCGATCTTGTTGTAAATAATCCCATTGCTTCTGGTAGTAGACATGGATACGAGCTGCTCTTGATTCTATCTCGGCGTTTACCATTTTCCTAAAAGACATAAGTTTCTTCAATTTTATAGCTGTGATATGCATTACAGGAAAAAGACAGGTATTACGAAGAACATACTTTTCATCTTTATCTTTATATGTGACTGTTTCCAGAATGAGTTTTCCAATACCATTTCTCCAGTGTAAACGAGGATATTATCATAGTCTATGTCGACATAGAATTGTGAAGCGTTGTCCTATTTTGGAAGTGTTTGTTTCTCATATGTTTTACAGATTTTGAGAGAAAGTTATGTAGGGAAATATACATTTTCTGAACTTTATTTTCAGGAAAGTTTTGCTTTTTTAATTAATAGGTCAATTTGTCAATTGAAAATTTTAAACCGAATTCCTATAACATGTCTTCTTAAAATTGTTTTGATATAGCCATGCATTATCATCTATGCATTTTTGTTGTAAATCACGATCGTGTTGAATAACTGTATTTGTAGTAAGTCCTATCGATAAAGCGTGTATACATGCATCTACAATTGATTTGCTGTTGTTGTATGTTGCGTTAAATTAATTTGGCGAACAGTTGAACTTCCAACCTTAAGATCTTGGTGTGAATTTAAAGTTCTTTAGCTTATGAATGAGAACTTTCCTGCAATTTTCTGAATAAAACAAAGATCTTGGTGATGTTAACTCCAAATACCCGGCATTTTCCTCAACTAATAATCATGCTGATATTGGTGTGGCTGTTTTGCTGTTGTTGTATTAAAAAGGTGAGACAAATAGGTAATTAAAAAAAATAGTCCGAAAAAAGAAAAGACAAAACCATGACAACAGATAAACGATGTGTCGAAAAGACACACAACAGTCCATAAAACACTAAAAAGAAAACTAAAAAATGAGCAACACGAACAAAACAAAAACCGGGATGTGCTCTGGATTGGTTATACAAATCTTACTTCTTTATTTGTGCGCCTGTCGTGTTACGCATTCAAATTATAATTTCGGAATATCATAATCGAATTAAAGAAAAACAAATTGTTATTAAGACATTTCAAACATATCAGTGGTATCTATGACACAAATATTCTTTAACAGTCAAACCAAATCATGAAGGCGTATATAATCATGAAAATTTTCGTAAGAATTACTTCAAATAACCATTGAAAACCCTTTATTCGATAAATTCCTTTTTAGCAATCCTCTTTTCAGGAAACCATGACAGAAAGCGTAAACAGTACGACTTTGGGCGAATGATCGGACCTGTGGCACACAACTCGGCATTAAATGTCATATCTACTGGGAGATGCAAGCGCTGCTTCGGTCTTTTGTTAAAAGCCTATAGTAGGTGGTACATATATGTTTATCATAATATCATAATATGTTTTCAAATAGTAGTAATTTTAATTTATGTCCAACCTAAATTCGATGAGTGGTAGTGTAATATTTCGCTCAGTAGACTGTGTAACATTGTTCACATCTGGAACTGCTTCGAATGGAACGTCTTCTCTTTTTCTGTCCTTTTTATTCTTTTTGTCTTGACGCCTTTGCTTTAAGCTTCGATCCTTATTATTTTTTGTTGCTCTACGCTTGGAAGGAGAAATTCCGGATTCATTTTCTAATTTAGCTGAATAAGAGACGAAAGATTGTATAAATTAAAACGTAGCTATATGTTTGATAACATAGGTTTACAATGATTTATGCCGAGTGGATTAGTATGCCCTTGTGTGATATTGTGATATCACCAACTATAGACATAATACACGACCGTCCATACATGTGGTTTCTGAATAACCAGTCGGAAAGCAAGCCCTTTGAAACAACAATTTGTAAAGAAAGAAGGGTGACAATGGTGAATTCAAAGGGTGATAAAGGTCGTATGCATCCAGTGGCGGATACAGAACTTTTTATAAGGGGAGACCGCTGATTGACCTAAAGGGATCCCGTTTCAGTCATCCTTCAGTGATTCCTTATATAATCAATCAAATTTTTCCAACGAACGGGGGTCCCCCCCCCGGCCTATGACATCCCCCTTTGATCGGAAAAAAATATCATGTACCAGCATACGGCGATTACTTCAACATTTTACCACTTATAACCCTCTCCCTCCCTCTCGTATATATACTCTGATACCCGATACTCACAATCTCCAAAGTCATCCTCGCCTGCCTCTTTCATTGTCACAGATAACAAAACTCTCTCTATGAAACTGTTTAACAAATCATCGTCAACATCGTCATTGCTGTCCACTTTAGAATATTTCCTCGGGTCAACATAAATTTCTTCCCCCACATATGGTCGAAGTTTTGTACTTGCAAGGAAGTATGAATTACTGTCATCGTCTCCAAGGTCTCGATATCTTATGCGAATTGAATCTGGTTTACTAAAAGATCCTTCGCTCTCCATTATCAGGCAAATGAATTGTTTTTCGTTCGTTGTGCAATATTATGACGTCGAAAATTGCGCGAAAATCAGAGGCACTATGATGTGAACAAAACATACTAACGAAAACCTTTGGATAACTCAACCTCAAACAATAAGCAATTTCATTCCGTCACTTACATATAGTATCGTTTAAAATCCGAATAAAACATTGTATATTATATTTAATTTTATTGTCGAGCCTGTGACTTTTGTCAAAGCATGCTCGACAAAGGGATAATGATCTGACGGCGGTGGCTACGGCGGTGATAGCACACTTCTCAAAAGCTTTATCTTTTAGAAGGTGGAAGACCTGGATGCTTCATACTTTGTATATAGATGCCTCATCTTACGAAGTTTCCGTCAGTCACATGTCAAATGTTCATGACCTTATTTTCATTGTTCAGTGACTACTTGAAAAAATTTTTTTTTGTTAAATTCTCTCTTATTATAAGTAATAGGATTACTATATTTGGTAGGTGCATACCTTGCAAGGTCCTCATGCCCGTCAGACAGTTTTCACTTGACCTCGACCTCATTCATGGATTAGTGAACACGGTTAAGATTTGTTGGTCAAGTCTATATCTCAGATACTATAAGCAATAGGTCTAGTATATTCGGTGTATGGAAGCACTGTAAGGTGTACATGTCCAACTGCCAGGTGTCATCTGACCTTGACCTCATTTTCATGATTCAGTGGTTATAGTTAAGTTTTTGTGTTTCGTCTGTATTTCTTATACTGTATGCAATAGCTCTACTATATTTGGTGTATGGAATTATTGTAAGGTGTACATGTCTAGCTTGCAGGTGTTATCTGACTTTGACCTCATTTTCATGGTTCAATAGTCAAAGTTAAGTTTTTTTTTCTAATACTATATGCAATAGGTCAACTATAGTTGATGTATGGAAATATTTTATGATCTATGTCAGTCGCGCAGGTTTAATTGACCTTGACCTCATTTTCACGGTTCATTGCTCAGTGTTAAGCCGGTTTTGTGTTTTGGTCTGTTTTCTCAAACTATAAGCAATAGGTCAAATAATTTGTTGTATGGAAGAATTGTTAAATGTGCATGCCTGCCTGACATGGTTCATCTGACCTTGACCGCATTTGCATGGTTCATTGGTTAATGTTAAGTTTATGTGACAGTGAATTATTAAACGTGTTGTTTTCATTTTTTTTTTTTTTTTTTTTTTTTTTACATCACTCTGCTGGTAGACTATAAATCCCCGAGGGTATCATCAACTCAGAAGTCAGAACTTCAGTACTGACATGATTCAACATTTTTTTCTAAAATTGTCCGTTTATAAATTTTGAAATTATTAAGAAACTAAGGTTTCAACTCCCTCAGGCAAAGTTGACTTTAGATGAATTTGGCTATCAATTTTAAGTATTTTTGTCATATAGCTCTTCAACGGTTTCAGTACTTATACATCCTCGGATTTCAAATGTTTGGCATTGGGCGTTCCTGATGAAGAGTAAATCCAGAAAAGCGCTTCGGCCTCATTGAAATTATTAATTTAAAACGAGTTGTTTTCAATTTTTGTAATAAAGCTTTATTTTAAGGAATATCAACATAATATCAATGATTAGTAAAGAAGGCGAGACATTTCAGCGTGTGCACTCTTGTTAAGGCAGTGGCTATTTGTCGGCTCTAATTGAAATAGTATCTTAATTCAAACCGGCAAATTATTCTTTCAGTGTATTATTACTTGTTTTCGTATATAGATAAATAGATAGGTATATTTTATTTCCAATAGTGGACCCATTACGGACATATTCAGTACATTGATATACAGTCTTTTTGATCGAGTTACGCTATTTCAATTGACATTTTATAGTGTGTATTTTAATGTTGTAATGTTACATTACTGTTCCAAGTTGTGGTAATGGTTGGCGCCTGTTAGGTCCGATGCATTGTTATGCACCTGTCCTGAGTCAGGACCCTGTTGTTCAGTGGTTTCGTTTGTTGGTGTGGTTCATAAGTTTCTCGTGATTTGTATAGCCGATTACACCGTTTGTTTTCCTGCTTGACTGAGGTAGATTCTATGCTTTATGAAGTATTTAATGTGTACTGTGGAAATCATTGATTTATTTTATCTTCTAAATTGTTGGGGCAAATGTTTTAATGCGTTAGCTCCAAAGTATCAGGGTGAAGTTATATTTTTACCCACTTCGTTGAAATTATTCTGCTTTTAGCTGAAATGCTTCAACTCCTCCATATCAGATCTATTTAACGGTCTTTGGTATAACACAGCAATGAATCCTATTATATAATTGAAAACTATCCGTATTCAAGAGAGAATGCTTTCACCAAGGCATTTTGTTGCCGTTTAACATTCTGATTTGTTTTTGTTAGTTCTGTTGACGAACCATTCTAAGTATAAAGAATTGGGAGTTTATGAACAAGAAGATCGCAAGAGCCGGAATCGCTCACCTGTGTTTTTTTTTTTTTTTTTGCCTAAATCTTTCATCAATTATTTTTGCTTTGCACTATATATTAATGAGTGGTTTGAAAATGCCATTTAAATGTTCTTTGCATCTGTCATATTTTCTTCAAACGCAAAATAAAAAATGCAATTTATCCCTATGATCCATTTTAGCCATAGAGGCTTTGTTACTTGACGTACAAGGAAATAATATACACAATTTATATTAGACACTCTGAAACTCATTCAAACCAAGTTTGGCTGAAGTTGATTCAGCAGTTTCAAAGGAGAAGATTTTTGTCGAGCCTGCGACTTTTGTCGCAGAAAGCTCGACTTAGGGATAGTGATCCGGCGGCGGCGTTAGCTAACTTCTTTAAAAGCTTTATATTTTAGAAGGTGGAAGACCTGGATGCTTCATACTTTGTATATAGATGCCTCATGGTACGAAGTTTCTGTCAGTCACATGTCAAATGTCCTTGACCTTACTTTCATGGTTCAGTGACTACTTGAAAAAAAAAGATTTTTTGTAATGTTAAATTCTTTCTTATTATAAGTAATAGGATTACTATATTTTGTAGGTGCATCTCTCGCAAGGTCCTCATGCCCGTCAAACAGTTTTCACTTGACCTCGACCTCATTCATTGATCAGTGACCAAGGTTTAGTTTTAGTGGTCAACTCCATGTCTCAGATACAATAATTAATAAGTCTTGTATATTCGGTGTATGGAAGCACTGTAAGATGTACATATCCAACTGGCAGGTGACCTTGACCTCATTTTCATGATTCAGTAGTTATGGTTAAGTTTTTGTGTTTTGGTCTGTTTTTCTTATAATATATGCAATAGGTCTACTATATTTGGTGTATGGAATGATTGTAATGTGTACATGTCTAGCTGGCAGGTTTCATCTGACGTTGATTTTCATCGTTCAGTGATCAAAGTTAAGTTTTTGAGTTTTGGTCTTTTTTTTCTAAAACTATATTTGGTGTATGGAAATATTTTATTATCTATACGGCAGCAGTGCAGGTTTTATTTGACCTTGACCTCATTTTCACGTTTCATTGTTCAGTGTTAAGTTTTTGTGTTTTGGTCAGTTTTTCTTAAACTATAAGCAATAGGTCAACTATATTTGTTGTATGGAAGAATTGTTAGTTGTACATGTCTGCCTGACATGGTTCATCTGACCTTGATCTCATTTTCATGGTTCATTGGTCAATGTTTACTTTTCTTGGTTAATGTTAAGTTTATCTGACAGTTGTAATAAAGCTTTATATTAAGGACTATCAACATAATATCAATGAATAGTGAAGAAGGCGAGACAGTTCAACGTGTGCACTCTTGTTTCAAGTAAGCAAAACAAGGTATGAACTTGATACTCAAGTCAGGAACCTGATGTTCAGTGGTTGTCGTTTGTTGATGTGGTTCATAAGTGTTTCTCGTTTATTACACATAGATTAGATGGTTGGTTTTCCTGTTTGAATGTTTTTTCACTAGTCATTTTTGGGACTCTTAATAGCTTGCTGTTCAGAGTGAGCTCTGTGTTAAAGACCGTACTTTGACCTATAATGGTTTTTCTTTTACAAATTATGACTTGGAAGGAGAGTTGTCATATTGCCACTCATACCATATCTTCTTGTTCTATGGATTTGAAGGGCAATAACTCAAATTAAGGGGTCAATTGACAATTTTAGTGGTATAAAATTATTTGTAGATCTTACTTTGCTGAACATTTTTGCTGTTTACAGTTTATCCTTATCTATAAGAATATTCAAGATAATAACCAAAAACTAAAATTTCCTTAAATCATAAATTCAGGGGCAATAACCCAATAGATATAGAAAGATGTGGTGTGAGTCAGATACCTGATTTGGCTGATAATTTCAGGGAATTTGACCTAATGAATACCAACTTCATGTCTGTTTTGCTCTTATGTTTTTTTTTAAATATAAGTCAAACCTTCATTTTATCCTATGTTCTATTTTTAGCTATGGTGGCCATGTTTTCTGAGGAAACAGAATATAAAACACAAACTTTGTTCTAGATAACCAATCATTTAGCTTAAGTTGGTTCAATTCGGTTCAGTAGTTTCAGAGGAGAAACATGATAAACAAATTGTCTTTAAAGGGCAATATCTCCTTAGGGGGACCCGGGGTCAATAGACAATTTGGGTCATATAAAATTATTAGTAGTTCTTACTTTGCTGAACATTTTTGCAGTTTATAATTTATCTTTATTTATAATAATATTCAAGATAATAACCAAAAAACTTGTTGGATTGATATGTCATTTTCAGGACTGATAGAACTTGACCAAATGTCAAATTTGCGCTTAATGCTTTAGTTTTTGAGATACAAACTCAAAACTGCCTTTTACCCTTATGTTCTATTTCTAGCCATGGTGGCCATATTTTTCGACAAAACACAAAATAAAACACAAAATTTATTCAAGATACCCTAAGGATTAGTCAGCTCAAGTTTTGTTGGAATTGGTTGTCAACAGATGCCAAGTGATGTAAAAAGCTCACATTTCCTTTGAAAAGGTCAGCTAATAATACACAGGAAATATAAAATTTTATGTTTATTTTATTCATACATAACAAGTAAAAACTCATAACAACTTTGTAACAAATGTACACACATAAACCCTTACAAACAAAAGTATAAACAAAAATAAACATGTGTACATGTACATCTGTAACTAAAACTTTTGACAATTAATAAGAGATCCATTAAGTATTGAGGAAAAGTGTTTTTTTCCCCTGTAATTAAACTAATGTTAATTCAGAATTTATTGCGATATTTTTATTATTGGAAAAATGTAACAGGGTTATAATCACAATAATTAAACTTCGCATTTTGAAATTATTTATATGAATCAAACTGGATTTTTCTGAAATCGAAAAATTTAAAATCACATTTTAATCTGAAATGACAAAATCCCAATAATAAAAGCATGCAAATTTTCTGAATTTACAGTATATTGGTTGGAAATTAAAATTCAATAGTAATGGAAATACAAAATAATCATATAAATGTCAGTAACAAACAAAAAATAAGGAAGTTTTCCAAAAACCTGATTATGTTTCAAAAACAAATTTAGCGATGGTATAATTTCTAATTTTCCATATCAAGTTGAATTAAAATGTGTCTAAAAAAGAATGTATATTTTATCATAAAATTATGAGCAATTCAGTCCTAATATAGATAAGTCAGTATGTGCAATACTGGTGATGTTGCCATGTTGATATAAATCATAAGTTAATATTGCTTTCAGGGTCAGTCTAATCTACTGCCTACTGTTTTTCAAAATGTTTTGACTTGGATTTTTTTTTTTTGAAGTTACAGTCAACTTTAATTATTGGATTAAAAATAATAATAATAATAAAGTCTCCAAGGGTCTTATTTTGACAACCTGGTATCTTTACATAACAAAGTTCCAGTATTAATTTAGAAAATTTCTGGGAAACATTTCAGATGGCTTTTGTTTTCATCCATCCTCTTGTTTCCCTGGATTTTTAACTAGAGGCTCTCAAGAGCCTGTGTCGCTCACCTTGGTATGTGCATATTAACAATAAACACAGATAAATTCATGACAAAATTGAGTTTTGGTGATGGTGATGTGTTTGTAGATCTTTCTATACTGAATATTCTTGTTGCTACAATTATCTCTATCTATAATAAACTTGGCCCAGTAATTACAGTGGAAAATATTTCCTAAAAATTTACAAAAAAGTTTATCTCTATCTATAATAATATTCAAGATAATAACCAAAATCTGCAAAATTTCCTTAAAATTACTAATTCGGGGGCAGCAAACCAACAACAGGTTGTCCGATTTGTCTGAAAATTTCAGGGCAGATAGATCTTGTCCTGATAATTAATTTTATCCTGTCAGATTTGCTCTAAATGCTTTGGTTTTTGAGTTATAAGCCAAAAAATTTCCTTCAAATTGACTATAAAGGACAATAACTCCATTAGGGGTCAACTGACCATTTTAGTCATATTAACTTATTTGTAGATCTTACTTTGCTGAACATTATTGCTGATTACATTTTATCTTTTTCTATAATATTCAAGATAATAACCAAAATCTGCAAAATTTCCTTCAAATTACTTATTTCGGGGCAGCAACCCAACAACCCGTTGTCCGATTCATTTGAAAGTTTCAGGGCAGATAGATTTTCACTTGATGAATGATTTTACTCCATGTCAGATTTGTTCTAAATGCTTTGGTTTCAGAGATATAAGTCAAAATCTACATTTCACCCCTATGTTCTATTTTTAGCCATGGCAGCCATCTTGGTTGGTTGGCCGGGTCACGCCAAACATTTTTTAAACTAAAGACCCAAAAGATGATTGTGGTCAAGTTTGGATTAATTTGGCCCAGTAGTTTCAGAGGAGAAGATTTTTGTAATAAATTACTAAGATTTACGAAAAATGGTTAAAAATTGACTATAAAGGGCAATAACTCCTAAAGGGGTCAACTGACCATTTCGGTCATGTTGACTTATTTGTAAATCTTACTTTTCTGAACATTATTGCTGTTTACAGTTAATCTATCTGTAATAATATTCAAGATAATAACCAAAAACAGCAAAATTTCCTTAAAATTACCAATTCAGGGGCAGCAACCCAACAACCGGTTGTCCGAAAATTTCAGGGCAGAGAGATCTTGACCTGATAAATAATTTGACCCCTGTCAGATTTGCTCTAAATGCTTTGCTTTTTGAGTTATAAGCCAAAAACTGCATTTTACCCCTATGTTCTATTTTTAGCCATGGCAGCCATCTTGGTTGGTTGGCGGAGTCACGCCACACATTTTTAAAACTAGATACCCCAATGATGATTGTGGTCAAGTTTGGTTTAATTTGGCCCAGTAGTTTCAGAGGAGAAGATTTTTGTAAAAATTAACGACGCAGGACGACGACGGTCGCAAAGTGATGGGAAAAGCTCACTTGGCCCTTTGAGCCAGGTGAGCTAAAAATTGGTGGATCAGAATCAAATACCTTTCTTTGTTTCCGATAAGAAAAAGGAATTTCATTTATAGAGGAATATTTTAAACATAATTCATGTAATCTTCGAAATAATTTATGAAGTAATTTCCAAGAAGATAATAACCACTGTTAAAAGTTTCAAAAGCTTAAGTAACCTCTATGCTTTATAAAATTTTAACATTATTGTCATTAGCAAAATACTACATGATGAAGACAAAAACTAAAATAATATGTACTGTTCATACAATTTTAAAAAGTTTAATCTAGTACATCTGTTAACAATGCCCATGTGCAGCATTCTGCAACTTATAACAATATTTATTACAAAAATGATGTTTAATGACAAAATGAACAGCAATGAGCACCAAGATTGAAGTAAATGATCCAAACCATTCATAATATTTGACCATATAATTTTAATAGCTAAATCCAAATGTTATCAATTTTAAACAAACTCTTTTTGGAATTTTCAGACTTTTATGATTGAATGGTCTTGGACGTTTGTTAATGATGAAATACATAAAATAAAAGAATATCATAATGATTCATATACAAGTCTTTTAAAATAACAAAAGTAAACTTTGTTAAAATATCATCAAAATCAATAATAGGGAAATTGATGAGAATTGATTGATGATTAAGCAGCTAAATTAACATGCATATTAAAATATAGACACTTTTACACAGACTACAGCTAAAAAACAATGAATGATGTGCACTTCTTGTCTTGATTGTTCAACAGAAATAAGGACTAAGTGTTGGTGCAGAAAGTTTTGAACATGGTGCACATTACCACATGATCTCTTAATAACAAAAGTCTTAAAGACTAAATGTGTCTTCTTATAAATCTGACATATCTATGTCACATACTTTTATAAATATTAAAAATCATTTTAAAAAGTTTACATTTTAAATCACTTCTGTTTGATCATTCTTCATTCAGAAAATATTTTTCTCTTCTACTTTCAAAGTAGAAATATTTGATTTATAAGATCCATTTTATACAACATTTGATTATTTTCATTTCAGGATTTGTGGTGGTCTTTGCTTACAGACATTATTGAAGTATGGATGTGTCAGAGCTGCTTTAGCTGATATTCTTTGGCTTGGTTCATACTTTAACATTTGCTGAAAAAACATTGTAAAATTCATTAACATGATTTCATTATAAAACTAGAGGCTCTCAAGAGCCTGTATCGCTCACCTGATTCTACTTCAGGCCAGGTGAGCTAAAAAGAAGATATGTGAGAACGCCTTGCACACAATTTTATTTTTTTTGTACATCAAAGTACAATTTTACAGATAATGAAAAATGGCAACAAATACTGTGGATTCATTTGTATAATTTTGTGGGTACTGATTTTTGTGGATAAAGGAAAACTTGTATGCTTGTAGATTTTCAATTTTGTTGTTTTTCTAGGGTCTGCATACAAGCCTATGATATAAAATTTGTATTTCGTTGAGAATCTAATTTCGTTTCTCACCTTTACCAACCAAATCACGAAAATTGGTATCCAATGATTAATAATGAAGTATAGCACAAAGTTAAACCCATCATCTTGCTTATAATATATTTTCAACAACAGTGATTTTTTTTCAAAACTTGTTTCTATCTAAACTAAGATCCAAACTGTATGATTTTTATCATAGTAACTTGTTTGGAATTAAAAACTTACTTCTAACATATCTAATACATCTCCTGAAATATGAGGGACAGTACAGGAAATTGCTTGTTGAGGCCATTTGGGGAATGTAGATTTAAAATCTGGTAACTGTGATACTCCTGGCCATACAGTTTCATCAGGTGTACCTGAAATATATATATATATGTATGTACAAATGTATATTGTATATAAAAAATAATTGTGGTATGCCAGAAATTCATAAGGAACAGTGTTAACCCCACTGTTGCAATTATTTTATCAGCCCAGACAAAAGTTAAAGGCATGAGAGTGCTAGTGATGCAATTTTTCATAGAATTTACGTTTCAAAGGGGACATACTTTTTGTAAAATAATTGATCAAATTTTAGTCAATGGAGAGTTTGTAAAAAATTGAGTAAGCCAAGATTTGATATACATTGAACACCTTAACTAAACAACAATTCTTGGCCTTAGTATATATAATTAATGATTTATGAACATACCTAAAGTTCTGAATATTCTGAAGAGTTGGTCAATTTCTGAATCTCCAGGAAATAATGCTCTTCTCGTCATCTGCAACAAAATAAATGTTGTATAGTTAACTATACTCAATCACATACTGCACGTAGAATTCGATTTATTGCATAACATTCACCTTCACAATCATCTATTCATCTTATGTTTAAAACAAGAGGCTGTCAGAGCGACAGCAAACCCGATTTAAAAACATTTATTTGTGTCCTGAAATTTTTCAATATCACAAGGACCATAACTGATGACAGCGAAAGTGAAAATCGTCAATATCAAATTTACCTCCATTTTGTCATCAGTAACAACATATTAAAATTTGAAAAGCTTTGGTTGAATGGTTCATGAGTAAATGCAACAACCAGACTTGGGGTCAATTACATTGGAATGTAATTAATTAAATTACACATTACATTGCAAAAATGATCAATTACATCAATTACACATTACACTGTTTTTGAAATGTAATTAATTAAATTACAATTACTTTACTAAAGTAATTAATTAAATTACACATTACATTTCGTCAAAGTATTTTTTTAACAATATTATATATGTAGAAATAATGCAAGTATAAAATATTCATGTAAGCATAGTTTAAGCGTTGCATTTGATAATCATTAGCTATTTTAATGTTTTGTCATTTAGTATGAATCTCTTTGGTCTGAACACTTTGACATCAGTTCTAAATAGTCTATAGACAGGAGCTAATGTGGCAGATATTGGTTGATCAGAACATGGAAGTTCTTTGATCAAAAGATCATCTATACTATTAAACGAGAAGACCTCATTTTTGGTGTCGCTTCTCTCCTTTCCACAATAAATCAATCAACACGCCTCTGTGTCCTATAGGTACAGTGTATACTCGCATTTGTCATCCATTCATATGATTATTCAGATTGAGTTATTTTGGGAGAAAAACGAGAAAAAAGGCATCCGGATATTGTCCCGTCATTGGACAAAATTTTAAGTCAGATTAGACTTCCGGTTTGCGTTTTTCTCTATACTTTGAACATACATATACAAAGAATAAAGTGTATTTTCAGAATTCTATCTGCTATCATTTTCAAGTTTACTATCCACGGCGGTCACAGGGTTTATTAAATAGAGAGGGTCTGTATACTATATCAATGACCACCATGGATCGATTAGTAAACTTAGAATTAAAAGTAAATACACTATATTTATATAGTAATGAATGTTCATAATATACAGAAAAGCGCTAAAAATATTCATGTGAACTTTTGATACCTTTTCTGAAATTCTCCAGTCATTAAATCTTTTACAAAATTCATTGATTACAAAAAAAAGAAGATGTGGTATGATTGCCATGTTAAGACAACTCTCCACAAGAGACCAATATGACACAGAAATTAACAACTACAGGTCACCGTACGACCTTCAACAACGAGCAAAGCCCATACTGCATACTCAGCTTCAAAAGGCCCCGAACTGACAATGTAAAACAATTCAAACCAGAAAACTACCGGCCTTATTTATGTACAAAAAGTGAACGAAAAACAAATGTGTAACACATAAACAAACAACAACCACTGAATTACAGGCTCCTTACTTAAATGTTCATAACATACTAAATGAAAACTATGTTCATATTGAAATTGATAGAAAACCAAAAATTGGGAATTTTGGAAATAAAGGAGGAGGGATAAAAAAAAAAGAAGCATTTTCCTGTCCCAAATAACCTATATATGACTTATGATACTTTTGCTGAAATTCTCCAGTCATTCAATATTTTACAAAATTCTTCCAACAACACTTTACATACTTTAAACTACGCTCTGAATGCCCGCGATTTCGCGGGTGTGTTCTAGTCATATTGAAAGGAGGAGGAATTGGTTCCTATTAACTTGCCAATATTTCAAGGGGTATTTTGACATCCCAGAAATGAAGTCATTTAAATTAAACATAATATAAATAAATATATTATACATAAATCATAAATATTTGTTTTTACATTAAAAATATCAAAAAGTGTGCTTGTCACAATATTGAAAATAATGTTTAGTACAAATAATGTATGTATAATGTCTAAATATTAGCAATATTTTGCTAATTGGATAATAATACATGTAACAGTGGCATTGCCCCTGGACATTTTAATCTGATTAATTGCTGTTTGTTTTTACAGCTGTTAATTATTATTTCTGTACTCCTTTTGTGTATACTAATTTGACAAAATGATTGTGTGTAGATTTTAAATTCTAAATGAACTGTCTAAGAAAGATTTTTCACAGTGACACTTTTTTTTTGGTTTTTGTTAAACAAGGTGATTAATTACTTATCAATCTATTTAGTTAAAAGATCTTTCTTAAAAACTGAACACTAATATATGATTCTCACATTTTTTTAATTTATAATTAAATAATAATTATTAAAAAAAAATCTGTAGGTCAAATAAATATAAATATGCATTGTAACTTCAGTATAAATTATAGACTTCATATATTAAAAAAAGTATGTAATGTCAATATTTGAAAAACAAGTATTATTTTACAATTGATATTATTAAACACAAATCCTTATCTTTAACACAATAAAAGTATATGTAATTGAAATGTAATTCAAAAGTAATTGAGCATTACATGCTTTTTTCAATGTAATTAATTAAATTCCCATTACATGTAATTAAAAAAATGCTCAATTACACATTACATTCAATTACATGGAAAATTGTAATGCATTACACTTAATTACCATTACATTTTCAATTACCCCATCCCTGGCAACAACATGACTGGAAACACAATTTTTCCATCTTTCAAGAACCATAACTCCTGAACCAAAAAAGAGAAAATCTCCATTATTGAACTTGACCTCAACTTTGTCATCAGTAACAACATATTTAAATTTGAAAAGCTTTGGTTGAACGGTTCATGAGTAAATACACAGACACGACTAGAGACACCATTTTTCAATCTTTCAAGAACCATAATTTCTAAAGGGTAAAAGTCAAAATCGTCATGATTGAACTCGACTTCCATTTTGTCATCAGTAACAACATTTTAAAGTTTTAAAAGCTTTGGTTGAACAGTTCAGAAGTAAATGCATGGACACGACTGGAAACACCATTTTTCAATCTTTCAAGAACCATAACTCCTGAACGGTAAAAGTCAAAACCGTCATTATTGAACTTGACCTCAATTTTGTCATCAGTAACAACATATTAAAGTTTTAAAAGCTTTGGTTGAACAGTTCACAAGTAAATGCACAGACAACATTTGGCTGTCGCTGGCCTGGCCGACCACCCGACAGTCTGTGCCAAAAACTATTTGAAGCACTAGCCCTATGGGCTAGTTAAAAAAAAAAAATTACTAGCCAGAATTTATAAGTACTGGACTGAATAAAATCTGTGTCACTGGTTTCGTGATCCGAACCAGCTAGGGGGGTTTGGGGGCATGCCCCCCCCCCCGCCCCCCAAGAAAATTTCGGAATATTAGATGTAAAATCCTGCATTCTGAGGTTACATTTTTGTATCTGGAAGTGTATATAACTTTTCAAAAATATAGAGTTTTTTCTCCATGCAATATAAAAAATTCTACTTTCCTTAAAAAAACCTTCTCAAAATTGTTGACAATATAAAAAAGAAGATGTGGTATGATTGCCAATGAGACAACTATCCACAAAAGACCAAAATGACACAGAAATTAACAACTATAGGTCACCGTACTGCCTTCAACAATGAACAAAGCCCATACCGCATAGTCAGCTATAAAAGGCCCCGATAAGACAATGTAAAACAATTCAAACGAGAAAACTAACGGCCTTATTTATGTCAAAAAAGACTGTTAAAGACTCTTGAATTTAAGACATACATGTAAAATAAATGTATACATGTAGATATAAACCCCTTGCCAAGCCCATCACATTTTGTTTAGATTAATTTCTCATTTAAATTTGACTTTGGAAGTTAAAGAGATCATCCTTTCTGATGCAGACCAAGAAAACAAGAAAATCAATCAGTTAAAATTTTATTCTTCATATTATTTTTCAATTTGCTGAACAACTTCTGTTCAAATACAAATTTGCCTCCTTTTCCCTGCTCCTTACAGTAGCTACAAAACATAACTAAATGATCCTAGATTCTCGTTTGGAGCCAGGGTCAGGGACGACCGTCCGTCCAATGAGTTTTAAATTCTCGGACACGTTTATCCTCGTATTTTTTTTAGCCTCCGTAACTTGGTCGGACTTGCGAGACGGCCTTTTTGGTGCCTTTCATGGTCTCGCACTTCCCAACAGTGAAGCCATGTATATTAAACGATGTTTGTGACCAAAATTATGTGTACAATTTCGAAATGAAAACAAAACTGGTTCCACTTCTTCATAAAATTAACAGTAACCGGTCACTGAAGTCATCCTAATAACCAATCGTCTAAAATATACAAGATGTCAAGCGGGCAGTTACGAATTAATATCTTCCGACACAAAAATGTTCAATGTTTTTTTTATTTTCTGTTATGATTATATTTTATTCAGTCTATGCAACATAAAATCACCAAAATTTGACATTTTCAAAACACGTGGTACTGACCGTTTTCGCGTTTTTTTTTATTTTGAACAATCGGTTATTAGGGAGACCGTCACAATTGGTTTACGGAATTTTTGCAAGGAAGAGAGTATCAGTCTTTATTTATATCGATGGCGTTGAGTGACATTCTGCGTTAACTTACGGTAACGATTAAGAAAGTGCACACAGATATGCACTAGACCGGTCGGACTATCAGCAGTCTACGTTAACTAGTCCAATCTTATTTAAACTAGACACGGGCTTCGGGCTACCGCTTAACGTTGCAGACTGCCAACACACCACCCGCCCACTGTACATCCCCAAATCAATAACCTAACATTTTTGTCACAAAAATCCAGTTAAAAATCTGATTGCTTGCATAGCCTAACAAGTGGCCTTTCAGATAATTGCAAAGATAAAAGCTAGATATGCTCAGTTAAAATCTGATTATCTTTAATGCATTTTTATTTTCGTTTATTCATTTCATATTCACTTTTGTATTGTTTACATAAAAGTATTTTAAAAGAAGATTGTTTTCGAGGACACAAATGCCACAATTAGGCTTTGCAATTTTCAAGGATAAAAAGAGGCATTTCTATAGAACATTACATGACCCATAGCCCAATTTCAAACTCTTGTCTTCACGTTTTTGTTCTTAGCTTTATTTATGAGTTTCATACAATTTGCATGAGGCAAATTTAAGTTCGATTATAGAAACGAAAATTGGATGGATGGACAGATCAAGGGTAACACTTAATGCCCCAGTTGCCTATCTTTCTTCCAGGAACTATTTTAGCACCAGTTTGTTTTCTGAACTTATGCAGTTCATCACAAGTATTAACTGGGATTGCTATAGTCTTTTATTGGTTACTTTACATGGTTGTGTCATTTATTTCTTACCATTTCAGCAAATATACAGCCTAAACTCCAAACATCTACTGGTGTTGAATAAAACCTGCTTCCCAATAATATCTCTGGTGCCCTATACCATAGAGTTACAACCTGTAAAGATGAAATATCATTTATGACAAACTTTCATGAAAGTTGACAGATACATGTATGACTCACAAACTATGGACTTTGAGTAAAGGTCAATATCAATAAGTAAGTTAACAAACATAGGAAATGTTTTATATTTTATATATCCATTTTATTAAAATAATTTCACAGGATATATTAAAGGGATAATTCACGATTTTTCACTTTTCATCTTATTATGTTCATAATACCATAAAAAACATATTCACCAAGTTTTATTTTGATATGAAAACTAATAAAGAAGAAAATTGGAAATTATTAATTTTATTTCTTGAAACTTCCTGACTTATGTGACGTAGTTTAAGTCTTTTGCATGCCGGGAGTGAAATTAATCTCATTTAAGTCTTGTTCGTTAACCATCTGATAACGTTATTTAAAGCGCATCGATGACTTTTGGTGTAGCTATTAACCAATGAAAAATAAGTGAAAGCCATGCAACTTTTAAAATAAGATCGTGTGGATTTTTTTAAACGAATTTTGATAATAAAAGTAAATCATACAATAGAACATTTTTATGATTTTTTTTCTACAAATACTTTAAACAAACATATGAAACTGACATGATCCATAGTGCATTAAAAATACATGTTTGTATTCTGACCTTTTTGCTTCATTCCAGCAAAATTTCTCACTTGCTTGTACGGTGGAAATAAAATGTGTATTGTTTTGTGACACTTAGTGAATGTTGAATGCGTAGTTAAACTCAAGATAATTAAAAGATTAGCATTATGTAATTCCAATCTTTTGATCTTCGTTCAGTGAAATCTAGGCGTCACGGTTCACTGGCATTTCCGGTGTGAACAACATTTCGTATCAGAATGGTAAACGGGAGTCAGTTAAGTTTTAGACACAGAAATGTAAAATAAAAGAATTAAAATTAATTAATGGGAATAATAAGGGAGCTACCATTTGATTTTTTTTTTTTGGGGGGGGGGCTAGGATGAAATTTGAAAAAAATAGGCAGGACAGGAGTTTTGAGAAAAAAAAAGGCAGGATGAGAAACTTGTTAAAAAAAAAAAGGCAGGATGACAATTTGTGTAAAAAAAGTCAGGATAAACTAGTAAAAAAAAAGGCAGGACCGAATAGAGTAAAAAATAAAAAGGCAGGACAGAGATTACAACTAAAAAAAAAAGCAGGACAAAATTTTTCATCCTAGCCCCCCCCCCATAAAAATCAAATGGTAGCTCCCTAAGGTCGCACAATAACTGGATAGCTGTTGTATATTTTTATATTTTCCATAAGATCACTTTAAATGAATTATGACTTCTGATTACTTATGTAACGATAAAATACTGAATTATTTTAATTGAATAAATCTATTAAAAATAAAAATAGCCTTCTAAACACGAGTGTATGAACTAAAAATTGTACTATTTTAAATTAGAATCGGCAACCTTAAATATTTCAAACAGATCATTTACAATTGCAATTATATAATTAAGTCCATCCAAAGCGATCCTTATTTACCTATTTAGGAATAAATGTTCTCATCAAAATATTTTAAATCTCACAACGCATGAATACTTCAGCTATATATACAAAGAAAGAAAATAAATCATGAAATTGATTTGAAACTTTGATACTCTATAGTTTTCCCTGGAAAATATTCACATCCCTTGGGGATCATTGTGTACGCCCAGTTGCGTATGTATTACATGCATGTCGGAACAATTGTGATGATGACGAATTTCTTTCTTTATTCGAGAACAATCTAATTGATATATAAATCTGTGATTTTACTATGTCCATAACTTCGATGAGCCAAAGCAATATATCGACCTGTATTTAAATCAAATGGCTCTCTTCTTCTTCTTCTTCTTTTGGTATACAATAGTCTGTTACATACTGTTGGCATACTTGGACTAGTCTATCTACAAAACTTTTACCCCAATTTACACAAAATGTATGTTTTTTGTCTTATGTTCAATGTATACATGTATATATTTCAATTTGTGCTATAGTTCCGTAACTTATTATCCAGGCGTATAAACGAATGGTCGACAAGTGCGTAAATTTTTCCAATCTGTCCTTCACTATTGTCAACGAGTATATATTACATTTTACTAAATTTACCCTAGGAAAAATATGTATATAGATTTTTATTTCATCAAATCTTTTTTTTGTATTATTTATATTTTTATAAATAATATTCTTTACACCAGAAATGTTATTTATAAACAAGGTATGCGTTTAGTAATGACTAGTATATTATATCACTTTCGGACACGCAAGACAGAGATGTATATTATACACCTAATAGTTCAAAATGGAAAGTTATAAGTAATCGGCCGTGTACACTGATCAATACCCTTAGAAGTGAAACGATGCATGAACTTACAAGCCCGACAGGAAATCGCTTGAATACCTGGACGTGTCACCTCACAACCCTCACAATACCTTTGGGAGTAATACCTTTAGCCATGCGGGTGATCAGTTGAGAGAAGATCCGAATTTATTTGAATAAAGTTTATTACATAAAAGAATTATGGACAAATTAGATTTTCGAAAACAATTCAATTTTCACGGAACACTTATTATGATTTGAACTTTGACTTTTTCATTATTTCCAATATTAACAGTTTAAAAATAACAAACCATGGTTATTTTTAAAAAATAAGAAAATTTTATGTATCAAGTTAGTTAACTAGTCGGATAAAAACAACCGTACGATTGACAAGATATCGACACGCAATTACGACTACATCAGGTTACTGTAGTTTTGGTCCTTAGACATATCGTGGTTTCAAATCGGACAAGATAACAAAATGGCCGAACGCAGAGAATTGATACTCTAAATTTAAAATCGATGGTGATCTCTTATCCAGCAGAATAAAACTTTAATATCTATGAATTTGAGCGTTTCTATACAGAATGGACATAATATCAATTTTTGATTTTTTTGCGAAGTTTCCCTTTAAGCAATCTAAGGTGATACTGAGGATTCACTGATTTTCATGGGTACCAATTATCGTGGTTTGAGGAAAATCTGCATATTCGTGGATATTTAATTTCGTGGTTTTGGCAAACTGAAAGTCTGCATACATTCCTTTAGAAAATTTGTAATTTGTTGAATATTTGAATTCATGGTTCTCTTCTATCCCAGAAATCCATGAAAATTAGTATCCAATGAAAATTAATGAATTCACAGTAATTCAGATAAAATCACTCTTGCTGTAATTTACTCTTAAGTGTTTTTCCAGAATTAATTGTATGGTGAGGGGGGGAGGGAGGCATTTTTATTAAAATTTGATTGAAGGTGGTTATCTAAAAAAGATTGCTTAAACATTTAAATGAAACGAAATATCCAATTTAAAATGTATGCCATGGTGGGGTCAACTAAAAAAAGTGCCTTCCTCCCCCCCCCCCCCCCTATATATTTATTTTTGGAACAGCCCTAAAACTTATCTGTATATATTCCATAAGTTATATATATTTAGCAAGGTTATAAACCAGAATATTATCAACTCCAATCACACAGTTTCACATATAATAAGCCAATACCAGTAAGAAATATTTTTAACAGAATCAACTTGTGTATACTATGATGACAATTGCTTGTCATAATTTAAACCAGTTGCTTCGCAGGGTGCAGCATTATACGACCGCAGATGTAGAACCCTGAACAGATGGGACAAGTATGGACACAACTTTTAAGTTCGATACAGCTATAAATGTGGATTGTGATTAAATAGTTGACACAACATAGGTTTATGTCACATTATGAATTTGGTTTAAGAAATGAAAATTAGTATTTAAAATTTTTAAATTGGATATTAAACTATTATGGTTCAATATCCAAAATGTAGATACATGATTATATTCAGGATATTATAGAATTCTAAAAATTAATTTTTTGATGAAATCAAGTAATGTTTAATTTTAAACTTTGTAGGCCTCAATGTGGACCAATTTTATTAGTGAATCAAATATTTAAAATGTAAATATATTGTTAGATATAGTATTTTGAAAAACTCATATTTTCATTTTTTGTTGAAATGAAACAGTGTTTCAACAATAACTGCTCATTTAAATACATTATACAATATTAAATGTAATAAAAAGTGCTTGTTATCACTGAATAGTAAAGATTGTTTTAATTTATCAGTTGGTAGTAAAAATGAAAATACATTGTATATTGCATAAAACAATAATTAAAGTTGATTCAACTACTATTCTATACAAAGAAAGATAACTCCAATTGAAAATTAATTGCTATTGCACAATATTGTGCAATTAGATATTTCTTGCTATTGTGCAATACTGTGCAATTGAAAATTTCTTGCTATTGCACAATACTTAATATGATAATTTTGAATCCTGATTTGGACCAACTTGAAAACTGGGCCCATAATCAAAAATCAAAGTACATGTTTAGATAAAGCATATCAAAGAAGCCCAAGAATTTAATTTTTGTTAAAATCAAACTTAGTTTAATTTTGGACCCTTTGGACCTTAATGTAAACCAATTTGAAAACTGGACCAAAAATTAAGAATCTACATACACAGTTAGATTTGGCATATCAAAGAACCCCATTTATTCAATTTTTGATGAAATCAAACAAAGTTTAATTTTGGACCCCGATTTGGACCAACTTGAAAACTGGGCCAATAATTAAAAATCTAAGTACATTTTTAGATTCAGCATATCAAAGAAACCCAAGGATTCAATTTTTGTCAAAATCAAACAAAGTTTAAGTTTGGACCCTTTGGACTTTAATGTAGACCAATTTGAAAACGGGACTAAAAATTAAGAATCTACATACACAGTAAGATTTGGCATATCAAAGAACCCCATTTATTCAATTTTTGATGAAATCAAACAAAGTTTAATTTGGACCCGATTTGGACCAACTTGAAAACTGGGCCAATAATCAAAAATCTAGGTACATTTTTAGATTCAGCATATCAAAGAACCCCAAGGATTCAATTTTTGTCAAAATCAAACTAAGTTTAATTTTGGACCCTTTGGACCTTAATGTAGACCAATTTGAAAACGGGACCAAAAATTAAGAATCTACATACACAGTTAGATTCGGAATATCAAAGAACCCCAATTATTCAATTTTTGATGAAATCAAACTAAGTTCAATTTTGGACCCTTTGGGCCCCTTATTCCTAAACTGCTAAACCCAAAACTCCTAAAAACAAACCCAGCCTTCCTTTAGTGGTCATAAACCTTGTGTTAAAATTTCATAGCATTCTATATACTTAAACTAAAGTTATGGTGCGAAAACCAAGAAAAATGCTTATTTGGGCCCCTTTTTGGCCCCAAATTCCTAAACTGTTGGGATCTCACCTCCCTAAATCAATACCAACCTTCCTTTTGTGGTCATAAACCTGGTGTTTAAATTTCATAGATTTCTATTTACTTAAACTTAAGTTATTGTGCGAAAACAAAGAAAATGCTTATTTGGGCCCTTTTTGGCCCCTAATTCCTAAAATGTTGGAATCAAAATTCCCAAAATCAATCCCAACCTTCCTTTTGTGGTCACAAACCTTGTGTTAAAATTTCATAGATTTCAATCGCACTTTTACTAAAGTTAGAGTGCGAAAACTAAAAGTATTCGGACGACGACGACGCCAACATGATAGCAATATACGACGAAAAATTAAAATTTTTGCGGTCGTATAAAAATCATCTACATAAACTTTGTCTTGTATCATTATGCTAAAGTCAATGGAATGCAGATTGCAAAATTCCTACTTATTGTATATGTCCTGATTAATATCTTATACAAATAGTGGAATACCAATATCTTGCTCATCATAGCCTGAGTAATCTCTTTTTCAGAAAAAATTACATCAACCATGATTATACATTTTAAAGGGGAAATAAAAACTCATTCAGTAAAGAAATTGAATTTGAATTTTGACAAATTGTTTTCATGAGTTATTTGTTCATTTAGAAATTTAAAATTTCCTTAATTTTAAATACTATAACCAGATGCTCCGCAGGGCACAGCTTTATACGACCGCAGAGGTTGAACCCTTAACGGTTGGGGCAAGTATGGACACAACATTCAAGCTTGATTCAGCTCTAAATTTGGATTGTGATTAAATAGTTGACACAGCATAGGTTTCTGACACAGAATGAATGTGATCTAATGAACTTAAAATACTTTTTTTCCTTTGAGCAATTCACTATGCTGTTGAATATTAATCCTCTCAAAAAAATGTTTGAAGAAATTTTCTTTTTATTTATGAAATCTGAAATGAGAAAAATTTAACCCCCCCCCCATTTTTTTTTCACATCCCCCTTTCCCTTTTTCCAAAACTGATCTCAATTCAAATTTCTAATGTAGTTTGCAACAATAACTACTCATTTAAATACATCATAAAATATTAAAATGTAACAAAAGGTGCTTGTTATCACTGAATGGTAAAGATTGTTTTAATTTATCAGTTGGTAGTAAAAGTGAATATACATTGTATATTGTATAAAACAATGATTTAAGTTGATTCAACTACTATTCTGGACAAAGAAAGATAACTCCAATCAATTGAAAATTTCTTGCTATTGCACAATTAGATATTTCTTGCTATTGCGCAATACTGTGCAATTGAAAATATTTGCTATTGCACAATACTGTGCAATTGAAGATTTCTTGCTATTGCGCAATACTGTGCAATTGAAAATTTCTTGCTATTGCACAATACTGTGCAATTGAAGATTTCTTGCTATTGCTGAATATTGTGCAATTGAAAATTTCTTGCTATTGCACAATACTTAATTTAATAATTTTGGATCCTGATTTGATTCGAACCAACTTGAAAACTGGGCCCATAATCAAAAATCTAAGTACATGTTTAGATTCAGCATATCAAAAAAGCTCAAGAATTCAATTTTTGTTAAAATCAAACTTAGTTTAATTTTGGACCCTTTGGACTTTAATGTAGACCAATTTGAAAACAGGACTAAAAATTAAGAATCTACATACACAGTAAGATTTGGCATATCAAAAAACCCCATTTATTCAATTTTTGATGAAATCAAACAAAGTTTAATTTGGACCCGATTTGGACCAACTTGAAAACTGGGCCAATAATCAAAAATCTAAGTACATTTTTAGATTCAGCATATCAAAGAACCCCAAGGATTCAATTTTTGTCAAAATCAAACTAAGTTTAATTTTGGACCCTTTGGACCTTAATGTAGACCAATTTGAAAACGGGACCAAAAATTAAGAATCTACATACACAGTTAGATTCGGCATATCAAAGAACCCCAATTATTCAATTTTTGATGAAATCAAACTAAGTTCAATTTTGGACCCTTTGGGCCCCTTATTCCTAAACTGCTGGGACCAAAACTCCCAAAATCAAACCCAACCTTCCTTTAGTGGTCATAAACCTTGTGTTTAAATTTCAAAGCATTCTATTTACTTAAACTAAAGTTATGGTGCGAAAACCAAGAATAATGCTTACTTGGGGCCCCTTTTTGGCCCCTAATTCCTAAACTGTTCAGACCTCAACTCCCAAAATCAATACCAACCTTCCTTTTGTGGTCATAAACCTTGTGTTTAAATTTCATTGATTTCTATTTACTAAAAACTAAAGTTATTGTGCGAAAACCAAGAATAATGCTTATTTGGGCCCTTTTTTGGCCCCTAATTCCTAAACTGTTAGAACCAAAACTCCCAAAATCAATCCTTACCTTCCTTTTGTGGTCATAAACCTTGTGTCAAAATTTCATAGATTTCTCTTTACTTAAACTTAAGTTATTGTGCGAAAACCAAGAAAATGCTTATTTGGGCCCTTTTTGGCCCCCAATTCCTAAAATGTTGGGATCAAAACTCCCAAAATCAAACCCAACCTTCCTTTTGTGGTCATAAACCTTGTGTTAAAATTTCATAGATTTCTATTTACTTTTATTAAAGTTAGAGTGCGAAAACTAAAAGTATTCGGACGACGACGACGCCAACGTGATAGCAATATACGACGAAAAATTAAAAATTTTGCAGTCGTATAATAAATCATACCTCTAAAAATTTTGCAGTCGTATAATAAATCATACCTCATGTGTATATGTCCTGACTGGAACACCAAATGCCCTAGCCAAACCAAAATCTGCTAGCTTGATGTTACCATCCACGTCTATCAGCAAATTTTGTGGTTTTAAATCTCTGTGTAGAACTCGATGTGCATGACAAAAGGCTACACCTTGTAGCAGCTGGTAAAGGTAGCTCTATTAAAATACAAAAAAAAACAACATGATCTATTTTCTAAGTCTGAAAATCTTTAAATCAAGCTACTAAATGGTAGATGCAACACAAGATTCTAGTGTCAGATTGAAACCATGAAAATATTACTTAAATGATGAAAGAACCTACAATTAAATATTGCCTTGTCTGCTGGTAATGGACCAAAGTTAGGTATATATACAGTACACTTGTATCAATCAACAAAACTTTTCAATTATATCAATTAATCAAAAAAATTTTAGCACTGAAAGAACATAAAATACAATTCCAAATCAATCAATGGACAAAACTTGACAAGAGCAAAATGGAAAACAGTTCAAACAAGACTTGATCTCAAGTTTGTTATTAGTAACAAAATATTAAATTTAAAAAGTATTAGATGAAGGGTTCTCAAGACATTGCACAGAATCAGTTGGAGTTGCCACTCCAATAATAAATGACTATTTTTTCTATCTGATGAATTTACACATTGATTTTGATTTTTAACTAATTTAAAAATGCCATACATGTAGTTTATCAGTGTTCTAGCCAGGATTTGAAAAGGGCAGGGTGATAGTGATAAAAAGGGCAATTTTACGCGTGAATGTCATTGAAAAATGGGTACTTTTACATGTAAATTTATTTAAGCCTCATAATGAATTAGCACATAATTTTTATCATGCATTATTGAAACATCAAGTTTCAGTTATAATGGAGTTATGTAATTTATGTCTTTTGGCACAATTTTTTTTATAGTTGTCTTCATAAATCTATGGTCATGATACTTATACACTCTTTGGGAAACATTTGTCTAATATTGTAATTTGTACATTGAGCTGTCTAGTAGTTGCTGTCACCATAAATATTATAGCCATGTTTTTAATGTCTATAATGTCACCATACCAGGATGAACATAAACAAGTTTTAAATTGGGAATCTTCGTTGCACTTGATAGATCAATTAATGGAAGTACAGATGCAAAATATAATTTTCAAAATATATATTTTTGAAGTGTAATCAAGTGTAATCAAGTGGAAATAGTTTAAATTAATATTCTAATATGCATTTGCATTTAAATTGTTTTATATTTTATCTTTTTATGATAAGAAACATAAATCTAAGTAATATATTGTGAACAGGTGATAAATAAGGGGAAGTAATCAAATTGTTTGTAATTACTTTTTTGGAATTCACAAATTATTTATGGCCTTAAGCTAAGGTAATTGGTGTTCTAGAACACTCACTGTTTATAGGCAAAGTCTTAACATCAGTAACATTGTTCTATACTGTTTCTACACACTTGTTTCTATTAACAAAATATCCATGTTTCTAAAAGGTGCTGCAGTAAATGAACAAGTTACATTTCTTTTTCATTTTTCATTAAATTAGTGTTATATGTCTATTTATGATACATGTACTATAGAGCTTAGTTATCTTTACCTTTATCAATGATGATGGCATCCCAGAAGGGGGACAACTGTCCATATATTTCTTCAAATCTTGATTTAAATATTCAAAAACTAGATATAGCTTTTTCTCACTATGTACAACATCAAGTAATCTATAATAGTAAACATATTGTATCAGTATTGCATTAGAATAAAAATAAGCAAACTATATTTGAAGATTACTCCAGTCTTCACGCTGAGTGGCAGCCCAGACAGCCCAGGCTAGTAAAATTGCTCTTGGGCCTGTAAAAATCATATCTACAGGCCAATAGAATCTAACTAAAAATTTTCAAAAAATGAACTCCGGGCCTGTAGTTTTTATAGTTCCTCCGGAAGACTGTTACTCTCTGTCAATTTGTGATAAGATTTGACTCTTCAAACACTGTTCTATTATTCCTTGACTATTCTTGAAGTATTCATAAAGTACAGTATGTATAATAATTTTGTTGCATAACTGTAATGCTGATTAATCCCTTTTTTATAATTAACCTATCTATCTGTATTGTTTCTTTATTGATAATAATTATATTTTCTTTATATATATAAGTACTAGAAATAAGCTTGTTGACACATGTTCTGTTGGTACTTGCTTCTCATTGGTGTATGTTAAATATTACCACAAAATGGTTATATATTCAATATTTTTGCCTTAACCATCACTAAAGGGACATGCACTGTGACAATGCACATAAAGTGCAATACAATTTGTAATGTTTATGTTATTACATTTGTACACTGTACATGGTTCAGCTATAAATTCAAATAAAATTCTAACTAACTCATAAACTTAATGTTAAAAGGAAACTTAATGTTAAGGCGAAGTGTACGTAATTGCACGCCTCTAGCGGAATACAGGATTAAAAACGTTCGTCGTTAGTTACGCAAGTTATCTCCCTTACTCCAAGAAAGGACACACGAAAGAGAAACTACTTTCTGCGGTCTATAATGAATCCAACAAGCACGCCTGTGCTGTCTTAAACCTCATAGAAATTATCTAAATAACTCCAATTAGAAATCACAGCATTCTGTACGTTGTTCTGTGTGCAGCCTAACTTAAAAACACTTTTTGTTTTTGTTTTAGACGCATAGGAGAAGGTATTTCGTGTTTATGATATCAACAGAAAGAAAAAACGCCTTACAACAAAATTATAAACAAATAAACAAATAAACATGTAACATTTTTCTTCTATTGATATCAAATTAATTAAAATGAAACCTGAATTGACCCAACAATATCTTTTTAAAAAGCCGTAGTCTGACTTGAACGAAGTTTTATAATAGGTTACAAATATTAAATGAAAGACGTGTGAATTTAATTGTTTAATTAAAAAGACGTTGAAATGTTCGTATTTTGTGCAATTGAAAATTTAAGGACATGATTTATATTCATATAAGAAATCAGACGATACCAAGAGACTAATTTGACCACTAGTACAAAACTTACCAGTCGGAAGAACAAAGACGGAAAACAAACAAAAAATAAACAAATTATGCCCCAAAAATTACTCGGTAACTTAAAAATTGTCTCACTCTAACATTTATCTTAAAATAAGTATAAATTATGTGAATACAACTCCCAGTTTTCAACTTTTTCTACATGTGCAGAAAATAAACAGGTGTCTTCTATTCCGTCCGCAATTTATGAGAAAACTAAATCTAAATTTAGAACCATATTGAAATTGAAAGTACACATGTAAGATAAAATATAACATGTCATTTCTTCTTTCACAAATTCCAATTTGGAAGAGATATATAGCGAAATCTGTTTTCTTTTATTGTGCCTGTGTGCATCATTCAAAATTAGAGAATGTAATTTTGAAGTATCAAGTCTCAATTCAAGATTATGAATGAATTGAATATAGAATTATGGGGGGGGAGGGGGTAGGAACTTTATCGGAACTCCGGAATCGGGTGTTTTTAAGCTCGGGATTTCGGGATTGACCCTTTCGGGATCCGGGAATTCTATTTCCGAATTTCGGGTAGTCGGGATTTAAATTTTTTTAATTCGGGACCTCGCCGGAATTCGTGTTTTTAAGCCCGGGATTACAGGATCTGGATCCCTCCTTCCCTCCTCCCTCTACCTATATTATTAAACGAGAAGACCTCATTTTGTGTGTCGCTTCTCTTCCTTCCACAATAAATTAATCATCTCATGCCTCTGTGTTCTTTAGGTAACATGCATAGTCGCATTTGTCATCAATTCTTATGATTATTCAAATTGAGTTATTTTGGGAGAAAAACGACAAAATAGGTGTCCGGATATTGTTTCCATTATCAGACTGACTTTTAGCATAGATAAGACTTCCTGTTTTAAACATGCACAAAAACAACCAATCGTATGATAGATTACAAAAATGAAAAATAAATAAGCCAATCAGAGCGTTCTCCATATCATGGTTTTTAGATCGCAAGAACCACAACTATTATACCTCCTTAGAAACAGTTATGTTTTCGCGTTTATCCACCTGTAAACTACGATTATACTACTATAATATACAGAGACTCTCTGTATTCTGTCTACTTTTTTCTGAAATATTTACCATCTAAGGGGTCATACCAGTTACATATAAATTGAAATAAGTAAAACATGTGGAAACCGCAAGAATGTGCCATAGTATACAGATGCCACATCGGCACTATCATTTACTATGTTTAGTGGACCGTGAAATGGGATAAAATCTCTAATTTGGCATTAAAATTAGAAAGATCATATCATAGGGAACATATTTACTTAGTTATGAGTTGGTTGGACTTCAACTTCATCAAAAACTACCTCGACAAAAACTTTAACCTGAAGCGGGACAGACGGACGGACGAACGAACGAATGGACGGACGGACGGACGAACAGACTAGAAAACATAAATCCCATAAATTGGACATAAAAATTTATTGTTGAAAGTGAAAGTAGTGATTTGGCCAAAATGAAAGTAGGGTAGAGATTAGAGGGAGGCAGGACTTATTCGGGACGTTGGGATCGGGTGTTTTTAAGCTCGTGATTACAGGATTGATCTTTACGGGATGCGGGAATATTTTTTTTTTAATTTCGGGATGTCGGGATATGAATTTCGTTAAAATACGCACCTCGGGATTTCATGTTTATAAATCCGGGATTTCGGGATCAGGGCCCCTCAGACCACCCCTCAAATGGGCCTTAGTCATTAATACGAGATTCAAATCCTACCAATGGTATGTTAATAGGGCTCTCAAAAGGAAAAGCACTGATGGATTGTCCTAGAAGCACATTTTATTAGAATAATAATGGTAAACAAGCAGTTTCATTTATCAGTTCATGTTTGAAGCGGTGCAAATTTTTAATTTAATTTGACTTTTACCAAAAAATGCATTGTAGCAAAGGGGAAGAATAATTGTGGTATAAGGCCAGAAACACGAAAAATAATTGAATTTAACAGAAAGGAAACACATAACGGACTTTGGAAAAAAGAGAGAGGGCTTTTGATACCTTATATGAAATTTTCGAGTCGTAATATCTTTTACAAAAATTCATCCTACAACAGTTTACAAGCTGTATATATGTTCGCGGGTGTGTTCTAGTTATGGTTAAAGAAAAGAGGTCAGGGAAGTTTTGTGATACTTGTAACTGCAATTTAATATTTAGTGGAATGAGAGGTGAAATGTGTTCAGACTATTACATTTCGATTATTTTTTTAAATTTAACCAAAGTTTACTGCAAGGGGTGTTTAACGACCTCGATGATTATCCATGAGGATCTCGCACTCGGTCAGCTCTAGGTTTTCACCTAGTTCATGATCATACAAGAATTGAGAAGCCTGTGGTTTACTAGTCTTATAATATGAGACTTTGGAGTTCATATAATTTACATTCTACGTTTTTTTATCGAATATTTCAAGGCTTTTTGACTTTCAATGTTGACCCCCCCCCCCCCCCTTTCCAATTGATTGGATAAAATGAATGGATTGCCGCCCCTATTTCAAACTGAAGTCCTATAAACTGACTGGTATTCGAATTTGCTAAAAGAAATAATTGGTATCTCTATTGATTCAATACCGTAATGCCGAAAAACAATCATTTGTTTCCGCGAATTCCGAACAGCTAGAAATATATTCCAGAGTTTCAATTTGAGTAACTCGAATAATTCAAGCCCTTTCCATGTCCGATTTTCTCCCACACGAGAAATGTAGCATTCGTACATCAGCTGAATAATAAGACTGAATTATTCGGGTTACAATTTGTGTAAATCCCGAATGCACATAAAAGTAAAGGTCCAGCCCGACTTTCAGAAATGGACTGTTGTAAATTTCAGATTGATTTCCAGAAATAAAAATCATACAAAAATGTTTCACGCAAATATTCGTCTTCAGACGTGTAAAGTTATACAACGGTTACTAGCCGGTCTGGATTGTGATAAAAAGAAGCGCATGCAATGCATAAAATATATAATGTCGTGGCTCAGGGATGTGTTGAATTATAGAGATGCTTATGCGGCACAAAGATAAGATTAATTTACCCAAATGTACTAAGAATTACCACACAACTTAAATTTACTTAGATATTGATTTGTTATCCTGTGCCAGACAGATGGCTGATATTCTGAGAAGAGACCTTGATGAAATGAAGTTTTATGGGAACAAAGATTTTGAAAACACGTCGCAGTGTTTAGATTTTAACAAAAATAAGGCACCAAGGTCGAAAATAGTTCTAGTTCATAATGAAGAAAATGTCAACCGTTTTCTAGCTTGGCGATCTCCGAACGCACCCGAATATAATAGACAAATACAATACAATAGTACACACAACTTAACATAAAGAACTAAAGACCGAGCAACACCATGAATTATATCATACTAGAGATCTACTTCATTTCTGATTATGTATTTGATACAATCTCTATCATAACGTTACATTACATCCACGTATGTCGATTCTTTGAAAGTTACGTACATTCCTATTGGTATAATGAAACAAGTTACGAACAAGTTGTTTTTAAGTTACGGACAGCCTAAGCCTTTTTTCAAATCGTGCTGTGATCGTTTATTTTGTAGAATTTAATCACCTGTTAAGTTTAGGGGTTTCCCTAAACGATTAATACAACTTTTTAATTCAGTGGTTTAATTGATGCATCCATGGTATTGTTATTCTATAGAAAAGAAGTCCCTAACTGACGCAAGGCGGCTCCATCTTGGGCTGTGGGTAACTTAAGTTACCCACAGCCGTTTAAGCACAGTGAACACGAACTCCAACAAAACGGTATATATTTCATACAAGTATAGTCCAGGCATGAAGCGTCGTAACTGTTGCGGCGACGTCAATAACGTTGTCGTTGTTTTTTGTTTTTTTACACTCAAGATTCAACTTTAACAGGGTATAGCTTGAAAAGTAGCACGGTTGCTAAGGACTTTCTTTGCACCAATCGATTCCTCATACATTTTAAAATCGTCTCATAAATTTTTTAAAAAATCGATTGTCTAAATAATAGAAAATCTTGGAAATGTAACAATTCCTGCCGAATTTCACGATTTTACCTATATATCCTTTGTAATTTTGGTGTATGATGCTGTTAACTTCAACAACTTGTATCTCAAAAACGAAAACGGTTACCCCCTTTTTTTATTTTATTTTCCGATTTATTTTTACAAGCAGAATCTACATGTAAACTTCAATATGCTTGATGACAATAAAAGCTCAACTTTAAATGATTCTTGTGATATTTTCTGTATTAAAAACATTATTAATAAAGCAACATGTTATAATAGAAATTCGAAACCAACTCTTCTTGATGTAATTTTAACTAATCAAGAAAATAAATGTGGTAAAAGATGTAATTTTGGATGTGGCTTAAGTGATGTTCACAACCTGATTGGGGTTCAAATAAAATGTGAACGACCTAATATCAAACCAAAATACAGAAAATGTAGAAGTTTTAAAAATTTTGATGTAAATGATTTTTTATCTGATTTGAATGAGTTAAATTGGGATGTTGACCCTCATAATAACATAAATACTGAGTATGAAAACTTCAACAAGAAGTTTATTGAAACAGCAAATAAACATGCACCCTTTAAAGAAAGAAAAATACTATCTAAACAGATACCATACATGAACAAACAGTTAAAATCTGCAATTTATAAAAAGAAAATGCTGTACAACAAATTTCAAAAAATTGAAATTGGAAAAATATGGCCTTAGTCCATCTGCTCTGGAATTACTCAAAAGCTATCTGACTGCAAGAAAACAGTGTGTAAAAATAGGCCAGAGTATCAGTCAAATGCAAGATATATATAAAGGTGTTCCTCAGGGATCTATACTAGGCCCTGTATTATTTAATGTTTTTATAAATGATATTTTTCTTTTTGTCAAACACTGTGATTTATACAACTATGCTGATGATAACACCCTCTCAAAAACAGGTACTACTTTGGAATCAGTTATTAAACCCTTAGAGGAAGACAGTAATTCCCTAATCTCATGGTTCTCTTTCAACAAAATGCAGGCAAACCCAGAAAAATTCCAGGCAATTTCCATAGGTAAAAAAACACACACTCAAAATATTACTTTCAACCTAAATGGATTCAACATAAAATGTGACGACGAAGTGAAACTTCTCGGTGTAACAATAGACTTTAAACTGGATTTTAACACTCACATCTCAAATATTTGCAAAAAAGCTGCACGACAACTAAACGTTCTAAAAAGAATTGGCACTCATCTCACCAGACTTTCAAAACTTACAATATACCACTCATTTATCGTGTCAAACCTCAGCTACTGTCCTCTTACATGGCACTTCTGCAGTGAACAAAACACAAAGAAAATAGAAAAAATACAAGAAAGAGCACTCAGATTTATTTATGACGACTACACAAATTCTTACAATACACTTCTTGAACAATCTAAGCTACCAGCACTAAAAATCAGAAGATTGAGAACCATGGCATTAGAGACATATAAAATAATAAATAAATCAAGTCCAGAATTCCTACATAATTTAGTAAATATTAAAGAAAATTCATATAATTTCAGGTACAAAGGCATAGCAGATATACCACGGCCAAAAACAACAAGGTATGGTAAGAAAAGCTTTAGTTATGAGGCAGCAAAACTCTGGAACTCCTTGCCAAATGAGGCAAGGAGCTTATCAACTTTTGGCCAGTTCAAAAATTTTATCTCCACCTGGTGTTTTTCAGAAAAATGTACATGCAGTTCTTGTAAATAATGTACTTACTTGCTGCCCCATAACTTGATCTCGAAGCCTGCTGTTTGTTTGGTTTTTTTTATGTTTTATTTTTTTGCAGTTATTTTTATTTTTTATTTAGCCATTTATTTCTTTTGCTTATGCATTACCTTTGCTATAGCTGCATGCAGTCTTTTGTTTGTGCTTAAAGTGTTTAAGTTTGCATGTGCTACTGTTATATAAATACTATGTGCTACTGTATATGTGCTGATATTAGACATTTGTTTTAATCTATCTTGCTTAGCTTTTATTCTGCATGTGCTATCTATGTATTAATATATATATGTGATGTCTGTATGTTTGTGTTGTATGTGTATCTGATGTTATTACATGTATGTTTTGTTTATTAATATCAGTCGGTTAAAGAGCTCTTAAGAGCTCATGTTCATTGTTATTATGTATATATGCAACCCGACTTTAAAAATAAAGATTACTTTACTTTACTTTATGTAAAATTTTAAAAAAATCCATTGTGTAGTTTAATTACGTACACTTCGCCTTAAAAGGCATCTGTATTGATGAAGATCATTCATTGTTTACAAACAATGCCTAAATCTCAAGTCTAATGAACATCCTACCTAACAACTGTTGGATGGTCAAGTTCTTTGAGTAAAGATATTTCCCTGATAGCCGTCGACGGGACTCCTTCAGATTCTCTACAAAAAATATAAAACAAAACACAATTTACTTTCTACTTAGGCAAATGTTTGTATTGGTTATACCAGTAAGTATTCATGAACAAAATTTCCTTGGTTTATGATTATTACTTCTCCAACTTTGGGTGTGTTTTAAATATTAATTGATACTTAATCACAGACCTCAACAAGAAACCCATAACCATAATAATACGAAATCCACAACACATAGAACCAAGAATTTAAAGGAAAGAATAAAATTAGAAGTGATTGATCTTCACAAGAATTTTGCATATGACTTTTCTGCCAGTACCTGTATATATGTTTATATTATTTAGTTGGTGAAAAAAAAAGGTAAAACGTCGAAAAAAAACGTAAAAAATGATAAATGATAATTTTGACGAAAGAGTTGGTGGAAAAGAAAATAGACCCTGGGGAAAACCTGTTAAAACTTAGTCTGTCTGCAACAATTTATTTCCTTCATCAGTACATGTATATATTATAGTTTCCAATTATTTATTTTTTCATTCCATGTTTTGTTACTTTTTATCCTCCAAGCTTTTATTTATCATGATAAAATTCTGAGGCCAGTGAAGGTTTATAATTCTATAATTTGTAAATAAGATGCATCATGCTTGGTTGACGGTGTTTTACTGTTCTGAAAATATGCTTGTGTTTTATCTTTGTTGGGATGATATGTTTACAGAGATCTGGCTGAAAACAGCAGGTGTCATGACTATCAACATGCATGTTCGATGAGACTGAATCATGGAATATAACACATGAAATCAACGTACGCATCAAGTCTGATTTTCTTCAGTGCTACCAGTCGACCAGTTGTTTTATCTCTTGCTTTGTACACAACTCCGTAAGTCCCTTCGCCAATCTTTTCTATTTTCTGGAAATTTTCCATTGCTGTCTGCTGGCAAGTTGGTAATTGAAAAACCGGAAACGTTTGGTACTGTTTTTGTTTACCATTTTCCCGCGCGTTTAATCCTTGGCAAATTCAGTCATTTGATTGGTTTAGATATTTCCGGAAGTTTAAGAAAATGGGCGTGTCACCACGAGGCGCAAAAATATAAACAAACTGTAAATATTTGTAAACACAAATATTTGCTGAAATATGCACCTATCAATAATAATGATTATTATTTTTTTTGTTAGATTACAACATATCAATAATAACAACTATTTTAAATCTGTAAAATGTTAGATTTTCTCGAACATAATATATCTAAGGTGCCAAAAACTTCGTTAATTCAAGGATTTGACGTTTAGTACTATACAAATCCTTGGTTAATTTTTGTATACCTGATTTTTGGGCATATATGACACTTAGAAAGTAATCAATGAACAAAAAAAACATTTGGAGATGCATTTTTTTTATTAATTTATTTTTGAAACTGCCATTGGAAAGAACCATTTTTTTTTTTTTTTTTTTTTTTTTTTATGAATTTCCCATTTTCATCAGTTTTTACCAATTTTGGGGCTATTAAATATACAAAAAAATCAGTTTCACAATAAAACCATTTCTCAAACTGTCTGTAAATATGAAGTGGGCCAATCTGAATAACTTTAAAACTATAGGTAGGTGTCAGAAATAATAATGTTTTAAAGTTTATAAAAGTATGGTTGTTGTTTCGTTTCAAATTGGTCATATGATAATATGCTGTAAATTTTATATTTTATGATTTTTTTTTTTTCATTACAACAAAAGGATTTTATATCAACTTCTTTATTAGGAATGATTGAACAAATATATATGTAAGAATTTAAAAAAAAAAAAAAATGATACGGGATTGACATTTTTTTGAAAAAATCATTACTTAAAATTGAGAATGGAAGTGGGGAATGTGTCAAAGAGACAACAACCCGACAATAGAACAGACAACAGCAGAAGGTCACCAATAGGTCTTCAAAGCAGCGAGAAACTCCCATACCCGTAGGCGTCCTTCAGCTGGCCCCTAAACAAATATATATACTAGTTCAGTGATAATGGACGTCGTACTAAACTCCAAATTGTACACAAGAAACTAAAATTAAAAATCATACAAGAATAACAAAAGCCAGAAGCTCCTGACTTCGGACAGGCGCAAAAATGCGGCGGGGTTAAACATGTTTTTTGATATCTCAACCCTCCCCCTATACTTATAGCCTATGTAGAAAAGTAAACGCATAACAATACGCACAGTAAAATTCAGTTCAAGAGAAGTCGGAGTCTGATGTCAGAAGAGGTAACAAAAGAAAATAAACAAAATGACAATAATACATAGATACCAACAGACTACTAGCAGTTACTGACATCCAAGCTCCAGACCTCAATTACACTGATTGAAAGATTGTCTTCATCATAGGAATATCAGGCACAATCCCTCTCGTTAGGGGTTTAGTATTATACTATCATAAAATATATGAGAAGAACATAACCCGTATCATGCAAACAACTGGTTTTTAAATAAATGTGTTTAATTCCGATGCAAAGACCCTAGAAGTGAATCAATACTCAGTAAAGCTAAAATATGCAATCTTCAATGACCTGACAACAGTATCGTAACTATATCTTTTCTTAATGAGTCTTTTTAAAGGTTTTGTTAGCTTCTGAGGTGAATACTGACATTTTTTGTGTGCCTTGTAAAGAATATTGCCATAAAAGATTGGATGTGAAATACCTGAACGTATAAAAAGTTTGCATGTTGAGTTATATTTACAAATGATGTCCATGTACCGATGATAAAATTTTAAAATTTTTGAATAGTTTGTGATATCGGAAAATCCTGGTGTAATAATTTTTCAGTAATACATAAATTTCTATCGTTAAAATCTAAAACGTTGTTACATACACGAGTGAATCGGACAAGTTGAGATACATAAACACCGTAAACACCGTAAGATGGTGACAAGGGAACGTTACCATCTAAAAATGGATAGTTAACGATAGGAAATGAAAAATCATCTCTTTGATCGTAAATTTTTGTATTAAGCTTACCGTTAATGATATAGATATCAAGATTGAGGAAAGGGCAGTGGTCATTGTCAAAAAATCTAAATGGTTGCCACTTAGTGGCAATTGGCGGACCAGGGGGACATCCGCTATTGCTCGCAATGGCAATTCTAGTTGTATTTGGTTCTGCTTGTAAAGAGGTAGCTAAAAGTTTATGTTTGTTACAGATGACGTTTTCTGAAAATGGAGTTAGTTTTGTTAATCTGCTTAATAGTTTAAAAGAAATTTAGTATAAATCAAAACGAAATCTACAGCAATTTGTGCAAAACTTGTTCCAACAAATCCAAATCACGCTGCATCATGAAAGAAAATAGTGTTACTGTGTGCATGCTTGTTTTCTACCGTGATTGGCTAGAGGTTTAGGTGGAGGGTTGATATCTCAAAAACATGTTTAGCCCGGCCTGTCCCAAGTCAGGAGCCTTTGGCCTTTGTTAGTGAACATAATACGTCCATTTCAGGCAGGAATAAGAAATAAACTTTAATAACTTTCAAAGTGGTTTGAGTTTGTTGCTGCCGACAAAGCAGTCATGTATGACCGGACTATTTGGACAGTGCAATGAAATTAGTATTTAGTATTTCAATTGTTTTAATGTATATTTAGGGTTTGCTTTTATTTTATTATTCTAGACTTTGTCGTAAATTTAGGCATAAGTGTTTTATACGGATTATGTGTCATAATCTTGGACAAATGTCTTAAATGCATTTACTCTATTTATCTCATTATTTATTCTCTGTGACAGTTTGGACTATAATTTACAAATACGTGTCGGACACTAATTACTCTTTTAATCTATTGTAATTTCTAATTTGTCTTCTGTTAATCTTCTTAATCCTTTAATTGCTTGTGCTTATATATATTGTTATTGTTTGTATGTTACTTTACATTTAGTTTGGAGCTGGTTGTTCGGTCTTTCCGGACTGCTAAAATAAAAGTTTAAGGAGCGAAATCTTCCTTCTTGATTCTCATTTAGCCGGAACGCCATTTTACCCGGCTATATCTGGTGTTAGGACATACGGGCAACGCATCTATCGGATACCTTGTTCTACCTGTGAAGCTGATCCCCCAGCAAACAGAAAAATGGATACGCAGAGAAACAGAAATTTCGGCCGAGACTGGAGATACCAGATGCCTGATCATGGAACTACCTGTCAGACAAGAAATTTTCAACATATGGACAACTACCTATGTAAGTTTTGTGGAAAGACTGTAAACAATAAATTTCATTTTAGACAATGTATAGCAAAAACGTCATTTTGCTATAAGTGCAGAAGTTTTGGACATTACGCCAGAATGTGTGATTTTCACAGACAACCGGACGTGAAAGTAGCCAAAGTTAAATCGAAATCGAAATTACGTCGCGACGCAGAAAGGATGAGGATATTCAAAGAAAATAAAGCTATGTCGATATTTCCTTGTGCGGAACTGAATACCATAGAACTGATGGACTTCTTCCCAACCTTATATTATAATAAAGAATTCATTGATAGCGTTAAACACAGGCACGTCCGAGTGCATTCAGAGAGAGTAAAATTTGAAATCAAAAGTGTTCATTATGAAAAGAAGTTCAAAGAGCTGAAACAAGAGCATAACAGTGTGGTTCGCAATCTAGAAAAACTTCAAACACAAGGTGATAAAACAGAAATGAAAAAATTACGGGAAAGTATTACTGATCTTAAAGAGGCTAATCTTCGGATTTACGATCAAAGATGTGAAGCAATCGACCAGCAATACCAATTACTGCGCGACAAAGAACGTATGTGGAATCGAATCACAACACTAGAAGACGAACTGGACAATATTCGGAAAAATACAAGAGAAGATACTTATTCAAATCAAAACTATCGATACCGAGGACGTAACAATCACAGAAGAAACTTTCAGAACAATTTCAGATGAATATAATATTAAGACCCGGGTCGTGTCTTCAGGGGCAGCGGGAATATATGACCGGACTATTTGGACAGTGCAATGAAATTAGTATTTAGTATTTCAATTGTTTTAATGTATATTTAGGCTTTGCTTTTATTTTATTATTCTAGACTTTGTCGTAAATTTAGGCATAAGTGTTTTACACGGATTATGTGTCATAATCTTGGACAAAGGTCTTAAATGCATTTACTCTATTTATCTCATTATTTATTCTCTGTGTCAGTTTAGACTATAATTTACAAATACGTGTCGGACACTAATTACTCTTTTAATCTATTGGTATTTCTAATTTGTCTTCTGTTAATCTTCTTAATCCTTTAATTGCTTGTGCTTATATATATTGTTATTGTTTGTATGTTACTTTACATTTAGTTTGGAGTTTGTTGTTCGGTCTTGCCGGACTGCTGAAATAAAAGTTTAAGGAGCGAAATCTTCCTTCTTGATTTACATTTAGCCGGAACGACATTTCACCCGGCTATACATGCAACAATGTATTGGTGGTATGCCGTATATACTACACAGATGTTCTTAGGAACAAATTTTTTTATTCGTCTACATTCAAGTCCGTGCGCTCTACAGAGTCATATAGTTCACAAACAATATCACATCACAGCTTCAGGTCATTTCTGAACATTTGTACTGAGGTCCCTAAAAACAGTAACGTTTTCATCTATAGTATAGTGTTTGTTCTACAACTGTTATTTCAATGCTTTTAAAAAGTTCCTCAACTACTATCAAAGAACGTATTATAAACTTTTAATTGTAATAAAATATCTGAAAATAGTGGAATTAACTATTTTTGGAGTGTAAAACAAATCTTTGATTGGTTCAGATTTACGTGCTTTTTGATGGTCCTTTTGATTTTGTTGACATTTTTTACTTTTCTCCTCTTTACAATAAACTTTCGAATATCATATAATACTTACTGGAGGTGTGATGAGATGACTGAAGCTGTTATTTTTCTCCTTGATAATATCGATGTACTTTTCGGCCACACAGTTTATCGACAGGTTGTAGATATTTAGCAGACTTGTTTTTGTACTGTTATGAATCACAGTTTAGGGTAAAACTCAGTAAAGACCCATTTAAATTGCATTTAATTGATAAATTCAACAACACTTACAGTTATCTTGATGATATTTTTTTTCGTCAAATAATCAAGAATTTTCCAAATATACTGCCGAGATTTATCTAAAGGAACTGTTATATATTTATAAACAATACTTCAATAAATCAAATGTAAACGGTAATAGCTGTTCTTTTCTAGATTTAGATATTTCCGTTTTACACGGGAAATTCTTCACTAAAATTTACAACAAAATGAAGGATTTTGTGTTCCCTAATGTTAATTTTCCCTTTAAATGGTGATGTTCCTTTGACACCATCTTACGGTGTTTATATTTTACAACTACTTCGCTATGGTGCGTTATCTAGGTGTAACTGGTAAATTATTAAGTCAGGGATTTCGTTACCACAAATTACTTCAAACCTTTAAATTCTTCCATATATATAAACATTTGGTTTGAACTTTGATTGTACCTGCATGTAGAAAAAAATATTTCAAACAGGATAGCACATTCTCATTTGTACGGAGATGTTGTTTAGTTACCGTCCTGGGAAATTTAGAAACGATCCTGGTAGACTTATCGATCATTTAAATAAATGTAATTCTAAACGGTTACCAATTCAACACTGTAATCAGATATCTTTGAATATTGTTTTTATTGGTATTGGTATTGATTTGTTTATCAGTAAATTAAAAGCAAACGAAATATTATTGTTATATAAATTTGAAAATTCATGGATCAACAATCTGTCGTTACCTCTATCTTGGCATTGAGCAAGGTCATGTTTTTCTCTGACTGTTTATGGCGTATTTTACTTAATCCATTGGATGTTGGATCTGTACTAATTGATAATAAAGTCCTAGATGCATGATTTTTACATCGGCATGACTGTGAGGGCATTCCGGTGTATTGTTGGCTTGCCACAGAGATTTGACTTTCATTTTTTACCATTAACCAATCGTTTAATATTATCGCGTACATTTTCGAGTGTAAAATAAAATTCCTTATCGCATGTTATAAACTAGTTTCTTCAATGAATACTCATAAAAAAATATCGTTTTAGAATATAAATTAATAATATGAAAACGTTTTGTCGTTAGAAATATACATATAAGGAACAAATCATTAATATCTCTGCTCACGTACATTTGTGTATTTCAAAAAAGTTTGCCAAAAAAAAAAAAAAAAGAGTTACATGTACTTCCCCTTTTTTATCACCTGTTCACAATATATTCCGTTAAGTTATATTTCTTTTCCTAAAAAGATTAAATATAAAAGAAATTGAATGTAAATGCATATCAGAATATTACTTTTAATTATTTTTCCTGAATAAATATTTTGAAAAGGATTTTTTCATCTTAACTGCCAGTAATAGATCTATCAAGTGCAATCAAGTAAGAATTTAAAACATGCAATCTCTCACTTGACCAAACTGGCATGGCAACTAATCACAAAGAACAACTTATTATATAGAATTAATAAATGTTCCCTTAAAACTAAATTTCAGATGCTAAAGTGTTTCATCAGTATCATGACCATGGATTTATAAAATCAACCATAATTAAAATTTGTTCCAAAAGTATTAAATTACATTACTCCGTTTTAACTGAAACTTGATTTTACCATAATGCCTAAGTTATATGCTAATTAATTATAGGCTTAAATAATTGCCCTTTTTTCAAGACATTATTTATGCTAAAAATTGCCCTTTTTTCAATGACATTTATACTTAAAATTGCCCTTTTTCTGACTAGCACCCTGCCCTTTTCAAATCCTGGCTAGAACACTGTTAGGTATGGGCTTTGCTCATTGTTGAAGGCTGTATGGCTATCTTTAAGTGTTAATTTCTGTGTAATTTTCTTCAGCAGTGGTATAACAGTACAACATGAGAACGAGCTATAAAAATCAGTTGTAAAAGGTTCAACCCAACAGATCCATGTATCCCCCATTCCTATAATTATTTGTACCAATGACATGTTTTTTCTTTCCTATAATAAAACTAACTTGATCATATAAATGTTGCATTTATCAATGAAGCATGCAAATGAGGTCAAGATCAGATTAACCAACTAGAGGCTCTCAAGAGCCTGTATCGCTCACCTGACTGTACTTGGGTTTTTGAAATCATATAAAAACAGATAAAATTTGGCTACAAAGTAACAACACTTGGCCAGCACCTAATAAAGAAAGGACAATTCATGCTATGTTTGATTTCATTCAATTGCGTGGTTCTCTCGAAGAAGACTTTTGTATGCATTTCCCATAGGGTCCTATGTTAAACTAAACCCCCCGCTGGCAGCCATCTTGGATGATGGATCCGCTACAAAGTAACAACACTTGGTCAGCATCTCATAAGAAAGATTCATGTTATGTTTGGTTTCATTCCATTCAGTGGTTCTCTAAAAGATGTCATTTGTATGCATTTCCAATAGGGTCCTATATTAAACTAAGTCCCCCCGCTGGCGGCCATCTTGGATGATGGATCCGCTACAAAGTAACAACAGTTGGTCAGCACCTCATAAGGAACATTTATGCCATGTTTGGTTTCATTCCATTCAAGGGTTCTCTAAAAGAAGTCATTAGTATGAATTTCCCATATGGTCCTATGTTAAACTAAGTCCCCCTCTGGCGGCCATCTTGGATGATGGATCGGCTAAAGTAACAGCACTTGGTCAGCACCTCATAAGGAACATTCATGTCATATTTGGTTTCATTCCATTCAGTGGTTCTCTAGAAAAAGTCATTTGTATGCATTTCTCATAGGGTCCTATGTTAAACTAAGTTCCCCGCTGGCGGCCATCTTGGATGATGGATCGGTTACAAAGTAACAACACTTGGTCAGCACCTCATAAGGAACATTCATGCCAAGTTTGGTTTCATTCCATTCAGTGGTTCTCTAGAAGAAGTCATTTGTATGCATTTCCCATAGGGTCCTATGTTAAACTAAGTCCCCCGCTGGCGGCCATCTTGGATGATGGATCGGCTACAAAGTAACAACACTTGGTCAGCACCTCATAAGGAACATTCATGTCATGTTTGGTTTCATTCCATTCAGTGGTTCTCTAGAAGAAGTTCAAAATGTAAAAAGTTAACGACGACGACGACGGACGACAGACGACGGACGCCAAGTGATGAGAAAAGCTCACTTGGCCCTTCGGGCCAGGTGAGCTAAAAATAAGAACATGTACACCCTACACTCGTTCTAAGCATAAATTATTATATAAAAGTATAAGAACTGAACTATCATGTCTAGATAAGGTGAATACTGTGAAACATATATTCTAATGTTTCATAGTTGTTCTAATACTCGTAATACCCGAAACAAGTCAGAGTAAACATCGAAATTTCTCTTTTGCTGTACTGATCATGATTGTATTTTATGTTGAAAATCATTTAAGTCCAAGGACTTACAACAGGTTTCACATAAACTTATCAATGATAAAAAAAGGTCAATGTCCGATGAACTTGGTCAAACAGACATGCACACCTTACAGTCAAGTTGTACACTAAATATAGCTGTCCTGGTGCTTAAATTTATAATATCTGAGTAACGGTCTCTGATAACAGCAATAAAAGAGCTGTTTATTTTCCATGTCAGATGAATTGGTCACAGAAATGTAAATCTTACAATTATGCTATACAGCAAATATACTAGAAATTAACCTATTTCTTTAATGAATAATCAAATGCTCTGCAAGGTGCAGTTTGATACGACCGCAGAGGTCAAACCCTGAACAGTTGGGGCAGTATGGACACAACATTTAAGTGTGATACAGCTCTGAGTTTGGATTTTGATTAAATATTTGACACAGCATAGGTTTTTGACACAGAATGAATGTGGTCATAGAACTTAAAACCAGATGCTCCGCAGGGCGCAGCTTTATACGACTGCAGAGGTTGAACCCTGAACGGTTGGGGCAAGTATGGACACAACATTCAAGCTGGATACAGCTCTAAATTTGGATTGTGATTAAATAGTTGACACAGCATAGGTTTCTGACACAGAATGAATGTGGTCTAATGAACTTAAAAATTTTTTTTTGCCTTTGAGCAATTCACTATGCTGTTGAATATTAATCCTCTCAAAAAAATGTTTGAAGAAATTTTCTTTTTATTTATGAAATCTGAAATGAGAAAAATTTAACCCCCCCCCCATTTTTTTTTCACATCCCCCTTTCCCTTTTACCAAAACTGATCTCAATTCAAATTTCTAATGGAGTTTGCAACAATAACTACTCATTTAAATACATCATAAAATATTAAAATGTAACAAAAGGTGCTTGTTATCACTGAATGGTAAAGATTGTTTTAATTTATCAGTTGGTAGTAAAAGTGAATATACATTGTATATTGTATAAAACAATGATTTAAGTTGACTCAACTACTATTCTGGACAAAGAAAGATAACTCCAATCAATTGAAAATTTCTTGCTCTTGCACAATATTGTGCAATTAGATATTTCTGGCTATTGCGCAATACTGTGCAATTGAAAATATTTGCTATTGCACAATACTATGCAATTGAAGATTTCTTGCTATTGCGCAATACTGAGCAATTGAAAATTTCTTGCTATTGCACAATACTGTACAATTGAAGATTTCTTGCTATTGCTGAATACTGTGCAATTGAAAATGTCTTGCTATTGCACAATACTTAATATAATAATTTTGGATCCTGATTTGAACCAACTTGAAAACTGGGTCCATAAACAAAAATCTAAGTACATGTTTAGATTCAGCATATCAAAAAAGCCCAAGAATTCAATTTTTGTTAAAATCAAATTTAGTTTAATTTTGGACCCTTTGGACTTTAATGTAGACCAATTTGAAAACAGGACCAAAAATTAAGAATCTACATACACAGTTAGATTTGGCATATCAAAGAACCCCAATTATTCAATTTTTGATGAAATCAAACAAAGTTTAATTTTGGACCCCGAATTAAACTTGAAAACTGGGCCAATAATCAAAATCTAAGTTCATTTTTAGATTCAACATATTAAAGAACCCCAAGGATTCAATTTTTGTTAAAAACTAAGTTTAATTTTGGACCCTTTGGACCTTAATGTAGACCAATTTGAAAACGGGACCAAAAATTAAGAATCTACATACACAGTTCGATTTAGCATATCAAAGAACCCCAATTATTCAATTTTTGATGAAATCAAACAGTGTTCAATTTTGGACCCTTTGGGCCCCTTATTCCTAAACTGTTGGGACCAAAACTCCCAAAATCAAACCCAACCTTCCTTTTATGGTCATAAACCTTGTGTTTAAATTTCATAGATTTCTATTTACTTATACTTGTTATGGTGCGAAAACCAAGAATAATGCTTATTTGGGCCCCTTTTTGGCCCCTAATTCCTAAACTGTTGGGACCTCAACTCCCAAAATCAATCCCAACCTTCCTTTTGTGGTCATAAACCTTGTGTTTAAATTTCACTGATATCTATTTACTTATACTAAAGTTATTGTGCGAAAACCAAGAATAATGCTTATTTGGGCCCTTTTTTGGCCCCTTATTCCTAAACTGTTGGAACCAAAACTCCCAAAATCAATCCCAACCTTCCTTTTGTGGTCATAAACCTTATGTCAAAATTTCATAGATTTCTATTCACTTAAACTAAAGTTATAGTGCGAAAACCAAGAAAATGCTTATTTGGGCCCTTTTTGGCCCCTAATTCCTAAAATGTTGGGACCAAAACTCCCAAAATCAATCCCAACCTTCCTTTTGTGGTCATAAACCTTGTGTCAAAATTTCATCAATTTCTATTCATTTTTACTAAAGTTAGAGTGCGAAAACTAAAAGTATTCGGACGACGACGACGCAAGACGACGACGACGAAGAAGACGACGACGAAGAAGACGACTCCAACGTGATAGCAATATACGACGAAAAATTAAAATTTTTGCGGTTGTATAAAAAAATCAATTGGACATTTACCTATTATGATCAAATATCCAAAATCTAAATACATGGTTAGAACTGGCATATCAAAGAACCCCAAAAATTCATTTTTTGATACAATCAAACAAAGTTTAATTATGAACCCTTTTGACCTCAATGTGGGCCAATTTGATAACAGGGCCAACAAAATCAAAAATCTAAATACATAATTAGATTCAGAATATAAAAGAACCGTAATGATTCAATTTTTGTTGAAATCAAACAAAGTTTTAGACATTTTGGACCTCATTGTGGACCAATTTGATAACGGGTCCCAAAATACAAAAACTTAAGACATGGTTAGATTCAGCATATTGTTTTGGCACCTAATTCCTAAAAAGTTGGAGCCATAACCCCCCAAACTCAATCCCAACCTTCCTTTTTTGATATGGAACCTTATGGTACAATTGCAGGAAGATCCATACACTTAAACACAAGTTATAGTCTGGAAACTAGAAAAATGCTAATTTGGGCCCCTTTTTAGGCCATTAATTCCTAAACTGTTGGGACAATTACCTCCAACCTTTCTTTTGTTGTTTTAAACCTTGTGTTTAAATTTCATATAGATTTATTCACTTAAACTAAAGTTATTGTCCGGAAACTAAGTGTCTTCGGACGCCGCCAAAGATGATGACGTGATACCAATATAGGAACACAATTTTTTTTTGCGGTCGTATAAAAATATCTGCACTTATCACAAAATCTTAACATTGACAAAAAAAAAACATGAAAAGTTAATGAGGTTAAGGTCAAATGAACCCTGTGAGAACAACTAGTTACCTAAGCTTGTAATGAATCAATATATAAACTAGACAAAGTGATGCCCTGGCACTCCTCTCTGAAGTAACTGTAACAAAGTAAAAGCTGGACTTTCTTTGAGATATTATTTAGTCTTGGAGACACAAATGATGCAAAGTGTTATTTTTAAATACACAAAGTTGAGCATGGGAGCACATAGGTCTATGATTCACTGCATCATCAAACACATACTAAAACTAGATCTCTCTAAATGTTCAGAGTAGAGAGCTTGTTGTCAATTTTTCTTTAATTCATATATTCTTTTTAAGATCATTTGAAAATAAAAACTGCAATTATATCCCAATGTTCCACAAACTTAATAGTGAACATCCTATAGATTGATTGATTGTTGATGGTTTTGTTTCTCATGGTGGCCAGTTTTTTTGTTGAGGCCCGTTGGTGGTTTTGTTTTTCATGGCGGCCACTTTTTTTGTTGAGGCCCGTTAGTGGTTTTGTTTTTCATGGCAGCCACTTTTTTAGTTGAGGCCCGTTGGTGGTTTTGTTTTTCATGGCGGCCAGTTTTTTTGTTGAGGCCCGTTGGTGGTTTTGTTTTTCATGGCGGCCAGTTTTTTTGCTGAGGCCCGAGTGCACATAGAAAACCACAACCTTTGATAGGGAAACTGACAAAACAAGTCAATTAAGATTTGAGTCAAGTGCAACCTCACAATTTCAGACAGTGTTGACTGGATAGTGATTACAGTAGTAACTACTTAGACCTCTCAGGCACTGAGGCCCCAAACATCCTACAGATGTAGCAGACTCATTTTAGTTTAATTCATAGAGCAGTTTCAGAGGAGTATATCTATCAAGAAAAGTATATTGTTAGATGACAGATTGATTGACTATGGACTCATAGGCCAGGTGAGATTATAAAAGGAACCCTTTGAACATTAACTTTAGACTGAAGTACTGGACTAGTTTTTTAGACAATCATTTCAAATTTTATTTCAATGATATCTCATTTAACTTTTTCTTCTGAATGATACAAATTTCTAGAAAGATTCTTTTGTGGTCTTGAAATGCATTGAACAAATTGATGGCCTTCCTCTGTTTTCTGCTCTTTGGTTGGGTTATTGTCTCTTTTGACGGATTCCCCATTTCCATTCTCATTTTAGGAAATCTCAGCATAGGATTAGAAACAAATATAGCGAAAAGCCAGACAGATACATTCTTAAAACCATATATAACATCAACTTTATTTTTACTTTACATAAATTTAGTTACTGTTTTACATCAAATGATCAGCTTCACTGCTGGACGGAATGCTTGCACTTAAAATAAAATTTGACTAAAAATTGTATATATAATAGACCAATAAAATTTTTTAAATTTGTATTATGATCTTAGTAATACATGTAATAAGAAAATTACCAAGTACTTTTTTATAGACAAAAACATATGTCAACAGATAGCAGCAAGTCCTTTATCTTATAATTTAGACTAGACATATCTTTGATTAACCCATGGGAATGTTACAGTAAACTTCAATTTATATTTGCAGAATACTTGGAACATTCTCATACTCCCAGTTTATACAATTTCAAATATTAATATCAACAAACAACAGATCTGTGAAATTTTTCTTAATTCCAGATTTTGCTTATTCTTTATAGGCTCAAAAGAGTTTGAAAAATGTTAAAAAATATCAATTAAATACATTTATGAAAATATGTTTCCTCAAATTTCAATAGTTAAAGTATAAAGCAAAATCTCCAAAAATCCAAAATACAAAGAATCTATAATATAATAAATTAATTCGAACAATAACAAACAATTCAAAAACATCATAAAATGTAATTATACATTTTTTATTCAAATGAACAAAATACAGCACTGTTTTTCATGTAACATCTAGGTCATTTTTACATACATTAATATTTACTTCCACATGAAAACAAAACAAACATAATATATTAATTTGCAATTTTGATGATTAAAAATGGTTCTTATTACACAACCTCCTCTAAATGCATAATCTTGCGTCAAACCCAAAATATATGTAAAGTTATATTGTATTTTATACTTTTAAAAAATATTCTTATCCAATTAAATCAAACAAAACATGGTAGGTTTGCACTTCTTGAAAGTAACCTGAAAATCAGTTCTTTGGATTGGCAATTGATGTCTTTAACTGATAAAGCAATGATATTTTTCTCCAAAACAAACTATATTGACCATGCTACTGTCTGAAAAACAACCTAAGATATTAAGTGTACATTTAACACAAATATTAGGAAATTGTAAGGCAAAATTGTCAATTTAGAATCTGACATAAACAAATTTTACGATAAACAAGGCAAAATTGTCAATTTAGAATCTTACATAAACAAATTTTACAATAAACAGGGCAAAACTTAATTTAAATCATAAATGTACAGCAAGATTAAACAAGTTGAATTGACTTATGATATCCTTGCTGTATATATTAGTTAACATGATGATCAATGAATCTGGAAATGTATACCATGCTTACATGAAGTTTGATTCAAAATGTCAAAAATCAAGGAATTTAAGTTTCTAAGAAAAATGGGATGAAAATTTCATACATTACCATTATGTGTAATAAAAATTTTCTAGAACAAAGTTTTACAATGCAATGCATACAGACAATATTCTTGAAAAATATAGTACTAGGCTTAATGCAAAATATTAGTTATAGACATTCAACAAAAACAACACAACTTAAACTGATTCCTTCTAAGTTGATTAAAATCAAAGCAAATACATGCACATTCAGAATGGAAGAATTCATGAATTTATGGCCATAAACCATTCCTTTATTCAGTTATTATAAAAAATTAAAACATTGATCGAATAAAATTTAACTTTACTGAAATACCCATGAAATATCACTGACTCTCTATAGTCAAACCTAAATATTGTTGTTCAGTATGAGGATTTTTTTTTTATTTACTAGATATATAGAATAATTAAATTATGAAATATATCCTTGATATTCTCTTATTAGCTACTGAGAGGTGCACTTCACAAAATTTAAACACAGTTTGACATACATAAAGAAGTACATGAATGGTCACTTTATATGATCAACCTACAATTGCCATTGAACATTTTCTGTCTATTTTACTGCTCAGCTATCTGCTTTTCTATTTCTTCTTTTTGTTCCACTAATGTTTCAATTTCTCCTTTCCTCTTTTCAATGTCTTCTTTATGTTTCTTCAATTCTTCTTCTTTCTGTTTTAGTTCTTCTTCTTTTTTCTTCATTTCTTCAATTCTTACATATTGTTCTGGAAGATAATAAGGTTACATTTATCAATATCTGATGCTAAAACAATCAAGTAATATTAATTTGAATGTAATACATTTTATACCACTTATACCTCTCAATGCAATAAAAGTGATTGAAATCATTGGTGGAAGAATAGCACGACTTATAAACACCTTGATTTTTGAGTTATGATGGGGAAACACCTTATCATCTTATATAGCATTATTGTATATACCTGTATTTATACTGCTATCCTTGAGAAAAACAAGCAATTTATTTAGTAGATAAAGTAAGCTTAATGTGTGTAAATAGGTAACAAAATTCATATAATTTCCTTTAAATTGCATTTTGATATTTTTATCAAAATATGTTCACCACTGTCCCAGGTTAGGGGAGGGTTGGGATCCCCCTTACATGTTTAAACCCACCACGTCATTCTGTATGTATGTTTCTGTTCAAAGTCAGGAGTCAGTATTTCAGAGGTTGTCGTTTGTTTATGTGTTACATGTCTGTTTTTCCTTCATTTTTTTTTGTACATAAATTAGGCCATAAGTTTTCTTGTTATAATTGTTTTACATTGTCATTTCAGGGACTTTTATACTGACTATGCGGTATGGGCTTTGCTCATTGTTGAATGCTGTACAGTGACCTATAGTTGTTAAATCTGTTTCATTTGGTCTCTTGTGGAGAAGTGTCTCATTGGCAATCACACCACATCTTCTTTTTATATAGAACAGAATTGAAACAGCAGTTCAAATCTTCCCAAATATACAATCCCTTTATTTTGACAGATCTTTTCTACCCAAAGTCTATGGACAGACTGAGTGGAGTGGTTACTATACCTGCTCTTTCCTCGGGAAAAAATAAAAAACAAAAATAAAGCACTCAAAAAGAAAGAATGTGTGATACAAACCTGCTAAACTCTTGCAGAACTTTTTATGTGTAGACCAGTGAAGTTTTTGACATGTCTGATTACAGTAATTAACCTACAAAATAAATAGAAAGACATGAAATTAAGTACTATATATATCATGGTTCTTACAAGTTAACATATTTAAACAAAGGAATTCGAAGGATGAGTTTGTTTAAATATGTTAATGAGTAAGACACATGGTATATAAAATTTGTAATATAAATAAAATGACTGACAGCTTCAAGACCTTGAACTAATATTGGGTATTGATTCCGTTAGTTTTATCCAATGAAATGGACGCTCGCTCAAGTCACTTTTGCGCCCCTTGTATGATCTTCTGTGTATTCCAGAATTTGCAGAAAGTAAAGAAAATGTCGGCTTTTCACGATTTTTTAGTTTTGCACCCCATGTATGATCATATGCGCAGGTAATTTCATAATGTACTCAGAAAGTAAACTAAAATGTTGGATTCCAGCGACAAGGATTAAATAATTATTCTAATGACGGTAACATTGTCTTTTTTTTGTTGGTTTTCAAGGTATTATACAAATTAATCATATTTGATAGGTTGTTCATCTCATTGAAAAATGCATATTTATACATTAATAGTTTTCGTACTAACTGCTTTTCTTCTGTTATATTATTAAATCGATTATTATATTATTTATTAAAACACAATTTTAATGATAAAACACTGTATTTAAACAGTGGCGGATCCAGTGAGCGTAGATAGTGTACGTCCCCCTAATTGATCGCCAAAAAAATCATGTTTTTATCACAGATTTTTGTAGCTGATATTTATTCCTTTTTCTATAGTTACCCCTCTTTTTGAATCGTAATTTAATTGAATTTGATAGTATTACATTTCATTTTTTTTCAAAACTTAAAGAAGAAATATTTAGTAATTTTTCAAAAATTAAGGGAACTCTTAACAATCCTATATAGTTTGAAAAGGGTTTCTTAAGATGTGGTACACATGATTTATTATTTTTGTTATAAATTAAAAATAAATGCAGATCTTGACCTTTTAGTACATTGTTCAGTTTCCTAAATATTTCAGAGCGGATGGATACCTTTCAAGAAAAAGGTCGAGCTTCAGCCATGGAATAACATGAAAATGAATATGTTGTACCATAGCTAAGCTCTGCCTTCTTTCCTTTGGATTCTAGTTGAGTTGCATATTTAATCAGCAAAGTATGGTACAGCATCAACTTGCATATAATATACCATGGTTTCCCCTCACCACACTTTTTGAGCAAATTATTTCATTAAAACATCAAAGGAAAAATCCAATTTATGTTACAACATATATTGATAAGCTGTAGAGCTTAAATTTAAGTAGACCAATTTTGAACACAACTATATTTTATCAGGTATTTTATTGGAATATGATCTGATTTATACCTATCTTCTAAATAAACAACATTAATTGAATGATAAACGCAGGGGTCAAAATTAACTTATGAAGGCCAGTAGCCACCTGAGCTACTAGACTTGAAAATCAGTTAGCCCAGACAAAAAGTCAGTAGCCCACATAATTTTACTATCATTGGTGAAGCCCGCAAAGCGGGCTGAACTTCCTAGGGGGGTTTGGGGGCATGCCCCCCCCCCCCCCCCAAGAAAATTTTGAAATTTTACACTCAAAATCCTGCATTCTGAGCATACCTGGAGGTGATTTAGATGCCTGGGAAAAAGTTATTTTTTTCTGATCTTTGTTGTCGACTTTATTCAAATTTCATTAAAAAAAAAATCATTTGCAAAATGGGAATCTTCATGCCCTGTGTACAAGATTTTTTAACATATCTTTTAAAGACAACTAAAGAATTCACTGTTCTGGAATACGTGTAGATGATAGATGAAATATTTCATTTTATTTCTATAATAATCTTATTTATTAAATATCTAGGTCGATTCAATTTGCGTTTTAAAACTACGTACATTTGTAAACAAATGACCCCCCTTTTTTCTCGACTATTTCACGTATTCCAAAAGTGTTGTCATAAACTTGATATCTTCTCTGATTTTCTTTTTTTTTGTAAACTGTTCAGTTAGTAAGGAACATAAATCATTTTTAACTATAAATGTTATTTATTGTGGTCGACAATTCTCTACTTTCGTTTTTTGATCTTCATTCTCTGTACACACATAGGCTTTGAAAATGTAACTACAAAAGGTACTGTTTTCCAGATTCTTTACAGCATTATATATATCATGCTTTCTTTTATTTCACTGATATTACTTCATGACATGCTATTGTCATCTTCCCTGACTTTCTTTGCTTTCTTGAAGCCAAAACCGTTATTGCTTCATATTGTTAATGACCATCGGAACAACTCTCTTGTTATCCTTGCAAGTATACGATACATTCCGACTTTAAATAGAGGACCAATCAGTGACCTGAATTAACGTGAACTATATTTAGTCACAGGTAAACACTGATTTGACATCCTTGTTTATCGCGACCGCGACTTTGATGCAATACATTTTAAAAAGATTTTTCTTTTTGAATTTAAATTTTTGTCCGTGAAGTTGCCAGTACTTGGAGTCACGGTAAATGGCGAATTTCAGTTAGTCAAGAACTTGTTTTCAATTCGCCACCTGGGCTACCATAACTGAGTAAAAAGATCGCCCAGGTCAATTTCTGGTCGCCGTCTTTGAAGAATTGCAAGGAAACAAGAGATATTGACAGTTGTAAGTATAAACCTTTTTCCAAATCAGCTTTATTCAACAACGTTATCAAGCACATCAGACTGATATTTGTCAAGACAAATTGTTATAGACATATTGTCTTTGTGTTCATATGAGGATTAAACTAATACATAAGATCTGTTTAGCTAGAAAAAAACAAGAAGTATATTTTTACAAAAAAAAATCCATTATAAGATTGCTTTTTTTTTTATGAGTTTGCTATGATTTTACATTATGTCTATACATTACAATGATTTATCACATAAAAATGAAATTGCCTCAGTAACTAAGTTTCAAGCACTAATCTTTATACATTACCATTTTACATGCAGAACATTTTTTCTCAGCTTTGATTTCACCACATGTTGAACATGTTTTATCATCATTGAAGAATCTCTGTCCATTAATTACTTGAGACAGGACATTTAATGCTGTTGGGTCATCTCCCTACAACACATTTAAAAAACCTTATACAGCATGTGGCACATAACATTAACCTATGTTTTAAGACTACATGATAGAAGTATATTTTTAAACATCCCCTTGGAAGTTTTTTTTTTAGCAATGTTATACATATTAAAACCAACTGGTAGTAAGTCATGGCACATACATTCATTTCCCTTCTATTTGAACCAAAATTACTAACATGTTAAATGTTTATGTTTTAATCAGATAGGTCAGTGTTTGAGCTTCAATTTGTCAGGAAACATAATATGAAGCTATAAAGCAATATTTTTTTCTGCTAGGATCAGTATCTAACTAAATGCAGGCCAAAACGACTTTCTTTAATGCATCAAATTTTATTATGCAGTTACACGATCTTACATAACATAATTTACTTACAATTTTCACAGGTGCTAAACTACGAACACACTGATGAAACAATGGGCAATCAGAATAAAGAAATTGCTTTATAGATTCTCTAATCAAATTCTCTTGCATTACAGAAAATCCATCAGACTGTCTTCCTTTAATCAACCTAAAAAAATAACCAGAAGTTTAAGTTCATATGCAGAGAGTTTATCAACTGCAATATCTCAAAAAGACACACACTGCTTATGTTCAGTTCTCTTCATTTCTTATACATGATAAATGCCAATTTAATTCCAAGGAATAAGTATTTAGAATTATATTGAATTCTTTAGGGCTGTCCAAGAAAAAACAATGTCCCCCCCAGAGAAGACATTTTTTTTATGTGGGTTGTTGTATTTGAAATAACTAAATGCAAAGGGAGTGGTGTCCTAAATCTATTTTCATTTCTGTAGGTTGGTGGCGTCCCTGGAAAGGGGATGGGGGCAAAGTATTTTCTAGTACAGCTCTTATTCTCAAAGAGCTACATAGGTTATAAAATATGCAGGTAATTTCTATTGTCTACGATGTTGTCTTCATGATTTCTAAACCATGTACAATGATTTACCTTTGCATCCACAAAATTTACAATTATCATTTATTTACAAAATGTGTTGTCACAATTCCTTAAAAGGGGTGTTCACTTTTTCCTTAAATATTCTAAGCTTAAACAGGACACACAAAAATTAATATACAAACAATTGCATCAAGTTCACCAATCAGAGAATGAAATAAGTGTTCTTGTACCTGCCTTATCAGGGGATAAAGTAAGAATTCTTGTACCTGCCTAATACAATACCATATTTATGCATAAAATTTTATATTATACCAACTTACTGTTTAGTCCATTCATCAAGACTTCCTTTTTCTTTGTATACTTTGCCAGCTTCTGCTACGACAAATGAAAAGTAGTGTGTTTTCATTGCCATCACATGATTTGTGTCTCTTGATTTCATACACTTCTCACATAATGACTCCAACGTACGAACAACCCTCTTGGAATTCTCTAAAAGTCCTGAGTTCTCTTGAAGGTAAAATGCTAGCTGAAATTAGAAATTTTTCAGAAATTTAAAAATTGTTATTAAATTTGATTTTTAACATTCATCATCATGTTTAAAGAGAAGTTTCATTGAGAAAACATGGCTACACTGTCAGTTATATGAAAAAAAAACAAAAAAAACTTTTAGTTGTTTTTTTTCCATTGATATGCAGAAAAAACAAATCATCCCAGTTATCAATCATTATCATGCTTATTGGATCAAGCCAGTCATGCAAAATGGTACAAATACCTCAAATAAAGAAATTTCCTAAATGTGGGCATATTTATTGGAAGCTCACTTGTTGTGTGTTGTAGCTTGGCTTTTTTCTTGTTATTTCTTTCTATTCCATTTGAATACATTGTGTTGTAAACTTTTGTTACATGATTTTTTTGTTCGTTTTAATCATAACCTATCAATAAATTGCATTGATATTCTGAGTTTTGATATTTATGGTAATTTTGTAACTTTAAGTTTATTCAGGTACATTGTTTATAAAAACTTTAAAGCAGTGTTTTTGGTTATTTATACTTTATTAAGGTTGGGATTAAGGTATTTTGTCATGTGTTTTTGGTTATCTATACTTTATTAAGGTCAGGATTAAGGTATTTTGTCATGTGTTTTTGGTTATTTATACTTTATTAAGGGGTAGGATTAAGGTATTTTGTCATGTGTTTTTGGTTATCTATACTTTATTAAGGTCAGGATTAAGGTATTTTGTCATGTGTTTTTGGTTATTTATACTTTATTAAGGTCGGGATTAAGGTATTTTGTCATGTGTTTTCATTTTTTACATCTTTTACATGTGCTTTCATGTTTTTCTGTAGTATGGAACCGTTAGTGGTTTTTTTCATATCAATTGCATAAATATGACTACTTCTAGAAATATGTTTTTTCTGAACTGTTTTAATAGTTAACCAAATAGAATATAAATAAGAGCTATTGTGAACACTGTGTGTACAACTAATAAGACAGTAGACATCAAAATTCACACATTTTAATTTGCATGTACAGTAGTACTCTGGATTTACCAAAACATATATTTTAAAAACTAAATCAAAGAATTAATAAAGTCACTCATTCTAACAATCCAAAAATAGCCTACTTTGACTGGATGCAGATTTGCAAAGTTGATCATTTTCGCAAGAGGTGCGACAAGTTCTTGTGGTAGTCTTGGTTCTGTGTCAACTCCTGAAAAATATTTATAAAAGTTATCAATAGATATATATATATTTACCTACAACAAAAGTTCCTTAACAGCAATTTCAATTAAAGAGTAATTATTTTGTTCATGTGCAATGTACATGTTCCGGACCATATGAGTATTTGGACAATACGCGTATGGTCATGACCATATGCATAAACTCAATATGGTCCGACCGTACGCGTATGGTCGGACCATACGAGTATATACTCGTTTGGTTATTATCGGGCCAGACCATATGAGTATTTGGACCATATGGGTATTTTTCAAATATGCATTAGAACCATTTCCATGATAAAATAAACTTTATAACTCAAAGGCTACATAAGCATTAAATAGTGATGCCATAGTTAGTTTTTATCGCTTCTTGCATTCTTGTATTTATGCGTAGGGTGAAATTTATTTCCACACAGTACTTGTCGCCATACCATAACTTTTCTGCATTCGCTTGTCTTGGTTGTGCACGATCCTTTGTAGTTACACTTTTTGCTTTCGAGTGAAAAGTTAACCTTCTTAGCAGCTTCGTGCAGGGATGACGAGGTCTTGATAATTGCATAACGCTTCTTATAAGAAATTTTGGAAAATATCTTCCAAGGTCGAAATGTTGCCATTTTTAAAAGCGTAATAACAAATCGATAATTAGGTATAAAATGTGTAAAATTAAATGTGTGATGCACTGCTTATTTTTTTTTAGTTAATCTTTATATATATTCAAAATATGATAAAATGACCTTTGGTATCGTCTTTTTGATGAAGTGACAACTAGAAGAGCCATATCTTATGAAGAGTTAAGTATTAACTGTAGACTTATTAATTACCCTGACCATATGCGTACGGTCGGACCATATGAGTATATACCAATACGGTCATGACCATACGCGAATGGTCCGGAACATATATATTCATGTTTGTATGTGAATGTCTTCAGAAACTCACTGTACAGTGTTCTTCCCAGAATTTTCTAATAGCACCATGAAAATAAACAAAGCACTGGTTTTCCAACAAAATGTAGCACCATGGACAGGACCCTCTACCTTCTATAAGAAAATATTTTACCAGGATACCACAGTGGTTTCAGGTCATTGGTAGAACACTCTCAAACTTTATATATGTGACCAATATGCAAAAATATAAACTTCAAATTAAATACAATACAGAAAAAATCTAGATGTGTCAAAGCGACACGAATGGCCCCGTCCCAAAAAGTTGAAAAGTCTTTCAATATAAACACATGTGGACACAAACATGATTGTAGTCTCACCCATCAAAAATCAGCTCAAAATCTGGAGGGGAATAAAGAAAAAATCCGTATAACTGTGATTTTCAATAATTTATCAAAGTCCAAAGCCCGTAATTTCAGCGAAAATTAGTGGAGCGGAACGAAACTTAAGCTTGACCTATAACTCATCATGGTTAACTCAAATACCAAAAATCAGCCCAATATCTGAAGGCGTTTAGAAAAAAAGTCTGTAAAACTGTGATTTTCAACAATTTCTCAAAGTCCAAAGCCCGTAATTGCGGTAAAAATTAGTGGAGCAGAACGAAACTTAAACTTGATCTGTAACTCATCATGGTTAACTGACATACCAAAAATCAGCCCAATATCTGAAAGCGTTTAGAAAAAAAGTCTGTATAACTGTGATTTCTAACAATTTCTCAAAGTCCAAAGCCCGTAATTTTTCGGCAAAAAATTAGTGGAGCTGAATGAAACTTAAACTTGATCTGCAACTCATCATAGTTAACTCACATACCAAAAATCAGCCCCATATCTGAAGGCGTTTAGAAAAAAAGGCTGTATAATGGTTTGTTGAGGAATGACGGAATGACAGAATTACCGAATGACGGACAAGGGGAAAACTATATGGCACCGACAACTTCATTGCGGGGCCATGTCCATATAATGGTTTGTTGCAGAATGACGGAATGACGGAATTATGGAATTTCAGAATGACCGAATTTCGGAATGACGGACAAGGGTAAAACTATATGGCACCGACAACTTCGTTGCGGGGCCATAAAAATAGTATATCGACTAAAATTATACTTAAATTTTGTTGTTTTATTTTATCAACATAAATCTGTGTTAAGTTGTCCCTTATTAGAACTTTTGGTTTCCGATGCTTTCCAACTACATATAATGTCATAATTGATTTTGCCTTTCACTTTTTCAACTGCTTTCGTTCTTGACGAAACCCCATGTTTATCGTTCTAGCAATGTTCTCGTTAAGGTACGCAAACACGCCTGTGCGTTCGATGGACGCTTCCTAAAAACACTAGCTTGTCTTGTTATCATCATAACTTTCCCTCAGCTATCTAAAAGAAGCTGAAAAGATGCTTCTATTCAATATTTTTACCAGACGTTTGCTTTCGTTTCAATTCATTGTATGTTATGATAATCCCAAGCAATTCGAAAAAAATATGAAAACATGACAACGCTTATTGGATAAACGCAGAGAAGATCGAAATGTTTTCATAAACACATGTACCTTTTGAGGAACAGAAAATTCCAACAGGGACCTATTTCAGCTACTTGATGCAGGGCTGTATTTTTAGAACAAAGGGACATTTCCAATTATGATTATTATAAAAATAGATTAACGTGACGACTGTAATCAGATAAGGGTAAATAATGCAAACAATAGCTATCAAAGGGTTAAGAACTCATGGTTTTGGCATATAATTGAGTTTTCCTTTAAATCAATTGGGTTTTTGAACCCTGCAAAGTGCAATTGCATTGGGTTTTTAATTATTTGTATTGCGTGATTACGCAAATACACAGCTTATCTGGAGCTTATCTGGAGCTCTGCCAATACTGCATTGTCAGCTATAAAATGACCCAAAATATCAATTTAATTATCAAGCCTACCTTGTATCTTGATGTATGGTGTCAAATCATCTTTAGAAAAGTAGTTGTTGATGACAGAAACACATTCATGTTGACCTAAAATATAAGTTATTTATTTGTTGTTGCTTTATTTCTTGTATGATTGATAAATTAATTGATTGTTTTGCTGCTTTACATCCAGTGGAAAACATTTTATAACAAATATTACAGATAAATCACGAAAATGACCTACTGAATTAAGACAATTTACCACATTTGTAATAACATAAACAACACGACGGGTGCCACATGTGGAGCAGGATCTGCTTACCCTTCTGGAGCACCTGAGATCACCCCCAGTTTTTGGTGGGGTTCGTATAGCATAGTTTTCTATGTTATGTTTTCTGTACTATCATTTGTCCGTTTGTCTTTTTATTTTAAGCCATGGTGTTGTCAGTTTATTTTCAATCTATGAGTTTGACTGTCACTCTAGTATCTTTCGTCCCTCTTTTATTTCAATATGTCAATTAGTTTAAATATTTTCTTTCAAAAAGTATAATTTTGACTGCTCTAATTTTATCATAAACCGTTTTAAATATTTTCTCTAATGAGCACCTGTTAAAAATTATTTGACTTGAACACATACATACCTACAAAAGCTGCCATCTGAGTGGCTGTCCTACCAACTGAATTTGTATAATCTGTCCTAGCACCAGCCTCTAATAACAGCCTTGTTGTCTCAGCATTCCCTAAACAGAAAAAAAAGACAATGCATAAAAGTGTACCAAGAAAAATACAAGACTAAACTTACTTATGAAAACAATGTGTCGACAATAAAGACAACAACACTCATGTTTTTACCGCATAGTATCTGTTTATTGGGTCTACATGTTTCGCCTAATCGATAGGCATCATCAGGACAATTGTACAAAGAAATATGACAGTGAAGTATGAATTTAGCGGTTAGCGGTTTTAACCGGAAGTGTAAGTTACATAATAGTAGTTATGGTGACGTTATATGAATAGAAAGTGAAAGTGAAAGTAAATAGAAAATATATAAATAGAAATGTTAGTGTTTTCTTGAAAGGTAACAGCATCTTGTGTGGTTGACATCTATCCCATTCTGTGTAGTTAATCTCATGGGAGGTCTTTGGTGGTATTGTACGTTATTGTTATCTAATAATCATGTCAGTGAATTCCAAATTGGACAACACCTCACTGTTCATTCCATACAGCCAACTGGCTTCGCTCTGGGACCCTCGAGTTACTGCTTCCAATTGTGTCGGTAATGGTGTGAAGTGTATGATCATCGCACACTTTGGAAATTAAAATAGTGGCAGATCCGTAAATATTTAATCATGAGTTGTGTTAATGATTAAAGCTTAAATTTGCTGTGGTTTGATGTTGAATCTGTAAGGGCTTCCAGCAGGTTTCTTCTTTCTAAACCGGTGGTAAAGTATTGTAATACTCTGTTAAATCTTTATGTTAATTTTGCGTAGTGTCATAACTTCAGCTAGGTGGTCTTGATTTCTTATTAGTGTTATCAGCGGTTGTAGCGGTTTCTTCTTCTCTTGCTCCTTCTCTTCTTGGACAGTGCAGAATCTTGATCCTTTTCAGGAAAAGATCGGGAATCTTGGTATTGGTCTGTGGTATCATTCATGCTGTTGGTCGTAAGGTACAACGCAAGTGTGGCAGGGTGGATCCTTGCGGATGCAGGGGTTCACAGAAAATAAAACAATAAAAATACGAGTGAACCAACACCTGAAGTGGTGATCGTGCGGTAGGGTAAAAACGAGTGGATACCGCTAGGTATTCCCAGTCATCTTGAAAATAAAGAATGTGTCGACAATAAAGACAACAACACTCATGTTTTTACCGCATAGTATCTGTTTATTGGGTCTACATGTTTCGCCTAATCGATAGGCATCATCAGGACAATTGTACAAAGAAATATGACAGTGAAGTATGAATTTAGCGGTTAGCGGTTTTAACCGGAAGTGTAAGTTACATAATAGTAGTTATGGTGACGTTATATGAATAGAAAGTGAAAGTGAAAGTAAATAGAAAATATATAAATAGAAATGTTAGTGTTTTCTTGAAAGGTAACAGCATCTCGTGTGGTTGACATCTATCCCATTCTGTGTAGTTAATCTCATGGGAGGTCTTTGGTGGTATTGTACGTTATTGTTATCTAATAATCATGTCAGTGAATTCCAAATTGGACAACACCTCACTGTTCATTCCGTACAGCCAACTGGCTTTGCTCTGGGACCCTCGAGTTACTGCTTCCAATTGTGTCGGTAATGGTGTGAAGTGTATGATCGTCGCACACTTTGGAAATTAAAATAGTGGCAGATCCGTAAATATTTAATTATGAGTTGTGTTAATGATTAAAGCTTAAATTTGCTGTGGTTTGATGTTGAATCTGTAAGGGCTTCCAGCAGGTTTCTTCTTTCTAAAACGGTGGTAAAGTATTGTAATACTCTGTTAAATCTTTATGTTAATTTTGCGTAGTGTCATAACTTCAGCTAGGTGGTCTTGATTTCTTATTAGTGTTATCAGCGGTTGTAGCGGTTTCTTCTTCTCTTGCTCCTTCTCTTCTTGGACAGTGCAGAATCTTGATCCTTTTCAGGAAAAGATCGGGAATCTTGGTATTGGTCTGTGGTATCATTCATGCTGTTGGTCGTAAGGTACAACGCAAGTGTGGCAGGGTGGATCCTTGCGGATGCAGGGGTTCACAGAAAATAAAACAATAAAAATACGAGTGAACCAACACCTGAAGTGGTGATCGTGCCGTAGGGTAAAAACGAGTGGATACCGCTAGGTATTCCCAGTCATCTTGAAAATAAAGAATGTGTCGACAATAAAGTCTTTATTGTCGACACATTCTTTATTTTCAAGATGACTGGGAATACCTAGCGGTATCCACTCCTTTACCCCACTGCACGATCACCACTTCAGGTGTTGGTTCACTCGTATTTTTTATGAAAACAATATATAAACACAATTTTAGGGTATTTTAAAGTGAATTGTATCATCAAATATTTTATGAGTAATTTTTGTTTTGAGAGAGAAAAAAAGTACTGAGCAGATCTCATCTGGAAAACTCATCTCAATAAGTGAGTCAGAAACGTGAGAGATATTTCTTTCCTTCTTCCAATGATTACATATTTGAAAATAGTGGTTTCCAAATATCATGAATGTTACATGTTGTTTCATAATAACTGGTTTATCCATAATGGCCATGGCCATCATACAGATTTATTGTACAGCCCGTAACAGAGAAGTGATCGAATTGATGTTTCTTTACCGTCAAAATTAGCTACGTTACTTTAATTGAGTAGTGACCGAACTATTGGTAGTTTAACGTTAAAAAGATTGACAATGCTGACAAACTTTCATTTGTCAATAATCAAGTTTAATACCGATAATATTGAAAATAATTCTAATAATATGAAACAAAATATGTCCATGCACCATTTCGACTGGGCGAAAAGTAGTCATTTCTTCAAAGTCAGAACAGAAAAATAAGATTTATGGAAGGACGTCTTGATAGTATTATTTCCTTTTACCCAAAACTAAAAGTAATATACTGGTAAACAAGTAAAAAGGTGTTTGATAGGAATGAAGTCCTTTATTTTTTCGGACTACAATGTGTCCTCGTAGTGAACGCAACCGACTACACGTGCAGTAAAAAGTGTACTCTTATGTCGGATACCGGGCAGTTTCTTTGTTATATCTGTACTTTATCAAATACATGTACATGTTAATATTTACTTAATATTAAATAGGTAAAAATTATTGCTGAAAGCCTACTTTCTTGTGTATGATTATATAATTTTTCACATGCCTGAACTCATTGACGTTAATGTAAGGTGCTCTATTAGAAAAAAATGGATTTCTAGTTGTGGTTTGAAAAAGAAATTTCGCCTTTTCTTGAGCCTGTTTTGTACATTTAGTTTAACAGATATGATCCAATGGAAATTTTCACATGGAACCTTCGGTAAATAGGAAAATGAAAAGATATGGGGTAATTTACAGAGAGACCACACTCCATCCATGAGAAAAACGGAGGGAATTTAAAAATCTAGAGGTCTCCACAAGGCTTTCAACAAGGGGGGAATCTCACTCCTTCTGAAAAGCTCTAAATCGCCCCAACGTGTACATACGTTTGGTCATCAAGAGATTCTGGTTTCTCTTTTTGTGTGTCATAAACCATACCTGTCAACCTGTGACGATGAAAATGCAGGTCATGACCTGCATTGAAGAATCAAATCTCAGGTCATAACGCGTATGAACTTTTTCGAGCTGAATTTCAGTATTTATGGTACATTTTCTTATAATGTATATCAAAGATACCAAAACATCAATGCATGTTCACTTTGTAAAGTCATTTTAAATCTTATTAAATATTATTTCATTGCACTTTTAAAGATTTTTACAAATTTGTGTAACTCAGTCTTATGTGCTTTACTTTTTGAGAAAAAATACTACAATCATCATCAAACACTAGAATTTAAAGTAATTCTTAAATGTTTGAGACTATTGACTATGTGGCCTTTAACCATAAAATTTCATTGAACAAGGAAATTAGACCATGATAAAATATAGTAATACAGTTAAAGGAAGTATAAATATAAAAAATAATTTTCAACTTTTAAAAAAAAATTGTATAAAGGTATAAAAATAATGAAAAGTTATTTTTCAATATGTATTTGAATTTTATATTTTTATGATTTAATCTTTTTCACCCATAAAACATAAATATAAGGAATAATTTTGAATGGTGACAAATAAGGGGAAGTAACTCTAGTTCAGTTTGTAAACCAATGGTGCAATTTATTTACGACCTAAAGCTAAGGTAATTGGTGTTAATTAACAGTGTGTTTGACACCAAAGCTGTCAAGTGAAGCCATGCACTCAATGGGTCACTTAATTTGACAGTTTACATAGCTAGATGAACTTCCTGTTCATGGAAGAATTACGAATTTGCCGGTATTTCAAAGGAATATTACTTATGAAATCAATCTCAAGGCTAAGAAATACAGGTGAAATCGGGTCATTTTCAGAATTCCCGGGTTATTTCATTGACCCGGCGGGTGTTCCGGGTGATCCCTCAGAATTGTGAAAATCTCGGGTCACACCCGCAGAATACGGGTCAGTTGACAGGTATGCATAAACATTCAATTCGGATTTGAATTTAATTTACCGAAGTACAATTTTAAGTAGTACATAGATGTACAATAATTCAGCTTCCTGTACATATTCATAAAGTTCTAAATTTTGAATGTTGATTTCTTTAAAAAACACCATTTTTTTACAATAATAAATCTCAAAATGTCCGTTAACAATGAAAAAGTTTGACCATGAAAAATCACATATCTAAGAAAGGCAGTCGTTTAATTGATTATAAGAAAGTTTCAGTATATCATGTCAAATTTCTTTAATTTGAGAGTTTTCCTTTAGTTACAAATGTAGCTCCATGTCTGATGGTGAAATAAAAATGAATGTCTCAGAAAGTGGTGAATTAGTTTCCATAAATGACAGATGAATCGGGCCAAGCTTAGTAACTTACAGTAAACAGACTACTGTAACATTGACGCACTCGTCGAACTGTTTAAAAGATTTGTGTTTATGACCAAAAATTTATATACAACTTCATTTATAAATTAATCTGAATTTCATAGCGCGTCGTCACAATAATGAAAGTTGTAAAAAAAAAAAAAATCTATAATCAGCAGATCTATACTTCTTGTACAAAAGGGTATTTATTATAGAATGGTCCTAACAATAGAATAGATAGTTTACCACAGAAATCTTAAACGGAAGTTTCGACAATTTTAAACAGAAGAAATTTGAAAATAAATTTAACTTTAAATAAACACTGAAATAATTCAAATACCTCGAAGGTGAAAAGAATAAACCAACAATCTCAATCTTTAAAAGTGTCTTCATTGCACTAACCGACGAGTTCATGTTTACAGTAGAAACAGTGGATTTGACTCTAATAAATTCATTATCATTGTAGTCATGAATATTTATCGCTTATATCAAATTGATAAAGATTTTATCGAGGTCGCACCAACTGTTTCTACAGCTAAGATCAGTTACATGTAACATGATCTCGTCGATTCGCACGATGAAGCCATTGTTTATGACAGAACACACATTCTAGATTATGTATTTTTGTTTCCGTCAGTTCGAAAGTATTTGATCATTTCAACTCCTTTGTATTTCATAATATGTGTCATGAACAAAGACATATGTTCGATTGAATAATGATTTCCTCGTAACAAATTTTAGAAATTTCGGAGATCCCGTATTTGATCCTTTACCGTTAAAATGCCAATGCCAATGACAGAGGTTGATTATAAAAAAATGTTTTACTGTGTTAATAAAACTTCGACTTAAACAATGAAAACTTACATTAAACATGAAATATTTTGTCGATGAAGAAAATTAAATTATATCACTTCTGAAATAAGTGTTGTCGATAATGTAACTTATTCTGACGGTAAAGAAACGCGAATTCGATCACTACTCTGTTACGGGCTGTAATTATAAAACATGTATGTAATTTTTCATTGATGCTATTATATTTGTATATGTAAATTATATAAGTTGTATTGCTTTGGAATAAAAGACTATTATGATAATCATAAGATGCCAAATCGGCTGTAATGGTTTGAGTTCTAATTAAATCCCCATACCTGATAATGCAGCAAACATAAGTGCTGTATAACCATTATCATGGTATCTTGAGTTTACATCTGCACCATTGGCTAGCAACAGCTGACATATATCAGTCTTTCCTCTGAAAGCTGCATGCTGAAGAGGTGTGGTACCAGTCTAAGTAAAAAATATTCATAAGAAAATTATGATTAATTTATAACATAGCTATAACATTTTCTTTAGTCTTTCTCTGTATAAACTGCTTTTGCAAGAAATCTTTTATTCTAAGGAAACACATACATCTGTTAAACCTAATTGAACATTTTCAGCGGCAGATTCTGTATGGGGGGTCCCTCTTTTGATTGGAAAATGTTATTTTCTAGCGTAAAATCATTTGTAATATGTTTAATAGGAATAAGGCAGGTTTAAAAATCAGACACGTCCCTAATTTTATCAGCTTAGTTTCTAATTCCTGTAAAGATAATTTCACTGACCCAGACAGACACAATGTACACTACCATAACAGATTATGCATTTATAGAATGGAACCTGCTAAAACTAAAACCTTTGCTTGCAAGACTTTTTTGTTTTCCATTGTAGATAGATGTTTAAAAATGTTAATCTATTGAAGAATATTCACTGTGTGTCCCAATAACAGTTCTTTAAAGACATATCTGACTGTTTTACTAACAAAATAAAATGCTTCGCTGAGTGCAGCCTGATACGACCATGGAGGTTGAACCCTGAACAGTTGGGGCTAATTTAGACACAATATTCAAGCTTGATACTGTCTGCATTTGGATTGTGATAAAAAAAATTGACAAAATATAGGTTTCTTACACAAAACAAATGTCAAGATTACTGTGCAATTAAAGATTTCTTCTTGAAACTTTTCAAAAATTTTAAATTTTAAAAATTTTGAAAAAAATATTTGAACCCCTTCAAAAAATTAGAACCCCCAAAATGTTTTGAATCCCCATTGGAGTAATTACCCCCACACTCAATCCCAGCCTTTCCTTTGTAGTACAATTTCAGAGAGATCCATACACTTAAACATAAGTTAGTGTCTGGAAACTAGAAAAATGCTTGTTTTTGGCCCTTTTTTGGACCTTAGTTCCTGCATTAATGGGGCAATTACCCCTAAACTCATTGCGAGCCTTGTTTTAGTGATATATGGAACCTTGTGGTACAATGTCAGAGAGTTCCATACACTAACACACAAGTTATTGTCCAGAAACTACAAAAATGCTTGTTTTTGGCCCCTTTTTGACCCTTAATTCCCAAACGTTTAGCACCATAACCCCCAAAATGAATCCAAACCTTTTACTTCTGGTATTAAACATTGTGATACAATTTCAGAGCAATTGAAAAACTTATACACAAGTTATTATCCTGAAAGTAGAAAAATAATTCCTAATCGCTTGGGACCATCATCCCCAAAATCAATCCAAACCTTCCTTTCGTGGTATTGAACCTTCTTATTAAATTTCATAGAGATCCATTCACTTAAACTTAAGTTATCGTACGGAAACCAAATGTGTTTTTGGACGACGCAGACGGCAACATCATACCATTATACGATCCAATTTTTTTTTGTGGTCGTATTATAAAAAGCATAAACATGTATTTAGAAAATCATGTTACACATTTTACTTACATCATCTGTAAAGTCTATCTTAATTGTAGGTTCTTTCAATAATGTCTGGACTTCCTCAAGTTTTCCTGAAATACATAAACATAAAAGCTCATCATTCCAATTTGGAATCAAAGTCAGATATACCAAACTAGCTGCTTTGAAAATTCTTTACAGAATAGTTTAATTTTCTCCCATCATTCACACTACTTTCGTATTCATCTTTCATACAAAACAGTACATTTTTTTAGTATATGATAACATATAAATACACTGTGATGTTTCTATTGTAAAGACACACCCTCATAGTATATTGAAATGTAAACAGGAAAAGTGCACAAATTAGTGTTACTGTATGATTTTAATTCTATCATCAAAATTCCAACTTGATGTTTGTAAATCTTTTATCTTTATAAGTGGCCAGATGCAGCCAAAGATGCTTTTCTTAACATTGAAAAATACTACCCATCAATGTCACTGCTTTGATTAAATGGGGTATAAGTATGATTTGTTGTTTTCTATATATATTTCTATATGAAACTATATCAAATAATCTAATATACAAAATTTTCTTTACGAAACTACAGTTTTATTCAAGCTGTCTCAGTATGGTCAGTATGGAAGACAAAGTTTGCATTATATTGATAGCGACTAGTACATGTCTAAGACTAAATATAACTATGAACAGCAGTATCTTTATTGAGTATTAGAATGTGTCAACATGATCAAAGGGTTTCAGTCATAAAACTTTTGAGTAAAATTATTGCAGTAAGACTCAGAAATCAACAAATTAAAATACTGGATTTGCCATTTAGTGTTCTGAGTACTCTGATGAGTATTGACTAAGTTTTATGATTAAAAAGCCTAGTTTAAAATAAAATTTCAATCAATTTATCTGACATTCAGAAATATTTCTGAAACTTGGCTCTAATATATATATAATAAATATATGCAAGTACAATGTACATGAAGTATATGTATAATTCAGCATAATTGCAATTACTTGGTATCTTTGTAATTTTCTATTTAATAATTTTGATTTTTTTCAGCTCTTCTTTTTACAAAAAAAAAACATTTAATTGTTTAAGTACAATGTATGTTAATGGACGGTAATTGAAAAATAAATTTATGCAAATTTTCTTATATCAAGTGTCATGATATAAAAATATAGGTGAACTGAAGGGCAAAAAACATGTCAATACAAGAAAAGGAATGGGAAACCACAGTTGATATCAGGAAAATCAAAAATTTTATGTCAATGGAAAAAGTCAATACAAATTACTTTGACAAGCAAACTAGCATAATCATGATAATGTACACTATTCACCTGTTCACAGGTTTCTTGTGTAAATGTCAGCCATTATTACAGTCAGGGGAATTAGTTAGTTATTTATCACTTTTGTTGACAAACTGTTATAACTATATAAGTATGTGAGAAATTTTCAGTCAGACTCAAAGCAAACATAAAATGCTTGACAGATTATTAGTTCATCATCATGTAAATGTATATCTAATATGCTTTAGAATATGACTTTAGCCAACTGATGAGTTAAATAATTAAAAAAATTATAATTGTTTGTGCAGTATTTTGCAGCTTTAATATTAATATCTTACAATTTTTAGTGTACAAGAAGTCTTATTGTGCTGTGAAACAATTGCTTATATGTTTGGGGTCTGCTATCAAATATCCTTATTTTTTTTATTGTTGATGTTTTAACATTTCTAACATGTCTGAATATGTTGGGTGTTTTGGTGATACATGTATTGCCTTGTCTTTAATCATTATGTGCGTTTTAGTTTTTGATGACCATGATGACTATATGTGATGAAAGGCTTTATGAAACAACCAAGTCCTAATACATAATAGGTTTCTGACACAGAAGAACTTGAACTGGTTATGTGATTGTGCAATACACTATGCTGTTGTGAATTAAACACACCACCCCACCCCCCCCCTTTTTTTGGGGGGGGGCGAATATTTGAAGGAAATTTTCTTTTTAATATCTGAAATCTTGAGAACAAATTGTCCCTGATCCCCCTTTTTTTTACCTTCCCCATTTTTCTTTCACTAAAGATATGGACCTGGTCATATAAATCTCAATTCAAATTTCCAATGGAGTTTGCAACCATAATAACCTATTTAAATACATCATAAAAGTTCTTAAACGGTTTGAGCCATAACCCGCATAGCCAATTTTTACCATCCCTTCGAGAAATTTTATAATTTATAAATTTGTAAAGCCTAAAGGTCATGCCAATATATATAAACAATTCACCAAAGTTTCTTGCAAATTGATGAAAGTTTTTTTTTGCTCCCCCCCCCCCCACCCCCACCCCTCCTCCCTTTTTTAGTAATGATTAAAACTCAAAAACTCAGAAACATAAAATCTAAAATTTATAAAAAAAACAAAAGGGAGCACACATCAATAGATTTAAACAATTTACCAAAGTTTCAAGCAAATTAGTTGAAGCGTTTTTGAGTTGATGTCTGACATGTTGATGACGGACAGACAGACAAAGGTATACCATAATACGGCCCTGACAAACCTTCAACAATATCATGACAAGAAATGTTCTTTTTGTCAATGCTGACTTTGAGCAGGAATCATTTCTGTGTCATCAACAGATTCATGAAATTCATGAAATTCATCATAGAACTTTCTGATATTCAATGGAAGTGATTTATATAATACAGTCTGTTCCAAAATCTTTTGAAAATACTAGTTAAAAACCAATATTCAGACATTTTTCTTACTAATTGGAATACAATTTTACTTGTCTGGTGTATGATTCTTATTTCTTTTTATTCATAAAGGTCTACTATTTCCATTTCAATGATTTTTTAGTTCATGAATAACATATTGTTTATTTCCTATTTACTGATTTCAACTGATATTAATCAAACCTGTAAGTCAAATGGAAACATTGAAATTGTCTTAACGATGTATAATGTAAGAAAGTCCATGTTTATTCTGCATTCTAATAACAAAATGCCTTTTACTAAATTATATTCCTTTTTTAAAATCATACACAAAGCAAATTTCTGTTGATACAAGTAATGCATATTTATGTAAATTATATGTAAAAACCATATGAAATAGAGTGACCCAATCAAAATAAGACCTTATTATCAATGTCCATCATTACTTGACATCACAAAGGTTCCTGTAAAATTCTGACGACAAAGTTGTAAATGTTTGACGCCACAAAGGAAAAATTATGATTGTTGTACAACATGTACAATGTCAATAGTCCAAGTGCTATAGATTTGCGGGTCAATTGAAGCAGATTTCCAAATACATGTAGTGATAAGTTTTTTTTAGACAAAACTATGCCTATGGTACAACTGATACTGACTACTGTAGGCTTCGGTAGCACATACCTGTGATCGTCTCATAGCAATATCCGAATATGTTGTTAACCTGATCAAGTTTTGTTTCGTCAGTCGTGTATTTTCTAATTATTTTTATTTTGCCTTCTTCTTGACTTCCAAATACTGTCCACATTCAACATCATGACATTTCTGGCTATATTTGTTGCTTTCTGTTAGGCAGCAACAAGTGTTCTGCCTTTTAAGAATGAACCGTTCGATTTGTTGCAGTGTAGAATAAATAATAGTTCATTTTACATATTATACAAAAATATTTCACATTTAAATATAATTAATTTACCTCCGACAATGGCATCAATAAACTTTTTCTCAGCTTCACTCGGCATTTTCTTTTCATCAGCTGCCATGATTAATAATCTCTAATACCTTTTCTTGTTTTAGTATATAACTAGAGATAAGATATAGCTTTACTTTAACATGATGAATGCATTGGATGAAATATGTTTTCACTTGAATTATCTTTCTAGATTTTATATTTGAATTCTTTTAGTGAAGATTTTGTTTCCTAGATAATTATGAAGTTCATTTTATAATAGGGGTGTTTTTTTTAGAAAGTTTTAAACATAAAACATAAAAAAAAAAGAATAACATGGGTGAAATCTTACAGTTCGCATTGTAAATACAGGCGTTTAACAAATCTTTACAATATTTCAACAGAATCACAAATTAAAATTAAATAACTAAAAAATACATCTTACCTTTAGTATAATGAGATCGCCCATTAATGGCGACAAAAAACAGGCCGCAAGGTGAAGCCACATAATTTTAGAATGATATTGCTAACAAATTGATTGTTGATATTCAAGTAAAACATTGTCAAACAGACGAGTTAATGAACTAATTAAAGGGTACAAATATATGAAAACAATTGCATGTCACGGTCTGTTTTAAATCCACTATCTATATAGTGTTGAAATTTTATGTTGTTGACAGTGACAGTGTTCGAGACGCGAAGCCCACATATCCAAAACGTCCATAACCATAGGATGAGCCATACCACCACATCGTCCATACGTTTTAGAGTAATTTGAGAGCTTGATTCTACAGACTCAAACGCTGGACACCCATGACTATGTCACAACGCAGTACCCCATCTCAGCAACTGCTTCATATTTTTAGTTTTACTAAGATTTCAAGTTTTATACTTTACTGTGGCATATTAGAAAATAACTAATTTCCAAATTAATAAGTGGGTCTCATTGGGGTCTAATCGTGACTCAAGATTGACGATTTTTTGTAAGCATGACACGTGAAAGTAAAATTATTCTGCTGTGAAAACGAGAAAGCAGTACACGGGAAATTACAAAAAAAATGGTAATTGCTTACATACATAGTGTAAGCAGGATACGGGAATCTGACAAAATAGTAAGCAGGATATGGGATCAGAACCCCCCAATGAGAACCCCTAATAAGGTCACAATAAATCAAGAGAACAATCCAACTAATATATAATACAAATATGGAATGCAACCTGCAATACGAATAACTGGAGATAACTTTCTTAAAAGTATGTGAACTTTACTATTTAACGTCTTGACCATGCCAAAGTTACATATAATATGTATAACAAGATAATACATGTTTTATTTGAAAAAATTATTACATTGGTTGCAATGAATTACATTGATTTACCAGTTCAATAAAAACCTATAATTTCACATGTGAAATAAACATGGCTATTTCACTCTCTGTTGTCATACAATAGGCGTTGTCAAGACGTTGATAACAGCGGATCAAAACAAATTGTGAATGCGTAGAAAAAAGATATAGTTTCTTACATGATTTACATAATTTCTTTAAAAAAAGTCATTTGCCAATGTAATATAAAGAATAACTAATTAAAGAATTCAAATATAGAAAAATATTCAACTCGTAACCGAACAACACTGATAATTAACTCATGCGCTAAGCGCATTCGTCAATTAATGTGTTGTTCGGTCACTCGTTTTTTGAATTCTTCTATTAGTTATTCTATAATTATTTAATAGTTTCTTATATTATGATAAATGTGAATATATAACAGTTATTGAAAACAGAGCTTGTTTAAATAAGGACGTAATACTTATCATGATTATAAAGTTCGTGAAGTGAAATGTGAACTAATAAATATTCATATTAAACTTGTGACTTTAGAAGCTCAAATTAAGACCTTGTATGCAAAATAAAAAACAGTAACTACTTATATTCATTGTGTTTTTATACTAATTTTATGTAGAATGACCATCAAGGCAGAATTCAGACCCAGGTGCTTCTTTGACTTTCAAATAGGGGGACAATCTGGTATGTATCATGTTATTGAAAGAGTGACTGAATATTATTGTTCTAGATTTTCATTTTAATGTCATGGCACTCATGGCAAGAAGTTTTTGCTCAGAAAAAATCTTTACTTTAGTTTTCCAATGGGTAGTAACAAGTCTTTCTAAGCATAAACATAAAGCAGTCTTACAATATTTACTTAAACGAAATTAAAGACAACAACACCCATCAATTACCGCATGGTGATTAATTTATTGTGGTCGACATGTTTCGCCAACAAGCGTGGCGTCTTCAGGACAATATTATACATGAAATCAAACAGTGAAGTACAAATTTTGCGGTTGTGCGGTTTGCCTTAACAATAGAGGTTGTTATGACGACGTTATAGATATAAATAGAAAGTGAAAGTGAAAGTAAAATAAGAATCTAGTATAGTTCAAAGAGAAAGTTAGTCAATAAAGTTATTAACGATGTGGTTATCTGCTATACTAGATTCTTATTTTACTTTCACTTTCACTTTCTATTTATATCTATAACGTCGTCATAACAACCTCTATTGTTAAGGCAAACCGCACAACCGCAAAATTTGTACTTCACTGTTTGATTTCATGTATAATATTGTCCTGAAGACGCCACGCTTGTTGGCGAAACATGTCAACCACAATAAATTAATCACCATGCGGTAATTGATGGGTGTTGTTGTCTTTAATTTCGTTTATTTGCTTTTATAGTGAAAGACAACTGTGAATACCGCGTGGTATCCACCCGCTATTACCCAACCGCACGATAACCACTTCAGGTGTTGGTTCACCATTTTTAAGTTAAAATATTTACTTAATTAAAAAAAAAAATGGAATGTCAATGAGTTCCTGATAACTCCAGTATCGCTCGGTAGTATCAATTATGGAATACCAAAATGATACTTAAACTAATTGGTTTCTTGTTAGAATGTTGTTACCTTCATGACCTTCTTATGCTTTAATAATTTTATTGAGAACTTGATTAGATTATTGCAAGTTTATATAATTAATACATGTAATAAATGAGCTATTAGATATGGTATAAAATTCTTTGGCCTATTATCTAGTCGTAGGTATTAATGTAAAGGTGTTTACGCGTCTGGCGTACTAAATTATAATCCTGGTACCTTTGATAACTATTTACGTTTACAAGACAACAACCCACAATACATAAAAATGGGTATAATTGTTTGTTTCCATGTTGTAAATGCAACAAGTACAGGAGAAATGCTGGATTAGAGTTGACATCCCTAAAAATAAAAAAAACAAACAAAAAATGTTATTTATTAATTACAATTCCCCAAAGCAGCAGAGTTTAAGCCAGGATTTTGAGGGCTTATGTAAAATAACTGATAATACTCATGAAGTTATGTTTCATTTTTCAGCTGGAAGAGTTGTGTTCGAACTTTTTTCTGATTTGTGCCCTAAAACCTGTGAAAATTTTAGAGCATTATGTACAGGTAAGACTATTGATTTTTTTATTTGTGCAGTCTGTTCAAACTATCAGAATAAAGCAAAGATTTGAAAGTTATTTTAATATTAAGGAAATAATGAAACTGACACAAATGTGTTGTGGGAAAAAAATTGTTTACACAATTACTTGAATACAAATAAACTAATTTAAAAAAATATGTTATAAACAGAGGTATTTGGCTATTATAGATCATTGATATTTTGAGAAAACTGATTTTAAGAGTTTCCATATTCACACTTGAACATGATTAAACATGATAAGCTTTCATAACAGGAAAATATATATCTTTGGTGAATTCTGGTATCATAAAGATTTTATTGCTTTTATGAAAAAAGAAACAGATTTTATTTATTAGAAAATAAAGCCCAAGTGCAAGTTGAAGATTCCCAGTGTGCATGTGCTAGGTGGAGTTTTGATTGATGTGCTTGCAAAAAAGATTATTTAACTACATGTACTATACTAATCATGCTATTAGTAATTTAAATCTTCTTTTTTTTCAGGAGAAAAAGGAATAAGTCAGAAAAGTGAAATTCCCCTCCACTATAAAGGATCCCCCATCCATCGTATAGTAAAAGACTTTATGGTACAAGGTGGAGATTTCACAAAAGGTAAATATGGTGAAGTATAAGAATAAGAAGATGTGGTATGATTGCCAATGAGATAACTAAGCAACAGACACCAAAAGATATAGAATTTAACTATAGGTCAATTTATGGCCTGTATTAGGTAGTCTGTATTTGACAGTGAACAAAGGTTCTTTTTTACCAGTGTTGACTGATATAACATACTAGAATTTTATTTCTGTTCTCAAAATTGATAGGATCATTACTGATTTCTGAGGAATATTGAATTTTAAGTCATTACAAATTCTTTTGTAGGAAAAGTCATGTAGTTTTTACAAAACCATGTCAGAAATGAAGGATCTATTTTAATGATAAGACATAGGATCTTGCTTAAATCCACCAGAATATTATGCATTCTGCAAGATAGGATTAAATGAAAAATAGTGGCACATGATACATGTATATGTATATGTGTATGTTTATTTCAGGAGTCTTGGTTTGTAATATATATTTGAATTAAAACTGTATGACAGTGTATAATTTTTAATGGTTTGACATTTTCTATTACAGGTGATGGGACAGGGGGAGAATCAATTTATGGAGGGGTATTTCCAGGTAAGACATTGAAAATATATGTACAGTGTAACCTGCCTAATCCGACACCTGAGTTTTCCAACATTCTGCTTTATACTGCACATTGTTCTGGTCCCAAAATATGCCTATCCTTGTAGAAAAAATATGACGTATTTCAACACCTTTTTAATCAAAAAATAAAATTACAGTCCCCCCAGTGTGTTGGATAACACAGGTTACACTGTACATGCTTTAGGAGTACCAAGAAGTATCAACAAAAACTTAAGGAAGAGATATTCTTAAAAAAGAATTTTGTAATAGCTTAATTATGTGGGTGTGTAATTAGTGTATTAGATTAAGTGTGCTTGCTTGTTGAGTGATCATCTTTAAGCTAGCATACTCATGAATCATTTTTGTCTTTTCTTTGAGTAAACAAGTTCTAATCATCTATTTATATCCATATATTACATGATTAATATACAATAGTATTTACTTACAAGTGTACAGTCTTTGGTAACATTTTCTAGGCATCTATAAATTTGATAAACCTTAATGGAAGGTTTTGAAATTTGGAAATAAAGCTTCTTCAACTTTAAGATTAAGAAAAAGCATCTGAAGAAAAAAACAAACTGACAACAGTACACTTTTTTAACAACAGCAGACACGACACGGTTCTGCAACCCCCTTTACAATTTTTTAATGTGGTATTTAATGACACAGGGTCATTTAAAACTTATTTAGTCATTTTGACAATAATTAAAATTATATTTTAACAACTTCCTTTGGTATTTTATCAGATCAATTGACTTCACCGTCTGAATCCATACTATGGCTGGTTGTCTGTATTTTACATTCTGGCTGTGTAACCTAAATTGTTGTATTCAGCTTGCTTAGATTTAACACTTACAGAATTACAGTTTGGTTTAATGAGATTTACAGAAGTCAAGAGAAAAAACCCCTATTCCATGTAAACTTAAGTTGTTATTTCAAATAAATTTTCAAGAGGCATCTCCTAACTCACAAAATTGAAATAATTGATGACCCACCATGTGTAATATTAAAAATGATGAGACTTAATTGAAAAGTTTAAAAAAAAAAAACAAATTATAGAAAATGCTTTGATTCTTTGGTCAGGAGGCATCTTGTAACTCTAAAAATTGAAATAATTTATGACTCATTATTTGTAATTTTTAAAACGATGCTACTTAATTGAACAGTTTAAAAAAAGAACACTTTATAGAAAATGCATACTTTGGTCAGTAGGCTTTAGTCTTAAAAAATGTATCATTTTTTTTTGTATGCACTTTTTTTCTTTTGTAGATGAGAATTTATCACTTAAACATGATAAGGAGTTTCTTCTTTCCATGGCCAATCGTGGAAAGGATACTAATGGTTCTCAGTTCTTTATGTACGTAAGGTGGACAAGGGAGATAACTCTTGATGTCTACATTTAACTATTGTTTACTTACTGATATATACCCATTCTATTGAATGGTATTATATGTATTTTGTGTAGATCTTAACTGCTTTTCAATTATCTTAGCTTTATACTGCTTATTGATTGAGTGAAGAACACAAGGTTTTTTGACAAAATAAAATTTTATTAAAACATTTATTTAAGTACTATTTCTGGTCAATAATTTTAAGAACATGCATAAGTTGTAAGGAACATGAATGAGTTTTAAAGAACACAATTTAGTTGCAAAGAACATTACCAAGTTGTAAGGAATATGAACAAGTTGAAAAGAACATGAATTAGTTGCAAGGAACTTGAATAAGTTGAAAAGAACATGAGTAAGTTTAAAAGAACACGAATAAGTTGCAAGGAAAATGAATAAGTTGTATCATAATTAATATCTTTTGATTGTAGTAAAAGTAGTTCTATTACCATTGAGAAGGAAATATGAATTGGATCCAATGGAGTTTAAATTATAATCCAACATAATGTACATGAACTTCATTTACACGATGATTTTGTTGAAAAAGCTTAGACCACATGTAATTGTTTCAGTGCGAAGAAAAAAAATCTAATGTGTAGCCAAAAAAAATGAGTTGATAAATTTTATTTCAGAATATGAATATCACTTCCAACTAAGATTACTGCAGTACTAAGTGTAAAATAAGCAACAGACAAACACTAAAACATTGAAAAAGTGCTCACACATACTAAAAGCTTTCACAAAAAATATAAGAAAGAGAAGTTTGTAGCTTTTGCCTTTGATGGCCACCAAAATTCTTAAATGGTGTATATGTCTTCATTTTCAGATGTTTTAAGTATTTACAATTTTATGTTTTAATCTGATTCTATGCAATATTTATCATTCTATACAGAATCTGATTGACAGCTGTATGGACCAATAAAAAGTCAGGTAACATTACCAAAGTCTGAGTAGATCTTGTCTACGAAAGGCTTTTACGGCACATGTACTTAATTTAAGATAGTATGAAATATTTGAAACTGTTTATAACCTGAGCTGTTTTAGATTTTGAGAATTAATTTTTTCCCTTGTAAATTTAATTAAAAAAATAGAAGTTATTCTGCATTTAAAAATGTTGTGAAGAAAATATATAAGACCAGACATGTTTAAATAGATAAAGGCTCCAAAAATGTGCCTTTGATGGATATTAATGAATATATCTACATTTGTTTTGATTTAAGACAATTATCAGAAGGCTGAATTTTCAATAGCCTTGTTTTATTTGCATTATTGGTTTAAATAACAATTTTATGTGTAGAATATACATGTAAGATAAAATGCGTTGTAGTAATACTTGGATTAACATTATTTGTTGATGTATGAATACATTAATCTAAATCAGCTCATAAATCTAAGATCTTTTTTTGCAGTTAAAAATAATTTTACTGGATATTCCAAACATAAGAACTGACCATTCTTAATACTATAGATATTTTATGGTTGAAATGAGATTTAAGTTAGAAATACTAATTTGTTGTCTTTTTTTTTCCTTTTATTTTTTGTGTTCTAATATGATTTATTTCAGATAGATGACCCAGCAGAAGAGCCAGTCCATTTTGTTGTAACTTTTATTTAAAATAGTGTATTTTCAAAATTCAAACATGATTTTCTTTCTTTTTCATATTATCCTTATTTTCCCCACAAATAGAACAACAAAGCCAGCTCCACATTTGAATGGGTATGTAATCATTATGTGATACATTCAGGATGAATATATTTATGGAATCTTATGTATTATCCAGTCTGAGCCATGCAAATTGTTTTGACACAAAATAATTGAAAGCTCTGTGATTTTCACATCGTATCAAACAGAACACATACAGACATATAAGACAATTACATCAAGCAAAATACAATTTGCTAGCTAAACCCATAAGCAAAATATTTATGGGTGGTCGTTCTGGTTTTTTTTTCCTGTACTTTACTTGATTCTCATATGATGCTCTTCTTACGCTTTTGAAACAAATATGGACATTTTTGTTGGTGTTGCTCACTATTAAATAAAATCATTCAAAAAGTAAGTTTACATGTATCTCGTTTTATTTTATTGTGAAACTATTGATTTTCTATATCATTTTGGCTTCATTCAATCAAAATGGCCTCTTTGCAAACATGGATTTTAGATCCTCTTTAGAATAAAGATGTGTTATGAGAGCAAATGAGACACCTCTCCATCCAAGTCACAAATTAGAAAAGTAAACCATTATAGGTCAAAGTACAATCTTCAACAAGGAGCTCTGGCTCACAAAGAACAGCAAGCTATAAAGGACCCCAAAGATCTTTAGTGCTTAACTTTTCAAAAGGGAAAACCAACTGTCAAATCTATATTAAAAACAAGAAAACGAGAAACACTTCAACAAAAGACAACTACTGAACATCAGATGCAAACTATCGCAGCCGGTTTAAATGTTTTAATGGTACAAAACCTTCACCCTTATCTGAAACAATAGTGTAACATCTATGCTCATTTCAACATCCATGTAGGTAGGCATTATATTTGTCAACATTTTACACCTATTATAAGCTCTGTATAAAGATAGTAACAAGTAGAATGCCTACCTATGTGAAAATGAGCATAGAGCATGGCATGAAAGAACTATTTCTGAAATAATCTAGCTTTCAGAAAATTATTTGAGGTTGGTCATTTAAAACGAGGTTCTGCTGTTGGTAACATTCTTGGTAATGTTTGTAAATCAATTGTGATGCTTAGCCTTAAAAAATACTGAACCTAGTGTTTGCCACCAAATACTTAATGGAGATTCAGCAAATTAATCCAAGACAAGATTTGAAATTATATAAAGCTTATATGGTTTTATTTTGTAGAGTGCATGTCATATTTGGTCATGTTATTTTTGGCCAAGAGCTTGTGATGCAAATAGAAAATTTAGAAACTGACAGTTCTAAAAGTTGTCCTATAAAAGAGGTTAAAGTGGAAAATTGTGGGGAATTGGTTCCACAGATGAAGTCTAAAGGTATGTTAAAGCGCTATAGAACTTTTTGTTGTATGTCTTTTTCTAGTTATCAATTGCAATTCATTAGAGCCGCCAGTAGCAAACAAAGATAATTTAAGATATTTTGATAGTGGTTATAATTTATGAAGACTTCAGTTTGTGTGCTTGGAAACTTTCAAAGCAAAATTGCAAAATGTGCAGTTTTATTTATTTATTTGATTAATTTGGAAAAAAGATTTCCAGAAAACAGAAGAAATTAGATGTCAAAGTTAATGATATAAAGATCAAAATATATTTTGGCTATATACTGTTACTTTTGTGTTGGTACTGGCAAAGTGGATACAATATTTTATCTGATTTGATTCTCTCAATGTATTCCGTCTTTTTCAGCCAAAATAGCTTCTTTTTATTAGGAATAATTTATTGTCTCTATGAATAATCAAGACAAGAAAGGGACCCAAACATTAATATGGGGATCTACTTAGTGCTACATTTAAGAGTTGATTGCTTTTTTTTGTAACTTCATTGGGGAGTAAAAGCGTTGACCAAAGCGCTTCATTCTAAAAATGTGCCACTGTCAACGCTTTTTCGACCCTATGAAGTTACAAAAAGAAGCATTCAATACTTTATTACTTATAATTACATTTTTTTAGCTAGGATCATGAAAACACGATTTTTATCAAGTTTTTATTTATTTACCTGTGCACTTTATTGTAGGACCTCGTGTCATCATGAATGATAGGTTTTATTGTGTAATGAAGTTGATTAAGGAATAACGCGAGACTGCAGTGTAGCCAATCAGAATAATGTATTACAATGAAACATACATCTAATGTAATTATTCCATTATAATCCTAAAACTAGTAGTTAGCATGTTTATAAAACTTGTTGATACAAAATTAATTTTAGGTAAGAAGAGGAAGAAAGTTTCAGAATCTGAGTCCGCTAAATCATCAGAAGAGGAATCGGCTAGTGAAGATGACAAAAAGAAAAAGAAGAAAAAACATAAAAAAGAATCAAAAAAGAAGAAGAAAGAAAAGAAAAAGAAAAGGGATAAAAGTCCCAGGTATGATATACTTACATGTTTTTCCTGCATATTATTAGCTCACTAAGATTAAAAGGTCAGTGTGAGGTTTTACCCTTTTTGCAGTCATTGTTTTACAAATTCAGCAGGAAATTAGTTAATAATAACAAAATGATTGCTTTTAGATAACTGTATAATTTACAAGCTTAAAATTGTGTCAGGTTGATTCCCTTGACCTAATTATGGACTCCAAAATTTTTGGTTTTCAGCTGTGATGGTATATTTGGTAAATAATTTTATCATTAGAAGTTGCATGTTATGTAACTTTGTTATGATTAACTTCTTTTGAGTCCTGGCTTTGCTATTGGATTTTAAAATGGGACAATGTAAAGGTATATATTTTGAATGAAATAACATATTGATTTTATCTTTACGTGATGCAGTAGTGAAGATGGGAAAGAGACTAAAGAGGAGGTAACCACTGTCTTTGGTGAAATTAGACCTGAAGAAATCCCAGAAGTCCCTTCATCAAAGTTCCTCGACAGAGGGGGTCCACAACCTGCAGCAGACAGGTAAATTGTCAAGTACCAATAAACAGATAACATGCATATTTTGTAGTTCCAAATTATTAAGGTCTTGTATGAAGGTCTTTTGATATTTTCTAGAACAAATAAGAGGATAGTTAAGCAAGTTCTTTCTTAATCGTGTAGCATTCCTGCCCCTTTAATCTAGATTAGTTAAACATGTATGAAGTAAAGCTGTTGGTTCAGAAGATTCACATTTTATGTTTTCATCCATTGAAATTTCTCCATTAAAACATTTCTAGATTGTAGACTTGACATCAACTTTTTGATTACCACTACAATCATTTTTAAATTGGAGCATCATTATGTTTCTTGTCATCCCAACTCCTCTCAAACCACACAACAGAATTTCACGAAACCTTCTTAGATAATAAGGACATAATATGTAGATGTGCATATCCACAGGAAATTATGATTCAAAATTTTTTCTAGGAGTTACGTCCCTTTGAACTTATTTGCTTTAATGTAATACTGCAACAGTTTGTCATTGCATCTCCTCTGAAACCACACAACCGAATTTCACAAAACCTTTTTAGCTCACCTGGCCCAAAGGGCCAAGTGAGCTTTTCTCAGCACTTGGCGTCCGTCGTCCGTCGTCTGTCGTCCGTCGTCTGTCGTCCGTCGTCGTCTGGCGTCGTTAACTTTTACAAAAATCTTCTCCTCTGAAACTACTGGGCCAAATTTAACCAAACTTGGCCACAATCATCATTGGGGTATCTAGTTTAAAAAATGTGTCTGGTGACCCGGTCAACCAACCAAGATGGCCGCCATGGCTAAAAATAGAACATAGGGGTAAAATGCAGTTTTTGGCTTATAACTCAAAAACCAAAGCATTTAGAGCAAATCTGACAGGGGTAAAATTGTTCATCAGGTCAAGATCTATCTGCCCTGAAATTTTCAGATGAATCGGACAACCCGTTGTTGGGTTGCTGCCCCTGAATTGGTAATTTTAAGGAAATTTTACTGTTTTTGGTTATTATCTTGAATATTATTATAGATAGAGATAAACTGTAAACAGCAATAATGTTCAGCAAAGTAAGATTTACAAATAAGTCAACCTGACCCAAATGGTCAGTTGACCCCTTTAGGAGTTATTGCCCTTTATAGTCAATTTTTAACCATTTTTCGTAAATCTTAGTTATCTTTTAGAAAAATCTTCTCCTCTGAAACTACTGGGCCAAATTAAACCAAACTTGGCCACAATCATCATTGGGGTATCTAGTTTAAAAAATGTGTCCGGTGACCCGGCCAACTAACCAAGATGGCCACCACGGCTAAAAATAGAACATAGGGGTAAAATGCAGTTTTTGGCTTATAACTCAAAAACTAAAGCATTTAGAGCAAATCTGACATGGGGGTAAAATTGTTTATAGGGTCAAGATCTATCTGCCCTGAAATTTTCAGATGAATCGGACAACCTGATGTTGGGTTGCTGCCCCTGAATTGGTAATTTTAAGGAAATTTTGCTGTTCTTGGTTATTATCTTGAACATTATTATAGATAGAGATAAACTGTAAACAGCAATAATGTTAAGCAAAGTAAGATTAACAAATAAGTCTGCATGACGGAAATGGTCAGTTGACCCCTTTAGGAGTTATTGCCCTTTATAGTCAATTTTTAACCATTTTTCGTAAATCTTAGTAATCTTTTACAAAAATCTTCTCCTCTGAAACTACTGGGCCAAATTAATCCAAACTTATCCACAATCACCTTTTAGGTATCTAGTTTAAAAAATGTGTCCGATGACCCGGCCATCCAACCAAGATGGCCACCATGGCTAAAAATAGAAGATAGGGGTAAAATGCAGTTTTTGGCTTATAACTCAAAAACCAAAGCCTTTAGAGCAAATCTGACAGGGGGATAAATTGTTTATCAGGTCAAGATCTATCTGCCCTGAAATTTTCAGATAAATCGGACAACCCGTTGTTGGGTTCCTGCCCCTGAATTGGTAATTTTAAGGAAATTTTACTGTTTTTGGTTATTATCTTGAAAATTATTATAGATAGAAATAAACTGTAAACAGCAATAATGTTCAGCAAAGTAAGATTTACAAATAAGTCAACATGACCGAAATGGTCAATTGACCCCCTAAGGAGTTATTGTCCTTTATAGTCAATTTTCAACAATTTTTATAAAATTTGTAAATTTTTACTAACATTTTCCACTGAAACTACTGGGCCAACTTCATTATAGATAGAGATAATTGTAAGCTGCAAGGATGTTCAGTAAAGTAAGATGTACAAACACATCACCATCACCAAAATACAATTTTGTCATGAATCCATCTGCTTCCTTTGTTTAATAGTCACATAGACCAAGGTGAGCGACACAGGCTCTTTAGAGCCTCTAGTTAGATGATAAGAACATAATATTTAGATGTGCATATTGACAGGAAATTACGATTCAATTTTTTTTGTAGGAGTTGTGCCCCTTTGAACTTATTTGCTTTAATGTACTACTGCAACAGTTTGTCATCGTAACTCCTCTGAAACCACACAACAGTAATTTCATGAAACTTTGTAGATAATAAGGACATACTACGTAGATGTGCATATTGACAGGAAATTACGATTCAATTTTTTTTCCAGGAGCAGCACCCCTTTGAACTTATTTGTTTTAATGTACTACTGCAACAGATCATCATCGCAACTTCTCTGAAACCATACAACAGAATTTCATGAAACTTTGTAGATAATAAGGACATACTATGTGGATGTGCATATTGACAGGAAATTAAGATTTTTTCTAGGAATTATGCTCCTTTGAACTTATTTGCTTCAATGTACTTCTGCAACAGTTTGTCATCGCAACTCCTCTGAAACCACACAACAGAATTTCATGAAACTTTGTAGATACTATGTAGATGTGCATATTGACAGAAAATTATGATTCAATTTTTGTTCTTATACAATTTTCTTTTCTTACACTTATTTCATTTCTCAAATGACTATGTGGGGACGTGGGGTATGTGAGTGCGCTCACTAAGGTTCTTTAATAACTGAAAAATATTGTCTGACCCTTTGACATAACTGATTTATAACATCAATTTTAACTTTTAGGCAAAGGTCTCCACCAAGATTTGGTAATAGAAGAAATATAGAGAGGTTACCCTATGGAAATAGGACACAGTATGACCAGAAAGGCAGAAAAATTAAAGGCAGAGGCACTATTGTAAGAAAATATTAGCAATTGAATTTTATGCAAATTTTTATTTTGATTAGTAAAATCATATAAGTTTGTGTATTCTTTTGCATCAAGGTGGGAGCAGATATGGATAAAATAAGATACGAGAAATATGACAAGGAGACAGCAACACAACTACAAAAATAAACAAATACAATCCTGAGGTCAACAAATGATCTTCAATAATATACAGATGTCTATACATATACATCAAGCTTTATATCAAATGAGTCTAGAAAAGCTGTAAATAAAAAGACTAGATACTATCTGTTAAAACACCAAGTTTTCAATATATTACAAAAAACAAACAATACTATATCAAAGAAAGCATACAGTAACTGATACCAAGTGCATAGTACCAGCTAAACAAACACACAAAATAAAATTCAGTGCAGAACAAGTGCTTAAATTTGAAATATATGTATAAAAGACAAAAAAACTACTTTTACAAACAAAACATTGATAAATAATAATGTATAAAGATTATTGATATTAGTACATTTATTTTTAGATGTCAATGTCTAATCCTGGTTTTATAATCTTACTTAAAGACAAAATTTATGCAAGTGAACATATTTGTTGTTTTATCTTAAGTATAATAAACCCTCCTGAAAATATCACACATAATAATATGTAAATATTTATTTCAGAGATACGGAGGAGATAGGAGTAGAAGTGAGACTCCTCCTCACTGGAAACAGGCTATGGAACGTAATGCTCCTGTCAGTACCATGGGGGATGCTGAGGATGGTGATCAAGATAGATGGGTTAGAGGAGATCGATTACAGCAAAGACAACCTCCACCTGATAGACAGGGAGGCAGACGACAAGGGTTTGTCAGAGAGGATAGGTATTAACATTGGATATTTGAAAGTACATTGCCCTTTGAGATCAAACATGTCATAAAAGTTATGACTTTTTTGTCGTGCCTTGACTGAGTCAAAAAGCGAGACATAGATATGCTGTCTTCGGCGTCGGCGGCAATGGCGTCAACAATGTATTAGTTTATGATTAGGTCTAGTTTATGGTGAACCACAAGTGGAAGGTAAATCATATTTGGTATGCAGTTGTATAAGCATTGGCACATCTCATTCCCATGGAAATTATTTGGCCCTGCTCCCACAGTCATGGTCTATTGACTTTGAAAATTTTGCTTATTTCACATGTATTAGTTTGTGATAAGGTCAGTTTATGGGGAACCACAAGTTGTAGTTCAAATATATTTGGTATGCAGTTGTATAAGCATTGGCATATCTCATTTCCATGGAGATAATTTGGCTCCTCCCCCTTAGTCATGGTCTATTGACTTTGAAAATTTTGCTAGTTATCATGTATTAGTTTGTGATTAGGTCAGTTCAAGGAGAACCATTAGTGGTATGCCAATGTTAATTGGTATTCAGATGTATCAGCCTGGGTACATCTCATTTCCATGGAGAATATTTGGCCTCGCCCCTCAGTCATGGTCTAATGACTTTAAAATTTATCTTAGTTTACATGTATTAGTTTGTGATTAGATCAGTTTAAGATGAACTGCTAATTATAAGTCAATGATATTTGGCATGCAAATTTATTGGCATTTGCAAGTATCGTTTCTATGGAGTTTATATAGGCCCACCCTTTCTTCATGGTTCATTGACTTTGAAACTTTAACATAGTTTACAAGTTTATGTTTGTATTTAGGTTTCGGAACGACTTATAATAAGTCAATGGTATTTGGAATGCAGTTGTATTAGCATTGGCACATCTCAGTTACATAGAGATTGTTTAGCCATGTAACTCAGCCATGGTTCATTGACTTTAAATATTTGCATAACTTGTGTAAGATGTTAAAGTATTGCTATTTTGATTTCAACATTTGCATAATCAAAATTACAAAAAGGTGAGACATATCTCTGTGATAAAAGTTTTATCCTAAAAAGAATGAGGGAGATTTTATTTTTTTTTTACCTATATGTCGGAGTTGTCTCAGTTTTTCTAGGGTATCCTATCCCAGACAGTACTGATTATGTATAAAGTTTGAACTTTTCTTATCTATCTGGAAGGATTCATTCTTTGCATTTTTAATCTTTAAAGTGCTGGGAAATTTTTTCTCTGTGATTTGTAAACAATTATTTTGTACCTTTGTTTATCTTATTCAAAAATTGCTTAACTTACTATGAACTGGTTGATGGGTTAACATAAAAATTTGTTATTTAACTTCTTTTGAACTGCTTACAGTTCATCTGAAGGAATGACAAATAAAGCTGTGTTTACACATCAAAATTACAGTCAAACATGTTCATGTGAAAATGTTAAAAGACATTGTGGGACATAGATGAATAAATTTGGATGCAATTTGTGCTTCAGAAATATTTTTAAAATTCCAAGATTTTGAATGATATGAAAACGGATATCCAGTCACACATACATGTTTGAACTTCATTAGAGTTTAACCTTCACAGATATCTTATTTCTTACAATAAAGTCCTTAATTAATAATTTTAAGAATAAGATAGGTAAACAATAATAATTAAGCTCATGTTGTTTTTAGGAAACTTTTTAATGTTTATACAGGTGCAATTAAAAAAGATGATCAATATCAAAATTGTTTTTAGGGAGGAAAGACGTCAAGTAAGGATGACAGGTCGTGTTGAACGTGTTCACAGCAGAAGAACACGATCCAAAAGTTTAGAGCCTGCTGATAAGCGTTTGTCAATAGCAGCCAGACTTCAGCAACATGCTGGTTATGAAGCTATAAAACCATCATCTGACGTGTATGTATAAATGTCTTACCTTTTATTACCAGAGGTCCCATTCAAGGTCATTTAATTTGTCCATAAGTGAAAAAATGAATAATTTAGCTACAGTTTAATATGAAAAATGAAGAGTAGTTGACATTTATAATTTAAAAATAGGGAGATGGAGTATTATTACCAATCAGTCAACTATCTACAAGAGTCAAGTTAAGTATTGATTAAGCTGTTTTTAATTTTTTTTAAATCTGGTAGATTTAGATAGATCTACAATAATAATCATTTTAACTATGCTGAACAAGCCACTATGGCCAAAATGGAACATAGGGGTAAAATGAATTTCTTTGATTTTGAAGAAAATATGACAGATACAAAGAACATTTCAATGAAAGTTTTAAGCCATTTATTAATATACATATTGAAAAGCAAAAATAATCATTGATGAAAGATTTAAGCAAAAAATTACAGGTGAGCTCTCTTTAGAGCCTCTTGTTGTTTTGGAAGGTGTTATTAATATTGATTTTATGAACAATTTTCTATTAGTTCATGTAGTTAGGGTCTCAAAATTACAAGCATTGATAACCGTCTCAGAAATATTAAGATGAAATAGCAATTAGCTAATAAATATATTGTGGAACTTTTAATTACAGAGAAGATGAAGATGGAGGCAGAAAAAAGAAAAAGGAAAAAAGGTATAAAACTGGCTGATATTTTATGCCTTAATTGCTATATAAACAAAACATACAGTTATAACCATTCTGTGACAGTAATAAGTTTTATCATCATGCTCCTTATTATTTTAATCATAAACACCTGCTTTTTGAGGTGGCCAATGTATTGTGACAAAAGTGTGTCTGATCTTTTCTCCTTCCATTCATTTATTCATTAGTTTAGGGACGACATCAAAAGTTCAATGTAGGATAAAAAACTTAATTCATATAGTTTTTTCACTGACCCCCCTACCCCCCTCTTAACTTTATTTTGGAAAAATTGATTGACCAATAAGGATATTTATCAAATCGATTTTAATTAACCAAAACTTGCAGCAATTTTTACCCCCACCCCCAAACTAATTGAATTAAGTTTTTTTTATCCTTCATTGATTTTTTTATGTCGTCCCTTATCTGACTGTTAATTCATCCCTTTGTCTCACATTTGTATCTGCAGCTGATCCTGAAAAGCTTGAAAGAACTTTTTCTCATATGATGTACTTTTGAGTCTTTCTGATAGCAATGCTTGCCATTTCTTTGTTCTGGAGGGTACACATTTTCTTAAACTCCTTATTAGATTTTATTGAAATTGTTTTATCCAAACAATTATTGGAATTTCCTTGGCACATCCTTATTCTTGCTTATAATTTATATGGGGTATCTATTATGCAATATCCAGATCCCTCCGAAGCCCCTCATCTAATTTTTGTAGTTTCCTTAAGCAAACCAATGACCACAATAAATTTGATTGGTAGGAGCATACTTAAAACTATTAACAAAGAACTATGAATACTATATCAGAAGATAACTTGTATCATTGTATTTTAATATCATTCCTTTTTGTAGAAAAAAAGAAAAGAAAGATAAGAAACAGAAAAAACAAGATCGAAAAATGTCAGAAAGTGATGAGGAAGAGACATCAAGGAAACCAGTTAGAAGGCAGCGTGACAGTTCTCCATCAGAAGGAGAAATAATCTCATCACCAGAAAGAGAAAGGAAGTCCAAATATTTAGATAGAAAAGATAGATATAGTCCCAGTCCTGACAGAAACCGTCAGATGAACAGGTCAAGACAAAGAAGGTACTTGTATTTGTGTTCCAAATGCAATCTATAAACTAGTATTTGTAAAATAAGTACTATACTGTCATTTTAGGTTTACATCTATTACAAATGATTTTCATGTTAAATAATTTCTAATGATTTGTTAAACATGTTAAAGTTCAATTGCTATGCCTAATTGTTCTAAGTACATGTATACATGACATACTTGCATCTGGACATTGAGCAAACAGGTATCAATCAATATTAACTTGACATTTAATTTCAATAGCTGCCTATAAAACAATTTTAAGATTCTGCTTTAATACATGAAGAAATCATGTTTTTCTAATTATAAAAAAATGAAAAAAAAATTCCTATCAATATGCACTTTGTTCCATGGGGTATATAATTTGATATGTCCCTCTTACCGTCTGTCTGTCCATCTATCAGTCCTGTTCCTGTCATAACTTCTTGGAAACCACACAGCAAAATTTCTGTAGAAAATAAGAACATAATAGGTAAATGTGCATATTGACAGGAAAATTTTATTCATTTTTTTGCTAGGAGTTAAGCCACAACAGAATGTTATGGAACTTTCAAAATGAGAAAGACACAAAATGTAGATCTTTTTATTTTTACCAAACTTTATAGGTCCCCTTCTGAAGAAAACAGAAGAAATGAAAAGAGAAAATTTAGGGGTGATAAGAAAGGTCGAAGTTCAGATGAATCCAGATCACCAGAACCTCCATCAAGGTCAAGGCGACGACATTCAGAATCAGATTCAGACTCTGATTCAAAATCCAGGACCAAGAGAGATGGTAATAGAAGAAGGTCAAGATCAACATCATCATCAAGGTCACGGTCAAGATCTAGAGACAGATCTAGCAGATCAAGATCAAGAGGTAGAAGAGATAGACCAAAAGTACAGCCAGCACAAAGGTATAACAGGGCATATATTCTAGTCTTATTTGAATTACTTTATGAAAGGAGTAGGTTCAGTAAGACCCCATTTTGGCCCCAAAATATAGCAGTTTTGCAAAATTGTGAAAATGTTATCTTTTAGCAATTTATTGGAAAGTAGAATGCTTTTGCTACACAAATATGGGCTATTTTTTTACAACACAATGCACATATATCGGGTACTAACATTATAAGGTCATGCTAAATTACTGAAATCTTCACAATTTTAGCATTTTTGTTAAATTTTAGACGGTTTCCGTCTTAAATGAAAGTGGCCGCATTCGTGTTAATTCATGATATTAAAATGTAAGTTGCATTTGATGATAATACATAACGTATATAAAGGTTGAGGATGAACATGGATGCGGCCACATTCAGTTTTGACAAAAACCATCTGAAAAGTGACAATTTTTTGCATATTTGATAGATTTTTCATATTTTAGCTTGAATCGGAGGGATTTTAATGACTTAATCAGTTAAAATCTTTCACATAAACTAACTGAATCAATTGAAATAGACACTTAAGTGTTTAAAAAGTGTCCAAAATCTTTCGTAAGATAAACCTGAAATTTGAGGCCAAAATCGGCCCTTACTGGACCTACTCCTTTTAGTTTTCTATCACAATAATTGTGTGTAAATATTAAATAGATTTTTGATGTAATTCTGAATAGGCTGACTTATCTTGGAAGATAACTTGCTCACTATGTACATACAGTATGTATGGTATGTTTAAGACTTCCTAGTCATACCATGAAGTTGATTTCTACACTTAGATTGATTGTTAATTGTTTAATGTTATAATCATAGTGATGTTAAATATAAGAATTTGCTCTCTGATCTTTATTTTAAACATGTTCAGGCTACTTTATCCACAAATCAAGTATATACAGACACATTACAAATATTTTCTTCGTTTGCAAGATAAATAGACATGTTGATTAATGTCAACCTTTGGCAAAAATCAAATGAGAGTCAAGTTTATCTTTGGATGTATGAATTTCAAAAGCACAAATAAAAGGTTTGTACATATTGTGTATAAAATTTTAGTTGAGGTTGTTTAAGCACTGATTAGTTGGGTGTTTTGTCTAAATCTAAATTAAGGTTTTGGTAATAAATTTTTGAACAAATTAATATTTCATCTGCAGACCAGTGAAACTGAAATCTGATAGCCCTCCTCCTACACACTGGAAACCAGGACAAAAACCATGGAAATCTAAGGAACCTGAAAGACCAGTCTTCACACAGTATGTATTGGGTTTAACTTTATCAATTGTTTTAAAAATGGAAGACATAAAAATAACACACAGATACATGTAAACAACAGCATAATGGTTCATATACCACAAAAATATCTCAGTCTGATTGATTGATATTGTCATTAGGCCTCACACTAAAATCATAATGAGGGGTGTAAAAACTTAAAAGAGAGGTTCAGTCACATGTCATAATGTTTGGTTTTAACAATGATATATCTAGCCATTTGTATATCTTGTAGATTTAATACTTTTCATATTGGACAAATCATATCTTATTTTATGTCTACAAAGAACAATTTACAAAAAATTAACAATCTTTCATAAGTGATTTGGAAAGGAACATTTTGGTTTTGATGCAATTAATAGATAAAACATACTATCAAAAGTAAAATGAAACAAATTTGTATTGCTGAAAATCATGATCTTTTGATGTACAATAGTATAACAAGTGGCAGAATTGAAAGAGAAAAGTTAATTTGTTTCTTTGATTTTGAAATAATATATGCCTAGTCTACAATGTCAATTCTTTCCTGACATTTCTAATGAAATATATTGTCTATGTCTTTGAATTTCTATACTTAGAAATAGAAAATTGTTGTTATATTGACTTGATAAAAAAATGAAAAATTATTAATGAGGAAAATGACTTTTGTGAACACCTGGGCAACTAGATAATTGCTTTTTGCCATTCAGCAAAAGTGAAACAACAGTATCTTCTTTGCCCTTGTCAACCAGAAGCATTAGCACAAATTTGTAATAAGTCATGTTAATGTGAATTGTGTTATAGCAAAGATTGAATTCCCTCTCAAATCCTTATCATACACTCTATAAGGCTATCAGATTTGGTTCAGTAACACATTAGCATTGCCTTTTAATTAAATACCTACCATAATTTATTTTCAGACAAATTTTAAATCAAGGCCACAAACCTCACTCTGATGTTACAAGGGACCAAAAGTCAGAGGTCAATGGATTCAGAAAGCCATCCACTGAGAGACGCTCTAGGTCAAGGTCAGCTAGTCCTCAAAGGGATGTTAGAAGAAGTAGTCATGTTGAAGGGAAATCCCCAGGTCAAAAAGAAAGTAAAATTCAGTATGATTTGGCAACAACTGAAGCTCCTATAAAAGCTAGTCCTCTTAGGGTACCAGATAAAAATATATCTCCAGAAAAGAAAAAGGTGTCTAGATCAAGATCATCCAGCAGCTCAAGTTCAAAGTCAGGCTCTGGAAGATCAAGGTCAAGATCAAAGTCATATTCAAGTGATTCCAGCTCTGCCAGTTCCAAAAACAAGAAGAAACCAACAAGGAAAGTTGAGGTATATAAACAATCCTTTTTAAACCAAACCTTTGTTTTTTGCACTGTCATATTGTGTGGACTGTATAAGCATTTACGATAATCAATCATTCCCCCATTAAGCCTACTCTATGATGTCAAGAAAATCTTGTATTTATTAACGTAGTCTAAATGGTTATAAATTTATAAACATCTATAATACTAAAATTACGAGGTCCAATTTGTCAGCCGTCATCACGTAAAAACGACGAATCAAAGAATTCAACTTTATATACAACTAATATAGTACAAAGGTGTAGATTAAAAATTACACCACTCCAGGCCCTTTTGTTTTCCACGTAATTAATATTGCCAATAATTAGGAAGTTCCGGGTCGAGTCCGATACCGATACCAATAGTATAATCACCTGTTACCTATTACCTTATCTGTACGTTCCTCATCTGACAGGCGCACCACCATACGGTGTATTCAGGATTAATATGCTATATACACGGGTCATAATCACAGGGTTGACACTACTAAATTGTCAAATTGTTACCTATTGTAGTATTTTAATCCGTAAGACTTTCTAAGATAACAATACGAATACTAAAAATCTGGACTAAAAATAAGTTTCAATTTGTTAGCGGGCATGACGTAAAACAGCGAATCAAAGAATTCAACTTTATTTATAACTAATATAGGACAATGCTGTTGATTAAAAAATACTCCATTCCAGGACCTTTTTTTTTCCAAATAATTAATATTACCAATAATTGATAAGTTCCAGTTCGACGGGTTCAAACAGAAAGATTTGAAAGCAGAGAAAATTGTGTATCTTTTAATCGGCATGACTTTATCAGATGACAGTACTAATACTAAGATAAGGCTTGGGCATAGTTATATACTTTAATTCAGTCACGGACCCGTATGGAACGCCATAGCTGTCTTCCGTTGTTCATATTTAGTATATGCTGTGATCATTTAATTATTTTCAGCGTTTCTTTCTCGATTATGAGTTCCCTTTTCATTATGTTCAGTAGTATAACAATTATGTTGAGCAGTAACATCATAATGATCAGTAGAATAATCATTATATTGTGCAGATCTGGTATTATATTCAGCACTTTAATCAATATACTTAGCAGTTTTGGCTTTATGTTCAGTAGGTAAATTATTCTATTGAGTAGATTTGTCTTTATATTCAGTCCTTTTGAAAATATCTTCTGTCAACATATTTTTATATTATGTAGATTTCTCATTATGTTGACCACAGAAACCGAAATATTCAGTGGTCAAACACACTTTATAATCAGTACTGTTATCATTATGTTGAGTGAAATAAATATTATGTTCTGTAGACTAATCATTATGTTCTGTAAAATAAATATTATGATCAGTGGTCATTATGTGGTGGTGGTAGACTTCCGAAAATAACCGAAAACATACGAAGCCGGACAGTTTATTCGGGTTTATTTTCATACTGTCAACATGTCGTCTGCTATACAACGTGCTCTTGCAGAACTTAATCTGTAAATCTTTCAAAAGTTTAAAGATGAGAGGATAGAGGATGACACTTTTCAGCACCTTACTGATCAAGACTTGATCAGACTAGGTGTTGAAACTATTGGTGATAGAATAAGATTGAGGGAAGCGATGAGGAAGACTCTGTGTGACTAAATGACACAGAAATTAACAACTATTATAGGTCATCATAATGTCCCCAATAAGAGAAGCTCCCGCATAGTCAGCTATAAAAGAGGGAGGAAAGATACAAGAGGGAGAGTCCCCAAAATGCTGTATGGCAGACAGTGTTATTAATTAATTATTAGCTCCCTTGGTAAAACTCCAAATTTCATATTTAATGTATTTCATTGTTAAATAATTTACATGAAGCTGAATAAGTATATATTTGTTAATTGCATAGCTTTTGCTATTTGAATTCATTGGTTAAAGATATTTATTTATATTGTAAATTTTAATATTTGCATCGTCGCAAAATCTTTGGTTACCTTCTTTGGATACCTTCAGTGAGAAACTTATATATTTTATAGATCCCATTTAAGATTACAAAGTTACCGGTCGTGGAAGAGCTGATCACCCAGAGAATCTATACTATTAAACGAGAAGACCTCATTTTTGGTGTCGCTTCTCCTCCTTCCACAATTAATTGATCATTGTGACTATATGTCCTATAGGTACCATGCATAGTCGCATTTGTCATCCATTCTTATGATTATTCAGTTTCGGTTATTTTGGGAGAAAAACGGAAAAAAAGAAGTCCAGATATGTGTCCGTCATCACTCCGGCTTTTATTCATAGACAACTTCCTCTTCCGTTTATATTGCTAGAAGTTTGGTAAATTTACATTACACATGACATACCCTATATTATCATGTTTTATTTAACATTCATTGCCTGAATCGTTATATAAGAATGTTGTCCCAAGTGTAAGCAACGACCCAGGCTGTGTGAAAATAAACACAATCATTTTTGTTATTCATTGTCCCAAGTGTAAGCAACGACCCAGGCTTTGCGAAAATAACACAATCATTTTTGTCATTCACTTATCGTCACGTAAATAACGACACAGGCATAGCCTAAATTATCATGTTTTATTTGTCACGTAAATAACGACACAGGCATAGTCTATATTATCATGTTTTATTTAAGATTCATGCAAGCCATTTTCACACTTATCGTCACGTAAATAACGACACAGGCATAGCCTAAATTATCATGTTTTATTTGTCACGTAAATAACCACACAGGCATAGTCTATATTATCATGTTTTATTTAAGATTCATGCAAGCCATTTTCACATTGCCTGAATCGTTATATGTTGTCCCAAGTGCAACCCATTTTCACACTTATCGTCACGTAAATAACGACACAGGCATAGCCTAAATTATCATGTTTTATTTGTCACGTAAGTAGCCACACAGGCATAGTCTATATTATCATGTTTTATTTAAGATTCATGCAAGCCATTTTCACATTGCCTGAATCGTTATATGTTGTCCCAAGTGTAAGCAACGACCCAGGCCGTGTGAAAATAAAAACAATCATTTTTGTCATTCACTTATCGTCACGTAAAGAACGACACAGGCATCCGGGAATATATTTTTCGATTTCGGGATATGAATTTCTTTAAATTCTGCATCTCAGTTTCATGGTTTTAAGCCCGGGATTTCGGGATCAGGACCCCTCCGATCGACAACCCATCAAATTAGCCTTAGTCGGTATTAGTCATTTATACATGATTCAAATCCTACCATTGGTATGTTAATAAGGCTCTAAAAAAAGCACTGATGGATTGTCATAGAAGCATATTTTTTAGACTAATAATGGTCTATATATAAGCAGTTGCATTTATTTTATGTTTGAAACGGTGCAAATTTTTTATTTTGATTTGACTTTTACCAAAAGAAGCATTGTAGCAAAGGAGAAGAATAATTATGGTCGTAGGCCAGAAACACGAATATAATTGAATTTAACAGAAAGGAAACAAATATCGGACTTTGGAAAAAGGGACCTATACCTTCTATGTAATTCTCCATACATAATATCTTTTACAAAAAACAGTTCACAAGCTGTATATGCCCGCGATTTCGCGGGTGTGTTCTAGTAGTATAAATAGTTATAAGTTTTACTGTAGATAGGGAATAATCATACATCTAAAAATAGAAATTTAATTTTAATTTTTTACTTGACATAAAACATTTCTAACTGGCTGCTTTCAAAATAACTTCAATAAGGTTAAATCAATTTCCTGGTAAGCATTAAAGTCTTGTACAAATATATTCAATGAGAGAGTTCATTTATGTACATGCCTCATACCATAAAGACTTAGGATATGATTTTATTATAGGAGAAAATAAAGTGGCAGCCGCCTCCAGATCCTGAAGACCATTTCAAAGAAGAAGAGTATCACAGATCTGTACATATTCAGGTACGTGACTAACTAGAGAAAGTGTACTGACTTGAGAAATTAGTTCCTTATTTATATCAAGGTATAATAATTGTAGGTAGTGTTAGGTCTATAACATATTTAACATATTTAAATGCAGGAGGGATGGTTGGTTGCATTTTTTTTAAGTTCCTCCTATCCTCACAATTCAATATTGGTTTATGTCTGGAATAGCCCTTATCAATTTCTTCTAAATGATTGCAGCTTTTGCTGGAACCTATCAGTATGCCATCATTTTGTATTAATTCAGTATACATACACATTTTTGTACTTATGTAAATTTATTTATTTTGAACTAGAATACTGTTTAAAATTTTCTTTTCCTAATTTAATTTCATTATATTAAAGGACTACAGGTATTTTATTATACTGAGATAAAAACAAAACATAGTATAAGAAGGTTGCACTATGAGTAAGAAGTTGTTTAATTATTGAGGTTTTAAAAGCTAGTTACAACTTAAAAGTGTAGAAGAAAACTAAAAGATCAATCATATTATAAATTTATGAAGACTATAATTTTGATGTCCACATTAAACATTATCAATCATTTACACCAAACAGCACTGTTGATAATTCTAGTATACCATGTTGACTTGTTAAAATATTATATCTAAACAATAGACCTGATCTAAAGTGTATATGAATATCATATTTAAAAGACCTTTATCCGTCTTGGTCTTTATTCATTGTATTATTTTGTTGTTTCAGCCAGTTGATAGCACACAGGAAAACCGATTAAGGACTCCACCAATACCTAATTTGTCACAGGTGGCTGAGGCAGCATCAGAAATGGCCAAGTAGGTTCATTTAGATAACACTGTAAAATCATTATTGATTTCCAAACAGCTTCATTTGTTGTAATTTTGTTGTTCATTGTTGTGCCATGTTTTTATTGAAATTTATTTGATTTACAAATTAGAACCATTCAATTTTGTTGAAAAGCGAATTTTTCACAAGCGGAACATGTTTTTATTTTCTAGGCAATACACATGTGTTGAACTGTCAGTTTCTGACAATTTTTAACAAGTTCAAGAATAGAAGATTGATTGTAAAATACATAGTTTTCTAATCTTAAGTAATTACTTGCCATATTACATTAGAAAAAAGATTATCAGTCATATTTTAACCCTTTTACCAGCATAAATGCTTAAAAATATGTTGATTGACTATCATTTGTTTAACAGAAGGAACCTGTATCGTTATCTGGAATTCATTTGTTATTTATAATCAACTTCAAATATCCGGTTTATATATCTATACTGTGGATTCATTTATTTTCCTGGGTATCAATTTTCGTGAATTGCTGAATCCTTGCATATTTGTGGATATTGGATATTGGGGTTTTGCTAATCTTTCTATACAAAACCTGTTGAAAATATGTTATTCGTTGAACATTTGAATCCATGGTTCCCACGAAATCCATGAAAGATGGTATCCAATGAATAATAATGAATCCACAGTACCTAAAGGAGCAAGGTGGAGTTCAAATCAGACATGTGTAGTATCTGTAGTGTAACTAATTCTTGTCAAGCGAAAGGGATCATAGATTTTGATATCTGTGTTTGTAACATTTAGGTTCAGTCTTTATCTAGGTTATTTGAAGTCATCAATAATACCAGGTATTGTCAAATTTTCATAAAATATAATTCAGAATTCCAATTTGTTTTCAGACATCATAGTAGATGGGATAGAAAGAATCCACCAAAAGCAGATATTCCGCATCAAGCTTGGCCAATCAAAATGCCAGCAACAGCATTTGAAAGAGAGAGACGGTCAGGAACTCCTTCTCCAACAGACAGAGTGTCCTCTAAAGCTAAGGAGCAAAATAAAGGCAGTTCATCCTCAGAATCAGATTCCGACAGTTCAAGCTCAGATAAATCCAGATCAGCATCTCCAACAAGTCATTTTTTATATGGCAAGGAAAATGAAGGTAAAAGAGGGCCACCTCCACCCCCTCCGATGAAAGATAGTAAGTCTTCAGTACTGCCAATACCAGTGGTTGGAGTAAAGAAGGAGACCATTTATGAAAAGGTGTTGAGCCATGTTATGACAGAACAGATTCCTATACCTGTAAAATCAAGTGATTCAAGTCTAAAAAACACTAACTCAAATGCAGACACAGGAAAGAGCGCTTTAGATAATAGGTTACAAGATTTGACAGAACCCCCAGTTTTAAAAAAGGAAACTCCAAGAAAAGTAGTGAGAAAATCAGCCTCACCAGCAACAAGACATAAATCCGATAGCTCATCCAGGTCACGAAGCAGGACTCCTAAAAAAAGGTCTACATCACCAACCATTAGACGTGTTATAAGGAGGTCAAGGACTCCCTCACCTTCAAAATTGTCAGCTAGAAGATCATCAAGAAAATCATCCTCTAGAAAAGGTTCAGAAACTCCTCCAAGAAGACGTATTTCACCTAGGAGAAAGTCATCCCCATCCCCGAGGAAGAGGTCACCTCCCAGGAGAATTTCTCCATCCCAAAGGAACAGGTCACCAAGGAGACGATCTTCTCCTTCACCAAGGACAATTTCTAGGAGATTATCCCCACCAAAAAGGAAAAGGTCATCTCCGTCACCTAGAAGGTCTCCACCAAGGAGATCATCTATTTCACCAAGAAAAAGGTCACCTAGAAGACGATCCTCACCATCTCCAAGAAAAAGTCTGCCTAGAAGGAGATCGTCTCCTTCTCCACGCAGAAGATCACCACCAAGAAGAAGGAGGTCATCATCTTCACCAAGAAGAAGACCTCCTATAAGAAGATCTCCTTTAAGAAGAAGGAGGTCGTCTTCATCCAGAAGACGTTCTGTTTCCCCAAGACGAAGTTCAAAATCACCAAGGAGAGCTCCATCACCAAGAAAACGTACCAAATCTCCAGCTAGAAGGAGAACACCTTCACCAAGAAGGCGCAGCAAGTCTCCAAGAAAACGTAGTATATCTCCAAGGAGAAGGTCACCGTCACCACGAAGAAGATCCAAATCACCAAGAAGAAGCAGGTCAAGGTCAAGGTAAAACAAAATTGTGGTTATTAATTAATTGCTGAACTGTTATGATTTTACTTGTTTTTTATACGACCGCAAAAAAAAAATTTGGATTGTATAATGGTATGATATTTTTCTTATCTAATCACTCACCTTGTGACACTTCATACTAATGAAGTTCTATTAAAAATAAGTTTCTTTTTCTTATTCAATCAGGTTTAGTTATTCACAACTTTACTTAGATATAGGAAGATGTGGTGTGAGTGCCAATGAGACAACTCTCCATACAAATAACAATTTAAAAAGTAAACCATTATAGGTTAAAGTACGGCCTTCAACACGGAACCTTGGCTCACACCGAACAACAAGCTATAAAGGGCCCCAAAATTACTAGTGTAAAACCATTCAAACGGGAAAACCAACGGTCTAATCTATATAAACAAAACGAGAAACGAGAAACACGTATATATTACATAAACAAACGACAACTACTGTACATCAGATTCCTGACTTAGGACAGGTGCAAATTTTGTCTATTGTTAGAGAATGTATATTTACTTCTTTTTATTGTTGTTTCATTGAAATACACATGACATTTCGATTTGATTTCCATGTGTTAAAATCTGAGCAATTACTTGACAATTTTTTTCATTGTCAGAGTTTATGTTTACAATTGCTATAAATATATAAACACTTATAAACTTCTTTTTTTCCATAATTTTTTCTTCCTTATAGGAGCAGGTCTAGAAGATCCCCACCACCCCGTAGAAGAAGGTAATTATCTTTAGTTCCTTTTGTGATCTAACATTATCAGAAATATTGTTATATGAAGATAATTAATGGAAAATGTTTACCTTGTATTCTGAAGGATAGCCAATTTAGCCATTATGTTAGTTTTCAAATATTTTATGTGAAAATGCCATCTGTAGCAACACAAAGCATTGAATAACATTTCTACTCAATTTAAAAAAAAATTGCAATAATAATTTAAATCCTTTAAGATTGTTAATTTTTAAGACTTGTAAAGTTTATATGACACTAGATTTTATCAATGTTCGGATTTTATCCAATGGGTGAATAAAAGTAAGAGAAAAATTTGCTACACATACACCTTAATAGGTCTTATATTTGTGAATATTCATACCATTGAAACATATCTTTTAAATTCTTTGTTGTGCTACTCATTGAATTATTTCTGGTCTTAAATCAATTAACAAAACTTACAAAATAAAAAGATAGCAGATGGTGAAACACTAATTTTCTTCAAATCTGTAGATTAGTTCAATTTGTGGTATCTTCCAATCAAATAGATGATTTCCATATTTAATATATTGTATGTGTTGAAAAGTGATAGGTATGGAGTGTTAAAATATTATACAGGAATGTTTATTTTTATGGCTAATTGTTGTTTTAGGTTTTCACGCAGTAGATCAAGATCACGTAGGAAAACCAGATCACGTAGCAGATGCCGCAGTAGTAGCAGTTCAGGAAGTTCCAGTCGTAGTAGGAGTCGTAGCCCTAGAAGACGAAGAAGATCCCACTCTCGCAGCTGGTCGTAGTCGTTTTGTTAATACAAACAGGTTATATTTTGAACTGTCATATCAATTCATGGTCAAAGGTTGATGGTTTTCATACAGAGCATTTTATAAATGAATCTGTTATTTTAAATATACTAGTGGGTTTTTAGTCTAAGGGATAAAAAAAAATGTATGAAAATTTATCATAAACCAATAGTGAATTTTATTTTATAAATGGTAAGTGATTACATAGATAATTTTTCTCTTTTACATCATATTTTTACTTTTTCAGAAGGGATTTAATCAAAACATTTATGGTAGTTTAATATGCATTTTATAACTTGTTGAAAGATTTAATAAATCAATAGTTTTGTTTGTACACATTTTACATTTTAATTAGATGGCAAGCATTTATACCTAAATATACATACTCAATCATACTGACAGCAATCACATATGCACTAATTTATTCATTATCAAACTTCTTTGGATAAAGCCATAACAATCATGTTGTCATATTTGGATATTCTTTCATCAATTCATTCATTCTCATTTTCAATAACAAATTCTTTTTCTATTTAACCTAACTAAGATATGTTAAAATCACAAAATTTTATTTTTTACAAACGATTAAAAGTACATGTTACAAAAATGGACTACACCCATAAAAAGATGGAGGTAAAATTTTTGCAGGTCATCATTAGCTCTGATTTAAGGCCAACCAACCAACCAACCCTATTTTTTTTAACCTTGCATGTTTCCTAGTGAGTCTTTATTATAATGATAAATGAATGTGGTAGGTTATAGGTGCACTTTTTTTTTTTAAATCTTAATTTATGTGGTAATCAAATTCAGGCTGAGGCCTTTTCTTATTCATCAATGGCCATTTCAATAATTTTTGAGAAATTATGTTGGAACATATGTATTGTCTTCTCAGAAAAAGCTAAGAAATGATATTTACTTCAACAATTTTCTGTTACAAAATCATGTGGTGATTCATTATAGAGTATGCTGTTATTGAATAACAATTGATTTCCATTATTGGATCATTTTTAGGGTGATGCTGTTTGGTTTTATTTTTCTTCATAACTTAATGTTTGACTATGTTCACCAATTGTGTATACCTTAATTTTTTGTCTATAAATGTAGCAAGTTTTAAGTGTTCATTAATTAAATCACATTTAATCCATCTTATCATGGTTAAAACAGTTACACTTGCCTTGTTAATAAAGACCTTGTGAAATCTACTTTAGTTTGTTACTTTTTGCACTCTCGTATACATAAAAAAATATGATGTACAGCAACAAATGGCAACCACCATGATAGAGGCTCCTAATTTGGGACACACAAAATGTTTACACAGCTAAAAATGTTGCAAAACCCTCCCCTATAACATGGGACAAAGGTGTAAAAGTCAGGTGAAAAGTGCTTAACTCAGTATATCAATACAAAGCACATACTAAGAAAAAAGACCAAGCCGCAATGTACAGATCTGAGTGTACTTGCAGTTACTGATAACTAGTTCAAAGTAAAAAAACAACTTTTTAAGCAACTCATGTATTTAAGACTGAAATATCATTCGTACAAATCCAACTTCCAATAGATTTAAAGCAAAGACCGTCATTTACAATCAGAGAAAAACATGGTATACCAATATACAGGTATGGCCAGATTGTAGGACATTGACTGTTCAAATGTGTACTCTGTGCATGAAAACTTGTTGAACATTTTTTGTTGACCTTTTGTTTTTATACGACTGCAAAAAATTTTGCGGTCATATATTGGTATCATGTTGTCGTCGTCCGAAGACGGATGGCTTCCGGATAATAACTTGAGTTTAAGTTAACAGAAATCAATAAAATTTTAACACAAGGTTAATAACAACTAAAGGAAGGTTGGGATTGATTTTGGGGATTCAACAAAAATTAAATGTATGGGGTTCTTTAATATGCTGAATATAACCATGTATTAAGGTTGTGATGTTTATCAAATTGGTCCACATTGAGTTAAAAGGGTCCAAAATTGAACTTTATTTGATTTCATCAAAATTTGAATTATTGGCGTTATTTGATATGCTGAATCTACCATGTATTTAGATTTTGGATATTGGACAATTATAGGTAAATGTCCAATTTAATAATAGACCACATTCATTCTGTGTCAGAAACCGATTTTGGGTCAACTATTTATTCACAATCCAAATTCAGAGCTGTATCAAGCTTGAATGCTGTGACAATACTTGCCCAACTGTTCAGGATTTGACCTCTGTGGTCGTATAAAGATTTGCCCTACGGAGCATCTGGTTTACTTATACTGGATTCATACTGTATCGTATGCCCCCATCAACATACAATCATTATCACATCAGTGACACTGAAATCAAAACCGTTGGAAGGCCAAATAAATTGAAGAGCATTAAAAAAACTAAAACTAAAACTTTGTGCCAAATATCCAGAGATATTATGATGGGTGCTCATGAAGTTTTGTCATTTACTGCGATTCATATATCTGAAGGGATACATCTGCATTGAAAGGAAAACAAAACTCAAACAAACTTACCCAAGGCCGTAGCTAGGCATCTTATTTTCGTGAGGCAAAAGAATTGAGCCGAGCGAAGCGAGGCGAAATTTTTTTTTGGAGGGTATGAAATGAATGGTGCAAAATCCTGCATTCTAGGCATTTTTAGAGAGTTTGATAATGTTTTGAATTTGGACACTTTTTATATAATTTTTTTATATTTCAAGACTTTTACTAACACCAAATTTTTAGCAACTTTGTTTAAATTTATATGTAAGATAATCATCCAAATGTCACTGATTTGAGTCTGCTGCCAGAACATAGAACAAACATGGATTCAGTAGAGTTTGACAAATTTTTCTATTGCCGGTTCAGTCAAATCGTTTCAGAATCATAATTTGGTCTGCTGATATCCTTATCGCGATGAACATGGAGCATGACAAGACCGCACAATCTCTCGCCACTCATGCATGCTCTTTTCCAAGTTTTCAGTCGTTTCAGGGCATTCTGTGTTTCTTAAGGTAGCACATTATCATCAACAAAACATCGTTAGCAGCATCGGTAGTAACAGTTTTGTTTGAAAAAGGGAATTAAGCTTTCCTGTAAGCACCATCATACAGTCGCAGTTACAAAATATTAAACTCGCTTTTATGCTGACAAAGAGTAGACAAACTAGGAATAGAATGAGATAATTAAGATACAGGTATATGATTCTATCTATAGAGTAAGTATATCTGATATGGGTACAGGGGAAATTGGAATGGAGTTTTTGACGTTTACATGTAGGTCTGTAATTTTCAATTATTTCTGGAAATAGTTGGTGGTATTTTAGTTCCAGAATCTATAAATTTAGGGGTTAGGGGTTGGGGGTGTCCGATTCCGAAACCCCGAATATAAAGAAACGAATTCCGTAGTCCCGAATAAGTAAAGACGAAATCATGTGTTAAAGGTTCTACCATTCCTCAATAATATTAAATTGGAATACGGGATATTCTTTTAATTTTTAAGGTTAAAGAAACATGGATAAAAACTAATCCATGCATGTTTCATATTATTTATATTTTATTTATCTGTAAAGAGAAAGATTAAAGTTCGTGAAATGAATACGCAGACAGGACTGCCCCCTTGCGATGCCCAGTATACTTGATTTGTCAAAAGTTGGTGAAACGGAGAAATAAATACGACTGCCCCTTTCCGAAGACCAGTACTTGATTTGTCAGTCTACTTATCGTTTTTGGATTGTACCAATGAAGTTATATGCAATACTCAGACTCTGTTCACAAAAATAGTTTACTAGAATTATTCCTTCTTTACCTTCAGTGTCGCTTTTCCTTTTTCTGCAAGAGCCTGTTTTAACTAGAAATCCATAATGATTATCGTTACTAGGTTAATGCAGAGACATATAATACATTGTATTATATGTGTCTGGTTAATGTAATTGAGAAACATCACCCGTTGAGATGCTGAGTTATATCCAGGAAGAATAGTTTAAAAGGAATGATGACAAGTTATAGAAATCAAGGTTGAGACAGAACAACAAATGACTATTATATTTACATATATGTATAAAAAAAAATAATCAGTGTCGAAATTTAAGTGAGGCATTTGCCTCACTTGCCTCAAGGGTAGCTACGGCCTTGCTTACCTCCAAAGGGATGGATTTATCAAAGACTTAAATAAACTACGATAGGAATCTGATGTACAGTTACTGTAGTTGTCATTTGTTTATGTAATTTATACGTGTTTCTCGTTTTTTTTTTGTTTTTAACCGGATTTTTGTGACAAAAATGTCGGTTATTGATTTGGGGATGTACGGCGGGCGGCCGGGCGGTCGGGCGGGCAGTCGGGCGGGCGGGCGGCAATCAAATGTTGTCCGTGCATTAACTCATGAACCGTTCAACCAAAGCTTTTAAAATTTTAATATGTTGTTACTGACAACTAAATGAAGGTCAAGTTCAATAATGGCGATTTTGACTTTTACCGTTCAGGAGTTATGGTTCTTGAAAGATTGAAAAATGGAGTTTCCAGTCGTGTCCGTGTATTTACACATGAACTGTTCTACCAAAGCTTCCCAAATTTTATTATGTTGTTACTGATGACAAAATGGAGGTCAAGTTCAATAATGACGATTTTGACTTTTACCGTTCAGGAGTTATTGTTCTTGAAAGATTGAAAAATGGTGTTTCCAGTCGTGTCCGTGCATTTTCTCATGAACCATTCAACCAAAGCTTTTGAAATTTTTATATGTTGTTACTGATGACAAAATAGAAGTCAAGTTCAATAATGACAATTTTGACTTTTACCGTTCAGAAGTTATGGTTCTTGAAAGATCGTAAAATGGCGTTTCCATTCACTTTATTGCATTTACTCATGAACCATTCAATCTAAGCTTTTCAAATTTTAATATGTTGATACTGATGACAAAATGGAGGTCAAATTTGATATTGACGATTTTCACTTTCACCATTCATCAGTAATGGTTCTTGTGATATTGCCAGGACACAAATAAATGTTAATAAATCCGGTTTGCTGTCGTTGTGACAGCCTCTTGTTTTTATTTTATATAGATTAGACCGTTGGTTTTCCCGTTTGAACGGTTTTACACTAGTAATTTTGGGGCCCATTATAGCTTGTTGTTCGATGTGAGCTAAGGCTTCGTGTTGAAGGCGGTACATTGACCTATAATGGTTTACTTTTTTTAAATTGTTATTTGGATGGAGAGTTGTCTCATTGACACTCACACCACATCTTCCTATATCTATTCAATAGACACAGTTGTATTGGTTTAAACATAAGCTTTGCATGCCCATATTTTTATTTATTGGTATATTGTAATTCGGAGCCGACTTCATAAGTATGGTTTAGTTGTGTCCAATCCATTTTACTTAGAGTAAATAACATATGTTTCTACTGAACATTAGCTTTGTCATACAATTTGATAATGAATGAGGCAATAAGAGCCTTGACATTTACTGGATGTAGATAAATCTATAGGGTTCTTGCTCAATTTAGGGAGACTTTCAGTAGTAACTAGGTGGATTTGTTTTTAACTAAAACACTGTAGCATGAATATTTGTTGGAACATATGTTTCGTTTTAGAAAAAATAGAAGGAACTGCCTATTCCTTCTTGGCTTTGTTACGGCCAGAAATCGCCTTTAAATTGTAGCCAACAAAAGACACAAATCAATAGTAAAATTTAACAATATTATACAAAAGTTTACAAGACGTATTACACAAATATTACTGTCAACTTAACTGTCAAAATATGAGTCCAATCTTTATCTTTATCTGTATCCGGATATCTTTCGGAATCCAATCTGAATATTACAGTCACAATCCAGTATGATGTTGTTTGTAGAATAAAAGTGTCAATCCAAATGCTATGAATATTAATGTCTATCGGTGTCTAAGTTTAAGTCCAAGAGTGTGTTTTACTTTAGTGTCTATATATATATAATTGTCATGGAAAATACTAGAACACTCTAGAATGGAACGTCCTAGAAAGTTACAACGGAAGTTTCTAGTAAAATGTAGAAGTTTATACAACGCATCTTTTATTAGGATCATTCTGGAAAGTTCCAATCATTCTTGTTTCAGTGATTTCTAAACTGCACATTTATAAGATTATTCTGTAAACAACTATCAGGCCACACAACACAAATCAGGCCAACATAAATAAATACAATAATTACAATATCATAACACCTCCCCCTTAAAAGAAGTTTTAATGTAACAAAAACTTATCATGAATAATATGAACAAATATACATAGTATATACAAAATGTTTTAATAAGCTCTAGATAAAGCATCTGCTATTACATTATCTTTACCCTTGATATGTTTTACAATAACATATTCCTGTAACAATAAACTCCACCTAGTCAACCTCTGATTCTTGTTTCTCAATTTATGTATGAAGGTGAGAGGATTATGATCAGTACAAACAAGAATAGGATATACAGTGGGATTCAAATATACATCAAAATGTTGAAGTGCTGACAACATTGCAAAACACTCTTTTGATAGTTGAATAATTTTTCTGATGTTTATCTAATTTCTTGGAAAAATATGATATAGGTTTCTCAACATTATCATCTGTCTCTTGATATAAAACAGCTCCAATTCCTACATCGCTTGCATCAACGGCAAGTTTAAATTGTTTTTCAAAGTCTGGAGTAATCAGAACTGGACTATTAATTAAAAGTGATTTGCTATTTTCAAAAGCGTTTTGACAATTTTCACTCCAGATAAATTTAGAATCTTTTCGTAAAAGATGAGTCAATGGTTGAACCACAGTAGCAAAATTTGAACAACATTTTCTGTAAAATCCAATCATGCCTAAATATCTCATAAGTTGTTTTCTATTTGTAGGAGGAGGAAATTTGGAAATGGCTTCCACTTTAGCCATAATAGGTTTCACTTGACCTTGGCCAACTGTATGCCCTAAATACTAGTAATCAACAGTGGCCTGACAAAATTCACTTTTACCAAGATTAATAGTCAAATTTATCATACAAATGTGTTAAATGCTGTTCCCAGCTATCACTACATACAATTAGATCATCAATATAAGCATAACAACAGTTTAAATCTTTTATAACATTATTGATCATTCTTTGAAATGTAGCTGGTGCACTTTCATGCCAAATGGCATTACAGTATATTGAAATAAGCCATCATCTGGTGTAACAAAAGCTGATATTTCACGAGCTCTCTGTGTCAATGGAACTTGCCAATAACCTTTCAACAAATCAAATTTGCTTACAAATTTTGCTTGACCAATGTTGTCAATACAATCGTCTATCCTTGGAATCGGATAGGAATCAGATTTTGAGACTGAATTTACTTTTCTGAAATCAGTCACAAAACGAAAGGTTTTATCTGGTTTTGGCACAAGGAGACAAGGAGAGCTCCATTCACTGTTACTCGGCTCAATAATATCATTGTCAAGCATATATTTAATTTCTTTTCTCATAGCTTCAAGTTTGAGTGGATTGAGCCGGTAAGGATGTTGCCTAATTGGAGAAGCATCTCCTATATCAACATCATGACAAACAGCAGTGGTTTTGTTTGGCACATCTGGAAAAAGATTTTTAAAAGAAAATACCAAAGTTTTTATTTCTTCTCTACGATCAAAAGACAAATGTGCAAGTTTTGAGTCTAAATTTGACAAAATTTCTGAATTTTTCAATCTAACTGTCTCTTCGATAGTTTTAGAACTAAAAGGTGGCTCAATTACATCTGGTTTGTCATGATTGTTCTCATGATTGTTCTCAAATTTAACCATGCCTAAAGTGGCAACTGGTTTACTCTCACATTCATTAGTACGCTCAAAATATGGTTTTAACATATTAATATGACAGACTCTATTTTGTTTGCGCCGACCTGGAGTTTTCACAATATAATTCAAATCATTGATTTAACTCTATTGTATAAGGACCACAATATTTAGCCTGTAAAGGATGTCCAGGGACTGGCAAAAATACAAGTACCTTATCACCAGGCTCAAAAACTCTGTCCCTGGCATCTTTATCATACCATATTTTCATCTTGTTCTGTACATTTTTTAAGTTTTTCTGAGCAATTTGACAAGCAGTGTATAATTTTTCTTTAAATCTAGATACATAGTCTAAATGATTCAAGTCAGTATGATCAGTAAGCCACTTTTCCTTAATCAATTTTAACGGTCCCCTTACAGTATGGCCAAATACCAACTCAAAGGGACTAAAACCAAGGGATTCTTGAACAGCCTCTCGGACTGCAAAAAGTAGAAAGTGAACTCCATCATCCCAGTCTCTGTCAAATTGAAGGCAAAAAGTTCTCATCATGTTCTTCAATGTTAGATGAAAACGTTCTAAGGCACCTTGAGATTCTGGATGGTACCGACTTGATCTATACTGAGCAATCCCTAACTGGTACACGACTTGCTGAAATAAACCTGACATGAAATTTGGTCCCTGGTCGGACTGTATACACTTAGGAAGTCCTACTAACGTGAAAAATTTGATAAGAGCTTTGACAATAGTAGGTGTCTTGATATTTCTTAGCGGAATAGCCTCAGGAAAGCGAGTAGATGTACACATGATCGTCAATAAATACGCATTTCCAGTTTTGGTTTTTGGTAAAGGTCCAACGCAGTCAATTAGAATTCTGCTGAAGGGTTCGTCAAAGGCTGGAATAGGCAGAAGTGGTGCTGGTGGTATTTTCTGGTTAGGCTTACCAACAACCTGGCATATATGGCATGATTTGCAGTATTCTTTGACATCATTTCTAAGTCTTGGCCAGTAGAAATGCTGCAAGATCTTAAGGCAAGTCTTTCTTATACCTAAGTGTCCAGCCAAGGGGGTGTCATGGGCAAGACCAATAATTTCTTGCCTATAAACTTTAGGCACCACCACTTGGTATACCACTCTCCATTCCTCCTCTGGGGTAGCATCAGGAGGCCTCCACTTCCTCATTAAAATGCCGTCCTGATGGTAATAGCATTCGGCCACTTTGTCTGCTTCCTCCTGTGGTTGAGCCCTCTGGCTGAGCTGAAGAACCTCAGGGTCTTTATTTTGTTCTTCGAATAAATTCTTTCTGTCTAATGAATGGCTGTTTACGTCTGGCCATGGCATAATAACATTCTTGTTAACACTAGGTGGTCTTATTATGGCCTTTTCTGATCTACCAGGATCTTCTATGTCGGCTAGAAAAGTGTCAGAAAGGTCCATGTAATCAAACTGGTCTTCTTGCAAATCCTCATCTTGCTGTTTTCTAGCCATCGCCCTAGTAACAACACAAGCTGGATACAATTCAGCATCATCTTCAGGTGATTTAAAATCTAACACGGGTTCACTGATAACAATTGGTTCAGCAACCACTTTGTTCCTAGCTAAATCGTTTCCTAGCAATAATGTAACACCCTCAACAGGGAGATTAGGACGAACACCTACAATAACTGGTCCAGTTATCAAATCTGACCTCAGATAAATACGATGGAGAGGAACATCTATACAACCTAACTCTACACCTTGTAACAAAACGGAGGCACCAACAGAAGTCTTCTCGGACAAAGGCAACACACCTTCTAACAATAAAGACTGAGAAGCTCCAGTGTCTCGTAAAATCTTAATAGCCTGAAGAGTAGAATCATCAACAATAGAAACAAACCCATCAGACATAAAGGGTTTATATTCCTCCATGTAATCACAAAAACTGGACTCAAAAGCCTGACTCGCAGGACATTCCAATGTACTGGTAACAACGGGTGTCGTACAAGCACTTGACTTTGGCTTATTATCTAATTCATTCTTCTTCTGGAGTCTAAAACAATCAGCCATCAGGTGACCATTCTTCTTACAATAAGCACAAATCAGTGTCTTCTTCTCAAAAGTATCAAATTTTGGACTAGACATATTATAACTGGACTGACTCTTATTCTGTGCAACAGGCTTACTATCAGTACGCTCAGTGCTTTGATTTTTGTAATTTCCACTGGAAGTATTTATATTTTGACCCTTGAAACTTCTTTTATGTGAAAGGGTATAATTATCTGAAATTACAGCTGCATCATGTATTGTCCCAACAGTTTTGTCGTCTAAATGTGTTTTTAAGTCTAAATGAACACATTGTTTGAACTCTTCTGAATAACATCAATTGTCTTAGGTTATCAAAATTGTTATTTGTTTTCTTTGAAGTAAGCCATTTATCAAATAGATCTTCTTTTTCCCGAGCAAATTCCACATAGGTTTGCGAATCAAACTTTTTATAAGATCTAAATTTCTGTCTATATGCTTCTGGTACTAGCTCATAAGCTTTCAAAACTTCCTGTTTCACCGTGTCATAATCGGAACTTTTTTCTGATGGAAGTGCGGCGTATATTTCAGCGGCCTTACCCTCAAAAACACTTTGTAGCATTGTAGTCCAATATGGCTTTGGCCAATTCAAATTATGAGCAATTTTCTCAAACTGTGGAAAATATTTATCGACTGTTTTTTTCACAAAATCTGGGAACCAAGCGTATATTTTTTGCTGCATCAAAATATTCTGATTTCAGCTGGACTTTAGTGTTGCTTTCTTCCTTGACCATTTCAATTTTCATTTTCGCCATTCCTTCATTTCAAGTTCTTTTAACTTCATTTCAAGTTCTTTTAACTTCATTTCAAGTTCTTTTAATTTAAATTCATCTTCTTTTTCCTTTGTTTTCTTTTCCAATCTTTCCTTCATTTCAAGTCTTTTACTATTTGTCTATTCCCAAATTTTTTATAATTTGTTTTCTCATAGATACCTTAAAATTCAATTTCAGATGTTTAGCAAGCAACATTAATTCCTCTTTCTTTAAATTATCAAACCCTTCCAGGTCTGGCGTTTTCAAAAATTTACCGGCATCAAATGCCATTTTGTAGAATTTTGTTGGCTAGTTATAATAAAAATACTGAATAAATTTTGAATAAGATATTTTCGTTATCCCGGACGAGCCCCCAATTTCTGTTACGGCCAGAAATCGCCTTTAAATCGTAGCCAACAAAAGACACAAATCAATAGTAAAATTTAACAATATTTATTATACAAAAGTTTACAAGAAGTACTACATTAATATTACTGTCAACTTAACTGTCAAAAAATGAGTCCAATCTTTATCTTTATCTGTATCCGGATATCTTTCGGAATATAATCTGAATATTACGGTCACAATCCAGTATGATGTTGTTTGTAGAATAAAAGTGTCAATCCAAATGCTATGAATATTAATGTCTATCGATGTCTAAGTTCAAGTCCAAGAGTGTGTTTTACTTTAGTGTCTATATATATATATATATATATATATATATAATTGTCACGGAAAATACTAGAACACTCTAGAATGAAACGTTCTAGAAAGTTACAACGGAAGTTTCTAGTAAAATGTAGAAGTTTAAATAACGCATCTTTTATTAGGATCATTCTGGAAAGTTCCAATCATTCTTGTTTCAGTGATTTCTAAACTGCACAGTTCTAAGATTATTCTGTAAACAATTATCAGGCCACACAACACAAATCAGGCCAACATAAATAAATACAATAATTACAATATCATAACAGCTTTAATGTCTTTAATAGTCTACGGACCTTGCTGTATATTATCATCACTTTGTATATGTCCTTGCAACAAACAATGATAGAATTGTTAACCGTTTTGTCAGCTGCTACAATCTCATGGGTTTGACTGGGCTATTAAAATATGATCATACCATATACATACATATATTTTTTCTTCCGACCGACAGTCATTGAAAACCTTTGAAAAAGTGAGCGGCTGACTGGCTGGCTGTACAGGATGTATAGATTTGCTCCCAATGGGAACGTTGAATTTAATGTCTCGTACAGAGAGAGAGTGTCACGTTTTCTGTGCCTTAAAGGAATCTTTCATTGACCCTTTGAATGGTCCGAAGGAGGTCTTTTAACAAGCCGAATGTCTACCCTGTCCAATATAACCTCATTTCCAGTGATATTCCAAGCAGCGTCTTTTATAAGACCTACTTATTGTGAAAAAAATGATAATTTGTTCTCGACATGAACATACAGATGGACGGAAAAAAACCAAGGCACTTTCAAATATTTTTGAAGAAAGAACCTCAAAGACTAAGATTTTGTAGTAAGGTGAAGTGGAAATGTTAACATAATATTAAAACATTCCGGAAGTATTTCCGATCAAAAGGCAATAGTTTCGACGCTTTTCATGTACATTCTATGCAATTATAGACCAACTTTACAAGATGTTGAATGCTACATATATAACGTTTCCATATTCTAAATTGAAGACTACTAAATGAATACAAATTCTCATCAAAATTCAAAATATCGCGCATACTTTGCCTTAAGGCATTTATTTAGTTACAGTGACTTGACTGTAAGTATTGCTACCCAGCAATTGCAACTCATTCAAAACTTTGACCAAATTGCAATTTGTATTATTAAACCAAATTGTTCAACTGGTCAGAATTTTGAGCAATTGTTCAGCCAAAATTTGAAAGTGCTAGGTGATAAAAATAAAACATACTTACAATCCTATAAGACTTTAACTCCACTTTAATGATGTTATGACAAACTTGACAGTTTGTATAGCTATATATTATAGTCATTTCCATGCTGAAGGAACTGTTATTATTTTGAATTGCTATAAAAAAAAATGTCCAAACTAAGCTTTCATATAGTTTTTCTTTCTAAAAGTATTCTATATTCATAAGAATCAGATATCATTTTAAATAAAACATCATATATTCAGTAAAATATGTGTGAAATAACAATATGCTATTGGAAAGTTTCCATGGGGAGATAACCTAAAATATTATTCTTTTGAATAAAGACTTTTTGAAAGAAAAAAATATTATCTCTCCATGGACACTTCCTACAAACATATTGCAATTTTACACATATTTTACTGAATATGAAATGTTTTAATTCACATAATGTCTGTTCTTATGAATATAGAATACTTTCAGAAAGAAAAACTATATGAAAGCTTAGTTTGGACATTTTTATAGCAATTCAAAATAATAACAGTTCCTGGCGCTAACTGTCATTAGACTCACGGTAGGTATAGTGTCCGGCTAGGATCGTGGTTTTTCGAGTGATTTGATCGGGTTTTTTTCGAGTGTGAGCACTTTTTTTCGAGTGAATATTATCAAAAATGTAAACAAGCAGACTTCCTTTCTGACAAGACGTGACATAGAAGCTTGAGTTTAATATACAAGGTTATACATGATATGTTTGCATTTGAGATATAAAGATAGTATCTTTCTGACATTGCTTTTCGTTTAAAAAGTTAAATTTAGTCTTAAAATGCTTTTATTCCAAAATACCGAATAAAGCCCTTTTCTTACTCATACTAATGCAAATGTCGACGGAAATGCATACATCAGTGGAATCCATATAATCCTTAGATATACAGACACTTTACAAGAAATATTGTTCTTGCATTGAAAACGACATTTTGAGACTAAATTAAGTTTTTCATGTCTCTGCTTTTTCGAGAGCAGCCCGGGCTTTTTCGAGTGTGTCCTTTTTTAACGAGTGATTATACACATTTCTTATAGCTAAAAATGTTATGTGTTTACGTTTAAGAACGGCTCAAATTAAGTACTTTCAAGGCACATGGTGTATCAACACTTGTATTTTATCATGAAACAAGTATCGTTCATTTGTATATATTATTTTTCTCACATCTTATAAATTGCATGTACAATATATAATTATCCATGATGTCAACAATCTAATGTGAGTGTTCCGGATACACCCTGATTAAGACAATTACTTGAAAGGCAATGGGTTTCAACTTGTAACTTGTGCTGTTTTGGGTAGCCTTTGAACTATAAAATTAATACATTTCATGTAACCGTCATTGTTATAGATAAGTTTATTTGTAGTATTGAATCGTTTCTAATGTATACCTATATGGTCCCAAATTGGGTGTCCCCTTGGGCAATTATTTCTTTTGCCACCTCTTTCGCCAAAACAATATATTTTTCGCCACTTTATTACGTTTTTTTCGCCAAGTAACATAAATATATCTTTCGTTTAAAATTTTTCATTTTTTCTACCCCACCCCACCCCTAAACCGTTAGTTTTCCCGTTTGAATGGTTTTGAAAATTTTCCTTTTTTTCTACATCACCCCACCCCTAAACCGTTAGTTTTTCCCGTTTGAATGGTTTTGAACTAGTTATTTTGAGGACCCTTTATAGCTTGCTGTTCGGTGTGAGCCGCAAGGCCCCGTGTTGAAGGCCGTACCTTGACCTATAATGGTTTACTTTTATAAATTGTTATTTGGATGGAGAGTGGTCTCATTGGCACTCATACCACATCTTCCTATATCTATTATATGGTCCGACCATACGCGTACAGTTTGACCATATGAGTATACGCATATGGTCGTGACCATGCGCGTATGGTCCCACTATAAAAGATTATACATCTTAGATATTTCATTATCTATTTGTCTTGTATCTTGTATTATTGCGTGAAGCCCTGATGTTATGATTCTGAGAAAACAATTTGGGTTTGATGGACAGTTATACAAACAAGCCATAAGAGCGCCCATGGGTGGTATATTTTCACCATCATGCACATATCTGCATCTGTATGTCCTATTAATAAATATCTTAGATAAGTTCCAATGAAAAGATAACATCAATCAGTGGCGGATCCAGAATTTTTCTTAAGTGGGGCCCACTGACTGACCTAAGAGGGGGCCCGCTCCAGTCACGCGTCAGTGATTCTCTATATAAGCAACCAAATTTTTTCCCCAAAAATGGGGGCCCGGCAGTATAAATGACATATCTTAAGTTTAATAAAATAACATACTCTTGTTAAATACTCGTTCAAATGGTTATAAAATTATGTTCAAAGGACTGAACATTATATAGTAATTGCACTGGATCCCTCTGGCCTGTTGATTCTAATAGCTATCAAGAGTCAAACCCCCAAGCCATTTTACTCGAAGCTGTGAACATGAACCGTGCAGGATTATGTTGTGTATTGTCCGCAGTTCTTCTGCCTCGCTGAATGTTTTCACGGTCCATTGACTCTTCTGTTTTTTTCTCACCAAAAGGGCTCATGCTTCTTGCACATGATCCACGTGAGGTAGATTCTCGAGATCTTACTCTTTGTGGCGTCCTATAGATACCACCAAAGGCTTGGACGTTGTCATCGTGATGATCAACTCTAAGAATTTGTGCTGTTTTGTAATTGTCTGTGATCCCTGTATACTGTACGTTGTTGTCCTTAATATTAGAATTATGCCGTCTTTTTCTATTGATTTTGTTGACATTAATGGTTTTTGGTACTGTATAATCACTGTTATGACTATCATAAGTACCATCTTCGTCAACTTTAACAAGTCTTTGTGACTTGAAAATATCTCTATCCTCCCTGCTCCTTCTTTTATTTATTCCATCTTCGTCGACTTTAACTAGTCTTTGAGACTTAAAAATATCTCTATCCTCCCTACTCCTTCTTTTATTTAGAGGTGCCATGTAACTACTACCTATACCAGTCACAGCGGGCGTATCCAGTCTTTCAGGTGGATTGTTAATCCCACCAACACCTCTCGCATTCGGTGTATCCCTATTCGTATTGGTTACCCACTGTAAACCGTCATCTCTCCTTTGAAACAGAAAACCTGGAAAAGATCAAATGTACAACCAAAATAAATAGAACATGTATACTGAGAATGAGATGAATGCGTTTCATATTTCTATTGAATTTTTTCAATAGGCCGAGAAAATGCCTCATTCTGATAATATAAAAATAAGAAGATGAGGTAAAATTGCCTATGAAACAACTTTTCACCACAGACCAAATGAAATAGAAGTTAACAACTATAGGTCAGATCTCGGCCTTCAACAATGAGGTACACATGGGGTTGAACATGTTTGTAGGCGCACAACCCTCTCCTAATCGGGGACAATTGTGTAACGGTGCAAACATATGAAAAAACTATGAAAATTCGTTTGAAAGGGTTTAACTCGTTAGATCACGGGCGCTGTTGGATTTGATCACCCCCTTTCTTTATCAAAAAAAAAATCCCTCTATCCTTACTTTATTTAAGGGGGCCACTCCACAAACGCCTGTGATACAAAGCAGAAAACATCAAACAAAATCACAGACTGGACGTGGCAGGCTATTTATACATTCCTTTTACAACAAAAACTTTTTATGTACAGATCCGAGAATACTTGCAGTTACTGACAGCTAGTTCGAAGCCTTTAACAACTAATTAAAAAAAATCGTGTATCAAAGACTATAGTATAAATCAGCACACATCCGACATCCATTGGATTTAGTGTAAAGACGTCATTACAGTCAGAGAAAAGCATTGGCCTTGTGCAATGCCAAGATATATGTATCGACAGATTTGGAACATTGCATGTGCATATTTATACATTTGCAATTAGATTTTTCAAACAACCATTGGATTCAATATGCTAACTTTTATTAGATAAGATTGTGTGGAAATGTAGTGCTAAGAGTTGAAAAGTCAAAACTGTCAGTAGAGTCAGATGTTATTAATTGAAATAAAACAAAAAACTAAAACCTTGCTCTCCACCTTCATTGTCATCTTCGTCTTCTAATCTGTTCCTGTTCGGAGCTGGTCGCACCTGCATATTAATCTTCTTTTTCTTGCGGTGACATTTGCAGAAAAAATATATCGCCATTGCAGACACTGACGTAATGGCGAAAATTGCAACAAATATAACCACTATTAACAATCCAGACCATTGATTATCCGTTGCCATCTGAAATTTGGGAATATGCTTATTTATTAAGGATGAACATAATATCATTTTTTTTTTTTTTTTTTTTTGCGAATTTTTCCTTTAAGAAATGCTCAAAATGTATTTTTCAGTACATGCTTTTCTTCGTCATTTGAAAACTAATGGATAATTGTCGGTTAGGCAATCATATAAAATTCTGTATTTCATATGTGTATGCAACTGACAAAAAAATACACTATAGTTTACTTGGCTCACTTTAATAATTTAAATTGAAATTGAAAAAAAAATGTTCTAGTCTAGCAAGCAATTGACCTAAGTCCTAAACATTCCCAACTATAAACTTTAAAGTCACCATAGAATTTTTTTCAATTAAAGAATATCAATACATCTATATTTGTTTTCCCCATGTGTGAATTATTGTAAAAAGACGTTTAAATTATACGTACCTTTTAGGGAAAAGTTAATTATGATTCAGAATATACCATTAATAATTCCGTAGTTTTTCCAGACTCTTGTTATTGAACTGTGCAGTGTGACCTTAGCATATATTTGACATAATCTTACTATGTTACTTAACGAGCGAGGAACAGATTAGAAGATTAAGCAGCTTACGAGTGGTTTTAGATTCTAATTATCAATTAGAGAAACGTGTGCGTATTTAAACCAAAATAAGGCTAAATCTTAATCCGAGAAAGCAAGTTCAAATTGAATATAGTATAGGGCATATTTTTAACGTGCTCATAAGTACTTAAAATAAATAATAAATAAGGAAAGGTTGAGAAGATTTTTTATATTATCGATTTGAATATTTTCATATAATTATTTTGTGAGGGATAAACACATGTACTCCAACTCTGTTTCAGAATTGAAGAAAAAAATATACGAATACGTATGCCAGTTTAGCTTGATTCGGTTCACATACTTGTATAACAATACAAAAATAAGGTCTTGAGAGCTTTTTACCGTGCTACAAGCGTACGTCGCGTGATATGAGACATATAATGCTGCGGCTGCGGTGTTAGTAATATGTATATAGCTCTATATTTCGTAACTCAAAGTATGCTTTCTACCTTGTTCACAGATTATTTAGACTAACTGCATAAGTCTCTGTTGTCATCTTTCTGGTGTCCTTGAATTAATTTTCATGGTTTAGCGACAGATAATAAACTGTACATATATAATAAATGACTTAACCATTAATTAAGAGTTACAGATTATGGAAAATTCTACATGTCTGTTGGCCAGGTTCGTTTGACCTTGATCACATTTATTGTATCAACGGTCAGTGTTAAAACCACTATATCAACAACAGGACACTTAAAATTACGTTTCTTTTAAAACAAATAAAAGCTACCTTTTGAGCAATTAAAATCCCTCCGAGCGAATTCATAGGTACATGAAAACACGGACAACATCACAACCAAACAGAAAAGCAAAACACTACAAAGAAAACTAAAGACCGAGCAACACGAACCCCACCATAAACTGGTAGTGAACTCTCGGGTACTTCGACCAAAACAGTTTAGGCACCACTAGTGTCACACTTTGTGTTTTAAACATGTTTTGAATATATAAACTATATCGCAGAATCTTCTGCTTAAAATAAAAATACGATATATTTTTTTTCTTAATACCTACACATTTTATTATCACAATCTAAATTGGGTGATCATTATGCGACACACATACATTCATTCATTTATTCATTCACTCAATTCTTTATTTTATTTCCTCTATCAAGAGATTGAATGAACAACATATATGTTAACGGATTAAATTACAAAAGTTTACAAAACAGACAACACAATACACTATTACATTATGTACACTTACAATAGTAAATTACCAAACGAACATTTTGATGGCAAAAAAAAGAAGAAAACAAAAAAGAAAACACAAAAATGTTCTCACTAACAATAGTTCATGTATTGGCACGCTACCGCATCATCCCTCTCGTGACTCTGCTATACTCAACAACACACAGTGCAACGTGTACGTGGCACAGATTGAGAAAACTGTTGGTGTCAACATTGACTGATTCAGACACGCATACAAAGAATTAATAGAATACAAAAACTCTTCAAAATTACATTTTAACAAATCAGAAATAATCTTCAATTAGTTTCCATGCAAGAAATATTTTACCCAAGATTCAATTCAGCAGGAACAAGTAATACTATATAGATTCAGTTACCGCAGAAGGATTTAACAATTACCGATGACCTTCTTGTGTAACGGTTTATTTCTTCCTCTGTGATATTTTATCCTGAGGATAATTTGTCCTGGTAATTTTTTTCCAGGCATGGTATTTCACAGGTTGATTTTTTCCAGAGGAGTGAAAATCGATCTGTGTTATGCGGATAGTATGTACCGGTATATATTTGCCGTACTATATTTCACAGAACCGTGTGAAATAGAGTCCCATTTACTACTATGTAGGTTACTCACAATCAGTATATACCTGACTATAATTATAAAATGTTTCACAAAGGTAGACCAAATTTGCATAATTTATCAAAGGGAGGTAATTATGAGCAATTTATATTTTAAAGATATTAATATAATATATATTTCTGAATCTATTTTATAGTGAAATTTTTCCTTGAACCTTATTTTATATATATTCATTGATATAAAAAGATGACTTACAACTTGATTTAATAAGACAGATAACATTTCACAGGTAAAAACTATCCAGCTGTTAAACATGCTTTTGTTCCAATATATTGTTATGCTATGATTTATCTGATTTCCATATAATCAACAACTACATGTACATCTCTGTCCCCAGACAAAACTATTTATAAAGTTAAAAAAATCATCAGAATCAAATTCTTCTATTACTGATAACAGTAGTAATGCAACTATATTTCTACCTTACTTTTAAATTTATATTTGTACTGAGATCTGAAAACAACTCACTTTAACATGTATTTCACTAACCTTATTTAATCATGATATTATTTTCACAATTACGATCTTTGAAATTACTTCTGGTTTTCTTCCCTATGTTTCATGATAATTTTCTCTTTAAAAGGATGATATTGACTTGAATATTTCAGGTAATTTTTTCAAGGATAATTTGTGAAATTATTTCCCATTATAATACATTTTTTTTAACAGTTTCGCTTTATTTCAAATACACTATTATTATTTCATAATATTTTTAAAGGATAAGTTTTTTCTAATAACTATTCAATAAGTTAACTACCAAGATGGAATTTCACGGCAAAGGAAAAAATATCCCAGGGAAATATTTTCCTCCGGATAAAAAAATAATAACAACTACTGTGACATTTTTTCCTCCGGATCAAATTTTACCCGGATATAATTTTGCTTTACACTTGCGGCTGTCCTTCGGTATATCGAGAAAAATGATCGCGGAAGAATAAGTAATGGTGATCAAGTATAGCGATTGATACAGGATCATGAACAGAAGAAAATATTATCGAGAAGGCACACGACACAGTAAATGGTATAGCTTATTTGCAATTTTAATGACAAATATTGGAAAAATTTAAATTGTTCAAAATTATGCCTTATTTTACGAGAAAATCAAGATTCAAAAGTTTACAAACCTACAATTATAGTCTACAAACGGCAGGTTTCTTATCGAAATTTCAATGCTTAGCACGGATGCACCGTAACATATTCAGTTCAGCTACATAATGTGCAATGGGTGCAATGCTTGATTCAACAAAATCGTTAAAAAAATAAACAATCGTTATTATATCATAAACATGCATACTAATGGTATATATTTTTTTATGTCCTCTTTTTAACTTCATGCATTTTTCACTCAGTCCTCAATTTTCAGCAAGTTTTCTTCCACCTTTTTCTTTTTTTCTGACATTGTTACAATGTTTTAGAAATTGCTTCAGGGTTCCTTATTTACTCATGCATCATTAGTCGGTCAAATAATCTTTATATTTATTTACAAGGCAATTGCGAAAGCAAAACATACATAGTCCCTAGCTTTTACCGGAAAAATTCTTAACCGGTCCCGTTCCCGAACCATTTATTAGCCTTTTTTATCTACTTCCTTTTTAATCCAACATGTCGAAAAGAGGTTAACATTTGTTACATTTCTATATTTAATCCACAATCATCTGTCAATCTGTATCTTACAAAGTTATGTTCATCTATAATTTAGGAAGATAAATGATTTAACTTGGTCGTCACATAGATATTTTGAAAATCAGACCAATAATAAAGGATGTTCGGCTTTATTTCTACGGTAGTGGTAGAAGAAGAGAAAAACAAATGCATAAACACATACCACAAGTTTGACATAAGAATCTATAACTTTAAAAGTGTTGTATTTAATACTACAAATTCATTCAATTGAATTTATAATGTTATAAAACTTAATTCTTCACAATGTTATTCCAGTCCAGTTACATTACCGTGTTGTGTGTCGCGCTCTGTCCCAGGTTAGGGGAGGGTTTGAGCTTAAATCTAGTCTAACCCACCACATTCTGTATGTGCCGGTCTCAAGCCAGGAGCCTATAGTCTAGTTCACTGGTTGTTATTGGTTCATGTCCGTCAATTTTGTTTTTGTGTTTTGTAATGAATTAGACAATTGCGTCACTACATACAGTATCGGGTCTAATTGTTGAAGGACTTATGTTTGCATATAATTGCTTACATCCACTTCATTTGAACTTTGGTGGATAGTTGGCAATAATACCACGTCTCTTTACTTATATATTTGACATGAATTTGTAGGTTGAAATTTCTTTGATTTATTATGTTTGAAGTCAGTATCCAAAACATTTATACATGACAGTGGACACCAAAAAGAACATGATAATTGTGCTGATCTCGAATGTGTTTAGGCCTTTATAAAAGTAGTGTACTTATAGTCGCCGTCGGCTGAAATTCGTAGCGGTTATCGGTAAAAATAATCTAAACTATCAATCGCGTTCACTCGAGATATGGTTTTTCACATTCCATTCATAAATCGCAAAAAGAAAAACCACTACTGACCTACCTTTTAAGTGATCGCACTGTAATAATCCTGACCTTCACTTTTTCATAGACGATTTTGAAAGGTGGAATCAGCCATTGTTTTTACCGGAAGTGTTTCCGTGGAGTTCAATTTCATAAAATTTGCATAAAGCGCGGGAAACCTTATCACATCAATGAAAGGAACATTTCAGGAAATTGCGTACAGTGACGAATGTCATATGTAAACAAATGATCCTCATAGAAACGAAGATGCCAGAATTACAATGGAAAATATTCTGGAAAATGTGAAGGTCAGGATTATTACAGTGTGATCACTTAAAAGGTAGGTCAGTAGTGGTTTTTCTTTTTGCGATTTATGAATGGAATGTGAAAAACTATATCTCGAGTGAACGCGATTAATAGTTTAGATTATTTTTACCGATAACCGCTACGAATTTCAGCTGACGGCGACTATAAGCTTTATTTGTGGGATGTAACCAGAAAGCCCTGATTTGGTGATTGATTGGTGTTTCAGTGATATTGTTGTCTTTTTTCAAAACTACCTCTACCGTTTTTTATTGGGAAAAATGCATATTTTTTATTGAAATTGGGAAATATTATTCTAAACACATCTCCGATTTTTTGCTGACCTTTGCTGTCTTTTTTGCACTGTTTTTTCATGTATATACATTTTCAACCCGGAAGATACTTTTCAGAGAGGGGAAAGAAACAAAAGCAATGATGGTACTTAATGCATTGAAAACCACATGTGTTACAAACACCATGATGATTCTGATCAGAAAACCGGATCTCAAAAGTGCTTTTTAATATCAAAATAATAACATGAATACGATATTTACAAACCTTACTACCAATGCCATTACTGTTTGGGGAAAATGTAGACCTTTTTGGGAGGAATCTTAAGCCATTTTTTTTAGAAATTGGGAATTTTCTCTAGGGGAAAAGGCCGAATTTCGGCTGTTATTTGAAGCAAACAATATCACTGTGTTTAAATGCCACTTTAGCACCTAGTCATTTAAGTCATTCACCTGCCACATGTGGGTTTCAAAGTCACAATCTCTGTGTTGACAGGCTAGTGATAACGTAGTTTGACTTGGCTTAATCACTCCGCCACGCAGTCTCCCTCCCCCTGTGAAAATGTGTATGCCTAAATGAAAATGTTACGTCAGTGGTTAAATTTCAATTGTTTGGGACATTACTAGAGTCAGAAACAGCAATTTATGTATAGTTCAAAAATATACTTCACTGTACCCAATCTTGTTGAAATCTATTCCTGAAAATTTAAACTAAGTTATAATAAATGTAACCCCTTTCCAACTACAAATGTAGTACACTTTTCATTACCACCACAATTCATTACAAAAGTGACCTGAAGAAGGTTAACACTGAAAAGAGAGATATTTTCTTACAGGATCTCTTATATCTCAAACATACTAGCATTAAAAACCTTTGATGGGTGGTCTAAACCATTCCATATTTTATGTGTATGGCAGAGAGCAGGAATAACAATTAACAAGTCTTTGGTTTGAACCAATTGGGATTGAATGAATGCAATCCAGGTGAGCACAGTACACTTCCACAAGACCCATGAAGCGGTAAACTTTTGAAAAATGTTATAAATACATGTACATGTATGTCATGTTGAAGTAAATTATTTGACCTAAAAACAAAGTATTGCTGTAGATAAAAATGCCGAGAAAGATGAATACTCATATATTTTACTGAATAAATATGTTAAGTCTGCATTGTATACTCATTACAATTTATCTATTCCAATTTTAGGAAGAGGAGGTTCCGCAGGAGGAAAGTTCAGGATCTCCTTGGCTTTGCCAGTTGGAGCAGTTATTAATTGTGCTGATAATACAGGTATGAGAACATGTAAGGCCTGGTATAAGGAGTAATCCACAAAAGCTATCAACAGATGTGACAAAATGTTTGATATTTTCATAAAGTATTATTTCAGGAAATGTGAAGATTTAAAAACATTTTAGTACAGAAAATATTTTCTTGATGACTAAACTATTGATGTTGACTCCATAAAGATCAAAATAATTCTGTCAAAATATATAAAAAAAAAAAAAAATAATCAAGTTAATAGTTTGATTCATAAGTAATGCCCAAACTATACAAAATGTATCATCCTTCAGAAAGAATAGAAAATTAAATGCTTTTAACGTGACATTGAAATATCAGTGAACTTGTTTAACGTAGATTCTGAATGGATATTGAAATTTTTCAGGAGCAAAGAACCTGTATGTGATTGCTGTCCATGGTATTAAAGGACGTTTGAACAGAATGCCAGCTGCTGGGGCTGGTGATATGTTTGTAGCCACAGTGAAGAAGGGAAAACCAGAACTTCGTAAAAAAGGTCAGCGCAATAACAGTGTTCCAAATTTCCTTAAATGTGATATGTGTTTGGACTCAAATTTAAAGCATAGACTTGCCAATAAAAGTTTAAAACAAAATTCCTAAAAACTATGTGAAGTTGTGACCTTTTAAAAAAAATCTTCTGGATACAGACAAATTTATACCAAAACTTGGTTACAATCAACTGTAAGTGTTAAAATAAAAATAAAAATCCCCATAATATATGAGAAATCATGTGATGACTTGGTTCTGGCCATCTTGCAGGAAAAAAATATGATGTGATTCTTTCAGAACGGTGTTTGATAAAAAGAAAAATTTACAAATCTGGAAAAAAACTAATGTGAAAACCAATGGCCGGCCTCCTTGATTAGAAAAAAAGACTAAATGTTTGAATACTAGCAACCGTCATTAAAAAATGATTGTCGCCAAACTTCAAGGAAGCTATCTTTCAAAGAACTAACACATCTACAGATTAAGATGGATCCAATATATACAGAAATTAAACAAAAAGTACATGCACATGAATTCATATAAAGGTTTTTGCATTTATTCTTTCATATGCATGACTGTGTGATTAATTTTACCTATTAGAAATATAAACATTTTCTCATCAAAACTCTGAATTTGTTTTAACAAATCTACTTTTTATTTTTAGTAATGCCGGCAGTAGTGGTGAGACAAAGGAAACCTGTTCGGAGGAAGGATGGGGTGTTCATTTATTTTGAAGACAATGCGGGGGTCATAGTAAATGTGAAAGGAGAAATGAAAGGTAAAATTTCTGCTGTTTATTGTAAAAAATATGTTTAAGTCGGTATAATAGATATTCTGATAAGCTGTTTGTTGACATAACAGTTGTAGGGCTTACTCCACACCTTTGATCAGAACAGGACAACACATTTATTTCAAATGAAGCATTCCTCAACCTAGTTATATACTGGGGTGTAAAATTAGTTTTCAAAAAAATTATGCAGAGATGCAGATAATATACTAATAAAAAAAACTTGAAGAAATCTATATCAACTGCTAAACTTTGATGGGTGCATAAAAAAAAGATTGAATTTTAAAATGCATTCACTATATATTTCTGATCATAAAAACAAATAAAAATTAATCTGTTTTTATTGAATTTTGTGAAAAAATATTTGTTGGTCAATTTTTATGCCCCACCTACGATAGTAGAGGGGCATTATGTTTTCTGGTCTGTGGGTCCTTCCTTCTGTTCGTCTGTCCGTTTATGCCCCACCTACAATAGTAGAGGGGCATTATGTTTTCTGGTCTGTGTCCGTCTGTTCGTTCGTCCCGCTTCAGGTTAAAGTTTTTTGTCAAGGTAGTTTTTGATGAAGCTGAAGTCCAATCAACTTGAAACTTGAAACAATATGATCTTTCTTATTTTAAGGCCAAATTAGACTTTTGACCCCAATTTCACGGTCCACTGAACATAGAAAATGAAAGTTCAAGTTTCAGGTTAAAGATTTTGGTCAAGGTAGTTTTTGATGAAGCTGAGGTCTAATCAAATTTAAACTTGGTACACATGTTCGCTATTGAATGATCTTTCTACTTTGAATGCCAAATTAGACTTTTTAACCAATTTCACAGTCCATTGAATATGGAAAATGATAATGCGACTGGGGCATCCGTGTACTTTGGACACATTTTTGTTTCATCTTAAAAAGAAAACATAATTTAAAAAAAAATTATATATACATTATTGAGTTGTTGTTTTGTATGATAAATTGTTATAATTAAAGAGTTAAATCCAGATTTGAAATATTGGCTAGAAATGTGCAACATTATAGAGTCCTAATCTCATAGATAAGATAAGATAAAAACTAGTTTATTAAAGTGTCACATATTGATCTACATTAAAATACATAACAATGTTAACATCATAAAAAAGAGGATCAATACCCAGCCTATAAAGACGAGACACTGTATATACAAAAAAAAACTATAACAGATATTACTTATACTGAAGGAAAATGTTTTTTATAAAAAGGCATAGTCATGCATTACATGATTTAAAACTCATTAAATATGTACACACAATTATAAAATATCTATTCATGAATGCTTCAAAATAATAATATAGAACTTACTAATAAAAATCAACAATAAATAAAAAAGAAGTATAATTACAGTTTAGTTCTCTTAAAAACGCCACTAGGGTAAAGGTTACTTAAAATTCAGTAAAAATACAGCAAAAAATAAATCAGTATATATACTCCTTCATGATAAAACATGAACCTCTGTCAAAAGTTTTATCTTGCTGGCCATGTGTAAGACATAAAAATCTGCTCTTATAGTATACTGGTACATGTATATTCAATATCCAAATCATTACTGGTTAAAGCAAATCAAATTTACTATTTAAATTCCCTATATTGTAGAAGGCGAGACCTTTTACTGTATAAATAAGGAAATGTAATAATATTGCCAATGAGAAAAAAAAATCCCCAGAAACAAAAGAACAAGAATGAAGGATACTGTATGTCCTTCAGTCATTATCACATCTTCGCTAACCAAGGGTTACGATCCACTCCCGCTCTCTCCACCCTTGGCAGATTAAGCCAACATTTGTGATATCAATGTTGCGCCATCTATCGGAAGATTAAATTTAAGCCTATTTCAAATACATTATTGTTGACCAATGGTAGCACTTTTACTCTTCAATTTGGAGGTAAAAACACGGTAGCATCTAGATTCTACACACTTGGTAAAGCCGGAAACGAAAATATATGTCAACATTCATGCATTTGTGCATGAAACATACACAGGAACTTCTATTAGTTCATTAAAAACATTCAAGCTGTCACTAAATATAGTCTTATGTTTAGTGATGTAAAGACTTGTTACAATTAAGACCCAATCATGACTAAAAATTATTCAAATGAAAAGAAAAAAAAACAGCTGAGGCACCTCATTAATGATAATGGGCAAAGTCAAAATAAATGGTTCCTTGCATATATAGCAATAATTATCAACCATGCTGATAATTTGATTGGATAATTTGATTTCAAATGATGTGGTTTAATGTGTAGAATATTCCTGCAAAATTTCTTTGGGAAATCTCAAGTATTAAAAAAATTATGTTAAAAAAAGATGCCAAAATTGTCAGGAGTGCAACACTTTTTTGTGACATTTTGAAAAAATACTTTTTTTTCAAGACACAGCAAATTGTTTTATGGAGTGATATGCCATAAATTCTTATTTCTTTGAAAACTGTTATATCTTAGTAATGATTCTAGCTCAAAATGAAGCTTTTCCATTGAACCGTTTTGATACAGATGTGTTTTGAAAAAAAGTTGTGCCATGTCAGGAGTGCAACACAAAAATTAGTATTACTGAGGAATAGAATGAATTTTGCTCAAATGACTCACACCTAAACATAAACAAAAGTCAATACTGTTAAACAAATATGTCCTTTCTAGAATAAATAGTTTATTTACCTGATTATTGATATAAATAATGTGTGAGAGTCAAGTAAATAAGGCCTCCCTATGAGTGTCAGGAGTGCAACTTTGAAGTTTAAAGACTCACACTTAAAAAATACAAAAGCAAATATATGGTTCTGTTTTATTTTTCAAAAGATACTATACTAGATACAAGATTGAACCCAAAGAGTAGTCTGATAGACAAGGAACTTTTCTTTTAGAACCATTTCTTTGATGTCAGGAGTGCAACACTTTTAAAATGACATTTTCTTGGACTTACATTTTAAGATAATCTCACCTCCTAGTGACTTATTTGCATCTAAACATGTTTTCTAACTATTTAGGTTACATGTATGAGGTATCATAAATTCTTAAAGGTAGGTTTCAAAGCAGGACTTAGATCCAAGAATTGTTTTTTGTCACAGGCAAACATATTTTAATGCTAAATATTCATATAATTTTCAAATTATGGAAAGTAATTGTCTTAAACTTTGTCATTTGATAAGGAAATAACCATATTTCATTTTACAAGTTTTAGAATGGTTTCATGTAACACTTATTAAATTATTATAATTGTTATAACAAACTATTAATTGTGTTGCACTCCTGACATGGATTTATCATAACAAACCATTTATCAATTTTTGAGTTCAATTTTAAGACCCAATCTTTCAATGAATGAAAGATGGGAAAGATGGTTGTGAAACTAAGCTTTAGAGTAATATCAGACAGGCTAAGTGCATACAAAGTCAACAAGAACTTCAATTTTGAGGAGTAGAAAATTGAGAAAAACAATGAAATAAGATCCTAATCTGAAGGACAATCTAGACAAATATAAACAAAGAAAGAATAAAGAAAACAAAACAATGTAACACTTAATTCAAAAGACTTTGACCAGAATTAAAACACATATGAGAAAAGGAAAACAAAACAGAGAAAGTGGCAACAAAAGAGAAGAAGAAAATTGACACAAGCTGAAAAAGTTGCAAACCAGCAGAAAATTGTTCAGTCATGTAGCAAAGGTACAGATGCACTAAAAATACCTAGAGAAATCAGAAAGAGAAGTCAAAGAAAAAGACATCTGCCTGACCATTCCAAATCTTGTGGTAAAACAATTGAGCACATCATATCCACAGCTACACCAAGGTGGTTGTCAGAGTTAATGAGAACTGATGGCAGCTGTGTACCAGAAATTGACGAGTCTTAAATATGTTGAAATATAAACAAAGATGAGGAACCCCATAAAGATCTGAAAACTGTTGAAAAGAAAATGACATTTTCAAAGAGTTCCTTAGTTCTAAGTCTAAGTTTTTTAGGTAGCCTCTATTCTTTTTGAAAATGCCAGTTTCTTTTCAAGTTTCCAGATCTATTAAGTGTCTCTCAACTTTATTTCCACTTCAGCACCCATCAATTTCTAGCACACTTCCACCAGTACTGATTAGTTCTTACAACTACCTTGGTTTAGCTGTGGATATGATGTATTCAATTGTTTTAGGGTAATATTTGGGTTTGTCAGGACGAATTAGTCTTCTCTTTCTGATTTCTCTCTATGGTGTATCTGTACCTGTACTTTTACTTATCGACTGGATATTCTTCTGTGAGTTTGGATTTATTTTTTTTTGGCTTGTGTAAATTTATTTTTCTCTTCTGTTGCCAATCTCTCTGGGTTTTTTTTTTTTCATTTTTCATATCTATGTTTTTGTTTTCATGTTTAAGTCTTTGTAATTAAGTTTTACATTTCTTGTTCTTTCTTTGGTTATATAATGTCTAGTGTATCCTTGAGGTGGATCTTCTTTCAGATTTTTTCTCAATTTTCTGCTCATCAAAGTTATAGTCGATGTTGACTTTGATGGTGTGTTTTGGTCCCTTATTAGTCTGTCTGATTTTATTCTCAAGTAAGTTTAGTAAGTTTAGTTTCATCAAATAATTTTCCCATCTTTTATATTTATTTTAAGGTTGGATAGGCAAGATGAACTCAAAATTTGTGAAACTTTCTATGATAAAAATATTGAATATGTGCAAAAACTTTTTGTTGTGGTAAATTCATGTCAGGAGCTCAACAAAATTAACTGTTTGTGATTACAGTTATAATAATTTAATTAGTATTTCATGAAACCATTATAAAACTTTTGAAACTAAAATATGGTTATTTCTCATTAAAATGCACAGTTTATGAGAATCAGCTTCCTAAATTCTAAAATTATATAAAAATTTGTCATTCAAGAATTTTTGATTGGGACAAATATATTTAAATAAATAAATTTATAAGTCCTGCTTTGAAATTCTAAAAGAATATGTTTGTTATACAGGATTGTCTTTTATTTTTATTTATATGTGAGCCATTAAAGCAAAAATTATTCTATTCCTCAGTAATATTATTTTTTGTGTTGCACTCCTGACATGGCACAACTTTTTTTCAAAACACATCTGTATCAAAACGGTTCAATGGATAAGCTTCATTCTGAGCTGAAATCATCCCTAAGACATACTAGTTGTAATATACATAAGAATCTATGGCACATGTCATCATATTACAAGTTGCTGTGTCTTTCAAATAAAACTCTTTTTTTTAAATGTCAAGAAAAAGTGTTGCACTCCTGACAATTTTGGCATCTTTTTTAATGTAATTTTTCTAATGCTTGAAATTTTCCAAAGATATTTAGGAGGATTATTCTACACATTAAGCCACAACATTCAGCCCATTTTAACATTGCAATCACTGCCATTTTAAAAAAATAGTAGCGAAATGTGATGAGATGTGAATTTATGTATACAAAAAGTGATATATATGATATAGCTCAAAAAAATATTGTTTAAATGAAAATAAAATGTCAAATCTGAAAGGCATAAATGTATATAAACACTTAATTTAGAAATCATGGTATGTTTTGATGATGTATAAACTATTTTGTTATGATATATATTGAATGTCAGGAGTGCAACAAGATAGGGGAAATAAAGTACCTTATATAGGTAATAATTTAAAAAAAAAATAAGAGTTCAGAAAAATTTTGAAGATTGCAGATCTCTTTTTAAGCTGTTAAACAACAATTCTGATGGATATTTAATGGAATTTAGTTCATAGTTTGGTAACTTACCCTCAATTGTATAAGAATGTGTCAGCAAAATGAATTTAAATATGGTCTGAAGTGCATAAGATGCATAAGGTAAAACAGAAATTACATTCAAATGACAGATTTAGGTCTTTATAAACCAGCAATGATTAAAAAAAATTTAAAAATCATGAGCATTTTGTTCTAGTTTCTGTATTTTAGTTTGGTGTATAATATGTCAGGAGTGCAACAAAAACAGGGGAAATTGGATGTATTTTCTGTTTGATACATCTTTTTTATTAAAAAATTTATCTATCATTTTTTTTCGTCAGTGAATTTAAAAAAGGGTTACTTTTGATAAGAAGAAGGTTTTTTATCAACTTATTGATGAATTATTTTTTAATTAAAACTTTTTCAATCAACTTTAAATGAATTGATACAAAAAAATAGCCAAAAACATTAAAAAAAATTATAATCAAAGATGAGATTATTATTTTTTGCATTAAAAGTCATGTTTGGATTTCTGCAATCAAATGGGGTGAAAAAAATATTAATATTTGATAGTATTTGTTTGGAATCATATTCCCAAAAGGTATACTTGATTTATTTTTTTTCAATTGGTTTATGTCAATAAAGTTTCAGAACTTTTTTGTTTCTTTATACTTTTTTTATATCGTTTTGGATTTATTAACTTAAATGTATATGTATCAAGATACTATAAAAGAAAATGGACTAAAATTATGTTGAAATTTGACCAAAAAAAATAAATTTGGACCATTTTTTTTGACTTTGCCCTATTAAAGAAAAAAATTTGTCTGACAGCCTTTTTAGTACTTGCTTGGGCTGTGGGAAGTTTGAGCCCAGAGAATATTTTAAACATTGAAATTTCTGACCCAGACTTGGGGCATGCAAGTTTATGTCTAGAAATTAGTAATAGATCTTTTTTCATGTAAAATCACATATCCTTTGATTCCTTATTAATTTTTCTCCACCACAAACATGTGCCTTTATTCAAGTGTCCTGTAGTAAAAAAAAAGGGAAGCTTTTTATTTATTTATTTTAGATCATGCTCTCTGCATTTAACCTTGTATAGCTTCTTTTGTTTTCTGTTTTAGGTTCAGCTATCACAGGACCTGTTGCAAAAGAATGTGCAGATTTATGGCCCCGTATAGCTTCAAATGCCAGTTCAATATCATAATAAAATACTGTGGACTTCATTGTATTAGTTTTATATTATATTGTTTTATAAATATGTGGGAATACATTTGTTCAGGCACTATTGGTATGACTACAGATGTGAATCTATAAGTCATTCACAGATTGAATAATTTGAACAATCAATTCTATAGAAGCAGTACCTTATCTTTTGATAAACATATGTATACTTTTCAACAATATTCCACTATAAAAAAATGCTCATCAAAATCCTTACCTGGTGTTTGAAAAAGAGGTAAATCTGTTTTAATTTCAAAGAATGTACTTCAACATGTAAGAGCTGTTTTATCCTTCAGCCTTTTGACGGAACCAAAATTTAAACCAAAAAGAATGGTGCTGCAAAACAACTTTTTTTGTGTGGTGGACTGACTTTTTACCAGCTTTGTTGAAGGTGGAATCAGTCAAGTAACTGCTGGACGCATTACTCCGTACATCAGAAAAAAGTTGTCAAAATTTTCTTGGCTTCTATGTTAAGGGAAATCAATGATTTAATATTTGGTCTGCAGCTTGATTATGTTGCATTGTAGTGAGTAAGCAATTTCTGTTGCAGAAATCTTGTCAAAGGGATAGTGATCTAGTGGGGGCCAGAGCGGTGTTAACAATCTTCTTCAGGTTGCACTTTGTAAATACAGCTGTTTCTCAAAACAAGCCTCTTTTGGGGAGATCTTGAATATTCATAGAAAATTAATTTTGTTTACATACTGGTTCCCAGTTGTGCTCTCTGTGTTCCATCTCACAGAGACATAACTTGGGAATGTTACCAGTAAATACATACATGCATATTGTTTACATTGAAATTTGTGGTAACCTTTCATTCGAGGTAGGGGTAGTTAAGAAAATTAGTGTTAGTTTAAACTCTGAGAAGTTCAGGGCATATAAACTTTGAAAATATGCCGCACAGCCCTATATTTTGACCTTTGAAAAAAATTGTGGTGCATATGAACTTTAAATTCTAGGATAATATTTTTTTCAAAACTTCATAGTTAAAGGAGTTCCTATGGGAAATTGCATTGTTAATATTTACAGAAATGCAACCTTCAAAGCTTAATATTTGAGATGGTAGTAGACCTGTGTCCTTACTTTGAATATAAATGCCTGATGCTAAGGAGTTTTTGTCAAATGTCAATTATTCTCGACCTCATTTTCATGGTTCAGTGCCAGTGATTTCAGGGGCGGATCCATTTAAAAAAGGGGTGCTCCAACTATATGTCCCCATTCCAATGCATTGATTGTCCAAAAAAAGGGGGGGATTTGTAAAAAAAAGGAATTTTAATTTCTCATCGGTTATAGGATACTGTATAATGCTCTTTGTCGAGCCTTCAACTTTTGTTGCAGAAAGGTAGACAAAGGGAAAGTGATCCGGCGGCAGCATTAGCTAACTTCTGAAAAGCTTTATTTTTAAGGTGGAAGACCTGGATGCTTCATACTTAGTTTATAAATTCCTTGTGTTACAAAGCTTCGGTTTGTCGCATGTCCATTGTCCATGACCTCATTTTCATGGTTCAGTGACTACTTGAAAAAAAGTTTTCAATGGAATCCAATCAAATCAGCCTTATTTGTGATGAAATCCTACCTTGGAAAACAAATGAAGGACAGCAATAAAAGACAACTGAATAAACGGATATAACATACATTTTTTTCTAGTTTTCAGAATATACATGAGATATTTGCAACTGGGCATAATTGAAACAATGAATTATTCAAGTGTGGGGGTTACATTTTCCAAGAATGAGGCCTTTTGTAAATACTCTGACAAGTTTTTTTTTTTCTATCAATGACTTTTTAATGCATTATTACTAGATAACAAAGCTGGAATAACTGAGATTTTTTGTAACGTTAATTTCTATCTTATAAGTAATAGGATAAATATATATTTCGTATGTGCGTACCCTGCAAGGTTCTTGTGGCTGTCACACAGTTTTCACTTGACCTCGACCTCATTTCATGGATCAGTGTCAGAACAAGGTTAAGTTTTGGTGGTCAAGTCCATATCTCAGATACTTTAAGCAATAGGGCTAGTATATTTGGTGTATGGAAGGACTGGAAGGTGTACATGTCCAACTGGCAGATGTCATCTGACCTTGACCTCATTTGCATGGTTCAGTGGTTATAGTTAAGTTTTTATACGACCGCAAAATTTGAAAAAATTTTCGTCGTATATTGCTATCACGTTGGCGTCGTCGTCCGAATACTTTTAGTTTTCGCACTCTAACTTTAGTAAAAGTGAATAGAAATCAATGAAATTTTAACACAAGGTTTATGATCACAAAAGGAAGGTTGGGATTGATTTTGGGAATTTTGGTCCCAACATTTTAGGAATTAGGGGCCAAAAAGGGCCCAAATATGCATTTTCTCGGTTTTCGCACTAACTTTAGTTTAAGTGAATAGAAATCTATGAAATTTTGACACAAGGTTTATGACCACAAAAGGAAGGTTGGGATTGATTTTGGGAGTTTTGGTTCCAACAGTTTAGGAATTAAGGGCCAAAAAAGGGCCCAAATAAGCATTATTCTTGGTTTTTGCACCATAACTTTAGTATAAGTAAATAGAAATCTATGAAATTTAAACACAAGGTTTATGACCATAAAAGGAAGGTTGGGTTTGATTTTGGGAGTTTTGGTCCTAACAGTTTAGGAATAAGGGGCCCAAAGGGTCCAAAATTGAACTTTGTGTGATTTCATCAAAAATTGAATAATTGGGGTTCTTTGATATGCCGAATCTAACTATGTATGTAGATTCTTAATTTTTGGTCCTGTTTTCAAATTGGTCTACATTAAGGTCCAAAGGGTCCAAAATTAAACTTAGTTTGATTTTAACAAAAATTGAATCCTTGGGGTTCTTTGATATGCTGAATTTAAAAATGTACTTAGATTTTTAATTATTGGCCTAGTTTTCAAGTTGGTCCAAATGGGGGTCCAAAATTAAACTTTGTTTGATTTCATCAAAAATTGAATAAATGGGTTCTTTGATATGCCAAATCTAACTGTGTATGTAGATTCTTAATTTTTGGTCCAGTTTTCAAATTGGTCTACATTAAGGTCCAAAGGGTCCAAAATTAAACTAAGTTTGATTTTAACAAAAATTTAATTCTTGGGCTTATTTGATATGCTTTATCTAAATATGTACTTTGATTTTTGATTATGGGCCCAGTTTTCAAGTTGGTCCAAATCAGGATTCCATATCAAGTATTGTGCAATAGCAAGAAATTTTCAATTGCACAGTATTGCACAATAGCAAGAAATATCTAATTGCACAATATTGTGCAATAGCAATTAATTTTCAATTGGAGTTATCTTTCTTTGTATAGAATAGTAGTTGATAATATATGTTGGAAATTTGCCAGACATGACTATGATGTCATTTTCTATTTTTATTTGCCAATAACTTTATGTAAATAACTTCATTGGAAATTTGCCAATATAAAATGTTGCTGATGAAGCTTTTTTTCCTTATCTTATCTAAAATGTTTTTAGATAATGTATGTTGGACATTTGCCAGACATGACTATGATGTCATTTTCTATTTTTATTTGCCAATAACTTTATGTAAATAACTTCATTGGAAATTTGCCAATATAAAATGTTGCTGATGAAGTTTTTTTTATTGTTTTATACAATAAACAATGTATATTCACTTTTACTACCAACCAATCTTTACCATTCAGTGATAACAAGCACTTTATTTTACATTTTAATATTTTATGATGTATTTAAAAGAGTAGTTATTGTTGCAAACTCCATTAGAAATTTGAATTGATATCAGTTTTGGAGAAAGGGAAACGGGGATGTGAAAAAAAAGGGGGGGGGGTTAAATTTTTCTCATTTCAGATTTCATAAATAAAAAGAAAATTTCTTCAAACATTTTTTTGAGAGGATTAATATTCAACAGCATAGTAAATTGCTGAAAGGCAAAAAAAAACTTTTAAGTTCATTAGACCACATTCATTCTGTGTCAGAAACCTATGCTTTGTCAACTATTTAATTTTAGATTTAAAAAGTTTGAAGAAGAAATCTTTAATTGATTTGTAAAATCTTGACATTTGTTTTGTGTAAAAAAAACCCATGATGTAATGTCAAAAATTTGATCACAATCCAAATTCAGAGCTGTATCACGCTTGAATGTTTTGTCCATACTTGCCCCAACTGTTCAGGGTTCGACCTCTGCGGTCGTATAAAGCTGCGCCCTGCGGAGCACCTGGTTGTGTTTTGGTCTGTTTTTCTCATACTTTATGCAATAGGTCTACTATATTTGTTGAATGGATTGATTGTAAGGTGTACATGTCTAGTGGCATATGTCATCTGACCTTGACCTCATTTTCATGGTTCAGTGCCAGTGATTTCAGGGGTGGATCCAGCCATTTTAAAAGGGGTGCTCCAACTATATGTCTCCATTCCAATGCATTGATTGTCCAAAAAAAGGGGGGGATTTGTAAAAAAAAGGAATTTTAATTTCTCATCGGTTATAGGATACTGTATAATGCTTTTTGTCGAGCCTTCAACTTTTGTTGCAGAAAGGTAGACAAAGGGAAAGTGATCCGGCGGCAGCATTAGCTAACTTCTGAAAAGCTTTATTTTTAAGAAGGTGGAAGACCTGGATGCTTCATACTTAGTATATGAATTCCTTGTGTTACAAAGCTTCGGTTTGTCGCATGTCCATTGTCCATGACCTCATTTTCATGGTTCAGTGACTACTTGAAAAAAAGTTTTCAATGGAATCCAATCAAATCAGCCTTATTTGTGATGAAATCCTATCTTGGAAAACAAATGAAGGACAGCAATAAAAGACAACTGAATAAACGGATATAACATACATTTTTTTCTAGTTTTCAGAATATACATGAGATATTTGCAACTGGGCATAATTGAAACAATGAATTATTCAAGTGTGGGTTTTTTTTTTTTTCTATCAATGACTTATTAATGCATTATTACTAGATAACAAAACTGGAATAACTATGAGATTTTTTTGTAACGTTAATTTCTATCTTACAAGTAATAGGATAAATATATATTTGGTATGTGCGTACCCTGCAAGGTTCTTGTGGCTGTCACACAGTTTTCACTTGACCTCGACCTCATTTCATGGATCAGTGTCAGAACAAGGTTAAGTTTTGGTGGTCAAGTCCATATCTTTGACACTATAAGCAATAGGTCTTGTATATGCGGTGTATGGAAGAACAGTAAGGTGTACATGTGCAAATGGCAGGTGTCATCTGGCCTTGCTCTCATTTTCAAGGACATTGGTTCAGTGGTCAAAGTTATGTTTGAGTTTTGGTCTTCTTATACGACCGCAAAAATTGAAATTTTTTTGGTCGAATATTGGTATGACGTTGGTTTTCGCACAATAACTTTAGTATATAAAGTAAACAGAAATCTATGAAATTTTAACATAAGGTTCATGACCACAAGAGGAAGGTTGGGATTGATTTTGGGAGTTTTGGTATTAACAGTTTAGGAATTAAGGGCCAAAAGGGTCCAAAATTAAACTTTGTTTGATTTCATCAAAAAATGAATTATTGGGGTTCTTTGATATGCAATCTAACCGTGTATTTAGATTCTTAATTTTTTGTCCTGTTTTCAAATTGGTCTACATTAAGGTCCAAAGGGTCCAAAATCAAAATTTAGTTTGATTTTAACAAAAATTGAATTCTTGAGGTTCTTTGATATGCTGAATCTAAACATGTACTTAGATTTTTGATTGATATGGGCCCATTTTTCAAGTTGGTCCAAATCGGGGTCCAAAATTAAACTTTGTTTGATTTCAACAAAAATTGAATATATGGGGTTCTTCAATATGCTGAATCTAACCATGTATTTAGATTTTTAATATTTGGGGCCCGGTTATCAAATTGGTCCACACTGAGGTCTAAAATTGAACATTATTTGATTTCATCAAAAATTGAATTCTTGGCTGAATCTTACCATGTATTTAGATTTTGGATATTGGACCATAATAGGTAAATGTCCAATTTAAAATTTTTAAGTTTAAGTTCTTAGACCACATTCATTCTGTGTCAGAAACCTATGTTGTGTCAACTATTTAATCACAATCCAAATTCAGAGCTGTATCAAGCTTAAATGTTGTGTCCATACTTGCCCCAACTGTTCAGGGTTCGACCGCTGCCCTGGGACATATAAAGCTGCGCCCTGCGGAGCATCTGGTTTTCTAATGTATGTAATAGTCAACTATATTTGGTGTATGGAAATATTTTATGATGTACATGTCAGTCTCGTAGGTTTTATTTGACATTGACCTCATTGACACGGTTCATTTCTCTGTTAATACGTTCATGTGTTTTGTTCTGTTCTTCTTAACTTTAAGGGGCCTCAGTGGACGAGTGGTCTAAGTAGTTACTACTGACTGTTGTCGCTAGCCAGTCAACACTGAGGTTGTGAGTTTGAACCCCGCATGTGCGAGTGCACTTGACTCCAATCTTAATTGACTAGGATTGCCAGTTTTCCTATCGAAGGTCAGTGGTTTTCTCCAGGTACTCCGGCTTCCTCCACCAATCAAAAAAACTGGCCGCCAAGGAATAGCCAAAATGCAGTGCTTAAAAGTGGCGTTAATATCACCAAAAGTAGAAATCTAAATCTAAAGTTTAAACAGGTCAACTATATTTCTTGTATGGAAGGATTGTAAGATGTACATGTCGGCCTGGCTTGGTTCATCTGACCTTGACCTCATTTTCATGGTTTATTGGACAATGTTTAGTTTTCATGGTTAAGTCTGTTTCTTAGAAATTATAAACAATAGGTCAACTATATTTGTTGTATGGAAGGATTGTAAGCTTTACATTGCATGAGGGTATTAAAAAGATCACTAAACCAACAAAAAGTATGTTTTTTTTTCCGGGACAGGTCACTTTTAGGACATTTAAAAAGAACTGCCTGCAACTAAAGTCGTTGAAGAAACACTAGTCTGTAAACAATTCTAAACTCTTTAGGTGTCGTCAGCTTTGACATTTAGTTTATATCGGACTGAAATCAATAAAGTTTATCCTATAAGACTTTATTTCAATGAGAACTGAATACAAATCTGATGGCTTAAACAATCCTTATTTTCGCAGTCTCATCGACTTTATCCAGATGATATTTCAGAGATGTTTTTTGGCCAATATACATGAAGCACCATCACCGTTTTTTCTCAGTCCATGCATGTATTGGCATATGCAGTTTTGTAAATCCATAAAAGGATGAAATCTACTTGATTTTCGGTTGTTTTACTATTATATATAATTATCTGTTGAAATATAGCTTGCTAACAATTTATAAAAAACACCGCACTAACTAATGGAAGACTACTGAAATTTACACTCAAATAGTTATGGTCCTGCAATGGTTCATTCGATACTCTCGATATTCATCTGGTTATGGCGATAGACTAAACAACAAAAATGTTGCAAAGAAACACTCCAAATGAAAATGCAAGGAAATTCTTATGTTTTTACAAAACTTCCATAAACATTTAAGCTATATAGTTGTTTGAACAAGTTGGTGTCTGTGTAAAAAGAAAACAACATTTTGGGTAAAGATTGCATGAAATGCAATCAAAATCCCGTAGTTTAACATTGACCTGATATCTAAATCTTCCAAGGCTTATGACTACTTTTGAAATGCACAAAACATAGCAGCGCATTGATCATATAAACAACATATCCATAAATTTACCTAGACAATTAGATATTTGCTATAGACATTCAAATTACAAAATGATGTTATACTTTTTAAAAAAAATTCATAATATGTGCAAGGTGTCCGTCCGAATCATGTCATTATTAAAGTAATATTTTAATATTAGAGTTATCTTCCTTTGTCCATAGTTTTAGTTTAATCAACTACACCCAATGCTTTATACAGTACAATGCAAGGTTTAATTTAACTCCCCACAGATAATTGAAACAAGCTTCAATGCTTGCATGCACTTTTATTTTTCAATATCTTTTAATTGCCCTACTTTGATTGTAAAATAATAATAACAGTTCACTATGGCCCGAGTTTGTTGATTAAACCTGAATTTTTTAGACATAGTGGCAAGTAATGGGTAAGATTTTTTATTCAGACTGATTTATTTAATACCAAATATTTTGTGTTTGTTTGAATCAAATTTTCAACTTAGCCATCTTAAGGAAGATAACTCAAATAGTTCTTTTTAAGGAATGATGGAGAAAATTTCATTTTTTTTTCTTGTAGCAAGAAAACAAGGTCAGTGGCAGCATTCTTTACCCCTTAAAGCATATTTAAAAACCTATCTTCTCATATTTAGTTTCAAGATTCTATATATAAAAGAAGATGTGATCTTATAACCAATGAGACAACTCTTCACAAGAGACAAAATGGCACAGACATTAACAGCTCTAGGTCACCAAACTGCCTTCAACGATGAGCAAAGCCCATACCGCAGATAGCTATGACAGGCCCCGTATTCACAAATGTAAAACCATTTAAACGATAAAACTAATGGCCTAATTAATGTACAAAAAAATGACCGAAAAACAAATATGTAAAACATAAGAACGAACTATAAAAATCATTTGAAAAGGCTTAACTCATCAGATTGATATAAATAGAAATACATATCAAAAACATAGAGTGAACGTGGCCAGGTTCATGTACATCCGAACAACAAAAGGAAACTTAGTATGTATACAGATATGAGAGAACACAAAGTTACTGGCAGCCAGTTCAAAGCCAATAACAACTTATAATAAAAAAATAGTCATCTAAGACTTAGAGTTGTGGTATGTATAGATATGCTACCATTTTTGGTTTGTGTTTGTTAGTAGTTTTCTGCTTTTTATTGGTTGATGCGTTAGTTCTTATATGCTGTACTGTTACACACTGTCCCAGGTTAGGGGAGAGTTTGGTGCCAGCAAACTGGTTAAACACCGCCACATTATATATGCACCTGCATGTTTTAGGTAAGGATCATGTAATTTAGTTGTCGTCTGTTTTGCTGTTTCTCATCTTTGTTTTTCCTTTATTGTTTTGCATAGTTTGTTCTTGGTTTATACCGTTACACAACTTCCCAGATAAGGGGAAGGTTGGTGCCTTCAAGCTAGTTTAATCCTTCATATTCTATGAGTATATGTCCCAAGTCGGCATAGGATATTAGTTGTCGTTGGTTCATGCCTTTCGTATTTGTTTTTCGTTAATTGATTTGTTTTAAATTAGACCGTTAGTTTTTTATTAATTGAATTGTTAATTCATTTTCTATGTCGGGTCTTTTATAGCTGACTATACAGCATTGGGTTTTCTCATCGTTGCAGACCGTACGGTTGCATACCGGTATAATTGCTAGCATCCACTTCATTTGAACTTTGGTGGATAGTTGTCTCATTGGTAATCCTACCAATCTCACTATTTTTATACACACTGACTAAAATGGTTTCGACATTGACTATGATATTCCAGATTCCAGATATTGTTTATATAGATTAGGCCGTTGGTTTTCCCGTTTGAATTGTTTAACACTGGTAATTTTTCGGGCCCTTTATAGCTTGTTCGGTGTGAGCCAAGGCTCCGTATTGAAGATCAAAATGACCTATATATATATAATGGTTTACTTTTACAAATTGTGACTTGGAAGGAGAGTTGTCTCATTGGCACTCATACCACATCTTCTTAAACGTATGTTAATCTCAATTTATTTATACCATAGGAAACAAAACTCCAATAATGTTTTTAGATTAGCATCAGTTTTATACTATAATCAGTCTGTCAAACTAACAGGTTTCATCAGACCTTGACCTCATTTTCATAAATCATTGGTGAATGTGATTTTTTTTTGTTGGTTTGTTATGTTTGTCAGATTCTAAAAGCCATAGGTCAACTATATTTGGTATGTTGCATTGGTTGTAAGGTTTGTATGGCCGACTTGTCAGTGGCGTAGTAAGGCTATTTTAAGTGTACACCCGAACCGCCGCGAGGGATCTGAAAGCTCACAGCCCCAGGGGGGAGGACCTCCGGTAGGATGCGGAACAATCGTAGGCTCTCGCGTTATCGTGAAAAAAGATACAATTTGTTTCAATCAGAAACATATAATGGTCGGTTAGGAACAAAACTTTACTATATATGTAAGAGATTAATCCAGCTTCCTAGTTGTGAAATTTCCATTTCTATGTAGCAAAATTCCAGTAGAACCTGCATATGAGTATATTACCTGTTGGTATGATAGTTAAGCGCTTGCATTTCCCATCATGAATTCCTTCAATAAGGTTGCTACTTACAAGGAAGTTATGCAGTTCCATGTTGTGAATTTGAAATCATCCCTTCGAAATCTTTTAGATCGCTATCACAAGTTGGTTGACTGTTTCACAGATTAAGACGGACTCTGTCCTCTTTATCTAGAATTTTAACTACCGAATTAGACATGTCACCGAGTTGTTAATTACATGAGCATCACAACGGGTGCCAAATATGAAACAAGATGTGGTTATCCATCTGGAGCACCTGAGTTCCCCGCGGTTTTAGTTTAGGGTTCGTTTTGCCTGGTCTTTAGTTTTCTATGTTGTCTTGTCACAGTACTGTTTGTCTTTTCGACGTTTTTCGTCAGTTGAAATGGCATTATATTGTATCAGTTTGTTTTCAACTGATAGAGTTTGAATATACCTAAAATGGTTTCTTTAGCTATTCTTTTTAAGATGGATTCGTTTTTTCCAATGTTGATTTCATTGTATTGATTTTGAATCTAAGTGTCCTTTGTTTTAAAGAAAAATTTCCAAAACCAGTTACTTTAGAAATCAAATCTTTTTAAAAATAGTAAAAAAAACAAGTTCTTTTTATTATTTTAGCTTCATATAATTTTCTCACCTTTTACGAGAAAATTTCGTTAATGGACGCAAGAAATAATTCATTTTCATAGATGGTCAGGTGTAACTTAAAAATGCAAGCCCGACGGACACATATTGCCGGTATAATAAGTTGCTTTAAACACAACTAATTTGAGTATAGAACATTCAAAGTTTTACAGAAAATGAATGAATATATAATATGATACCATTTGATTAAAAGTTATCGTCATTTCATTGACAACTTGAGAAAAATAGTTAAGATTTTTCTCAGACAAGTCAAGCGATTTCGCTGAACTCTTACCACGATCTTTTTCCAAATTGAACATTCGATTAGGCAAGGCTCCTATGATGGTAACGTTCTTGTATAGTCTAGTAGTGTATTGCAAGTTTATACATTTGTCAAAATAGGTAATAGTAAAGTGTAACGTTCTTAAAAGGTGCGGATGATGGACGCTGGATGTGGCTAATGTTGCACTTTTTTTAATAGTCGCGAAAGTGAAAACACGAAAGAGCAAAATCGTGAAAACACAAAAACAAGAAAGCAAGAAACGCGAAATCAATTTCAATGACTTTCACGTTTCGCGATTTTGCGTTTAGTATCGATTTCGCGTTTGTCGATAACTGACCACTACTCTCAATCATCTCGTATATCCGATCTGATTAGACAACCTGACTGGAAACCGATAATATGATTGTTTAAGTGCTCTTTTTTTTTTTTTTTACAAAATAGTGAAGATATTTAAACATGCTTTCATGATCATTTATTGCCGACTGAGATTTATGGTCTCTAAATATATTGCAGATATGTTATATCGAAAATGAAACAAAGTTAGTTCTAGCATAGATTACATCTATCATTCTAGTGAATGTTTATCGCGTATAACAGTAACTCATTTTAAGTGGGCATTTCGTTCAACCTTTCGTCTTTAAAAAAAAAAGTAAACTGTCAAGTGCTATCCGTTAATTATTACAAATTATCTTTGTTTAAAAACATAGAGCATCTATATACTAAGAAATCCCGGTTCCCGAAAGGCTCAATCCCGAAATCCCGAGCTTAAAAACACCCGACCCCGAAGTCCCGAAAAAGGTCCTGCACCCTCTCTTATATGTCTCCGCTGAAACAAGGAATTGTATATTTAAACTTGGCTGTAATTAAGCACTTTCCACGTATAAGTTATAATCATTGTTTTTAAAAGCGTTCTACACTAGACTAACTTTTTTTGGTATCTTGAATAATAAATGCTTTTACTGTATGAAATCTGTTTATGCAAATCCTCGATGAAATGCATACTGATTACCGTATATAGTAGGAACACACGTGCATGGTGTTGGATGATCTCAGAATAATTTCAGATAAAATTGCTACACACGAAATTACTATATATGTTAGACTGTTTTATAATATTATCATACTTCATAAGTAATAATAAATCAAACGTAATAAGAAACGATTTATTTAAATGACAATCCAAAAAATTAATTAAGAAAATCCATTGGTATGTTGTTTTGTTTTGAGACGCGCCCCTGATTTATTCAAAATGGCACGTGCCCGCCAACTTTAGAATTGGGATCGACAAATACCAAAACCAAAGTAGGTATAGACGGAGAATAAAAAAGGATTCGCGGACGTTATAAACTGTGTAATAAATAACATAAATGCAAGTTTCAATAACAAATTTTGGTGGAAAAGTTCAAAAAATGTTTTGGCTTAAACATAGCCATGTGGTATTAAGTTCTTCTGTATGAATAATTAGGTCAGAAGACCATTGTAGATAGCTCATCAGTTACACATGGTTTTGGTTTTTAGCTGTTTCTCTCATTACTTCCGTGTGAATTCGAAAATCAACACTTGAATAGGAATTCGATGTCGTTTGTGTGTTTATGATATAATCACTATCTCTTCTTTTAATTGTGGATACATGAAAGACTAACACAAAATGAATCCTCCGTGTGCAAAATGTACCAAGATTGTTTATCCAACAGAAAAACTGAATTGTTTGGACAAGGTAACAGGGCGCTGACATTTTTTCTAACCGGCTGCACATAGTTTGCCACTGGTTAGCCACTTGTAGGTCATTGGGTTCATATTGAAAAGGTATTTATGTGACCCAAATGCTATTATTATTATCAATAAGATAGAATCATGGACAATATAGGTAGTATATAATAACAATAGTTATTCTCAGTTGTATTGGTGGGAGGGGCTCACGTTGACCTTGTCCTTTGATTTTGTTTATATTGCTGTGTGTCAAATTGAAAAGTTTTAAAAAAACATTGGTTTTGTGTTTTCACGAACAAAGCAATGTACTGTACAGTTCTTTCAGTTAAATATGATATGTACACAGGTCACAGCTTTCATCTTCAAACTAGACACCCACAGCCATGTTCAAGATTTATACTAATTTATAAATTATAGTATAATACGGACACTGTACCGCTTTCAGTGTACAATGTACATGTATCTAAGAATACATCAGTTTCAGGATTTGAATTTTCAGTTTAGGATTAACATGGTTAATACATCATCCAAAAAATTGGGGTAGATAGGTTGGCACTTTTATTTTTTATTTTACATTAGGTTTTTGCAATATGATTTTTGAGTTTAAAATATATTTATATCTGTATATATGTGGTCCGTTTTCAATGGGCCATATTTTAAAATAATATTGGACTATTTCTCTGATTTTTGTGGGAAATAAAATGACAGCAAATAAAATGATTTTTTGTTCATACATTTACATGTATTACTGTTTGTACAGTGTACATGTAGCTAGTTGCCAGTTTCCTTAAAAACAGCTATCTTAAGCACAATAGTGAACATTGGATGTTTAACTACATACATTTGTATGTTGAACATCTTTGAGACAAGTTCAGTTAATCTCTTCCTTTAACGGAAATGAAATAGCTTAGGGTTTGTGATTTATAAATAGATTTGAAATTAAGGATGGTCAGGTAACCCTAAACAGATATATAGGAAGATGTGGTATGTGTGTCAATGAGACAACTCTCCATCCAAATGACAATTTATAAAAGTAAACCATAACAGGTCAAGGTAGGGCCTTCAACTCGGAGCCTTGGCGCACACTGAACATCAAGCTATAAAGGGCCCCAAAATTACTAGTGTAAAACCATTCAAACGGAAAAAACAACGTCTAATCTAGATCTATATAAAAAAAGAGAGAAAAGAGAAACATGTATAAATTACATGAACAAACGACAACTACTGTACATCAGATTCCTGACTTAAAACAGGTGCAAACATTTGCAGCGGGATTAGGCAAAATAAAAATATATGTGTGGTTCCAGTTACATACTTTTAAAAAATTGGGTTGGTAGGTCGGCAATTTTTTTTAATTTTAAATTTATTTTTTTTTAATGTCAAAATCCCGAAAAGAATCGTGTGTTTACCGAAATTGTTTCCCTTATTATACACACCCCAACCGGAAGTCCGACATTTTTACATGTGCGTGGTTGTAAAATAAACAGCCATGATACTTTTTTAGTTAATTTTGTTGCATTCTGTTATGAATTCTTGCATTTTAGCCATAACAGATACTTGTGATGGAAATTCAGATGACAGAAATCTATGAATTTAATTATTTAATTCACAGTCCTCAAGATTTGATCGTTTGAAAATTTATTTTTAAGAAATGAAAAAAAAGTTCTAGGGTCGGGGGGTTTTAACTAGGGTCAGTCGGGTTACTGGAACCACACATATATTTTTATTTGGCCTTAAACGTTTTAATGGTACCAAACTGTCTCCCTTTTTCTGAAACAATAGTATAACATCACAACATAGAAAAACACACAATAAAATATCAATTGGAAGGCTTAACTCAACCAAAAAAACAGACATACATTTTTTGTTCACATAATGTCATTAAAGCATGAAGCTATGTCTTGATTATTGCCCAGCCAATGGTGGAAGGTAGTTGGGATTTGAGACAACAATGTTTTAAAACGATGTAAAATGTATGAATAGGTAACCAACATGTTGTGGTTACACCTACAATATACGTCAACATTAAACTCAAAACTTGTAGCACGGTGCCCTGTTGACACATATTTGTGTTTGATATCAAAATCATGTTATTTATGATGCCCCACTAATAGTTAAATGGCATTACATGTATGTGGTCTTGTCTCTGTGTTCGTTGGTTAATAAAGTTTGGTCTAAGGTAGTTCAAAGTTTATGGCCACATCAACATGAGATGTAGTGCACAGTGAAGTTGAACTGTTTAAAATATATATGCCAAATTACAAAACAAAATATCTAAGTGCAAGCGGGGAATGGTGTCCTATTTACCAAAATGTACAGGTGCATTCTTTTTATATAAACATGTACAGGTGATATTGCTTTTGGTACAATGTAGCTTCACTATAAATGTACCTGTATAAGTACATGTACTAGTGTGCAAGTACAAATGTATATACATTGTATGTACATTTTGTGCTACATGTATGTCCAGTGTGCACGCCATGGAGTATGTATGCTAGCATAGTACCACTTTTAAACTTGCAAGTTTTGTCATGAATAAATGGTTTTGAACTATGAATGGTGACATGTCATTGATCCTTTAAATAGTACATTCATTTTTATACGACCGCAAAATTTGAAAATTTTTTTGTCGTATATTGCTATCACGTTGGCGTCGTCGTCTGCGTCGTCGTCGTCGTCCGAATACTTTTAGTTTTCGCACTCTAACTTTAGTAAAAGTGAATGGAAATCTATGAAATTTTAACACAAGGTTTATGACCACAAAAGGAAGGTTGGTATTGATTTTGGGAGTTTTGGTCCCAACATTTTAGGAATTAGGGTCCAAAAAGGGCCCAAACAAGTGAAACTGCGAGCTACTGCTCACTGATGATACCCCCGCCGCAAGTGGATAATATTAAAAGTGTAAAAATATGCAAGTGTTCGGTAAACCGGAAGTTGTCGAGTGATGAATCTGAAAACGCATCACACGGTATAGCTGACTTATAAAAATCCTGAAACCAAATTTCAGAAATCCTTGTATTGTAGTTCCTGAGAAAAATGTGACGAAAATTTTCAACTTGGCTATCATGTGTAAAATCAGACAAGTGTTCGGTAAACAGGAAGTTGTCAAGTGATGAATCTGAAAACGCATCACACGGTATGGCTGACATATATAAATGTTGATACCAAATTACAGAAAGGGTGGATGTGTAGTTCCTGAGAAAAATGTGACGAAAGTTTCATGGGACGGACTGACTGACGGACTGATGGACGGACTGACGGATGGACTGACAGACAGACAGAGGTAAAACAGTATACCCCCCCTTTTTTAAAGCGGGGGTATAATAAAACAGTATACCCCCCCTTTTTTAAAGCGGGGGTATAATAAGCATTTTCTTGGTTTTCGCACTATAACTTTAGTTTAAGTAAATAGAAATCAATGAAATTTAAACACAATGTTAATGACTACAAAAGGAAGGTTGGTATTGATTTTGGGAGTTTAGGTCCCAACAGTTTAGGAATTAGGGGCCAAAAAGGGACCCAAATAAGCATTGTTCTTGGTTTTCGCACCATAACGTTAGTATAAGTAAATAGAAATCTATGAAATTTAAACACAAGGTTTATGACCATAAAAGGAAGGTTGGTATTGATTTTGGGAGTTTTGGTCCCAACAGAATAAGGGGCCCAAAGGGTCCAAAATTAAACTTTGTTTGATTTCGTCAAAATTGAATAATTGGGGTTCTTTGATATGCCGAATCTAACTGTCATGACTGTGTATGTAGATTCTTAACTTTTGGTCCCGTTTTCAAATTGGTCTACATTAAGGTCCAAAGGGTCCAAAATTAAACTTAGTTTGATTTTGACAAAAAATGAATCAGTTAGGTTCTTTGATATGCTGAATCTAAAAATGTACTTAGATTCTTGATTATTTGCCCAGTTTTCAAGTTGGTCCAAATCGGGGTCCAAAATTAAACTTTGTTTGATTTCATCAAAAATTGAATAAATGGGGTTCTTTGATATACCAAATCTAACTGTGTATGTAGATTCTTCATTTTTGGTCCTGTTTTCAAATTGGTCTACACTAAAGTCCAAAGGGTCCAAAATTAAACTTAGTCTGATTTTAACAAAAATTGAAATCTTGGGGTTCTTTGATATGCTGAATCCAAAAATGGACTTAGATTTTTTATTATGGGCCCAGTTTTCAAGTTGGTCCAAATCAGGATATAAAATTATTATATTAAGTATTGTGCAATAGCAAGTCTTTTCAATTGCACAGTATTGCGCAATGGCAAGAAATATCTAATTGCACAATATTGTGAAATAGCAAATTTTTTTTTAATTAGAGTTATCTTTCTTTGTCCAGAATAGTAAGCAAGAAATATCTAATTGCAAAATATTGTGCAATAGCAAGATTTTTTTTTAATTGGAGTTATCTTTCTTTGTCCAGAATCAACTTAAATCTTTGTTATATACAATATACAATGTATATTCACTTTTTACTACCAACTGATAAATTAAAATAATCTTTACCATTCAGTGATAACAAGCAGTTTTTTTACATCTTAATATTTTATGATGTATTTAAATGAGTAGTTATTGTTGCAAACTCCATTAGAAATTTTAATTGAGATTAGTTTTGGAATAAGGGAAAAGGGGATGTGATTAAAAAAATTGGGTTCAATTTTTCTCATTTGAAATTTCATAAATAAAAAAGAAAATTTCTTCAAACATTTTTTTGAGAGGATTAATATTCAACAGCATAGTGAATTGCTCTAAGAGAAAACAAAAATTTTAAGTTCATTAGAACACATTCATTCTGTGTCAGAAACCTATGCTGTGTCAACTATTTAATCACAATCCAAATTTAGAGCTGAATCCAGCTTGAATGTTGTGTCCATACTTGCCCCAACCGTTCAGGGTTCAACCTCTGCGGTCGTATTAAGCTACGCCCTGCAGAGCATCTGGTCCAATTTATATTAGTTAAAAAAAGGCATGTAAAAAATGTACATTTCTATTTTAAATTAATTTTGTATATGCACAGACCAGTAAGCACTTTAAAGCATTTGTAAGTAGTTATTACCGCCATATTTTTTTTATATATATTTACAGATGTTCTATTTTTTAAATACTTGACATGCTTGACAAAATTATATAATTATATTTTATCTGTTTACTTTTAGAATTTAATTCCCTTGACCTGATTTTATCTTTATAACGTATGTACAGCACATACTTAAAGATATAAATTTGAATAAACTTTTGCATGTAATGTCATGCCTGTTTTATACATTTATTATAAAATTGTGATTCAGAAATTATTTGTTTGATTTATTGATTTTTGGTTGAACAATGTTGAAATTATTTGAAAAAAACATACATGAACCATAAGTCTTTATGTCCCTCCCCCTCTTTCTAACATGGGTTTTCTTGTTTTGTTTTGTTTTGGTTCTGAGTATGTAACATGTACATTGTACGTGTAGAACTATTACCTCTTAAAAAAAACCTACATGCATAACCCATAAATTTGAAGAAAGTAAAATGTGCCAATGTTGATAGAATACCCATTACCCCCTTTTTTTCACATACATGTATATGCACAAAAGGAGACAATCAAAATGAATATATGTATTTTAATTGATTTAATTTAGGCATTGTTTAATTAAAGATCAAAATTCTTCTAGAAGATACACTGTATCAGACTATATAACCAAAGTCATGCATGTACATAATAATGTCATATGTACATGTAGATCCATTTCAAAACTTGAAATTATAGCTTCCAAAAAATGTTTTGAATAAGACATTTGTAAAAGTTTTAATGAAAATGATCAATTTTATGGGTACATTTCTTTTTTTCATCAAGTCTAATTGACTAGCTTACAGCATAGAGGTTTTTGAATACTAATAATTAATAAATGGAAAACATTATCATCATGTAAAGAATTACCACGACCAAAAGATTTAGCATGTCCATGTACATTTGTACAAGGTTCTACTCTATATGTACTATTTTTCCTGTATATATTTTATCATGTACACATTGTACATTTTTTGTACATGTTAAATGTATACTGATCATCACATGTGCAATCAAGATGCCATTCCTTAGTTTTCATGGTTTTAATAATAACAAGATAAGTAGAGATAATGAGTTATTTTGGTATTTCCACCTACACATCTATATAAAATATTTTCTCATTTGTTGGTAACATCAAATAGTTATAGTATCTGTTGATTGATAAATCACCGAGCCAGACTGAATCAAACTGTTTATTTATATATAATATAGATAAAAGTAACAAATGAACATGCCTTTGAATAGCAACTGGATTATTGGCAGGTGGTTACTTACATGTAGGTTTCATAGTTGTACCTCTATGCTGAGGTGTCCAGAATCCTAAATTACATATTTTGTTGGGATCTCCAATTATACTAATTATTATCACAACAATGTGTAAGCTAATTGTGTACAAAGGGATGATTCCAGGATGCAGTGGCGGATCCACCACTTTTCCTAAGGGGGGCCCGCTCCAGTCATGCTTCAATGATTTCCTATATAATCAACCAAATTTTTCCCACGAAAGGGGGGGCCCGGCCCCCCCTTGGATCCGCCTATGGGATGCCATTCCTTAGTTTTTATGATACAGGATAGTATTCACCATGGCTGACATAAAGAACCAGACAAGAGTTTTCTGTACCTACATTTACATTTGTCCATACATTTTGGTTGATATGGCAGCATGCATCGTAAAAAGATAATGAAATTCAAATTGTATCAAAGGTGTCTTCAACCTATGCCAACATTTGAAAAATATATATTCAACCTATGCCTACAAACAAAATACAATAGGTGTTGTTATAACAATGAATAATTAATTACCTATTAAATACAGTCAGTAATTTTGAGCATTAAAACTTACTCCATTTGAATAAAACAACACCAGTGAAATACTGATTATAAATTATGCTGATACAATGTAAGTGTATGAAAAAAAAGATAAAAACATTACAACAAAACACTCTTTTTTGGTAAAATACTTCCAAAATGTTGTAGTTCTAGATATGCACTTAAAAGCAAACAAAAATAAATGAATAAATAAAAATTAAAAATTAAAAAATTAAAAAGAATTGAATAAGACTAGATGTGTCAAAACGACACGAATGGCCCTGTTCCAAAACGGAACTCAAACTTGATCTGTAACTCATCATGGTTAACTCACATACCAAAACAAAATCAGTCCAATATCTGAAAGCGTTTTGAAAAAAAATCTGTATAACTGTGATTTTCAACAATTATCAAAGTCCAAAGCCTGTAATTTCGATAAAAACTAGTTAAGCGGACCGAACCTCAAACTTGATTTGTAACTAATCATGGTTAACTCACATACCAAAAATCAGTCCAATATCTAAAGCCGTTTAGAATAAAAACGTATAATGGTTTGTTGCGGAATGACGGAATGACGGAAAAATGGAAAGCGATTGATTTTGATTGAACTCCTCAAAAGCGACTATGTGGGTAAAATATTTCACTTTGAAATAATGCGTCTGTGATGAATAAAAAAAATGTACAGTGGACATACAGATGCGGGTTACAATTTTGGCGCCCTACGTTTTTATTTTTGTTGAGAGGTTAAATACCAAACCGGGTTAATTTTTTATCAAGTATGAACTGGGGTAATTAATTCCGGTTAGTTTCTCCGGGTTTGCCCCCGGTGCAAATTTTATAGTGTGAAGACTTCATGAATAGCTCATGAAAGGTCGTTTACTAAAATTTCAGCAGATTCTAGATTTTTTTCTTTCTGATTTGAAACCCAAATAATACCACTGCAAATATAAAGTGAAAGTCTGAATTAGTATTTTGTCATCTTTTAGCAAAAAAAAAAAAAAGGAGTTTCATAGCCTATCAATATTTCGTTTTAGCTTATTCTGTCCTTAAACCAATGATCTTCTGATTTAAAGTATAAAATTATAAATTCTTGATTTTCCTTTTAATTTCACCTAAGTAAATCCTTAAATCTGATATATAAATATCTACATTTAAATTTTATTTCATTCTGATGTTAGTATTTTCGAAATATGTATATTTGTACAATAAACTACATTGAAAGGTAGAATAAAGCACTTTTGTAATAAGTAAAATAAATGTATTCAAAACACAATTATTTCATACTGAACTGTGAAAAAAAACACTTTTCTATTTGAAGCAGTTTTTAGATAGTGCTATATTCATTATTTCCATGCATTTGATGTGGTTCTACTTTTAGAAAAATATCATCAGTTATTTTCACCATGTATAGTATTATATTCACATAATACTAGTATATTCTGAACATGCATGCAATAGTTGCCACTGAAAGTAAAGCAATGTCAATCATCAATTATTTCTAATACGAAAGAGATCAATCTAATTAAAAACCGATCTCTCATCGCTCCTGTTTCTGATATGTCGCGTGGGAGATCTAACGAAACCGGCTTTGAGGTCACATGTGAGTGAACTAAAAGTCAGGAATTTATAAAGATATGCAAATGAGTTGACGACCTATTAATAAGCCAATCAAAAAAGTTTATGAATTATTATGACTGACGATTTCGTCGTAAATAAAATGAGTTACATCCCTTTGCCTTACGTTAAACTTCCAAGATCGTGGAAGACTCAATTTCATTGGTCGAAAAAGACACACCTACGAGGTCACTCACATGTGACCTGAAAGCGGGTTTCGTTAGATCTCCCACGCGACATATCAGAAACAGGAGCGATGAGAGATCGGTTTTTAATTAGATTGGAAAGAGATCAGCAACACATAGAGTTGTCTTTACAAGTAACAAAAAAAGTCTTGTGTACACTTAACGCCAATTTTAAACTGGTTGTAAATTGATTGGCCTCTAATTAATTTTTTGTTTTTTTAACACTTAATCTATTATATTTTTTTCAACCTATGCCAACATATTTTTATAAAATTTTATACCTAAATTTCAAAATGTTGGCATAGGTTGAATGAACCGTATCAAAATTTCAGGAATTAAATTTTTAAAAGATTAAAGTTTGGGTTCAAGTGAACAGTGACTTAAGATAAGATTTCGACAGTACTCAAGCCAGTCTGAGTAATTTCATTTTGGTTATTTATCTGGTATGTTTGATTTTGAAAAGCATCCTACATCTGACCACCAAGGTTTGATTCAGTTTTGTTCTATTTGCTCAATTTAGAGGAGATTTTGACAGGGGGTCTCTTCCTAGTATATAAAGATATAGTCATATACAAAGATATGCTGCTGGTACCAATTTCGAAGGTCAAAATTTAGATATATCAATCAGGTGCTATTTCATGGAGGCAAAACAAGTACATTGTAGAGGTACAGGATTGGTGATTTATCTAACTTATACATAAATGTATAAAGTCTTTTCCAAGATAAAAAATCTCAAAGTAAATTATTGTTTGCTATAATGTATTAATTACTATACATGATTTTTATAAGCTTCCCATAAAGTTTGTTTTATATACAATGTACAAGCTAAACTACTTAAAAGTTGTTGTGTACAAAATTCCACAAAAAATACTTGATAGATTAATAACATATATTGCTATAAGACTTGAGGGATAATTTGTCATTAAGGTCAACATCTATGTTTGTCTTTGTACAGTTGTAAAGGTCTTATGAATGGAAAACTAATTAAACATCACATTCCTATTCATTTTTTTTCTTTAATATTCATGTTCATTGATCATAGTTATGTGATGTTTATTCATAAAATTTATTTTTAAGGAAAAATTTAACTCATACTTCTGTATTTGGTATTTGCCTGTGACTGATTGTATAGGTGAATGAAGAATTAGATTTCGCTTTTTAATTACCTTTTAAAGACTTAAGAAAGCTTGAAAATGTTGAGGCTGAATGAAATAGTTGTAATGCAGAGGTTAATTTTGATTTTAAATGTGTACCAGTACTTCTTTTTAAATGGGAATGTCCAGACTGTAGGGAGCATACTTCTAAATGCACCTTAACCTTAAAATAAAGCTGTTGTGAGTCAATTGTTTTGTTTTAATTGTTTTCCAAACCAAAAAGTTTTTTCTTCCTTTCATATCGCAATTTCAAACATTTGTACTTTGTGAAATCCTACATAACTTTCATTGAGTATGATTAAGTCATTCCTAAGTGTCTACATCTGCTGTGTGTATGTACACCTACATGTTATTACTGGTGAAGTTACATTACCAGCACCAGATAAAAAGTCATAATATCATCATGGATAATTGGTTTCTTAGCTTTATTAGAAAATTTGTATTTGAAGTATTATATAAACCTATTTCTGAGTTTAGTGTGACGTCCATTTTAGCTGAACTAGTACACATTTTTTAAGGGTCAGCTGAAGACTTCCTTCGGTTGTGGGATTTTTTAGCTATGTTGAAGACCAATTGGTGGCCTGGGTCTGTTTTCTGCTCTTTGGTTGGGTTGTGTTTTTTTGACACATTCCCCATTTCCATTCTCGATTTTATGTATAATCTTACGGTGAGTGAGACATCTAGTGAAATGATAATATTCCAAGTGAAAAAGTTTTATTTTAGAATTTCATTAAAATTGAATGGTTGATTGTAATGTGTCATAATATTTCCCCAAAACATTTAGAGTTCCCGCCAGCATAAATCCATATTCCCAAACCCAACCAGCTCTGTCAATTGTTCCTTTCTTTTAAATCCTCCTGTGTTCACTTGATTGGCACTTGAAGATAATGTTAGCCTCGTCCATGAACCCCAAAAGATCTGACAAAACCAGTTGGGTTGTTCCTTGTGATGATTACTTACAAAGCATCCTTGCAGTCTGTTAGTAGTCAAAACCATATAAGGTGTCCTTAAAGAAATGAGGTACAGTGGTGGATACAGGGGGGGTGGGTACTGGGTGTTGTAACCCCCTTTTTTTGGACGATCAATGCATTTGAATGGGGACATGTAGTTAGACCCCCCCTTTTTTTGTCCTGGGTTAGGAACCCACCCTTTTTAAAATGGCTGGATCCGCCCCTGAGGTATATGTATTATTAAATTTCTATTTGTTCGTTATTAAGGGATTTATATACGATAACGGTAACAGGTATACTTCAGATTTATCTGTTCTTCTTGTTGAATGAATGAAATCCTCAAGAGATATAATATACACATTAATGTAAACATGGTGTACATTGAAAATTACCATAAAACACAAACATTTGACATGGGAGTTGACAAATGAAATGCTTATCTATGTTATTTTCCTATTTACAAATGCTACAAAAAATCGTAAACTCACACTGAATTCACCTGTAATTTCTCAGGTGTGACACACGCCTTAAGGTTATGTTTGTGATACTGGTATGTAGGGACCCTGTGGATAAATGTTAAAAGATAAAATGATAATTAATACTTGTAGATCCACACCTTAACTAGATAAACCTGGATCATAACATTTATGTTTGTTTATGGGTGTCATTTTAACCATCAATATGTTTTTGATAAGGGCAAAAAGATATACTTCATTGCATCTATTACTTAACTTGACCCAGTAGATTCATGGTTGACCAAATGGTCACTCTCTTTGTTTATAGTTGCTTTGTTTAAAATGTTGGATTGCTGACTCAATTATAATACCTGTCATCCCATGTTCTTAATTACTACCGGTACACATAAGTTTATACATGTAGTATCTTTTGTTGGAGGAGGAAAAAACTCATTTATTCTCTCACCCCAATGTTTTATATGTATATTATGAAGTTTCTGATTACCTATAAGCTTATTTTCTGCTTTGGAACAGGTGCTTTGATAAAGGGAAAGTGCATGTGTGCATAATCATTTAATTTAATACCAAAGGTACAAATGTATGCAGTTAATACTACATTTTTTTGTACTTTTAAATTTGTTAAAATAGTTATACATTCTTGCTGAATGTAACTTTTGTTAAATCCCCCCTTGGTTTGAAACATAAAATAAACCATTATTTATTTTTATGAGTGAGATTTTTGTACTACTCGTCATGTTACCTTGAAGATGGTTATCAGTAAATGTATATCCTTTTGTATATTGAGATGGTCCCTCTGTTTGAGATAAGTAGTATTGGAATGTTATTTCTATCAATAGAAACATTAACCACCTGATATCTCTAAAGCTGATTTGATGAACAGATATATCCAGAGTGTATAGTGACTGCATTATCAAAGAGTTATATTGGAAATAATATCAGTAACTAAATATTTATGTCCAGTATGCGTACATTTATAGTTATACTGATATTGTATTTGTATGTCCAAACAGTACATGCTTTATTCAAGAAATGTTTTAAAACATGTTCAAATATGCTAGATTTAAAAAAGAATTGTAGAAGTATTTTAGGGAGAAAAAAAAATTAAAAGACAGACAAATGATGTTCTAAAAAACTATACTTCTAAAATATATGTTTGAAATAAGGTTATAAAACCATAGAGTACACTGGTATAAATTGTTTACTTCTTAAAAAAAACTATTATTTTTTATTTGTTTTTAATAACTTTTTAATGAGGCATAATTTTTTTTTTTCAGATATGGCACAAAGGATGCTTCAAATGTCAGTCGTGCAACATGACATTAAATATGAAAAACTACAAGGGTTACAACAAATTTCCGTACTGCAATGCGTAAGTACTTTTGGGACATGTAGGATTGCTTAGGCTATGTTTTCATTTTATTTATATATTAAAGATTTAACTTTATTATCTCCAAGAAAAGAAAGGGTCTTTTTCCACAAACAAAGAGCCATTACATATTTTCTGATAGCTTGAACAAGTTGTATAACCATTTAAATTTAAAAAATAAATTTCGGGGTGGTTTTCAGGGTCAATATAGATAAGATGTGATATTAGTGCCAAGGAGACAACTCTTCATGCAAGTCACAATGTATAAAAAATAAAAATTATAAACCAAGTACAGCCTTAGCTCACACCAAACATCAAGCTATAAAGGGTCCCAAACTGACTACAGTAGTGTAAATCATATTAGACCTGAAAACAATGGAAAACCAACGGTCTAATTTTTATATAAAAAAGAGCACTTATGCATGATTAAAATTTGGATGCTTACACATATCTCTAATCAGTGAGTCTGACCCCTCTTAGATCACTGGTTAGAAAAAAAACCAGAACTTTATAATTTACAATTGACTGGTGGATGTAAAATCTCATTTATTGATGTTACAGACATGAAAGATATCTTTTAAGGTTGTACCCAACACTTGCACTAAAATTAATTTGGCTCGTTTAATTTTCATAAAATTTTGACAAAGTATTTACTTTGACCCTTTTACAAAAATGTAAAAAATTAAAATAATTTGAACCAAGCGTTTTATCAGAAAAATTACACTGGTTATATAGCAACGTAATTAAAACGTTTAGCTGATATTACAGAGTTATCTCCCTGTAGTGTTAGGTACCACCTTAAGAAAAAAAATTAATACAAATACATTAAATTTATTGAACCAATTCAGCATGATATTATTATTTATACCATTTTTAAACAAACATGGGTGGAGAAAAGTTCTTTTTTCAGTAACTGCTGCATACAAATAGTATTATCTCAATTAAGAATGCAAGGTCAATCTTTGCGAAACCTATCATGTTGCAATTTTTGCCATTATATATATTGTTAAAAGAAAAACTAGTTAATGTGCTTATCCAGTGACCTTTGGGGTATCACAATAGCAATGACCCAAACAGTTTACCAAATTGCAGTTAGATTTCTTTTCCAACTAACTGATCAACTGGTAAAATATTTTAGCAGATTGCTCAAGTGAAATGTTGTTAGTATGAAGTGAGTGCTGTAAAATCAAAAGTAATACTTACCATCCAGATCCAGTTAGTTGATATCTTTGTCATTTGTTTCAAACACAAAAATGACTTACTATAGTATGAGTCACTGAATAAGAAGGTCTAATTTTGACATGGAAACTTCTATCATAAATAGATTTTATAAATAAATAGTTTAAAACATTGTTTTGTAAGTCTATAATTTATAGCTCCGTTTTCCAACAACAAGTTAGTGCATAATTATAATTTGGATTTTTTTTTCTAAAGCAATTACTTATCTGCTACCATTAAAGGGAAATAATTTACATTACTGAAAATCAGCAAAATGTTGTCACAATTTTTGTCTGACAAATATCAACTTTCCTCATTTAATTTGTTTGTAACATTACTTTTATGATTATTAAACTTTTATCCTCTGTTTTGAAAAGAAACAATGAAATTTATTTTTAAGATGATTAAAATTTTGAAAAAAATTGTAGGCAAAATCAGAAGCCAGGTATCATTGATTAATTTTTTAGTGTACAATAACTCAATAAAAATTATTTCCCTTTAATGCCAGCAGATGAGTAATTTGTATAGAAAATATTATACGAATCATAATTACACAATAACTTTGTCTTAGAAGACAAATCTATAAAATATACATCTACAAAACAATGGTTTGAACTATTTATTTATAAAATCTATTTATGATAGAAGTTTCCATGTCAAAATTAAACCTTCTTATTCAGTGACTCATACTATAGCAACTCATTTTTGTGTTTGAAACAAATGACAAAGATATCAACTAACTGGATCTGGATGGTAAGTATTACTTTTGATTTCACAGCACTCACTTCATACTAACAACATTTCACTTGAGCAATCTGTTAAAACATTGTACCAGTTGATCAGTTAGTTGGAGAAGAAATCTAACTGCAATTTGGTAAACTGTTTTGGCCATTGCTATTGTGATACCCCAAAGGTCACTGGATAAGCACTGTAAAATTTCCGAAATAACTGAGTCTGTAATAGTGTACTTGTATTTTGACAACTCAGAAAAATGATCATACATCAATAGAGATGTTTTAAATAAATAAAAGCCTCACCAGTTTTTTTTTTTAACAGAGCTATAAGATTGAACTAGATGAGTTTAAAATTAATATACAGAGAAGTTTTTGAAAGGAAATTGCATTGGTGTTAATCTATTAACTCAATATTTTCAGACATTATCCAACCACAAAACCCACACAAGTAGCTGATACACCAGAGAACAGACGAATAGCAGATAATACCAAAATACAAAGTAATGTAAGTTGTCTCCCTTACCTGAAAAAGTACAAAATATACATATAAATTGTACAATATAGAAGCTTCTGTCGTATATGTTACAATGTGTTAGTTATATATTACCCAATTATTATTTGGTTATCAGATTTTAATGGTAAAAATATGAAAGAGATTTTTGCAGATAAGTTTGCTTTAGTGTAGACAATGGATGAAATGAAGTGCTGTATCAACTGCTTTAGATACTCAGATATTGAATAATCATGAACATTTTAGAATTAATTGGATTACATGAATTTTCTGTTGTATTTTACAATCATATTATTTGTCCCATTTTTGTTTCCACTTTCTAACTTTAGTCATGTTAGTTTGCTTCTTTCTATAACATGGAAAATTGCAAATTACTTAGTTTCTGCACTCTCACTTATGTTTGCCTCATCCAAATTTTATTAAACTTGTTAACCCTTTCCTCCATTGAAATTTTTTTTTTGCATACTTGATTCGCATAGGATTTTTTTTAATAAAATGCTGAACATACATGACATATGCTTTAAAGTATTAAGGCATTGCGATAAACAACTATTTCATCAAATAAATTGAAGTCGGATATTCCTATGATATTCCTTTTCATATTGGATACAAATTTTATTAAGTCAACTGCAGACACTTTGTAGTCAAAGTGTTTCAACTGAGGTACTACACAGGCGTCAAAAGGCGTCATTATGGAGTAAGGGGGGTGGCGTCAAAAGGCGTCATTATGGAGGAAAGGGTTAAATATGGTAAAATCCACAACACACAGATAGTAGAAAGTGAGTCATTTACCATAATTAAATTATCATCAAAATGTTGTACTTGGTTCGTAACCTAAATCCTAGAAATGTAGCCAATGTTGTGACATTGTATTAATTTTCGGGGACTCCCAATAAAAAATACAGTTTCAACCAGTAAATCTGTGGTCTTTTAGATTCTGAAAAGGCAGATTCTGGGTTATCTGTAATGTTAAAATAAATTAGCCCAAAGCCATAGTTGTACCCAACATCTTTTGAAACTTGATGAAATGGATGTGTAACTAAAAAGGTGAATATAGTTAATAGGTGAATCTTGTCTATTTAGGTTTCTCTCCAGTACATGAATTACTAAATTAAGCTTTACATGAAATGTTTGTTGTCTCCGATTTATTATTTGAAAAAATATAAAAATTTGAAATGTTCATTTAATATTATATATAAACTAAAGTTAACATTTTCATTTTTTGTATGAAATTCTTAAATTAAGATATGAACAGTTGGAACTTTTATTCCTTCTTAAATATTAATTATAAAATTCAGTGCAGTATGAACTACTTAGTTGATCTGAACCAACTAAAGTAAGTCCTAGTAGGTATTGCTAAAAAGGACTGAAAAATCCTGTTCCCACAAAATTGTATCTCTGCTGATCTATATGTAGTCCCAGTCACATTTTCTAGATTTCATTTGCCATTTCTAACATAAAACACTTTTTTCTTGATTGATTTTACATTTTGTGTGTGCCTTTCTTTTAGTTTGTATATATTTATCATGTATATTATGATTTGTTATTTGAATAAGGCTGTATTCAGTTTAATGCTAAAGTAACACGGTTTTGTTTTGCTTTTTTTCTCTTTATACTAACTGTATTTAGGTACAATATCACAGTGATTTTGAGAAAGCCAAAGGTTCCTACACTCAAGTCTCTGATCGACTAGACTTAAAACAGCACCAAGTCAACACCAATAATATTAGTATGGTATTGAAGCATTTTTATGGCATGAGTTAGGCAGTTGATGTGAAAACTGATACAAGAATGTGTTTGAATATGCTCTAATCAAATTTTGCAGTTGCTTCTATGGTTTCATTACTTTCATAAAAATGTGTATTTTGAACATGTTGAACATGTTGAATGATGTTATAATTATTCGTCTATGATTGTTTTCAATGATTGTTGTGATCTAACCAGTGACCTTTGAACTACTGTTGATTCATCCTTATTTGTTTGATACCAGTTTTAGTGGATTTCATGGGAACAGGCCATGAACCACAAATTCAAACGTTCATAGAATTACAAATTTCCTATATACCTATATGTACTATAGACTACTGCAAAACCATGAAATCAAATATTTACTAAAATGCAAGTTCTCCTCCATCCAGTAAATTGGTATCCACTATAATGCAAGTTCTCCTCCATCCAGTAAATTGGTATCCACTATAATGCAAGTTCTCCTCCATCCAGTAAATTGGTACCCACTATAATGCACGTTCTCCTCCATCCAGTAAATTGGTATCCACTATAATGCACGTTCTCCTCCATCCAGTAAATTGGTACCCACTATAATGCACGTTCTCCTCCATCCAGTAAATTGGTATCCACTATAATGCACGTTCTCCTCCATCCAGTAAATTGGTATCCACTATAATGCAAGTTCTCCTCCATCCAGTAAATTGGTATCCACTATAATGCACGTTCTCCTCCATCCAGTAAATTGGTATCCACTATAATGCAAGTTCTCCTCCATCCAGTAAATTGGTATCCACTATAATGCAAGTTCTCCTCCATCCAGTAAATTGGTATCCACTATAATGCAAGTTCTCCTCCATCCAGTAAATTGGTACCCACTATAATGCAAGTTCTCCTCCATCCAGTAAATTGGTACCCACTATAATGCAAGTTCTCCTCCATCCAGTAAATTGGTACCCACTATAATGCAAGTTCTCCTCCATCCAGTAAATTGGTATCCACTATAATGGAAGTTCTCCTCCATCCAGTAAATTGGTACCCACTATAATGCAAGTTCTCCTCCATCCAGTAAATTGGTACCCACTATAATGCAAGTTCTCCTCCATCCAGTAAATTGGTATCCACTATAATGCAAGTTCTCCTCCATCCAGTAAATTGGTACCCACTATAATGCAAGTTCTCCTCCATCCAGTAAATTGGTATCCACTATAATGGAAGTTCTCCTCCATCCAGTAAATTGGTATCCACTATAATGCAAGTTCTCCTCCATCCAGTAAATTGGTACCCACTATAATGCAAGTTCTCCTCCATCCAGTAAATTGGTACCCACTATAATGCAAGTTCTCCTCCATCCAGTAAATTGGTACCCACTATAATGCACGTTCTCCTCCATCCAGTAAATTGGTATCCACTATAAAGATGAAGCCACAGTAACTTATCTACAAAAAAACATCAGTTAAAAAGCAAGTTCAGTAAATTGGTATCCACTATAATGCAAGTTCTCCTCCATCCAGTAAATTGGTACCCACTATAATGCACGTTCTCCTCCATCCAGTAAATTGGTATCCACTATAAAGATGAAGCCACAGTAACTTATCTACAAAAAAACATCAGTTAAAAAGCAAGTTCAGTAAATTGGTATCCACTATAATGCAAGTTCTCCTCCATCCAGTAAATTGGTATCCACTATAATGCAAGTTCTCCTCCATCCAGTAAATTGGTACCCACTATAATGCAAGTTCTCCTCCATCCAGACAATTGGTACCCACTATAAAGATGAAGCCACAGTAACTTATCTACAAAAAAACATTCATTAAAAATTTTGTGTGTTCCCAATTTTTACATAGATGTATATCAAAATGGCTAGGTTCTTGATTGTACATTGAGAATATATATATCAAAATGGCTAGGTTCTTGTTTGTACATGAAAATATATATCAAAATGGCTGGGTTCTTGATTGTACATGAGAATCTCAGCATAAATTTGAATGGACTTCTTGTGTACCTTCCTGCATAAAGTGAATTTTAGAATTAACTTGTGAGTTTGGAGAAGATATAAAATTTATTCCTAGATTGTTGTGCAATGTTAGTGCATGTTGTGGACTCAAAGATGTTAAATGTCAAAAGGCTTCCAGCACCAGTTTGTAGAAATCAGGGTACATCATCTTTCTAAAAGTTTAACTTGTATTCCAAAAGGTTTTTCTATAAAACATACATGCATGAAACACAAAAGTCGTTATTGTTTATATTATTTTAACTTAAAAACCATGAGCGTATTATAATCTGGCCATTTGGGTCATTGACCCACTTATAAGTAATATGTCAAACCATGTATACATTATTTTTTTATGGCTTCTAAGTTTAATTAATTTGATAAACCTTATCAGGTATTCAAGAAGCACATACAACTCCATTATTTAAAAAATGTCTGTTGTAAATTTGTATTGCAGATAAACGTGCTTTAGTACAAAAATGTCTTCTGCTCCATTGATCAACATGACCATTTATAAACCGTTCTTTCTCATCATAAATAATTCAACATCTTTTACTGATATAACATTGTTAAAGGACAATAAACTTTGGTAATAAAAAAAACCATTCCTTTAAAATTCTTAATGGAAGATGAAAGCAAAGTTTAAAAGTCAGTGAGATGGAGTAAAGTAGATTTTGGTTCCAACTTATTTTTTTTTTAGGAATAATTAGTTTATAGATTTCTATATTAAATTAGTCTATGTTGGATTAAAATATTTCTGTATGAAGGGATTTATAAGTGGATTGAAGGGAGTCCTTTATATGAAATATCTAATAGAGTTAATGCAAGCAAGTCATGTAAAATTAAACTGCAACTGTATGGTGAATTTAACAGGATAAGGCATGAAGTATTGTATGAAAATTCAGTCACACCCATTCCATTCATGCCATTGTTTTATAAAAAGATAATGTTAAAGATTTTTATCTTCTTTTGTAAGTTTCATATTTTTTCTATAAAGTACTTGACCCCAAAACAGTAAAATATAAATAGTACATGTAGTACATTTGAGATGAGGGGTAACTTCCTGATGATAAAGCTGTCGCAATAACATGCTTCATAACATGTAACTATCAATAAAAAATAATAAAAGTCAGGTATTTGGATACATGTCAAAAAACACGGAAAGTAATGTTTAATACTTCACTGTAGAAGAATACATCACAACACATTACCATAGTAAATTGTATTTTTTAGTTTGGGATATTGGATTTTGAACACTTTTTCTGTCTTTCTTCAATAAATATATCCAGTGATCCTTATTTTTTTTCCTTTTTGTAGTGCTTCAGCTTTAACTTTTCCGTGTATTTGAACATCAGTATGATTTAATGTAAATAGACTATTCATTTAATTTGCTAAAACAATATTGATTTGAAATACTGATGCTGAAAATCTATGATTAGTATAATATACATTTATGATATAAGGCATGATAATATTTATTGGCATTGATTGTTTGATGAGAAGAGAAAATATGTAAAATTAATATCCTTTTCATTCTGTCTGTAATGTAATCCCTTGTGGCAGCAATAATATTAGCTTGATTTCATACATGTACATGTATTATCATATGTTCATTGTGAGACTGTAATATTACATACGTTACTGGAAAAAATTTCCAGTGTCTGTTCTGAAGAAATGTTGCATGTTTTAGTAGACATAACCTTAATAGTTAATGGCATATCTACCTAGTATAAGTAAATGATTAATCTAAGTGGAAATCTGATACAAAGTTGTGTAATTTAGAAACAGACAGTCAGTCCATGTGTGTATGTAGACTTCTGTGGTATTGAAACACATATCATATGCATCATGGTTTGAAGTGGTATAAGAGAAAATAAACATTATATTTGTCAATTTGATAAAGAATTTTGTCTTGTTTTAAATCCATTAAATGTATGTGCATGAAAGAAAGAACTGTTCTCATAAAATGAATAAGTTAATATAAAAATTTGAGCATTTTATTGATACATGAATACCCATCAAACTCCTGAAAATGCAATATGAAATTTATAGATTTATGAATACCAAAATGAAAATGTTAAACTTCTGAAGATTCAATACACAAATATGAACATTTTATCGATACATGAATACCTTTTACCTTTTTTAACATCATCCTTAGATATTTTTTATAAAATAATTATTTTCTTATGTGCTAGATAGCATATCATAAGGATTTTGAAGAAGGAAAAGGGAAGTACATACAAATTGAAGATCCTGTTGAGATGAAACAGAATATGAAAAACCAGGAAAACATTAGCTTGGTAATTCTTACCAGTCTGCTATAGACCAGCAACAACCATACTTTTGGGTTGCAAGTAAATTTATAAAATTTAAAAAAAACTTGAAAATGAATTTTACAATGAATAAATTCGAAGAGGCGTATTTTTTATATTTGAAATATGCGTTAAACAATGTATATAGTTTATTTATAAATATTTATTAAGTATTTTTCATATGTTGATACCTTGAAAAAAATATTCGATAAACTGATAAACCACAAAAACTTTTAACTGAAGGAGATGGCAATATAGATTTGTATATTTTTTTGTCAGTCTTTTAAATCATGTAAATGCTTTTCTCATATTATAAGTATAAATGCATCTATGAATTGATAGTTTTTAAATGAACTGATTTGCAGTGTAAATTTGTTATTATAAATGCATAGAAAATGTGTACTATGTAGTTGCTAGTTGACATAGAAAAGTAAACATAACATTTAGACTGTTTATATTCTAACATATCAACAATAATGTGTTTTTTAGTATTGAATTTTCAACAGCTTGTTATTACCAATTAACTTAATGGATATGATTAGTTTTCTTACTTTGAATACAGCTAGTGACTACATGGATTTGTTTTTACAGTAACTGAAGTTTTAATCAAATTGCTTTTTACTAATTGCCTATAGATTAAGTATCATGAAGAGTTTGAGAGGTCCAAAGGAGCTATAATGCAAGTTCCAGACACAGTGGAAATGCAACGACATAAGAAAAATGTTGAAAATTTCAGTTTGGTAATGATGCATGGTGTGGCAGCCCATGCACAAAAATCAACTGTTGTATAACTGTGGCATGGGCTTCTATAAGAGTTACTTCCCCTTTCACCTGGTTATAATTCTGCATGGATTTATTGAAAGAAAAACTGTCATATTGTCAAAATAATTGGTGGTCTAAATAATACACCAGGTTAATTTTCCCCAAGAATTCCATGCATTTTTGTTAACAGTTATTGTTGACTGAATTATTGATGTGCAAGAATTATTTCCCCTTGTTCCTTTCAGAGGAATTTGCAAGACCTTTCTTTCTTTTCATGTGAAACATTTTTGATGTCTAATCTAGACAATCCCTGTTTGTTTACAGTGCATGTCTTGTTTCAAAGAATTTGGATTACTAAGTACCTTTGATATTTTTTATTTTTAACCTATCAAAGCAAAGTATGAATTGCAGAAGGGTATACAATATTTGTTTACCTCAATGTAACCTACCTTTTAATAAATTTCAAGAAGCAGAACAGCAATGTTATGTACAGTACATGTACTATCCTCATACTGTTAAATAACTTCCTTGTCTTAAGATGCTTTACAGCCGATTGCAATGAGTGTGTAGGCAAAGGTAATATCTTTGGTTTACTAGCTGAACCGTGTAGTCATTATTAGATTTAAGAGTAGACTAGTCCAGCAGATAACAAATCTATCTGTCCATAGGACTAGACTACCTTGAAAGGAGGGTAGTATACCTTACCTAATAATGACTTCATGGTTAAGCTAGCAAGCAAAGCAAGCTAACCAAAGACATTACCTTTACCAACACATTCGTTGAAATCGTCTGTTACATTATTTAACCCATACGCCATAGCAAACTTTTTTTAATAAGGATTCAAACTGTCTAATATTTCTTTAACTTTCAGGTGGAAATCATAATCTATTTTATAAAGTGCATTTGTTTACATCTACAAATCATGGAATTCATTAAAAAAATGTGTAAATTTCAATGGATGACCATATTCATCAATTCTAATGCTCAATTTCTGTATTCTGTTTCATGTTTGTAATTTTTAATGAGCTTAGGGATGTGAGGATGAAACAGTCATATTTGATATGAATTTATGTAATTTGCAATCATAAAGTCAGATATGAGCATGCCTTTTTAGTGCACTGTATGTTTAACAATTGATATTATTCAAGCTAAAATAAGATTTTAGGTACTTGTTTAAAAGTATAACTGACATGATAATTTTAGATAAAGGAATTAATAAATAAGAATTGTGTGTAATTTCAGGTTAAATACCATGAAGATTTCGAAAGACAGAAAGGAAAGAAGATGACAGTTGTTGATGACCCTGAGACTCAGCGTGTACGACAGAACACACAGAACTTCAGTCAGGTGACATATTCTGGACATAAAGATCAACTTAGAGACATGGAGTACAAAAGACCAGCAGAGCAAGTCAATGGTAACCATTTCTATAACCTATATCGTGTCATGTTGGTTTAAGTCTATTTTATTGCCATGTATGCTCGTTGGCTATTATTATTTTGGTTTTTATAATAACTGCATTGAATATTTTTTTGGAATACTTTTACCCATTGTTTTTAATACTATACAGAATGTGTATGATTTAAAATGTAACAAAACTTTATTTTTAGTTAAGCAAATATTTTGTTAGCATTTAGTTTTAACAGTTTAATTTTTATGCATGGGAATGAATAAAGCAATATCAAGTGCATCTACGATATTTATATGGAGTTACATTGGATTTAAAAAAGTAACATTTGAAATATAGCAAACAAAGTCTATTTTTCTTTAGTTTTTTGCTAGCGTTTACATTGTTAGGGTGACTAGTGGGATAACATACCTGCACTTTCCACAGTCAATTCTCCGATTATGAGTGATTGACATAAAGCCATATTGACTCTAGACAAAAGGATTGTATGACTTAAGATGAAGGTCACATGAACAAAAGTTGAAAGACTTTATTATGTCTTGAAGGTCAAGTTTTTTTCATGAAACATCAAATAAGGCATGCTATTTTTCACATAACTTTCATTAGGGCCCCGCCGACGGCGGGTCGCCCTATAGTGATCAGTCTGTCCGTCCGTCCGTCTGTCCGTCCGTCCGTCTGTCCGTCCGTAACACTTTCGTGTCCGCTCCATATCTAGAGAACCGTTATGATTTCATACTTAATACTTAACATGATTATTAACCAACACCAGAGGGTGTGTCATGTTGTATGTACAACTTCCTAGGTCAAAGGTCAAGGTCAAAAACTTTGGTTTCAGTTGACAACCCCGTGTCCTGTGGTGAAGATCGTGTCCGCTCCATATCTAGATAACCATTATGATTTCAAAGTTTATACTTGACATCCATTTTAACAACCACCAGAGGGTGTGTCATGATGTATGTACAACTTCCTAGGTCAAAGGTCAAGGTCAAAAACTTTGGTTTCGAGTTGACAATCCTGTGTCCTGTGGTGAAGATCGTGTCCGCTCCATATCTAGATAATCGTTATGATTTCAAAGTATATACTTGTCATACATTTTAACCACCACCAGAGGGCGTGTCATGATGTATGTACAACTTCCTAGGTCAAAGGTCAACGTCAAAAAAACTTTGGTTTCAGTTGACAACCCTGTGTCCTGTGGTGAAGATTGTGTCCGCTCTATATCTTGAGAACCGTTATGATTTCAAATATTATACTTGACATCCATTTTAACCAACACCAGAGGGTGTGTCATGATGTATGTACCACTTCCTAGGTCAAAGGTCTGTCTGTCTGTTGGTCTGTCCATCGCTAACAAATTTGATCCACATTATATTTTGAGAGGACAGCTGTTATTATTTCATACTTTATACCTGACAAACATTTTCAACTTAACATATATATTAACCAACACAAGAGAATGTGTCATAATGTATGCATCCTAGGTCTAAGATCAGTCTGTCGGTCTGTCCATCCGTTCGTTGTTCTTAACAAATTGTGTCCGCTCTACCTCTCGAGAACCATTAATATTTCATACTTTATACTTGGTGGGTCATAATATATTGAAGGCATAATTCTAAAAATATGTGACAAATATCAATTGGGCAGCACCTTTAAACATATTGTTCAAACATCAATCCATATATCCAGAAGTCACCTTAGAGTAGTAAACAATGAGTTCACATCATGCAGTCATATCACTATTATACTATGAAAGTAAGATGAGAATATTTATCAGTTTTAACTTAAAATCTTAGATCAAAATCACACATGAGACTATGTAATAACTTCAAATAATGCTTCATATCAGATTATCCATACAACTTATTTACCCCACGTTATTGACAGCGGGGCCCACAGAGATGGCTCCCATCTCAATGATATCTAGTTGATTTTAGTTCGTAGTAGAAGTTCTCATCACTCTAGTCCACCGCAATCACCAGGATTTCAACATGAAGGTATTGACCAATCAAAATATATCTAACTTATATAGTCTCTATCTGATTTAAACTTCAACCAGTCATATTATTAACCATGTACTACTTCTGTACATGTATCATTTTGAAATTAAAAAACTATGAATACGAATGTAGGTTTAAATTGAGATTAAATGTATGAATTTACTACATACAGCAAGTAAATCAAAAAAGAAAGATATACACTGTTTATTCTTAGTATTCATGACGGTTCAAATTAAATTGAAGTGTATTCAAGAGGCTCCTTATGTTGTTGGAAGTAAATATTTCTGTAATTTATCACATTATTAAAAGCCTAAAGATGTTTTTATGACAAGCAGTACTTTTTGTAAAAATGAATATATAACCTAAATCTATTATTATGTAATCATTGCATAAGTATAAGTGTAGGAACGAAATTCATTGGAGAGTTTTGAAGACTATATAATTACTATAAAATTAAACCTTTAAGGATTTTTTTTATATCTCATTTTGGTGTTTTCTATTTTACTAATTCATTATAGTTAAGCAGCGTGTCAGTGCAGCAAGCCCTCCTCACTCACCTGGATATAGGGACCAACAAGAAGGTATCCAACAGTCAGCATTTCTATATTTTTTTGTTATTTGAATAACTATTAATTTTCCGTAATTTAGTGAATTTGAAGTAACTCATAAAAAGTGACATAACACAATGCTGTATTCTCAAGCTTAATTGGTGAAATAACATGTGTAATTTATATGAATAACATATCAAATGATATCTTAATTTGAGATAAATATTTAAATAATAATTCATTTGGCCGTTGCTTTGGTTAAGCTGCAACATAAACTTTACATGAATCCTTGGTTTATAGTTAGGCGTACTAGTGCCACCAGTCCCCCACAATCACCAGGATATAATAGGGACTATCAAGAAGGTATCTCATTCAATATTTCCTTTAGTTATTATTAACACTGATAAAATCTTGAAAAATAAATTGAAAGGCCCCAAAAATATTATGATATTAATTATCATAGTATTTACAAAATGTAACAAACCCTTCCTCTTCAATTTAATTATTATAATGGATGAATCAAGATTTTATCATATCCTTACTAATCTGAAAATATATATTGGTCAGAGATAGGTAATGGCTCACTAATATAATGCACAATTATATAACTGTAATGCTTTACTTTGACTAAAAACTTATATTGCATGAATAACAAAGAATGCTTCAGAAGTTATAAAAGTTGTTAAAGTGAGGATAGGAATTAGTATGGTTTAATTGCATTCCATTTAGAAGATAGCTGAAGGGATATGAAGAATGAATCTGCAGGGAACTTGTAATCATACTGATAGTGTTTAAAAGTGAACTCTGAAATGGGATATTAATGCTGTACACTGTACATGTTTGTACATGGACATTGGACTAATAGATTTATGTATTAATTCCAGTCTGTTCACAGTGTAACCCAAACTCTGTCTGACCAACAAAATGTCAGGCAAAAAATCATTCAGTCTACGGAACTTTTAAGATTTTTTGGTTGAATGTATCTATAGTAGAAAAGTTCAAATTTATTTTTTCATCAGACAAACACTTAAAAGTTTGACACAGACTGCTGTATGTGTGAGATTCTTTTTGTTGAAAAGAAAATCCTAGATCATTCATGAATTGTATGTCATGCAGTTATGAAGATTAATTTTTTGTGCCATAAACTGTCCATCAGTTCAGTCAATTTGTTTATTTCTGTTGGGACCATTTCATGGATATTTGTTTTCATGGTTTTACCAACATTTACAGCCTAAAGAAAATGTGTACTTCAGTTGAACATTTAAATTCATGATTTGTATATGCCCACTAAATCCATGAAAATTGTTATCCCATGAATATTACAGAGAGGCATTGACACATTTGAAAGCTGTTCTCTTCAGTTATTCTTTGACGGGATTTTTTGCTGAATTCATATAGATGTATGTTGACAATTGGGGAACTAAGAAAGAAAAAAACTTGGATTTTTCAGTTGTGTTTAGAAATTCAAAAAGCTAGGTTATATGCATTGATCAAATCATGGATCTTGGTAGAAGTTTGCTTTTAATTTGATAGTTCTAAGATAACAAATATTTGAAAAAAGGTTGTCTTGATAAACCATCATAAGATATTTTTTAACAACGTTTTTAAAAACCTTTATGCATGCTCCTTTTCAGTTTTCTGGAAATAAATTTTAAGGCAGCAAAATTTTTGTATAAAATTATTTATGCTTTAGAAAAGCAACTTTATTCCGAAACAGCTGAATGTAATTTCTTCAAGGTTAGATCATAGTGGTTGGTACACTTGTTTTGATATTTCTAGGATAAAACTCTGTGGTTGTCAGATAAAACATGATCTGTAGAAACAAATTGATGGTGCATTATATAGTATGTCAGACACTTCTTTCATTTCAATCTGCACAAGATGGAGATTTGGAAAAAAAGTTAGTTCATGAAAAGTTGGCCAATAGTTGAAATATTAACAACACTCATTGTACAAGGCAATTTTCATCAAAGTTTCTTTGCTTCAATAATTTTTTGGAAGGATCACTTATGCATCAGTATGGATGATACCTAAATTCCAATGTCTGTGACATAAGACTAGACAAGGTGTTGGTCTTGTATAAATTTTTGATCTCCAACAACAACAAGATAATTTGGCAGAACAACCAAAAATGGCTGTCAAAGTAATGAATAAGTACTGCGCTATAGACACTTACAATGAAAAACTGAGGGTTGAATCAGTTTTTAACAGGAAACCTAACCTCTCCATTGTTTTACTGTTAACTTAAGATTTAGGTTAATCAATACCTCGTGTGACTGGTTGCATTAACATGTATTAGTAAAACTTGCATTGCAATTGTATTTTTATTTAAAAAGATATGGTATGACTTTTTATTTTATAAAATCAAATAAGTTAGGAAGAGGACTTATGCAGACATATATATCAATATGGTATAAAGAATTTTAAGAAAATGACATTTCCAAGGACTTGTTATTTAAAGCCATTAGGAAGTAAAAACATGATTATATCTTGCATGAAAGGTTAAAAAAAATTTCATCAAAAGGTACACCCTTTCATCCTCTATCTTGTAAATGATTAATTTTATGTCAGTTATAATATTTTTTATCTTCATGTTAACATCACCAGCATGATATATACAGCTAGGCAGATTGCCATTTCATATTTATATTTTTGGCAAAGGAAAAGCTTTTTATTGCTAACAATCAGATTTAGTATATATTATAGTCAAACCTATATTTCAATATACATTTATATGTATATTATATATGTATATTATATATTGAATTATATTCTTGTATCATCAATTAATTGATTGTCACTAGATGTAAAGCAATTATGATCAATTAATCTATTAATAAATCCATCAATCAATCAATTAATGATATATTGTATAACCTGGTTATGGTATAATTTCTTTCCAAAGTAAGTTTAGTTACAAATTACAATTGCTTTCAACAATTATTAGTCTTGAAACATCAGGTAAGCTATAGCTATTATAACTTTCATTTTCTTTCTAATGTATCAAAGCTATCATACAAAATAGACCACAGGAAATATTAACAGATTCAGAACCAAAGCTAAATTGTGAAAATATGCCATATTATATATTCTATATTAAATATGATTTTTTTTTTTTTTTTTTTTTTTTTTTTTTCCTTTGATTTTTTTTACTTTGATTTGATCTAAGAATTGATTTAAGTTTCTATACATGATATTATATGCTCATTGTAAGTTATTTAAAAAGTATGTTATATAGTGGCTATTTGAATTCAGATGTCTATCTGAAGTGTTAAAGTAGTAGATAATTAAATACCGTGTTTAGAAACAGGAAAGAACTTCCCTTAGTGGATATCCTGATTATATATAATTAATGCATAAAAAGAGAAACGATAACACTTTCTTTTGTTGTCTGATCTAATTCATATACTTGTGTATAATTTTAAAAACCAGTGATTAACCATGCTAAAAGTTTCTCGTCTAAAAGTTTCTCCGTCTCTATATAGATATAGAAACATGTGGTATGAGAGCCAATGAGACAACCCTCCATCAAAGTGACAATTTATAAAAGTAAACCATTATTATAGGTAAAGGTACAGTCTTCAACACAGAGCCTTGACTCACACTGAAAACAGCAAGCTATAAAGGACCCAAAAAAATTACTAGTGTAAAACCATTCAAATGAGAAAACCAATGGTCTAATCTATATAAAAAACACTTATGAACCCCACAAACAAAAGACAACCTATGAACATCAGATTTCTGACTTAGAGGACAGGTTCAAACAATTGCAGCGGGATTAGATGTTTTTATGGTACCAAACCCTCTCCTTGATCTGAAAGCAGAAACAATAGTGTAACATCACAACATAGACTCACTATAAAATATCAATTGGAATGGCTTTACTCAATTAAAACATGAAACGTAGTAACACAAATTAACACACAATGAAAGAATAAATTAGATTAATGATACAGTCTATCACTATAAAAAGCAAGACTTTTCTTATTTCTTTTTCTCTCTCTCTCTCTCTCTCATTTTGATAAAAAAAAAAGCATTTTTAGAAATTTATTTCAATCTATAATTAAGTAAACATTTCATTCTGAACATAGTCAAGACAGATTTTGTTCTAGACTTTCCAGCACATACTAGTATATTATTCTGTTTCATGAATTTTTTATAATCTCTTAAGCAGTGTATTACTCAATTAAAAGTAAAAGTAGAAGTATTATTTTATTTTTATAGATGTTCGTGTACGCCCAAATCCTGGAAGTATTCATAACTATGACCCAGTTAGAGACCAACAACAAAACCAAGGAACACCATACTCATCCAGGAACTCTGGAGCTGTGGTCTATGATTCTAACACAGGAAGAGGTGGGTTATTGGACAATTATATATGAAACCTTTTATTATGACAAAAAATAAGAAAATGTTCTGATAAGAGACCAAGTATGGAAGATATCTGACCATTGTTTGACAACTCTTTAAAAGTGATGTTTTCTTATCATATAGTTTACCCTAGGTAAATCTTTAAGGCTATTTCTGAAAGTCTGCATTTGTATTTGAAATAATTGTATGACAGTCAATTGTTGCACACCACTCACATGTTTCCAAAAGAAGTACAAAGGAATAATACCGATCAAAAACACATCAGTCAAAAGAAAGGTACAGAAAAAAGATTGCACATTATTTGTTATTATGAGTTTTTTGTTGTCAAAGGGAGATAACTCAATTGTTTGACTACAATTTGATTTGATGTTAAATGTATATATACAGGACTAGATAAAAATTTTAATGCCAAGGTGCAGCCTTTCTCTCTACATCATGATAATAGTGAGTAAAGTTGGAATGCCATTAAAGTTTTGAGACAGTTCTAGGACTATGTTTAAAGGGCTGTATAGTTTGACAGTTCTTGGACTATAGTCTTAACACTGTTTAGTTGGACAGTTTGAAAGTTATTTGCATTCCTTATTTTTGTTTATTGTTTTATTGATAGATAGAATGATAACTTGTTTGCCATGTTTGATTTTCTGTTTGAAAGCAATTTCTGAATAACCAGTAGTAATCCTGTTTTATCAATTGTTTTATTTTATATGCTCTATTCATTAGAACATAAGTAGATTGATATTGAGAAGATATTTGGTAAACATGTATGCAAAAATAGACCCCATTTATAGTTTAGGATTTACACCAAATTTAGATAATCGTTGAGATCTTTACACAGCTTAATCTAGATGGAGAAATAGGTAAAAACAAACTTTAAGGGAACAAGTTTTAAGGCAAGCTGGTAGAGTGATGCTACAATATACATCTATGAGAAATTAGAAGAAATATCCTATTACTATTGACTTTTAAAGTTTTTTTAATCAGACATGACTTATGTAGAATTGCTTTTTGGCAATGATAAAGTATCCATTTGTCTAAGGCAAATTAGGTGAACAATTTTTTCTCCCTAACATTTGAAATCTATGTGTAAAAATATGTAAAAACCAGGAATTGTTTAAATCTGGAATAATTTTGGAATTGTGGAAAATTGATAAATACAAATGATGAAAACTAACCCAACTAAATAGGGTAAGCCATGATGGGGTTAGTTAGTTCATATTAGAATAATTCAGTGAAAGTGAAATAAACCTTATACCATGCGTGCATAGCTAACTAACCCTATTTAATTAGGTTAGTTTTCATCATACATTTCTAAACAATTTTCCAGAATTCAAAATAATTCCAGATTAAAATTATTCCTTGTTTATAAGTTGTTATTGGGTATGTTGCTTAATATATTATTTGTGAAATATTAAATACTTCACTATTCTTATACAGAATTTAATGAGTATGTTGAACATTATTGTTACTGATACATCTGACCAGTGAAATGTTTTGGCATGTTTTTTCACTAATTGTTTTTTATTTTAGGTTTTTATAATTATTTATCTTTTAATCTAGTTCGTGTTCATGTTGTTACCAACTTAATATTTTTTACTTCTTAATTGTATTACCAGTATTTTATATTAAAGCATGTCTTTTTAAAAAAATAAAAGCTGTCCAATGGGTATTACAGAAACCTCTGATTACATAAATGCAATCAAAAAATGAAAAGAAGATATAAATTTAAATGTGTTCGATGCATTTTTCTGGATTTACCTTCATCAGGAACGCTCAAAGCCAAATATTTGGAAGTCCATAATTCATCAAAACTGAAACAGTTGGAAGAGCTATATAATCAAAGTACCAAAGTATAAAATCTTATCTATGTTATTATTGGTTAACCAAGATGTTGACAGGTTTAATCACATGAAATATAATGAAAACAAAATTGATTTCTATAGATGGTGAAGGTTCAGGTAAATAATTCAGTACTTTTTATTTTTGCTTTTTTCCAACTTTTACAGTGGACTTGTTTGATTAAATGTGGTCATGTTTTTTTGTGTTTTTTTTTATTTTAACATCAGCATCATTCAAGTACAAAGATAAATATAGTTCTCGCGTAACTCAGTGTAGAAGTATATGAAATATTTTCTTTATTCATCTATCTCATGAATCTACAGTTGTTACCTAAAATAATAATTCAAAATAATTCAAATAAAAAAAAGAAAAAAAAATTAAAAAAGTATTGAAAACATTGTTTTTTTTTTTTTTTTTTTTTCTTTTTCCTTTTTTTTTTTATAGAAATTATGGTTTAGAAACTATTTTTAATAATAAAAAGACCAACCTAAAATTATGATAACACTAAAGGTGTTTGTTAACAAAGGCTTAGAATTAATGTAAGATGCTGATGTGGTCTTCTAAAATCTGACTCATCAAGGATTTTCACTGTAATATGTTTGCTTCTTCTTATATTGTTATATCAACTTGATACAGTTTGGTACAAATGTTTATCATTTTAGCAGAACTATTTTTTTTAAATTTCTTTGACTTTGCTTCAAAATTATAATGCATTTTCTTTTGGTTGATGTATACTCTCCTTTTCTTCTAAGCAGCCTGATAGTATATGGTTCAGGGTTTCCAGATAAAAAAGTTGTCAGCTGGATTTGTTTCTTATCCATTATTTCTTGCGTTTGTAAATAAAGGTATTTAAGTCAATCAAGGGAAATAACTAAAAGGGGAGGATATTTGATCACATGATAAAAGAATAATAATTGTTTAATATCATTAAAGCTTTTAAAACTTTTCAGTGAACCATGTCAGTTACTGCTCAGCTGTTTTTCTTATTAAGCCTTCATTATTAAGGGTGGCAGTTGTTTAGATTAAATATTGTAAAGTTTAGTGCATAAAAACATGTTTTTAATAAAAGAAACTTAACAAATTAAACAGAAAATTTGATTCCTGGTGTATTCTTATTATGAATTTATTTTAAGATCACTGTGGTGAACTTAAACAATTTGCATGTTTAAATGCTAGGTAAAACCATGGTATTGGGTGTAGTGGATCAAAGGCACTTCTAATAGATATTTAAACATAACATAATTAAATGTAGCATACTGCATATGTTATTTATTAACTTCATCAGTAATAATAATGCTAAAAGTGAATGATTAGAAATCTTTTATAATGCAATGAAATACACCAATATGAAACTGAAAGCTTAAGTATAGTGTTGATTTAATGTTATAAGAGATGGAAGTTGGGTATATGCTTATGAGATAGCCCTTGTTACTTGGTCAAAATTGCCTGTTTTTATGAGAGAGATTTCTTCTCAAAATAATCCTTTCTGAAGAACTGGTTTCTGGGCAATGATACCCACAACACAAAAAAGGTATCAGCATAGAACACCATGGTTACCATAAACTACCAAATTAATATGATGTGAACAGCAGACATTTTGGTACATGTTGTTGCAAATAGTATTATTTAATATTGATATTAAACATTATTTTTAGTACTGACCAATCAGCTTATCTTATTTCAGTTGCTTCTCTTGCATACTTATTAATACTAGTGCCTTCTATCTATAACTTATTAAAGTTTGATTGACAATACACATGTAGGAAATGAAAAAGTGAATGTCCTATTTTTACAAGCACTTTTTTCTTCCATACAATATTTGCATGAACACCAATCTAGTAGTCCTATTTCTGTTGGGGAAATTGTATACAGTTGAACAACATGTTTGTATTCAAGGTGGAAGTTTGTAGACCCACTTTTTGCAAAGGTGGAGGTGTTATAAAGAGCATATTTGGCCTGCCAAATTTGTGTGTAAGATTTTGTTTTGTAAAAAGGAAATTATAGGTATTTGAAAGTTTGTTAACTGTAAGTTCTTTAAAGTTAAAACATAAGTGTTCAGGTAGATTTGAAAGACAAAAATATTTTTTTCTACTTCCAAATATACATTTTTTTTAGTTTACTTATGATTTGAGTTTGTTTAAAATTATCCCAATTTTAACATAATTCAAAAATGAAAGTCTTAAATTAAAGTTATATGTTTTGTTTGGATGAAAACAGATCTCGTATCACCCTGTTTTAGAAGCTCTCGTAACTTAATGTCTTCAAACGTACGAGTCAGAAAATTATATACATGTTCTTGTCCTTGATTGTTTTGATGGGAAAATTCTTGAAATAAATTGTTGATATGTAGTTAAGTAAGATGTACCATTAAAAGATTTGTTTGTATGTACTGTACTTGTTGTTTTAGTATCATGTTGTGTTGTTCTTAACCTAGTTTGTATAATCACACTTTATTGATATATTTTGAATGCCACATTCAGTTTTCATTCACATTGAAAAATTTCATCAGAGGAACCAATTAATTATTATGTTGTGTATAAAATTTCAGTGGAAAATCCCGCTTCACAAAGAAAAGTTGGTTCCATTTCGGATTATGACCCAATAAACGACAGATGGGGATCAGTAACAGGACAGTATTGTATGTTTGTCGTTTTAAATTAATTGCATTGATTGTAGTTGACATTGAGTATGAACTTTTGAAGAAAATGTGTTTTACTCAAGTTGAGGGTTAATTTTGATAACAACTAAATATAATTTTCATTGAAATTTAATGCAGTACTTTTCTTTCTTTCCTATTGATTAATATTGCTGCATCATAACTTCTTTAATAGCTTTATTTAATATTATGGCAGTTCGCTTACTCCTTACTGTCTCAATAAGCATGATTAAATTCTCTTTTCAAGGTCGTTGACAAAAATGTTTGATAAAACAACAACAAAAAAGTTTTAAAAAATGTGTAATCAAGAACACTGTAATAGATTTATTTAAAAATCAAACATTTATTTGATAATTTGCATTTCATTTATTTATCATCTGTAATGAACATTCTGTTTAAACAGCTGCAGGAACCCAACAACCAAGAAACCAACCACCCCCACCACAACAGTATGCCCAACCACCACCACCACAAGAAGCAGATAGATTTTCTGGAAAAGGAGTAAGTTACAGTTAGATAACTATTCAAATTACTTGGGGAGATGTGTATAAAATTGAGAATGGAAATGGAGAACATGTCAAAGACCAAAGAGCAGATAACAACCAAAGGCCACCGATGTGTCTTCAACACAGCAAGAAAATCCCACACCCAAAGGCAGGCTTCAGCTGGCCTCTAAATGAATAAGTGTACTAGTACAGTGAACATAGACATCATACTCCAAAACATAACAGTAACACTCAGTATAACTATATTGATTACTTGGGGAGATGTGTATACATATACCAATTCATTTGGCAGATGTATATATCTATACAAATTACCGTACAGTTATTATAGTGTTCAGCTATACCAGTTACCTTCAACAGAAAAAATTTCCACCGACATATAAAGCCTAAAAATTGTATTAAAATGATGAGTAAACATAAATAACAAAAATATTTAACATAAAACTTGAAGGGTCACAGTAGGCAAGTTTTCAAAGATTGTCCCAATTTACTTATACCATAGAATTTTCGAAATTTATTACATATAATAAAAACCCCAAAGATGATTGATTTGTTTCGTGTGGTCATCACTGATGTATTTATGCCCTGAACAATAAAACCCACAGCATTGAGTGTGTAAATTATCATATCTGGTTTGGATATATAACATTACAGGAACAAGATGAAAGTGAATCGTCTTATGATACCACGGGCAAAGGTGTAAGTACAGGGGCCATCCTAAGCACGCTTTTATATTTACACATTGCCATCCCCAGAGTTTTGTCAACATTTTCATATATATATATATATACTCCATATTTTTTGTACTGTCCTTTGATAATAGTCCTAGATTTTTTCAAAGGTTCAAGTAAACGCCTGAGATAAAAGTCCACTGTCTTAGTTGCCAAAGCCTGAAATAAATATTTTCTATCCATAATCCATTTATGGTATCAAATAAAATTAATTTATTAATGAAAAATGATCTTCAGCAATGATTTCAAATGAAGTAGTACAATATACCTTTATCCTAACATACTTGTAGGCTATCCACCAGAATCTGCACAGTATCATTATTTATTGTGTGTCATCTAGCTCAATATTATTGAAAAGTACATATTGAATTAAGCTTGGAAACTATAAAAGTAACTTTGAAGAAAATTTTGTAAATCTTTTTTATGACCATTGAGCACTGTAAAGCATTCCAGGTATTTTGTGTATACCCATCAAGCACCAACATTCAAATGAGATTATTTTTTTCTTAGGTTATGTGCACCATTAAAAAAAATCCAATGCTTTATAGCATAAGACCAGCCTTGAGCTTATAGTAATCTCTTTTTTGTGTACCGGTATATGTTATTAAAAATTATTCACCAGTTAGTTTCCTTTAAGTATTGTAAATTTTGTCCATCTGGCTGGATACATTTGACTGTGAACTCATTCACATATATATATATATATATATCATTGATAATGTTAAGTTAATGTGATGTATTATCATTTAATCCTTGAACTTTAAATCAAGTAACATTTGTTTTCTTTATTTGTAAATTTTAGATGGTTTGTCGTGCAGCGTATGATTACGTGGCTGCCGATGATGATGAAGTCAGTTTTAACGAGGGCGACCACATCATATTTTGTCAACCAATTGATGCTGGTTGGATGGAGGGTACAGTGGAAGCAACAGGAAGACGTGGAATGCTCCCATCAAATTATGTGGAGACTGTCAAAAAGTAGTACACAGATGAATTATTTCTAGCTAAACATTTATAAAATTTTGAGTTACCTCCCCTGTTATGCTTTATCATGTTATTTTTGTGTATATTGATTGTCTGTTTGTCCGTTTCAGATATTTTAAATATAGCTCATTATAACTATTGCATATTTTATTTAGGTGCTTTGATAAAAGGGAGGAAGTCGGATATGTATTATTTTGTAAGAGAATATGTTTGTTAATTGAAAGTTAATATGATCAAAATTAGAGACTTATTATACATAGTGAGTGTACACATAGCCTTTCAAGACTCTTGCATGTTTGAATTTATAGTGGATAAATGAAAAAAATTAAATTAGAAAAATAGCATGGTTCATATTGCTGTTAGTCATACAATTTTATCCGTAAAAAAAGAATTCATTATCATGTTTCCAAGTAGATTTATAGATACATTGTAATATCAAGCAGATTCTTGTAGAGCTAGATTCTTGTTTTTCGCTGTTTCATTTTTTTTGAAAGAAGAAAGCTTATAAAGGAAAAGAATGTTCTCTGTAGTGGTATGTTACTGCTTTAGCATGGGATAATAACTGTGCAATATGAAATTCAGTATTGTAGATAAATTTGGAATCAAATTGCCTTTTTTGTTGTTGAAGCTTTTGCAAAGCTTGCTGTTTGGATTTTGGCCACTTTCTTTATGGGCATTCAGGTCATATGATAATATTTGGACAATCGTAATTTATAGAGATTGAATGGTTATGTGTTATCTCTGGGTTGTATGTATGGTTTTATTTGTATAAAAGTAGAAATAGTTTATTCAAGTCATAACCAGAAATATTTTGTTTATTAAATATTTTTAAAGAATCCCATTTATTTGAAAAAATAAATAAATGTGATTTGTTCTTACAGTAAAACCTGACTTATCAGTTATAGTTAATTATTATAATATTATGATATGGTGTTTAGTATATAGAGTAAACAAATGATGTCTCTGTCTTAGTTCAGATTCATAGTGTGATGCATATGTTAGAAAAAATATAATACTTTTTCATTGGTTTTCTAACTAACAATTTTATGGAATGAGTAATTATGTCTTAAAACAATGTGAATGATATCTATGTTTTAAACTTAAGAAATATACCCGGAAGAAAATACTCTTGTTTTGATGAATTGGTGAATAGTTGTAGTTTCACATTTTCTTGTCCTTACACAATTTTACTGTTTTTCAGTGTTTTTTTTTAGAATTTTTAATGTTTTATATTGAGATTTTAATGTTGTAAACAAAGCCAGTAAATGTATGGATTTTAAGTTACACCATTAAAGAAATAAGTAATTTTATTACTGGAGCAAGACATTCAGAATGACTGCAGAGATAAAAAAAAAATAAGGAAAAAAAAATAATTAAAATTAAAATTCTGAAATTTAAATCTTAACTGAATGACATATATAACGATTTTGAAAATTCATTGTCTGTTATTAATTTTTACAAGTATAATTTTGAAAAATATGTAGCACATTTATTTGGTTTATAGAGAGGCTTAAGAGTACTAGTACCACATAATTTATTAATAGGTAACATATCAGTTTATGAGCTTTGCTTCCTAATAGTTTAAGCTGCCTTGATCACTTGAGCAATTATTAAGCCAGCCATGTCCTACATTCACAAACTGTGCTTGACATTTATCACATACTTTCAGTGAAATAAACTATTATTTTTTCTTAGATATTTTTTTTTGAAGAAAACATATTCCAATTCCAAAAACTGATGCCATACATTTAATTAATCTATAAATATTTGAAGCCTCTGGCAATTTTTTTTTTTTTCATTTTCATTGCCTTGTGTTAGATTAAATATAGGGATATAAGCATTATCATTTTCGTTTCATTTTCTTTAGTGGTCTTTATATCCAAACCTCTATTTACATTTTAATTAATCTTCTATCAGTTACTTTTGTGATAAGGATATAGGACGACGTTTATAGTGTTTTTATTTGAATTTTTAATTTTTTCATGTTAGATTGTTTAGTAGAGTTTAGAATGAAATACTGCATTTGTAAGCATAACACACCAATTTGTGTAATTATAAATTATATAAAAGCCGAGTTATTTGAACCAGTTTATATATTCGCTGAGTTGCATTAATGTGCATCATATTGAATGCGTTTTATGGAAAGAAAAAAACCCTAAATTCACATTAGGGTTAATATGTCACCTCTACAGACTGGTGTTGATTGTGTCATAAAAATGTCGATGATTTTAGTCAAAACCAAATTTTCGAACAAATTGTTTGGTATATTTGAATTTTAAAGTGGTAATTTAGAAATTGCTTTAAAGATATTGAAAAATCAAATTTATATTTAAATTTCAGAATTATTATCTGGTAAAAATTTGCACGTTTAACAGCTTTTGACAGGATAACTGGACTGTGTAAATAAGCTTATTGTATTATAGCAGTGTAGTCAACTGTACTGCAAATAAAGTTATATTGTTATCCTAGATTTAATATGTTTTCTTTTATGTCTTTACTGCAAATTTAGATATAAGATATGGTATCATTGCCAATGAGATTGCTCTTCACTAAAGTTCAAATGAAGTGGATGTAAGCAATTATTGGTAACCATCTGGCCTTCAATAATGAGAAAAACCAAAACCAGATAGTCAGCTTTAAGAGGCCCCGACATGAAAAATATGAAACAATTCAATTGAAAAAAATCAACTGACCAATTTATAATAAAACAATTTACAATTTAGTGTTAAGACGTCATCACAGTCAGAGAAAATCATGACCTTATCAAAGCCAAAATATAGATATCGACAGATTGTAGTACTATGAAAGTACATATTTAGTTTTGTTTTAAGGGGGCTCGCGGGTCTAAATAATTTTTTGTCAAGCCTGCAACTTTTGTTGCAGAAAGCTCGACATAGGGATAGTGATCCGGCAGCGGCGGCGTAAGCTAACTTCTTAAAAGCTTTATATTTTAGAAGGTAGAAGACCTGGATGCTTCATACTTTGTATATAGATGCCTCATGTTGCGAACTTTCCGTCAGTCACATGTCCAATGTCCTTGACCTCATTTTCATGGTTCAGTGACTACTTGAAAAAAAAGTTAATATTTTTTGTATTGTTAAATTCTCTCTTATTATAAGTAATTGGATAACTATATTTGGTATGTGCGTACCTTGCAAGGTCCTCATGCCCGTCAGACAGTTTTCACTTGACCTCGACCTCATTTCATGGATCAGTGAACAAGGTTAAGTTTTTGTGGTTAAGTCCATATCTCAGATACTATAAGCAATAGGTCTAGTATATTCGGTGAATGGTAGGACTGTAAGGTGTACATGTCCAACTGGCAGATGTCATCTGACCTTGACCTCATTTTCATGGTTCAGTGGTTATAGTTAAGTTTTTATGTTTTGGTCTGTTTTTCTTATACGTCATGCATTAGGTCAACTATATTTGGTGTATGGAAATATTTTATGATCTATATGTCTGTTACGCAGGTTTTATTTGACCTTGACCTCATTTTCACGGTCTATTGCTAAGTGTTAAGTGTTTGTGTTTTGGTCTGTTTTTCTTAATTTATAAGCAATAAGTCAACTATATTTGTGGTATTGAAGAATTGTTAGCTGTACATGTCTGCCTGGCATGGTTCATCTGACCTTGACCTCATTTTCATGGTTCATTGATCCATGTTTCGTTTTCTTTGTTAATGTTGAGTTTATGTTACAGTTGTAATAAAGCTTTATATTTAGGTCTATCAACATAATATCAATGATTAGTAAAGAAGGCGAGACATTTCAGCGCGTGCACTCTTGTTTTATTTAATATAGGATTTCTCTATATTTTTCTATAAATGAACCTTATCTTATACTTAATAGAAAAATGAAATAAAAAAATGGGGTCACTGTTCATTTACGCTCACAATCTGCCTTCGAAAGAAGTATACATTTTTGCTAATGTCCTTTTTTTCTGTTGAACTAATAGGAGAAATAGGGGTAATATCGAAATAAAAAAAACAAACTAAATTACAGAAATCGCTTAAATTTTACAATTATTTAGTTTATGTACAGCTTATTCGAAAACAACAATAAAAAATATATGTCACCGATGAGTTCAAAAAGATATTTCAATTTTAATGCCAAAAAAATGGCATTTTTGCACCAAAGGGAGATAATTTGGAGCTTTTTCAGTGATATCTACATTTTAAAAGTCACTTGGGCCCAACACGAATTGATTTTTTGGAATAATTTTTGTACCATATGATAAAGTAACAACTACTTCAGGTAATAAATAAAGTTTGTAATGAAAAATTAATGTTTAATTTTTTTATGAAAATCTTATACCCGCGAGCCTCCTTAAGTCGTCTAACGTAACGGTACCCAAATTGCACCGAGTACCCAAATTGCACCTATTTAGCAAAACTAGCAGCGAAAATCTTACAAGATTTCATAGAGACTAAACAATTTGTATTTTTATGATTTGATACTAAGCACATCTTTCAACATATGTAAAACTATTTAGATATGCACAAAACGTTCACAGTATTTATCAACAGATGAAGTATTTACTGAAAAAGCAAAATGTACTGAAACGTCGCCATGCGACGTCATCAAAACGTCATCAAAACGTCATCTTTTTAAAATGAGCAAATACAATATGTTACAAGTATCCATTTAAAAAATAATGAAGAGTAAGCATGGACTAATATCCAATTTTTCAAAATATTTGAAAAATTAAACAAAAGCTCTGTTATTAGACTTTTGACGATGTGAATTTAAGCATGGATGCAATTTGGGTACTCCTCATTTCAGAATCATTGATGGTTTGGAGGTCAGTTTAGACCAATTTTTCTATGATTCCATATGGAATAAAAATCAAATTGGTGTACCTTTATAATAAAGAAGGATACGGCTACAAAATAAACACAGAATGGACATTTTTGTCTTTATCATAAAAAAACGTAGACGAAAAAACTGTCAAAATAGGTGCAATTTGGGTACCGTCACGTTATTCTTAAATTTTATAGTCAATTGCCATATAAGATTTTGTTATAAACTCACTCATAATTGAATTGATAAAATAAGAATAGTTTTATTGGTCAACATTTTTGTCAAACTTGCAACATTTATATTGCAGAAAGGAGATAAAAAGATTCTACATTTTGTAACCTTCAGTTGTGGAAAAATATTTTTTAGACATCTTAGATAGAGTCTTTTATATATCTGTATTTTACTGATCAGTGGAAGTAATTTTTAATAAACATTACAATATTTCACTGACTGCAGCACACAGTGAACATGTGTTCGTAGTTTCAAGTTGATGCAATCAAAACATCACCACAACACTTATTTATTATGTCTGTTTTGTTCATGCATCGTTGTAAATATAACGGAATTTGATGAGACTGTTATAAAAGTGAGAGGTTTAGCGCTATTAAACCAGGTTAAATCCTCCATTTTCTACATTTGAAAATGCCTGTACCAAGTCAGGAATATGACAGTTGTTGTCCATTTGTTTGATGTGTTTTGTTATTTGATTTTGCCATGTGATTAGGGACTTTACCATTGAATTTTCCTCGGACTTTAATATTTTTGTGATTTTACCTTTTGATCAAAAGTCTTAGCCTGAGAATGTGCACTTAAAGAGTTATTACCCTTGAAATACAATTCTTCACAATTTGTTCATCTAGTTTGCTTTCTCAAAAAAATCTTCTCATTTGGAACTGCTGAATCAATTTCAGCCAAACTTTGGCTGAATGAGTTTCAGAGTATCTAGAATAAATTTTGTATTTTATTTCCTTGTACGTCAAGATACATAGCCACTATAGCCAAAATGAAACATAGGGGTAAAATGCATTTATTTTTGCTTTTCAAGAAATTATGACATATACAAGGAACATTTGAATGGAATTTTTAAGCCACTCGTTAATATATATTGAAAAGCAAAAATAATCATTGATGAAAGATTTAAGCAAAATATTACAGGTGAGCGTTTCAAGCTCTTAGAAGCCTCTTGTTTCCCCCTACTATTACATTTCTATGTACCGATGTACAGAGTTCTCCACGAAATCGGGGTTATATCCATTATTTTAAAAGTTCACATCATACTGAACCTATTTACTAAGTTTAACGTTGATTTGACCACACTTGCATAGTATACAAACTACCTTAACTAAAATATTTAACCTGACATTAGATGACAAACAGGCGAATACTAATACACAGACCAGAAAACTTCATGCACATCTTCTATCGTCAGCAGGGCATACAATTGTATTCAATGTTCTTGTCATTTTAAGCTGATTTAGCTGATGTCAGATTAGCTATGACCCACACTGAAAGGTCTTTTTTTTGGTGAGTTTGCATCTCAAAAGCAGAATCAGAAAATGATACGAAGTGAAGCTTTGTTGCATGTACCACTCAGAGGCCAGAGCAAACAGCGAAGACATGATTTACACTTAAATAGAGCAACAGAACTTCAACTTAAAGCATATTTGTCAATATTGTACATTTTAAGCTCACCTGGCCCATAGGGCCAAGTGAGCTTTTCTCATCCCTTGGCATCTGGCGTCCGTCGTCGCCCGTCATCCGCCGTCATCCGTTGTTAATTTTAACAAAAATCTTCTCTGAAACTACTTAGCCAAATTTAACCAAACTACAATCATCATTGGGATATCTAGTTTAAAAAATGTGTCCTGTGACATGCCAACCAACCAAGATGGCCGCCATGGCTAAAAATAGATCATAGGGGTAAAATGTAGATTTTGGCTTATAACTCTGAAACCAAACCATTTAGAGCAAATCTGACATAATTTTTTTTATCAAGTTATCAAGGCAACATATATCTGCCCTGAAATTTTCAGAAAAATCGGACAACCGGATGTTTGGTTGTTGCCCCTAAATTGGTAATTTCAAGAAAATGTTGCCGTTTTTGGTTATTATCTTGAATATTATTATAGATAGAGATAAACTGTAAACAGCAATAATGTTCAGCAAAGTAAGATCTACAAATAAGTCAGCATGACCAAAATCGTCAATGAGTTATTGCCCTTCATAGTCGATTTTTAACAATTGTCATTAATTTGATAAATTTTTGTAAATTTTTACAAAATATTTTTCTCTGTTACCAAACGGCCAAATTAATAATAGATAGAGAAAATTGTAAGTAGCACGAATGTTCAGTAAAGTAAGCTCTACAAACACATTACCATCACCAAAACACAATTTTGTCATGAATCCATCTGTGTCCTTTGTTTAATATGCATATAGACCTGAACAACACAGGCTCTTAAGGGTCTCTAGTTAAGACATTCTCACCGTTTTAGTGCAAAATTGAAACCAGAGGCTCCAAAGAGCATGTGTCAATCACCTTGGCAGCAACCCAACAACGGGTTGCCTAAATGGTCTGAAAATTTAATGGCAGAGAGATCTTGACCTAATGAACAATTTTGTTTTGTGAAAGATTTGCTCGAAATGCTTTGGATTTAGATATATGAGCCAAAAACTGCATTTTACCCTATGTACTATTATTAGCCATTTCGGTCATCTTGGTTCGCGGGCGGGGTCATCAGACACAATTTTTTAACTACATACCCTAATGATGATGGTTTACAACTTTGGTTAAATTCATCTTAGTAGTTTCAGAGAAGAATATTTTTGTAAAAGATAACAAAAATTTACGAAAAATTGTAAAAAATTAACTATAAATCCTTAAGGGTCCACTGACCAATTTGGTCATGTTGACTTATTTGTAGAACTTACTTTGCTGAACATTATTGCTGTTTACAGTATATATCTTTCTATATCTATAATAATATTCAAGATAATAACCAAATATGGCAAAATTTACTTTAAATTACTAATTCAATCCTTTAATTCAGTGGTTGTCGTTTGTTTATGTGTTACATATTTGTTTTTCGTTCATTTTCGTTCATTTTTTTTTACATAAATAAGGCTGTTAGTTTTCTCGTTTGAATTGTTTTACACTGTCTTATCGGTGCCTTTTATAGCTGACTATGCGGTATGGGCTTTGCTCATTGTTAAAGGCCGTACGGTGACCTATAGTTAATGTCTGTGTCATTTTGGGCTTTTGTGGATAATTGTTTCATTGGCAATCATACCACATCTTCTTTTTTTTATATCAGGGGCAGCAACCTAACAACGGGTTGTCCGATTCATCTGGCTTCAAATTTCAGGGCAGATAGATCTTGACCTGATTAGCATTTTTACCCCATGTCAGATTTACTCTAAATGCTTTTGTTTCAGAGATATAAGCCAAAATCTACATTTTACCCCTATGTTCTATTTTTAGCCATGGCGGTCATCTTGGTTGATTGGCCGGGTCACCGGACACATTTTTTTAAACTAGATACCCAAACGATGATTGTGGCCAAGTTTGGTTAAATTTCGCGCAGTAGTTTCAGAGAGGAAGATTTTTGTAAAAGTTTACGGACGACGGATGCAAATTGATGAGAAAAGCCCACTTGGCCCTTTGGGCCAGGTGAGCTAAAAATGAAACCAAAATACATACAACAAAAAACACGATAACAACTTGCCAATGACAAACTTTCCGTTTTTGGAAGGCACTTGTACAGTTTTCCCCCGGAGATATCAGGAATGAAATTTTATATTTGCATCAGTCGCGCGTTTCGTCTTCAAAAGGCTAACCAGTGACGCTTGAATAGAAAAAATTTAAAAGACCAAATCAAGTACGAAGTTGATGAGCATTGAGGACCAAACATTCCTAAAATATTGCCAAATACAGATAGGGTAATCTTTACCTGAGCTAGAAAAGCCTTAATTAGTATTCCAAAAATGATAAGTTTTGTTAACAGTTAATTAAAAATTATGACCATATCAATGATAATTCATGACAACGCAGAGGTGCTTTTTTTATCTTAAATTTATTTTTATACTTTACAATGAATTAAATGAGGAATTGGATATACGTCACCAAGGCAGAAATCCAAGGCAAATATATTACCAATGTTATTTCAACGTTTTGCATAAGGACATTCTATTTGAAGATGTGTGTGATAAGGATGATTGCCGTTATACTTATTATTGATTTCTAATCACCTATCAGTGTCATGAAAGGATTTTACAAAACAATGACTGGACACGTTATTGATGAGTTTATCCTAAAACACCTATCTATAGATAGACTTGTTTAGTATGAGCGAACGGGTTAAACTCCGCCCAGTCAAGTGAAATAAATCGATTAATAGTAATGTATGAATGAATGATTTTCATACTTATAATTATTTAAATACCGAAAACGGTTTGTGTAGAATGCTACTTGGAATATGAGGAAACCGTTTGAAGAACTTTTGTATCTAATTTCCCACTACCATAGATTGCTGCATACCTGACATATATTCAACACTTTTACAAATTAATTCGTCGTAAAGTATAAAATGAATTTGAAATGACAAAAGCACTATAGCAGTTGCTATTAAATTACAACCCAATGTTGAGGCGTTTTCTTTCCTTTGGTCATTTTTGTTAATACATTATTTTTATAGCCGGCATAGAATTGTATTAATAACTAAAACATACTATGTTTAATATTGCTCAAATCGAAAAAGATTCGCGTTTGAAACAGTCACCGATAACGAAGAGTAGACGATTTTAGCTATTAATTGGATCGGGATATGAAAACCGTTAACACCGAAAGCAAAGTTTTATTCTGATTCAGTCAATAGTAACTTATTCATACTCAACTGATTTAAGGTAGCACAATACAAAGATTTTTCATCCCCAATCAGACATCTTTAAACTGATGTAATTCCACTCATCTTTCTTCAAATTTTATAAATGAGGTACCAAAAGAAAGAAGAAGGATTAATCTTTCAAATTGTGATAATTTCATTATGACATAATTATTACATAATTAATTGTTATGTAATTAGTTGCCATTCTGTGATGTCAATACTTGAATGAATTTAGCTTCTTTGTTCTTCATAGCATCCTAAAATTTTTTATAGATTCTTGCACAACACAGTTTGACCTCCAAAACTGTGTCTCAGATTTTTCCTATTGTATTTCATTCTCTCATAAATCTTCAATGAAGTTTGCAACATGAATTCATTAGAGACCACTAAGTTCAATTGGGTATGAAATTTGTTCTATTGATGGTTTTGGAAATCTGAGACACAGTTTTGGAGGTCGAGCTGTGTTGTACAAGAATCTATAAAATATTTTGGGATGCTATGAAAAACAAAGACGCTAAATTCTTTCAAGTGTGGACATCACAATATAGCGACTAATTACATAATAATTAATTATGTAATAATTATGTCATAATGAAATTATCATAATTTGAAAGACTACTCTTTCTTCTTTCTTTTGGTACCTCATTTATAAAATATAAAGAAGGATGAAATGAATTACATCAGTTTAAAGTTGTCTGATTGGGAGTGAAAAAATCTTTGTATTGTGCTACCTTAAAATAAACAACTGTATGTTATAATAACGTGAAAATACTTTCAGTTGTTAAAAAGCAGTATGCCATCCAAGAAAAATTGAAGCTAAGATTGGCTGACGTAAACAAAAATTATCTGATACTACAAAACCTCTCATAACATTTATCTTTGAAACACATTTTTTGTTGCTGTGGACATAGGACAAAAATACTTTTGAACTGTAAAAAAGGTTAGCAAATAACTACTGAATTAAAGTCTGAACACAAATAAAAATCTGGCAACGTTTGTTAAATCTTTTCCAGATAATTCGATGGCATCATTCCCTGTTCTCCAGTAGCCATCACTGTACCTGTCATCCAAGAATCATCTATAATTTCACAATCTGTAATGATATCTCCCTCACTAAAGCTAACCTCGTCATCATCGGCTGCTGCGTAATCATAAAGAGCGCGATATATAGCCTGAAATTTAGATAGAGAACAAAAATCAGCTTCCCAAATATTTTTTTGTTAGTTTTTCGATCAATCAAATCATTGTTTCAAAATTTAACACTATAAGCTATGAGCAAATCTGGATTCAGATTACATTTTTGTTGTCTTCTGGTTGACCATAATATTTTTGTCTTCATCAAATCGAGGATCAGAATATTATTTTTACTTAAAAAAACATAACCCCTCCCCTTACCCCCCTTGATGTTAGATGGTCGTTCCCTACGTCTTTTCTCATTAAGTTTAACGATACATAGCGGTCCATGGAAGTTTATTGACATCCATCAAATATTCCTACATTTTTCAAACAATATTGTCTTCAGCTCAATTTGCATTGTAGTATATATCTCTTTCTCTCTTTTTTTATTGCTATAAACTAAACTATAAAAAAATATCAATAAATAACTTGCGTCATCTTCGGCAGATTGCATGTCTTGTGTGGGTTCTGGCTCTGGTTCTGGTGCTAGAATAAATCAAAGAAATCAATCAAAACAATCTCGCTGTAAATGTTTGCACCTGTCAGGAATCTGATGTACAGGAGTTGTCGTGTTTATGTAGTTTGATACGTGTTTCTCGTTTTATATAGATAAGACCGTTGGTTTTCCCGTTTGAATGGTTTTACACTAGTAATTTTTGCGGCCCTTAATAGCTTGCTGTTCGGTGTGAGCCAAGTTGAAGGCCGTACTATGACCTATAAAAGTTTACTTTTATAAATTGTTACTTGGATGGAGAGTTGTCTCATTAGCACTCATACCACATCTTACTATATCTAATCAATATGAAATATAAAGATTTGAAATTCTTGCAAATGAGGCAACTATCCACCATTGTATTAAAAAAGAAGATGCAATTTTTATATCTGTCCCAGCAAATGCACGATTTTAACTAGACCAAAAAATGTCCGTGAAATTATTCATTTCAGATCATAATTTATTTTTATCACCTATTCAATTTGTTAAATGCACAATTTCCCTGACATTTTTGCCTTTCGAACTCATTGAACTGCTTCTGAATATCGAAAACAATATTTGTCCCATTGTTAATTTCTAAGATACAGTAACTTTGTTTTACTTGATAGGTTGAGGTATTTACAGTAAGTACGTGAAATTTATTTTCACTTTATGTTGCGATTTTCTCTCAGAAAAATGCGTCCACAGCACTCGATAAAAAATGTATTATGTTATTGTTATAACCATGCATATCTGTTTTGATAATATTTATAGGATCACCAGGTTCGATAAATTTTTATGTAGTAAGTTTCAATATGCAGCGATAAAAATTGTAAATGTTTTTTGATATACAACTCAAATCCGTTGAACCCCTAACATTTCCATTTAGCTTAAAAGAAAAATGTTTACAGCAATACAAGATCATTTTTAATCAAAACTCTTTTGACGAATTTTCGAGAAAAGTGCGAAAATTTACTCGGTACGCGTACATCTGTTTAGTTTGTCTTTTACACTATAATATAAGTTTCTCCTATATTGTTAAGGCAACGGTATCTTAAAAAATGTGAAAATAGGAATGTCACTGTTTCCTCAAGAATCAACCTAATAGTAAAATATAGGAATGGAGACCCACGTAGTATAATTAAAGGTCGAATGAAGCCAAAGCAGATGATTATGCATTAACCAACATTTGTGACAAACATGCAGATAAACAGACGAACAAAACATTAGGCTTTCCCCAAAAGATGTTGATAAAGTATGTAAATGGGAACTTCATGCTTCCTATTTGGTCAACAAAAAAACATAAGATAACTCACCGTGAGGACGTGTCAATTCAACAGTTTCCTGTTGAGGTGGATCGACTTGTGCTGGTTGTTGTGATTGTAGTTGATATGGAGAGACTTGGGCTGGTTTCTGTGATTGTTCAGTAAACGCCTGTTTCCCTGAGTCATCGACTGCAGTAAACTGTCCCTTCTGTCCTTCAAACTCTTTATGATATACAACCTTAAAATGAAAATAATTCTACTTAGTACGATTACAAACTTGATTCATTTAACAAGTTGGATTGAAATAGGAATAAAATATCGAGGGGATCGAAAGCTAAAAATCTAAGAAAAGCAGACACTATGTTGGGTCTAAATATACAAACAGATGAGAAGCCCACATTTCAGCACACATAAAACTACAAAGACCAACACGAACCAGGATTAAATTCTTCGTGGTAAAGTGATCTTTTGGCAATCATATTTTAAGAAAAATGATCGGATCACCAGTTATAAAAGGTTAAGATATTGTTTTTATACAGAAGCTTTAAATATATATAGGAAGATGCGGTGTGAGTGCCAATGATACAACTCTCCACCCAAATAACAATTTATAAAAGTAAACCATTATAGGTCAAAGTACGGCCTTCAGCACTGAGCCTTGGCTCACACCGAACAACAAGCTATAAAGGGCCCCAAATTACTAGTGTAAAACCATTCAACCTGGAAAACAAACGGTCTAATCTATATAAAAAACAAGAAACGAGAAACACGTATAAATTACATAAACAAACGACAACTACTGTAATCAGATTCCTGACTTAGGACAGGTGCAAACATTTGCAGCGGGATTAAACGTTTTAATGGTACCAAACCTTCTCCCTTTTTCTGAAACAATAGCATAACATCACAACATAGAAAAACACACGATAAGATATCAATTGGAAGGCTTGACTCAATCAAAAAACGTAAATTAACACACAAGAACGAATAGATTTGATCTGTGCTACATTTATTGTTAAATTTATTAACACAAACATAAAACGCATTTTACATCGCTAAACGTTTCCCAAATTATGAAGAACAATGATGTGGCATGGAATCGACATTACAGGAAATATAATTTTACTTTGTTTTTGGCAGATAAACACAACATGAATTCTTCTAGCTGCATCATTCATAGAGACAATAGGTAAACCCCAACAAGACATAACCTTAGGATACAAATAACCAAACGTAAGTCGATGCAATATTCTACAAAACTCTAATGTTCATTTGAGTCCCGATTCTTAGTTTACCATGATCTTTTGTGATAGCGCCCACATCTCCTATTCCAATTTTTACAAATGCATAGTATCACGAAGGTAGTTTCTACAAACAAGAGTTCCCATACATTATAGATTAGACTGTCAATCCTAAAGTGTTTTATTTTGTAAAAAGCAGCGAAAAGGTTTTGCCCATTTGTTCTTGTATGGTTTCAAGTGAAAACGATTTAAAGGTTCTGAAAAGTAGATTGACCTTTGACTTATAGATCAAACAAAACCCAGTACGTTATTAAAGAAAATTTAGATTTTTAGCAACCCATAAATGACTTACGTTACTCTGCATTGACGTATTTTGTTGAAGTCTTTTATTCTCGGGTGTGTCTGCTACGGCTGTAAACTTTGTGGTTGGGTAATGTCTGATTAGATAAAAAGAAACAGATGACATCACGATTGATATTTGAACCGAATAAAGTGATTATATCGAAATTGAAAAACTTGATCTACAGAAAAAATAAAAGATGAATATTTATTAAAAAAATTATGGCAAACCGTATTTATTTGCATATACATATATGTTTCTATATTTTTTCTATTTTAATTTTCTATACTTCTACTAATATCTAAATTAAGAACGGCAAAAATAGCAAAACTCTTTAATTACGTTTATAAAAATCGCGGTCGTTTTATCTTAGAGTAGTTGGAAATAATAATAAAAAAAAAATGAGTAGATCATGTGGGAAGGTCTAAATAAATAACTGAACCTCAGAATTCGACCGATGCACCGGAATAAACAGTCAACACATATATATATCTATCTAGTTTAGACCTGCATGTATTATAATTGAACATTTTACAGCCTTTATTTAACTTACGTTTTACAGTACGGTAGCTTGTTGTAACCTTTGTAGTTTTTCATGGTTAATTTCAAACTGCAGACTTCACAATTGAAACAACTTTTGTGCCAGTACTGAAATAAACACGTTACATGATTTTAAATACTTATAAAATTAATCTATAATGACATACCTATGATATCCATCAAGAACAATGCAACGTTTGATATGGTGCTTTTTGTCCGGGATTTTTTTTTTGTTTGCTCTAGTTTTATTTCCGATAATTTTGCTTTTTGTCCAACACTTTTGCCTTTGTCCATTACTTTTGGTCTGGTGTGCTTTTTGTCCGATATTTTGCTTTTGGTCTGACACTTTTGCTTTTTGTCCTTTTTGCTTTTTTGTCGATGATTCGGTTCTTTTTGCTTTTTGTCCGATAATTTTGCTTTTTGTCCGACATTTTTGCTTTTTGTCCAAATATTAGGTAGAGAGAAAATTTTAGGTTACATAACTTTTTTATGAAAATTGTCCAATTGTTTTTACTAGAGTACACATTAAAAAAATTCATACCTTATCTAGACAGTTGAGTTTTTCCACCGGGTAAACAGTCTTTTTACACTTTGCACATGGAGGATTCATTTTAATGTCCTTTCTTGTAAATTTAACTGAAAAATAAATAAATAAACAGTTAGTGACTACATTCGAAAACAATAGCTCTTATTTTGCTTATATACAAATTCTTGTAAACTAAACGTTTCAACCAACTTACCGAACTTGCTGTCAAATTTCAAAAACAAAACAACAATACAACAATAAAAGGTAATATTTATATACACTTTAAAAACAGGACTTTTTCAAATCCTGTATCAAGATTTATATTTATAATCTTAATTTCTTTAGAGATGTATCCGTTTATTAATAAGATCCTGAAATAGTTATATACATTGACCGTTTGTATCTTTAACAATTAAATTACGCAATCCAAACAAAATGTTTTGTTTCAACAAAATAAATAGAAATTACTATTCAAGCAAGCATACTTGTAAAAATAGAGTTGGTACGAGGGACAATTGCCAATGAGACAAAACTCTATCAAAAGACTGTTAATAAGCGTTTAGCCGTCCTAATAAACTGAGACAAATTACAACATGAGATCGAAAATTTAAATAAATGATAAGCACAAACGCACATAAAATTAATAACAAGAAAGGATAACATGATTAAAACGGATTATGTCCTCGATATATAAAGCGAAATTTCGTACAATAAAATATGAGAAAAGTTTATTACAACTCATGCACAAAGAAGTGTTATACAAGGAAAGACAAACGTAAGATACACATAAAGATAAGAAAAGCTAGGGTCTCTATCGCTCACGTTGCATTTTTACATAACACTGATATATTTGCATTACGAATATTTATGTTGAATAGAAACCGTGTCAGGAATTGTTTGTCTTGCTGATCATTATTGACAGCTCTTATTTTTTTAAATCTTGTGCTGTTGATAATTTTTAAGTCAATCGATTTGTCTGGTTGTCTTTTTATTTTTGAGCCATGACATTGTCAGTTTATTTCCCTTCTTTTACAGTTTTACGATATAAGGTATAAAAAAGAAGACAACACCAAAATTGGAATTGCGATTAAACTTTGGTGACACGATTTTGAATTAACCGTAACATTCATAACAAACAAAACCTCTTTCTAAATTATTAACATATATTTTATCAGCAATCAAAGACGGGCTTCAAAGTTATTGTGAAACTGCCTATTCTAGAGGTGGCGTGAATCAGATGTGGATACTTAAAAATTCCAAAGATATTTTAGAGTACATACAATCTAACTCTCTTTCATCTTGTAACAGTATTAAAACATTTGACTTTTCTACTCTTTACACAAGTATTCCACATTCCAAACTAAAAGACAAATTGAAAGAGTTGGTATTACTTTGCTTCATAAAAAAGAATGGCCAACGTAGATACAAGTATCTTGTCTTAGGGAGGGATAAATCCTACTTTGTAAAGAATCACTCTGATTCAAACAAAAAATTCTCTGAAACTGATATTATCAAGATGCTTGATTTCTTGATTGACAACATATTTGTTACGTTCGGAGGACGTGTTTTTCAACAGACTGTCGGCATTCCAATGGGAACAAACTGTGCCCCTCTACTTGCCGACTTGTTTCTTTATTATTATGAGGCTGACTTCATGCAGGAACTTCTTAGGAAGAAAGATAAGAAGTAAGCAATATCCTTTAACTTTACTTTCCGCTATATAGATGATGTTCTTTCACTAAACAATTCAAAATTTGGTGACTATGTGGAACGCATCTATCCCATCGAACTAGAGATAAAGGATACTACAGATACAGTTAAGTCGGCTTCATATCTTGATTTACATCTAGAAATTGACAATGAGGGTCGGTTGAAAACAAAACTGTACGACAAAAGAGATGATTTCAGCTTTCCAATTGTGAACTTTCCTATTCTAAGTAGCAACATTCCAGCAGCACATGCATACGGGGTATATATCTCCCAATTGCTACGATATTCCTGTGCTTGCATTTCCTATCATGATTTTCTTGATAGAGGGTTGCTTTTCACAAGGAAGCTATTAAACCAAGAGTTCCAAATGGTGAAGTTGAAATCATCCCTTCATAAATTTTACGGACGCCATCACGAGTTGGTTGACCGTTATGGAATAACCGTTTCACAAATGATATCGGATATGTTCCTTACGTCGTAACTACAATTCCCTTCCTTTTCATGAATGTGACCTACCGAATTAGACTATTTACCGGATTAAAATTTTGTAATCACATAAGCAACACGACGGGTGCCACATGTGGAGCAGGATCTGCTTACCCTTCCGGAGCACCTGAGATCACCCCTAGTTTTTAGTGGGGTTCGTGTTGTTTATTCTTTAGTTTTCTATGTTGTGTCATGTTTACTATTGTTTTTCTGTTTGTCTTTTTCATTTTTAGCCATGGCGTTGTCAGTTTGATTTAGATTTATGAGTTTGACTGTCCCTTTGGTATCTTTCGTCCCTCTTTAAGGCATAACAAGATGTATATGACATTTTGAAAAATAGAACCTAAAACTAAGCAAGACTTACATAATCATTGGATATATATCTACCCAGTCGTGACAGTCCATCAATTTAGAAGTATCCAAAATCGAGCAAAAAGTGTGAATGTCGAATAATTACCTTAGCAAACTTATTTTCATGAGAGTTTAAATTCGCATTATATACTTACATTACGTGCATTCAGGAAGAAAAGGTAGACAAATATTTCAATCAAGGAAGTAACATATTTTGTCAAATTTAACATTCTACTTGATAATTTTGATAATTTTTCTTTTTTATTTGTTTTGTGAACCATGTTTGAAAATATCTATTTGAAATTGAGGATATTGATTGAATTCATTTCCTTGTAGCAGAGTTCATAGTTCATTAGCAGTTTGAGGTAAAACAAAGTCGTCTACAACATGATCAACTTGTTTTTCAACCTCGTTTGTAAAATAAACAATTTGAAAGCAAAAGAAAAATATGCATTAAGCCCTATGGCCTAGTAAAAAATGTCAACGAAAATGTGAGTGCAAATTCGTACGACTAACGTATTTTATCTTTTACTTTAGATACCAATAAGCCTAGTACCTTTGATAACTATTAACATGATGCTAAAGATTATGGTTACAATATTATGTCAATTATCTCAGAAAATGGAATTCTGTAATTGTCATATTTTAAACAGGAATAAGCAGGACATTATAACCCAAACCAAAATCACCAAAAAACCAAACCTTGTGCAAACTTTAAGATATTGATATCAGGTTTTGATTGTTTTCTTTAAATTCAAAACTGAACATGACAATAAATATTTGCAATGAGTTAAAATTGATCTCCACAGTGGTTGGTAGCACATTTGTTAAAGTGTTAAAAAAATCAGTAAGTCTGATTCGGTGAGTGGAACATATATAAACGTTATATACAGGTTGCATGTCTGTAAATGTAGACAGTGCAATTTCTCATAGAAAAACATTTTACGACTAAAACTGTACCACCTTTACTATGAAGTTTCGAAAGAAATTATTCCCAAGAGTAAAAAGCTCATATGCACTTCTATTTATTCAAAGTTCAAAATATAGGAATGTGCGTCATATTTTCAACATTTATATGCACCGAACTACTAAAAGTTTAAACGTAAACTTTATTTCTGTACAACCCATACATTCACTTTGGGTCTTCCCAGAATTCAAGGCTGCCAATATATGTTTTACTTATACTGGTAACATTGCCAAGTTTTGTTTCTATGGGATGAAACATAGAGATCATATGAAGGGAACCAGTACGTAAACAAAACAAAATATCTATGAATATTCTATATCTACATCTAAAATAGTCGTGGTTTATGAAACAAATGTATTCACAAAGTGCAACCTACACTCTAAAAAATTGAAAACAACACGTTTAATAATTTCTTGCGTCCGAAGAGCTTTTCTGGATTTACCTTCATCAGGAACACTCAAAGCCAAACACTTGAAATCCTCTAAACGTCTCATTAAAACCAAAAGAGTCTACCATATAGAATCAACTCATACACTCAAAAATTGAATTTTCGAACATAAATCTGGACCAATATTAATATCATTTCTACAATATTTGTATACTCACTGTATGTAATTTGTGTGTTTCTAAAACATTTCAGTCCACTTAAGATGTAAAATGATATTAATCTAAAGTTTAACACTCAAGCTTTAACACCCTGTTTTTCAAAAATTACTACGGGTATTTTCTAATAAAATATAAATTTTACACTTAATACTTCCTTAACGTGACTGTCGTTTAATTATTATTTCTCGATACATACATATTGAGCAATTACATTAAATACACAAAATCATTTTAACTACTGTTAAGGAAAAGATTATCAAATAGGACACATGGCAATATTAAACAATTATTTTTCACGACTCCATCAATTCACTTATTGTTCACGTGCTCCAATCGACCTGTCATGATTGTTTATCAATGTCACGATCCAGTACAAGGCTGGGGTAAACTTCGACAAAATAGGGACGAAAGATACCAAAGGGACAGTCAAACTCATAAATCGAAAATAAACTGACAACGTCATGGCTTAAAATGAAAAAAGACAAACACACAAACTGACACAACATAGAAAACTAAAGAATAAGCAACACGAACCCCACCGACAACAAACACGAAAGTTAATTAGCTTTGCGATAAACAATCACCAAATGATATATTATTTGTCAATACTAAGTTTAATACATATGCATGCATTGGTTCATAAATTTTGATAACATAATATTTACAAACACCTAGTTTTATATGACTTTAAACCAACTTTTGTCTGAATCTGTAAGTGTATGTTACTAAGTTGTAAACGCCATTGTCATGTAACATATGAAATGACCGCCATGGAGTTCGGTATTTTTGTGTATATTTTTTTCTGATATAGACAATAAATGTAATTTTTTTTGCTTATAAATAGATAGACAAAAGTTCATTTTATCAAAATAATTTTGAAAATGTCAATACCAATCAGCAAGATAAAGCTTACAAGTCAACTTGAACATACTTGATTATCATTATTATTGTAAAACGAGCTATTGCCTATTGAAAGACACATTTGCCAATTCCTAGGTTAAGGCAATTTTCTAAAAAAATTATTATAGATTGATAGAAATCGAGCATACCAGAAATGACAAGCACACCTTAGTTTACCAATAAGTCATCATTACAGTTATCATCTATAGAGCAATATTTGCCTTTGACAACTTTACCAATTTTGTTCGTTTTTGACCATTATCTTTGAAATTGTAATTGATTAAGAAAATCTGTTTCAACAAAACTGATCTTCAAATCAAGATCTACAAATATGTAAAATGCACTATAATGTTAACTCCTCTATGATGTTTATTTCCTTGTTGACTATAAACCTTATATTTTTCCTGTTGTTTTTATATTGTAACTTATTAAAGATTTATTGAAACCATAAATATCAAAACATGAATAGAGGAACATCCACAAGAGAAAACAATCTTAGTACATGATAATAACATAGATTGGTCAGGTGTCATACCGGAAATAAATAGTATTGATGTTTCTTTAAAGACGTGCTTGCATCACTAGTTGATTTATAAATACTTATATCATGGGAAAATTCTTAAAAAATAATATTTGGATCCCCAATTTAATACTAAAAATATTGTGGTCAACAAAAATATTCTGAATTCAGATTTTCCTCATACTTTATAGTGTTAAATTTGGAAAATATAAAATTGAAAGCGTCGAGATTTTTTTAGAAAAAGATGTTAACGATTGCAGTTAAATGGTTGCTCCATTACATGAGTTCTTTGTTGTAGTATTAACAATCATTTTAACAGTTTGTATCGTACCAGGACGTTTAAAAATTTACCATATGGCTTATGTTTATACTTTTATTAAAGGCGGTATTCACACACAGTTGTCTTTTAATCTTTAATCTAAAAAAGTAAAATAACAAAAATTCTGGAATCCAAGGCGAACTCAAAACAGATAGTTCATTATCAAATGGTAAAATCAAAATCGAAAGCTCAAACAATCAAACTAATCGAAAAAAGTATAATCACAACAATACTGAACTCCGAGGAAAATTCAAAAGCGGAAAGTCCCTAATCAAATGGCAAAATCATACGCTCAAACACATCAAACGAATGGAAAACTACTGTCATATTCCTGACTTGGTACTGGTATTTTTTTACATAGAAAATTGGGGATTAAACCTGGTCTTATAGCTATCTAAACCATTCACTTGTATGACAATCGCATTGTGTTTTATTCATATTCACAATAAAACAAAACAAATATGCCAACATAAAAACAAAATGGCATATACACAAAGCACATAAGCAAAAAGTACACGTGGATATAAAATGTTTTAGTTTAGTTTGAAAATACTTTTTTTATAGTGGATTGGGAAACAATTTTTGCAACTTATATTAATCCCTTTCTACAAAAAGTGACCAAAGCACAACACACTGGCGGGATGGAAAAAGTACCAACCCACGGCCAAAGTATATCACCAATTTGTTTTTGTTGCAGCTCAGTGTTTCTGATGTTTCTTTGATTTCCTCTTATTGTTGATGTGTTTCCCTCAATTTTGGTTTGTGACCCGAATTTGTTTTCGCTTAATCGATTTATGACTATTAAACAGCTGTATGCTACTGTTGCCTTCATTTAACAAAAGTTGGAACATAATTTAAGATTAATATCATTTTACATCTTAACTGGATTAAAATGTTTTAGAAAGATATAAATTTTAGACAGTGAGTATACAAATATTGTGCAATTGATATTAATATTTTAATTAACAGTGAAAACCACTTCGTGCCAAAAAAGAAAAGTAAGAGGCATTGCTTGATAATGGGTTGTTCGTTATTATGTGAAGTAGGACTACTTGATGTACCCAGAGAGATTGTAGAATTATATAGTTGGGTATAGCTCAATAAAATGATACAAAACTACTTGTAGGCATAATTAATGGACATGGAATCATGATTGCGCTTGAATTAAACATACAAGTCCAATGGTTGTGATATGATATGAAGTATGGCGGATAAGGAAAAATTACTGACAAATAGGTATGGGGTTGTGCAAAATATAAGTGGTATGTTTGTTACAAACATGTGGCATGCAAAAATAAAGATGATAATTAAATAAGGCGACAGTTTACCGATGTTCAAACCCCGCAAATCGAATAGGAAAAGACAAACCAAGGTTAACAAATGAAAACGTAAATGCATAATATTAATACCTGTTCACCAGAAACCGGTTGGCTCACTAAATTTTTATCGTTGCAAGGTCTCTTTAGCAGTTTGCTCTCTCATATCTGAAATACTATCGAATGTGACATCATGCTTCGGTGACTTCCACAGTGGTCAGTCTCCATAACTGGAGGCATAAATTCCGCTAAAAAATCATACTGTAAGTAGTTAAAACTGTTAGTATCCGGATTTCTTTTCGTAATTTGATGTTGTGAAAATAGTTATTATACTAAATGAGAGAAAAACGGATTTTTAACTTTTTAGTATTCTTGAATGGTGATATGGATGATGAATGATTTCCAGTATCACTGTAAATGACAATTTATGTAGTAAGACATTCAATATAATGTAAGAAGTATACTGAAAGTATCGAAGTGAAAAACAGCGGCCTTATTTTCACTTTTTCACTGAAGACAAAAAATAAGCTGCAAAGAAAGATTTAAAAACATTTGATAGTATTGGATGCGTCATACATATTTTAACCGTAAACGCTTTGAAAATGACTGGTTTATAGTTCCAAGATTGGAATTATAATTCATCCACAATAACTTCGTATATTTGGGATAAATGTATGTATACTAACACTTTTGTGACAGTCAGTGTAATTTATTTACCATATTTCTTGAAAACAGTTTTTCCTCTAAATATTTGAGACTATTAAACATGGTGATATTTACATATATGCCTACCTAAAATAAAACTGCCGTATCCTGTTGGTTTCTGCATACTATTGACTTAATGTTTTGTTTGTTATTTGATAAACGCAATCAAATAGATAATGCGAGAAGATGACCGTTTTCTACAGAGAATTAAATTTGTATAAATATCTGCTTAATGGCAACACATATTTTAAAAGTCAATTTCTAAAATGAGATAGTAAAATGTTTGTAGAATTGAATCGAATATTCTTTTTTTTTCATCCGAAATACAACTATTCCTATTTAAAAATAATAGCTCATTGTCTATGTTGCAGTCAGGATTTTACTTCGTCAAAATTATCTCCCAATTACGCCAGTTCAATTTCACAATCGTAGAAATGGAAGCCATTGTAGGGATGACGCGCTGCCAATTTTGCTCTTGGAAACCGATAAATTTATTCAGATTGCACCATTACGATCATTATTTGTCCGTTGTATTTTAAAGGACAAATGTATCAACTAGCTAATGAGCATCAGTTAATGATCTTGTCTGCATTGATTCAACTTCAAACTATTGTTTGATCGGTTGTCAGGTGGAATTTTCGAAAATTCATAAACATTTAAAAAAAATCTAATTAAATATTTCGTGGTAGGGTAGACTAGATTTTTTTAGTGGTTGAAGACTATAAACCCTAGTTATCACACACAAAATATTATAATTTTTCGAAGATATTCATTTTCATCATCCAACTTGAAAGACTGTCGTCAAGTACTTTTAGTAAAAAAATATCTATTCGAACACACCTACTCTGTTTTTGTGATTCATTAGATAGGTATTTCACTTGACCCATATATTTCATCTTTTAGTACTGTGATTTTTTTGTGTTATAAAATCAAACTGTAGCTTTGATATATAAAAGTGATAGAACCTGAAGCGAGACGATGTATGAAATATTCTTGCTTTGTACGATATGAAGACAAACGTTTTAACTCAAACACGCCTCTACAAAAAAAGGTGTACTCGATTTTCTCTTTTCGATAAAATTGTTACCCATTTTTTGGATTTTTTTCTTGAGTCACATAATGGAAGGGCAGACACGAAGATTACTGAACTAATAGATTGATATGTTTTTCGTCCGTGGTAATTTAAAAAAAAATTGGAGGTTATGCATTTTCTTCATCCAACTTGAAAGATACCCATGTCGTCGACTTGATATCTAATTGTTCTGCATAACTATGTACTAGATAAATTGAAAACTTATGCAAATGGTCTTTTTAAAATAAAACACTTTGTTATTGAGAAGAAAATTGTCATTTTATTTGTTTCTATTAACTTTTATTTTTTTTTGTCACTTTAGTAAACATTACAGTAAGCATTTATAGCGTTCTCTAACAAAGAGCTTCGATTCTTTTGTTCTATTTCAACCGGGTTCCCGCCTGTTGGAATATTAAAAATATCAATTTACATTCACAGAATATTTTAAAAGAAAGAAAATACAAATTAAATCGAAGTATACAAAAGAAGCTCATCCTGCATATTTGCATGTTATCATGACATTTGAATTAAAACAAAGACATTATCAATTTTAATGCATCCTTTGCTCTTGATTCTATGGCAATCAATATACACTGTGTAACCTCAATGACAAGCATTTACTGAATAGAAAATTGATAAAAAAGCCCAACAGACAAACCACCGTAAAACTTTAAAAACGTTTAATGGGTATAATGAAAAGAGATAATTAAAATTTATTATTAAAGGAATGAGAAATTTTATTTTCAAACGATGCACATAGAGCTGTCATAGGACTAGGTATGTCTTAGTCCTATGATTAACGTTTATGTCATTATTGGTCTCTGATGGAGACTTGTCTCATTAACAACCATACCATTTCTTAGGATAGCTTATTATGTATCTAAAGATGATCTGAAGGCAGTTTAGTCGACATGAGTCGAAATAAAACTTCAAAATGGAAAACAATGCATACATATACATATTTATGTTTGTTGAATTATGCCAGCGAAAAAAATAAGCTTGATTGATAACTTTTTTGCCTTCATTTGGAATCAATGAACACGTGTTTACATGTAATAAAAAAAGTTAATAAAATGTAAATCTCGTGTAAAACTTATTTTCTGATTCAAAATGCTCATTTTGACAGTTATTTGTATCTTTCACCTTTTTTAATGTCTCTTCATGGATGATCGAGGCCAATATATTTGCGAATGCAAGAAAATTTAACGTCATAATGGAATTTTGTCCAATGAACAACTAAGATCAAACAATACACACGTTCATTAGATTAAAATAAAAGGAAAAGGATAAATCGAGTAAGAATTAGAATAATAGTTGTATCGTATTTTTGTTCATGTAGAAATATTTCATGTCAGAATAGAAATAATGTGCAACTCCCCTTTTACAGATATTATGTATTGATTTAATACTTTTCTCTGTCTATACATGTTTTCATATACAAAATACTGTCTGAGGATGACCTCTACTAAGTTTTGTTTTGTCATCCAATGACGTCTCATCAAAGTGTCAAGAAAATCGTAGATCAAGACATAAGAAGTATATCAAGACATATCTACGGATACTTTCACGAACATGACTCCTGACTTTTCATCATCATTATTCAGTTTCCTTTATTATACTTCTTTTATTTAATTCGTTATTGAGTTTATAAATGCTGCAAACATTAAATGGGAACTTAACCGTTTTTTGTCTATCTAACTTTAAAATTGTTGATTGTGAAAAGCTCTTGATTTTACCTTTTAACTGAAGAATGAAATACATGGCTATTTGAGAGATAGAATAATAATATTGAGAAAGGAAATGGGGAATGTGTCAAAGCGACAACCACATGAGTTGAAAACAGCCGAAGGCCACCAATGGGTCTTCAATGTAACGAGAAACTCCCGCACCCGGACACGTCCTTCAGCTGGCCCCTTAAAAATATGTCTACTATTTCAGTGATAATAGACGTCATACTTAACTCCGAATTATACACAAGAAACTAAAATCAAAAATCATGCAAGACTAAAGAAGGCCAGAGGCCTCTGACTTGGGACAGGCGCAAAATTGCGACGGGGTTAAACATGTTTATGAGATCTCAACCCTCACCTATACTTCTAGCCAATGTAGAAAAGTAAACGCATACCAATACGCATATTAAAATTCAGTTCAAGAGAAGTCCGAGTCCGATGTCAGAAGATGTAACAAAAGAAAATAAAGAAATTGACAATAATACATAAATAACAGACTACTAGCAGTTAACTCACATACCAGCTCCAGACCTCAATTAAACTGATTGAAAGATTATGTCTTCACCATATGTTATCAGGCACAATCCCTCCCGTTTGGGGTTTAGTATCATACTATCATAAAATATATGAGAAGAACATAACCCGTGTCATGCCTACAACTGTTTTTTTTTTTAAATAAATGTGTTTAGTTCCGGTGCAAGTACCCTATAAGTGAATCAATATTAAAGCCAAAATATGCAATCTTTAATGACCTGACAACAGTATCGTAACTATATCTCTTCTTAATAAGTCTGTTTTAAGGTTTTGTAAGCTTTTAAGGTGAATACTGACATTTTTGTGCTTTGTAAAGAATATTACCATACAAGATTGGATGTGAAATACATGAACGTATAAGATGTCTGCATGTTGAGTTATATTTACGAATTATTTCCTCATATCGATGATAAAATTTAGCAAATGTTTTGACTAGTTTGTGATATCGAAAACCCTGGTGTAATAATTTTTCAGTAATACATAAATTTCTCTTGCTAAAATATAATACGTTGTTACATACACGAGCGAAGCGCGTACAAGTTGAGATATATAGACAACATAAGATGGTGACAAGGGAACGTCACCATCTAAAAATGGATAATTAACGATAGGAAATGAAAAATCATCACTTTTATCATAAATTTTTGTATTAAGCTTCCCGTTAATGATATATATATATCAAGATCAAGGAAAGGGCATTGATCATTATTAGTATTAGCTTTAAGTAAGTTCAACAGGATAAATTTCGTTAGTATACATACTGAAGTCGTCATTATTGAGAGCCAATATCTCATCCAAATATCTAAAAGTATTGTTAAATTTCTGTATCAAATATTGTTTCGATGGGTCTTTGCTAATTTTAGTCATAAATTGTAACTCATATGAATACAAAAACAGGTCCGTAATAAGTGGTGCACAGTTAGTCCTTATTGGAATTCCAATAACTTGACGATATACGGAATCTCCAAAGCGAACAAACATGTTATCAAGTAAAAATTCAAGCGAAAATATAGTATCAAAGCATGTCTAATTAACATAGTTCTTTTGTTTATTGCTACTAAAAAATGACCTTTTTCGGATTCTGACTTTTTTAATGCCCAGTTAATTAGGGATGTGAATTTTTTCTTAATAGAATATGAGGCAAAGTGGTATATAGGGTAGAAAAATCAAAACTTTGAACAGATTCAAAATCACCAATACATGTATATGCATGCAATTTATCAAGTACTTCCAACGATTTTTTGACACTCCAAAAGTAATTAATTCCACTATTTTCAGAGCCCTTATTTGAACAATTTATTATCAGGTTTTTTGTTGTACCAAGTGTACTAGTAAGTAGAATAGATAATTTAGAAGTGGAACAATGGCTTGAAGATGAAATAAATCTATATTTGTAAGGTTGTTTGTGTAGCTTTGAAAGCCAGTACATAGTTGGGACTTTCGTTGTTTTTGGTTCTGCTTGTAGTTAAAGTAGTTAAAAGTTTGTGTTACAGATGTCGTTTTTTGAAAATGAAGTCAGTTGAAATGTTGGTAAATTCGTGATTTCCCTTTGCAGAACCTCAATATAAAATTTACGTCAAACAATAATGATATTATTAGCAGCTTTATTAGCCGGGACAGAAACAAATTCCGGGACAGAAACAAAGTATATATATTGAGATGTAGATATATTTTTTATAATAAATAAACTGACAAAAACAGGCATTGATAGCTATAGTGAAATGGTAGTGGGAGCTCTAAATGTTCGAAACTGATTTTAATTTTAGCTCTGTTAAGGTGGTACATATACAGTAAAATAACTCTGTAAAAGCAGCTGAACGTTTAAATCACATTCTATTGTTAAGAAAATACTAAGCTTCTCAATTATCAAAATTAGTGTTTGTCAATATATCCTGTGAAATGTTTTTGATAAAGTGAGTGGTTCAAGTTTCTAGATTTTTTTTTGTCAATAGGTCAAAGTAAATATTTTGTAAAATGTTTATGAAAACTAAACCAGCCAAATTAATTCTAGTAAAGGTAATTGGTACCATCTTAATTTATCAAATATAGATATACAAAAAATGACCCATTGATAATCTGGCAGTTAGACATAGTATTAACAACTATCAAAATATCTGGAAAACATTTTGTACTAGTATTTCAAAGTTAAACTTAAGTTATGCGAATTTATCATTTTTTTTTAGATATAAGTGGCACATTTCTCTAAGACATCAACACATTGAACGTTTAAAACATAAATGATCGCCATCATATAGATTTAAGTGACATTATTTTTTTTACTTTTAGAGTATATTTACAGCTCCTTGGCAAACCAATTTGCTTGAATTTTCCCTGCAAACAGTTTCATGATACATACTAAAGTACTCTTTTGTGTACATAGAAGTTGCATGACTACAATAATATTAAATTGTTCTGTACTGTGATCAAAATATTAAGAACAATAATTATTTATCTGTTTTAAATGATAGCATCTTGTCTTTTAAATATGTATTAAAAATCCAACGATTTTTATAGAACTATATAATGAAATCAGTTTGAAAACGTATTGAATGACATTTTTACACCTTTTACCAGACATGTTTACTAAGTACTTGGAAAAATTAAGAAGGGAAACCCAAGCAACATTATTATAGGAGAAATTGTAAATATGTGCTTAAAATGTAATCTTCACTTCATTACTCAAATTGTAATAATTTTTTTGGTTGATAAACAAGCTTTTTCTAAGATTTGTACAAATCAAGAATAGTTTAACAAACTTATTAATATCTTTTAAAACTTTTGCTCAAGAGTGCATGTTTTAGCTGACAGAAAACTAAGTCCATTTATTAGTAAAAGATGGACGAAAGATACCAGAGGGACAGTCAATCTCATAAATCGAAAACAAACTGACAACGCCATAGCTAAAAATGAAAAAGACAAACAGACAAACGATAGTACACATGACACAACATAGAAAACTAAAGAAATACGAACACCACCAAAAACTAGGGGTGATCGCAGGTGCTCCGGAAGGGACAGAAAAACACGATTTTTTTTTTACAAAATTAACTTCTGGATACTATCTTAGGATCATATACAAGCTTCTTTCCAAGTTTGGTTAGAATCAAGGAAAGTTTAAGAAATTTATTTAAATTTCAAAAACTTTAACCACAGAGTGAATATTTGTGGAAGCCGCCACCGACTACAACGATGCTGACGACGGAATATTGGATCGCTTTGTCTCAATTTTGCGACCAAAGTTGCAGACTCGACAAAAGTGACAATGAATGATCCAGTAACTTTAAACCACAATTCATAATTAAAGTATTCACATTTATATGTGAATCATTATTAATTTGTTTAAACGAAAATACGCAGACCTGCGAAAATAACTCAAGTTAATATATGAAACCAGTTTCTGGTTATGATATTTTTAAGGAAGAGAGAGGCGAAAGATACAATTTAGATATTCAAACTCATGAATTTAAAACAAACTTACAATGTAAGAGTAAAAAGATCTCCCCCCCCCCAAAAAAAAAACCAAACAAAAACAAACAAAAACAAAAACAAAACAAAACAAAAACAAAAAGACCAAAACACGAACAATATATAACTTTCGTGGTCCTTTTTAGCATGCTGTTCGGTGTGAGCCAAGGCTGCGTGTTGAAGGCCATACCCTGACCTTTAATGGTTTTCTTTTATAAATTGTTATTTTGATGGAGAGTTGTCTCATTGCACTCAAACCAAATCTTCCTACATCTAGATAGTACACAAAACACAAAAAAGAAAACTAATGACTGAGCCATATGACCCGTACATAAAACCAGAGGTGATCTCATGTTCTCCGGAAGGGTAAACAGATTCTGCTAAACATGATGCACCCGTTGTGTTGCTCGTCTAAATACAAAAGCGGTGATAATTCTGATTAGAACACACCTGAATTTATCTGTGAAGATATACTCAATAGCAGTCAACCAACTCGTGATGGCGTAACAAACAAAATTAACAAACAAAGCATGCTTATATTCTTAACTTATTTCTTTGTTCACGTTAAGAATCCATAATGTAGAATAACAAACACTAGTGTATTATACAATAGTTGTTGGTCGAACACTTCGACTTCTAAATTTTTGTTCCGATTTTGGCACCAACAGTTACCGATTGTGCCCTTTATAAACAAACAAAGCACGATCATAGAGAATGTGACTAATAAGGGAGATAAAAGTGCGATATTCTATGTTGTTGTTTTTTTACTTTCAACACGTTCTCGTTTGTAAACTAAATTTTTATATAACTATTGTTAATTGATTTTGTATATGAATTTCTTTTTGCGTTCAAAATCTGTTCAACAGGAAGTCAACTATCAAAATACTGACAGACACAAAAGTCGATATGATGAGGACGCTTTGAGGTACTGAAGTTGTTTTTCATATTAAGAACGTATTAAACATTATCTTTTATTCGTCTTTGTAAATTATTTCTTTAACGTTTTAGTCTATTTTTGGCGTAGCTCGGTAATGCTACATCCGGCATTGTTTTATTGTGCTATGTAATTTTGTCTTTTAATTTTGCTTATGTGCTTTGTCAATATGCCTTTTTGTTTTTTCTTCTGACATGTGTATTTTTTTACCTATCATGTCTGTTTGTTTTGTTCACACATTGTTGTCAATATAATGGAATTTTATGCGACTGTCATACAAGTGAGAGGTTTAAACAAAGACAACGGCAATCAGTGTTTAAACTTTAAGACTTGTATCTTAGATGAGCTATTTTTGGTTAAGACAGTCCTTCAAAGCATAGTAATAGAGAAACATGTAAACAAAATAGCAATGTATTCTGATTATTAGATTTGATGAATCTATACTTAAATGTTGATGAATGTTTAATGTGAAATTACTTTAGACAATCAATTTAAATGTAAATTTATGTCTTTCAAACGACAAATTTCATATTTTTTAATCAATGAAATCAAATCAAACAGACACAGAAAATCGCCATTATACGATTTCATGTAACGGTCCGTTTATATTATTTACATTTATGTTAATCATCCACAGTCTTCGATAATTACCTCGAAAATTAAGATGGCGACTAGTATAAAATACGCACAAAGAAGAAGCATAAGTTTCTGTTATGCAATAATATTCTGCAGACAAATATTTAATTGTTGAATACAATTAAGGAAACAATACAGCTATGCTTAAAGATATGAGAGCAGCTTTATTTAGTTGAATGAAAAAAAAAGGAACAATTCAACAGCAATGACATATCAGTACATTAACAAAAGAAGTTAAGAAATATCACTTTTTTTAAACACATTTATACACATATAATGGGAAAGCACAATACCACAATACATTAATGCCCTCATGTAATAAAACAAGGGAAAAGCTTTAGGGAAAAGCAATGCTAAGAGCTATTACATTGCCCTTGATAAAATATAAAAAGTAATGTTTCTCAAACCATCCATTCTTAAATAAGTGCTATTACTCTATAAATATAATGATCTATATATCGTAGTGCTGAAAGTAGTGGTTTAACTACGACGTCACAAACACATAACATATACCACTCTTTACTACACTTAGCTTTGCCAAAAATAGCTATGGACCAATGCCTTACACAAAATATATTTTTCATAAGCTATCTTTTACGGTACCGAGACAGGAGTATGACAATTGTTTTCCATTCGTTCCGTTGCTTGATGAAGTTTTATGTTGTTTGTTTCATGGTCCTTTTTGAATTTACACAAGAATTTGGTATTTTTGTAGTAACTTTTTTTTAAAGCAAGCTATCATTGTGTGTACCTGTCTTATATCTAAATATTAATGACAGGATTTCACAATTATACTATTTTGACAGTTTCAGCATCTTTTTCTGTATATGTAATAAGTTATAAAGCCGAATAGAAAACATATAAAATGTACAAATATAATATAATCATTCAACCTTAGCTCACCCGAATTATAAGGCAACATGTTGGAATTTTTTGAATGCAGGATGACCCTCTTGAATCTTTTGCCCCTCTTTTAGGAACGGAGTACAACCTCAATTGTGTTGGTAAATAATCAATTTAAAAATATAAGTAATAATGATACTCCATATAAAGTGGTTTCTTATGAAATCATTCAAACATAGTTAGTCTGTAGGCCGCAATAGAAACCTTTACCACATACAGACTCATTACATCCAAAAAATGTTTGTATTTTTGTTTGTTTTTCCTCCCTGCCTTTGACTTCTGAAAATTTATAATACGCATCTTCTCACATTTTGTAGAGAACAAAAATCTTAGTTTCCATATGACAAATATAGATATATTGTATTGCTTTGGTTTTGTACGGCAGATTTCTGATATAAATAGGTACCAGTTGCAAACAAAGATTAAACAGGGATAACAAAAATATGATTACTAAAGAACATACTCATCTCATTTAGGTTTCACTCTCAGCTATATCAATTTTCACAGACGAATGAAGTGTTAAGATAATTCATAGTTCTAATTTGTCATTAGAATGAGTCTATTGAAAACCATCTGACTTTCAATCATAGAGGGACCAAAGACGAATATAATAATTGTTTTATTTATTATAATAATGAAATACCGTGAAGAATATGCGCGCTGGACAAATTGTGCTACGCTAGTAATAACCTGGTTATATTTTGATGACGAAATTTGAAATTATCGTATTTACCACTTTAAATGATGACTTTTAAAGCACTTATTAAAATATACGGAGAATGGTTAAATTCTTCTGAAATGTTGGACTCTTAAAAATATTATTCATAAAAAATAAATGCCTAGAATGACTGTGAAAATAACACATATTGTGTAACTGCAAAAATACTTGCGGTAAGTCAGTTACGATAGAGAGTTTCGGCAATCAGAACTACATCAAATGTTTCAACTTATCAAATGTCAAATGTTAAAGTATTCCAGTCAATATTTTGTAAAATTGTGTTTTACATTGTAACTTGACACATTAAATTGTAAGGTCTTCTCGATAGTAGGTAGAGTAATGGTGATCATAAAATTCATTACCTGGTTAGACTAGATATCTGGTAACATTACAGTTATAAAACTTGATCTATATACAAATGTAAGTATTCTATATGCAGTACATCAAAAAGTAACATCACAAAAATACTGAACTCCTAGGAAAATTCATAACCGAAAATTCCTTTTCAAATGGCAAAATCAGACATTAAAAAATTAATTAATCAAAATTATAAAAACAACAACTGTCGTATTCATTACTTGGAACTGGCATTTTCAAATGTAGAAAATGGTGGACACGATAAAGTAAAATAATCAAACGAACTATAAACAAACTGCAGCTTTCATGACCTTAAGCATCTGTTTACGGATATTTTGACTGACAGCTAAGTATATGAAGTAGTTTGTAGAATATCCTAACACATTTATTAAGCCGTGGTACTGCCAGTATTTGTGAGCACACAGTGAATAATCTTGAAACTGCGTCATAGCCAGATGAAAACTACAAACGATGTACATCGAGTCAAAAAGTATAAACGTTAGTGTGACTAAAACAACAACCAATGCTGCTCGTTGAAGTATGGTATTAGTAAAAGGAGTAGCCTCTGCTTTAGGTGAATTTCTCAGACAGGTAAGTTTAACTGAAATGTATATTGTTGAAAAAACCATTGCACACAGTGATGAGAGATTTAATGCTGATGCGGCTATGGGAAAGACCTGTCCGAAATATTCACTTGCAATTTTGTTATTAGTGAAAGCACACATTCCCTGGTCTTCGGAAAAGTCATATACTAATCCAATTGGTATGAATAAACATACAATGATAACCCAAATAGTAACAATGATCATCACGATCAAATTCTTTGTGAAAAATAATTTGCTCTTGATTGGAAATAGTAGTACGATTGCTTTTTGGATGGACAAAAAAGCGGTTACTGCAATTGAAATACTGTGAAATGATACGCTATAAGTTATAAACGTCCAAACATAAAAAATACAGAATGGATATTTAGTCCTTACGTATGAAACGCCATCAGAGTAGAAAATGTCCTGTCTTTCTAATTGATCGAACAGGAATCCGTAATGTTTTGGAAGAAAGTGGCATATTGCAGTAAATGTATCTGATATTGCCAGAGACACTAGCGGCAGAGTAGATACAGTTTTGTTTTCCTTTTTCATTAAAACATAAATAACAAAACTGTTCAGTAAAATAACAAGATAAGTAACTCCAGCACCAGTGTGCACTATCCCAGGATTTTCGGTGACAAAATAATTGAACAATAAAAACGAAGAAGAATTCGAGTTAACCGTCGAAATATTCTGTTTGTTTGCTGCTGTGGTATTTTCTGACATCATCGTTACGTTAAAAGATCTTGTTATATGGCAATTCTTATGCGATCTAAAATCTGTTTTTTTTTAAATTCTGTAACACAGATATAAGAATCATTCACATTCCTGTTAAGTGCTGATAAATTTGTTGAATAGTTATTATAATAATGCCATTAAATTCACTGTTCAGACTATAAATACAAACATATATGTCATATTAATTACACATCTCATATTCTAATAATCACTTGAAGAAAAATTAAGTTTCACATTTGCCAATAACATAACACTTGATGAACCACCTGTAACAGATTTTATGACAAAAATGACCTAAAACCTATAATTTATTTGATTTTATCAAATGCATACGTAATACTAAACTATCTAACTCATTGCTATGGTCATAACATTTTAATGAATTAAGATTCTTTGTCGAGGTTGATTGTTTAACCGAATATTTTTTTTAATGTTTTTCATATTGCGTTTAGACATTGTTTTAACGTTGAATTGATATGCTTTAGGGAATATTGCATAAATATCTTGTCGCATGAATAGAAACTGTTCGATTTCAAACCTCTGTCGGTTAAAATATTAATAGAGTATTTTTTCTATACAACTGGAAAGAAGTATTGCAATACTTCCATTGAATTTTATTCCATTGAAAACAATGTAAAATTACATGATTGTAGAATGAGTTTAATTTGGTTTCTGCTGAATACTTTTGATCTGTTACAAATTTTGCAGGACTAATGTTTTTCCAAAACATTGGTTCTTCAACAAGTGCAGATTGTTATGCATTAAACTCTTTCAGAACATTTTGAATGTAAGTTAATAATACTAATTCAAATTTAAACCATAAACGGATCGACACAATTTGGTCAAACCCAAATTATACACATTCTGCAATAATGTTATTTTACATTGTTTTCCATGGAAGTGTTGCAATATTTTTTTCCAGGTGTATAAATATAATTTCCGTTGATGATAACTGAATATGTGAAGTAAAAAATTGAAAACAACACGTTTAATAATTTCTTGCATCCGAAGCACTTTTCTGGATTTCCTTCATCAGGAATGCTCAAAGCCAGTATTTGAAGTATCGAAACCGTTAAAGAGCTATATATCAGAAATACCTAAAATAAACATCCAAATTCATCTAAAGCCAACTTTGCCTGAGGGAGTTGAAACCTTAGTTTCTTAATAACTTTTAAATTTACAAAAGTAAATGACTACCATCGTTATGCATGCTCATGGCTGAATCAGAATGGGGCGGTAAAAAAGAAGTGAACACTCAATTATCCTTTAATCTGGCAAAATATTGTGAGTTGGAAAGACTATATTTATGAAACAGGTTACGAGTAAGCACAAGAAAATCAAGAAAACAAAGGATAGAAGAAAACGAGTGGAGTCCGTAGACTAGTAATAGTTAGGAAAACCAGTTAACATCAAATTCAGCTTATACATATACTATTTCCCCAGACTAAATATAACTGTTACCTCGGATGGAACGTTTAAGCTGGCCGATTTACGATTATTCCCGATAATGGTTTTTCCACCCACATATTTCAGTTAAAAAAAATCATAATCGTATGTACAAAATGGAAATGCAATACAATCGTAGGATACTATTTTTAAAGCTAGTATTTCTTAAACGATATTTCGTAGAAATATTCTTTAAATAATCCCATCATCAGATTTTACAGAAAAAAACTATCTAAATTTTTTCTGAATATTTCGTTATAGTTAGGTTGCAAATGTCTTCCAGACCTTGAAGCGGATTTTTTAAGGGCTCAGTTGTCTTATAGCGTTATTTATATACTAGTTTATAAGGGTATTATTTAAAAGAAATTCTAGTTGTTTGAAACGTGTGGACAGTTGCGTTTTGATTTTATGGACAAACATCAGTATTACAACTAAAATGTTTGGCGAGTTTCACTTGGTAAATTGTGTCACATAACCAAATATCAAGCATATTGGTTACATTGGGAAAATAACTTTTCCTTTATATTGCATGATTCTTAGGTGGAGTCATACTTAAACAATAATATCTCGGAATATACGTTGCATATCTTAGTTCAATATCAGTAAATGAGTAGAAAATGTCATGTTATACAAACTTATTAAATAAAAATCTTTCCAACTGCAAGAGTAGATATGATTTTACCTTAAAAGATGTACCATTTGTGAATTGAATTCAGATTTTTTGAATTCGTTAAGCTCGGTTGATTAGGTTGATCGTTACTAACCAATAAGGGTGGCGGGGTCCGATCTCGATCTCTCGCTGATACAATGCTAATAATGAAAGGAAAATAGCACTATATATTATAGAGCATAAAATACCATCTTACGTAATTTTTAACGACTACTGTCATAGTCTTCCTTGTAAATTTTAAAGAACGTTTTTGGTAGATTTCTTTAATCGACGAGCAATTCATAATTTGCAAGTATCATTATAAATCTCGACTGCTCCACAGTCATAAACATTAATGTATTTAGGTTTTTAATTCATATGTCCTGAAATCACTAATTATTACCAAGCGTGAAATTTTTAATTGCAATCGGATCTATAACACCCAGCTTAATTAATATTTAGATTCTACTTCCATCTCTTACAAAAGATATTATAATTATTACCCTTAATATAGGAAATTGAACCTAAATTTATCAAGAGTTAAGGGGATGGAAATTGTTTTTTTAAATATTAAATGACAGTGATATATGATCGATATTAAAATTGATATAGTGTATACATTGATTAATTTCATGAAGTAACTAAAATAAAATAAAATAAAAACATATTTTATTATTGAGTCACATATAATTGGTAAGCATCATACAAAATCATAAACAAGACATACTATTAGATAAACGCTAAATGTTCTCTTAAAGTAGGACACAATATATTCTACATGCTTTTAAATTACTATAAATTTTGACACTGCTCCAGAAAATTCGGAGACTGCAATGAGAAAGGTAAATAGATTTGTGATTATGCAGTCTGCACCTCCTCTTGTACATAATTTTTATCCGAGCGATATAATAATACACTAATGTACTGAAAGTCAGATCAATGTCCACAAACATGACGGAAAAAAGTCCGACATTGTAAAATTGCAATAGGAAAATGGAAGTCATATGACTTGCCGTTCAGGTGGCACGGTAGTATTTGCATTCCAGAATTTAGGTTGCTCTTTTGTGTACCCTACTTAGGTTAATGTATCTAAACAGTGTGATTGGACAAAAAATACAGTATCAACTGAACATACTTTCCCAAATTGAGGGATGAATCCGGTGTAGAAAAATATGAAATAATTTTACATACAGATGAAAATGAATTTTTGAGAATTTTTTTTAATTTTGTATTCACTGCACCATAAAAGACCTAAACACACTAGTGGCCTTAGGTATTTAAATAAAGCAAAAAAAGTAAACGGTCATGATACATATTCAAATTCATTTCTAAATAGTAAAATGAAAGTACTTCAATTAACTGTGAATGTAGAATTTTTTGCAGTGTTAGAAAGTGGTGAAAATTCTAAAAAGGCTATCATTATCCCTATGGGCCAGGAAATACTACCGTGCCACCTTAAGGGGGATATATATTTTTACACTAAATCAATAAAAGAATTTTTTTTACCTATGCAATTTGTAAGTTTATCAATAAAAATTTGATTTACGGCAACTATGATAAAAACAAGCCTTAAATTCCACCCTGAGAGTAAAAATTGCTGATTCAGCAAATTTTGCCTGATCTGTTGGTAATAATGTAAAAATTTACCCAAAAGTAGGACTTCATTGTTTTTATGTAACTTTCAATACATTTTTAATTATATAGGCTCGGTTTAACTTTTTGCAGTGTCTGACACATGTGCAACCACTGGAATTTGAGACGCGACATTCTTTGATTGCATGTACATCCTATTATTTTCACCGAAATAAATAAATTGCATAATTTCTTATTTTTTTCAGCACAAGTACAGCTATACTAGTTTTCTTCAGGTTTTATTTGTAGTTCTGAGGTATCATGACACCAGTAGGAGCATTTTGTGAACCAGTAAGTGGATAAGGGGTCCTTACTTATTCATTTAGCCCTCATATTTGGCTGAAATAGAGATAGCAATAGGGGTTGCTTTACATTGACAAGACATTATTTTTGACAAAGAATGTAATTATAATGTTATATCAGCATGATTAAATGGTTTATTCATTTTGCATGCAAATACAATTAATTGTTAAGATTTTCTGAAAGTGAAAAGCAAAATAAAGGCAATTTGATTATGTAAGGGGACATAATTTAACTTAATGCATACATGAGAAATAGACAAACAGTCAACTTAGAGATGTGTTCTAGTACATGTATTGTCAAAAACATTTTAGAATAATAGTTACTGTAATCTAAACACTCTTGTTGTATTGCCTTTATAATCTGAAAATGCTTAAAGTAATATAAGGCATGCTGTAAAATGTGGAATGGACTTTAATATCCTTTTTCATATTTGGTGCTTAAACTGTTCCTTTAGGTCAGATTAACCATAAATAGAGTTGTCAATCCAATAATTCCTCCTGAATCACCAGGTTTGACTTCTGTATTTTGTTGAAACATCATATATTTGGGTTTTGTGCACTCCTTAGGTTAAAATGGTAAGATAAAAAAAAAAGTGAAAATCTAACAGATGGGGTAAGGTTGTAATCTTTCATTTTTTTGGTAAGAAATGAGTGCAGACAAGTATTCTTTATTGTATTATGTTCAAAAGTAAGAAGTCTATGCATCATAGGTGTCATGACTGGTTTCAGGTTTGTTATGTCTTGGTTAAGGTGGCACGGTAGTATTTGCATTGCTCTTTTGTGTACCCTACTTAGGTTAATGTATCTAAACAGTGTGATTGGACAAAAAATACAGTATCAACTGAACATACTTTCCCAAATTGAGGGATGAATCCGGTGTAGAAAAATATGAAATAATTTTACATACAGATGAAAATGAATTTTTAAGAATTTTTTTTAATTTTGTATTCACTGCACCATAAAAGACCTAAAAACATTAGTGGCCTTAGGTATTTAAATATAGCAAAAAAAGTAAACGGTCATGATACATATTCAAATCATTTCTAAATAGTAAAATGAAAGTACTTCAGTTAACTGTGAATGTAGAATTTTTTGCAGTGTTAGAAAGTGGTGAAAATTTTAAAAAGGCTATCATTATCCCTATGGGCCAGGAAATACTACCGTGCCACCTTCAAGAGTGCCCAACTTTAAATATATTACGCATTTTAAATATACAGATTAAAGAACTTGAATAGAATAATTATGTATTCTTAGAATTATGACGATCAGATACATATTTTTGTGCGGTCTTAGATCTGAACATACCCGTATGTTATCGATTTTGTCCTTTTGAATGAATGATAATTGTAAGGATGGTAGTTGATGCAAGCATATAGCAGAAGATGCTTAACATGTCAACGCACCCGGCCTTGCTTTATTTTTTGTTGCTTCGATTCCTTTTTTTCTGTTACCTTGATTTGTACCAGCTAAATCGGTTAATTTGGTGTGAACATCGGAAAGTTCATCTTGCCTCAATTAATCTCCTTGCAGTCAAGCACACTAATAAACAAACAATTGTATTAGGATGGATTGGTCTATACATTAAAGTAATATTACGTAAACATGATTTTGACAACAACAAAAAAACATAGACAGGTTTCCATAGAATATAAATGTCACGCTCTCGATCTTAAAGGTTATGGTGAAGGAGTAAACTGAATTAAAAAAAAGTCTACCAAAGATATTCCATCAACACCTTATTCCATGAAATGATAAAACCCAATATAATGTGAGATTAAAAAAAAACCCACACATTTACAAATATTGAGACTAACGAAAGGCACACGAACAGGTGACGGGTATAAGCTTATCTGAAAAAAAAGCCTACTAGTAAGCTTATCTAAAAAAAAAAGCCTTACTTCCATACTATCGACAAGATTACTAACAAAATATTCCTAAAAAAATTCAATTCTATAACAAGTAATAACTGAGAACATCGGTTCTCTTTCTTTGAATTGATCTCGAGCATCACTTTACAATAGAAAACAAATAAAACAGTAACAATACAAATACCGTATCGAATAAAACAATTGATATCATTTTGGGGCGCTTAATAGATTCATGTTTGGTGTTAGCCAAGACTTTGCCATATAATTGTTTACATTATTAAATTATGACTTTGATGGAGAATTGTTTCACTGGCACTCATACAACATGTTCTTATTTCGATAACACCATATCAAGTATTGTTATACAAATTACCGTATCGTAAATTTTTTTGTTAAACTAGTGTTTTGAATGATACAATACAAAATATCCTATCGAATATTGCCATATGTTAACTTGAATATGTCAAATGAATAAACATCTAGAACTATCAATTTAAATGAAATCTTAATAATAGCGTAAAATCACAGAAATGAAGATGAAAAGAATACTTATTATTTTATGTTTGACTGTCCCTCTGGTATCTTTCATCCTTTTCCTTATTAAGTTTGATTCGTCTGAAACTCTTTGATTAAATTAATAATTTACCTTTAGCAGGAACTATAAAACTAAAAAATTAAGAAGCTGGTACTTTAACTTACCTAATATGATTTTATTTCTATCAAGGAGAACTTAGGTAATAAATCATGAAAGTACTGATGTTCTGACTGATGAGTTGATAATACTTTTGGGACCTATAGACTCCTTACAAATTATAATTGTGAATTAGAAATATACCATACAGCAAGATCTTTTTTTACTCAAAACTCTAAATTTCAAACGATATAAGATACGGAGATCTGGTATAATTGCCAATGATACAACTAGCTACCAGATCTAGAGGACGAGAATGTAAACACTGTACAGGGCCTTCAATAATAACTTAATAAGCAACACTTTTAAAGGCAGTACCACCAGTGTTATTCACTGTGTAAATCTTTATACGTATACTATCGCAATAACGAATACATCATATCTTCTGATATTCAATAAATTGCTTCGCTGAGCGCAGCCTGATAGGACCGCAGAGGTCGAACCCTGAACAGTTGGGGCAAATTTTGACACAATATTCGAGCTTGATGTTGTCTGAATTTGGAATGTGATCAAATTTTTGACATAATATAGGTTTCTGGTCAAAGATCTTTCAAATCTATTACGCAATACTGTGCAATTGAAGGTTTTTTCTTTCTTCTTTGAAAAGTTTTGAAAAAAAAATATAAACCCCTTAAAAAAATTGGAAAAAAATCCCTCCCAACTTTTTGAATCCCTCTTTGAAGCAATTACCCCAAACTTAATTCAAGCCTTCGTAGTATGGAACCTTGTAGTACAATTTGAAAGAGATCCATTTACTTACACACCAGATATTGTCTGGTACCTAGAAAAATGCTTCTTTTTGGCCCTTATTCATGCATGTTTGGGGCAATTACCCCAAAATTCAATCCCAGACTTCCCTTTATGATATGGAACCTTGTGGTACAATGTGCGAGAGATTCATACACTAACACACAAGTATTTGTTCAGAAACTACAAAAATGCTTATTTTGACCGCTTTTTGGTCCTTAATTCCTAACTGTTGGCCCCATAACCCCGAATTAGTCACAACAATTCAACCTTTTGTATTAAACATTTTGGTATGATTTCAGAGCAATCAAAGTACTTATACACAAGTTATTATCCTGAAATGAGAAAAATGCTTCCTTTTGACCCCTTTTTGACCCTATTTCCTGAATAGTTGGGACCGTCATCCCCAAAATCAATCGCAACCTTCCTTTTGTCGTATTGAACCGTCTTAAAGAAATCACAGAGATCCATTCAATTAAACTAAAGTTATTGTCCGGAAACCAAATGTGTCTTTGGACGACGACGCAGACGATATAATACCATTATACGGTCCGAGTACACAGTTATCGTCCCTTGATTTTCGTTGTTCACGAATATAGTCCCTAGTGTGGACAGTGTGTTACTTGTCATTTTTTTAAAACGCCTTCCAAATTTATTTATTCATGTTTTATGCCTCAAGTAGCAAGAAGGGGGATAAAACTACACTGTAAAAAAATTTGATTCATGAATTATAATGTAAAGTAGTGATTTGGTCCAGTTGAAAAAGGTCAAAAATTAGCATTTCGGAAGCTGTCAAAAGATTTCAAGACCCCCTTCACATAATATTGTCCATATTTTGAGTTAGAGCTGATGAAGTTTTCTATAATTTTGATATAACTTGTCCCAAAAGTAGTACAACACACTGTAAACATATTATGGAGAAAGCGCAGGTGGGATTTTTTTTATTTCCATTTATTGTCTAAAAGAAATGCACTACGAAATAACTGTGTACTCGGACCATACGATCCCCCAAAAAATTTGCGTTCGTATAAAAACTACATTTTGCAGTAAAATATCCAAAACATTAGTATTTTAGAGCTGTATACCAAACATCATGTCGTGTCGAATATTTCTTTATGATGGTATCGTTAATGATAACATCTCATGTAAGACAATGTCAAAATAGAACTTAATTTAGAAAAAGCCAATCTACCAGCAATGTATGATTGGAGACAATAACGTAAACAATGATTAATTCCACAGTAAGCACTTTTGGCTATTTCATGGCAGCCTGTTTATATTGTTTTAGAAAGCCGCATAACCCCGAGAAATCCACCGAACATCGACAAGAAATGCAACGTTAACAAAAATACATTGTGATCATATTTTAAAATTCTATCCATTGCAAACACATTGTTTACTTATATTTCATCACAACAATCCTATCTTCATCATCATCACCATATGTTTGTACACACAGAAGTTTCGTTCTTTTATCAAAAGCAATATATCGAGGTGATATGATGTCACCACATGAAGCTAAAATCCTACTGTTTCCATTGAGAGTGTTTAGTTGATAAATAGCATTCCGCCGTTTACTTGCAAGTATCAATTTGTCAAGATCTGGAAGAAAGAATAAACCTCTCGGACTTGTAAACTGTTCAGACCATTTTTTCTCTCCCTTAAAATCTATACACGTGACTGCCCTTTTACTCATTGCAGAAATGAATAAACGCTTGTTTGCTTTGTCCAACGCAAGTCTAATAGTATGTCCAGTAAAATAGGCATATTGTTTAGCTTCATGTATTTTATGAAGGCAGACACCGTCTATCGTTATGATTAGTATGTAGCCATCTTCGCGTTCATCTATTTCTACTGCAAATGTGTCTTGATTATAAGTGATACTGAAAGGTTTTCCATAAGAATGCATATCAAGTTTGTCTTTCATTGAACTCGAGGGGTCTTCAGATTTGACATCGAAAATTTGAATTTTCCGATCATGTGGAAATGTGACAGCAAACCTACTATCAAACATCCTAGCTATTCCTCTTGGTTCACCAGCTAATATGATCGGTGCAAAGGTCTTTCCGGTTTTTACCACTGACAATACTCTTAATACTCTATTACTGTAATCAGCTATCACTATTCTATCTTCATCTAGGATGACAAAACCACAAATCCTTGTTGGAACATGTAACTTGTCTACTGGTATCGGTATTGTAAAACTCCGCTCTATATCCTCATCTATTTTAACAATGCAGTGTTCGCAATCTTTTTTATTTATAGTTTCATTATCTATCAATAAAGGTTTATGTACATGGTCACATAAACATTGTGTACACAGTAGTCTTTTGCACTGAAAACAAACTTTAACAGGAATACCAGTTCTGCATTTCATACACTTAACATTTTGACTGCCTGTCTCGATGTGTTTTACTTGAAAAATGGTATGAGACGTTGGTTCCTTGATATGGTGTTCGCAACATGATTCGCAATAAAATTCTGAACACTCGAAACAAAATGAAAAGGCTGTAATCTGATCACACGTTTTACAGCCACAGCTCTTCTGGTTCAGGGTTTCTTCATTAGAATCTGAATTGTACAAAGATTTTGTAAGTCTGAAAATGAAACCCAACAGTGTTTAAATAAGATTTTTATGCTGACAAATATTTGTACCCACCGGATGTGTATTCATACCTTTAATACATTAGTATTGATTGTTTAACCTCATGTCCAACAGACCACCGCTATACAAAATATAACTTCAATAGCCGTAGTGTTATCTTGTAACGTAAGGCAAATCTAGAGAGCTTTATATGATGATGGAATATTATGCTCCTTAGATATATTCCGCCTCTTTTTTACGTTCATTCTATTATACTTCACAGTTATTTCATACGATAGATTAACTAAATAAAAAAAGTTCAATGAAATAAGAAAACTGTCAAACTCAATCTCAGAATGATTTATTGATGGGTTAATAACGTCAAGCCTCAAATATATATAAACTGGGGAAGTTTATCAAACATCAATATATAAGATTTACACAAGATACAATACGCGATCCAATATATAATGGGACAATCATATGATTTTTAAAGAGGTTAGAGACGGAGGAGGATTTTAAAGATGATAATTCTGGCTTGGTAATAGCTAAGTTTATCAGTAAATAGTTATCAAAGGTACCAGGATTATAATATAGTACGCCAGACGCGCGTTTCGTCTACATAAGACTCATCAGTGACGCTCATATCAAAATATTTATAAACCCAAACAATTACAAAGTTGAAGAGCACTGAGGATCCAAATTATTGACAATCCAAAATTCCAAAAAGGGTTGCCAAATACGGCTAAGGTAATCTTTGCTTGGGATAAGAAAATCCTTAGTTTTTCGGTAAATTCAAAGTTTTGTAAACAGGAAATTTATAAAAACGACCGCATTAGTGATAGTAACATTTGCAAAAGACAAAAAAATGAGTATTCTGCATCACAAAATGCAAGACAAATGGTCATGTTTAAAGTATAAAATGGGTAGAAAGCATGCACAGCGATAAATGAACAGGAATACTCTATCTGTAAAATATTTTCCCCTCCTCAAGAATATCAAATGGTGGCCCCACACATAAATACATTTCTACACGGGCACATAATTTAAAATTTAGCGTTTAAGTCTAATGCCTAATCATTCTAATCGATGATACAACGTTAGCCAATAACACAAAAATATGTAGTATATGAGGTCAATATAATGTCTTTTGAAATAATTTGAACTAAACTTACTTGCCAATTAAATTATAAATATTTTATCTAGATATTTATATTTGACAGAAAAACGTGATTATTGATTATGACGTTATTCTGACATGTTGTGTGATTCTGAATAACTTTTCAATGGCGTATATTGCACATCCCCTTCTGTTCATACAATCAACGTTGTTCTTATGAGTCCATTATTTTAGATGACATCATATGCAATTCTTTTTCATATCATAATGATCGTTTAAATGAACAGAAGATTACTACAGCTTATTCTAAAAGTTCTAAAAAAAACATAATCGGATCTCCAACCTTTTGGTACTTGGTGTGGAAATCATAGTGTTAATCTAATGTCATTTGGACTATATAAAGAGAGATAACTCTATATTATGTTTGAACACTAACTGGTTTTCTCCTCCTCTTCCTGTTAATGGTGAATTGTGTAACATGTGCTAATAGTTATTAAAGTATTAAAACTTATTGATGTCCTTCTGAGTGCATTAACAAATGGTAGCAGAGCGTGGTTGAAAAGAAAAGACATCAGAGTGTATAATAAAAGAGTTTAAAGTGGAGAGAAAATTTAAAGGTGGACAAAATGTCAACAAAAATACCCCCCTCCCAATTACAATGCAAAACTGAAATCATACGAACTTTACAAGCAAGAACTTTTGGCCTGGAAAGAAATAACTGATTTCGATAAGAAAAAACAGGGTGTTGTAATTGCCTTATCCCTACCTGAAGATGATGAATCAAAAATAAGAGAAAAAGTGTTTGATCAGATAAGTTTAGATGATTTAAAGGAAGACACAGGTTTGACCACACTAATTACTTTTATGGACAAGCATATTGCAAAAGATGATTTAGCTGACAGTCTTGCAAAATTCGCAGATTTTGAAGATTTTCAAAGGGGTCCTAATTAATCAATTCAATTATGTAGAAACATTTGATGCTAAATATCGAAAAATCGAAAAGAAAAACATGAAGTTGCCCTCTGAAATATTGACATTTAAATTACTGAGAAGAGCAAAAATTACAAAAGAAGAAAACATGTTAGTCCTTACAGGCATGAATTATGAAAACAAACCAACATTGTATGATGAAGCAAAGAGATCTCTAAAGAAATTTAAGGGTGAAATGTGTGATTCGGACAAAATTTCTGCCTCAATAAGTAGCATTTAACTTGAACCTGCTTTTTTGGCTGAGAATGAAGAAGCCCTTATGGCAACAGGGTATTCTAGAAATAAACAAAAACCATTTCAACATATTGTAAAGGGGGATTTTTCAAGAGGTAGAGGCAATTTTTATAGAGGATTTAATAAAAGTCAACGGGGTGGAAAAACAAATTGGACAAAAGGAGGCAACTCTACAGTAAAGAAGAGTATAAATCACGAAACTGTGCTGTTCTTGATAGTGCATGTAGTCGCACGGGTTGTGGACAATTATGGATGAGAAGTTATGTTGACTCTTTAAATGAAACAGATAAAGCGAAGATTTTTAAGGAGGATGGCAACAAGGTATTTAAATTTGGAGGTGGAACACGGTTAAAATCAATTGGAGAGTATAGTCTGCCAACAGTTATCGCAGGTAAAGATGTCACAATAAGAACTGATGTTGTAGATTCGGACATACCACTTTTATTGTCTCGAACAGCTATGAAAAAGGCAGGTGTGAAAATGAACCTGCAAAATGATACTGCAGAGATATTTGGTCAACATATAGCATTGAATTTAACTTCATCAGGCCACTACTGCATTCCAATAGATAAAACTGAAGAAATTCCAGTCGCAGATGTATGTGCTGTGAGACTTGAAGAGTTAGACTCGAAAAAGAGATATGCAACCTTACTGAAGTTGCACAGACAATTTGCACACCCACCAATGAAGCGTTTAATTGCCCTTTTGAAAGATGCTGGGGTATGGAAAGAGGAATATGAACAAGAATTATTGACTATAGAGGAACAATGTGAAATTTGTAAGCGATATGCAAAAACCCCACCAAGACCAGTAGTGTCCCTACCTATGGCATCTCAATTTAATGAAAAAGTGGCAATGGACCTAAAACAATGGAATGGACGGTGGATTTTGCAAATGATCGACATGTGGTCACTGTACACTGTATCTGTTTTTATTGATAAGAAAAAGACAACAGGTGTTATTGAGAAAATGATGACTAATTGGATCGGAATATTTGGTGTTATGGGAACTATATTAACAGATAATGGCGGTGACTTCAGCTCAGATGAAATGAGAGAGGTTGCATCAATACTAAATGTTAAAGTTTATACCACAGCTGGTGAAAGTCCTTTCCAAAATGGACTATGTGAGAGAGTCCATGCAATTACTGATACTATGCTTATGAAGCTAGAAGCAGATTATAGACAGGTGAATAATCAGAGGCTTCTTTGTTGGGCAAATATGGCAAGAAATTCTTTACAGATGTGGAATGGTTTCAGTAGTCATCAACTTGTATTTGGACTTAATCCTAACCTTCCGAACATTTTGAAAGACACTTTGCCCGCTTTAGAAGGAAGAACTTCAAGTGAAAAATTTGCAAAACATTTGAATATTTTACATGATTCTCGAAAAGCTTACATTCAATCAGAATCTGATGAACGCATTAGACGAGCACTACGTGGCAAAATAAGAGCATCAGAGCAGATATTTAATCACGGTGACAGCGTTTTTTTTATAAGCGAGAGGGAAAAGATCGCTGGCTAGGACCGGGAAAAGTAGTTTTCCAGGATGGAAAAGTAAATTTTGTTCGACATGGAGGAGTATTTGTGAGGATTTCACCAAACAGATTAACTAAAACTAAAGATATTAATTTTCGAGAACGAAATGACAATATTGAAACACCTGATACAAATGAAACAGGCATTCATGAAACTAGATATACCAATAAAAATAATGAAGTTTCCCGTAAAGAAATTATTATCAACATCAAAAGAAACAATTCCTCAGATAGAGAACATTCAGGCTAAAATAATCCCTAATCTAAAAGAAAATGACAAAATTCAGTACAAACTGCCTAATTCGAACACATGGACTAAAGCTACTGTACTAAGTAAAGCAGGAAAAACAACTGGGAAAAATAAACATTGGTATAATGTTCAAGATGATGTTGATGAAGATAAAAAAAGTGTAGATTTAGATAAAGTTGAGTGGGAAAAGGTCACAGGTGACAGTGATGAGAATGAAATTGGTGTAAATATGACAGAGTTTCTTTTTAAAAGAGGGACGAAAGATACCAAAGGGACAGTCAAACCCATAAATCTAAAACAAACTGACAACGCCATGGCCAAAAATAAAAAAGACAAACAGAAAAACAATAGTACACACGACACAACATAGAAAACTAAAGAATAAACAACACGAACCCCAATGATGAGGAAATTGCTAAACAAACAGAACTTTCAAAACTCCATAATTTTGACACTTATGAAGAATGTGATGACATAGGTCAGAATGTTCTTTCTACAAGATGGGTTATTACAACGAAAGATAATCAAACAAAAGCAAGACTTGTTGTGCGAGGTTTCGAAGAAGAATTTTCTATGCAAAGAGACAGTCCAACAGTAGGAAAAGGAATGATTAAAATATTCCTTTCAATTACTGCTAGCATGAATTGGATCGTTAAAACAACGGATATAAAGTGAGCTTTTCTTCAAGGGAAGTTATTAGATAGAGATGTTTTTCTGAAGCCCCCAAAAGAAAGCAATTCTGAGAAAGGAAAAATATGGAGATTAAAGCATTGTTTGTATGGACTTAAAGATGGAGCTAGACAATTCTATTTAAGTGTAAGGGAAGAGCTTTTAAGTTTGGGATGTAAACAATGTAATCTTGACCCTGCAGTGTTTGTCAAACATACTGACCAACGTTTAAGTGAAATAATTTGTTGTCATGTAGATGACTTTCTTCATTCTGGGGATGAAAATTTTGAGGAAGTTATGAGAAAACTGCGGACAAGATTTGTTGCTGGAAAAATTAAAGAGAAAACATTTTCATATGTAGAATTTCAAATTCATCAGGACAAAAAAGGCATAATTCTGGATCATTCTGCATATATGGAGAAAATAGATAATACAACTATAGAACCATCAAGAGCTGCTATGAAACAGGATGTACTTAATACAAGTGAGCAAACCTTGTACAGGAAGTTAATTGGCCAAATAAATTGGGCTGTTCAAGTTTCAAGACCTGATATGGCTTTTGAAATGATAGACATGAGTACTAAACTTAAAGAAGGGACAGTGGCACATTTGATAAGAGCAATCAAAGCAAGTAATAGACTTAAGGAAATTAAATCAATGATTTCATTTCCAAAAATGAATAAAGATATAAAAGAATGGAAAATTATCGTTTTAACAGACGCCTCTCTGGGAAATATTAGTAATAGAACTGGAAGTACAGAGTCTCATGTAATTTGGATAGTTGATAATGACAGTAATAGCTGTCCGATAAGTTGGCAAGCAAACAAAATCAAACGTGTAGTAAGATCAACAATTGCAGCAGAAGCCTTAAGCTTACAAGATGAGTTAGAGTCTAGTTTTTATCACCGTCGAATAATTGAAGACATTTCAGGATTAAAACATAAGACTAAACCAATTGAAGCTTACATTGACATTAAAAATGTAGTTGAAGCTGTTTATTCGACTAATCTTGTAGATGACAAGCGTTTAAGAATTGACATTGCAGCAATAGCTGAATCATTGGCATCAAAAGAAGTAGATAATATTAAATGGTGTCCAGGAGACGAACAATTAGCAAACTGCATGACAAAGTTTGGAGTTTCATCTTATGAACTTTTGCAAGTTATTCAAACAGGAAAAATGTTGAAGGACTTTGTTTAAAATTGTGAAATAACTCATAACATTTTATCATTTGATGTTTGTCACATGAGGCAGAATAATCCCCTAGATCTGAGGGTAGTCTAAACCCTGTGACGATCTTATAATTTTAATTTAGCAACTTTTATGTTTTCTAACGGGGCAGAATAATCCCCTAAGATCTGAGGGTAGTCTAAACCCTGTGAAGACCTTGTAATTGTATAAAACAAAAGAAAGTAGAGGGAATGTTAATCTTATGTCATTTGGACTATATAAAGAGAGATAACTCAATATTATGTTTGAACACTAACTGGTTTCCTGTTGAAGTTATCCTCTTCCTGTTAATGGTGAATTGTGTAACATGTGCTAATAGTTATTAAAGTATTAAAACTTATTGATGTCCTTCTGAGTGCATTAACACATAGAACTAAAACAACTTTCATAAATAAATCGGTCTACTACATTCGAACTTACACACCTTGGAGTAAGTGGTCTCCATCATCATTTCTTTGAGATCTCTTTTTAAAGCAATCTGAAAAACAACAAAAAAGAAGAAAAAAGTCTTCTATAAAATGTTGTGTGGTGTTGTTCTTTAACTTTATCTAATCTTTATAGATTACAAAAACTCGATACATTAATTTGAAAATCATAAGACTAATCACAAAGTCTAGACATCGAAGATTTAATCTATAATCCCTAACGACTGCTTCAACCGGTTCTAATGCGAATTCTCGCAGTAAACTGGCAGTTGGATTTAGTAGTCCAAAATCATAAAAAAAAGAAGAAAAAAAGGTTAAAGTTTACCATCTTATTCCCGTTCTAAGCAACATAATACACCGTTCTTCCGAAAATAAACGAAAAACTACTACCACATCAGAAGATAAAGCCATTAAAAGAATGAAACCCTTAAAATAAGAGTAATCAACATTTGACTGTAATGCAAATAAGTATTGAATCCTTTATCGTATTCAATTAAATTTGTCACTTGTCTACACATGCTTGAACATATTATCACTTCTGATGTACCAGTAATAAATTTGATTGAAATTTAGCTGTCAAATTCATGCTCAAATCCTCATATTTGATTTATAACATACTAAATAAAGGCAACAGTAGTATACCGCTGCTCAAAAGTCATAAATCGTTTGAGAGAAAAGAATTCGGGTTACCAACAGAAATCGAGGGAAACACATCAACTACAACAGGAAAACAACGTAACAACAAAAACACTAAAGTGCAACAAAAACAAATGCCAAAAGAGGGGCGAAAGATACTAAAGGAACAGTCAAACTCATAAATCGAAAATAAACTTACACCGCCATGGCTAAAAATGAAGAAGGCAAACAGTCAAATAATAGTACACATGGAACACCATAGAAAACTAAAGACTGAGCAACAAGAACCCCACATACATAGAAACGAACTATTTGATAACAACTGTCGTACTCCTGACTTGTTACATGACATTTAAAGAAGACATTGTTGGTTGAAACCGGATGTTTCTTTTTACTTAAACGTATATCTAAATTATGAAAAGTATAAAATAAACAATATTCCACGCATACACACGATACAATGTATCAGCATTTCTTGTGTGTTTTAGTCTAGACGCAATCTATTTAACTATCGAGATGACCTCCGATATGGTCATATAACCCGATTTCATTTTATATGTTAAAATATATGTTAATCATAGTTTTTACTTATATATGAATGAGTTTTTGTGGATCGAATAAGTCAATCAAACAGTTTACACTTGTTTAGCTTTCAATTTTGACATTCTATTTCTTTCAATAACGGATTTAGTAATGTCGAATTATTCACTTGCAAGCGAAATATTCATCATCGATATGTTTTAGCTTATTTTGACAAAACTGAACCCAACTGGATGCTAAACCCGAATAATTATGTCACCTTTCCACTTTCATTGATGATTGGACAAAAAAAATCATATTTGGTAATGTCTCATAACTAATGACCCTTTAACGTCTAGTCTTGATTCTAATATTTCAACCTTCAATGATCTGCTTACCATTCTGTAGCACATGAAATCTCCACGATTGATGGGGTTGGTGTTACTCAGTATTTAGTTTTCTTTGCTGTGTTTTGTGTTTTGGTTCTTTTTGCGTTTTTTCCATGACATTATCATTTTGGTTTTTGACCTATGAGGTTGAAAGTATCTATAGCATATTTCGCCTTTACCCTCGCTGCTGTCTGATATTGACCTTTAAATATTCGACGAGAGTATTTGAACACAAAAGTTCGTATAGACTTCCTACATAACAAACTTCAATTGCATAGTAAACACAATAAAGACATTTTGATAACGTTCTCCCTTACCTCTCCATTTTGTTCCCATATAAGTGTGCCATTTCAGTTTCTAACCAATAAAAGTGATGACAGTAACAATTGATACAATTGCTGACGAAACTGCAATGCCTATAAATGTGGTGCAACCTGTATCTACAAAAATTTAGGAATTATTTTATTATGTTTATTATTTGTATTTATTTGCGTATTTTCTGTTTTGTTTGCTTGTTGTTTTCTTTTGTAATATACAAAATGAAAAGTTAGTTATCAATCTTTAAACCATCATTCAAAAAACATCTATTTTTGGGATAAGTACACCTTGTGTATTAAAATAATTGATGACGACTATGGTAAAAAAAAGTAAAAAAACAAAACAGACAACAGTTGAAAACCTTTGAAATAACGTTTGAAATATCACACAAAGGGCCAATAAAGCTTTTAAGATACCACATAGCGTCAAACACATAGCGAACCATTCATACCTGCTGATTTAGTATATGTAGTGACATCGCAATTATCGTGGACGTCAAGTAAATCGAAATCACGATTCGTGCCATGGCTGCATTTCCATGTACCGATTATGTTATTTTGCTCTGTTTTATCGACAGTTAAAGTCGTTATATTGGTGGATAAATCTTGGGACGTTTTCTTGTTTGTGCAAATCCCCTTGATGTCTGTCCTGACTGGTCCAAAACATTTTGCTATCAATTTGTCTGATGGATCAGTTATTTCAACATCAAATGTTAGCTCCGAAACATAACATGAAATAATTAACGTGTTGTTAATAAGTGCTCCTTTCAGGCACACATGTATCTTGCTAAAGGTAGAACCTACAATAATAGAAACATAACGTTTGGACAAGTTTTACATCAATAAAAATAAAATTTTATGAAGCAGTAGTCGTTCATCTTGATCTTCCAATTGTCATCTTTAGAAAAGAAGGTGAACAACCATCTCTAACTGTGCTAAAAATTAAGGAGATCTTTTAGGAAAACTTCAGAATAACACCGATTTCAATAACTTTTACACCAAAGATGGTGTTATAACAATGCTGAACTTTTCGATCGATTACATATTTGTAGATTTTAGGGGATTACCATTTCAACAGACATTCGGTTTACCAACGGGCACTAATTGTGCATCCCTACTGACTGACTTGAGCTTGTTATTGGGTTACGTTAACGTTCTTTAAAAAAACAGACAGAAAAAGCATCTTGCAAAGTTATTTCAGAATAATTGATGATGCCATGTTAATTAATAACGCACAGATCAGTGAGTTCTTTCAACTCTTTTTCAACTTGAACTTCTGAAACTAGACGGCCTGCTTCTTAGTTTGCTAATTGTTGTTGGTCATTTTTGACACAGATAGACTCCGAAGAAGTATATACCAATGTCGCTAAGAGAGTTGAGACAAAAATAATTTGTATCGGTCAACTAAGTTGTGATTGTGACCGTGAGACTCAGGTTGTGTCAATTTCAGTCGATTTTCCTCAAAACTCGATTTGAATAGTTGTTATGACAGGAGGTCACCCTGTAAATAAAGTCTGTATAGTATGAACATATACAAAACTAACCTATGTGATGATAAAGATATTAACGCCATACGATGGATTAAAGGGTATATTACTGCTGACAATGGGTAGATGACATATTTGGAGTTTGTCATATATAAAAATTGAAAAGTTGAAATCATCCCCTTTGTCATATATATAAAGATAGGAAGTTGTCATAATTGAAAAGTTGAGATTATCCTGTTTGTCATATATGTCGACTTTTTAATTTTTAGCATGTGTGTGCGATTTGTTTTTTTAAGAGATTTGCCATAAACAGAACAGTTATCAGACGAGCAGTTTTATTCGGTCATTACAAATTGATTCTTTTGTAGCCGAAACGCACGACTGGGGTACAAAATTATAAGACTTGTAAACACATCTATTTTTTTTTTGATATTGTCAAAATCATAAATCAACTGTTTTAAAACAAAGAATTGTTGGAAATACTAAGATTTAAAAACCCTATGAATAGATTACTAGTAACCTCAGCTGTATATGGCAATAACTTTTGGTATTTTTGGTCCTCAAGCTCTTCAACTACGTTCGCAATTCGACCTATTTCACTTTTTGGAATCGATCGTCATTGGCGAGTTTGTTGTAGATGGAACAAACGTCTGGTGTACACAATTCTTGATGAATTCATTTAATGTAGCACAATACAAAGATTTTATACCTCCAATTCCCCAGTTTTAAAATGCTGTAACTTTCTTTATAATGCTTGAAAATTTATAAAAGTGGTATTCATGGATAGCTAATAGTTAACTCGTTTAAATTAATGCAATGTTAGTATTATACAAGCTGTTAAGTAATCAATTATAGTTTCAATTGTGTCTACAAAATTTTACAAGAAATTTCCACTTCCAATTGAAATTAGCTTCTTTATTGATACCCTGAGAGGGATGATTTTATAATATGTTGTTGCTAGAGCCATTATCTACAAAAAAGTGTTTCAGATTTTGGATAGAATGTAAAGATCAAATTTTATACCTAATCAAACAATCTCTACTTTTTTGTGGTAAGGATTATAACACTAATTACAGATTTATGAGAGAATGGAATATGATAGCAATTATTTGAGACACAATTTTGTAGCTCCTGCTGTGTTGATTAAGTAATTTTAAAATTTCTAGTGTAGTTATCGAGATGCCAGAGCTAAATTCATGCAAGTGAACTAATGAAGATTTTGTCATTAATTGCATGATTATTGATTAAATAATGATTGCATAACAAAACTTCAGTATGTATACTAAAGAAATTTATTCTGTTGAACTTACTTTAAATAAAGGTAATACTAACAATGACGTCTGCCCTTTCCTCTATCTTGATATCTATATCATTAACGGGAAGCTTAATACAAAAAATTATGATAAAAGAGATGATTTTTCATTTCCTATCGTTAATTATCCATTTTTAGATGGTGGCGTTCCCTTGTTACATCTTTTGTAATGCTCTTCAACTTTGTATTTGTTTGGCTTTTTAACTATTTTGATCTGAGCGTCACTGATGAGTCTTATGTAGACGAAACGCGCGTCTGGCGTATACAATTATAATCCTGGTACTTTTGATAACTATTATGGTGTTTATATATCTCAACTTGTACGATTCGCTCGTGTATGTAACAATGTATTAGATTTTAGCGAGAGAAATTTATGTATTACTGAAAAATTATTACACCAGGGTTTTCGATATCACAAACTAGTGAAAACATTTATTAAATTTTATCTTCGGTATAAGGAAATAATTCGTAAATATAACTCAATATCAAGACATCTTATACGTTCAGGTATTTCACATCCAATCTTTTATGGAAATATTCTTTACTAAGCACAAAAATGTCAGTATTCACCTCAAAAGCTTACAAAACCTTTAGAAAAACTTATAAAGAAGGGATAAAGTTACGATACTGTTGTCAGGTCATTAAAGATTGCATAGTTTGGCTTCAATATTGATTCTCTTAAAGGGTCTGTGCATCGGAACTAAACACATTTATTTAAAAAACAGTTGTTAGCATGACGGGTTATGTTCTTCTCATATATTTTATGGTAGTATGATACTAAACCCCTAACGGGAGGGATGTGTCTGATATTCATATGATGAAGACATAATCTTTCAATCAGTTTAATTAAAGTCTGGAGCTGGCATGTCAGATAACTGCAAGTAGTCTGTTGTTATTTATGTATTATGGCCATTTTATTTATTTTGTTTTGTTACATCTTCTGACATCGGACTCGGACTTCTTTTGAACTGAATTTTAATGTGCGTATTGTTATCCGTTTACTTTTCTACATTGGCTAGAGGTATACGGGGAGGGTTGAGATCTCATAAACATGCTTAACCCCGCCGCAATTTTGCGCCTGTCCCAATTCAGGAGCCTCTGGCCTTTCTTAATGTTGTATGATTTTTAATTTTAGTTTCTTGTGTATAAATCGGAGTTAAGTATGACGTCCATTATCACTGTACTAGTATACATATTTTTTTAAGGGGCCAGCTGAAGGACGCTTACGGGTGCGGGAGTTTCTCGCTACATTGAAGACCCATTGGTGGCCTTCGGCTGTTGTCTGCTCTATGGTCGGGTTGTTGTCGCTTTGACACATTCCCCATTTCCTTTCTCTATTTTATTGCATTCATTTAAAAGATTAATCTTTTTTATTTATCCGTATATACCTCTTTTATTAATTTATATGCAGTCATTAGAAGTAACAGCATTTTAAAGGTTAGAGATTGGAAGTAAAAAAGTCTTTGTATTGTGCTACCTTAAGTAAGCATTAAATAAGTAATTGTAAATGTAATTGATCACGTGTTGCATTGAAATTAGAATTGTCCTGCGTTTGTTTTAAACTATTTCTGTTTCTCTTCTGAATTGGTTCAACAGGTCAAATTAACATGAAAGTACGATTTGAGAGTACTTGCAGTTCCTGACAGCTAGTTAAAAGCCAAAACAATTGATATTAAAAAATCATGCATCAGAGACTAAAATCAATTAAAACACATCCCAGTATTTCAAAGTCATGGACAGTCAAAGAAGACATGACTTGTGCAATGCCAAAAATACATGTATCGACAGTAGGATAGTCACCGGTTCCTGTTTTTCAAATACTTTGAATATGATTGGGTGATTTAAATACGGTATGTTCATATAATTGATACAAGACAATGCCTTAAAAAATAATATCCAATGTATTTATTTACTGCGTTAATATCACTTTCTGATTAGAATTAATCAGAAGCTTCTTGTCGTACTGATTTAGCAACATCATGAACCTTGCCTAAAACCAGGAGAAAACTCAGGTATATAGGAATAGCAAGAAGTTCGTTATCCATTAAAACGCTCGTATTTATTTTACATTCGGTCAAGAAAACGATCTTCGACCAATGGAAATACCCTTGGGGTCAACCATGACACACATATTTCATGATTACCTTAGCCGTATTTGGCACAACGTTTTGGAATTTTGGGTCCTCAATGCTCTTCAACTTTGTAATTATTTGGCTTTTTGAACTATTTTGATCTGAGCGTCACTGATGAGTCTTATGTAGACGAAACGCGCGTCTGGCGTATGAAATTATAATCCTGGTACTTTTGATAACTATTTACACCACTGGGTCGATGCCACTGCTGGTGGACGTTTCGTCCCCGAGGGTATCACCAGCCCAGTAGTCAGCACTTCGGTGTTGACATGAATATCAATTATATGGTCATTTTTATAAATTTTCTGTTTACAAAACTTTGATTTTTTCGAAAAACTAAGGATTTTCTTACCCCAGGAGTAGATTACCTTAGCCGTATTTGGCACAACGTTTTGGAATTTTGGGTCCTCAATGCTCTTCAACTTTGTAATTATTTGGCTTTTTGAACTATTTTGATCTGAGCGTCACTGATGAGTCTTATGTAGACGAAACGCGCGTCTGGCGTATGAAATTATAATCCTGGTACTTTTGATAACTATTTCATATCGGACATCAAAAGCATAAGCATGTTGGCGTCAAAAAACATTTGAAATATTTTCAAGAGGGTGTTTTGTTCAAAAGATGCCTTGTAAGCAGCAACCCCTGTCAATGACAGCATGATATTAAACTCAATCCTCGAATATCGCATCAACTTGGAGATGTTTAATCAATACTCATGCACTAATAATTCCGGCTGTTAGTTTTTCGTTCCAATTGTTTTTCATATGTTTGATGACGATGACCCACTTAACCATTACCGTCGGTTAAAATATTCTAGCAAGATAAATATACTACTAACACTAATAAAATCAGTGCCATATAGGAAAGAGATCAATGTGTGCTTTTGTACTTCGGAATTTTTCATGTGGATTTGTTATAAAATTGAGAATGGAAATGGGGAATGTGCCAAAGAGACAACAACCCGACCATAGAGCAGACAACAGCAGAAGGTTACCAACAGGTCTTTAATGCAAAGAGAAATTCTCGCACCCGGAGGCGTCCTTCAGCTGGCCCCTAAACAAATATATACTAGTTCAGTGATAATGAACACCATACTAAACTCCAAATTGTACACAAGAAACTAAAAGTTAAAATAATACAAGACTAACAAAGGCCAGAGGCTCCTGATATGTCATTCTTAAAGCGGAATTTAATCCCGTGCTTATATGACGGTATGGCTATTTCGCCTGCATTGCGTCAAAGTCCATAAGCCACATGGTTGAATAGCACATAATTTATAATAAAGTTTTCGTTAGTGGTGATATATTTCTTCGTTGATTTAATCAACGATTGTTTATCCAGAGAAGCGCTTCGCAGGCATGACATTTATTATTTGTTATTTTTTTTATGCAATACACGATGCCATACATAATGGGATACGGATGGCATATATATATTTTTTTTAGATATATCGTATATATTTGGAGTTATAGATATATACATTTTTAAAATTTCAATACTATGGGTTATGTAACTTCAACTGACAATCAAACACAGCATGTGATGAAAAAGTTGATTTAACCAATAAAGAATTAATTTCTATCTACCCTCAATTAATTGATCTTAGATGTAATCACAGGAGCATGATGTAAACAAAATCATCAGTGGCATATTACATGTTTGCAGTAGGCGAACAACAAGTCAACGTATAGACTTAGACATGCTAAAAACGACACGATTTTAATTTCAATTAATCTTACCTAAAATCATTGGTATAAACAACAATAAGAATGTTAATTTCAACTCCATGTTGATATGTTATACGACCTTGGCCGACAATCATAAGACGTAATTTAAATTGTAAACATACCCAATCACCTGAATATTGATTTTATAATACAATAGTCATCACCCATATTTTAAACAGATACATAATTATATGCAGATGTAAAGTAATTTTATTTACACGAAACTATTGCAATATATTGACAAGCAAAACCGAACACTTTTAAATTAAATCAATTACAAGTACACTTTTAAAAGTACTAGTAATAGCACTTATGTATTCGATTTTGGACTGTTCTTTTTAAGTATATACATGTTCTTAAAAGGATCAGGCTAAAATTGAACTTTTTCCAAAAGAATTCTTTCTAAGTTTCAGTTTGACACTCGCTATAAGCGACATTTACCGGACGGTAGTAATCTAATAATGCAATAGAAAATTGGAAGATTTTTTTATATATATTTCACCTACTCAATTTGTCCTAATATCTTTCAAGAATTAACAATAATTTAATGGTCTTATTTCTATTACTGGTTTCCACTATTTTCTGTTCCGTAGAGCACTGGTTTTTAACAGAAGTAAGCAGTATAATTGAAATTCACTTTCCGCTGAACAGATAATTTCCTTTCACTAAATATTCAAAACTTTTTGACAATGTTGCATTCATCAATTCCATTGAACTTTAGATAAAGAGCACAATAGATACAGTTGAGTTTGCTAATATCTTGAATTAGATCTGGAAATTGACAATGAGGGTGGGTTGAAAACAAAACTTTACGACGAAAGAGATGAGTTCAGCTTTCCAATTAAAAACGTTCTATTTCTATGTTGCAACATCCTAACAATGCCTGGTTTTTTAGTCAATATAATACTCCAGTGCTTGAATTCCCTATCACTATGAGCTTGATAGAGGGTTGCTGATAACAGGGTAGCTATTAAACAAAGACTTCCAAGTTGTGAAGTTGAAATCACCTGTTCATAAACTTTACGGACATCATCACGAGTTGATCGAACGTTATGGAATATCTGTTTGAACAGCGATATACTACTCTTGCCTTTATTTACAGATGACGATGAATGTGTACCAATTGTCGTTACCACAACCCGGTTCTATTTCACCCCGTATTCGATACACCGAGTAAGACTTATTACTGGGTTTGTACTATTATTTGTCTGTTTGTGTTTTTATTTTTAGCCATGGCGTTGTCATTTTATTTTCAATCTATGCGTTTGACTGTCCCTCTGGTACATTACGTCCCTCTTTTAGAATAATATATCGATTGAAAAATATTCAAAGTGAATCTGTTATTTTTATTGTACAAAGTGACAAAACTCTTAGTGCACATTATGAATATTAACATTTCAACTTGCTTGCATTAACTTTTGCACCTAAGTGTTTCATTAGATTGAAATTCCCAAGTAAGCCTGTATTTCTTATCTTACACTACATGTATAACAGAATTTTTAAAACAAAGTTGCGGACAACAACGATCGTCAACATTAAACGACTTTATTCCACTTTTTCATAATTATCACTACTTGGTCTTGAAGTATCCATATCCATACCAGCCTGTATTTCCAGGTACCCGTGAGATGTCTCATATACTCTAGTTGTCTGGTAAGGAACAAGCTCACTGTATGGTCGGTTACCAGTTTCATAAGGGTGGACATCATGTTCGGCATTTGGTTCAATGTACCTAAAACAATAAACAGGTCACGTAAATTTTTCGGGCTTGAGATTAGAATAAATACATTGAAGATAATGTTCACATAAGGGACTGGTTAAAATCAGGTAAATTTTGACGTAATGGACTTGAACGTAAGTCGATGTAAGATTAAACAATGCAATAATTTTGAGTTTCTGTCAATAAATTCTAATAAATCGAACCAGAACGACATTGACAAAGTTAAAAGACCTTTCGAAATAAGTATTTTGGTATTTATGGTATATTGGTTCTTATTTTGTTGCAATCATTTAAAAGTCTCTGTCTTTTACTTACCATGGGTATGTTTGCAACTACAACCAATGAAAAAATACCAAGTAAAATGTTCAGTTGCTTATCTTTAAACAATATTTTACGAACAATTTAAAATATAAGTATGTTAAAATGTTTCCTTTTCAAACTTACTGATTCTCGTTTCCTGATATGACAGTGTTTCCATTAGAACTTACTATTCTATAAATTACTACAAATAGATAAACAAAAAACATTATTCACATTACATGTATGCATGTACCTTGATTATTTTTGTTTATTTCTAAAACAAGTACAAGTGTGTCATGCACCAAATGTTTTTGTCAGTGTCATAACCTTAATATTTCCCTAATTTAATACAATTTACAAAAACAAATGTATAATCAAAATATAGGATACAAACATTTCATTTTTTAACATGTTATATGATATGCAATAATCTGATATATTATACGTTTTCTAAAACGACACCTACACCTTTCAGTTTGTTTCTTCCTTTTTATAAATAGAATAGCCGTCACTGTTATCAGTCCCGATACAGGTACAACAATAACAACTCCTAACATTATCCAAAAGACATTCAAGCTACTATCCTTGTCAAAGATTTCTGTAAGAAAAAAATATAATCACACAAAATAAGTTCAAGTAAGATGTTTTTTTTTATGATGGCTTAGCGTGCAGATTCAGGTACATACCATTTTAATGCGATACAAAAATACGCAGTTTTACATTATCAACTATTAGCTTTGATTATTTGATATAAATTATAATGAAATAATCTATAAGAAATTATCCTTTTGAACAAACGATTGACCAGTTCAATTACTTTTAACTAAACATTAATTATCAATGGCCAAATGATTGTAAGATAAACCCAACAGAAAACAGAAGAACTCATTCAAAACAACTGTATCTAATATTTAGGAATCTATCTTGTTTGTCTTAATGACCTTCAATTGAAACATCTAACGCTCATAACACAGTTTATTTTGGTGCTATCGTTCATGCAACTTCCTTAGTTTTTGTTAATAAACATTTTTTGTTTTGTTAATCGATTTATAAATTCGAACATCATTTAATTGCTGTTGCTTTAATTGACACTTTGAAATCTACAAGGCAATGTAAAACTTCAAGATACGATTTGATGTAACTGTTTTCCTAGTTTTACCAAGTTTTATATTTTCCTTTGATGCATTTATTGAAACAATTAATCTAAACAATCTGTCTTTGATTGTGAGAATTCAATTGTTTATTGACACTTTTCATAACAACTCTTGAAACAAATAACAGTTTAGGTAACACATTGCGTCCATCGACTTTAAAACATTAATTTAAAATCATGGTTCGCTAACAGTTGAAAATTAATGCATGTTAAGAAACTACCGTACTCGGTTTAGCCTGTAGAATATATTTTACCAGCAAGAAAAATAATGAACTTCAACATACTTTCATTGTACGATATTTCGCCGCACGTTTTTCCATATGTGTTTGTTATGCAAATAGCATATTTGTTTTGGAGGTTGTTAACATTTTTAGTCACCATCTCACTTTTAAATCCATTCATTTCTACTGTTTTTCCAAACATGTTTATGTAAACAGACATCTGGCTTATATTGTGATCGTTTGATGGGAAAGACATTGTGATGTTTTCCAGAAACCACTCAACGGACTGAATTGTTGACGATGAATAAAACAGCACTGAAAACACAACATTATCAAGATTTGACCCTTGTCGAAGTGCTGATTTTTCTGTTATAACTGCTTTATCTGAAAAAATGTTGATATTACAATAATGTAACAATATGTAAGAACTTCTACGATACAAACTTTATGACATGTTCTTTTTGGGTTTCAATAACAGACTAAAATAACCAGGGATAGAATATTTTGTATGGGCAAGTCTATTGTGCTGCTGTTCCACAATTGTCTATCTTTTATAATGGTATTGTATTTTTATATTGAAAACACTGGATACTGTAAACTTCTTAGACATTTTTGTAGTTGCCTTCTGGTTCTTTCTCTGTTGTCTTCATCAACAGTTTATGTCTTTTTATACTTTTAAATCGGAATTAACAGCTATACTTGTAATAGAAAACTTAAATATTCACTACTTTCAAATGTATGTCTCTTTGAATTAAATTTCTTACAATTGTACATATAACGTCATATATAAATATTTATCCTACAATACTATCTTACATTGTTTGAAGTATTGATACAGTAGCATAATTATATCCTTAGTTTTATACATATACATTTAGTACAAGATTGGGGATATTTAATGTAAGGATATTCAGATTAGTATAAAAAAGGATAAAATAATATGTCATAAATTGATATAAGACATTTAACAGTCAAATAAAATTGAACAAGCTAAAGCTATATTACCTAAAATCGTTAATGTCGTACTTGTATGTATCGTAACGGTTTCATTTAGTACTTTATACCATAAAGAGCAAACATATTCACCAGCATCTTGGTAACTGCACAGATTCAACAAAAGAAAAAAGAATTTTCCCTCTTTGATTCCTTTCAAATGGCGGACGAAAGTACCATTAAAAGAGTGTTTCCAACCTATGAATTCAAATTCTGAAGGTGTTCCTTCAAGAGAGCATACTAATGTAACACTTTCTGGCCCTTTACAACGGAAACTGCTATTCATACTCAACGTTGGAAAATCTGCATAAGATAAAGGTGGAGTTATTGAATAAACAGTCAATATTTACCCATTGAATATTAAAGAAATGTTACAATGGAAAATATAACGAGGATAGTGCGCGTTTGGCGTACAAAAATATAAACCTGGTATCGTTTATGGTGTGTTTTACAACCACTGTGTCAATTTCACTGCTTGTTTCCTTCTGGAGGTTATCACCAGTGCAGAAGGCAGTACTTCCTGTTGACACGAATTACAGGATATTAGGATATCTATAAATTAATTGTTGATAAAACTTTGAATTGTTCAAAATACTATGAATTTTCTAAACTAGAAATAGATAACCTTAGCTGAATTTGGAAAAACCCATCGAAATTGTTTGCCATCATTGTTCTTTGTCTTTGCCTTTTTCTTTGTCTTATTAGAGTGTCAATGGTGCGTCTTTTGTAGATAAAAAGCGCGTCTGGCTTATACAAATTATTATCCTGGTATCTTTGATTAGTCTTTTTAGTTTGAAACCTTCAACATACCCCTTATTTCATGTTGATTTGAGATCATATATGTTTTACTTTAAAGGATCATTTCTGATACATATTGTATATAAAGATAGTATCGACGATATCGAAGAGGAAATCTTATTTGAACTGCATAACTGTCAGAAAAACAAATAATAACACATTAAAACAACAATGTGTTCTAAGTACACGTATGTCCCATCCGCACTACCATTTTCTATGTTCAGTGGACTGTGAAAATGGGGTTAAATCTCTAATTTGGCATTACAGTAAGAAGGATAATATCATAAGGAACATGTGTACTTAGTTAAAATTTTATTGGTCTTCAACTTCACCAAAAACTACCTTGACCAAAAACTTAAACTAAAAACTTTAACCTGAAGCGGGACGGACGAACGAACGAACGGACGAACGGACGCACATACCAGAAAACATAATGCCCATAAATGGTGCATAAAAACTCTTTGAACTTCATTTTGTGGCCATGAAAGCTTCATGATGGAAGCTCTTTGTAAATATTTCCTATTAAAAGAATTATTACATACCTCTTATTGAAACACTGACAGCGTTTGAAACAACTACCATCTCATTTGGAAAAGTCATTTTGCATGTAAAATTATCGTTAGCAGTTTTAACAATGCTGAGTTTGTGATATATAGCGAAAGATCGACCATCTAAGGAACACCGACACATCCCATTGCGACATTTGGTTCCTAAAGCAGTGTTAAAACACATAGTTTTGTGACGTCTGACATAAGTGAGTGTTTCCCCATTTATCAAAAATTCAGCAGACTGCCCAACTGGGGCAATGTTTGACGAACAATTCAGCTGAAATGGTTGACCTTCCGGGGTATGTTGTGGTGCAAACAATATTACTGACACTGGTGAACCTATAAACAGAAGAAATGTGAAATATTATATTGTAAACAATAAATCATAGTAATTTAATTTACAACTGAATTTTTTAATATGAAATAAAAGCACAAATATACATTCTTGTACTTTAAACAAGTACATATACAAAATATTTAATGCATATTGCTTTTCTTTATTATTATATTCAACAAGTTATTACCATCAATGCAAAGAAAAAATGACAGATACATCAGAACACAATAGATTTCCATGAACACCATTATGATACTGTTGGTATTTTATGTTTATGAATGATGGTGAAAAACTGTATTTACCCATCTATAACATTTAAATTATATATAAACATCGGTCAAGTATTTTCTTCCTGGCAGCGTTTGAGTGCATTGTTTTGATTCTATTTTTTACGATTCTTCTTTTTTTTTAATATCAAAAGAGAAAACACAGGAACAAATAGCATTGCGAAAATAGTTTAACAGGAAGAGGATTGTCATTACTGCGTTGTCAATTTAACAACAGCATACATTTTCAGAAAGTTGTAAGTTCATATCCATGCACTTTTATGGATTAAAAACAAACAACAAATCATACTGGTAAAGTATAACTATATCGATCATGGTTATATCATCGGTGCTTTATTTCGTTTTTAAAAAGAAGTTGAAATTAAAAGAATTGACAGACGCAAACATGATTTTGTATCAAATTGGTTTATCACTGGTTTGCCGATTTTTAACAATACGAATTTTCAGTTTATTAAGGTTTAATGAGCACACAATTGTAAAATATGTTCCAACATTAAAGGTGTACTGGAAAAAAAATAATAATAAATAGAAAAAAATAAAAACGTACAAAGCAACGTTGTAACCCGTCTTCAAACGCAAAAGTTAGCTGATTGAAACATAAAACATGCTACCTTGACCTATAGTTAATTTCTGTGTCATTTGTTCTCTTGAAGAGAGTTGTCTCATTGGCAATTATACCATATCTTCTTTTTAATAATCGAACGCACCTAATGTCAAGAAGTAGCACGTAAACTGAGAGAAGACAATAATTTGAAAATATCTACACTTGTAAGTGAATATTAATGAAACAATTGACATTATAACATCCTAATTCTCACTTAATCGATATAAACAGTTCACTGTGTAATTTTGCGAATAAACAGTTGAGTAGTGCAAACAAATTTATATCTGTTGATACGCCCGGTGATCAAGTGAACAAGATGCCTGGTAATAAAATCCGGGATAACAACATTTATTTAGATAAAATTGATATAATTGAAGAAGCAATTGTACATAAGGAACAAACACATAAAATGACTAAGAATAAACAAAGTAGGAAAAGAAACTTATCAGCCTCCGATTCAGAATTAAATACAACCGAACATGAAAACAAAAAGACGAAAAACACTCAAGAACAATTTAATAATGCATATGTTGCGGACTGTGATAACCTCAATGATTTGGATCTGAAATCTCTAGTAATAAGTCTTTCATTAGAATTTAAGTCCGCTGTTTCTACATTATCAAAACAAATGACCGATCTAGAATACAGATTAGAACAAAAGATATCACAAAAACTGATGATTGCTGTTGATACAAAGATAGAAAATGAATTCAGCAATGTAAGGCAAGAAATAAAATCAGAAATAGATAATATGAAGAATAGTCTAAACAGCGCTGAAAAGTCATATGCATCGGTTGTGAAGAATCCGAAACAAACAAACACAGAAGATTATGAAAAAGGAAAAATATTATTGTTAAAATGTTCCCAGTAGATAAAAATGAAACACCAACAAACAATTGTCTGAAAAACAATGTTATATCAATGGTCAAAATGGAATGAAACTCAAAAACATCATAGTCGAAAAAGTAGAGAGGAAACAAAAGTATAGAAAAGTATATATTGAAAGTGATATCCCATATGAAACCAGAGTGGCAAATTCCAACATGCGCACCATTTTAAAGGAGATGGGAAAACTTAACGAATTTAAAGTCTCACAAGGAAAGCTAGTGCGAAATTTTCAGCGAAATCAGTCACAAAATGATGGAAGATAGGAATTATTGCTTGGTGTTTGGAACGTAGGCGGTTGGTCGCATCATGTTGAAAGTGATAATTATAATTTTCGAAAAACAGTTTTAGAACATTTGAGCTGCGACATCATTGGTGTATGTGAAACATTTATGATTGGTAAAAATAAAATTAATATAGACAGCTATCATTTTTATGGAAACAACCGGAAGATAAATCATAAAAAAGCAAAACGTGGATCAGGAGGAGTTGGAGTATTCGTTAAAAATATTATTGAACAACAGTACAAGATAGAAGTATTTTAGATGAAAGCATAGAAGACATACTCTCTGTGAAACTTCCCAATGAGCATAAAAACTTTTTGTATATGTGTGTGTTACTTACCACCTAAAGGCTCAACACGTACAAATGACCCCGAACAATTCTATTCCGATCTTACTAGACAAGTGTACATGTATCAGAATTTAGGCAAATTATATATACTAGTAGTCGGAGATTTTAATTCTAGATGCTCGGATACATCTGACTTTATAGAAGGGATAGACGAACTACCAAATCGAGAGACAATTGACCAAGGATCAAATGCAAATGGAGATTTACTCATTGAATTTCTAGTCGATTGTAATATTTGTATGATAAACGGAAGAAAAGGAAAACAAAACTAAATTTACATGCATCTCAAAACGTGGTAAATCGGTAGCTGACGACTATATATTCACAACTCACGAAAATTTAAACTCGTGCATAGACTTCAATGTGAAAACCATGTCTGATATAACTGATTTCTTAGATCTTCAAGAGTGCATCCAAATACCAGATCATTCAGTGCTACAGGTATTAATAAAAAGGGAAGCATCTGTACCTCATAACACCGTGTTAAAATTCCCGACAAATTTAAAACGAATTCCAAATAAAACAAAATCTTACCAAATTCCTAATGATTTCTTAAATGATGACAATGCTCGAGAAAAAATTGAACAAACTATAAACGAAATAGAAAATGAACTTGCAGTTGGACGAGACGTTGACGAAGCATATAGTAATTTATTTCAATTGATTAATAGTGAAGTTATCTCAAAAATAGGACACAAGAGTGCACATGACGACCAGCATAAAATAACTAGTAGAAAGTCAAAATATAAAACATACTGGAACGAAAACCTTCAAGAACATTGGGAGAACGCATGTGAACAAGAGAAAGTTTGCTTACCCTTCCGGAGCAGAGCACCTGAGATCACCCCTAGTTTTTTGGTGGGGTTCGTGTTGTTTGTTCTTTTGTTTTTTATGTTGTGTCGTGTGTGCTGTTGTTTGTTTGTCCTTTTCATTTTTAGCCATGGCGTTGTCAGTTTGTTTAGATTTATGAGTTTGACTGTCCCTTTGGTATCTTTCGTCTCTCTTTGACTAAAGTGTAAGATATGTGGACCGAAGAAAAAAACGTCTTAGAGAACATTTCGTAACAGCAAGAAATGATTTTGATAAACTTCTGCGAAAGGAAAAGCGTAATTATCAATTGCGTCAACAAAAAGAACTGTTTGACCTATCGAAAAAAAGTAATACGAGGGATTATTGTCGAAAAAGAGGAAAACTAAGATAGACATGACAAAATACCAATGAAAGTACGTCTACCAAATGGCAACATCAGCAAGGATATAAATATTGTTTATGAAACCTGGAAAAATGAATATTAACATTTGTTTAACACTAGCGACGGGGAATATGATGAGGGATTTCTAACATTTATTCAACAACAAGTAGACCATAACCTAGTGAACAATATTGAGAATAACTCGGACACACTAAACTCTGATATTTCATATGAGGACGTGGAAAAATCTGTTTATCTTGCAAAGTTGAACACGCCCACCGGGTTAGACCAGATATGCGCAGAATTTCTCTGCAACAATTCCTGTGTTGATATGATATTCAAGATCGTAAAATTTGCATTCGATAACGGAGTTGTACCAGAAACTTGGAACCAAATCTTAATCAATCCGATTTTAAAACCAGATAAAGACAACTGTGATCCTCTGGGATATATAGTAATAACTCTTATGTCAATTCCTTGTAAAATATATGCTGACATTCTAAATGTACGATTGTCATCTTGGTTAGAAGACAACAAAATTCTTGATGACGAGCAAAACGGTTTCAGGAAGGATCGTGGCTGTATGATACATCTTTTCGCTTTAACAACTCTAATAACTATTCATACCTGCCAACTTTCACGATTTAGGCGTGTACTACACGATTTTGACCCTTTGTCACGATTGCACGATCGTGTTCCTGAAAAACCCTCTAAAACACGATTTGGTGAAAATTTACACGAAAAATATTGTTGTTCCCGATTTTGAACTGTGTCCAATGGAGGAAAATCGTGTTCAGCCAATCAAATTGTGCGTTTCTCATGATCAAATTAATCAGCCAATCAAAAACGTTTTCTCTCAAGATTGTTTTAACATGCTAGATATTGAACTTGTGTTGTATTCCTCTGTTTGTTGGTCAGAATTGTAAAAACGTGAACATGGCAAATGATTTTTCAACTGCAAGGAGGTTCTTACACTGAATAAGAATAAAAGCATGGCTGATTGACAAACTTCAATGATGCAGTATTACCATGAATATAATAAATAGTAGTTTATTCACTAATTTATTGACATAACATGTACACTTACTGTAACATAATTTTATTTATGTATTCAATCATTTAAAGGATAATGTACTCTTCATTATTTTCCACATGGACCCCCCCCCCCACATCAACATGAGGAATCCCTTAAATGAGGGACAACCCTTAGTCAAGGGGTCACTCTTGTAAAAATTAAATAGGAAAATGTAGATTTGTTAACTTAAAAATGGGAAATTCTGACATTATATTTGGAACAGCTTTTCTAAATGAAGAGTCCTATTATTTTGAATAATAAAGAAGATATAAGGCCAAGAACATATCAAAATTCTTGGACATGTGTTGACCATATAATACCAGATAGACAATGATAGATCATAAGATGTACAGTTCTTTGGGAAAAGTTTCTTCAAATAATATGAATGCTCATTTGTACTTAAAAAGTGGTTTTTAATGTCCTAACATTGAGGGGGGATCCCTATGTGTTGTTCCCATCCTGATAAAAGTCCTTCTTTGTGTATAATTTTAAATTGGAAAAGTCAACAACTATTTAGTATCCTTACACATGAAAATAATTCCTGGTCTTACAGCTACATGTTCATATTTTCTGCTGATATAATAACTAGAATCATGCAAATAAACTTAAAAAAAGGGATGTAAGCTCATCTTACAAATCATGCAAAAATGACACTTTTTCGCGCAAAATAGTCGTCGCAAAGAATTTTAAACTTTGAAATTGTTGTCGCGCGCTAAAACCCCCATTGGCATTTTCAAAAGTTGGCAGGTATGACTATTAGGAAAATTGAACGCATTACATATACTGAACACCAGTTCCTTTCTCCAAAAAGTTGTCAACCGAAACACTGCTCCAGGAGTATACCTTACAGTCAAGCCATCAGACTAAAGCGAATTTGCTCCTCGGAATCCAAACTTAACTATCGTTTGGGACAACTAAAAACACAGCTGAAATCAAGAGGATATAAAACCAAAAACATCACAGACGCTTTTGATAAAGCCCAAGAAAAAGATCGAGCTAGCCTCATGGAATACAAAGATAAGACGACCCGTGCAGATAGAATTCCGTTTGTTGTAACCTTCCATCCCGATTTGACAAATATTTCATCTACTATCCGAAAGCACTGGCGTCTTATCGAAAATGACTCTTCCTTAAAAGAAATTTTTCCATCACCTCCTGTTATTGCCTATCGCAGACCCAAAAATCTCAAAGACATACTTGTGACATCAAAAGTAAAGAAACAAGAAACTTCTAAATTTGGGTGTTACAAACAATGCGGTAGAAGCAATTGTAAGTGCTGTAAAGCCGCCAACACTGACCACTATTTTAGCAGCACAGTAACAAAGCAGCGATACAACATCTATGTTACATCTAATTGCAAAACGGAAAATAGTATTTATATTCTTACTTGTGGAACTTGCAAGCTGCAGTATGTTGGCGAAACAGAAACTACATTCAACATCAGACTTAACAATCACCGGTCGTTCTATACAAAAGGAAGAAACTGTCCAATTACGAGACACCTCTTAAGAACAGGACATACTTTTGATAATATCACCTTTCAAATAATTGAGGTAAATCAAAATTGGGACTCCGAAAGGAGAAAACAGAGAGAAAGGTTCTGGATGCATCAGCTACGTACTCTTGAACCTGATGGACTTAATGAGAGGGATGAAAAACAGTTCTACCCAAAACCAAAGGAATAAATCATGAATTTCATTCTATTTAACTAAAACAACTATTTGTTTAGATTTAAAAATTATTATGTACAATAAACGGCAAAAATATCTTGTATATACCCCATCAATCAATATTTTAAACTTTTACACAAAAACGTCAAGCTACAAAGATATTTTTTTGTCATGCATCCGATTTCACCTAGATAGATGCACACGCCCGATGAAGCTAATTTGTTTAGCGAAATATTGCGTGAATAATATATAAAATATAACAACTAATTTTATAACACTCATTAGTGGGTTAAAGTTACATTCTTAGACACTTATATAATTTAATTTAGTAACTGCATCAGTTTATTTACAAACTGATCCACACCTAGATAGATTGAATGTTGATTGTTGCTATTTTTAGACACTATACTATTTTCACAGGCAACACGCATTACACATCTTATTTTGTGTAATCTGTTCATACCTATTTCCTTGCAAGATCATGGAAAACAAAACATATTTTAATAAATTAAGAAGTTTAACGAAAAAGAAAATACAGCTTGAACATCATGCTTCTAATCTTAAATCGTACATAGATAACAACACCATACCAAAAGGTTTAAATATCAAATTGACGCCTCAGACACCGGGTGTAAAGTCCATCAGATTTATGAAACGTTGGGACGATATTTTATTCAATTGTTCATTCCGACTTCTTCAACTCTTACTCTCCTTTTCTATCTACGGCTACAAACAAATTAATTCGGAATTAAATGAAACGTATATAAAAACATCTCTGTCTGTTACTCCAGAAGACATGGACGTAATTCAAAGAAGACTAACCGACATTCAAAGAATAGAGAAACAAAATTTCAAAGCTAAACAAAATAAAAAGTTCAAACGTGACCGTTTAAACCAACAAAGTTCCGTTTTTGAAGAAGATCAAATTTTAAACTTGTTAAAAGAGAGTAAATCAAAACAACCGAGGAAAAGACGTTTTAAAAAACAGAAACACACAGTTCAAGATAAGTTAGTTGTCAATCTGTCATCAATAGAACTAACTACCTCTGAAGAAAAACTATTGAGTAAAGGCCTTAATTTCTGTCCAGCTCCAGCAACCGTCAACAATTTACAACTTGAGACAGATGTAGAAGCATTTGCCAGGCGTCTTCGGTTGAAAGAACATTTCAATAGACAACAGAAGAAAAATTTAAAAGAAGCCGGAATGAATGAATCTGATTATGAGAGTGATGAAGGAGACATATGCATTCCAAAATTTAAAAAGAAAAGTAAATGGAATCCCCCTAAAAGCAAAAACGACAATTTGGAATCATTCATTACATCAGTCAAAGCTGAAGTCAGATCTTCAATCAGTGGTAAACAAGTCAGAAATATTTCAAAGTCAGAAAGTCAAGCCATGATAAACTTAAAAGACCGTGACGAAATTGTTATCAAACAAGCTGACAAAGGAAGTGCCGTTGTAGTGATGAACAAGGCAGACTACATCGAAGAAGGAAATCGTCAACTCTCAAACGCTAAATTTTATAAAGAACTAGCATGTGATCCAACCAAAGAAATCAGCAAAAAAATTAATGACGTCCTCTCAGAAATGAATAAAGATAAACAAATTGATGACGATACGTACGATTATCTACGCCCAGACGAAACGTGCACAGCCGGTCGATTTTACTTACTTCCAAAACTCCACAAAGAAGGGATCCCAGGGAGACCTATAGTATCAGCTAATGGCCATCCCACCGAAAAAATTTCAGAATTTGTTGATTACCACCTCAGACCACATGTTAAACAACTACCATCTCATATTCAAGATACGACTGACTATTTGAAGAAAATGAATTCCTTAAGTCCTTTACCTAACAACACAATTTTGGTTTCAATGGATGTGTGTTCTTTATACACAAATATTCCAAAAGATGAAGGAATTGCCGCGTGTGAAAAAGTATGGAATACTCGAAAGGATAAACATCCCCAAACTGACTGTCTAGTTCAATTGCTCAAGCTAGTGCTTGAAAATAACAACTTTATTTTCAACGACAAGCACTTTTTACAGATTGACGGAACTAGTATGGGAACAAAAATGGCACCTTCTTTTGCCAACATTTTTATGGGGGATCTCGAAGAACGCATCCTTTTAAGTGTGCCATACAAACCCTTGTCATGGCTCCGTTTTATTGATGATATTGACATGAAATGGAACGATACTGCAGAACATTTGCAAGATTTCTTAGGTCATTGTAATCAGTTCCATCACTCAATTAAATTTACATCTGAATTTTCAAGCGAGAAAATTGCTTTTCTCGACACCACCACATTTGTAAAAAACGGGATCATGACAACTGATCTCCACACAAAGAAAACTGATGAACACCAGTTCCTTTCTCCAAAAAGTTGTCACCCGAAACACTGCTCCAGGAGTATACCTTACAGTCAAGCCATCAGACTAAAGCGAATTTGCTCCTCGGAATCCAAACTTAACTATCGTTTGGGACAACTAAAAACACAGCTGAAATCAAGAGGATATAAAACCAAAAACATCACAGACGCTTTTGATAAAGCCCAAGAAAAAGATCGAGCTAGCCTCATGGAATACAAAGATAAGACGACCCGTGCAGATAGAATTCCGTTTGTTGTAACCTTCCATCCCGATTTGACAAATATTTCATCTACTATCCGAAAGCACTGGCGTCTTATCGAAAATGACTCTTCCTTAAAAGAAATTTTTCCATCACCTCCTGTTATTGCCTATCGCAGACCCAAAAATCTCAAAGACATACTTGTGACATCAAAAGTAAAGAAACAAGAAACTTCTAAATTTGGGTGTTACAAACAATGCGGTAGAAGCAATTGTAAGTGCTGTAAAGCCGCCAACACTGACCACTATTTTAGCAGCACAGTAACAAAGCAGCGATACAACATCTATGTTACATCTAATTGCAAAACGGAAAATAGTATTTATATTCTTACTTGTGGAACTTGCAAGCTGCAGTATGTTGGTGAAACAGAAACTACATTCAACATCAGACTTAACAATCACCGGTCGTTCTATACAAAAGGAAGAAACTGTCCAATTACGAGACACCTCTTAAGAACAGGACATACTTTTGATAATATCACCTTTCAAATAATTGAGGTAAATCAAAATTGGGACTCCGAAAGGAGAAAACAGAGAGAAAGGTTCTGGATGCATCAGCTACGTACTCTTGAACCTGATGGACTTAATGAGAGGGATGAAAAACAGTTCTACCCAAAACCAAAGGAATAAATCATGAATTTCATTCTATTTAACTAAAACAACTATTTGTTTAGATTTAAAAATTATTATGTACAATAAACGGCAAAAATATCTTGTATATACCCCATCAATCAATATTTTAAACTTTTACACAAAAACGTCAAGCTACAAAGATATTTTTTTGTCATGCATCCGATTTCACCTAGATAGATGCACACGCCCGATGAAGCTAATTTGTTTAGCGAAATATTGCGTGAATAATATATAAAATATAACAACTAATTTTATAACACTCATTAGTGGGTTAAAGTTACATTCTTAGACACTTATATATATATATGGAAAACTGCTAAAATTATTTCAACTAGAAAGCTCGGTGACTGTGCACGTTAAATTTAGTTAAACCTTGATGAAACTTTTATATTAAACTTGGAAAGAAGCTTTTTCTATTGAAACAGTATTCAAATTAAACTTATATATATAATTTAAGTTATCAATAAAAAGCAAAATCACAAAAATACTTAAACTCCGAGGTAAATTCATAACGGACAGTCCCTATAATCCAATGGGATTTTCAAAAGCTCAAACACACCAAACGGGTGGATAACAACTGTCATATTTCTGACTTGGTACATGCATTTTCGTATGTAAAAAATGGTGAATTTACCTGATTTTATAGCTAGCTTAACCTTTCACTTGTATGACATGAACATCAAAATATATTATATAATAATTGACAACGATGTGTGAACAAATCAAAGAGTTATTATAGGTAAAAATGTCAAAAATAGGGATACAGCAGTCAAGATTGTGTTATAATCTTAATCACTATAAAAACAAACAAATATGTCACAAAGAAAAAGGCATATAGACAAAGCACATTAAAAATGAAAGACAAGAATACAAACATTTACAATAGCACAATAACACAATGACGGGATGTAAATTGGTAAGTACAGAGCTACGCCATATGTATCAAAGAAACACAAAATGGCATAGAGACAAAGCACATTATGTTGTACTGTTATACCACTGTCCCAGATTAGGGGAGGGTTGGGATCCCGCTAACATGTTTAACCCCTTCACATTGTTTATGTATGTGCCTGTCCCAAGTCAGAAGCCTGTAATTCAGTGGTTGTCGTTTGTTTATGTGTTACATATTTGTTTTTCGTTCATTTTTTTTACATAAATAAAGCCGTTAGTTTTCTCGTTTGAATTATTTTACATTGTCTTATCGGGGCCTTTTATAGCTCACTATGCGGTATGGGCTTTGCTCATTGTTGAAGGCCGTACGGTGACCTATAGTTGTTAATGTCTGTGTTATTTTGGTCTTTTGTGGATAGTTGTCTCATTGGCAATCATACCACATCTTCTTTTTTACATTTGCAAAAAAAAAAAATACTCTATATTTATACATCCGGCAATTGTGTTATTGTGATGTTGTAAATTTTTGTGTTCTTGTCTTTCGTTTTTACAAGTGTGACTTTTCTGTCTGCTTTTTTGTCCTTCATGATATATTTGTTTGTTTTATAATGTATAGTAATAAAGATTATAACACAGTGATACGTTATGCTCGTGCATGCGTGGGGTTCGTGTTGTTTATTCTTAAGTTTTTTATGTTGTGTCATGTATGCTGTTGTTTGTTTGTCTTTTTCATTTTTAGCCATGGCGTTATCAGTTTGTTTTAGATTTATGAGTTTGACTGTCCCTTTGGTATCTTTCGTCCCTCTTTCACACTATACTGACTTCATATATAGGAGTGTGCTCCTTACGAAGAGACTGTTCCAACAGAGATATGTAGAGGAAAGATAAAATGACATTCCGTAAATTTTATAGACACCATCACGAATTGTTTGATCTATACGATGTGTCTGTGTCTGAAATAACTACACGACATTTTTGCCAGTGGTTTAACATCCATGTCGTATATCTACTAAGTACCGAGCGTGACCTATTCCCAAATATGAATTTGCATTACTATACGACGTGTCTCGGTATTTATACATCTAGCTTTCTTATTTTTAGTGATGATGTTTCTTTTGTGGGTTTGGTTATATTTTGGGTTATGCCTTATCGTTTGTGGTTTGAGTTCTGTATTTAGGTCATTTCACATACGTCTTTACAGTGTGTTGTTCCAAATGGTTATGACGTCGTCACAGCATTAGTTTGGGGTGGCCTTTCAAGACCATCATAGTCATGATAGTTGTCTGGCTTAGTGTTGTGAAAGTATGTGTTAATTTTTGGATTTCGTTCCATGTAATTGTATGAATTTCGGGATAATATACACGTCACAAAAATCCGTCATTGTTTGTGGTGTCATGTGCTGTTGTGAATGGAAGATGTTCGTTGTTATTCTGCGGTTTACATGTTGTAATGTACTATTATATTATTCATTTATGCGTTTTTCTGTGGTGGGTGTTCTTGCTATTGTTTATTAAGCGATATTTTTTTTAACATTCATGGATTTTTGGAGTATAAACAATTCGGTTTGAATCAGTAAACCTTCCTTACGCGTAATTGTGCTAGTAAAGACTATTATAATATGTTACAGTATATATATATACTTCACAGTTGTATCATCGTTTATAATGGCGCCGGTCATATCATTATTACCGGAACTTCTCATATTTGACACAAATAAATGGAAAACAATGTTCCATAAGGAAATTTATGATTATTTTGAAGTGTAACAGTAATTCGTTTAATACAAGGGATTACCATAATGAAAACTGGGTTTTTGCCAAACAACTTTGGTTATCGCACCTCTGATAAATTATGACCTTGTGATTGGGTTAACTACGTCACGTAGGGACCACCTATGGATTCCTGAGGGTTCAGTAATTTACTAATTAGCAAAGTCCCGTATGCGATGAATTCGTCTTCTTCTTATCGTTCGCCTTTACATTGAATACCAGTCGTCTAGGCCTTAACAAATCTGGTGGTCTTCTGTAGAGCATTCACTGACCCATATAGCTTCTCTTTGAGTGGTATTTCTTAGTGCCATATCTTATTTCTCAGTGCTGATGAATCTTGCATGACTGTAAGATGTATGCAATATCCTGCTCTGCTTCCCAACAAAAACACTTTGGAGATTAAACAACCTTCATGACTTTGAATAGATGTTGGTTAAGTCTGTTATATCCTGTCATCAGTCTGAAGATGGTGGGGTGTTCATATCTTGGTAGCTGGTGGTTACCGTCTTGTTGTTGAGAGGTGTTGACAGAGATTTGATGCTAGTATTCATCTCTGTGAAGTACACTGGGTTTTCTTCCTGTTGTTGTTCAGCTCCATGCTTGCTAATTTATCGGATTGTTCATTACCCCAAACTCCACAGTGTGAAGGGTTCCAAGGTAGTATTGTTGTCAGACTTTTAATGTTGTTTAAAGCTTGTTGGAGTTGAGGTAGCTTGTCGTTCGTCAAAGCTTGTAGCATAGAGAGGGCATCAGTCAAGAATACTACTTGAGTTATGTTATCGATTTTGTTTTTGATGGAGTGTGCAGCATGAGTAAGGGCTTTTTCGTCAGCTTTGTAGTTTGAAATATGTAGACCTGTTGATATTGCCTCTTATTGATGATCTCCGTTGGGATACTTGATGCATATACTAGCCCCCTACTTTGTTGTGGCATCTGTGGCTGAACCATCTGTATATACTCTTACCCAAGTTTCAGAGGGGTACTTGTTTTACTCATAAGCATACTCATTGTCAGTGTTTTCTTAACATTGCTAGTAAACTATAAATGCGTGATACTGTTCACTAATGACCTCGTACGGATTCATTGAGGGTTTAACTTAGTCAAATCCATTGGAGATTAGACCTCATTCCAATTGGATTTTATCTATAGATTATTTGGAGGTCTGTAGCAAACCGTTTACTTATATCATAGGTTCTGTGTTTTTTTATTCATCTCAAAAACTTCCAACATATACCAAAATTATAATTCCAAAGCAATCATAATCATGCTAGTAAATATAAATGTTAAAACTACCAAATAATGTATCAGAAACCTCAAAATATAGCTGCACATTATGAATTTTGGACAGATAAAACATATGCTCTTTTTAAAAAAAAAAGGCTTCAGTGCGTTATTCTTATTATTACATACATGCATTATTTTTTATATTAGTTGCTAATGGCTTGTCAGTAACTGCGAGTACTCTCCTGTCTTTACTTATTTTTTTTGGTTTTGGGGACGTATTTATAAGTACCCTGTCACGTCTACTTTGTGTTTTTGTTAGATGTACATGACTTTTGTATTTCTATTTGTATCCATCTGATGAACTGAGTTTTTTTCAACTGATTTCAAGCTCACCTTCGTCGTTCGTCGTTAATTTTACATAATCCTTCTCCTCTGAAACTACTTGGACATAATTCATTGGGGTATCTAGTTTTAAAAAGTGTGCGATGATCCGGTATATTTTGTAAAAAGTGAACAAATAAAAGCGTAAAACAAGCTACAAATAGCTAGGATCAATAAATCAGTATGCTGAATTTTCTTATTGACTGCAAATTTGTTGAATTTAGAGGTAGACTTTTTCAAAAAAATGCTTGGCATTTCTATGGTAACTGGCGAACTGTGTGGTTCTCCTTGAAACCTTCTCTTATTTCATGGCATACGAGTCAGGCCGGATGCTTCTTCAGACATTTGTCAAAAACAAGAAGATAAAAGAAGCCAGATCATTTAATTTCAAATTTAGGTGTATTGTTGATGATCTTTCCAAGAACAATCCAAACTTTTCTGATTTTATTCCATTAATATATCACCAAAACTAGAAATTAAAGACTTGATCCGCCACTTTTTAGACTTATCAATTTCCCCTTACCTTTGAAGCAATATTCCACCTTAGCCGGCCTACATCTTAACTCATTCGATATTCAAGAGCTTGCAGCTACTACCCATCCTTTATTAAAAAGTAAACTATGATAACAAAAGTACCGAGTTTCGGTGAAAGTTCCATGAGTTCTAAACGGAAAGTCTCTAATAAGCAAATTGCAAAATCAAAAGCTGAAACACACCAAACGAATGGATAACAACTGTCATATATTATTCCTGACTTAGTACAGGCAAATCAGATGTAGAAAAGGTGGATTATACATTTTCGTAACAAACTATATATAGAATGGCTATCATAATATAACTTCTGATATGTTATTATATATTTTAAGTGCTCCTTTGATGGAGGACTTATACAGATATGGATATTGACACCTTATAGGGTTACACTAAAGACTTGGAAGTGGACCTGAAATTTTTCATTATTGTTTTTTATATTATCATTATATTAAACTTTTTGTTTCATAAAATCAAAAGTTGAAAGATATCCACTGAATATTAAAAAAGTAATTGAAGTTAGAATTAGTCCGACCATAGATTTTCAGGTCCCTTCAGGTCTTCTTCTTATGGTATCCAGTTATCCATCAGATTTTTGATGATTACTAACTGCTGCGCATGCGTAGGATAATAATAAATAATATTTACAAAATAAAAGTGCCAAAAAATAAACAAATACTAACATGACATGTGGTTAAAACTATTTACATAACTACTAGGTTTACTGTTCTATATTGTAGAGAACAGTAGGTGTCAACTATTCTCTAAAAATATTTAGAGTGGGAGAAAGTACTACCTTTGGAGGTAGTACATTCCATTGTGTAATAGTATACGGGAAAATGAATATTTGTAACAATCTTTAAATGTAAGTATGTGTCTGTAAGTTTGTGGATAAAATTGTCGGGTTTTATTGTCTGTTGGTATGAGTAATGTTGATGGTACAGCGACAATTTGGTGAACAATTTTATAAAACATTATAAGTCTTGTTTTAAGTCTGCGTTGTTGTAAAGTAGGCCAATTTAAAGTATTGAGCATGTCTGTAACGCTACTGGTATTGTGATAACGATTACAGGCATATCTAGCTGCCCGACGTTGGACCATCTCAAGTTTATTGCATTGTTCAGCAGTATGTTTAGGTCGGACAAGTGCTAGATATGCTTGAGACTTAATGTTTGTAATGGATGTTTTCAGATTTCTTTTTAGAAAGCCTATGCTTTTATTAGCATTACCAATTATGTTATTTGTATGCTGTGTCCATTTTAAGTCTGATTGCAGTGTTACTCCAAGGTATTTTGCAGAGGAGACAGATTCTAGAGTGTGGCCGTGAAGAATGTAGTCGTGTTTGATGGTATTTTTCTTGTTTGAGGCAGTGAGAACTGTACATTTGTCTGGATGGAAAGCCATCAGCCAGTCTTCTTCCCACTTTGCAGCAGCATCAAGATCTTCCTGAAGGCTATCACAATCTTCTTGAGATTTGATGCTTTTGTATATGATGCTGTCGTCTGCGAACGGTCTGAGTTTACTGGATTTCAAATATTCTGGTAGGTCGTTAATATATACCAGGAATAGAACTGGACCCAGAACTGTTCCCTGTGGGACACCAGAAGTAACTGGAGCAATGTCTGATGACTCTCCATCCAGGACAACTGTTTGTGTGCGGTTTGATAAGAAGGCAGAGATCAAGTTAAGAGTTTCATTTTGAATACCGTAGAAATGTAGTTTATATAGGAGTCTTTGATGTGGGACTTTGTCAAAGGCTTTGGCAAAGTCCATAATCACAAGGTCTGTTTGGGTGTTATTGTCTGAATTTGAAGCTAGTTTTTGTAGACATTAAATAGTTCTGATGGAAAGAATTCATATGATGATATATTTTTGTCTAGCCATGTTTCAGTGCCTATGATTATGTCAGGTTTAGATGAATCAATTAACGGATTGAGATCTTCTTTTTTATTTCGTATTGATTGAAAAAGTTAATGTTAAGTATCCTGATAGGTTTATGATTTTTAGTAGTGGCTTTTTGTGATGTTTTGACTTTTGGTTTTGATTTAGTCTTAGTCATAGGCGATGAAGATGCCTGAGGAGCACCTAAGCTGTTATTGAGAGATGTATCACTCATACTCCAGTTACTACTAGAATTTAATGATATTATGCTTGATTGGTTATTGAATAAGCTAGTGGAGAAATTTGGCATTCCACAATTTGTACATTCCCAGCTAATATTGCTAGCATTCATACACTCGTAGATGTGAGATGGAATACTCTGACAATTAATGTGAAACCAAGTATCGCAGCTGTCGCAGCATAGTGCCTTTTGATTCCAGGTTACTGCTTTTAGGCATGTACCACATGGCCATCTTGGTTTTTTATTTTGACACTTTTCTTTGGTGGTAATGAATTGGTATTTGGTACCTGTGTGTTAGTGTCAATACTTGTACATGTATTAGATGTAGCTAAGTTGTCAAATGGATTTGGTGAAATGATTGACTTGTTATTAAAAATAGAATAGGATATGTTGGGCATTCCACATTGAATGCACTCCCAGCTGATGTTGCTGGAGTTCAGGCATTCGTACATTTGTGAATGTATATTTTGGCAGTCTATATGGTACCAAATATCACAACTATCGCAGCACACAGCTTTGTGTTTAGATGTAACTGCTTTTTTGCATGTACCACATGGCCACTTTGGAGATCTTGGGCCAGGATTGGTCTCGGTCAATCTAATTAATTAGGTCTCGGTGTCTGACGAGTTTGTAATAAGGAGGAGGCATAGATATAGTTTTACTTTATTTTCGGGTTTTCCCTTCAGTGTTCGAGTTATTCTTAATCTATTGTACTGGTGGCAGTTGATAAGCATATTTTGGAATGCCTTAGAGAGATTAACAAAGTTGTCATTGTTAACTATGCAGTTAGATTGTGCATCAAGAATACTAAATAAGGAGCCTGTAATTGACAAGATAATGAATATATATATAAACATACCTGAATTGTTTATGATTTCTTTGGTCTGTGCTCGAAAATTGATTCGTGAAAAGGTTGGTATTTAAATAGAATTAGTAGAGAAGGCAAGGTCTTTTCATTTCTCCGTTCAGGTCCAACTTTTGGCTTACAAATTTGTTTTTACTTTAAAACATTTAAATTTTAATGAAATATGGATATTTACAATTAATAAAATTCCAACTTGAAGAAATTTCATCCAATTGTAAAAAAGGTATTGCAATTTGAATAATTTTAGTTGTATGCTTTCAGGTCTTTTTAGGTGTGTTCAGGTCCACTTTCAGGTCTTTAGTGTAATCCCAACTTATACGTTCGCTCCGTTCCCCTTTATAAATTGTCACTGAAACTGTCAACTTGAAATGAAGCTATAAAAACAAAAGTTGTTGTATTTAGAGAACGTCAATCACCTGAGAAAACAGTATTTGCACTAAAAAGGGAGATTTTTATTTTTTTATATGAATATGTTTATTTAGAAGGTATTATATATTAACTAGAAAGTATAAAGTACAATGTAGAACAAGCACAGGCACTTGGCTTGTTTCTTCTTTTCTTAAATTCTTAAGATTTCTTTGCTCTAATTGAATTTTAAATTGTCTGTCCTTTGCAGATGTCTTTACTAATCATTTAAGTGTAATTTCATGGACAATGAACATCCAATTTGTCTGCAGTTATCTTCAGAACACTGCTCATTTACATTAGGCCCCCAAGGAGCAATTTTTGAAGGCCTTGTGCAATTACTGAAGATCTTTGTGCAATCAGTTTCTTTGTTGAATTAATGAGATGAAACATTGAACACTATTAAAAGAATTTGAGCTAAGCTGGGAAAATTATTAAAGACATGTTTTTACAACTCAAAACTTGAGAATGTTTGTGGGATTGTAATAAAAATTCACTTGTACAAGTAAATTTTTGAGAAAATTAAGGGGAGATTATTTAAACATAATAACAGTCCATTTGTCAATTCCCGTAATTGACCCTGTAATTAGAAACCTTTTTTTTAGTTGTCTCCCTTATGAGGGACATTAATTTTGATTACAACTGGTACTACCTGTAAAAGTGTAAATGTTGATATTTATTATTATTCAAGTAATAAGTAACTTGTCAATGTCCTTCCAACATTATTAAGTCCACATACAATATACATGTATTTATATAAAATATACTGGTATACAAACAGTTAAAAAGACCAGTTCATTATAATGAATCATAGTCAAATGAATAATTAATGTATTTGTGTTAGCATGATTTATTAAGGGAAATAAACAACACATGAATGTGTTTTCTTATTTTCATTTTCTGATACTGTTTACAAGTTTTTGGGTTTCAGTCTTATATTTTCACAAAGTGTGACATGAACAACCTTGTGAAGAAAAACTGAGCACTGCATTTGTTTTGATGGTAAACAATGGTGTCAGTGAAAATATATAACAAAAGATGGTTCTAGCAAACAAATATATTCATTTGGCCAATGAGTTTCTATTTCTGATATCTTTGATAAGACTGACAAAATACTGTTAATTTTGAAATATATTTACTCTCTGTAATGAATTAAATGTCAAGGACTATAGACATATGTCAGACTTATATATACTATAGAACCTATCTGAGATATACATGTACTACAGCTGATATTAACCTGAAGAAGTCTATTGATACCATCAATGATATTGTCACATAAACTTACAATGTAGTTTACAAAGTGAAAGTTACACAAAAATTGATGCTTTAAATTTTACATGATGTACGTTTTGTTGTATTCTTTAAATTGAAGTTCGTGTTTTTGACCAATAGCCTACTGTCTGAATTGTATAATATGGTAGCATCTAACCAATTCATGTACATGTCTGTAGATATAATCACATATTGGTCAGGACTGAGTACATGCATACATTTTTTAGGTGTATAATATGCCAGATTAATGACATTATATATGTTTAATTGATGACTGGACATACCGGTATGTTATTTACATACAACATAGGAAATAATGTGGAAATTAATAATGTGCAACACAGATAAAGTAAAGGGAATGAATAATGTGCAACACAGATAAAGTAAAGGGAATGAATAATGTGCAACACAGATAAAGTAAGGCCTAAATTAAAATATTGTTTGTTTCCCCAATCCCAACCCTGCCAAGCAAGGTGTGGGTAGGTAGGTAGGGAAATAATTTTATTTTTCCAAAAAGCTTGACATTATCGGACGATCCGGCAAGCCTGAAAATCTAAAATGAATAAAATAATATTTCACTTAGTTTTGACAATAAAATTTTATGAGTAGCACCAATTTTGCAGGGTCGGTCGGGATTGGGGAAACAAACAATATTTTATTTTAGGCCTAAAGGGAATGAATAATGTACAACACAGATAAGGTAAAGGGAATGAATAATGTCTCAGTTTGTATCAGTTATTTTTGTATTCTGACCTGAATATATTTAGTTTATTTAATGTAAACATGGTAAACTACAGAAAAAAAAAGAAATCAGGAGTCCCTGACATATATGTATCATTTATATAGTAAGAAGTGATAAAATAATTATTGATTATTGTGATCCTATAGCATCTGACACATGATCGTTAATCATGTGATTATAATGGTCTGTACAGTTATGTTCATGTGATGGGTATAGATTTTTTCTTGAAAGAAACATCATGTCATTCACTTAATGTAAACAAACAAAGAAACTTATAGTTCATATTTCAACAACATTAGACGCATTGTATAACGAAGTAAAGAGTAAGTTTTAAATATTTAAATATAAAAATTAAATACTAGTAGGCTGCATAGGCATATATTGCATTTTCTTAAAAAAAAGATTTTCAAAGATAAAGTCAACCTAACATACCTGGTATATTTAATGTCGTTTACATATTTTTTTTAAAATGAACTTATAATATAATATGTGGTTTATCATGTTTGGATTAAGTCATTCACAACTTATGAAATTTACCTATAATAATTGTGATTTTTTAAAGTAAAAAAATCTTGATCAATATTTTTTGGTTTTGTTTTGAATCAATTCACACTAATAAGGCTCTAAACATATTTATACACCATACCATATATTACTCATTTGGAAGAACCTTAAATTAAACCATCACATTGAGATTCTTTTTATGCAAACGACTGTGTGCACGTGAGAGTTGTGATTGGTTACAGTCACATGACAATATAGATGATCTGATGTTTACTATTGTAAATTCAGAAATTATAGCATGCATTTATTATTGCAATTTTGTCATTTAGACTAAAATTTATTTTTAATTTTTGTGATATTGCAAATAATCCTGTTTCATTCATATACAAAATTTCAAAATGCAAGTTTAAATTATTGCAATTATAACCCTGTTGCATTTGTGGCATTAATAAAAACATCGCAATAATTTCTGAATTTACAGTATCTACTTCTAACACTTAAAGCCTTTTTGGCCACTTGGGAGGAGTAGTATGAGAGTTGATACTGGTATTAATTGAACCAATCAAACTAGTATGAGAGTTGATACTGGTATTAAATGAACCAAACAAACTAGTATGAGAGTTGATACGGGTATTAAATGAACCAATCAAACTAGTATGAGAGTTGATACGGGTATTAAATGAACCAATCAAACTAGTATGAGAGTTGATACTGGTATTAAATGAACCAATCAAACTAGTATGAGAGTTGATACTGGTATTAAATGAACCAATCAAACTAGTATGAGAGTTGATACTGGTATTAAATGAACCAATCAAACTAGTATGAGAGTTGATACTGGTATTAAATGAACCAATCAAACTAGTATGAGAGTTGATACTGGTATTAAATGAACCAATCAAACTAGTATGAGAGTTGATACTGGTATTAAAAGAACAAATCAAACAGTACTTTCCCGTCTCATTTCAGATAATGTATGTACTGTAAACAGCAGAAGATAATTCCAACATTATGACTGAACCAGTGATTCATACTGTCCTGTTTACATTTCTGGTGTTTTTAGTAGAAGCTGCTTCACGACCTAATATTGTTGTCATTGTAGCAGATGATTTGGTAATGTTGTCGTTAGAAAGTATACATGAGACCAAATGCTGTCCCTTTAATCTAATGTGGATTTATATATTTTTCGTGGGTTCCAATTTTTGTGGATTAAGAAAAACTAGTATTTTTGTGGATATTTATTAATTTTGTTGTTTTTGTAAAGTCTGCATTATTCATTTAGAAAATTTGTAATTTGTTGAACATTAAAATTCGTTACCCAAGAAATTCATGAAAATTAGTATCCAATGCCTATCAATGAATCCACAGTATTGTAATTAGGTCTGTGGCAAGACCTTTTGATTTTATTCTAATCATTATTTTTTATCTACTGTTGCCAAATTTGCTTTTTGCATTGTATTGTAAGAAAAGATAAATTATGTGTCAATTCGGTTCCTTTATCATGTTTATTTACAATTTCACCGGTAGCACTCCTACATTTTGTAGGGAAAGTCATTTTGTTGAGACTGTTCATATGATTACCATTTTACAAAAAGCAACCCCAGACATTTTGTCTAGACTGATCATATAATAGTGACTGAAAAAGATATGTCACTACATTATTAAAAATGTCATAGATAAAATTGTTAAACACTGGCATTAATAGACTGTTGTATGAATTATGAATATGTTAATATAGTTTTCAGGGGCGGATTAAGGAGGTTGCATTGGGGGTGTGGGCCCCCTAAAATTTGCAAAGCATGGGTATCCTCATCTTAAAAAAGAATATTTCGATAGTTTTGTCCCCACATTTTTTTTGACTCACTCTCAGTCTCAGCGCTCAGCTCAACATAAAAGTTTGTTCGCACCCTAACCTAAAATCCATGATCATTCCCTGGTTTCATACTGGTGTATTAGTCAAGTGAATGTATTTAAGAATAATATAATATTAGTGTCATAGACAGAAATATGTTAGCATTCAAATAGACTTGTGTCTGTGAATTAGTAGGAAATATGGAAATATACTTAAAAACTTGCTACCAGCACTCTGTTTAAAACTTGCATCCTTAGAGTTTACATTTAAGTTTCTTCACAGGGATGGAATGATGTCAGTTTCCATGGTTCAGATCAGATATCTACACCACACCTTGATGAACTGGCATATAAAGGTGTCCTGCTAAAGAACTATTACGTATCTCCTATATGTACTCCAACCAGAGGGGCTTTAATGTCAGGCAGACACCCCATCCATACAGGTACATGTATAGAGATATACTGAATAATCACAATCCTGCTGTGTGTCATATGCAGGCAGTTAAACCCAGAGTTGTTAAGAGTAAATCTTTTGAAGCCCTAACTTCATCACTACAATATAAAAACATCTAAAATATAAAACTGTGGTTTAAAAGCATGTACCGGTAAATGCAAAATCACAGAACCCTGACAGCAGTGAAGAATAAAGTAATAACAAATTCGAAAAGTTAAAAGAGCAACAACTGTCAAATTTTGAGACATTTTGAGAAGCCAAATATTTGATACATATATTTAACATAACCTTTAGTAAGACTCATACTGCATTTGTTGTGGCCTAAGACATATTATTTTAAATTGGATTATCTCCCATTACAAGAAAAAAACTTCTGAATAAATAAATGTTTTAAATAGAAGGTGATGTGAAAATGTTATAATGTAAGCCAGATAGGTCACATACTTATATATATGTATAAGTCATTTTATATCCTTATATCTCTTTATTTTTCAATAGCAAACAGAGCCACTGTTGAAATTCTTGACTTGGTTCAATCACATTAGCAAGTAAAACTAGTTTACCTAAATACCTTGTCCTCCCTTTATAATTTCATACAGTAAAACAACAGAAAGTTGATATAAATATTTGATAAACTGTTGATGAAAGCTGTACATAGTATTTGTGTTTTACAGTTATTGTAATGAGAAGTCCTGTGCCTTTAACTGAATTTTTCTGGTCTCATTCTTATATGAAAGCTGTAATCAAAATTTCACTTTGTATGTGGAGTAGCTAAATATTTATGAATGATAAAGATGCTGCCTTTTCTATTTGTGTTTAGGATTGCAACATAGTGTTATTTTGGGGTCAGAACCTTATGGTTTACCATTAAATGTTTCTATCATGCCGGAGTGGTTACAGAAACTAGGATATAGGACACATATGGTTGGAAAGGTAGCCATTTATTAGGGGTCATCCATAATTGTCAACCATTTTCTAAAGTGTACAAAATGTACACTAGGGGGAAGGGGGTTAAAAAATCAACATATTTTTGTATGCTTTTTTTGTTCTTCATCAAATAAAACAGTCAGATATGTTGCAGTTTCTTTTCAATGCCAATTTCTGTATTAAACTAAACACTAATAGACTAGATCTTCTTTTTATTAAGAATGATTAATTCTTGTCTTGAAATCTGAAAATGGTTGATGTATACTTTTTGAGGGAGGGTGAGGGGTCTGAAAAAGTGTATGTTTTGTACACTTTGGAAAATGGTTGACAATTATGGATGACCCCTAAAGCATGAACTTTCAACCTGTCAAATCAACATTCTCGTCAAATAATTACTACCTTTGCAACAATTGTGAAAGTACTATTATATTCTTGACGAGGGAAACATATTAATGTGGTACCAAACACCATGACTAAAATAAATTTTCCTCTTTTAATTCTAATAAAATTTACACAAACACTTACTATGATCCTTTGACAAAAATATAAAAATTTCAAAAAATTTGAACCACACTTTTTCTTGGTAAAATTTCATGGTATCTATAGCAATTTGACAAAAAACTAATTTTGATCATTGGAAATCTTAAATATTTCCTTAACCGTAGAACTTGATTAAATGTTCAGCTGAATTTTACAGAGTTATCTCTCTGTAGTCTTATATACCACCTTAATCAGTGTTTAGAAATATTTGAGAATTTACATGTATTGAATTATGAAAATACAACTATGGTTAATTGAGTTTGTATGAATATCAACATCATTGATGATTTATGTTGTTGGGGAGGTAGCAATTATGTACTTAACAGAATGTTTCTTGTGTTAAAACTAAGGCTTGAACTTGCTTTGCTTAGAACTATATATTTTGATACTTCAAACCTCTAACCCCATGTATAATTTTATTTCTATAGGGCTTCAGTCTGGTGTTATTGGTCCGAGAACACAATTAATTCGTAGTGCATTTCTTTTAGAACATAAATGAAAATTAAAAAAATCCCACCTGCGCTTTCTCAATGAAATGTTTACAGTGTGTTGTACTACTTTTGGGACAAATTATATCAAAATTATAGAAAACTTCATCGCCTCAAACTCAAAATATGGACAATTTTGTGTTTAGGGTGTCTTGAAATCTTTTGACAGCTTCCGAAGTGCTAATTTTTAACCTTTTTCAGCTGGACCGAATCACTACTTTCCTGTAAAATTCTGGACCCAAATTTTTTTACAGTGTAATTTCACCCCCCTACTTACAATTTGAGGCATTAAACATGGAGAAATAAATTTGGAAGGGGTATAAAAATTATTGGCAAGTAACCCACTGTTAACACTAGGGACTATATTCGTGAACAACGAAAATCAAGGGACGACAATTGTGGTCTCGGACCTAATAGGATAGAAAGAGTTGACAAATCTTAAAAAAACTTGGTATGACCAAAGCTTAATTAATTATAACACTGCTTGCAAAGTTTCATAACAATAGGATATATATTATAGACAATATGTTAAATTCAATACTCATCTTTGCGTGTTAAATTTTGACGTTAAAATTGAATAATTTCAACTATCAACATTATGGGCTTTGAAAATTTAAATATTGCAAAAAAATACTTTTTAAATGCCCTAATATATCATTTATTATGTACTGAAAGCAATAGAGTACTCATTTGATTTATCAGACTTAGCATAATTATTCAAAAGTGAAATTTATATCAGCCTGGGCCTAAAAATTGAGGTTTTTCAATGAAAGGGGGCCTTACATGAAGATGTAATATTTTCCAGCAATTTTAAATTTGTGGAGCTTTTTGGTTATAAATAATCCTTACATATGTATTGAATGTACTTTAAATGGAAAGAAAAGTCACAAATAACATATCATATTAGTTTAAAAGGGTCTTAAGCCAAGTAAGACTGGAAAAAAATAAGGGTCAATTTAGGCCGTGCCACATATTTACATTTAAAAATGCATATTGAGGCTATAAGAAATAAAAAATTGTGTCTTTTTTATCATTTCTATACTCATGTGACATGATACAACAAATCTGAGCACAAGAAGGCTCTTGCAATTAACTTTTCTTACAGAGAGTATGGTCTGATACAAAGATTTTTGCCTTTTTAATGAAATACTTGAATGCAATTTTAGTCTCAACAGGCTTATATTTAAACCACTTGCTATCCTACAGAAGAAAAAAAGATATTATGTGAGATGGAACAGGTACAATAGACATTGTAAAGTGCTTTGGATACAAATTTAGTGAGGTCTTAATTGTGGACTTCAAATTTTATGTACCAAGAACCCCACTTTTGACTTCATCCAAACAGGGCGTTAGACAAGGGTCATTTATACAACACATTTTGTACATATTGTCTGAGATAATCTTCTTTTCTGTAGATTCTGAGTTCATAAACAAGTAAAAGAACTAGATAAAGGCATAGAAACACAAGTATTGACACATGAAAACCTGTCAGATAGAAAGTCAGGATGCCATGTATGCATCAATATTGAAAAAGCCTTAAAATGCCTATTTTGACCATAAAATGCCAAAATTGGTAATTTTTGCAGAAATTCTATAAAATAAAAGTTTAAATCCTTTAGTTTCATGCTATTTGACAAATTGACACCACCAAATCATTTAGGGAAGTTGCCAAATTACAGATTCTATTTTTACAGACTTCACCTCTTAGGTCCGAGAACACAATTAATTCGTAGTGCATTTCTTTTAGAACATAAATGAAAATTAAAAAAATCCCACCTGCGCTTTCTCAATGAAATGTTTACAGTGTGTTGTACTACTTTTGGGACAAATTATATCAAAATTATAGAAAACTTCATCGCCTCAAACTCAAAATATGGACAATTTTGTGTTTAGGGTGTCTTGAAATCTTTTGACAGCTTCCGAAGTGCTAATTTTTAACCTTTTTCAGCTGGACCGAATCACTACTTTCCTGTAAAATTCTGGACCCAAATTTTTTTACAGTGTAATTTCACCCCCCTACTTACAATTTGAGGCATTAAACATGGAGAAATAAATTTGGAAGGGGTATAAAAATTATTGGCAAGTAACCCACTGTTAACACTAGGGACTATATTCGTGAACAACGAAAATCAAGGGACGACAATTGTGGTCTCGGACCTATTGTAGGTTCACAGCCTTATGGTCTTCCTCTTAACTTGACCATTATGCCTCAATGGTTAAAACAACTTGGTTATAGGACCCATATGGTGGGCAAGGTAGTACCTTTATTGTATTGTGCATTTTTCCTCTATAGCATTCAAGTAGAACTGTTTTTAGAACAATCCGTAGACAGGTGATGGCACTTTAAGTAAAATTTGTCAGAATAAATGATATGAAATTGAAAATAGATATGATATACATGTATATATTAATTTTTGAGTATGTGCTCTTTTTCAAAGTGGCAATAAGCTGTAATTCATTATATTAAGAAATAAGAACAAGCAGGTAAATTATGATAAACCTCTGTCTGTTATATTATTCATATAGGACAACCCTTTTATTTTTAATGACCTTGTCTACCTATGAGGGTCTTGCATGTTCAGGTAATAATAGGAAGGAGAAACCCCTTTGTTTTTATTTATACAAAATGCAAATACTGCATATTATGATACTGTTTACAATCAGTTCAGAAAAAATAACCAATTCTAGCTAGTGAATAGATAATAAATATAACTTCAGAATAAAAACTTAACAAATTCTTTTATTCAGCTTAGATAGATATAGGAAGATGTTTGCTTAAAGTTATCTTTATACATTATTACTGCTTCTATAATGTATCTATGTATCTTTATGAATTACATTTCACTAATTTTTTTTAGTCAAATATATGTAAATTTTCATTTTCCAACATATTTGAAACCAAAGAGAAAGATGTTTAAGTTACTGAAAGCGTTATATGCTATACATGCTGTGGATTCATTAGATTATTTGTGGGATATCATTTTGTTTTTAATTTATTGGTTTAAATATACAAACCTCTTATCAAATTTTCAAAACACTATTTTCCTCAATATGAAAATGACTCCACAGTATATAATACTTTCCAAGCTTGCAAGTTTTATTGATTTAGACTTAAAAAAGTTCATTTCAAAAAAAAAACATAGAAAAATATACATATACTTGGTTATACATTATTTATGCATCAAAACAAACACTATCATTTCTTACTCACAAAACCTCCATTTTAAGCTCACCTGGCCGAAAGGCCAAGTGAGCTTTTCTCATCACTTGGCGTCCGGCGTCCGTCGTCCATCGTCCGTCGTCGTCGTCCTGCGTTAACTTTTACAAAAATCTTCTCCTCTGAAACTACTGGGCCAAATTTAACCAAACTTGGCCACAATCATCATTGGGGTATCTAGTTTAAAAAATGTGTCCGGTGACCCAGCCAACCAACCAAGATGGCCGCCATGGCTAAAAATAGAACATAGGGGTAAATACAGTTTTTGGCTTATAACTCAAAAACCAAAGCATTAAGAGCAAATCTGACAGGAGGTAAAATTGTTGATCAGGTCACGATCTATCTGCCCTGGAATTTTCAGATGAATCGGATAATCGGTTGTTAGGTTGCTGCCCCTGAATTGGTAATTTTGAGGAAATTTTGCTGTCTTTTTTGTTATCTTGAATATTATTATAGATATAGATAAACTGTAAACAGCAATAATGTACAGCAAAGTAAGAACTAAAAATAAGTCACTATGACCAAAATAGTCAATTGACCCCCTAAGGAGTTATTGCCCTTCATAGTCAATTTTTAACAATTTTCTTAAAATTTGAAGATTTTCAATAAGATTTTCCACAGAAAGTACTGTTATAGATAGAGATAATTGTAAGCAGCAAGAATGTTTAGTAAAGTAAGATCTACAAACACATCACCATCACCAAAACACAATTTTGTCATGAATCCATCTGTGTCCATTGTTTAATATTCACATAGACCAAGGTGAGCGACACAGGCTCTTTAGAGCCTCTAGTTTGTGTATTAATACTATATATTTTACTTTTAAAGTGGCATTTAGGATTTTTCCGTAAGGAATATACTCCGTTATATAGAGGATTTGAATCTCATTATGGATATTACCTCGGATGTGGTGACTACTATGATCACAGCTCAGAAGCAACGCCTGTAAGTAAATCGTACAATCCTCAATAAAATGACATGGAAGGAAGTAGTGTTACACTTCATCTCATTACAGGTCTTTCAGATGTATAGCTCTTATGTTTATAACAGTGTTTGCTCATGATGTAGTGTTATCTTATTTCACTATTTTAGAATCTAATGAATTCTGAAATTTTGTTGAAAAGGATAGACCATACTGTTATGATACATAAACAACATCCTAAACACTGCATATTGACCAGTGAGGTAGCATTTTGACCATTTATTTTAATATCTTTTCTCCTTTTGGCGGTGTTTAATTTTTATGAGTAATTAATCTTTTTAACGTCTTCTTGCTCCTATCCATATAAGATTACAATAACTGTAGTTAATATATGCTGCTCCTTTATTCTAATTTTCTTGAAGGAAAGATTTAAAATGTTTATATGATACATCTGCTTTTACCAGTAGATATTTTAAACCATATTTGCATTAAAGCACACATTGTATAACTTGTAATAACACCCCAAAAGTTTTGTCTTTTTGTTTCTGTAAGTGGTTTATATGTATAATCCCATAGAAATTTAAATTATTAATCCTGGTTAGCTTTATTTTATCAATTCCATTATTGATGACAAAAAATGTCAAGTACACACTCCAATGCAATGTATGAAATCATGAAGTCGAATAAGTTGAAAATGTTTCTCAGTTGTTTAAACATACAAAATTTTAAGCACATTGGACACTATGTAAGCAATTCTGATTTTACTAAGGTTAAGTTGAACTCTGATTTTATTTGTAGGACTATTTTGGATATGATTTCTGGAGAAATGATACAATAGATTATACATCAATAGGACAATACTCAACCGATATATTTACAAAAGAAGCTGTCAACATAATCAACAATCATAATCCATCTGAGGTACTGTATTTAAGATCAATTGAATACATATTTGTTGATACACCACAAAAACTATTTATTACATCAGAAACTAGAAAGGAAGATAACTGATTTCCCAATCATTTCACGTATGCCTTGTTTTGCTGGTTTACTCCTCAACTACAACTGGCACTCATTTGTCACATAAAAGCACCACATTCTTTATTTTATACAAAATTACATGTACATTGTATTTTTTAATTGAAAGTAAAGGGTTATTATGTAAGTACAGAAAAAAACATTGTCCCTGAATGCATTTTTATTAGATATCAGTTTAAATATTCGATTAAAGAAAAGCTGTATATCAAATTTAAAAACTTTTTGTAATGTTGATATTTTAAAATGTTTTTAAACCTCATCAACGGAACAAGGCTTTTAATTTGTTCATGGCTGATGCATGTTTCTGTGGCGCTAGCATCACAACTGTTTAAAGGGTCAAATTGAATACCAAATTGAAAAGCAATATATTCTTCATTTTGCTAAGACTACCAGATCAATGAACTGTATAAATTATCATTCCAAACATTTAGCATAAAAACCTAAGAATAACAGAATTGAATATTTTTTTTCTAGCCTCTGTTCTTGTATTTACCTTACCAAGCAGTGCACAGCGGTAACCTTCCAGATGGAAACCCATTACAAGCTCCACAGAAATATATAAAGAGGTTTCCTCATATCAAGAATACAAAACGGAGGACATATGCAGGTATGATAGGAATTCAAGGCACCGAAGTGTTGAAAAAAATTCCACAGTTATTAAAACAAATTAACAAAGGAGGATGTATGATAAGAGCAATAATTTGGCCCCTGAGTTTGCAAAATTGAAAACTTATTCAAGAATATCAAAATTGCAGAAAAAGATCTTTAGGGCAGATCATGAACCTTTATGATTTAAAAGGGGGTGGGTTGGGGGGGGGGGGGTGTAGGCATGTGTAAAATACAGTATGTCTTATGAAGTTATTCTGCAAGAAATTCTGGTAGCACTATTTTCTCCTTGCATACTGCATCACCACCTCCTTTTGATTTACAGTAATGTCCCTATTGCATACATCATGATCAAGGAAGACACTAAACATATATATTTACTTGAAATTTTGATAGCAGAGAAAACTATGCACCTTATAATATAATCAGTACAATTTTATCAGATGACAATTCGAATACTAAAAATCTATGCTTAAAATAAGGTGTAGGAACTTTAATTTAGTCATGAATCTGCAATATTGCGGGTTTTCTAGTACATATTACATTTTAAAGGGATTTAATCTGAAATCAGCCATCTGATTACTAACAGGTTTTCCCTTTTACTTTTACAAATAAAGTCTCCTGTACCCTGCTTCAATGTTGACCAAGTGGTAATGTGAATATTTCTTTTTTGCAAATCAGTCCATTTAAGAGATAACTGTATTGTATTTAAAGCTTTAAGGACGTCAATTGGTAGTTTTACTGTCGCAAATTTAGTTTACCTGGCGACGCGTAGTGGAGACAGGTAAACGAGTATTTGCGACAGTAAAACTACCGATGGACATCTGCAAAGCTTCAAATACAATACAGTTATCTCTATTCTAATGCAAAACAAGTTAATAATTAAATTTCAATCATTATTTCAGTGTAAAATCTTCATTAAAGAAAATTCTGCGAAAAGATGTTATCTTCTTTGGTCCCTACACCAGGTGACGTCATAGGTATGCTTCCGGCTTCAAACATAAACACCGGGCGTTTTCTGCAGGGGCGGATCCAGCCATTTCAAAAAGGGGGGTTCCAACTATTTGTCCCCATTCAAATGCATTGATCGGCCAAAAAAAAAACCTGGATCCACCAATGTTCTGGTTTCTTTGCCGCTTCAGAATGTAATAAAATTTGATAAAAAGAAGATTTTTAGGTGCAACATGTGAGTTTTTTTACTTATTATTGTAGAAATTACATGTCAATACATTCAGCAATTCAAAATGTCGGCTTCCTTATAAGTTACAGACAAGGAGATAGAAAATTTTACGCTAAGTGTCATCCAATCAGAACCATTGATACAAAATAATTGCATTAGAATTTTGGATCCTCATTGTGGTCTGCAGTTGAACTATTTCAATTTATTAAAAAAATTCAGAGAACTATTTTAATTTCAACAACTAATATAAAGATTCAAGTGTTGGATGTTTCAAAGAAAACTATTGGTTGATATATCTGAATTAAATGCGATTTTGTTTTTGATACAGACTTCATCAGCAAGATTCAAACTGATGGTGCCATTATAAAAAAAATAGAATGAAATTACTTTTTTTATTGGCAATTTTGTCTTTAACAATATAATTTTTGTTTGAGATTATAAGATAAAAATTAAAACTAGTTTTAAGTGTAGAAAACATTTGGATAGTTGTTTGGTTGTATGAATCAAATCAAGCATTTTATTTATAAATTGAAGCGAATTGACATAAACATATGAAGTTGATGCACTGTTGTGTGGCATCATTGCCTTAAATTTTTTAGTACCAAGTCCTATCCATGATAAAGAAAATTATTAGGTAAGTAACATCACAGGCCATCAAAGGGAAAATTTACTAATTGTTAATAATTATCTATCTTGTAAATGACTCATATAATCTATAGGAATGGTATCTGCCTTGGATGATGCTGTAGGGACTGTTGTCGATGCTCTGAAGTCACAAGGTCTCTATGACAATTCTGTAATCCTGTTTACAACAGATAATGGAGGACCAGCCAATGGATTTGATGGAAATGCAGCAAATAATTTTCCACTCAGGTTGGTCAGATAAATTTATTTTCATTTAACCTAAATGATTTCCCATTTTAAAAAAGAAAAACAAATATGTCTTTAGGTGTCATTTGTGATATTATGTGTCTCAATGATAGGTCAATTGTGTAAGAAGCATTTGTTTACATTTATTATAAACATATTGAGGACTGTGTATGATTGCTATTAAGACAACTCTTCACCAGAGATCCTACTCACAATCATCTAATGATGTAGAAGTTAGCAACTATAGGTCACAGTATGGCCTTCAATCAGCAAAATCCATACCTCATAGCAAGCTATATAGAAGGCACAGCACATGACAATTTTATCTGAGAAAACTAATGGCCTGTCATCATTCCTGTAGAAAACAAGACACTTTACTATCAGGCACAACATTATTCAAGATTATGTTTTATGGTAGAGTTTTTTTATATGAAAGCCAACCTTTTTTTCAAACAACACTCTTTCTCCTGCAATGGTCTAAACATGTTAATCATATGATTAGTTTGAAACAATGAATTCACTTGAAGAAGTGAATTGGCTCCTTAGTTTTATGAAAGGATAAATCCTTTGTGGCTAGGAACAGTAATCACTGAGGAAAGAATTCTGGAAAAGGTAAAGTTTCAGTATGTTTGATAGTTCAAAATATATATAAAAAGGTAAATAAAAGTGTGAATTGCAGATGTCTGTCTGTCTGTCTGTCTGTCTGCCTGCTTGTTCTGTGCCAGAAATTCTTTTGATTTAAGATGATCTTAAATTAAGAGAGAAATAAGTAGATTCTTATATTTATATTAAAAAGATATACAAACGACTATATAATTTTAAGCTGAATAATATAATAATTCTCCTGCACATTCAATTTAGTTTGTCAATATTTGATGTCTACATATATCTATGGAGTTCCTAAAATGCAAAACTTTATACATCTTAAAATGCTTGGAACAGAGTTTATAGTGAACCCTAGACCTATTTGGATCTTCTTCATTAAATTCAGTATTTTTTTTAACTTCAGGGGAGTGAAGGCCACATTGTGGGAAGGTGGAGTTAGAGGAACAGGGTTTGTGCATTCACCAATCTTACAGAAACAAGGATATACTGCAGAACAGATGATTCACGTTTGTGATTGGTTACCAACATTATATAGAGCTGCTGGTGGTGACCCTAAACAAATGAAAGATCTGGATGGATATGACCTTTGGGATATGTTATCGAACAATGCAAAAAGTATAAGAACAGGAATGTTGCATAATATTGACCCTTATGGACCTAAAGGGGCACTAAGAGAGGGAGACTATAAACTTTTATACGGAAAAATAAGTAAGACTTGGGGTGGCTGGTATCCACCGTGGCAGGTGGATACGGATAGTGAAACTTATCATTATGATAAAATGGATTCGCATAATATTGATGAAGTTATAAAATATTTTTCAGTGTCTAATCAGAATTCAAAGGAATTTTCCATGTTTTCTCCATTAAAGATTGACTGTGGTCCTGTACCAGCAAATGCCAGCACGAACTGTGATCCAGAAAGGAAACCATGTTTATATCACATTCCCTCTGATCCTTGTGAATTTCATAATATTGCAGATCAGCATCCTGTTGTTGTAAAAAAAATGATGGATATCATTTCTCATTATAATTCTACTATGGTGCCTCCACTTAACACACACCAGGACCCTGCAGGGAACCCCAGGAATAATAATGGAGCTTGGGTTCCATGGATGAAATAATTGATGATTTTATAAGCCTTAGTAACTACTATGTATATATGCAATATGTTATCTTCATCTGGTATCTGCCATTGTCATAAATGTTATATTTTGTCACTTTATGAATGTGGTTGGAGCTATTTGCTTTCAACTCTGTTTACTATACTTTAAAAATTGGCCAATTCTTTGTTACATCTGTTCTGACACACCCATTGTGATGTTTCATTAATATGTATTTTATATAGTACTTTTTTGTCGAGCCTGCAACTTTTGTTGCAGAAAGCTCGACATAGGGATAGTGATCCGGCGGCGGCGGCGGCTACGGCGGCGGCGTTAGCTCACTTCTTAAAAGCTTTATATTTTAGAAGGTGGAAGACCTTGATGCTTTATACTTTGTATATAGATGCTTCATGTTATGAAGTTTCCGTCAGTCACATGTCCAATGTCCTTGACCTCATTTTCATGGTTCAGTGACCACTTGAAAAAAAAGTTCAAATTTTTTGTAATGTTGAATTCTCTCTTATTATAAGTAATAGGATAACTATATTTGATATGTGCGTACCTTGCAAGGTCCTCGTGTCTGTCAGACAGTTTTCACTTGACCTCGACCTCATTTCATGGATCAGTGAACAAGGTTAAGTTTTGGTGGTCAAGTCCATATCTCAGATACTATAAGCAATAGGGCTAGTATATTCGGTGTATGGAAGGACTGTAAGGTGTACATGTCCAACTGGCAGGTGTCATCTGACCTTGACCTCATTTTCATGGTTCAGTGGTTATAGTTAAATTTTTGTGTTTTGGTCTGTTTTTCTCATACCATATGCAATAGGTCTACTATATTTGTTGCATGGAATGATTGTTAAGTGTACATGTCTAGCGGGCAGATGTCATGTGACCTTGACCTCATTTTCATGGTTCAGTGGTCAAAGTTAAGTTTTTGAGTTTTGGTCTTTTTATCTAATGCTATATGCCATAGGTCAACTATATTTGGTGTATGGAAATATTTTATGATCTTTATGTCATTCGAGCAGGTTTTATTTAACCGTGACCTCATTTTCACGGTTCATTGGACAGTGTTAAGTTTTTGTGTTTTGGTCTATTTTTCTTAAACTATAAGTGATGTGTCAACTATATATGTTGTATAGAAGCATTGTTAGCTGTACCTGTCTGCCTGGCATGGTTCATCTGACCTGGACCTTTTTTTCAAGGTTCATTGGTCTTTGTTTAGTTATCTTGGTTAATGTTAAGTTTATGTGACAGTTGTAATAAAGCTTAGCTTTATACTTAGGACTATCAACATAATATCAATGATTAGTATAGAAGGCGAGACATTTCAGCGTGTGCACTCTTGTTTACAAACTATATATCCAAAATTTAATCACTAATTGTTTCCCCTTGATATGTCATAAATATATAATATGCTTACTTTTTTGGTGTTTATTTTCAAATATCCATTTAAATAAAGTTACTAAGCATGCATAAAACATGTGGTGATTCATCACAAGAGACAGCAAACTAAGGTGATTTAACAAATTGAACAGCAAAAAAAAACATCTAGAGAGCAGCATATAGTCTATATTAACAAGATGTCTTTGCAATATGTCAAGTCTATGAAATATTTAACAGAACAAATACAAGAATCTGTCCATAGTACACGGATGCCCTTACTCACACTATTATTTTCTATGTTCAGTGGAGTCGGAGTGGACTGTGAAATCAAAAATGTTTTGTCAAAATATAATCACATAATCGTTAATTATTTATTTAAACAAGGTAATCAAATAAGCAAAAATACAGTCATAGATTATCAAATAATCATGAAATATTTGGTTTGATAGAAACAAGTTATCACTATAAAAACAGTCAAGTAATCACATAATCAAAATCCCTATGATGAGGTTCATTTGATAGGGTTGTAAAAGCGTTGACCCTGCAAACTATATAGAATGAAGTGCTTTTGCTCTTCATACAAATTGTACTTTTATAAACACTTTTAAAACCCCCACAAAAAAAACACAATAAAATCATTCAATTCTTAAATAACACTGTAGCCGTAAAAAAACCCAACTATATAGTTGAAGGTCTCTCCACCTCAACTGTACATATTTTGATAGAAAAATAATAAATTTCAGTTTAAAACTTCATTTTAACTGTCAAGATAATAGCTATTTTGTCACTGATTTAAAAATTATATTTTTTCTGTATACTTTGTTTGAAATAAGGGAGATAAGTTCCTACTTTCGGTTTGAAAAATGACACTTCCAGTTTGATATGATAGGTAACTTAACACTGATGGGTGGTTCTATGTACTTTAAAGTGTTATAAGTGCATCAAATGGCTACTTTGGTTTTACAAAAGGTCACCTACAGTTGAACTTTCAAGGTCATATATCTTTCAAGGTTATGCTAAAAACATGGTATCTTTATCATGTATAAAAATTAAGTTTCCAAATTTTAAACCATCATATTCAACTGTGACCTTGATCTCATATTCAAAGTCATGAAGCAAGGTACTCAAATCGGAATAATCTAGGTGTTTACTCTTTATAAAAAATGAGTTATAACACCATACAGGTGGGGGGTGGGGTTCATATTCACCAATTTTTTAACCTTTTTGTTTAACCTCTTTTTTTCTCTATCACGGCATTTATGAGTTACCATTAAATATCACATATGTTGAATACAGAAAGAGAAATTACTCTCATATAGAATCTTCAGATCTCTTTGGTCAAAGTTGATCTCCACATCTTTAGGATTTAATGATCAATTTGAGGAAATAATTTTGTGATAATCTTTTATGGTTGCAAAGGTGAAGTGAACACAAGAAACCCAGTGTTTGAGGAGATAACTATTTCAAAGGAAAGTGTTTGGTTAAGCAGTTTCCTTTATAAAAGCGTATATACTGTTAGACATATCATATACTCAATATCTAAACATTTTTATAGTTCGTTCTTATGTTGTACTGTTATAACACTGTCCCAGGTTAGGGGGAGGGTTTGGATCCCGCTAATATGTTTAACCCCGCCACATTATTTAAGTATGTGCCTGTCCCAAGTCAGGAGCCTGTAATTCAGTGGTTGTCGTTTGTTTATGTGTTACATATTTGTTTTTTGTTCATTTTTTTACATAAATAAGGCCGTTAGTTTTCTCGTTTGAATTGTTTTACATTGTCTTATCTGGCCTTTTATAGCTGACTATGCGGTATGGGCTTTGCTCATTGTTGAAGGCCGTACGGTGACCTACAGTTGTTAATGTCTGTATCATTTTGATCTTTTGTGGAAAGTTGTCTCATTGGCAATCATACCACATCTTCTTTTTTATATATCTTGTGAAACAACCAAACAGTGTAAGAAAACATATCTAATGAAAGAAAAAAAGGCTCTTCCATGGAAAAGTGGAAAGACTTAATACATAGTATTGAACTGAAAAACCTAATAAACAGTATTGTACTCTATCATAGAATGCACAGTTAATAAATAGACTCATAATAGATACCAGGATTAAATTTTGTATTTACGCCAGACACGTGTTTCATCTACAAAAGACTCATAAGTGACGCTCTAATCCAAAAAGTTAAAAAGGCCAAATAAAGTACGAAGTTGAAGAGCATTGAGGACATAAATTCTTAAAAGTTTTGCCAAATACAGCTAGGGTAATCTTTTCCTGAGATAGAAAAGCCTTAGTATTTCAAAAAATTAAAAATTTTGTAAACAGTTTATTTATAAATATGACCATATCAATGACAATTCATGTCAGCACTTGCTGACTACTGAGCTGGTGATACCCTCGGGGGATTAAAACTACACCAGCAGTTACATCGACCCAGTGGTTGTAAATAAACTCATCATAGATACAAGGATTGAATTTTGTATTAAAGCTGGACGCGAGTTTTGTGTACAAAAGACTCATCAGTGACGCTCGAATCCAAAAAGTTTAAAAGGTGAAATAAAGTACGAAATTGAAAAGCATTGAGGACCTAAATTCTAAAAACTTTTACCAAATACAGCTACGGTAATCTATTCCTGAGGTAGAAAAGCCTTAGGCGTTACGCGCGATGTTCGTACATGTAAGCGTAACACAACGTCGCGAATATTTCGTAACGTTCAAACCGAAAATTCGACTGAAACGTTGTTTTTAAGCAAGTGCGACATTCTTGTAAGACTCCGCAAAATCGACGGTGCTTTTTAACTACTTATCGAAAATTGATGTATATTAGTTTTTTGAAAATTTAAGAAAAATAACATTTTAAAAAATCATAAAATTCTACCATTATAAGAGCAGTGATAAGCAAACATTTGACGTAAATTTGAGTTGTTCGTTTTTACGTCAAAAAATGGCGGTGCGACAAACTTGTAAGCCTTTGAAAAATCGCTCACAAATTACCATATATCATTTTTCAGGATATTTGTCTTTAAATTCATAAAATTAAGCAAATTAACATTGATTTAGTAAATACAAATACTAAACTTTTTTCATTAGATAAATATTTTTTGACTCTCAAATCTGGAATCCCAATTTTTTTTTCCGCGGGACAAATTTGCCTTTGTAGTATGGAACGCGTTTTTTTTTCTATGACGTCTTCATAACGTCATAAAAAATGCATCAAAGACTGAATGAACCATTCTGTTTCATAATGGAAAAAAACGTTTTTCAAAATATTAAATAGTTTTGACGAAAATCATAGTTAAGTGGTTACAATAAATGAAATATGTTACGCGGGACAACCTAAAAATCGCCGTTTTTTGAAAATGAAGCTTGTCACATGCGGCATAAAACATAGTTTCAACAATTATTTTTTTCGTTTTTATTTTAAAAATCGTTATTTTTTAAAATACGTACAATAGCAATGAATATGATATCACACAATTATATATTTTGGACTTGCATCTTGCCAACTACACCGAATTTCCAATGAGGTACGAACATCGCGCGTAACGTCTTAGTATTTCAAAAATTTAAAAGTTTGTTAAATTTTCTGTGAAAAAACTTAAATTACGTAACCAGCCGGTAAGAAAAGTCCTACACTGTGATAATTGTTTTAATGTATCTTGTATTGAAAACTCCATTTTCATCTCACCTTGACTGAAAGTCAATGTGATGTTATGCGATCATTATTTTCTTTGTCCGCCGGACTGTCTGTCTCTTGTTCCGCCAATGAGACAATTCACCAATAACGTATTCTGATATAAAAATAAAGAGATGTGGTATGATTGCCAATTAGACAACTATCCACCGATATCGTATTCTGATATAAAAATAAACAGATGTACGATTGCCAATGAGACAAACATCCACTAAAAACAAGGGTGTACAGAAACAAGTGTAAGGCATTGCCACTTAGCGTCAACACACTACATAGACTGGTATGATCCTAAACCATAGATTACTGCTGATGCAACAGAAGAATTACCTCGTGTCTCGAAAAGTTCTGTTAACATGTAAAAGAGACTATCAAAGATCAAATTCTGCAAGCAATAGCGGATGTCAACACGTCCTCAAATTACAGCTAAACGGCAGCCATTCCGAAATGTTTGATATTTGATGAATAGTATCGTATGGTTGGCACAGAGAGCTTTAATAATAAGAATAAGACCAACACTGATGGACCAATATATGGAAGGCATACACACAGGATACATAAAATGAAGGTATGAAAGATAGATACAAGCTATAAATCAAATCATTGAGTGTTAATATTCAGTTATATTTTATAGATTCAATTTGATTTGCATGTATGCTTCTTTGGACTTTTAGTTTGTAGAAGCTGGAAATTGCTATAGGATTAAGACTACTTTAGGCGTAGAAAAAAGAAGAAAACTCCCCCAAGTAATAAATTAATTTAAAAATAATCAACCCATTGAGGGTTAAATCAAACGGTAGCTGTAGACACTTTTATAAATAACTGAACTCCGACAGTGCTTTTCGTTGACTTGTGCTTGAATGTACAGTTTGACGAAGTTAAACCATCAATCGTTACAATCAAATATTTTCAATAGAGGTGCTCATACATCATTAGAACCTTAGTGTTTTTTGTTTATATCAAAAGCACCCCCATCAAAATAAAAAAAAAAAAAAAAAAAAAAAAAATATATAAAAACAGAAACACTCTCGTCTACTGCATGGTCAGCGTTTTTCAGTCCACGTTATGATTTTTTAATTGTTATTAAGAAAGCAACGTGTTTCTGTCTTTTGTTAAAGTTCAAATACTAAAACAAAAATTGAGTGATCTGGTATTCACGATTTTATCAAAATATGAGACGAAGCACATTTACTGTACATTGACTTTAAATACACAAATATGTCCATTAATACAACTGACCTAGACATATTTACGTATAGACGTATTTGTATTAAAGATAACAGACGCGAAGGTTGTAAGATACAACATCACTGATTAGTCCAGTGATTTTACAAAATCCCTGATTTTACAAATTCCCTGTAAAATATACAAGCATTTCCGTTCTCCAATTATACTATTTACCTTACAACAAAATTATTTTTTTTTACCTTTGTATATTATTCTATTTGGCTGCAAGTTTATTTGTTCAAGGTTATGGTTGTCTTTCTGAAATTATTAAACATCTGAGGGCCCTCATGGGGTTTTGATTATGTGATTACTTGGCCGTTTTTTTAATGATTATTTGATTATTAAGCCAAATATTTCATGATTATTTGATTACCTAGGACTGTATTTTTAGTTTATGATTATTTGATTACTAAAGATGAGCAAATATTTAATGATTATGTGATTATATTGGCAAAAAAATGGTGATTATGTGATTACTAGGACCCCCCATGAGGGGCCTCACATCTCAAAGCGGGTTACTACTGTTGCCCTTATTTATTCACCCCTTGTTTCATTGATTTTGTATTTACATTGTTTCATAGATCAAATTTATTTGCTAGGAAGAAATTTGAAAAAAATAGGCAGGACAGGAGTTTTGAGTAAAAAAAAAAAAGGCAGGATGAGACACCTGCAAAAAAAAAAGTCAGGACGACAATTTAAGTAAAAAAAAAGTCAGGATAAACTAAAAAAAAAAAAAATGCAGGACCGAACAGAGTGAAAAATAAAAAGGCAGGACAGAGATTACAGCTAAAAAAAAAAAATGCCGGTCAAATTTTTTTTTATCCTAGTCCATCGGGTAAGGTTGAATGTTGATAGCTATTAAAACGTTTAAACCCACTGCAGTTTGTCTACACCTGTTTTATGTCAGGAACCTGATGTTCAGTGGTTATTGTTTGTTGCTGTGGTTCATAAGTGTTTCTCGTTTCTCGATTTATATATTACAAGACCGTTAGTTGTCCAATTTGAATGATTTGACACTAGTCATTTTTTGGGCCCTATATAGCTTTCTGTTCAATGTGAGCTAAGACTCCGTGTTGAAGGCCGTACTTTGACCTAAAATGGTTTTTCTTTTACAAAGTGACTTGGATGAAGAGTTTTCTCATTGGCACTCATACCACATCTTCTTATATCTAAATAAAAAGTAATGGAATAAAATACATCAACACATGAGTAAGAGGAGATGTAGGATATACACCAATGAGACAGCAACCACACGACACATAGTAGCAAAAAAATAATATCAAAGACAATTTTGTAATTAATTATACAACGACTATCAAAGATCACCACCAAAACCTTCAATTTAACAACACACATTAAGATATAATAAAATATAATAACTGACGAGTTTTCTGGATTTTGACAGGTTTCGACAAGTACCTGGTGACATTACTTTAAGACCACAAAAGATTGTATACAAAGACATACAAGGTAAATTTCATTTTTGTTGCCAAATACAACACAAGCCTTCCATTGCCCTTTTTTTCTAATTTCAATCTATGGATAGTTTAACAAAGATTTCACTTTTCTTTCTGTTTTTCAACAATGGAACGCATACCGAAAATGCAGAAAATGTAAGCATACTAAACCGAAATAAAAGCAGATATTTATGATGCGGTGATAAGCAAACACAAATTGTTTTTTTTTAAGTTAAAAGTTAATGTCTAAATATTTTTTTGAATAAATCTATTTTTACACTATTTACCTGTATTTTCCTAAATTGTTGACACAAACTTTTTACGGTTTGTTGATGCAAATGACAGATTTTTTGTGCCAATATGAAATGACAATTTGCTCGCGAAAGCAGAGCTTTGTTATTACTAAAATGATTAAAAGTTATTTCAAAACCAAAATCGGTTATTGATAAAAATATGATGTGAAATGTACAGACAGGGGTTTCGAAAATTGTAAATATTGCCTTTTGCACCTGGCATAATAACTCCTTACCAAAACCAAAAGATTATATCAACTCCTTTCTTTGACTTTCACCCAACAAAACTAAAAAAAATGGGGAAAAACATAAGTTCGAAAACATCCACTGTAATTAGAGGGAATTATGTTTGATAACGAAAATAGCTGCCCTTAAAAAGTAAAATAACAAAAATACCGAACTTCAGGTAGATTTCAAATGGCAACATCTAAAAACTGAATTCTCATCAAATAAATGGAAAAGGCATTTCCTTATGTAGAAAATTGTGGAATAAACCTTTTTATATATCTTCTTTCTGTAATAAAATACCACGAATAATTACAGGAAATAAGCTGATATGATATAAATGTCTGAAGACTAGCTACATGAATTAATTATATTATTAATACACAAAAATATGACTTGCAATACTAGCATTAAAAGGCTCACTGATTTGACAAAATATTTCCTTTAATAAACGTTCTACCAATTTGGTTAATTTTCTGACTTAACGACCTATTTTGATTTGATTAAAAACTACTTGCGAAAATAATATAGTCTTTTACACAATGTGAAATATTTGTGTATCATGCACACATATTCAAACTTTTTGAACATATGAATTTTCAAGTAAGGTACCATTAAAACCAGTTCAGTTTTACATAGGCATTGATCTCTTACGAGATTCCGTTTGCAGAAGCTGGAAATTACTAAAGAATTAGGACTGTATATACTAAGCCAAAAAAAAAAAAAAACAACAAAAAACGAGAAAAACTCCCAAGTAATAAATGAAATAAAATATTCAACTCTTAAACGGTAAAATCTAACGGTAGCTGAATACACTTTTTGTATTTACGACTTAAATCCAAAAGTGCTTTTCCTTAACTTGCGCAAGAATCTACACAGTTTGATGATTTTTAACCCAAAAGATATATTTTTAAGTTCCTCAAATATCTAGTTCCTAATTCATACTTTATTTTAGTAAATTATTTATATATATATATATAAAAAGATAAAGAAATCAGCAGCAATCTATTGCTGACCTTTCAAAGGTCTCGGGTTTACATATTGCTCTTTCTATTTAAAGGAAATCAAACTGTTTTCAATTTCATCTAAAGTTCAATAGTTGACAGTTGTTTGTACAATGTTATTAAAATCTGTGACATAGATCATTTGCTGTACATTGACCGTTATTATACAAATATTATCATAAATATAACTTACGTCGAAATCTATGCCATACACCACAACTTATTTCCCCTTTTATGTTTATGTAACGTTTTGTCACACTACAAAAATCCCATCAGCGTTTTTTTTTACAAATCTGCGATGTGTGCAATGTGGGGAACAAGTCCCCAAAAAAAAAAAATAAAAAAATAAAAAAAATAAGGCAATGCACATTCCTTCTGATATGGATTAGTCAGTTAGTGTTCTGAAAATGGTCAATATTACCTTTTTGCTTAAATTCTCATAATCTCCACTGAACAGTACAAATAAAACATCCAACAGTTTTATAAAAATATAAAAAAAAGTCCTAATGATTCAAGGGAAATTTATTTTGCAGACAATAAGCTTATCATGTATCGAACCAGCATACGAAATCTTAGATCAATCTGACAAATTGTATGGCAGTTTTGACAGTTTTCATCATACTACACTCATATTTGCAAATTCCAACATTGTTTTGGCTTGAAATTTTCAAAACTTGCAACCACCAGGAAAAGATAATGGTTCATAACATTTTTGTTAAACAAGATATTTTAAAATAGTTAGTTTTTTCAATTGGAAATAAAGTTTTTTTTTAAAATATCTTGTAATTTTGGTTTAATACTAACACTGAAAAAAAAGATTAGCAAACGACACCTTATGACTAAGTACGTAAACTGATCGTATCAACACTACACAAAAATATGAATTACAATAACAGTGCTTAGTGGATCATGGATTTGACCAAAGTATTTCCATCAATAAACACTTGTTTATGCGATTAAATACGACAGTTCTACTACTTAAACGATCTTTTGTGATTTGTTGAAAAACAAACTGCTATCGCGAAAATATGATAGTCTTTTACACCATGTGTTATCAAATTCTGAAAGTACTTTTATTGCGTTGTTCCTATTTTATATCAGTCTGATATGACTTTACAAAATGTTAAGGTATGTATTTTGAAAATACAAACAACTTAATTGTCCTGCATCATGAATCGTTTGCATAATCTGGAAATTACAATGTGAAACGAACTTGTTATACTAGACGAAGGAAAAATCCCGAAAACTTCAAGTAATAAATGGAAAAAAAATATTCAACCCTAACACGGTAAAATCTAACGAAGCTGTTTACACTTTTGTTTAATTTACAACTTAAAGCTAACAGTTCTTTTCGTTGATTTTTGCAAGATTAAACACAGCATGTTGACTTTAAATCATTAATTTTTACAATAAAATTAAAAAAAATATGCCAAAATATCTAGTTCCTAGTTTATAATAAAGAAAAAAAATCAGCATCAAATTTAGCTAACCAGTCAGCAGTCGCAGATTTACTTATTGGTACTGTACATTGACCTACTTACAAATATTATCCTATGTATAACTGACGTCGACATTTAGGCCATATACCACAATCAATGCCCTCCCTATGTGTTCTTTGTAACGTTTTGTCACATAACAACAGACCATGAACGGTTTCTGCAAGTTTTTGGTATGTGCAATGTTTGGAAAAAGTCCTAGTATATATCCAAAATTTAGAAAAATGGCACTGACCCAATTAAAAAAAGCCTATACACATCCTTAGGGATATGGATTAGACAACAGGTGTTCCGAAAACTGTCAATATTACCTTTTGACACCTGGCATAATTTTGTATGTAATTTATTAAAAATGTGCGCACGGTTTTGATCATCAACCACATACCTGGTAATACAATATGGTAATCACTCCGAGTCTGGAAAAGAATGGAAACATATACCTAACTAAGATCCAACATCAACCACATACCTGGTAATACAATATGGTAATCACTCCGAGTCTGGAAAAGAATGGAAACATATACCTAACTAAGACCCAACATCAACCACATACCTGGTAATACAATATGGTAATCACTCCGAGTCTGGAAAAGAATGGAAACATATACCTAACTAAGATCCAACATCAACATCAACCACATACCTGGTAATACAATATGGTAAATTAAATCACTCCGAGTCTGGAAAAGAATGGAAACATATACCTAACTAAGATCCAACATCAACATCAACCACATACCTGGTAATACAATATGGTAATCACTCCGAGTCTTGAAAAAATGGAAACATATACCTAACAAAGATCCAACATCAACATCAACCACATACCTGGTAATACAATATGGTAATCACTCCGAGTCTGGAAAAGAATGGAAACATATACCTAACTAAGATCCAACATCAACATCAACCACATACCTGGTAATACAATATGGTAATCACTCCGAGTCTGGAAAAGAATGGAAACATATACCTAACTAAGATCCAACATCAACCACATACCTGGTATTACAATATGGTAATCACTCCGAGTCTGGAAAAGAATGGAAACATATACCTAACTAAGATCCAACATCAACCACATACCTGGTAATACAATATGGTAATCACTCCGTGTCTGGAAAAGAATGTAAAATATACCTAACTAAGATTTAACATCAACATCAACCACATACCTGGTAATACAATATGGTAATCACTCTGTGTCTGGAAAAGACTGGAAACATATACCTAACTAAGCTCCAACATCAACATCAAATTATTGCAACTCGTCTTCAAATTGCCGCTATAGAGTTTCGATACAGTAAAAAATAACCATACTGCATAGTTAGCTACAAAAGGCCCCGATATGAAAAATTTAAAAGAATTGAAGCGAGAAAACAAACGATCTGATTGGATTGCAAAAATTTTGAACGATAAACAAATATGTTTTACAGTTACAAACGACAAACATACCCCCCCCCCCTCTCCATATCAGAGCCTTTTATAGCTGACTTTAAGGAACGAGTATTTCTCATCGTTGGCCTATGATTGCTAACATCCACTTCATGGAATTCTGTTAGACAGTTGTATCTTTGGCGATCTAACCAGAACACTTCCGCTCGTCTTTTTCTGAATTGAAACAGATTGTTTTTAATATTCATACATTGTATATATTCATATTTTTGAAATGTAAATTGTTTGAAAAAAGTAAAATCACAAAAATACTGAACTCCGAGGAAAATTCAAAACAGAAGGTCCCATATAGCTATCAAATGGCACACAATCAAAAGCTCAAACACATCAAACGAATGGATAATAACTGTGTTATTTCGCTGATTTCAAAACTCAGTCGTTCCCAGGAAATGGCAGACAATAAATAGCACTGAGTCTCAGTCTGGACAATTTTAGAATAAATTTTAAATGTCACAACCAAATTAATCTATGAAAAAGAATTTGTAAAACGAGAGGGAAACGCTGGGATAACACTTAATTGTGTATAAAAGTAAAAAAAAAGTATATCTGAATAATACAAATCCTTTTGCTAACTAGATGATGGAAGAAAAAAACCTATCTGTACCAAAAGATCGCATCATTAAAGAAATAAAAAGAAAAGTACCCAAGACTATAATTAACAAAAGCGGAATGAAAATCATTACGATGTATTACTGTATCAGACCAATAAAACTGAACCCACTTCTAAACTTTTAATATTTTATATGTTGTAAGAAGACAGGCTGTTATTAAATTCTGATATACACTAAATAAATAATTCATCATGGCAATAATAATTTGGTCAGTCAGTTTAAAGCGTGTTAATTGTAATCTTTATATTGACCTTGGGTCATTTAATGGTCAATAATTGACGATGGTATATAAACTCCGTTATCCCAAATTAATTCAGTCAAATTTGCAACAAAATGAGGTGTACGTCATATTTAATTGTTTTTATTTTCTCTTTGTCTTTCTGCGTTGCAGCAACATTAATAGAAGATGATCCGTCTGGCTTTGCCGACTTTTTCCGAACAAACTTAAACGAATTTAATGACAAACCAATAACATTTTCATATCCTGTTCCCAGATGGCTCAAAGGAACATTGGTAAGTAAATATGATATAAGAGAGTAAGATGCCTAATGCTATGTGTTCATTTTGGGAAAGACTGAACTTACTTGTGAAAACAGTTTCTGATCTTTTTGTCTTTTTTCTCAATTGAACATATTTTAATTGATATGGTTGCGACATTCAGAATTTTCTTTGTTTTTCTTTGTATTTCCATATACAGGCAGCAACAAACTTTGTTGAACGTTTGGAAGTTTGATTACAAAATCCTTAGATTGTTTTATCATTCAAAACTTGAAATTAAGGAAACAACAGACACGAATTTGAAAAAAAACACGATCACCTCAGTACCAGAATCTATAACAAACGAGATGATTTGAAGTATAGATTGTGGGTACTGACGTTGTTTATCATCTTAATTATATAATTCTTATTTTTGTCTGTATTAGTATTACATTTACTGTTTAGTCTGTTTTTGGTCTTATTCATTTGACGTGGCTCTGTACGTATGCATCCCGTCATTGTGTTTTTGTTCTATGATAATTTTTGATTACATTTTTGCCTATTTTGTTCTAATATGCTTTATCTCTATATTACTTCTGTGTTTCTTTGTTAAATGTGACGTGGCTCTGTACTTATACATCTTGTTGTTTTGCCATAGTATATGTTTGTTTACATATTTGTTTGTTTTTATAGTGATTACGATAATAACACAATGCTGACTGCTGTCCCCCTATTTTTGACATCTTTACCTATTATGTCCGTTTGTTTTCTTCACACATCGTTTTCCATAGAATGGAATTTCATTCGACTGTCATAAAAGTGCGAGATTTAACTAGCTATAAAACCAGGTTTAATCCACCATTTTCTCCTTAGAAAATGACTGTACTAAGCCCGGATTAAGACAATTGTTGTCCATTCGTTTGATGTGTTTGAGCTTTTGATTCTGCCAACTGATTAGATACTATCCGTTTTGAATTTTCCCCGGAGAACAATATTTTTGTGATTTTACTTTTTTCTTCAACACAGAACGTCCCGTTGTCTGCACGTTCTCATTGTGCTTTTATTGATTATAAACTAATTAGAAAATGTTCTGTTAAAGCTGTATTTCTTAAGTATAAATATTGCCAGTTAAAGATCGGAAACTGTGGAAATAGAAACACATAGTTTTATTTTAACAAAATCTTTAACTTCTGTTCGTTTGTTATACACGACATGACTTTTAAGAATATATCATATTCTCCCTACAACTATACCCCACTGAGAGATCCAAATACGAATTTGAAGTAGTAATTTTATATAATCTTAACCAATTCGATTAAGTTATTTTTTTATTATCCTTAACATACCGAAAATCTCTGTACATGGCAGATTCATAGAGCCAATTTTGGTGGGTTGGTGGGTTTTGGGGGTGGGGCGGGTGATGTAGGAAGTCGTCTGGTTTTTTTCTGTCTTGAAAGAAACAATAATTTTCCTTTAAAATTAAAACAAAAATAGAGTTTGTCATTGAAACATACCCTGTTGTGGTTTTTGTTAGGTTTGAAAATTCATACCCTGATGTATACAGTAAATTGAAGATTGCGTATATGTTCAATTCTGACACCTTGTCCATAACTCTGGTCTCCTCAAAATAAAGACTGTATAAAATGTACATATGAATACATAGGAACCAAGTTAATAATAGTATGTGTTCTTCAACGGGTCAATATAATGAGAAAATATAAGTAAATTTGTTTTAAATTAATATTCATTTGATGTGGCTCGGTACTTATACATCCCGTCATTTTGTTATTTTGCAACGGTAAATATTTGTATTCTTGTCTTTCATTGTTGCAAATGTGCTTTTTCTAAATGCCTTTTTGTGTTTTTTGTTAACATATCCGTTTGTTTTCCAAGTGGTATAATACAATGTTGACTGCTGTACACCTATTTTTGACATTTTAACCTATAATGTCTGTTGGTTTTGTTCACACAACGTTGTCAAAATAATGGAAGAAGGTGATATTTTCATAAAAGTGAGAGGTTTCGTTTTATTTGTGTTTTCCATGTTATAATAACTATGTATGTTGTATTGTCGTTTGTTTTTTGTTGCACTTCAGTGTTGTTTCGTTGTTCTCCTCTTATAGTTGATGTGTTTCCCTTAGTTTTAGTTTATAACTCGGATTTGTTTTCTCTGAATCGATTTATGACTTTTGAACAGCGGTAAACTACTGTTGCTTTTATTTAGCTAGCTATTAAACCAGGTTATAAAAGTAAAATAACAAAAATACCAAACTCCCTTTATCTAACAGAAATGACTCAAACGAACATTATTAAACTATTAAAATGATGATCTCATAATCTTTCAATTCATGCAGTATAATACCGGTTATTTCATTCACTTATTATGACTCGTCAAAATATCTCTCCTTTTTTAACTTGTATAGGATAGAGATTGGAGTTGCACTTTGTAAGTACAGCTGTTTTTAAAAAAACTACGCCTCTTTTGGAGAGATATATTATATTCATAGATAAATTGTTTTGTTTTCGTATTGATTCCTAGATATATTATCTCTGTTTTATCTCGCAGAGACATAACTTGGGAATGTTACCAGTATAAATGAAAAAAAAATGTAGCGACAGCCGTGATTTCTGAGGGAGCCCAACATTTTAGTACAAGTTAAAACTCCTCGAAGTTCGAGGCACATAAATGTTGTAAATATGCCGCACAGCCCTATAGTATGTCCTTTTAAAACAAATCGTAGTACAAATGAGTTTTGCATTCTAGGATATTTTTTTTCTCGAAATTTCATAGTAAAAGTGATACAGTTTGAGTTCCTATTGGATTATTTACAGAAATCCATCCTAAAACAAATGTTGTTGAATAATCTCGCTTCATTGATATTTTAGCCAACGTTTTGCTCTGTTTCTGTTGGTATATTTGAATATTCTTCTTCTTTTTTAGATTCGAAATGGTGGTGCCAGGTATGAAATGGAACAACGCTCATTCACTAATGCATTTGATGGTTTTGGGAAACTTCACAGTTTTACGTTTTATGGCAACGGGACGGTATCGATGTCTGCAAGATTTCTACAGACTGAATACTATAAAAAGTCGCTAGCTTCTCATACAATTGCACCATATTTTCAGTTCGGTAAGCTAGTTCCCCCGTATAACGAAATAGAAAAAATGGAATCGCTGAAAAACCAAATGGAAAACTTGAACGTAAATGTATACAGAATACGTGATTCAAAAACTGGACAATATGAATACATGTCCATGAATGATATTTGGAACGTTTACCAAATTGAGGAAGATACATTAAAAACAGTACAACTTATTAAACCACCAATGAATGTAAAGTCACATATCTATATCCCGGGCTTTTCATCCGCACACCCAATCAAAGAATTCGGTAAAGAAACTTACCTGACGTACTTGATGAGTGTTAGCATAGTTCCTTACATTAAAAGTATCATGACTTTGTATCGAATGACGTCTGTTGGCCACCGTGAGCCAATTGTAACATGGGATATTGAAGCACAAACATACATGCACTCATTTTCTGTCACAAAAAACTATGTTATTTTCATTGGTCAGCCAGTTTCAATAAATACAATGAAAGTAGCTGAATATGGTGACATAGCAGAAGCAATGGAATATCGTTTCAACGATCCTTCGTTTATTTACGTTGTTGATTTAAGAACAAATAAGGTGACCACTGTGAAATATGATAAATTCGTGTCCTATTTCCATCATATTAATGCTTACGAAGACAATAACAAGATTATTGTTGACATTTGTACCCAAAATTCATCCAATATGTTTTCCATGGATTTGAACTATATTCGTTCTGTATCATTGCGAAATAATATCACTCTCTATAGTGGTATAAAACGCTTCACAATAGATATAGTTACACCGTCGGTTTCTGTAGAATCTTTCGAACCATCAAAAAATAATTCATTTGCGAACAATTTAGATATGCCAGCCATCAACGAGAATTTCAGACACGTTAAATACTGTTACGCTTATGGAGTAGTCATAAAAGCAGACAACAAACATTTTAATAAATGGGCATTAGTAAAAAAAGATGTATGTAGAGTAGACAGGGATTTATCATGGTTGGTTGATAACCATTACCCATCTGAAGCTTGGTTTGTACCTACACCTAATAGTACCAGAGAAGATGACGGTGTTTTAATGACACATGTATTTGATGGCATCAAGAAAGAAAGTTATCTTGTGCTCATTAATGCTACAACTATGCAAACTATGAGTAAAGGCATTTTACCAACCACCATGCCGTACAGTTTTCATGGTAGATTCTTTTCAGACGTTTAAAACAGGAGCCATTTTTCAAGAAACTATTGTTTTTTTTTTAAATTTTATTATTGTTTTTACTGTTTAAATAAATATTATTATATTAAATACATTTTGTTTCTTTTTTAAGTGAGGGTTGAATTCGTTTCCTTTGTTACTTTCAGATTATTCAATGAAATGAAAATATGAACGTCATTATCAAAACATATTAATGTTTTTTTCTATTTACTTTACGTACAACTTATTGTTTTAAAACAATATAATAATTATGATATATTAAAGATATTTATCATCTAAAAACAACTGACAATGGTGCGGAGAAGGAAACATTTCTAACAAACGCCCCACCATTGGTACGAACACCCATTTTCACGACACTCAAATAGTACGACACCCCATTTGTCCGATAACTCAATAGCATGTAGGTGTAATACCACCAAATCATGGTACGTCACATCCGGTTGTATACGAAAGTAGGTCTAAAAAATATTCCCTTGAATTTGACAGTTGTAGATAATTAATCCTACATTTTATTGCAGTAAAAACATTTCTGTGTCATAAACATATGTCTTGGGTTTTTCAAAACACCATTATTTTTTATTTGGGATTTCTATAGAAAATTTTGTAATCTTGAGGTTACATGGTGACTAAACCTTGTACACAGATAAATTAAGGGGAGGAATTTGATTGGTTAACTTCCAATGATGGTTATTTTCTTATATGCAAAAAAAGTTATGTGAATTTTTTTCTGTCATACTGGACAGATAAAACTTTACTCATGCCAAGTATTTCTTTATTTGAAACAAAGATAAATTCTGCACATTTTTTTGAAAAGTGCAAATTTAACAAAGACTAATAGGGGAAATCAATGGTGGTATTACACCTATTATGGGAAGCTGTACATGCACCTTTGACCTTGTGAATAATCTCATGTGTTAAAATTTCTTGCTATTTAAGTGAAATATTACAAACTATGAAATATTCTTAGTGGATTGAGTCTCCAAAACACATTTTTTTGAGAAAATTGTCTTGAAATAGGACCCTACCATGAATATTCAGTTGACAGAACAAGCCATACTAAGTGTATTTTTTTTTTTTGGGGGGGGGGGTCTCCTTATTTTTGATATTCTGCTATTATAGAACATTTTCTTAGGAAATACTTAAATAAATATATAGTTATAAGTAGATGAAATTATTTTTAATGCCGTTACGACAAATTATTTACTAAAAGAGAAGCCTTTTATGTCCCTCTCTGGAACGCGGCGTGAACTTAATTTTTACGTAAGGACTTATGAAAACCTCATTGGAGACAGTAAACTTTTATATGGATTGTTCAATCTGCTAAAATGCTTCAATTACTCATTTCTTATAACATTTCTACCATAAATGAGTGAAAGTTACCCCATAATGTTTATTTATTGGGCTGCAAAGTTGAAATATTTAGGAAATAATAGGTCTAAATTGACCAAAAGAGACCTTATAAAGAAGACAAAGAGGTTCATTAGTGGTATTTATCTTCCTAAAATCATCTTGTGTATCATAATTAACTGTGTGTAGGCAGATAAGATAGATATTTGATCATTTATTGGTCCACACTCTATTCCATCTTGATGCGGCTTGGTTTGAATTTGTCGATGAAATTTTGCTCGAATCGCTGTAGATGTTGTCTTTCATTATACTTGATTTTTCTCAAACTATTGAACTGATTATGACAAAACTTGACAGAAATGCTTAAAATAACCAGTATTACAAAGGAAAAAAGTTACATTCAGTTTATTGAACAATAATGTCTTCTGTACAAGTGCAGTATTAGTAATACAAAACGACTCCACATAATCTGTAATCTGTTAACGTGGTATTTAAACTAGTGTTGACTCTCCCTCTCGAGTATACAGAATTGCATGGAAAAGGCAGTCTGATATGTACGTAATATCATGATCCTTTAAATTTGAGGTACTCTGCAACCTTTCAACATGTTGCCTTCCTAGTACAAAGTGCGATTTTACTATTTCATAAAAAAACAATCCGCCAAAAAGTGAATTTGATTGATTGAGTACTGTTTTTTCATGTCAAGTGGCATATATTCCAAGCATATTCAGGACAAACAATAATTTATCAATAAACACAATATATTTGTTTGTACCATTTAATGCAGAAAATGATTTGGTTTTCGCTTTTTGGTCAAAAGAGGGTTCAAAGAGGTTCTACATGTACTTATAGACGTATAGAAAATTCATAAATGTATAACTACTAGTATTCAGAATAGGATAAAGGATTAAAAAATTGTTGAAAATCTGATATTCGGGTCTTAGCTGACTAAGAAACGACTTCTCCGTTACCTTGTCAATATTCAAACTGAGATCTTGATTACTATATGCATTAATTTAAGCGATGATAGCCTATCGTAATTCATGGTTGATCGTACATCTGTTAACAACCGACGCAGTACGTTGAATAACCTCTCCGCGGTAGCACTTGTTACCGGCATTGTCAGCATAATAGTCAAAATAGTATCTATAACAGGATACAGCATTTGTCTAACGCAGCGAGTGTCTCACTCAGCGAAGTTGACATTTGATCATGAGGTGTTATACACCAGTGTGTTTGCCATCGAGCGACCTCTCGATTGATTGCGTCTAAACATCCTAAATAACATGACAGGTCAGTCTCGTGTGTATCGAATAATGTTGCTATTGTAGTGCCTACCAAGATTGTGAGAGGTAATCGAAATTGACCTTGAAACGATCTTATTGACTTTTGATGTCCAAAAATAGGCAGATCGGACATATATTGATTATGGACATATATATATGTGTGTGCTGTTGTTTGTTTGTCTTTTTCATTTTTAGCCATGGTGTTTGTTTTAGATTTATGAGTTTGACTGTCCCTTTGGTATCTTTCGTCCCTCTTTTTTGACTTTATCTACTGACCATATATATTTGGGATTTATTGTAATTATAATTATTGCAATGAAACTGAAAAATGTGGTTTTTTTTTTTGTGAAGATGAACAATATTTTAACATTGCGTAGCCGTGTGTAAAATGTATTTCAGCATTTCTCGTCGAAAAATTGCGTGTTTAATGGAATAGAACGTATCAATAGAAAAAAATCTTTTTTCCCCGCAAAATACTGTCATTTTATTTCTAATTTATACTCGTATGAAAAGCATCAACAGTTTGAAGTTAATCTAATAATGACTTAATTCAATCAAATTGCGTTAGATTCAATAACAATGGCCAGTCCACATCATAATCCCAAGACCACAATTAATGACCTCACTTTTTTAAAAAGATTGATTTTTTTCTTAATTGTTTTACTTTCCCTTCTTTCTTCATTTCTTAGGTTTGTTTGGATGGAAATTAAAGAAGAGAGGTCAAAAAGACTTTTGGAAGTTGCATTTTAACTGATTTTGATATGGAAAGAGTGATTAAGCAAAGTGCATAAAGGTGATATTTACAGTTTTCAGAACATCTCTTGACTTGTCAATAGGGGTATGGATGTGTATTGGATAAATTTGTAAAAGTGATTGCTTCAATATTTTTGAATTTTTGATATAGAATTTTTGACTAGTACAATACATCACACACCAATAAGATTTGACAAAATTGTATGGTGCAATTTTTTTTAATGAGACAAAACGTTATAAAGAACTTATAGAGGAATTTAATTGTGGTATGTGGTCATACTAGTAATAGGGTTTAACTGGGTAGGGAGAAATGATATTTAAAATTGATATTTATGCAATAACGAATAAGAATTTGTTAACCAAAAGTTTTGCTATAATTTCAAAGACATGTCGTTCTGTATTGGTATAGTTTTCGGATCTATCATTTCGCGCGATTTAAGGCGATAAAAAGTTTGGGCTTCAAAAGTTCATATAATTATTGACTTTATACGATAAAATCAGACGAGACTCCAGTACCATTATCATGTGCTTTATGCACGCAAAATATGATAAGACTTTATAATACTGTTTTGGCGTGTTTGCAGTGTGATTGGCTCTCATTTCTTGTTTGTTTTACTGAGATCACCCCTAGGTTTTGGTGGGGTTCGTGTTGCTTATTCTTTAGTTTTCTATGTTGTGTCATATGTACTATTGTTTGTCTATTTGTCTTTTTCATTTTAAGCCTTGTCGTTGTCAGTTTATTTTCGATTTATGATTTTGACTGTCCCTCTGATATCTTTCGTCCCTCTTTTGTAGACCACATCACTTTTGCATATTTTCAACAATATCGAAGGTTACGGATAAATATAAAGCCGATTGAAATATCTCATTTCAAACAGATTCATCGCTTCGTTCGGCGCGTAACATCTCAAAAACAGTTTCACATTATTATGTAACCTCGGACAGATCACATTCGATACCTTGCACTTGCAGGTTTTTCGACAGTCACATCCTACTTTAAAATGTGCTCTAAAACTACAAGAGCAATGCCTTATTCAAATCTTGTTAGATGCAAGTTACTGCCCGGCTTTGTCATCTCCACCATCTTGCAATCTTCATGATTTAAATAAAACTTTAAATTATAAAAGAGTCAACATCATGAAAATATATGCGTTTCTCTTAAACACTTTTTTTTGCATGCCTAATCGATGTGCACGCAACTGTCTCTTATTAAGGCCAAGCGTTAATTTATTGCGGGTGATTGGTTTCTCTAATTCTTTGACCGAATAACCTTACTTGACCCATTGTATCAAAATGTTTAATCAACTATCGGTTTCTGATGACGTCAGAAGATGATTGTCTGCGTTAAAGGGTCATATCCGTTATAAGGTCACTGAAACATTTGAAATGAGCAAACAGGTGTTACAGAAATTGACCTGTTCACATTTGTAAGACGTTGAAATCAATAATTTGAAATACAATCGAATGCAGTTTTCGTTAATTTGAAAAAGAAAAACTCATTTAATTTATATTTTGAAAAGAACTGATTCTTAAATTATAGCCAGTCGTGGATTACCTGAGTTTATCCAATCTTGATGGTTAAAACATTAAATCACAAAAATACTGAACTCCGAGGGAATTTCAAAAAAGAAAGTCCCTAATCAAATGGCAAAATCTCAAACACATCAAACGAATGGATAACAACTGTCATAATTGGTACAGGGATTTTCTTATGTAGTTTATATTTCTCGATTGGATAAATCCGACAATCCGCTTTTACTAATATAAGAATCTATATATGTATCAAGAAGAAAACACATCAATTTAAAATATCGCTTGTTTTAATTATCTTATTATTATTGTTCATTTTTGTACAAGGGCGTACGATATTTCTACTAAACTAAAATTCAATTTCACGAAAACTTCCATATTTGTTCTCGAGAAGAGATGTGTTAAAAACCAAGGAGTAGTCAAGCTCATAAGTCGAAAACATATTTAATGTTATATTAAAAAAAACACCCCCACCAAAAGACAAAACAAACACAAACATAGAAACCAAACACAACATAGAAACAAAGACTGACTAACAGGAACCCCACAAAAATTCAGGGTCGATCGTAGGTGATCATGACGAGTGAGCATATACATTTTGAACAGTCGCATTAACAAAATTTTTAAAGAAATTCCTGGCTTAAAATTCAGTATGGCAGGCGCCAGTTGTGTTGCACTCGAATAAAATCATTCGAAGAAAGTAATTTAATCTTATTTAGAATCGGCACATTATATATGATATGCATAACAAAAAGTAACATGAGCTGTAAGGTGGCCCTACACCCGACTGTATAAAGCATTTGCATATATACACAAAAAACATAAATTCAATAACATAATAAAAGGCATGTATACAAGAGTGCATATAATAGTACCATATATGAAAAATCACAATAAAAATCGTATGAGCATATATCGATAAACAAAGCCATTATGCAGCGATGTAAATAGCTAAAGAGCACAAAAAGATTGCAAAAAATGCTCGTTAAAATGCTTTATTAACAAGCAAACTAAAACTTAGCATCTATATTAAAAACCTTTTACTTCAGTAGGAGGCAAGACACAAAAATTATTTGTGAGGCAGTATTCGCTTGAATTTACATATATAATAACTATAACATTTTGTCATCCTCCTCTCTACCAGCTACCTATATATGTTTTAACAGATAAAGGGAGATAATGAATTGAGTCTCATTAATTTTTGAAAGTAAGTTTTACACTTGTGCTACAGCTACATATATGTAACCTGCAAAACTTTCTATCATCAGTAGTTAGGGTAACTCTGAATAAGACCTTGAATACATAATGCAGATACTATATTAATTATCATTTTAAAGACTTAATAATTTAACAATATTGAGTAGACGAACACTTGTTTTATAATATGTTTAATATGATCGTTTACTGATTGGAATGGTATGGTTGCCAATTAGATAACTATCAACCAGAGAGCAATGAACTAGGATGTACAGAAACAAGAGTAGTGTATTGTACGGCCTTCAACAAATCGTGTAGATAGTTCATGGACAGTGACACTTCTTTAACAATAAGAGATTTGGCTTAGAACTGTTTAAAGGTTATAGGGTCATCAGAGACTTAGTTTCCCAGTAAATTGCAGATATATATATAATAACACAAAGTTGCTTTACATTTAGTTTACTATCAAATAAAGAATGTCAAATTTGGAGACTAAAATATGAGGATGAAAACAACTATAATACACCACATGGCCTTATCCTAATATAGTTATAGTCAGACAGGTACATGGATACTTGCTTTGTCAAAAGATGATTTGGACTGGTAAATAAAATTCGGTCAACAGAGATTCAATTTTCTACGTATATAAAAAGTTAAATAATGATTACAAAAATAGATGGACCAAATATCAAAATATGTTTAAACGTCGACATACTACAAATGTATGACCCGCAACAACAGACCAATGCTAATACATATGATAATCACCTCATAGATAACATTAACACCAATTGTAATAAGGTCATACCACATACATGTGTATATTAAAACCATGAAAAAGATCGTTAGATATAACCCACGTTACTCTTTATGGTCGATGCTACTACTGGTTGAGTTTTTATTCCCCGAGGGTATCACCAGCTCAATAATTAGCACTCATTTGGGAATTATGGTCCTCAATGCTCTTACACTTCGTATCTTGTTTGGCCTTTTAGACCTTTTTTTTATTCGAGCGTCACTGATAGGTCTTTGGCGAAACGATCGTCTGGCGCAAATACAAAATTTCAATTCTGGTATCTATGATGAGGGTATTTATAAAAGACAACAGCAAAAATAATACAATTCAATAAATAAAAAAAAAATGGTATTGTATCTAAGTATGCTCACAATTATTATTTTCCTGATTTAGAGTTATTTCTCGAAATTTGATTGGCTAAGCTCAGGGTAAAATAATCGAATATAAATGCCCAACCAATTGTTAAATGAAAACAAATCTACGACTGCCTTGAATTGTTTCTTAATCATTACGTTTGCGCAAAGAAATGATATTACGTTTGCTCGAATTCACTTGTAATTTACCTGAGTTTTCAACCTTTGATTAAATCATGAGAATAACTTGAATTTTACGTTGTAATTTTTGGAAAATGAGTTATCTCATTGGTTGTTGTCTATCATTTTTGTTTTTCACTTATTGTTTTGAACATAATGCAATCATACCAAATTTTGTTACATCATAAGAAATAATTCATGGCAGCCGTAGATTTGATTTCATTGATTTATATTTGATAATTTGATAAAACGAAATGTAATCCCCAGTGATAGTGATAACATGGTAATGGCGATGAAAAGATTGAGGACTGGGTTTCACAAGAAAAAACTTACTTCTAAGACTGACCGTAAATATACTGAATTGTTCATGACAAACAATAAATGTTAGTCGTAATTTTTTTGTGAAACCGACTCCTGGCCCAACGTCATCAACGTTTTTTTCATGATTTTCTCCGGCTTAAAAGCAAATTCAGAATTAAACTATAAGGAAAGACTGTAATATTTGTATGTCTATTCGAAATAATATAAAAAAATGTTTTGCACACTTATTCAGTGTGGACCACATTTTTGATGATATTTCTTCATAGACAGATTTAAAAAAATTTCAGTCATACTTTAAATGTGCAGGGTAATTTGCCACTTGACGTTAAACAACCAACAATCAATCAAATAAATGTGTTTAACTGCGGAAATTACATTTTTGTCTATAAAAGGTCATGAATTTATTCATTGTAAACATTTGATTAATCAATCCGCGCAAATGTAATGAATTTTTAACAGGTAAATGTCGTACAAACATGATTCTTTTCTCTCGCGTAAACGTAAGACAAATCCGCCCAAACGTAACATGTCGGTATTGGCATAGAAGATCTGAACATCAAAATGTCACAAAATAAATTTAAGGAATAGACAATATAAGAAAATCAAATTGAAAAATGTAGAGAGAATGACTGGCAAAACACATAATCGTGTAGACTTAAAAACTTAAAATTGGTTCTTTTGTAATTAGCATCGATTTTCTGAGAAGAGCAGAGCACACCAACCTTGTATTTGAAATAATATTATTAAAAGAAATAATTAAGAAAAATATTGGACCATATTCAAATTAGTTAGGTAAAATGTCGAATTATTCTTCACTCCGGATACAAAAGTAGATAGTTTGAAAAATACTTATAGACAAACACGGAATGAAAATAGGTACGATGCCATCATGTTTCAAACAAAACTACACTTTTGAATATTCTTATCTTGTAAGAATCATTGCTGCAGGTAGGCATGATATATCTAAATACTGATATAGACTATTTATCATAACAATGATAATGATGTCACTCAGTTAAATCGTGATGACCTCCGTATTGACCGACCTTGGTTCATCCAATGGTCATTTCTTTAAAACTGTTTAAAACTAGGTACGAAATTCCGTTAACTCAGCCGAATATATCACATAATGAAATATACGTCACTAAGTTGAAAAGGGTGATCACCTCCATATTGAGTGACCTTGGTTTATCCGGTGGTTAACTCTTTAACACTTTCGATGGTATATAAACTCCGTTCTCCTAAGATAATTCAACCAAATATACAACACAATGGTGTTTCCTGCACGTTTAATTGTTTTTATTTTGTCTTTGTCTTTCTGTGCTGCGGCAACATTGGTAGAAGATGATCCTTCTGGCTTTGTCGACTTTTTCCATACAAATGTACACGAATTTAACGACAAACCAATAACATTTTCATACCCTGTTCCAAGATGGCTCAAAGGAACATTGGTAAGTAAATATACTATAAGAGGGTAATATGTTTTTATGCTAAATGCTTAATGCTATATGTTCATTTAGAAGACTAAACTTACTTGTGAAATTTTTTTTGGGTCTATGCTTGTTTTTTGAGCAAAAAAACATATGGAACTGCTATGGGGGGAAGGGGGCCGGGGGTGGGGTAGTATTTGTCATTAAGAACATGTTTTTGTCTTACTTTTGGTTGTAAAAAACTTTGGCAAACATTTAAAAATTTGTTGAGAAAAAAATCCGCTTATATTGCTTTCTCCAAAGTTGAACCTGACTTTGTTTTGCACGTTTTCTTTATGCTGTTATTGATCAATTAGAATATGTTCTGTTTGAAACTGCCATTCGTTTGTGAAAATATGGCCTGTTATAGATCGAAAAATGGTGAAAATAGAAACACATTTTTATTTTAGTTAAGACAATCACATAATCTACTGATTGTTTGTTTAACAAGACAATTTTTTTAGGAATCTTATCATATTACCCCTAATACATCCAAGTGATAGACCTTTTAATACTTACTATTAAGTGGACACGAACTTTTTACATTATCTTAAGCAATTCGGATGTTTATATCATGATTGACTATACATTTTCGTTTAATGGAAAATAAAGAAACGTTAAACTCAATGTGTTTTCTTTCTTTATGCAAGGTATTATAAGGACGAAAAGTATTTTAAAAAACATCATTATGTAACAGCATTTGATAATTTTAAATCATATCCGTTTACCTGACAAAATCTATTAGGGTTTATACATTAATTGTAAGGTGCACTTGTATGTCTGGTGGAACATATCTGATATTGGCATAATTTCCATGGTAATATTCTACATAAGGAGTCAATGTTTTATTATTATGGCGAATATTGCAGTAATTTTAGGTAACATGTCTTCAATTTTGTTCTTGATTAGGCCTTGAATATTTTTATTAGAGCATATCTAATTACTTTTTGTAGCCGATAAGCTGACAAACATAGTTATTACTTAAAATAAATGCTTGTATTTTAAATGGACTTGTTTAAAGAATTAAGGAATTTCACTTAAAATTTATCTCATTTTCTTGAAACGTTCAATTTTAGTGAGTTGTCAACTTTTGAGTTTAATATGAATAACATTTGAACTTTACACAACGTGATGTTCTGTCAACAAATTTGTAATGCGAAAGTGTTTTCATTAGATACGTTTTCTCCCGGTATTGATTAAAAGAAAGTTGATTTATAATTATTTCTAATGAGCCTGCTTACTATCAAAACGAATCCTATAGGATGTTGATTAAATGAATCAACTATAATAGGTCACCTCACTGTCTTCAACAATGCGCAAAGTCTATACCATATAGTCCGGTATGAAAGGCTCCGACATGACAAAATGTGAAACAATTAATAGGAAAACCTGATGGAACAATAAAAAAATATACAAAATTTACGACGACCACATAATTACAGTCTTCTGCCTTGATAAGGAGCATATATAATATGGCGAAGATGACATATGTGTTAGCGTTTATCCCTAACCTTAATCTGAGACAGATGTAAAAAACCACACGACCCAAAAAAAAAAAAAAACCAACATAATAATATAAGTTGGCTTGACTGGTCAGATAGGCACAAATCAAAGACACAACTAGCAAAAAGACAAAACACACAAAGCCTCGTCAGTCGTGTCTTCTGTTATAGTCTCTTAATGTTATTTGGGGACTTGTTGTTGTAAAATTCTTTTAATAGTCTCTGTTAAATTATTCATATCTTTTGGAGGGTGGTACAATTTATTAAAATGAAGAAAACAAAAACAAAACAACTCCAAGGAAAATTCACGACAGAAAGTCCGTTAATAAATGGAAAATTAAAAGCCTAAACACCTCAATTGAATGGATAGCAATTGTTAGATTAGATTTTGTGAAATGGCTGAGACACCTGTCTATTTTGATAATTTTGGAGACCATTTGTGGATTTTTTTTTCGGTTTATTGTTTTTTTGAGTTGTTGTCCCATTATATTTACATATGTATATGATATATGCATTCATTATAACCAGAGAATACCTGCTCTTTATCCCTTTTTCCGTTTATTTGGATTTCAATAGTTTATCTATTTTTGAAATGTCTTCAGCGAAGTCTATGACTGGTTGCATTTCTGTACATATCTTGAATGCAATTTCCCATAGGAACTCCTTTTACGGCTAAAACTGTACCACTTTTACCATGAAATTTGTAAAAAAATACATCCTAGAATAGAGAGTTCATATGCACTACTATTTTTTAAAAAGGTTAAAATATAGGGCTGTGCGGCATATTTTCAACGTTTCTATTCCCCAAACTTTGAAGAGTATAGCCCAACACTTAAATTCTTTACTACCTCTTCATTGACTGTAGGATTCCCACAGATTTCAATTTGACCAAAAACGCACATTTACTGGTAAAATAACCAAGTAATGTCTCTACGAGATAAAACGTACAGATCACATATGGGAACAATACGTAAACAGAATTAATTATCTATGAATTGTACATACCTCCCCAAAAGAGGCGTGGTTTGAGAAAAGCTGTTTTACAAAGTGCAACCTACAAAAAGTAAAAAGATGGTCACATAGACATTTGATAAATATAGTTACCGTTTTCAATTTTAATAACACTTCAAACAAATGGAAGTTTTTAACGACCTTGACTGGCTATAAAGCCCTTGCACGGTCGGTGATCCTTCGAGGTTACTTCCCCTTTATTATCTTTATAAAAATTGGAATCATTTAAACAAATGGTGCTGATTATCATCACAACCTACTGATATGCTATCTAACATTTTGCTCCCTTTAAATTTGTATGTTATGAATTTTATTATTCTTTTTCAGATTCGAAATGGCGGAGCTAGGTATGAAATGGGACAAAGGTCGTTCACAAACGTATTTGATGGTTTTGGGAAACTTCACAGTTTTACGTTTCATGGCAACGGGACGGTTTCAATGTCTGCAAGATTTTTACAGACTGAATACTATAAACAATCCTTAGCAACTAATACAATTGCACCTTATTTTCAGTTTGGTAAACTAGTTCCCCCTTATAATGAAATAGAAAAAATGGAATCGCTTAAAAACAACATGGAAAACTTGAACGTAAATGTATATAGGATACGTAATTCAAAGACCGGACAATACGAATACATGTCCGTGAATGATGTTTGGAACGTTTACCAAATTGAGAAAGATACATTACAAACAGTGAAACTTATTGCACCACCAATGAAATCAAGTTCCCATGTCTATATCCCCGGATTTTCATCAGCTCACCCAATCAAAGAATTCGGTAAAGAAACATATTTTACATATCAGATGAGTGTTAGCATAGTTCCTTATATGAAAAGTATCATGACTTTGTATCGAATGACGTCAGTTGGAGATCGAGAGGAAATTGTCACGTGGGATATTGAAGCACAGACATACATGCACTCATTTTCTGTCACAAAGAACTATGTTATTTTCATTGGTCAGCCAGTGTCAATAAATATAATGAAAGTAGCAGAATATGGTGACATAGCAGAAGCAATGGAATATCGTTACAACGATCCTACCTTTATTTACGTTGTTGATTTAAGAACAAATAAGGTGACCACTGTGAAATATGATAAATTCGTGTCCTATTTCCATCAAATTAATGCTTACGAAGACAATAACAAGATCATTGTTGACATTTGTACACAAAATTCATCAAATATGTTTTCCATGGATTTGAACTATATTCGTTCTGTAACATTGCGCAATAATATCACTCTCTATAGTGGTATAAAACGCTTTACAATAGATATAATTACACCGTCAGTTTCTGCAGAATTTTTCAAACCATCACAAAATAATTCATTTGCGAACAATTTAGATATGCCAGCCATCAATGAGAATTTCCGACACGTTAAATACTGTTACGCTTATGGACTAGTGTTAAAAGCAGACAACAAACATTTTAATAAATGGGCATTAGTAAAAAAAGATGTATGTAAAGTAGACGGTGATTTATCATGGGCAATCGATAATCATTATCCCTCTGAAGCTTGGTTTGAACCTACACCCAATAGTACCAGAGAAGACGACGGAGTTTTAATGACACATGTATTTGATGGCATCAAGAAAGAAAGTTATCTTGTGCTCATTAATGCTACAACTATGCAAACTATGAGTAAAGGCATTTTACCTACCACCATGCCTTTTAGTTTTCATGGCAGATTCTTTCAAGACGATAACATATTATAGCAAGCCGTTGTTTAAGAAACTTATGTTTTATTTTTTCATTTTGTTGATCTCAATATTGCAGTTAATATATATAGATGTTATAACTTTACTTACATACACATTTAATGCTTCTCGTTGAATCGAATATACTGTCGTTTTTCCCCTTTTTACTGTACAAACAACTGAGATTCATTCACGTGAATTCATCCTATTGTATATTGTAAGTTGTATATGTGTAAATATCCCAGTAGCATTGTTGTTGTTGTTATTGTTGTTATCTATAACAATAAAATAATTATGATATATAGATACCCTTTTTTATATAGTTAAAGCCAATTGACAGAGGTTCAGAGAAGGAAACATTACTCGTTTAACAAACAATGCTTAAAATAATACATATTCAGTGTACATTTTATAGCACCTACATACGGGGTATATATCTCCCAATTGATACGATATTCTCTTGTTTGCATTTCCTATCATGATTTTCTTGATAGAGGGTTACTGCTCACAAGGAAGCTATTAAACCAAGAGTTTCAAATGGTGAAGTTGAAGTCATCCTTTCGTACATTTTACGGACGCCATCACAAGTTGGTTGACCGTTATGGAATAACCGTTTCACAAATGATATCGGATATGTTCCTTACATCGTAACTACAATCCCCTTCCCTGTCATGAATGTGATCTTCCGAATAAGACTATTTACCGGATTTGTTATAACATGAGCAACACGACGGGTGCCACATTTGGAGCAGGATCTGCTTACCCTTCCGGAGCACCTGAGATCACCCCTAGTTTTTGGTGGGTTTGTTGTTTATTCCTTAGTTTTCTATGTTGTGTCATGTGTACTATTGCTTGTCTGTTTTTTTTTCATTTTTAGCCATGACGTTGTCAGCTTATTTTCGATTTGTTAGTTTGACTGTCCCACTGGTATCTTTCGTCCCTCTTTTATCCGGATAAACCAAACAATGAATTATTATATATAAATCATATATAAATATACTAAATAAATAAATGATTTGGAAAATACGTTGAAGGTATAAAAAGTCATGAGAATTCCGAATGGAATTAGGTTCTATCCGGGCACTCTGGTTCTAAACCTTGGTTACATCTGGGTTTTTTGGTTCTGGACCTTGGTTCTATCCGGGTTCTTTGGTTCGAAACCATGGTAACTGGTTCAACATCAGGGTTGTTTGGTTATAGCAACCCAACTTCTTGGTTTCATCTGGGTTCTATTCTAGATCATTCTAATGCTCCCATTGAACTTGGAGAAGATAATCGCAAGTATCCGAATAAAAAGATAAAGTAGGTCAAAGACGCTTAAATTCTTTTATCACATTAAACGTTTCAGCATTGACGGTAAAGGAAACTGCGAGGTATTTATTTTCTCATTTTAATTGTTTTGATTAGGAAACTAGATAAACATAAAGCATCTTATAGGTTTTTAAGAATCAACCGAAATATACAGTATATCGAACATCCTTTTATTTAATTCAGTCGTTCTGTTTTCATTTATTTTCCTTTAATCATCCCTTATTTCCATTAATATTTCTAAAAGTTTTAAAACCACCCAACTAGGATATGTTGTTCAATTGGTCAATGATTTGTGCATCTAGCCACTTGACCAGTTGACGACTTGCATGTATATATATATATTTGATTGCACATTTATTTTCAAGTTCGACTGAATTTAATTTGATTGGCTTTGTAATAATGTCAGATTTGATAGAAATACATGTGAAGTATATGTTACAAATCGTTTTGTTCAAAACAGAATATTAAGATATAAATGCAAAAGAAAGTGATGATCAATTTATGTTTTTAAGGTTTAATTAGTTGAAAAATAAGCTATACAATATTACAAAAATGTATATGTACAATAAATTTGTCAAAGGAGTAGGTCAGGTAAGGACCGATTTTGGCCTTAAATTTCAGGTTCATCTGACGAAAGATTTTGAACACTTTTTAAACACTTAAGTGTTTATTTCATTTTATGTGAAAGATTTTAACTAATTTAGTCATTAAAAACGATCCGATTCAAGCTCAAATATGAAAAATCTATCAAATATGCCGAAAAATGTCACTTTACAGATGGTTTTTGTCTAAAATGAAAGTATCCGTGTTCATCCTCAACCATTATATGTTATGTATTATCATCAAAAACAACTTACATGTCAATATTAAGGATGAAAACGAATGCGGCCACTTTCGTTTTACACGGAAACCGTCTAAAATTTAACTAAAATGCTAGAATTGTGAAGATTTCAGTAATTTAGCATGACTTAATGGTGCTAGTACCAGATATATGTGCATTGTATTGTCAAAACAGCACATATTTGTGAAGCAGACGCATTTTACTGTTCAATAAATAACTTAAAGTTTACATTTTAACAATTTTGTAAAACTACTATATTTTGGGGCCAAAAAGGGGTCTTACTGGACCTACTCCTTTGATACTCCGTGTGAGGGGCATGCATATGACCATTCGGACAAAAATAAAAATTATAGGGACATACCATGTTCTTCGACAATGAGAGCAAACGTTCTTTTTTTAATGGCGTATTCTTTTACAACTCAATTTTATCTATTAATTCACCAATCACAATGGAAACAAGCTCATCCAAAACAATTATGAGTTTGCTTAAAAGTCAAAATCAAATAATTTATATTTATAAAAACTCGTACCCCTGAAAAAATGAATGGTCCGTGTCTAAGTACAATTGTGAGCTTGCAGGAATTTTTATATTTTTTTCAAAACCCTAGACTGTTTTTAAGAATTTTGTTAATAACCTTTTAAGAATAAAAAATACTCACATGTTCGTCCATGTTATGTTATCGTACATGTATTATTGTTTATAATCACCATAACTTCATGCTGAGTCACTTAAGCTGGGCGTACTCTAAAGATGTACTTGAACAATTGTTTTATTCAATTATATATAGTATACTCAGTAATTAAAAAAGGTTAGCAGCAAATTTGTAGAGTTTATATTTACAATAAAACACTTCTAAGTATAGACATAACTACATTGGCGTTAAAGAGAACATATACGATCTGTTGTGCTCTTACATTAGTTCAAAGTTTACAAATTATTTTCCAATTTTGGACATTTTTAATATATTTATTCTTAAGTTAAAATATATGTTGCTAATTTTGTTTTACTCAGTTTAGAATTAAATGTTGATTGATTGATTGTTGGTTGCTTAACGTCCAGTGGCAAATATTTCATGAATGTTCTTGTTGAAGGACAACTATTTATATATATTCAATAGTATTTACGGAATCCATTGCTCACATTGATTATAGTAATTCTGTATTGATTTGGTATAGAATTTTTTTTCCTATTCGAGGCGTTCAAAATTATGCAAGTATCATGTGTTTTCGATTCTTAATCTTAATTGAGCAGGATTGTCAGTTTCCCTAACTCCCTTAGAATCAAAATTACAAATAGATATTGTTATAAATGCCTAATTAGATTTTTTTTTATTAAAGCTTCAACTTTTTCATTTCAGCCCAGAACAGACAAAAACTAATGTTTTTTTTTATCTGAGGCCTTTATCTAAACCAAAGGAAAACATTTGGTACACAGCACAACCAATTGGCATAAACACCCTAGCTGCAACCGTCGGGAAAATGTGCACAGAAGCAGGAATCGGTGGATTAAGGTCAAACCATTCATTACGTGCAACAGCTGCAATCCGTTTGTATGAATGTGGTGTTGATGAACAAATTATATCAGAGGTAACTGGACACCGGAGTGATGCTGTGAGGGAGTACAAAAGAACTAGCGAGACAATGCGACGAGACGCATGTGGAATTATTCGCGGTGGTGTGCCTAAAAATCAGGAAGTGTCGAAAAAAATCTGTATTGGAAACCAGGAATTAGACATTAATATAAATGTTAATGTTAACGTGAATAAAAGTTAAATGCAGTGTCTTTTCATTTTTGTAATTAAACTTATTTCAGATTTATCGGCCCGAAGGTTCAGTGATAAATACTCGTCAGGCAACAATACTCGATAATGAGCTATTGTAGCCTTAATGAGTTTTGCCAAAGGCTCTCTCATTGTTCAAGCACAGTGGATTCTTAAAAAGAATCCACGCTTATTGAATAGAAAAATTTCACAACAATGGTTTAAAGTCTTTTAATGTTATTTGGGGAATTGTTGTTGTAAAATTCTTTTAATAGTCTCTGTTAAATTATTCATATCTTTTGGAGGGTGGTACAATTTATTAAAATGAAGAAAACAAAACCAAAACAACTCCAAGGAAAATTCACGACAGAAAGTCCGCAAATAAATGGAAAATTAAAAGCCTAAACACCTCAATTGAATGGATAGCAATTGTTAGATTAGATTTTGTGAAATGGCTGAGACACCTGTCTATTTTGATAATTTTGGAGACCATTTGTGGATTTTTTTTCGGTTTATTGTTTTTTTGAGTTGCTGTCCCATTATATTTACATATGTATATGATATATGCATTCATTATAACCAGGGAATACCAGCTCTTTATCCCTTTTTCCGTTTATTTGGATTTCAATAGTTTATCTATTTTTGAAATGTCTTCAGCGAAGTCTATGACTGGTTGCATTTCTGTACATATCTTGAATACAATTTCCCATAGGAACTCCTTTTACGGCTAAAACTGTACCACTTTTACCATGAAATTTGTAAAAAAATATATCCTAGAATAGAGGGTTCATATGCACTACTATTTTTTTAAAAGGTTAAAATATAGGGCTGTGCGGCATATTTTCAACGTTTCTATTCCCCAAACTTTGAAGAGTATAGACCAACACTTAAATTCTTTACTACCTCTTCATTGACTGTAGGATTCCCACAGATTTCAATTTGACCAAAAACGCACATTTACTGGTAAAATAACCAAGTAACGTCTCTACGAGATAAAACGTACAGATCACATATGGGAACAATACGTAAACAGAATTAATTATCTATGAATTGTACATACCTCCCCAAAAGAGGCGTGGTTTGAGAAAAGCTGTTTTACAAAGTGCAACCTACAAGAAGTAAAAAGATGGTCACATAGACATTTGATAAATATAGTTACCGTTTTCAATTTTAATAACACTTCAAACAAATGGAAGTTTTTAACGACCTTGACTGGCTATAAAGCCCTTGCACGGTCGGTGATACTTCGAGGTTACTTCCCCTTTATTATCTTTATAAAAATTGGAATCATTTAAACAAATGGTGCTGATTATCATCACAACCTACTGATATGTTATCTAACATTTTACCCCCTTTAAATTTGTATCTTATGAATTTTATTATTCTTTTTCAGATTCGAAATGGCGGAGCTAGGTATGAAATGGGACAAAGGTCATTCACAAACGTATTTGATGGTTTTGGGAAACTTCACAGTTTTACGTTTCATGGCAACGGAACGGTTTCAATGTCTGCAAGATTTTTACAGACTGAATACTATAAACAATCCTTAGCAACTAATACAATTGCACCTTATTTTCAGTTTGGTAAACTAGTTCCCCCTTATAATGAAATAGAAAAAATGGAATCGCTTAAAAACAACATGGAAAACTTGAACGTAAATGTATATAGGATACGTAATTCAAAGACCGGACAATACGAATACATGTCCGTGAATGATGTTTGGAACGTTTATCAAATTGAGAAAGATACATTACAAACAGTGAACCTTATTGCCCCACCAATGAAATCAAGTTCCCATGTCTATATCCCCGGATTTTCATCAGCTCACCCAATCAAAGAATTCGGTAAAGAAACATATTTTACATATCAGATGAGTGTTAGCATAGTTCCTTATATGAAAAGTATCATGACTTTGTATCGAATGACGTCAGTTGGAGATCGAGAGGAAATTGTCACGTGGGATATTGAAGCACAAACATACATGCACTCATTTTCTGTCACAAAGAACTATGTTATTTTCATTGGTCAGCCAGTTTCAATAAATATAATGAAAGTAGCTGAATATGGTGACATAGCAGAAGCAATGGAATATCGTTACAACGATCCTACCTTTATTTACGTTGTTGATTTAAGAACAAATAAGGTGACCACTGTGAAATATGATAAATTCGTGTCCTATTTCCATCAAATTAATGCTTACGCAGACAATAACAAGATCATTGTTGACATTTGTACACAAAATTCATCCAATATGTTTTCCATGGATTTGAACTATATTCGTTCTGTAACATTGCGCAATAACATCACTATCTATAGTGGTATAAAACGCTTTACAATAGATATAATTACACCGTCAGTTTCTGCAGAATTTTTCAAACCATCACAAAATAATTCATTTGCGAACAATTTAGATATGCCAGCCATCAATGAGAATTTTCGACACGTTAAATACTGTTACGCTTATGGACTAGTCATAAAAGCAGATAAAAAAAAGATGTATGTAGAGTAGACAACGATTTATCATGGGTAATTGATAACCATTATCCTTCTGAAGCATGGTTTGAACCTACACCTAATAGTACCAGAGAAGATGACGGTGTTTTAATGACACATGTATTTGATGGCATCAAGAAAGAAAGTTACCTTGTACTCATTAATGCTACAAGTATGCAAACTATCAGTAAAGGCATTTTACCTACCACCATGCCTTTCAGTTTTCATGGCAGATTCTTTCAAAACGATTCCATATAGCAAGCCATTGTTTAAGACACTAATGTTTTATTATTTATTCTATTGATCTAAATATTGCTGTTAATATATATAGATGTAATAACGTTTACCTTATATTTGCATTGGTATTATTTGTGTCTCAAATCAAAAGAAAGAAAATCATGAATCTGCTTAAAGTATGGTAAATGACCTAGTATATATATTTATTTAGGGGCCAGCTGAAGGACGCCTCCGGGTGCGGGAATTTGTCGCTGCATTGAAGACCTGTTGTTCACCTTCTGCTATTGTCTTCTCTATGGTCGGGTTGTTGTCTCTTTGACACATTCCCCATTTCCATTCTCAGTTTTATTGTATGAGCTATTAAGTCTTATTAATGCCTTTACACCATCGTATGTGACGTAATTTTTAATGCCTTTTCACCGTCGTATGTGACGTCATTTTCATAATTTACTGCGTTGAGTCCTGGACTGAGTCGGGTGTGTCTATTATGTGTTGGTCATTCATTATGTATTCGTGTTTGTTTTATGTAATGAGTTAATACTTCAGTTTCATTATGTATATCTGTTATATTCATTTGATAAAATTTACTGTTTGCAATAGCATTAATTGTTCTAAATAATTAGGATGTTCTTATCCCAAGCATACAAACTTATAGTCGCCGTCACGAAAAATTGGCACCATGTTTTTTGTCAAAAAAAAATTATATATCAGCCGCGTTTACTCAAGATGATGTTTTTCGTTTAGCGGAAGTAAAATCCTGTCCAAATATCCACTACTGTCCTACCTTTTATTGTGTTTGCACTGTATAATCCTGACCATCACATTTTTCAAGATTATTTACAGTGTATAACCGCCATCTTGGTTTCTATGAGGGTCCCTTATTCCACAACATTCGTTACTCTCTGGTAATATCATTGTCATTGATGATACATTTTCCCGCGCTTTTTAAGTAAAGATGACGAAAAGCTCCGAGAGACACACGAAAATGGAGAGCACGTGGAACTCCACGGCAACACTTCCGGTAATAACAATGTCGGATTCCACCATACAAAATAATCTTGGATTATGTGAAGGTCAGGATTATACAGTGCAAACACAATAAAAGGTAGGACAGTAGTTGATTTTTGGAATGATATTTGATTCCGCTAATTGAAAAACATGATCTTTAGTAAACGCGGTCGATATTTAAGAAAATTATGACAAAAAACATGGTGCCAATTTTACGTGACGGCGACTATAGCCGTATTTGACACAACCTTTTTCAACTTTTGATCTTCGGTGCTGTACAACTTTGTACTCTTTTTCGCTTTCGATCTTTTATATCTGGGTGTCACTGGTGAGTCTTGTTTGGACGAGGCGCGTTTTTGGCGTATTAAATTTTAAACCTGATGCTTTTTGTTATTCATTAATCATGTGTTTCTTTGTCTAATACGTTTTCCTATTTATTTGTATTGTAGTCCTGTAATATTATGTTGTCATTTCTATGTTATATTTAACATTGCCATTAAAGTGCGAGGTTTGGCATGCCACAAAACCAGGTTCAACCCACCATTTTTTCCTTTAAAAATGTCCTGTACCAAGTCAGGAATATGGCCATTGTTATATTATAGTTCGTTTCTGTGTGTGTTACAATTTAACGTTGCGTCGTTTGTTTTCTCTTATTTTTGAGTGTAAATTGACATTGCGATAAGACGTGTCACGGTACTTGTCTATCCCAAATTCATGTATTTGGTTTTGATGTTTTATTTGTTATTATCGTGGGATTTTGTCTGATGCTTGGTCCGTTTCTGTGTGTGTTAGTTACATTGTAGTGTTGTGTCGTTGTTCTCCTCTTATATTTATGCGTTTCCGTCAGTTTTAGTTTGTTACCCCGATTTTGCTTTTTGTCCATGGATTTATGAGTTTGAACAGCGGTATACTACTGTTGCTTTTATTTATATGAAAAGATAAATGGGTGTTATGGGGCAAAAAAAATTATATTGTATGGTAGGCATTTTACCTACCACCATGCCTTTCAGTTTAATGGCAACTTCTTTCAAGAGGAACACATATTGTATTTCAGAAACAAATGTTCTATTATTTATTTTATTGATCTAAATATTGCTGTCAGTATATATAAATGTAATAACTTTACTTACATACACATTGAATGCTTCTCGTACAATCGAATTTGCTGTTAATTTTTTCTTCTTCATTTTACTGTATAAACAACTGAGATTCATTCACGTGAATTCATTCTATTGTATATTGTAAGTTGTATATGTGTAAATATCTCAGAAGTGTTGTTGTTGTTATCTATATACAATTAAAAAAATATGATAAATAATTACCTTTTTTTTTATAAACCCAATTGACCGAGGTTCAGAGAAGGAAACATTACACTTTAACAAACAATACTTAATATAATGCACAGATGACATCGCTACAGAATAAACCAAAACAAGAAGTTTTCGTAGTAATGAACACTATAATAACTAGTACAAATAAAAAAGATATTCATAATAGCTACGCAGGTTCAGACGAATATGATATATATACGCCCATACTTTGAAGAAAATACCATTACTTGGTATGAAATAGCATAAAACAATCGACCCGCTATGCTCGGCCTTATTTTTACCTATACCGAAAATAACGTCTTCCCACTTCCCCGAACACTCGATTCTTTTCTATGAAAATATATATTTTATTTGAATCATGTGTGCAGTTAATGTTTCTAATTTAATTCTAATTACAAACACATACTGGCATGCCAGAACAAAATAGACTTTGCATTATTAGTCCATTTTAAGGTTTTCATGGTGATATTTTCAATTTGAAATGCCAAGCGACACTGATAGTAAAACTAGCACTTAGAAATGAAAATTAACAAAGAACATAATTAATAAAAAAAGAAAATGTTAGAGAACACATAGAAATAGAAAAAATGACATAGGGCATATGCTATTGGACTAGTCTGACCACAACTTCATTAAAAAAAGTTATAAAATCACTATATGAGGATTTATCATTAACCAAACTTGAAAACTTCTCAACGTCGGTTAGTTAATTGTGATGTCGATGATAATATGTATGTCAGTGTAAGAAAACAGATGTAATTATATGAAGACATCAGCAGTGTGATGTAGTCAAAGGATTATGAAATATAGTAGGAAGAAACTTACCGAATAACGCTCGTACTCAGACTTAGTAATGACCCAAGACCATAATTAATGATCCCGCTTTTCGTTGTCCAGGAATATAGTTCCCTTTAATTATAGTGTATTTTTTCTTTATTTTTTTTCTTTCCCTTTCTCATACATTTCTCAGTTTTTCTGGGGTGGAAATGAAAGATGAGAGCTGAAATAAACTTTTGGATGATTTATTTTAAATGATTTTAATATGGAAAGAGTGATTATGCCAGGTGCAAAAAGGTAATATTTATACTTTTCTTTTTTTTTAAATTTTTTATTCACTGCACCATAAAAGACCTAAAAGTACTAGTGGCCTTAGGTTTTTAAAAATAGCAAAAAAAGTAAACGGTCATGATACCTATTCAAATTCATTTCTGAATAGTAAAATGAAAGTACTTCAGTTACATGTAACTGTGAATGAAGAATTTTTTGCAGTGTTAGAAAGTGGTGAAAATTCTAAAAAGGCTATCATTATCCCTTACGGGCCAGGAAATACTACCGTGCCACCTAAATAGTTAGTCGTGGATAAACTCATTAAATCGAATATTGAATCACAAAATTACTGAACTCCGAACCAAATGGTAAAATCTCAAACAAATCGAACGAAAGTAAAACAACTGTCATATTCCTGACTTGGTACAGGCAGTTTATCTGTCACGATTGTATAAATTCGATAATTAATTTGTACTAATGTAAGAATTGTTAGGTTGCTCTTTGTAAATACAGCTGTTTATTAAACCACGCCTCGTTTGGGAAGATATAGAATATCCATAGATTAATAATTTTGTTTACATACTGGGTCTCAGTTATGATCTCAATGTTGAATCTCATAGAGACCTAACTTGGGAATGAAACCAGAAAATATACATGTGTATATTGTTTATATTAAAATCTGTGGTAATCCTACAGTCGAGGTATGGGTAGTTAAGAAATTTAGTTTTAGTTTAAACACTTAGAAGTTCGGGGCATATAAACGTTGAAAATATGCCACACAGCCCTATATTTTGACCTTTAAAAAAATAGTAGTGACGTTACGCACGTTATTGCGTCAATACTACAACTACATGTATTCAACAAGTCCACCCTTATAAACAGCTTTTCTATAAATTCAGAACAGTTAAGATATATAAAACTTATATCCATAGACTAGAAAGGTAAATACTATTTCGAAAAAAAGTGCAAATTGTTTTATCATACTTTACTGTAGTCTAAAATAAGGAGAACATATTGACAAAACGTCAAAAATATGCGCATAATAACTTTTGCAGGGGTGTTTGTGTTCTTCAAAACAGTGTTATTTCCACGAAAATTCGAATGAATGATATGCTTTATATATAAAGTATTACAATATTACTGAATATGCGTTCCTGTAACGATCAACGCTATTTTTTGGTAAAAACAAATAGTGGTCATTATGGTCAGATTTTGGAAAATGTTAAGTTATCAAAATTTATAGGTTTTAAAATATAAGATTATATGATATTTCGTTTGTGTAAATTATGCTCACAAAAGTACATACATAGACCATATCAGAATCGATTTTTTTGCAGCACTCACACTTCATATAAAAATGCAACGGCTTCTGGAAAATGTCTTGCAAGATGTCCAATGTCGGATTTTGCAGATTTTTACAAATAATTTGGCATTTGCGACGCTATTCATTGAAAAATTAGATTAGTTGCATGCTACATAGTGCTTTTCCGTAATTGTGCTTTAACTTTGCAAAACAGCTACATAGTTTTTAATAATTTGCGTAGTCAAAACGACTTCGTTTTCAAAGAAATGAAATGTCTTGCAAGTTTGTCCACTGGACGATTTTCATACGTTTTCAACGTTGTCTATTCGGGGTACGCTATTTATGGTGGATCATCTGTATATTTCCTCCGACATAATTTTCTTGATGGTCAGATACTATCAATAAGACCACAAAGTATTAAAAAAAAAAAATCCGATGACTGGGGTTGTTCGTTTAGATGAGGTTCTTAAGTTGAGAAAAAGTAGTATCACGAGAGGAAAAAAAGAATCCTCTTTTTCAAATTTTCAAATTTGGGAAGCGTAAAACTTCGATTTTTTATTTTATTTCTCTGCAATAAGATTCATAAGTATAGAACTTGAAAGTAAAAATGAAATTGGGCCTAAAGCGTGCCATTGGCTATATACACTTCTGCACATCATACAAAGCTTGTAAGTATATGAGATGAATTATAATTAACCTTTTATTTCTGACAATCGTTTCATTTTTTAATCTAATTGTACCGCTATTAGTAAATTGAATTTTATAAGCAAGACCCGTTTAACTTGTAATTCCCGACAAACTTTTTATAGTTAAACAAAATATATATCTTTCTCCTTTTCGGATCTAAATGGGGAAACATTGCATTTCATTACGTTTTATGTCAATTGGTCTCTGGTAGAGAGTTGTCTCATTGGCACTCATCATACCGTATATATCTTCTCATTTCATATAGATTTATGCATTACCCAAATGCGATATATTTTTATGTTTGCTGCTTACGTTACTTCAGTGGGAAATATTTCATGCATATTCAGTACAACTAGTAATTAAGAAGTATCCATATTGATATGCAAAACAAAAATTACAAGCGAAATAAATTTTTTTTATCTCAAATAATCATTAATCGCCGTAAAACGTAAAAATTTGACGTTATCATTTGAGACTGTTAAGGGTACAGTTTTAGCTGTAAAAGAAGTTCCTATGGGAAATTGCATTGTCAATATTTACAGAAATGCAACCTATAAAGGGTTAAAAAAGAGAACATAAAGAATTTCACAAAATCTGGTTTATCTCAGAGTTTAAAAAAAAAAATAGCTCGAATTTAAATTTTAATAAATATTCCATGAAGATTGAAAAAAAAATCATGGGTCTTAACTATGATGACTTGATACAAAATCACATTTTACAGTATGCATCATGGTTTACTTAAAGTTCTGAATTTAAAAATAGATTCATAACATGTTCTTATTTGTAGTTTAAATTGTTAAAAAGTGCTGATATTTACTCTTCGCAGTCATTGAAACTCATTGATCCTTTCTAAATATAATTGGTAGGAGGTTTTGTCCTGTCGATAACCCAAAGTAAGCCGTACCACTAAAGGTGTTGTTTTGTGACCGCAACATAAAAAAGTACAAGCTAGAATAACAAAAAGACAATTAGTATAGTGTGCTCTATCTTAAATATGTACTAAATATTCAACGTTGCTAGAAACAGAGGAATGATTTAGGAAATGCGAGGCCCCAGTGGCAAAAAACAGAGGAAAAATGACTACCCCTGGATCATAAAACAAAGATGTGGACTGGAGACAGAGGCAGGACTAGTTACTTTTTTTTTATAATCTTGTATGTTGGAAGGATTAACTCTACTAAGCATTAAAATTACATGATTTAAAGTATAATTCTTAAATGCTTTCAATTTGTTATCAGAATAGTTTCAAACAGGTTCTAGACAGTTCATGTCAGAAAACATGCACATAGGGTAAGCTATCATCTTCTAAAGTTGATACCGGTATTGTATGGAGATAAAAATTATGCATAAGTGTTTACATTTGTAATATATATTCAAAAAGTATTCATTAAATTTTCAACTTCTGTTGATTTCATGTGGTTCTAAATTGTATATAAATCATGATTGTCTGAGTAAATGGTCCAAATATTATTTTCCATTTTGACAAGGAAGAAATTGAAATGATCCTACATGTCGGTCATGATCCTTCAAGAATTCTCCAAGAAACCACGAAGGGGGATAGTAGTATACGAAAGCAAATGAAATTTATCAGTCAAATATAGGGGATAAAAAATCTGTCCTTCAATAATGATAAAATTGCATTGAAGTAATAGAGGAAATATTTGGATCCAAGTTCCATATACGAGAAATTCAGGTGAACGACAAACACATGACATTGACTGATACAACACCTTTATCACCAGCTGAGTATAAATTTTGTATATTCCGAAGGAATACTGAATATCTTAAGGAGGGAACCAACCTACACATGCCATTGCTTTAAAACGATCATAAAAAATAACATACCAAGTGTGCAGTATATAAACAACTACAAGTATATGTACTTCTACGATGGTACTTGTGTGACACTTCCGAATCTTATTTGGTTGCATAATTTTAAATCAATAAAACTGCGTATTTTTGTTATTTTTACCGAAAAATAAGACATAATGTATTTACATGATCGTTGTTCAACAGTACTAGTAAACCATTGCTTGAAGCATTATATCAATATAGATTTTTAAGATATTTATTTTGTTGGCAATTGGCAAAATGGAAATAAAATTGCTGACAAATGCTTCCCTTGAAACGGTTAATCTTTCATCTTTCAATAAATTAAAAGTTTTGGATTATCTTTAACTTCTCCAAGACATATAATCTATAAACTATATCATTGGAAATTATAAATTGAACAAAGACGCTCAGAACATTTTGTAAGTTTTTGATAGCCTGGGCTTTTAAAACTGGTTCGAAACTGTTATGGAGATGATTTTTCAACCTAATAAAAAGCAAAATCGCGATCGTGTTTTTTATATGAAGTTTTGTTGGAAATTATTTGCAACTAATGACATTATGAATAAGGATGATTTTGCAGCCGGAAGCCCGCCTCGGTCCTTCTTAAAAAAAAATATTACAATAGGAGAATGTTTTTGAAAAGCATAAAATACACTGGAAACGGGTTTCATTATGTTTAAGCAAGTTCTATAACTGTTTAGCTAAATAGATCATAAATGAATACATGGCCCACCTAAATACAAGGTCAATGTGTACTTGTCAAACTTAGGACCATAAACGATTACACGTCAAATACGAGTATTTTGTACTTTCAATGGATCATAAATGAATAAATACATGCACCACCTACATACATGTTCAAGTGTATTATTCAAGATATCATAAATGAATACTACATGACGCACCCAAATAAACGATCAAGGTGTATATGTAAAATTTTGTTTTTTGGTTGGTTAGGTGCATCATAAATTAGACAACAACAAAGCCCATTTAAACCTTCTTTATGTATCCAAAGACCATTTAAACCTTTCTTACAGATCAAAAGACCATTTAATCCTTCTTTACGGATCAAAAGACCATTTAACCCTTCTTTACGGATCCATAAGTATTATGATAACAAACCTATTTATATACTATATTTCTGTTTTTGCGGAACGTTGGGTGACTTTTTGGCTTGTTAGTATGTACCGAAGTTTATAACACTAAAGCGGCTTCCCGGTTGTATGAACTTTGCATCTTCCCTAATCTTACTATGAAACTTAGCATTTTGAAACTTCGCTGTATTTCTATTATAAGGTTTTTCAAAGAGCAACCGTGATGCGTAATAGATGTTGTTATTCCTTGGGTACATACAGTATCTTTTCTTTTGTCTTGTAGAAACTCTGTGCGGCAACATATTACAAAATATTGTAGTTTTTACAGTATATAGTTTTCACTGTAACTTTAGGTACATTTGAAAGACCATCATAGAAACTTCCCCTCTTGTAAGTGCTTCAATTGGTAAGAAGTATAAACTTGACAACTGTCTTCCTTGTCTTCATTCAGTAATTTGATATGGCGCGGATAAGCAACTGGTTTTTAGGAATTTTATTATTTTCTTCTTTATGTTACGTTTCCTATGGGTAAGCAAAATTGAATTTTAAACATGACATTCACCACTTTACTTTCAACATTTTTTAATTTGAAGTGTATTACGTTGTACCAATTATTACAAAAATAAGATACTCTCGAAAACAGTTACAAAAATTAGATGTGTCGTGCGATGTATTTCGTGTTGAAAGAGGCGAAAAGACATTTAAACTCAAAAGTCAATATTTTTATATAAATCTTCATCAGAAATACCCAAGAAAAACAAATTTGTTGCATGTGAAATGAGGTCGATAACAGGATATTCCATAATAACTTTTTCCGTTTCGTTGAAGTGTGCTTACTTTGAGTTACGTAGCTCGTGAGATAAATCCGCCGCACGGTTTGTATTTAAGTAACATTAATTTTTCAAGGTTATCAAATAAAACAGCAAACAACGACTTATGCTTAAAAATGACAGCAAAAATAATGTCATTGGCCAATCTGTTTTTTGCAAATTGACAAAGGAGTAGGTCCGGTAAGGGCCGATTTTGGCCTCAATTTTCAAGTTCATCTAACGAAATATTTTAGACACTTTTTAAACATTTAAGTGACTATTTCAATTGAAATCATTAGTTTATGTGACAGATTTTAACTGATTAAGTCATTTAAAACGCTCCTATGCAAGCTTAAATATGAAAAATCTATTAAATATGCCAAAAATCGTCATTTTTCAGATGGTTTTTGTCAAAAACGAAAGTGGCCGCATCCGTGTTCATCCTCAACCTTTATATATACCATGTATTATCATCAAATACAACTTACATTTCAATATTATGAATGAACATGAATGCGGCCACTTTCATTTCAGACGGAAACCGTCTAAAATTTAACTAAAATGCTAAAATTGTGAAGATTTCAGTAAATTAGCATGACTTAATGATGCTAATACTGGGTATATGTGCATTGTATTGTCAAAATCAGCCCATATTTATGTAGCAGAATCATTCTTCTTTCCAACAAATAGCTTAACGATTACATTTTCCCAATTTTGTAAATTGCTATATTTTGGGGCCAAAAAGGGGTCTTACTGAACCTACTCCTTTTTAAATAGATGTGTTCTAGTTTTAAATTTTTCAAAACTTTTGTGGTAAATTTTTCTGCGTTGATCATCAATTTCTGATCTGTGTAAGCTCGACATATTTCAATACAAGTTTACTCTGTGACTATTAGATGTTTATTAATGTGAAGATATTTTGTTTAAATGGAAAAACGCTTTTCTTAATTTATATAATACTTAAAAGCTTTTCTTCTGTAATCATGTATTTCAGTTTCGGTCTTTTGAAAAGAAAAAAAATCCAACCCCATGAAACCATGAACGACTAATAGAACAGACTTTAGTTACTTATCAAACCTGGAAATATTTAATAGGAATACGATGTATCGTAAATTGAATTACTGATTTTAGAAAATAAAATGAAAACAATTAAAAACCAATTGTTCAGAGAACAATTGAAGGTCTTTCCACCCAAAACATGTATTCAAATATGAAAGAAGTAAAATTAGGGTTAAAATGTCATTTCAATCGTCAAATGATAGCTTAATATTGTAAACTGATTAAAATAATATATGGTTCTTTTTAATATATTTTTAAATAAGGGAGATCATTTGTTACCGGTCTGAAAAATGTTACTTCCGATACTATTTGAATATTTACTTGACACTGATTCGAAAAATATCTCATTCTATATACTATTATTTTAATAAGGTATGAAAAAGAGCTACTTCCGGTTTACACAAGGTCACTTCCGGTTTTTTTTCAAGGTTAGATGGTTTGAAAGCTATTGCAAAAAGTCCCATGGCTTTATCATGTATACATATGAGATAAAAGCAAAGGTTAAAATCTAGAACCTCAAATCAATAAATGACCTTGAGATCAATTTCAAGGTTATAAACCAAGGATCTCAAATCAAAAGACCATAGGTCTTGATTGTATTTGGTTTATGAGGTATATTACCGAACACGTATTTCTAAATACAAGAGAGGAGAAAACTCCCTTTTACGTTCAACGTACCCTTGCAATCAAAATTAACGTGTTACGACATGTCGCAACTAAAAATGTAGTAAAAATAATTTGTTGATATCTTATACGGCTTTTGGGAATAAGTTACAATAAGCCAAATTCAAAATTAGAATATGACCTTGACCTTTGACCTTGACCTAATTTTCATATTTTTGGGACCAAGGACCTCAAATCAAAAGATCCTAGGTCTCTAATTTATGGTTTACAAGATAGAAATGCATATCACTTATATCAAATACATAAGGGGAAATAACTCTCATATGGAGCGTTCATATTGCTTCGGTCAAAATAGGACAAATCATTCGAAGGATATAACGAGCAATTTTATAAAATAAATTTGTCATAATCTTGTACGGTTGCGAAGGAGTAGTGGATACAAGGAAAACAGTGTTTGGGGATATAACTCCTACAAAGAAAAGTATTCGGTTACGCAGGGTAAATTTCAAAAGCGCATAAACTGTTCGATTTCATATACCAAATATTTAAGCGACATATTGAGAAACAAATATTTATCGCAAGAACAAAATTAGGCGGAAGAAAAACAATAGCTCTTTCCACAGAAAAGTGGAAAGACCTAATAATAAAAGCAAATTATAATTTCTTTGCTATATAATGTTACAAAACTTGTAAGCGTCAGCCTATTTGGACTTAAGAAAGTGTTAAGTCCATATTAGACTGCAAAATGTGAAGCATACATATTCCTGAAGATTTGTAAAAACTACTTGTACGCTCCAAATTCCGGAATAATATCACATTGATATGGAGTCTTAAGGTAGGTGCTGTTTCATTTTCTATTCTATTGCATCATTCGTACATTCATGGATTTTAGGAACTCAACATGCAACGCGGATTACTCCAGCTTAGATACGACATGTCAACTCTATCTGGATTCAGATAACAGCAAATAATAGCCAACGAAAAAAACAATGTTTTGGTTTAGAGTTATACGGACTGAACCCATTTTTCTAGAAATGGCAGAAATAGTTTATGCAAGCCCTAGATTTATTTTTTAAAATGTGTAGCTTTTATTTTACAGGGGTTAAAATAGATACACACGGAAATCTTGCCTTCGCTGCAGTTTTTCAAATTATCGTATTTGCCCTATCAGAATCTAAATAATTCATGCAAGCTTTACATTTGTTATTGTTTTCACATAGTCTGGGTCATGAGAAAATATCCATTAAGTCGATAGCTAGCATGAATTATTTCTTAAATTTCTAATTAAAATTATCATCCATCAATGTTACTGATAGCGAGAAGCCGCCCGAGGTCATCATCACCCCACCAATTTAAAATTTTAAAATGTTCAAACATCTTGTAAATAGTTGGGATATGCACATCTAGCACAATCCCCACCCTTCAACCATATATCGTCTTGTTTGCAACGTACAGATGAATACAATGACATATAGTGTAAGTCCAAAGTGGTCATAAAATCCTTTAAATTTCGACAAAAGAGAAAATATATATACATATACACATTTGCATTTACTGTTTGTCTGATGATAATATACAATTACGGTCTTTTGATGAGGTAAATATGTGGTACTATTGACCTTTTGAAAAACTGACTTCCACACTTCATGTGAAGAACCAGTGCAATAGCTCTTCGGGGGATCCGTAGGTGGCATGTTGCAAGGACATTTTTTTCTGTCCTTATCCAATATACTCTAACTTGCAGTGGCAGTCTAAAATTTCTCGACATTAATCACGAACATCCTCTGTTACAGGACTTTTAAAGATGTATCGTTAACTGGTGCTCGTCTTAAACATGTATGAAATATTTGCCGGTAGACGTTGACGAATTCAACTAAAAAAAAATCGCGAAATATCAGTAAAACGATCTGTAATATTACTCGAAGAAAGAGGACCGATTCATTAAAAAGTTTGATACTATGCATACCGTGATGATTATGATAGCTGTGCCAAGAGTGGCGACGAACACATGATTTCATCTGACTTCAGCCTTTGTATTTGTAAAAAAACGCCATACCTAGACCGTAAACGTGGTTCCCTAAAAAACGTATCGCTACCCGTATAAAATATACACTTGATAGACATCATGCCGAAGACGGAAAATTGTAACCGATAAATCTATAAACTATCAAATTGATGCTTTTTCTCTTTTGAGAATGATAACACAGATATTTGTATGGCCTATTTTTATTAATAATTTCCTTAGTTTAATGCAAATGAAGAAACCAAAATGGCAATGTTTAAACAGGTAAACAATGCTACATATTCAAAGTCAATGAATTATGACTACAGCTGCAGGGATAAATAACTTTCCCTGAAATTAGAAAAGTCAGTGCTTATAAAACAGTAATGTAGTTCCCGTTAAACTTGCATTAATTTAAAACAATCTGTAGCTTGTAAAATATGCAAAGGTTTGAAAGTAAACAAACTTTGATGAGGGGAAAACAAAACTACCGAACTCAAGGGAAATTAATAACGGAATGCACTTCATGAAAATTAAAATTAAAATGACAGATTAGACGACTCGGTATTCTGGTATCTTAAGAGTTAGTGAGACTACGAAAACATGTCGCTAGTGATTTGAGACATAAACATATGAATTATTGTTTCCATATGATAACCGTAAACCGTAAAGAATATCGATTTCAAACTAAGGTGAACTCGTTACCAATTGCAAGGCAATCATTTTCTTAGAAGTGCATGGAAGAGCACCTCACAAATTAAAACTAACTGGACTTTTATCTGCCCTTAAAACTGTTGGATTTGCGTCTATTTAAAAAGAATAATAAAATTGGATCAAAAGGTTTTGTTAATGGTTTAATTTTAAGTAAGAGCAAGTGGTTTTTAGTCTGAAGGCCAAAAGTAATAACTTATTTATTTATTATTTTATTACTTTGATTTTAGTGGTACCTGTAGTAGACAGAAAGCGGTATGGTATACACAGAGCGTGTGCACTTGCTGGTTTTGGTGGTGGTGGACTGTGCTCGGGTATGTTCAATAAGTTATCATTAAATGCAAACGCAACTTACCGTGACTGTCCCACTGGTATCTTTCGCCCATCTTTTATATAAGTCTTTTAGACGAATTTAAATCTGTCTTATTGACTATAGTTGCAAACTAAATACAGATTTTTGTCGCCGACAGGGTTTGTTTAAGGTTATAAACAAAGGTTAATCTCAGTTTCAGCACATTATTGATTTAGTTTGAAACAAATGGCAAACCTCGTATGTTAAGCTTTTTTTTTTTTAAATTAGATATAGGAAGATGTGGTGTGAGTGCCAATGAGACAACCCTCCATCCAAATAACAATTTATAAAAGTAAACCATTATAGGTCAATGTACGGCCTTCAACACGGAGCCTTGGCTAGAAGGTTTTAAGAAAATTAAATTGACTGTAGATTTCAGTAAACTTACACATACTTTCACCGCAAAAATGCACAGTCTAACTACCATGATAAAAGTTGTTTTAAAATTATTTTTGAATTGTTTGTTGAAAATGAATTTGCTGCATATGTTGTGAAAATATTTTTATAGAACGATTTATCAGTATAGAGATACTCCTTAAAACGTACACTTTACAGGAAACTGATTTGTTCCCGCTTTAAAATCTCAAAAGATAAGTTGATCTTTTATGGAATTCTGATACTTATACTGTATCGTGTGGACATACAGTCATTGGACAAAAGTGCGTTCCCACTAAAAGAAGTTTTATCATTTTACCTAACTTCAATATTTAAATAAAAATTATTACTAAGGACCTACATGGCCCATTTATATAAAAAAAAATACCATAAAATGGAGAAATGTTTAAAACTCTATTGCTTATTTGTCCATGCTATCAGTTATGCTCTTTTTGATTTGCTGACAAGGGAAACGCAAAGAAAAATATTTCTGGAAAAGTTTGATTTGTATTCTAACCAAATTAAAATTGTAAAAAATTGAATGTGTGTTTAACCCATCAGAAAATAAAACCAGTCCTCTCAAAGTTGATGGCCAAATAAAGAAATTAAACTTCACACTTTTCTACATCTTATGGTATCTATGGAAATTGCTCACAAAATAACTTGGTAATATGTTTTTGAAAAATATTGATTTTAGTTGAAATAATAGGACATTTTTTAATTTTGAACTCACTTTTTTCTAATGCCTGTATAGCTCATCGCATGTTTTATCATTCCTGGTTTTCCAAGAATATTGGAAGAGAAAATCCAGAAATGCGCTTCGGACACACAAAATATATTCAATTTACTGTAAATTCAGTAATTGCGTGCATGTATTATTGCTATTTTTAAACAATCGACAACAATACCAGGTTTATTTAAGTTTTATATTCACATTTGTTCATCTAGTCTATTTTGTCTTTCCTGATTTTTAAGAAGTCAGATGATATCCAAAAAAATGTATAAAACGATGCAAAATGCAAAACGTTGAATTGGAAAATTAAGTAACACGATTTGTATTAAAAGCCCTTTACTTTTTGCTTTGGTAAACGGGCCTCAAGTACATTCTTGTTCATTTCGAAGGCAAATTAAGGTTCGTAAAGAAATTGGTATGGATGATTTTTGTTGTGTGTTTTTCATTAAAAATGTTTAGTCTAAATAGGTTAATGGAAGGCTTGTTAACACAACAGTTCAGGCTATCTGTACCATGTGTTGTTCTTGGCTGTTTGTCTGAGTTTGAACGTATATTGTTTGAGGTTTTGAAGGATAGTCTGATCTGCCTTCAAGTCTGATCTAGACCATATAAGTATTCGGACCATTTACGTATCGGACTTAAGCGTGTTCTATCAAATAGCACAGATTTTTGCACTTTAGCGTAGGCCATCGCACTTTAGCGTGACCATCGTGTTTTAGCGTCCCCATCGCACTTTAGAGTCCTACATATTGTTTGAGGTTTTGGGGGTAGTCTGATCTGTCTTTAAGTCTATTCTGGACCATATGAGTATTCGGACCATTCACTTTTCAAACTTAAGCGTGTTCTTTTAAATAGCACATATCTTCGCACTTTAGCGTAGGCCGTCGCACTTTAGCGTGACCATCGCGTTTTAGCGTCCTCATCGCACTTTATTAGAGTCCTACATATTGTTTGAGGTTTTGGGGATAGTCTGATGTGTCTTCAAGTCTGATCTAGACCATATAAGTATTCGGACCATTTACGTATCGGACTTAAGCGTGTTCTATCAAATAGCACAGATTTTTGCACTTTAGCGTAGGCCATCGCACTTTAGCGTGACCATCGTGTTTTAGCGTCCCCATCGCACTTTAGAGTCCTACATATTGTTTGAGGTTTTGAAGGATAGTCTGATCTGCCTTCAAGTCTGATCTAGACCATATAAGTATTCGGACCATTTACGTATCGGACTTAAGCGTGTTCTATCAAATAGCACAGATTTTTGCACTTTAGCGTAGGCCATCGCACTTTAGCGTGACCATCGTGTTTTAGCGTCCCCATCGCACTTTAGAGTCCTACATATTGTTTGAGGTTTTAGGGATAGTCTGATCTGTCTTTGAGTCTGTTCAGGACCATATGAGTATTCGGACCATTCACGTATCGGCGTATGGCAATGGCCACATGCGTATAATGGACCATAATCTTAGTATTTGGAAGATACAGATATATTTTTGAATAACTATTAACTTCCTTTAGTCTCCTGTATACCCAACATATATCCAAACAAGCTTTTAAGAGGCGGAAATCGTCAACAAACATAAGTTTACACTTCCACATAATGTTATCCTGTTTATGATTTTAGATTATGTGTTTTTTTTTTATTTTGGAAGTTTATAGTTTGTTGATAAGATGTTCTGTTACACCACTGTCCAAGGTTAGGGGAAGGTTTGCACCTTCAACGTAGTTTACCCCGCTACAATCTGTTTGTGCGTGTCATAAGTCCGCAGTCTTTAATTCAATGGTTCTCGTTTGTTGTTGTAATCCATATTTAGTTTTCGTTTAGCATTTTGTACTTAAACCAGAACGTTAGCTTTATCATAAGAATTGTTTTATATATGTCATATCGTTTTTGTTTTAATATCTGACTGTGAAGTTTGGTTTTTGATCATTGATGAAGGCCGTACGATAACAGATAACTGTCAATTTTTATGTCACTTTGTATCTGGTTGAGAGCTGTCTTATTTGGAATTATACCACATTTTCTTTTTTATGTTGATATATCAACCATTGTCAATATGATCATGCTAATGAGGATTGATTGTGAACAACACTTTACTGTAAACAATATTTAACTTAGTATACTTAATTTTTTTTAGTATATGAGTAGCAGTGCCTACACATGGAGTGTAAACTAGTATATCCCTGTTGAAAAAATTTCAAGAGCTAAAGTTCAAATACAATTATTTCAATGAGAGGGTTTCTGCTTACAATGAAGCTATTGAAGCAAAGGTTTCAAACGGAAAAGTCATCCCTTTTAAATAGATATAGGAAAATCTGGTATGAGTGCCAAAGAAACAACTCTCGAAGTCAAAATTTGTAAAAGTAAACAATTATAGGTTGAAGTACGATTTTCAACACGGATTCTCGGCTCACACCGAACATCCAGCTATAAAGAGCCCCCAAATGACTAAAAGTTAAACCATTCAAACCATTCAAACGGGAAAACCAACAATCTAATCAATACAAAAAAAGAGAAACGAGAAACAATTATGAACCACATGAACAAACGACAACCACTGAACATCAGGTTCCTGATTTAGGAGAGGTACACACACATGCAGCGCGTTTAATCGTTATAATAGGTACCAATCTCCACCCTTACCTGAAACAATAGTGTAATATCACAACATAAATCATCATGGTTTTATGGACCGTTATTGAATCTCTGTGTCAAAGGCCAAGAACATGCTTTAATGTATTTATAATAGGATTTTACTAGTATGAACACATGAATGTCATAGATTGAAAAGGAACTGGTAACCCTTTTTTGGCACCTTAGCTCAAACACTGTTTTTAATGAAGTTCGTGTTGTGTAACCTCTAGTTTTGGCGAAGAGAACTACGGGGGCTGCCTTTTATACATTTACTTTTGACCATATACATTTGATTTTTTACTTATTTTTTTTTTCGTCACCCCAAACAAATGTCAGTGGGTGTAATTCAAGCTAAATTAATATGGCTACCTAAATAAAGGCAACAGAAGTATACCGCTATTCAAAAGTCATAAATTGATCGAGAGAAAACAATTTCGATTCACAAACTAAAACCGAGAGACAAGCATCAATTATAAGAGGAAAACAACGAAACAACAGAACAAGTGCAAAAAAATACCGATAATGAAAAATACAGAGAAACATACTATAAGTTAACAACTGCCATATTCCTGACTTGGTACCGGACATTTTAAGAAAAAATGGTGGGTTGAATCTGGTTTTTCGGCAATTCAAACCTCCGCGCATTATAGTAATGATGCATATAACGTTAATATAACAACACTACATGACGGGAATACAGTACAATAATGTAAGACCACCAAATACAGAGAAATACACAAACAGACATTTCGACATGAATAACAACGAATAACTAAAATTAATTAAGGACAGTACACAAAAACAGCTTATTAGAATGACAAGTTGTGTGTCTGTCACTAGAACGCATCAACGCCACAAAACTAACAGTGTGTCTCAAATTTTGAACTAAACAAAAAATAAGTATGTGTCAAAGCTAACATTAAGTTGGAAAAAAACAAACCAAAAGAGCATTCCACCTCGCTTCCTTTCTAAAATGTTATAACAAACAAAACAAAACAAGAAATAGTAAATAGATATTTTTACTATGTAATTATATTTTCATTTAAGGTGTTGTAGGTATAGAACTGTTTGGAGAGTTTACTATACATATGAAAGTTATTGCTGTCCTGGATATAGGGGATATAATTGTAACACACGTAAGTTATGGAATCGTTTACTTCAACTCTTTCAAACATTCACTCATGTAATCATTGCTTGCTGAATTATTTATATTTCTAAAAACAGTCTTTCAAGATAATAGAAAAAAATAAACTGTTCAAAGGAGTAGGTTCGATAAAGCTCTATATAAATCTTGACCTCTTTGGGATGTAAAAATCAACGCTTTGGAATACAACTTTTACACGAATAGTTCTATTTAAGTTTCTCACATGTCTTTAAGTCACCTTAAAACATTTTCTATCTTGTAACATTGAACTTTATAATGGGGGCCAAATATGGGCCGTTGGTTTTCCCGTTTGAATGGTTTTACATTACTAATTTTCGGGGCCCTTTATAGCTTACTGTTCGGTGTTGAAGGCCGTACCTTGACCTATAACGGTTTACTTTTATCAATTGTTATTTGGATGGAGAGTTGTCGCATTGGCACTCATACCACATCTTTCTATCATGTTTACTTACCGAACTTACTCCTTTAATGTTGTTAAAAAAGTTTCTGTCTGATGTATGAATTGTATAACATTTTATAAAAATCTATTTTGAATTGTAGCATACTTATGTAGTGACGATATTTTAAATGTTTTTTTTTAAAAACTCGCTGGGTTTTGTATTTCCAAACAAAAAAGTAAGGTATGTCTGTCAAAAAGATTAAATGTCAAAGTCTTTCCCGCTTACTCTGGAATTTTATCACATGTGTTATGTCCGTTAGATTTTTTTAAAGATATACTTGAGAAAGGTCGGAAATAATAATATTTTTTAAGTGTGAAATCTTTGTCAATTGTTTACATTTCTCTATGTTTCAGCTATTTGTAGCCCTTCTTGTCAGAACGGCGGTAGATGCACCAGTCCGTTCAAATGTTCTTGTCCTGGTGGTTATACAGGAGATATTTGTTCAGGCTGTAAGTAATACTTTGGTTTACTTGATCAGGCAATGATAGTTAAACAGGTTATTTTTGCATCCAATCTATATACTCTATATTTTCTGTTAGCTGTCCGTGAACGGTTTATACATTACCAAGACTGGCATCACACGTTTATGGAACAGTTCTACTCGCTTGTAATTCAGTAAGGAATGGCTAAATTATAAAATTGTAATGTTCTGCTTTTGGTAAAATCAGTTCTGATTTGTCAGTACTTTAACAGTACTGGTTTTTACAGTACTGTAACAATGTTGATTTTTGTGGCAGACGTTTTGTATCAAAATAACTTTCCTTCAGTTAGAATAGGGTGTTGATATAAGTTATGTTTTATCTGATAGTGGTCACTAGTTTATAATGTATGCACAGACTACAAGATCTAATTTGAAATTCTCACAAATACTTCAACGGTCATTCATATTTAGTTTCTGGAAGATATACAGTATAAAATTGAGAAAGGAACTGGAAATATGACAAAGAGACAACATCAGGGGAAGGCTACTATTTTGGTACAGTTCAGTGGAAAATTAAATACGGCACACTAAACTTCAAAACATGTAACTGATCTAAAAAAATATATGTATGCAAAATTAAAAAGGCCAGAGTCTCCTAACTTGGGAAAGATGCAAACATACGCCGGGGTTAAATATGTTTTGTGAGATCTCAACCCTCCCCCTATACATCTAGCCAATACAGAATAAAGAAACACACAGCCATTCGCACAGTAAAATTCAGTTTAATAGAAGTCTGAGTCCGATATCAGAATAGGTAACAAAAGAAACGAAGCATTATTACAATGATATATAGATTAATAAAGAATTACTAGCAGATACTGACATGTCTTCATTATATGCACTGTTAGCTGTGTTTGTGATTGCATATTATATAAAGTAAATGTCACTAGACTTTTCTACATAAGTTGCAAATACACTTGCCATACAAGAAGGTTTGATTTGACAGAATTGCATTACTAATACATATTTACGACTTTTTTTGTGTATACCGGTTCCATCAAAGCCCCAAAGTAATGAACGATTAAAATGGATAACGTAGTCTAAACAAACTACATCCACTTAAGTACATGCTCGTGACCTTGACAGATATATAGTAAATGAGTTAGTTTCTATTTTTTTGGATTCGAGCGTCACTGATGAGTCTTTTGCGTATATACAAAATTAAGTCCTGGTATCTATGATACGTTTATTTACAACCACTGGGTCGATGCAACTGCTGGTGGAGATTTATTTCCCTGAGGGTATCCCCAGCCTAGTAGTCAGCACTTTTTGTGCTGACATGAATTATCATTGATATGGTTATATTTATAAATTAACTATTTACAAAATTTAGAATTTTTGAAAAACTAAGGCTTTTCTACCTGAGGCATAGATTATCTTAGCTGTATTTGGCAAAACTTTTAGGAATTTTGGTCCTTAATGCTCTTCAACTTCGTACTTTATTTGGCCATTTTTATTTTTTTGGATTCGAGCGTCACTGATGAGTCTTTTGTAGACAAAACGCGCGTCTGGCGTATATACAAAATTTATTCCTGGTATCTATGATGAGTTTATTTAAACATGTTTACGGGCGTGAAAAGGTATTTTCTTTCATCAGTTCGGCACGAAAACTGAAAACATCTGACACTTATATACATATTTTTAAATGTAGCCCTGTATAATATTAGTATGGATTAATACCATATGCGAAACATTACATTCTAATATAGATACTTATCGTTACAGTAGCTGATTGCTCTCACACAAAACCTTGTTATCCAGGAAGGTGTTATGGTGGTAGTGGGTGTAGTTGCACTAATGGATTCAGTGGCGCAAGTTGTTTAGAACGTAAGTTAATTTGACATAGCTATATATATATATAAATTATATAGAATATATGAATTTATATGTTTTTTGTATATTTGTTTCTGTTATCAAGATGACATATACCAACTATCTCTGTTTATTAATTCCAGTATCTATGATTAGTTTATTTATACCAAAAGTGGTAGAAATATCGTATTCAATGCATGGAATTTTATAGCTGATAATGTGGTATACGCTTAGCTCATTGTTGAAGCCGTACGATGACCATAAGTTGTTAATGTAGTCTCTTTTGTCTAGTTGTCTTATAATTACCGGCAAGCATACCATTACTTCTTTTTTATATGGAAAAAATGAAAACACTTCATAAAACACTACGGTTGAAACACGCAACACAAAGATTGTCACAGTCATTTATGAAATCAGATATTTTTAAAGGTGTAATGGAACTATTAACAACCAAATTTGTCACTTGTTTTAAGAAAGCTTCAAGTTTCAAAATACAAAAATACAAAATTATAAGACCAAGCAACTATATCAGACGTTGACATGTATTTTTTTTTTTACACAAAATGGGTTTTAAGACTCTTTATTAGTTTGATAAAATGTAGGTAATATATAAACTTTACTTTTGAAATGAAAAAAGGAAATTCACACTACAGTACTCCACATTTTATTATTCGGTAAATAACAACACCTCTTATAAATTGTCTTGAACCTTGAATGATAACAAGAAAAAATTGCTTTAAAAACATATGCTTTGTTTTCTTTCCAGTAAAGAGTCAAAAGTTTAAACCACTAATTGAGAGGATTAATTCAACTTTCACTTACCACAGTTTTACTAAAAACAAAGATGCATACAATTACATGGCCGATGCGACAAACAGAACTGATGGTGATGTTGTGTGGACGAATCAAAATAAATTCAACCAATTAGAATTTGACCTTGAAGCCGTCGTAGATACTAAAACTGTATTTCCTGACAATCCACCCGAACCTTCATATATAATGGAAAGTAAACTGGGTATTGTAGCTGCAAGTGTTAAGATAATACACGAAAAACTTGGAACAAGTAAAATCATTTTTCAATAAAAATCATTTTTTTGATAAAAATCATTTTTTGATAAAATCAATGTTTCTTTTTTTAAATTAAACTATCCAATTTTTTTTATGTCTGTATGCAAGATAATAACTAATCAAAATGATCATCAAGACAAATACAATAGCTCTTTAAGAGAGTTTGTCTCGCATTTACAATAAAATACAATAAGCAGTATATATCAATATACATTTCATAGTTATTCAAAAGAGTGACGATACTTTCCTCCATGCATTATTTCACACCAGGTCATTTGTGACCTTATTCTAGCTAAAAATATAATTTATAGCTTTCTGTTTTACTTGAAACTTCTTGATTTAAAGAAATGGGGGAAATAACTCCATTTGTAGTTTCAATTTCAATTACTGAAGTGGATTCCGCATTTCAATTTTGATGGATTTTGAGAAATTTTTATTATAAACAAACTGAATAACATAATTACTCTTAACCAAACAAATATTCAATAAAAAGAAAAGCTATGCATTTTTCGTCTGATATAAAAAAAAATTTGGTCAAGAATGCCATTCGATTTATTTAGTCTTATCAACAAGAATATTCAGAATAACATATCAATTTAAAAACTACTTTTAACACAAATAACTGGATATCGTTTTTATTTTTAGGATTTGAAATGTTTAAAGAAATCGTTACTGTAAGCCATAAGACCCTTTAATATTCTCCAGTTTCGTATTTTATGTAAACAGGATTCCTTTGCTACTTTCATGTTTTTTACTTATAAATGAAGAAAACTCAGATTTTTGCCGTGTTTCATCACTTGTAACATAATATGACATTTTTCTTTGATTATACCTAAACCGGAATATTTTGTTTAATAAATGCAATACAATTTTGTTGGGGAGATCTTTTTTTAAAGATTTTTTTATGACAAATCAGAGTCGGAATATTTTGTTCTAAGAATTCACAGGCCCAAAAAAAACAAATGGTATATGCCTTAGAGGAACATGAGTCGCTCATTTCAGAAAAATAACTTTTTGTCATATCTGATGTGCCGTCTTCCCAACTAGATCGGTTTTCTCGTGCGCGCGCTAAGCAGCGGGCTAGAACAACTGACACTCCTACTGGTTTTTTATTGGATAGAAAATCACCAGGCCACTATTAAATGATGTTACAAAACATATACACCACGCCTTACTCATTAACATATTTAAACGATATGATAATTATATATGAGTCTGGATACGTTTGTAGGGTGATGCTTGCACAGTGTGAAGTTCATTTTCCCTAGCTAGAACACATTTTGTTGATGGGCCTGATGCAGCACGACTTCAGGAGCAAGATTTTCTCCCTGTGTTGAAGACCCATTATTGGCCTCGGGCTGTACCTATTCATTATTCGGGTTGTTGTCTATTCGACACTTTCCCCATTCTCATTCACAATATTACAGCATGAGTCTCCTGCCAACCTAAGTTCCGGGTATCGTTGTTTTGAGGACTCAAAATGAAATCAACATGAAAACACAAGAGATAAGATAAGCCTTATACGAAAACAGAGTTAAACGTAAGAAAATTTTAGGCGTTTCTATGTTTCTTTCAATTCCCTAGTAAGGTATGGTTTAAGAAGCGTTAAATGACTAAAATAATGACATGATTATCTTCTCAGGCATAATTGGGGTAAATTTCATCTTGAATTTGCATCACCTTTGCATTAAGAAATATAGTCTCTATACAGTTTTATAAATATTTGTCCTAATTAGATATTCGACATAGGGTTGGTGAATTTGAAAATTTCTATGTAGCCTTATACAGATTTGTGAGTATGTTGAGGCTCTTTGTATGTATAAAGCAAAAGTTCTGATTGTCGGTTATTTTGTAGATGGTATATATACAGCAAAAGAAAAGACTCTTTCGTGTCCAGGCGTGTCAACTAATCAACCAATCAGTGACCAACGTTTCAAGTGCTACAAAAAAGATAAATACATAATTCAGTTTGACTCTGGGGACAGGTTGGTCACTTTAATATGATAACACACCTATATCGTGTTACTCTGTGTTATTCTATGTTACATTTATATACAATTTGAAATATCTGCCTCGCAGACGGAAATTATATCATACGTCTTTGATAATCAATAAGGCGACATCTTTACTCGAGGACTATCAGTATCCCCCAAAGAACTATTCTTCCAATAAGTCTTTGCTTTGAAACTGCTATTACCAAGATGTTTAGCTGTTATGAAATAAAGAATCCAGTCGGGATGTAGTTAAAATTTACAGCACATTTACATAAGGGTGTAAGTTAATGTAGTGTCTTTGTTAGCTTACTTGATAGCTGAACCTTCAAATCATTAATAAATAAGCTAGTAACTTCTTTTTGTATGGATTCAATAATCAAGGAAGGAACCAGTCTTAAGTAGGAACAGTATATAAATAATGTGAAAGCAGTTTTACAAATTAGTTAAATAATATATTGTTAGGTTGAAGGTGTGTTTAAAATTTCAATTTCATTTCAATCAATTACCTCTGTTAATATTTTTAACAAGATTGTTTACATGTGTAAATATATATAACATTATGATGTAATCGATATAAAAACACCAATTCTTATATCTGTATTATATATGTTTATATTTGTTATAAGCGTATCATTATCATTATCTTTGATTTTGATGTGTATTTTTGAAGGAAGTACTACAGAAGGTGCAAAAAAATAACTAAGTCGGGTCAAATATTTGCACTGTCCTTAATTTTGATTAGTTCTCTACACCTAATAATTGACTCCACCCAAATTAAGGTATGTATAATAAGAATTTCATGGTTCAGCTAGCAAGCAATATAACAAAAGAAATAATATTAACTACATAATAAAGTCATTGTACTGTAATATTATTTATATTGCATCATTTGAACTAACCAGAAACAATAGTCTTACAGTAATAAGTCTGCATACATATCACAGAGAGAATCCAACTCTTGCTTATAGTTTGGTCATAAGACTTTATATATAAAGAGTTGACATGTTATCATAATGATTGATGTTTTTTGAAATTATTAAAATGGTGTTGGTCCGGGGATACTACAATGGTTTAAGTAATTATTTGTATCCCTATAGTTTTCAAAATGTACCACTGTGTGAATAAGGAGAAGAGAAAAGAGGGAATTCTAACAAAGTTCTTCTTAGGTAACAGGTCCGGCACTCTAGATTTCCTGACGTCATATTATATTTGCATTATAATTTTCCAATATAAAAGTCAAACATGGCCTTGAAAAAAACTGACCAATCTACTAAATGAACTACAATGCATTGTGGGCGTCTACGAGTTTACTAGCACTTAAAAAACGTGAAATTAATGGGAAAACTGTCAACTAATATAGTGTAAAAAATAATTATTTGGATTAGAAAAATATCCGAAAAAATATAAATAACGCTGGTGATTTGTGAATTGATTTTTGAAAAGTCACACACATTTGCAAATTATCTTCTTTTACTATATCTAATTATTCTAATGAATCTGTAATAATTATACTGATATCTTCAATTGAAATTATGTTTTTGCTAAAAATCTATTACAAAAGATGATGTTCGGGCTTTGAATACGCTATAGGATCCATCGTTGTTTGTCGTATTTTTGCAGGTATAAGCTTAAATATACCATAACAACTGGCGGATATCGGAAGCTTAGAAACACCAATAATGGGAGACATTCGGGAACGCAAACGTACTCCGGTATCAGCGAAGAAAACTCCATGGAGTTCTGGTTTGACTACGACGAACCAAACCATTGCATAGAAAACAACAAATGTACTTTAAATGAAATTCCACTGCAGTTACAGGAAGATATAACTAAGGTAAATTAGGATATCAGTAGTTTATCGATTTGTTAAAATGAAATTCACAAAAATACTGAACTCCGAGGAAAATTCAAAGCCGAAAGTCCCTAATCAAAATGATAAAAAAAACCATCAAACGAATGGACAACAACGGTCATATTCCTGACTTGATACAGAAATTTTCAAATGTAGATAATGGTGGATTAAACCTAGTTATATAGCACTAAACCTATTACTTGTACGAATGTCGCACCAAAATCTATAATATTGATAACGATGCGTGAACAAAACAAACAGACACAATAAATGTCATAAATTGATTAAGGAAACAAGTTAAGGTAAAAACAAAAACTAAGAATATGAACTTCATAATGGTTGATACATGGTGCTACTGTTATGCCTCTGTTTTTTTGTTTAAAATTTGGTTCATTTATATGTTTCGGAGTTTAGTGTGGCGTTCTTTTTCTCTGAACTAGTACACATTTTAGTTTAAAGAATAGCTGATATCCGCCTCGATGTGCAAATTTTTCTCGCAGCCTTGATGATCCATTGATGGCTTTGGGCTTTTTTTGCTCTTTTGGTCGTGGTGTCGTCTCTTTGATACATTCCCCGTTTTCGTTCTTATTTTAATTATGCGGGAATTAGTTACAATCAGTAAACTATTAGATGAGAGGACTCAGTACTATAAAATCTAAAGATCTAAGACAGAAATTGACGCAAGTGAGTTTTAACGTTAACATATATTATCGGTTAACCAATGTTGATGGTCACCGTTAATCTCATTGTCGATTTCAAGAAATTCAAATGTAAATTGAGCAATATAATTTAGTTCGTACCAGTGTAGCGCATGTTAAAAGTTTGGTTCTATAACTCTATATTTTTAATCAACATTCAAAGTTTATAACCAGCCCCACTGTCGTTTATTCTAATTGGGTCATTTGTGTTTGGAAGTTTTACTTAAATTTGGTAGAGATAATTTTGAAAAAGTCAGAATGTTTAGACAAATACAAAACAAAATGTTCTATTTTGAAAAAAAGCTGTTGTTTATTTGTTTAATGTGGCGCTAGGTGTGATGATCACTTTGATAAAATAATAAACAGTTCATACACTATTTTTATTCATTTTGAACGATATATTTCATAGAAACTTACTGTAATCTTTAAGGAGGTCATATAATACCTACCTCAAGTAAATCTAATGATACATTTGAATGAATCAATTCAGTATATTTAAATGATTGTATTTCGTATAATTTGAAAAGTTACCAATCTCACCAAAATGGTCTGGATGGGTTGACAAGCTAGCGGGAATAGAGAAATATGTCATAGAAGTTTGGAAAATGGAGTATAGCGTCGATTATACAGGTTTAAGAGAACCAGATATAACAACAAAGTTCAATCCAGTTCCGGATTATATAAAGGAAGTACTTCCAGAGAATCCCATAAAGTTTCCTACTTACCAACCAACAGATCCAGGGGTTTATTCTGTGATTATAGAAGTTAATGATAGGGCGAATAATTCTAGATATGCCAGAAGATTTGTCATTTATGACAACACGTCAGAAATAGTTACTAGTAAAATTCATCGTTTGTATGCAACTTCTGCATCCAATGAAACTCATTTCTCTTGGATGACGAAGTTTAGTTCACACATGAATGTGTCATGGACTAACCATTTTGTAAACGATGTACACGAAAAGGGTCATTTTCTGGCCAAGATTTTAGACTATACGCCAAGACTAAGTGATGGTTTAAATAGAGTTGATTACAAGAAAATCCCACAAATATTTGACGACAATGAGGGCGTCAGAAACAAAACGGCTATTAAAAATATAAACTCCATTGTGCGATTTGAAACCAGGCATGGAAAAGTGAGCACAGAAATACCACAGATCGGATGGGTTCCCGTTATTCCTCTTCGGGAAAACTTTACTTTTAGGTTGGAAGGAATTGATATAGAAGATGGAGATTCCCACCAATTTTGGGTTCGAGCATTTGATATCATGGGTAATACAAAAGTGGACTCTACCGTTGTTCATTTTGATAGCAGTGAACCGTTTGTATACGAACCAATGATAGATCTTAACATAAAAGATGGAAACTATCCTTTCTCTAGCAGGTAACTTAATTTTTATTCGACTGCTTTCTGTATTTAATAGCTGTGACCACCGAATTGACGCGAAAGGCGAAATCTATAAGACAAGAGGGACGAAAGATACCAAAGGGACAGTCAAACTCATAAATCTAAAACAAACTGACAACGCCATGGCTAAACATGAAAAGGACAAACAAACAACAGCACACATGACACAACATAGAAAACTAAAGAATAAACAACACGAACCCCACCAAAAAGCTAGGAGTGATCTCAGGTGCTCCGGAAAGGTGAGACACCAGTTTTGTACCGAAAACAAAGTAGAATATGTAAAATTTATTAGTCAAATTTTCGAATTTAATTTTCTTAATACCCTTAACTGTCTATAGCTGTCTCATACCGATTGGAGACCATCAAGTTGCTGTTCAATTAACACACGATATCCTTAATCGCTCAACTTGTTATGAAAAATTATAATTCTTTTTTTCAACTATCATCTTTAAATTTTTTCATTGATATGATAAACAAGTTAGTTTTATAATAACTACATTTATTAATTGGTGTTTGAAGTATTCATTAAAAGTAACATTTCTTTCAGCGTTGTTGTGTATGCGAAGGATCAACACAGTGGTATTAAGAAAGTGTCATTTAAATTCAAAATAAACAAAACAGAGGAGGTTAGAAGCGAGCATACATTTGATATACAAACACAGGTAATAAACATGCTTCTGGTGAAAGTAAAAAGGCAAGAGTGACTTATATTTTCGTTGATGTTTAATTATGTTATATAAAAATAGCGTATAACCCCAAAGGGAAAGTCAAACTGGAATACAAACTGACAATGCCAGACCAAAAACAAAATTAAAAAATAACCACAAACGACAAACAGCACAAAACGTAAGGCTGACCTGTACGAATATAAAACAAACGGGGCTGATTGCAGATGATCCGGGAAGGTAGACAGATCCAGCTCTATATGGAACACTGCCGTGGGGATCATGTTATTACAAACCCGTGATTGGTAACCAATTTGAAGTGATGTGTTAATCTGTTTCATTCAATCTATTGATATGTGTGATATTCGTCAATAAGACATCTAGACCAAATCATAAAACATGTCAAGCTCAGAATATCATATTCAACAATAGTGTTCCTTTTACTATGATGCAGAATTAGAGTCATGATTATTGATTTCAAAATATGCTTAAATTATCATAGCATATGCTAAATTGATTCTAAGATTTAAGGGTATGATAAATTCAATTTATCATATTCTAAAATCAATTAAGCTTATTTTCGTCATAAATAAATGTTGATGCGGAATCCAGGTCATAATTTTTTATATATTTATTTCAGCATATGCTTAATTGATTTCAGAACTTGCTTACCTCATTTCAGCATATCCTTAGTTTAAAAAAGTATATACTGAATTGTTGAATTTAGGAAAAATATCATAAAATCAATGCAACCGCATCATACGGTAGCAACCATTTGATTTGTAGAGGGGATATATAAGTCACGATATGCTAATATAGTATTAGCATATGCTAAAATGATCTTGGTATTTATGATCATATATGCTAAATTTATCATTGTTGACATTGATAACGCGCCTACATTTATGTTAAAGCATAACAATTCAGCATAGGCTAAATTAATTTTAACATATGCGAAAAAAAATTAAGTGAATGCTAAGATAAAATCAAATATTTAAATGCTAAAATCATTTACGCATATTCTAATTCATTTAAGCCTACCCTTTAGCATGTGCTTCAATCAATTTAGCATATGCTTGAATCAATTTAGCATATGTTTGAATAAATTGAGCATATGGTGAATTTGTAAGATTTTACATAAATGTTGGCGCGGAATCGAGGTCATCAATATTAAGCTTCGAATTTATTATCATATATACCAAGTTCATTTTATCATAAGCTTAAATGAATTGAGATAATGCTTAACTTAATCAAGCTCATGCTAAAATCAATATAGCTTCTGCTGAATAATAATTTAGTATATAGCTTATTAATTGGGTTCTCCATTGACAAACTGTTTTTTTTCAAATGATTTAACATATGCATACATTAAATGAAAAAGAATAGTAATCCCTGATTCCGCGCAATACTATACACAATCATTTCTTTGATTTTCATAAGCTTTACATGTGACTAAGTCTAAAGAAAAGTAAAGGGGGCAAATACTGCACTTATCATGCGCCATCTTTTGAATAAAAAGTTAATCATGATTGTTTGATAATCACTTGTTTCTTTTCTTCTTCTTTAGACACGAGAATACTGCAACAAACTACCAAAAGATTGTTACTGTGTTCGGATGAATGATTGTTTCATGATAGACACAAAACTTGAAATAAATAATTGTTGGATGAAGGTTCCAATCGGTGACATTGAAAATGATGTTTATGTACTTGAGGTTACGGTGTTTAACTCTGCAATGCTTCAATCAAGCATTACAAAAACAGTACGTATAATTAATCTTTTTACACGATACAGGAGGACAATCAAATAAAGCTGATGATAATAAGATTTTTTTCAATCTTGTATATAGATTGTTTAATGCAAAAAAAAAACTGTTTGGTTGAGATTGATCATCTTCATTTTATTTCTTAATCTTCAAATTAGTTAATTCCGTTCAAGCTTAGAAAGAATTTTTGACATTTTATCCCATAAAACATTCATGAAAAAAGTCGAAAGTATGTTCTGCCTATTGCATAGAGATCAAAGATAACCCAACATTTATTTATTTTCAATAGATTGGAATGGTTAAAAACATTAATGGTGTTCAAGACTGTAAGTTTGTTTTTTATTATTCTGCCATCCAACTTTTCTAGTAATATATAATATTCATGAAATGATAACATTCACGCATGTCTATGACATCTGATCTGTATATTTGAAGGATATGAAAACAAGCAATGAATTTGAACAGCGGTATACTACTGTTGCCTTTATTTGTCTACTTTTAACAACTTGAATTCATTTTTAGCATGTTGAACATAAACTGAAACCACCTGTTAAATTTAACGAGATATTGGTATAGGTTCATTTATGTTTTGGTTTTTAAGGAATAGGGAAATGTGCGACACCATTTATTTGAAAACAAGTTTTCACTTTATAAAAAAAATTTTTCAATATTTAAATACCATCGATACTACTTCAGCTTTTTATGCAATGACTCTGTTTCCTCAATTCCTATGTAATACTGACAATGCTATTCGAATATTGTTTTATAAGTTTATACTGTTATTGAATGAATGTTACTGTATTGGCCTTGTTATAGATTCGAGGTTATCAGTACTGGTACCGAGACTCAACGAGTTGAGTTCAGATACAGCTGATCGATAATCTATAGCAGGGCAAACACAGAAACCGCCAGTTCTTAACGCTATTGTTAAATAAGTTTTTTTCACCGATAAACGAAAGAAACTTAAAATCTTAAATTCAAATCTTTTCGTATTCACGTTGGACTTTTGTCACCATTGCCAGATTAAATTTCTAATTTCTCGTCCAAGGACTCAATCTTATGTTATTACAAATCATTTTATTTAGCATATACATGTAGTAAGTAGTTGAGAAGAACAAACCAGACAGTTGAACTATTCTTAATCTTAAATCATCTGCGTTCTGATGATTGATTAACGGAAATATAAAAATGACAATAATCAAAAGTCGTACTTGAAAAGGCTGTGATATTTTGGTATCAAGACTTTACAAAACACGTAGCCACATTTTTATAATATTGAGTTAAAAAGAAATATGACACAAATGTATTGTATACATAACGTTCGTCCAAAGTTAATTAAGCTTAGGCGTAAACAAATTGAAAGTGGCTTTATCCGTATTGGTCCAATCCGAAAAGCAATAATTAGTCTTGATTTATATTGACGTCATCAGTATTGCACATGCTGATTTATTCGTATTGGGCTGATTCGCAAACATCATAAAATAAATAGCCATATTGACCGTTAGAACCTTCCCCAAACGAGTCAATGACAAAGGGGATCAATTTGTCATGTTTGTGTAAAAACGAATCAATAACAGAATCAAAACGGTAAATGTCAAATTTTGTGTTTTGTTGTTAATTTTTGGGTCATTTGATTTCATACAAAGATTTGTCTCATTTACAATCATGCCATGTCTTTTTGTATATTTCTAATCACAATAAACTTCACGATTTGCAATTTCATGTGTGAATAATGTAATATTGTCTTACATATTGCATTTGCATTCAAATGTAACATACTGAAACTGTCCTAACTAAAAACAGAATCAATTATTTACTCTAACATTTTTTATTTTAATTGATCACAATTATTAAAAAGTAAAATCACAATAATATTGAACTCCGATGAAAATTCAAAACAGAAAGTCCCTAATCAAATGGCAAAATCAAATGATAAAACACATCAACGAATGGACAACAATTGCCATATTCCTGACTTGGTACAGACATTTCAAATGTAGAAAAATGGTGGATTGAACCTGATTTTATAGCGCTCAACCTCTCATTTGTACGACAGTCGCATCAAATTCCATCATATTGACAATGGTGCGTTAACAAAACAGACATAATAGGAGTACAACAACCAGCAGAAAATATTACCTGTAATGGTTTTATTGGTTTGTTTTATTTTTTAATGGACTGGTAGATTCTGTAAACACATGTGCGATTAATTTTTTTATGGGTCAAAATATTATAAAGTACACAATTAAGATAACATGTTCTTATTCGAAAAGCTTCAATTTAACCATTCTATTTAGATTTCAGTCCTTCGAATATAACAGTTTTGAAAGCAACAGGCACCAGTGTCAGCATTCAATGGATTCAAGCCCCAACATGCTATGAAAGGGCAGGAATATCGATTATTCTTGTTAGACCAGATAATTCAACTAAGGTTTTCAAAGTTCACAAAGAGGCAACAACCTTTGACCTTACAGGATTATCAGCAACAACATCATACTGGTTTAACATGACAACCAATTATGGAAATGATACTCACTATGTCAGCAGTTCAGTTCCGACAAAATTTTCATTTGTTACTACTGAAGAAGGTATTTTGCATTTTTTTTTAAAATCTTATATAATTTTGCGTTTGACATTAAATTGAGAAAAGAAGATAATAAAAAGAGAATCCACATCAATCCTAACCAAGCCTTAAATCATTAAAAAGGGATAACATGCTCGATATATGCTGATTTAGAATTAACAAAATTGTATCTAAATTATCAAGATTTCTTCTTAAAAAAATCAAGTCTTATTACTGAATGGAGAAAGCTACGCCTTCATGCACAATTTATATTTTAAGTGGAAAAAGTGAAATGCTTCACAGTTAATTAATCTGCAATGTAGGCAAAAATAATTTGACAATAAATAACAGTATGTCAAAACAATTTTTATTTTAAAAGTAAAAACACAATTCAGTTACTGCCAATAAAGGAGTAGGTCCGGTAAGGACCAATTTTGGCCTCAAATTTCAGGTTCATCTGACGAAAGATTTTGACCACTTTTTAAACACTTAAGTGTCTATTTCATTTTATTCAATTAGTTAATGTGAAAAATTTTAACTGATTTAATCATTAAAAACGATCCGATTCAAGCTTAAATATGAAAAATCTACCAAATATGCAGAAAAATGTCACGTTTCAGACGGTTTTTGTCAAAAATAAAAGTGGCCGCATCCGTGTTCATCCTCAACCTTTATATATGTTATGTATTATCATAAAATACAACTTGCATTTCAATATTAAGGATGAACACAAATGCGGCCACTTCCGTTTAACACGAAAACGGTATAAAATTTAACTAAAATGCTAGAATTGTGAAGATTTTAGTAATTTAGCATGACTTAATGCTGCTAGTACCCGATATATGTGCATCGTATTGTCAAAAACAGCCTATACTTTTGTAACAGAAGCATTCTACTGTCCAATAAATAACCAAAAGTTTACATTTTAACAATTTTGTAAAACTGATATATTTTGGGGCCAAAAAGGGGTCTTACTGGACCTACTCCTTTAAATCGACTAAATAAAGTTTTGTTAACTTGTATTTACGCTGCTTACATAATCTTTTGATACTAGAGCCCGGTTGTTTATATCTTAGTTAAATTTTAACCTTGGGTTCATTATTATAACCCTAGGTTATTTGTTTTTGTTCATCTTGGTAAAGATTTATTTATGTCCACTAATTTGAAATTCAGACTTGATGACAAAATAATCTCAATGATTAACCTTTAACTGGTAAAATAGATTACAATGAGTCAGAAAAATAACGAAACGCAAGTAATTGACGAAAAACTGTAATTAGAGGTCGTTGTTTGAAAGTTGATAAATTGTTTGAATAATGTTAAAAATGTGCACTGAAAATCTGTCTGAGACAATGATTGTTACATGTATCATGTGGAAAAATAAGCAAATAAGTTGACTATAACATATGAGAGCCTTGTCGATAAAACTGCTTTGATTCTGCTTCTGTTGAGTTTTGTTATTCTGGGATGTGTTTCTAGGGTTTTCTTTTATTTTTATCTCGTTTTCTTTGATTCCTTTTGTTTGGTCAAGCCTTATTAGGCTATCGCTATCTCAAATATACTTTTCAATATTGAGTAAATCGGAAACTTATTTGCTTTAATGTAACAATAAGTTTTCCAGTTGACCTCAGTTTAGTAAATAAATCATAGGTTAATTAGATGAAACGATCGAGCAAACCATTGTTCTCAAAGTAAAACTCGACAAGATGCTCTAAATAGTGGACTTACTATCTTGTTATCCAATTCTTTAATGTACTTTGACTAATTATGTTTTTAGAAGTTGGACTATCCGCCGGTGGAGTTGGTGGACTAGTTGCAGGTAATCGTAGATTAGTTTTAACAATATATTGCAATCAGTAAAGCTCATCACAAAACAAATGAACAAACAAACGTAATGAAACATTATATAATTAAGTCGAATGTTTCTAGCTTATCTTAAACAAACACGAGTTAATAGATTTGATTTTTAATTTCTTTTGATTTAACACAAAATGTATGCATACACGTAGGTATCTGTAAAGACTTTACGGAATTAAGGTTCCATTTCAAGAAGCTCACAAGTTGACAGCACAAAGTCCTAGTAATTCTCTTCAGATTAATGTTGGGCGTTTAGCTCACCCGACTTCCATATTTTTGGATCTGATCGTTGAAAAAAATTCAAGAAAAGCATTCTGAAGGTAACAAATTTGTACAGTTTAATTTTGAATTTTTGAAATTCTCATGTTCTCGAAAAACGACATAAAGAAAGAAAGACGATAGTAAGTGACAATTCAAAACTTTAAGTCGATTAAAAATGTTCAAATTCTCAAAAATATAGGTCTTATAAAACGAATCCATGCTTCCTCGGGCCAAATTGACTCAAGATGATTCTGGCAATTTTGATTAAGTGATTTTTACCATATAGCTCAACAATTAATCATTTTTCACGGCTTTATTGTTTTTTGTTTTTTGTTTTTTCGATTTCGAATTTGAAAGTAATTCCTTTTCGAGAATATGAGTATTTCTTTTGTATTTTTTTGCAATACTGGATTTTCAATTACATAATTGTTGTTTGTTAGGCTTTCTCATAATCCTGATTGCTGTTATTGCCGTGCTAGTCTTTCTTGGAAGAACCGGAAGACTACAGCCTGCTAAACAACAAGTTACTGCAGGTATACGCACAATTCGAAATACCATAAGAGTACGTGGTACAAGTAGTGGGTTGAATGTGAGTATTCTTATAACTTCAAATGAAGACTTTACATACTTAATATTATTCCATTTGATAAATATGAAAATGCTTTGAACTGAGTTTGTAAGGTAGACGAAGCAAAACGTAAAATCACAAAAATTCTGAACTCTGAGGAAAACTCAAAACGGAAAGTTCCTGATCAAATGGCAAAATTAAAAGCTCAAACATCAAACGAATGGACGAAACTGTCATATTCCTGACTTGGTAAAAAACGAGTTTTAATTTCATCGAAAATTGTATCCACATTAAAAGAAAAAGTATCTTTATTTTCCTCTGTTATGTCTTGTGTACTATTTTTTAAATCCTTTAAATAAGTTACCAGATTAATGATATTCATTTATATCGTATTTCAATGTTCTAAACTCAGCTACAAAATAAGCCAAAGCGAAATACAGGGATTCCACATGTGCTTACTCCTCTGGAATACCTGAGATCACCCCCAGTTTTGGTGAGGTTCGTGTTACTGAGTCATTAGTTTTCTATGTTATATCTTGTGTACTGTTTATTTGTCTGTTTGTCTTTTTCATTTTTAGCCTGGCATTGTCAGGTTATTTTCGATCTATGAGTTTGAATATCCCTCTGGTATCTTTTGCCCTTTTTTTCAAATTGTCAAGTATGTTTTTTGATATGTCATTTCATGTTTGTAATGCATTTTAGGGTTTTAAGTATCAATCATTTTATTATATAGAACCGTGCTTTTATTTCAAAAGAAGACGATGACATATATTTCTACGGTGGTATGGATACCAAAGGAGAGAAATCTTGGGTTTTGTCCAGAAAGGATATTTCTTTAGAATCAGAGCTTACACGGGGACGATTTGCAATCATATATTTAGCACAATACTATACGCACCAAGAAGCTAAAACAGTTATTGCTAAATCGCTTAAAGGTATTGTATAATTAACCTATTTTTTCGCTTACTGAGGCATTTAAACTAAATGCTAAGGGTTAAAATACTGTTATATATCTGTAAATAACTTTTGAAACTACACTTGCTTTAATACTTCTATTGAATACAGGTACACATATAAGAACCAACTCATCAACAAGACATTTGCTTTGGACCGCACAGTGAATCAAAAACTAGTCAAGTATGCGTATCTGAGGAAGGCTGATGTGCATTTAACCACTTAATATAAAAAAGATGTGGTATGAATGCCAATGCGACAACTGTCATCAAGAGACCAAAATGACACAGACATTAACAACTATAGGTCACCGTACGGCCTTCAACAATGAGCAAAGTCCATACCGCATAGTCAGCTATAAAAGGCCCCAATATGACAATGTAAAACAATTCAAACGAGAAAACTAAAAAACCAAAAAACAAATATGAAACACATAAACAAACGACAACCACTGAATTAAAGGCTCCTGACTTGGGACAGGCACATACATAAATCATGTAAGCGGGATTCCAACCCTCCCCCTAACCTGGGACAGTGATATAACAGTACAACATAAGAACGTACAGTAAAAATCAGTTGAAAAAGGCTTAACGCATCAGATGGACAAAAATACAGGGGGCGTGGACGGGTACTTGTACATTGTACAATGCGACAACAAAAATACACTAGGAACATATCTGAGAGTACTCGCCGTTATCTAACAGCTGGTTCAAAGCCAATAACAACTAATAAAAAAAAATTAGTTAAGATATACAATCGCAGTACTAATTTATCGTAGGACATGTTGGAAAAACCGTCCGTTCGGAACAGATCTTAATTTAAAAAGTTTTATGCATATAAACCCAGTTCCTTAATTACATTGAATATGCTGTCCTATAAAATTATCTTTTGTGGTCAAATAACATCCAAATTAGTAAACTACTGTAACAGCTTTGAAATATCATTATTATAGTGAAAATGACGTCATAAAAATGTGCTGCAAATTGGCACATATATTTAGCGCCGTAAACCATCATAGAAATCATAGCTGCCTGCATTTGATGTCTACGGTTTTATCTGAGCACGCTATGGTTTGGAATTTTATCAGTTGCATCACGCAAAAACGTCTCTCATCCATTCAACAAATAATACTCCATAGTTTTATTTGACTTATAAGATCATTTAATTGTGTCACTGCAATGATGAAAATGTTTCGGCATGCAATGTAAATATGCTGCTGTAAAGGATCGGGTTTTGCAATACTAAAGATTTATAAGTTTATCAAAGCAATGACTTTAAAATGAAAGAATTGTAAACATTGTTTATTACTTATTGTTTGCAAACTAGAAGAAAGTCAGTAATTAATCGTAGTTTGCAGTGAGTACAGTTGCTTTTAACTTATACTAAACGCAATCATATATTATTACCAATTCTAGATGACCAGAATGAGGAAAACGTGGTGAAAATGAGAGCTAAGATAAATTTTTATGCGACTAAAGTGGGACATCATAAAAATATCTTGGATTTCATCGGTTCAGTTGAAGATGATGTCCGTGAGTAAATATATATAAATCATTTCATTCAAATGACTAATTTAGTAATTATATGATTTAAAAGTGATTTAGGGCTTATGACTTAACATATTTAGATTCGCGCGTCAATGATGAGTCTTTTATAGACGAAAACCGCGTCTGGCGTAAATATAAAATTTCAATCCTGGTATCTATGAATAGTTTATTGACAGGTAAAATTCTTGAAAAAAATGTACATTCAGCTTTGAAATATATTTAAAAAGGAACACGTGGCGCGTTTTTTTTTATTCTCAAAAAAACAACCACAACAAATAAATAATAATCCAAATTCACCACAGGACTTTGGCTTAAAAAATGAAACCTTAGTTTCTTAATAATTTCTTTATTTAACAACTGAGATTTACGAAAGGGTTTGTGATAAATCAGGAAAATTCATAAACACTAGTAGTGGTATTGACCTCGTGGTGAAGTAAATGAAAATAACACTTGATTATTTCTTGCCTCAGAAAGAAGCACTTTTCTGAATTAACCTTCATCAGAAACTTTCCAATTACAACATTCGAAAGCCAAGTAAGAATAATGATATATGACCAAAAGGTATATAAAAACGACAAAATTTTTGAAAGCTCAACTTTGTCTGAGGGAGTTGAAAACTTCAGTTAGTTTCTTTAAAACAAATGTAATTTATCAATGGCCAATTTACAAAACATTTGTTTAACTCCTACAGTAAAACATGCTATTCCCAAAGCACTGACCTTCGATTTGATAATTCGCATTGAAAATGAATCAGCTGATAAAATTTGGAGAAGACTTCACTAAACAATAAAGTTGCTTTGTTTACTTGGTAGGTGGTCCAATGATGATTCTAGAATATTGTTCGAAAGGAGTGTTGAAAGAATTTCTTGAGTCTGCAAGATCAAATATAACAGTAGAATTAGAGGAGAGATTGTTCCGAATGGCATTTGGTATTTGTAACGGAATGGATTATTTGGCCTCTAACAAGGTATGTTTTATGGGTTTATATTTCAGTTATTTATTATGATTTTTTTTCTCTGTAAGAAAGTTCAATCAGAAACAGCCTGTCATTTTAAAAATGGAAATGCCAGTCCTTAATTTAGTGTATGATATACAATCAAACAATTTATTATTTAGAAATTAACAAATGAAACTATATGTGTTCAAACAAAACTATTTATGTTAAACTACAGTAGAGGAAAACAACTCATAACCATTCAGATACGAATATTGTATTTCATGTTAAACAGATGAAAAGGTGTAATACCACCATATCATAGTACGTTTCATCTTGATGTATAAAAAAAAGGTCGAAAAATATATTCCTCTTAAATTTGACGAATTCAAGGAAATTTATCCTACAATCATTGCAGAAAAAATATTCTGTGCCAAAAAAACATATATCTTGTGTGTTTCAAAGCATCATTATTTTTTCATTTGGTGATTCTATAGAATAATTTGGAAACTCGAGGTTACATGATTACTGAAGCTTGTACATAGATAAAGAGGTGACCTTTTGATTGGTTAACTTTCAGTGAAAGTTATTGTATAATATGCAATGAAATTTTATGATTCATTTTTCTATAGTGATAGACAGGACAAATCTTTACCCATGCAAATATTTTTTTTTATTTGAAAAAAATGACAAATTCTTCACAACTTTTTTTAAAAGTACAGATTTAACAGACAAATAAAGGAAAATCAATGTTGGTATTACACAAAAATAATAAAATTAGATATGGGATTGAGAGTTTTACATTTTCAAAGATGTTTGCTTCAAAAGAGTCATGAATGAATAATTGATGATAATAGAATGAAAAACAAAAGCGATTTAGGAGATATTTGTTGAACAATCAAAATTTATAAGTCAAGCTATCGCATTTGATTGTTAACGGACGCCTACATGTCTAAGTTAAAGTTGTTGTATTACACATGTTGTAACAAATAGTTCCTGTTATCTGGATTCTTATTGTTACCTCACATCATGTTCAAGTGGTGTGTATTTTTATATTTTATTTCTGAGTATGTCTGTCGGTGTACGCGAACGCAGTCTTCTTGTTTTATTTGTGGCTTGCAAGACAACGTTTTTTCTACTTCATTTACACACAAAAAGGCTGAAAGAACATGACAGAAACCAAAAACTCATTTATTTGATGATGTCTTATAATGTGACAAGATCCATTTACCGATCCATTTTCATTCGTGACTATTCATAATAGGGTATCGATCATCAACGTATTCAGGAGTAAACACGAAACTGTCAGTAGCGACTTTTAAGTTCTAACTTGTTTTTTGTGGGATTCATTTCCTGTTGATTGATCTTTGTGTTGTTGTGTTCTGAGTTTTGCATGTATTCGTGTGTAAAGCATAATTGTATGTTACTGATTGCTTTACTTTAGGTCTTTATTGTTTCTCAGTATCTTCTCCCAATGCCTTACTTCGTCGGGATGTATCTCCTGCTGGTTCTTTGTACTGTGATAGTTCTGATTACCCGACATTCCATTTATTCGTAATATTGATCCATGTCAACGTTAAATTTAATTTCAAGTGAAATCAGCTCGTTACAAAAATCTGACATTATCAAGCAAATACATTTTTGTTTTATATAAATATTAAACTCAAGGATATACTGATTCAATGTATACATCGATGATTGTATGATAATTTTCTCATAATTTAAATAATTCGAAAATAAATTCATATGCAGCATTTTGTAGTCATGTTTATACAACATCTGTTCCTGTTTTGTTGTTTTAATTTTGATTAGTAATATAAAAAGTTTTGTGACTTCATTTTTTTCTAAATTTGATAACAGGTAGTACACAGACGACTTGCTGCACGTAATGTGTTACTCAATGATCTGCACGAACCAAAGCTCACTGGATTTGGTCCCGATCCAGATGCAAATCAAGAGGAAGATGCGAAAAACAATGTAAATGTACAATTAAATATAAAATTTAAGTACCAGATATAGTGCACTATATAATGTTTGAAACGGTTCTATTAAAAAGGTATTGCATTATAATATTATTGAAAGAAAACAAGTAACAATTAAAGACTCATATTACAATTTAATATAACATTGATGTGTCTGATGTTTTGCACTATATGTCTTAGAATGTAAGACTGATATTTAAAATTTGGTTTGAAAAATAGGAACATATACTGGGGTAACCCCCATATTTCGTTGCAAAAGATAATACCTTTGCTTATTACAAATCTGATGAGAATCATTGATTGTACGCTTCACATAGTTGTATGCTTGATCTATGTTTGAATCACTATATTAGGTAGTGATTATACCTTTTTATTTAAAAATGTAATATGTAAAATACGATATGACCTCTATTATTACATTCTTGATTTGTCGTATGTTAGAATGTATTCATAAAAAAGTGAAAATTGCACAGACGTTTAACACCACAATGTTTGAAGGTCAGCATTTAAAGATAGAAAACATATTTGATAATGCGAAATAAGTAGGACCAATATTATTTTTCATATGTATTTTACATTCAGTGATATAGTTAGAAATAGCTTGTCAGTACAAATATCAAAATAATACGTCTTTAAAAAACATTTTTAATTATATCGTATAGTCACTTGTTAATTATTTTTTAGATATACAATCCGTTTTTGTTTTTATTTTATTTCATAATGTTGGATATTAAGGAGGCTCAAGGGTATAAAAATTTCAGAAAAAAAATAAACAATTTTTTTCATTACAAAATTTATTTATTACCTTTTGTAGTTGTTTCTTTATAATATTGTACAAAAATTTTTCAAAACAATTAATTTGTGTTGGCCGCAGATGACTTTTAAAAGGTATACATCATTGAAAAAGTTCCAAATTATCTCCCTTTGATGGAAAAATGCCATTTTTGGCTTTAAAATTAAAATATCTTTTTTTAACTCATCGGTGACCTATATTTTTTAATATAATTTTCATATATGCTGTACTTAAACTAAATTATTGTAAAATTTGAGCGATTTCTATAATAAATTTCTTTTTTTTATTTCGATATTACATTTATTTCTCCTATTAGTTCAACAGAAGAAGAAAAACACCTTTACAAAAATGTATGCTTCTTTTGAAGGCAGATTGTGAGCGCAAATGAACGGTGACCCCATTTGTTTATTTTATTTTTCTATTAACTATAAGAAAAATTTATAGAAAAATATAAGGAAATCCTATATAAATGATTTAGACCCGCGAACCCCCTGAAAATTTGAATTATTGTCACGTATAACTGTTATGACAACTACTCAAAACTATCATATCAGGTAAATATTCAGAGATGTTAGGTTGCATTACAGCACAAAACTGAAAAAAGGAGGCTCGTGAGGTCTAAAAAAAGAAAACACATCTTAGCTAAAGCTCCTTTTTCACTTAATAAATTTAATTTCTTATATTTGACTGAGTATAATATTATTTCTATAATCAATCTTTTGCAGGAAAGAGTACCGGTAAAATGGATGGCCCCAGAATGTATGAAAACTACTGCATATGCAAATGAATTGAGTGATGTTTGGTCCTATGGCATCGTAATGTGGGAGATATTTTCTCTCGGTATGTATTAAACGGTCTTTCTCCATCATATTTATATGCTGTCAATGAGTGGTTCTAAACCTGTGCTAGAATAACGTTGAATATAAAGTGCCATCGTTATGTATATCATATAAGTTATTATATTAATAATACTAGTATGTGTTTCAATTAATTTTATTACGAACTGTTTACTTTTAAAATTGTTATCATATTTGTATCAGGTATTCTGCTTTTGAATAATGCTTATTTTTTAATCGATGACTGTCTTGAAATACTACTCTTATGTGATAACAACTTGCAATGAACTTACAAAAAACTTTCATTTCATTTCTGCAGTTGACGTGGAGGGATATTCATACATTTTGAATGATATAAGACATCAATTTTTGGAAAAAAATCTGCTAAGAACAGAATAAACGGCTGAACATTTGCTAGTTGCTGATAATATATTTAACAAACTTGTTAATATATTTTTTTCGGTCTAAGAAATATAAATATAAAAGCAGGAATAAGATGTCCTTATTACTACTTGAGACTCTTTTGAAAAAAAAACGAATGTATTTTTTATAGGTGAGACTCCTTATCCAGGTGTGCAAAGTAGAGATGTACCTGGTATGGTAAAACGTGGTTATAAGATGAAGAAACCAGAGCATTGTGATGATGTGTATGTATCAATTTTAAGTCATTTAAGTTGTGAAGCACTATGTTCTGAAGTATGTTATCAAAATTAAGGGCGAAGTACAGGTGAAAATGTTGATTTTTTCATATTATCCAGATTAGTATGCATTCTCTGTTTTTGTCTTTCTTTGAATCCTTGGTACACATGTTAATATCTTAATCTGATATATCTTTTAACTGTTACTTCTTTTACATCAGCTAAAAAATGTAATCAATCAACCTAAGTCTCTACAGCCGTTAACATGTTACACTCATTTCTGAAATGACGACTGTTTTGCATCATAACTAAAATTATGCCAACTGCAACCGAATACTAAATACTGATTCCAACAGCGCAGGCATATGGAGTGTAAATAAAATCCAGTTGATTTGATATCCTGTTTTGATGTCCTTCTTATGTGGTTCTGCTTACAAGGAAGCTATTTTTCAAAGTGTTCAAGTATTGATTTTAAAATTTTCCTTCTGAACGTTTCACTGTACACGATTGACAGGGTTGTATTTACTTCCAATTTAAATTTTGCTTTAACTTTTTAGTATTTAAATGTTTCCTATGTATTATATAGCTTATTATCCCATGTGAAGCACGACACGAAATTGATAATGCTTTTAGTTTCAATAGATTTTTTTATAGTTGATTAGGAAACAAGTTTTTTCAACTTACATTAATCCCTCTTCACTTTGCGGGTGCGAGTGCTGCCTTGTAGCGGCATTACAAGGGTGTCTTTTGCATACACGAAATATGGCTTTCTCTTAAAACGGATCAGCCATTCATCGCCCCCCTTCCGACGGACTATCATCGTTTCTCAAGACCATACTCGCAAATGGTGTCAAGAGAGAGCCGAAAATTCAGTCCCTGAAATTTTCTTCCCGGAACCGGGATCGAACCAGGAACCTTTGTGTTAGTAGTCCGATGCGCTAACAACTACACCACGAATAATGCTTTTAAAGCGAAGTTTTTGAACAGTACTTACTATTAATACTTAACATGGAATATGAAAATTCAATTACATAACATTTTCTGTATGAAATTGGATAATACACCAGCTCGGAAAACCTCGAACAGCGGTATACTACCGTTGCCTTTATATTGTATTCACAAGTGATGTGAAAAGAAGGTCAGACGATTTGTGACCTATATTATCCCTGAAAAACTTAATACCTGAACATTTTGGCCATTTAATGTCGAAATGCACATCTTATGCAAATAAATGGTAACGTTAGTGCTATACACATTAAATACTTATCAATTTTTAAGTATTCATCCAAATCCTCTTTTTGATGACAAAAACAGATGCAAGTGAGAATTTCGAATGGTAATAAATGATCTAAAAATACAACTAAAACATTCTTTGAACACATTTTGTAGCACTTATGTTTCAAAAGTAAGATCATGATTTACATCTTTTTGGATGTACTCAATATATACCATTTACCTTTTGCAATAATATTGTTGTTTCAAATCTATATGTTGCGGATCTCGAACTTATTTTCCGGCTTCTTTCGTTCATAATAAATGGTGTAGTTGCCACAAAACCAAGTAATCAATATTAATAATATGTGTTTTCTGTTTATTGATAAATAGTTTCTACAAAATCATGCTGAAATGTTGGCACTATGATCCTCGTAAGAGAGCTGGATTTTCTCAGATCAAGGAGGAATTGAATAACCTGTTTACAGAAGCGCCAGGGGATGACTACTACTACAGAACAAATGAGCTATGATTTGATGTTGCCTTGATTTGATGAGTGTATATCGCTACTTAACATTATTTGACTTTAATTGACAAAAAACAAAAACATTATATATATTTTTTCCATTTTTGTATTGCTTATCAAGGTGAACGTTCGTTACTAGTCATCTTACTGAGGATCTACATTTATCATTTTGACTGTTGTCTGGGATATTATTTTATTATTTGAAAACCTTTTTTATTTTATTTTTTCAGATTGCCTAAACAACTGAATTAGAATAGTATTGTTTTGCTTGAACTATAATTGCGTGAATAAAATATTTTCTACCTTTGTGTAGACTTTTTTTTTAGCGAAAAGGCCAATAATTTATGAACTGTATATCCGTGTACACCATTTTACTTAGTTTTTTAGCATCAGTCCAGTCTTGTTGAAATACAATTAGCGAAGATCTAGAATCCTTTATGGGTTAATTTAAAATACATATATAAGTAAGCAATGACTGTGGTTTTTAAATTTGAACGATGCTTTGTGTGCTTATTTGTTAACTATTTATATATATCCTTAGTTTTTCGAACAAATTAAAAGTTTTGTAAACAGGAAATTTATAAAAATGACCATATAATTTATATTCATGTCAATATCGAAGTTTGACTACTGGGCTGTAGATACCCTCGGCGAAGAAACGTCCACCAGCAGTGGCATCGACCCAGTGGTGTAAATAGTTATCAAAGGTACCAGGATTATAATTTAGTACGCCAGACGCGCGTTTCGTCTACATAAGACTCATCAGTGACGCTCATATCAAAATAGTTATAAAGCCAAACAAGTACAAAGTTGAAGAGCATTGGGATCCAAAATTCCCAAAGGTTGTGCCTAATACGGCTATGGTAATCTATGCCTGGGATAAGCAAATCCTTAGTTTTTCGAAAAATTCAAAGTTTTGTAAACAGGAAATTTATAAAATTGACCACATTATTGATATTCATTTCGGTGTTGACTACTGGGCTTGAGATACCGTCGGGACGAAACGTCCACCAGCAGTTGCATCGACCCAGTGGTGTAAATAGTTATCAAAGGTACCAGGATTAAAATTTATTACGCCAGACGCATGTTTTATCTACATAAGACTCATCAGTGACGCTCATATCAAAATATTTATAAAGCCAAACAGGTACAAAGTTGGAGAGCATTGAGGATTCAAAATTCCAAAACGTTGTTCCAAATACGGCTATGGTAATCTATGCCTGGGATAAGAAAACCCTTAGTTTTTCGAAAAATTCAGAGTTTTGTAAACAGGAAATTGATAAAAATGACCACACTATTGATATTCATGTCAACACCGAAGCGTTTACTGGGCTTGAGATACCGTCGGGAACGAAACGTCCACCAGCAGTGGCATCGACCCAGTAGTGTAAATAGTTATCAAAGGTACCAGGACCATAATTTAGTACGCCAGACGCGCTTTTAGTCTACATAAGACTCACCAGTGACGCTCATAAAATATCTAATTTTGACTTTCTTTGAATTGTAATACTCCTCAAAAATATTTAAACAATATTTTGATTGCGCTAAATCGTACATTTGACTCTTCATACCGTTATACCTTTTTATATATGACTTTGTTGAAATATATGTTACTATTTCGAGTTTCAATTTATTTATTATACTGCTTTGATTCGTTAGGAAGACATAATTGAAAGCTTAAATCATTGAATAACTGCGCGTATTATAAAAATGTTTTAACAAAAGGACAGATTATTGGATTATATCTTCATTTTCTGAATAAAACACTTTTAAAACACAATAAATTTTGAACATTTTATTCATAGAACAAATGACCGTATCATTGGTATTCTAAACATTTTCCTACTTTATAATACATATGAACAAGAATAACTGTCTCTAAACTAAATGTATAAATGATATACGGAAATTTCTGAAAGATAAATGTTATTTGTTTCAAATATGATATAAAACCTTTAAGTAATATAAGTTAAGACAATCATGGAATAACCTACTGCTATGATTTGATTTAATTCAGTATCCTCAGGCTTTAAGATTTATCTATTTTAAATATTCTACTACAATAGCGGTCATACCTACAATCCAGGTTGACTATGGATACCCGACAGCTTTGTTTTTGTCTGCCATTTCCAATCTAATAATCAAATTGCACACTTACATGACGTAACACGTAGACTGTAAACAAACATCCAATGCATTACACATGTTACATTAACATGATAATGGAGAAATCAGTCTGCATAATACATACTGTGGCGTGTAAGTTTCTTTTGGTAATTTTATATTGTGGTTTATTCACCAATATATGTATTACACAATTGTTCTATTCTCATGTCTTCAATATTTTAATACGCAGCAATGCAGATCTTAGCGAGAATTTAGAAAAGCAATATACACAAATGTGAAATTCATTTGATGCTATAATTTTCTGCTAATATAAAAAAATTATAATATAAATTGCAGCTTGTAAGAGATGAAAGTGACGTAAATTTATTTTGCTGCGATAAATTACTAATGTTTCATTTTCAATGTACGTCTGTTTGTGTTTCCACTAATATTCAACTGAAATATATATATAATTGAAATGCTGTGATGTAGTAAAATGTCAATTTCATAGAATTATGCACTTTACCTTTAAGACTGATATCAAACACGTTGACCGTAGTTATAATGAAATGAAATTCCATACTTATAAAAAATTAAGATGTGGTATGATTGCCATTAAGACAACTCTCCACAAAAGACCAAAATAACACAGAAATTAACAAATATAGGTCCCCATACGGCCTTCAACAAGGAGCAAAGCCCATACCGCATAGTCAGCTATAAAAGGCCCCGAAATGACAATGTGAAACAATTAACGGCTTAATTTATGTAAAAATTGAACAAAAACAAATATGCAACACACACTACAAAAGTCAAAAGGTCTGAAAAGACCAGTTTTTGTCTGAATTTGCATGAATGTTTACTCAACATTCTTAATTAGTCTGAATAATTTTATTTTTAAAAATTCTTGACATAGTATGAATTTGTCTAATAAGGTTTTTGATTTTTCTTGACAAGTGTCTTGACAGTATGAACATAGTTTTAAAATTTCTTGACACTTCCTGTATCATCTGATAAGAGTCTGGATTAGTCTTGACTAATTCTCGACTGTCTTAAATTTGTCTCGATCTGTCTTGACATATTCTTGACATTTTTAATAATGTCTGAATATGTCTTCACACATTCTTGACATTCTAAATAATGTCTGAATATGTCTCGACACATTCTTGACAGTATTAAATATGTCTTCACACTATCTCAACAGTATAAATTTCGCCTGAAATGTGTACAGACTTATTCTGCACTGTTTATGACATTCTGTTGATGTTATATACTCCTTTTTATTATGGCTAAACTGAACTTTGAAGAATGAAGGATAAATTTGGTATAGTAAGATACCCTTTTGGTGCAAATAAGTTGGGATACTTTGAATAATCCCCTATGTAGTTTAATTTTGATTTATTTTTATTAAACGTTTAATTAGTTGTTTTCACTTTAAATATAAGTCGAAGTAACTGACAAACAACATTTAGATTTTTGCCATTCACAAAACTGCCACTCATATTTGCTTTACTCAAGTAGGTGTCTTAAAGGCAGTCTTAAAATGTGACCATGTGTCTCTTTTGGATGCCACAATTCATCTTTTGGGTTTGTGTGGCTGAAAAGAGAGGGAAAACTTTTGTGTAGGTAAAAGAATTTGTTCTCATCTTGATTCAAAAACCTTTTATCATTTTTAGAACAACCCAAAAACATTTTTTATTCCAATTTTAGTGTTGAATTTTATATATTTTTTATCATCAAAAATAAATATTTGGGATAACTCCTTCCTGACAAGAAACAAAAATGTTTAGATTATTTTTATGCATGTCTGTTGAGATCCATTTCACAAGATCAATGCTTTCTATAGAAATCATTGATGGGATCCATTACAAATACATTGTTTTTTTTTATTATTCCTGGAGTAGATAATAATATTCTTTTAATCCTTGGGAATTATTCAATTTGTTTTTATGTTAAAATAATTAGCTTCATAATTTTGATGAAAAAAATCCATTTTTATTCAATTTTGTTCATCAAAATAATGATTTTCATAATTTTCATCTATCAACAAACTTTTTAAATTGTAGTGGCATGGTTGGTCAACTGATGAGTTGTATGGGTAATTACAGGTAAATCAGTAATTTCTATTTGACAGTTGCGTGTACTCTGGGGTGTGGAATACGGGGAACATCCTGTCCATGTGTAATACTTAATATATATTCCAACAGATGACATATTACACAAATTTTTCTTCTGTTAAATGAATGATTTGTATCTCATCGTAACTTGCTATTTATATAAACCACATTTGTATACAATCATTATTTACCATATTAATATTGAATATTTTGAATGTAGAATGAACTATGTCTACAGTATGATTAGATTTAATCATTTAATATATAAAATTTAGGAATCAAAATTTGTAATTTAAAATGAAAGACACACGACTTTAATTGTTTAATATCAAAACAGTCACATTTAAATTGTTTTATACATTAGATTTTATTTGCATTTGTAAAAATATTTAGATACCAAAATTTTCAATTATTTTACATGCCCACTTTTCATTTTATTTATAAGACGTGAAACAACAGTATACTATATAAAGAGGGAAAACAAATTATATCATGCATTGGTCATGATTTGTAAAACTCAAAACTGTCAATTAAATTTAAGACACAATTAAAAATGTTCAGAATATTTCAAGCCATACTGAGAAAAAAGAAGAATGTCGAGAAATTTTAAGACAGTATTCAAATGTCAAGAATTTGTAAAGAAATGTTAAGACCATATTTAGAATGTCGAGAATATGTCGAGTGAATCTCATACAAATTTAATATAAATGAGAATTTGTCAAGAAAAATTGAGACACAAGTCATACTTTTGGAGAATGTCGAGTAAAAATTCATGCAAATCAAGACAAAAACTGGTCTTTTCAGACTTTTAGACTTTTTTAGTGACATAAACAAACGACAACCACTGAATTACAGGCTCCTGACTTGGGACAGGCACCTACATACAGAATGTGGCGGGGTTAATCATGTTAGAGGGATCCCAACCCTCCTCCTAACCTGGGACAGTGGTATAATAGTACAACAGAAGAACAAACTATAAAAATAAGGTGAAAAAGGCTTAACTCATCAGATGGACAAAAATACAAGTAGACGTGGAAGGGTACTTGCACATCCCAACAACAAACAGACACTAGGTTCATATCTGAGATTACTCTCAGGTAACTGGCAGCTAGTTCAAAGCCTCTAACAACTAATAAAAAAAATCATGCATCTAAATTATCATTCCGTACACATCCAACATCAAATGGATTTCGTGTACTTGTACATCTAGAGCTAATCTTCATAAAATATTCATAAATGCCGCATACCTAGCTTGCGGGGAGTAAGAACAAATATCGATTTGAAAGATTCTTGTTTGACGCTGCCTGTGTTCGAACCAACGACTCCAACAATCGAGACTAACACACTATCATTAGACCAAAGAGACGGTCTGTATTTAACGACCATATGTTTTATATCGCAGCTTTGAATGCTATTGTTATATAATTGTGAAGGATGTATTACGGGATATATTCAGAACATATAAAAGTTGTTTTAAAGTGTTTTCTACCTTTCAGTTTTAAAATATCTGTACCATGAAACTAATTGAATGTTTCTTATACTTGTTAAAAATTTAAAGACGTGCAGATAATAAACTTAACCTTTATAGAAATATTTCGTTTACGGAGAAGAACATAAACGATCATGTAGGAAGACTTTACTGTTTCAGCATAAAGCAGTAGTTTTTTTTATTATCAATTGCTTGATATTTTTGTCATGTTGTGTCAATTATAATGCTTTCTATACGGTATGCGTTTTGTGCATTGTAAAACAGCGGTACGATATATAGTCTTCACATTGCAAATCATAAAAAAACATTTTCTTACTTAAATTAAATTGCCGAATTGACCAAAAACTAAACATTATATCTATGGAATGACATAAAGCTTAAAGTTTCACAAGGAGAAATTACAAATGATCGTTCATCCTACAATAATGGATAACAGACTGAAAATGTCAAAACTGTTTTATGTAGATTAATCATAATTCTATTGACGCGGTTTTTCTTTTTTCAGATTCGCATTAGATTTAACCTGAAGGCTTTCTTCGTTCCGTCATAAGATATGGCACGGATAAGCCCTTGGATAGCAGGAATTGTATTTTTATCTGCTTTATGCTACATCTCTTATGGGTAATGTATAACAGAAATACAAATCCCTAAGTTATACTCAAAAAGGAAGTCCACAACAACAGACACAATCAAATGTTTGACTTTATCAATCAACTGAACGAATGAAAACAACTTATAACTTGATACAGTGCTTTCGAGGAAGTAGTGGGTTAAATATATATTTGTATTTTAACATTCATGAACTACAATGTAGTAGTTCATTAGCAGTGATTATTACCTTCATGTTCATAAATGTTGTTTTTTTTTGTTTTTTTTTCATAAATGTTACATATTTCCTAATTTAATAGATTTTTTTGAACTGACTCGGTGAAATACGGGTTCACTATGCGTATAGCTAGTTTTCAAATCAAGATGACATATATTTCCTCCTGTAGGTTGCACTTTGTAAATGCAACCGCATGCAACACCATCTGTGACGAAGCTATGCTATCCTCGCTTAACACCATTTCCAACTATACCAAACGCGAACGCTTGGACTGCAGCATCGTCGGACCCATCATCGGTACCAAAGTTCGATTCGGTCTGGGTGTTAAAAAACTGTTCGCTGGACTGATGAGCTAGCTGAGGAGTTGCACAAACCAGTTCAACGCTAATTTCATAAATGCTGTGAAGCGGTGGGTGGTGTGGATGAGACCTGGGCGGCCGACCTCGTTGATATGAGTGACTTCTCCAGGGACAACAAGGGAAATAAATTTATCCTGAGCATTATCGATGTCTTCTCAAAATATGGCTGGCTGATACCACTCAAGAACAAGAGGGGGTGACGGTGCGGGATGACTTCCAAGCGGTGTGCCCAAGAAGCTATGGACAGACAAAGGCACTGAGTTTTACAACAAGCATATACATCAGCTGCTTCAAAAGCATGGTATCGATCTCTACTCCACCGGGAACGAAGAAATCGAGTATTGTCAAACGTTGGAACCGCACCACGAAAGTGAAAATGTTCAAATACTTTTCAGCCAACTCCACACGCACCTATATCGATGTCCTGGACGATATTGTTCGCCAGTACAATACCACCAAGCACCGCTATCAAGATGGCCCCTGTTGCCGCAAGTCATAAGAAGCATGAAAACAAGTTGTATTGGAACTTTTACGGCAGCATACCTCCCATTAAACCACCGCGATTTTTCGAATCACCAAGAAGAAAGGTACATTCGAGAAGGGATACACCCCCGCTGGACCGAGGAAGTATTCACCATTTCCATAGTTTTGTCAGAGGTCCACTGGGCAATCTTTTCTACGATCTTTTCATCCATCTCCTCAAGGGTTTCAACCAAGTACATGGCCGCGGTGAAAATCTAGTTTCCCGAGTGAAAGTGTCACTCGTTTTCATCATCCGCTTTACCTGTTGGATCAATCTTTACAAAGGTCGCTGCATGATGACATTGGTTTGCCCCTTACAACGCCCAATCTTCTATAAGTTCCATCCGTGACATCCGAGAGACCTCAAGGTAGGTCTGCACACCCATGCCAATAGTGGGGGTCATATTCCAGGTAGTAAATACATCTTTAAAAGCTTTCTTCGGCGAATGTACCTCAATTTTATCCCACATGGCTTTCCTATCTTCTCAAATCTTTTCCTGCACCTTCTTTAGCAGTCGATCTATCGACAGCCTGCTAACCCCTTTCGACCCAAGTTGTTTTGTCTGGGTGATAATTTCCTTCCTCGTGTGGGGTTTGGGACGACGATGAAATTTAAGATTTGTCATCGTTTCTATCAACTCTCAACCAACTGACCTTTCCTCAACTGGGAGTACCATTTTGGCTATACCTCTCAGGGCTTTGACGTTTTCAACTACTAACTCCATGTTCACTATTGGATCCATGTCTTTATCCTAACAGTTAAAAAAATCAATTTAGGTCACCTCAAAACCACCATCCCCAATTCACTGGTTTTCAGACCCAGTTTTCGGGCATACAAAACATATCCTAACACTCTCGATCCTACAATCCTTATAAAAAATAAGAAAGTCGTGAAACGTACCCAGTCCGTCTGGATTTTTTCATCAACAAATTGTCTCTCTCTTTGCCATGACGGTAGTACATGTAAGCTGCTTTTTTAATTTCTCACATCCCCATGTGCGAATAGTTTCCCCTTTCGAGCACAAGGTTATAATTTTGCAGACCTTTACTTCGTGTCAACATCTTGTCTTCGACAATCCAGGGTGAGTCCTGCCCTACTTCTTGCCATTTGAGAATTTCCTCATCATTGCAGCGCTGTTCTCGATTGGCCTAAACAGCATCCAGTTTTTTTTTCTTCAGAATTTCTACCTCTTGCGCCGTATTCTATAGTTATCAAAGGTACCAGGATTATAATTTTGTACGCCAGACGCGCGTTTCGTCTACATCAGACTCATCAGTGTGTTCAGACATATTTGTAATCGTGAAATCCATTGTGTTTATTTTATCTATGAATCTTTATTTTTTGGTGTGTGTGCTTCTTTCTTCCACAATGACACATTTTTCCTCGACCCAACCTCAAAATGAGGTCGTGGCAGAACTCTCATAATCATACCACTGTTCCTCACTTAATAAGCTTTCAAATGAGGTATAAGGTATATCTGTAATTAGGGGCTAAGGGGTCGCAGCAGACCAATCCATTATTCAAAATATCCATTTCATTATTCAAAATTGGCTATTTCTTAATTTTCACGCGTATTTTGGCATTTAGGTCCTCCGTCACCCCTATAATGGTAATTGCGGCATATATCGTTTATACTCAGTTTATTATTCTTTCAATTAGCGTTAATTTGGTGTATAACATTTTCCTTGATTAGGGACTGAAGGGTTGCAGCAGTCCATTCCATTATTCAAAATAAGCTATTTCTCAATGTTCACGTGTATTTCGATATTTAAATCCTTCGTTACTCCTCTAATATTCGTTGCGGAACATGTTGATTATTTACATTTTGTTCCTCTCTTAATAAGCTTTCGAATGAGGTATAAGGTATATTTATAATAAGGGGCTAACGGGTCGCTGCAGTCCATTCCATTATTCAAAATATCCATTTAATTATACAAAATTAGCTATTTCTTAATTTTCACGCGTATTTTGGCATTTAGATCCTCCGTAACCCCTCCAATGGTCATTGCAGCACATATCGTTTATACTCAGTTTATTCCTTTATCAATTAGCTTTAATTTGGTGTATACATTTTGCCTTGATTAAGGACTGAAGAGTTGCAGCAGTCCATTCCATTATTCAAAATAAGCTATTTCTCAATGTTCAGGCGCATTTCGATATTTAAGTCCTTCGTTTCTTCTGAAATATCCGTTGCGGAACAAATAGACTATATACATTTTGTTTCTCTCTTGATAAGCTTTCGATTGAGGTATAATATATATCTGTAATTAGGAGATGAAGGGTCATAGCAGTCCATTCCATTATTCAAAATATCTATTTCATTATTCAAAATTGGCTATTTCTCAATGTTCACGCGTATTTCGATATTTAAGTCCTTCGTTACTCCTCTAATATGCGTTGCAGAACATAATGACTATATACATTTTGTTGCTCTCTTGATAAGCTTTCGATTGAGTTATAATATATATCTGTAATTAGGGGTTGAAGGGTCCTGCCAGTCCATTTCATTGTTCAAAATATCTATTTCATTATTCAAAATTGTCTATTTCTCAATGTTCAGGCGTATTTCGATATTTAAGTCCTTCGTTACTCCTCTAATATGCGTTGCGGAACATTTTGAGTATATACCCTTTGTTCCTCTCTTGATAAGCTTTCGATTGAGGTATAATATATATCTGTAATCAGGGGCTGAAGGGTCATAGCAGTCAATTCCATGATTCAAAATATCCATTTCATTATTCAAAATTGACTATTTCTCAATTTTCACGCGTATTTTGATATTTAAGTCCTTCGTTACACCTGTAATAGGCGTTGCGGAACATATTGACTATATACCTTTTGTTCCTCTCTTGATAAGCTTTCGATTGAGGCATACTATATATCTTTTATTAGGGGCTGAAGGGTCCTACCAGTCCATTCCATGATTCGAAATATCCATTTCATTATTCAAAATTGGCTATTTCTCAATGTTCACGCGTATTTTGATATTTAAGTCATTCGTAACTCCTCTAATATGCATTGCGGAACATGTTGACTATATACATTTTGTTCCTCTCGTAATAAACTTTCGAATGAAGCATAAGGTTGATCTATAATTAGGGACTAAAGGGTCGCAGCATTCCATTCCATTATTCGAAATATCTATTTCATTATTCAAAATTGGCTATTTCTTAATTTTCACGCGTATTTTGGCATTTAGGTCCTCCTTAACACCTCTAATGGTCATTGCGGCACATATCGATTATACTTAGTTTATTCCTCCATCCATAAACTTTAATTTGGTGTATAAATTTTGCCTTGATTAGGGACTGAAGGGTTGCAGCAGTCCATTTCATTATTCAAAATAAGTTATTTCTCAGTGTCAACGCGCATTTCGATATTTAAGTCCTTTGTCACTCTTGTAATATCCGTTGCGGAACATATTGACTATAAACCTTTTGTTCCTCTCTTTATAAGCTTTCGATAGAAGTATAATATATATATATATGTAATTAGGGACTGAAGGGTCATAGCAGTTCATTCCATAAGTCAAAATATCCATTTCATTATTCAAAATTGGCTATTTCTTAATTTGCACGCGTAATTCGATATTTAAGGCCTTCGTTACTCCTCTAATATGCGTTTCGGAACATATTGACTATATACCTTTTGTTCCTCTTCTGATAAGTTTTGAGGTATAATATATACATGTATCTGTAATTAGGGGCTGAAGGGTCATAGCAGTCCATTCCATTATTCAAAATATCCAGTTCATTTTTCAAAATTGACTATTTTTCAATGTTTTCGCGTGTTTCGATATTTAAGTCCTTCGTTACTCCTGTAATATCCGTTGCGGAACATATTAACTATATAACTTTTGTTCCTCTGTTGATAAGCTTCCGAATGAGGTATAATATACTTCTGTAATTAGGGGCTGAAGGGTCATAGCAGTCCATTCCATTATTCAAAATATCCATTTCATTATTCAAAATTGGCTATTTCCTCATTTTTACGCGTATTGTGGCATTTCTAAATGGTCCTCCGTAAACCCTCTTATGGTCATTGCGAATCAGGATATAACTATAGTGTCACAGTCAATTTTTTTTATATTTATTTCACTATTCACCGCTTCAAGTTGAATAATGAAACATTAACTATTTCATTATTCATTTTTTAATATTGAGTAGTGAATAGTGAACTATTTCATTATTCATTATTGAATAATGAATAATGAACTATGAATAATGGACGTACTTCAGCGCGGTGTTTGTAGAGTCCCATTTCATAATAACACAACGCTTTAGAACGTTCAAATAACACTCTGAATTCTTTCAGACTCGTTATTTCACTCCGGTTTTATATATGATTCCATAATTTTTGTTTGTTTTGTTTGTAGTTTGTATTACATGTTTTCCTACCATGGTTTTTGTCATTGTTTAATGAATTTTGTGTTTATATTTAAATAGAGAGAGGACGTCACTAATATTGTTATAACTTGCTCGATTCCGTTTGTAAATGAAATATGATTAAACAAACAAAACAATGCTATATAAAAGTAACAATATATTGCACAAGCACGTCTTTTGCGCACAAAAAATAATATCAAACATTACAAAAATCATCAAATCGTATCAATCCATGTTTTTGCTTCCGAGGTAGTGGCAGTAGTATTTAGTCTGAAAGTCAAAATCACACTAATTCGTATATCAAATAGTTCCTTAATTTAATTTCAGAGATACATGTTCAAGGCGGAGAGCCGTATGGTATACAGTAAGCGTGTGCTCTCATAGGTGTTGGTGGTGGTATGTCCTATTAGTATATTCTTAAAAACGAACGAAATGTAACGTAATGACGCCACGCGCGTCGTACATACAAGTGTAACACGACGTCGCGACTTTTTCAGTAAACAAGCTTATTTAAAAAAAAGTTAAACTTTACTTACGTTTATGTTATTGACAAATGATTAATGCGTGTTTGTTTATTTGTTTGTGATCAATTAAACAAAGATTCATACACTAACATTATCTTTCATCTTAAAATCCTTCTTTCATGAAAAACCAGTCTGTTCCAATCATATGTTTAAATTTAAATGAATCGGTAACATAGTGAATAGTGAACAAAAATATTCACTAATTTTCAAGACACACAAGCATACATGTATGTTGTACACAGTAATACAACGTGAATGGAAACATAATACGCCATTTTCCCTTTGAAGTTTTTACGTGATAATCTCCCAAATATTTCGGTTTCTGAAAACCGTGGTTTAATATAAAGATTGATACGTTATTCCATAAAAAAGAATCATGGCGTACTTTATCCTTGCAACTTAAATGTAGATATGCGGAGCTTGTACCATGGTTTAATCTGATAATTTTTTTATGTTAAACCATGATTTTAACTCCGTCTCTTTTTTTAACGCCTCCATGTGGTTGACAGTTCAGTGAATGCACGAGGACAAGATTTCGTTTGTTTTACAAATATTATTTCTACTTTCTGGAATTTCCGTGCATGACTTCATAAATTTGAACGAAAACTCGGCCAGTGTTTCATGAAAAACAGAGAAGGCAATTGAAAACAGAGAAGGAACGGTGTCCATGCTTACAGTTTTCGGAACAAACAATATAAGCCGGATTATTTTTGCCAATGCATTTAATAAATGCAATAAAAATTGGTTTGGGAAAATATTTTTTCTTTTTTAAGACTTTGTTTATGACAAATCAGAGCCGTATTATTTTGTTCTCAAAATTCTCAGGCCCCAGAAAATCAAAAGATAATTCGATGTCCTTGGTTCCACCAATATCCTTAAATAAAATATGCGTCTTCAAATTTCACGGCCACTCTTAACGACATGTAATCACTGAATGAACCGGCTGATTTTCGAAAAATTATCTGGATCGATTTTCTCGTGAGCGCGCTAAGCAGCAGACTAGAACGACACTCCCATTGTTTTCTTTATTGGATAAAAATCATCAGGCCACTTTTAGTACGGTGACCAGACCCAATATTTTAAAAATTTAATCGTCAAACATACTATATGGCTATATCATATATCATTGGATTCAAAAAGATGAGTACTTTTGGAATATCGATGTCGTCAGAAAGAAATGTGGTAACAGTTTTGCATAAATTAAGGTCAAAGATCAACATACTGTTTTCTTTTTTTCTTTCTGTATCTTAACAATTGAAAGATATAAGCAGCATTTTGTGTTAAATTTCAAATCAATTGAAAATGAATTATCTCGAAAATGTAAAAAAAGGAACATATTACTTAGTAATCGGTTAATTCTGAAAATTGGTGTTTTTCAACACTTGTTCTATTATACAAGATCAATACAAATTGCGTTAAAGTTACAGTAGTTACCTTGCCGGGTGACATTCAACCTCAGCAATAAAAGATAAATGTTCTTTTCAAGTAAAGTCTTCTATCCTGAATGTTTATTTTGAAAAAGCTCATGCATGTAATTCATTGCAACCAAAAACCATTAATTAGCTCGAAGAACATTAAAAAATCCAATCAAAATGATCAGAAAACAGATTTCATCCAGGAGTATCTTCTGATTCATCTGTCAAGGAATTTCTTCATAATTCTTACCCTTGAAAGGAACAAAGATCAGTACATGTAAGGTTTTGTTGTGAACAAACACTTTTTACATGAAGATTTTCCCTTATAACATGAACACAAAAGATCCTGCAAGAATTCTGCTGACATATGCCCTTTAAAATAAAGGGGGTGTAATGAAATAATGAATTTTCGCCAACCGTATTCTAAAGGTGACGAAACAGGGAGTTTAGCAATGTTTTATACGGTCAAAATTTCCGCTTCACAGAGAGGTAACCTGACTAAACATACTTTTTTACTGGTGGCAATCTTGACGCGAATTTTATTAATATCGTAATGGAATGATTTAAAGAGATCATTCCTCAGATCATACATCTTCGAAACTAAATTCTTACACAAACAAGGGCTTCATCTTCGTCAGTACTCCAAAAATTCTGTAACTACAATAGTCGTGTGTGTCCTTTCAAGTCTTTTGTAAAAACAATTCAAACGAGAAAACTAACGGTCTTATTTATATAAAATAATGAACGAAAAACAAATATATAACACATAAACAAACGACAACCATTGAATTACAGGCGCCTGACTTGGGACAGGCACATACATAAATAATGTGGCGGGGTTAAACATATTAGCGGGATCCCAACCCTTCCCCCTAACCTGGGACAGTGGTATAACAGTACAATATATAAGAACGAACTATAAAAATCAGTTGAAAAAGGCTTAACTCATCAGATGGACAAAAAATACAATTGGACGTAGCCGGGTACTTGTACATCCAAACAACAAAAAGACACTAGGAACAGATCTGAGAGTACTCGCAGTTATCTGACAGCTTGTTCAAAGCCACCAACAACTAATAAATCATTCATGTACAAGACTTAACTAGCAATCCGTACACATCCAACTACGCCTACAACTCGCATGCATGTGTCATTTGTTTGCAGTAGTGAACACACAGAACAATCACACCCGTATCAGAGGTCCTTAGGATTATTCTGTCGCTCTTTCCCTTTTCTGTTAACTTCATGTCAAAGTATAAGGCATTAATTATCATACGAGTATTGACCCTTGGTGAGTGCTAAGCAAGTTACAACAGTCATTAACATTATTGTCTGAAATAACTTCGACAATTTCGGATTTACAAACTTTCCAGCTGAGTAAAGCTCACTATAAGGTGGAATCATAGGGGATTTGTCATAGTTTTAAAAAAGAAAAACTACCAAAGAAATTAGAGAGAGCCTGTTGGTTTTCTTTAACAGAAAGAAACTTCTTCCAGTCAGTATCCTTCTCCCTTCAATAATCTGATACACTTTGGTTGAAAGTGTTCTCTTTGTGCGGCTTTCCTTTTCAACAGACAACTTTATTGAGCTTTTCATGTCGTAGCGGTAAAAATATGTCTGCTACTGTGTGCGCTAGCGAAAAGCATTGGGTCATATTTTTATAATAGTCACCTGCAAGGTCACCATGTTTTTTGCTTTTTTGTTATCATCAATACATTTAAGCAATGCCATACCACCTCTCAGACTGGTGTAAGTTGTGAGTGATGGGCCATAGGCAGGTAGGGAAAATGCACACGAGGCATCAGAATTGAATTGGTTCACCAAATCAGGTTCAACAAACGACCCATACTCTACAACACATTGCTGGCAGATTCCATCATTTAGTGTTTCAACAGAACTTAAGAAGCAACGCTTACTCTTTATAGTAAAGGAGGCGACTGATTCAGTACTTATTCTCTGTCATACGATACAGTTTTCAAAATTAAAAGCCATGTGTTGCCTTTTTTAACTACTAGAACCTAATCGTAAAGGACTTCCTAGTTCAAACATTTTCCAGATAACTACATGTCCAAATTCAGACTTGGTTCTTAATTTTTGAAATGTATAAAAAGAAAAAAACCCATATCAAATAAACATACGAAAATATGAAATCTTTTAAAAAGACATAAAAAAACACGATAACCAACACGAAATGGGACCATAAACAATAAAAAAAAATCGAATTGAACAAATGTTAGCAATGAAAAATCGTTGTGATACAAAATATCATTTATAGATTAAAATAATAGTATCGGTCCGGTTCATTTTGTTTTACAAGTCGAATTTCAAGTGGAAAACCTGTATCTTAAATGTGTAGTGTATATTTTGTTTCAATGCACAAGTTGAAATAATGCTTCTGAGATAAATGATTTTGAAAGTGTTGTTCAATAAAGGTTTGAAATATCATATAAATGTTGTTTATTTTACATTTTGCGTAAAAATAAATGATGAAAATGAATTGAAACGTACTCTATTAAATGCAAAATATTCGTAGTATTCAATTTTTACAAAAAATCCTCAATAACGGATTATTTTTGCTAAACTTTGTTTGAAATTGTTAAAATAATGTGTTACAACAATGTATATAATAACAAAATGCATATCCCGAATGTTCTTTTAGAATGTAGGCCAAAAATCTTTTGAAAGTATTTTTTTTCTTTAAAGTAAGGGAACAAACTTCAAAGCCCATTTTACAAAAATTGCACCGTACGATGTTATGACGACAAGTCAAAATGTGAAGTGTAACCTTTGAACTACCAATACTGTGATTTACAGCCGTATAGTCCGAATGACGATTAAACTCCTTAAATAAGCGACTTTTCCTTACTTGGTCACCGTACTATTTTCAATGATATACAAAACATATACACCACGCCTTACTCATTAACATATTTAAACGAACTCATCCTACGGATTCGGCGTTTAAATATATTAACTCGTAAATAGCGTGGTATATATATAATACTTATCTTAGTTTTTCAATTGTTTAACAACGCTAGTAGTTGACCATGACACACCACATTTATGAAGTACGACTTATTATGTTTCAAGTTTCAATAAATATCACAAGAACATTCTATATTCTTCTTTTCTAAAATGTATAAACAACCAACACAAATGATATACTAGTTAGTATATAATAATTTTAACCATGTTACTGAACATTTTTTTTAAAATCAATTAAAGGTGCTGCGGGCGTAGAAATGTTTGGAGAGTTTACTATACATATGACGATTACTGCTGTCCTGGTTGGAAAGGATATAGATGTAACACACGTACGTTATTGACTCGTTGTACACGTTTCACTTCTTTACTCTTATTCTTCAAACACTTCGCTCATATAGTTATTGCATCGGCCTATTGATTAAAACATATGTATATTAAAATATTTATGTGTTTACAAAATTTCAATGACATGTTTGTTCCTATAAACGGAAAAAAGGAAACAAGCCAATACACTAATAATATATTGTTAAATATATTGCTATAAAGAAAGTTTTCATGTCTGAGAAATTTGTATTGAGTATATTTTTATGATAAATCAAAATGCAATATTTTTGTTTTTGTTTTGATCTGACGAACTACAACCCTGAAAGATTGGTATCAGACTTTCGTCACTGCTACTTTTAAACACAGAGAGTTTACATAAATCTACCTGAATTGATTAAAGCGTGTTTTATATAAACAAGAACGCATTTATTTGTGTTATTGACCAACTCCTAAGTTTTCAAAAAAAAAAAAATCTCAGTTATAAATACTTTATATCATATTTATATTTAAGAAATAATTGATGCAAGCTATACTTTATTGTAGTTTTAACATGGGTAGGCATTTTATTTGTGATTATATTTGCCCGAGCGATAGCCTACCCATGTTAAAACTACAATAAAGTATAGCTTGCATCAATTATTTTGATTCTGAATAGGACAACTAAGGTAATTTCTATGTCCGATAGGTATTAGTGTAATAGCGTTTGTGTAGGCTCTTCCATGAACCTCCTTTATTTTGTAAAGAAGCAAACGGCTGGCACTTTGATTTTTTAGAGGGAGGAGTTTAAACAGCCAGCATGAACGGTGGTCGTATCTAAGTCAAATATGTCAATTTCGGAATGCAACACATTACAGTCATAATAAATGAATTAGTAATATCATGTGCACCATTTCAGAGTTTGAAAGTGTTTAAAGTTAAGGAAATACATTAAGTGCATGATAATTTGATTAAATTCATTATTCTGAAGAAGTCAATATACGCATGTGCAAACAATTTTTTTGGATTTAGAGCTACTAGTAACTCGAATAATTCTGCGCCCTCTAGCGGCCTATAGCCTATCGAATTAATGTAGCAATCGGAGATTAGACGGAGATCAGCGGAATATAACGACTGACATTAATCGGGTTAATTTAGAGCATGAGTTTGTTCACAAAGCGGAAGACGCACGTCTATGGCACGCCGTTTTTATATTTATTCAAATTTTAAGATATCTTATTTATTTAACAAGATATCTTATTAAGTATTAAGATATCTTTAATTTTTATAAGATATCTTATTTAATTTGAAAGTAAATAAGATATCTCTATTAGTTTATAAAATATCTCTATTAGTTTATAAGATATCTCTATTAGTTTATAAGATATCTCTATAAGTTAATAAGATATCTCTTTTAATTGATAAGATATCTTATAAAGTATATAATATATCTTAATTCTTTATAATTACATTAGATGTATGTTTCATTATAATACTTTATTCTGATTGGCTAACTGCACATCACGTGTTATTCCGTAAGCAGTTGCATTGCTCAATACAACTTTTCATTCATAATAACACCTGGTCCAACAATAAAGTGCACAGGTGAATCAAATAAAAAAATATGTAAAATACGTGTTTTCATGATCATAGCTAAAAAATGTAATTATAAGTATTGAATGCTTCTTTTTGTAACTTTATAGGGTTGTAAAATTGTTGACCGTGCGCACATTTTTAGAATGAAGCGCTTCCGCGCTTCATACAAAATGTACTTCGGTCAACGCTTTTACACCCCAATAAATTTACAAAAAGAAGCATTCAATTCTTAAATAAAGATATCTTTTAAATGCATACTTTATAAGATATCTTATTAATTAATAGAGATATCTTATAAACTAATAGAGATATCTTATTAACTTATGGAGATATCTTATATATTAAATAAGATATCTTTATAACCAATTAAATAAGATATCTCTATAAGTTAATAAGATATCTCTAAAAGTTTATAAGATATCTCTATCAGTTTATAAGATATCTCTATAAGTTAATAAGATTACTCTATAAGTTAATAAGATATCTCTAAAAGTTAATAAGATATCTCTAAAAGTTCGTAAGATATCTCTATTAGTTTATAAGATATCTCTATAAGTTAATAAGATATCTCTATTAATTAATAAGATATCTTATAAAATATATAAGATATCTTACTTCTTTATAAAGATATCTTTTAAATACATTCTTTATAAGATATCTTATTAATTAATAGAGATATCTTATAAACTAATAGAGATATCTTATTTACTTATGGAGATATCTTATTAAGTAAATAACACATCTCTATTATTAACTATATAAAAGATATCTTATATAGTTAATAAGATATCTTATAAATTAATAGAGATATCTTATATTTTTAATAAGATATCTTATATATTTAATAAGATATCTTATATATTTAATAAGATATCTTTATAAACATTTTAATAATATATCTTATTTAATATATAAGATATCTTATTTAATAAATCAGATATCTCAATTAATATATAGGATATCTCATTTTGTTATTAAGATATCTCAATTAGTTTATAAGATATCTTATTTAACTAAATAAGATATCTCGAAATTGAATAAATATAATAACGGCGTGCCATACGCGTCATACTAGAATATTGGCAGGGAATAACGTATGTATATGGCAAATGATTTAAGTTGTTTATGTGAGATGTAACACCAATGTGGGCCTTTTTAAAACAAAGAACAATCAAACTAGATTTCCATTATTATATACAGTTTTTTTGTACACATTTAAACACTGTACATTTGTTATGAAAACATATTGTTACATGATGATATATTGTATTTTGTTGATTATCTATATGTATTTTTAAAGTTATAATCCGCAGCGGTCAGTTTGCTTCCTGGTGGACATTTTTTGTTTTTTGTTGATCTAATCATGCTGATAGGATAACACTTCCTGCACATATAGCAGGGTGCCCAATCAACAAATTTGATCGATTTGCCTTAATGCCCGCGTCACACTGTCCCGATTTTTACGCCGATGACAACACGATTATGGAAATTTTCAAAATCGGGACTGATCGTATCCAGATCGGGCTATTCGTAGTGCCATCTTTAACCATCGTAGAACCATCGGCCACTTTTTCTAGCCTTCGGGGAGAACTTCGGGAAGGGTTCTAAATTTTTTAACATGTTAAAAAATCCCCGAAGGTGCGTCCGATGTTGAGGGTTCGTATTGAGTTCGTATCACCATCCTCACCATTGTAATATCACCGCGAATGCATCTTTGAACATCACATTGCATTCGTGTTACCATCGTTTCCATCGGGCAGTTTTGACATTACGATGTCTACACGAATGAATCACGAAGCTACTCGAAGGTTTTACGATGGCAACACGACTTCGTGAAGACCTCGTAATCCCGTCGTGTTGCCATCGAATAAAAGTACGAAGGCGACAAGATGGAACTACGACGGCAATAAATCCAGCTAAATGTAAGTTAACTTTTGCGCTAAAATACATTTAAAGTGTCATGCGCGATATGCCCTGGTCAGTCTAATACGACAGTTCAGAAAGACGTTCACAAAACATGGAGCTCATATCATATGATTCTATGAGAACAAGAAAGGCGACAGCGTTGTTTCTATTAATTCAAATGGAACAAGAAGAGCAGCTATTACAGGCTCAGGATTTACTTTTACAAGTGAAATATTATTTTTTGTCAATTTTTCATATCAAGTAACATAATGAAAAACATAAACGCGCCTCGTACACCAACACTGCAGGTACACGTATATAAGAGGGAAACCAACATTTTCTTCATTATTCTGATTTTTTATGTATCGTCTGAGTTGTTGTCACACGAATGTTTACTCCATAACCATTTTGTTTTCTATATGTCATATTTTGGCGCATTTGTTGCTTTCCCCACATCCTTCCTTTTGTCTATATTATTATGATATTCTCCTGGCAATGCCGAGCGTGGCATCTCCTCGTATGTAACATATTGGGGACAAATATGGACACTATATTTGTATATGACACATGCAGAAAATGGTAAATTGAATATGTATATTTGATACATAAACTATTTTTTTAGAAATCAACCAAACCATTCAGTAACTGGAAATACCTTTAATATTGTCTTTAGAACCAGTAGGTAAAAAAATGAGCAACCAATTTCCTGTGTATTATGCTATTTCAAGGAGAAAAAACAAGTTCATCTGAATGACCTTGACCTTTGGCCTTAAACGTAAAAAATGTCAGATCATTACAAGGAGGATCAATATACCAAATGTGGTTAAAATCTTTTGAAGCATATTGGTTTTAGAGTGTCCACAAGGGTGATATTGCCTTGTATTACAACTGACACTGTGACGTTGACCTTTGAACTTTAAAGTCAATAGCGCTTAAGATATTCTTAACGAGTAACACCATACCAAGTTTTCAGCATTTTGGTTCTAGAGTGTCCATAACAATTTTATCTACACGCAATTTACATGTAGTAGGCGAGGGAATAATAAACTAAGTTTTATAAGAATTAGACAAAAAGATCGATTTCCCGGCAGACTTGTACAGAAACGATATGTTGTCGAAATTCTGTTTGTATCAAAAAACGTGTGATGCCTTCGGCATATAATTTAAATGCATCGTAAGCTGTACACGACGTCTTTTAGACATCGTATGGCCATCGCGCCATCATCGTAATCCATCGTGTAGCCTTCGTAATCCATCGTGTAGCCTTCGTGATCCATCGTGTAGGCTTCGGCTGAAATATGAAGCTTAAATATCCGTCTTCGGTTAACCTTCGTATGTCCATCTTTTGCTATCGTATATAATTTCGGCACCATCGTATAGACTTCGTTATTCATCGTAATTGCTTTGGTCACTATTTTAACGAGATCGGGACCAACTTCGTACGAACTTACAATTTTCGCATTCGGGGTGTCCATCGTATATAAAAATCGGGACAGTGTGACGCGGGCATAATGGAATAACACACGGCTATATTTTATATCATTGGAAAGAGGAGAACAAGTCTAATTGAAATATCATTGTCGTCGTTGTCTGCCGTGGTCACGTTTTTTTTAAATCATGGTCAAAGATCAAAGCAAAAATTGAAGAAAAATGCACAGTCACATTTAGATAGTTTGGTATATATATATGCGATTGGAGTAAAATAAAAACAACTAATTTATAGAAAAATATCTTTTGTATCTATATTTAAATCTTATTTTATACATGTTATATTTTTATCGAAAAAAATGACTTTAGATTGACTTTTTTACATATAGGGTGCAAATTTGAAATTTTCAAACAGCTGTTAAATAACAGTGACCTCGACCTATTTCAATTTCTAAATTTAAAATTTTTGTATTCAAGTCCTTACAAGTAAGATCTAAAGATGTTTGTTAGATCTTATTATCAACTATAATCATTTGTCGAAAAAAAAATATGTGTTTTTCACGTCTTTTGATAGTTAGGTGTTCGTCAATTTCTAGGTAAATAACAAATTTCTGTTATTGGGTGTGAAAGAGTATATATAAATAATTTGTTTCGCAATTAACGTCGAACTTGGTTGAATATGAAGTTCTGTAAATAGCTTTGCTATACAGAAGTAAAAATTTCGGCAAACAGAGAAAAGGGGGGATTATAAAAACAAAACGTCTATTTGAAACAGGTCAAACACCGCATCCTACATATACAGACGCTTAAATGAGCAACAATTGGCTATAATGTTTACAAGTATTCCAAAAATATGATAATGGAGAGGGTTATGTACAGCACCGATGTATTTTACAAACAATTGAAACAAAAAAGGCGTGAGAAACCAAAGGATCATTAAAAACGCAAAATGAAATCTTATACATCGCCATCTTCGTCGTCATCAATGTTTCTAACTACAACCAGACAAGTATTTACATTTACATAGAAACCTGATTAAGGCCTATACTGGTTTTCGCTGACTCAAAGAAACTTTTTCCAGTCAGGAATTTGACGACCTTCTATATATGACCTGACACACTTTCACAGACGAACAAGCACTTAATTCAGCTTTAAAATAACTGCAGTTATGTCTGCTAGTGTAAGATTTGTAGCAAGAATGGTGATACAACATTTTGTAAGCATCAGTACGAATATGGGCTAGGTCTGAAGCATCATGCAATAAACTAAAATCTTTCCGTGCTCCCATAGCCTCGATTAAGTTTTTTTTGTGCTAATTCCTCGCATATTATTAAGCAATTCAGTAGAAGAACCCTGACATATAACACACTTATCCCATTGTATTTCATTCCTACTTCGTTTCGGGCTTGATTGGCACAGTTTAACAGGACTGTGAATGTGTGGCATATTCCGGGTCTGAAACGTGACCGAAGGATGTGATTTGTATATTACAATTATAACAAAACTATCAATTAAAAAAACCCTATTATAGTGTGTGATAACATTGTGTGAGGGAATTCGACGTTTGATGTACCACTGTTCACTCCAGTGCAATTTATGACAATACCACTGCATCAATCAGAATTATTTTTTTTGCAGTGTTTTAAGAAATGATTTTGCTTTGTTGTCGCGTATTATTTGTGAAACATTCAATGTTTTAAAAAGGCGAATTTTCTTTATAAAGTCAATGATTATGTTGACTTTTGAAGGCCAAACTTTCTACAGCCTTAAATACGCTAATGAAAGATCCAAAAACTATACCAATACATAACGACATGTTTATGAAATTATAACAAATCTATTGGTTAACAAATTTTTACTCGTTATTGCAAAATAATGAACTTAATATATCTGACATTTTCTCCCTACCCAGTTTACCCCTATACATTTTTATGATGTGGACTGGTCATTGTTATTGAATCGTAGGCAATTTGATTGGATTAAGTTGTTATTAGTTTACCTTCAAACTTGTTTATGCTTTTCATACATGACTATTGATTAATTAGAACGTGCATGAATGTGTACAATAACTAAATGACCTTCAAACTGGACACTGGACGAGTCAATATTATGTTTTATCAATGAAAGTTAAGGTATGAAAGCTAAGAATTGCCACTTATTCGATTTTCACAAAATTTTCGGAATATACAGTTGAAAGGTTATTTTTTAAAAGCCTATTGTGAAGAGTTAAGAGAAAGTTTACAAATAATACGTTTTGTTCCATTAAACAAGTCATTATCGTAAGAGAAATACCGAAATATATTTTACGCACGACTACGGCAGGTAAAATTATTATTTATCATAATAAAAAAAAGCATTTTTCAGTCTCATTGGAATATGTTGATTACAATTAATCCCAAACTTAAGAAGTAAGTAACTAAAGTCAAAATATGTCCGATCTGCCTATTTCTGCACATCAAAAGTCAATACGATCGTTTTAAAGTCAATTTCGTCTACCTCACAAAATCTTGTTAGACACATTATAAAGTTATATAAAAACCAACAAAAAATATTTTCAATTACAAGACAACGATCTTCAAACTAACTGGACTATTCCAAATATACAAATCAACCATACAACAAGTAAAAAAGAGAAAGGAAGTTAGTGACAATTGTCCTAGTTAATGACCTGATAGTGTGAGCTACAAAACGATTAACGGCACGAGAAAGGCGTGTTTGAATCAAGACGAATTATCACTAAATTTGTGTTTTAAACTGCTATTTTCTTCTCACCTATTAACATCACACGAAAGATATTTGGCACACATATGAACCAGTGGCGTAGCCAGGGTTGAAATGATGTGGATGCCTTTGCCGAGCGGAGCGAGGCGAAGTTTTTTTTAAGACTATTTTATGCAGAATTTTTTCTTTTTCAGACATTGTTCCTGTAAGCACATGTACTCCCCTAGAATCCGACACTGGTTAGATTTTTAACACTGGACACTTTTAATTTGCAAAACACTCATTTGCAAATCCGCCGCCGCCTCAAACAAGAGCTACAATATCATGTATACAACCAAAATGTGCGGAATTACATGGGATTCAATAATTTCATTGGTTTTATACTGTTACTTTCATATTTATTTTGCAATTTGAATTATAAAAACATGGGATTTTCAATATCCCATGGGACAGGGCAAAATCCCATGGGATTTACCATTATCCCATGGGATTTTGGTTAAATCCCATGGGATTTTTTTTGGTCCCATGGGATTATTGTTGTCCCATGGGATATTTGTTGTCCCATGGGACAAAAAAAATCCCATGGGACTATAATTATCCCATGGGATTTTTAATATCCCATGGGACAAAATAAAATCCTATGGGATTAAAATTATAAATATATATATATATAAATATAAAGTTATGTGTATGTTACAATGAATGCTGTTTGGTAGTAAAATGTTTTAAATGTATACGAGTTTTTTATTTGTTTATATGACAATAAAGATTATTCTTATTTTGGAATGTATAATAATAATATTTTACAGTCAAAGAATAAAGTCCTTTCACTGAAACAAAATGATGAAATTTCTAAATAAATGAAAAAATATTGTTTTGAAATCTTTGTCTTGTTTATTCTATTATGAAAAATAGAACTGAAAAAATATTTCATATTCTGACTGAATAGTTCACTCTTTTCATGAGGTAAGATTTTCTTTGTTATAGGTTCATTGCAATACTTGTATAGGCAAACGATTTGAATTATAATATATAACTTTGTGGTGTACATAATAGTATGCTTATATTTGCAAATTTATAATATAAACACTTTTTGTTAAAGTTTTTGCTTTCTTTATTCACAACTTGCTATGTACAATTATTCAGTCCACTATATAAGAGTGAAGTCAATAAATAATTTCATTCACTAGAATATTCCTGCAATTCTTAGACAAAACATTTTTTCAATCTGTTCTTCAAAGATCTTCCTCTGTACATCTTTATTGAATCAAGAGATTCAAATGAGAAGACAAAGCAAGTTTATTTGGACAACAACATTCTAATATCTTGTTCATTCGTTCCATCTTTCAATTGATAATTACATTGTTGTATATATATGATCAAGTTCTTGTGCATCAATGATCGTGATGATATGATTCCTTTTTGTTTATAGTCATCATGTTGAAATTTCCTCTTTCAAATAAATGTAGGAAAAAACATGTTCCATTTCAAATTAATAAAAAAGTCGCACTATGGAGAAAAATATCAGCTTTAAGTTTTCCGTTCAGTATTGATCTGTGAATGATGACCATGAAAATCCAGATTTCTGACCTACAAATACACAAACTCAAAAATTATCATTGAAGAGATCAATAAAATGGCTATTTTATCATGTTTATGATTAATATGATAAACTTTCATTTAAATATTCAAGTACTAAATTACAGAAATCGCTTAAATTTTATAATAGTTTAGTTCAAGTACAGCTTATTTAAAATTATAATAAAAAATATAGGCCACCGTTGAGTTAAATAAGATATTACATTTTTAATGCCAAAAAATGGCATTTTTGCACCAAAGGGAGATAATTTGGAGCTTTTTCAATGATATATGCATTTTAAAAGTCATCTGGGGCCAAACCAAATTGATTGTTTTGAATGATTTGGTGTACCATATGATAAAGATATAAATAAATTGAGTTATGAAAAAAAAATATTAAAACATTTTTCTGAAATTGTTATACCCTAGAGCCTCCTTAAATGTCATTTGATCTCTATTGGAGAAATGTCTCATTGGAAATCAGACTGCTAAGTGTTTCTTATTTTTATATCAACCCAGCCATATTATACCTGTCTAATATCAGGAGCTTGTACATAGTTCAGTGGTTGATGTTGGTTCATACCCGTCATTTTTATTTTTCATAATTTTTTGTTTTTATAAATTAGTCTGGTATATTTGACGTTTGAATTGATGCTCTGTTTCAAATTTGGTTAGTGTTGACTTTTATAGATTACTATAACATGTATAGGGTATGGGTTTTCTCATTACTTACAGGTCATCAATGGCCTCTAATAAGTAATTACAATGCTTACATCCACTAAATTGAACTCTGATGGATAGTTTTCTCTTTAATCATACCACATCTTATTTTAATAAATATTTAATTATCATTCAAGGACAAAAATTTTTATAACAGTGGACTTACCATTTAGGCTTTGTTGACCTCTGTAAATCTTATTTTGTTGATAATTTCTTCTGTTTATAGTTTCCCCTTTATCTTTCATGTTCTTGCCCTACACATAAAAGGGTAAACATCATTTAATGACAAAAATAACTACTACATGTATTACATAATTAGTAGGCAACTGAAAATTTTGTCTTATTTGTATATAACATCAACTTACTCATCATTCTTGCTGTTCAATATCATGAATATTATCATTATTCTATGAATATGAGGTCACAGTAAAATTAACCTTGGCAGGCAGACATATTTTTTTATTTGATACCTTGTAGTCATTCCATACAACAAGTAGACCTATGCTTAAAAAATCTAAGGCCAAAATTAGATATGTTTGTTTCCCCTCCCCCCACACGGGTCAAAAATAAGCACCCGGGTCAAAAAATTATTTTCCACAAAAAAATCAAAATTATTTTTTTCCTGAAAATAATTTGTTTCCATTTTTGGAAAGTGCTTGAAAGCAGAAGGATTGATAATCTAAATAAATACACTCAAATTGAGCACAAACAACTGATAAGTGGCCTGGACTGGACAAGTCAAACCATTCATGTGACCATGCTATGACAATCACATCCAGTTAAAAAAAACTAGAGGCTCTCAAGAGCCTGTGTCGCTCACCTGTTAATGTGTTTACTGATGTCAGCCATCTTCGTTGGTAGGCGGGGTCATTAGACACTTTTTTTTTAAATAGATACCCTAGTATTATGATTGTGGCCAAGTTTGGTTAAATTTGGCCAAGTAGTTTTAGAAATGATTTTTATACAAGTTACAAAAATGACGAAAAGTTGTTCAATATTGACTATAAAGGGCAATAACTCCTTAAGGGGTCCTCTAACAATTTTGATCATGCTGACTTATTTGTAGATCTTACTTTGCTGAACATTATTGCTGTCTACAGTTTATCTCTATCTATAAAAGTATTCAAGATAATAACCAAAAACTGCAAAATTACCTTAAAATCACCAATTTTAGGGCAGCAACCCAACAACAGGTTGTCCAATTCAACTGAAAATTTGTGAGGGGATATATCTTATTCTGATGGACATTTAAATCTTGAAAGATTTGCCCTTAATGTCTTAGTTTCAAAGATATAAAGCAAAACCTGCATTTTACCACTATGTTCTAATTTTAGCCATGTCGGCCATTTTGTTTGGTAGGCTGGGTCAGCGGACACATTTTTTTAACTACAAACCACAATGATAATTGTGGCCAAGTTTGGTTAAATTTGGCAAAGTAGTTTCAGAGAAGAAGATTTTTAAAAAAGTTACAAAAAATGATGAAAAGTTGTTAAAAATTGACTATAAAGGGCAATAACTCCTTAAGGGGTCGACTGACAATTTTGGTCATGTTGACTTATTTGTAGGTCTTACTTTGCTGAACATTATTGCTTTTACAGTTTATCTCTATCTATAATAGTATTCAAGATAATAACCAAAAACTGCAAAATTTTCTTAAAATAACCATTTCACAGGCAGCAACCCATCAACAGGTTGTCCGATTCGTCTGAAAATTTCAGGGCAGATAGATCTTGACCTGATCAACAATTTTACCCCATGTCAGATTTGCTCTAAATGCTTTGGTTTTTGAGTTATAAGCCAAAAACTGCATTTCACCCCTATGTTCTATTTTTAGCCATGGCGGCCATCTTGGTTGGTTTGACAGGTCACGCCACACATTTTTTAAACTAGATACCCCAAGGATGATTGTGGCCAAGTTTGGTAGAATTTGGCCAAGTAGTTTCAGAGGAGAAGATTTTTGTAAAAGTTTACAGACGACGGACGCAGGACGACAGACGACGAACGCCAAGTGATGAGAAAAGCTCACTTGACCTTTCAGGTCAGGTGAGCTAAAAAAAACCTGCCTTCCTGGTCTGTTTACAAAGGGTAGACCCGGGGGAGGGGAAACAGACATTCTTTTAAATGTGGCCTGATAAAATGACAAAACCAAGAAAACTTATCATTGACCAAAGAACAATAAAATGCGGTCATGGTTTATATATGAATCTGCCATTCAGACATGCACACCTTACAATTGTTTCATATCTACCAAATATAATCTACCTGTAACTTTAAACATATGATAAACTGACAAAACAATGCAGTGTTTCATTGACCAATGAACCATGCATGAAAATGTGGTCAAGTTCATATAAAATATGACAGACAGCTAAGTGCATCTTACAATTATTTCATTCACTAAATAAAGGGGCCTTATTGCTTACAGTATCCGGAAAATAGACCAAACCACAAAAAACTAAATATTTTCAAAGTTCCTTATACCCTGCCAATTTGTTATGGTTGTGCCTGTTCCAAATCAGGTTCCGATAATTCAGTGATTGTCGTTTGTTTATGTGTAACATATCTGTTTTTCAATTTTTTTGTACATAAATTAAAGCACAATACATTTGTACATGAAACACAAAGCTCATCACTGAGATAGTAGTCTCAGATAGAGGGAGGCGGGGTCAACCAAACTCCCCTATTCAATCTGAATGCAGGACAGAAAGTCACAGTCAAAAAGTCACACACTGTCACAGGACAAAAAGTCACAATTTAGTTTTGAGATTATTTTTCTTTGAACAAGAAAACACTCTTTTTGTATTTTTCTTGAAGTTTTATACATGAACATGACATGCATGATGTAGCAACTTTTAAATTAAAATTTATTAAAAACAAATAAATCAGTGCATTAGGTTTGTGCACATTACCATTACATTTGCACACAAAAATCATTACGTTTGTGTGCAGCTTTTGATTACATTTGCACGCATTTTTTAACATGTAAATATAAAAAAAAAGATATAGTATGATTGCCTTTTACAGCTGACTATGCGGTATGGGCTTTACCTCGGGCTTTGCTCATTGTTGAAGGCTGTTTGGTGACCTATGGTTGTTAATGTCTGTGTCATTTTGGTCTCTTGTGGACAGTTGTCTCATTGGCAATCATACCACATCTTCTTTTTTATATTATGAACAATTTCCTAAAATTAAAAATGAATATATGTAATAAAAAGAAGATATTTCAAAATCTTTTTTCATTTATATTCAATCAATTGTCAACAAATTGTTTGTGACTTTTTGTCCTATCAACTTTGTTACTTTATGCCTGAGTTTGACATGTGTTTGACTTTTTGTCCTGTGACTTTTTGTCGGAATGTCCTGTGACTTTCTGTTCGTTTACCTTCCATCTAAATCAGTGAACTGAATAATTGTTTTTTGCAGAAGTCCGGGGAGTGTTAAAAAATCACATGTGCAAGTTGAGAGTCAACACTTACACAGGGACTACACAATACTTTTTCAGAATGTCAGCAAAAAAGAATCACTGGTGACAGGGGAGTGTAACCGATGAATTGATCCTGAATCAGATAAGATTTTCCCGGTACGTCTAAACACCGCTCAGGAGGACCTCCTGGGTGCACACATGCAGGACATACAAAGTGCACTCATGGCAGACCCTATATAGTCGCCGTCGTATCTGCACACATGATGGATGTATATATTCGTTATAGATCGTCATACACTTCTCATTTTAGAGTTAAATTTGCAAGCAACCTCTTAAGATTTTAAAATAATAATGCTACTAAAAATATATTATTTCCCCCAATTTTCGCAATTTTTTCGCCATATAAAATATTTAGGCGACTGTGCTTTTAGTGAATATAAACGATTACGAGGCCTCACGAATAAATATAAATATGAAATATACTGGAACATCGATTAGCATAGATCGAGCAGCAGAGTAAACTTCCACATAAATCTCGAAGTTATTTACGCCGGATAATATAGACTGTGCTCCTGAATAAAGTTGTCAAATACATTAATTTGTGTTTTTTACTTCTACTAGAAATTTGATTCAAATGCTAATTACGCACCATTTGCTGAGCAGAGAATCATTCTAAGCCAGGAACCGTCTATACTAACTGATAACAGTAAGAATAGAAAGTCTCTGTAAAAAGGCAGTCAATCCTAACAGAACTGTATTAACTTAATGATACATGTACATCAAGTTCCAGCACCTCACCAAGCACCCTTGCCTTGCATACTGAGATGGCAAACTGGTGTGTGTCAGTATTTTAATATAAAACTGCGTAGGTTCATATCGTTTGATTCAACGTTTGTTTGGTTATTTTTTAAGGATCGTTGTAAAATTATATCTAAATCTTTGTTAAAATACGATTTTAAATTGTTCAATTCTTTCTTTTTCATAATTTTGTCAAAGTCTACTTTTTAAAGTTTTAAATTTTACAGAAAAAATGAATATTCCATTTTGATTTGAAGAAAATCTTTTTGAACTGTCATGACATGGTGTTGCAAAGCTGATTACAGGTAACTATAACATACAGTAATTTTCCATTTCGACAGTGCGTGTATTCTCGGGTGTGTATAACGTATAGTTTTCTAGAGAACATCCTGTCTACGTGTAATACAGATTGATGACATTATACAACATTTCTTTGGTTAAATGTGATAAGGTATCTGTGTCCATTCCCTATTTCAACACCACTAATTTTTCGAAGAAAAAAAATCGAAAAAAAATTTATATGAAATTAAGAAGAAAAGTAGCAAATATAAACTTCAGTAATTGCGCATTGAGTAAACATAATTCCAATATTGCATGAACAAATCCGTGAGAAAACGTATATATACATGTATGAATAAAGATGTGTTTTAAAAGACCTATTGGCATTATTTCACACTAGGACCTAAGATAACTAGAACTAAGCAATGGTTGATCCAGAAATTTTCATAAGTGTGGACTCATTGACTGCCTTAGAGTGTTCACGTCCAGTCATGCTTCCGTGATTCCCTATATATATTTTTTTTTTTTTTTTTTTTTTTTTTTTTTTTTTGATTCCCTATATAATCTACCATTTGTTTCCAAAGATTTAGGAGGGGGGCTGGTACACACATATATATATAAATATACCTCTGCGGCGGAGCCAGCCATTTGAAAAGGAGGGGGGTCTCAACCCAGGACAAAAGGGGGAGGGGGTGGTTCCAACCATATGTCCCCATTCAAATGCATTGATCGTTCAAGAAAAGGGGAGGTTCCAACCCCCGAAACCCTCCCCCTGGATCCGCCACTGATACCTAGTATGCATATAATTAAGAACAGCTTTGAATATATGCATATAAAATAATGGTACGTTTAAAAACCGTTCAGGATCTCCTGGTTGCACACAGGACATTAAGTAACTTAGGACATATATATATAATAGTAAGAGTTCAGGGTATACATTCGATAACTAACATATTTTATAATTTTGTTATTTTTGTTTTGATAAAATCAGAGACATATAATACATGTATTGAGACATATATAATACATGTGTCTCTGAAAAAATCAAACCATCTTTAAAGAACTTATTTCAGTTTGAATCGACTGTCTTTTGCATTAGAATTCCAAAACGTTAATGTTATTTATAAATGCCAAAACCTGCAAGAAAGAAACATTTATATTCGGTGATTTTTACACTAAACGTTTTCGTAATTTGTTTTAAAAAATATTAAAAAGTACATGTACATCGTTTTTTCAAGATTTGTATAGTAACTGGTTTAATTAAGTCCCCTTGATGAAATTTAAATTGCGAGACGCTAATTAATAAACTATGATCTATCTATCGGCATGCGTCGTTATTTGGGATACGTCACGGATGACCGATGATCATATTCAATACGATATACCAATCATCATTTGAATTTGGTCAATTGATCTTTAATAATTAGGACTAATTGGTGATGGCAGAGAATAAGTCGCTGGTGATGGTTAAAAACACATAGAAGTAAACTTTGCAAAAAAAAAGGTTTCCTCGGAAAAAATTATGAAAATATATGAATATGCTAAATTTTTTTTTTTCCGAAATAATAATTAAATACGTTTAGAAATAACAAATTTTCACAGTTGGGAAATTTTCAATTCAAGTTATTTCATTTTGAAAACGTTGAGAAATATAGATCTTATTATATGTTAAATGTGGGCCGCTTGGAGATCAACTTGTGAAACCCTGCATAATTAGGGTTTGTCTACTTTCGTCTTTTTCAATTGCCAAACATTCTATAATCAAGGATTTGTACAAGGCCTTGTTATAATGAATATTATCGCCAATATCACCATAATTAAATAAAGAACAGATACAATATTCGCCTAAAGAGTTTGCCATCTAACAATTCAAAATGAAATGTTGAGTCGAAACTGAGGTACCAAATCTATAAAAAGAATCACTATTTTAGTCGAAATTAAACTGTATATATTCTTTTTTTCAAAACTCCTGAAATAATTTAACATTATCTATAGAGAGCTTACATATGCAAATCTGTTTAGAAGTATGTGAGCGTAAATAAAATTTGTTTATTACCCCCCCCCCCCCCCCCCTTTTTCCTTCTATAAAATTTAATTGTAAACGATTTTCGTTCTTAATTTGTGTTTGCTCATTAACTGGGGTTCATGCTGTCAAAAAACAAAAATGTCTCCTTGTGTAAAAGTTATTGATAAAAAAAAATTGAAGCTTCCAGAAGAATAACGGTACGTCTAAACACCGCTTGAAGGACCTCCTGATTGCACTCATGACATACGAAGTGCACTCAGGACCCTTTATAGTCATCGCACACAGGATGGATGCATATATTCTTTATACGCTTCTTATTTTAGAGTTAAATTTGGTAGAATTTGAAATCGAACTTAGATAGATATGTTACATTTGTAATTCTTAGAAAATAATAAGGGCACGTGTCACTGATTACACAACTACTGAGCCATGAATTATCCAATCAACAAAATTAATTGGATTATCTTTATTGTTGTTTTATACATTGTGTTGTTAGTACAGTGTGACCATGCGGGAAGTAATATTGTGACGTCTAGAATGAATATCACGATGTTTTAAGATTTTCGTCTTTTATTAAGATTTCGTTCCATAAATTTTTAAGTTTTATCAGAGACATATAATACATGTATTATATGTCTCTGGTTTTATTATCATGTCCTGGACCAGTAATTAATTCTTTGCACGAGTTTGAAAAGGGAAATAAATGTTCATACTTTAAAAGAATTTATATTAATTAAAGTTTTGTATATGGAATCCGTTCTAAACGGTAAAAGCCGTACTTTTCAAACAATCAAACTCATATACATGTAGTTAGATGTTATTTCTCATTTTTATCGAACTTGTCCAGGAATTTTATTTTTGAGTTATACGAATATTTTAAGAAATCCGTTTTTATTAAGTTTTTTTTCTCTAATTAAAGTCGTTTTGTCCAGTTTCACAAGCCTGAAACGAATTTCAATGCGAAAATAAATTCTGAAAATGAACTTGTCTCCGTTTTCGTTTCCGTTTTTTAAAATTTATGATATTTTGGGTATAATTATTTCTAAAAAAATATGTAAGTTAGATTGTAGTAGCGAGAAATTATAAAAAAAGAAGATGTGGTATGATTGCTAATGAGACAACTATCCACAAAAGACCAAAATGACACAAACATTAACAAAGAAAGACTATTTCGAAGACAGTTTATTGACACGAAATCTGTTCAAACCACGACTAAGTCTTCGTGCACAGATTTCCGTTAAGGTTAAACTGAATATTGTACATAATTGTCTTCTCTTGTATAATGGTTTGTTGAGAATAAAGATATACAAATGTAATAAAATTTGATATTCAGTCAACATTGTGTTTGTTTAAAAACTTGATTTAGATAGAGAGAGAGAAAAGAATCACACTGAAAAACAAAAATCGAACTTGTTACAGAAAAAAAACTATAAAATAATTTTCTTTATTCGTGAACTGCAAAACACAACAAATTAATTTACCCGTCATCATGAAATATAAACTGAAAAAGCACATCGAATGAGATATATATTTTATTTTTTCTATATGCAAATTCATGTTAAAGGTAAAACTGAACTAAACAATACAATTCCTAAAAAACAATAAAGATAATCCAATCAATTTTGTTGATTGGATAATTCATGGCTCAGTAGTTGTGTAATCAGTGACACGTGCTCTCATTATTTTATAAGAATTAACATATCTATCTAAGTTCGATTCAGGCGCGGATCCAGAGGGGGGAGGGGGTTCCGGGGGGGGGTTGGAACCCCCCTTTTTTTGGCCGATCAATGCATTTGAATGGGGACATGTAGTTGAACCCCCCTTTTTTTGCCCTGGGTTAGGACCTCCCCCCCCTTTTTAAAATGGCTGGATCCGCCCCTGTGATTTCAACTTCTACCAAAATTTAACTCTAAAATAAGAAGCGTATAAAGAATATAAACATCCATCATGTGTGCAGATATGATTACGGTAATGGGTCCTGAGTGCACTTTGTATGTCCTGAGTGCACTCAGGAGGTCCTGAGCGGTTGTTTAGACGTACCCGAAGAATAAATCATTTCATAATATTATATGTCTCTGATGTGAATTAACAGAATAGAGAACAAAGGACAAAGAAAAAAAAGGAATAAAGAATAGTGAAAGAAAGAGAATAATGGAAAAAAGTGTAAGTTATTAAAAATATAACTAAAAAAAGAAGACAGAAAAAAAGACACCCCTCCGAGACGAGCCTTACATGCACTGTTATTACCCAAGGTTAATTTTACGGCGGCTCATTTTATTTTGGCTTAGAAATAAACATAATTGACAAGTTTCCTTCCCCTGCATTCTCGATCCCACATGTAAATAGCACGGTGATTTTCAAAAAGACATTGATACATCATTACAACACACACTTGCCGTCAGTATTTGAATATATTGATTAAGAAGGTATAGAAGATTAATGCACGCACACTATTATCCACCACTGGCCTAAATAGTTAGTCTGCAAACAACGAGGGTAATAAACATGATAAAAACCCAGCACTTTGAACACAGCCCACTATCCATTTCTACCCATAGAAAACTTTTGCCTTTCATTTATCAAAAATGAAATATGTTGATATTAATGGTATATAAGAATTATTGGGGAATTGAAACCATTCCTATTGTAAGTGATAAAACTAAATTTATATCAGGGTGATTGAAATGAGGAAAAAAAGGGGGGATCAGGAGTTCAGGGCCCCCTGTTTGGGAAAAGAATTGGTTGATTATATATGGAATCACTGAGTCATGGCAGGAGCAGGCCCCTCTTAGGCAGTCGGTGGACCCCACTTATGAAAAATTCTGGATCCACCACTGTGGTCAGGGTGGTCTTCAGTTGTATTATCTTTTTAAAAAAAATTACACCTGTATAGTGTATATTCTTTAGTGTAAATCAAGGGAAAATACTGTGAACTATCTGTGCATTGGGGCTTATTAAAAGGTATTTCGGGGGGGAAGAAAGAAGGGAGGGTGAGTCCATGGGAGGTAATCCCCACCCCTTTCAATTTGAGAATATGCTATTATCTTGTAAACGGTCCAGATCCCCATCCCTAAACCATATATATTCTTGAATGGGACGATAAAACAAATCAAATGAAATTAAAAGGAGGTCTTTGGGGATTTCACCACTCTGTTCAATTTGAGAATGTGCTATTATCTTGTGAACGATCCAGATCCCCACCCCTAAACCATATATATTCTTGTCGGGGACAATAAAATTAATAATGAAATAAAATAAAAGTGAAGTCCCACCCCCTCTAGTTTGAAAACTTGTAAACGGTCAAGATCCCCACCCCTAAACCATATTTATATATTCTTGTATAGAACAATAAAACAAATAAAAGGAAATATAGGGAGAGTCCATGGGGTTCACCCCCACCCCCACATGTTTGAGAAACTTTTAAATGGTTGAGATCCCCTGTCATCCAGTGGTTAGGTGAAAAAATTTCAGGATCCCTGATCCCCACCGTCAAACCATATATATTCTTGTATGAGACAATAAAACAAATCAAATGAATATAGGATCATCCCCTTTGTCTTGGGTTGGGAACCCCCCTTTTTAAAATGGCTGGATCCGCCCCGGCATACCATCTAGCTAGCTATAAAGGCTTTAAAAATATGAAATCAAACAAGGAAATTAACAGTGTAGGCAACTGTTTTGAATTTAAAAAAAAGTCTTTTACATATATAACAATGTTAAATTTTTTGTGCATTTATTTTTATACCCCCGCTTTAAATTAACAGTGTAGGCAACTGTTTTGAATTTAAAAAAAAGTCTTACATATATAACAATGTTAAATTTTTTGTGCATTTATTTTTATACCCCCGCTTTAAATTATACCCCCGCTTTAAAAAAGGGGGGGTATACTGTTTTACCTCTGTCTGTCAGTCCGTCCGTCAGTCGTACCGTCCATCAGTCCGTCAGTCAGTCCGTCCCATGAAACTTTCGTCACATTTTTCTCAGGAACTACACATCCACCCTTTCTGTAATTTGGTATCAACATTTATATATGTCAGCCATACCGTGTGATGCGTTTTCAGATTCATCACTTGAAAACTTCCTGTTTACCGAACACTTGTCTGATTTTACACATGATAGCCAAGTTGAAAATTTTTGTCACATTTTTCTCAGGAACTACAATACAAGGATTTCTGAAATTTGGTTTCAGGATTTATATAAGTCAGCTATACCGTGTGATGCGTTTTCAGATTCATCACTCGACAACTTCCTGTTTACCGAACACTTGTATGATTTTACACATGATAGCCAAGTTGAAAATTTTCGTCACATTTTTCTCAGGAACTACAATACAAGGATTTCTGAAATTTGGTTTCAGGATTTTTATAAGTCAGCTATACCGTGTGATGCATTTTCAGATTCATCACTCGACAACTTCCTGTTTACCGAACACTTGCATATTTTTACACTATTAATATTATCCACTTGCGGCGGGGGTATCATCAGTGAGCAGTAGCTCGCAGTTTCACTTGTTGCTTATCGTATTTTCAATAATGGACAAAATTGCATGATTGAATATTGTAATTTAAGAAAAATCAGCATACATGATATAAAATGGGAAGTGGAAACTGGGAATTTGACAAAGAGACAACAACCCAATCAAAGAGCAGACAACGGCCGAAGGTCACCTATGGGTCTTCAATGCAGTGAGAAAAATTCGGCACTGGTCTTCAGCTCATAAATATGTATCAGAAATGAAAACGAGATACAGCTTTCAGTTGTATTAATAAAAACCTCACAATAAGTTCTGAATATCAGAATATACAGTATTGCAAGATTCTCTCAAAATGTACACATAGAGCTGAAAAACTGTCAGTGACTGTAAAATTAATCATGCTAACATTAAAGTCCATGGAGTCCATCTTAATATGCATACTCTCGTACAAAGGAATATAAGTATGCAATAGACATCAAGTTTTCAAAAATAAGAGTATCTATGCCATTAATTTACGACAAGATCTTAATCAAGTAATAATTTCGGTTTGTTTAAATATTTCGGAGGTTAGTATGACCTCCTCTTTGGTGATGATGTTTTCGTTTTAAAGTTGGGAAAATTGTTTGTACATGTACCAACAAAAATAAAAACACAAAGTCAATCTAGAATTATGTTTTTATCATTTTTTTATGTTTAGGTTGTCAGCAAGATGAAAAGGACAAGTATGCAGTTCAAAATTCAAAATGTGGATAAGTTGAGGTTCTAGGTCTTACCTTTGCAGATTTTCATATTTTGCATGAATGAAATCAAAGGTTATATGATGGACAGCAGAGAAAGAAAAAAACAACTTTTCAATTATCCTGCTCCTGGATAAATGTAAAACATCTTGTTTTTCGGTAAGTTTTATGCTCTGTTTTGATAGTGTTAGTGCATTCATCTTTCCAGTCTTTCCTCTAAATTGTAAGTTTTTGGTGAGTGTTCACCATGAATTTCAGTAAGTAACTTGTGGATTTACATGTATATACTCAAAATTTAGTACTAATATTAATGGGATTTTAGCATGACATCCTGCCAAATGCTTGTTAATCATGTTTATGTTCCAGAACAAACAAGTATTTGGACTGTACGCTTGCCCAATTTTAAGAAGTTGGTCAAGTTTATTAAAAACAAATGTACAGTACAGATCAACATAACTGAAATCTTTAATAGATTAATACAAAAAGTTTAATTGCAGTTAAAATAAAAACACAGGTTTGGTCGAGCTGGTACCAGACAGTACAAATATACTTAAATGGTCTGACTGTACACATATGGTGGGACTTTAAGTTCTGGACCGTAAAAGTAACATCCGAATACTGATATGGTCTGGAACATTTATACATGTCTTAAAATTAATATCAAACACATTGGTGTTTGATAGAACTATAATGTTTTGGGATATCAAAATCAAAAATATCCCATTTTTACTTTTAATAAAGAAGAAGATTATTGATGTATGTTTAAATGTATATTAAAATGAGACAGCAAGCCAACAACACAAAAAATAAGGATAAAACATACATATTTTTTTTGTATCAATGTTATAATTTCCAATATGTTCAAGGTATTTTTTCATTGAAATAAAACACAAATTGAAATCTGTCTGAACTTCAAAAGCTTAAAGAAATATTGTTTCTGTTGTCTGCATTTTGTATAATATATTGCAAATCCTTGTGAATAATGGAATGTTATTATAGTTGTCTAAAGTTTTAACATTGATCTTTATACTGTAAATTCATAAATTATTGCGTGCATTTATTATTGCGATTCTGTCATTTTAGACTTAAATGCGATTTTAAATTTTACGATTTTGAGAAAAATCCTGTTTAATCCATATAAAATATTTCATAATGCGAGTTTAAATTATTGCGTTTACAACTCCGTTGCATTTTTCGCAATAAAAAAAAACTCACATTAATTCCGAATTTACAGTATATATATATATTATGTATATAACTTGGGAAAATACCCAAATGTTATAAAGAAGAATAAATTAATTGATTGTTATATGGTATTAGAATAGGAAGATGTGGTATATTGCTAATTTGACAACCCTCCATCAGAGACCAAAGGATGTAGGCCGTTAGCAACTGATGACACTGGACAACCTTTAACAATCAGTAAAATCCATATCGCATAGCTATTTTTATTGAAAATCATATTATTGCTACATGTATGAAAACAATTTTGTATAATCCATTACTTTAGATTTTATTGGTTCTTTTTCAGAAGGATTGAAATTCACCACCTAGAATAAATGGAGAAAACATAAAAACAAGACCAGAATAAATTCAAAGACAAAAGTTGGATCAGTTATTATTTTCATCACTCAGTCAATGATTTGAAGTTCTTTTAAATTCAAAAAAATATTGAAACCACAATAATGTCAAAGTTCTGTGCTGAATGTCCAAAAAGTGGACTATACCATCAAACAATGCTGGATGATAAGAAACTATTAATGTTTTGTGTTGAGGGATATTGTGAAAAAAATAGATTTACTTAAATAGCTACTAGTATGTTAAGCCTAACAATAGAGTTTTTATTGATTTCAAATGGCAAATAATTGTGTTTCAAGAAAGTATTCTATAATTCATGAATAAACATATATTGATACTTACATTATCTGCTTTGTTGTTTAAAAGTTTAGTTTTGAACAGTTAAAGAACAATATGCTAAATTAACATTTCCCAAGAAAAAAAGATATTCAATTAAAAAGATTCATCTTATAATAATTTACTACCAAATAGAAAACATTGTAACATACACATTACTGTTTATTTATATCTATATATTTACAATTAGAATCCCATAGGATTTTAATTTGTCCCATGGGATATTAAAAATCCCATGGGATAATAAAAATCCCATGGGATTTTTTTTGTCCCATGGGACTACAATAATCCCATGGGACAAAAAAAAATCCCATGGGATTTAACCAAAATCCCATGGGATAATGGTAAATCCCATGGGATTTTGCCCTGTCCCATGGGATATTGAAAATCCCATGTTTTTATAATTCAAATTGCAAAATAAATATGAAAGTAACTGTAGAAAACTAATGAAATTATTGAATCCCATGTAATTCTGCACATTTTGGTTATATACATGATATTGTAGCTCTTGTTTGAGGCGGCGGCGGATTTGCAAATGAGTGTTTTGCAAATTAAAAGTGTCCAGTGTTTTTTGTTTAATTTCAAAATACCTACCAATTCATATAATTATATTTCAAAAAATTTTTTAATGTTTTCTCAAAATTCTCAAAATTGAATGTAATTCATAATTTATTTATTTGATGTAAAAGTTTCCCACCAATCTTAATTTGACATTTCATAAACGGCCCCATCACATCGGCACTTCTGTATATTGGAACTGAAGTATCCCCTTTTCTAGCATTTCTCAAAAAACGGCCCCATCACAGCGGCACTTCGGAATACAGGAACTGAAGTGATTCCATTAACGCGTCGCAGGGAACATCATTGAAATTCCTGGTGTCCGTCAATCCGGTCTTGTTTGCACTCTCATGTGTACAATTCTCGTCAGATTTTTATATCATCGGCAGTGACAATTTCGAAAATAAGTCCCAAGCTTTGACCTTTTGAAATATAAATTATAACGGAAATCCCATTGCATTTTCTCTGAAGCTTTTATTTCTCAATTAAAAATAAGAGGAAGAGGAAAAACATTATTTTTTATTAGTTATTGCCCTTGTTCCTTGGTTACATATAATATGTGCAATACATGGGACATAGGAACTTTGTTCTTTTATTGAAAATAAAATTAATATGTGGACCTAGATAGAAACTGGAATTTACTGATAAGCATAGGAATGATCACACTCTATTATAGATTAGTCTTTTTTTCACGTCGTCTTTCATGTCACAGGAAACGATATCAGGATTTGGTGGTTTAGTTGTCAGTTATGTTGTTAGTCAGTTGTAGAAGCCATCGCTCCGCTAGGCTCAATTTCAGATGAAACATGTCCGAGGAGCTGTGCATCGTCCTCTGCACTTGCCGTAGCCGACGACGTAATCTTTTTACGAAAAAAATTCGAGAACATTTTTCTGCGATTTATCCATCTTGTTTTATTACATGAACTAAATTACCCTTAATAAAAGACCAAGCATACTTCATCGGAAATAATTGGATGTTATCCTCATATCCTAACCCTTGTTACATACGGATACCGCCGAGTTTAACTGCTGCGAACATATCTTTATTTATAATTTGTTCCTGTCAAAATGATGTGGATGCTTGAGCATCTGAGCATACATGCAAGCTACGCCACTGTGAACCATTGATGTAATCAGAGTAAAAATCCCATGATAGTAACACCCAACAAATTTTCTTTCGTTCAAATGTTGTAAATTTCAGCTAAAAAAATAGTCTTTCTAAAATCATGAAATACTTACACTTAAATCATATAAATCTTTTCAGCTTTCGTTATATGATAAATTTAATTTTTAATCTAAATGATAAGTATCATTTGAACAAATAACACAGAAAGCAATAATTTTATTTTTCGGATTGAAGATGGCCTGTATGATGAGGAATCTTTGGGTAACCTAACAAACCACAAAATTTTGATAAACGTTACCACAAGAGCTTACGACGACATTCATGATGGAAAATATAATGATTTTCCAATAGTTTGCACATAAATATAGCCGTGTGTTATCCGTTAACTTAAACTCGTTAACTTGACGTCTTTTTCGATACTGGGCACCCTACTAATATACTAGCTGTTCCTATACACAGATGCTTGATTTTATTTCATACTTATGTTATGTTATGTTATGTTTGCTTTAGTTTGATTGTTTTCGACAATAATTGCATATATACTTTAGAAAGGTCGGACATCATATTATCTTTTTTGGGGAAAGTTTTGTCAATTGAATACATTTCTATATTACAGCTATTTGTAGCCCGTCGTGTCGTAATGGCGGTACATGTGTTAGGCCGTATACATGTTCCTGTCCTGGTGGTTATCAAGGAGACATATGTTCAGGCCGTAAGTAATATTTACATCGGATGTACATACTGTTTGTATTCTGTTTAGTATTCCTGCAGGGTTGTATTTTTGGTACTATTGTAGAATAATTTTCCTACATTTATCAATGACTGGAAGTGAATATAATTGCTGTTTATCGAAACGGTTATGTATGTAGTACTTGGTTAAACATGCATGCATTTTTAGGCAATAGTAGCTACGTTTGTGACAGCGTAGTATGTAAAATTAACAAGACATGCGATAATCGACTTCAACTAGGTTTTATCGTCCATTCACAAGAGACGTATGATAGAAAACTACACCAGTTCACAATAACTGTGATTTAAGGCAAGGACAGAACCAAATAATACTAATAGTACGGCGGCTTTGTGAAAAATTGTGCACATTCTGCTACAAGCATGAAATTTGGCATATACCTTCCTCAACTATTTCTCTTTTATTTCAGATAGGGAGGCATTTAAAAAAAAATAACTCACTTCCGGTAAAATCCAAAATGGCGGACATCATACTTAAATTAGCCCAATATCGAAGGCTAGTATGTGAAAAGGTGTTATTAACATGCTTCTATCATAATATTTGGTACAAACCTTTGTTTTGTACTATTTTTGGATAATTGATATAGATCAGATGTCTTCAAAAACCCTACTTTCGGTAAAATCCAACATGGCGGACATTGTACTAAAATAAGCTTATTTTTAGGAAGGGTAATTGAAATGTGTTTTAAAGTATTGCTACTATCATTATATTGTGCAGGAACCTTTCTTTGGTGCTTTTCATGGATACAATGTATAAAACATATGTCTTTAAAACCCTTACTTCCGGTAATATTCAATACGGCGGACATAGAAATATTGATAATTTTTCATTTTAATGTTCAACTTTTTTCTAAATATAAAGAAAATGTTGTTTTTTTAGCTGGTCATTAAACTTTTGGCTTTTAGTCATCCTCAAAATTACTAATTCTATTCAGCTTTGTATGTTTAAATACAAAGTTAACACTTCCGGTAAAAACCCCCAATTTGGCGTAAATTACAAAGATGAGTCCTCAATCCATATCTTCGATGTGGAGTTTTTAGATAGATTGATTAAAACAAAATAAAATCACTAAAGTTTTTAAACATCTTAAGAATAACTAATTTATAGCCCCAAAGATTGTCTGCCCCTATGTAAATGAATAGCAAAACAGCAATGACAGCAACATCAGTATCGACTGTTCGAGTGATGACTCAGTCAAGTCTGTGTTTCACTGCATCAGACACATGCATCTTGATTCAAGTGTCAGCCTCTTCATGTGAACATGGTGCTAGGCTTGAAACATCACCATGTGGTGGATAACACAGAACATCATGAGCAACTGTTACTACAACTACCTCTTCCTCAAAATCTATAAAGCAAGCTGTTGCGAATGAAAACTTAAAGTTCTTTCTTATTGTCGTCATTTCTTAGAAAACTTTGCCAATTTTGAGTATTTTGTTTTGACTCTGGATTCGTCTGTGCATTCCCTTTTTCCTAAATGTAGCTCTTGCTTCTTATAACAAATGTTCAGGATATTCTATCTTATCAACCTCGTGATGTATTTCACCATGTTCACATTAAGAGGCTGACAATAGAATCATGGTGCATGTGTCTGATGCAATGAAACACGAACTTGCACGAGTCATGATTCAAATAGTCGTTACTGATGATGCTGTCATAACTGTTTCTCTATTCCGTGACAGGGGTACACGAACTATGGAATGTGTTTGGGAGGGCAAAAAGCTTTGGATAAATATATATCAAAGACCTTTCAATACACCTGGCAATGAGTGATTACACACACTTATTGTGATCCATGTCTTTACCGGTTGTGATATGGTTCTCTGATTGCTTGAAAAGGAAAAAAAGACTGCTTGGGAAACATTGATGGCAATTGAAGATGTGACTTTAACATAAAGAATGATGATTGATCAGCCCAAATTACCGAGGTTTAACTGTAAGATTACACAAACTTATCAGATGGGGTGAACATGGTTAACGAATCAAGAAATTAACTATTTGCGCAAAAGGAAAGACTAATTGAGGGTATTCCCTCACCTTCGTCTTGTCTTTTCCAGCATGTAAAACGTGCAATATACTAAGGCAAGTGTTTAGGGAGACGAGCATGGAATTGGCTCTTATGCTACCCGGTTCAGGCGCTAATGGATGGCAAAGGGACAAAGAGGATCACTTTTAAATAACTCTTTCTAAGGCCTCATCATTTTGTCAGAAGCTTTTACATTATGGATGTACTGGGGAATGCGTTTCAATGCCAAAACATGCTACATCCTAAGCATCAGAAACAAAAGCCATAAAATCTACAGTTTTAATGGACACATACTACAAAAAGTCAAGCATAACCCGTACCTAGGCCTACAAATTTCGGAATACCTCAAATGGACCATCCACATAATAAACGTGGCAAAGAAAGCAAATTCAACACTAGGCTTTCAAAGAAGAAACTTGAAATACTGCCCACAAGATAGCAAAAATCAGCTTACATCTAGCCCGTCAGATCAACGATGGAATATGGAGCCATAGAACGGGACCCCTACACGGTAACAAACATGAATAAGCTACAAAGGATACAACGTCAAGGGGCAAGATTTATCACCATAGATTACAAGTCAAAAGAGGACGGGTGTGTCTCCAATATGCTTGCCCAACTGGAACTGCAAGACCTCAAGATAATTGCAAGACGAACAAGCTAGAAGTTGATATTTATGTACAAAGTGGTTTAGGGGCTGATTCCCGCTATTGAACCAGACAAATTTCTCAAAAAAGCACGTCCTAAGAAAAACATAATTGCCAAGAAGTTCGAAGAATAGAGAGGGTCAAATCTGCTTTCACGCCTCGTCAATAAATCGGCGGCGCTCTCTGAAACCGTCATATTATAGCCAGAATTGGTTTCGTCAAAGTATTCATACAGATACAGATACAGATACAGATGTCGCAGTCGTTTTAAATGTGGAAAATCTGGTCTCCCGTGCACTGCTTTGTATGCACAGGGTGGTGACTGTGAATAAACATGTATTTTTAAGCCAAATAGTAGTAATGTTTAAGTACGTAAGTAATTTTGTTTTGTTTTAATCAATCTATATAAAACTTTTTATCAATATATGGATTGAGGACTCATTTCTTGAAATTTACGCCATATTGGTTTTTTTACCGGAAGTGTTATTTAAAAATTTACTACAGAATAAAATTAGTGGTTTTGAGGATAACTAGAAGCCAAAAGTTTAATGACAAGCAAAAAAAAAAAACAACAACAAAAAACATTTTCTTTACATTTTGAAAAAGTTGAATATTAAAATAAGAAATTGATATTTCTATGTCCGCCATTTTGGATATTACCGGAAGTAAGGTTCTTAAAGAGATATGTCTTATACATTGTATCCATGAGAAGCACAAAAGAAAGGTTCCTGCACAATGTAATGATAGTAGCAATACAATAAAACACATTTCAACTACCCTCCCTAAAAATAAGTTAATTCTAGTACTATGTCCGCCATGTTGGATTTTACCGGAAGTAGGGTTTTTGAAGACATCTTATCTATATCATATATCCAAAAATAGTATATAACAAAGGTTTGTACCAAATAGTATGTTAGTAGCATGATATTTACACCTTTTCACATACTAGCCTTCGATATTGGGCTGATTTAAGTATGATGTTCGCCATTTTGGATTTTACCGGTAGTGAGTTATTTTTTTCAAATGCCTCCCTATCTGAAATAAAAGAGTAATAGTTGAGGAAGGTATATGCCAAATTTCATGCTTGTAGCAGGATGTGCACAATTTGTCTGAAATATGCTTGTAGCCGCCGGACTATAATACTTATATCGTATATATGAATTAACAGTTCCATCCAAGGGCCAGTACTTTTAATTACTTTTAGCCATTGAACGATTCAGATGATTGATGTCTTTTTAAATAACATCCATTCAGGTACAGACTCTTGACTTTGGGCAGCCATGTACAAAATTCGGCGCGATTAATTATGGTGATTTGGTGCCCCCTTATATGAAAAAGTCAAGTAAAACACAACATAAGAATACACAATCAGTTGAAAAGGCATACACAAACAAAGACTTAAGACAGAAAGTATAGGATTAAGTTATGGCGTTTTCAGTCATATTTAAATAAAAATGAAGGTTTCCGACTAAATCACATTTATTATTTTATATCTTTTCATTCTTGTCAGCAAACTATATAGAAAACACGACTTCACTATGTTTTTAAATATTTTTATATAATTCAGTTGTTTGTCACATAAGTGTTTATCCAAAATCTCTTTTTAAGTCTGTCTGGGGTAGCGACATAAATTATACTTTACCTCAGTATCAAACTATCAATCACATGTATACCACATTAGTAATAGGCGACAGAACATAATGTAGTTGGAGTTTGCAAGAAGAGAGATAATCAGCTTGAAATATGTTTTATCGTTTCCCACAAATGTATTATCAGTCCAATACTTGCATAAAATATAACGTAATAATAAATGTCGTTGCTTTTATCGACTTTTCATTTTATATACTTATCTTTACAGTATCTGATTGCTCTTACAACAAACCTTGTTATCCAGGAAGGTGTTATGGTGGTAGTGGGTGTAGTTGTACTCCTGGATTCACTGGCAGAACGTGTTTAGAACGTACGTCAATATGGTATAGAGAAAAATGATTAATATAAAAAAGAAGATGTGGTATGATTGCCAATGAGACAACTATCAACAAAAGACCAAAATGACACAGACATTAACAACTATAGGCCACCGTACGGCCCTCAACAATGAGCAAAGCATACCGCATAGTCAGCTATAATAGGCCCCGATAAGACAATGTAAAACAATTCAAACGAGAAAACTAACGGCCTTATTTATGTAAAAAAATGAACGAAAAACAAATATGTAACACATAAACAAACGACAACCACTGAATTACAGGCTCCTGACTTGGGACAGGCACATACATAAATAATGTGGCGGGGTTAAGCATGTTAGCGGGATCCCAACCCTCCCCCTAACCTGGGACAAAAAGACGCAATGAACAGATCTGAGAGTACTCGCAGTTACTCGCAGTTATGTTTCGCCTTATTTCTGTTTCTGTTATCAAAATGACGTATACCAACTATTTATGTTTCTTTATTTCAATTTTTGTATCTATGATGAGTGAGTTTATTCATATAAAAAGAAATACAAGGTGACCATGATCCACATCTGAGGGCTCGACGTTGAAAACACCTGCATAGAAATTGTTTCAGAAAATATTATTTCGCGATCCTCAAAGTTTTCCTTTACGTCTTACCTCACTAGAATAAGGTAAATCAATTTGAATCAGGAAAAAGGCATGGAAAAATATGTATCTTTCAATTGCCAACTCTTTTTGCTTCCAGTCTTTCCTATATCTAATTTATTCGTTTTAACATTTGTAATAGACTTCATATATCTGTAACCTGTTTTAAGAGACAATTTAAGGGAGAACAAAAAAAGTGGTCTCTTAAGACATGTGGTCTGTTAATACAGGTTTAATTTCCATGTAATGTACGACAGAGAGATCTAAAATTAATGGTCTTATGACAGGTCTTTGCTTATAACTTAGTATCTGATTAATTAACTTTCATAAAAATCTGTAAAATTTTAGATTCCATGAATAGGACTTCAAATTATCTAAAACGATGTTTAATGATTAATTTCCACACTACGTGTTTTATGTTATGTTTATCTTTTTTTCAAGTAAGAAGCCAAAAGTTTAAACCACTAATTGAGAGGATTAATTCAACTTTCACTTACCATAGTTTTACACAAAAAAGAGATGTTTACAACTACATGGCCGATGCGACAAACAGAACTGCTGGTGATATTGTGTGGACAAATCAAAATAAATTCAACCAACTAGAATTCGATCTGGAAGCCTACGTAGATACTCCAACTGTGTTTCCTAACAATCCATCCTTACCTTCATATATTATGGAAACCAAATTGGGTATTGTAGCTGCAAGTGTTAAAATTATACATGAAAAACTTGGAAAAGGTAAAATCAATGTTCTATTAAATAACTGTCAATTCAAAAATAAAATTTTTGTCTAATGAAAAGTCACAAAAATACTGAGCTGAAATATCAAACATTCATTAATGTCTGTATACAAGATAGATAATTAACCAACATGATCTAACAAGACAAATATATTAAGATCTATTAAGGTATTCGAGAGAGTTTGTCTAGCATCTGCGATATAACATAATATAGACAGGTTTTAAATAATTTATTTTCACCTCCTGGGAAAAGGCATTTGTTGATTGATTCAATTGTTCATTTCGTTTACTGTTTTTTTTTCTGTTTGTCTTGATAATTTTTTTTGGAAAGTCGTTGGCAGTTTGTTTTTAACCTGTGATTTTAAGTGTTCCTTTTCTATCCTGCTACTCTATTTTTTAACATGTATAACACAGAGGATGTGGTATGTTTGCATATGAGACAACTCTCCACAAGAGACCAAAATGACGCAGGAATTATAACTATAGATGATCGTACGGCCATCAACAATGAGTAAATCCCATACCGCACAGTCTGCTATAAAAGGGCTCGTAATGACAATGTAAATCAATTCAAACGAGAAAATTAACGGCCTAATTTATGTACAAAAAATTCCCGAAAAACAAATATGTATAATATAAAAAAAACGACAACCACTGAATTACAGGCTCCTGACTTGGGACAGACACATACATAGACAATGTCGAGGGGTTAAACCTGTTAGTGGAATCCGAACCCCCTAACCTGGGACATTTGTGTAACATTACAGCATAAGAACGAACTATAAAAATAAGTTGATAAAGGCTGAACTAATCAGATGGATAACAATACAAATTCTACAAATACAAGTGGACGTGGCCTGGTACTTGAACATCTCAACATAAAAAAAGACACTTAGTGCAGATCTGAGGGTACTCACCGTTACTGACAGCTAGTGCTAGTTCAAAGCCACTTACAACTTATAAAAAAAATCATGCATCTAAGACTAAATTATCAATCAGTACACCTCCAACATCCAATGGATTTAGTGTAAGGACGTCATAAACAGTCAAAGAAAAACATGACATTGTGCAATGCCAAGATACAGGTATTGACAGATTGTAGATCCATGAATGTGTATATGTATAGAACAATATATTTCATAGTTATTTTTGTTAGAAAGAGTTAGGGTACTTTCCTACATGCATTCCCTCCCACCAGGACATTTTACTAAATTATTTTTAATATAAATTTTAGTTCAAAGCTGTATGTTTTACTTGGAAATCAAATTGATTTCTGTCGTATTTTATCGAAGAAACTAGGAAAAGCGACTACGATCAACGATACAAAGGTTTTGTGGTCTATATAAACAATAAGCTCATTGCACGACGTATTTGTATTTTAACTTAACATATATGTCTTCGTGGCCAAGATCACTAATGTTATATTGTGAATGAATCTGAACGCGCATGGAGGGTGATACATGAACAGCATTAGACTCATAACCTATAACTAATATTGCCTTTTTTAAAACACGAAAATACTTCAGATAAGATAATCCTGATACAAAAAAAAGACTTTTAAGTAAGACACTTTAAATTCACAAGTAATGTATGGTTAATCAAGCGTTTAATTACTAAAAATAATCAAATGATTATCTTTTCGCGCATGATTGTTGCACGTTTAATCTTGATGTTGCCTGACTTTTGGAATGAAATATAGTCTACACTCAGTTTTAAGTTATCCTTGACCTATTTTGTTTATCAATATAAAATACAGTTTTGGTGAATTTTAAGTTTTGACTGTACCCCCATATAATAATATGAATATTGTGTATGATACTATTATGTATAAATCATAGGCTCTGATTGTATCATTTTTTGTAGGTGGGAGACATAAAGCAAAGGAAGAGACTCTTTCATGTCCTGGCGTTTCAAATGGGCAACCCATCAGTGACACACATTTCAAGTGCTACAAAAAAGAATCATATATCATCCAGTTTGACTCTGGAGACAGGTGGGTCACATAAATATAAAAAAACTTTTTCACATTTATGTACAATTTGTCTATGATCGAAACAACAGACAGTTGGAAAAACATTAACAATAATGCCCATTAAGTTTTGTTTATGACCGAACCCGGTGAAATGTATTCTAGAAATAACTGTCGCACAGACGGGAATTATATCATACGTCTTTGATAATCAACAAGGCGACGACATTGCTTGAGGACAACCAGTCTCCCCCCAAAGCACTAGATCTGACGATAAGTACGTGTATTTACTTGGATTGATATAACAAAAAAAATTGATTGTTATGATTTAAAGAACCAAGTACATTGACTTGGGCGTGCAGGTAAAGGTGGTATTTTTGGTTAGCTTGCATGTTAGCTGAATCATAAAATCATTTTTATCTAAGCTATAACTTCTTTTAGGCCGAGTCAATAATAAATTACCAGCATATACATTTTCTGAAACAAGTTTTAAAAGATAGTTCAAAAATATTTTCAGGTTGAAGGTGTGTTTGATTTGTCAATTTATTTTCAATCAATTACCTCTGTTCATTTATAACTAGATCGCTTACATGTATACTTCTATATGACATTATGATTTAGTCGATTAATAAAACCCCAAATGTTCATATGATTATTTTATATGTTTCTCTATTTTATAAGCATATCATTTAAAAAAGTAAAGACAAAAATACTGAACTCCGAGGATTTTCCGTTTATATTGGATACCTTTGTAAATGATAACAAATATGTATTCTGGGGTCAATGGGTATTTATTTTTTATGTGCGATAAGACAACATTATTTATTTTCATATGAAAGGGGGCTTGCATATTTATTTCTAAAATCTGCCAAGCCCCCTCCTCAGAATCAAATGATTGTCCCTTTACATATCATTATTCTAATTTTGTTAAAATATATGATAAACAGATCAATATATGGCAAAATACGTATCGCATGCTATATCACCACTCAATCAAATCAACCCTTTTATCACTCATATCAGTATTATTCTATATATATTCAATAATTCTAATGAGACCGAGATCATGCACTTACATTTGTAATTAAATTCGGAATGATGTTTCCACTGTGGTTGCTATATATTCATCGTTGTCAAATTCTTCCAGGTATAAATTGAAATATTCAATAACAACTGGTGGATATAGGAAGCTTAGAAATACCCATACTTGGAGTTATGTGAGAACAGAAACGTACTCCGGTATCAGCGAAGAAAACTCCATGGAATTCTGGTTTGACTATGATGAACCAAACCATTGCACTGAAGACAGCAGTTGTACTTCAAATGAATCCCCACTGCAGTTGCAAGAGGATATAACAAAGGTAAATTAGAGCAATATCACATTTGTAGTTTACACATTTCCAAAGGTCAAGATTGAATTAAGAAGACACATCGATGTAAGAAACAAAATCAAATAGAGCATTTGAAGTCAAAATGTTGATACCAGGTGCGTCGACACGTAAGAGTCTACTGCTATGCATGCATTCTCAACCGGAAAATCCACACTCGGTCAATATGATACTATCGGGAAATAGAAACAATCAATAAAATAATGAATTAAAGGACTCAGTATTATAGAATCTACATGTAATAATCTAATACTGCGATATATAAAATCATAAAAATACTAAACTCACATATCTTATCGGTCAACCACTTATTGATGGTCACTGTTATTGTCGATTTCAGTTGTCCTTCACATAACTGTGAACTCGCACACACTGTTTTTGAAATCAATACAATGTTAAGGTTCAGGAGCGTACCATATCACTTGGGTACATATATACGCCATGAGATGAGGGCAAGAAGATAATACTATGTTACTGCTAAGACATGAGAATAATATGAACGGTATCAATTTCACTGCAAACATTTTGCATTCCGAAAATACATGTAACTTCTGTAGGGCACAATGCAAAATATTTTAAAAATCTCATTTTAAACAATGTCGAATAATATCAAACCCCAAAAGTTTCATCATTGCACATCACCGATTAAGATGTATCGGTATTGAAGATTTACTAATTAAATCGAGAGGCTAAAGATCCCAAAGGGTCATTATTACTATGGAAAATAAGAAATTGAATGGCACATTTTCATTAATATTTCTACGCATGTATTATTTTATTTCATATAACCATAATTAACTCTTATATGTAGGAATATTTTACCCTAGGGTTATAATTCATCAAGTATAATATAAATCAATCAATTGATTAAGACGTTAGTATTGTTGAATTTATTGTGATTCTATAGTCTAACTACTTGACTCTTTGCAAAAAAAAGAGAATGGGCGAGAGTTTCCCCTCTGCATCAGAAAATGGTGTACACCCTTCTACTCTTATCTGCCAGTATAAATGAATAAAAAGTAAAAAGGCGCCGAAAAAAATTTAAATAAAAATAATTGACATTGAACATTCCGTTTAATTTATGATCCACAACCATGTATTAACTTTCACATATCTAAATTTTAACTTGCAGTTTACATAAAACCCCAACAAACATTTTGTAGGAGTTTGTAATAATTTAAGTGATACAATACGAGTCATTGATACATTAAAAAAATCATCAAAACATGGGATATCGCTTCTTCAAACTGTCTTAGTGATATTTATATAATGGTCTTCAACTTGCACAAAAGCATCAAATTATAAAAGAAAGAACTTTAAATATATACGAAAATGACAAAACAAATTGCAGTATCCATTACCAGTATTATGAAATGTCAACTAAGATGCTTATATTCATAAAATACTAAAGTCGTTTTTACGTTGATGAAATCCACATATTGTTTACAAGATTGACACTGTAGTAGATATACAGTTCTTATGTTTTGCAAGAAGAATTTCATTGTATTGTATTTAGACCTTTTTCTCGAAATGACTACTGATGGTAGGTTGAATACCAAAAATTATGACAAACGCGATGATTTTAATTTTCCTATAGTCAACTTTCCATTTCTGTGTAGCAACATCCCAGCGGCACCAGCATATGGAGCATATGTGTCTCAATTGATACGTTACTCTAGAGCTAGCTCAAAGTACGCTGATTTTGAACGAGGAATACTGCTTTCTCAAAAGTTGCTAAGCCAGGGTTATGAATCAATCAAATTAAGGTCATTACTAAAGAAACTTTACGGTCACCATCATGAGCTGATTGGCCATTATGACAAAAGTGTGTCAGAAATCATATCTGATATTTTTCCTCAGTCATAATAACCTTCCATCATTACCGAACTGAACAAAGAAATAACACGTCGGGTGCCGTATACGGTTTTTAGTGGAGTTTGTGTTGTTTCTTAATTATTATTTATAACTGTTGATGTAGATGTCCTTTGGTTGTGTGAGACTTTGTTTACTCCTTGGTTTTGATTGTTATTGTCTTAGTACCAGTAGGGTGAATGTTGAAAATCTCGGTAGTCAGTGTTTGAATGCGAGTCGAATATCGATTGCCCACAATCCTTGCAGTATATATACATAGATAATTTTCGTCAACATTCGTGGTTTATAAGTACCAGCATTGTCTTTATTCTTATTGAGTGGTACTTGAGTGAAATTGATAGCATGCTTTTGTTTTATACCGAGTTTTGATTTGAAAAGACGATTTCGAAACTGTTAGTTAGAATGTTAAGGCAAAATAAAAAAAAAAAAAAAAACGACTACACAATGTCATCTTATAAACACTATTTTTTTTTTATATTATGCGGAATCCGATGTGACGATAATGATGATGAAGGTGCACTATTTTATGGTGTTTTTTTTCATTCATGTATGAAAGAGAATATTTTAAGTAACTATTCATATCACTCATCTGACATTTAAATAAACCGTCGCAGGTTATATGCTTAATTTAATTTCTTATAATTTGAAGTCACCAATTTCACCAAAATGGTCCGGATGGATTGACAAGCTTTCGGGAATAGAGAAATATGTCATAGAAATTTGGAAAATGGAGTATAGTATCGATTACTCAGGATTAAGAGAACCAGATATTACAACAAACGTCAATCCAGTTCCGGATTATATAACGGTAGTACTTCCTGAAAACCCCATAAAGTTTCCTACATACGAACCAAAAGATCCAGGGGTTTATTCTGTTATTATAGAAGTTAATGACAGAGCGAATAATTCTAAGTATGCCAGAAGATTTGTTATTTATGACAACACATCAGAAATAACTACTAGTGAAATTGATCGCTTGTATGCAACTTCTGCATCCAATGAATCGCATTTTTCTTGGATGACAAAGTTTATTCCACAAATGAATGTGTCATGGACAAATCATTTTTTAAATGATGTCCACGAAAAGGGTCATTTTTTGACCAAGATTTTAGACTATACACCTAGACTGAGTGATAATATAACTAGAGTCGATTACAAGAAAATCCTACCAAAATTTGATGACTATGAGGGCGTCCGAAACAAAACGGCAATTAAAAATATAAACTCCATTGTGCGATTTGAAACCAGGCATGGAAAAGTCAGCACAGAAATACCACAGATCGGATGGGTTCCTGTTTTACCTCTACGGGAAAACTTTACTTTTAGGTTGGATGGAATTGATATAGAGGATGGAGATTCTCACCAATTTTGGGTTCGCGCATTTGATATCATGGGTAATACAAAAGTGGACTCTACCATTGTTAATTTTGATTATAGTGCACCTTTTGTTTACCCACCGAAGATTAGTCTTAACCTGAAAGATGGAAAGTATCCTTTCTCAAGCAGGTAATATTTATTTTTTCTTCTTTCTATATTCAAAAAATGAGACATAAATAACGTTTTTTTCTAAATAAGTTTTTTTTCGTCATGCTTATAACTGTGTGTTCTTGGGGTCTCATATCGAGTTAGGATCACCAAGTTGATGTAAGGAACGCTAATTAATAGCTCTTACAACAAATCTACCTAAATTTCTTATTATGAAAAACTGTGACTTTTTTTTAATCGTCTTCACTGATTTTATTTGGATCAATATGATAAACAAGCTACTATTATCAAAACTATTATATGTATAATTATTTATTGTTATTCTGGTTTTGATATATTTAACGTACTTTCAGTGTTGTTGTGTCAGCAAAGGATGTACACAGTGGTATAAAGAAAGTGTCATTTAAATTCAAAGTAAACGAAACAGAGGAGATCAGAAGCGAACATACTTTTGACATACAAACAAAGGTAAAAAAAAAGCAAAGTTTAGAAGTGAAGTAGAAAGTACAGAACATATTTTTCTGGATAGATAATTTTAGTTTACTTAATTATAAAAAACAGAGTCAGACGAAAAACCAGTGATATTGAAACCCATAAGTCGAAAATAAACCGAGAATGTCAGGGCACAAACGAAGAGAAAAACAACCGTCTACAAAACACAACACAGAAAATTAAACAAAAAAATACTGAGCAACACGAATCTCGTCTGGGAGAGATCGAAAATATAATTAGATCCTGCTCTACAAGAACGACTTACCAGTCCTGTGGCTCATTTAAGTACACATGTGTGATTGTAAAAACTTTGTGACTTGATATATGAAGATGTGGTATGAGTGCCAATGAGACAACTCTCCATCCAAAAACAATGTATAGGTCAATGTATGGCCTTCAACACGGAGCCTTGGCTCACACCGAACAACAAGCTATAAAGGTCCCCACAATTACTGGTGTAAAACCATTCAAACAGGAAAACCAATAATCTATATAAAAAACGAGAAACACGTATAAATAACAAACGACAACTACTGTACGTCAAATTCCTATCTTAGGACAGGTGCAAACATTTGCAGCGGGATTAAACGTTTTTAATGTTAACAAACCTTCTCCCTTTTTTCTGAAACAACAGTATAACATCACAAAATAGAAAAAACATACGCGATAAAATATCAATTGGAAGGCTTAACTCATCAAAAAAACGTAAATTGAGTTGTTTACTTCTTATATTAAATTATTATATATATAATTCTTATATCAAAACTATACCAAACAGAAACATCTGAAAAATGTTAAAGTCAGCATATGATATTCACCAATAAAAAAGGGTCTATATGATATTCCCAAAAAGCTCTAAATAGCTCAGACTTTTCAGGATAGATCTGCAATCATTACCAATTCCTTATATTACGTTAAAATATACGTAAAGCAAACAAGTCATGCAAATCCCAGCTTTGTTTAGCGAAATTAAAGTTGTTGTTTAACTTTCTTGAGATGAATTTTTTGTCGTAATCAATGGAATAAAAACAAATGTAAAGATACACATGTTAAAAAATAAAAATAAGAAAAAAAAAGACTAAACTTAATTATACGAGAAGAAGTGATAAATATGGTCAGCGAGAATTTCATTACTCTTATTCACATTTGGCCAATCACTTTTACTGAATGATAGACCAGTATGTTAATAAAAAAAGTATGACGAAAATGACGAACACCATACAACAGTACGTATACCTGATGAGTATTTTGTAGACAAAACACGCGTCTGACGCACATATAAAATATCAATCCTGGTATTTATGATGAGTTAATTCTACATTATTTTTTAAAATCATGCCGTTTTATACATTCTCACATCGGCGTAGAATAATTTTATAAATCAACATAGCAAGTAAAACATTACACTTTTATGGTTCTTAGCTGACCGAAATAAGTCTGCTAAATGTCCATGTGCTTGTCAAAAGTTGTCAATATCGTCAGTTGTCTTCGTTGAGTATATTTAAATGATTTTGTTTTATTATTTAAGAAATTTACTGTTGATCGTAATTGGCTGATAGTCCTTAAAAATTTACTGGAAAACTATCTAAATATCATTCCGATTTCTAGCTTGACATCCTGCAAAGATCATGTCTAACGTTGACCCATATGTTGTGTTTTAGTCGTTAGGTCGCTGTCATATTGACTTTGACCACGTATCTATCATTATTCTTACACTGTTAAACAAATGGTGGAACCCTTTATCTCAGTTGGAATAGCTTTTCAATGCAGATATTTCATTTGAAATGTTAAACATGTAACTATCAATCAATTCAACAATTTAAAAATCATTAATATTAGGTGTTGGCTACCATTGTTATGCGGAGCAATTTAAGCTAACGGAGCTCCTTATTAAACTTTTGTTATTCTATTATTTATAACATCTTTGATTTAATTGATTTTCAAACTACAGCCGCATTTAGTTTTTCCTTTTAAAAATTGACAAAACTGATGTTTATTATGCATATACTATAATTGTTTGTTTCTCATTCCTTATTTTAGACACGAGACTACTGCGATACACAACCAAAAGAGTGTTACTGTGTTCGGATGGGCGATTGTTTCATGATAGATACTCAGCTTGAAATTAACAATTGTTGGATGAAGGTTCCTATTGATAGCATTGGAAATGATGTCTATGTGCTAGAAATTACGGTGTTTAATTCTGCAATGCTACAATCAAGCATTACAAAAGAGGTACGTGAAGATTTAGTCATATGAAACTGTAATTTTGTAAAAGAAAGTTGAATAAGTTATACATATTTATTAATGTACTGCGATTAAATTATTGTCTTTTGAAACACTTCATCGCTAAAATTTATTTGTATGCATTTACCCTTCATGCCTCTAACTATAACTACTTGTTAGAACTGCGGCAATCGCACGGCGTAAGTGCGAGGACAAATTCATGATGAAAGAATGTAAATTTTCTTGTGTATAATTCGGAGTTTAGTATGACGTCCATTATCACTGAACTAGTATCATATTTGTGTATGGGCCAGCTGAAGGACTCCTCCGTATGCAGGAGTTTCTTGCTACATTGATGACCCATTGGTGGCCTTTGGCTGTTGTCTGCTCTATGGACGGGTTGTTGTCTCTTTAACAAATTCCCCATTTCCATTCTCAATTTTAAACTTACACTGAAAGGTTAATAATAATAAATGACTAATGATACATTCTATTTAAACATACACCAAAACAATTCACAACTGTTAAAGAAATTTGTTTTTAACCAATGCCAACGTAAAGAAAATATTAGAAAATAGCATTAGTCTATTTGTTTACCTTTTGTTAACGTGTTTAGCGTGCTCTGTGTTGATTGTTTATCAATGTCACGATACGGTAAATTTCTGCAACAAACTCGAAAGGTTTATTAGCTTTCGAATCAGACGTTCAAATATTGACTGAATAAGAAATTATGTCGATAACACGTTAAAGATTCATATTTAAACAAAAAAGTACGTACAAGACTAAATTTAGTTTATATGCATGCACCTGATCATCGTATGATGTATAAACACTGTTTGATAATTTTTCTTTCTTTTTCACCCATTTTCAAATTTAAGAATTCTGTCCAAATATGAAGCACACGAGGAATATTTATACTGTAAATATCAAAATATAACAAGCATTACATCCCACACTACATAAAAGTTAAATACAAAAAGATATTTGTTTGTCTGACATATATTATTTCTATCATAAATGTACAAAATATCTTTCCCCTCAATAGATTGGAATGGTAAAAGAAGTTAATGGTGTTCAAGACTGTAAGTTGCGTTCTTTCATTTTGGCTGGGTCCTTTTTATCTTGCTATTTATGATATACATAAATGACGGAAACATTTAAAGCATTTCTGGGTATTTGATGCTGAATGACATGTAAGCAAGCGACTTTACTGATATGTGTTACAATTTGAATTCAACTTTAGCTTGTTGAACATTAGATGAAAATACCACTAGTATTTAACCACCTACTGTATTTTCCAAATACAATATGCCGATAAGCATGACAAATCAGTCAAAGTTTCAATAAAAAATTCTCTTAAATCAATGATTACGATGAGGCGAAAACTATGATTATTGTCTTGTATTGAAATGAACAAACAAAACAAGTTCCATATGTATGGCATTCAAAGGTATTCTTGGTAGGCATTACTATACGGATTCTTCCAAAGTTAGTAGAAAACACACAAATGGGGGTGTAATATACATGTATACCAAAATAGTACGGTTAATTCAAAATGACAGATTATCATAACTTACATGTAAAAGGCGGTCTTTCAGTAATTTAACCTGATGTTTTTGGAAAATATAATACTTTCATGATTTCATATTCCATTCCATGCAATTTTGATACAAGTGCGTTTATATGTGTTGTTACAGTAGTGATTGTATAGCACTTCAGATAATATATATATAAACAGAAGATGTGGTGTGATTGACAATGAGACAACTCTCCACAAGAGACCAAAATGACACGGAAATTAACAACTACTGGTCACCGTACGACTTTCAACAATGAGCAAAGCCCTTACCGCATAGTCAGCTATAAAAGGCCTCGAAATGACAATGTAAAACATTTCAAACGAAAAAAACTAACGGCCTTATTTATGTACAAAAAATGAACGAAAAACAAATATGTTACACATAAACAAACGACAAGCACTGAATTACAGGCTACTGATTTGGGACAGGCACATACATTAATAATGTGGCGGGATCCGAACCCTCCACTAACCTGGGACGACAGTGGTTTAACAGTACAACGTAAGAACGAACTATAAAAATCAGTTGCAAAAGGCTTTACTAATCAGATGGACAAAAATACAAGTGGACGTAGCCGGGTATGTTTATATTCGACAAGCTGCAAAACATGCATAACAACTCTTTTTTTCAGATTTCAGTCCTTCGAATATAACCGTTTTAAAAGCAACAGGCACCAGTGTCAGCATTCAATGGATTCAAGCCCCAACATGTTATGAAAGGGCAGGAATATCGATTGTTCTTGTTAGACCAGATAATTCGACAAAGGTTTTCAAAGTTCATAAAGAGGCAACAACCTTTGACCTAACAGGTTTATCACCAACAACATCATACTGGTTTAACATGACAACTAATTATGGAAATGATACTCACTTTGTCAGCAGTTCTGTTCCGACTAAATTTTCATTTGTTACTACCGAAGAAGGTATTTTGCTTCTTTTTAAAATCATATTGAATTGCGTGTGAAACTAAATTGAGAAAAAAAATAGAAAAAAAATATCCTCACCAATCCTAACCAAACCTTAAATCATTAAAAAGGGGTAACAAACTCGATATATACTGATTTTTAGATTTAACAAAATTGTATCTAAAATAGCAAGTCTTATTACTGAATTAGAAAAGCTATGCCTTCATGCACAACATACATTTTAAGTGGAAAGAGTTAAATGCTTGCTGCACAGTTAATTAATCTGCAAATGTATGCGAAATAATTTTTTCACTTCATATAAGTCTTTAGAATAATCGTATAGATTTTCCATTAAAATGCTTTCAAAATTAGGACTTTTATGGGAATGAAGATGATATAGACAGTAATTATTTGCCAAAAAATTATTTTTATTTTAAAAGTAAATACACAATAAAGTTACCGCCAACAAATGTTAATCGACAAAATATCGAAGTTTTGTTAACAAGGATTTACGCTGCTAACATATTCTTTTGACACCAGGGACCGGTTAATTATCTCTTAGTTAAATTTTAACCTTGGGTTAATTATCATAACCCTGGGTTACTTTCTGTTGTTCATCTTGCTGTTGATGCAGGTTTAGATAGAGAGAAAAACCTGCATGCCATACGTACTGATTTGAAATTCAGATTTAATGACAAAATAGGATTAATGATCATACCTGTTACTGGTACAATAGATGACAATGAGACAGAAAAATAACGGAACGCAAGTGATTGACGAAAAACGTTAACGAGCGGTCTTTGAAGGAAAGTTGATAAACCGTTAGAATAATATCAAAAATTTGCACTCACAATCCATCTGAGACTATGATTGGTATCATGTTGAGAAATACGCAAATAAGTTTACTATAATATATGACAGCCTAGTCGATAAAACTGTTTTGTTTCTGCTCCTGATAAGTTTTGTAATTCTTGGAGGTGTTTTTATGTATACTTTTGTATACTTTTGTATCTTGTTTTCTGTTATTCCTTTTGTTTGGTCAAGCCTTATTAGTCTAGCGCTATATCAAACATACCTTTTGACATTGAATAAATCGGAAACTTATTTGCTTTGATGTAACAATTTTTTCCGGTTTACCGTATTCCTTTAAATTTGAGCTTTTGGTAATTAAACTATAGATAAATTAGATGTAATGATCAAACAATCCATTTTTTTCATAGTAAAATTTGACAAGTTGCTCTAAAATGTGGACTGGATATCTTATTATCGAAATCTATAATTTACTTTGACTTATTATGTTTTTAGAAGTTGGACTATCTGCCGGTGGAGTTGGTGGACTAGTTGCAGGTAATCGTGAATTAGTTTTAACAATATATTGCAAGCAGTAAAGCTCATCACAAAACAAATGAACAAAAAAACGTAATATATCATTATACAATTAAGTCGAATGTTTCTATCTTATCTTAAACAAACACGAGTTAATAGATTTGATTTTTAATTCCTTTGTGCTTAACTCAAAATCCATGCATACTCGAAGGTATCTATAGAGATTTTTTTACAAGAATTATTTAGTAATTGAGGTTCCATTTCAATAAGCTCACATGTTGACAGAACAAAGTCCTAGTAATTCTGTTTAGATTAATTTTTAGCTCACCCGACTTCTATATTTTTTTATCTGATCTTTCCTGAAAAAAAAGAAAAATATTTTAGATGTACAGTTTAATTTTGAAATTTTAAAATTCTCTAGTTCTCGAAAAACGACAAAGAGAAAGAGAGACGACGAATAGTGACAATCCAAAATCACAAGTCGATTAATAGTAATCAAAGGTACCAGGATAGTTATCAAGGGTACCAGGATAGTTATCACAGGTACCAGGATAGTTATCACAGGTACCAGGATAGTTATCACAGGTACCAGGATAGTTATCACAGGTACCAGGATTATAATTTAGTACGCCAGAAGCACGTTTCGTCTACATAAAATGTTAAAACTATCAAACATATAGGTCTTATAAAACAAATTCATGCTCCCCGGACCAAATTCACTCAAGTTAATTCTGGCAATTATGATTAACTAATTTTTATCATATAGCTCAACAATTAATCATTTTTCACGGCTTTCTTGTTTTTTTTTGTACGATTTCGAATTGGAAAGTAATTCGTTTTGAGAATAGTAGTAATTAGTTTTTCTTTTGTATTTGTTTGCAATGCTGGATTTTCAATTACACTATTATTTTTTGTTAGGCTTTCTTATAATCCTGATTGTTGTTATTGCCGTGCTAGTCTTTCTTGGGAGAACTGGTAGACTACAACCTGCTAAACAACAAGTTACTGCAGGTATACGCACAATTAGAAATACCATAAGAGTACGTGGTACAAGTAGTGGGCTGAATGTGAGTATTCTTATCACTTCAATTGAAGACAATATACACTCTTGTTTATAATTCCACTTGATAAATATGAAAAAAACTTTGAACTGAGTCTGTAAGGAAGACTAAGCAAAAAGGCAAAAATCACAAAAAATACTGAACACTAAGGAAAACTCAAAATGGATAGTTCTTAATCCAATGGCAAAATTAAAAGCTCAAACATCAAGTGAATGGATAGAAACTGACTTGGTACAAAACGATTTATAACTTAATCGAAAATTGTATATACATTAAAAAAAGAATTATCTTTAGATTTCTTCAGTTTTCTTTGTTATGTCTTGTGTACTTTTGTTTGTCTGTTTGACTTTTTCTTTTTTAGCCATGGCGTTGTCAGGTTATTTTCGATCTATGAGTTTAAATGTGCCTCTGGTATCTTTTGCCCCTCTTTTAAATTGTCGAGTTTGTTTTTTTAATATTTTTAAGTATGAATCATTTTATTATATAGAACCGTGCTTTTATTTCAAAAGAAGATGATGACATATATTTCTACGGTGGTATGGATACCAAAGGAGAGAAATCTTGGGCTTTGTCTAGAAAGGATATTTCTTTAGAATCAGAACTAACACGGGGACGATTTGCAATCATATATTTAGCACAATACTATACGCACCAAGAAGCTAAAACAGTGATTGCTAAGTCCCTAAAAGGTATTGTAGAATTTACTTTTTTTTTTCGCATACTGAGACATTTAAAATATATGCTTAGGGTTGAAGGAATTTTATATATCTGTAAATAACTTTTGAAACTACATATGCTTTAATGCTGCGATTGAATACATGTACACATATAAAAACCAACTCATCGCAAATAAATTAAATTGGACCGCACAGTGAATAAAAAAACAAGTCAAGTATGCGTATCTAATGAAGGCTGATGTGCATTTAAGCATTTATTTTAATATAGACAATCGTAGTACTTATTTATCGTAAGACATGTTTGATAAACCGTCCGTTTGGAATAAATCTTAATTTAAGTAGTTTTATGCATATTAGCCCTGTTCCTTAATTACATCGAATATGATGAATACGAACGATGATCGATTATGCTGTCCTATAAAAAAAAATACTTTTTGTGTTCAAATAATGTCCAAAAAATAAACTTCTGTAACAGATTCGGAATAACATCATTTTCATGAGTATAAGGAAAAATTATGTCATAAAGATGGCAAATATTTTTAGCGCCGTAACCCATCGTTCTCCGCTGGAAATTAAAAATCATAGTTGCTTGCCATTGATGTATACGGCTTTATCCGAGCAAGCTATTGTTTTTTTTATGATTTCAGTTGCATCACTCAACAATAACTCTTTGAGCAAATATCTGTATATTATTACTATTATTACCACGAATGAGAATTTTGTCGCAGAGTTTTAGGAAACTAAAAATATGGCGTTCTGAATCTTTGTTTATAATAAAAGTTCAATTTGTTTTCTGATATTTATCTGCTTTATCTTGATCTTATATTTTTACCGTATAGTCAGCTTGTAAATGTCCCGACATGACAAACGTGAAACAATTACAATAGAACCGTCCGGTGTCATGTCATATTATTATGCATGTCATGTATCAACAAGCAAACGTCTCTCATTCAGATCAAAACATAATACTCCATAGTTTTATTTGACTAATAAGATCATTCATTTGTGACACTGCAATTATAAAAATATTTTGACATGCAATGAAATATGCTGTAAATGATAGTATTTTGCAGTACTGAAGATTTAAATTCATCAAAGCAATGAGTTTGAAGTAAAAGAAATATAAGCATGGTTTATTACTCATTGTTTGAAAACTAGAAGAGAGTCAGTAATAAACCGTAGTTTGCAGTGAGTAAAGTTGCTATAAATTTGTACTAAATGCAATCATATATTATTACAAATTCTAGATGACCAGAATGAGGAAAACGTGGTGAAAATGAGAGCTAAGATAAATTTTTATGCGACTAAAGTTGGACATCATAAAAATATCTTGGATTTCATAGGTTCAGTTGAAGATGATGTCCGTGAGTAAATATAATTAATTCATTTTATTCAAATGACTGCTTCAGTAATTATATGATTTAAAAGATACTTAGGGCTTATGACTTAACGTATTTAGATTCGAGTGTCACTGATTAGTCTTTTATAGACGAAACGCACGTCTGGCGTAAATATAAAATTTCAATTCTGGTATCTATGTTGAGTTTATTGACTGGTCAAATTCGCGGGACAAAATGTACATTCAGCTTTGAAAAATATATAAAAAGGAACACTTGAACTGTTTTTCTTGATTCACAAAAACAAAACCCCAAAACAAATAAACAATAAACCAAATTCATTACAGAACTTTTGCTAAAAAGCTGAAACCTTAGTATCTTTGTTTCTTAATAATTTCTTAATCTAACAACAGAGATTTGATAAAGGGTTTGTAATAAATCAGGTTAATTCATAAACATTAGTAGTGGTATTGACCTCGTGATGAAGTAAATGAAAATAAGACTTGATTAGTTCGTGCCGACGAAGGAAGCACTTTTCTGAATTAACCTTCAACAGAAACTTTTCAATTAAAACGTTCGAATGCCATGTATGAATAATGATATATGATCAAAAGGTATATAAAAACGACAAAATGTTTGAAGCCAAATTCATTTAAAGCCAACTTTGTCTGAGGGAGTTGAAAACCTTAGTTTCTTTAAAACAAATGTAATTTATCAACGGCCAATTTACAAAAGATTTGTTTAACTCGTACAGTAAAACATGCTATTCCAAAAGCACTGACCTTCGATTTGATTACTTGGTAGGTGGTCCAATGATGATTCTAGAATACTGTTCGAAAGGAGTGTTGAAAGAATTTCTTGAGTCTGCTAGATCAAATATTACAGTAGAATTAGAGGAGAGATTGTTCCGAATGGCGTTTGGCATTTGTAACGGAATGGACTATTTGGCCTCTAACAAGGTATTTATAATGCTTATGTATTTATGTGGATCAGTTATATTTTACGAATTTTTCTATGTAAAGAGTTAATCAATACCAGACTGTCATGACAAAATAGAAATTCCAGTGTTTAATTCAGTGTTTATAAACCATTTTAGTGCATTAGTTAAGTGGCTTCCCCATTATCAATGAAAGTAATTGCAGACCAAAATGGAATAAGTGCAGGACAATTCTAAAAGCACAACGCAATAATAAAAAACAGAACCGTTATGAAAAGAACAGAACCATCATAAAGTCAATGATTTCTATCCATTTATTTAATTTTGAGTTTTAAAATCCAGAATGAAATCTTGTGCATTGTTTGCCATGAACTGCTTTGAATAGGACACAATATACAGCTATATTTACATTTGCATGTTATTCCATCAAATCATTTTAAAGTATCTCTTTTAATAATGCATTTTGTATAATCGGAGACATGTATACATGTCTATGGTATATTATGTATACAATTTCTCCTCAAAAAGAATAATTTGTCTTGATGAAATATTACTCATTTACGGTTTGATTAATAAAAATATTAAGAAATGGGTGTTTTCAAATTGACCATCTTATTTGTCCTCGGTCAGATATTATGATCTCGGGGACTGTAATGCTCCTGTCGTTACCTCTTGCCATTACAGGCATCATCAGCCATTATAATTTTCTGTTGAATAGTCTAGTCTCTATATGTTGGTGTGGTCTTATGCTTTCATTTCGTCGCTTTTATGATATAATTGTATGTTGCTGCTTATTTAACATTAGAGCTTAATTGCTCCTCAAATGTTTTTCCCTAATACATAATAATTTACTGCGTGCGGGCATATTGATGGTTTTTTTTGTTTATCTCTTGATGGTTCGTTGTTGAGGTACTGCAACAGTTACGTTATATTGATACTCCGTTTTATACGTAATTCTGGACCATGTTGACGGTAAATTTGATTTCCAAATGAAATTAACTCGATACAAAAACCTAACATCATCCATCTTTCAAGTGTGTATGTAAAATTCATATTAAGCTCAAGGATATTCAAATTCAATGAATTCATCGTAGATTGTATGATATATCCCTCATAATTCATAAAATGTGTAATGAAATATGAATGCGTCTTGTTTTATTCATGCATAAACAACATTTGTTCCTTTTTCAATAACAGGTAGTACACAGACGTCTCGCTGCACGTAATGTGTTACTAAATGATCTGCATGAACCAAAGCTAACTGGATTTGGTCCGGATCCAGATGCAAATCAGGATGAAGATGCCAAAAACGCTGTAAGCTAACAATTTAATATGATATTTGAATATTTGATAGTGTGCACTATTTAATGTTTGAAACGGTTTTATTTAAAACTTGTTACATAATAATATTGGTAAGAACAAATTACAACTAAAGGTCCTTATTCGACCAACTCAATATGTCAACGAATGTGAGACTAAAATTCAAAATTTAGTTTGAAAAATAAAAACATATACTGGGCTACTCCCATGATTCGTGGCTAATATATAATAGCTTGACCTATCACAGATCTTATGTTATTCATTGATTGCTTATTTCATTTTGTTTAAGCCTTTCTTTTATGCAGCAAGCAATAATTCATTCTTATATTAAATCTTAAGCTAAATCTAAATCACAATGTATCGTAATGTGTACTTCCTTTTTATTTAAAACAAAATCTGGATAATGAGATAGGACTCATATTATTTTATTTCGGAATCATCATAGTATGATAAAGTGTACTCATCATGAAAAAGCTAATTGCACGCCACAGTGTTTGAAGGTTTTGTCTATATCGACATACAAATAACATATTTGATAATGCGAGAGACATGTGACCAATTCTGTTTTTACATATGTATTTTACATTCAGTGATGTTGTTAAACATGAATCGTCATGTTTAAATCATCAACATAAATATCAGAATAATATTTTAGATTCTATCGAATATTCACTTGTTATAGTTGCTAGATATAAAATATCGTTTTGTTTTTGTATTATCAAAAATACATTTCGACTCTGAAAACTTGAAATATTTTCAGGCACAATTATTCAAAACTATCATATATCATTAACACATTAAAATATGTTATGTTTCCCTTCTACACAAACAAACCTGAGAAATTAGTGACATATTAGACAAAAGCTAGAAAATACGTCAAAAGCTCAATTGTCACCTGCACACACTATTTTTTATATGTTTGGCTAAGTATATAGTGTAATGTTTTTATAATTAAACTTTTGCAGGAAAGAGTACCGGTCAAATGGATGGCCCCAGAATGTATGAAAACCACAGCATACGCAAATGAATTGAGTGATGTTTGGTCCTATGGTATCGTAATGTGGGAGATATTTTCTCTCGGTACGTATTGAACGATCCTTTGCAGTTTTATATATAGACTGCCAATTGCAATATGCTGTTCTAAACCTGTGCCAGAACTAACCACTACAAAATTCTGAAAGTCTGAAAAGACCAGTTTTTGTCTTAATTTGCATGAACTTTTACTCGACATTCTCCATAAGTATGACTTGTGTCTTAATTTTTCTTGACAAATTCTCATTTATATCAAATTTGTTTGAAATTTACTTGACATATTCTCGACATTCTGAATATGGTCTTAAATTTCTTGACAAATTCTTGACATTTGAATACTGTCTTGAAATTTCTCGACATGTTCTCGACATTCTTTTTTTTTCTCAGTATGGCTTGACATATTCTGAACATTTTGAATTGTGTCTTAAATTTACTTGACAGTTCTGAGTTTTACAAATCATAACCAATATTCATGATATAACTTTAATCTTTATTTCTGTTTATATGATATACTGTTGTTTCAAGTTACACTTCAAAAATAAAAATTGGGCATGTAAAATAATTGAAAATTTGGGTATATAAATATCTTAACAAATGCAAATATGGCTATGCAATGTAATGTATAAAATAATTTAAATGTGGGTGTGTTGATATAAAACAATTTAAAATTGGGTATTAAATAATTAGAAATTTTGATTCCTAAATCTTATAAATTAAATGATTATAACCAATCATATTGTAGACATATTTCATTCTACATTCATAATATTCAATGTTTATATGGTAAATAATTATTGTACCAAAATGTAGTTTATATAAAAAGCAAATTATAATGATATACAAATCATTCATTTAACAGAGGAAAAATTTGTGTAATGGCATCTGTTGGAATATACATATTAAGTATTACACATGGACAGGATGTTCCCCATAAAATTAAGGTATTCCACACACAACTGTCCAATAGAAATTACTACTTTACCTTTAATAAGCCATGCAACTTATAAGTTGACCGAGCATGCCACTACAATTTAAAAGTTTTATTTATAGATGAAAATGAAAATCATCATTTTGATGAAAAAAAAATTGAAGTAAAATTGATTTTCTTCATCAAAATTATGAAGTTAATTATTTTAACATAAAATAAAATTTAAATATTTTCCAAAGATTAAAAGAAAAGTATTATCTACTCCAGAAATAATAAAAAATAAATTTATTTATAATGGGTCCATTTCTATAGAAATCATTCATTTGGTCTTATGAAATGGATCTGAAACAGACATGAATAATATAGATCTAAACATTTTTTTCTTTTCTGGAAGGAGTTATCACAGATATCGATTTTTGTTAAAATATTCAACACTCAAATTGGAATAAAAAAATGTTTTTGGTTGTCCTAAAATATGAATAAGGTTTTTGAATCAAGATGGGAACAAATTCTTTGACCTTCACGAAAGCCCCCCCCCCCTCTTTTTAAGCTACACAAACCCAAAAGATGAATTAATAAAACTAAATCAAAATTAATCTACATGGGGGATTATTCAGGGTATTCCAACTTAGTTGCATCAAAAGGATCCTTGATTCTTCAAAGTACAGTTAAGCCATATAACAGCAATAGAATATCATAAACAGTGCAAAATAAGTCTGTTCACATTTTAAGGCGAAATTTATACTGTTGAGATAGTGTCAAGACATATTTAAGACTGTCAAGAATGTGTCGAGACATATTCAGACATTATTGAGAATGTCAAGAATATGTCAAGACATATTCAGACATTATTAAGAATGTCAAGAATATGTCGAGACAGATCGCGACATTATTAAGAATGTCAAGAATATGTCAAGACAGATCGAGACAAATTTAAGAAAGTCAAGAATTGGTCGAGACTAATTCAGACTCTTATCAGATGATACAGGAAGTGTCGAGAAATTTTAAGACAATGTCCATACTGTCAATACACTTGTCAAGAAAAATCAAGAACCTTATTAGACAAATTCATACTATGTCAAGAATTTTAATAAATTATTCGGACAAATTAAGAATGTCGAGTAAAAATTCATGCAAATTCAGACAAAAACTGGTCTTTTCAACTTTTTGACTTTTGTAGTGAACGTTAAATATTAATTGCCATCGTTATGTATATTAATCATTTTATTATATGATCTGATATTATAAGATTGCTTTTTAATTTATTATGTTAAAAAACTGCTTTTAATTTTTCAACTGTGATGATATATATGTTACATATATTCTGCTTTTGAAGGATGTTTTCTTTTAATCGATGTATGTCTTGAACTATTACTCTTCTTTTTTAGACTGATACTGTAAATAATTGGCAATAAACTTATAAGAACTCCTTTTTTTTTGAATATATATAACTGACGTTAAAGGAAAATCATACATTTTGAGCGATATAAGACATCCATTTTTGGAAAAATCCGCAAAGTACAAATAAACGGCTGAAAAATTGCTAGTTGCTGATAATATTGTTAATATATTTTAGAAAAGGTCTACGAAATATAGATATATCAACAGGAAAAAGATATCCCTTTTACTGACTTGCTACTCTTTAAAAAAAAACCAACCGAATATAATCTTCATTATTTTTATAGGTGAGACTCCTTATCCAGGTGTGCAAAGTAGAGATGTACCGGGTATGGTCAAACGTGGATATAAGATGAAGAAACCAGAGCATTGTGATGATGTGTATGTTTCAGTCTTATGTCACTTTAAGTTGTGAAGCAATGTATTCATAAACTTGTTAATTGCGGTATCAAAAGTAATGACGAAGTACACGTGAACAGTTTCTCTCTTTTCATATCCTCCAGATATCTGTTAATGATTTTTAACTTTCTTTGAATCCTTAGTACACATGTAAGCATCTTGTTCACATATCACTTTAACTGTCACCTAGACATTTAATCAATAGAACTAAGTCTTTACTGGCGTTAAAATTTTACACTCATTACTGAAATGACGACTGTATTGCATCATAACTAAAATTGATAAGTAAAATACATCCGTAGTTTACACAATTAAAGTACTGTGTCACTTTCGGTCAAAAAGGGGGACGATAAATCCGATGAACTCCAAAGATAGATTGCCAAGGAGCCTTATTAAAAGGGTTCATAGGTGACCTCTTGCAATGTGAAATTGATCATGCTATCCAATATATACTCATTGCAGTATGACAGTCCAAATAACTATAAATTTCACCCGAACTACCTCTATTATAGAACATAGCTTTTGGTCTTTATTGATAATTTGTTCTCGTCCTCAACATGAATAAAACAATTGCCGCTGGGCGTTAAACAACCAACAATTCTTAAATCTATAATTCTTACGACGGAGATATATCTATGCAAACTGCAACTGAATACTGAACACTAATTCCAACAGCGCTGACATATGGAGTATATATAAATCTGGTTTATTTGATATTCAAAAGATTGATATTCCCGTTTTGATGTCCTTCCTATGAGGTTCTGCGTACCAGTGTCCAAGACGTGATTTTTAATTTTCGAAAGCTTTACTGTACATGATGAAAATAAATTGTTTCCCGTGCAATTGGTTCTCATTTTGTTTCTAAATTCTGTCAAAGGTGTTTGTTACAATTTACATTTTGTTTCAACTTATGTTTTTTAATGTTTCATTCGTATTATATAGCTTATTATTCCAAGTGTAATACTACATGAAATTGATCCTGCTTTTAAAACGTATCATCGCATTACCTTTTCCTATAAGACCGCATATAATTCTTTAGCGTTTTTTTTTTATTTCCGAAGTTTTTGTGAAGTGCGTACTATTAATACTTAAAATGGAATAAAAACATTCCATTACATACCGTTTTCAGTATAACGTTAAATATTACACTAGCTCGGAAAACCTTTTATTCAATAGTGATGTGAAAAGAAGGTAAGACTATATGTGAATTTTATTATCCCTGAAAAACCTAATATCTGAACATTTTGGCCAATCATCAAAAAGAAGAGACATTAATTGACGAAATGCACATCTAATGCCGAAAAATGGCACCGTTCGTATTATAAACATCACATATTCAAATACACATCCAAATCCATTTTTTTTGGACAAAAACAGATGCAAGTGTTAATTTTGAATAGTAATAAATGAACTAGAAATACAACTTAAAAATTTTTGTACACATTTGTAGCACTTATGATTCTAAAAATAAAATCAATAAGCTAACTCTTTTTGAGAATACGCAATATATACCATCCAACTGATGCAATGATATCGTTGTTTCAAATCTATATCTTTTGGATCATGCATTATTTTCCGGCTTCTTTCGTTAATAGTAAGTGTTATCGTTGCCACAAAACCAAGTAGTCAATAATGATAAAATTTGTTATTTGTTTATTCATTAAAAGGTTCTACAAAATCATGCTGAAGTGTTGGCACTATGATCCTCGTAAGAGAGCTGGATTTTCTCAAATCAAGGAGGAATTGAATAACCTATTCACAGAAGCTCCTGGTGATGATTATTACTACAGAACAAATGAACTATGATTTGATGTTGCTTTGCGATTATTGCTGTTTACAGCTTTAAATCCAGAAATCAGTGGACAAGATTTGACATTCATTGACCAAAATTTGAATTTTACCTTTGTTTACAATGTATTTCATTTATTATATTGCTTATGCCAGGTGAAAGTCCGTTACTAGTTATCGTACTGAGGATCTACCTTTTCTCGTTTTGATTGTGGACTGCAATATCATTTCATTATTTAAAAGCTTTTATTATTATTTATTTTCAGATTGCCGAACAAACTGAATTAAAATTGTATTGTTTTGCTTGAATTATAATTGCATAAATAAAATATTTTCTACTTTTGTGTAGACTTTATTAGAAAATGCCAACACTTTATGAACTTTGTTTCCATATACATCATTGTATTTTTTTTTTATAAATTTGGATGTTTCGATTGCATGAGTCAAGTCATGCTGAACTAAGATAACCGATGGCCTATTCCAATATTAAGCGTTTGCATAAAAGTCATTTTATAAATAAAACACTTTTAAAACATATTAATCTTATAAAAGTGTTAAGAGTGTGTCCGTCAAAGAACTTTATTACCACTAGTCAAATTTTATAAACTTGTAACTCATTTTCACCAAAATAATGTGTTAACTGGGAAGTATGCTAGACAGTTAGCAAAGTCTTTATGTACATAGGTCGACAGGTCTGCTGTGTAATACTTCACTTCTATTCTTAATGTTTAATTCAAAGATCGACTACATTATCTCATTAAACGTAGCTTTTTCTTTATGTCTAAAGTGATCAACGTATTAGTTGTAAATCAAAGCTGAGGATACCAAACACAGAAACCACCTTATGAGTCCATAAACACCTATGCCAGGACACACCTTGCTTGGTATTTTAGAGGCGAATTAGCAGCAAGAAGTTGTTGTTACATTTAAATGCCCCTGATTTAACTCCCCTGATGAAACGCCAGCTTACAAAAAATGTGACGCACACCTTAAACTGCGTGGGCTCAATTAAATAGGGGGGAAAGATACAAGAGGGACAGTCAAACTCATAGATCGAAAATAAACTGACAACGCCATGGCTAAAAAAGATAAAGACATACAGACAACTAATGGTACAAATCACAATATAGTAAACTAAAGACTCAACAACACCAACCCCGCCAAAAATAAGGGATATCTCAGGTGTTCTGGAAGGTAACGCAGATCCGGCTCTATGTGGCACCCCCTGTATTTCGCTTTGACCTTGTTTTTTTTTAAATTTATTTGAGTTTAGAGCATTGAAATACGATATTAATGAATATAATCTGTTAACTTATTTAAAGGATGCAAAGGATTTATGCAGATTTTGAAACTTAAAAAAAATTGAGCTGATATAAGTTATCATTTTTATATCATATTTTAATGTTTTAAACTGAATTAAAGTCTTATACATGTACATGTTTGCAAAACATCGGGTTTTATCCGATACAACTCGAGTAAAACATTAGCGCTCTTCCTTTCAAATTATTTGAATTCTCTTTGAAGTAAAAATATAGAATTTTGATCACATTTACGTGTTGGTTTGCTGTAACAAAATGAGTATATTACTTCGGTGTTAAACATGTTTAAGATATGATATACGGAAATTTCTGAAAGATAAATGGTATTAGTTTCAAATGTGATATTAACCTTTAATTAATACATCATGTACATTGTGTAATAATAGTTAGACAATCATATTGACTAACCTACTACTATGATTTGATTAAATTAACCATCCTAAGGCTTAAGATATATATTTTTAAATATTCTAATAAAATTGCGGTAATACATACAATCCAGACTGACTATGGATGCCAGCCAGCGTTGTGTTTATCTGTTTTTGTAAAAACTACATCATTTGCAATTTAATTATATATTTGCACACTTACATGACGTAACACACATACTGTAAACAAGCATTCAATGCATAACACATATCACATTAACATGATAATGGAGGAATCATTCTGCATAAACCATCCTGTGGAGTGTGAGTTTTCTTTTTGTAATTTTATAATGCGGTTTGATCACCAAAATATATAGTACACAATTGTTTTACCCTGGTGCTTTTAACATGTTAATAAGCAGTTTCTCGAGAGAATTGGGTAGCAAACCACAAAAATGTTAATTTTATTTGATGCTATACTTTTCTGCTGTGTATAGCAAATGATAAAATCAATTGCACATGGTTGGAAAGTAACGTTAGTGCATGTATTTTGCTACGATAAATATTTAATTTGCACTGTACCTCTGTTTGTGTGGCAACGTATGTATATCTGGATGATTTATAATTGAAATGCAGTTATGAAAACAAATGTCAATTTGGATACAGACACAGTTTAAAGAAGCACTTTCAGACAAAACCTCTTGCAAAGTATTTTAAAATTTCTTTTAGATATGAAATTGATGTCCTGTTTATTTATTAAAACCATATATGATATAGTCAGCACTTGCATCTAATATTTTCCTTTACATTTAAGTTTTGAATACTACCTTAAAAAATACCTGCTTCCAATCCTAATGTCTTCGATATTGAACATTTAGAAAAATACAGATGCAATGATTTTAGTTCGAGGTGTTAACTATATTAACATGTATTGCATGATACAACAAAGATGTGCGTACTCAGAATATTTACATTAAATGATGGAGAAAACGAAAAACGCTTTCACTTAATCAAAACTAAGAATAATAAACACAAATGTAACAAGAACTATCTTTAAAAAAGATATCCGACGTATTTAAATTTGAGTATATGTTTAAAACTATCATTTCGATAACCTTCAGAAGCAAAAAGATACCATTTAACTAACGTTTTCTCTGTTTGTGTTCAGTATTCTCGGTCCTCGTATCTTTCTGTTTACATTCACCAAAACCCCTCGAAAATCTTACATGCCTATGTGCGTTCTAAAAGTTATGTACGTTCGTACAACAAAGTTTACATTAAAAATTATATAATTGTCCCGAATAAACAGCTGTCACGAATGCAAAGATCTATTGGAGAAACAATTATTTTAATAAAAATATAAATCTTTATAAGATCTAGTTCAAATATTTATAGTTTTTCACTTGCTTTCTATCACGATATAATTAACGAGACGTTTTTTCAAACACAACCAAATCACCCACCATGACAGCATTTTGTCTAATCACAGAAAGGATTTTCGAGCATGCGTATTCTGTTGCCATAGTTAAGCGTCATTAAGTTCAAAGGGCACAAACCGAAACTATACCGACTACGTCGGAAAAAAGCAAACGACAAGTGCAAATCAGGTCATAATACCGTGTGCTTATCATAGAGAAACATCTAACACCAATTTAAAAGTCTCTGGACTAACAATTCCGAGGTTCAAACCAACGACCCATTTGTACTCAAGGCAACCCGCTACCACGAGACCACTGTATTATATTACAGTTTTGAGTACTATTGTATAATTATGATATTTGTCGGCTTACGAGATGGTTATATTACGGGATACATCTAGAACATGTCTACAATTCGGTTTCACAGTTATCTCTGCCTATTGATTGTTCTAATGCCGGTTAAATGACTGGCAGATAACACACGTAACCTTTTTGAGCTAACACGTTTTTTTAGAAGAAGAACATAAACAATCATGTAATATCGCAGTCCCACTAGGCCACGATCGCACTACGATCTGGGAAAAAAATGCAAATTTTGATGATCGTAGTACGATCGTGTAGATCGCAGTAAGGTCGTATCACGATCGTGGTGAGGTCTTCAGGATCGTAATGAGCGTGGCCAACTTTGAACATATTCAAAACAATCGTGGTGCGGTCGTGGCGAAATCAGGTCGTAGTAGAAGCGTAGCGAGAGCGCAGTAAGATCGTAGTAAGATCGCAAAGGTCGTTGTACCATCGTAGCGAGAGCGTAGCGAAAGCGTGATTCTATTCGGAGAACCTGCGCTACGATCTCACAGCGACGTTATTACGATCTTACTACGACTATCACATTCCCATTGCGACCCAACTACGCTTCCACTACGACTTTACCACGCTGACCATAGTACGATTCTAGTACGCCCTTGCCGTCCTCATCACGCTCTTCTTACGACCTGACTACTTTCATACTACGACCATTATTCTCATTGTAATTTGCACATCGAATATATTGAATCTCCCCAGGTTTTGTTTGTGTGTATGTAAATGGGACTTCTTATCCATGTTCTCTAACGGCTCAATCATGCTTTTCGTTTTCATATAGATTAAACCGTTGGTTGTCCCGTTTGAATAGTTTTACACTGGTAATTTTGGGGGCCCTTTATAGCTTGCTGTTCGGTGTGAACCAATGCTCCGTGTTTAAGTCCGTACCTTGGCCTATAATGGTTTACTTTTAAAAATTGTTACTTTGATGCATATGGAGAGTTGTCTCATTGGCACTCATACCACATCTTCCTATATATATATATTGACACGTCTGTGTCATCTCTGCTATCGTTCACTTAAATATCGTCATTTTAGCTTGATGAACCAGCAATAGGTTGTAATTTAGGTTAGATTGGTCGGGCCGAAATATATTCTGGATCAGGATTCGTTACTATCAAAGCTCCCTCTGTCGCCTCTACATCAACCCCTACCACCACGCCCACGTGTTCTAGTAGGTTTTGGTGGCATGACTATTGTTTCCGAGAAATCTACGTATTAATCAGAAATAGAAGGAATGAAACTGTATTGATATGGAACACAATGTTGACATTATTGCTGAGAACGTAGTAAGATCACGGTATGAACGTCGTATAATCGTGGTCAGAACGTGCTTAAATCGAAGTAGAAGCGTGGTAAGATCGTGTTGAAATCGGATAACTCGTGGTATGGTCGTAGTGAGAACGTGATGATCGTAGAAAGATCTTGATAAGCGTAGTGATGTCGCAGCATAAGCGCGTTGAGAACGTAGTATAATCGTAGCGGGATCGTTATAAAAGCGTAATGAGGACGTGGTAGCATCGTGAAAGCAACGAAAATTTACAATTTCATGCCGCTCATACCGCGACTTCACCACGATCTGAATTTATTTTAGATCGTGGTGAGCGTGGTGCGATTGTGGTCCAGTGGGACTGGGGCTTCAGCAGACTTTATGTTTCAGAATAAATCAGCCGTTTTTTTTTTTAGTTAATTTTATATTTTGTCATGTCTGGTTTATTATTGCAAACTATCTGGTATGCGATTTGCGCAACGTGAACGGAAAATGCTCAAAATATTGTATGTAGATACATCATAAATCAATTGACGCTGTTTTTCTTTTATCAGGTTAACATAAGATTAAACCTGAATACTCTCTTCGTTCCATGATAAGATATGACACGGATAAGCAGTTGGTTTATAGGAATTGTACTATGTTCCTCTTTATGTTACGTAACGTATGGGTAAGTAAAAAAGTATTACAAAAACAAAGGTTCTTTAAAACAGAATCCATGAGAACAGACGAAATCAAACCCAAGAACGAATGAGTTTTATTTTTCATGTTGCTTACTTAATACAGGAAAGACCGGTTTGAAACATTACCTTAATTTAAGTGATTATAACATATATGTACCCTATGTTCATAATTTTTTTATATTTCCTAATTTGATATATGTTTTTAACTGGCTCGGTGAAACACGGGTTCACCATGCTTATAGTGGAGTGACAGATCAAGAAAAAGGTGCATATTTTACGATTTTAATGAACCGGCATACCTACAGGCTAAAAACGATTTTTTAGCTAAGCTAATACCTTAAGCTTACTTTTTTGCCCGGTCGTTTTTTTTTTATAAAATGGAATAAAAAAGACATTTGGACTTTTTTTCAAGTTTCAAGATGGGAAAAAAATTTGAATTTTGATACTTGTTTTTGTCTTTTGACATATGATTTTGCATTTTGTACAGAGTTTTATGGTTTATTCATTATGTAAAACTAGAATTCCTTAATTGTTTTTCCAAAATTTTGTCCATTTTCACTCAGTGTGGCGAAAGCACACTGTGTATTAGTTTAACGAAGTGCTTACAACATTTGTAATTTTAGATAACATTGATAATTTCATGACTTTCCGATTTAAAATGTTTAAACTTCGAAGCCATTCCAAGTCAGTATTTCTTATAAATGAACTTTAATGAGGATTTTAAACTTTCATCCTTGTTATTCTGATGCTCATTGAGAGATTGTAGTAATGTTTCTTAACTTCCTGTCGAGAAACTACGAAAAGTTGTAGTAATGTTTCTTTACTTACTGTCGAGAAACTACGAAAAGTCCTGGCAATAACAGAATGCATACTTGCTTTAAACATAAACCTGTTAACTTCATTTCATTTTGCTTTGGCATTACAATTACACAATAAGTTTTACTATAATTGTTTTTTTTATTGAAAATCCAAACTGTCATGGTTTTGGTGCATCATATTCTGAAGTACGTCGATATCGGACTAATTTAGCAAATTTGAAAATAGACAGAATCCAAGACATGTCCTATGTACATAATGGTATTGCTCTAATTAGAAACGGTGGTCGTATTATACAGGAGGGAGCAGAAAATATTCACTTAAGTGCTGAAATAATCGATGGTAAAAATACATTTCACTCAATGGCTAGAGTTGTATTTCAGTATCAAAGTGAATCATCAAACGCCCATATGAGTTCCAAAAAGGTTAAATGGGGACTAGAAAGATCTTTGACATTGAATGATTCGAATACCAATAGTATGGCATGTTTACCTTTCGGCAAACCAACAGAACGGTATGGATCTCCTCGTTATTTTAATGTTTATGGGAAGATTATGTCTTGTTTCATTGAAAACCGACATATATCTGTCCGGTCTTTTGTATTTTTGGGACTTCTTTCGAGACAAAAGATTCGATTACATTGACATATCTAACTGGTCCAATACCTTCTGCTCTGTTCCATGATGATGGTAACATGTGGATATGTTGTATCTCTGATATAATTCACCAGATTCCAGGCTTATAATTTGATACTCTAGACGCGCGTTTCGTCTACATAAGACTCAGTATTGACGCTCAGATTAAAAAAGTTAGAAAGCCAAACAAGTGTAAAGTTGAAGAGCATTGAGGACAAACACTCCAAAAAGTTGTGCCAAATACGGCCAGTCTACGCCTGGGATAAGAAAATCATTAGTTGTTTCGAATAATTAATACTTTTGCAAACGGTAAATTATACAAATGACTATATAATTGATAAATGTCAACACCGAAGTGTTGAATACTGGGTTGGTGATACCCTCTTCCGATGAGTTTTCAAACGAGAGATCAGGAATCGCCGTTAACATTGGAAGTGCATTTATCGCCTCATTGTATGATCCGAAGGGAAAGTTCAAGTATCTTCAATATGATCTAAACAAGCTAAGGGTGGAGTTTGCCGCCACAAAGGATGCCAGTCTTGTGAAAATTGGCCCATGTGAAAACAGGTTTTTACAACACATCCCACGTGCAATGCTTCAAACGGAAGTTTTGATGAACTCTCATATTGCTAAACCAGTGATCATACATACCAAAGACTCTGGTTGGTTAGAGGGTAAAAACGGTTTGCTCTGGGGACCTATGTTAGTAGATTTCCTTCAAGACCTTGATTGTACGTATACGGGCGAGAGAAAACAGCTTGCTATTACAACTGTGTATGAAACCAACAGATATCTGCGTATAACATTATTTGTTCATGTGTAGGGTCTCATGGTTGTAGAATTTATTAAACTCACCGAGTGATATTGGAAGAAGACAACGAATAAAACGATGACTGATGTCAGGGTTTCGAAAGTTGTCATGCCTTTGTTTGTTAAAATATCCCACACAACTACTCTTTCTAAGGGGTACAGGTGTGTTTTTGTAAGGCAAAGGCACATAAAACCTAAAAAGTTCATAGAGCTCGAATATACGCTGAAACTTTAGTTCATCATTAAACTCATTTGATTTAATTGCCTTGTGAAATGTTTGTGACTGGCAATAAATATACACCAAAGCAAAAACCAAATAGTCCATTTGTGAATTACCAATTTGATTCTGTTAATACACACTTTTAAACAAATAAATTCCCTGTGTCAATCGTTTACTGGTACCATACCGGACAAAATTGGCATTTGCCAATGCAAAGCATGATGAAGTGAAAGTAATGTATCGTCTGTTTAACAAAGTTTTGCATTAAAATAGTTTCTGATGTCAAAACTATTTAGCTGAACAACAAGTTGATTTAATCATAAGATTTAAAAACTTTAAAGATAACTCAAATTACGCACAGATAAATTTACTCTTTCTGATGTCTCTCCATTGTAAATAAAAACTAATGTCCCTTATAAGAGAGACAACTAAAAAAGGGATCTCTAATTACAGTGTCAATTACTGGAATTGGCAAGTAGCCTATTGACTTCGATTCCTTTTATAAAGGCCGTAAAATTCAGAAGTACATGCGATGTATTTGTTTGGCTTTATAAATATTTTGATATGAGCGTCAGTGATGAGTCTTATGTAGACGAAACGCGCGTCTGGCGTACTAAATTACAATCCTGAAACCTTTCATAACTATTTACACCACTGGGTCGATGCCACTGCTGGTGGACGTTTCGTTCCCGAGGGTATCACCAGCCCAGTAGTAAAAACGTCGGTGTTGACATGAATATCAATAATGTGGTCATTTGTATGAATTTCCTGTTTGCAAAACTTTTAATGTTTCGAAAAAAACTAAGGATTTTCTTATCCCAGGCATATATTACCTTAGCCGTATTTGGCACAATTTTTTTGGAATTTTGGATCCTCAATGCTCTTCAACTTTGTATTTGTTAAGCTTTATAAATATTTTGATATGAGTGTCACTGATGAGTCTTATGTAGAAGAAACGCGCGTCTGGCGTACTAAATTATAATCCTGGTACCTTTGATAACTATTTACACCACTGGGTCGAAGCCACTGCTGGTGTACGTTTCGTCCCCGAGGGTATCACCAGCCTAGTAGTCAACACTTTGGTGTTGACATGAATATCAATAATGTGGTGATTTTTATGAATTTCCTGTTTACCAAACTTTTAATGTTTCGAAAAAAACTAAGGATTTTCTTATCCCAGGAAATATTACATTAGCCGTATTGGAACAATTGTTTTGGAATTTTGAATCGTCAATGCTCTGCAACTTTGTATTTGTTTAGCTTTATAAATATTTTGATATGAGCGTCACTGATGAGTCTTATGTAGACGAAACGCGCGTCTGGCGTACTTAATTATAATCCTGGTATCTTTGATAACTATTTACACAACTTGGTCGATGCCACTGCTGGTGGACGTTTCGTCCCCGAGGGCATCACCAGCCCAGTAGTAAATACTTCGGTGTTGACATGAATATCAATAATGTAGTCACTTTTATGAATTTCCTGTTTACAAAACTTTTAATGTTTCGAAAAACTAAGGATTTTCTTATCCCAGGCATTGATTACCTTAGCCGTATTTGGCACATTTTTTGGGAATTTTGGATCCTCAATGCTCTTAAACTTTGTATTTGTTTAGCTTTATAAATATTTTGATATGAGCGTAACTGATGAGTTTTATGTAGACGAAACGATCATCTGGCGTACTTTATTATAGTCCTGGTCCTTTGATAACTATTTACACGACTTGGTCGATGCCACTGCTGGTGGACGTTTCGTCCGCGAGGGTATCACCAGTCAAGTTATAAAATCTCCGTTGTTGACATGAATATCAATAATGTGGTCATTTTTATAAATTTCCTGTTTACAAAACTTTGAAATTTTTGAAAAACTAAGAATTTTCTTATCTCAGACATAGATTACCCTAGACGTATTTAGCACATTTTTTTGGAATTTTAGATCCTCAATGCTCTTCAACTTTGTATTTGTTTGGCTTTATAAATATTTTGATATGAGCGTCACTGATGAGTCTTATGTAGACGAAACGCGCGTCTTGTGTGCTAAATTTTAATCCTGGTAACTTTGATGGTGTAACAATACTAATTCGGGCCCGGCCAGAAAGCACATACCGGAAAGTAGTACATATTTAACACAAAATAGTTCCGACGCATGAGTGTAACTTTGAAAATGTGTAGAATATTTAGATATTTTTGGCATCAAACGAAAGCTGAAGGATTGGTTATCATTGTAGAACACTCATTGACTTATAATTTTGAATATCAAAAAAAATCCACAAATTTTAAAAAGAGGGTACATCTTGTCTGTTTGTCAGATCTGAAGTACCTGTTTTGGTACATCCGAAGTTCCAGGAACCAGTTCTTTCTTAAATGTCATTAAAGGTATGTTGATTTTTTCAGTACACATCACCATAAAGTGTTGCTTTGACATGCAATGATTGCCACTTTATTTGAACTTAAAATGAAAGAGGTGTGCCTGCTTAAAATGGGTCGATGCCACTGCTGGTGGACATTTCGTCCTCGAGGGTATCACCAGCCCAGTAGCAAACACTTCGGTGTTGACATGAATATCAATAATGTGGTCATTTTTATGAATTTCCTATTTACAAAACTTTTAATGTTTCGAAAAAACTAAGGATTTTCTTATCCCAGGCATTGATTACCTTAGCCGTATTAAGAACATTTTTGGGGGAATTTTGGATCCTCAATGCCCTTCAACTTTGTATTTGTTTAGCTTTATAAATATTTTAATGTGAGCGTCACTGATGAGTCTTATGTAGACGAAATACGCATCTGGTGTACTAACTTATAATCCTGGTACCTGGTACATTTTTAAAATCAAGTGAACTGTCGCAGTTTATTTCATTATGAAATTCTGGTGTAGTAACAAGTCAGATATTATTTGGAGACTTTTTATAACCTCTTGTGAAATAAATTGACAATAGTGAAAAACTCAATCACTAACCTTTGACCTTATTTAAAAAGAAAAATGCACCATATTTCAATTTTACGACTAGGCTCAAATTAGAGAATAAAACTATCTGTTTCCAAAAAGTCATAATAAAGCCTGCAGGTAGGATGGTGGATTTAAGTTGAAAAAATATTGGCTTGGTCACTCCACTATTATAATAAGCTTTCAAATTCATATGACATCTGTTTTCTCTTATTGAAAGTTAATAGACTGACGATAGGCCATCCTTATTCTGAAGAAAAACAATCATCATCAAAAAGGAAAACAAATACCAAATAAAAAAAAAACCACAAACTTTTGACATTTAAGTGAGGCGGAAGTAATAAGATACCAGGGGACATTCAAAACTCATTGGTCGAAAAATAACACTTTTAATGATATTGCAAATGACAGTAATATGAATGCAATTCATAACGAATTTTATGCGTCCGAAGCGCTTTTTTATTTTTTTTTATCAACATTCATTTCATTATTCAGGAACGTTATAACAGCACAATACTAAAAACAAAGTGTCAACCAATGTATGAAATAGTCTAACTCTTCCGATTGTCATCATGCATAAAACAAACAAAAACATACACAAAATACTTATAAAGAATTTATCACACACGGAACTTTCCCCAATCGTGTTGTAAATAAACAAACAATGAAATACAATAACATTCATAGAAGACGTCACCACTTATAGAAGATCTGACATAGTGAAATCATCAAAAATCTAGGTAACCCCTACGGTTCCACCGGGATCACCACGTTAATCAATCAAATTTGTAACGGGATTAGAGGTAAATAAATAACCAGCAATCATAGTCATTGGTAACGTCAAACCTTGATTATTTTGTCTTTTTTATTAGCTCTGAACAAAAATAAGGTTATATTCTAATTCGTTACCTCAAACAAATATAAAGTATTTATAAGATAAAAACAAACACTTGGTTCATAGGAAAAGCTCGCCAGCATGTGCAGCTTACTATTTTAATTTTATTAGAAAGAAAATTTGAGTCCCAGTATATATTTGAAATGTAAACGTTTGAAAGTAAAATATTTGCCACTGAATACTTTTAACGGTATAAATTAAGACAAGAGTTTCAATCTCATTAATTGATTAATAAGATCAACCAAGATAATAAACGCAAAAGACTGATGGAATCTCATTAACTCCAAAAGAAGTGAAATTAACAACGCCACCGGAATAGTGTATAATGTAATGCATGCGTCACCTGTCATTCGAATCCACACTTAACCTAAAATATAACACGATCAAGAACAAATCATGATTGATTATTTAACAGATAAGACGATTCAATAATTTGTTATCTAAAATTATAATGATAGTACCAAAACATGTCGTTTGTGAATTGAGACACAAACATAATTAACGTTCCAAAATGATGATCGTAGTGTCGTTTTCAAACTAAGGTAAACTTGTTAACAATTACCAGGCAAGAATTTATCGTAGAGGTCCATAGTAGAATACCTCATTAAATTAATTGGATTTTGATCGAACTAGCATATATTTTGTTAGGCAACTGATGCACGCTTCCGGGAGCGGGATTTTCTCGCTGCATTGAAAACCTATTGTTGGCTTTCGGCTGTTGTCTGCTCTTTTGTCGGGTTGTTGTCTCTTTGACAAATTCCCCATTTTCATTCTGAATTTATTAAGAAACTAAAAGATCTGCGTCTTATTAAAAAAAATTCATAAATTTGGATAAGAATAAAAAATATCCTTGTTATCTATTTTAAATGAGAAAAGTTTTTAGTCTGAATGAGAAAATCATACTTATTCGTATACTTAATCATTTTATTACTCTTATTTCAGTGGTACCTGTAGCAGACAAAAAGCCGTATGGTATACAGAGAGCGTGTGCACTTGCAGGTTTTGGTGGTGGTGGACTGTGCGTGGGTATGGTCAATAAGTTATTATCAAATACCAAAAACACTTACCTTACTAATTAATGTAATTATTCAAAACGAATTTTAAGCTTTCTTTTTGACTATACGTGTACTAGAAGATGAATACAGATAATTGTCGTCGACATGTTTGTTTAAAGGTGTAGACAAGGGTTAATATCAGTTTCAGCAAATTATTATTTTAGTTTGAAACGTTGAGTTGGTTTGATTTGAAATGAGAAGCTTTTAGTGAGAAAATTGTATTGACTATCGATTGCATAGACTGTCTACCATGACAAATCAAAAGGTGTTTTTAAATTATTTGATTTGATTTGTAGATGATAATTTTTTTTGTATATGTTGTAATCAACATTTTATCAAACAATTTATCTATATAGACATATTACTTTAAATGTAAAAATTAAATGGAAATGTGTTTTGGTAAACCGGCCTCAAGATCATTCTTGTTCATTTCGAAGGAAAATTACAGTTCTTCAAGAAATTAGGGGTGGATGATATTTGTCGTTTGTTTTTTCGTTAAGAGTATTTAGTCTAAAAAGGACAATGGACCACAGTTCCGGTTATCTGTACAATGTGTTGTTCTTGGTTATTGCCTTAATTTTGAACGTATATTGTTTGAGGTTTCATTCACGTATCGGCGTATGGTAATGAACGATACAGATAATTTTTTCAAATAACTGTTAACTTCCTTCACCTTTATCCCAACATATACAAAACAAACTTTTAAGAGGTGGAAATCCTCCTCAAACATGAGTTTATATTTTTTTCTACGGGTTATCCATCCTAACTCAAAAGGTTTTAAGAATTTTTCGAACTTTGTTTTTGTTACATTAAAACGTTCTGACATTATCAAGATGCTTTTTGACAAACAATCAACGTTACTGTTGGAACCAAATATGTTCTTCTTCCAACCGCCTATTTCCCTTTTCGTGAGGGAAGTTTAAATAAAGGCATCAGTAATATACCGCTGATCGAAATTCCTAAATCAATTGAGAAAAAAAAACAAATCTGGGTTACAAACTAAAACTGAGGGAAACATCAAATATAAGAGGAGAACTACTACACAATAGAAACACAACATTAAAATGTAACACACACACAAACGAACTATAATATATCAATGATCAGGACCTTACCAATAGGAATAAATATAGATATATAAATAATATCCTTAATGGCTGATGACATATTTGTCGTTTCTATGTCATTGGTTTTGAAAGAAAACATAAAACAAGTCTACCTATTATTTCAAGAATAATAAACACACTTCAAGTTCGAAAAACGGCATGCGTTTGTATCGGCCGACAAAGCAGCCATTCATGTGGTTTTGGTATGCTGTAAAAAAAACCATGGATTCTTCATCAATAAAATTTTAAATTCTTATACATTCAAGTCCGTCTGCTCTACTGAGAGTCATGTAGTAAACAAACTTAGTTAAAACAAATCACAGCTTAAGACATCTTCTGAAGTTATGAAAGTTCATATTATGCATATAAAGGTTCCTATTATGCATTGGTCACCTAAACATAAAACAATCTAGTAAAGTGTCTTTAATTTCAATCAAAGAACTTATCATTAAGTTTATTAAAACATATGAAAAAAATGAAATTTACTACTTTTGGATTGTGAAAAAGCTTTCAGTATTTAGGTAGATTAGGTGCTTTTAAGTGGTTCTTTTGATTATGTTGCCAGTTTTGACTTTTCATTCCTATACATTACACTTCAACATAATCTATCCTTTATACTCTGTAATTACGTTTTGGATTTTGGAAGGTTAAAGTTTGTTATTAAGTTGTACTGTTACACCACTGTCCAAGGTTAGGGGAGGGTTTGCGCCTTCAAACTAGTTTACTCCGCCACAATCTGAATGTGCCTGTCATAAGTCAGTAGTCTTTAATGCAATGGTTATCGTGTGTTGTTGTTAACCATATATAGCTTCGATCACCATTTTGTACAAATCATACCATTAAATTCATCGTAAGAATTGTTTTAAATGTGTCATATTGTTTTTTTTTATATATATGACTGTGAGATGTGTTATTTTGTTGTTGTTGTTGTTGAAGACCGTACTATTACATATAGCTGTCAATTTCTATTTCATTTTGTATATGGTGGAGAGATATCTCATTTTGAATTATGCCAACTTTTCTTATTTCATATTAATATATCAACCATTGACTATATAATCATCATAATGAGGGTTAATTGGGAACAAAACTTTATTATAAACAATATTTAACTTAGTATACTCGATTCGGAGTATATGAGTAGCTTTTCGTTTGTCTATAGAAACATTTCAGCAGTGCCTGCATATGGAATGTAAAGTAGTATATCCCAGTTGATACGATTTTCAGAGCTTAAAAACAAAACTAATATTTCAATGAAATGGGTTTTTTGCTTCCAAAAAGCTATCGAAGCAAACGTTACAAATCGAAAAGTTGAAGTAATTTCTTTTTTAAATAGATATAAGAAAATGTGGTATGAGTGCCAGTGTAACAACTCTTTATCCAATTTCTAATTTGCAATAGTAAACAGTTATATGTCAAAGTACGGTCTTCAACAGGGAGCCTTGCCCAACACTGAATCGCAAGCAGTAAAGAGCCCAAAAAATGACCAGTCAAACTGGAAAAGCAACGGTCTAATCTATATAAAAAACGAGAAATACATATCAACAAACGAGAACCACTGAACATCAGGTTCCTGACTTAGGATGGGTGCAAACAAATGAGGCGGGTTTTAACGTTTCAATAGTTACCAATCTTCACCCTTACTCGAAAAAAAATAGTGTAACAATCACAACATAAAAACATAAAGTATTAGTGACATCATCATTGTTCTATGGGCCGTTATTGACTATCTGTGTCAAAAGTCACGCACACGTTCCATTTTAAAAAGCTCTAACATATCATTTTCTCCCGATTTTTTATATCAATATATGCAACTTACACAGAAACACAAATGGTATCTGCCATACCAGAATAAACACAATGAATGTCATTGTTTGAAAAGGAACTGGTTATCCTTTTGGGTTTGATTTGGATGTTTTTTTTAGTGTTTCTCCCTTTATCGTTCTTTTCTTCTTATTTTTGATGTTTTCCCCTCAGTCTAAGTTTGTAACCCAGATTTGTTTTCTCTTACTCGATTTATGACTTTCGAAAAGCGGTATACTCCTGTTGCCTATATTTGGGCACCTTAGCCCAAACACGGTACTTAATGTATTTCATGTTGTTTAACCTTTAGTTTAAGCGAAAAGTACTTCGGGGCTGTCTTTTCTTCTATTTGCTTTGCCCATGTACATTTGATTTTTTACTTTTTCTTTTTTTTTCGTCACCCCGAAAATGTCAGTAACTATAATACAAACTAAACGAATTAAATATGGCTATTAAAATAAAAGCAACAACAGTTTACCGCTGTTCATAAGTCATAAGTTGATCGAGAGAAACAAATCAGGGTCACAAACTAAAACAAAGGGAAACACATCAACAATAAGAGAAAAACAACGAAACAACAGAACAAGTGCAACATAAAAACAAACGATAATGAATAAAATTGAGAATGGAAATGGGGAATGTGTCAAAAAGACAACAACTCGACCATCGATCAGATAACAACCGAAGACCACTAATGGGTCTTGTTAACATACATATAAACTAAATCTAAGTTAAAAACTGCCATATTCGTGCGTGGTACCGGACTACCGAAATGAATGATAGAAACCTAGTTTTGTGGCTATTCAAAACCTCCGGGCTTTATATCAATGTTAAATATACATTTGAAATAACAACGCTACATGGCTGGAATACCGTACAAATAAATGTAAAAACACCCAATACAGAGAAACACATAAATAAATAATGAAATGGTACATTTCGACATGAATAACAAAGAGTAACTAAAATTAATTTAGGACAGGACACAAAAACAGCTTAATACAATTATAACAAGTTGGGTGTCTGTCACTATAATGAATAAACGCCACAAAAGTAACAGTGTGTCTCAAATTTTGTACTAAACAAAAAAATAAGTAGAGTAGTGTGGTCATTTTCGCCATAACGTTCATTGTTTTCTGCAGTTTATGTTCAGGTCTTTTTGTTTTTGAAGTATACATATATTTATTTCTATATGTAGATAACATCAAAAACAATATATTCTCAGCTTGAAAATGTGTTTCTTGGGGAAAAAATCATCTGAAAAGTTAAATTAAAAGATTTTTGAAATTTACTGATGTTTTGTCAAAGGGGGACACATATTCGCCGTTTTTACACCTCTACTTAATACAAAATAACTGCAGCTTTAGACAATACCTATCAAATCAATTTCAGTATAGATAAATAGCAGATATTTCTAAGGTGTAAAGAACTGAAATATCGGGCAATCAGTCAAAAAACTACTTAGAAATACTTCTTTGAAATCATATTTTTCATTCAGATAATTAGCTCAAAATCGTTCTATTTTTTGGTCCTTTGCGGTAATTGCAGAAGTTTTGTCTAAATTTAAAACATAATCCTATTTGTTCTAATAATATTATTCACCGTCATATTTCTTCCATTTCACCCATCCTTTGAAGTTTTTTTTAACCTCAAAATCATAAAACGGCGAAGTTATGTCCCCGGCGAATATGAGCGCCCCACACTATGTGTCAAAGCTAGAATTAAATTGAAAATATTAACAAAAGACCATTCCAGCTCGCTTCCTTTCGGAAATGTTGTAACAGACAAAATAAGAAATAGTGAATAGGACTTTTTACCATGTAATATTTTTTTTTTATTAAAGGTGTTGTAGGTATAGAAGTGTTTGGAGAGTTTACTATACATATGAAAGTTATTGCTGTCCTGGATATAGGGGATATCATTGTAACACACGCAAGTTATTGACTCATTTACTCTAACTTATTCAAATATTCGCTCATTTAATTATTGCTTGCTGAATAATTCATATTCATAATAAGACAAGTAAACAACATTTTGATGAAATTGTTTATTTCTAAAAACGATTTTTCAAGTTAATCGAAAAAATAAATTGTTCAAATTTAATGTTGTCAAGAAAGTTTTTGTCTGATTTATTTATTGTATTATAATAAATCAAAATGCTATATTGTTTTTAAAATAGAATGCATAAATGTTTTTTAGTTAGTGATTTATAAAAGAGGGACGAAAGATATCAAAGGGACATTTTGACCTAAATGATTATGTATCTTTTAAAAATAAATGTTCTGGCTATAACAGCAGAATAAAATAATCAACAATAGACTTTTAATGATAAATTTGTATATCCGATGTTTGATATTTTCCTTTATAGCACTGCTGGTGGACGTTTCGTCCCCGAGGGTATCACCAGCTCAGTAGTCAATATTTCGGTGTTGACATGAATATAAATAATGTGGTCATTTTTATAAATTTCCTGTTTACAAAACTTTGAATTTTACGAAAAACTAAGGATTTTCTTATCCCAGGCATAGATTACCTTAGCCGTATTTGGCACCACTTTTTGGAATTTTGGATCCTCAATGCTCTTCAACTTTGTTTTTGTTTGACTTTATAAATATTTTGATATGAGCGTCACTGATGAGTCTGATGTAGACGAAACGCTTGTCTGGCGTACTAAATTATAATCCTGGTACCTTTGATAACTATTTATCTGTAATTAAATAATCAAAATAATCTAAAAAGCTTATTTCGAGTAACCATATGCCGGAGGAACAAAATGTGTGCCAATTATTTCTTCTCAAACCACCCACCCCCACCCAACCGGCTCTCCCCCGGTTTAAGCTCCTGCTCCGCGTCTGAACAGTCACCAATGAAAATACTTCAATTTATATAAACAAACATAAAAAACGGACGTTTTATTTTTGAAATCACGAACAATATACAACTTTGTGAAATTGTAACATACTTAATTATGTAAAAACGATATTTCAAATGTTTTTTTTTATCGCTAGTGTTTATCTTTTCAAACAAAAAAGGTTAGGAATGTCTGTCCCAAGTATAAAATGTCAAAGAAACCGTATACATTTCTTCTGCACTTACTATGGTATTCTATCACATGACAGTATACTTCTGTAACACATTAAAATTGGCAAGTAGAGTAGCATCATTCCACATCGTTTGTATCCACAAAGTAAAATAATCTTAGGATCTAAACAGTAGCGCATGACCTTAAAAGCATACGATACAGTTTTGATCCTGTATTTACATTTTGATAAAAATTTCCATATAGACTATTTTTTACCTGATTAAATCAAATACGTAATAAAACAAATTCCTTCATGTGCTACTTTTCGGGTAAAATGAGGTCGAAATTTTGCATATTTGCTCAAAATTCGGATTTGTGTCCGTATTTTCCTTTTCGAAAGAAAGACATAACTTTTTTGTTCTAAAAGATACACAAATGTTTTTTTGTTAAATAACTTTTAATTTAAGTTTCCTAAAAAAATTATACCTTTTTATATTCAGAAATAACTGAAATTCAACAAATAAAATGTTCATGAATGTAAAAAAACACAAATTTTTGCTTTATATTTATCCAATTAAAAAAAAATGCACTATTCGCACATAATCTTCTCGCGTATTCAAACCAAATGGCATTTTATAAAAGAGGGGACCATGAACTCGTTTTCAAGTTAAATGATAGACATTAGTTGAAAACTGTACCTTTTCACGATTAGTCGTAGTTTGACGTCGCGAAAATAACAATTTACGTTAGCAACGTCATTATTTCCCCTGTAACTGTATCTTATGCCCTTAAGTGACTATACTATTATCCATATCATCCTTTATTAAAATCAAAATTCTTATAATATTGAAAAAAGAATGCTCAACATATATTGCATAAAGTACAATTTTTTATTTTTATTGATGTTCATTATCTTACAGAACAATAATGCAAATACGGAGCAATAAAAACCTTTAACTTCATTGTATGTTTGAGACGGTCAATAGCACCGGTTTGAGAGGAGATGTTTGCAAACTGACAATCACGCCTTATCTGTGAATGGAAAAAATGGCTTAATATCAATAAAGTTAAAAATCTGAATCAAGTTTTTGCTGTCACACTGAAGGGGTAACTTATGTATGGGTCTTTGTAAGATGTAACGCCATCAACTTGGGCCAGGACAATGACGAACATACTGGATTTCCATCCACCAACCAACCAATATTGAACATTTTTTTTTAGCACTGTGAATTTCTTTATGAAAACATATATTGCTACATGACATTCTTTTTTCTCTATCTTACAAGATACAACTTGCTGCATATATACTGTCTAGATGTTCATATAAACATGTGCTTGATATTATTTGATACATGTGTTATGTCAGGTAAAGTTAGATTTTATCAAGATTTACTTGAGAAAGGTAGGAAACAATAATATCATTTTAAGTGTGAAATATTTGTTAATTATTTAACATTTCTCTATGTTTCAGCTGTTTGTAGCCCTTCTTGTCAGAACGGCGGTAGATGCACCAGTCCGTTCAAATGTTCTTGTCCTAGTGGTTATACGGGAGATATATGTACAGGCTGTAAGTACTACCTTGGTTTGCTTAATCATGCTTTGATAGTTTAACAGGCCATTTTTGCGTCCAATCTATATACTCTTATTTTTCTGTTTGCTATCCGTGAACGGTTTATACATTGTATCAAACATTTCTTGTACATTTCTACCCGCTTGTAATTCATTACTGAACGGCTACATGATAAATTGTCAAATTCTACTTTTGGTTAAATCAGTTCTGTTTTTTTAGTACTTTAACAGTTCTGGTTTCTACAGTACTGTAAAAGTATTGATTTTTTGTGGTAGGCATACAATATCAGAATAACTTTCCTTCAGTTAGAATATGGTGTAAATATATATTATGCGTTATCCGATAGTAATCACTAGTTCACAATCTATGCACAGACTACAAAATCTAATTTGAAATTCTAACAAATACTGTAACGGTGATGTATATTTAGTTCTTGGTAGATATACAGTATAAAATTGAGAATGGCATGGGGAATATGTCAAGGATAAAACAACAGCAGAAGGCTACCAATGGGTCTTCAACGCAACAAGAAATCCCACGTCCAGAGGTTGGCATCAGCTGGGCCTTAAATAGAAAGGAATACTAGTTCAATGAAAACAGACGTCACACTAAACTCCAAAACATATAACTGAACTAGAATTAAAAACATATTCAAGATTTGAATAGGCCAGAGGCTCCTGATTTGGGACTAACGCTAACGTACGCCGGGGTTAAACATATTTTGTGTGATCTCAACTGTCCCCTATACCTATAGCCAATATAGAATAAAGAAACACGCAGCAATACGCACAGTCAAACTCAGTTAAATAGAAGTCCGAGTTCGATGTCAGAATAAGTAATAAAAGAAACGAAGCAATATTACACTGATACATAGATTAATAAAGAATTACTAGCAGTTTTTGACATGCCAGTCCAGACCTCTATATAAATGATTGAAATATTATGTCTTCGTCATATGAAGGTATTTTTGTACTGGTAGCTGTGTTTGTGAGTACATACTAAATAAAGTAAATGTCACTAGACTTTTCTACAAAAGTTGCAAATACACTTGCCATACAAGAGTGCTTTGATTTGACAGAATTGCATTACTAATACATAATTTTGATTTTTTTTGTGTATACCGGTTCCATCAAAGCCTAACAGTAATGAACGATTAAAATGGTTAACGTAATCTAAATAACCTGCATCCACTCAAGTACAGGCTCGTGACCTTGACAAATATATAGTAAATGAGTTGAGTTTAAACATGTTTACGGGCGTGAAAATGTATGTTCTTTCATCAGTTAGGCAGGAAAACTGAAAACATCTGACACATATATACATATTTTTAAATGTAGCCCAGTATAATATTAGTATGGATTAATACCATATGCGAAAAATTACATTCTGATATAGATACTTATCGTTACAGTAGCTGATTGCTCTCACACAAAACCTTGTTATCCAGGAAGGTGTTATGGTGGTAGTGGGTGTAGTTGCACTAATGGATTCACTGGCGCAAGTTGTTTGAAACGTAAGTTGGTTTGACATAGGTGAAAATGAATCAAGATGGGTTTTTTTATATCTGTTTATGTTATCAAAATGACATACACCAAATATCTCTGTTTATTTATTATAATTCTAATATCTATGATTAGTTTATTTAAACAAAAAGAAACACAGTGACGATGATCTATAATTGACAAGGACTCCATGTTTAATAAAATTCCATAAATTTCACTGGGGTTAAGCTGATGACCGTAACTGCATTTACGGACATCCCAAGATGTCGGATGAAAAATTAGGTCAGTTTCTGTATTGTCTGTTAAAGTGTTTCTATATCATTTTCTTTACAAATCATACGTTGAAACGACGTAAATTAATAAAAGAATCACTCGGAAATTACAAATTACTACCGAGAAATGTGCATGAAATGGGAAATTCGATTTGAAAAAATCATTAAGATGACCGTAAATCATAATCAAAATATTTTCAAGATGACCGTAACATATAACAAGGATGACCGTGATTGGTAAAAAGATGACCGTAACTTGTGAAGGATGACCGTAATTTGTAAAGGCTGACTGTAATTTATAAAGGACGACCGTCAATTCTAAGAAATATCCGTACTTGTATTCAAAGCTTTTTGTTGAGTTTGTCGATCTCAATAGGGGCTCGGTTAGCGGATATAAATATGTTTCATAAATTTCCTTTTTTAAACTATTGGCCGTATTTTGGATTCATGACAATGATAGTAAATTGCATATTTCTCGTAAACAATGAAATATTTATTGATAACGACGTTAAAATTTTAATACAAATTGACAGCGATACGACGAAAATTTGAAGAAACATGAATGTGTCCCTAGTACACGGATACCTCATCTACACTATCATTTTTCTATGTTTAGTGGACCGTGAAAATGGGATAAAACTGTAATTTGGCAGTAGAATTAAAAAGATCATACCATAGGGAAAATGTGTACTAAGTTTCAAGTTGATTTAACCTGAAGCTGGACAAACGGACAAACGAACAGACGAACGCACGAACGCACACACAGACCAGAAAAAAACATAATGTTCATAAATGGAGCATAAAAAACATTAATAATACATATGAATGTGTATGGTTCCAGAGGAAGCAAATTAAAATCTTGATTTGTCTTGATATATGCAGGCGGAAATCCAGTTGAAATAGAACAAAAGAATCGTAGCTCTTTGTTAGAGAAGGCGATAAATGTTTACTGTAATGTTTACTAAGTAACAAAATTTTTAAAAGTTATTAGAAAGAATTAAAACGACAATTTTCTTCTCAATTACGAAGTGTTTAATTTTAAAAACACCATTTGCATCAAATACATAGTAATGCAGAACAATAAGATATCATGTCGACGACATGGGTACTATAAGTTGAATGTAGTAAATGCATAACCTCCTTTTTTTTTACCACAGACGGAGAACATATCAATCTATTCATCTATTAGTTCAGAAATTTTCGTGTCTACCCTTCCATTAAATGAATCAAGAACAAATCCCAAAAAATAGGTAACGATTGTATCGAAAAGAAAAAATCGATTGCACCTTTTTATCTTAGGGCGTGTTTGAGGTGTATATTTTGTCTTTAAAACGTACAAAGCAAGATTATTTGATATAGCATCTCGCTTCAGATTCTATATTTTTTATATATCAAAGGTAAAAAAATGACAGTACGAAAAGATGAAATATATGGGTCAAGTGAAATACCTATCTAATGAATCACTAGTCTCGATCATCCAGACGCTCCATACGCATATTGTTGGCTGTAAGAACGATAACTCTGGTGCATCGAGACTAATGAATCACAAAAACAGAGTAGGTGTGTTCGAATAGATATTTTTTTCTAAAAGTACTTGACGACAGTCTTTTAATTTGGATGATGAAAATGCATATCTTTGAAAAACATTTTTTTATGTGTGTGATAGGGTTTATAATCTTCAACCACTGAAAATTTTTAGTCTGCCCTTCCACGAAATATTTAATCAGATTTTTTTTAAATGTTTAAGAATGTTCGAAAATTCCACCTGACATCCGATTAGACAATAGTTTTAAGTTGAATCAATGCAGACAAGATCATTAACTGATGCTCATTAGCTAGTAGATACATTTGTCTTTTAAAATACAACTGACATATAAGGATCGTAATGGTGCTATGTTGATAAATTGATCGGTTTTCAGGAGCAAAATTGGCAGCGCGTCATCCCTACAATGGCTTCCATTTCTACGATTGTGAAAATGAACTGCCTGGTGTAAGGGGGAGATAATTTTGACGAAGTAGAATCCTGACTGTATGAATAACATTTCTGTATATATACAAATTGACAACGTTCCCCCTTGTGATACGCTAGTCATACAAGACTATTTTATGGATCTACTTTGCTGGAGCTCATTATCACTAGTTTATTCGTATGATATTTTCAAAATATTTTCTGTTATTTTATTTGCTCGACAAAATGGAAGATGATATAATATCAATGGGTGTACATGCATTGGCATTTTTAAAAATGTGTATTTATTATACGTCATTAAAAGGAATCCCAGAAATAAAAAAAAAAAATCATTTGTCTTGTAGTTGGAGGCTGTGCACCACAGTTTTGTTCATTATACTTGTAAGGTGTCATTTTATCGCGCTTTTGTTGCATGGTTTTCCCACTTGTTCATGTGCATGTCTTGTTGCAAATTCATTTTAAAAATTCAACCCTCTACTGTAAAAAAGATACATATGGTGAACTATGCATTTGAAGCACGTCTTAGTTTCTTCAACTTATAGGGTAATACTCTCATATTAATACGTTTATACCAACACGATTAACTTCATTGTATACAAAAAGGTAGTTATATAAATACGGATATTTCTTAGAAATGACGGTCAGCCTTTAAAAGTTACGGTCATCATTTACAAATAACGGTCATCTTTAAACCAATTACGGTCACCCTTCTTATGAATCGCTGATTCTGTTAGGGTCATCTCGATTGTGATTTACGGTCATATGAGCGATTTTTTCAAATCGAAATTCCTGTTTCATGCACATTTCTCGGTAGTAATTAGTGATTTCCGTGTGAATCTTATATAAATTTACATCGATGAAATGTATGGTTTGTAAAGAAAATGATATAGAAACACTTTAACAGACAATAGAGAAACTGACCTAATTTTTCATCCGACATCTTGGGATGACCGTGAATGCAGTTACGGTCATCAGCTTTACCCCAGTGAATTTGTTTTAAAAAATATATAAATTCCAAATTGCGATCTGCAATGTTCACCCTCAAGTCTAAATCCAGTAGTAAAAAATAATACCCGTTGTTGTAGTCTCATTATTCAAAAACAGTTACGTCATGGTATAATAAGCGTGTCCATTATTAAGGTCACATACTAAAGAACCAAACAAAGAAACTCTTGAAAATAATTATTAAAGATAGTCGTTATCGCTATACGTGTAATAATTTTTCAACCGGCTGGCTTGAGAAATAATTTTCGCTAGGTTTGTATATCATTTTGCTACTAATCCGCATTCACATGCATTGTCGTCCAATCAGCAAAGTCTTTTTCATGTCTATTTTGTGATATAGTCTATGTTACCAACAAAGACAATAAAAAGACTGCTGATTTGACGAAAAGTCGTGGTAGAGATATCGTATTCAATGCATGGAATTTTATAGCTCATTATGTGGTATACGCTTAGCTCATTGTTGAAGCCGTACGATGACCATTAGTTATTAATTTCTGTGTCATGTAGTCTCTTGTGTATAGTTGTCTTACCGGCAAGCATACCATTACTTCTTTTTTATATGAAAAAAATAAAAACACTTTATAAAACACTACGGTTGAAACACAATACAAAGATTGTCACAGTCATTTATGAAATCAGATATTGTTGGAGGTGTAATGGAACTAATAACAACCGAATTGTTCACTTTTTTAAGATAGCTTCCAGTTTCAAAATACATTATAAGACTTAGCAATTATATCAGACGTTGACATGTATATTATTACACAAAACGTGTTTTAAGAGTCTTTAGCAGTTCGATAAAATGGTAGTAATATATAAACATTACCTTTAAAATGGAAAAACAAAGGTAAAGGCACACTACAATACTCAACATTTTATAACTCTGTAAATAACAACACCTCTTATAAATCGTCTTGAATCTCGAATGATTACTAGGAAAAAATGCTTTGAAAAATATATGCTTTCCGATTTTCATCTCTTTATGTTGCCAGACTTTCTTATATTTAGTTTATTCGTCTTCATATTTGTAATATGCTTGAACTATCTGTCAGTGGTATTAATGCAAAAAACAAAAAAACAATCTTGTTAGTTGCACATAACTTTAAGTATCAGATTAATTAATTATCAAACTAAATTGAATCATTTTACATTCCGTGTATTCAAAATACATGTATGTGGTAAAATTATCAATACAAATTTCCACACTCCGTTTCAGCATATTATGCTTTTTTTCAGTAAGGAGTCACAAATTTAAACCACTAATTGAGAGGGTTAATTCAACTTTCACTTACCACAGTTTTACTAAAGACAAAGATGCATACAATTACATGGCTGATGCGACAAATAGAACTGCTGGTGATATTGTGTGGACGAATCAAAATAAATTCAACCAATTAGAATTTGACCTTGAAGCCGTCGTTGATACTAAAACTGTATTTCCTGACAATCCACCCGAACCTTCATATATAATAGAAAGCAAACTGGGTATTGTAGCTGCAAGTGTTAAGATTATACACGAAAAACTTGGAACAAGTAAAATCATTTTTTAATAAAATCTTTTTTTTAATAAAATCAATGTTTCTTTTTTTAATTGAAACTATCAATTGTTTTTTTTTATGTCTGTATGCAAGATAAATTTTTAACTAAAATGATCAACAAGAAAAATATAATAGCTCTTTAAGATAATTTGTCTCGCACTTACAATAAAAAATAAAATAAACTTACATCTGCTGTCATTAAAGTTGTTTATTGATTCAGTTTTAATATACATTTCATAGTTATTAGAAAGAGTTAGGGTAAATTCCTCCATGCATTATTTCACACCAGCTTATTTGTTACCTTATTCTTAACTGAAAAATTAATTCATAGCTTTCTGTTTTACTTGAAACTTCTGGAGGTAAAGGTATTACGGAAATATCTCAACCTGTTGTTTGAATTTCAAGGGATGTAAAGATATTAGGAAAATATCTCAACCTGTAGTTTGAATTTCAATTAATTGGAGTGGATTCCGTATTTCAGTTTTGAGGGATTTTGAGAAATTTGTATTATACACAAAAAATGAATAAATGGTAACTCTTAACCAAACAAATATACTATAGAACGAAAAGCAATAATATTTTTGTTTAAAACAAATTATTTGTTTTGGTCAAGAATGACATTCGATTTAATTGGTCTTATCAACAAGAATATTCAGAACAACATATCAAATTAGTCTACCTAAACACAGATAACTGGATACCGTTTATATTTTTAGGATTTAAAATGTTTAAAGAAATCGTTACTGCTAGCCATACGACACTTTAAAATTCTCCAGTTGCAGTATTTTTCAACATCTTAACATTGTTTGCAGCAGTGCAAAGGAAATAGTGAATTCACTAAAATTTACTTTTACACGAATACTTTTGTTTTATCCAGTTTTATCTAGAATCGTTTTCTAAAATGATATGTATAATACAATGTAGTATGCCAATGAGTAACATATCTATCTGGACACATTATGTAAACAGGATTCTTTTGCTACTTTCATGTTTTTTACTAATAAAAGATTTTTGCCGTATTTTATCACATAACCTAGGAAAGACGACTAAAATCAACCATACAAAGATTTGTGTTCTGCATCACAAATTGGCAGATTGGACAACGCATCTGTTTTCAAGCTGAACAGAAATCTATGCTTACGTTACGATCACTATAATGATATATGAGTCTGAATTCGTATGTAGGGTGATGCTTGCACAGTGTGAAGTTCATTTTTACTAGATAGAACACATTTTATGTTGATGGGCCTGCTAGAGCCTTCAGGTGCGTGATATTCTAGCTATGCTAAAGACCCATTGTTGGCCTCGGGCTGTACCTACTCATTATTTGGGTTGTCTGGTTAACCCATTCTCTTTCATGAGTCTCCTGCCCATCTAACTTCCGGGTCTCGGTGTTTTGGGGATTCAAATTAAAATCAACATGAAAACACAGGAGATAGGATAAGCCTTAAACGAAAAGAGAGTTTAAAAGTAAAACACTTTTATGCGTTTCCATGATTCTGTCAATTCCAGAGTAACGTATGGTTTAAGAAGCGTTTAATGACTTAAAATAATGACATGATTATCTTCTCAGGTAGAATTGAATTGGTGAAAATTTCACCTTGAATTTGCATCACCTTTACACTAAGAAATGCAGTCTTTATTCAGTTTTAGAAGTCTTTGTCCGATTTTGATAATCGAGGGTTGGTTAATTTGAATATTTCTGTTGAGCCTTTTTGTTACTTCGAATTGTGACTATGTTGATACGCTTTGTATGTATAAATCAAAATTTCTTATTGTACTTTTATTTTGTAGATGGTATGTATACAGCAAAAGAAAGGACTCGTTCGTGTCCAGGCGTCTCAACTTATCAACCCACCAGTGACAAACGTTTCAAGTGCTACAAAAATGATTTATACATAATTCAGTTTGACTCTGGAGACAGGTGGGTCACTTAATTATAACAAACCTCTATCGTGCTACTCTACTTTACATTCACATACAATTTGAAATACCTGCCGCGCAGACGGAAATTATAGCACACATCTTTGATAATCGATAAGGCAAAATCTCTGCCTGAGGACTATCAGTATCCTCCAAAGTACTAAATCGTCAAACAAGTCTTTGTTTTGGGACCGCTTTAACCAAGATTTGTAGTTGTTATCAAAAAAAGAAACCAATCGGGAAGTAGATAAAATTTACAGCACATTTACAATAGTGTGTAAGCAAAGGTAGTGTCGTTGTTAGCTTGCTTGCTAGCTGAACCTTGAAATTATTAATAAATAAGCTAGTGACATCTAGTTGTATGGATGTAATAATCGAGGAAGGAACCAGTGAAAAGTATATTCTCAGGTAGAAGGTGAGTTAAATATGTCAATTTAATTTTAACCAATTACCTCTGTTGATATTCATATTTAGATTGTTTACATGTGTAAATCTATATAGCATCATTATGTAATAGATATACAAACACTGCCTCTCATATCTGTATTATATATGTTATAAGTGTATTATTATCATTATATTTATATTTGTGTGTATTTAGGAAGCAAGTACTACAGAAGGTGTAAAAATTAACTAAGTCGGGTCAAATCTTTGCACTTTCTTTAATTTTGATCAGTTTTCTTCTCTAAATAACTATAATGACTCAACCCAAATGAAGGTACGTATAATAAGGATTTCATGGTTCAGCTAGTAATCAATATACCCAAAGAAATACCCTTAAACTACATACGTAATTTTTTGTGCTGTAATTTGAGTTATATTGCATCCTTCAACTTACCAGAAACTATGGTCATACAGGAATGAATAAATAAAGGCAACAGTAGTATACCGCTGTTTAAAACTCATAAATCCATGGACAAAAAACAAAATCGGGGTAACAAACTAAAACCGAGGGAAACGCATTAAATATAAGAGGAGAACAACGACATAACACCGAAACGTAACACACACAGAAACGGATCAAGCATCAGACAAAACACCACGAGAATAACAAATATAACATGAAAACCAAATACATGAATTTGGGATAGACAAGTACCGTGCCACGTCTTATCTCAATTTCTCAAAAATAAGAGAAAACACAAACGACTCAACGTTAAAATGAGGCAGCGTATACATATCACAGAGAGAAGTTCTTGTTTATATTTTGGCCAGAAGACTTTCTAGAGTTGACTTGTTATTATAAAGTGTAATGATTGATTTTAGGGAAAAAGATAATAGTTCAAATAATAGACAACTTTCGAGTTCGATGCATTTCCGTCAGAAACATTGGCGTTTAAAGGCGTCGTCACTTCCGTTCCAATGTTGAGCGAACGGTTGGAAAACAATGATGCTATAGTGAACGAATTATTCAGCAAATTGAGTTCTCATTGTTGACAATCATCACTACTGTCATAAGGGAATTGTGATTAGTACCTACAGAACAAATATTATGTCTAGTTTATCCTACACAATGACGATCACTAACTTTAAGACACGTGATGAACGTTAATAGTGCAAGTATACAGGCGATCCACGAATCGACTCAGTGAATTACATTGGATTGTAGGTTTCTACGAATTAACTACTACTTATAAACACGTAAATCTAACATAAGTGGGAAAACTCAACTAATATAGTGTCTGCGACTCTTATAATACATGTTTCGTTCAGCGAATGTGTTTGATGTAAAACTATAGCATAATCTACTATTTGCATGCTGAGTTTAAAAATATTTTGCTTGCTAGGCACGATTCGACTTTTTGTTTTGCCTTGCAAAAGCAGTTGAACAGGTTATGCCCGTTATTATATATTCTACCTGTGACTCAATTTCACGGCGTGTCACGTGTTTTGAATGTACAAATACGCAGATAAGGTAGGAATGAAAAACGAGACATCCCTTCATCTAACACACAATCTAGAAAAGAAAAATTCATAGGTTCATCACCGTAAAGTAAGCTTAAACGGGACAAACACGAATTAAACAAATGTCTTTATGACATATGATAGATGATATAGGCTTTATACATGTTCACTTCCAATCGGTTGGTCGTAAACACTTTGTAGTCCATCATGCATCGTTACTTATTTAGTGAATAGTTCAAACAACCAGAAAAAAAGAAAATAAATATCAACTCATAACTACACAAACACCATGGCATGCACAAGTGTTTCTTGCTAAAAATGTTGAGCGAACGGTTGGAAAACTATGATGCTATATTGAACGAATTATTCGGCAAATTGAGTTCTCATTGTTGACAATCATCACTACTGTCATAAGGGAATTGGGATTAGTACCTACAGAACAAATATTATTTCTAGTTTATCCTACACAATGACGATCACTAACTTTAAGACACGTGATGAACGTTAATAGTGCAAGTATACAGGCGATCCACGAATCGACTCAGTGAATTACATTGGATTGTAGGTTTCTACGAATTAACTACTACTTATAAACACGTAAATCTAACATAAGTGGGAAAACTCAACTAATATAGTGTCTGCGACTCTTATAATACATGTTTCGTTCAGCGAATGTGTTTGATGTAAAACTATAGCATAATCTACTATTTGCATGCTGAGTTTAAAAATATTTTGCTTGCTAGGCACGATTCGACTTTTTGTTTTGCCTTGCAAAAGCAGTTGAACAGGTTATGCCCGTTATTATATATTCTACCTGTGACTCAATTTCACGGCGTGTCACGTGTTTTGAATGTACAAATACGCAGATAAGGTAGGAATGAAAAACGAGACATCCCTTCATCTAACACACAATCTAGAAAAGAAAAATTCATAGGTTCATCACCGTAAAGTAAGCTTAAACGGGACAAACACGAATTAAACAAATGTCTTTATGACATATGATAGATGATATAGGCTTTATACATGTTCACTTCCAATCGGTTGGTCGTAAACACTTTGTAGTCCATCATGCATCGTTACTTATTTAGTGAATAGTTCAAACAACCAGAAAAAAAGAAAATAAATATCAACTTATAACTACACAAACACCATGGCATGCACAAGTGTTTCTTGCTAAAAATGTTGAGCGAACGGTTGGAAAACTATGATGCTATATTGAACGAATTATTCGGCAAATTGAGTTCTCATTGTTGACAATCATCACTACTGTCATAAGGGAATTGGTATTAGTACCTACAGAACAAATATTATTTCTAGTTTATCCTACACAATGACGATAACTAACTTTAAGACGCTTGATGAACGTTAATAGTGCAAGGATACAGGCGATCCACTGTATCTGGTTAATGAAGTCATATAAGCGCTCATAATTGAAGATTTTTTTTCGGTAAAGAAACTCGAAAGTGGTCTTTTAAAATGGTGTTCGTCAGGGGATATTACAATGCTTTAGGTAATTATTTGTATCCCTTTAGTTTTTAAAATGTACAACTGTATGAATATGGAGAAAAGAGTGAACTCAAACGAAGTTCTTCATGGGTTTCTAACAGGTCCGGTACTCTATTTTTTAAAATATATTTTCATAGTTATTTCCCATAATGAAATCAGACATGGCTTTGAAAAACCTACATTGTACGAATCGACTCAATGAATTACATTGGATTGTGGTCTTCTACGAATTAACTACTACTTATAAACACGTAAATCTAACATAAGTGGGAAAACTCAACTAATATAGTGTCTGCGACTTTTTTGTGTTTGATGCAAAAGCAGTTGAACAGGGTATGCCCATTATTATATATTCTATTTGTGACTCAATTTCACGGCGTGTCACGTGTTTTGAATGTACAAATACGCAGATAAGGTAGGAATGAAAAACGAGACATCTCTTCATCTAAGACACAATCTAGAAAAGAAAAATTCATAGGTTCATCACCGTAAAGTAAGCTTTAACGGGACAAACACGAATTAAAAAAATGTCTTAATGACATATGATAGATGATATAGGCTTTATACATGTTCACTTCCAATCGGTTGGTCGTAAACACTTTGTAGTCCATCATAAAATTGAGAATGGAAATGGGGAATGTGCCAAAGAGACAACAACCCGACCATAGAAAAAAAACAACAACAGAAGGTCACTAACAGGTCTTCAATGTAGCGAGAAATTCCCGCAACGGGAGGCGTCCTTCAACTGGCCCCTAAACAAATATATACTTGTTCAGTGATAATGAACGCCATACTAGTTTCCAAATTGTACACAAGAAACTAAAATTATAATAATACAAGACTAACAAAGGCCAGAGGCTCCTGACTTGGGACAGGCGCAAAAATGCGGCGGGGTTAAACATGTTTGTGAGATCTCAACCCTCCCCTATACCTCTAGCCAATGTAGAAAAGTAAACGCATAACAATACGCACATTAAAATTCAGTTCAAGAGAAGTCCGAGTCTGATGTCAGAAGATGTAACCAAAAAAATTAAACAAAATGACAATAATACATAAATAACAACAGACTACTAGCAGTTAACTGACATGCCAGCTCCAGACTTCAATTAAACTGACTGAAAGATTATGATTTCATCATATGAACATCAGGCACAATCCTTCCCGTTAGGGGTTTAGTATCATACCATCATAACATATATGAGAAGAACATAACCCGTGTCATGCCAACAACTGGTTTTTGAATAAATGTGTTTTGTTCCGATGCAAAGATCCTATAAGTGAATCAATATTAACGCCAAAATATGCAATCTTTAATGACCTGACAACAGTATCCCTTCTTAATAAGTCTATTCAAAGGTTTTGTTAGTGTATGAGGTGAATACTGACACCTTTGTGCTTTATAAAGAATATTTCCATAAAAAATTTGATGTGAAATACCTGAACGTATAAGAAGTCTGCATGTTGAGCTATATTTACGAATGAGGTCCTTATACCGATGATAAAATTAAGTAAATGTTTTGACTAGTTTGTGAAATCGAAAACCCTGGTGTAATAATTTTTTAGTAATACATAAATTTCTCTCGTTAAAATCTTAAACATTGTTACATACGCGAGCGAATCGTACAAGTTGAGATATATAAACACCGTAAGATGGTGACAAGGGAACGTCACCATCTAAAAATGAATAATTAACGATAGGAAATGAAAAATCATCTCTTTTATCATAAATTTTAGTATTCAGCTTTCCGTTAGTGATATAGATATCAAGATCGAGGAAAGGGCAGTGGTCATTGTTAGTATTAGCTTTATTTCAAGCAAGTTCAACAGGATAAATTTCTTTAATATACATACTGAAGTCGTCATTATTGAGAGCCAAAATATCATCCAAATATCTAGTATTATTAAATTTGTTTATCAGATGTTGTTTCGATGGGTCTTTGCTTATTTTTGTCATAAATTGTAACTCATAGCTATACAAAAACAGGTCCGCAATAAGTGGTGCACAGTTAGTCCCCATTGGAATTCAGATAATCTGACGATATACGGAATCCCCAAAGCGAACAAAAATGTTATCTAGTAAAAATGCAAGGGCATATATAGTATCAAAGCATGTCCAATTGACATAGTTTTTTTGTTTATTGCTACTAAAAAATGACCTAAAAGAGTTTGAACATATATATTCACATTCTGACTTTTTAAATGCCCATTTAATTAGGTGTGTGAATGTGAGGCAATGTGGTATACAGGGTAGAAAATCAAAACTTTGAACAGATTTAAAATCACCAATATAAGCATGCAATTTATCAAGTACTTCCAACGAGTTCTTGACACTCCAAAAGTAATTAATTCCACTATTTTCGAAGGCCTTATTTGAACAATTTATTATCAGGTTTTTAATTGTACCAAGTGTGCTGGTAAGAAGAATAGACAATTTAGTAGTGGAACAATGGCTTGAAGACGAAATAAATTTATATTTGTAAGGTGTTTTGTGTAGCTTCGGAAGCCAGTACATAGTTGGGATACACCATGCATCGTTACTTATTTAGTGAATAGTTCAAACAACCAGAAAAAAAGAAAATAAATATCAACTCATAACTACACAAACACCATGGCATGCACAAGTGTTTCTTGCTAAACATACATTTATCGTCCTTGAGGTCAAAGTTTAAGGTCACATGGAGGTCAATATTTTAAGGGGCACACCAACTCATGATGATAATGCACATGCCAAAAATGTAAGGACTAGGTTAAAACACGAATAAGCTATGGCACGGTTGTGTTTTTTGCAAAAAAAAAACCAACAAAATTAAGTTGACCTTGAGGTCAAATATGAAAGTCACGTGTAGATCATGATGAATCAAGACATTCAACCTCATGATGATAAATCCATATGCAAAATATCTAAGGCCTCGTTCATCAGAAAAACAAGTTAAGGTCGTTCTGAATTTTGTTCTCATTTAATGAGACAATTTGAGGGTTGGGGCCTATTTCAAACTTAAATACGAAAACATTTGGTGGTTAAATTTTTATATTTTTTTGCAGGCACAACAGACTTGTATAGCACCATAAATGGTTATTATTAAAAAAAAATAGACGAAACAATTCATTTAAAAAAACAAATTCTCAAATGCTACAACAATCACATTCACATTAGCGGGCCGACTCTGATTACCCTTTTTTTTCTAGTTCAGACAAAAGTTTTAATCAAGTAAAAATAGAAATACAATAAAAAGGTATCAGTGAACTAATGTTCGCCTCATTTATATTCCGGCGTTTTCAGTTTATTTTTGATTTATGAGTTTGACTGTCCCTTGGTATCTTTCGTCCCTCTTTTATGGTTATTAACTATGCTATTAACGTATTTGCCTCTATACACAAAATTATTTCTAAAACTTCCAAATTTGACCGATACTAGAATGTAAAAGATGACATATTTGAGTTACAAAAGATTTTGAACCTTTGGTTCCAAGTTTTTTTTCTTAATTTTACAAGATGCTTAGCTTTGCCTGGTTTATCAATGATAGAAAAACAAGAAAAATTAAACGACAGGCTTTTTTGGGGTAAAGTGTTCAAACCACTAGGAAGGTTACACTACTAGTTTATTTGGTTTCGATTTATTATTTGATTTCTGCCTTGAACGTATATATGTATCATATTTTCTTTTATATTGAAGTATCCTGTTTATCCGTCCATCTGTCATTTTGTCTGTAATTTAGTCTGCTGTTATCTGTCGTATGTCCAGCTGCCTTGTAAACCAACATCTGGACATTAGACAATTAAAGAACACTATCCGATAATGTAAATTGAGGAATATTTAAGTTAATTACCATCCAAAAGGGAATATAACCAAATTAGCTTCAATATATTAAAAGCATTGCGAAACCTAAGATATTTTTGTGCGGTTTCTAAAGCTTATAGTTCAAAGATACAAAAACATTAAGCACTGTACAATTTTCAATTCGTTGAGATAATTGTTTGGATTCGAAAAATATGCCAAGGTATATGAATAAGATTGGAGCCTTATAAAATGATCTTTGAAAAATTACACACTTTTGCAAATTATCTAATTGTTCTAATGAATCTGTAATAATATACGGATAGCTTAAATTAGAAATATGCTTTTTATAAAAATCAATTGCAAAGGATCACGTTCGGGTTGTGTTAATGCTATAGAATTTATGATTGTGTGTCTTATTAATGCAGGTATAAGATCAAATATACAATTACAACTGGCGGATATCGGAAGGTTAGATATTCGGGAACCGACACGTACTCTGGTATCAGCGAGGAAAACTCCATGGAGTTCTGGTTTGACTATGATGAACCAAACCATTGCATAGAAAAAAAGGACACTTGTACTTCAAATGGAATTCCACTGCAGTTGCGGGAAGATATAACTAAGGTAAATTAGGGCAAGAGTAGTTTATCGATTTTTAAAAATTAAAATTCACAAAAATACTGAACTCCGAGGAAAATTCAAAACGGAATGTCCCTAATCAAATGGCAAAATCAAATGATAAAAAAACATCATATCATACGAATTGACAACAACTGTCATATTCCTGACTTGTTACAGACATTTTCAAATGTAGAAAATAGTGGATTGAACCTAGTATGATAGCGCTTAACCTTTCACTTGTACGAAAGTAGCATCAAATTTTTTAATATTGATAACGATGCGTGAACAAAACAAACAGACACAATAAATGTCATAAATTGATCAAGGAAACAAATTAAGGGAAAAACAAAACTAGTCAAAGTACATAAACTTCATAATGGTTGATACATGGTGCGTCGTAAAGGTAAGATGATACTTTTATGCCTCTGTTCTTTATATTTTTTGTTTAAATTTTGGTTCATTTATATGTTTCGGAATTTAGTATGACGTTCTTTTTCTCTGAACTAGTACACGTTTTAGTTTAGTTTAGGGGGTACATGATGTTCGCCTGATTGGCAGATTTTACTCGCAGCCTTGGTGATCTATTGATGGCTTTGTGCTATTTTTGCTCTTTTGATCGTGTTGTCGTCTCCTTGACACATTCCCCGTTTTCGTTCTCATTTTAATCATACGGGAATTAGATACAATAATAAAAAAATATATTAGAGGACTCAGTACTATATAATCTAAACATCTAAGACAGAAATTGTCGCGAGTGAGTTTTAACTTAAACATTTGTTATCGGTTAACTATTCTTGATGACGGCTGTCATTCGGTTTAACGAGAGAAATGATCGTGAAAGAATATCTAACGGCGGTCAAGTATTGAGAGACGATCGTGAAAGCTCTGGTAACGGGTCGTGAAAGACATTAATGTAAATTCTAGTTCAGAATTTTTGAAAAAATCCCTTAATTTTCAAAACGCGGAACAAATGCGAACAAAACAAATATGTCTGTCAAAATGGTTTAACTTCCTCAACATAACTGTGAAATAAGATAAAGAACATATGCAATACTTTATGAAAAAAGACACAAAAGTCGCAATGCATGTCTATGAAATTAATTACAAATAACACGCTTTTTGTACCTATAATGGTCATATTTCATTATTTCATGTTTATCATGATATATTTGAAATTTAATCTTTTGTGTATCTGATAGTACAGTAAAATTAAAGTATGTTCTTCCCTTAAAAGCATTAATTTGTATATGAAAACCTTGAATTTGTTGAACTTCCATCAAACTTGATCGTGAAAGATCAGGCAACGCATTATTTTCATCGTGAAAGATAATGCTTGACCAGACTTAATACTAGTAATCATTCTATTACCATTTGATAAACCTGTAACTGGTTGAAGTTGTAACTTTTTTCTTTTCAACACTTTACCTCGAAAGCAAAAACAATATAAAAAAAAAAACCCAACTAAAAACGTGTCTAAATAAGTGTGAAAGATTCAGCTCTGAGAATCGACTAAGTGCAATTCAGGCAGACCGACACTATTTAGCCAATAATACGGATATGCAACGTTTAAACCAAAATGATATCCATCAAACAAAAAAATTACTGCAAAACAGTATCTTTCATGAATAATTTGAGATTGAACGATAACCAACATTTTGTGCAACAGTACTTTCTTAAATTATTTATATACAACGCATATGTGGATTGATTTAACTATATACTACAGACACTAGAATACTAGAAATCAAATGATGTAATGTCTCGTCTGCTTTACGATTGTTAATGGTTCATCAAAAGAGTTCAAGGTCAGATGAACCATGGCATTTCTACGAATATCCCATACACCAAATAAATGTGTTCCGATTCTTACAGTGCCTTAGAAACTGACAAATGTAAAAGTTATACTTGGCCAATTAATTCGGAACATAAGGTCAAAAGTATATGAACCCTGACCGACAGCCAGACATCATGGTCATATATGAAACATGCAAACAGACATCTACACCATAAACGAAATACCTTGGTGCTATAGCATACAGGTATATATCCAAAAGGCTAAACAACATAAAAAGAACATTGTCGAATGATGCATGATAATGAGTTCGATGCTATTTGAAACCTTGCAGAAGTCGAAAATGTACACCTTACAATCATAACAACAGACAGTTATCCTAAAGCTTAACGAATTCGCGATACGGACTTGACCACACAAATGAATCTTCATCCATGAAATGAGGCAAATTCGGGGTCAGGTGAATCCTGTCCGACGGACATGTAGTTTTTAGGATCCAATGTACAAACTGTGGGTATCCTATAACTCGTGATAAGTGAGTAATTCACATGACAATAAAAAAAACTAGCTTTGCTCAATACCAATAACAAATATTAATTATGTTATAACTGAAGAATAGTTTGAACGTCTTCGTAACATCAGATCTTTCACGATCCTTTTCACGATCTTCCAAAATGCGGTACGTGATCTTTCACGATCCGAAAAATAAATTTTTGTGTAAATAGTTCTTTATTTACCAAGTAGTAGATTATGTTTATACAAAATAACTATGAGAACCATTTGATTAATTAAATGGAATGCCCTTATTCGGACAAACGTAGTTTTTCTACTCAAATTTGTGAAAAAAATCATGTTTGTTCACATTTTTTATGTCATTGAAATGTCGAGAGCAATCTGCCTTTTGTTGTTTTGTAATAACTATGTACTGTTAAAACTGGATATTCTCACATACTGATTATAATGTTTAACTATTTTGACAAACAGTTTTATTTTGTCGTTAATTTGTCTGTATAATTAATTAAATTCGAATATTTATTGACCTTTCGTATGTCTTCCCGATTAAATGTCTTTCACGATCCGTTAACAGAGATTTTACGATCGTCTTTCAATACTTGACCGCCGTTAGATATTCTTTCACGATCATTTCTTTCGTTAAATCGAAAGACACCTGTGTTGATGGTTACCGTTAATCTCATTGTCGATTTCAAGAAAATCAAATGTAAATTGAACAATATATTTTAGTTTGTACCAGTGTAGTGCATGTTAAACGTCTGGTTATATAAATCTATATTTTAATCAACATTCCTAGTTTATAACCAGCCGCACTGTCGTTTATTCTAATTATGTCATTTGGGTTTGGAAGTTTTACTAAATTTTCGTAGAGATAATTTTGAAAAGTTAGAATGTTTAGACAAAACAAAATGTTATATTTTGAAAAAAAAGCTGTTGTTTATTTGTTAAATGTGGCGCCAGGTGTGATGATTACTTTGATGATATAATAAACAGTTCAAAGATTATTTTTACACATCTTTGAACGAGATATTTCGTAGAAACTCACTGCAAGTAATATTTAAATAGGTCAAATAATACCTACCTCAAGTAAATCTAATGATACATTTGAATGAACATTTGAAATGAATTGTATTTCTTATAATTTGAAAAGTTACCAATCTCACCAAAATGGTCTGGATGGGTTGACAAGCTAGCGGGAATAGAGAAATATGTCATAGAAGTTTGGAAAATGGAGTATAGCGTCGAATATACAGGTTTAAGAGAACCAGATATAACAACAAAGTTCAATCCAGTTCCGGATTATATAAAGGAAGTACTTCCAGAGAATCCCATAAGGTTTCCTACTTACCAACCAACAGATCCAGGGGTTTATTCTGTGATTTTAGAAGTTAATGATAGGGCGAATAATTCTAGATATGCCAGAAGATTTGTCATTTATGACAACACGTCAGAAATAATTACAAGTGAAATTCATCGTTTGTATGCAGTATCTGCATCCAATGAATCGCATTTCTCTTGGATGACGAAGTTTAGTTCACACATGAATGTGTCATGGACTAACCATTTTGTAAACGATGTACACGAAAAGGGTCATTTTCTGGCCAAAATTCTAGACTATACGCCAAGACTAAGTGATGGTTTAAATAGAGTTGATTACAAGAGAATCCCAAATATATTTGACGACAATGAGGGCTTCAGAAACAAAACGGCTATTAGAAATATTAACTCCATTGTGCGATTTGAAACCAGGCATGGAAAAGTCAGCACAGAAATACCACAGATTGGATGGGTTCCTGTTTTTCCTCTTCGGGAAAACTTTACTTTTAACCTAGATGGAATTGATATAGAAGATGGAGATTCCCACCAATTTTGGGTTCGAGCATACGATATCATGAGTAATACAAAAGTGGACTCTACAGTTGTTCATTTTGATAGCAGTGAACCGTTTGTATACGAACTAATGATAGATCTTAACATAAATGATGGAAACTATCCTTTCTCTAGCAGGTAACTTTTTTTTATTTCACTACGCTTTTTGTTTAGTAATAGACGTGTTCACCATAAGCCGATACCGATACCGAAACCGATACCGAAACCGATACCGAAACCAAAAATAGTAGTGAGGAAAATAATACATGTTTATATGTTTAATTAATTCAACCCTGTTACTCTATCATATTGTGTGAAATTTTAATGTACTAGATAAAGTATTACTTCAATTCAACAATTTACATGAATCTATCAAAAAATCAAAGGGAAGTATCAAATAAAAAAATAATAACGCAAGTTAAGAATACTATACATAAATCAGAGTATAAGACAGAGGAATAAATGAGTGGTACGTATAAACTAGCAAAATACACTTTTAATAGTATTGATTTGGTAAAGATATTACCCTACATTTGAACTATTCGCTTTGACTTTTTATGTTAGCAAAACTTTGATTCATAAACATGATAAAGCTAACCAAGAAAGTATTCATTAAGCTAACCATGAATGTATTCATTAAGCTATCCATGAAACTATTCATTCACCTATCCATGAAATAATTCATCTAACATACAGATTAGTGATAACATGGCCTTCAATTGAAGAATAGGAATCTATGAAGGGTGATTGGCCAGAATTGGATCTACTGATGGCACCTCCCAATGAATAAATCGCCAAATCAAAAAAACACATTTGTTAAAGTGAAAATTGTTATAGACAATGAATTAATACGCAAGCAACAATAGACATAGGAAAGAAAATACAATATATAAAACCTGGTTTCTCAGGTCATAACAATGACGCAATGACTTACACATTGGTGGATGCGATCGGTCCACACGAACTATATTCGTTTTCTAGTGATTGTTATTTACTTGCAGATACGATATATCTATCTTAGTGCAAAATTTCGCAATCAACGCAAATGTTTCAATTCTAGGGTTTATGTAAATCTAAAACATTCCATAAGACGAATGAAAATTTATATAATAATAGGTTCTCTTTATAAACATAGTCAGAACGATAATGCACCTATTGTTAAACTATGCGCAGCTCTTTCCCAACGACGATAACTGCTTCATGAATTATATACATCATAAATAAATTGTATAAATGCATCAAAATCTTAAATTTGTATATTACTTGCATTTCTGCATTCAAAAATGGTTGAATTTAAGTTAGCTTGATTGATAGATTCATGTGAATTGAAGAATTGAAAGTCATAGTAATCAAAGGTACCAGGCTTATAATTTGATACGCAATACCCGCGTTTCGTCTACATAAGACTCACCAATGACGCTCAAATCAAAAGTGTTAGAGAGACAAGCAAGTATTAAGTAGAAGAGCATTGAGGATCCAAAATTCAAAAAGGTTGTGCAAAATACGACTAGAGTTAAATCCATGTCTGGGATAAGAAAATCCTCAGTATTGCGAATTATTCATACTATTTGAAGTAATACTCCATCTCGTGTATTCAAATTGCAAAAAACAAAATACAATGGAGTTTAAGGGTTGAGTTAATTATCATTATGAACATTTATCATTTACCTCACTACTTTTTTTTGTGTTTCGGTATCGGTTTCAGTTTCGGATTCGGTATCGGCTTATGGTGAACATGTCTAATTGTGACTAACCAATTGACGTGAAAAGCGAAATCTATGAGACAAAAGTTTTGAACTAAAATTGTAATATTTATTAGTCAAATGTTCGATTTTAATTTTCTTGATACTCTAAACTATATCTATTGTCTCATGCCGACTTAAGACCATCAAGTTGCTGTTATATTATATCAACACCCGATTTCCTTGAATATTAATGAAAAATTATAACTCCTTTTTTCAACAGTCTTCTTTTACTTTTTCGCTTAATATAATAAAATTCAGTACTTTTATAAAAAACTGAAATATTAATTGTGGTTGAAGTTTATATTAAATTTAACATTTTTTTTCAGCGTTGTTGTTTCTGCGAAGGATCAACACAGTGGTATAAAGAAAATGTCATTTAAATTCATAGTGAATGAAACAGAGGAGGTCAGAAGCGAGCATACGTTTGACATACAAACACAGGTAATATCATTGTTGATATATAAGGCAAAGGCATCTTACAAATGTATTTGTCCATTGATATACAATTGTATTATATATTATCGCCAATAAGAAGCGTACGAACCCAAAGTGAAAGTCTAACTCATTAATCAAATTCAGACCAAAAATAGAAAAAAGCCCCGCACAAATGACAAACAGCACAACATAACATAAAATCTAAGGCTAAACTACACGAATCTAACAAAACTGGGTGTGATTGTAGATGCTCCGGGAGAATAGGCACATCCAGCTCCAAATTGATGATCATGTAAGTCCACACCCGTGATTGTTAACACATTTATAGTGATTTGTTGGTCTGGTTAATTTAACTGTTTAAAATGTGTGATATGCTTCAATAAGACATATAGACCATACCAGGACCCTTAATCATATGGAGGTCAGTTTACCATATTCATCATTAAAATAGATACTGTATACAGTATTAAAAACCACCACTTTCATTAGATATCAATATTTCCGAGTCTAAGGTCTATAGCTTTTGAGATGAATAATATAAGACTAAGGCTATTATTGTACATGTATTCGTGCTTTCATATATTATGATAGTTATCAAAGGTACCAGGATTATAATTAAGTACACCAGACGCGCGTTTCGTTTACATAAGACTCATCAGTGACGCTCATATCAAAATATTTATAAAGCCAAACAAGTACAAAGTTGAAGAGCATTGAGGATCCAAAATTCCAAAAGGTTGTGCCAAATACGGCTAAGGTAATCTATGCCTGGGATAAGAATATCCTTAGTTTTTCGAAAAATTCAAAGTTTTGAAAACAGGAAATTCATAAAAATGACCACATCATTGATATTCATGTCAACACCGAAGTGTTGAATAGTCCATGTTGGGATAATAATTCACATTTCATTTCTTTATCATATATTATCATTACAACATCATATAATTTTTTTTTAATTATAAACAGCTTCTTTGGCACCTTTTATTTATAAGTTTCCAAAAAAAAAAAAAAGAAAGAAAAAACGCACCAAAACGTCAAATGACTGTTCAAGTAACATGATAATTTTTAAAGATTTCTATATATAATATCAGCGCAGTTAAGAACAATGATTAAATTTTATATATCAATAATTCTTTATCATAAATATCTCATGAAAATATTTGACATGTTCCAACTTCCGCTCATATTTTAATCAAATATTCACATTAGCGCAGAAAGGACGGATATTCGTTATAGACACCCGTTTACAAAATTATTTCATGTCTACCTGTACGAATTTCAAACGCGCAATTTTACACCAGTACTTAAAACCCTCCATCCTTTGTGGGTGCATTTAACATAGATAAATAAAATTGTATGGTATGGGCAAGATGAGGATGTTAAATTTGATGTATGCCTTTTTGTGCTTCTTCGTTACATTTGTTGTTTTTATAGTGATAACAGAATGTTGACTGCTGTAGCCCTATCTTTGACATTTTTACCTTTTGTGTCTGTTTGTTTTGTTCACTTATCGGTGACAATGTAATGAAATTTGATGCGACTGTCATACAAGTGAGAGGTTTAGCTAGCTATAAAATCAGGTTCAATCCACCATTTCCTACATTAGACAATGCCTGTACTAAGAATATGACAGATGTTATCCATTCGTTTGATGTGTTTGAACTTTTGATTTTGCCATTTGATTGGGGACTTTTCTTTTTGAATTTTCCTTAGTTCAGTATTTTTGTGATTTTACGTTTTATTAATATTATATATTATTAAATGAGTATCATTGCTAATCGGTAACCGTTTCTTGAAAAAAAACTAAACTACAGTAACCTCCCTCCAGATATATATTGATATTCATGTTTTGGTGCAATAAAGGGTTCAAATACTGCACTTACCATACACCGTCTTTTGAAAATGGAAAAAATAATATTGTGATTGTTTTGTTTCTTTTCTCCTACTTTAGCCAAGAGAATACTGCAACAAGCTACCAAAAGAATGTTACTGTGTTCGGATGGGCGATTGTTTCATGATAGACATGCATCTTGAAATAAACAATTGCTGGATGGAAGTTCCAATTGGTGACTTTAAAAATGATGTTTATTTACTTGAAGTTACGGTGTTTAACTCTGCAATGCTTAAATCAAGCATTGCAAAAACAGTAAGTATAAATGTATAGTTAAAGATAGTTAAAGACAAATAAAACAAGCTGATGGATATAAGTTTTTTGCCAATCTTGTTTTAAGACTGTATAACGTAAAAGCGAACTCTTTGCTTGAGATTTTTATTATCTTTATTTCATTTTTGTCAATCTTCAAAATAATGAACTCTGTTCAAATGAAACTTATAAAGACTATTTAACAATATGCTCCATAGTACATACATACACAAAACACGTAGAATTTGCAAGTTGCATAAATATCAAAGATAACACAACATTTATCTTTCTTTTTAATAGATTGAAATGGTTAAAACCATTAATGGTGTTCAAGACTGTAAGTTGGTTTTTCATTATTCTGTAAGCAACTTTTCGTAGTAATACATGAAATGATGATAAAATTCAAACAGTCCTATAACATCTGATCTGAATATGTGCAAGAAATGTACAGAACCCAAGTTTTGTCTGTGTTTTTAAAACTATTTGAATACAACTTCATTATGTTGAACATACAAATCATTTGTTATATTTTTGCCCAAATACAATCTGCCAATGGGCATGAAATATCTGACAAAATATGGGACAACAGTAACTACAGCTGAATCTATACTTATGCCACAACATCGAAACGATCTTCGAACATTCAGTTTTAAAAAGAGGCGGTGTTCTGCAAATAAAACATATTTTCAGATTTTGGATTTCTAATCCATACCAAAATATAAATGAACGATTTAGATAATTTAGGAGATGGTATATTAGTAATTTATACTTGATATCAAAATTTCATTTTATGAGATATTGGAATATGCATTTTTATTAATATGTTGACATAAATGTAAATTCTTTCTTGATAAAATCAAGTTTGAAATTTACCGGAGCTTCTCGCGAATGGAGCAATGGGTGACACGATAGTTTTTGAAAAATAAATCCCACGTTATAAAGAACATTTGCAATATTTAAATGCCACTTTCAGCTTTTTTATAAACGGCTTCGTTTCCTCACTTCCCATGATAATGAGCTTTTTGTTAATGCATATAATGTATAGTCATATTGACCTTAAGACCTCTTTAATTGGAATTAGTTAAAATGTCAAAATCTATAATTTTAGTTTATAATACTTTGCGTGGTAAAAAAACATATGGTCAGGTTTGACACTTGTAATCTGCAAATGAAAAGTAATCAATTTGTGTGACAACGATGTAAGAACAGAATCAAACCGGTTAATGTCAAATGAACTTTTAATGACCTAATAACATTAACTGTACCAATTTTCCTGCACCAGATGCGCATTTCGACAATAAATGTCTCTTCAGTAATGCTCGTGGCCAAAATATTTGAAATTCAAAGCTTATGTAAAATAGTAAGAGCTATAATCCAAAAGGTCCAAAAAGTATAGCCAAATCAGTGAAAGGAATCAGAGCTTTGCATGAGGGAGATACATTCCTTAATTTATAATAATTTCTAACATATTGTAACAGCAACTTTTAATTACACAAAACATCCGTATTTTCATGCCAGTACCAAAGTACTGGCTACTGGGCTGGTGAAACCCTCGGGGACTAACAGTCCACCAGCAAAGACATCGACCCAGTGGTAGTAATAACATTAACGGTTCAAATTTTCCTGCATCAGATGCGCATTTCGACAATAAATGTCTCTTCAGTGATGCTCGTGGCCAAAATATTTAAAATTCAAAGCTTTTATTAAATATGAAGAGCTATAATCCAAAAGTTCCAAAAAGTATAGCCAAATCCGTGAAAGGAATCAGAGCTTAGCATGAGGGAGATACATTCCTTAATTTATAATAATTTCTAATTTTTTGTAACAGCAAATTTCAATTACACAAAGAATCTGTATTTTCATGCCAGTACGGAAGTACTGGCTTCTATGCTGGCGATACCCTCGGGGACTAACAGTCCACCAGCAGAGGCATCGACCCAGTGGTAGTAATATCATTAACGGTACCAAATTTCCTGCACCAGATGCGCATTTCGACAATAAATGTCTCTTCAGTGATGCTCGTGGCCAAAATATTTTGAATCAAAAGCTTATAAATATCAAATCTAAAACATACTTTATAGCTTGTTGTTCGGTGTGAGCCAAGGCTCCGTGTTGAAGGCCTTACATTGACCTATAATGGAATACTTTTTTAAATTGTTATTTGGATGGAGAGTTGTCTCATTGGCACTCACACCACATCTTCCTATATATAAAGTTGTTAATTTCTGTTTCCTTATCTAATAGAGATCTCTCTCATTGTCAATCATATCACATCTTCTTTTTTATATTTTAATTACACAAACATACAAGATTTGTAATTTCTGAGATAAATGATGCCAAAGTCTTTTATTCGGCATTTGCGTTCAAATGTAACATCTTTAAATACTGTCCTGACTAAAAATAAATTCGACCTGACTAAATATAAATCAGCTATCTACTATAAAAAAAAATCAATTATCAAAATGTTTAACTCTCCAGAAAGAGGAAGGCGAAAGGGTACCAGAGGGACAGTCAAACTCATAGAATTAAAATAAACTGACAACGTCATGGCTTAAAAAAGTCAAAACAGACAAATAAGTGTACGCATTACACAAAATAGAAAACTAAAGAGTGAGCAACACGAACACCACCACGAACTGGCTGTAATATCATGTGCTCCAGATCGGAATATATATCCTTCTCAACTAATGTTTATGTTAGTTCAAATCTTGTAATAAGTCTTATTTTGTAGGTTACAATCTCACATATGCACTTCATATACACTATTTGTTTTCTACAAGCTGTAACATATAAACTGTATTTAGATTTCAGTCCTTTGAATATAACCGTTTTAAAGACAACAGGCACCAATGTCAGCATTCAATGGACTCAGGCCCCAAGCTGTTACGAAAGGGCAGGAATATCGATTATTTTGTATAGACCAGATAATTCGACAAAGGTTTTCAAAGTTCACAAAGAGGCAACTACCTTTGATCTTACAGGCTTATCAGCAACAACATCATACTGGCTTACAATGACAACCAATTATGGAAATGATACTTACTATGTCAGCAGTTCTGTTCCGACAAAATTTTATTTTTCTACTACAGAAGGTATTTTGCATTTTATTATACATGTATTCAAATCGTAGGTATAATATGAATTGAGCATGCAATTAAATTTATAAACAAACTTTTACCAAACAAGTCCTCACCAATCCCCAAAAAAACAAAGAAAAAAAACCTTTGAAGCAAAGGCGCGCCAGGCTCGAATTCTACGAAGTCTGATTGAACGAATTAGTTATCTGATTTAATTAGATTTTGTCGTTAGAAATAAGTCTAGAAAGTGAATGTAGCACGCTACGACATGAATTAATACAGGAGCTAAGTGGTTCAGCCTTACAGTTGGCTGTAATCTTATAACTTTGCATAAGTATGTTTATACGAATCTTTGACATTTTCATATAAATTTTAAAGACTTTCATATCAGAGGAAAGGCGAAAGAAACAAATTGAAATTTCAAACTTATAAGTCGAAAATAGACTGCCAACACTAGTAGACAACCAATAATACAATCTTCCGTATTTTAGGTTATATTTTATAGCACAAAAAAACCGAAGACTGTGAAACTAACCAAACCAAAAACAGGGAGTTATCAGGAACTCGTCATGTTGCTGCTGCTAGTACAAACCCGGTTATAAGTCCAATTCGGTAGATCATATTCGGAATAAGGGGCAACATTTTAGTTACGACACCAGGCACATATTTGCTATCATATGTGAAACGGATAGTCAACTACGGTCAACGAACTCATGACGGCATTTGATCATTTCATCTTCACCACTTTGAATACTGGGTTTAGAAGCTTCCTCGTGAACAGCTGCCATCTATCCAGGAAATCATCATCGAAAATACAAGCCCTTGACTATCGCATCAAATGGGAGATGTATACTTCATATGCAGGCGCTGCTGACAAATTGCTGCATATAAATGGAAAATACACAATTAAGAAGCTAGTAGGCATCCTATACTTTCGGTTTTTCTATTTAGAACCTTTTTATACAAATTAAAGTATTTATATATTGTATGGACACCAGCTGTTACTGTCGATTGATTGTTTGCTGTTTGCTGTTGTGTATCATGAAGAATATGTTTGGTACATGAAAAGGAAAACTTAAATATAAAACAGTTACAACGACTACACAGTTGACCAACACACAAAAAATTCGCAATAAAACCCCAAAAGAATTAAAATATACGAACAACACGCGTTATAATAATCTGGCTTGATGGAAGCACACAATGTTTATACTGACCAGTATGGACACATCTTCTTGTATTCAAATCTAGGAATTTTTAATGTCTTGATATTACTAGTTGGTCAATACTTTTTTTTAACTTTCCAAATGTTTGGTTTCAGTTTTGCTAATTCAGGTTCAAATGAATAAAAGTAAACCAACTACACATGTCATGATCACGGATTTTAAATTAAAACTGGAATACACAAAGTGAATTATAAAATTCGTAGATAAATATAACTGATTAACACACACAAATATAATAGCTTGATAATATTACTTTCACTGCAAAATTATGTCACTCTTATGTTATATATATATGTTATATTTGTTATTCTCGTGGGATTTTGTCTATGTGTGTTACATTTTAGTGTTATGTCGTTGTTCTCCTCTTATATTTAATGCGTTTCCCTCGGTTTTAGTTTGTTACCCCGATTTTGTTTTTTGTCCATGGATTTATTAGTTTTGAACAGCGGTATACTACTGTTGCCTTTATTTATGATGACAAACGAATAAATAATGGACAAGCAATTCCTGTTACCGGTCTTCTATTTACTATTTACAGTTGATAAGTCATTTAAATATCAAATTCGCATCACAAATGGCTCTTAGATCATGATTACTATCATATGCAGTAATGTTCAAATAGATTTGCAAGAACATTTGCCAGCCTTTCGAATATTTCTTTCATGCCATACCCTTTAGTGATAAACTGATCATAGATAGGATAAACAGATTACAAATTTTACGAATTAGTTGTTGGTAGAATAATTTCTAGTATACTATTTGTTGTTACTTTTTCGTTTCATTGGGCCATACGTGTATCGTGCTAACTCAATCCCGATACCATTTTCAATATTTAATAATTACATTAGATGTACATGTATGTTTCAAAATAATACGTTATTCTGATTGGCTAAATTCAATCTCGCGTTATTCCTTAATCAACTTCGCTTCATGTTGACACGTGCTTCAAGAATAAAGTGCACAGGTAAATAAAAAAAACTTGATAGTTTTTCATGATTATAGCGAAATAAATGCAATTATAAGTATTGGATGTTTCTTTTACTAATTTCATAGGGTTGTAAAAGCGTTGACCGTGCGCACATTTTAAGAATGAAGCGCTTCCGTGCTTCATACAAAATGAACCTCGGTCAACTCTTTTTCACCCCAATGAATTTACAAAAAGAAGCATTCAATTCTTAAATAAATCTTTCATTAATGTATCTTGACTTAACAAAACAGTATCAGTTCACTTCATTCCTTTCCTTTTCCTGTTGCATTATATAAATGAACCAAAGGCAAAGACATTTAGAGAAAAACACCTTGTTTGAATAGTCAATCTCGACAACATGTTCAAAATACTAACTTTCTTGTTAATAAATGCTTTTATGTCATTCAAATTTCTTGCATTTTAGATGTTAGTGGTGGAGTTGATGGATTAGCTTCAGGTAATCTTACATTTAGTTTTAACTACATATTTTAAAACTTTAAAAACCATAACACAAATATTCTAAACAAATACAACAGTTATTTTTACCAAGTCAGAAATATGACAGATGTTATCAGTTCGTTTGATGTGTTTGAGCTTTTGATTTTGCCATTTGATTAGGGACTTTCACTCTTGTATTATTCCTCGGAGTTCGGTATTTTTGTAATTTTTCTTTTTATTGACATGTGATATTGTTTACTGAAAAACAACCGTACACGAATTAATATGGTGTAGCACATTTGCTTTACTACAGTTTCTATGTACAGGTTTCCAAAAATTGTCCACTTTAAAAAAAAATACCATGAAATTTTATAATTATTGACGTTGTCCTCGTATGTTTATTTAAAATGTTCAATTTGTTTTTCATCAGTTCATTTATGCAATGATATCATTTTCTTTTCCAAAATCATAGTTATTAGACATTATAAAGTTTCAACGAGACGGACGACAATTCAAATACACTTCGCAGCACCCTTTCAGATACTCGTCACTGCACAATTTTAGATTTACTTTTCTGCACACATGAATGCGTCAGTTACAATAAAATTATGATTGCTAGTACTCAGGGAAATAAATTTACGGCTTATACATATGTATTTGTATTAAATTATGTTCTGCTTAACGGTCCAACATAGCGGACGTTTAAAAGCATAACAATATTTACATGTATGTTAATTTTGATTTGTGAAAGAAGTCTAATGTACAGATTTCTGATAAAATTGCATTCAGTAAAAGATATATGGATCAATATATATGATAGTTTTGTCGTCAAGATGCTGGTAGACTGTGTTTTACGGTATTTTTTGCTTCTCAACATTCATTCATTCATTCATTCATTCATTCAGTTGTTTATTTTCCCTATCAAGAGATGCAATAAACAATTTATGTTAACGGATTAAATTACAAAAGTTTACAAAACAGACAACACAATACAATAGTCACTGTAATATTTACAAAAACTGCTAGTATATAATAGTAATGTACCAAAAGAACATTTTAAGAAAATTGCTCTCATTAGCGATAGTTCATGTACTGGCACGCTACTGTATCACTATCTCGTTACTCTGCTATACTCAGCAACACAGAGTGCAACGTGTACGTGGCGCAATTTTAAAAGAAAACTGTCAGTGTCAATATTGACTGTTGTTACGGGCTTGCCCAAAAGAATGCAGTATAACTGTTCATCCATTGTCAACGTCGTATGAATACAGTTCATCAAATAATTGTAAAGGAAAACTTTCAATAATGAAATAATGAAAAATCCGGATGAAATTCAAGTATAAAAGAGGGACGAAAGATACCAGAAGGACAGTCAAACTCATAAATCGAAAATAAACTGACAACGCCATTGCTGAAAATGAAAAGGACAAACAGACAAACAATAGTACACACGACACAACATAGAAAACTAAAGAATAAACAACACGAACCCTACAAAAAACTAGGAGTGATCTCAGGTGCTCCGGAAGAGTAAGCCAATGCTGCTCCACATGTGGCACCCGTCGTGTTGCTTATGAGATATCAAATCCGGTAAACAGTCTAATTCGGTAGGTCACATTTATGAAAGAGAAGGGGATTGTAGTTACGACGTAAGGAACATATCCGATATCATTTGTTAAACGGTTATTCCATAACGGTCAACCAACTCGTGGTGGCGTCCGTAAAATTTACGAAGAGATGATTTCAACTTCACCATTTTGAACTCTTGATTTAATAGCTTCCTTTGAGCAACAACCCTCTATCAAGAAAATCATAATAGAAAATGCAAGCACGGGAATATCGTATCAATTGGGATATATATACACCGTATGCAGGTGCTGCTGGAATGTTGCTACTTAGAAATGGAAAGTTCACAATTGCAAAGCTGAAATCATCTCTGTTGTCGTAAAGTTTTGTTTTCAATCGACCCTCATTGTCAATTTGTAGATGTAAGTCAAGATATGAGGCCGACTTAACTGTATCTGTTGTATCCTTTATCTCTAGTACAATGGGATAGATGCGTTCGACATAGTCACCAAATTTTGAATTATTTAGTGAAAGAACATCATCTATATAGCGGAAAGTAGAGTTAACGGATATTGCGAACTTCTTATCTTTCTTCCTAAGAAGTTCCTGTATGAAGTCAGCCTCATAATAATAAAGAAACAAGTCGTCAAGAAGAGGGGTACAATTCGTTCTGGTGAAAAACACGTCCTCCGAACGTAACAAATGTGTTGTCAATCAAGAAATCAAGCAACTTGTCAGTTTCAGAGAATTTTTTGTTTAAATCAGAGTGATCTTTTACAAAGTAGAATTTATCCCTTCCTAAGACAAGATACTTGTATCTTCGTTGGCCATTCTTTTTTTATGAAACAAAGCAATACCAACTCTTTCAATTTGTCTTTTAGTTTGGAATGTGGAATACTTGTATAAAGTGTAGAAAAGTCAAATGTTTTAATACTATTACAAGATGATAGAGAGTTGAATTTTATGTACTCTAAAAGAAATCTTTGGAATTTTTAAGTATCCATATCTGATTCACGCCACCTCTTTGATTGCTGATAAAATAGATGTTAATAATTTAGAAAGAGGTTTCTTGGAGCTCTTTGAAGACCCAGCAAATGTCTACTTTTGTACTTTTGATAACTATTTACACCACTTGGTCGATGCCACTGCTGGTGGACGTTTCGTCCCGGGGGGTATCACCAGCCCAGTAGTCAGCACCTCGGTGTTGACATGAATATCAATTATGTGGTCAATTTTATAAATTTCCTTTTTACAAAACCTTTGATTTTTTTTCCAAAACTACGGATTTTCTTGTCCCAGGAATAGATTACATTTACCTTAGCCGTACTTGATCACAACCATTTAGAATTTTGAATCCTCAATGCTCTTCAACTTTGTACTTGTTTGGCTTTATAACTATTTTGATATGAGCGTCACTAATGCGTCTTATGTAGACGAAAGGCGCGTCTGGCGTACTGAATTATAATTCTGGTACTTTTGATAACTGTTTACATGTACTTTGTTTTCATTAAGTAGTTTTGAATTTCAAATGACACAATTATCTATTGTAAGGCTTCCTTACCATACTGATTGCTGTCACAGATGTGATAGTCTTTCTTGGCAGATTATAGCTACAACCCAATAAGCAGCAAGTAAATGCAGGTATTAGCAAAATTAGAAATACCAAAATAGTACATGCAACACATGAGTTATTTAATACAATTGATTGTAAATTGAAATCATCAGGTTCGCAAGTGACAAAAGTCATATACGTTTCATCGTTACACCAGAAGACCAAAAATATGATAACAGAGGCGAGGGATGACTAAGGGAGGTTTAAACTCATAAGTCAAAAACAAACGGACAAGATCATTGCGAAAAAATAAAAAAAACGATGAAACAACGATCAACTATACACAAAAAACAATTAAGAAATTATTAACTGAACACAAACCCACAATCAAAGATGTGGTAGCTATCATCATACATGATCTGAATTAAGTGTTTTGTGTGCTATTGGTTCTCATTAAGGACTTAAATTCTGCCAAAGGTGTTGTCTGTACTTTGTACTTGCATTTTGATAAAATCCTTTTGGATATTTTAATGTCGTCTACGTATTATATAGTTTTTTAATCCCTGTGTAGCAAGACTTGAAATTGATTATTATTTTAACACGTACAATCGCACAAATTGCTCCTTTTAAGATCATTTCAAATAATTTGATATTTAAGCGTTTTGTTTATTATCGAAATTTTCTTATAGAACATACTAATAATACCAAACAAAGAATATCAACAAATTATTACATATTAAGACATTCTGTGCACGCATGTTTCAAAGTATGATCAATTATTACCTATTTTTGAGTATATTCAATATATTTCATCCGATTGAGTCAGTAATATCGCTGTTTATCAATTTATAAGTTTTATAACGTGTCAAATATACGTGTCCCTTGTCAGTCCAATAAAATTGAGAATGGAAATGGGGAATGTGTCGAATATACTTGTTCCTTGTCGGTTCAATAAAGCATAGAATGGAAATGGGGAATGTGTCAAAGAGACAACAACCCGACCAAAGAGTTTTAGATATCGGAAAACCAAATAGTGTATACTAATAAAATGTTTGATAAATCAATCTATAAATAGGTTCTACAAAATCAAGCTGACGTTTTGGTAATATGTATATCGTGAGAGAGCTGGATTTTCTCAGATCAAGGAAGAGTCTAATATTCTATCTATAGAAGGGCTTGGTGATGACTATTTTACAGATAATGATATTGATATTGTGTGGCTTTGCTGAGAATGCTGTATAAAGCTTAAATCCAACCTTAAAGTTGAAACAAAGAAGATAAGAAATGACATGGATTAACAAAATCTGAATGGTTTAATATAATTTATTCAATCTTAATATTGTTTTTGCCAAGTGAAAGTTCATTATCAAAACTATGGGTTTGCTTTTTTTCATTTTGATAATGCTCTATAGTATCATTTTGTTATGTAGCTTTTATGACTTTCTGTTTTCTGTTAGTGAAAAAAAGCAAATGAATAAAGTATTGTATTGCTTGAAATAAAATTGCTCAAATAAAAATGATATTTTGTTGAACAGTTCATCTCAGTGAAGACACATGAATCAAATTGTGCTAATAATTTTTTGTGTGATCGTGCCATATAGTATCGTTTATGTCAGTCTTTTCAACAATGAAACAGATGTACGGATGTTGTTCGATGTGTTTACAGATATTGATCAGATGTTTTGAATATTGATGTGTAATGATAAGTTAACCAATTACATTTCACAGCAATATTCGATTGACCTTCAGTTGAAAACTGCATAAGGACTAAGATAGAAGAGTTTTATAATCTCCTTACTGGCGATTACAAGTTTGAACCATCGGTTTGCAACAGTTGAAGGTGTTTATTTATAAACGATACGAATGGATTGGTTGTAAATAGTGACTTGAAAAGTCATCAACATTCCTGTAACATTTTATCAAAGATAGACTCGTCAGCTATACTCGTGTCCAAAGGAATGGTTTTCTGGAAATCTGTAACTTTGGGTAGAACACACTTGATTCGAATTATTTCAATAACTCATCAATAGTATACGGATCGAAAATCAATCGTTTGTCAATGCCAGTTTAGTAGCGCTTAATACTTGGTTGGTTTAATATATTCTCAGATTAGAAATGTTTTAAATAGAAACATGAACCCGATAGCTGTAAAGATAAAAAATAAATAAATGTAGGGGTGTGTCAGTCAAAGGACTAAAGTATCGTAAGCTTCAGTGCATTCACATTTCACTCAACCCTACTGTACAATGTCAGGAATATGACAGTTGTTCTTTTGATTATAACGGTCTTTATCAATTTCCCCTTTTTGAATTACTTTGTGCCGTAGTTATTTTTATTGTGTCTTTTTACAATACAGATTAATTTATTTGATGCCATAACATGGAACTACTCAGACCGTATAGTCCGCTTTAAAAAGCCCTGACATGACAGATTTTGTTTCACTAGTAAGTAAGCAACACATATCTTGTTTGAAGGAACAACACTTTCATAAAAAAAAACATTAATGAGACGAGCATAACCAAGATGCCTGATTGTTTGTTCGGTTTCAAACCAGTCCTGGGATTTTGAGACTGAACTCGGGTAGAAATGACATACCCCAATAACCACACACTCACGTCATTAAATGCATTCCATTATCAAATCAAAAGGACATACAAACTCATAAGTAGAAACAGAACTGACAATGTACACAATGTACGTCATGGCAATAAAATCACAAAAGATCAACCAAAACAGCATACAAAATACAAATAAATAAAAAGAACGAAAAACTGAGCTACAAGAACCCCCGCCCCCCCCCCAAACAACCAACAAAAAAAACCAACAACACCAAAAACCGGTGTTGATCACAGAGAAGGATAAGCAAATGCTGCTCCAAATCTGGCAAGTCTAGTTCGGTAGGTCACATTTGAGAGTACTGGATGGTGGTAGCGACGAACTGAACATATCCGTCTTCATTTGTGAAATCGATATATCATAGCGGTCAACAAACTCGTTATTGCTTCGTACGGTTCACACAGGGGTGTCTAGAACATCAATACTTTAAACTCTTGGTTTAATAGCTGCCTTGGGAGCAGCAACCCTTCTGTCAAGAAAATCTGAATAAGAAACGCCAGCCTTGAAGTATTGTATCATCGGGGAGATATATACCGTACAGGTATATGCAGGATGGACTGTTGCTACATATGTTTCGAAAGTAAAATTGAGAATGGAAATGGGGAATGTGTCAAAGAGACAACAACCCGATCATAGAGCAGACTGTTAACAGCAGAAGGTCACCAACAGGTCTTCAATGCAGCGAGAAATTCCCGCACCCGGAGGCGTCCTTCAGCTGGCCCCTTAACAAATATATATACTAGTTCAGTAATAATGAACGCCATACTAAACTCCAAATTGTACACAAGGAACTAAAATTGAAAAAATACAAGACTAACAAAGGCCAGAGGCTCTTGACTTACGACAGGCGCAAAATTGCGGCGGGGTTAAACATGTTCATGAGATCTCAACCCTCCCCCTATTCCTCTAGCCAATGCAGAAAAGTAAACGCATACAATACGCACATTAAAATTCAGTTCAAGAGAAGTCCGAGTATGATGTCAGAAGATGTAACCAAAGAAAATTAACAAAATGACAATAATACATACATAACATCAGAAAGTGCACAATTATATAACATTTATGATGATAATTTGTACAATAATAGGTACCGTAAACCTGGACTAATGGAGTTTCTAGGAAGACCCTTTCTCTTGAAATTTAGAATGATTTTTTCTAGGGAATTATTTGAAAATGCCTCTTAATGTGAATTGAATGTTGCTATAGCTATTATAAGAGTAAAACAAAAATACCTAGCTCAAAGGCAGAAACACACACAGTAAAACTCAGCTTAAAATATAACCGAATCATATGTCAGAATATGTAACAAAAGAAACTAAGCAAAATGACAATGATACATAAAATAGCAGGACAACTAGCAGTTACTGACATGCTAGCCCGAAACTTCAGTTTAACTGATTGAAAAAGTCTTCATCATAAAAAAATCAAGCACCATCCCTCTCGTTTAGAGTTTTTTCACACCATCATAAATTAATTGAGACGAATATAACCCTCGTCATGCCGACAACTGGTTTTAAAATAAATGCAAAATTGAGAATGGAAATGGGGAATTTGTCAAAGAGACAACAACCCTACCAAAGAGCAGATAACAGCCGTCCGTGTTTATTTCCGATTGCTAAGAACCTATGAGTGAATCAATATTAATACCAAAATATGCCATCTTTAATGATATGACAACAATACCGTTACTATATTCATAGTAAATAATGTGTTATGACGCTGCATAAATCGGGCACAAAAATAAAAAGTTTATAAAGAGCTGATCTAATGCATCTTTTATATAGGTATAATCCTTGAATTCATGAATGTTATCTGACTTCAGGTATACCCCGATCCTTGATTTCAGGGATAACAGACTTTACATTGACTCTTTAGTGCTTCTATCGTCGACCTCTGTATAATAACGGTATCCATTTCTATAAAAAGTTTATCGACAACGTTGAGGCACCCATTCGCATGCAGTCAAGATCCTAGCCACAAAATTCTTTAAATCGTAAAAATAAAAGAAATTGTAGTGATGACACACTATCAATTTAGCTATTGAAAACCGACAAATTTACACACAATGCATCATTCAATGCCAGTAGTATTTCAACAAAATATAAATTAGCAACCAAGCAGAGTTATATATACTCTGAGGCCTTTAGTAAACTTAATACTACGACGTTTATGAGATGCAAACAAATCTTAAATCGTGCACCTATATAAAACCTTTAAATCTCATAGAATCAGATCTAGATGTACATAAATTTTTCAAATATACCTATTCTGCTTCAAGTTTTTTCAACTGTTTTTTTATAGTTTGTTCTTATGTTGTCACGGCTCGGTTACAGCCCTGTCCACGCCATGAATATGGGAATATTGAGCGCTCTATAATGCTCAACCCCGTAACCTGCTGTATATGCCTGTCCCAAGTAAGTAGCTTGTAGTGCAGTGGTTGTCGTCGGTTCATGTTTGTCATATTTGTTTTTCTTAATTTGTTTTGTTATAAATTTGGCCATTAGTTTACTAAATAAACGTGTTTCAAATAACCGACTTTTGCCTCCGGTTTATTAAATTTTCCGTCATATTACCTTTGACATTCTGGTACTCAGTCAGGTTAAAGCAACTTAAAGAAATAATAGTAAACATATGATGATATGTGCAATTGATGGTTATACTGTTACATAACGTTTCCAACAATGGTACTAGAGCCAATTTTTTTTGGACAAATATAAGGGAATCAATACCAGCCAAGTTATTAATTTTATTTTGACCTACCTCCAAAAATTAAAGTGATAACTTTTGCACTCAGCGGAATCGCAAACTTGTCCTGGAGACTTAGTCAAAATGAAAACTATTTGTTTTTATGTTTAATCAAAATAAAAGTGTTCTTCATGTACGTTCTAAACGACATTGTCAGATGGGATAAAAATGTTTAGCAATAAGTAAAGGAGTATCCGAATAAAATGATTTTTTTTAAATTAAAAATAGATGCTAAATGTTTTTTTGCTAATGTAATTTCCTGAAATATGTTCTTTTAATATGTTTGACACAATATTACCAATTTCGAATTATGAATAACAAAAGACTGTGGTGTCGGGACGTAGAAGCAGGGGTTTTCAGAAACCCCGCTCGTCACACCCTGTGTTCAAATTTATAGCTAAAACTTGTGTCAGAAATATAGACTATGAAGTATAACAATAGTACTTGGGTGCACTTTGTTTGAAAGCGTGAGTAAATGACATGACGCAACACCTACTTAGAAAATGTATTTCATATATTCTTCACAATTATGAATCATCATAACTTTTTTTCTGTAACTGCAAGTGCATTTTGTATATGTGTTGGTCCTTGATAGAAACTTCCCCTTTTCAAGGGGTTCTATTGTTAATAAGTATAAGCTTTGCGACTGTCTTCGTTGTATTTATTCAGTCAAATAAATATGGCACAGATAAGCAGTCGGTTTATAGGAATTTTATTGTTTTCATCTTTATATTATATTTCCAATGGGTAAGTCTAACATGGCGTTCAATACTTTTATTTCAACATTTCGGCATTAGTGAAAGTCGATCGCTTTTTACTACATTTTAACAATATTAAAAAGAAGATGTGGTATAATTGCCAATGAGACAACTCTCCACTGGAGATCAAATGACACAGACATTAACAACACAATAGGTCACAGTACGGCCTTCAACAATTAGCAAACCCCATACCACATAGTCAGCTATAAAAGGCGCCGAAATAATAAATGTAAAACATCTCAAACGAGAAAACTAACGGCCTAAATCATGTACAAAAATGAACGAAAAACAAATATGTAGCACATCTGCAAACGACAACCATTAAGGATTAATGCACTCCATAGTATACTAATTCAAGATTTCCAGAAAACAAGGGGTTATTTATAGTGGTACCTCTATTCGGGCGACCTCTTCTTTGTTAAATGATTTTAAAGGTGTGTGGAAAATAGGCATGTAGAAAGATGATACCTGTACAATTCAGGATATAGATATAGGAAGATGTGGTGACCTGGTTTCAATGAAGTTAAACTTATGGTAAAATACTTAGAAAGCAGCACGTGAAAATTGCAAATTTTGGTTAAACAAATAGGGACTTTTAATTGGTGGTCTAACACCTATAGAAATATCTTAATATTTATAAAAAAAATGAGTTTGTGTGGTTGTTTTTTACAATAAGGTTTCAGATCACATTAAATCATTATATTTTCACTTTAAAGACAGATGAAAGAATATCCAAAACCGCTAATAGAAAAAATCTTCTTCAATATGAATACTAAATCATTTCCTTGCTAAACGATTGCTTATAGTTTCCAACCATGCGATAATAGGGATCAAATATGTACGAGGCATGCACGATACGATAACGCTGTAATCTGGAGTTTCAGACATTTATCTGATTCGCAAATTTATTTACTTCTTTTTAAGATATCTTCTGCATTGAAGACTTAGTCTACATAAGTGCAAGATGCATACATTCAAGCTATCTTCTTCATTGAACACTTAGTCTACATAAGTGCAAGATGAATAATTTAGTATATTTATTATATTTTGCTGACATTAAGCAAATATTGTATATCGATGGCTGATCTTCATATTCCAACATTATTTAGTGTGAAAGTGTAACAGCATTTTTTTTTGGTACCGGATTACTTAAATACTGTTATTAATAAATTCACCTTCATTCTTTATCTTATTTATTCATTAAATTGTATATCTTGAATAAGTTTTTATTCAATAATATCCTGTCGAGAGAATAGCACTTTTCTCTTTAAAATTTCTAAATAGTAGAATCGACAAGTATCTTTTCTTTGGAATTTTATCCAAGATGAAGTGAAACTGAAAAGAAGCATGAGCTTCAGAGAAAAGTTGTGTTTTTACACCTTTGTTTTATTCGTAAATTTCCATTATTTTGATTTTAATATTAGCGAAAAGATAAGGAAACTTTTCGGGGTCATGAGTTTCAAACTTCCCTTTAACAGGAAGTTTTTCTAAATTAAATCTTAAATCATACTTTTAAAAAAGATACTTATATAAATCAATAAATGATAAACAATGTCTATCAAATTCGTTTGTTAAAAATATATTCGCATGATGATAAAGAAAAAAGTCTAAATTATTTGATATATGTTGAAATTTTAAAATTGTACAAACTTTGTTCTGTTTTTGCTTCATAAATTTTAAAACATGTTTAAGGAAGATCATTGGCATTCTTACTTTACTTTATAGATCATTCATAGTTATCAAAGTATTAGGCTTATAACTAAAACACATGTTTGTGAATAGAAAGATATATTTGTGATTGAATTATGAATTAAATATAATAAGAAGCTAGCTTTTATAGTATGCTTTAAAAAATAAAAATAAAACATGCCGAACTTGTTTTCCTGACACAAGTAAAAGATTGAAGTTCACAATAATTACAGTTTAAAAAATTTACAAAACGAGTGATTCCCCCCTTGAATCGTCATTCTTTAAAATTAATACTTAAAACATAAATAGTTGCTTCTTTCAAAAGTTTTGGAAAATGCAACGAATAACATATTTTACTTTATACAAATACAGAATCTATATATACTAATTAAACGGGTCCGGGATTCCTCTATGCATTGAAGACCAATTGGTCGGGTTGTCTCTTTGACATTTCCCCATTTCCATTCTAAATTTATTGCACATAATTTTCAAATTTGTCTCAAAGACAAATAAAGGTAAAGATATAGACCAATTATTAACTTCTATTGTACAATCCAATTTCACCTATTTACTATAATATATAGATATACGTTTCGATATCTAACATCACTGAAGAGACATTTATTGTCGAAATCTAGATCTGATGTACAAAAAAAAATATTGACACCTAATGTTTATGGCATAACATCTGGGCCACAAGTTTATTGTTTTCTGTTTAGTATTGAATTTATATTAAGATTTATTTTGTTACATCGCGTGATCAATTTTATTTGGCAATCGCCAATGACAGTGAGCAGGGTTAAAGAACATCAGTTGTTCAACCTGTTAGTCAAATGCATTTTGTTTAAATACACTTTTTCACTTTTTTGGTCTTTTGGAAAATGTTGTTTGTGCTGTATTTAGACCCTTCTACAACGATTTCTTTTATCCAACGCAATCAGGTTTGAACGTAGTTTTTAATTTAGACTTGTTTATATTTTATATATATATATATACAACTCGTCTAAACATCAACCCAACAATGTTAGATCTGTAAATTTGCATTTGCAAATGTTTGTTCTATCCCTGCCGGGATTCGAACCCATGCTACTGAGATATCGTGACACCAAATCACCTGCACTGTAACCGGCGCGCTAGACCACACGACCACCTTGCCTTCATAAACTTAAACTAATTGGATGTTTATCTCCTTTTGAAACTTATGTATAAGAACTGCGTCGAACAAAAATTCATCATCAAACTCGGACCATATAAATGTGAGAATCTGACTTATTCGTATCTATACTACTAAAAGAAGAGACCGATCTCATTGACCCGCAACTCCTCTGAAACCATACAAAGTCGGAAATATTTGTGACATGACGTATAAATGTAGTGTTTTGTACTTTAAGTTTGTCTTTGAATTATTTTTTCCACAATAATCGTCAATTTTGTAGATTTCCAATTTTGGAGTTGTTATCCATTTTTGTCTAATGCATGCTCAGTAGCAAAATTTAAAAGCTCTTGGTTTCAACACTTGCCCTATTGAACCGCAATTTTGCGGGCGTCTTCCAGTATCAACTATTCAACTATTCTATTATGTAAATCTCAGTGATCGTTTAGGATTCGTGATGTTGATCGTAAAACATATTTAGAGTCGATTTCAATCTAGTACTGTAGGGTAAACATGATTCCAATTTGTATCTGCTTTTAGTAACTGTACGAACAGCGTCTGATTAACGCTTCCGGGTGCAGGAATTTCTCGCTGCATTGGAGACCTGTTTATGACCTTCTGTTGTTGTCTGTTCTATAGTCGGGTTGTTGTCTTTTTGACACATTCCCCATTTCTATTCTCAATTTTATGATTAATTATATCATTGAATCGGAGCAAATGAAAAATCGTTGTCTTTGCTTTTAATTTAGAGAAAGTTGTCGAGCCTTAATGTGAATCATACTCATTCGTATATCAAATATTTCAGAAATTTGATTTCAGAAATTACTGTAGAAGACAGAAAGCCAAATGGTATACAGAGACAGTCTGCACGTGTTGGTTTTGGTGGTCGTATGTAAAATTTTAGTTTTTCTTAAAGACGAACGAGACCTTCCATATTAATATATTTTTTAGATATTAATTTTGTCAGTGTTTTAAGCAAGTTCTATTATCAATAAATAATAATTTTGCCTGTTTATCTGGTAAAACATGTTTACCAAATGAATATAGATGTATCATTTAAAATGAAAAATTAGGGAAATTTTTTATTATTTTACGACTCCATAAAAGAAAAGATGACTGGAATCTTACTTTTTAAACATTTTCTTTTCAACATCGCGCATGTATATATTCGTCTTCATCATTCAAAGTTTATATTTAGAGCACATGAATGAAATTGAAATGAGAGTTTATATTTTTACACCTTTTTGTCGCATTATTCGCAATAATAAAAAAACCCTCGCAAAAATGTTCTGAATTTAAAATAAGTTTAATTATTATGTCAAGGTTACTGCTAGTACCAAAAACATATTATATCAAAATATCAAGGTCCAATTCATCTCTATGCATCTTCACATTCAGACACTACTGTTTGTATCATTTGAGTTACACTTTGTCGAGGCAAAGCTTGAGATGGAATGGCGGAAAAGTTTAAGATTTACGAAACTACAAGGGAAAGTACCGTAGGTTTTCAAATTATCGCACATCATTGCTACTTACAGATTAATGATCTGTAGTTGTTTCAACTTTTATATTTTTCGTGAAAAGGTATGTCACTGAAAAACATATCACAAATCCTTATCGTTTTATTTTCATTAGAAAATTATAATGTGATATTTTACAGCTTTTTACAAATTGTGTTGGTTTGTATTTGTATATTCAAAATCATTTGATTTTTTAAACTTCATTTGCAATCGAGTATAGATACTTTATAGTTGTCAAAGGTACTAGGTCAGATTCATTTTGTCTACATTAAACTCGTCAGTGACGCTTAAATCAAAATAGTTAGATAGCCAAACAAGTGCAAAGTTGGATATCATTGAGAAACCTAACTTCTAAAAAGTTTTGCCAAATACGACTAAGGTAATCTGTGCTTAGGATAAGGAAAATCCTTAGTATTTCAAATAATTCATACTTTGGAAAACTGTGAATTTATAAAGTTGAATTACTAAGGTCTTTCTATCTAAGGAATAGATTACCTTAGATGTATTTGGCAAACCTTTTAAGAATTGTTGGTCCTCAATGCTCTTCAACTTGGTACTTTATTTTTTATTTTTTTAAATGATGCGTCTTTAAGAGATGAAACGCGCATCTGGCGCAAACACAAAATTTCAATCCTGGTATCTATAATGATGTGTTTATAGAAAGTGAAGATAATTATCCAGTACATATTTCTAATATACTAGGTGATGTATTGGGGCCTATCAACCGACGTTATCGATTTCCTTTTGTATAACGCCTTATTACCAAATATGACTTATTGTTTGATTTTAGAAAGAGTGACACAGTGGATGTCATGCGAACAGGAGCAAATGACCCCTCCGGACTACATTAGTTCTTTTCTGGTTCTAAGTGCGAGTCGTGTTCATCACGTATTACAAGTGATTTGTTTTTGACCATGGACAATATGACAGGTCTTCACTCATACCAAATTAACAATTAAATGTTTTTTTCTTTTTTTAATTAAATGCTTTATTCTAAATATCTTCAAGGTGTACCCATTATAGAAGTGTTTCGAGAGTTTCCTATACATATGAACGTTACTGCTGTCCTGGATGGCAGGGATATTCTTGTCAAACACGTACGTAACTTAATTCTGAATTGAGCTGTACTGAGTTTTGTACTCGTTTTATAAAATTATGAACTCATTCTACTGGTTTGCTCTTATTCTTCAATCCATTCACCCTATTTAAAGAAAAAAGTAGGTTTTGTGTGAGATTTTTTTTCTTAAAACAACTCAAATGCATATTCAGACTTTTAAAATTTTATCAACCGCAAGTGAACCATTTTTGAAGGTTATGAATCTGTACTTTATTACACAGTTAATGCAAAAGCAAACAAAAAATCGAATTTATATATATTTTTTTTAAGAAAGAAAATAACGTTACTTGTGTTTGAAATAATGGTAATGAAAGGCTTTCTGAACGCATTTGGTATAATGACCATTCGCGCGGACCTGAGAAATTGAACCTTATGTCAAATCAGCTTTTCTGTTGTACAAAGTTTGACTTTTGACGATACTGGTAATGATATTTAGAACAAGTGTTTTGCAACCGCTGAGAAAAGGTTGTATTTTGAAAATAAGTCATCAGTGTCTGAGTAGAAAGTTGATGAAACAGGGGTATGTCAAAGAACGTCTCGTTCTTTTTCTAAAAAAGTTCATCGGAAGGTACCAATTAAGACCTTGTTGATAAATATTCCGTATCAACTTCTCAAATAATACACGATGGTCTTGATGTATAGATTCTGCGTACTGATGTTGTTTATCATCTTAACAACGTGTTTTATAGTTCTTTCATTTGTCTTTGTTCTATTATTATTATTACTTTTACTGTTGAATGGTTTCATGTGATATCCGTTTCACGTGGCTCGGTACTTATACATCTCGTCAATGTGTTTGTATTGGCTTTCGTTTTTTTGTGGTTTGTTTTGTATTTGCGACTTTTTGTATTTCTTTTGTTCTCATAACGTGACTCTGTACTTTAAAAGATCCCGTCAATATGATATTGTTCTATTATATGTCATTATGATATATTTCTATTATGAATTACAATATACGTTGAACCACAAACGTCAAAATCATACAATCGCGTAGTGGAATTAACTATTTTTGGATTCTTATAAATTCTATATATAACTTTTGGACTAGTTTAAATCTCGGTCTATTTCTTAAATTTATTCTTACATACTTTTGATTTTTTAACCCTGTATGCTAACATTCCCATGAAAATTTTAAAATTGTTTGTATGCACATTGAGCGACAAATTTATGTGACGTATACAATTTTCTGACGTCAGACACTCAAATCAATAAATGTGTTCGTAGATAGTAGATGTTTTTGTGTTCTGTTAAATTGTTCCTTTTGGGGTTGTTAAACGATGATGACTGATGTACCCATATTTTGACTATTTTATTTATTGTGTCTATTTATTTAACGCATCAATTTAAAAATATCGGAAATTGATGAGACTGTCATTAAAGTGAGAGGGTTAGCGCTATAGAACCAGGTTTAATCCACCATTTTCTACATTTGAAAATGCCTGTACCAAGTCAGGAATATGACAGTTCTTGTCCATTCGTTTTTGATGCGTTTTGTTATTTGATTTTGCCATGTGATTATGGACTTTCCCAATTGATCTTCCTCTAAGTTCAGTATTTTTGTGATTTTCCTTATTATGTAACACTTAATTAGCAATAGAATTTGAATTTCTGGTTAAAATATCAAAAGATAATGGTTTCAAAGGATTGAAACTAGTTTTTAAACATACAGTTCAGAGATAATGAAATCAAACTCATAAAAGAAAAGATAAAAGAAATTAAAAAAAAAAACTATAATAAGTAACAATGCAATATGATTCCCGATAATATACAAGATCTAGTGTCATAAAATACTGAATTCACAGACATTTTCAATGAGGGAAAAATGTGTTTTAATTTTCTATTACACTTGTACCTTAAATGTTAATAAGCTCCGTATAAGTTCATGTACATAACTTATCGGTATACACAACTCGATTTCAGTGGCAATAGTATTAAAGAAATACGTACGAATAGTAGGACACAATATTGATATTGTTTTTTTTAAATCATTACAAATTGAATGCATTTCTCTACGTTTCAGCTATTTGTAGCCCGTCTTGTCAGAATGGTGGTACATGTGTCAGTCCGTTTAAATGTTCTTGTCCTAGTGGTTATAAAGGAGATATATGTTCAGGCTGTAAGTATTATTTGCTTATATTTAATTTTGTTTAAGCATAACAACCAAATTTTGTGAACGCTGACAGTACCACATTGTACAAAGTCAATACGTTTTTGTGATACACAACATTAGCGTTAAAACATGTGGTTAACTCTTCTTCTTTTACATGTGTACCAAAATGACTCAAAGTGACATGAGCTGATTAAGTTGAAATACATCTTTTGGCTTATCAGATCATTTAAATCAAGAGTTCGAAATGGTGAAGTTGAAATCATCTCGTCGTAAATTTTACGGACGCTATCACGAGTTGGTTGACCGTTATGGAATAACCGTTTAACAATTGATATCGGATATGTTCCTTACGTCGTAACTACAATCCCCTTCCCTTTCATGAATGTGACCTACCGAATTAGACTATTTACCGGATTTGTAATCACATAAGCAACACGACGGGTGCCACATGTGGAGCAGGATCTGCTTAACCATCCGGAGCACCTGAGATCACCCTTAGTTTTTGGTGGGGTTCGTGTTGTTTATTCTTTAGTTTTCTATGTTGTGTCATGTGTACTATTGTTTGTCTGATTGTCCTTTTCATTTTGAGCCATGGCATTGTCAGTTTTTTTTCGATTTATGAGTTTGACTGTTCCTCTGGTATCTGTCGTCCCTCTTTTTTAACTTTTTTAATAGACGACAAAGGCAGACCTTCGCATGACGGTAGATACATGCATATCAGGAGACGCTTATTCTGTCGAAACATACACACTCGCTTCCTATATCCTTCACGTACGTGTGTAAATGTATATAGTAACATCCAATTATTTATAACTGTAGGTAAATTAATTTCAAATTGGGCCATTGTTTCATATTCAACTGTTCAAACAGTAAACGTAATACAAATCGTACATTTGACAAGAGTTTGTTAACCGTTAAGGAATATCTGTTTCACAGATGACGACGGAAATGTTCCAATTGGCACTGAAATCTTTCCCAGATTTTTGTTAGGGTTGTTATGCTAAGCCTTTAGTTTTTATGTTGCGATTTGTGTACCTGTGAGTTTGAATGTCCAATTGGTATCTTCGCCTCTCTTTTGTAGACGTTCGTTTTCTCTCTAAAATTCTGTAATTTGTTTGTTTGAGTTAAGAAACTGTAATAACTAAACAAAATCATTATAGGAACTAGAATTAAAATTGTGTACGTCACACTGCAAAAGACATGCCAACGACAATCGAACCCACCAAAATTTAAAAATGCCAAAAAAAATTAAAGAGAATTGAGGACCCAAATTAAATGTTTTGCCTTTAACATCTAATATACTCTATTCCTGGGGTAGGAAACCTTTAGTTTAACGTCCCTGCTAAAATAGATTTACCCCACAGCTGGAGATAACAATGATTAACTCTTTTAGACTTTTTGAGTATACATGCTTTTCAGTTTATCTCCAACAAGCAAAATACACAAACACTTTTCAGTTAATCTAAGCCATTGAAAGAGTTCACAATTTCGACTACACGAAAATTTTTATGACTACATTATATTTCTTGTTTTTTAAATTGATTAACAAAATTTTAGATATTCAGTCTTTTTGTCTATTTTAATTACTTAAACATAGGAAACAACTCATAAACAAGTATAAAAATTGGCCAAAAGATACCGTTGGGACATAATAGACACATGTGATGAAGAACAATGACAACGCCATAGTTAATAAAGAATAGAATAAAAAAGAAAAAGATAGAAAAGATTCTTTTCTACTGTTTCTTTGTTTTAAATTTCAAAACAGAATTGATAATTGAACCTAACACTGAATTGACTAAAATGTTTCTAACATAAGAACATTAAAAAAAAAGAGCGGTGTATTTAATAGAAATTTTTACAATCCTATATAAAAGATACACGGCTATTAAAAAGAGGTATTGTGATAAATTAAAACATATCTAGTAAAAAGTGTGAATAGTGTATTTTTGTATATATTTTTGTTTTAAGATCAGGGTCTCATGAGACAATTTGTGTTTATGGATATTGATTGGTTCTGTTTTGTTACATTGTTTGCTAGATTGAATCATTTGCTGGTTTATTGTTTGCTTTCTTTAGTCTTGTGACAGAAAGCTACTAATAAAAACGAAGATGTGGTATGATTGCCAAATGAGACAACTCTCCACAAGAAACCAAAAATGACACAGAAAATCAGAACTATAGGTCACCGTATAGAATGCTATGGGAATATTTGGTCCTTAATGCTCTAACAAGTAAATATATTACCATGAATAGGCTGTATTTATTGACTTTTTTTATAATTTTATGTTTTATTTTAGTAGTCTTGATTTACAATTTTTTTTAAATTATTTAAAATAGAATCCCATTCATTTACAAGACTGATCGCTTATGCAATCAACTAATTTAAATGCCTTATAATTTTGATATGTAGATACTCAAAAATCGTCTTCTTGCACTAAAGCGCATTTTAATGTCATTATTTTAGTTGCCATTGGCGTTACACTGTATTACGCAACTACAACGAAGTCCATATTCTGCAGCTTCTATTTATAAATAGGGATTTACTTAAATACCTACAAATCACTGATATTTCAAGAGTTTTGTAAAATTAACATACCATATTTGGACGAAGGAGTTTACCAAATCCTGAAAATAGTTAAGATTCTTGTAAAAGTTCACTGATATAGTTCAAATGTTTTTTTGGTCAAAATAAAAAGAAAAAAGTGGTTCATACCCCAAATATTATTGAGGAAAAGGCATACTTGACCACTGAATAGATTTCTAGGGATAAGATGAGGACAGGGATAAACCTATTATCATATCGGATAGTTGAAATACGTTATCTTTAGTTATTGTAAGTTATCAAAAATAAAGGCAACAGTATTATACTGGTGTTCAAAAGTCATAAATCGATTAAGAGAAAATAAATCCGGGTTACGAGCTAAAACCGAGTCAAACACACAAACTATAAAAGGAAAACAAAAGAACAAGAGGAACACTGACGCGCAATAAAAACAAACGCCAACATACATAGAAACGCGATATTCGATAACACAGATCCAACTTAACGTATTGTAATTTAGAGTTAGCATTTTGACGACTCAATTCTTCATCACGCTGTCTTAACTATATTTTAATCGTTTTGTACATCTCTAATATATGACAGCTGAGGGTTAATAATATAATTAAAGGAACAGATCTTGTAGCTTTTCTTGACATCTCATATATTTGGATTGATTAAAGCCATATGCTAAAATATGATTTTAATTTAATTGATACTTATCTTTACAGTAGCTGATTGCTCTCACACAAAACCTTGTTATCCAGGAACGTGTTATGGTGGTCGTGGGTGTGAATGCACCATTGGATTCACTGGCAGAACGTGTTTAACATGTTAGTCAATAATAATTAGCATTTATTGCTTCCTTTTGAAATTGTCTTTCCTCTTTTAGTATGTCTATTTTCGAAAAAAATTTACCTTGACTTCCCTGAGAATGCCAGGTGAAAGAGGGTGTATAAGGAACTAATCCATTTTCATAACACTTGCTGTCAAATCAGCAATGGGGCTCCGGTGTATTTTTTAGTTGTATTATATCAAGAGATAATATAATTACTGTGTTTTAAAAATAGAAGCACACCAAATGCTATTCACCATTTAAAAACACTGCAGAAAACAAAACCACATACAATAAAATTGAGAATGGAAATGGGGAATGTGTCAAACAGACAACAACCCGACCATAGAAAAAAACAACAGCAGAAGGTCTATACATTTGTAAGTTCAATAGTCGATTATCTTGAAAAACCATTTGAACAGAAATGTTTACACAAAACAATTATATTCCTAGTGCAATCTCTAAATGAATTAAGACTTTCTTTTATTTCGTTTATTCGTCTGAATAGTTTTAAAAAACAATGAATGCATGAAATATTTGTCACTACATATAATGGAGACAATATTTAATCGTTGTATTTAGAATTTAAAATATCAGATTAATATTAATGTTAACACTAACCTTTCAAACTCCATGTCATTATATTATTATTGTCTTTCTGTATAGTAAATAGTGACAAGTTCAAGCTTTTCTATAGTATGCCACATAAGCAAAAGCACTCAGTTCATATGTTTAAAAGGTCTTACTCGCACATTATTTTTATTTCACTTATTTTTTAGTGTACTGCAACGTAATCCATTTAAACCGTTAGAGGTAGAAATATTTGTCCAAATTGAACATGTTGAATGCTTTATACACAATGTAACAGGTGATGAAACAAATTTTATGTACCTGGGTACGTCCGTACTTCACGGGTTAATAATTGACACGAGATTAAATAAGGTCGAAAATTTTTACCTGTTGTCAATTGAAAGTTTGTACTTTAATGTTAGAATAGATCATATAGATAAATCAACGAAATTAAATTACCTTTTAACTAATCATTACAATGACAAATATTAATTTATGTACACTTAATGTTAATGGTATACAAAATAAAGAAAAAGGATTAAGAGTCATAGATTGGGTTAAACGTAATAAGTGTTCCATTGCACTTTTACAAGAAACACATCTAAATGAAGAAACTAGGGCTAGTCTAGAAAAAGAAACTGATTTTATTTTTCACTGCAGTCATGGAACTACGGCAAGTAGGGGGGTAGCAATAGGTATAAACAAGCATGCAGACATTGAGGTTATTAATAAATTCTGCGATAATGACGGAAGACTTATTTTATTAAATGTGAAAATGGATAATGTAATATTGTCTTTAGTTTGTCTTTACGCACCAAATTATAGAACCGATAGAAATTCTTTCTTTAAAAAAGTAAACAATTTTATAAAAGAAAATTCTATAGGCATTACTCTAGTTGCCGGCGATTTCAATGAAGCATTGAAAACTTTAGATAGGAAAAGCTTAAATAAAAATACGAAATTTTCAGAGCCTGTTAATAGTTTAAAAGTTCTTTTAAAAAATCATAATTTTATAGATATTTGGCGTATTTTACATAAAAGCACACAACAGTTTACATGGAGAAGAAAGGATAAGACACAAGCTAGTAGGATAGATTTAATTTTAATTGCAAAAGAATTCCAGTCTCTCGTTGAATATTGTAAAATTAAACCGGCACTGATTAAAGTGACTGACCATCAAGGGATAGTTTTAAACTTTAAGACAGGGGCTTCAGAAAGAGGGAATGGATACTGGAAACTAAATAATTCTATCTTAAAGGATATTGAATATAAAAACACAATCAACAGGGTAATAAATCAGTTCGAAAATCGTATGATCAATAATGACAGTAGCGATATCCGTCTTTTATGGGACAATCTAAAAATTGAAATTAGAGATGAATCTATTCTATACTGTAAAAGAAAATCGAAGTTATCAAGGGAGACAACAAGAAAATTAGAAAGCGAATTAGAACACTTAATGACAACCAGAGATAAACAATTAAAAGAAGATGAAACACTAACAAATAATATTAAACAATTAGAATTACAATTAGACACAATTTATGAATATAAAGCAAAGGGGGCTCAAATTAGATCAAGGGAGAAATGGATAGAACTAGGGGAAAAGAATAATTCTTATTTTCTGGGATTAGAAAAACAGCGACAAGTCAAAAAATCTATTAACAAACTCAGAAATGAAAATAACGAGGTAACAACAAATCAAGAACAAATTTTAGAAATGATTAAAAACTATTATAAAATATTATATACAACCACGGCTCCAGATAAAGATCTACTGCATACATATGTAAGTGATACTATTATGGAAAGGGAGATAAATGTAAATGACTTTAAAGTTTGTGATGGGGAGGTTACTATAGATGAATGTACTAAAGCTATTAACACGATGAAGCTAAATAAATCACCTGGTCTAGATGGTTTAACATTAGAATTTTATAAGACATTCTGGGAAAAATTAAAAACAATGTTGGTAAAAGTTCTAAATAAGGGACATGAGGAAAAACTTCTTTCATATACACAACGAACAGGTGTTCTTTCTTTATTATTCAAGAAAAATGATCCATTATCTTTAGACAATTATCGTCCGATATCATTATTAAATGTAGATTTGAAAATACTATCTCATGTTTTAGCACAGAGACTAAAAAAACTTCTTCCTAAATTAATTAATGAAGATCAAACCGGATATATAAAAAATCGTTTTATTGGATTTAATTTACGGCAAATCCAAGATATAATGGACTATGCAGAATCAAACGGAATAGATGGGGCTATAATATTTGTTGATTTTACAAAAGCTTTTGATTCTTTGGAATGGGAATTTATGTTAAGTGTTCTAAAGCATTTTGGTTTTAATGAATCATTCATATCATGGGTGGAAACATTATATAAGGGAATACAGACGTGTGTAATAAATAATGGATGGGTATCCGAAATTTTTGAAAACTCTAGAGGAATCCGTCAAGGGTGTCCTTTATCGGCTTTACTTTTTGTTTTATCAGTCGAAATTATGGCCGAGCGATTGAGGCAAACCTCAGACATTAAAGGTTTTCGTGTTACTATAGATAATAAAACACATAGCATTAAAATATCACAATTAGCTGATGATACAACTCTGTTTTGTAGTTCAAAATCAGATATATCTAAAGCTATGAATATAATTGAAACATTTGGCTCTTTCTCAGGGTTAAAGCTAAATCGTAATAAAACAGAAGGAATTTGGATTGGGGCGCTTAAAAACAGCGTAGATAAGATTGAAGGCATACGCTGGACCGACAAACCCGTCAAAGCTTTAGGTATTTATTTTGGTCACGATAAACTTCAATGTGAAAAGTTAAATTGGGAACCTAAAATAGATAACATGAAATCATTAATTAAAACATGGGAAAAAAGAAAATTAACAATGGTTGGGAAAATATTGATCATAAAATCTTTAATATTACCAAAATTTACATTTTTGGCTACTTCGTGTAAAGTTCCAGAGATTTACTTGAAAGAAATTGAAAGCTGCTGTTTCAAATACATTTGGGAAGGAAAAAATGACAAAGTAAAAAGAAACACACTTATTGGAGAATACCAAAAAGGGGGGTTAAGAATGATCGATTTTGATAGTTATTTTACTGCACTGAAAGCCTCATGGGTCTCAAAATTAACAACAACCAATATGTCGAATTGGAAGATTATTCCTACTAAGTATTTTAACAATCTTGGTAAAAACTTTCTTGTTTTTAACATGAATTTAGATAATATTAAATCAATAGATAGACTTGGAAAAATACCCGACTTTTATTCACAAGTAATTTCAAGTTGGGTTAAAACAGGAGGAGGTTTATCAACATTTTCTAATCACTTCTCTAATATTAGAAAACAGATTATTTGGGGAAATAAATATATTAAATATCGCAACAAATGCCTGTTTTTCCCGAACTGGGTTAAAAGTGGATTGGTTTATATAAACGACATGTTGGATAGTAAAGGAAATTTATCCGAAAGTTTTATTTTAAAAAAGTTAATTAATAAAACAAACTGGATTGCAGAGTTTAAGATGTTAAAATCCTGCATCCCAAAAGAATGGATGCAAGTTTTAAAAAAAGAAAACTCCGTTAAGAGTAAAATCAATATATGTAAGGTTAAATTAAGATGGCAAAATAAACAAATTGAAACAAAAGATATCAATAATAAAATACTCTATAAAACTTTAGTAGATACAAAATATACAAAGCCAATCGGTATCAACATTTGGACAAGATATTTAAAATTAGAATACGTACCACAGATGCCATTTGTATATGATTTTATATTTAAAATTTTAAAGGAAAATAAGTTGAAAATTTTCAGATGGAAACTGCTTCAATATATCATTCCTACAAAGCAGCTACTATTAAAGTGGAAAATATCTGAGAACGATAAATGCAACTTTTGTAAAACAAAAGAAGAAGATTATTTACATTTCTTTATTACATGTTCATTTTTGAAAGATTTTTGGGAGAAAGTACATTATCTTCTAGCCAAAATGAATTTTCAAAACAAGATATTGGCAAAGCATATAGTATTTGGATACAAAATATCAGATCAAGGATATAACGGTTTAAATTATTTCTTGACAATTTTAGGTTTTTGTATTTACAAGTCGTACTATGTGTCAGAGCAAAAACTGAAATTTTTAGATGTGTATGCTATGTTTATAAAGGAACTACGAAGGTTTATGAATGAGAACAAAACAATATCTCATAATGTATTTTTCATAAAGTTAAAAAGATTGATATAATTGATGGAAAAAAAATAATGTTTATATTTATTTATATTCTGTGTATTTTCCTGGATACTCAGAAAGTATTTCACAGGGATACTTTATTGAAGCTTGGACAATGAAGTAAAGTTGTAACAAGCAATTTGATGAATAAAGAATATTTATTTGTTGTAAAAGACAAGTTCAAGCCACTCATTGAGAGGATTAATTCAACGTTCACTTACCACAGTTTTACTAAAAATAGAGATGTTTACAACTACATGGCCGATGCGACAAACAGGATTGATGGTGATGTTGTGTGGACAAATCAAAATAAATTCAACCAATTAGAATTTGACCTGGAGGCCTACTTAGATACTGAAACTGTTTTTCCTAACAACCCACCAGTACCTTCATATATAACAGAAGCTAGATTGGGTATTGTAGCTGCAAGTGTTAAAATCATACACGAAAAACTGAGAAGAGGTAAAATCAATGTTTGATTAATAAAAGTAAATTCATGTTTAATTAGAGCTATTGAAAAAAATTATCAATGTCTGTACAAAATGTATGCAAGATAATTATTAAACTACAAAAAAAAACAAGACAAATATATATCTAGGGTCGTCTAAAGGGTATGTCTGGCATACCACAAACAGATAAACAAGACAAATATATATTCAGCTCTTCTAGTAGCATTTTCAATATCTATGAAAAGCAATTGTGTATTGACTCAGTTTCAATATATAATATTTGTATACTTTATACATTACTGTATAGTATATATCCTTAATGAGCATTATATACAATGATTTAACATGTTAAATTAACAGAGAGTAAGTATCCACTAAGCCTGGTGTAATACTAGTATATGAATCGTGGCTCCATTAAAGATAAAAAGAAATCGTGGCTTCATTTGCTTAATGTTTCGAGTTTAAATACCGGCAGAGACACTGGAAATTTGGTACATGTTTTTTTCAAAATACATTTTTGAAAGTTATAAGTCTTTAATCTGGATATATATTTTCAAGTTTTATTGAGTATTCGACATTCCAGCTAAAATGTTACAGAACAAACGAAAGCATTTAAAGGTAGGGCGATTTGGTAGGGCTGATCCGACTGAGATCACATCTGTAAGAACAAAGGATTTGAGATTTAAACTATATGATTCTATTAATTCACAAGTTATGATTGTAGGATCCTGATTTGCATAACCTTTGTAATGAGAAATATAGTCTGCGTTCAATTTTCGAAATCCTTCTCCTATTATAGACAATAGAGGGTTAGTGACTTTTTAATCTTTTTATGTAGCCTAATACAGATATATGACAATGCTTAGCCGCGTCGTATGTTTAAATCATTTGCTTCTACTGTTGTGTTATTTTGTAGGTGAGAGATATATAGCAAATGAAACGACCCTTACGTGTTCAGGCGTCTCAGATGTACAACCCATCAGTGACAAAAGTTTCAAGTGCTATAAAAAGGAACCGTATATAATTCAGTTTGACTCCGGAGACAGGTGGGTCACTCCAAACTAAGAAAGTTTATAAGTTACTATTTTTTACATGAATGTGCAATTTGTGTGAGATCAGGCAGGACTAACTAGATCTTACAATACAATTAAAAACCCACTTTGAATTAAGCTTGGCTTATAAATGTACAATTTTATATTTAATAAGTTGGCGCCGCTGCTCGGGAATTATCAGTATATCCCTCCAAAGCAGTAGATCTACACATAGTCTGCATTGGGACTATTAGGACCATTGTTATTTAACAAAGACTCAAGTCGGGGATGTAATCAAATTGAAGTTACATCGCATCTTATCAATTCACTAACTTACTAGTTGATTTCTTTACATTTCGTATAGAAAAAAAACCCACCTTCATTAACATCAAAGATAGTGGATTTACATTGTTCAATATTAACTGCACTTTGAGTATAACCATTAAAGTCAATATGGTTTCAAATTGTCCGCATGAATGAGAAATAAAGTGTATATTCATAAGATGTTGCATCTCTTATGATTTAATCGTGTTTGTAAACAGTAATGCTTTGTTTATAAATTCAACTGAAATAAAATTAACCATAAACAACAGCTTTGAAGTAATTTGGAAGCGTATAGATCACAAAGAGAATACAACGCATGTTTATAGTTTGACCAAAAGCACATGATATATTACATAGTTGACATTGTATTCTAAGTGCAATGATCCCAGATTGAAAGATAACAGTTCAAATAATTAAGCTTATTTTTGTCCTGGCATACTGCAATGATTTAAGTAATTATGTGATCCTTACAGTTTATGTTTAAAACAAAATACTGTATATATAAGGCGAAGGGAAAACGTGAAATTTGAACAAAATACTACATTATTTTCTCATTATACAAGAGGTATAAAATGTTAAAGTCAAAAGTTTGACCTTTGTTTTTCAAATATTTCAAATCGGAACACAATTTATCTTATTTATTTTCTGGTCAGTTTGTTGTTTCTTGTTTGTAAAAACCCTAGATAGATCATGCTGCTGATATACTACTATATTACTTAGTTTTCATTTATTATTTGATTTCTACCTATTGAACGTATGCACTATATCTTCGTTTGTGATATCACTGCAAACAAAATCCGAAGAACTTATATCCCACCTTGTCTACCCGTTCGTCGATCTGTCTGTTAGTTTGTCTGTCTGTCCAGGTGCGTTGTATACGAACCTCCTCCTAAATCTAAGCGAATATCTATGAGACTTTACGCAGTTATAGAACACTAACCCGATGATATAAATAGAGGAATATATTTTTAACTTACTACCCAAAAGGGATGTAAACCGAATTGATATGCTGAAAGATTGCGGACCTGGGGTGTTTCTTTATGAAATTAATTCAATGGTACAAGAACATGTTAGCAGAATACAATTTTTGATTCAAAGAAATATTTATTTTGATTTGATAAATAAAAGTTGCATTTCTGTAAATATTGACAATGCAATTTCCCTTAGGAACTCCCTTTACGGCAAAAACTGTACCACTTTTACTATGAAGTTTTGAAAAAAATCTTGTCCTAGAATTGAAAGTTCATATGCACTTCAATTTTATTTTAAAGGTCAAACTATAGGGCTGTGCGGCATATTTTCAACGTTTATATGCCCTGAACTTTTCAGAGTTTAAACTAACACTAATTTTCTTAACTACCCCTACCTCGAATGAAGGGTTACCACAGATTTCAATGTAAACAATATGCACATGTATATTTACTGGTAACATAACCAAGTTATGTCTCTATGAGATGGAACACAGAGAGCATAACTGGGAACCAGTATGTCAACAAAATTAATTTTCTATGAATATTCTAAATCTCCCCAAAAGAGGCGTGGTTTGAGAAACAGCTGTATTTACAAAGTGCAACCTATACTCAGATCTAAATACAATTAATAGAAAAGGACACACTTTTGTAAATTATTATCTCTACATGATTCCAATATTTCTAATGAAACCGAATAGTTGTACTTATATTTGGTATTAGAATGGTGACATTGCTGACACGGAAAGGAGGATGTTTTTTTTTCTGTCTTACGATATGTTCATCGTTGTTTCTCATATTTTTGCAGGTATAAATTAAAATATTCAATAACAACTGGCGGGTTTAGGAAGCTTAGAAATACATATTTGAGAACACAAACGTACTCCGGTATCAGCGAAGAAAACTCTATGGAGTTCTGGTTTGACTATGATGAACCAAACCATTGCACCGAAGACTACAGTTGTACGTCAAATGAATCCCCACTGCAGTTAGAGGAAGATATAACTAAGGTAAATTAAGATAATAGTAGTTTATCGATTTACACATGTCATAAATCGATTAAGAAAACAAATCAAGATTAGAAACAAAACCTGATGGAAGCATATGAACTCCAAAATGGATGATATCGGGTTCGTCGACTAGGACGCGTCTACTGCTATGCAATTATAACACGCCATCGAAATCCACAGACGGTCAAAATGTCACCGTTGATCGCATAGTCGATTTTAGTTGCCGTTGAAATCCAAACAGTGTTAAGATGCAAAAGTGTACAGTATCAATTGGATATGGGATGGAGGCATAGGGTAATACTCTGTTACTGCCTAGCAATGAGATAATCCTTCACGGCATCAATTTTACTGCACACATTGCGCATTTCAACAATTTATTTAACTTCAAAATGGCTCGACGCAAAACATTTGAAAAAAACAAAATTTAAACAAACGTCTAAAAGCTTAACAAACCAAAAAAGAACATTAACTATAGTCAAATCGTACAGTGGGAGCAAAATGTTAGAAATATCTTCACCTGAGATCACCCCAAGTTTTATGTTGGGTTCGTGTTGCTAAGACTTTAGTTTTCTATGTTATGTCTTGTGTACTACCGTATAGCGGTTTATTTAACTGGGGTGTAAATTTTCGCTTATTTTCGCGGATAGAAAACAAATCGCCAAAATAAATTCCGCCAATTTAAAAATGTTCATACAAAGGTATTGATAAAGTTATGAATCGGCTAAATAATAAATGCCAAAATAAATCTGATACCTTATTCAAAGAAAGCGTCGTAATGCAGTACATGATATATAAGGCATGCATATGGTATTGTGACAAATCAGCTGAATTATCTATTGTAAAAAATCCTTCAAATTAATGCAGGATACAGTCACAGAAATTAATATATTTATAAGTACGTGTGAACCAGTGACTATAAATATAATAAATCTAAAAGGGAACAACATCACCTAAACAATAAAAATCATGAGGAAATGTTAAATATATCGGAAAACTAAAATCTTATATTAGTAAGATGTAAAATTATTTTTTATCTTTACATGTGGAAGTCAAAATGAAATTATAATCTTGACTGTTATAGAAATAATCACGAATCAATACGCTAGTAATCTTTTTTAATATGATGTTTGGGTTGAGAAATAAGTTTCGTCAACTGTGAGCGTCCTGTACTAAATTCTGAGTTACTGGAAACGAGTGATGGTAGGGATTCATTTTGTGTCTTGTTTTTAATGGCCTCTTGGGGAAACTGTTATCGTGGTCTATGATAGTGATAGTACCAGTGAAATGACTGTAAAAAATCCTTGCAATATATTTAAATTCTATAAAAAAAATCAAACTTCGTAGTGTAATAGCACGCGCACTATCATTTAATGTTTATGGCGTCATCTTTCTGGAGAATTGACAATATGCATTTTACTAAATTTTAATTTTAATCGAGTTTTACGAAATCATAAAACATTTTATCAAATATGTAAATACATATATGAACGATATTTTATTTTCGTAACTAATTATCTTTATGGTATTTCTTATAATTTGAAGTTACCAATCTCACCGAAATGGTCTGGATGGATTGACAAGCTTTCGGGAATAGGGAAATATGTCATAGAAATTTGGAAAATGGAGTATAGCATCGATAACTCAGGTTTAAGAGAACCAGAAATAACAACAAACTTCAATCCGGTTCCGGATTATATAAAGGAACTTCCTGAGAACCCTACAAAGTTTCCTACATACGAACCAAAAGATCCCGGTGTTTATTCTGTTATTATAGAAGTTAATGATAGAGCGAAAAATTCTAAATATGCCAGGAGATTTGTCATTTATGATAAAACATCAGAAATTAGTACTAGTGAAATTCACCGCTTGTATGCCACTTCTGCATCAAATGATACTAATTTCTCATGGAAAACTAAATTTGACAAAAACATTGATTTGTCATGGACTAGTCATTTTTTAAACGAAGTACACGAAAAGGGTCATTTTCTGACCAAGATTTTAGACTATACACCAAGACTGAGTGATAATATAGATAGAGTCGATTACAAGAAAATCCTACCGAAATTTGATGACACTGAGGGTGCAAGAAACAAAATGGCTATTACAAACATCAACTCAATTGTACGATTTGAAACCAATCATGGAAAAGTTAGCACAAAAATACCACAACACGGATGGGTTTCCGTTTCTCCTATACGGGAAAACTTTTCATTTACGTTGGATGAAATTCAAATACAAGATGGAGATTCACACCAGTTTTGGGTTCGAGCATTTGATATCATGGGTAATACAAAAGTGGACTCTACCGTTGTTCATTTTGATAGCAGTGAACCGTTAATATACGAACCGAAGATACGTCTTAATCTCAAAGATGGAAAGTATCCTTTCTCAAGCAGGTAACATTTATATTTCACTATTTTCTATGTTCAAAAATTATGACTAAGATAACGGATGTGAAAGGCCAAACATATAGTATATTTATATAGACAAACGATGTTACAAAAATGTATATGTTAAGTTCTATTTTCTACTTTTTTATGAAAAAAAATGTACTCTAAACTGTATTATTATGTTTCATACAGTCCGATTTGAGATCATTAAGTAACTGTTAAAAATGTAAGATAAAATCCCCAGCATCAAACCGACCAAAGTTTTTATAAATATGAAAACTGTTATTCTTTTTTTTCAATCGTCTTTATGTATTTTGATTTTCATGAATATTACAACCTAGTTACTTTAATTTTGAATATGTATTAGTTAACTTTATTTTTAATTATACGTAATAGTAACTGTTTTCAGTGTTGTTGTGTCTGCAAAGGATGAACACAGTGGTATAAAGAAAGTGTCATTTAAATTCAAAATAAAACACACAGACGAGGTCAGAAGCGAGCATAGGTTTGACATGCTAATAAAGGTAATACAATACAGTAAAGAGGAAAGTGTAGAACTTATCCTCAAGTTTAATTATTATACAATTCTTAGTCGTAAAAGTAACTTTTGTGTAAACTTTTTACTTGTTTCAATCTTATGTTATGTTTGAAATTAATCATTTGATTCAACTAGAACAAACAGAAATTAAAACTAAAAACATTTTGGAGTCAGAATACGATATTCAACAATAGTGCCTTTATAATAATATCTCATACTTTGAATTTAATACCCTCTAAACATCTCGAAAAACAAACAAAAAAAAAACAAACAAGTAAAGATAATCCTAACTATAGTCACCTAAAATGAACAGTATTAACTTGTTTTTAGGGAGGCTAAGGATGCCTTTTTAAAACCTTAGTTATACAGGTATACTTAATAAAAACATGGCCAAATATCATTTCACTTTTCACTAGTTAAATTGGTTTAATCCACCATTTTTCTACATAAGGAATACCTGCACCTAGTTAGGAGTATGATATTTGTTTTCTTTTCGTTTGATGTGTTTGAGCTTTTGATGTTACAAACTGATGAAGGTCTATCTATTTTGAAATTTCCTCTATATAACTATTAACTTACTTTTAAAATATGGTCAATTTTTCACTTAAAGGTAATAAATATAAAAAAAAGATGTGGTCTGATTGCCAATGAGACACCTCTCCACGAGCGAGTAAAATAACACAGAAATTAACCACTGTAGGTGTTAAATAATATAATATTGATACAGTGTTGCTGAAAACAAGAGTTAAGAACCTTATTTTCATATTTGAATTGATAGGACTTTTATGATATGTTTGTGAGTGACTCTGTCAAGTCCAACATCAACACATTTCTTCAAAAATGCGTTAAAATTCTTATAATTTTTTACAATTTGAGATGAAACATTTGATTTCTCCACACGTAAATTTAAAATATGAAGCATTGAATTATCCTCTGGCATGAATATGTTTATAGAATAACGCCAAAAAATAATTGAAATTTGCTATCTGAAAAACCTGATTTTTTATCTTCCTTCAAATAAATGTTGTGCATTTATATTTTGATTTGACGATGAACACAATCACATAAACGTTTTCCCTGATATGCAAATCATAAAAGAATTATTTCGAAAAAAATTATAAGGGGTACATTATATATCCAACACCATTTACATTTTTTTTGCAAATGCATTAATTGTAATTGTCATTACAAAATGCAGGCATTGATTTCCACAGAGTTTGCACTCTTCTGGTATCAATACTCAACGACCACGAACAACACGAACAAAGCAGCTAAATAGAACGTATGATTTGTATTTCCTTTGGAAATATGTTATTTATAAGTATAAACTTGTATTATTAAGCAACAGTGCTTAAGCAATCCTATATGATAACATTCATTTATTCAAATTTTCAAAAAAGTGCACAATTTTTTACACTCTTTTAGAAATGGAATTTTAATGAATATACTGTAATCATGTATTTCTTTCTTTCAACTTTAGACGCGAGAATACTGCAACAAACTACCAAAAGAGTGTTACTGTGTTCGGATGGGCGATTGTTTCATGATAGACACAAAACTTGAAATAAACAATTGCTGGATGAAGGTTCCTATTGATGACATAGGGAATGATGTCTATGTACTTGAAATTACGGTGTTTAATTCTGCAATGCTACAATCAAGCATTACAAAAGAGGTACATACAATTAATCTTTAAATCGATGGTTTAAACATATTAAACGACGACAAGTCGTTTGATAGTCCACTCAGTGTCAATCATTCCACATTTCTAATTTATATATGAGGTTTACGATACATTTTAATTGATTATGATTGAAAATGATTGATTATTCTTATTTCATTTTTCTACATCTAGAAATTAATAAAATCTGTTTAATCATGGAACAAAATAAAGTGCATGTCATTGATACAAAACATTGTACATAGAAGCATTTCTATCAACGATATAACACACATTTTCTTTTTCTGCAATAGATTGGAATGGTTAGAAACATCAACGGTGTACAGGACTGTAAGTTGCTTCCTTCTACTTAATCCAGCAAATATTTTTCCAAGAAAAATTTTAAAAAATAAAATATTGGTGATTACTGGTTAACGTCACTAGACCAAGATATGATATCGATTTTTTTTTATGCCCCATTTACGGGAATTATATTTTCTGGTCTGTGTGTCCGTTCGTCTGTTTGTCCGTCCGTCCGTTCGTCTGTTTGTCCGTCCGTCTGTTCGTCAGTCTGTCCTTCCGTTCGTTCGTCTGTCATGTCTGTCACGTTTCAGGTTAAAGTTTTAGTTAAAGTTTTTGTTCGAGGTAGATTTTGATGAAGTTGAGATCCGATCAACTTGAAACGTAGTAAAAATGTTCCCTATGATATGATCTTTCTAATTTTTATGCCAAATTAGAGATTTTATCCCATTTTCACAGTCCCCTGAACATAGAAATTGATAGTGCTAGAGGTTTTGGGCAAACAAAAATATCTAAATATTAAAAAGAACATTTAATTACTAGGACAACGATAAATATACAGAAACCATTCTATTATTGCAAAATCATTTTGACTAGTAAATATCTTATATTTGATTTTTTTTATTAGTTTAGTGACTTTGTAATTGATGTATTTGCCATGTTTTAATGAACTGACAATACAATACACGATTTTTATGTCCTCATGTGAATGTTGTTATTGTTTGTCTAAGATTTTGCAATTGTTTCCGTCCTATAACTTCCCATACTAAAGATACCCATCGGTCACCTTCTATTGTATTTGACAAAAGCTTTTGGACTTTAGAGTTCCGAATGCTCTTCAACTGGGTACTTTACTTTTTAATTGTTTTCATTCGACAGTCACAAATGTTTAAATCTGGTATCTATTATGCGTTTATTTACAGTACCGTTCAAAAACCACATGTAAGATAAAAAAGGAAAAACCCAAGTTACCTTGATGTTTATATTTTATCCATTACGGGTTTTGTAAATGAACTGTATTCTTATATCCTTTGTTTAGAGCCTTGATTGTGAGATGACTTTGTTCAAAAATTAAATTTCGATTCCCAAACTGAAATTGAACAATATTTAGATTTCAGTCCCTCAAACATAACTGTTTTGAAGACAACAGACAACAGTGTAAGGATCAAGTGGATTCAAGCCCCAGCATGTTATGAAAGGGCTGGGATATGGATTATTCTGTTTAGACCAGATAATTCGACAAAGTTTTTCAAAGTTCACAAAGAGGCAACAACCTTTGACCTCACAGGTTTATCAGCAGCAACATCATACTGGTTTAAAATGACAACTAATTATGGGAATGATACTCACTATGTCAGCAGTTCTGTTCCGACAACATTTGCATTTGTTACCACAGAAGAAGGTATTTTGTTTGTTTTATATTTTTATATCGTACGTACCATATAATGTGTAAATGAAACGCCCTTTACATTTCTCAAAAATAATGTCTGTATATATTTTATTCATACGAGATGCCATTTAGTCAACTCTCCATCCAAGTAACAATTTGTAAAAACGATACCATTATTTTATAGGTCAAAGTATAGTCTTCAACACGGAGCCTTCGCTTACACCAAACAGCAAGCTATAAAGCGCACCAAAAATACTAGACGTGTAAAACCATGCACACCGGAAAACCAAAATACTAATCTATATAAAAAACGGGAAACAATTATGAAGCACATTAACAAACTACAACCTCTGGGCATCCGGTTCCTAACTTAAGACAGATGCAAACAACTGCAGTAGTTTGTTTTAACGTTTTAATTAGTAACAACCGTCTCCCCTACCTGAATCAATAATATAACCCATAACATAAAAGACACATTTTAAATATCAATAAAGATGGCTTAGCTCAATCAAAAGACATATAAACACACACACACACACAAGTGAACATACCCTGAACGAATTTGTGTGATATATAACAAAATGTAAATAAAACCTCAATAAAATTAGGGTAGTGATGTTAAACTATTATCAGAAAAACAACGTTTAACTGGGACATGCACCTTCCCTATTTATTTTCCCTTTTAATTTGATACTTTTATTAGGTTTTTTGGTGAGTTTTTCTAAAGTTACCTTTAAAAATTTGATAAGTGTGGAATTAATTTATCTCAGTGTAGCAAATATACATCAGTTCATCGCGTTACTTTCCTTCTTCGAAATGCATTAAGTAAACATAAATAATACAGGAAAAAATTTCCGAATATATGTTAATCTCAACAAAATGTCGAGACAGGTGAATATTAAATTTTGGGAATACAATATCGTCTGACTTTTTTTAGAAGTTGGAATATCCAGCGGCGGAGTTGGTGGATTAGTAGCAGGTAATCTAGAAATTTACTATTAATTTTTATTGTTAGAAGAAAAGATTGGTTATTTAAAAAAAATATGAACAAAACAGACACAATATTACATTTTGTAAATAACACATTGCTAGGTCGTTTGCTAACTCTCCTCGGTTGATCATATCTATTCCGAGAGGTAACAGTTTACTCAATCAATACCTAAGCTACGCTGTGTTTTTTCTTCTTTCATATACTGAATATTCGGTTATATTCGGTCTTTTACTTAAAAATCAATGTCTTTTGAATAATTGATTTCACTTAAAAGTTATTTTTTAAATAAGTAACTCAAAAGAATATTATTGCGTACTATATCAATAATTTTTGTATTGCACTGCACGAGATTGGCATTAACAAAAGGTTAAACGTAGTTACATGAATTTAAATTAAATGGCATCCACGAATCAGCTTTCAAAAAACATTTAAACAATAGTACAATAATATAAATTTAAGATTTCTGCATGTTTGGCCTAATCATAAAAAAAAATTATATGATAATTTATACCTTATAATGTTATACTTTAACAAAGTTCCAAGTAAACGTTACTTTGAAATGTAAACCATTAGAGTGGTTAGATTTGCAATAAAACAAAGTTGTCTTTTATTAGGCTTCCTTTTGTTACTGATTGTTGTCATTGTCGTGCTGGTCTTTCTTGGGAGAACCGGTAGACTACAACCCGCTAAACAACAAGTTACTGCAGGTATACGCACAATTCGAAATACCATAAGAGAACGTCGTGCGACACCCAGTGGAATAAATGTAAGTACTTGCATCACTTGAGTGACATCATCCACATAATTAAAATCAAAATTTTTTTTATGTTAAATAGTCTATTTAACATGAAATAAACTGTTTTGAAATGGGGATTTTAGGAAGAAAAAGAATGATTAATAACATAATGGTGGATTACATAAACCTGATAAAAAACAAATTGTTGATTGAACTTTTTGATACATACAACGTCAATAGTAATGCCAGTTTAATATTCAAGATATTTTTTATCATGCAGTATCGAGCTTTTGTTTCGAAAGAATATGATGACATATATTTCTATGGCGGTATGGATATAAAGGGAGAAAAATCTTGGATATTGTCTCGAAAGGATATTTCATTGGAGTCCGAGCTTACACGGGGACGATTTGCGATTATATATTTAGCACAATACTATACCCATCAAGAAGCAATCACAGTTGTGGCAAAAGCCCTGAAAGGTATTTTAGAAATACAATTCAAACGATCTTTTTTACAATTGTCATATTTTACGGTTACCTATAGTTGTAAATTTCTGTCTCATTTTGGTCTCTTGTGGAGAGTTGTCTCATTGGCAATCATACCACATCTTCTTTTTTATAACAATTTTGGGTTAGTCCTGGTAAACACAAAATCCCAGTGTCCAATACGACTATTTCTCTTGACTGAGATTTTTCAACTTACTGTAGTTGAATGCTGAAAGGGAGTTTATTTGTATGCATAACCAAATCATCTTACACACTACAAAAATCTAAAACAAACGGCAACAAACTACTATGTTTCTCATTTATACGCGTTGTTGTTATCGCGTATTTTTGGTTGAAATTGGAAGTGATTATTCTTGTCGTACTTATTCGTTTCATGGTTGAATAGTTGTAATCACATCTGCCATAAATATAACAAACGACTACTAAATATAACTTTTGATGAATGATTCAACACCTTAACCGACAGTTATGCTACACTGACCTTGAGAAAATTTAAATAATTGTTTTCTACATACGAAAATGCCCGTACCAAGTCTGGAATATGACAGTTGTTGTCCAATCGTTTGATGTTTGTGCTCTTTATTTTGCAATTTGATTAGGGACTTTCCTTTATGGACTTTCCTCGGATAGGTTCAGTATTTTTGTGATTTTACTTTTTTCTGATCAAATAATTTGAGAAAAAAATGAAAAGATATGTTGCAATATTACGCTTTTTCATTACAGTTTGATTTCGAAATATGTATGATACCAATGAATTGCTTATTAATATAAGGTTTTGTCTACAGTTTTTAAAATATGACAAAAAACGCGCAGTTTTATTTGTATCCCGATAATAGTGAACACATCTCTTGTATATCGCATTAAATAAGGTATAATTGTTACATATGGTGAGAGAGATATTTTCTACTACTGTGATGTTGTCATTTGGAACCAATGCGTTATGAAAATATCAAAACTGTTAAGTGAATTCATACATATGTTAAACACGTAGTAAAATTGCTTTACATTTAATCTGTACTAAATGTGGTTATTTTGTATAATTCAAGATGAACAAAATGATGAAAATGTGCTTAAAATGAGAGCTAAGATAAATTTTTATGCGATTAAAGTGGGACATCACAAAAATATCTTGGATTTCATTGGATCAGTTGAAGATGATATCCGTAAGTAAACATAAAAGATGAATTCAAATGAGTGCATATACACATACTGTTTTGATGCATCCGGTTATCTATTTTTAAAGTCCATCCGAACATTGTTGTTTTATTTGTTACGTTGAATTGTCTACTTAATCGATTTATAAGATTTAAATACCGGTAAATTACTATATTGATATCTACAGAAGCCTAGATTTCAAAAACTTATATGAATAAGTGCATTGGAATTTCATCGTGAACAACCAACGACAACATGATATAAAGCTTTCAAGATGAATTTGTATTTTTTTCAACAAGTGCATTTACATTATGTCTGAGTTTCCGAGAAACTATATTTTACATGACAAAGCATGAAGTCGCTTTGCCTTATTTGTAGGTGGTCCAATGATGATTCTGGAATATTGCCCAAATGGAGTTCTGAAAGAATTTCTTGAGAATGCGAGATCAAACATTTCGGTAGAATTAGTGGAGAGATTGTTCCGAATGGCATTTGGTATTTGTAACGGAATGGATTATTTGGCCTCTAACAAAGTATGTATTAAATTCGTTTTAAATGCAATTATGAAAACATAATTCTTAGATGCATATTAAGGAATACGTTGATATAATTGGTCGAAAGGACTTCCGATAACTGATCTTAAGCTTAACGTTGTTTATTTTTCGAAAGACGACGTTGACCGAACTTCTTTACGTAAACAATGTAAACAAGATGGCGGTGATAATAACACTAACGTTCACGAAACTTATTTTCACTGACTTTAATTTTTAAATTAAATAATAAACACAAAAACATTCGTTTGAATGATAATGAGAGTTTTTGTACCAAGTCAGAAAAATGGCCATTGTTATATTATATATCGTTTCTGTGTGTGTTACATTTAAATGTTGTGTTTCTGTTGTGTCGTAGTTCTCCTCTTATAATTTAATTTTGGATGTAACGCGTCTTCTGATTGGCTGACGTTGTTTTGTTTATCAGCTCATAGACATAATTGTGTCATGTGACCGTGACGTCATCAATGTTTTTTCATGGTTTACTCCGGTTTATTTTGAATTAGATTATAAGAAATGACTGTAATATTTTTTTCTGTCTATTCAAAATAAAAAAATAGTACAGTCATTTCTTAAATATTTGATGTGTTTCCCTCAGTTTTAGTTTGTAACCCGGATTTGTTTTGTTCTCAATCGATTTATGAATTTCGAACAGCGGTATACTACTGTTGCCTTTATTTGTAGTTTATTTTTTTATCAGATAACAAATTTCATTGCGTACATATTTTTGCGTTAACCAATAAATATATGCATGCGACATGCCTATTCAATGACACAAATATACAATTTACGTGTGTTAGAGGTAACGAGTGTGGAAAAATATATTCCTTATCTCCAATTTTAAAGAATAATAAGGATTACAAGCCTTTTTAACGGAATTTATTGGTATATAAACTAGACCAACTCACACACAAACATATCAATACATAAGATTTTATATCAAATATACACCATTACGTTAAGAGCTGTACTAATTCTTTATATCTTGATTAAAATAGTACACACGCGTTGTTTAACTCCTGTTTAAACGCCATCAGTGTTTTGTTTGTTTTTGTAATTTGTCGCGTGCTATTTAAAGAAAGATTGTGTTCATTTATGAAATGTTAACTATGGGATTGGGACTACAATTTGTAACTAAATGTAATCATAGGTAGTACATAGACTTTTTTAGTTAATTTGTAACTAAATATTATCATAGGTAGTACATAGACGACTAGCTGCTCGAAATGTGTTACTCAACAAATTGCTTGAACCAAAGATCACTGGATTTGGTCCTGACCCAGAAGCAAATAAAGACGAAGAGGTAAAAATACTTTAATTTACAACTGAAAAAATTTAATCGTCCTTTCTTAAATTTTGGACATCTTATTGTTACCAGATTCAGATTTTGGATATTTTTGTTTTTTCTGTAATACTTTAATACCTGATTTATCCTTTTCTTGACCTGCTGATTATTTTAATTCGGTCCACGTGTGGTTCCTTTGATCTCCGTTCTTCATTGGTCAACATGTGATTTAGACGTAAAATGTCTTTCTTTTCTCCGGGTTACGTAGATTTGCGACTATTGGACGAGTTGCTAGCATAGCTGCTATCAATATCTATGTAGCAACTAGGCTAGCTACACGTTCAATAGTCATTAATCTACGTAGTCCTATGTAGCCGGTACGGTATTGAACGCAACCCTGGTTTACCCACTCTCGTCATTAACTTTAAAATATCTCAAACGCTCGGCAAAACCTCGCCTTTTAAATTTGAAAATTTTACTGTCTCGAGTAAATATACATTGTATCTTACTTTATGCAGAGGTTGAATATATATACGTTAACTTAACTTGAAATGTATTAAAGATCAGTAATATTGGTGTTGAATTCAATATAGTATGCTATAAAAGATAGCAACACTATGCATCAAATTATAAATTACTTGTATTCTTTTCGGATGGTTTCGGGGATGTAAAAATACACATTCTCGTTTATTTTCAATCTTGAGAATGCTATTCCTGTACAGTTTATATAATAAAAGTTTTTTTTAAGGTTGACATCCTACTGCCTTGCGATACATTTGTTTTGGTATGCAATGGTCATATATTCTTCGAATGTCCATGACGTTTAGAAACTAAACCCTTGGAAATATTTCATTGATTTTAGTCTCGTTGATTTATCTTGGCTTTCAACAAGCTTTCAGTAACTTTGAGTTCTCTCAAGTCGTACTTTCGTGTTGATTTGACCTTTTGACACAATTTTTAATGTATTTCTGTAATTCAACGTAAACTATACTTATTTTGTGTTTTGTCTCGTCTCAATATATACCACCTTTGATACCTTTGAAGTATCTTTTATGACGAATTCCACTCCTGTATATATCCGTACTCTCAACAATAAATTTATTTATTTCGTAAAAATGAAACAGAAATATACCTTTTTATATTTTAGTTTACGAATCTCCAACTGCCATAAATTATGTCAGCGTCTTTATCAGGAAATGAATTGAGTTCGTAATTGAAGTAATTCGGAAAATTTACATTTTTTTTTAAATAATCAGTAGTTCGATGCAGTGTATATGCTTTGATTTTTTTGTCTTATTTCGTCCAGTTATAGATTAATTATGTAATATAGAACGAGGTCTGAAATATACCGAAGTCGGAACGTAGACATTTTCTTCAACGTACTATGAATAAAATCAATTATTAATCATATAATGGCTGGCATTTTGTTAAAAGAGAAGAAAATAAAATGAGAAAGTCATTAGATTAGATTGAAATATATATATATATTGATTTAAAAAAGAAGCAACTCGGGGTCCATATATACATATTAACTAACAAGTCGTGACATGCTGAAATGGACCATTTTTCTTTCAGATGATAAAGAGTAAACTATAACATGTTGTTGTTTTTTTCAACTTCAGATACTTTATTTCACTATAATAGCCCCTCAATGTTACAACAATGGCACTAAGGTTCTTCCCTGTATTGTTTATTACCAATAAAACCAGACATGTTTGTCTCGCAAGCTTTGTTGTTACTTCATAGATTTATGTGAGAAAACATTCATATAATCGAATTTTCAATTATTTGAAGGAAAGAGTTCCAATCAAATGGATGGCCCCAGAATGTATGAAATCAACAGAACATGCAAATGAATTGAGTGATGTTTGGTCTTACGGCATCGTAATGTGGGAGATATTTTCTCTCGGTATGTATTCATTCGTCTATCGCAATTTTTAAATATTAGACAGTATATTCGTGGTTATATTTCATTATTAGTTTATGAAATATGTGCTTTGTCTATCTTAATAATGAATAGTAACATATTCTAACAAATAAAAATGAGATATCATTTATGAATTGTATTCCTGTACCAAGAAATATGACAGTTGTTGTTTATTCGTTTGATGTATTTATCATTTGATTTTGCCATTTGATTAGGGACTTTCCGCTTTGAATTTTCCTCGGAGTTCAGTATTTTTGTGGTTTTACTTTTTAGATATTGTTTTGTCTTTTGAAATATATTTTACAAAAAAAAAATGAGAGGGAGGCCTTCTAATGGGTTATTCTTGATGCCAACATGTGTTTTGGGAGGGATCAAATTTCGATTGTATCAAACTACTCGGTACATATCGTATAGAAGGAGCGGGATATTCGTATCATTGACTTTGTTTATTTCAACAATCTCGCTAACGTTTAAATTCAAACTGAAATATATAAGATAAAATATATTTCAGGGGATACTCCTTACCCAGGTGTGCAAAGTAGAGATGTACCGGGTAAGGTCAGACGTGATTATAAGATGAAGAAACCAGAGCAGTGTGATGATGCGTATGTATCAGACTTATGTACTGTTCAGAGGTCAAACAATAAATTCCTATTCATGTAATTAAAATCAATGGAGAAATATAAATAAAGGCAACAGTAGTATACCGCTGTTCGAAACTCATAAATTGATAACATAAAATCGATAAACATGTTTTCCAAATGGTTTGCCTTTTTATATAGATATTTGATACATAAAGGAATACAAGTAATTGTAAACGAATACATCAAACTGAGTGAGAACATTTTCTACACTATGATAACCGTACGGATCAGTGTCTATCTTTTTTATCGAAGTATTTTCTTTTTCTTCTTTGGAGAAACATATGAGAGTTATCACGGTATGAACTAATGTCTGCACTGTTTGCATCATTCGTTTTTTATTCTGAATATTAAGTCTAATAGAATTTCTGAAGAAAAAGTCATTGAATTTGCTTTCTCGAGACCAATTGAAAAAAAGAAACGGATAGGAATTTGGACATGCATGAAAATAAGGGCGTACACAATTTTTATCCTGGTACTATGATTTATTCCTCCCACAATAACTACAGTTTACAACCTTAGAGTCTTCAACCACCAAAAAAAACGCATTATCACTTGCACACAGTTGGAAATTTTAAGCAAATGAAAAAAATGCCAATTTTCAGCACCATTACAAAGAATAGACATAATTCGTGTTATAAATTCTCCACATAGTTTTTGAAGGAGCTGTGTGTGAATGTGTGTGTAGAAACATTGCACCATGATTGTCTCCTTGCATAAACTAATTATATGTCAAGTATGATTCTTCATGTGACAACTGTCCTTTAGATGTGGGTGTACATAGTAGTCCTTTCTGTGTAGTTTTGAAACTATTGTAGATGTGTTGGTTTTAAGGATATAAAACTTTCGAATTTGCAATATATGAGTTCTATCACAACTAAAGAGGATAACGGTTTACTTGCATACAATTAGAATATAATGTTTTGCCATGTTGTGTCTCAGTTAAAAATTACACAGATAACCCATCTACAATGCAATGTGAGTCCTCATTTCATATGACAACTTATTAATTGATTGTGTATTCGAATGAAAAACATGTCGACTACAACTGAATAGCGCAGAGCAATTGCTAGATCCCCATAGTACCTGCGTATAGAGTATATATCCCAGTTGATACGATTTTAAAAAATTGCCTTTCATATCTTGGTTTCTTTACTACTTGGTTGCTGTTATGAGAAGCTATTGCAGCCTGATTCTAAGTGGAAACATTGAAATAATTCCTTTGAAAACTGAAACGTCATCACGAGCTGAGTTGGTTGACCATTATGGAAGATCTTGACATTGATGATATTTAATATGTTACGATTGTTGTAACATAAATTCATTCTTTTCTAATCGAACATGACATCAGTGATTGAAAATTTTAACACCGGTTTTGAACTAACGATGAGCAACATAAAGGTCCCCTTAGTGGAGCAGGATCTGCTTATCATTGCACTGCTTCTGAGATCTGCTTGCAAATCCTTTATTTTAGGTCTGAAGATAATGTCATATCATTGTGAAGGCTATGCAAACTCAACAATTATCCTAGGAAAAGTAGTATCACACAGTTTCATTCATTTGAAAATAAATCGTCTGCTTTAAAATGTCCATCTTAAAGTACTTATATTCCATATGAAAGTAACATTACAATAACACCGTACTCCACGGATAATTGAAAAAGGAAATGTATTAATGATTCAAGGGTTAATAATGAATAGAAAAAGATAATTAACTTATTAAAACATGCTTAAATATAAGAAGTTGTGGTATGAGTGCCAATAAGACAACTATCCATCGAAGACAAAATTTGTTAAAGAAAACCATTATGGATCAAAGTACGGTCTTAAATATAGAGCCTTGACTCACAGAGAACAGCAAGCGATAAAGAGCACCCATAATGACTAGGGTAAAACCATTCAAACGGGATTAGTACAGATTGTGTAGCAAATATGTTTTGTAAGGAAAATAAATAACTTTCCCTGTTTGAGTATACTCAGTATTTATCGTTTACGTAAGGCTTTGGCTTATTCTTTTTTGGCCTTAGAAATATCCAAACAGGAGTAAATCGGTTCTGATGTGTGTTGTAGATGCCGCAAAACCTATACATATATAATAATAAAAAGTGTGATGCATTCTTTTTTTTTTATTTCCAGTTTCTACAATATCATGCTGAAGTGTTGGCACTATGATCCTCGTAAGCGAGCTGGATTTTCCCAGATGAAGGAGGAAATGAATAAAATATTTACAGAAGTGCCCGGTGATAGTTTTTACTACCAAACAAATGAACTATAATTTTATTCTTGCTTGCTTTGTATATTGCACATACATGTATCTTTACATAACTACTTTGGAACAAAGATGACACTAATTGGCAAAAACTATAGTACACATATTATCATGATTTAACTTTGTATTTAGGTAATGCAAGATGGCAGTCCAATTCTGGAAATTGACAGAGATTTTACGTAATATCATTACGTGTATGTTTTATTTTTTTTTATTTTTCAAGTTTATAAAATAAAAACAGAACCTACTGAAAACTAGTTTTTTCCCTTGATTATGCAAATGCTTAAACAAAATATTTCTCTATTTCTTTTGTTGTATTATAGTTGTTTGAGCAATAGCCAAATTTCAGAAGCAAAAAAAACATGAAAATTTAAAGGAAGGAAAACCCGTGTTTTTTTTTTTTACTGATAGTGCCCTTTAATTCCATTCTTATACTAAAGAACGATGATTAACATTTTTTTAATATATGACGTGAAACGATAATAAAATTGAGATTGGAAATGGGGAATATGTCACAGAGAAAACAACCCGAACAAAGATCAGACAGCTGCAATTCGGACTTCCGCTCGTCATAAAAACCACGATTAAAATTGTTTACACCAGACTTGCTTTCGTCTACAAAATACTCATCAGTGATGCTCGAATTAGTAATTAAAAAGTGCAAAAATTGACCTTGAAAAATCGTCATTATACGATTGCACGTGTTTGTCGGTCAATTTATAAATATTTTCATATCGGTCGTATGGCCATCTTAAGTTTTTTGGATGTCAACTCGATGGCTAATTGAATGGGGTCTTATATAAAACGTGCACTTAATATTGATACAGTATAACGAGTCGATTCACTTTTAATTGTTATTTTTGATAGTTTGCCATTTTTGATAATTGTTTTAGCATCACGGAATTAATTAAATATGAGAATTTAGGTCAAATCGGTGATTACCAATTTGATACCTACAAAATGTTATCCTCCTTTAATAACTGCATTTAGAAGTAAGTACAGAGACTGGTTTTCTCGGTGTTAAGGTGGTACCTAACACTACAGGGAGATAACTCTATGAAATCAGCAGAACGTTTTAATGACATTGTGTTGTTAAGGGAATATTAAGCTTCTCAATGACCAAAATAAGTGTTTGTCAAATTGCTATATAACCAGTGTAATTTTTCTGATTAAACGGTTGGTTCAATTTTTTTGATTTTTTTTATATTTTTGTCAAAGGGTCAAAGTAAATAGTTTGTCAAAATTTTAAGAAAATTAAACGAGCCAAATTAATTTTAGTTAAGGTGTTAGGTACCACCTTAACATGCGATGTCCAGGTAATGTGATACGTCTTTCTGTGAACTGTTACTTTGTGAATTAAAACTCTAAAACCAGCTCAGTGTGTTAGTTTAATTCAAAGTCATTTTTATATTCATAACAATAACATGTTCTCGTCCTGAATATAATAAAATTGAGAAAGGAAATGGGGAATGTTTCAAAGCGACAACAACCCTTCCATAGAGTAGAATGTATATTAACGTGTCGCTGGACGTTAATTGTAAGCAGTCATCAATTATAATCAGCAGCAATGACATCAATGCGTTACTTATTACAGTTTAAGGTTTTTTTACAATCGCTTTGGGTCGTAAATTACAAGTAATCAGTTTATCCACGAAAGGCAGTGGCGAATCCCGCCATTTGAAAAAGGGAGGTCCTAACCCAGGAAAAGGGGGGGGGGGAGCCAACTATATGTCCCCATTCAAATGCATTGATTGTCCAAAAAAAGGGAGGTTCCAACCTTCGGAACCCTCCCCCTGGATCCGCCACTGGAAAGCCCACAAATATGCGAGAATACGTAATAATATTAGAGGAATTAAAAACAAATGTTTTCTTTTTTAATTTACCAACAGCTGATATATATATAAATCTTATATTTCTTTTTTAAATTGATGAAGTCATACTGAATGAAACAAAGCAGTGATTTGATTCATTTGATGATGCTTTAACTTAATTTAAAATTATTTTGAGATTTTCTCAAATTACTGCGTCCATCCGTTCATCACAATTTTACTTTGGTCTCTTGCCAGCGTTGTGTTAATAGAACATCGTGGTAAATAAAAAATACAAAATGGTTTGCACACGTAAATTATGTAATACAAATCTTGTAAACAAACAGGTGATTCATTTCGATACCATACATTTAGACAAAGGAATTATACTGCATAAGAAAACCATGTAAATGTAAGTTTGCCTCTATATAATTTCTATAATTTCTTTATCATAAATAATGTATTTATTAATCAGCTCTGGGTGGGAATTAAGATTAGCAATGTATACTGCTATCATATACAGCTAAACATAACATAAATCAAAGATGGAAACAGCAGATAGTTAGAGTTGCATTTCACATAAAGTATTTTTACTCCTATGCAAATCAATTCATAACATATCATTCTTAATGTAATTTCCTACTACCAGTGCGTGTCACGTGGTAAAAAGTACCGATCAGCTGGTTGTTTGCATATTGATTTCGTAAAATATCAGGTGCGAGTCACAATATGAAGCTTTTTTGTCGAGTGAGCGCAGCGAAAAAAAAAGCCATCATATTGTGTCCAGCAGCTGATACTTTACAATCTCAATATGCAGATAACCTGATAATGGATTTATCGGGCTGCAATTGCGCCTTTGGGATGTGTTTTCTTTGATTCACTAGCAAACAATATGACGTCTCTAATATGTATGGGTCAAAGTTATTAAGACCGGTCACTGTATTTGACGTCACATTTATTCTAATTATAAAACCCATAGACTACACAACTCTTAACGCATGCCACAGTCACGAAAATGTTTATATAAACCAAACTAGAGTTTCAAATTGAATACCCACACAACAGTGCCATATTCTGAATTACATAGAACAAGCAATACGAATTGTGCATTGCTTTTAGAATTTACTTATCTCATACATGTGTTCAACAGCGGTTTATTATCCTTCCGAAGTACACATTCTTTCACACATCCGAATCCATACATACTATCAAACTACAGAATTGCCATCACGATAAATATCGGGGTTTTTTTTCTTTATAAATATAGACAAATAACCCAATTAAAATTTATACCACATCTTTGTATATTTAATGACTCGGTCACTCTTATAAAACCGAAATAAGCAAGTAAACACGTGCAAATAATACACAACAATATATTCCTCAAATAAAGAACTTTTTGATAGGTGCTCAAGAGTAACTTTTTTCTTTTTCTCAGTAATTATAGCTAAACGCTGTTTTGTACCTTCTTTTCTTTGCAAATAAATGTCCGATAGGAGACGTTTGACCGGTCATACGATGTGTCAATTGAATACTTTAAAATGCTGAATTAACTGGACTATCAGTGTGACTGTTGAAGAAAAATACAGTGCAACGTGCAAGGGTTTTGCCAGTAAAATATCACAACCATAATTTATACCAATTATGACCGGTCCACTTTTCCCAACGAATAAACCTGAATGATAAGTATTAACGGTAACGCCCGCTTTAAATTCGTAAAGTAAATCCACAAAAACATCAACATCGGTTTGCAGAGTAGGTGGCAAGAAATTAATCTCGGATCCATTACACTTCAAAAACACATGTAGACGATAGAATAGAATCAAATCTATAAAGACAATAAATAACAAATCATAAGAACCAATATCTTTTCAAAAATTTGGCATTTTCTGTCAACCTTCCCGTAACAATAATATTATTACCATCCCGCTCATGTCGGAAACCTCCATTCTGAACACGACTGTCCACCTCTAATTAGTGTTATTGATGATTTAGACTGGGATTAGACTTAGCAGAAATGTGCTGTTGTTTAGCTGCTAGTTTTCTCTTTGTCTTTTTCTTCCTAATGGCCCTTTTTATTTCATATAATCTTAGATTCATACTCTGATTCACTATAGCTAGCGATTGGTGTTGCCTCGTACTGGCGAGTGATATCCGTTCTTCAATTAGACGTCTCAACGATCGTCATTAGCTAATTTCACTGTCGGTGAAGGATAGTCAACTATGCCGTTGTCAATATTGAAGGAGCTTGTCTTGTTACCATTGAATTGAAATTTGTTACCTCCAGAACGCTCCGCTAAATAAACTGAATTTCCGACAGTAAAAACTACGTTTTAAGAGGCCAGGCTTACAAGTATTACATTGCAGTTATTTCCTAATTGGTATGAAACAAATTCAGATCTATCTTCTTATAAATTGAAAATGTTCTCTCATTCTAGGACATATAAATGTTTAACAGCTTTGCATGCAAAGCAAGTCAATCATTTCTAACTTCCAACAGAAAGACACAGCGACATTTCGTTCTCTTTTGTTCTCCTTTTACATACAATTACATATAAGAATAACATGTGATATGGCGGTGGTTTATTTAATGTTATTTTCACCATAATTAATCTGAATTGAAACAAAAAGCATGTACAAACAAATTAGTATGAATATCAAAAGATTATATATGACGAAAATAACGCTGTAGACATGATCTTCCGATCCCTGCATATTAGTTTTAATATTGGTGGTGAACAATTTTTAGTATATGACAATACAAATATTGTGGTGTTTTTTTTTTTTAGGTATGCATGAATAAGTTTAACCCTGGCTGTTTTCTTTATTTCATCATAAGCTATGACACGGATGAGCAGGTGGTTTTCAGGAATGATGTTATTCCCATCTTTATATTGAGTTTCCTGTGAGTAAGTCAAATATGATTTTCATCACTTTTATTTTAACATTCATAAACTAAACGGATGATTAATGACTATAACCTACACACAGTAATGTGTGAGCCAAAACTCCGTGTTGAAGGCCGTACCTTGACCTATAATGGTTTACTTTTATAAATTATTACTTGGATGGACAATTGTCTAATTGGTACTCATACCACATCTTCATATTTCTACTTAAACGAAAAAGGGTTATTTACGATCTAATCATTTTAAAAACTGGTTCAGTATGACGATCAAATGGTTTCAAATATATATTGCATAAAGGTTTCTCCTAGACTTAAATTAAAAGAGGGTAGTAAGCAATCTTTAACCGCCTTACTACACAAAAAACCCAGTGATAAATGTAAATATTTTCAAACTAATACAATTCGGCAGGCATTATACAATTTAATATACACACCTAACATATCATTAACAATTCAAATACACCAACTCGGTTATATATCATATCAAATTCGAAAGCCTCCGTTCTTCCCAATAACTTTGATGGACAGTTGTTATTTGAGCGGAATAATAAACCATTTTTTTTTTCAAAAATAATTTATTTGTAATTTCATTTACCATATAATTGCAGTAACATGAACTTAAGCCTTTAAACTAAAATGAAAACCACATGTTGAATATGTTGTACCCATCGTCAAAAGTATTAAGTGATATAGTAAAAAATGTTTCACTGGTAAATTATTAAGTCAGGGATTTCGTTAGCATAACTTACTTATTTTTTTTACTTAATTCTTTCATAGGTACATATATTTTATTTGATTTGTACATTTGGCTGAAAACTTATTGAAAACGGTATTTCACATCCTACATGTTATAGTAATTTTGTACTTCAGCGCGGTAATCACTATTTGATCTATGTAAACTCATCGAACCTTTTAACACGCTTATCAGTAAAGATTATCTTACTAGTGTGATAATTAGACCTTTGAATATAGTTTACATTGGCACAATTATCGATTATGTCATCAACAAATTAAAACATAACTAAATTTTTATTTTTTCCAAACGGTTTGATTAAAGATGTATAATAACACATCCACGTTAGTTTTCTATAGAGTTTTAACCTTAACTATCCTACTGTGCTACCTGTCGAAATGTTTATTTTTGGCATAGCACGAGCAAGTCATGTTTTCTTTGATTGTCAATGACGTTTTTAAAAATACTAAATCCATTGGATGTGTTTTAGTCGGTTTTAGTCTCTGATGCGCGAGTTTTTTTTATTTATTGATTTTCCCATTTAGCCAGCTTTTTGGAATTTTGGATTTTCATTGCTCTTCAACTTTGTACTTGTTTGGTTTTATTAATATTTTGATATGATCGTCACTGATGAGTCTTATGTAGAAACGCGCGTTTAACATTATATCTCGTTTCTCTATTTTTGATATATACCAGATTTAATAAGTGTTTGTAGATTAATATATAAACATTTATGTCTCTGGTGTTTGGTGTGACTATAAATTTTCACTTCTGCTCTCGTACTATGAACAACAAATTATTTACTTTAATAACAAAACAAATCCGTTTCTCCATTACTGTATACCTTACAACAAGATTATTTACATTTACCTTTGTACCTAATTTTATTTGGCGGCATTTTGGCCAATGTTATGGTTTGGTTTCTGATATTGTTTAACATCTAACACCGTATTTTATCGATTTTGTATTTTCGTTGTATTAAAGATCACGCAAATTCGTTCAGTGTATGTTCACTTGTTTGTTTTAATATGTATTTTGATTGAGTTAGGCCATTTCAATTAATATTTTATAGTGCGTCCTTCTATATTGTGACGTTATACTATTGTTTCATGCAAGGGTGAAGGTTGATCCTTAATAAAATGTTTAAACCCGTAGCATTTGTTTGCACTTGTCCGAAGTCAGGAACCTTTGTGTTTACATCGTTGTTTCTCCTGTTTGAATAGCTTAACACTGTTCATTTGAGGGCCTCTATAGCTTGCTGTTCGGATTTAGCCAAGGCTCCATGTTAAGACCTTTTAGTGGTTTACTTTTTACAAATTGTTACCTAGATGGAGTGTTGTCTCATAGGCATTTATTTCACATCATCTTATATCTATTCAGATATCATAATCCGAGTTCTTATTATTGTGAAACTTAGTCGAATTGTTCACATTAAGAAACATTTTCGTTGCAATATACTTGCGACGTCAGAACTGCCTATTTGTATAGTTTCCCCATTCTTTCTGATGAAACCATTTTAAATACAGAATTGTTTATATTTCTAAAATTGTCATATTTATTTTAAAATGTTGTTAAAATTTGCCAGCTATAAGGTTCAGAACTCTTTTTCTTCAACACCGTGTCTACCTAAGTATAGATAATGTATAAGAGTTCTATAACAAGTGTGTATTCATCCTTATCTAAGTGCCTCCTCTTGAATTGGTGTAAACAGTATTAACAATAACTTCCTTATTGCATACATTTATATAAAACCTCTTCAATGTCACTTGAAAGTACTTTAAATGTTATTGGTAAATGTCAGAAGATTGAGTATCGCCTACAAGATTTCTAAAAAAACACAAACATTTTCTGAGAAAATGATGTTAAAAAGACTATGACATATGACATGATTTTCCACAAGACCATTTTTGCGAAAGGGAGCGTATTTTCTCTTATCGTTGATGTAATTCTCCTTCGTGAATCATTCCATTTCAACATCATTTACACCAAGTTCGTGTTTAATCTTATCTAAAAATAAACGTTTTTTAAATTGACATTTTTACGGTGAGATCACCAGTATTGAATCTGAACGAGCTTGTTTGGGGGATCATTGCATACATATATTAGCCTCTTCGTCTATATTTGATACGTATACGTGAAACATGAAGATGAGTAGGCTTCCTTTTTTAAATTTTTTGTAAAGGTTAGATTAGTGTCATAACTATCATTTACCTAAAACAATAAAATTTATCAAATTTTGGTTTGTTATTATTGTCGAAATTTACGAAGCTTATGAAATTCGAAAATTTCCTCAAAGTCACTAATTTAAAGTGTTTGACAAAATGACAAAAAATTGTTTACCAACAATTTCGTTCTTTTAACCTTTGCACACATCATTTGTAGCTTAGTTTTAAGAGTAAATGTGCGATCAAATTTAAGATATTTGAAATAGTTATTACTTCCAAAATATGATGTATCCATATTTCTTTTGAATTTTCAAATTTCCATTAGAAATTATTTTTAAGAGTGAACGGCATATATTTGTTTAAAGTTCTGTTGACAAGGATTTAGTCATTGTATACATAATATGGTTATCACTGTTTCCTATTATATCTAAAGTACCGATAACCGAAAGAGTCTGTAACAACATAAAACAACCTCATAACGAAAGTAGTTTAAATAGCTTTAAAACACAACGAATAAAACTGCATATAAAATAATGATTACATTTCTTCAATATTCCCATATTTGTAAATCTAATTACAAAAGATCAGAAAAAAAGCATAAAACGTATGACTCGTTTCCCTTTGTTACATTAAATATTGAGTACTCAATGCATACATCTCATAAACCGTCATAACGCCTGACAAGGTTTTGTGAAGTAGACGAATCCGGCCTATATAAGTCTAATAGACTGTTGATGTTCAAAAATGGAAATATTGGTCATATATGCACTTCATTCGCTAACTGCTTTCGTTTCAGTTAAATTGGAATGAAACGTATAATGTTGTTTTCTGTTAAGACACACACACGTTGTACATTAAGTCTTTAAAATTATATGCAATAAAAGTTTTTCCATATTTCTGTTTAAAATTTTAACCGAGTCAAAAAAAGTATTGCATGATCTGTAAAAGTGCTTAAATTGATGAAAAATGCGCTATTTTTATATCGTAAAGATGTACTTAGGTGAGGTTTTGGATTTTGTGTCAAATGTTTTCCATACACTACAACGTAAAATATTTTGCCCCATAACACCCATTCATAATTTTATACAAGACTTAATAGATCATGAAAGGTCATTAACCAAAATTTTAGAAGATTTTTGATTTTCTTTCTTTTGTTTTGAGACCCAAATAATACCAATGCAAATATAATGTAAAAGTCCGAGTCAGCCTTTTTACCGCCATATTTTAAATCTCAAATATCTCGAAAAGGAGGTTCATGACCTATCAATATTTTAGCTTATTTTTGTTTTATCCTTAATGAATGCTCTACCAGCTTATAGTATTAATTTTAAATTCTTAATCTATTAATTTTTTCCTAACCTCACCTAAGTACATCCTTAAATAGTCTCTGCATTGCGTATGTGTTGATACAATACGAACTAGGAAATCAAATCTTTTGGGGTCATCTTAATGGCATTGGCAGTGACGAGACAAATTCCTAATTGTCAAATATGAATATCAACTATACGGAATTCCGCCTTAACAATGTGAACTTTCAATGTCTTGTTGCAACATAACAATGTTAATATTGGTATGTATGCATCTTCGCTAGCCAAGGGTTACGATCCACTCCCGCTAACCCTTGGCTAGCGAAGATGGTATGTATGATGAGTTTATTGATTTTCCCATAAGAATTTTTTTGATAAAGAGAGTTGTTATTTAAAAAGAAACTATAAAACCAATGGTTCAAATGGTAAGTTCTAGTTATCCAGACGCATTCACTCTGTTGTTGATCGTTATTGAATGTTTAGGTAATAGATGACCACGATTATGTTCCAATTGGTGTTCCATGTTTCAATTCACACATACCACCGAATGACACTTATTTCCAAATCTGTACTTTTGTATCTAGTTGTGTTAAGATATAACATTAAGAGTGCACTTTATTGTCTATAAATATTAGATATATTATTATTAAAATCTAAGACTCAAAGAAGTTTAGATTTTAACTATAAAAAAAAGTAATCGATATATTGATGTTCCAGTTTTTGATTTGTCGAGTGTATGTCACATTTTACCAAAGTAGTGACAATGTTGTTTAAAACTTTAGAACGCAGGGTTTTGAAAATTATAATCCTCTTAAAAAATGGACTTAGAGGTGTAATAACCAGCTCAAACATTAGACCAAGTCTAACTGTATAAGTACTTGAAATAGTAGAAATATGATGTGTTTTGAATACATGAAACAGCAATGCATGGCCTAAATAGTTTGGTTGTGGAAAAGAGACAAAGTGATAGAAGCGTCGATTGTGGTCTACAAACTAATTTTCAACAAATTTGTCATAATTTCAAACGGTATTCAGCGTGTTATGACAGTTAATGTTAATAACTTTGTTTATCACAATTGTATAGTCCTTACATTTGAAACATTCTAAATTAAATAGTAAATATGAAAGTACATTTATGTCATCAAAAACAATAATCACTATACATGGATATGGAAAAGAATAGTGTGTAAAATAACGGTGTTTCCCAAACTTAAAGTACTTTAGAAGTGCTTAGAGTGAACACTTATTAGACCTCCGGTCTGATTCAATATAATTTCAGTTAACAAAAGTATGGCGAAGATTACACACTGTAGTCGTTTGTTTCAAGGAATACTGTTTCTTTCGTCTTTACACTTTTTGTTATGTGGGTGAGTACACTAGAACATTTTTATACACAATATATATATAAAACTCGTCTAAACATCAACCCAACAATGTTATATCTGTAAATTTGCTTTCACAAATTTTTTGTTCTTCCCTCGCCGGGATTCGAACCAATGCTACTGAGATATCGTGACAACAAATCGCCTGCACTATAGTCGTCCCGCTAGACCACACGATCACCTTGTCATCACTATATATTTACTTTGCATTTCAAAGATTCAAAGTATTTGTTTTTTCATGATATTTAACTTGCAGTTCACATTTAAAGAATTCATATTCTTTTATATAAGAAAACATCAAAATGTTCTTAATTCGATGCAATCAACCCATTTGTAACCGATGGCCAGAGTGAGAGTTGTTGTAAAAGGAATTTCTTATCCAAGGCATAAAATACCTTAGCAGTATTTGGCACAACTTTTAGGAATTCTGGGTCCTCATTACTCTTCAACTTAATACATGTTTGGCTGTTTAACTATTTCTATCTGAGCGTCACTGATGAGACTTATGTAGACGAAACGCGCGTCTGGGGTATCAAATTATAAGCCTGGTACCTTTGATAACTATTTACATCACTGGGTCAATGACACTAATGGGGGACGTTTCGTCCCCGAGGACATCACCACCCCAGTAGTCAGCAATTCGGTGTTGACATGAATATCATTGTATGGTCATTTTTATAAATCAACTGTTCGCAAAAGTATGCAATATTCGAAATACTAAGAATTTTCTTATCCCAGGCATAGAATAACTTTGCACGTCTGTTTATCTTTTTTATTTTTAGCCATGATGTTGTCAGTTTATTTTCCATTTATAAGTTTGACTGTTCCTCTGGAATCTTTCGCCTCTCTTTTAGTCGTATTTGGCACAACTTTTGTAATTAAGGGCCTCAATGCTATTCAACTTTATACTTGTTCGTCTTTTTAACTATTTCGATTTGAGCGACACTGATGAGACTTGTGTGCGTCTTGCGTATTTAATTAAACTGGTACCTCCGATAAGTATTGTTGCATGCAGGGCACAACATACTTTTCTTGATTTGTTTCATTATCCATTTATTTCCAAAATTAGTATGTTAGCATTGAATTAAATTCTTAAAATATTTACACGTGGCGTGGGCATATTTACTTGATATTTAAAAATGTTCATTTTATCACCTACTAGTCTTAGAATGATAAGATGAAAATCCCCCCAAAAATATACAATTGTATAAAATACAGGTAAAACTGACGAAAAGTTTTGTTGATGTTGTCTTTATGATCCCCCCTCCAAAGTCAGTTGGTATATTATAGTTTTTCCTTAAAACAGACATATACAAATTGATGTTTAGTTTTAATGCTTTAAAATAGTTAAACTTTAAAGGGGCACTAGCTGTCAAATTCATTGTAACCGATTTGACTCAAATTCTCATATTTGGTTTATAACAATGTAAAACATTTATCCAAACTATCAAAAGTATAAAATAAACAGTTTACAGAGCATGGGGTAGATAATATATAGGTTCGTTTCGTGTGTATTTCAGTCCAGACGCTATCTAATTAACTATCGATTTGACCTCAGATGACCATATAAGCGATGTAAACAAAAATAAAGATACGAATAGATTAAACCAACACGTGCAATTGCATTTTTATAGGTCTGTTTGATTTTATTTTATAGATTAAAAATAGATGTTTCTCATTGTTTTAACCATATAAGAATGATTTTATGTGCATCGAATTAGTAATCAAATGATTTACCGTAGTTTCACTTTCATTGTTGACATTCTTTTTCTTTAAATAACCAGTACACGTACAATGCATGCGTTGTCAATCTCTAGCTTGGGGTTAACTTGAAGTTCACATGAATACCGGTTAGAATGATGATGACGTTTTCACTTGCAAGTGAATCAGTCAAAAATTATGTTTAATCGCTTATTTCAACAAAATTAAAGGAAATTGATTGCTAAAAGCAAATTATTATTTCATTATTCCAATTTGATTAATGATTGATCTAAAAAAAAATCATACTTTATTTTTTTATATATATCGTAGCTAGTGCCCCTTTAAGTCTCAACGAACATAAGTATTGTTCTGACAAAACCCATTTCCGAAAAATTATAAATTATTCAACTTTTCTTTTTTAAAGTCACTTTTGAGTTAACCAAATTACACACACAAACATGTTTACGTATGAATGTCGTAGCATTTTACATTTTTTACACAAATACAGTCTTTCACATTTAAAGCAAACATTCATAAATTACACTTTCTTTTTATCGAGCGTGTGATTAATTATCGTTCTCCTTCAATGTGCTGTTATAAATTAGACCCGATTGTTGTTTTCCATTCGTTTGATACGTTAGAGCGATTAAATTTGCCATTTGATAACGGAATTTCCATTAAGAATGTTCTTGGAGCATTTTTCTTTTCTTTTTTTTTTTAGAATTTTTACTTTTGTTCATCTTCTTTTTTGTTTTGTTTTGTTTAATGAAGAACATATTACTTTCATATAACTACAAAAATAAGATATATTTTATTGCAATATATTGGGTATTAATACGACATAATTTAGTTTTGAAATATATTATTAGCTCACCTGGCCTACAAGGCCAAGTGAGCTTTTCTCATTACTTGGCGCCCGGTGTCTTTTACAAAAATCTTCTTCTCTGAAACTACTGGGCCAAATTTAACCAAACTTGGCCACAATCATCATTGGGGTATCTAGTTTAAAAAATGTTTCCGATGACCCGGCCAACCACCTAAGATGACCGCCATGGCTAAAAATAGAACATAGGGGTAAAATGTAGATTTTGGCTTATATCTCTGAAACCAAAGCATTTAGAGCAAATCTGACGTGGGGTAAAGTTGTTCATTACGTCAAGATCGATCTACCCTGAAATTTTAAGACAAATCGGAAAACCTGTTGTTGGGTTGTTGCCCCCGAATTAGTAATTTTAAGGAAATTTTGCAGTTTTTGGTTATTATCTTTAATATTATTATAGATAGAGATAAACTGTTAACAGCAATAATATTCAGCAAAGTAAGATATACAAATAAGACAACATGACCAAAATTGTCAAATGACCCCTTAAAGAGTAATGGCCTTTATAGTAAATTTTTAACCATTCTCTAAAATCTTAGTAATCTTTTTAAAAAATCTTCTCCTCTGAAACTACTGGGCCAAATTTAACCAAACTTGGCCACAATCATCATTTTGGTATTTACTTTTAAAAATGTGTCCGATGACCCAGCCAACCAACCAAGATTGCCGCCATGGCTAAAAATAGTACATAAGGGTAAAATGTAGATTTTGGCTTTTTTCTCTGAAACCAAAGCATTTAGAGCAAATCTGACGTGGGGTAAAATTGTTTATCAGGTCAACATCAATCAAAACATTTTCCACTGTAATTACTGGGCCAAGTTCATTATAGATAGAGATAATTGTAGCAACTAGAATGTTCAGTAAAGTAAGATTTACAAACACATCACCACCACCAAAACACAATTTTGTCATGAATTTATCTGTGTCCATTGTTTAATATGCCCACAAGACCAAGGTGAGCGACACAGGCTCTTGAGAGCCTCTAGTTTTTATATACCTATTATGTTTGTAAATGACATTTTATTCAAAATAGAAAACTCTGACATTGAAAAACTCTTGCATACGTTAACCATAAAAGTTACAAACGTTCCCACACACACAACACGTTCTTTCACAGTCTAATAAATCCAATTATTACAATTTATATGAGATTTTTTAAGATAGGAAAAGGCTGCTATTGTAGATAATTTATGTTATAATACTAGTATATGAACATTCTCTGCAATAAGTCATGTCATGGTATAGGCTATGATAGTTATGGTTTAATAGTACGTTTATTTTCTGATCTATAATACTAAAATAACGAGGTCCAATTTGTCAGCCGTCATGGGGTAAAAACGACAAATCAAAGAATTCAACTTTATATATAGCTAATATAGGAGAATGGTGTTGATTAAAAATTACACAACTCCAGACCCTTTTGTTTTCCACATAATTAATATTGCCAATAATTGACAAGTTCGGGTTAGGATTTGCTATATACACGGGTCATAATCACAAGGTTGACCCTTCTAAATTCTATCATTGTCACATTGTTTCCTTTTGTAGTATTTTAATCAGTATGACTTTAAAAGATGACAATACGAATACTAAAATTCTAGGTTTAAAATAAGGCGTATAGGTACAGTTTTCAATTTGTTAGCGGGCATGACGCAAAACAGCGGAACAAAGAATCAAATTTATTCAATAATAATATTGGACAATGCTTTGATAAAAAAGTACTTCATTTCAGGTCCTTTTGTTTTTCAAATAGTTTATATTACCAATAATTGATAAGCACAAACAGAAAGATTTTGAAAGTAGAGAAAACTGTGCATCTTATAATCAGCATAACTTTATCAGATGACAATATCAATACTAGATATCTAGGCTAAAATAAGGCTTACACATAATTTTTTACTTTAATTCAGTCACGGACCAGCGAGTTCACGGGTGTGTTCTTCTATATATATAAAATTGAGAATGGAAATTGGGAATGTGTCAAAGAGATAACAACCCGACCACAGAACAGACAACAGCAGAAGGTCACCTGAATGTCTTCAATACAGCGAGAAATCACGCACCCGAAGGCGTCATTCAGCTGGCCTTTAAACAAATATATATAATAGTTCAGTGATAATGAACGCTATACTAAGCTACAAATCATATACAAGAAACTAAAATCAAAAATAATACAAAACTAACAAAGGCCAGAGGCTCCTAACTTGGGACAGGTGCAAAAATGCGGATGGGTTAAACATGTTTATGAGATCTCCCCCCTCCCCCTATACCTCTAGCCAATGTATAAAAGTAAACGCACAACAATACGCACATTAAAATTCAGTTCAAGAGAAGTCCGAGTCTGATGTCAGAAAATGTAACAAAAGAAAATAAACAAAATGATAATCATACATAAATAACAACAGAATACAAGCAGTGAACTGACATGCCAGCTACATATTCAATTAAACTGATTGGAAGATTATGTCATCATCATATGAATATCAGGCACAATCCCTCCCGTTAGGGGTTTAGTATCATACCATAATAACATATATGAGAAGAGAATAACCCGTGTCATGCCAACAACTGTTTTTATTTTAGATTAATGAGCTTAGTTCCGATGCAAAGACCCTATAAGTGAATCAATATTAAAGCCAAATTATGCAATCTTTAATTTACTGACAGTATCGTAACTATATCCCTTCTAAATAAGTATATTCAAAGGTTTTGTTAGCTTCTGATGTGAATACAGACATTTTTGTGCTTTATAAAGAATATTACCATAAAAGATTAAATGTGAAATACCTGAACGTATAAGAAGTCTGCATGTTGAGATCTATTTACGAATGATGTCCTTCTACCGATGATAAAATTTAGTAAATGTTTTGACTAGTAATAGTTAATGGAATGGGATGAGGAACATATTACAAAAGTCATTACTATATAAAGTTAGATAATTGACAAACGATAACCTGGTATGTTGCTGTCATTGTTAGATTATATTTTCATACTTTGTAGAAATTTTTGCTCCAGACAAAAAATATACCAGTATGGCACTAAGTCTTGTCCTGGGTATGTATTCTGATATTTTACCATAATGAATTGTTATAAATAGAGTATACACGCAAAGAAGTATCATCCTACCCGAGATAACATTAAGAAATTCCCATTCAATTAAACATTTGTTTTACATCAATGAATAAATATTTATTCATATGAAATTTTAAAATTAGAATTAATGGAAAACATACAATATTATAGAAAAATGCCGAGCAGCACAACTCTCACCAGATAAAATCAAACGGAAATCATTACACAAAAAAAAGTGGAACACAAACTGAAAAAAGAAATGCAGTAAATAATTATTAAAAATATTCAATCAAAAACACCAACATGCTTTCCGCCTGCAATATCAAATTGCAATATCATAATGTGTCCCGCGCATCGCGATACGAGTAACAAAGAAATACCGGGCGTCCATCCATCCTGTTTAGTAAGCACTCGAACCTGAACAAGTCTGGACATATTTTCATTAGATTTATTTCAAAGGTTTATGTCTAGAATGTCTTCAACTAAGTGAAAATAAGGCAACAGTAATATACCGCTGTTTAAAAGTCATAAATCGATTGAGAAAAAAAAACCCAAATCAGTGTACAAACTAAAACCAAAGGCAACACATCAACTATACGAGGACACAACGGAACAACAGAAACACTGATGTGCAAATAAAAACAACGCCAAATTACATAGAAAAGGACCTTTTGATAAAAACTGTCCTGACTTAGTACAGGACATATCAAGAATAATGATGGGTTGAACTAATTAGTTTTATAGCTACCCAACCTCCCGCTTATATAAGTTAGAAAATATCGCAAAAATTTCAACACTCCGTGACAGAAATACAGAATTCACACCACAAACAAAAAGACATAACACAATATACATCTGAACTCACGTAATGAACATCGTAACTAAACACATTTTGGACGAATAAATACCGAGATATGTCGTATAGCAATGCAAATTCACACTTGACTCGGTAAAATATTCATATTTGGGAAAAGTTACGTTCGGTACTTTACAGACAGAAGACATAGATGTTAGACAACAATCTAAGACGTGTATAAAATGATGTTTGTCAGTTGAGACCCATATATTGTAAATACCAACCAATTCGTGATGGTACTCATAAAATTTACGGAGAGTATTTTTAATATTTCTACCTCAAAACTCTTTTGGAACAGTTTCTGCGTATGAAGCACACTCCTTTATATGAAGCCCGTATAATGAGAACATGCACGAACATAACGTATCATTTATGATAAGTAAACATTATACTTTTGAGAAATTGGAAATTGGGAAGTTGAAATCATCTCCTTTGTTATAGATTTTAGTGTGAAGTTGTCCATCTGTGTCAATATTGAATAAAATATCAAGGTATCAGTGGTATCCTTAATAATGTTTACTGTGATATATAAACGGAAGAATTGACAAAAATATAAGTTATTCAGTAATGGGAAATCATCAATATGTCTGAAAGTAAAATAAATGATTATGCAAGGTGCTTTTTCTTTTTGAATTTTTGATGGATAAACATCAGTCCAAATTGACTTTTTTCAATGGGTATCCTCAGTGCTCTTCAACTTTGTACTTGTTTGGCTGTATAAATATTTTGATATGAGCGTCACTGATGAGTCTTATGTGGACGAAACGCGCGTCTTGCGCACCTGGTACCTTTGATAACTTTCTGGGTATGGGAAATTGCCTTACTTGCGCGTTGAAGGCTACACTTCAGTTACAATCATTCCGAATTTTTTGTTCATATTTATAATAGACAATATCAATGGTTGGGACAAGTTTGAAAATCAACGCTAATCAGATATTTTTACACGAGAAACGTCCGTTATTGAGGAAGCATCTATTAAAAAATGCATTGTATTTACTATCAAGTGTACCATTCTTCAATATGTTTTATAAAATTTGTATCATAGGATTATAAACATAATCAACGATGTTTCGAATGTGCTCTAAACTCGGTTCCAATTTTAAAGAGTTATGTCCCCTGGAAGTTTGAATTATAAAGAAAATTGCATTGAAAGCACTCTCACACCAACAAAGGATTGTTATGATATTTAAATTATGAGTTTGAATGAAGCATATTAATCGGTGTATAGCAATTGTTATGCCCCTGGGATTTTTAAACTGTAGAAAATTGCATTGTAGGCACTATCACACATACATATATTGTTGATTTTTAATGAAATTTTTATACCTGAATGTGACCTACCGAATTAGACTATTTACCGGATTTGTTATCACATAAGCAACACGACGGGTACCGCATGTGGAGCAGGATCTGCTTACCCTTCCGGAGCACCTGAGATCACCCCTAGTTTTTTGGTGGGGTTCGTGTTGTTTATATTTTAGTTTTCTATGTTGTGTCGTGTGTGCTGTTGTTTGTTTTTCTTTTTCTTTTTTAGCCATGGCGTTGTCAGTTTGTTTTAGATTTATGAGTTTGACTGTCCATTTGGTATCTTTCGTCCCTCTTTTATACCAAAAGTTTATATTATAAAAAGATATGAATTAGCAGACCGATGTTTTTATAGGATTCATGCCTCTTTGCAATAAAATTATATGGAAACGTTCTTGTGCCTACATTAATATACGATATATTTTTTTTTAAAGACATTTTGTTTACTTATGATCACTGTCCTTGGACAGATAAGAGACGTGCGACGCGTGGGACATTGGAACGATATCCTTTTATTCATCTTCGTACCTTCGTTTTACTCAAGTGTGCAATTTACATTAAGAACACATCATGACAAGGCCTGAATTTGTTTCCGTGCACAATAATTGTATTTCTTTTATTTCTTATTTTTCTTTATTTAGTTTGAATGACAAGAATATTTAAACATACATACGCACATTTGTTTAGACTATGAAATGGTTAGATTATGTATTATTTTAAGTGAACAATCATGGAACCTGAGTAAGATTTAAAAAGTATATATCTACTGTGGAATATGATATAAATCCTATACGAAAATGTCTGCAACATTGACATTCCTGAAAATCCTTCAACTTTGAAAATGTAATTTCAGTTGAACGCAATAGTTGGTCTTAAATTTAAAAAAAAAACATTGATGCTACAATATTTTATAATGAAATGAACCCACAATAGTGTTGTGCTTCGCTGTCGTATTAGAACATATGTATATTTTGTTTATTTGGAATATAATAGTAAAACTATTGCACGTGTAATGATAATTTAATGATTGCAATATTTAAATGTATACAGGTGTTCAAATACAAAACTTTACAGAGAGATCCATTGCTGCGATAAATGGAAAGGATATACCTGTGATGTTCGTAAGTTTTTCTAATATCATTATTTCAAATCGAATGAAAATAAATTTCTCTATTAGTTTTACATAGAACGATGCAACTAAAATCTAAGGAAAGGTAACACCCGGGAGATAGACATGAGACACGTGTTTTTAAGCGTGTGTAGATATTATATTATTATTTTTATACACAATGTATTTATTATTTATCAGCAATCTAACTCAACAATTTTTATATATCATATAGGATATAGTAAAAACTATAACACAAATTCCCATACGTTTCGCCCATTACGGCTTTCTTCATAGGAATAAATTACAACATTGAAACATCAATTACATCTCTTGGATACATTACGTTATAATAACTTCTATGACGTTCATTTGCCGCGTTTTTCGCTTTTTCAATATAAATATTTTTATTATCGTTCATACATTGTGTTGAGATCTTCAGGTTCTAAAGTTTTTATTTTTTTTTTATCCAAAAGGCTCCTTTAGTTTTTCTGTCAATTTCTGTCCCAAATACACTTTCTATGGCGGTACCTTTTAAATTTGTCATTGAATGATTGTTCTGAATGAAATGGTTGGCTACTGGATCTTCTGTTTTCTTTGTTCGTATTTTTAAAAAGTTCAATAGCATCCGTTGATATAGTGTATCACCCGTTTGTCCTACATATATAACTTTTTCACATTTTGTACAAATAATTGCATATACTACGCCTAGGGTTTTACATTTTATTTGTCCCTGAATGGTATATTCTTTGCGGTGTTGTCACAAAATACCTTGGTTTCATTTATATGTGAGCATACCACACAATGTTTACCACATGATCCATGTGAAGCCCAGGTGGTCGTGTGGTCTAGCGGGATGGCTACAGTGCAGGCGATTTGGTGTCACGATATCTCAGTAGCATGGGTTCGAATCCCGGCGAGGGAAGAAAAAAAAATTTGCGAAAGCAAATTTACAGATCTAACATTGTTGGGTTGATGTCAAATGAATCATGCCAAATATATTCAAATTGAGACACTATCATAATCTTGAAAGTTCATACAATTTAGGCGGACATCACAGACGCTGGAACAATTTTAAAATTTCCAAACACGGCGCAAAGATTGCAAATATATGCCAAATATAAATAGTTATTTGCGATGTGAAATGGCACAACTCTAAATTTCCAAAGGTTGTGACAGTTGAGATGTTATATATATATATATATATATATATATATATATATATATATATATAGATAAAAAGTCTGAATAGTCAACGATTTTCCCTACGAGGGCGCTGGATCGTTCCGATTAACGATACATGTACACAATAAATAAATTATATAAACGCCTAAAAAATGTACACAACAACACCAAATACAAAAAAAAAGGTAACTATAAAATGTAATTATTTATAACGGAGTGGCTATTTGTCCGGCCATTGCAATGCGCATGTCATTATGTGCGTTCGGAAGTGCGTGTAATATTATCTTTTGTAGCACCAGGAGGTCACGTGTAATCCGATCACTGATTTTCAATTTTATGATCATGGCTGAAAACGGCAATATCAATATTTGTGATATATTTTGACGTTTTCGGAATTTTAAAATGGAATACTATAGAATGAACTTCAAAGAATGATACAATACTCGCTACAGCTGTATATATGTTGGAAAAGATTTTCAATGCAAGAGCAGTTGAGAAAGGCCTTTACAATTGCATGTCTAACTAATTAAATTTAATTATATTTCGCAAATGAATCTTGCAAGTATCGAAATTGGATATAGTGGGATGTGGTGGGACGAGATTACCAAAAGTGGGGAAGTTGGATATAGAATTATAAAAAGTGGGGTAATGAAATATGGGGGACAACAAAGGTGTGATCTGGGGAAAAAAAGAAAAGAGGAATTTGGGAAAAGAGTACACCGTGTCACCGACCCCCTCACGTAAATTAAATAAAATCCCACCTGGAATTTCTGAATAAGATTTTAATAGTGCTGTTTGCTTATTTTATTAGGGGGAGGGGGGGGTATAGAAAAATCTCCAGCCTCTCACTCAAAATATGGATAACTTTATGTCAAGGTGTCTATAATTCTCTTTGACCGCTACAGACAACCTTTTTAAGCTCGACACAGTCCTTTATGTTAACTTAAAATGCATGAATCAAACACAACCCGAGTTTATTTTACAAGTAATTTCTTCTCTCTTCTTAAATTGGAAATATATATGATTTTTTTCTAATTATCATTATCCACATTGGACTATATACTAGTATAAAGAAAACAACAATTTCAATTACCAGTAACAAAATGGGGTCCTAACAATAAAGATTACAAACATTTGCTACCCCCTGGTGCTGCTGAAGATAATATTACACGCACACACAAATAGTGATATGCGCATTGTATTGGCCGGACAAATAGTCCTGGTACTATTCGTCCGGCTAGCCGGACAAATAGCAACTGCCTATTTATAAATATTTTGGATAACAGATATCCTTCCTCAGTGAGATTCTGATGTTAAATGAATCATCTTTAAGTCTTCTTAGATTTAACTGTTACAATCTTGAAATTTATACAATAAAAACGTCAAACCGAACATCAGTTAAGACGCTTGCACCATTCTAAAATTAAATACAAATAATAATGTGCGATATGAACTAGCACAATTCCAAAACTTTTCAAAACGGGAACGACAATTATGATGGTACAAGAATGATTACGTTAATTAAATTACCAAAATAGACAGCACTGAACGTTCTAAATTTATAAATATTTTAAATTGACAGAGTAAAGTAGCTACTTTATTCTGTCAATTTAAGATATTTCTAAATTATATATATAAAACGCCTAGAAAATCAATCAAACGATTTTAGAATAGATTTGATTATAGATATATACTATGTCCGACAGTTAGTTTCCAGTCGTTCCGTTGGCTGATATAGTCGGACGTTTGGTTTTGTACTTATTTTACTTATTACACGCTGCGACAAACAAATCTAACGGTAACTTGTGTATCGGGTATTAACCAGATTGTTGCATCTTTAATAGAGAAAGATTCTTATATTCGTGAAAGATTTGACACTTAAAGAGTGCATTATTAGGTTTAATCCACCATTTTCTACATTTGAAAATGCCTGTACCAAGTCAGGAATATGACAGTTCTTGTCCATTCGTTTTTGATACGTTTTGTTATTTGATTTTGCCATGTGATTATGGACTTTCCGAATTGATTTTCCTCTAAGTTCAGTATTTTTGTGATTTTACTTTTTATGTGATACGAATGACTCTTTAGCGTTCTGACCATTTAAGGTATTGACAATCTCAACCAATTTTCCTTAACGATTATATTAGAAATATTATCATTTTAAAAATAAACAGACGGTTTCTAAACTTTAGGTATCATTTGCATTAAGAAATAGATGTTTTATGTGTTAATGTCTTAAATGACGTATTGAATTTAATTTCAGCCATTTGTGATCCTCCTTGTTACGATGGCAAAAACTGTTATGGACCTGATTCATGTCGCTGTTCAAACAAAACCGTAGGAGGAGTATGTTCTAGTCGTAAGTTAAGATTTATTCAATGTATTATTTTGTTTAGCTGTTATTTATTTGATGGTCACGGTTAGTAGTTTTAGGTGAAACTGTTATAGTTTGATTCAATTGGTCATGATTTTAATACTACCTCAAAAAAATTGACTGACTTCTTTTCAAATGATCAAATAAAACACAAATTAACATTTTGAATCTTCATTTTATGCAAGCGATGTACATTGACAAGGTTGTTTTAAGAAATCAACGCAGAATAAGTACCGCCATTATTATTGTTTCGATTTGGCCGTTGACATGGTTGAGTTAAATTTTTTAGAAATGCAACCTAGTGTTAATTAATTTGTCACACTTTAGATCCAAATAAATATTGTTTTGCCTTTCGGTGTTTTATTCCCAATGCTGTACAGAGGATCAATATTTACGCACCAACAATTTAATATATAAGTGTCCATTAAAAGGGTATTTGTCAATTCCCGTAATTGACCCTGTAATTAGAGATCCCATTTTTAGGTGTCTCCCTTATGAGGGACAATAATTTTTTTTACAATGGAGAGCTAACAGTAAGAGCAAATTTACCTGTGCGTAATGTGAGTAATCTTTAAGGTTTTTAAATCTTTTAATTACAATAATTTGTGATAAAGATAAATACTTCTGACATCAGAAATTATTATTCATGAAAAATTAGTTAAACCGCCGATACATCAATTTTAATTCATCATGCTTTGCATTGGCAAGAGTAAATTTTGTCCGGTATGGAACCAGTCTGCGATTGAAAAAGGGAAGTAATTTGTTTTAAAAGTGTGTAATTACAGAATCAATTCGGTAATTGGCAAAGGGACTATTGCATATGTTGATTTGAATATGCATATTCAGAACAAAAAAAATGACGTAGGACTTGGCTGTGTACTTAAACGACACGCGGCAAAGTTGCATTTTCGAGGTTTTCCAAAGACTAAATGTAATACTATTGAACATTTGTAATTTGTTTGATATTAAAATTCGTTTGGATTTGTGGCTACAGGATTACCACTAAATCCACGACAATTGATACCCAAAGAATAATAATTAATCCACAGTACACGAACATGTATATTCAAACTTTTGAAACTAGAACAGTACATGTGGCACAATGTCCCTTCGCATTATCAGATATACATGTATAGTGAACCACTGAATCCTGGTCTTATTTGGTTAAACGCCAAACATATGTTTTAAAGATGCATTCTTATAAATTCTATCTAAACCATGACAACGGGGAATGTGTCAAAGAGACAATAACATGACTAAAGAGCTCTCTTTAGTTTGCTGTGCGGTATGGGTGTTTGTCTCTGTTGTAAGCCGTATGGCTACCTGTAGTTGCTAACATCTACGTCATTTGCGGGTGTCTGGTGGATAGTCTCATTGGAAATCCTAATTTATCTACATATGATACATTACTATGATAAATCTTAGTGTAGAGATTACCAACATAAGTGCGTAAAAAATGCAAGAATTACATAAGGAAAAAGTTGAATAAAAATATTGTATTAAGACAAGACAAAGTTGCATTTTCGAGGTTTTCCAAAGACTACATGTATATAAATATACTTCACTATTCAATATTATGAAACAACTTTGTTGACATACATGAATAAGAACAGAAAAGCAGGCAACATCCCGACCTAAATGAAAAAAATAACAGACAAACATCAGTAAATGACAACTTGATAAATTGATTAAATTCTGTTTTATGCCACTTTTAACACCAGTGAAAATGTCTTGGTGGTCAGCTTATTTAAGTACAGAATGCCGTAATGCCTCTAGAAAAACAACGACTTTTGTAAGGAAAATTGACAAACCACACGAGTAGAATGGCATATATTCGACTGTTTTATGGAATCTCATTTAATTATGACGTCAATTTCAGGAACGAAAATTGATCTTAGTCTCACAAATATATGTTTGAAAATAAAGGCGCTGATTGAATGCATTTTATTTTTACAGATGCGTGTTTTCCACCTTGTCAGCACGGCGGGGAATGTTATGGACTAAATAAATGTTCTTGTCGACCAGGATATGCAGGGGATTTCTGTGACGTTAATCGTAAGTATGTTAGTAAAGTTATTCATGTTGCAGTTTTCAGTTTAATAGAGCCATTGGTTAACATGCTTAGTCTTTTAAGAAATATATGAGTTGTTTTACTTAGTAGTTTCCATTTAAGCTCAGCTTAACGAAATTAAGTATATATGTGTGGTTTGATTAAAAAGTTTCAGAAATTTAATCATTAACTTGTAAAAAACATTATATACTATTCTCATTTAGAGGGCATTACACTATATAATAAAAATCCTTCTTGTGGAGTCCAGGTAGACGAGTTGCATCTAGCTTGATGCAAAAGATCCATATACCAGGTAAACAGGATATGTCGATAAACACTGACTTGTTACTGTTATAGTCCATGTTGAAATATATATACAAAAGTAAAAATTGTTGTTAATGGAAAAAAAAATCTTCTTCTAAAACCCGAATTTCTTGCTATTGGGGGGGGGGGGGGGGGTATCCATCGGAATTCGTATGATATTGTATTAAAACTGATTTTTTAAGGTAGGTTTTGTTTTATTTTCTATTCTATTGCATTATTCGCATATTTACCCATTTCAGCAAGTCAACATGGCGGCTCCTTAGTTACAAAATGTCAACTTTTGATTTGACGGAAGCTTACGAGAAAAACATGTAAATTAAAAATGACAAATGTTTAGTTTGAGAACTTAAAGAATTAAAAAGTTTTTTTTCTAGCAGTTATTCTCGAAATAACCTACGCAAGTTACATATTTATAAAGATATTTGAGCTTTATCTAACAGGGAGTAAAAAGGAACAGCCACATACACAGCATACCCACCCTCGCTTCAGATTTTTAATGACCGTATTTGTCCTATTAGAATCGAAATAATTCATGGAAGCCATAGATTGTTGGATTTACACATGGCCTGGGCCGTGATATTCGTTAATTTTATTTTATTCGCTAACGCTCAGGATAAAATTCGAATATCACGGCCAAGGCCATGTGTAAATTTCGAACAATCTATGGCTTCCATGAATTATTTCTTAAATCTATGACTTGTGTATAAATACTTCATCAATTGGAACAATGATTCGAGGCAAAAACAACAACACTTAAGAATAATTTCTGTAGATATGAAGATGCCATAAAATGTTCAAAACTCTAACGAAATCGTCATTTAAACACCGAGCGATTAACTTTTTTTCAGCATCTGATATTATATTTGTGGTAGACGAATCAGGTAGTGTTGGGAATGGTAATTTTCGTGTAACCATGGAGTATCTTGCCAATGCTGTTAATCGACTTCCTATTAGATACGACCTACTACGTATTGGTTTGGCTTTATTTAGTGGCTCTACTAGAAAAAGTTTTAAACTCGATGATCATTTCACAAAAAAACTTGTCACAGACGCTATATTAAATACATATTTTGGAAGAGGCCTAACAGATATTGATGGTGCTCTTGGCTACACATGCGGAGATATGTTCCAACTCACGAAAGGAGATCGACCTTATGCACAGAATATTTTGGTGTTGTTAACTGATGGACGGTCATCTAGTGCAAACAATCCTGGACTGCAAAAATGTAAAAGCAAAAACGTAACAATAATTGGGATAGGAATTGGGAGTAGCGTTGATGAACAACAACTCAAATCTTTGGTCTCCAAACCCGAATATTACTTTGACACAACCTACGATAATTTGGATACAACTTTGCCAAAACTGATAAAAACTATAACAGGTATGTTATTCCTGTGTCTGTTGTTAATTAAATATGTTCGTTGTTGTCCTGCGTATGCATGTTATGTCGATTATTGAATTGTTTGTTTGTGCGTTTCTCTTTCATGAATGTTCCTGGGTGTGTTCGTGCTGTGTTTGTGTCACGTAGTGTTGTCATTTTTTCGATATTTGTCCTCTTATAGTTGATGTGTATCCTACGGTTTAAGTTTATAAGTCTTTTTGTTTTCTCTCTATCAATCCATGACTTGAAAGATCGTATAACACTTGTACCAGAATACACTTTGTCAATCCTGTATAAAGCTTCACACATCAATGTCACTAGTTTTATTTTACATTCTATAAATACATTGACTCTGAAACAATAATACTGACAGATTTTTCAAAGTTGTAAAAAGGCTTAGTCGAACACATGATAGCCCTGCTTTTCAATTGCCGTTTCGTTTTCTTAATGTGTTTATAACATAACATTATGGTGTACATAGACAATGTGGAAAGTTATTTTGTTTTAACCTTCACATTTTCACAGTGTACGTTTGTGTGGACAATGTGTAATGTTTCGTTGTGATTTGACGTTTTTTTAGTTTGTGGTATGTGGTACTGTCAAATAGTTTACTTCATCTTGACAATAGGGCCAATTTGATCTATTGAAATCGGTAGATGTCCCTTTTCTTACTTCGTCGTCCGTAAACTATAGCAAATTCCCTCTCCTCTTAACCTCTGAGTCAATTGCAACAAAACTATACCCACAATCATACTTAGGCAAACTTTTTTTTTCAAATAATGTCAAAAGTACAATTGACCTTACGGAAATTGATCAAATGCTTTGAAAATCTGAGGTCATTTTCAATTTTCAATGGAAAGGGTTCAAAATACATGTACCATGACTGCGTCAAAATATTTTCTAATTTGTTTTATTTCTACCAAGTACTTATTTATGCATGCAGTATTACGATATCATACAGTAAGAATAGCTAATACGACTTGAAAATCTGAGGTCTATAGAGAAGGGGTCTTTCCATGGTAGGCGGATTCAATATACCATAGGTAACAAGCTTAATCATTTTTCTTGCATGTAAGAGTATCCCTTACATTCAGATTAAAACATCATTACTATGTTAAGTAGGATGAAAGGCTAATACAATTTAAAAATCTAAACTCATTAGATATGTACTCTTGCAAGATTGATTAGTCTCTGATGAATGTTAGGTTTCTGCTTTGAACTAGCTTTCAGTATTTGCTTGTACTCTTAACTCGATAATTTGTGTCTTGAATCGTTTTAGTATTTTTTTCCCCGTTCTGACGAGTCAATTCTTCTTCAGCTCATGTGTTTATGTTTTGAAATGTAACACTACTATTCCAGACTAGAGAATGGTTTGATACCAGAAAATATGTTTTACCCTTTGATGGTTGTCGATTGTTGCTGTATATTTTATATTTGTTTTTATCGTTTATTGTTTTGTCATTCAAATCTTTCAGAATTGGCGTGCTTGTCTTATGAATCAGATCATTATCTAACCAGAGATCGATATTTTACTTATTAGATAGTTCTAAAGTATATCGATCAGAGCGTTAGTTTTCTCGTATGAACATTTATCAACAATGCATTTATAGCTTGCTGTGCCGAACGAGTTTTACTATTTATTATAGAATAAAGCGATATTAGTTCACCGATGTTAAATTCTCGCAAATCGATCGCGATTAGTAAGATACAAAGAATAAATAGAGAGAAATACATGAACTCGAAAAGAATTGAGACTTAGTGCTTCCACTGAGTAAATACCTCCTTCTATGCATCTAACTAATATCTCATTTAGTCATTGGAGTTAATGTCCTAAAAGGACGATTCTTACGATTTTTGGGTTTTCGCTATAAATATTTGAAACTGTAATACAAAAATAGATAGAAATTTTGAAATGCAAAACTACCAGCATGGCTGAAATGAGATGTTAACAAGTTATATGAAATTTTGCAATTAAAAGACGATTCGTACACATTTTTTCTGTGTTGACATGACCGAAATGGTTATGTACCTTATCATATACGTCTTGTCCCTAAGAGATTATTCGTTACCAATTCTCATGTGTAAACTAATAACTAGAAACTTTAAAACAGAAATAGGATAAAACTTTGAATATAAAAAATTATCAGCCACATAAGGTTAACAAATATGTCAAATGTTTTAAATCGCCCCTGTATTCACATATTTTGCCGTTTTAATTTTATATGTGCCTATTATGTCGTACACTATAATAAATCAATTAACACACTTGAAACAAAAATGATGAACAAAAAAGATTTTAGGTCTTACGTTTCCAATTCATTCATATATCCTCTCTGTATTTTATTATTTTGCCAAGAGAACAGTACATGCTCCATGAATTCTCTACGGAGTCCTCGTTATCTTGTGTATTGACCTACTTGTCTGCTTTTTGAAAAATGAGAAGAGTTCAGAGCAATCTTTATATGGTTATCGTCTGTCTCTTTAGATTTTTGTCCACCAGGCTGCAAAAATGGCGGAACTTGCATATCTCGGGGGAAATGTCAATGTCCAGGTGGATATGGAGGATTACTTTGTGAAACTGAGGGTAAGTCAAAATAAAAATGTTTGAGATATTTTTTTATTTTGTTTTTTAGACATCCATTCACATGCACATACCAATCAGTAAATAAAATATACAACTATGATGTGAATGTCTAGTTATTAAAAACATGTCTAATATAAATTATTCCGTGGTACATTTCCTGATGGAAATTTAAGAGGTAAAACCGTCACAGTGTGGACAGACCATAATGAGTATGTTGATATTAAGAGATCTTACTTAAATTTGACGAATGTAACGTCCGCTTGACGAATCACACACAATACTCGTTTTATTGATCCTTTGATATATTTATGAAATCTTTATTGAAGCTTCAAACCATTACACTACATGTAAAGACGAAATGGAATGTATCACACATTCTCGGATCGTATCAATGGTTGTTGCAATATTTTGATATTGAATTTTGTGATTCTTTTTTCTTGAAGTAAATGCAAGGTGTAGCTAGGACCCATTACATGTAGCTTTTTTACAATATGTTGAAGCTCGAAAAGGACCGTATAAAATAAAGTAAAGTAAATGCAAGTTGTAGCTAGGACCCATTACATGTAGCTTTTGTACAATATATTGAAGCTCGAAAAGGACCGTATAAAATAAAGTAAAGTAAATGCAAGTTGTAGCTAGGACCCATTACATGAAGCTTTTTTCACAATATGTTGAAGCTCGAAAAGGACCTTACAAAAATTGTTTTTTCTTCAAAAGAACGAAAAGGGTAATTGCTTACACACGCACGATCGTTCGATATTACTACATTATAATATTTACATGTTCGTGGGTTTTAAAATTCGTGGATTTTAGTTTCCAAAAAAAAAAGTAAAAAATTAAAGCCTTCGAAACGAAGGTTACAAATAGTCTGAATTGACGGAAATTGCAAAGTAAACATTGATCCATCTAAATCGTAGTGACAACACTTATCAACCCAAGATAAAGTGATCAACAGATAAAGGACCATCAAAGGTGTTAATTAGGCAATAACCATGTCACCTAAAGAAATCAGGATCATAAACAAATGCTATAAACGTATCTTGAATTGTCAAATAATTCTTATCAAAATCAAGCCCAGCATGAAATTATTATTTCCCATATATACGAGAACTATGAGGATATAAAATGAACACTTTATCATTCTAGAATATCAATACCTGAAATCTGACTTTCATCGAAAAAAAAAATTTATGAGAATAAAATGATCAAAAGTTGTACAGTTTAGGTTACTAGTATTAAAGATTAAATGAGTATAATCCTGCATAAAGTTGTAATACTGTGACTGCAATTAAAATACTCCAAGTTTCGAGGTTATTCAATATATTCTCTAGATCATATAGTAGTCAAACCTTCATGGGAATCTTTCCAAGTCTGGATTTGGACAATGGTTGTTTTATTTCGTTGGACAATTAAATTCGTGGATAAAGTCATCCAGGAAAACCACGAAAATTGGTACCCATCGAATAAAAGTACTTTAACAGTATCCCGCTAGAGACAAGCTTAGTGCGAGTTAAATTAATGTGTAGTACCTTATTTTAAGTAATTTAAATATGTTTTTTTTTTCAATTGTTTTAGTGACATGCACTCCAGAATGTCAGAACAATGGAACATGTCACAATACAAACCAATGCCGATGCCTTGTAGGTTATAAAGGAGATATATGTGATATTCGTAAGTATATACTAGTACATCAGGTATATTTATGTTCGAAAACTAAACAAAAACTTATGATAGTACATATATATATTTACATTCTTGAATATTTTGTTAAATCTCCTGAAGGAAAATAATAACTCAAAACTGAAAACGTAGATTGTTTGTCCCAAAGTCACTAATATTTCATCCTTATTTGACTCCCAATTGCATAGTTGACAATGTAATGCATAAAATCTTATTTGCGAACCAGATTCAGAAAACCGATTCACTTCGATGTAAATAAATAACTAATATATTTTCCAACCTATATATTCTCATGATTGTTCTTAGTTTCTAGGTTGATTAAAGATGTATTCTTCTGACGTTTCAGTCTCATCCAGTCACATTGAAATTTCGTTGTGAAATTATTTCCAAAGCATGGGGCACAAGTGGAAAGTAGCAATGAATTTGATAAACATCATAATCAAACTTAACTCTGGGGGGAAATGAGTATTTCCAATAAGCTGTAGTTTTTGAGTAATAAAATTTTCAAATGTTAATAATAATCTAGTCAGTCTTTTAGCCACAATTTTGAGAAAATGGGTGAGGGGTAATTTTACCAGAAACATGTACATCCCATATAACTTTTTCTTTTCAATTTTCTTAGATATGTATTTTTCCAATCATTTATAACAAAGAAGTTGAAATGATATGCATTTTGTTCTTTAAACTGGAAAAAATCACAATTTTACAAAATTGACAACATGGTAAATTTGACACATAAAAGCATTAACATATGATAAAACTATCTTATATTAACGCCTTCTTATAGGTTTTTTTTTATATGAATTTATTCAGATTGGTCCACTGCATATTTATGAAGAGTATGAGAAAAAGTTTAATTGTTGAACTGTATTTTTTTTTCACGATAATAGCCCTAAAATGGGTAAAAAATGATGAAAAATGGGGAAAATAATCAAAATTATGTACTTTCAAAGGGCCGTAGCAGAAAAAGAAGTAAAACCCCCATATGATTTTTTCTTCACCAATTATTTCTTCACAGTCATATGAAACCAAAAATCAGGTTTAGAAAAAAAGTTTAATTCTAGAAATGTTTGGCTCCTCAGAGGTGTACATCCTTCAGGTTATAAATCATGAAAATACACATATTCATCTTAATTCTAATTTAATATCGCTCTTTATATATCATTTTATCTTACTCTTTTTATCTTTTAATATAAGCAGCGTGATAAGTTCATGTGTTTGTATCCAATTCCTTTTAATTTTCCACATAATCTTTTGAAATTCCTTATAGCATTACGCAGTTCCTTTTTGTACCTGTTGACCTTAACAATTGGATTTGTGTTTTAGTTTTCCTATACCAGTGTATGCTTTGACTTCATATTTCGGGTATTGTTGTATATGTGTGGGGTTAATACAAAAGCAGCAAAATCCCTAAAATTCTAAAAAGGATTCATAATATCTAAGGAGTTGGGCACTTGTAGTTTTAAATATGAATTTTTCTTTACGATTATGTCTATCTATTTGTAGCTGTATGTAATCCTGAATGTAAGAATAATGGAACTTGTTACGCAGCTGACAAATGTTTATGCGAAAATGGGTACGACGGAGGTTTGTGTGAAGTCAATTGTAAGTATCAAATACGTGCGATGTTTATGCTTTTTAAAAATCTAAAGACAGTGTACTGATCAGCCATCTTTTCGAGGACGCTGATTTATTAATAAAAATGGTTTTTAAATTGTCATAAGTGGCACAACTTAAACACAAATTTCCACTTACTCCGTGAGCAAGAATTCTATGTAATGTTTTCGTGGTCAAATTTAAAAACGATCATTCAACAATTAATGAAAACTATTTTTCATAATGTATTCTTACGTTTATGTAGATATACGTGATGTCATGTTACATGGTGTAATGATATAAACTCCGTATAAATTCAAACCGTCTGAATTGTGTCACACTGAAATGTTGCAAGCCTGAACGCAAAATTTACCACAAGTTCAACTTATTGCTAATGTATGATATGATAAAACTTTCTTTCGCTTAAATGTTACTAGTTTAAATCAGATTGTAATACAACAACATTAATGACAAGTTTCATTGCATTCACATATTATTATGAAGAAAATGTCACGGTAAAAACAGCAATCAACTACGGTTAGATCAGGTTGAACTTTTTTTAGAGCCCTCAACCTATGATGTATCTTTGTCCTTTTCAAGTTCAGAAAGTGAAATAAAACGTCTTCATGCAAGTTTTTCATATCCGAAAGATACCAAATCACATTCTATAATTCAAATGTATATAAACGCATGAAAATACGGATTGTTTGTGTTATTCAAATTTGCTTTTACAAATTGTTAGAAATTATTATAAATTAAGGAATGTATGTCCATCATGCAAAGCTCTGATTCCTTTCACGGATTTGGCTATACTTTTTGGATCTTTTGAATTATAGCTCTCCATCTTTTATATAAACTTTGGATTTCAAATATTTTGGCCACGAGCATCACTGAAGAGACATGTTTTGTCTAAATGCGCATCTGGTGCAGAAAAATTGTACCGTTAATGTGATTAACAATATATCCTCTTTAATTTTCCGGAATTTTTTTTTAAGAAAGCAATAGTTTCTATGTGTTTTTGGTTTTGTTGATAACTATTGACATTCTGATAACAAAAAAATAGCAAATCACTTTCTATAATCTTTTTCGTTTACAATTGTAGTGGCGGAAATGGCTCCTGTGTACACTCAAACCCATGTGAATGTAATAGCAGGACTTTCAAAGAACCTTTTCGTTGCAATAGTTGCAAGTAAGAACATTTGCCATGACAATCTTCGATAGTGTCAAATATTCATTGACAAGTTTTAGTGTCAATTACGAAAACCTCATTTGCGGCAGACTGCAAATTGATTGTAAAAAAATGTGAAAATGACAAGGGAAAATATTACAAATCACAGCGATGGCGATGCCTTATTCGAGTTTTAAATGTTGCTCCTTGCATGTAAATATATTTATTCATCCATAGCCTTCCTGAGTGTTCCTGGTGAAGGTAAATCGGAAAAAAGACAACTATGATTCTTAATTTCTTGAAAATGATAGTTTTCTTTAAAAGGGATAAAACATATAAATTGTCGGTGCAGAAATTAATTGCAAAGCAAATTTGAATCTAATTCGTACGATTACAATACTTGACTTTAACTCATTTTTCTTTTCGTTTAAATGACCTGTATTAATAAACAGTATCTTTTTCCAAAACTTTAGTTTACGATGTAGGCTAACAATGTTTTTTTTTAATATGGATAATATTGTGATATTTCAGGTTTATGTTTTATACTGCTTATTGTTGTTGCTTTATTCATGTTTCTTTGGAGAACCGGAAGACTGCAACCAGTTAAACAAAGAGTTACTGCTGGCATGCGAACTATCAGAAATACCATCAGAGTACGGGACACATCCAGTGGAAATGTAAATATACTTTATGGGAAAGTTAAATTAACTGGTATCAGTAACACATGTATCAAAATATGAATAACACTATGGTTATATTTAAATAATATATAATTATTTTTTCTTGACTGACGCGGAATATGGATACTTCTGTAAAAAAATAATAAAAATCTTAATTTTAAGGACTTAAGTTAAGAAAACTAGTTTGGTTCCACCGATGCAATACATGCTTAGTGTTATTTTTGATAAAAAAAAACTTTGTACAGGCAAATTCATTATGACGTCTTTACACTAAATCGTTTGGATGTTTAATGCGTATGGATTGACATGTGAGTCTTAGTCACTTGATTTATTTGTTATTGGCATTGAACTAAATATAAATAACTGCAAGTACTCTCATATCTGTACTTTTGTGTTATTGTTAGGGCTTATGTGTGCTATGTATCAATCTGATGGGTTAATATAAAAAAAGACGTAGTGTGATTGCCAATCGTTAAACTCTTCACAAAAAACCGAATGACACAGAAATTAACAACTATAGTTAACCGTACAGCCTTCAACAATGAACAAAGCCCATACCACATATTCATTAATAAATGTCTTCCAAAATTACAAATGTAAAACAAATCATACGCGAAAACTAACGACCTAATAAATGAAACAAAATGAATGAAAAACAAATACAAGTATGTAATACAGCAACAAACGACAATTACAGAAATACTTGTGCCTGACTTGCGACAGACACATATATACAGAATGGGGAGGGGTAAAAAGTTAACATGTTAGAGGAATCCCAACCTCCCCTAACCTTATACAGTGGCCTGGTGTAACAGTACAACATAACAATAATTATAAAAATCAGTTAAAAAAGGCTTAACCCATCCAAAGGATACAATTTAGAAATACATCTGACAAAAACACCTACTTGTATATCCCACAAACAAAACGACACTGAGAATACTCGCAGTTAAGGACAGCTAGTTCCAAACCCTTAACAATTGCAAAAAGTCCTGCATTCCATATTAAATTACCAATCAATACACATTCAACATCCAATGGATTAAGTGTAAAGACTTCCTAAACAGTCAGAGAAAAACATGAAATTATGCTCTTTTCAACAGATTTTTTAAATTTGTTCTGTTTAACTGTTAAACCATGAGGATGAGTTTGGCGCCAGAAAACAGTTTTCAGACTGCCATTATTTGTATTTGCCAGTTCCAAATGAGGATCATGTAATTTAGTGGATGTAGTTTGTTACTGTATATCATATTTCTTTTTCGTGAATTCTTTTGTACAATAATCAGACCGTTAGTTTTCTTGTTTTGATTTGTTTAACATTTACCATTTCGGGGTCTTTTAAAGCTAATTTGCAGTATAGGTTTTGCATTTTATTTAAATCATTACGGTACCCTATATTTCTTGACCACTAAAAATATTGGTCTCTGGTAGTAAGTTGATTCGTTGCAAATCACACCACGTCTTCCTAGTTCTATGTTATGTATTTTGTATGCATATGGATATGTATTAACACTATTATTCCGATCCTGGTATCTATGATGATTTTATTTACTATTTTTTTGATTTTTTTTTCTAAATTTCGTTTGATTGTCTTCACATGAATAAATTGAAATCTCTACATATAAAAAAAAATTCAGTTTGGAATCGTTTATAAACGGTATACATGTGCTTATTTGTACAAACATGTACATATTTGTTTTGGATCGTTTTACTTTCGAAAGTATTAAATATAAAAATAAAATACTTATAGTTTTCCCGTAGAACAACACTTGCCGTCGAACTGGTTTTTTATTAGTACATTGAGTGTTTGGAACTTTCAATGGTGTTTGTTTCAATATGTTTCCATAGCGTTTACTACATTATATGTTTTTAATTAATCAAAGCTACACACAATTTTGAAAAATTAGTAGTCTTCATTATTATTCATAGTGAATGTAGAATAAATGTATGTAATTCAACAATGCATCATATTTTACTTTGAATGAAAGGAGTAGGTCCGGTATGGGCCGATTTTGGCCTCACATTTCAGGTTCATCTAACGAATTATTTTTGGACACTTTTTAAAAAAAACACTTAAGTGTCTATTTCAATTGATTCAATTAGTTTATGTTAAAGATATAACTGATTTAGTCATTAAAAACGCTCCGATTCAAGCTTAAATATGAAAAATCTACCAAATATGCAAAAAAACGTCTCTTTTCAGATGGTTTTTGTCAAATATGAAAGTGGCCGCATCCGTTTTCATCCTCAATCTTTATATATGTTATGCATTATCATCAAATACGACTTACATTTCAATATTATGAATGAACACGAATGCGGCTACTTTTATTTAAGACGGAAACCGTCTAAAATTTGACTAAAATGCTAGAATTGTTAAGATTTCAGTAATTTAGCATGACTTAATGATTCTAGTACCCGACATATGTGCGTTGTTTTGTCAAAAACAGCCCATATTTATATAGCAGAAGTATTCTACTTTCAATTAAATAGCTAAAAGACTACACTTTCATAATTTTGTAAAACTGCTATATTTTGGGGCCAAAAAGGGGTCTTACTGAACCTACTCCTTTGGTTGTTTTGTTTTCGACTTTTGTGCCAATTGCATTTACATTCTTTATCATTTCATAGAAAGGCCGATCCGATGTTTTAGTTGTTTTATCACACATAGATATTAAATCTAATGTTTTGTAATAAGTATGATAAAATGATACATCGAATAGATATGAAAATGCACATATAACTTGTTTGTTTTATGAAAAAAAATTGTAAAAATGTTACATACTGCAGGATGAATATGAAGATAATTCAGTAAAAATAGTAAAGATCTATTAACATACTAAGAATATTAATAACTTAGATATAGTACTAAACTTTGACATTGGGAAATGAGAAATTGGAGAATAGCATTTATCAAATTCATTATTATAATATTTAACTACGGTCAATATTATAAAAATTGAAATTGGAACAAAATAAACCCAACTTGAGCATTTTGTTTCAACTCTTCATTTCAGAACAGAGCTCATATGTCGAATAACGATGATGATATATATTTTTATGGTGCAATGGAAACACAAGGACAAGATGAGTGGATAATTTCAAGACAAGATTTATCTTTAGAAACAGAACTTGCACGTGGACGATTCGCCATAATTTATTTGGCTCAATACTTTAACCATTATGAAGTCAAAAAAGTTGTGGCTAAAACTTTAAAAGGTAATGTTTAAATGATATTAATATTAATCTCTTAAGTTGGTAAATATATTACAATTCAGGAGAATTAAATTTCAACGTTTAAATAACACCAACGACCATGTTTTGGAAGAAATTGAGAATGCAACATCGCCTTTGATAATAGATTATGGACATACGTTAAATTATCAAAACAGAAACTATAAAAAGTTCTACCATCAACACATCAAAATCCTTCATATAACAAAAACGATTATGTTCGTTGTTAAAAGAATTAGTGTATTTGTATTTCAAACGTCGTTTATTAGTTTCGCATCTATGCATTGTGATATTAATAGCCTCGTTTGAATGTTTCATTTACAATAAATGTAAGTAAGAATTATGTTGTTTTCCCTGATGAAATAGATATATTTTTATTTAATAAAATACTGAAATAGTTGTACTATCGTTTTTGAATGATTTTATGTTGAAACATTAGACTTAAATGCACGTTTATTTCTCTTCTTGAAGATGATCAGAATGAAGATAATGTCATTAAGATGAAAGGGAAGATCAACTTTTATGGGTCAAAAATTGGACATCACAAAAATATCTTGGATTTTATTGGTTCTGTCAACGATGACATTCGTGAGTATAGACGGTTTTATGAATTGCTATAAACAAGTATGCTTTCGATTGCGGTACATACGACATGCATTTCTAGAACCACTCCTAAGGTTCACTCCATGCAACATGGTGTAAGGCCTAATACAAACAGAATTTTTATGATTGATCAATAAATGTTATTAAACTTTACTCCCCCTTTGCTGGCGACTTTAAAACAAATATATTGATAGGAGTATGCTGATGGCTAACTAGGTAAACATTTCAACAAACTTTCAGAGGAAGTGATAATATGCTCGAAACGATATCTGTAAATCGTATGTAATTTGATATGCTTGAACCACCAAGGAGTACGACTCAATGTTCTAAGGGATTATACAAAGTTATTGTAAAGATATGATTCCATAGATTTAGATTTGAGTTAAATTGTGTCCACTTTAATTTTTACTTATGGTCGTAAACATGATACAAGTTATGAATTATAATTGAAAATAGACGAAATTTTGTATAAGTAGCTCGAGATTACTATGACGTCTAACAGGCTATCATGACCAAAAGTATAACAATGAGAAAAGTGTCTATAAAACCGTAGTTCTCTTTTCTCCACAGCTTTATTTTCAAACTTCAGAGTATGTTAATTGTTACCAGATACAATTTCTGCTCCACCGCGAAAAAGGAATATACAATCTACGACTGCTACGTATTAATCATTAACAAACTACATGTGAATTATAAAAAAAACATCACATGGTATATTCTACCGTTTTCCTGCATTTGGAAATTATTCATTTTATCACCTTAACTCATTCTTGACCATAGACTACACACCATGGCACGTAATATTTTCCACTAACACAACAACAGGTTAATGACCCAACGATCCTATTACGTTACGTAAATGGCAATGAATTAAGCAAAGTGCATATATAACATGTTTAAAGTTTAGAAAACAAAATTAAATGATTGGTATTTGAGAATTGAGATTTTTTATTATGCATTGTAATAGTTCATATAAAGTTCCTACCAGGGATACATAGTCAGCTCATACTATATACACTCACTACTATGCATGTAGAACAAAATCTGATTAGACGAAACACATGGTCCGAGAACACAATTAATTCGTAGTGCATTTCTTTTAGAACATAAATGAAAATTAAAAAAATCCCACCTGCGCTTTCTCAATGAAATGTTTACAGTGTGTTGTACTACTTTTGGGACAAATTATATCAAAATTATAGAAAACTTCATCGCCTCAAACTCAAAATATGGACAATTTTGTGTTTAGGGTGTCTTGAAATCTTTTGACAGCTTCCGAAGTGCTAATTTTTAACCTTTTTCAGCTGGACCGAATCACTACTTTCCTGTAAAATTCTGGACCCAAATTTTTTTACAGTGTAATTTCACCCCCCTACTTACAATTTGAGGCATTAAACATGGAGAAATAAATTTGGAAGGGGTATAAAAATTATTGGCAAGTAACCCACTGTTAACACTAGGGACTATATTCAAGGGACGACAATTGTGGTCTCGGACCACATTCAAAACTATACCAAAAACACAGATTGGGAATTTATTTGGAACAATGTCAAGCAATTTGTAACAATATGCAATTTTGTATTGCATCCGTATCCCCAATCAATATCCCTATATCAAAAAGAATCTCACCCACGTTTTGTACCAATACCACCATAATATCTCATTTCCTAAAAGTTTCATCCAGTTTGTTCTTGTACTTTAAGATTTTGAATTTATATTTGTTTTTTTTTTTGTACTTTTTTGTAGTTTCCATGGCATGGCAACCATCGTAAAAATGTCATTCCCCAATTTAATTATGCATATGATGGTTAATATTATTGAATAGTTTCGTTTAAAATGGTTCAGTGATACTTTGCCAAACTTTTAAGAATTATAAGTCCTCAATTTTCTTCAATTTTGTTCATTATTTGGCTTTTTTTTTATCTTTTTTTTATTTGAGCGTCACTGGTGGGTGTTTTTAAAACAAAACGCGCGTCTGGCGTACACACTTTCAATCCTGGTATCTATAATAAGTTTATTCGTGTAATTAAAAGACATAGTGGAAGGATTATCAAAAAAAGAACAAATAACATATGTAACCACAACTCCGTTGAGAGTAGCTTAATTTACAACTTGACAAGAATTCTGTTTTGTAGGTGGTCCTATCATGGTTTTAGAATATTGTTCTCAAGGAGTTCTGAAGGACTTTCTAGAATCCGTTAGATCAAACGTCACTGTGGAATTAGAGGAAAGATTGTTCCGAATAACACTTGGTATTTGTGAAGGAATGGATTATTTATCCTCTCAGCAGGTAAAGTATTTCCTGCAGACATTAAAGGAAATATCTGTTTGCAATTTAATGAAGAACGACGAAACTAATATTGGTTAAATAAAAGCAACACAATACGTGGATGGTATTACAGATATAAAAATTATCAATTATTTGCAAATTAATTTCGTTTTGCCTTCATAAAAAATGGCGGAGCAGCGAAGATAATATAACACTACATTGTATAACAGAGCTAATTAGATTTTGACGAAAAATCATTGATTTATCTTCTCACTGTTGCCTGTGTTCAAATTAATGTACTAGTATGTGCTTTTTAGCATTCATATATCTGGCCAACATTTGTAAAATATGCATTAAATTTAGACAATCATGTATAAAATTGCATCGAATGGGTTCAATTTGTTTCTATTTTTGCTTTTTGACTGTTCATCGAAGTAAAAGCTAAGAAGGGGTGTTTCATTTAGCAGTTCGAGTAAAATGTGCTTTAAAAGATGTGGTATGGTTATTACCTACACAGTTTTTCACTAGCTGAAATCAAGTGATGTAGAAATATAACCATATTTGCAATTCTTATCACATGTAGAGTGGTGCGCTCATATTCACCGGGGACACAACTTTTTTTATTTTTAAGATTTTGAGGTGTAAAAACTTCAAAGGATGGGTGAAATGGAAGAAATATGCCAGTAAATTATATAATTACAACAAATATGATTATTTTTTAAACTGAGACAAAATTTCGACACTTACCGCAAAAGACCGAAAAATTTTCGGCCAATTTCCTGAATGAAATAATGATTTCAAAGAAGTATTTTTTAATACTTCTTTGACTGATTGCCATAAAGGAGTCGGTCCGGTAAGGACCGATTTTGGCCTCAATTTTCAGGTTCATCTTACGAAACAGTGTGGACACTTTTTAATCACTTAAGTGTTTATTTAGATTGTTTCAATTAGTTTATGTGAAAGATTTTAACTAATTAAGTCATTACAAACGCTCCGATTCAAGCTTAAATAAGAAAATTCTTCAAATATGCCAAAAAACGTAACTTTTCAGTTGATTTTTGTCAAAAATGAAAGTGGCCGCATCCGTGTTCATCTTCAACATTTATATATGTTATGTATTATCATCAAATACAACTAACATATAAATATTATGAATCAACACGAATGCGGTCACTTTTATTTGAGACGGAAACCGTCTAAAATTTAACTAAAATGCTGAAATTTTATTATGATAGCCCATATTTATGTAGCAGAAGCATTCTTCTTTTCAACTAATAGCTAAAAGACTACATTTTCACAATTTTGTAAAGTTACTCTATTTTGGGGCCAAAAAGGGGTCTTACTGAACCTACTCCTTTCAGTTCTTTACACGTTTGAAATGTCTGCTATTCATCTATAATGAAATTGATTTGATAATTATTGTTTAAAGCTGCAGTTATTTAGTTTTAAATAGATGTGTAAAAACTACGAATGTGTGTCCCCCTTTGAAAAAACATCCGAAAATTTTAGATAGCCTTTACTCTAACTTTTCTTGTGATTTTTTTTTTACAGAAACATATGTTCAAGCTAAGAATATTTTGATTTTGATGTTATCTTCATATAGAAATATCAGTATACTTCAAAAACATAAAGACTTGAACATGAACTACAGAAAACATGGAAAATTATGGCGAAAATGAGCACCCCACTCTAACTTTTCATTTTAAAATTCTGTCAAAAAAAATTTATTTTCACTAGTTTTATGAATAAATGATAATGATAATTTTGTCATGGACTTAGTAATATTGATTGCATTTTTGAAAACAAAAGTTTAAAACATGTTTCCGTGATGGTTTTACAGGAAGATTGTTATCAATGTATAAACTGCTTTTCGCCTTTTGTGTAAGGCATATAACTATTGTTTTTATTACACTCGAAGATTTTAAATAGTTGGAATCTGCTATTTTTTTAAGGCCATACTTTAATCCATGTCATTTCGGCTCTTGGGGTAAATTGTCTCATTGACAATCATGCATTGTACCATAAATACATGTTGTATATCAAATGTGTTTATTAAGAGGCCTATGCATATAAACTCATCATAGACATTTGGTAATCAAAATAGATATTGTCGATTTCTTTGGAGGCAATTATATGACAAATTTCACACGTTTTTATTAAATTTTGCATTGGAAAACAATCATTAAACAAATGAATTAATTTTTAACGCAAAAAAGTATATATATAGATGCTTCCAATATAATTTAAATGTGCTGTTCAAAAGTGTTAAAATAGTACTGAAATTTTACTAAAATGTTTGAAAATGTCATCTTGAACCTATTGTCTTTTATAAATTATTCAGAATTCGGAAATACGCATAAATGTTTGCTATGTTGCTATAAAAAAGGTATGACACAATTTTTTTTATTCCACACCAATGACTTTTACTGAAAGTCCTCGAATCTTTACTAATGCTAATAAAACCATTAAGAACGCATATTATTCTATGGTTTTATTAGCGTTAGTAAAGATTCGAGGACTTTCAGTAAAAGTCATTGGTGTGGAATAAAAAAAATTGTGTCATACCTTTTTTATAGCAACATAGCAAAAAGTTTACCTTTTTTTCTTATAAACACAAATTTATTATTGTTTTAGGTGGTACATAGGCGTTTAGCAGCACGAAATGTGTTACTCAACGATCAGTATGTTCCGAAAATCACAGGATTTGGCCCCGATCCGGAAACAGACGAAACAGGAGACACAAAAAAATCAGTAAATATCATTTAGATAAGTAAAGATATTATTATAGACAACTTTCAACACCAGATCTTTTCAGATGATGTCATCAAAACCCTTCAAATATAGCATAACTAACTGGTTTCCTTTTGTATGCATGTTTTATTTTGGAGAAGGGGGTAATCGATAAACTGATATACTGACTTGTTTTCTGTGTTTTGTCTTCTGTTCTATTATTTAAAAAAAGAAAAGAAAATGTGGTATGATTGCCAATGAGACAACTCTCCACAAGAGACCAAAATGACACAGAAATTAACAACTATAGGTCACCGTTCGCCCTTCAACAATGAGCAAACCCCATACCGCGGTAACAGCTATAAAAGGCCCCGAAATGACAATTATATATATTTGTAAAACAATTCAAACGAGAAAACTAACCGCCTTATTTATGTACAAAAAAAGAACGAAAAACAAAAAGGTAACACATTTAAAACAAACAACAACCACTAAATTACAGGCTCCTGACTTGGGACAGGCACATACATACATGTACATAATGAGACGGGATTAAACATGTTAGCGGGATCCCAACCCTCCCATAACCTGGGACAGTGGTATAACAGTACAATATAAGAACAAACTATAAAACTCAGTTGAAAAAGGCTTAACTCATCAGATGGACAAAAACATTTGTCTGTTTTTCTTTTTCTGTTTTAGCCATGGCGTTGTCAGTTTATTTTCAATCTATGAGTTTGACTCTCCCTCTGGTATCTTTCGTCCCTCGTTGACTAAATTGTAAATGCTAATCATTGACATATATTTGTTTATCAATGTGACAGCAACCAAACGACACAAAGTAGAATATATGACAACGGAATGTCCGTTAACGGGTTTCAATGAAATTCGAATGACTATAAAAAATCATTAAATAAATTTCACTGATACTTACTGAAAGAAAGACAAAAAGTTATTTGAGAAACGATAAAATTTCTGTTACTAGTATATATGCCAATGATGATGTTTTATTTCTATACATGAGAGATTTCATATTTTGTTTTGTAGGAGAGAATACCAATTAAATGGATGGCTCCAGAATGCATGAAAACAACTAAATATGCAAATGAGTTGAGTGATGTGTGGTCTTATGGTATCGTTATGTGGGAAATATTTTCTCTTGGTAAACCCTTATATCTTCATTTTTAAAGTTTTCAGAGTTTGGTTTAGAAACAATTAAAAATACAGACACGATTATAAAGAAAGATATGCTTTATGTTGTAGGCTGTACTCGGTAAACTATGCAATGGTGTTTAATTATTTAGAAGAAAAAAATGCTAACAAACACAAAAGTTAGCAAACGCATTTATAAGATATTTTAAGTCAAAATGCTTCAAACTTTTAATTTCAGTTTAAAAGACCTAGCTAGCTTAAGTTATGCTCAATTTAAAAAGTACAGTTTAGTTGTTTAGAAGAAGAAAAACGCATGCTAACAAACAAAAATTTATACATAGCAAACGCATTAATGAGATATTTTATGTCCAAATGCTTCAAACAAGTTTTTCATAAGTTACATAAGTCGTAAATATTACAAGAGTTCCTGATACTGCAAAATTAGAACAATTCTGCAGTATTTAAAAAATTATGTAAGTATATAGATAAATTAATAAGATCTTATTATCTCAGACTAGACTTTGTAGTGCAAAAACTTCTGTCTTCATATTACCATGAAGATGAATTTACCAACTATTTTACATGGGTATGTTGGGTAGACCAAACGTTTTCCATAGAAACAAACTACCTACACAATGTACGGGAGTCCTTGAAAAGCATTTATAACTTTCAAAAAGTTTCGTTTCTATATACTTTTATTTTGACTAAATGTATACCACATACCCATATTTTTATGTACAGTTTAATAAGACAATATTCAATTTCTAAAGGTGAAACACCATACCCAGGCATACAAAACACAGACGTACCTAGTGTGGTTAAACGTGGCACTAAAATGAAGAAGCCAGAACTATGTGATGATGCGTATGTATAATAAAGCACTTTATTTTATTTTCCATTCAATTTGTAAAATATTGTTTAACTTTTCATGAGAATACAGTGCTGATTAACATTAGGCAGGAAGAACGAAGGAACGCACAAACCAGAAATATATGCAAAAATTGCCTGCTATGCACATACATGTAGTATACACTGTGTTTGCATGAAAAAAATATACTCTTTTTTTTTAGCTTCAAGTTGATGAATTGCATCATTTAACTCAAAACTAACTTGAGATTTAAAACCATATCAATGTTCATTAATGGTTTATTTTGCGGGGATGTTTTAGTCCTAAAAGATTTGTATTGAGTTTTGCAACACTTGGTGTCGATCATACTAGTACCTGCATGAGAAAAAAAAGTCTCATTGGAAGTACAACTCGGTTATGTTGTGATTGGAATCATGCAAATACCAAAAAAAGAACCCCACTACAATATCAAATATTTAAAATCAAAATCTGTGCAGACACTGCTATTTATTTCTTTTATTTTCGATGAAAATTGCGATGGGGTTCCAAACCCTAATTTAGCAAGTATGAACATAGCTCACATTATAATGAAAATGATATCTAAATTTTGAACTGGATATTTAACATTGACCAAAAAATCAGTCTGACACTGACGGATGCACTTATTCATGGAGGTGCAGAGGGACTTACAGAAGGAGGGACGAACAGATCAGAACAAAAAAACATGTCATCCTTCTGTGGTAGTCGAGCATTAAAAACAGAGAAAGACAATGTTGCTTGTATTTATTTCACTCATAGGAACACTATCTGAATGCTGTCGATTCCTACTGGAATTGTAACATGCATGAATAAAACTGAATATTATTGAAATTGGACATTAATGTATATTTCATTCATATACATATGCATATTGACTGTACAACTTTTCGATTTCTGTATTTAGGCATTCTACTAGTTTATATTTTCCACTGACCGTTAATGACGTCTTTACACTAACTAAATCCATTAGGTTTTGGATATATACTTATTGATATTTTTGATACTTGATTTGTTGTATAAGTTGTTATTGGCTTTGAAGAAGCTATCAGTAACAGGGAGTACAATTATATTCTGTCCGTTGTGCGGAAGTGTAAATATACTGTCGCGTCCACTCTGAGATTTTGTAGGATGTACGTGAGCTTTGTATCCAACTGATGAGGTAAGCCCTTGTCAACTGTTTGTGTACCTTTAAACGTTTCCATATCTTGGAATTACGACATTCTTTCTCTCTCAGTACAACTGGGTGTGTCATGACTTTACCTTTCGTAACTGATGAAGGTTTTGTTCATTTGAAACACTTGTCGTGCATAATAAAATCTATATTTATATGCTTTTATAGCGATGCCTTCATAAAAAAAGTTATCTTTTATAGGTTTTACAAAATTATGCTGAAGTGTTGGCACTATGATCCACGTAAACGTTCAGGATTTGAACAAATCAAGCAAGAATTGACCAAGCTTTTTACAGAAGAATCTGGAGACGACGACTATTACATGTACTACAAAACAAACGAGGTCTAAAAATTTCCAGAGTCTGAATATCGTGTCAAGATATTGTTAGCAAACAATAGCATCCATGAACATAAAATTAAATAAGTTCGCAAAATGTTTATTTTGTTTTTAAAAAAAGCTTCTATTTTATAGCTTTTTACTTTTGTATAAACTTGTATTTTGAAATTCGTTCTTTCATTTTATGAACGTTCAGATTATTCGACAAAACTGAACAACAGAATAACATAAATGATAGTGTGTTAAATATTTTTAGAGACGTCCTTCTGCGAAGAAAATAAAATCTCAGTATCAAAGTATTTATGTTAAAAAAGGACAAATTTAGATACACCTTTTTGTGGGAGATTTTCTTTGAAAATTCATTAGAAGGTCAACTTTACTTTGTCGGAATTAAAACCTTGCGTCAAAAATTGCCAATAAGTTACTGCTTTTCAAACAAAAATAATTAAAACCCTCGTCGTTTGTATCGGTATTAATCATTTCTTTCTGTGCCTCTAAAAATACACAGGGATTCTTCCTAGTAACATCGTCAGTGTTCTTGGCTTTCGGGGGCATGTTTGGTATAACAATATAATTGGTAAAATTTGTCCTTTTTATTGGACAATTATCTGATATACAAAGAAATTAACAAATAAAATGGATTTTGCGCATAATTTAGTTTATTTTTATTAACTATTCTATGTATGCATGTTTTCGCTGTTCTTTTATCTGTTAACTTTAGAATTGTTGATTTTAATCATATTAGGAACAATAACATTTAGCAAGTATAAAGTCTGCTATATGCTTTATTTGAATCAATTTTAGTTCACCTGATTAGAAGAGTCAAGTGCGCATAGCTCATCAACTGGTGTCTGTCGTCTGTCTTCTTCCCTTCTAGTTTGTTTTAATCTTCTCGTTTTAAAAATACTGGAAGTATATTGAACCAACATGTGAAAACCATCATTCTTGTGGTATCTAATTTTAAAATTGTGACCGACGACCCCGCCTTTAAACCAACATGGCCAACATGGCTACAATTAAGTATAGGGGTAAACTGTTTGTCTTATCTTAGAAACTGCTATTGATGCTGAAAATCCGACAAAGCAGGAATGTCAAAATATTGATGATCTACTATCTGTCTGTATATACCAAAACCGTCATACGACTTTTTATAGTAGTGATTGTCGTTTAATGATATATTTAGCCTATGACAAAAAAAGTACAATTAATATTCTAACGAACAGTAACTATGAATAATAGGTAAGAAACAGTAAAAACAAACATAAACCTTACTTGTAAGATTAGAAAATAATAAAGTAGACAACTTGAAACTTGACAAATTGTGATCGGGTACTTATACATCCCCACAACAAAAAGACACTAAGTACAGATCTGAGAGTACTTGTTCATACACAATAACTAATGAAACATTTATTTATCTAAGACTTAAATATCCATCAGTACACACCCAACATAAAATAGGTCACTATCACACTTTGTAACTAATAGTATTTATGGTATTAGTAGGAGAGATTTGTTTTCTTACCTTTGCTTTTCTTTGTCGTTTATTTAGTTTATTTTGTTTTTGTTGATGTAATTTCGTATTAATTGTGTATTAATTAATTAATATGAAATCATGAACTATGATTTCATATTAATTATGAACTTTTATGTGCAATGTTTTATTTCTAAATGTATTTTTTGCATTTTAATAAATGTACTTTTCCTCAATTTAGCTTTTTTTCTATCATATAACAAAACAAGTTCTGATTCTGGCTAGTGCATGCAATACTAGTATGTTTATGGTATTTGTATGTCTGACTGAAATATATATTGACTAATTAGTGTTTTAAACATTACCGTGTATGGCTTTACAACGTTAATCAGATTAAAATTGTCAGAACAAAACATTTGTGTCACAGACAAATTTGGAAGGTCATCAACTTATTCTTATTTATTATTTGTTACTTATTCCTTATTCGTTACGTATTCCTTATTCCTCATTCCATATTCGTTACTCATTCCTTATCCCTTATTCGTTATTTATTCCCTATTTGTTACCTTTTCGTTACTTATTCCTTCTTCTTTACATATTCTTTATTCTTTATTCATTACGTATTCGATTTTAGTGTATTTCCCCCTTTTCTTGCTTTACTTTCTTATCTCTGGTCATGATAGTTCTTGGTTTGTAGAGGTGCAACTACACATCCAGTGCAAATGTACCCGTTTCAGTTCTCGACTGATATCCTGTTACTTATTCGTTCCTGATTCGCTTGTAATACGTGTGTAGTACGTTGCAACTTTTAAAAAATACTTTTCCATTTTTTTTCTTGTCTCAGGTGTTAACTATGGGTTAATGGAGGTCAAATCACACTATTGGCGCGTGTATATCCGTTTCAGCGCTCATCTGATACCCTGTAACTCATTCGCTTGTAATATGGGTATCATACGTTGCAACTCAAAAAAAGTCTTATCGATTTTGTTCTGGTCTCTTGTGTTAGCTTTGGATTCTTAGAGATGAAATAACCATATAAGCGCGTATGTTCCACTTTCAGCGCTCGACTGAAACCCTGTTACTTATTTCTTCCTTTTTCGCTTGTTATACGTGAATTATATGTTGCACCTTTTATAAAAAAAAATCGTTTCTTTCGTTTTAGTGTCTCTGGTGTGATCTTTGGGTTCTTAGAGGTGAAATAACCATATTAGCGCCTATGTACCCGTTTCAGCGCTCTCTTGATACTCTTTTAATTATTCGTTCCTTATTTGCTTGTAAAACATATGCTTTACGTAGCACCTTTCGCTTGTAATAAGTGTGTTATACGTTACACCTTTTCAAAAAACCTCTTCAATTTTTTCTTGTCTCTGGAGTTGGCCATGGGTTTTTAAATTTGAAATAACCATATTAGCGCGTATGTACCCGTTTTAGTGCTCGATTGATACCCTATTACTTAGTCGTTCCTTTATCTCTTGTAACACGAGAAAAGAATAAGTAATAACTAACGAACAGGTTACAAACAAGAAATAAGGAAAAAGGAACAAACTTGACGACCTTCACATTTAGATACTATCGAATTTCCTCTCACTTCGTTCGCTATCCTAATAATTTATTCACAAAACCAGGAGTTATCTTTGTTATAATAGTCATTTCACAGAAATCAAAAGATAGATTTACTTCATTTGGATGTTTAAAAAACACATTTCAGTATATAATTGTTTTCATAGCAAAGGCCTTCTAATTTTCAATTACATGACTTGTATATTTATTTTTCTTGCATGCGCTTTTAATATTCTCATATAATTAGTGTCTACGCTTGTCTATATTACTTGCACTGGCAAAATAACACAGATTTCTATTATAAGTTTTGAATGCTCAGCAACGCAACAAGTTTAGTTGTAGATATAAATTTGTAGCAGAAAATCATATTGTAAATGTCTTTGCGATTTAGGTCTTTTTATACATCGCAAGTAATCAGACGTTTGGAAGTCTTAAACAAAATTTCCCACACTGCTGCTGTCTGTGTTGTTTTTATACTAGCAGAAAGCTATTCCACAAATTCACGTTTGTGTTTAGTTTTCTTTTTTTTTAAGAAAAAATCAAATGTCAAATGATATTTGATTGAAATTTCTATTTGTGCACTGCTTAACTAGATTGAACATAATTATTATTCTTAAATATTTGTAAAAATATAATAGTTTTGAAAAATAAGTATGTTCATATCAATGGATAATTTACGTGTTAATAAAAATATTAAGGTGAATGACTATACACCGTTTATCAGATAAAAATTGATAGAACAAAAGATTTTTGTCACGGATGAATTTAGATACTTTCACATTCCTTTTCATTGGTTCTATTTTCTAAGTAGACCCTTCCGCAAACATGATTTATTTATCTTATAGTTATATCACAGAAATCCATGGACAAGCTACTTCCTTAAACTATTTACTTATTTGGACATTCGTTGTTGATTGACCTGGTCATAAACTGATTAAAGATACAAAAACAAAAAGTTTCAGGTTTTTATTTTAACGGCATAATGCGGTCACTTGGACTAGTTTTTACATTGATTGGCCTCGATCAGTCAAAACATTTCTTTTCTTTAAATGCCGAATTTATTTAGTGAGGAATACTATTGGTTGAAGATATTTACCCCTGGGGTCTTTTTTTCAAAAGGATAATCATGTTTAAAATATTATTATACTTTTTACACTAATTATTGTTTTTTTTTTTAATAACACCAATTTAAAATATCAACGGACGTACAAAAGGGGAGTGAACTGAACAAAACATTTGCTTCCGCAAATTTACAAATCTTACACCGCTGTGTTATTTAGACGATTATATAAACAAAATGTATTTTCAGCCTTGTATCACCATCACTGGTGATCTGAGGGATGAAATCTGTCGTAGAGTTGTCACTGCTTCAGACGTACTTATAAATACATAAAATTGAGAATGGAAATGGGGAATGTGCCAAAGAGACAACAACCCGACCATAGAAAAAAACAACAACAGAAAGTCAAACAATATAAGCATAGGGTCGTGTTTAATATCGTAGCAGCTACGTAGCGGCTATGTAGATGCTACGTAGCTGCTTTCAATATCTATGTAGAAACTAGGCTAGCTACTCGTTCAATAGTCATAAATCTACGTTGCCCGATGTAGCCGCTACAATATTGCACATGTACATTGTACATTTATGACAAATTTAAAACAAATTGCTTGAGAGTTTTTGTTTAAAGTAGGCTTCATAATTTTTGTATTAAAATGAGTGACAAGTGATTATTAAAAAATCTCCACTGGAAGGCTCTGACAGATTTTGTGAGCGTAAAAACATTGTTTTAGTTAGCCGATAAATATATGATAGATTCTGAAATAAAGTTAAAAACGGAAAAGAAGCCAACAAGTCAATGAACGTCATGATAGTGTTCAAACTTATGAAAAGACATCGACTGCAGCTAAAGATTGATTGGTGTTTCCTTTGCACCTCATCTACACAAACAGGCTACATTGCTGCGACCAATGCGATAAAAGAGTACATCAGTAACACTTAATAAATCGTCATTGAACTCTAATCCTCTGAAAAATATTAAGATCCACTAAATTAATATCACTTTTATTCATTAATAAACAAAATAATATATATATGGTAAAGGATTTTTGTTTTGGTAGTGGTGGTGGAAGGTTTTTGAGGGATGAGGGGAAATTGGTTTTTATTTTTCACATGTTTTAAATTTTTGTTTTTATTTCATTCCTGAAAGAATATTTCCTTCTGAACTCGAACAGATTTAACCTTAGTCTTATTTGAAGTCGGTTCATCAATAGTAAATATCAGAGCACATACATGTATCTGTCACCAGAAAACGATGCCTGGAAAGATAAAAGATTAGATTGTAAGATAATGGTTTCCCCAAACTTTAAGCCCTTTTAAAGTACTTAGAGTGAACACTTATTAGACCTCCGGTTTGAATCAATACTATTTCAGTTAACAAAAGTATGGCGAAGATATCACAGAGTTGGCTTCAAGCAATAATATTTCTTTTGTCTTTTCATTTTTTGTTATGTGGGTGAGTACAATAATTTTTTGCTTTGTAATTTTTCAATAATTATTTTGTATTTTATAGAATCATAATTTGTAATTTGTTTTCCTGGTAATTAACTGGTCGCTAAAAATAAACTTTTTTGAAATGTTAAAAAGTTTCATGTTGAAGAAAAAAAATGAATATTCTTCAGTTGATTTTTAAATTCTATCTGTAACCGGTTGCCAAATTGAAAGTTGTTGCCTGCAAGGCAAAACCTACTGTTCATGCTTTGTTTTTTTATCCTTTAATTTCCAAGAATGGTAAATTAGTGATGAAGGCAATTTCAAAAATATTTGGATATAACTTGGACATGCTGAACTTATATAAATGAAAGAAAGATAATATTTTCATTTCATTATTCAGTATTTACTACAATTAAATTATTATTGACAATGATTAAAATTCAATGTTTAATCTCTCTTATTATCAAACGTTCGATTGTTTATCGATCGTTGTCCTTCCATGTACTGGTCTACATTACGCCCCCGCATTTGGTCATTTTCTGTCGGGTTTGATGAGGAACATATAACAAAATTATAAAAGTGATTTACTAAGACTAAAATAAAATTTTGTATTCGCGCAAATTATTGGATATGCTTATTACATTATCATGATTGAACCGAAATAACCTGAGATTACCCCAGTTTTCTATTGTTTCTTTTTTTAGGGGGGAGGGGGGCGATGCGGTCACATTGCTTAGTCTTTATGATTCTATGTTGTGTATTTTGTAGTATTGTTTGTCTGTTTTTTTTTTCTATTTTAGCAATGGCGTTGTCATTTTACTTGCGATTTATGAGTCTGAATTTCCCTCTGGTATCTTTCGTCCCTTTTTCTAAATATACAGACAACATTGTATTATACAATTAAAGGTTGCTTATTCTATAAACTTTTCTGTATATTTTTTGTTTTGTTGTCTTTATACTATTATTTCAAAGCTGTGTTACTAGTAAAGCGTTTTATTGTTATAATTTTTTTTATGTATATACCGTTTAATGTGTTTCAACTTTTGATTGTGCCATTTGGTTAGGGACTTTCTGTTTTGAATTTGCCTCCGAGTTCAGTATTTATGTGATTTTTATTTTTGTTAAACAACGTTTGTCGTTAGTTTGCTGGTACGACAGCATGCAGCCATGTCGGTATAGTAGGTCCCTGTACTGAGACGTAAAATTGACCTGTAAATCACCAATATTCGAGGAAAATTAGATACAACAATCCTTCTTCAGATCCTAAGGCATTGAAAATTACTATGGCTATGACCTTGATTAAGTTTTAGCATATTTGTTGACATCCATGAACGAATGTCGGAAAGACATTATTCAAGTTTTGAAAAATAGTTCTCCCAGTTGTCTAGCGGCTTGATAACCATGTACACTTGTGTATCTTCCGCATATCAGTGGTATGTCATGCCATATTTCGAGAAAAGACATAAAAAAATCATCCGGATCGAAATGAAAAGTTCATCTACTACAAGTCAGCATCACCAAACAATGTATCAAACGACGGATCCAGAATGCTCATATGAGTACGAGTGTCTAGATATTTTCATAATCTAATTTTATTATAAAGGAACTTCCATTTGTTTCGTGACATTGCTACTCGTTAAAGGAAATGTGTAATTCATTCATAAAAAGTCGGATTTATAATTTGGTTTATCAAAAAGAAGTTATTTCAAAGATATGATAAGTAAATATTTCCTTATAATATTATCTACCGATACACATTGTTCTTATCCCATGTATATAATATGAAAGACATAATTTGTATACACAATAGAAAACGCATGGTACATAGATGGAGTTGATTTTAATGTATGTGATAATTTTTCAGTTTTTTTTTAAGTGGTCATTACACTAGCCTGACCACGCACAAATATATAGTTATATACAAAACGTTTCACATATATAAAAAAAAGCTTCATTGTTTGAATTTTGTTTTAGACATTTGAATAAAAATTGCATTTCATTTCATGAATTATCATAATCAAAATCCTAGATTTAGTTACGCATTCGTTTGATATTTTGCAATATTTCAAGTTTTCCAAGAAAAGAAATATCGTATCTAGAATTTAAAAATAAGAAATATCTGCATTTATGACACCCACAAGTATTAACTGATTTCTGATTTTTTTCTAGCTTTGCTATACTCAATTTTGAACAAAATTCCCCTATTTTCTAAAAAAGAAAATTCCTGCTAAACTTCACCCACTAGTTTACAGTATATAAAAAGATTATAAATAGTAGTTCTTTTTCAATACAATAGTGACACTTTCCGTTTTGGGCGATTTTTTTTTGTAATTTGGCTTCCGTGTAAGTTATAACATGAAGTAATTTCCATTGCAGTTGTTTCGATTTCCGGAAAACTAATTCTAATCTAAATTACCCCAAATAGATATTTTTTCCGACTGCAATGATTATTTATACAGCCAGGTGTCATCTTTTATTAGAAAGCTAATTAACTTATTGTGATTTGTAAATTGATTTGATTGAATTTTCATTCAGTTTTTAAATGTTATTCTTATATGACGTGCTTCTTTCGCTTAGTGAACAATCTCCTGCTCTAAATCTAATAAAATTTGTTTGCACATACTTTTATTGACCTCTTCAGAATAATAAAATTTTATGAAATTATCATGCACTTAATATGTTTCCTTAATTTTAAATCACTTTCAAACTCTTAAACTCATTCTTTTATTATGACTGTAATGTGTTGAATTCCGAAATTGACATATTTGACCTAGGTACGACAACCGTTTCTGCTGGCGGTTCAAACTCCTCCCTCTGAAAAATCACAGTGCAAGCCGTTTGCCTCTTCACAAACAAAAAGGGGAGGTTCACGGAAGAGTCTACAGAAACGCTTTTACACTTATACTTATTGGACATAGAAATTACCTAAATTGTCCTATTCAGAATCGAAATAATTGATGCAAGCTATACTTTATTGTAGTTTTAACATGGGTAGGCATTATATTCGTAATATTTTAGCACTCACTATCGCTCGGGCAAAAATAATCACGAATATAATGCCTATCCATGTTAAAACTACAAGGAGGTATAGCTTGCATCAATTATTTCTTAACCATAATGATTGTTTCCTAAATCATGCTTATTATTGTACATTTACCCCTTGTAACACATACATGTGTCTGAGTGTTGCTTTACAATAAAACCTTGAAACTTGCTGAAAATTTTGAGAAAAGTATTAAAGGATTTATTGTTATAAAGTTCCTATATCTTTTTTTTTCTTCCAATAGAAGCAAAAATCGCATGATATAAAGCACGAACCTTGACAATTGCTAAATAAATTTTACTCCATAAGGTCCTCATTCGTGAAAAAGTTTTGAGTGTTCTGCAAGTCAGTTCAGAATCTAAAATTATTTTTGATAACATCTAGACATTTAATTTGCTCAATATCTCTAGTGTCCGAACATGAACATATAAAGTTTGTATCATATTTTCCGTCTAGAGACCTTAACCAGAATTTACCTATTGCATTCTATTCACAAAAAAAAATGCATGTTTTCTGAGTTTATAATACTTTAAGGACCAAAAATTCCTAAACGTTTTGCCAAATACTGCTAAGGTAAACTATTCCTGGGGTAGCAAAGCCTTAGTTTTATTTCAAAAATTCTAAGTTTTGTAAACAGTTAATTTATAATTATTGACAAATCATTGATTACTCAAGTCAACACAGAAGTGCTGACTACTGGGCTGGTGGTTATTAAAACACAATCAGCAGTGGAATCGACCCACTGGTTGTAAATAAATTCATCATAGACACCAGGTTTCAAATTTTATATTTGCGCCAGACGCACGTTTCGCCTACAAAAGACTAATCGGTGATGCTCGAATAAAAAATAGTAAAAAGGCAAAATAAAGTACGAACTTGATGAGCATTGATGACCAAAAATTCGTAAAGGTTTTGCCAAATACAGCTTAGGTAAACTATTCCCGAACTAGAAAAGCCTTAGAATTATTTTAAAAAATCGAAGTTTTGTAAACGGTTAAATAAACTCAAAAAGACATCATAAATACCAGGATTACCTTCTGTATTACGCCAGACGCGCGTTAATTTATAATAAGGAACATATCAATGATGACTCAAGTCAACACAGAAGTGCTGACTACTAGGCTGGTGATACCCTCGGGAATTAAATCGCCAGCACATCAATAAACGACAACCACTGAACATCAGGTTCCTGACTTAGGCCAGTTGCACACAAATACAGCGGGTTTAAAAGTACCAACCTTTACACTTACTTTAAACAACAATAGAGTAACATCACAATATAAAGTATAAAGACACAATATGAAAAATCAATTGTAATGGCTTAATTCAATCAAAAGACATATTAACACAAACTAGTGAAACCATTTAAAAAAAAACCTCTGCATTTTAGCATCTGTCCTAAATCAGGAAACTGAGGTTCAGTAGTTGTCGTTTGTTTATGTGGTTGTCGTTTTTGGTATAGATTAGAGGAGCGTTGGTTTTCTGGTTTGAATTGTTTTCACTAGTCATGTTCGGGGCCCTGTATAGCTTGCTGTTCTGTGTGAGCCCAGGCTTTGTGTTGAAGACCATACTTTAAACTATAATTGTTTACTTTTATTAATTGTCTTCTTATATCAATATACACTGAACGAAAAAAATATGATCTATGTCACAAAGTTATTACAATATCAATAAAATAAGTTTTGAAATAATAAACACCTTCAAAACGGCAACCATAACATTGAAAAAAAATCCGACAAAATGAATAATGTACACAGGAAATATTTATATGCCGTATCTACGATAGTAGATGGGCATTATGTTTTCTGGCCTGTGTGTCCGTTCGTTCATATGTCCTTTCGTCCGTCTGTCCCGGTTCAGGATAAAATGTATGGTTAAGGAAGTTTATAATGAAGTTGAAGTCCAATCAACTTGATACTTAAAACATATGTTACCTTGATATGATCTTTCGAATTTTAATGCCAAATTAGATTTTTACCTAAATCTCACGGTCACCTAACATAATAAAAAAAATGATAGTGCGAGTGAGACAACAGTGTACTATGGACACATTCTTGTTTATAAAATAAATAATTCTGTTGTTCATAGTACGGAAAAGGGGTGAAAATGTATAGTCATACCAAACAGTTACCAACGCTGTTTTATATATATATATATGAACGTAGTTTTCAATTTAGACTCGTTTATATTTTTTCGTTTGGGCTTGTATCATATTTTCCCTCCGGTTTATATGATCCGTTCATCCTATATTGACTCTTAAAATTCAAGAGTCGATCTGAAATTGAGGGTAAATTATATGGCCTTCCAAATACCGTTTCGATCCCTAACATCACTGAAGAGACATAAATTGTCGAAATCTAGATCTGGTGTACAAAAAAAAATATTGACACCTTGTGTTTGTGGCATGACATCTTGGTCACAAGTTTATCGTTTTCTGTTTAGTATTAAATTTATATCAAGATCCATTTAGTTACATCTCGTGATCAATTTTATTTGGCAATCGCCAATGACAGTCAGCAGGGTTAAAGACATCAGTTGTTCGACCTGTTAGTCAAATGCGTTTTGTTTAAATATACTTTTTCACTTTTTTGGTCTTTTGGAAAATGTTGTTTGTGCTGTTTTTAGACCCTTCTACAACGAAATTTGTTTTACATGCACACGTATAAAAATTGCGGTTTTTATCCAACGCAATCATAGGTTTGAACGTAGTTTTCAATTTAGACTCGTTTATATTTTTTCGTTTTGGCTTGTATCATATTTTCCCTCCGGTTTATATGATCCGTTTATCCTATATTGACTCTTAAATTCAAGAGTCGATCTGAAATTGAGGGTAAATTATATGGCCTTCCAAATACCGTTTCGATCCCTAACATCACTGAAGAGACATATATTGTCGAAATCTAGATCTGGTGTACACAAAAAAATATTGACACCTTGTGTTTGTGGCATGACATCTTGGTCACAAGTTTATCGTTTTCTGTTTAGTATTAAATTTATATTAAGATCCATTTTGTTACATCTCGTGATCAAAATTTATTTGGCAATCGCCAATGGCAGTCAGCAGGGTTTAAGAACATCAGTTGTTCGACCTGTTAGTCAAATGCGTTTTGTTTAAATATACTTTTTCACTTTTTTGGTCTTTTGGAAAATGTTGTTTGTGCTGTTTTTATACCCTTCTACAACGAAATTTGTTGTACATGCACACGTATAAAAATTGCAGTTTTTATCCAACGCAATCATAGGTTTGAACGTAGTTTTCAATTTAGACTCGTTATATATATATATATATATATATATATATATATATATATATATATATATATATATATATATATATATATATATATATATATATATATATATATATATATATATATTGAAAATAGAGAGTCGAGATATAACTTTAAATAAGTAAACATTAATAACAAAAAAGCATTACAGATTGTATGAACAATTCAAATTAACACAAGAGAACGATTTGAGAAAACTCGCAATAACTGAAAGTTAAGTAAAAGCCAAAAACAATTAATAATAAAAAATAATGCATCATAGCCTTTCAAGTTTATTATTCCTATCCTCCTTTGCTTTCGATAAACAGTACACGGTCTTTGCGATTTCGTTTGTTTTCCCGTCTCATATAAAGAACCATATAATGATATATATTTGGTTTTCGTATAGATCTGGAAAATATCTCATTTTAATTTTCGTATCCAATCATACAGTACAAACGATTATATGGTTTAAACTTTTCCCGTAAATGTGAGATATCTTGATTTCTCAACCTCCTAACAACTTTCTAATTCTTTTATCTAACTAAATCTGATCTATATCCACCCTTTTCCGTGTTGAACCCCTACTGCTTTCACATGCCGCTTAAGTCCATTTAATTTTGTTTAAAAAAATATGTATAATATATTATTAATTCGCCACCTTACTAAGTACACACCTTCAGTCGTTCCAGGGTGGTATGGGTGTCTTTCGCCATCTTAGATTGTAAAAAACAGAGAATATAAGGTCCAGATTTTCAATCAAAGTGTAGATTATTTGTCCTAAATTTTTAATTGGCATTTTAAAGGGAGGTTACTCTGAAATAGTCCATTTTCTGAGGAAACCTACATGGAATTTTTCTATTTTGTATTTTAGCCGGGAAAAACGCACGGTGACCCTATCTTTTCTGATATTCACAAGGCATGATCTAAAAGCAATCTTCTCGTCTTTTATTTCACGTTTCTATCATTAAGTTTATATTCTAATCACATAATGCTGATTTTTCCTGTATAATTCATGCGCAATGTGTTATTTTGTCACAACATGTAGCTCAAGAAAATGCGCGATGACCTATCCTTTTTATTTTATATTTTTATGCCCCATGTATGTACATTATGTTTTCTGGTCTGTGTGTCCGTTTGTTTGTTCGTCCGTGGGTCCATCCGTTTGTTTGTTCGTCCGTCTGTCACGCTTCAGGTTAAAGTTTTTAGTTGAGGCAGTTTTTGATGAAGTTTAAGTCCAATAAACTTGAAACTTAGTTCACATGTTCCCTATAATATGATCTTTCTAATTTTAATGCCAAATAAGAGTTTTTACTCCATTTTCACGGTCCACTGAACATAGAAAATGATAGTGCGGATGTGGCATCCGTGTACTAGGGACACATTGTTCATATGTATCAATATATACTACTTTTTTGCAAATTGTGAACAAATTCTATGATTTTTAATTTAGAAAACCATACCACCTTAAACCTCTGAAACGTTTTCGTACAGTTGAAAAGTTTTAAATTTTTCTTCCGATATGTTCTTCATTTGTATTACAGAGTTAAGAATCGTACGCAAACATGTAAAGCTTTGTTTCAACACCAATAAATAAATCAACAAAATTAATTTGTAAATCAAGGACATTGATTCATTACGTCTTCAATTGTGAAGATGACTGACAAAACATCGCTCAAATGGGAAATATCATCTGGTGATACATTTTATAGTGTTAAAGCCAATTCAAAAAATTAAAACCGAAATTTTGTGACGGTTGAATCTATTATATTTTGCTATATAGAGCAATACATCACTATGTACTTCTGCTGTGTATTCGTCGTTAGTCATTGAGGACGGTTGTACATGGTTGCTAATTTGGGTTCTAAATTTATCCAATTCTATTCATATTGACGATGATCGTACCTTTAATAATTCAAATAATGGGTCGGAAAATAGCATGTAACAAAGAAAAATCCTAGGAAGCAATGATGTCATACTAATTAAATGTTTGTGTCGTACTATTGTTGTGATTTTGTGCACTGGTTCATCACTGAGTCATTACTTCGTAAAGTATTGTCCTGAATGACAACTTACGGTAATTATTAAAGTAAGGACGTATTCATACGTTTACCTAATCTTTTGTCATCAATAAAATATATTCGTTCACGGTCTACTACATCAAATTTTTACAATTTATATTGATTTCTGAAAATCATATAAAAAATTGCACATTATATATGTTGAAAGAATGTCAATTCTATGCAATAAGTGATGCCATAATTAAGGCTAGGATGTTCGTTATGGTTCAGTACGGCGTTTCTACAATTTCTTAATAATTAAGGAAATATAGTGCTGTCATACTTGTATTATATGTATGTACTTTGTAGACACTTTTGCAAAAGACAAAGAACATACCAGTACGACACCTGTCTTTCGGGTGGTTACGGGTATGTATTCTGATATTTTACCATATTGAATATAATTTTTTTAAAAACTATATGCTCAAGACATTATTTTACAATATCTGATTTGAAATCTGAATTTTGTATACAGATGTCAACTGGCAACTTTAAATTTTAGATTTCGGATCTGTACAGATTTGTCGGGTGCTCGTTCATAACTGAGTCATAACTGGTATTTAACATAATGAATAGATCTTGTAATTTACTAAATAAAATCAAGAAAATGAGATCAGGTGTGAATGTCATACGCATTGGATCGCACACGTATCAAATATAAAAAAAATACAATAGTTAACGATGCACACTAGATCCTACGACATATTCTTTATGACCCTAGTCTATATTAATTCGAAGGAATTTTACAAAGTTTTCATACTTCACATTTTATTTCTATCAGCGTAAAAACTAAAGATTCGGTACGAATAGAAACTCATAGTTAACAAAAGATAATTGTGTACGTCGTAATTGGTAAGGGTGCATAACGAAAAAAATGATAAATATAAAGAGACTATTACAAATGTAAAAAGTTCGTTAGAGCCGAGAAAAAAATAAGAAACATTTTTTCATTATTTATAACAAATGTTTAATACCATTTTGTCTGTCTAATCTAGAAAATGCATAACATTTCTTCAGAGTGTTTTTTTAGCTGATTTATTATTATCTTGATGACATTCGTGCTCTAAAAACGACAAAAAGTGTAAATGAGGTTTGAATGCTTACATAGTAGCTTCGTTGATACCTTATTCATGAGGTATATAATGCATTATAAGACTACGACACACGTGCAGCTGCCACATATTACAGAAAACAAAGCATAACGGGGTATCCATCCATAACACAAAATCAGTACATGCACAGCAAAAAAAACAATAAAAGCAAAAGAACAGAGTTGTTTTTCTTTTCTTCATCTCAAAGAAAAAGTGAGATCTTTAACACAGAGCAGAACACCTCTCACCTCATTCATGGCCGACACTCTGCTAACCGAGAGAATGGTCGGTTAATCTATATTGAGTATGCGGCTATATGGGCGTTTTTTCTGTTAATCGGGTCGGTTATACTTCTGTTAAAAGTAAAACGGACAAATTAATGTTAAAATCTGTTAAATATACAGTTTTTATGGTATGTTATAAGAACCAAATCAAAAAAAGAAAAAGTGTATGACAAAATAATATCTATCATAGAACATTTTCCACCTGTAAAACATTTCATAGTCTGCGCAGTTTTCCATAAAACTAAAAAGCGTCGCGCAAGTATGTGATAATTGTGCTTATACGCATAGAATTTTTTTTTAATAAAAGGCGAAACAAACAATTTTAGATATAATTTAAAGGACACAAAATCAGAGGTATTATGGTTCAATGAGATATAAGGGGATATCAAATATACAACTGAGGATATTTTCAATGAAAGGAACCATTAATTTTGGTATGTTTTGTTGCTACACTTGAACGTCTATACAAATAGCATTTTTCTAATCTGGTAGAACAATACAATTATCGCATGTATAATCTGGTAACTAACATATTGCAACATTTTAATGAATGCAGGTGTAAAGATTCTGAAACATTTAGAGAGGTATATTGCTGCGATGGATGGAAAGGATATACATGCGACGTTCGTAAGTTTATATACATAAAATTGAGAATGGAAATAGGGAATGTGTCAAAGAGACAACAACCCGACCAAATAAAAAACAACAGCAGAGGGTCACCAACAGGTCTTCAATGTAGCGAGAAATTCCCGCAACCGGAGGCGTCCTTCAGCTGGCCCCTAAACAAATATATACTAGTCCAGTGATAATGTATTTATTTCGTCTTTTTTAGTGAATGTTTTAATAATAAGTTATGTATAGAACGGTGTGATAAAGATTTAAACAAGAATGTGTCCCAAGTACAAGTTTTGCATTATAATTGGAAAGATCATATCATAGGGATTAAGTTTCAAGTTTCAAGTTAATTGGACTTCAACTTCATCAAAAACTACCTCGACCAAAAACTTTAACCTGAAGCGCGATAGACGGACGAACGGACGAACAGAGGGACGAACGGACGAATGAACGAACGGACCAGAGAATATAATGCCTATCATTAATGGGGCATAAAATAGATAGCTACATTATTGTCCATAGCGGAATAATTTTAGTTATACATTTACTTTTTAATGCGCGTGTCACTAGATGAATCATTTTGACGAAATTATATCTGAGATGCGCTTTGTTTCAGAAGTCGTATGCAAGAATATAAATATCCGTAGCAAACATGTTTACTTGATAAGAACTTCTATACAAGTTTTTACTTCATACATGTATTCATTTTTTCATAATATATTTGACTGTTTTTGGTACTGTCTAACTATACCGTACAAACTTGTTCCATAATATGACATTGGTGCAAAAACCTTTTCGTGTTGATGATATTGATATATCTATATATAAGTGTCACTGGGATCATCTTTGCTGTCTAGTTTAGTTTTGAGTGATGTATAAAATCATAGTTTAGAAAACATTACGATTTTGCAGTTTAACGTGGTTACAATATTACGTTTGTTTTGTGTTTTTTACTATTTTCATCATCAGAGATTAATAAATTTCTTCTGGAAATATCAGAACAGGATGACCGCCTTATATTTGCATATCACGAAAACGATATCATTTACACCAAGAACATATTATTTCTAAACAAAATTCTGAGTATGGATATTCGAACCTGTGATTCGATGGGAAAACTGCAGATTTACGACGCTTATTTTTTGTCGATTTTTACGTACAATCTGTATTTTAATAGACTGAACGTTTTACTCAGCTGTATTGCTTGTATACCTAACGGGGTAAATACTACATATACATCTACCCTCAAACCTGTCCGATGTTTCCAAACGCGTCCACATCAACGTCACAGTTTTGCAAAACATGTCTAGTTATAAAAGGGCTCCAAAGCTTACCATTTGTATAAACGGCCAAAACGTGTCCATGTTTTAATAAACACCCAAACGTGTCCAATTCCCCAAACGTGTCCATAGCAAGCCTATTGTTGTTTTCTTTAATTGGAACTACCATATAAATACGTATGTTATTCGGTTATTGCTTTTTATTAACGTATACTCATTTCACTATTTCATTAGAAAATAAGAATATTTTTTTGTTTAGAAGCCATACTTTGCAGCGATTGACAAGATTTATTTCAATCTTGCATAAGATTATACATTTCAAATATTTTATCTTTTCTTGTCTCAGTTATAACGTCTCTCTTCATTCCCTTAAATGTCAAATTTTCGTGAATTTAAATTTCACGGATATTTGACATACGTTAGTAAAAATGCAAATATTTTAAAACATACAGTTATTAGCCCGCAGGCTCCAACCACAATCATTTTAAAGAAGTAGTGTCAAACAAATATATACAAAATTATTTTGATTGTAGGAGTTTGAACTAAATATTTAAATTCTTGTTTATTTCATTTTTAAAGGAATAGTTAAAATCCTTTCCGGCGCAAATGGTATCACTCCCAATTTTTGTTAAGGATCGTTGTTGCCTTGTGTTTCTTCTCGTCGTCTATACATTTACCATAGTCAGTTTTGAATCGAGCATTTGGTATATTAAGCCATTGTTTTATACACATTTGGTGTTTGTTATGTTAATTTCGTAGTTTGCTGTGTACTGCTACATTATTGTTGTTTGTCGTTTTGTCGATTTTGTTCTCTCTTTTCTCTCGCTCTCTCTCTTTCGCATTTTTTTATGTTTCAATGTGTTTTATTTCAGCCATTTGTAAATATTGTAAAAGTGGTGAGATCTGCCTTGGTCCTGATAACTGTGGCTGTTCAAACAAAACTGTAGGAGGAGTCTGTCCTGCTAGTAAGCTTAGACTGTATTCGATTTATAATTGCTAAATTATTGTTAAAAAGTAAGGAAAGGGTAGGTTACCGATGTTCAAACTTCTTAATACGATTAAGGAGAAACAAATCAAACAAACAAAAACTGAGGGAATCGTATTAGCTCCAAAATGAGAATCAGGATTAATAGTGTTTTTTTAAGGTTTATATTATGACACTACACCAAATTGCAAGATTGGAAATTTTAGATTTCTTGAAAACAACAATAACAATTATTTCAATGTTCTCTATGGTGGAGAAAATATACAGTTTGTCAAGAGGGAAACAAATATTAAGCTTACAAGTGCAAATATTAACAATGGCAAAAGTCGACAGATATGGAATATGAGGACAGAAAAAACGTCATTTAAAACACTGTTCATTCATATCCTTGTGCCTTCCGTCAAAGATTCACATGGCTATGAAAGAATAACCTTTGGATTATGTTAATAACGCTTCGTCATAACCAAGGCTCAAACCGAACAACAAGCTATAAAGGGCACCAAAATTGCTAGTGTAAAACCATTCAAACGGGAAAACCAACGGTCTAATCTATATAAAAAACGAAAAACGAGAAACACGTATAAATTACATAAACAAACGACAACTACTGTACATCAGATTCCTGACTTAGGACAGGTGCAAATATTTGCAGCCGGATTAAACGTTTTAATGGTACCAAACCTTCTCCCTTTTTTTGAAACAATAGCATAACACCACAACAAAGAAAAACACACGATAAAATATCAATTGGCAGGCTTAACTCAATCAAAAAACGTAAATTAATACACTATGAACGAATAAATTTGATCTGCGATATCTGAATGCAAATAAACAGTTAATAAAATATAAGGGACAAACAAACAAGTCCAAACAAAGCCATGGCAAGACACCACTGCGAAATATTTAACCCTTCGAAAATTATCACTTTTGAAAAAAAACGGTTTTAATAATACAGGTAAATCTTGAAGTTTATACAAATGAAAAGCTGTTATATAGGCAAGATCCATATTAATATAAAATAACAAAAAAGCATAATAAACAGTATCAAAAGGTCGAATTAACAAGAAAATACGATTTGATATTAGTAAACTACTTTTAAAACCAAAGACAAATCGTGATTCATAAATAAGTAAAATAGGTCCAAAATTATAATATACGAATGCTAACTGAAATATACGGAGGAACAAATAAAATCATGAAAGCAACACGTGAGTTTTGAAAATCATTAAAGGTCAAGGACAAACAAAAATAGAATAAGCATTCATTTATTTATGGTGATTAACACATTCACTATGAATTTAGAGAGATCTGAAGTCGACATTTAATATATATATATGTTGAATACAAATTTATCGTTGAAAAGAGAAAATGTTAATTAATTACTATTTTTCAACAGATCTGATTGAGTGTTTTCCTCCTTGTCAACACGGAGCAAATTGTTATAAAAAAAATACATGTGATTGTAAACCAGGTTATGAAGGTGACTTCTGTGATGTTAATCGTAAGTATATAATCAAAGTTGTAGGTTGCATTTCTGCAAATAGTGACAATGCAATTTCCCAATGGAACTCCTTTTACGGCTAACACTGTACCACTTTTACTATTAAATTATAATCCTGGTACCTTTGATAACTATTTACTATGAAGTTTTGAAAAAAATCTTATCCTAAAATTAAAAGTTCATATGCACTACAATTTTTTTCAAAGGTGAAAATATAGGGCTGTGCGGCATATTTTCAACGTTTATATGCCCTGA